>NC_141714.1:5988759-10788759 GCF_971803275.1 Cyanistes caeruleus | reverse complement strand
ACATCTTTGCACACAAAGCATTTGTAAATCCCCATTAGTGGTATTTATGTTTCCACATAAAAATTCCTCGTTTGCAGCCAACAAAGTATCTTAGGCTTAGATCTTCCTGCTACATTTAATGCAATCACAATGCTGTCACAGACATCACAACCATTTTTGTAAAATATGATGTTAAGGAAAACTGAGTTCATTGTATTATACATATGTAAATGCCTCTCTTTCAGTAGTCTCAGAGGAAAGAAGATGCCAGAAAGAATTCTCAACCAGTGTACATATTAATTGTCACCACCTTTCATGGGATAGTAAAGTGCATTCATACAAAGAAAAGCATTAAGAACCAAGGAGGCTGCACAGGGAAAGTGAGGGCATTTGAGTGAGACCTGAGGAAGTCACACGGTAAATTATGATAATCTAATTGTAATCCAGAAAATCATTCTTCCCTTGTTTGTGCCTGTAATGAGGTAATGGTGCAGCTCCTCTGGCTTCAGACAGCCACTACAGATTTACAGCAGACTGTGGATGATCAGACTGCAGCACAAGTTCTTTGTTATTGTTGTACCTCTTCAAGGATGTCTGAGTTCAGAATAGCTGTTGGTGTAATTTGCAGCAGTGAACATGTTGTTCCTCTGTAGCTCAAACTCCTTTCAGTTTCAGAGAACTGGTTATCACAGAGCATGGTTAATTGGTTGTTGATCCTGTATGTTTATGTGGTTGCGTGTAAGCTTTTCGAATCTGGCTGTGGATAAGAAATCCATAATATGACTAAATAATTGGACTGAAAGTTTTGGAAATAAATTATCTGGACAGAAACAGCACTCACATGGATATGCTTCAGTACAATAAAGCTCTACTGAAAACCACTAGCTGTGCTTGAAGTAGATGATCTCTGTCTTTGATTGGCATCTGCCCAGAATTGAAACAATTCAAGCTATCCAAAAAATGAAATTTCCTGAATTAAAACAGGTTCTCAGCTACATACTAAAATAAAGGGATGCAATTCAGTATCTGATCATTCCTACATAAGCATGACTTGACAGAGATTCTGTCTTTAGTTCAACCACTTTTCTCTTAGGGATTTGACTTAGGTTCTGCCTTTTGCTGAGGTACAGCTGTTCATGAGAAATTGAAATGTTGCTTGCCTCTGTATTTCCCATTGTGTAGTCCTTCGTTGTTCTCTGCGGCTTCTCTCCTATGTTGAGGATGCTAAGTGAGTGGGTTTTACTTTAATGAACATATTGAAAGTGTGGTTAATGCTGCTAGACTCCATATTTAAAAACATTTTTTGAAATCAAAGTGAGCATCAGTAAAGTACTCTCTTGTGGTTGTGGCTCCAATGACCAGTACAATGACTTAATTGACATTCTTGTGCAGTGCTTGGATCCCTGCCAGTTAATGACCCATTACTGCAGTCTGCACAGGCAAATCACCCCTTTTGTCCCTCTCCTCAGGCTGATGGACTTCTGCCCAAGAAATGGCTGCATGCTCCTATTCTCAGTTGGTGTAGACCCCAGCATGACCATAAACAACCCTGGGAGGATTGTAATATGGTTTATTGGACAGATTCTGATATTCCTTGCAGTATTATACCGCCAAGACATTCTGCTGAAGTCAGTGACTTTGCCAATGGCATAGCTGAAAGAAGAAGCTGGTCCCTACGCTGTTGTTTTCTCAAGCAGTGAAGTGCTTGCAGGCTCTCAGTGAGTCTGTGTCTCTTTAGATGATGCAAGTTTTTGTGAGCCCTTTGTCGAACATTCAAAATAGTTTTTATTTTTGTTCTGCTTTTAAATCATTTTATTGTCTCTTCCCCCACAGGATTTTCCATTCTTCAGGCAATTATGGAAGCTGCAGTACAGAACAACTGGCAAGTGACAGCCAGATCTGTAGGAAGCATAAAAGATGTTCAAGAGTTCAGAAGAATTATAGAGGAGATGGACAGACGGCAAGAAAAAAGATACTTAATTGACTGTGAAGTAGACAGAATCAACACCATTTTGGAACAGGTATCTGCTTTTCAGAAATTGTGCTGTCTCTGTGACAGATATCATTAATATTTCCAGATGTGCTTATTTCTAGAGGTTAAGTATCCTTTGAGATGTCCCAACAACTGGCCAGTTACCTAGTAAAATTAAAATGTCATAGTGATGCTCGTATTTGGTGGCAGCACTTAGATGTAACCTACCAGGAAACGTCTCTGTGATATTTTTTTCCCAAATGTTAATAATGAATTATTTTTAAGTAGGTAAGGAACCTAAAACTTCAGCTGCCAGAGTAACATTAATGGAATCAAGGCTGCTTGTAAGGATTGCAAGACAGGTGCAGTTTTTTAAGTGGAACATGAAACAAGAAATAAAAAGCCAGTGAAGTATCACAGAATCACCTTAAAGAATTCCCAGAAGGAAACCCTGCTAATGAAAAATTCAACTGGTAGTCCAAACAATTCGTTAGTACATTTTGGTACATGAAGCCCTCCCCTCAGCACAGCCAGTGCTGTTGACAGGTTTAAATTGTGGGTGATGGGGTCTAGGCACCTTTGTTGAAGAAGATGCATTTGGAGTGACTGTTTTGTCTGGCTTTCCCAGTGTTTGCTTCACCCCAGAGGAATGGCCATACCCTGTGGCCATCCCAGGGTGCTTCTCATTATGCCTGTGTCACTGGTTGTGCTGTGCAATGTGCTTCAAGAGGTGTAGTAACAGATACAAATTGTCGGAAGAAGACGCAGGGCAGTTCCCTGCTGCCTGGGATCACAGTAAAGCTGGTGCTGGTGTGGCACCAAATCCATGCTGCTTGGTTATTCACAGGTATGAGAGAATTCAGATGCATTAGGACAGAAGAACCTTCTGATTGCTGCCACTTTGTAAATTTAACTGTGGGTTCATAGTATGGAATAGATGAAGAGTAGCATTTAAATTTCATGAAGCATTAGCATATTTCTTAATTGTAAACTACCAACAAACTTACCTCACTGCCATAAACCCTGGGAAACATTAAAAACATATTCACTGTCTTCCTTCTCAAAATATTCAGTTCCTGTCAAACCTTGAGGTGTATCACTGAGGGTCAGTCTGTGGGGACAGCCAGGTGCCATAGCTGCTACTTACAGAGCAAGGAAAGAGGTGTTCAAGAGAACAGGGCACAAGCCCTAACTCTGACAACTGGTGTGGTTGTGATGCTAATGCACAGCATTGCATTTTACTATGTATTTTTAGGCAATATGGTGAGTGCTCTCTTTAGGGAAATTCATACTGAAAAGTGTAAGAAACTTCTTTTTTTTCTTTTTTTTTTCTTTCGTTTGCTCATGTTCTTGGAAAAGATGCAAAACACCATACCTACCCACAGCCCACTCTTCTGAAAATGCTGCAGGAGAGCACTCCTGAGCCAAGCTTAAAGAGCTCTTTGGGCCCACTCTCAGATGAGAAGCAGGCCTTTTGTTTGATCTGACTTCATTTACATTTGTTCTCATTTTTTCTTCTATTGTCCAAGAGAAAAAAAAGTCAAACTATTTCAGTGCCTAAAAGGGAAACTGAATACCAAGCAAACCATATAACAAAAAAACTCGCAACTCTTTTCTTCTGCTACTATTCTAAATTCAACCCTAGTGAAGTTTAAATTTTATTAAATGTACGATTCGGTCTTCTGTCAATGTGAATGGCATTGTTAAGTAAAAATTTCCTGCTGGGGCCTCCAGGTTTCCCCAAACCCTACAGTACATGCTGGTGCCCCTGACACTAAAAATATCTTCTGTCAACAATTTCCAGGGGTTTTTTAACTGGCTACTGAAAAGCAATGACTTAAATTTCAGCAGGGAAGGTCAGTAATGGTGAATGGACCCTAGGTTAATAGCTGAACAATCATTGTAGACTTTTCCTTCCATCTCCTCTGCTTACCCTGTTATCATCTCATAAAGTAGTTAAAAGTTTTCACAAACATGTGTCATATTTAAATCCATCCATCCAGTTTCCTTAAGGAAATGAAGAGCTGTCCTTTTTTTAGCCAAGTGTGTTCGCTGATAGCATATTATTGAGGGGAGAGATAAGTCTGAATTTGCATATTTCAAATCTAGCATTTTATTGCAGTTTAAAAAGTCAATTCAGTGCTATGTGTGGAGTCTAGGAAGGCTGCTCAGCTGAGAAGCAGTAACATCTGAGCCTGTTGCCACTTGCTGATGCACATTTGCAGATGGGTTTGTTTTTCCCAGTGAGAACAAAAGGAAGCCAAGACACTACCTGTCTGAGCTGCTGTGTCAGAGTACTGATGGACAAACTGTCCCACAGAGGGCTAGGATAGGCTGCCTCAATTCAGCTGCTTCTCCATCCCTCTCCCTTTTTTGGCCTTTTAGGAGTAGAACTGCAAAAGTCAACCCTCCCATCAGCTTCTGGGAGTGATGCTTCCCTCCAGAGAGGGGGTTTATATGGTTACTGTGTGGCACCTGCTTTTTCATTCTCTGAGTCAGCAGCAGTATTTGCCAGTGACCCTGGATTTCAGAGGCTTAAATAGAACTTATTCAAGAAGAAAAGTCATAGCAGAAATAAACAGACTGGAAACCACTAAACAGTCTACACACGCACTGAGCTTGCTATCAGACTTTTGGGCTCTTGGCCAGTGCATTCAGCAAGCTTGTCAGTGCTCTGCTCCAGGATCCATGTATCATGGCTTTGTGTTAGTGCTTGAATTCAGTAAGAGTGACCTCTTTTCCTGTATCGGGCTGGTCACTGTGTGCACTTCTCATCCTTTGATCCTTTTTTCAACCAGTTCAGACCAGGATATACATCTCTTCCAAAACTACAGTCTCATCCAAAGGCAATTACACATCTGGGGATTTTCTTTTGAGACTTCAGGTCATTCTGGAATATTATGTACCTTCTTCCAGCAATATACAGACATGTGAATCAGTGACCTTGAGTATTCTGTATGCATATGGCACATGCGTATGTCTCTACATTTCCAAGACCTGTAACCTGTCATAGGAAGTTTCTCTTCTCAGGGCAGTCTGATACCTGATTTTCCTGGCTATAAATTCAAGGCTGGGGAAAGAGGGCATTTCAGCTCCTACTCTGCCTGAGTATCCTGTTTTGTGCCAAATTTCATACCGCTGGTTAATCTGTTTTCATTCCCCATTCAGAAGATTTTGTGATGGGCCTTATATTTTGTCCTGGAGGTGAATACCCTGCCCAAACCTCTTCAGCTGTAGAATAGAGGGAAGCAGAGAAATCACTAGTTATTCCATAAGTTGCCATCTGTTTGTTCACTTGCCCTATAGTTCTATAACCACTGAGCATGTGGATCTATATCAAATTCAGTCATCTACTGGCCTCTCAGGCATGCAGATAGCAACACTTATATCATGCAAAATTCATAAGCTCCCCACACTTCTTGTCCCTTGATGCTAAAATATTCTGTATTTCTTCACAGATAGATATAAAATTTTGTTCCCATAAACAGAAGAACATTTTCTTCTGAGAGCTAACAGTAAGCCTTAGCCTGTTCGACCATGTATTTAGAGACATGTTTTTGAGTTAAGAAATACGTTTTTCTTATTCCCAGGAAAATAAGCTGTATCTCAGACTAGAGTGGCTTTGTGTCCACTTAGAAGAAAACCTTTTGAGGGCAAATGAGCAGGAAGAAACTCCATCCAGGGTCAAAATGGTGAAACTTTACAAAAGACCTGTTTATTTCAGAGACTGCATGCTTTTATCAAAAGGACACTATCTCCAAACTTAGTCATGAAGGTTAGGCTTCAAGGCAGTGTCTGTATTAAGTAAAGTCATCTCACAAAGCAAAAGTAATACTACAGTAGAGAATGCAGTCCTCAAAGTTTTACAATGACAGTGAAAGACAAAGTGAAGCATCTCTAGGATTAAGGAAGGTAACCTGATTGGCTGAACTCTGTCCTGTGCGCAGACTGGCTGTGACAACCTTCGAGTCTGAAATTCTGAGATTAGGATGGAGGTGTGCAGGTTTTTCAGTACAGCCCCAGCTGCATCTCCCTGCAGAGCTGCTCTGATCTCACTGCACAACAGCTTTCACATTTAGAGTGTCATAAGAATAACCAAACTGCAGTATTGGGTTGAGGAACTGTCATTAAAAATAGCAATAGGGCAAAATGTAACTGAAGAAATTCAAGACCACTCTCATGTAAACTTCCTGGTATGTGTGGTCCATTATAAACAGATGGTCTGGTGGGGATTTGCCTGTGTTCTCCATAGAAATTTAAAATACAATTGCCTACAAATACAGAGGAACACTTGAAGCAGAGCTATGAGTAGCTTCAGCTTCTGCTTTTCTTTTGAAGCCCAGGAGTGCCGTGTCCTCTGAAGGTACTGCACTGCTCAGAGCAGGCCTTCAAGAGCAGTGTGCCTGTCACCTACTCCAGGGCACAGGGCCACAGCTGTGTCACAGGCTGATTTTATCCTTTGTCTGCAGCTGTGTGGAGCAGTGGGGTTCAGCTGAGGCTCCTAGAGAGTATCTGCTTTGTAGAGTGTTGTGTAACTTCACTCTGAAACTGGTACAGTTCATTTTTACATTTCCAATGAACTAGAAACTTAAAATTTAGGACGTTTTTTCATTGGATACCCATGAGTATTGTTGAAATCAGGATGTAAAGCAGAATAAAAGGTCATTTCTTTCCCTTCACAACCAGGGAGTTTCAGCAGCTCCCAAGTCCATATGGGCATATGGGGAGGAAAGGGGAATTACTTAGGTCAGGCACCCTCAGTACATAGCCAGCAGAAGAGTAAGAATGGGCATAAGTCAGAAGTGACAGCTGTATCTGCCTTAAAGGGCCTGCTCCTGTCAGCTGTGAAACTCATAAAGGGCAGGAGATAAATTGCTAAAGCAGAGAGAGTAACATATGTTACCCCACACACCACACATTTCACACATACCTGAGGAAAGAATTTCTATGTTGTAAAAAGGAACGTCTCTCCAAAGCCATCATCCAGATTTCATAAAACAAGCCAGGTTCTAAATGACAGGAATTTATCAGAACATTATTAGTCATCCTGCAGAATGATTGAAGTAATGGCACACAAAGCTTAAAAGTATTCAAAAGATATTAAAGCACGGTTTTTAATGTACCTGATCAGTAGTAATAATAATTAATGCCAGAAACATCTCACTGTAAAGGTGGAAGCTGCTGTATGTAGAAGATTGCTGCCAAGCAGCTCTTGTTGTGCCAGCAGCATATGAACCTGAAGTCACCATTAGAGTTTTTATTTTTCTATGATTGTAGCAGTTACTCGTTTTATTATAATTTATGAGATATAAATGCACACACCAATGCACACACATGCATCTGCTTTTAATACTTTGCATATTTCTTACCACAGTATTTGTAGTATGCAGTTATGCTGTTACAGTCATATTTACATGGCAACCTCTGCATTGCCATTAAATGTATAGAGAATCAAAATCTTTGTTAGGCTGTTGAAAGTAAAGAGTCAACCATTATCCTGGAGATTATATTTAAATTTATATCACTGTGCTCATACAGAGATTGTATTTGCTTTTAAATTCAGTTAATAGGTAGCTGTGAAAGCTCAATTTTCTTCATAGTTCATCTTTCTATGCAGCTTTTCAGTGCACAGAAATGGTGCATGTGTTTGCCCTGAGCCCTCTGAGGGTCCCACTCACTGTTTAGCCTGCATCCACACTGTCTGAGCTGCTCAAATTGTTACCCTTGTTGACAAGTCTCAGGTACAGAGGTTCTGAAGGCCATTGGCTGTCGCACTGAGAATCAGGCCTTTGATATTGTTTTTCTACAAGTTCTAGGCACTTTCCTAGGAAAGTAACTGTAAACATAGATGTTTATACATTCCATTAAAGGATAGGCCTTTTGATGGACATCTCTCACAGCCAGTGCAGTTGGGAAGGTATTAACATAACTATCCAATCCCTGGTCATGGTTGAAAAATCTATAAATAATGAAAGAATAAATAAAGGACTCTCTCTCTTTCACCACACCTCGAACTGTGTCCGTGTGACACATTTCATGTCCAACAGTGACAATGGCCCTCACCTTTCCCTGTTGGATTTGGTGAGCTTTGGGAGCAGTTGTACTCATGGATGCTTCTCGTGCCATACCTGGACTGGAAGAGAGGATTTGGTCTTTCATTAGCTCTACAGGTACTTTTCAAAAACAATGTTCACAAGAAGTGTTTTAAAGACACAGAGTATTTGAGGGAAAGGGAAGGCTGGATATAATTTGTTCTACACATGATCTCCTGAATTTTTGTCTTTCCCTATTTTCCATCTCTCCATTTCTAATAGCTTTGAGAATCTTTGTCACTTTTTCTAAGCTCCTGGTTGACTTTGAAGCCACCACTCAGTCATCTCTTCCAAGTTTTAAAAATCAGTTTGTGTTTAAGTTGCTTTGTTTCAGTCCTGGCATTTAAATGTTGTTCTTTCTTCTTAAACATAAAGGATAAGCCCTTTCATCTTAGCAGACATTACCTTAATTTCTGCATCTGTCTCACAAATAGTTTAATGCTTTAAACTCTGCTTCTAGCCAAAGCCTTTCCTTAATTAGTTTCCAAGGCAACCAACCATCTTGGCAACAATTCAGATGAACCAACTGCAGGGAGAGGAAGGAAACACACTATCAAAATGAATAGTAATAGCACAGTACCACTGTGCAAACAGGCGTTGTACATCACCAGAGACAGCACGATAGTTCTGGTGTCTCATCAGTTCATTTACAAGGGAAGAAGTCCCAACTCAGTAAAAGAAAAGCTGCACAAGATCGTGTGTCTTTTTTTCATAGCTCACTAAGCTGGGGTTAATGGTTTCAGTGTGATATGAACCACATATTTAGGGGAGGAGGAGAAACACTGGGGCTTTTCAGAGCCACTCATAGACCAAGGTGTTCCCACGTGTATCTCATAGAGCACAGTAACACTGCAGTTCAGACAGCAAGATTTTCAGAATGGGGCAGCAACCCCCCTGGGCCTTCTGAGCCCAGCTGCTGGTGGTGCAGTCTGGAACACTCTGAGAGTTCATAGCTACCGTCTTGTGGGGACATGTCCCCAAATGTGAGGTCCCGAGGTGTGATCCAGAGCTGTGATGCATTTGCTCCAGGCTCCAGATGGGTTTGGATCAGGCCATATTATGGCAAAGTAGCATCCCAGTCCGGTCTCTCACTGCTGTAATTATACATTGATATGGGATTCCTGTCTCTTATCCCACCCTCTTAACCGTGCAATTCCACCTGCCTCTAGGGAGCACATTTAAGACATCAGGGGCAGTCTGGACTAAATATATAGATAATCAGGCCCTATCAATAAACTCAACTCAAATACAAGCTTACACCACAGTATCCAACCAGTGAGCTGGAAAGCAGCATAATAATTTTAGAGAAAACTAATGTTCCCTGACTTAAAAAAAAGCCCATGTTACTAAACTACATTTGTTCATGTCACACCATAGGCATGCATGTGGAGGTATAATAGTGTATATATTACTGGAAGTTCTTTCTTCCAAAATGTGTAATAAATAAAATTATCAACAATATGCATAGACCCTTAAAAATACCCTAAGTATCTTCTATCCTGGGAAAATGCATGTAAATAATCGGAAAAGAAAAATATTGCTCTATTACCTCATATGAGTAAAACAGTCACCCTTGCTGCATAAACCAAATCTAGTGAAAATAAATTAGCTCTTCATAATCTTTTTCAGTTCATGCTTTATGCACCAAGTTATATGGGCGTATTGCAGAGTGCTGCTTATATGAAGCAGAATAAACCTTTCAGACTCTTTGAAAGCATTGAAAAAAGCGAACTGAGTGCTATTCCAGTCACAGTAAAATGCTATTTATAATAAAAAAAATATAAGAAAAAGTAACCTTGTCTTTCCTAGAGGAGATTGCACTGACTTTTTTTTCCTAATATTGTAGGGCATTTGAAAAGGAAAGGAAATGCTTAAAAAGAAAAAAAAAGAAAAAAAGAAAAAAAGAATGGCTACTATTCAGTATTTTTGGTCTGCTTAAAGGCAGTGCTCTGCAGTACAAAACCCCTTCCAAAAAAATTCTCATGCGAGCACTGGGACTGAATTACTGCGACACTTCTGGGTTATATCCAAATAATAGTTTGAAGTGATCCTGACATGCAGTAATAGTTTATATAAGCAGAATTCTTTTTCCAAGGACTCTTGTCCAATTCCAGGGAATAACACTGGGATTTTACACTGACATGCTGATGGGAACTATGGAGAAAATGGGAAATTTATGTGGTTTTAAAATGAAAACTGTGTGACTCAGTTTACCTAATTTCTTCCTTTCTTCCCCCAATGGATGTAGATCCTTTTTTATTTTGAGCAGCTAAGACTGAGGAAGTTTTGTTTATGTTGTGGGATATGAAAAGAAGAAATGAGCATTGTTTATGTGCATCTGTGATTGCAAGGGTGGGCTCTCAAGGATGTTGGTTGTACAGTTTAATGGAATTGAAAGCCAAAAGGGACGTTGGGTATCTCCTGTGTCATAGGGTTTGAGCACATGATCCAAAGGCACAGAAGAGCTGCCTGTTAGTGATGTGGATACACCATCAAATTGTGTGACAGTGCTGAAGCAGTTCTGGCTTCTGCAGAAGGTTTGGACAACTAAGAATAAATGTAATACTACTATTATTAGCAATCTTTGTGAAAGTGACTTCAGGTGGTGTGAAATTTAGGGAAGCACGCTAAGCTAAAAGTTAGCTTTGATAGGGGTGGTTTTGATTTATGGACTTGTAGCTCTACAAGAGCTGCTGAGGAGCAAGGAGAGAGTGCTAGGAAAGAGAGGGTATAGGAAGCTGGAAATGAGGTACTGTGGTGGAACCATATTACATGGGATTTGAGCTGGTGCACTGTAGGTTGAAGGAAATGTAAGTACAAATGTTGCTAGGAAAGGAACTTTACTGTGATTTCTCTGAGATCTAAAGCCTCTATGGGAAATTTTATGTGAAATTTAAATTTTAGGATAACTTAGGATTTTACAGAGGCTTGAAAAAGTACTGGAACTTCCTTGGATGTTAAATCATTTTTCATTATCATTTCTTGAGGGAAGATATTTCTCAAAAAATATACTACAACTGCATAAACAATTTAAATATTGTCTCCTTAAAATTACCTATGTGTGAAAACCACTGCTGCACAGTAACATATGTAATAAGTCACTTGCTTCCCATAAATACAAGTGCAAAAGCTCCTCCAGAACACAAATGGATTTTTAGTTCATTACCCGTACCTAAGAATCTTAAGAATTCACTAATTAAAAATTTCTATGACACATCTCTTCAAGGAAGCTGTCTGGGAACAACTATCTTTTCTTGAAGGTATCTTGGCAAAAAAAGGGGGAAAGGTCTCAGCAATTTTGAGTATCCTTTCTACATGGTACAAAGAATTTTTGTTGTGGTTGTAACAGCCTTTTGTATCTGATCTTGTTTTTAGTGAACTAGCTTCAAGTGATGAAAAGTAGTTTAAGTTTTGATTCTTTTTAATGTATTTTGTATTGAAGGATTTGAGTTGTGAAGAGAGATGCAGTCCTGAGAGATATAACACTTGTTTTCTCTGTCTGAACAAAGAGGAAATTTTGATAGAAAGTTTATTTTATTCTGCTTAAAGAGTAAATAATTGTGATTATGAATGGCAGTTACCAGAGATGATAAAACTCTTCATCTCTGTGTGCTCTGATTTGATGTTTTGAAGTTGATTATGTCCTTTAACAATAATTGGGCCAACAGATTAGTTAATCTGTCAATATTGCTAAGACATATCAATAAAAATGAGTTTAAGAAATATTTTTCAGGGCACAGAAAATTTTGTCAGCACAGTGAAGGAAATTAGGAGAAGGTATCATGCCCTCAGAACCAATGTTGCAGTTTGTACTTTTTTTTCTTAAATAATTTCTGATATAACCTCTTATGCACAAATTAAATATGTATTCCTCTACACAATCTTTAATCAGCAAATGTCAGATTAGGTATGGGAAAAAAAGTTTTAGCCATATGGAGGGAGAACAAAGCCCAACACAGCTTTCAGATGTTGCGTTTAATCACCCTCCAAGGACTAACATGTACAAGCATCATCTATGTGGAGATGACCTAAAAGCAGAATTTCACTCATGGTATGACTATCACGAAGGAGAGAAGCAAGGGACAGAGGGACACAAGAAGGGGGCCAGAGGGGAAAAACCTAATGAAGTGCTTCAGAGGCATCAATTCCCTGCTTCTGCCAAGCACATTTTTGTCCTCTTCTCCTAGGAGATTCTGGTTCTCTAGGAGAGAATCTCCCATGAGAGATTCGTTGCAGAACAGCCAAAAGCTGTTTGAAGAATACTTTATATGCGCAAAAAAATGATCTTGATATTGTGCTGTAGAGATAAATGAGGATTTGGTTATAAAGTGTAGTCACAAATGTATAAGGTGGCAATAGCATGCAAGTAAAATTCCTAGGTCCATATACTGCACAAAAATACAAAATACATCTATTGGGACTGTGTGTGGATTTGTGGCATTCTCTAAAGAGCATGAAGACTTTGAAATGTTGGATGAATTAATCTGAAATATATATTCAGTTATTTTTATCTGCAACAAATAATATGTGTGTGGAATCTTCATCTTAATATTTAACACAGTCTTCATTTAATATTTAACTCAAATTTAATATAGTACTCATTCTTCATATAAATGAAATCATTGTTTACTGCATATTTTACAGCATCACTATCCCTGGCGGCTCGATTCCTGTCCCATTAATACCAAGGAAGAGATAAATCGCCTTCTCTGGGTTTGCACTACAGTTACCATCACAAGGTTTTGACCGTTTGTATGAGGGAAGCAGCTCCTGCAGAATGTGGAAATGGTTTTGTCTCTGCAGAATTAAAGACAGGACAGGCATCACTTGTTTGACAGTGACAGACTACCAGTAGCTGGGATGTATCTTTTGTCACCATGAGATAGTAGTTCCTGTGGAACCTCATATATTGGCACTGGTGGTGTTAGTGTTATAGAAAGAGACAAAATCATGACACCAAAAAAACCCTTTTTTATAAATTTACTGAGAGAAAATTGAACCTTGTCTAGTGTTTGTAATCCTCAAAGGGAATTTGATCTTCCTTCAGAGGCATATGTGAAAATTGGAAAACAGGTGAGTGGGCTCTGCAAGCTTTTAGTAAAATTGAGCTACTAAGGTTACAAGGGATCTTATTTTTACTGTGATATCTGGTTAGATGAGGAAAGTCCTGTTCCCACAACTGAAATTTTATTTTGTTCTCCTCCTGTTTTTCCTACTCCTATCTGGAAAATTTATGTGACAAGGGGTGACCTGTGCAGAGCAAACATAGTGAGGAATGATTATGTACTGCTGTCCATTGCTCACATGGTAACGCTCTAGGAGGTGTCTGCATTGCTGTTTGTAGTTCACTGAAGCAGAGAACTGCAGTGCCATGGCTGCAGATCCTGTAGGCAGCTCCCCACCGCAGGAAGGGTCGGTAGGAAGCCAGGAAGGGGACTCTGAAGTGCTTCATAAGTTCCTCCTTTTCCTGAGGTGTAGGAACTGAGCTGAGATGCAGTACTTGCAGATGGCACTCAAGAGAGGTTAAACATCTTGCTAATGTACTGACAACTTTTTGGGCCGTGCCTTCAGTTTCTATTAAACTAATTGGATGGTCACCCTAATATTCTGTTCCTCTCCATTCTTCATTTTCTCCTGAAGACAAATTAGCCAGTACCACTGGTTCAATAGGCTGCTGCATCACCAGGCACAACTTTTCAGTCATTCAATACAATGTAGGTACAAGCTGCTCAGATCTGAGATAAGCTTCAAGTCCATCCTCAGAACATAAATGCTTTCAATAGAGGTAGAAGCTAGAGAACACCTGACCTGCTACCCAGGTGAGAAGATAGTGTGCTCCACAACAATTTAGCCTTGCCGTATAGTTGTTGCTATGCTTGATATCCCTCTGCTCCCATGAAGTGCAATCAACACTGATAGCTATCCTATGATGCTGTTAAAATTTTCTTATACCCGAGTCCATTTATTAGTTTTGCTTGTTTGCTGTGGGAAAGAAGGAATTGTGTGATCACTTCAGACATCTGCTCACTGCTTTGAAAGCAAAGGTGTCATAATTGTATTTCTATAGCAAGGTGTAAAGGCACATTACTGCTAACTAGAAGTAGCTAAGTTCTCCTGTTCTCAGTAATGTGCATGTATACTTGAAAAACAGTAAATTCTTTTTTCAAGTATGAGCTTTTTGCAACAATGGAACCCAAATTAATGTACAGATAACCTCAACAAAGAAAACAGAATACTTTTTAACTCTGATCTTACAGGAAATCCAATTTTTCTTACTACTGTCTTACTAAAACCTAGAAAAGAACTCTACAGTTAACAGTGCCTCATTGTTCCCAGATACGGTCAAAATGGAAAGACACATTGCAGCAGGTCAGATCTCTGCCTGTCTTTTCGTTAAAGTGGAGTATTTCTGCCACTTGTCAGGTATGAAAAGCACAGTAAAAATTTTCAGACCTTCTTTGTGACAATACTGCCTGTCAGCATCAGTATGGATGATCTTATGGAAAGATCTAATAGACTCATAAAATATTGTGGTTTTGAGCTGTAGATTAGGTAGTCTGTACTATTGTGATCTATATTTTTGTTTGTTTTCTTCTCTCATTTGTAAATAAAGGGTGATAAATCCTTTAGTCTGACAACCTGGTCAGACTAAACTGACTAGATGGCAGTTGGTTCAAGTGTAGGGAAGATATGCTCCTAACAGGTATTAATTGGATGGGTATTAATGGTAGTTTTACTTTCATTGCTGCCAAAGTTATGATAGCTCCTTTTCTCAGTAAAAGTGCAAGCATATCCTCTTAGCTTGTATTTTTCAGTGACTTTTTAAAATTAAAGCCCACAGAGGCAGGAAGGTGGATTTAAAAATGACTGAGCTGCTGGGCTTAGAGGGTTGTGATCATCAACACAGAGGCCAGCTGGAGGTTATTTGGGGTACCCTGAGGGTACTGGGGCTAATCCTGTTTAACCTCTCTCTGAGGGATCTGAAGGTTGTGGGATGGAGTGCAGTCTCAGCAAGTTCGTAGATGATACCGAATTAAGAGGTGTGATACACGAAGTAGTTGTGCTATAAGGTTTGGACAGGCTGATGAAGTGAGCAGAGTGGAACCTCATGAAGTTCAACAAAGGGAAGTGCAAAGCCTGAAGAAGAATGACCCCATGCACCAGTACAGTCCGGGTAGAGGCTTCCTGGCTGGAAAGCAGCTCTGCAGGGAAGGATCTTGGGGTCCTGGCACTCAAGCTGACCACAAGTCAGCTGTGCTGTCACAGCAAAGAAGACCACCAGCATCCTGGGCTGTACTGGATTAGCACAGTCACTAGAGGTGACCTTTCCTTTTTACTCTGCAGAGGTGAGACTGCATCTGAGGTGCCATGTACAATTCTGAGCTCACCTGTAGGAGAGACATGGGTGTCCTCATGAGAGAATTAACATTATTGCTCTAGAAATACCAAAATGGCTCATAACAACTTAATATTAGCCAGTTAATATCTTTAGTGCTGTCTCCCAAAACTTTAAGAAAAATCTAAAAACTAAGGCAAAAATCTGTAGTTGCCTATTTATTATAATGATGACAGATGCAGTGGAAACCAAATTGTCTTTATGTTAGCATTCAAAAAATAACTTCCCTAGGCAAAAGGAAAATTGCCAGTGCTGACTAAATTTCTCAATCTGGCATCTAGGTCTGTACTTCAAGTAAGCCTGGTGCTGACCAGCAGATTTCACTTTTATTTTGAAAGCTGATACATTTTAGTTATTTTCCCTCTAGATGTTTTCTTAATTAATTTGAAATATCCAAAGAGTTAATTAAAAATACAAAATGTATTGGATTCTATATCAAACCTTACATTATGATCTTTTTATCTACAAAGCAAGAATTATGTGGGATCAGAAATCTGAATTATTCATAATGGTTTCCAGCCACTTTTTTCTCTTCTCCGATGTTCAGTGTAAAATCTTATAAGCTTTTCTTTCAGTCAAGGTGAAAGCACTATTAAGTCTCAGAAGTCAAACTTACGAATGACATGTAGCTCTGTGAAATCCTTGCCCTGTAATCCTGGCTTTCTGTTCACCACCACTCTTCAATATCCCACTTTCTGTATAAGCTTCACAATATATCAGCAGTTGATGAGATTTATTTGTTATACTCCTGTTATACTCCTGTTTTCCTTCTTCATAAAAAAGCTTTATTCATCACTTTACTCCCCTGGGAGTAACACATGTCTGTGATTGTTTCTGCTGGGCTCGCTAATCCAGCAGCTCCCTTCAACATGCTGGACAGTTGGTACAGAGTGGAAAGTGAGGGAGGAGGAGAGTTGTACTTGTTAAGATTTAGGACAGCTATGTAGTGTGTAGTGAATTTTAAACACATTGTTAAGATCCAGTTTGATAGTTATGAGCCAACATGGTTGATTGTATGAATAGCAATGCTGTCAGGTCACTTCTGAAAGATGCTTTATGAATTAAAGCTTTACTGTAGTATGTTGGACCTCTCAAAGCTTTAATAAACAGAGTCATTTTGAAGACATGACAACAGATGAGACAAATCTTTAGTCTGATCTATGCTAATGAGTCCTGCATTTCTTGTTTGCAGTATTGCTCTTGATGCCTCTAATAGTTCCATGTATATTTTTCTTACATACTCTGACTTCATCTGTAGTGATATTTTTCTCTTAAATAAACACATTTCTGAATAGAAATGTAAAAGCTTTCTTATTTGTTGTTAAGGTTAAAATCACAATTGTTGTTCTTAAATAATTATTTTGCCTCTAAGGTGAACCTGCCTTTAAGGTGAAATTGAAACATACAGGGAGTTCAGTATGCGAATAGCATGCACACCAGATGATCTGAAGGAAGCCTGCATATTTCCACAGAAAACAAATGTGAATGTAGGAAAGCAGATGCTTTCTACCAACAGAGTGTACATACAGTTCTCAAGAGCACCTGAACAATTTATTTTCAGGCTGCTGGAAGTACACAAATTCCTACAGAATTAAATGTGAATTTAAAAGAAATGGCATCTATTAAGGACAATACTACCCAAAGAGGCAATTGGGAACTTAATAATTTAATCAAGAACTTGAGCAGACTCAGCAGTATATCTAAAGCCAGTGACTCAAATGTAGTCTGTTTTTAACGAAGATATAAGTGGTTATGTCTTTTAAAGTGCAGCGTTTGGAATGTTTTTCTGTGATCATGGAGTACATTTGTATGGTTATGTATAGATTCTCAGATGATTCTCCATCAAAAAGCATCATCTGTTTGTTTGAGCTGCTTGTAGGACATATGTTACGATAATACTTGTGTGTATTACCAGCACTGTTTGCTGTTTTTAACCCAGCAAGCCTGGATAGAATGGATTATGTCCTGAATCCATGCAATCACCACAATTATAAATTAAATAATAAACTGGTGGATGGTGTTCCATTTGATGGCTATGGGACTGGATGGATGTTTGTGAGATTATAATCTGAAGGAGAGGGCACAATTTTGCACAAGTGGCTCTCCTGGTGAGCCAGCTGCCAGCTGTGTAGACATGGAAAGTGTGTGTTTTCCTTCCTTATGCAAAAGTGCAGCATTCCTGGAGTGGCGGGGAGCACACAGGATGGCAGAGTTCAGGCTTGCCAGACAGTACTGCCTCCACTGTTCCCCATTACCATCAGAGAATCCAGCTGCTGAGTTCATCCTGCTGCCCTTTTGTCTCTTAGCAATTCCACTTAATGACTGTTTGTACGGAGAGATGCCCATGTGAGGTCAGCGAGGCAGGAGATGTTGCTTAGTGGAATGCACAACATAACATTTAGTTGCAATTTTGACAAAACATTGTAAGGTCAGATGTATCCATTTAGATGCACTGGAAATAACAAGTTTTTTGTCAAAACCTGTCAAAAGGCAATAAAGGTCACTGCTTATAACTTCGGGGATTTAACTTTAGACATTCATACATGAAAAGGCTTGGCCAGGCCAGGTAGGGAACTCCCTGGACAGCTTGGAGCCTACCCAGCCCTGCTGTGCTGGTACAGGTTAATAAACACAGTGAGTGGCTGGACTGTCTTCTGCACCTCTCCTACATTTCACAAGCAAGCAATGAAGTAAACAGGAGTTTACATTGCATAGATACAGTGTTACCTCATTTCAGAACAGAAATACTTGAACTGGTAACTAAAATTAACCTGGTCAGCAGGGTGGTCACTGTGAGCACAAGAGTGAATTTGCCAGGTAAGGTCATCTCTGCAAGCAGAGTCTTCTCAACCTCATGAGTTACTCTTTGTTGTACTCTGCCCATGTGTTTGAAAAACACAAATGACTGCATCTTGTCTGTAATGACACAGATCTGGAATTTTCATGCTGCCCATGGATTGAACATGGAAGATTATCAAAATATTCATTCTCTGTCTCTTTTCCACTAGTTAAGAGTCATCTTACAACTGAATAATATGTAATGTTTTTCTCCACACAGGTTGTAGTCCTCGGCAAACATTCTAGAGGCTATCACTACATGTTAGCTAACCTGGTAAGAATTTTTCTTCACGGAAAGTATACATTTTACATTTTAGCTACATTTTAGAGGGTAAAATATTCTGTTCAGGTTGTGGAAACTTTAATCAGGAAGTGGAAATGCATGGATGAGTACTTGGATTTTGAGAAATTACTTCAGTAAATACTGTAACTGGTATGTCATCTCTACTCAGTTTCTTTTGTCAGAAAATGTCAATTCCCCTACTAATTTTAAAGTAATAATTTAATTATATATTTTCCAGTAATTTCTATCCTCATAAATGATGACTGTGATTTCCTATATAACATATTTTTAATTTAAACACGCCAGGAAAAATAATTGTAGCATATTTCTGTATAAGTGATAAAAAGCTGCAAATTAGAATAATTCTATGAAGTAAATCACCAAGACTGTTTAGCTTTCCTTTTGTATTTCAGAGTGTAGGGTTGTGCCTGTGTATGTGCTGACCTACCAGGAAGAGGCCATACATTTCTGTTTGTATCAGAGCATCTTCTGTAGAGTAGGATTGACTTTCAGGATGTTTGTGATGCTTTTGAAGCACCATCTACTTAAGCTCCTTATAAAAAGTCTTGTATTGTAATTAGTTTTGCAGGAATACTCATTTTTAGGTTCTATGTCTATTGTGAGTAGAAAAATGTGAGTTTTTCCAAAACTCTTACTTTTTGGTTGGCAATCCTAATACTCAAAGATTCTCTGTTATCCATGTTTTGGTGTGATTAAAGCAGGAAAGACAAATTTTTAAATATCCTTATTTAGTATAAATACTGTATGACTTTAAGATGCATCGTTTTGCATTTTAAGAAGCAGTCATGATCTCACTGATTAGCTCGTGCATAGAAATACAGAGGTTCTTATTCTGGGTTGCCTTTTAGTTTGTGTAACCATTGACATTCAGATCAACATGACTGCAATCAAGTCATACTAATCAAAAAGACTCCAATTTACTGCCTCAGGTATAAATAACAACAGAGTGGGAGAGAATCATCCCATTCTGCATGCACATGACATGCTGAGTGATGCTGTGATAGAGAACTGCCTAGCAAGAGATTGAGTAGTTTTATTCCCCAGCCCTGAACCTCTGTGTTCCCTTTGCTATATAAATGGGATTTGAGGTCCTTGACCAGTTTTCACCATGATTAGGACAAAAGAGGAAACAGTACTTCAAGTTTCCCTGCTATTTTCTTTCTGAATGGCAAATATTACCGACCACATTGCCACAACCCAAAAGGGAAGTTTTCTATTGAAAAGAGCAAGATGTTTTAAATTCTATTCTATGCCACTATCAAAATCCTAATTGTGATAGCAGTTGTCTCTTTGGTTGAACATTTTCCACTAACAAGAGGGACATTAAGTGGTGTCTTTTGTGCTGCACTTGTAGCAGGTAAAACTGAGCCAGAGTAAAGTGGCTTTGGATGACAATGATTTTTTTTTTTCTATGTGTGTCCTCCCAGGGTTTCACAGACATTGTTCTGGAGAGAGTAATGCATGGAGGTGCCAACATTACTGGATTCCAGATTGTTAATAATGAAAACCCAATGGTACAACAGTTTCTACAGCGTTGGATGAGGCTTGATGAAAGGGAATTCCCTGAAGCTAAAAACTCACCATTAAAGGTATTTATTTTAACTTGTCAGTGATGGACATTATATGCTTTTAATAATTCTTTGGGAGTTTTTAACCTCAGATACATGTGTATGAGTATGATACAGATCCCTGATGAGAATATGTTGCAACATTCACTGCCCTTCCAGAAGAAAGAGGCAGAGGCTGTTACAAGTGCTCACCATGGTGGGAGCTCCTCAGAAGCAAAGGCTTGGTCTTGCAAATCCTGTCACTGTGCAGTGGATATAAAAATATCTAACATGAAGATCTTGAATTAGTCTAGGGCTGGATGTGGGGACTAGTTAGGTTAGGTTTTAGATGCAAAATGTGGATTACTAGTTCATTTTAATGGTAATAGAGAATTTCACATGCAAAATGAAGTAGCTCTGGATTCTCTAAGGAGCCACTGCCACTTCCCAGTTACTGCTGGCAGTTACCCTCATAATCTAACCCTCTGTTCTGCACCATTGTCCTTTATTTAAACTGTCTGGCTATTATAATTGAAACCAATAAAATTTTTCAAGATTTTTTTGGATAGAAGTCCCAGGTTCACCAAAACTGTCACAAATTAAATGAAGTGAATGCTCCTGTTATTAGGAAACTTGCAACCTGTTACTATCTCACCCAGATATTTTTCTGCCTCAGCATCTCTATCATAGAGGGAGATGCTATTCACTGTCCAGTGAAGGAGTGCATCAGAGAATCTCTGTCCAGGCACAGAAGTCATAAAATCTTCTAGGACTACTGCATATTAGTAATATTCCTATTACGTTCCTCTTTTGGTAAGATCTGTTCTTTTTCACTGCTATCCATAGTTGAATGAAATCTGGGTATGGTAATATACAGACTGGTTTCTCAGGGCAATGAAACCTAAAAACTACTGCCCTGATGAGACAATTCATGTTTTTCATGTTTGATTTGGGAAGGACACATGCAAAAGGGAGCTGGGGTTGTTTAGCCTGGAGCAAAGGAGTCTCAGAGGTGACCTTATAACTCTCTACAACTCTCTGAAAGAAGGTTGTAGCCAGGCGGGGCTTGATCTTTTTCATCAGGCAGCAACTGAAAGAACGAGAGGACAGTCTCAAGCTGTGACAGGAGAAATGTAGGTTGGATATTATTTACAGAAAGAGTGATAAACTAATGGAATGATCTGCCTGGGGAAGTGGTGGAGTCACGATCCCTGGATGTGTTTAAAGAAAGACTGGATGTGGCACTTGGTGCCATGATCTAGTTGAGGTGTTAGGGCATGGGTTTGTCTTGATAATCTTGAAGATCTCTTCCAACCTAGTCATTCTGTGAATTCTGTGAAATTGATGGAACAAATTTGGAATTCAAAATTAGTTGGATAAACTGGAATAATGTCTTGATATGAGTAAGACAAAATTCAGGAAAGCATTAAAATACTAGATAGGAAGGAAAAATCTAGTCCGGTTCCATTCTTGGGGGGCACCGGGGTAGGCAGTAGCACTGTGTTGGCCTAGAGACAGAATAGAAGCCACTTACAAGGGTCTGCTCTTCCTAGTAGTGCCATTTGGAGAGATACTTTTCCATCCCTGGGATCATGTCATTTCTGTGAGGGAGGAAAATTTCCTTAATCCCATGCCATCCCACAGCCTTGCTGGCATTTCAGAGGAAGCAGAGAAAGGCAAACAGAGGCCCACAAAAACCTGATTAGTGTATTGTTGCCTGGATTAGGACTTAGTCCTGCTTTCTAAAGCTTTCTAGCAGAGATGCAGAAGTGAAGATAAGTATCATACTAATTTTAAAAGCTCTGAAATATACAAAGTTAACCTGAGATGATATTATTCCACTTGAAAGCAATTTACCTTGAGGAAAAAATTATTCTCCCTCCTTAAAAAGAATCTTAAGTATATGGTAGAAACACAAAGATTACATTACCTTTCCACAAATGTACATCTCATTATAGAAATGTGCACAGTATTTGTCAATCAGACAAAAAGCATACTTAAAAATTGATGTACAATATTTTTGATTAGGAAATAAAATTGCCTAGAGATTAAAGTCCTGATGTTTAATTTATTCTGTATTTTATCAGCCTTTCCCTTCTTTCTCTCTTTTTTCTCTTTGCATGCTCATGCATTTATAAGTAGAATTCAAATAAAGTAGAAAATTAGATAGCTCTCTTGGCATGACTTGGAAGGGACTGCATTAAGGTTACTGACAATTGACGCAGTCTGCTGAAAAAACTATCAATGTGTCAGTTTTATGTAGTGCTAGATTGGACAGCTATTACAGGAGTTTTTTTAATACAGGAACAAATACCTTAAAACTACTGTCCAGTTCTGTATTACTGTGTGGATTGTGATGTATAACCTTTAACTTTCTAAAAGAGGAGAGAGTGATTATTGCAAAGCATCACAGGGAGAGGTAAAGGTGGACAAGATCAGAAGAGTGCTGTACATTCAGAACAGGAACCACCACCCACTCCCAGTAAGTTTATAAGCTGCTATCATTTAAAGCTCAGTGAGATGTCCGCTCTATAACCTTCTTCGCAGCCCTGCCTTTGCACTCTTTTTTATCAGACGCAATTCTCTTGATCTGCACATGCAGACACACCTTGTTCTGTGCAGAGTTCCTATGGCTTGACAGCAAACTGAAGAAATTGCAGTAAAATACTCAGTTTTAAGAAATGCAGAGCCTCCAATTGTGCTATCCTGCCCTACAGGATAGAATTAATTTCTGAATATAATAAATCTTATCTACAAAGAGAGTAGCTGAACAAGCACCTGAAACTTGGATTTCTGCCTTTGTAACTCACACATGGGCAGCGGATCTTGTGGCCTGAATTCCAGCATGAGCTTCCTCAGGAGGCATGATCTCTATGGGAACATAGACAGCCAAAGAGGGGCCAGGTATACATTCCATTCTTCATTTCTTCCTTTGTTTTCTTTAAAATTATGTGGAGTTATTGAGGATCACTTACAAGGGACTTGAAATCTGCTCTTACAGACTGAGCATGTTCAATTTCTCCCAGTAGGTCCATGCTGAGAGGGTCTCCTTTACACAGACCCTGAAATTACAGGTGGGCTGTAATGCCAGTGGAACCCAGGGATGTCATATACAAAGCCCAGGCCACTCTAGGAGGGAAGAACTTTCAGAAAACAGATACATGTTGAAAAAAATATAGAAAAATCCCTCTTTGATGCCATTTGCTAGGTGATTCTACATTTATAGCATTGAGGGGGGGTGTCACCAGATAACATGCGACGAGCAGTGAATTAAGTTGACAGCAACAGGAACGCATAAGTTAAGTTTTCTGGGGGTTTTGTTCAACAGCTGCTGCTACATGGAGCTTACCATCCTCTGCAGATTTATAATGGAGTAAGGGAAGGCAGATAGGGAATTAGCAAGGTGATGTAATGCTGAAAATGTATCTTGTGATTATTTGCTTGTATAGCTCTTTTCTAAGAAAAGTAATCTTATTCCTTGCTACAGTTGCTACCTAATCAGGATTGTGATCCAAACAGAAATGATTTATGTTAACTTCAAGTCAAAGCTCTCTTGGCAATCTTATTAAAAACAACAACAAAAAAACCTAAAGCAAAAACTCAAATATAAGCTTCCCTTTGATATCAATATGGTCCAGCATGGAATTGCAGACTTTTATAGTAAGCTCATCTAGATGAGCAAGTTTCCAATTAAATTGAAATTTTATGCAACTGTGAACTGGTATTGTTTTTTTGCTGATATATGCTATATAGAATGAAAATATTTTTAATTTGCTAATTGAAATAGATGGAATTGTTACAAAGCACCAGCTGAAAGACAGAGAGCAAGCAAAGGGGTCTGCAAGCACAATTCTTCTGTTCTAACAAAGAGGAGAACTTGGTGTGATAACCCGAGGCAAATTTAAAACTGCAGTTTGTCACCATATTTACTTTGTATCAATTGCAGTACACGTCTGCACTGACCCATGATGCAGTCCTGGTCATAGCAGAGGCTTTCCGGTACCTCCGAAGGCAGCGTGTTGATGTCTCCAGGAGAGGCAGTGCTGGAGACTGCCTGGCTAACCCTGCAGTGCCATGGAGCCAAGGAATTGATATAGAAAGAGCACTTAAAATGGTAAGGGCAAAGATAACAGCTAAAGAGAAACAGCAGTAATTTTGTAGTGCTTATGTCCTGCTTCTGTACTCACACAAGCAGCTGAAGCTCCTCAGGGGAAACAAAGTAAAAACAAAATTAATGATGAATTTCAAAGGATGGATAAAATATATTCAGTAGAGGACAAGATGTAACATACTAGCTCTCAAAACTTTGGCCAAAGTCCTTTTGACACTGATTCAGTGGCTTCCTGATTGTACTCATGAGAGCACCTACAATCCCAGATCCCCTGTAACACCCCAGCTTCCCAGGAGAGTGAGCATGAGCCATTTTGCAGTCAAACATGTATTGGGGTTTTCTAATGTCAGGCTGATCCTGCAAATCTGAGTAACAGAACTAGATTGGGTCTTTGGCACATGTGTTGTAATTCTTGCAGGGATAGATGTATTTATGAACATCTAATAAATGCATAGGAGCAGTTTTGATAATTTGCCAGTAAAAAGTCAACTCAGCTTGGTTTAAAACATTGGGGAAATTGTTGTTTGTCATAGCAGTACTCATAGATCTCAGCACCAGCCTGAACCTAGGAACAGTTTAGCCTCCAACCAGTTCTAATTCATGGTATAACTTTGCCCTCAGCCAGATTACCTTCTGCATAGCCAAATTTTTATCCCTAACACTAGTTATTGCATGGGATCCTACCTCACTTATGTCTCTAATTTTATTGATTCTTAACTCTTTTAAGTCTGCTATTTGTGTTAAAGCAAGTGACAGCAGGAAAAACTGGATAATGTTTTTGTAGATACAAAAGACAAGATTGCTTCTTTTAATCTGGCACAAATAACTCTCAAACCTCTTACCATTGATTATATTAATGCAGACATAGAACTGGAGTAAGATCAGAATTAAGTCTTTATTAGGTGTAAACAAATCCTAGGTCAGTCTTCATATACTTAACTTAATTAGTGCTTTTTCTCAGCTACCAAAATGGAAGGATTATATCAGAATATTACAATGAGTTGTGGATGGTTATAATCAGATTATGTCACTCTTAAAACTGAGATGGTTTAGTCTCACATGAAAAGAGCGAGAACTCTTTTTTAATTTTTTTTTTTTATGCCATTTTTTACCTCCTAACATATGCCTTAACTGCACATTCATTAGTGTAGCATTACACACTTTTGAAGAGAAATAACTAAATTCAGTCTTCACAATAGTTAAAGAATTTGTACTGTACTCATAAACAAGGTATTCATGTCAATAGAGAAAATCAACACTGCAGTAGTATACTCCCTTATTTAGGAGAATTTATTTTAAAAACATATTAGAAAGATATAAAAAGGCATGATTGGCAAAAAAATACAGTAGTTTGACTTCTAGCTGATTGTCTTGAACTTTTTTTAGGTATTCAGAGTAATGTGGGTAAAGTTTATATACACCTCCAATGACAGCTACCCAAGATCATACCACATAGCCTTCCACTACCCATCCTGTCAATCACCTTCTCTTCTTCTATTCAGACATGATCTTGAATCTTTGCTCAGGAAAAAAACACTATCGATTTAATAATAATTTTTCCTCTCCACTCTGTAGCATCAACTCAGATAAGAATGCTTTTTCCAAGGTATCCTTGAAATATCTGTCCTGTGCCAGCAGAAGGTCCAGTGCCTCACTATAGTGATAGCTAGGCATTATTTGAAACTTCTTTCCAACAGCCTTGAAAATTTTGTTTCTGAAGCTGGTTCTAATACATCAAGTCAGTGGCAGACAGTTTACCTGAACATGTTTGGACACATAAACAATGACTCTGCGATTGCCTCCACACGCTGCCACCAAAAGTGTTTGAGTCCTGGCAAGCCTTCCTGCCTCAGTGCAGCCAGGCACTCAGACACCTTTACAAAGTGCTGAGTTTCCCCACCAAAGATAGAAACAAATTAAATTGGAAGCCAAAAGGTGCACAAAGTGATGTCCAGTGCATGAAGCTTATGTCTCAATGGGCATCAGGATGGAGCCAGTGTAACAAGCTCTGTGAGACACCCAGTTACTGCTGTGCTAAAGTAGCCAGACAGCTTCCAGTAAATGCCAAAGGCGGGCTCAGCAACTCACATCTGGTTGCAACTTATGTGTCAACTACCCTACAAATACATTTGCTCAGTCCACAGTTGATAAGACCTCTTGGGGTCAATATGGTTTTCAAAGTGCAATTCATCTCTCTTGCTTTCTGGAGATAGGAAAACCTCAGATTTTTTCCAGCCCCCATAATCATAAAAACAATTTTAAAGAAGGTTTGAATCCACTTACCAATAAAAGGGAATTCCCTATATGTCAGTGTGAATAATAATAATTTGAGGATATTCAAATTTGAATGAATTTGAGGATAATTTGAAGTCCATGTAATTTTTGTTTTATATAGCCTCACACTTCATCTCTAAACAGTGAACAGGAGATCAGTCACCACCCCTGAACAGTTTGCCTTTGACTAGTCTAGCATAACCTCTTCCTGTAACTTCTGCAGTTTTTGCTAAATATTAAAGCGAATTTGCCCCTACTGAAGTTTGCAACTGTTACTTTTCTGCCTGAGATGACAGCTTGTCAGAGTTGATATGTGATAAATGAAAATACCTCATCCTTTCATACAGGGAAATAAGAAAGGCGCTTTTTTTGAGACAAAGTGCTTTATACTTCCCTTTCAGATGATTCATGTGAGTAGGTAATGGTAATGATTTACTGTCTGTACGCCCATCCATCCTGACTGAGACCAAAACTCCATAACCAGTAGAGGCAATTGTCTGCTCATTCAGAGAAGACATTCGTTCCTTTCTCCTACACTAGGACTGATCTTAAAATAAAGTACTTCCCAGAGTGAGCAATGATACGCCATTCTGGTCTGTACTGCAGATCACTCTGTGCCATGTTGTGAGGGGTTTAACTGCACTAATTGTTGCTTGTTCCTCGCTGATGCTCCATTCTGTGCCAGTGAACCCAGCATGAACCAAGCATGGCAGAATCAGTCTTTCTTACAGTTAACATATATGCAGGGCTAATTTCACTTAAATACAGCTCACTCTGTCAGCAAGTCATCAGCCGAGTGCTAACAAATACGTACAGCTGGAGCTCAGAGAATGGGCACTGGGGTTGTTTTGAACAGTACAACTAGCTGTGTCAGAAGCAGTGAAAGTCTCTTACATAGATAAAAAAGAAAGTGAATCTTTTATTAAAATATTTTTCTGCTTATTCCCTCAAGGTGCAAGTTCAAGGAATGACAGGGAACATCCAGTTCGACACCTATGGGCGGAGAACAAATTACACAATTGATGTGTATGAAATGAAAGCTGCTGGATCACGGAAGGTGAGTTTCAAGACATGGATCCAGATTTCACACCTTCACAAATATTTATTCCATCAAACCAATTAAACTGAAAAATACCAGAGATGCAATATAATAGCAGGGTCCTGAGGAGTGCCCCCTTCATGCTGTCTTCCCTATCCCAGGAACCTTGTTATATTCAGTTTCTGGACTAAACCACTCACCCTGCTTAACATCTTCACTGGTTTCCATGTCAGCTTCAAACACAACGTTTTCCCATAAAACCCTTCTGGAGCTTTTTCACTGCCAAGTATGATACCTGCTGTCATAGTCCTGTGCTTAGTCCTATTTTCTAAATTCCTCTCCATCTTTCCGTCCATCTCCATATACGGCTTTGGAGCCATAGTGAAGCTGGAACCAGTGAAACCTTCTAAAATTAAAAGAAAATAAGCTTGGGTTTAATTAAAATTTCATATTAATTCTCTTGTCTCCTAAATAAAATATAGATCATAAGTGGAATAGTTTCCTAGATTGGTGTTATAAAAGAAGTTTAATGCAGATGTTCAAAAATAATTAGGTAGACAGGGTCACAAAAGTACTGAGAAGAATGTGTGTAGGTGAGTATCTTAAATCCCCTGATTTCACCTGGAGATGGGTTCTTAACCTGCTTGATCACCACTGAGACTCCTTAAACATTTCTGCACATTTGATAACTAAATGCCTCTAAACATGGGCCAGTGTCTCAGGGAGGTGTACAATGCAGAGAACAGTGTTCCTTCTCTGTTGTGCAAAAATACAAAAGCTTTTGTGATAGCCTAGTGATGCAGCCAAAGGTCAGCACCAGCCAGCTGATAAAGTCACCTCATGTTCACAGAAGGTTTTGTGTTCCATACTCGAGATAATGCAGCTGTGCCTGCATTGCTAATGTCTATGCATCTGCTCTAAAGCCAGCTCAGGTCTGCTGGGGCTGTATTGGATAAAAATCACAAAATCAGAGAATTTTACTCAGAATGCTCTGCAGTTTATTTTCTTGTCTGTGGTATGTTCTTATGCTGTGGATATATGGGAATTTATTCCACAGGCACCATACTAATGTGAATTGACATAGGGAGAATTGAATATGTATTTTCACTTAGATTTGGCTTGTACTGATTTGCTCTTGGGCTTGAGAACATTTTTTCTTTAAGGAAATGGATGTAAAGCTAACGTAGTCCCTTAATGACAGAAACAGTGAGTGAGAAATATTACAAAACCATATGTTTTGACAGTTGCTCTTACAAGTTCAGGTACAAGTCCTTGTAAAGGGATGTAATGAGGTAACAATCTCCATTTTTATAGGCTGGTTATTGGAATGAATATGAAAGATATGTACCAGCATTAGATCAGCTGCCCTCTAATGACACTTCATCTGTGGAGAACAGAACTATAGTAGTAACTACCATCTTGGTAAGTTTTACGTTCTTAGTATGTTTGTGTTTAGGAAACAAAGCATGTGACTCCTGAGGTGTGTTAGATGCTTTGTCAGGAGGCAGATGCTGAATACTGTTGAATACTTGTGTGAATTCAAGTGACTGGAAAGTTCAATATCTTCCAGAGATGCTCTGAGGGCTTGACCCTGCTAACTTATATATGTCTGCTCACAGGAGGAACTCACTGAGGTCACCATTGTGCTTTGCTGCTTCCCAGACACTTGAATTCGATTAAGTGCCTCATATAAGTGAAGTTATTATGCATGTGTGTAAATGGGCACAGAGATTGGCCTTTCTGTTGTAGAGTCAAATCTTGCACCCCTCACTCAGGTACAGCTCCTGTAAACTCAACCCCTGTGGACTGAGTAAGGGTGGCACAATGAAGCCTGTAGAGAACTGGAACTGCTCTAGCACTGGCTGAAAAGCAGCTTTTACCTGTGCAATTCCAAAGGAGCAAAGCTCTTCCTGTGTGTCACAAGCAGCAGCACATGTGTCAGTCCCAACGCCTCTACAGACCTGCTCTGTACAGCATTTGTTGTGACTTTTGCGACTTTTACAATTCTACTAAGCATGAGTCAATTTTATGCTGTTTCCTGAAGCATTGTATTTTATACTTCTATGGATTTAGATATAATCTGCATTTCAACTAGAATATTCCAAGAAGGCTAAGGGAATTCAGTGACAAAAAATGCTGCTGAGAATTTCAACCTAGCTTCCCTTCGGCTCCTTTGAAAATATCTCCATCAGAGCGCCATTCTTGGCCACTGGGGCCTTAGGAAATTGTGGTGATGGAACAGGTGTAGGATATGTCAGTCTTTAAATGCTAAAACTTGAATTTTTGCTACAATGATGCTACTTGACTGTCTAATCAGGCCTAATTCTGCAAAGAGAAGTGTAACTTTTTAACAAAGTTCTGTTGTCGTCAATGGCTCCTTACTAGGAATAGTCAATAGGATGTGTGGATGTAAGATCAGCCAAGGAATTTTATACTGCAGAAATCTGTGTTTCTAATTTCTGTACCAAAGCAGGAAATATTGTAAATAATTGCCAATAATATAAAGGATAATAAGAACTCTCATTTTGTGTGGTTTACAGCTGTATTTTACATTCATAGATTTTTGATCTTTACTTTTGTTTCAAAGGAATCACCATATGTAATGTATAAGAAAAACCATGAACAACTAGAAGGGAATGAGAGATATGAAGGATATTGTGTAGACTTAGCTTCTGAAATAGCAAAACATGTTGGAATAAAATACAAACTGTCAATTGTTGGAGATGGGAAATATGGAGCTAGGGACCCTGAGACTAAGATATGGAATGGCATGGTGGGTGAACTGGTCTATGGGGTAAGTTTCTCTTAACCTTCATTTTAATGTTCTTTATAAAAATTTATGCTCTAAGTTAATTAACTTCAAAATAAAATCATCTACTTGAATACTGCCTTTAAAAATCTAAATATTTCTTTGTATTGCCCTTTTTATAGTCTACTTTTCTAATTGTTTCATTGCAGGAAACTGTCACTTTTTTTACTGCTGTTCTCCAAATCAGAGTCCACAAAATGTTGAGAAGTAGCATTGGGCAAATTTCAAATTCTTGTTTACAGCAGAATTTTCAGTTTGCTCTTCATATGCTTCTTCTTCATTTGCCAGATCTCCTTTTTTCCTAAGTGCTGGGGGGTGTCCCTCTCATTAAAGGTCTGATCTGGAATGCTGAGCCTTGCTGGGTCACTGATCTTGGTTTGTGTTTGACCAGACCTATTTAACTCCATGGTTGCTTTTGAGGGTAAGAAGCAATGCAGGTGTGAAATCACCCATATGGTTTTTTTCTCTTTAAACACTGGGTTTGGCTTCAAAAATCAACTGTCAGACAAAAAAATAAAAAATAAAAAAAAAATTAAAAAATAAAAGCTAATTCACTGCATTCCTCTTTTATATTTCTATATTGGGTGTACATCACTTTGTTTAGTAAGAACAAAAACAGTCCGGAACTGCCATTTTAGAAACTTCTTTGAAAATGAGAATTTTGGAATACAGATAAACCAGATGGAAGGGGGAGAAAATTGGCTTTGCAGAAAAGACTTCTCAAGCTGATATTTCATCCTTTTTTTTCCTCAAATGCTAATGAGATGATTTGTGATTCCGCCCAAATCTTTTTTGCAGTTTATTTTTAACAAGCTTTCCTTTATTAAAAATATCTGAGCAGAAGCGCATATTTCAATTGCCTCCTTTTGTTCTGTGGCTGAGTGTAATTTCTAAAAGTCACCTCAAAATTTCCTTGGGATAATGCATCATCATTCTTGCAAAATGTTTGGTGAGATAATTCTTTTCAAATGAATCAGTCTTTTTTAAGTAATTGCTAGATTTTCACAAGTTTTCTTACTCTGGAGCAGTCAGTCCTCGTGCCTTATTGTGTAATTGGTAGTCTGTTCAACTTGAAAATGTTTTATAGAAATAACAATATTTTTGTTGTATTGTATTATGGCAGGGAGGGATATCTACTGATTACAGACTAAACACGGTTCTGGACCCTTGGATTACTTCTTTGCTTCCCTGTTGCTCTGAGGTTTGACATTATGCAAATCTTCTGAACTCCCTATGCCTCAGTTGTGCAATTTGGGAAACTGATGTTCGCTCTCTTAGAGAACACAAGTCCACTGAGAACCTCTGAAGCAAAGGTTTAGTTTAGTTCCAAGCAAATTACACTGCACTGGAAGCCTGTACCCTCAGTTGCTCTGTGTATGGTTCAAGAACTGCCAAGAGTATCAGCTATAATTGGGTCCTTTTGATGTACTTGAAAGAGACAAGCAATGTAACTTGTTCATTCACTTAAAAAATAACCATACCACGTGGAAAAAGCATGGCAAAAGAGAACCTGAAATTGCTGGTAGCAGTCAGAGCATAGGGACTGTCTACACTAGGGGAGGAAAGGTGTGATGTGGGCTATGGTTTTTGTGTCTTGAGCCCAGTAAGATTAGTCTGTGCAGCTGCTGTGCCATACCACATCCACCTGCATAAAGAGCCTCAAAAGTGCAAAGCACCTGTCCTGTGAGGAAAGGCTGAGAGACTTGAGACTCTTCAGCCTGGTGAAATGAAGGTTCCAAAGAGACCTTAGAGCACCTTCCAACACCTAAAGGGGCTACAAGATAGGTGGAGAGAGAGGGTCGTGTAGTGATAAGACAAGGGGGAATGGCTTTAAACTGAATGAAGGTAGATTCAGATTAGATATTAGGAAGAAATTCTTCATTGTGAGGGTGCTGAGGACATGGGCCAGGTTGCCCAGAGAGGCAGTGTTTCCATCCCTGGATACATTGAAGGTGAAGCTGGCCAGGGCTCTAAACACTCTGATCTAGTGGAAAATGTCCCTACTTACTGCAGGGAGTTTGAACTAGATGATCTTTAAAGGTCCTTTCCAACCCAAACCAATGTGTGATAAGCAGGTTGGCTGCAGTTGCCTTTTCCACAGCCTCTTGGGATCAGCGTAACTCAGAGAGCTTTGCCTCCTTAGCATCAATCAGCCCTAACCACACTTGTGACCTTTCCACACCAGCAAAGCCAGCCCTACAGGCACCACAGACCATTCCTTAAGACAAACCCAAAACCACCCCACTATTTTCATTTTCCCCTGCAAAAAGGTCAGTTCCTTTGTATTCTGAGCAGTTTTCATCTATGTTTTCTTGCTAATGAAAAATTGAGGAATGTTTCCCTCCCTGACCCCCAACAGTTCCTGTACTCATGCTGTGAGCTCTGTTCCTGAAGCCTCCCCACTGCAATGCTCAATTATTCAAAGGTCAGATGTGTCCCGTGAGGATTGAGTGCAGACCCAGGTTAATGCTTCCAGCCCCGCACTGCTGAGCCAGCTCCTCAAACTACCCAGCTGAACTGAGCTTGCAAGCTGCATGGAAATCCACCTGGCTTTCTGTAAGCAGGGAAAATAGCCCCTGAACTCTGAGTACAAACCCCACCAGCCCTCCCGACCTTTTCCCAGCTCTATTTGCAAACATCGTGAAATACCCTTGGCCTCTTTCTCCATCCGTTGAGAGGGGGCTGTGTACCACACTGATAAGAATGTGCACTAAGCCCTTGGAAGATGAGAAAGTGCTATTTATTTGGAGCACTAATAGAAGTGCTAATTATTTGGAGCAAGCGCCTCATTTACGTGCTGACTTTCTTATATCTCTCACGGGCTTAAAACTCTATTAGGGAACTAAAACTATGTTACCGTAATGCCCCTGTGAATCTTGTCAGCAAAATGACTCAAATTTGGCTCCTCTGGATTCCATTTTGGGAAGACAAGAGACAGATTAGATTTTAAGTACCTTTGTTAGCATCTGTGGAAGATAGACTTAGTAGGATAAAAGGGTCCTGATTGGTTTTGTACCAGTTATCCAGCAGCTGAGCTGAGCTGTGGCAGAAACACAATACTCTAGATTGCATTTGTCTCAAGTGATAACCAGTGACTAGTCATTTGTCAAATACAGCATATTCCTGACCCAGCAGCCTCCTTGCCACCACCTGGCACTGCTGGGGCATCTCAGCTGGCTTTTTGAATACTGAGCCCTTTTTTGCATAGCCCCATGCATGCAGCTCTTCTAAAATTGCTCTTAGGACAGTCATAGAAAATTAATGGCTTGTCATTTTAATGTTAAAACCCTAATTAACTGTATTTAATGTTTGGGTTGTGCCAGTTCATTGTTGCTATTGCTCTTGCTTCCTATGGAATGCAGCACAAAGTCAGGGGAGAAAAGGCAGCCTCCAGACCACTGCATTGGAGGGGAGGGGGCTCTGTGCACTGAGCTGTACCCAAAGCAACAGGGGTGATGTGTCACTGTGCTGCAGGTCTGGAGTGTAAGATTCACTGGAGGTCAGCATTAGCTAGGCCAGCTGGAGCAGTCCCAGGAGTTACACATCGCCATTTACACACTAAAATGTTTCCCATTAAAAATTCTGCCTCCCCTGTCTCATATCACATCAGGTCTGGTTGGAGGGCATAAAAGTCTGCTGTACTGTAAGGTCCCTGAAGTCAAGGACAATCTCAGCTGTCCCCCTTGGGCCTTTCCTTTGGCTTTGCCAGGGGCTATACCAATGCACCTGGTTGCAGAGGGATGGCAGTCCCAGAGGCAGGGAATTCTGCCTGAGCAGATATTCCCAAACTCCTTTGCTTCAGGCAGGAGAACCCAGCAGTCTTGATGGAGAGGAAATAACAGAGCTTTGTGGTTTGCTAGCAATTTTTAAATGTTAGTGATGGTAATAGTAGTAGTAGTAGTAATAATGATAATTATAATACTAATTAATAATGAAATTGGGCATAAAAAGAAAAGTATTTGGTTTTTCATAAATCAAAAAGTGTCAGTTCAGGCTGAAAAAAAACTTAATTTTGTTCTTTCACTCTGATAGTGTCAAAATAACCTACCATCCTCATCCTACCATATACCCCTTCAAGCAGTTATTTTTTTAAACTAAGAGAAATTTCCAAACCATATTGGAAACTTTCAACAGAATAAAAATAGAAAATAAGTAAAGCATTTTTGTTGGACATTTGAGAAGGGAAGTAGCTAAATCATTCTCAGTCCAGGAGACTGAATCACTATTTAAATCTAAGCAGCAGAGCAATCCAGTCAGGCAAGTGCTGTCCTGCAGTGACCCATGGGCTGAGGACGTGCCCTTGGCTGGGGCTGAGGAGCAGCAGCACCTCCCTCGGCCCCTGTGCTCGGGGCTTTGTACCCACCAGCTGCTAAGCACTAGACAGTTGTCTTTTCTCTTCTGTGGGGTCAGCCTCTTTCTGTAGGCTTTTATTTCTTCTTCCCTTTTTAAAGCAGGCTGCTGTTCTTCCTTCCCTGTTCAGCCAGGGGAAGCCATCCCTCCCTGGGTCTGATGCTTTTCACAGCACTGAGGCTAATTGACAGTAGTTTTAACACAGATCTTAATTGTAACTACAAATGCTTTGGGAATGAAAAGAGCAGCTAGACCTTACAGCCTTTAAAAGTCTGCTCAGGTTAAAACAAGCCTCTCAATATGTAAAATAGCACAAAGGAATGAAGCAGGGATGTAAAGGACAGGCAGTCCCCAGAACACAGCAGCCTCCGCAGTCTGTCAGAGTGGGACTGCCGACACATCTCCCTGCCTTTAGCAGACTAACCAGCCTCGTGTGGTGCTGGCCTCTCTGGCTCTACCAGCAGCATGTAGAAATACTAAAGATGGCACATAAAGCCTTTGAATCATAGCAGAGAGGCAGACTAATTCTATTCCTACTTTTCCTTAAAACCTCCCACATGCTCTTAGTCTGTGGCAGAGCCTGACTGTGCCATGAGTGGGAGAAGCTCGTCCTTTGCTCCTGACTCCTGGTTTCTGCAGCAGGGATGCCCAGGTACAGGTCCCCAAAGGCCTGTACTGCAGCTCAGACAGACCCTCATCCTGTACACATGGACAGATGTGGGGTCCCTGACCAGGCTGAGCTATGGTGAGGAACAGGTTCACAGCCCTGGCACAGAGCCACACTGCTATGGTCCTGGGCTTTGGCTGACCTGAGTCCAGGCACAGGCAGAGGAAGCACACGTATGTCCACAGCCCCAAAAGCAGATGTACTCTTTATGTCTCCATCTGTGAATAGCAGGAGTGTGTCAGAATGAGCTGTGGGCATCCACAGAAATCACAAATGGATTTAACTTTGACAAACTGTAGCAGACAGGGCCAACTGCCATTTTAACACCTTAATATCTTTTTACAGTGCTCAGCTAGGGCACATTAAGACTTCAATGCAGCATGTTGCTAGTCAGATATGACCTGTTGGCTTTAAATAAGTGTGAGCTAATGTGTTAAAACCACATTGCCCCCATGACCTGGCCTTTCAATACAACCTGAATATCCTTGGGGATATTAGACTGCCTTTACAAAGGTAGCTCTTACCAGCTGATACCACAGGTGATGTGTTGCTCTATCTGACACTCTTTTCTGGTACCTCGAAACCTCAGACTGCACTGAGAAATGTTAAAACATGCTCAGGGACAGTCACCATTGCAGTGCTGTCTCTTCTGGTGTCCCTGTGTACCTGCATCCAGGACTTCTGGGGTGCCCAGAGGTTTGGCTGCCAATGGAAGTCAATCAGTGTCCCTCTGCTTCAGTCTGCACAGAGCTGGGGTGCTACCTGGTGTCCCATCACACAAATGTCTGCAGTCCTGACCCACTTCTTGAAAACCAACCCTCGAGCAAAGGAGGTATTCATTTCTGCGAGCAGGAGTGACCCAAAGCATGTGCAGGCAGCAGCATAGCCCAAATCTCTCGCTGTCTCTAGTGCATAGCTTTGAATTTGGTACAGTCATCAGTAGGTCTGTAAGCAGATGAATCTTGTTCCTCCTTTTGGATTACAGAGGTGGAACATCTTATCATTTTTCATTCTTCATGTAGAAGGATATTTCCATTTGCTATTTTTTTTTATCCCTCCCCTAATAGTCAAGGTTTGCAGCTCCCTGGTGTCATCTTAGAGCAGAGTGGGCAGAGCCTCTGTGCTGCCTGTCCTCTCTAAATCCATCCCTCCCACACTAGTAGGCAAAGACAGATCAAGCCTCAGAGGAATCCATGACATTTCTCACCCAGCTCAAATGCAGTGAAGATGATGTTTGAAACACCATTAGTCATGAGTGATTAGCAAGCTCAGTTGTTGAGGTTCTTAAACCCCTCTCCAGTTCTGTACGAAGAAGGGCATGTTTGTGGTTGTGTTCTTTTTAATCGAGCTCAATTTGTATGGGTTCTGCTTATCTGCAGCCATAACAGGGAGGGAATTTCTCAACAGTGCTGCAGTTATTAATGATCCTTTAGGGTGCTTAGAGCTCTCCATTTCTAATACTGTATCTCTAAATAAATAAGCAAAGAGAGAACTGTTTTTAACCTCCCTAGTGCAGCTAATATTCAGGGAAGTAGTGACCAACCAGACTTGGGTGTTAGATTGTAGCTGGTCCACTCTCAGTGCCCTGGTTTCCCAAGACCCTGTGTGTGAACACATGCTTGTTCACTTCGCAGAAACCATTTCCTGCCATGTTCACTAAGGGATGAAGGTGGTTTTTGGTGTTTCCAATACAGTGAATGCCTTTGGTAGGGATGGTTGGAAAGCAGGAAGACTGAAATGTATGAGAAAATTAGTATTTGTATCCCATTTAATATTAAAATGCAGTTTGAAATTATTTACAAAGAAAACTGTATTGTATGATTTGAACATGGGTAACAGGGCATTAACAAGTGATTTGTCTGTGCTTCAGCATCAGATTCATCCCCCCACAGGAACATCCTGCATGAACTCATCTGGGCTTGAAGGAGATACAGACCTTATTGCATGCTGCATCAGCACTTTAGAAACAGTTCCACCATGTCTACTTTAACAATTAAAATATTACTTTGGGAGAATTAAAGTTCTCCAAGTCCATGAAAATGCTCCAGAAACAACATGCTTTTACAGCTGAAAAGCATGGGGTGTTCCAAGGCTGGCAGCCCATGTGCAGAAGTGGCTGGCGGGAACCTGCATTCTACCCAAGTTTCACATGGAGCCATTGCTAAGTCTCCGCAGGGGTCCTGATCCATTAAGCTTGCTCTAATAACAATTAATTTGTAAGTACCTCATTAGTTCAACAAGAAGTACAGTGGCATGGTCAGAACTAAGACTAAGGTCTTCCAGCTGGCTGTGGATTCTGATTAAACTGATGTTCCTTGTGAATCTCACCCTGACTGCAGATATATAGTGTTTAACTCAACAAGCAGCAGCTAATAATGATGCCTTGAGAAGGCTGACCTAGAACAGAGACTAGACAGTTGAAGGATAAAGTATATATTATATATATTATATTATATATTATATTATATATTATATTATATATTAAAGTATATATTAAAAGGCCTTAAAATATACCCCTTGGGCAGTATAAGAGCCTGGCCAGGGCTACACCCAAGATGGACCCAAAATGGTCACAAAAATGCCTAACCAGTCACGAAGTTTCACACCTTTAAAAGTTTTAGTCCATTTGCATATTGAGGTTAATTGTCCAATTACAGCTTTGGACTATGAAGTCCCATCCTTCTTGTTTTCTCTCTTCAGTCTACTGCTTATGCTTTTGGGCCTGAAACTTGTAACAGTTGTCCTTGGTCTCAAGCTGGAAAAGGAATTGTTTTGTCTACCTACTCTGGGAAGAGAGCTCACTAACACTTAATATGAAGCTCAGATCTATACACCTAAGCAGTGTAATCTGAAAATATGAAAGCTAAAACTTAAGGCATCAATAAGAGAAACATACGTTTTGGGGGAATTCCTCAGTGAACAAGTTCCAACATCTTCTGAAGATGGTACCTCACTCTACCCATATCTTCCCCTCCAGTCTGTCCATTACTTAGGTGATGAACACATTCATCTGCAAAGCCAGTAAACATCCAGGCATCCAAGGGCATTTTCAATTTTAAAATTCAAGCTACATTCAGCTAGATTTTTGCAGTAAGTGACCACAAATCAGCTGAGGCTTTCTCCTTGAGGAAAGGGCCACTCAAGGGGAAAGGCAGTGTCCCACACATGACTGTCAAAAGGGGCTGAGCAGAGCTGTCAGAGGGGGCACCCAGGGCCATGATTTCCAAGTGACTTCCTTACATGCACACAGGCATGGTTTTATCAGATTATTCCAAGCAGTGAACTTGTGCACATACCTTGTAGCTGCACATGCTGGTATGAGCTGTCGAGAGATATTACTGGGTGGCTGGAGCAAACCTCGAGGTTGTGTGTGTATATGGGTGCCCTGCAGAGTGAAGCAGCTGTGGGGAGGGCCAGTCCTCATCTGACAAAGCTGTCACTGGCCTTGGTCTGCAGACTCTGAGCAGTGCTCCAGGATGGCTGCATGCTGCTGCCAAGCACCAGCAGACACCAAGCCCATGATGCTGTGATCAGCTGTATGAGTAGCCTTTGCCATTTCTGCTTATCAAATGTAAAACCCAAACCAATAGCTGGGAGGAGCAAATCAGATATTAATAACAGTCGTGTACATCACCATCAGATTTACATAAAGGTGTATTTAATTATTTTATGGCACAGATTTTAATCATATCTTGTTAACATTTCCCATTAACTTTTATTCAATCTTCCACTTAATCAGGCTTTATTTTTCCACCAGAAAGAGATGCCTAGTTACTAGTGGGGAAGAAATCTGACTTAAAAGGTGCACAGTGGTTTAGGTACTGATAAGTTAAGGTTTCCCGAAGAATCATTTTTCTTTCTGAAATTCTTAATTACCAGTGAAAGGACTTCTTTAAAAATATCGATAATATGAATAGTTAGAGTGTTTAAAATAGCATATGTAGGTATGTAGACTCTCATAACACTCTTCAAATGGATAGGGCTCTTTTTTTAGCATTCCTTTCTTGGCTAGAGTATCTTAGTAGCATGACTTGAATCTTTGTAGCATAGAAGTACAGGTACAGTTAAATATGTTGAAAATCTATTCTGGAATTTTATTTTTAATCAGAAAACTAAGTAATTTGTTTTTACATGTCTGCCTACCCACAGAATCCAGCAAGGATGTATAGATTGAAGGGAAGGGCATTCGTTCACCAACACACAGGTGAATGATGAATGATGCAGTTGTGCTTCCAGGTGACAGCCCCAGAACAGAGTCTGTTACAGGCCTGTAAAGCCAAGGTCTCTAAGACAGGAGGGCATACATGACACTGCATTCTTCTGTGTTAACTGTTCTTCACTGACCACAGAAAGGGTCTGTCTGGTTCCTATCCCTCCAGTATTTATTATCCTCTGTCCCTTACTGCAGTGGAGTTTTAAAGAGCGTACAAGTAGTAGCACCCAAGTGCAGCTGAAATTCAGTGACTGATTACTTCTCATCAGTTCCTTTTAAAGATCTTGGACTAATTATTAAGGAAAGAGAACTTGCTGAATGAATGAAAAAGAGAAAATTAGAACATAGCAAACACAGAATTTGTTCAAAGTCTTCAAGACAAATGGGTGGTTACAGACCATTACTAGAAATGACATTGTGTTGGTTGCCATCTCACTGTCCAGTTTGTGCAGTGTTTATTCATCCGTTTTAACTTAATTGAAATATCTGCTGCTGTCATGAACCTCTTGAACAGATTTGATTGTAATTTTTCTTGTTAATAATTTTCTGCTAATATCATGTAGTTCTTAACTCCAGTGACTGCAAAATAGCCTGCAAAGAATTTATTTCCACTCTTGTAATTTATCATCTGATTCATTAGTCTGAGACTCTAGATTGTGATGCTGTTGTGTCTGACTTGTAACTTACTTGGGTTTGTTTTTCCCTTTTCAGAGAGCAGATATAGCTGTTGCCCCCCTCACCATAACATTGGTGCGAGAAGAAGTCATAGACTTTTCCAAACCCTTTATGAGCCTGGGTATCTCCATCATGATCAAGAAGCCTCAGAAATCTAAACCGGGCGTATTCTCTTTCCTGGATCCTTTGGCTTATGAAATTTGGATGTGTATAGTCTTTGCTTACATTGGCGTCAGCGTAGTTCTTTTCCTAGTCAGCAGATTCAGCCCTTATGAGTGGCACTTGGAAGACAACACTGAAGAACCACGTGACCCTCAGAATCCTCCTGACCCTCCAAATGAGTTTGGAATATTTAACAGCCTTTGGTTTTCCCTGGGTGCCTTTATGCAGCAAGGATGCGATATTTCTCCAAGGTTTGTTCCATAACACTCCATCACCTTTTTGCATTTTATGGTCATTTTCTGATGCCATGGTGCATATATGTTACTTTCTCAAATTTCTTTTTAATTACAAATTTTTTATTTTGACATTTCCATTCAATATTCAGCATTCTCATCAAGCCACCATGCTTGTTAACATTTGCCTCCAGAGTGAGTAGCATTGCTTATTATGCCGTTTATGCATTTCTGCCAAACTTATATTCACCATGTTGAGGCTGTAAAATGCATAGGGTTTTCTGTTTTCAGCAATGCTTGGAGGGCTACCGTGTTTTTGCTGCATATCTCATTTTACGGTCATCTCCTTGGTGCATATAACACATTCTGCTTTGCAAAATAATATTTATTTTTAAAAGTCACATGCAACAGCACTTTAAAGCATCTCCACTCCCATCAAGGCTCCTGCTAGTCTTTTTACTTTCTTTTGAGCCTGATTTCTCCAATTTTTTTCTTCTTTAACCATCCTTTCATCCTTCTACTTAGCACCATTTTGCACATGTTCATGTCTCCAGATATACTGCGCTACTGTCCTCTATGTATTTGTTATTTCAGTCCAGTCTAATCTGTTGTCCCACTGTTCACAGTCAATCTGATCTAATAAGCATTGCCAGTTTCCATAAAGATATTTCTTATTCGTGCAGACAATCTTTCTGGATAAGGCAGTAGTAAAGTATGATTGATAATAGTACCTATTTAACAGAGAACACTGCTATTAACTATTGTAGAACTATATTTCTTTTTATAGAAGTATTTTAGAAACCAAATGAAAATAGTGAAGCTCCCACTAAGTGAACAATATGTTTCACAGATTTTATTTTTTTTAATAACATCTATCATGTTTCTGCATTTACACTGCTTAAATATTTTGGTGATGTGCTTGTTATAAGCAGTAAAATTATCTAGTTTCTTGGTGATGAAGCAATAATTTTATTTTGCACGACAATAATTTAATAACCAGTTTCCAGTTATTTTATTTATTAAAAACATCTGGTAAGATAAGCAGAATGTTTATTAATAGTCTTGAGTGGCCTCACTGAAGTGACAAAATTTCTATGAAGTTTTTTGGGAAGGATCATGATTTTGTCTGTTAGTGTGCAATAATCATCCTATAGATTTGTGTCAGTTTCCCGAGTTCCTGGTGTCTGGGTGTGCTGCCCCGCTGTGTACTGACAGCTGTTGGCCTCCTCCCCCTGTTTGCACTCCCTGTTTCTGCCTTGTGCCTCAAACCTGCATTGACACTGCTTGCTGTTAAAGGGGATGAGTAGTGATATCATTTAAATTGCTGTTGACCATGTGTGTGCCCAATATAAAGGACCGGGAAATAAGCACTGGGGCATCACATGGAAAGCTGCAGGCATCGCACTGTTTCCGCTAGGTCTGGTTATTGACAGGTAAATAGAAGTGCATAGGATTTTTGAGAAGCTCTCATGTGACTCTTTGGCATGGTCAGCCATTTACCTTATATAACAAGTGGAACACATTGGGTTTTTTCAATATAACCACACTAAGTGCCTTGGGAACACCTACAAAAACAGAAGAGAGACAGCAGTATATCTATTTATTTTATCTGTCCATCAGAAGCTATTAGCTCAGTATTAATATATGGACTTCATTTGAAGATATTGTCTAGTTATTTTGTTATCTTCCATTATAACATTCCAGGCAGTTACATGCATTGTTACAGGAAAAAAAGAGAAATTTAATACTTTGGTTTAAATTCCAGAAACACTGTTCCCTTGACTGATATGTTGATTGAGGTTGATTAAAATGTCAAATTTCTTTTCTGTGGAAGGGACTATTCCCAAGTATTCCATTCTTAATCTGTATCTTTGTAAGGTTGCACCATTCACAGTACATTGACTATATGAATGTTTCATACTATTTTATTGCCACTAAAAGGGGCTTCATTCTTCCATTGTGAGTTTTGTCTGAATAAATTTCTTATATGAGAGCATACAGCACTCGTAGAGAGATGCCGACAAGCAGTCTGGAGAGATCACTTTTGTACTTGCTGATAAAGGCTCTTTCAGCTGCCTTTGTGTGGAACAGCTGTGACATCTAATGACTAGTTAGATCTATCCTCGGTGAGTATGCTGTGTGGATATTCCAGAGGATATATCCCTATACTCTCCTCTCTGTATTTAATAGGAGTCGTCTAAACAGAATCGGAGAGCAGCCAAAGGCTGGGGGTTAGTGCATCCCTTGATGTAATCAACATTTATTTCAGCAGTTTTGTTCTGCTATCAAAGGCTGCTGTTTTCTGCATAGTGAGCTAAAGCATTGAAAATTCACTTTCGAGGGATCAAAAGTATATTATTAAATTTGCTTTTATGTAAGATGTGTACAGCAAATGGAATCAGGAAAAAACACAGTCAAATTTGTAACACTGTTCTGAGCAAAAGTATCTTTGAAATCTCTATGAGAGCATGTATTTTCATTTTGCTCTTTATTCATGTAGAACAAAAAGGCTAGATTAATTAATTGCTGATGGAAAAAGACAGGGGGGTTATTAAAAACTGTCTCAAGAGGTTGGTCATGTAGAGGGTGTATTTCTAGGTCCCTGCTTTCACAGCAGAAGACTCAAGAGACTCCTATTAAAGGCCATGGGAATGATTTTGTGGGACTTTCACACTACCAATGAGAGGGTAACCTGACATTCCTGAAACTCCCACTGCCATTCCTGTGACGGAGCATCTCAAGCCGGAGCTTCAGATGCTGTGTCTGCCTGTTGTGTCTCTGAGGCCGAGGGCTGGCTGGGCGTGAGAGCAAAAGGCTGGGCCCGCAGCTTGGGAGTACCAGCTGAGGTGTGCTTGGGATATTGAGGGGCTCCACACTAGGACAAGTACTCAGGGTTATTTGTCAGCATAACAACTGTCTTATATCAATCCAAACAGCCCAGATAAAAATGGAGTAATGTGTGAGAAGCTTATTATGTATCTGTAATATAGGAAATCAAATATCATTTATGGTCTTGAGCAGAAACAAAATCCAAACTATTTTGATAAATGAAGTTTTGTTTGAATGTATTTTATATATATTATTCTCCTGGAAACTGAATGTGAATTTGAATGTTTATTTTGTTTTTTCTCTCGTTACTAATTTGCTCTCATTTGACTCCATGCTTCCTTTTAAATTTCGTCTCAAGGTATGCACTCTTCCTGTTCACTTGCTTTTGAAAACACCATCTGACTTTGTTTTGACAATTGAGTTATAATCCTGCTGTTCCAGATCTGTGTTGCTTCTCTCATTTGTTAGCACTCTAATTCACTTTTAAAAAATGTCACACAAAATACAAAGTATCTATTTATTGAGGTGATTTGGAAAACTGTATTAAGCTAAAGCATTAATTGGTTGTTTTTAATTACATCATTGCACATGTGCACATGGTATGGTTTACATCAGCAAAAGTGGTGCTTGGTATTAAAAACTGTGATTGAGTTTTCTGTAATTATTATCTGAGCAATAGAAAAACATTTCTGTGCTTCACAGTATAAACCAAACAGGCACTCTCTGATTACTAGCCTGGTGTACCTGTACTAACCCTTTTTCTCCTGCATTCCTCTACACCAGCCCCTGCAGTGGGTATAAGGAGTCTTCATTTGAGCAGATGGATGGGGGGAATTGGGGTTCTTTGGTCAAGGAGGCTGCCAGCCCATGCTTGTCTATGTTCTTGTTCTTCAAGTCTCTGTCTGTCTGTCTTTCCTTCATTGTCAACTTTGTGGTTTATTTGATTTTTCTTTTGCCTCATCCTGTGACACCAAGTGGCAGCTGTGTCAGCCCAGACTGCTCTGTAGCAGCTGCTGTTTAATCCTCCTTTCTGTGCTCATTGGAAGACTCTGGGAGAAACGACTGTAGTGACATCCAGTTCTCCTTGAAGTGACCTCAGCTCCTCTGAGAACAGCTCTGGTCCCCATCTAGCAAGATCCTCTCTTGCACATAGGACCCTTGGGGAAGTGCCTTTTTCATCAAGGGATCCCCTTGTTCCCATCTCCTGCCTCTCAGGTGGTCCTTTTCCTGTATCTGTCTGACTTGGTTCATGCAGGTTGCTAGACCTCTGGGGCAAGGTATTTTTACCTTTCTCAGTGTGTAGGATGCTGTCTGAACATGCAGCCTGGCACAAACCTTTTATTGTTGGAGCAGTGAGAGCTTGAAGTTTCACTGGTTTGGAAAACACTTGTCTTCTGCACGTCTCCATCCTAGCAACCCATCTGTCCTACCAACAGAAGGGGCAGCTACCAATGAAAGTAAGATGTTTCCTATGGGAAACTATACGGAAAATGAACACATACTATTTTATTCCCAATGCTTCCACTGAATTTATGAGAACACCCAGATAAATCTTTTTTTCATCTTCCTATTTCAAGACCTACCTTAAAGCAAGAGGGCCATGGGAACCTGGAAACTCCAGATAGAGCTTGTCCTGCTGTAGGGAAGTAGATGTTTCATCTGCTGGACCTGCCAGCCAAAACCCTCCTCAGTCTGGCTCTGAAACTTTCCACATCACTGCAGGGAGGAGAAATTCAATTCCAGTTCTTGTCTGAAGATGGAAAGTGTGTAATGAAGAAGGAAGCTAGAGAATGAATTCCACCTGATGTAGCCATCTGAAAACGATAGACTGGTTTTTAGTGAGGCATCTTGGTTCCCTCTGAAGTCATGAGACAGATGGACAACTTTAGATTTATTCCACACTACAGCAAGTGAGATAAATCTCTTTCTGAGGGTGTCAGGCTCTTCTCTTTTTCTTTGCTGGCTCCAAAGGAAGCCTTATTAGACAAGTTCATCAGGCACTTATTTGTAGTTGGAGAAAATTGTATCAGCCCAAGTAAGAGGGTATTGAGCTTTACCAAATAGCTAAAGCCTAGACCCTATCTGTTAAAGAAACTGGCCAAAAAGGCCTGCAGCTATCTGCAAAATCCCACTCACATGATACCTACAAAGAATGTAGAGTTAGGTAGATAGATTCCATGACTTAAGGCATTATTCTGTATTTATATTGTTGCAAATTCCCTTTGCAGCAACTCTGGCCCTGTGTTAATGAGCACAATGTCTGCACAGCCCAGGTTGAAGCTTGGAAGCCTTTTATTCTCTTGGGAGGCCCTCGAGAAAGGGAGGGAGGCCTCCTCCACTTGTGAGTGATCTGGTGGAATTGTGCCTACTCTGAGGAACCAGCCTTCATCTGCCCTGTCAGTGGGAGCTGCTGCTTTATCTTCTTGGGCAGAGGAGAGTGGAGAACAATGGTGCTTTACCTTTCTCCACATTCCTCTCACATATTCCAGATAGAGCTCCCTGTTTTTATTGTGTTGGTGATCTTTTTCTTTGTTATGATCTTTAATGTTGTATGGATATGGTTGAGGTTTTTTTGTTTGGTTTGATTTTTGGTTTTTTTGTGGGTTTTTTTCTGAATAATTTAATGGCATTTTTTTAATGGCTCAGGCAATCTCAGGCTCTGGCCAAGACTGGGCTGTTTACCAGCAAACCCCCCTGTGTGGGTGTGGTGGGGGCGTGTCATGAGACTTTTGGTTTTTGCCTATCTCCATCTGTTGGTAGGACAACTTGTACCCACTGTCTGGGGATGGCACTGAGAGGCTTGAAGGAAACAAATAAAGAGGTAAGAGTTTTCTGTTTTTTCTCTTCACACAAACTGAGGACTACAGCACCCAGGTTCCACAGATGTGTCTGGGATTGATTCTTCCTCCATTGGTATCAGTAGAGCAAAGGGAAAACATGAAATAGCTTTCAGCAGTTGATATGATTTTTGGTCAACATGCTGTATTTGAAGAGCAAGCAATGTCCATGGCAATGAAATTCCCCACCCAGCAGAGTGATGTGTCACTGCCATCCTTCAGCCCAGATCAAATACTTCAAGGCTGATGCTCAGTTGCTGTAAAGCATCAAGAGCTCTTGCTGACAGGATCCAGACCTTCTGACTTAGGCGTTTTGTAATTATGTGTTTGCAGTAGGCTTTTTCTTAAGTCCTTATGGAATCCCTTTAACATACAAAAACCAAAGACCGCAACAAAAACTAAACACTTTTTTTTTTTCTGTTTCCTTCTCTGTTGCTTTATGCTTATAAAGCAGGGATATGCTTGACTTAGAATAGTGCAACATGCAAACTTTAACATAAAATATAAACCAAACCAGCCTCTCTTCTCACTTCAATATGCAGATTCATTTTATAATTCCTGCTAGGTTGTGATGAGAGAAGGATACTGGATCACTTTTGGTACATTCTTTTGCATGTTTACTCAGATTCCTTTTTGCAGTTTACTGTATGTTACATTTTGGGAGTGAATGCAGTAAAAGGTATATTTGTGTCCTCCAAGCTGGGCAAAGGGACATTATGCTGGCATATCCCAGCATGTCCAGCACAGGGAAAGGCTGAGCATGCAGAGACAACAAAAATCTTCTGGCAAAAGCCTTCTCCAACAGAGGATTTGTGGAAGTCAAGAGAGCTCATTCCTCTTCTTAAATGAATTATCTCTTAATTTCTGTTCTTGTTTTCACTGAAAGAAGTTCAGTACTAAAAGAGTTGCACTAGGTAAGACCAGGTGTGCACTGATTTTTCACTCCTGAGGAAGGTTATCAGGAGCTGGCTCACAGTCCACCTGTTCACAGATACTTGGAAGATCTGGACAAAAGGGTTGTGCATGTGAATTTCTCTTCAGTGAAGAAAGAAAAAATCAAGAATTGTTCAAAGCAATTTAATGATGTGTGTTTTTCCATAGATCTCTCTCAGGGCGAATTGTTGGAGGAGTCTGGTGGTTCTTCACTCTCATCATTATCTCTTCCTACACTGCTAATCTCGCTGCCTTCCTTACGGTGGAAAGGATGGTTTCACCCATAGAGAGTGCAGAGGACCTGGCTAAACAAACTGAAATAGCCTATGGCACTTTGGATTCAGGCTCAACCAAAGAATTCTTTAGAGTAAGTCTGTTAAATCTCCTTAAAGTGCCTAATTTATGTGTTTCAGTTGTTTGATTTTACCCAGCTGTAATAGCCATCCTGGTGAAAGCTGCTTTGTGCAATCAGGACAGGCCTGAGAGCAGATTTTAATATCAAAAGGCATTTTATCAAAAATGGGTGGTTTTGCTTAACCTTAAACATGTCAAGATGGAAAACCCGACCTCTGCTGTCATGGGAAGCGTTTTGTAACACCAGTTTCAGAGCCTTGGTCTGATGAGCAATAATGCAGTCATTGGCACAATATTTAGCAGAGAAAACTCTTGCAAGGAGTGATGCTCTTGACCTACTTGCTGTGTGTGCCCAGCTGGCAGCCAGTAATGCCATCCGACATCGGTGTTCACTTGCCAGAATGAAGGGGGGATGGGAGGTCTGTGTTCATTCCTGGTGGAGAATTGATTGCTGCCATGGTTGTGTCTTCATTTCTCACCAGCATCTGGCTGTGGCTGTATCTGACAGTCAGATAAACACTTTGTACCACAGAACTCTGGTTGTTTTTCACCTTGGTTAGGGAGATGCGGGTTTTGCAAGATTTGGGGGTAGGGGCAGGTGCACACTTTTATTTAAGATCATCCTTTCTTTCTTCTCTTGCCAAACACAGGCTGAACTGCAGAGTTTGGTGAGAAGCATTAGGAACTCAAAATAGGATCTCAGTCCACTTCTATGTCTCTGAAAACATCGTCCTGAAAAGCTCTAATTTCTAATCTTTCCAAGGGTGAACTGGAATGCTCAGGCCTTTCAGGGAGCTCTTGGTTCTCTCTCAGCAGTGCCAATCAGATGCCATTCAAACCAGCATTTTTTTTTGTATAGAAGAGTGGTCAGTGCTGCAGGACTAATTACTGCCTGTCATGCACACTGGCCAAGTGCAAGCGGGAGGGAGGAGGGAGACAAAAAAACCCTTGCTGCTGGAGGCTGATGAAATACTGAGGGCTCCTTGGAGAAGTACTCAGGGCCCCTTGAATTTACTTGAAATTTCAATACATGACTGCACACACACACACATTTACATAGACATCTGATGTAAACCTGAAAAGGAATGCAAAGGTCTTTTATGAAGCTTTTGCACTCTGCCTGTAGTGTCTTTCTAATAAAAGAGAAACTCAGTGGTTCTTAATTAACTGTGGTAGCAGGTACATTTTAGAAGTTTCTGTTTGTGTTAAAATCCTGTGAGATAAGCACTGACCTTGTAAGGGTGACATTAGTGTATAAAATTTTTTATTCTGCTTAATTATGAACTCAAGACAGTATTATCTCTACAGCAAAAATGAGTTGAGTGAACCTGTCAAAAGCAGTAGCAGAACTTGTTTAGAAATACTGGTGCTGTTTATAGTCACTATACTGATTTTAGGGAAAAATGTCTTCTTTTGACTGTCTTGTTACAGTTCATATAGAAAGAGGGATTGTATTGGGATGTTCCTTCATTTCCTTAATAGTTTGACACAACAAGGATTCCCCTTCTCACAGAGAGATCAAAGGAATGAGTGTTTCATGTGAAAGGATACAAAGTCTGGTAAATGTATGAATGCTTTGTTGTGCTGCTAATAATCTTGAGATGAGCTGTGTCTGTCTGCTGGTGCTAGGGGAATCAGGGTTGTAAATGAGCTTATCTGTCAGGTGTTGCCAGCTACATCAGGCCAGGACAGGAGTCAGGTGGGCATGGATGAGAGCAGAGAATCAGCAGTGGGTGTTTGACCCAAGTGGGAAGAAGAATGAGCCCTAAGTTTGCTTCTCCCTCTTTGACATTCTCAAGGCACACTACATAATTTCAGTTGTATTAACTTTTGCAGAGTAATTAATTCAAATAAGGTGATGCATCCATGAAAGTGTTGTAATTAGAGTCTTCTTTAGTTGATTTGAAAAGGGAAAAAGCTATGCCTTAGAATAAACACGTATGTTCACATAAGTACTTCATTGTGCAATCTTTATTAGTTACTTAATAAGATGGTAAAGGTGGCTGAAACTTGAAATAATTCAGAGGACTCTTGCTTTTTGAGATCCTGCAGCACAGACTTCACCTCTCTGTTTTAGGGGACTTGTTCTCCCTTGGCATCTCTTTTCACTCTGCTATCAGAGGCATCAGTAGGAGTGACAGTGCTCTGAGTTGGAAAAAGCCGAGTTCTCCTAAGTACAGAGTGGTGCTTATCGTCTTTGTAAGGGGAATTGTCCACCCATTTTCCCCCAGCATTTCGCTAATTTAAACAGCAGTTAGCTGAGTAGCTCATGATAATTTACTCAGTGAGAAAGGAGTAACTTGGCTTTATAGCTGGGCCATGGCTTCACGCGGGGGATTTGGGGATTTGGGGGGGAGATATTCAGAACAGTCTCCAAGATCCCATTAGGAAGTTTGTATGGGTAGATCTCTTTCTAGAGCTGTAATCCTAAAATGTTTCTCAAAGATACTAATCAGATACTGATCTTAATGGCTGCTGTTGGCCAGTGGAAGGTGCCAAACTGACAGTAGAGGGAAGAATTGCCTCCTGATGCCTCATAAAGGGATGATGTGTAAGTGAGCTTCAGATCCCCGCCATCTTGTGGGGATCTAGCATGTGCTAGAAGGAACTCCTTTAGAACTTCCAGGCTATGCCTCCCTTCTGCCAGCCTCATTTCCAGACAGGATCACTTTTGAAGGTTTTTTTTACAGTGTAAATACCTGAAACTGGACTGATACCAGCCTCTCAATTCAGATGAACAGATGGTAATGATTTTGAGCCACTTCAGACCTGGGCAGACTCCAGCTCATGACCTATTTTTCAGTGTTGGCGGTTTCCCTGAACAGCGCAGTGTCTCCCGGGTAGATGCTCTCCCAGCTATGGGGGTTAAGCTGGATACACCACTGCTGCTTGAGGTTTGCACAGCGGCTGCTGTTGGCATGATGCTGCTCTCACAGTCCCAGCACTGCTCTCACAGTTCCAGCACTGCTCTCACAGTTCCAGCACTGCTCTCACAGTTACCACACTGCTCTCACAGTTCCAACACTGCTCTCACAATTCCAACCAGAGTTAGTATGTTGTAACAGTTTTACAGCAGACACTATTTACACTCCTCACTTGCTGGTGATTCTCTGCATAAGGGCATTTGTCCTCCAAGATTCAGAGGAACCTTCCTGTATTCTCATGGCTGTTGCTTGTTTCTGCTCAGAAACATCTTACATTTTGCACTAATTAGCTAATAAAGGCATTTAAATGGCAATCAATAGATTACATCAATTCCCTCTTGGCTTTCAAAGGGCACTCATCCATATTGAAAAGGAAAAGAAAGAACCTCTCCTGAGATATTTATTGACACATGGTCTCAGATTAAGGACTCCAAAATTCCGCTTTCTCTTTCTTGAGGGTTTGTGAAGGCCTGCGTGAGAAAGAAGTTTCAAATCCCTAAGCTACTTTTAAGGGTATAACTGTTAGAATTAACATCTTCTAATACATTCAATTAAAGTTTCAGCATATCTGAGCAGCTTATCAAATCAATATAATGCCATTTATTCCAAATTTAGCACTGAGCCTAAGTATAATACCACACTCTAATACATTTCACCTCCAATATGCATATATTCAAAAGGCATGACCTTTACAACCAATTAGTGATTCTTGTCTAAACTTGGCTGCATTTGAACTTGAGCAGAAGCAGAACATGTTTGTAGACATTTAGAAATACAAATCACGCTTGAATTTATGGTGGTTTCTTTTAATTGATAGCAGATATCTCTGTTAAGAGCCTTCTGCAAAATAATTTGCCAAGTGTATGTTTGATTACTGACAAACACAGCTGACCTGCTAGTACACTTCACTGAGAACTTGTGTAGTTAATCACTGTTAACTAATTAAGGAGAAAAGAAGATCTCAAATTAATGTTATTTTGTTGTAGAAATTTTTCTTTGTATATTTCTCAGCACAAGTTTAAGGATGTCCCTGACCAAACAACTCAGCTACCAAGTGGCTCTCCCATGCCTCAGGTGGAATTACTTGCTGCCTTAAAGTCAGTTCTTGATTTTTCCTCCTGGAAATGTCATTAATTTCCAAATCTGTTAGGAATTTCAGTAGAAAGGCCAAAGATCCTTTGGGCATGATGGTTGTTCCAGCAACAGCTGGTTCATCAGTTTCCTCAAAAAGTGATTCTTTGCAAACCAAGTTCCAATGTGAGTCCTTTCTGGACTTTGTCTATACATAAAATACATATAAACCTACAGTTTTTAAGACACAGGAAGTCATTATAAGGATGGCCTCTTAAGATGTTCCCCATTTTGGTGTCTTCTTGGTTTCAAATCAGAATAGTTCCGCAGGGACAGATAGAAAAGCATAAGATGTGCTGACAAGAGGCTTTGCATTTCTGGTTGCCCATACTCAGGAGAGGTGCTTTGACATGCCAACAGCTACTGGAAAAAGCTGTAAGTGGGAAGGGGACTGGTGAGGTATCTCTTGAAAATAAATTTAAGTACCAAATTGTTTACCTGGTAAAACTAAAGGCAACATAGAATACAATTTGTTTGAAAGCAAAGAAAAATACATCAGGCAGATTAGCACCAAAACAGAAAATGAACATTTATCTGGAAAAACAGTGAAGGAGCAAATGAACTCTAAATTCTACTGAAATTAAAAGAAAACATTTCTTTAACCCAACAAAAGGTTTTCAAAATACCTTCAGCTAAAAACACATGGGGTAACTCAGATGTCCTCTCCTGCTCAGCAGAGCCTTGTGTTGGGCTGTGTGAGGAGGGGCTGTGGTGACACCAGTGGGTCCCTCCTGGCTTGAAAGAACCAAGTGCCACTTGCCCCCCAAGCTGGCAGCATGCAGAGAGGATTCCCCATTCAGGTGCCTCTGACTGTGGCAGATGAGGCCAGTGGCAGTCAGGCAGCCAAGGAGGAGCACAGCTCCATCCCAGAGCCTCAGGAGAGAGTGGGGAATTACGACCGTAACGCATTCAGAAGCCTCAGTGTGTTACATCCTGTTATAAGTTAAAGAGCTCCTTGCTTTCCTCTGATGATAAGGTTGTGTGAAAACGAGAGGGAAATAAATTCCAAAGGCAAGCAGCTTAGGTAAGGAGAAGCCTTGTGTTATACACCCATAGCTGCCGTACAATTTTCATGCATTCTGTGCAATCAAACGATACTGAGATCATCATTAGAGCCTGTTAAAAACACCATTGTGAACTCTGTGCACACAGCACTAAGGATTTCATCTGTAGTTAAACTCTTTGATTTTTAATTTCAAAATTTATTTTGCTAGTGAAGATGAAGGACTTGTTTCTAGCAGAGCCATCATACAAATGCTTTGCTTTTGCCTTAGGATAAAGTTGTGATTAGCAGTTTGGAGCTTTCTGTGTTCTTGACATCAAGTGAAACAACACAGTCATCATAACAAATTCCTGACAAAAATATTTTGTGGTTGCATTTATGGGTTTTAAAGAATAGGACATCACAGAAAAGTGGTAGCTTCAAAAATGAGTTTTATAGATCTGAGATACACAATGTGGCAGTGGCTAATCATAAAAAGTACTGTCGTTTAACTGTTTTTCAACACAGGTGTGAAAATTTTATTCACCCATATATTTTCTCTCTCTTTCCCTGTTCGATATAGGTGGGAGCATGTGCAAATATTAAAAGGTGAATGTATGTGTGCAGAGAGGTCAGAGCCTCTCCATTACGTGGATGTTAGATGGTCTGCTTGTGGGGTTTGTTTAATCTCTTGAACCTTCTTTTCTGCCACATTGCCAACAGGCAGTTTTAAAGGCAACAGGAAATCAAATGTGACATAATTGCAAAAGAAATGGTTTCACATGAAGTGATCTAATGTCTTTAGGCCTATAGATTGGAGAGGAAAATGTATCCTTACAGGAACTGAAATTAACAGTTCATCCATCATCCACTCCTTGGAAAGGAAGCATTTGAATGGTGCTGGGCTTAAGGTGGCTGAGCCATTTTACTAATTCCAGCAGGCAAGCCAGGATTTAGGAAAGATTTCAGTCAACACTTAGTAACAAATATTCAGATAAATCTTTCCAGTATCTTCAATAATAGATGGCATTTGTCTATCAGTTCTTATGTTTGTGGTTTAGGCTTTCCAGCTCACCTCTGTCTCCATACCATCCAGCAGTCACCCTCTGTGACCTAGTCTGTGGGTCCTAAGGGTCAGGTAGTGAGAGGGGCTGCAGCCCATGGGAGGCTGGGCACCGCAGCTCACAGTGGATTAATGCTGTATCTGTACCGCAGAGGCAAAGCAGAGTGCTTGGGGGGAAAATCACTTGCTGTTTGAATGCTCTGCTTTTGGGAGAGCAGCTCTATGATAATGATAATGACATTGCTCAAGACAGCAAGGACCCTGGTTTTTCAAGTCTTTGGTACTTTATGTAATACTGCTGTGTCACATTAGTACATGCTAATTAGAGATTCGTTTAAAATACATGGGTGCTGATAAATGACTCACAGCACTGCTACTGTTACTTTTACATAATTAGAAAATACATGAAGGTTTAGAAACTTCAATGATGTGAATATGAAACATCCCCTCTTGCAATCTGCTGGGATTTCTCCATCATTGCCTGTGTATTGGCCTTTTCTGTCTGGAGCTGAAAACTCATTAGACCCGACAGTGTTCAGATCGTGTGCTGGAAATGCCGTTCTCCGTTAATTTATTACGGGCCAAATCCAGAGCAGGGCTGGTTGTGCTGCTCAGCTGCCTAGACAAGACAACTCTGCTGAATATGTCACTGCTGGAAAGATGCCCCTTAGCCTGAAGGCTGACGTAAGCCTCCCTCTGGCTAGCTCGAGTGTGTGCTGCTCCTGCTCCCTGGGCAGACAGACAGACAGGCTTACCCAGGATTTGCTGTCCAAATCCCTGGCATGTGCCACCCTATCACCCCCCCGGCACTGCTTCCTTGGGGCAAGCACTGCCCGAGTGCTGGCTCTGTCCCTGAGTCACACAGGATTTACAAAGGCAGCTTGTCTCTGGTAGAGACTTTCATTTTAATTTCACAATCAGCATTGGAACAAGGGGGAATGGCTGAAGTTCAGTGTTGTGCCAGGAAAGGACGTCTTTACATCTTGATTTACATTCTGCTGCTCAGACTGTTACTGACATGTCAGCAATGTCTGGTTTCAGCCAGAGTGACTCTGCTTGTCTGTTTGTGTGAGCAGAGCTCGCTGCAGAAAAGCTGTGTTTTAAAGCAGCTACAGCACATCACCTGCCTGCTGCCACAGGTCACGCTTTGAAAAGGACCATGATACACAGGGAGAAAGTTTAAAATCACAATTCCTAAAATATTGTATTATTCTGTAAGACATTTTATTTTGTAATCAGGCCACTGTTTATGTCAGGTGTGGAAAAACTGATGATGCTGAAGCCTGGAGGAGTCATACTAGGCTGCTTCCCCAGCTATTTGGGTGGGCTGCACTGCTCTGGACTGTCCTTCCCCACCATCACCACTTCCACTAGCCCCCTGCTGGACTCCCCATCCCTCAGCCCCGTGCACGGGGTAGTCTTCATCTTGACATAGAGGATTCTAGAGAAAAGCAGCAGCTCAGGGATTTGCAGGCCTGATCCTTTTGCTCTCTGGGCTTCATTTGACTCAAGTGGGAAAGAAAAATGTCATTTCTAAAGCTTAAGTTATCATTTGGGCAAGAAACCAACAAGACAATGTCTCCCATCACATGCGTGGCTGCAAAATATTACTAGTCAGGTCACCCTTTATTTTACATATGTGCATACACTCTCAAAGATTTGTGGGTTCCTACAAACATACAGCCTAATTTACATGTGCATGCTTGAACCTTGCTTTTCTGTGGCATCCCACAAATTCATAAACCGTGGGTAGAGATGGGTAAACTTGAGGTTTGGCCTTGCTAGAAGAGAAACTCCCTGACCTATTTTCTTCTGCCGAGAATGTAATAAAAGCAAGAGAGGTTCATGTAATTATGGGATTGATTTTTCTGTCTATATAGGTAAGTAAATTGCTGGCATCACAAGTTATCTGTGGCTAAAAGCTGTGACATTGATCTGTTATACTCTGCCCTGTGACCTTCAGTAAATGACATATCTGCTTTTGTGTCCTCTCTGGGGAAAGGGGACTAATGGTGCCCTCTGGCCTTCATGAGACCTATTTTTACCTTCTCAATAAAAAGCTTGGAAATCTCTGGCAGAGGGACCTTACTAATAATATTTATCATGTTTTTATGTAGCATCATCATTAGGCTGGTCTCCATGTGCTCCAGGGCTGAGATTGGGCTTCCACCAGTGTTCCTCACTCCCGCCCCAGAGGCAGCTGTGCCAGGGATGACTCAACATCAGGCTTGGGGGGGAATGGAAAGGCAACAAATCAAAGCCATATTCAAACAGTAAACACAGTGGTGCCACTCCATTGCAATTTGCCATATTAGAAGTTCAGTCAAGCAACTGCCTAAACCCAGTGGATCTCAGTGGGGCCTAAGCCACACAGCAACAGCAGTACCAAGAGAGTCTCTTAGCAGTTTTTTCATTCCTGTTTAGTAGCTTGCTTTTAAATGGTTCATAAGCTCCTGGACTCATTAGCTGCTGCAGAAGAGCTAATTGCACACGTGGAGGAAGAGCAATGAGTGATGATAATGAAGGTACAGTTCACACTTAACTGCCCAAGTTCATCTCAGTGAGGTGTGTATCTGTATAAAGGCAGCATATATTATTCAGATTAAATACTTGCACTGATTTTAGTATAGGCCTTTGTGTTTTGTATCAGCAACATCTGTCTGATTAAGGGCTGTAAATCTCCCTTGTTAAGGAGCTATAATGTAGTCATAGGGCCCGTGCAGCAGAGGAGAGTGGTAAGTCTGCTGCTGTAGGACCTTTATTGATGTCTCTGCCTACCTTTATGTGTGTACTGCAGTCAGGATGCTCCACATGCTTTTTTTTTTTTTTTTAATAGCTTTGTTTATCAGTCTTAATTTTGAAGGCAGACGTACAGAAATTAACATCAGTATAATCTATTTTTTTTTTAAGTATAAAACAGAATGTATAACGGGATTTTTAAAATAAAATTTGGCTCATGACTGGATGATCTACAACCCTCACCTATAGGAGAACAATTTGAGCTTGACTGCTGGGAAATCACTTCCTGGTTCCTGTCATAAGAAATTAAGAACCATTTTAGTAATTTTTAATAAAATACCCCAGTGGGGTACACAAGGAGACGTTTTGAAGAAGACCTTCAGGTTGCGGAGGAGGTGGTAGGGAGAGTTAAACATTCTAAAATAGGTAAAGGACGTCCCTATAATGTACTTTAACTACAAAGGAGAAATGTTGCTTCCTTCAAGCACAGCAGCTTCACCCCTACTCAGTAGTGGAGGAGGTGATACAATGTCACTTTTAGCAGAAGTGTGAGACAGATGTCTGCAGAGGGGGAAGGGAATTTGGTCATTGGGAGAAAGCTTCATATTTTAGAGCTAAATTTAACCAATGTTAAGGAATTGTCCAAGATGTGCTGGTGTTTGCTAGGCATCTCTAGGTGATTTGGAATGTGCAAAAGTGAAACAAAGGCACCAGGCCTAGCTCAGCTGGAGCCACATTTGTGGTTGCTGGGTTTTTTGTTGTTGGATGGGTTGAAGAAATGGCTGCAACTGAGAAGCAAACTTGCCTCCTTCCCGTGCCTGTATCACTCACCCAGCCCTGACTGGCCATGCTTTTGGATGCTACCACACACTCTGGCTGATTCTTCATTTCACTGCTTGAGCTAACGACACATCAAAACTAGGAGAATTAGAATGAAAGACAGTATTAAAATTGTGGACTGATGGAATTGGCATCTTCTTTTCAAATGAATGCATTGCTACTCAGAAGCAACGTGTGTTTAGGTGCCGATTAGTAATGGGCCAAGTGAAGTGAGTCCTTGGCACAAGAGCTGCTGGCTCTGCTGACACAGAAGGGAGCTGCCTGCACCCTTGGCTGTGGTGTTTGTGGCTCATACTTCTGCATAAAGATATCCAAATAAAGAAAAAAAAAAGCCAGCATTATTGACAAAGCAAAGGCCGGTTCTGTTTATATCTGCAGTAAGGCTGTGATAATGAAAACACGCTTTAATGTGTCTCAGGACCTAGATGAAACACTGAAAATGATGCTTTTAAGAAAAAAATTATAATAATATCCCCTTGAAATCCTGAGGAAATGTGTGTGGCAGACTTCTGGAGAGCAATATCAAAGAAATGGGAGTTGCAGAGCATAGGAAGTTACTGCAGTTATGGGCTTTGAATTGGCTTAAATCTTTGCTTTTAAGGTTTTTTTCCCTAAGTATCTCCTTAAAAGTTACACTTTATTGACAGGGAAAATGTTTTACTGCCACTGAACTCTAGCAACAGTGCAGATCTGTCAGACCTTTTCTTATTTTGGAGTGTAAATCCTTTCTCTGTGGCTGCTTCTGCTGTCTGGCCCCCTCTCATGGGTGTCAGACTCCTAGGGGGGCTGGGAGAGGGAGGCAGTGTGAATGTCTGCAGAGGGGGACAGATGGGTAAGAATGTTCTTTCAACACAGAATTTGGAGCTTCGTAGTTAAGAAAGACATTTTTATTTTCTTAAAGTATTTTAGGGGCTTCTGGGGTGGTTGGGTTTTGTTAAGGCAATTGGAAAATTGAGAACAGAAACATTTATTAAAAATACCATCTGTCATTTCATCCCATTGCATCTTTGACCAGCTTTAATCAACTGGTTGTTTCATGGCATTGAGCAAGTTTAAAATATGGCTCTAGGATCAGAAAATGCCCTCAAGTGTTGATGAGCACATGTGCAGGTATCACAGCTCATCTGGTGCCACTGTCCCTTTCTCCAAGAGGCCACATCGTAAGTAATTACTTCCACCTTATTATGAATTTGGGTGAATGGCTGCAAAAAGCAGCACTAACCAAGCAGGTCTTAGTGGCCAGAGCCCATCACATCCCTGGTCCTCTCTCTCAGGACCCCTGGGAGCCTCAGCCAGACTGTGCTCCAAAACCAACACACGCGTGATGCATTTTAGAGTAACCTTTCCCAGTCAACCCATGCTTTGTTCATTTCTAGCTTAAATTTTTGTCTACTTCTACTAGATCTGACTGCTATTCTTACTTAGTTAATTTGATAATAAAAAGATATTATGAAAATCCCACTTGGCAGAAGAAGAGGTGGGCAATGACCATATAGAAACAGAAACTGATTTTTAACTACATCATCCAGAAGAGTTAATGAAGGCAACAGACTATAAAGCTTAAGCTATTTGTTGAAGTTGAAAAGAGATCAGATTTTCAGTTGTAGAATTTGATTTTCTGAAGCATGAATGATGATATTCACCCTTTGCCCTTGGAGCAGGGAACATGCTTTGTTTGGACCTTGTACAGCCCTGAGCATGCTGTTGGCACTCAACAGATAACTGTCATTATTAACAATGCACAGATGTACTGGCCATTGCTTTCAGGTAGTCAGGCCAGGTGGAAAGAGTATGAAAGAACTTATTACAGACAGATAATTCACATGTGAGATAAAAGACTGAAAGGAAAAGAAAATCTGTTTTATCTGGGTAATTAACGGCACACTGAAGAGGAAAACAAGCAAAAGTATACATAGTGCAAACACAATTTGGAAGGTGCATGACTTAAGCTTGATGAGAGGTATACTGAGTAAAGATGGTTTTCTACCTTCCTTTTGTCCCTTGGGTGCCTATTTGCAAATATAAATGGCTAGGTGTGTTTGTGTTATTTATGTTAAAAGAAGATGAAGGTTGTAAGTAAGAGAACCTTGAAACTAAGGCACTCCAGGATAGCTACTGCTCCTGCAGTCTCTGTGTTGGCCAGCCAGGCTGTTTTATGTTCCCTTTCTGCCCAAGAGAGCTGCACAGGAAGGGCTGGCAGGCTGGCCATGGGCAGTGTCTGGGACACTGCCTGCAGTGCCACCTGCATAGGTGCACCGCTGTCACGCTGCTCTGCTGTCCACAGGGCATAGGGGTGGTGGCAGCCACTGAGACATGACAGTCACCACCTCCTGGAGCTTCTGGTGTCCCTGAAATCTCTGCAGCCCCTCTGGCAGGTTCCTGGGAGTCATGCAGTGCCCTGGGCAGCTTCCAACAGGGCAGGAGATGAGGAAATGCCCACATCCATTAAGTGGATTGTTGGAAAAGCAGGAGCACCAGCTCAGTGTGCTCGGAGAGGGCACCTCGAGCAGGCAGTGATAAAGTGGCTATTGGGTGTTCTGGCTGCCAGCCCATGGGTGCCTGGCCCTGAGCCCCAGTGAGGTTCCCTCCTTGGGCAGAATCCATGGTCCTGCAGTCAGCTGAGGCTCAGCACTCCTTGCCAGGCAGTCCCTGCTGCACTCCCCACTCAGCTTCAGAGCTACCATCCTCATCTCAGGCTATCCAGTTTTGCTGTTGCAGGGGAAGGTCAGGAAAATCCAGGTTCTTTCAGCTGTGTAAGGACCATTCCAAGCCCTAGTTACATCCCTCTTTTTCCTGATTCTGGACAAACAACTCCTCTTTACAGCCCCTCTTTAGCCAGGAGATGCTCTCTCTGACTTGTTTTTCACATCTGCCGCCCAGCCAGCCCCTCTTGTAACTGGGCTGTATTGTTGTCTCTCTAATTTCCTGTTGTCAGATGGGCTGATTCTAATTGTTTTGCATTTTTGGTTGTTTTTCAGTTCATCAGGAAGGATAAAATAAAATCCTGCCTTCTGTGGTCCTCTCTTTCCACCGTAGCAACACCAGCTGAGCATGTTAATCTGAGGAGCAGGGCAGGGAGGGCTTACTCCCTGTGAAGTATTTGGAAACTGGTTGTTAAGCATTACATTATTCAAAATGCATTAAATTGTCCTGAATGAGGAGGAAACATGTCTTGATCATCAAGCTGATGGACATTAGCAGTCTTCCACCCCAGTTTGCTAAATTTGAACTAGATTTAGCTACTGCCTGCTTCATTCCTATTCTGCAAGGAAAGCTGTGGACAGGGAACTGACAAGGAATAGGAGGCATAAATTCAAGATACCCACAACTTGGACTGAAAGCCTTATATAAATCCTTAGGATTTATAGACTTTGGAGAAATGCAGTTGGCATTACTTCCTTCTTTTGACCAAGCAGGAAAGTTTAACCGGTAGTCCAGGATACAAATTCTTGACAGTCTGGAGGTGGCTTTGAGATCTGAGGGTGGCTTAAATGTTACTGGTGGAGAAGAGCGAGAAAGGAAAATAACACATTTCTCAACATTTCCAGGTTTGCAAAGCTTGTATGCTGAGCTAGAGGTTGTTAGGGTTTGCTCAGTCTTGAAACAGGGGTATCAGAAAAAAATATAGATGGGTGACAGGCAGTTAACCATGATTTTTTCAGCTTATTGCTAATACTTGTATTTGGTGTCTTTTAGGAAAATGAGAAACCAAATTCTGAATATTTGGCTATCGATTCATAAAATATTTTGTAATTACTATTTATATCCCTTGTTTGAGCATCTCTATTGTCAGCCACTAGAATATCATGTATCATAGATCTGCCATCACCACTGTGAAAAGCACACTCCTGCCTTGCTGAAAACTTGTAATAAGCAAATGCCAGCCCTTCCTAGCTGCAGTTAGCGTAAAAAAAAAAACAATATTGAGGATTTGTGTGAAGAGGAGAGGCTCCTTTTGCATCTGTTTGCCATGATGGATGAGCTGGGATTTCCCGTCCTCCCTCTGGCTCAGTAGCAGAGCAGCACACGGGCAGGTAAACCCAGCACAGAACAGGAGCCAAGGCTGGGATGGGCACACACCGTTGCTCATTCTGAAGCTGCCAGTTACTCAGCAATCAGTAGAATAAATGTCTGGGGTATGCTTCTCCCTCCCCAAACATTTTGTCATTTGGTCTTTGTTCAGAGAGCAATGTCTCTCTCTCTGAGCTACCTTGACTTTTTTATCTGTTAGCCTTAATCAGTTACAGGAAGCTAAGCCAGCTAAGTCCAAGGAGCTCAGTCTTGCCAATGTGACTCTTCATTTCCCTCCTTTCATCTCTCCCAGAGGTCAAAAATAGCTGTCTATGAGAAAATGTGGTCATACATGAAGTCGGCTGAGCCCTCGGTGTTCACCAAGACAACAGCGGATGGAGTGGCGAGGGTGCGGAAGTCCAAGGGGAAATTTGCCTTCCTGCTGGAGTCCACGATGAATGAGTACATCGAGCAGCGCAAGCCCTGCGACACCATGAAAGTTGGAGGAAACCTGGATTCCAAGGGCTATGGTGTAGCAACCCCCAAAGGCTCAGCATTAAGGTGGGTGGAATAATATAACAATATCCATGTTGTTATAGTATTCCACCTACCCTGATGTATTGTGTTGTCATTTTCTTTCTTGTGGATTTTGAGGTAACTTAAAAGTTTAAAATCTTCAATATTCCATGGAGTTAAATAAGACGGTAAATTATGGTTTCATTTATTTAATGCATCCATTTTTTTGTGTTCTCTTCGTGTTGTCCTCTCTGATTGTTTGTTGCTGTTTTAATTTTACAGTTCAATGGCTTTTTCAATTTAAATGGTAAAAGCCAAGTTAACGTGCCATATGTGATGAATGTTAACTGCATGATGTGGTGTTCTTGTTACTTTTTTTCTCAAAGACGATTTCCCCATCCCGCACACTTCAGTTTTGAGCAAATGTTATCCTCCATGCCACCTTCCAATATTTAACCCTGTATTTGCTGTACAGACATTTTGGTAGCTTCACGTTCTGTGAAATTTTAGCCAATTTGTCCTCTTGTGCTCCTTTTTTTATACGTTACGATTTCCTAAGCATTTGTGCATTTTTTCTTACAAGTTATGTTTTATCGTTTCAAGAAATGCTGTTAACCTGGCAGTATTAAAACTGAATGAGCAAGGCCTCTTGGACAAATTGAAAAACAAATGGTGGTACGACAAAGGAGAGTGCGGCAGCGGGGGAGGTGACTCCAAGGTCAGCCTCAATGTCACCACAATCGGGTACCTTAGCAAAGAGTAATCGGCAAGGCTGTTATTTTGCTTCTCAAGAAAAAAAAATCAAAAAGAAAGCAGATGAAAACTATTTCACTAATTGTGATGGGGAAAAAAAACTTTTTTCTTGCTCAGTAGCTCTTTCAAAGAAACAGTCTTATTTAATATCATCAGCGGGTTTGTTCAAGCTTGGAAACCTTATTTAACTAACAGATAAAAAGTCTAGTATTGATGGGACCTACGCAGAGTAAATCAGTGAGGTAACTGTTCAAGAAACCAATGGTCACTGTCCCAACCCCTGAGGGCAAGGGTTTATGAGACTTTTTATGGCCAGGACTAACTGTGCCAGCACAGACCTAGAGGTGAAAGAGCTTCAGTTTCCTTTGCCCTTTTGGAGAGGTTTTGGAAATTTTGCCTGGAGTATTCAAATGTCACCTTTTGTACTGACCAATCTTTTTCACACTCCTGTGCAGGAGCCCCATATCTGTGTTTGACATGCCTTTGATACAGATGTGGACTCAAATCTGGCTCCAGTGGCAGTAGTGGAAACCTTATCACTGCCTTCTGCTGAGCTGAGGCTTCTCCTAGCCTTCCAGGCAGTCTGTACTGTACCTTCACAAAGTTGCTTCAATGAGCCCATGTATTGCAAGTGTTAACTAGGGTGCTTTCCTCTTGTCAGCTTTGCCCTTTAGGACTGGCAGTTTCTGCAGTCTTTAACCCATCAAGGTTAAACTACAGCTAAGTTGGCTGGGTGCTGTTGGTCACTGTGGGTCCAGGAATTACCAGGAAAATTAATTTAAATGACAATGTTATACTGTAAAGTACTGAAATTCATTTTTATAGTGATACTCTCTCACATCTAGTAAAACCAGATCTTTAGGGAACAATAACTCCTAATCTCTCCAATAAAAATGCTTCAGATTTGGTCCAAAATCAATAATAACAGTAAACTGCACTTTCGGACAATTACTGCAAATTACTGCTGCAATCTATTAATATGAGTTGCATACAGTTGGCTACATAGGAAGTTGCTCAGCGTGTCATGTCTGCTGCTTGCAAAAGCCACTGTGTAATATTAAAGGAAGGAAAAGCTCTTTAATTTGGATTGATTCAGTAGCTGGAGGTCTGCAGTGCTCAGCAGCAGCCTGGAGATGAGCACAAACTTTTTTATGCTTTTTAGCTCTGCTGCTCATCCTTCACAGAACATTTTTATATGTCATCTTTGCCAGTATATTAAACGTTTCATATCCTCCTGGGATCCAGCACCTCATTGTCTAATGCTGCCTCCCTGAAAGAAAACTCTTCATACAAACCAGCTTCAATGAACAACATTGCTTCAAGTTCATTGAATTAAACCCAGCCAATAACACTTACAGCCCTAAGGAAACTAAAGAGGGCTTTTTAAATGGTCATAATTAGGGCACAGCCATCCTTCTATTTTTGCTTGTGCTGGAAGATGTTTTACAAAGAATGATGCTGTCTATTTGGCAGGGCCTCGGCCTGGTCAGGCAATGTTGAGGGAGTGGAGTCTGTGGTGCTGTGGTAACATGAGTTGGTACCCAGAGAAGAAGGAAGGGGAGCAAACAAACTAATGTGTGTTTTGCTAGTTTAGTCCTAAGTGATGTCTGTCTGTAGTTTGTTGTAACACGCTGTGGTGATCTCCAGTCATCAACTCTTGGGGTGCAGCTCAGCTGGCAGAAGTCCCCAGAGAGGAGAACATGGAATGTAGAAGACCTCCCACAAAAGACTAAACTAAGGGAACTGGGGAAGGGGTTAGTGGCTGTTTCTAGAGGTGTGGTAAATCAAAGAGCTTTTTTGTTACAAAGTGGCTTTTCCTTTGAGGTAGTTCTGTAGGCCCTGAGTACTGCAGACTGCACTGCGGCGCAGTTGTGGCAGACAGGCAGTGCCTTCCCAGCACACCCCATCAGCCACCAGGCCCTGCCCCAGCCCAGCAGAAGCCCTGCTGCCCTCTGGGGAAAGATGAGCTCTGGTGCTGCCCCCTGTGCACTACAGCTCCAAGAGTCTGCTGGCCTCTCTCTCCTCACTGTCCTCCCACCAGAAGTTGCCCTCATCATCTCATCCCATCTCTCCGGTTAATTGTTTATATGAACACAGCCTCATTTGTAGAGCATTCAGAGGAGTCGCTTCAAAACTGTTGGTTTTTTCCCTTTTACCTTAAAGGAGGTGGCAGCTGGGGGAATCAGGATGAGGTGGTGAAGGCACCTGAGGTGAAGTTACAGACCTTGCCCTCCATCTCATGGCAAGCATTGCTCACTCAGGGCAGCTCTCTCTACCGGCTGAGCTGACAGAATCCTCTCTCAGCTTCCCCAGTAGAGACCGAGTCTTGGGAAATCGCTGCCCAGAGTCTGCAATCGTCACTTCCTACCTTCTGACAATGGGTTGTGTGTAGATGTGAGTCATGTCAGACTGGTGGTGCCAGTTTCTTTAGCTAAATTCCTCTGTGACTCTGACACTTCAGCTCACGCTGAAAGCCAAAGGTACGTATGAGCCCGTTTGCTTGTGCCAGTGCCCATCGTTGTACTGCAAAGGACCCGGTCATCTCTCGTGTGCTCGTCCTCCCTGCGCTCTCACATGTGGTGTGCCTGTGCTTGGAGAGGAATGATTCTGAGTTGTGAGTTCGTCTCTTGTTACTATATCTTCATTACCTCTGGAAAATTAAACAGTGACTGCCATTTTCACAAGGATTTTGAATCTTGCAGCAGGAAAAAGAAAAGGTATTAAATTTGCTTTCTGCAGGTTTTGAATTTGTTAGTTTACAGAGAATGTAAGGTTAGGCCTGTGGGCATTCCATGCTCCTGATTCATAATTCAAGACTGAAGAGGTTGTGCCATTTTAATGAGTTTGTTTTAAAGGCCTCAGCTGACATGTGTCGTGTTTTCAGTGCTACCAGTCTGTGCCAGTGCTGGTGTGGAGCAGAGGGTGCCAGTGTGCTCTGCAGTGCCTTAGGTGCCCGCCAAAGGGAATTACCCCATTTCAGTAGTGGTCCTTATTTAACAAGTCTGAAAGATAATATGCTCCACCTATATGTAATTTTTATGGGATGCATGTCAGTACAAGTGGACTGACTTTGCTGATGCAGACATTCTGGTATATGCATCAAAACTTGTTCATTTAGCCCTTCTAAATGAGCATGAATTAAGTTTCATAAAATTACCCTCTCTTCAAATGCTCTTATACATGCAAGCTGAGTTCTCAGTCATGAGAGAATACAAAATAGAAGTTGTAAAAAAAGCATATTCCAGGAAATATGTTTCAGTGTATTACTAGTTTGGAAACTAATTATTTTGTTTATTATGCAATCCTATAATCTTGGAGCTGAGTGATGGCTGAATAGGGATTTAACAAGAATTAGACAAAAGGGGATCAAGACAGCAGTCACAGGCTGAGTGACTTATGTGAAACTAATTATTCAGTTGCATAGGAACAGTTTTCTGCTAAGATAAATTTCTATAGTTCTGCTGTTGATAAATTTCTTGTATTCTTATACCTTCATGGTAACATTTAATGACAGCCAACGTGGAAGGAGAATGTTTGAATGCAGCTTCTCACCAGCTTCACAAGCTAAGATTCCTTGCAAATTATTTGACTTAATTTCTTTAAAATATTCTTTTTTAGGCTGTACATCATTTAGGAGTACATCAGAGAAATGACATGCAATGTAATATTATTTCATTTTCCAATTGTTTCTTTTTAATCATAGAATTACTTTTCCAGTGTGCTAGTTGGGTTCTGCCCTCAGAGCTGTGCTCCATACAATATCCCATTCCCAAGACTTTTGGAGTCGAGTGTGGCCATTAGCAGATGGAATCTGTTCCCCCTTGTCTGTGTGCTGATTTGCTTTGATACATTTTCAGCACAGCCGTTAACATTTGCAGCATAATTTTTTTAAGTGTCATATTTTTAGAAGAAATCTGTTATGCTTTATTTTAGATGATACCTGATGCCTAAAGAGCACCACTGCCAAACACGTCGTGCATAAGAGAGAACATTTGGGGAAATGGCTATCTTAAAAAGATGCAGCACGATTTATTTGAGCAATTTGTTTGAAATTATATTCATCAGCATGAATTTCCTTGTCATCCATTCTATAGGCCTGTGTTATGAGCTGGAAAAAGATAAAATGGCTGATCAGAGCCAGTGACAGTAACACAGCTAATTCATGCTCAGAGCTGGGAAAGTAATATGAAATTACTGTATTGTGCAAATTAGTGACAAAGCAAAATAATGCTTTAAAAGGAAGACACCAGAATATTGGTTTAATTGACAGCTATTACTTTATATCATATTAGGAAATAATACTGTTTTGTGCCAGTGATGAAGTCTTAATGCTTTAGAAGTTCATTGGAGCATCTCAGAGCAGTGCCAAGAAGGGCTGAAAGCCTGCTCTGGTTTGCAGAAATGACAGTGCTGTTGTGCAGATTGTTGAAGATATTTTCCTAGAAATGGAACTGGGAGAAGCAGCACCATAATTTGGGAAGAGTAGTTTGCCTGTGCTAGGAAGGAGTTGGTGGAGTCAGTTCTGGTGGTATCCAAGAATTGGGAATGGTTTAGTTTTGTCAGTATAACCTTTAGGGCTTTGCTGCCTTGCCAAAGCCAACTCAAGACCTGAGTGTGCAAGGAGACACATGTTTGTGCAGCATTAATTGTGGCAGACCTGGGGCTCATGCAGGGATGGCAAGTCCTCCCTTTATGGCTGCAAGAAACCTTAAAGACTTGTTAATTGTGCAGTCCTTTTGATAATATCTGTGGTGCTTAAAGGTTCATTTCCATAGATTGCTTACATGAGTCATTTATCCTGCACTGTAAGTATCAGTATGGGAGAAGTCAAGGCTGAAGGCTCTGTGGTACTGGAAAAGGAAAAAAGGAAAACCAGCAGATGGAAGTGGAACTCTCAGCAGCAGGAGCAGGGCCCTTCCTTTGAATGTCTCCCTGGGGGTCTGTGCTTGGTTGTTTCTCTTTAATAGTAACTGCTGTCATTTAATATACAAAGGGAAAAGTAAATGCCTTTCTTCTTCAAAGTGACTAGTGTTTCAGCATTGGGCTCACGTGGATGAAGACACTGATGCTGTTCTGTGGATTTCTCTGTGCTCACCAGCACTGTAACTGTGGGCCAAACACCTCTAGCTTTTGTACACATGATCACGACTTAGCTGTTCTTTGAATGTCTTGTGTAGCCTTTGGACTAAGCAGCATCTACCTGCAGCCTACTGAGGAGCCAAGAGCAGGAGTCACAGAAGAAGCCGTTTCAAGAGGAAAATAAAGATGGGGGGGAAAATGGATGTGCCTAGAGACAAGAGAAAGAGAAGGTGAGGGGATAGCCGGCATACAAGGTAAGTTGAGTCTCTTGCTCATACCCATCCAGGTTAGAAAGGACCGAAGCAATGGCAGGAAAGGTCCATGCCACTCTTTCAGACATAGGTTTGGGCACCTGCCCTCCTTTGCTCTTCCTTCCACCCTCTCGCCACATCCGTACCTCAAGTGTCTCTGGCACTGCTGTGAATGAGCTACGGTGACTTGTTATGGATTGTATTTCCTAATCCAGTCAGCATGTATTATTGCATTAGCACTTGGCATTTCTCTTAAATTATGATCCTATTAGTACAGAGTTTAATTTGTTTGAGCTACATTTGTGACACATGTAAATAATCTTTCATGTAGACAACTTCTGTTGCCAAACACAGGCTACAAACTGCAGAGAGCAGAGGAACTTGCAGCCTCAGCTGGTAACATACTAGGCTCTGTAGAGATGTGCACAGAATGTTTATAGATTATGCAATGACATCATGAGCTCATTCAAACACCCTAATTTAAAATGCATACCTTGTGACCAAAGGAAAAATGCTTCAGATTCCACAAGGATAAACTGGATGCTCCAACCTGTATTGGCAGGTTACTTCTGCCCAATAATGGAGATTATAACCAAGTTCTGTTATGGAGAACTACTGCAGTTACTGCATGCTCATCAGGAGCTAAATCCATCCCCTGGCAGCCAGGGAGCTGCAGCCCCAGGATGCTCCTCACCATCACTCAGGACTCCAAGGCCTTGAGCAAAGGGAACTGCTGCTGGCTCTGCCATTGAGGAAAAACGATATCCTCTGCCAGGGGATTTATCACTCTGCCTCCAGGCACTACCCCAGCCATCAACATGCAGCATATTTCTTAAGTGGCTGGGGGATATATAGAGCTTGAGGTGCTGAGTTTTAATTTTCTTATTTTGCAAGCTCTTTGTCTTTCCAAACTAGATGGCTTTCACTTTTATCCCTTCCTCTGCCCACTCATAAAGCATTTCAATCCCTCAAATGTTAAGTCTTGGAGATGTGCAACTGCTGGTAACACAGGGCAAGGAAAAAGTGGTGTGGGTCTGAAACGGTAGCAAAGAGCAACCAAGGGCTTATTACTCAAAAAATAAATGCTCAGTGCTTTTTGCACTTTTTTATTGAATATTTGAATGCTCAGTGTGGAATACCAAAGATCACTTTCTGAGACAGAAGGTAGGAAGTAGTGATTGACAAGAAGGAACTGGGATTGACCATATGGGTTTATGCCTGTATTTTCAGGGCTCTTCACTCCTGCTTGAAGTACCAGGCAACTGTAGTCTTTAACAAACACAGTGGGTTTGGATAACAAGCCCATCTCCAAACAAAGTCTTCCCCATCCCTCACGTGTGGGTGTGTCGCAAAGCATGAAGTCATGGCACAGAAACATTGCTAAACTGGTAAATTGCAACAGGCAGATGGATGATCTGATCTGAGCAAGAGCAGAGCCCTTGGACAATGTATTCACCTGCAGGTTTTGTATCTATTCAGAAGTTATTTCAGTAACAAGATCTGACAAAAAGTCCATTCAATAGTTACAGATCAGGCTGGGATTTATACAGTTTGGGGGAATAAAATGCCTTATTTGATTTAGAGGGGTCTTTAACCTCAAGCGGTGCCCTCTACAGAGTAGTGCTGGATTTGGTGTGTCTTCCTAGATTGTTTCTATCTTTATATTTTAATGATACCAATATGGTTGCTAGTGAGTTTTTTATGGTATCCTGTCAAATTAAGCAGAGAACCTGAGCTTGATTTCTGCCTTTGTCAGTCCCAGCCCAGCCGTGTGCCTGTGTGGGCTGGCTCAGGGATACAGCAGTGGCCACTTGCCTTCTGGCCCACTCAGCCCCAGTCAACAGGACTGGAGGCCCCATTCAGCATCACCTCCCCTCCTTCTGCCAGCAGGGTGGGGAAGGCTGATGGTTCTGTGTGATGTGTGGCAGTGATGGATTTCTCTGCATGGCTTGATGCAGTGCCAGGCAGTGGTGCCATTGTTCAGGGTCACACTGAGGGTAGCTCAGCTGATCAGAGCAGGGGGCTGATAACACTGAGGTTATGGGTTCAATCCCTGTATGGGCCTTTCACTTATGGATTCAATGGTCCTTGTTGGTCCCTTCCAGCTCAGAATATTCTGTTTTTCTGTAATCTCAGGTATTTGCCTCTCAGAGCATGGTAAATATGACGTGTCTCACATGTCTGCAGCAAGCTGCCCTCTGTGCTTCCCCTGAAGTTAGAGGAGATAAGCCAGTGACACCAACAGGAACAATTAATTCAGTGTTTTCAGTAGTTTTACCCAAGAGGATTTTAGGAAGCATTTTGGATTTTGAAAATGCTTATTTGTTTGCACCTTATTCCACTTGCCTTTCTCTGATACTGTGAGGTGGATTTTAGAAACCCAAGTGTTTAACATCTGAATTCTTTGATATTATAATGGTTTTACTTGGGTTGTGCTGATGTCTGCAATCCCAGGGATGTTCCAGCAAGGACAGCTCTGGTCATAAGGAACAAAGGAAACATTTCTTGCTGTAGAAGTGAGAGTGCTCTAAATATGTCAGATTCCTAAATTAAAAGTATTAGGCAAAACCAGCAGGGATTATTTAATTATAAAACAAGTTTATTATTATTTAATGATAAAACAAGTCAAAAGCCACTCTATAAGGTACTAAGCAGGACCTGGTACCACCATGGAGTCTCACCTCCTTCACATCACTGAGATTTAGCCAGGAGGGCAACAAGCCCTTTGCAGAGGCCAAACCCTTGTTCTGACCATGGGGCTTGGCGGGGGCAGCACTCTCACACAGAGGGTGTCACATTTCATTAGGAGGAACAGATTTGCACTCTTAGGCGGGATAGATTTGTCAGAAGCCTCATGTGGCTGTCTGTTGCTCTAATGACACAAATCAGAAATAAACCTGGCCTAGCCAGATGCTGGACCAGATTTACAGCTGTTCTATGCCATGCACTGTGACACAGCCAGAGCCCAGGGTTGTCTTCGACACTGTGATTTCACCTTCTCCTGTGCACCCCAAGGGCCAGTACCAAGGTACGGGGAATCACAAACAGCTTTGCTGTAAGTGCTGCATCCCAAGTCATGTGTGCCTGCATTTCCACAACACTTCTCCAGCCACAAGAATTTGTTGTCTGCTGTTGTACTGCTGGGAAAAATGAACAAGGGCCTGTTGGTGACCACACAGGATTGTGCATTGTGGTAGCTGCAGTATTAAGTACACAGGGAGGTCTGTTAGCAAAGGACAGTTCTCCTGATGACCATATTTGCTGTATGTTTGGAGCCAGCACCCCTCTGCTTTTGTGAGGACTCACACTGCCATTGGCCTTAAATTTCTTAGCTTCACCTCTAAGTGAGCTCTGTATTGCTGGGTGATATGGCCCATGTCCCTCCCTGGTGCTGCTGGGGACACGGATGTCCTAGCCAAGTAGCCCTGCAGAAGCCTTTGGAGCTCTCCTGTGCAGGGGCCACTTATGAGCAGTGAAGCTGCAGTGGTTGGAGTTCTTGCCTGGTATTTGACATCTTCTGAGCCAGCAGGGCATCCCTCCATGTCTGAAATGCTGATCAGGTCTGCTGCAGCTTGTGCTCTGCTATCCTGAGCCACAGCCCCAGGCACATGTGAAGAAGGGATGCTTTCAAGACCATAGAGGAACTCTCTATGCTGAATGTTATTCTGGTCCTCCTTCAAGTTCATGGGTGATTTCTTTACCCTTAACCTCCCAAAAAAGCTATATTTGGACTCTCAAGATGCTGCAAGTAACACTGTTGTGAAAATGCCACACTGTACCCTGCACACTGGACACTCTACAGAAAATTGGGAATCAACTGATGATGGGTGAGGGAACATTTGCAGCTGTAAAACCCAGGTAGTGAGAGGTGCCAGGGCAGCCCATGGGTAGTCATCCCATGGCCTGGGAGATTCAGTGCAGCCCATGCACTGCCCTCCCCTTCCCATCCTGTGCCACCCTGAGGACGCCCTTCAGTTGGTGCTTTGAAGCGCCTTGCTTGTTACACCTTTTACTTTGCTATTCTGAAAGGTTGCATCTAAAAATTCTAAATTAATTCTGAGCAATGGTTCATCTGGTTTGAAAGGAACAGTGTGCTGTTTGCTGAGTTCATTCACTCTCCTTGGCAGTGATTGGGTTTGGATATAACATTTATATTACATCTATTAGAGCATGGAATGGGATGTGAATTATCCAAAGCTGTTCCAATCATCACTTAAATCTTTACAGATTGCAAGTAATAAACATAACTACAGTGTTGCTGAGACTTCGTGCCACTCAGACACCAGTTAGAGCTGAAAAAAGTTTGCAGATTATTGGGTGAGATATTCATGTCCTAAAGTGACTTCTGTTCCCAGTTCTCACCTCTACTGGTCACAAACTCCTTGCATTGCCTGCTGCAACTTGTGAGGACCAACCCAAACACTGGATACAAAGGCACTGGCATCTTTCCTGGAAAATGCCCTTTTTCTGGCAAGATCGCAATGTTCTTTTCATAAATTAACAGCACTTTTCCAAGAAACTGCTCAGACTCTTCACTGCAGTCCAAGTTTGTTCAGGAAAGGGTCCTGTTTTCAGCACTAGCACACAAACATGATGGCCAGTAACTGGAACCCAACTGCCACAAGGAGCAGCCTGGCCAGCTTTTGCAATCATATGCAGGACTGCAGCCGGCTGGGCATGTGTCTTAATCTGGTAGAAGTTAGTGATGGCAGTAGGTAGAACATCTGGTTTGGGGTTATCTTCTTTAAATAGTGAGGTGCAGGTGAAATCATGACAGTTAACCTAAAAGGCCATTAATCACACCACTAAAAACCCGTTAAGATTTGAGAGGGTCGGAAGTTCTACCTTCCCACTTTTGGGACTAATAAGGATCTACTTCTTGGATGATTAATTTACTTGTCTTCAACCTTGTTCTGGCCAGGAAGAATGGAAAGAAATATTGTAACACCACTAGTTTTCTCAGTGGAGATAAAATTTACTGCAACTAAGCTGAAACTGGGGCTTTGGTAAGAGGAGACAAGGCAAGAAATCCCTCAGACAGGTAAGACTATCTCAAAGCGAAGAGAACAGATGGCCTCTGAGTCACGGTGTTCCCTTCTTTCCATAATAATTGCATGAATAGAAGATGGGTAATAGTGGAATACAAGTGTAATAAATGCTCTGCAAAGAGCACATAGCAGCTCCTTCTTCTGAGAAGGAGCATGATCATGGTGAACATACTCAGCCTGGAAACAGTGCCATGTTTTATACAGGATCGACTTGCATGACAAAGTGCTGTAGCACTTCCTGAATTTGAGAGAGAGGTGGACAAAGTTTTTTAATTGAACCTGAAGCTTTGAGGACCCAGCTTAGGAGTGAGATTTTAATGAGTTTGTTTTTCAAAAATCAGTTCACTCTATCAGTATCATCCTTTCATCTGGGTCCACTAGCAGGAAAGGGTGCAAAAGTTCTGGGTCTGGTGTCCTGCACCTAGATGGGCTGAAGTGCAACAGGGAGGAAGCCCCAGGGCCACACAGCAAAAGGAGAAGGAGGTTCCCTTTGGGATGATGTCCTATTAAATCCAGAAAAAGTCTGGCACAGCTTGTTTTCTAGCAGTAGCTGATGGCTGAAGAGGGGAAGGTTATGCTGTCAGCACCTGAACAGAGCCTCCTAACAGGGTGGCAGAGAAACGAAACAGCTGAAACACCAATAAAGCACACTTCTGTCAAGGTATAAAATCGCGTTTATGGCAGTTTCTGCAAAGCCTATAAAACAGGTGGGCATTGATCTTTCAGTCATGCCTCTCTTAAAAAAAACAACCATAGCAGATGGCTTAATTCCCCTCTGAGGGCAGTACTATCCCATATGAGGCTCCTGGTTTTGTTTCTCCTAATTCAAGTCTTCCAGTCATTTGTAGGAAAAAAATTTCGCAGGGTTTGGTAGAGCTGCCCAAGAGAACCAACCTCACAGGTTTAAGCCTGGATGATTCAGATATATTGGATGAAAAGCAAAAGCAAGGAAACAACAAAATCCTTCAGTTACGGGAAGGAAGAAAAACACTGCAAGTTTCTGGACAAGAATACCATGCTGTGGAATCCAAAATGCTGACATCCTGGTCTAAATGGCCTCATCTCGTTTTCTTGGCCTACAGAGCACAACAAGAGAATGCAAGCTCTCAAACCTCTGAACATTTTACTTTTATCAAAGCAACCAAACAGAGAGAAAGGTCTGGAAACCACACAGGGGAAATGAAAAAGAAATAAATTAAAACATAAATTAAAACATGGCAAAATAATGAAAGCCACCTAGGAACGGACTGAGGACTTCATAGGATATCCCATACAGCCCAACAACAGCAACATAATTAAAATAAAACAACTGGAAAGCACAAAAGTAGCCCAAGAAAACTACAAGGAAATGGAATTCTTTTGAGACAGAGCTCCAGAAAATGTGGAAATGATCCTCTGAGGTGGACACCAAGAGAAGCAGGTGTCTGGTGACACAGCCTTCCCATGGGACCCAGACAAGTAATTTAGTGTTTCCATTCCTCTGCCTCTAAGACAATTCTAAAAATCCCCCCTCAGTCAACCAGTGCCAGGGCAAACTATGAAAAATCCCCTTCCTTGACCCAGCAGCCATTGCTCCTAGAAGAACCCTGCAGTTCCCTCTGCAACAACCAACAGAACACTTTGCATCTTGGTGGCCTTAGGCTGGCTGTCACAGGCATGGCACTGGTACTGCCCAAGGGACCTTGTTGGGAGTGGCTGGGTGTGAGCTGAGGGGTGACACAGAGGATTTGTGTTCTTTGGGCACTGTTCAGTACTCAGTGAAAAATACCGGGATCCAGACGTGGCTCTCTGCACTTCCATCAGGATCTTGGTCAAAGCCATGACTGACTCTGACTGTTGAATTGAACCAGGCTAAACAGCTACTCAGAGATGAGCAGTGGGAAAATGCATCAGCAACCAGGCTCACTTTCCAACATACCTACTTACCTTGGGAATTTGGGATTTGAGGAGTCCATCCTGCACCAGCTCATACTACATTCCTGAAGTGCTGGACCAGGGGTTGCAGAGGCATCATGCTTTCTCCCACCATAAGGTTTCTCAAATCCTGGTGCAAAGGAAGCAGCTCATGTATTAGGAGGTTTTGGGAATTTTCTGGAACCGAGCAAAATTGTTCCTGAGGACTTTGGTGAAACAAGCAGTATTTAATGCTTCACAAATTGGTACCTTTTCCTGCACATTGAGAGGGTGTCCTTGCTCAGGTACAAGGTGTCCTGCCCAGTGAAGTAGCTGAGCCAAGGGAGGCTGGGAACTTGCTCAGGCAAGTCTTCAGGTCATCTGTGTGCTGGGGGTACAGGACAGTCCAAGGCAGGGAGAGTCAGCCACCAGCTACTCTTTTATGTCTGACTTGCCTGCCCTGCTCCCTCCATACATGACCTGACCCTCTGGTACCAGCCACATGCTCAGCACCCGTGACAGGATGGGGACAACCCCATCATCAGAGAGCACCCTGGCATGGTGACAGTTCCACCAGCAAAGGCTGAGTGAGTGAAGCAAGAAGTGACTTCTTGGCACCTGTCTGCCCATCCCACTCAGCCCCTTGTGCTAGGACACATAGTGCACCAAATCACCTCTCTCCTTCCCAGGCTGAGGGAGTGTGGTACCTCACCTGGAAAACAGGGCTGTGACAAATGATAATGAAAACCCCAGTTTAGGCAAATTCCCGTCTGTTTAGTTAAGATAATTTTAGTTTACTACTTTTTTCTTTTTGGCAGTTGTGTGTGTGCAATTAGCTGCAATCTTGGCTTAAAAAAAAAATAAAGCACCCTAATTAGCATATTAAGCCTCCTCATTTCCCAATACTGTATAATGTTGTGAAAGCTAATCTATAATGTATTGGATGTTATGCAAATTCTCAGTACTCCGGATAGGGTTTACAAAGGCATGCAAATTAAAAATAGTGTTTGAAATAGGACTGGGGGGAGGGGAAAATTTGCACAATAAAATATGCAGGTAGGAGGAAAGGTGTTTATAACTTTCTTCCTATTGTTTGTGTATTCTCAGCTGCACAATGCTTTTCAAAGCTGAGAGATGTATTGCATAAAATCTCTCCAAACTGAATAGTTTTAAAATGAAATTTAAAATGAGAGTACTGTTCTCTGAGCAATAATTCACCCTGCTCTCTGCTGGGGTTTGTAATGGGAGAGTAAAGGCACTGAGCTTTCACTGTCTGGCTTTGCAGGCGTGCACGGCTGCTCGTAGCGTGTTCGTCTGGGGGTCACCAGAGGTCTTGGCACAGCTCAGCAGCCCAAGAGGGTCCATGGTGGTGGCTTGGCCAGGACCTGGCTGCTCCTTGTTGGTGTAACTGAGTGGGGCAGGTGCGTTACCTGCACCCCCAGGGTGTTGGTAGTGTCTTGGAGCGTGCTTTGATCTCGTTAATGTTTTACGGCCTTACCTGTACAAGGATGCAGGTGTAGCTGCAGCACAGCTGGCTTTTTAGGATGTCCCTGGCTCCTGGTGGAGGAGCTCTGCCTATTGCCAATGCTGGGCCTGCAAACACGGTCTGTCTCATGTGGATTGTCACTGCCATCCATTGGCTGTGTCCAGCTGAGTGTGTACAGCCAGCCCTGATTGATACTTAATTAGATTACAGCTGCCGCTTTAAAATAGCCATTTTATAAAAATAAAGTCTTGGCTGGTGTCAAACTGTGCCTTGTGCTGGCCAGGAGTGAGTGGTGGTGTCTCTGCTTGGACAGCTGAGAGGCAGTGCTGGCAGTGCTGTTGCTGGGACCAGTGGTTGTCCCCACCTGGATGGCTTTTCTCTGCTCTTGCCTCCCTGCTGGCCTGGGTAACACTACATAGGGTCATGTCGGAGCAGCCTGTGGAGCATTCAGCTCAGGAGTTCTTGAATACGATTTTTCTCATGATACCCCATGAGCTTCCTGGGCTCACCTGCCACTCTCCTGCCAAAGGACACAGAGCATCTCTGAGAGCTCTTCCCAACATCAGCCAGCAACAGTCTCACAGCCACCTCAAAAGCAGCTTTTTGGCAGATAAGGGAGCAGGGCTTTTCTTTACCAGCTACTTCTTCCAGCATCTTGCCCTGCCCCAGACATAGCAGCACTCAGTCATTCCTGTTGCTCAGAGTTGTGAGCCCTCCCAGACTGGGGATGTTTCCCTAAATGACACTGTGCAATTTAGCTTATCTTTAAGATGTTTTATATAGGTCTTACTCCTCTTTCTCCTGAGTCTCTTCTGCTCTGCAGACAGTCAGGCACTTTGGGCAGGGGTAGGAGGCAGGGAGCAGCAAGAGCCAGACATGAGGCATACATGGGCTGAGCTCCTGCGTCTCCTCTGCTGACAGCGGGCCTTGAATGGACCCAGAGCAGGCTGTGCATGTGTCTGTGGGGTGTCGTCCTGTGCAAAGTGGCAGAGCTTTTGCTGAGGATAAGAACACAGCCCTGTGTGGCCGTGGAGCAGATCAGAGCTGTTCAAGCAGGAGCTGGAACTGAAGATATTCCTTACACAGGGGGCCTGTCTCATGGAAACAGGCAGGAAAAAAAATCAAATCATCACATAAGGAGGAAGTGGAAATGACAAAACTTAACTGAGAGCTCCTCAGGTGCTGCTTCCCATGTGGAAGGAGCAGATGAGCTTAGCTCCTCTGGGCTGTGGGCTCTTGGCAGCGCCAGTCAGCAACTCCGTTTATCCTGCCAACATTTCCCACCCTGGGCACTTTTAGCCAGCATTTCCATATTCATTAATCTGCTTCATAGAGGTCTGCATTTGCTTCTTTTCTGCTGCAGTTCCCTGGACTGGGGGAGTTGGAGATGCAGCAGCTCTGGGGTGTGCAGCCGAGCACGATGCCTCTGAGCACAACCCCTACAGCGCCAGCCATGAGAGCTGGAGAAGCCAGTGCCAGCAGGGAAGTGGCTGTGACAGCTGGCAAAATCCCCCTCCATGGATCCAGCCTGGGAGTTTTTGCTTTGCAGTTGTGCAGAAACTCGTTAGGCACGGTGGCTGCCAGGGATCAGGGGCTACAAGCATTGTTCAGCCGTGAGAAGTCAGAGTGGCTGGTGTGGGGGCATCTGTCTGTTAGTGCAATAGGGGGGTACTGCTGGATCAAACCCACACAAATCTGTAAAGCTACTGCAAGTGCCTGTGGGGCACCAAAGTGGGAGATTGGCCTTGCTTTGTTTCTACTGCCTTCATTTAACAGTGAGTGCCGATTACTCAAAGCGATATGGGCAGGACCTGGTAATGTAGAGATGCTCTAGTTTTAACTTTAAGGGGATGATCCAGTTGCCTGCAGTGTAAATACTTTGTGGCCAGGAACCCTGCTTTATCGCTTTGTATAGTTTTGAAGTAGTTTAAAGATTGAATAACATAAAATAACATAATATAATGTTATTTATGTTATTTCCCACGTGAAGAACTCCTGTAAACCTTGCAGTATTGAAACTCAGTGAACAAGGCATCTTAGACAAGCTGAAAAACAAATGGTGGTACGATAAGGGTGAATGTGGAGCCAAGGACTCCGGAAGTAAGGTCAGTCACTGAAGGTCTTTTTGTACTGATTAGCAATCACATTTTGACCCACTGTTTGTTTATACCAAGAATGACTTTCAAAAATTGCTATTTACATTTTGAAGGATGAAAGAAAAGAATAGAAAAAAATAAGTAAGTCTCAGAACTTGACAGCATATTTCTTATATGCAGTAACAGACTGTAGTTGTAAGTATGTTTCACTGTGTGAGTATTTTGCTAGAAACATGCTAAGAGAAGCCCCCAAAGCCTTTCAAGCTGGTGTCTTCATTTAAATGTGCAAGTTTTAGCACAGTCACTGTCTATTATTCAGGCCAGCATATTTTCTTATTTTTATTGAAAAAACACATTTTTGTTTCAAAATTATTACTTAGGTTCTCTACATGTCAGTTTGGGAAACAGTCACATGCTTGCTAAGGGCACAAATTTTCAGGACAGACAGCTGATAAAGAAAAAGTGCCTTTCCTGCCCTAATTGCCAATTCATTTTGAAATTGGTTGGATTTTAAAAAAATAAATCTAGAAATACTAATGGTTAATCATTACCTAAATATTGTATATTCCTTTTTATACTGCTTTGAACCATTTTGCTGCTGTACTATCCTGTCATCCACCAGTCATGCTATGGGGCTGCCACTGTTAGACCCTAGGGCAGGTCCCACCCCTGAGGTCAATCGGCCCAGTAGCTGCACACTGAAATTGTAGGGAATATTTATTTACACCATTCAGTCAAAAGGAGGATTTTTATTTTTTTTTATGCTTATAGACCCACTGGGGAGAAAAACTCTGTAAAGTGCTGGGCTTGTTGAAGTGAAGGACATTTTCAAAGGCACCAAGAGGAGGAGGAATCCAGTTCCAGCTGAAATCGGTCGCAGTTGAGTGCCTAACTCCCCTGGTGCCTTTGGAAGTGCTCTCTGTAATCATTCAAACAGAAAACTATAATTTCAAAGCACCCTTTCAGTGATGGAGGACATCAAGTTTCAGTGAAGCCAATAATAAAATTTCATTGATTTCAGTAGGGCTGGAAGTTGCTTAGGGCACAGCCCAGTAGCTGTCGTAGTAGATAAATTTGGGATCATGGGATATCTGAACACACAGCAGCTGCCAGAGGAACTGTGATTGAAAAGAGGTATAAATGATTAAGATCTTTAGTTTAAATGGGGTTGTTCGCTACAACCACACATACCAAACTGCCTGTGAAACACACATACAAGGTAGATGATATTTTGCTCTGATTATATGCAAATTTAGCTCTCCCTAGAGAGATTCGTTAACCAAGCTGTGTCAGCAGCGTCTTCTCTGGGCACAGACAAATTTCTCTGGCACCTGCCCATCCACCCAGCCAGTGTGGCGTGGCAGCCCAGCCAGCTGTGCCAGCCAGGAGCTGTTCCTGCCCACAGCCACCCACCCATGCAGCAGCAGAAGGGTTGCAGCTCTACTTAATCCCATTCCAGAACCCTGTTCTAAAAAATGCAAGCTTCTCCCCATCTGACATGTATTGAAGGAACATAAACCCTGACCAGTGATTTTTGTGTCACAATATCTGGTTTCATTCAATAACTCACTCTACAGAAGGTGCTAGTTTATTTAGCTCAGGGCTCTGCTATTTGACCTCTAAGTAACTGACCATCTTTATAGGGTGGGCTTTTTTCCTTAACTGTTGTAAAAAGGTAGTTAAGTCTAGCAGCATCTCAAGAATTTTACCTACATTGGCCAAACCGAAGTCTGTAGTGGTTTGGCTTTTTCTTTTCTAGTTTTGACATGGCCTTCTGTAAATCCTGCTGTTTTATGCAGCCACCGGCAAACTTTTCCCCGAGTGCCTTTGCTACCAGGGATGCTCGGCTGTAGGCAATCTTGCTCTGGGACACCGAAGGCCTGGGGAAGTCAGTGGCCAAAAAAACCTCATTGCCTTGGAGTCAGCCAGGGTTTCACCCACCACAGGGTGGAGGACAGAGCAGTCACTGCTGTGCAGCCCCAGGCTGTGGGGATGGGGGGACAGCACTGGTCCATGGGCCAGACACTGAACACTGTGAGTGTAGCTATTCCAGCTAGGGCTAATACAAAGTAGCCTGTTGTCTGTCTGTCTGTCTGCCTGCTCCTCACAGCAGAACTAACAGCGTGGCTCGTTTCTCTTAGGACAAGACAAGCGCTCTGAGCCTGAGCAATGTTGCTGGCGTGTTCTATATCCTTGTGGGAGGCCTGGGGCTGGCCATGATGGTGGCACTGATTGAGTTCTGCTACAAGTCTCGGGCTGAGTCCAAGCGAATGAAACTCACCAAGAACACGCAGAACTTCAAACCTGCTCCCACCACCAACACCCAGAATTACGCTACCTACAGAGAAGGCTACAACGTGTACGGCACAGAAAGTGTGAAAATCTAGGGGTACGGCTGCGGGCCAGGAATAAACCCCCTGGGTTTTCTTCTTTAATTTTTTAGCTCTCCATGCTATCCTGTTGTGTGCACCAGGGGGCTGCTGCAAGAGGCTTTTGAAACACCATCTTGTGGTAGTTTTTAAGTGTCAGTCATTTTAATTTCTTCCCTAATCAGAAGTAGGATCAGAAAGGTACCGTTCTGTTTTACACACAGAGGTAGCTGGTTTTGTGAAGAAGTGAGCAACTACTCTGTCTAGCATCGTGCTAGTTCAAATGAAAGTATTTTGTTAATTGCTTTAAAAATCACTATCATTGGAATTCTCATCTCTCTTGCTGCTGTTCTCTTCCTCTTTGTTTTGTAAGCTATAATCAGGTCAGGTAAGTGCTTTTAGGAAGTTTCCAAAGAACTTGCAATAGAACCAAACCTTTTGCACTAGAATTCATGATTTCTAAAGCAGGAAAAGTGAGCTGAATTGCTAACAAATGATTCTGAAAAGGCCTGGTTAGCCCCTTGCCCACAGTCTGTTCCCCTCCATGGGCTGAACTCCCCTGCCCCTCATTGCCAGGCAGTGATGAAATCTTTCTGGTTTTATTTTAGATCTTCACCCTGACAGCATGCAAGACAAAAAAGCAGCAGAGAATGTGGCTGCTTCATGGATTTGGACCATCTGAGCCAGTTGTACTCTCTCCGAGGTGTCAGGCATGACACGCATTGATGATGGTGCAATGTACTTTTAATAGGAAAAACTGGTATTTTTTCCTTCAGTGCCTTATGGAAGACTCTGAGACTCACAACAATGCAAACCATCACTGAAATATTCTTGCTTTGCTTCAAAGAAGTAAAAGAAAAAGAAGAGAAGGAAAGGAAAAAGAAAATAAAAGAAAAAGGAAAATAAAATAAGAAAAAAGAAAAAATAAAAGAAAAAAGAAAAGAAAAGAAAAGAAAAGAAAAGAAAAGAAAAGAAAAGAAAAGAAAAGAAAAGAAAAGAAAAGAAAAGAAAAGAAAAGAAAAGAAAAGAAAAGACGTATGAAAGGGAAAAAGGAAAGGTCCGGTAACAAGATATTGGTATGTGAAAAATAAAAAAATTCTTGTAAAAAAGACCAGTGCAACAAAAGCCATTCTTTGATACCACTGCACAGTAACTGAACTTGTGTCCTGAAAGCAACCGCAGCTGGTTTCATCAGCCACCCCAGTCGTATCAAATTATGAAACTCCTCCTGACACAAAGCCTCAGAAATCTGCTGCGTGCAAACGTGGACTGGCCTGCCACTGCTTGTATGAGCTGATGTCAAGATGTTTCTCTATTTACTTACAGTGGTGTGATTTTATTTTTTTTTCTGAGCCACTTTAACCTTTCCAGCTAATTTGAGCAATTCTGTATAGCAGCAAAAGGTGTAACACCTGAAGGAAAGAATCCGTGCGTTCAAACCAATTAAGGTCAATGACTGTGAACCTGTAAATCCAAAAATAATTTGTGGAACTGCATGTCTTGCTTCCAGATTAGTGAATTAATTTCTTGACAAGGTAGCTAAAGTGCAGGCAGAAAATATTGCATTCCTTTTTTTTTGTTCTATCATCAAGCATACCTACAGGTGCTTTATTAATATGTCATTGGGTGGCTTTTAAAATTATTTTTAAAAAAAGGAAAAGCCACTTGCTGTTTAAGTTTAGACCATATATCTCTTTTCTTGCTGTGCATTTGCATTTAAATTCACTGTTTAATATCAAGCAATGAAGCAAGAGAAGGGCAGGTTAGTTTTTCCTAGGCCTGCTTCTCCCCAGTTCTCTCCCACCAAGCACCGTGCTCAGCTAATGCTTCTCAGTCCTTGTAAAACAGAAGCAAGGAAAGAGGATAGTAACTCCAGTTAGAACTGCAGTTCCAGAGTAATAGTAAGCAATCTTACATGACTCCTGCTAGTACTGTTATATTATATCAGCTCCTGCCAACTCTTGTTTCATGCCTGGTGAAGGATGCTCCTGTCCCTGCCTCTCTGTGAGGAGGACGCCACGCTCCGGCCACCTCTGCTCCAGGATGAGCTCACTATTACTCACATCCAACGTCTTAGACAGCAGCAGCATTCCAGCCTTGAACCTCTGCCTGGAAACTACTTAACTTCATCTCTAAAAATAAAAATCACAAAAAAAAAAAAAAGAAAAAAAAAAAAAAAAGAAAAAACCAACAAAACACAAAACTTTAAACATATTGTCAATCACATGGAAAATGTTTAATGGAATATCTGCATACTAATTACCTCTAATCGACAATATGTATTTTCCGTAGTTTATGATAGAGTTTTATTTCATCAATAACATACAATGAAAAAGAGACTCATTTAAATCAGTCTGACCCTTAGGCATTTAGTTTGCTGATGATAGATTTGAACTTTTAATAGGATTTAAACACAAAACAAAAAAAAACAAAAAACAAAAAAAAGAAAAATAAAGTCTTGTTAAAAATATGTATTTCCAACAAAATGTAATATAAAATAATTTTAAAAGCTCATAGGAGAATAATTTATTGTTCAAGTTTTTAACGAGATATTGACAAAAAAATTGTTTTGTTTTCATTTTCTTTTCATTTTTTTCAACTTCTGAACACAATCACATCCCCAGCAAGGGTGAGCTAAAGCTGTGCAGTTATGAGTTGTATTTAAAACAAATGTTTTTCTTAAAAGGTGTATAAAAGATGTATGTTTATCAAATCAATTTTTAAGAGTGGAGGCTTCACACCAGTGAAGGGAGTTTGGTAAATGGTTCGATATTTTTTAGACTTGCATGTAAATCTAAAATGTGTTGAGTGCTTACCAATTCTGGCTACCAACTTCAAGCTATCAGAAGTTTGGCAGTAGTGTCATAATGATTTGTTTTGGTATATTTTTTTAATTTGTTTTGCTTCGGGGGCTTTGGGGGTTCTTTCCTTTTTCTTTTTTTTCCTCCTTTTTTTTTTTTTTTTTTTGGTAATTTAAGTTCCTATTTTTGGTCGTTGAAACTGCACTTGAGTGAACAGAAAAATTGCCAAGCAAACTAATGGCTGTAAAAGCATAAATTGCATGTGTGGGCATCAATTACTGAGCCTCATTTTGATGAGGTGTTGTACAAAGAGTTTTAATACATTTTGTAAATAAAACTGTAAAGAAAAAAAAGTTTAAAAGCTTGCTTTTCTTCAGGGGAGAAAGAATCCATCCCTACTGCTCTCCCTTTGGCCAGTCTGGGATTCTCCTCAGATGTTTACCACAGAATCCTGGAAAGATTTCTCTTTGAAGGATCACCCAGTTCCAACAGCCCCACCAAGGTCAGGAGCACCTTTCTCTAGACCAGGTTGCTCAAAGCCTTTCCAGTCTGACCAGTTTAGGGGCCCCCACACTGAAGTGAGGATGCTGCTGGGAAATGGGTATTTCTGGTTTGCTAACCTCCAAACCACCTCATTTTTTATTTTCTTGCTGATGGAAGCTGGTTGATCCTGCAAGGTGTGAGGTACAAGGAGTACCCTGTGAGGAGCAGGGAAGGAGCAGGGGAAAAGCCTCAGGGCTCCAGCCAGGGTGGGAGATGCTCTGCCCTGCCACTGCAGTGGGCAGCAGCATGGGTAAATAAGTTCCTTAAATATTTACTAAGCAGATGTATTTTCCTGCAATTCTCAGCTTTTCAGCAATGCTTCTTTAAGGAAAAAAAACCTTTCAACCAACATTGCAGCTAATCTCAGCACCAATTTTTTGAGTTTACGTCACAATGTGGTTTTTCCAAATCACCAACTATGAACTGTGGGGAGTAATCCTGGTATTAAAGAGCTGGTGTGTACCCAAACCACACCCCAGCAGGGCCAGCCTCTCTGGGCCTACCCCTGGCCACATGAGCCTCATGGTCCCCATCAGGAACCAGCTTCCTGGGCTTCTTCCAGGGACCACTGAGGGTGACACTACTGTTAGCACCCAGGGCCTCTGGGGCTGAGCTGAAGCAGCACCAGGCTTCTTTTGAATGACTGGAAATGAAAAGATCAGCTTCTGAAAAATAATAAAAACCCACCAGTGGAGGTCTTGGGCAGTAGTGCTACTGCAGAGCAGGTGGGCATGGACCTGAGTGGTTTGGCCAAAACAGGAGATGCCTGGAGTGTTCCTGTGGCACTGCCTCTGGCTGCTGGGGAAATGGGAAAAATGTATTTGCAGTCACTGGTACTTTTCACAGCTCAGCATCTGGTGCCTGGCAGTGAGTCCCAAACATGAAGCTGCTTGAGCCCAGCCTCAATCCCCGTGGAGCTGCCACTGGCACTCCTTGTGCATGAGTGCAGGGGGAGAACACATGCTGAGCACACCCTGTGTCTTCAGCCGAGGCTTCAGCAACTGCAAATAAGCTCAGGGATAAGCAAGGACTAAATCATAGCAATAAATAACAATTACTCAACTCTAAACCACCTTACATGGATGAAGGTTTCAGATTGTCCTGGGTGTAAGCAGGGTTCTGTGCTGAGCACACTGGGCTCCACGTGGGACCACCCTTCCCACAGGGCACATGGAGGCCTCACTGAATGAGCCTATTTATGTGTAAAGTGCCCACACAATGAACACAGGGAGGCATGGAAAAAATATTGTTCTGTCCTTCAGCTTTCATTTCATGCTCAACATCCAGGCCAACGTGGGTGGGCTGCATTTTTCTAGAGAGCTGTCTTGACCCACTCCCTGCTGCCTGACAGCCACACACAGCCACGGGGGTGAGTTATGCTCCCTTCTTCCAGACCTGCCAAAAAGTGTCTGCAAGCAGGGCTCAGTGTGCCCACTGAGCCCCAGCAGAGGCCAGTGCCAGGCTGATGCCAACCCTGCCCTGAGTGAGCAGTCACTGCAGCACTGCCCTGCCAGGGGCTCACCAGATCCTGCACAATGGGTGTTAAGTTTTTCTAATAAATATGTGTCAGGTGAAACAGAGCAGTTAGGGCTGTGGTGAAGTGGCACAGCTGCACTCAGTGAGCTGGGAGAGCCTGGCCAGCTGGGATGGGGTGGGGGATGGCCTCACATACCACAGGGATGAGAGCCAGGAGATGGTCCAGTCCGGAACCTCCCTGGACCACAAGGGCAGTGAACCAAAACCTGCACTTGCTACACAGACTCCAGCAATTGCAGCAGGGTTGCATGGCACCCCTGGAATGCTGAGCTCCAACACACCCCAGCATGATCCTGTCTCTAGACTTCTGCAGGTCAGGAATAAATAGGAAAAATTCAGAGTAATGCATCAAATTCCAAGAGCCATCAGTGGCAGCAAATGGACCTCAACGGTGTTCATGTTTGAGCCTAAAAATCCAAACCAATAACAGCTCCTTCCCATGGCACACCACACCTAACAACAAAAGAAAATTAATACTGTGCCTTTGTGGCATAGATTTTCCTTCCAATGCTTTGTGCAAAGCACTGCAACATTTATTTTTTTTTAAATAATTATTCTTTACGGTTATAAAAATATTAATATGTCATGGATATTAAAATTAAATTACAAAATGTCTTTGGTGCCCGTATTCATCATTTCAGTCTGGAAAATTTGCTCTTATTTTGCAGGCAGCAATACATAAACAAGATCTGAATAATGATAGCTCTATTCAATTAACCTAAAGGATTTAAGTACAGAGATAATATTTGCATGGATATTATAAATTTCATAGTAGCATTTACTAAGAATATAATGTATCTGAAATTGGTATCCAGGAGGACAGAGTGCCCAGGAGCAGCAGCATGGTGCCCCTGTGGCACTGCAGCTGCAGGAAGGGCCCAGGCTGGCATTACACCATGGGACAACACCAGCAGGGCCAGGGCACCCACTGCTGCATCTCTCCCAGCCCAGGAGCTCCAGGCTGCAGCCCCAGCACCACATTGGGACAGCCCTCTTTTGTGTGCCCTGTGGTAGGCAGTTTTGGCCAAAAGCTGCCCATCAATATCCCAGTCCTGCTCTGACTCTGTGTTTGGGCTTCCTTGTCTTTATTTCATCAGTTAACAGAGAAATTTGTAATAGACACCACCACTGCAACAGCATCACCAAAACCAGCGTCCCCTGGGCACAGGCACTGGCAGCAGCTGCCCCACCAGGCAAGGAGCAGCCAGACAGCACACAGTACCCAGAGAGGAGTCTGAGCACAGGAGCTGCCATACACAGAGCCAGTGCAGCACTAAAACCTCTGCCCTTCCCTGGTGCAGCTGGTAAAACCCACTGGGAGCACCTGCAGCGCTGGTTTTGCTGGACACCACAGCATTGGCTGACTGATGTGTTGGATGGTGGTGCCTCCACAGGCTTGACACAAGGGGCAGGATAATGAATCCTTGCTGCACACACCAAGTGTTTATTTATTGGTGTTTCTATCACTGCAGTGTTATAGCCCTAAATTACTTATGCTATTGTGGCATTTTGAGGATGACAGGACATCTTACAGCAGAGCAAGAGGACAAGATCCTACTCTGCAGCAATTTCCCCCTGCTGAGGAGGCTGCTGGCACCTCCCAGCAAACGGGCAGAGCTCACACCTCAGGGTGAACTTGGAGCTGATTTTTAGCAGCAGATGAGGATCAAAACCAGGATGTGTGGTGGCACCTCACCTGCCCCAGCAGACAGTTATGGGGGATTCTCCCATCATTTCTGTGGTTCCAGGGTTTTGTTACTTCATCCTAATTTCAGGCAGGGAGAAGTTGAAGGCAGCAGTAGAAAACAAGATAAATCCAAAGAAAAATGGCTCTGAGGAAGGGCTGGGTAACTTGGCAGTGATTACTGACCTTCCCTCTCAGAGTGGGGACCAGCACAGGGCTCAGAAATGGGATTGAGCTAGTGACTGGACCACAAAGGGTTAACAGGGGTGCAGGCACGCACCCCAGCCTTGATGCCAAGGAGGGGGTAAGGCACTTAAAGCCTGTAAAAGATGCACAACACAAACCAAAGCCATGATGCTGGTAATGACTGGTGCCTTAGATAATGTTTAGCACATAAATAAAGTAATTGGCCGATTAATGAGCATGTGGCAGATGCTTGATATGCTGTAACAAGTAGGGAAGGGTATGATGTAACACCAGAAATTGATTAAAGGAATACAGAAGCAGAGCAGAGTGTGGGAGAGCAGTGCCTGGGCCCTGGGGCAGTTGATGTGGGCAGGCTTGGGGGCAGGGCCACAAGAGCAGGGAGAGGAGACAAGGGCTTGGTGCCCGTGCCAGGAGCAGAGGGGGGCATGAAGGGCAGTGGGGGAAAGGGGATAACTGTGGGATAACTTCTATTCACTTACAGCCCAGAAAACCAACCATATCCTGGGCAGCACCACAAGAAGCATGGTCAGCCGGTTGATGCAGATTCTTGTACTCTCTATTCTGCTCTTCTGAGATCCCACCTGTAGCACTGTCCAGTTTGGGGGCCACAAAATAAGGGCAGGGACCTGCTGGAGTGAGTCCAGGGAAGGCCACAAAGAAACTCAGAGGGCTGGAGCCCCTCTCCTCTGGAAACAACCAAAGAGTTGGAGCTGTTCAGCCCACAGAAACAAGGCTCTGGTAAGACCTCAGAGCACCTTCCAGTACCTTAAGGGGCTACAAGAGAGCTGGAGAAGGACTTGTAAAAAGTCATGGAGTGACAGGACAAGGGTGAGTGGCTTTAAAGTGGAGGAGGGTAGGTTTAGATTGGGTATGTGGGAAAAATTCTTCCCTGTGAAGGTGCCTGGGTTGCCCAGAGCAGCTGTGGCTGCCCCATCCCTGGAAAGCATTCAAGTCTCAGAGCAACCTGGTCTAGTGGACAGCATCCCTACCGCGACAGAGGGTTGGAACGGGGTGATCTTCAAGGTCCCGTCCAACCCAAAGCGTCCTGCAGATCTGTAACACCAGGAAGCCATGGATTCGGGAAGCCGGGGCGGGGAAATCTGTGCGATGCCGTGCTCGGCGCAACACTGCCATGCAGCGGTCGGGACGGGGGGAGCGCCGCTGGCTGTGGCCGCCTCCCCCAGAGCCTTCGGCGGCCCCCGGGTCCTGGCCCCAGGCGAGCACCGCGAGCCCGAGCATCCTCCTTCCCCTGTTCTCTGGTGAAGCAGATTTTTAATATCATTCCAAGCCTTTTGACAAATACTACATTTCGTTTCCAAATATGGCCTGAGCAGGCTAATTGCCAAAAAAATCCTCCAAAATTAATGTAAGAGCTGTAGTTTGATCCAAGGCAAACAAATATAAATGGTGTTTATTTAATATTCTCTTGCCCTTTAAACAAGGGACGTTTGCCAGTGTTGAGGGAAAACACCTTATTATGAAACAGCTGAAGCTGTGACCTATCACAGATGCTGCAGATTATACACAGCAATTAGAACATCACATTAGTGCTTAATTAATGGGTTCTGGGTACTGGTTTTTCCCCCAGGACCATGGGCCAGGACCGCTTGGTCCCTGCAGCAGGGCGGGGCTGCTTGCCACACTCCCTGCCCTGTATGTTCTTCCCCACAATCATCTAAAATCATAAAAACTGGGAAAGACTTACCCATTGAGTTCAACCCTTAACCCAGCGCTGCCATGATCACCACTAATCCATGGCCCTAAGTGTCACAGTCACACACCTTTTGAACACTTCCAGGGATGGTGGTTTCACCACTGCCCTGGACAGCTTGTTCCAATGCCTGATCAACCCTTCAGAAACTTTACAGCCACAACCTGGCCAGCTCCATGTTTTCTCCAGCCCTCTGGGACTCACTGATTCCCCTTGGCTGTACCCTGTATACAACTCCCACCACCAAACCCTCACTGCTGTCTCCACAAATGCACCTGAGTCCCTGCAGACAACCACATAAGGGAGAAAGCTCAGAAGGACCAGCTGTATTTTGCAATGTGTCTGGGGAAGGAAACCCTCCCAACAGGCATGAACTTGGCCAGAAACTGTTCCTGTGGTTCCTCTCAGGAAATGAGGATATTGCAGAGCACATCCAAGTTATTCCAACCACAACACAAAATGCTTTCACAAAGTTTAATCACTCTCTTTTGACTGCTGCAGTTTGCTGGGGGTGTGTTTGCACTTGCCAAACCCATGATAGGGTCAGTGTAACATCCCACATCCCTTCTCCTCACTGCTGCTTCCAGGGATGTGTAAACACCACTGCTCCTGTCATCACGGTATCACAGGTGAGGACAAACCATCCTGCCAGGAGCGGGTCCACACTTCCTCCAAGCTGAATTCTAAATTATTGTTTCAACTTTCCTGCCAGTGTCTGGGATGACAGGTGGTCTCCTGGTTTTTGGAGATTACACTGTATACAGAAACCTCCATGGTGGCCTTCTTCACCCACCGTGGTGTGGCAGCTCTGAGCCCAGGGGAGGCTGGTGGCTGCAGCCCTGCACAAAGCCTCGCCTCATTCGCATTCCAGTAAAGCCCAAGGACTGGAGTGACTTTGATACACAAGTGTTTCATTTTATACTGCCCTAATGAGTTCATTAAAAAGACCTGAGTATTTAGCATAGTTAGTCTTCTTTCTAGTAATTCTTTCTCATCTCTAATTAGCTGGATAACTCTTACCCAATTCTCTTCCCAATTTGTCTGTCTTTCTTCCACTGCAGGGCCAGGATTTGTAATCTTCTATGATTCACTTAGTAATCAAAAAAAAGCTAATCAGGGGAGTTTTACTGACTAAGTCCAGATGTACTACAATTTCTTAATATTTAGTATTTCGAATACATGCATCAAGACAACATGCTTCTGTTCCAAATCCCAGGTTACTGAAAGCATACAGCACCAAGGATGCTCAGGTTTTGATCAAAATTCCCTTTATATTGTATTAAAAAAAAATCTTACGAAAACCCCAACAAACGAAAACCCCCAAATATATAAGAGACAAGTCCCTGTGTTTAATAGTATTAATATTTGATACAAAACCAAGATTTTAATGGCATTTGGACAAGGGACAAATGGCTCAAAAGAAGCTCATTGAATGCAGGTAGGCAAACCCCAAGCTCCTGGAAACTGCTGGAGAAGGGCAGCACATCTGTCACTGCACAGCAGGCACCACACTCTGTAACCAGCCCTTGGCATCTAAAACAAGGCAGGTACAGAGGGCTCCTCAGCAAAGACAGAAACCACCCCCACCATGATTCCAACACCCATTTTTCATGACAACCCACAGAAGTAATAAAGTGACCACACAGAGAATGATTTACGACCCATTGAGAAAACTATCGTTTATTTAGAAAAAAGGTTACACTGGTAGAATTTAGCAGATAAAAAATTTTTTTTTTTTTAAAAATGTCATTGTGAAATTTTCAGACTAAAGTTCAGCAATAGAAAGCTCCTGTAGCTGTAACTGAAACTTAATTTATTTCAGTTTTGAAGAGAGCATTTCCAATCAATCTAAAAACAACATGACAAACAAAAGGTGTGACGGGACAACTGAGCACAGGTTTAGATTGGGATGGGACAGGGTTCATTCGTTGTTTTTTTAAACAAGTCAACGTTATACACAATATACAAATAATCCCTAAGCATTGCATGAAAACAGTGCTCCCACTTAACTTTTTTTTTTTTTAGTTACCGATATTAAAAACAGGCCAAGTAATAAATAAAAACTGAGTTTAAATGAGGTAAATCCAAAAAGGTTCAATAACTGTTTATTTGTGGTTTTCAAACATCTAAAAGAATGCAATTTCAAATTGAAAGAATTACTAAACTCAGGCAGTATTTTCGACAAACTAAAGTGGAACTATGTACACATGAAACCTCATTTGCACTATGGCAACTGTTTGTTTGCAGCACATTGTGCTAAAATATGGAATAGGTAACACTTTCAGCCAGGTACTGAAAATAAATGTATAAGAAACTAAGCAACAAGTTAAAAATACAGTAATGTACAACTTAACAATTAAGTCCTTAGCATGGGGAAATAAAGCAGAGAATTGAATAATTTAAGGAGATGCAGATGGGTCCTCTTCATTCACAATTTTCTGTGCAATCTATACTCTGGAAAATACATTTCTGGTCACAGCTGGATATCTTCCGATTTCAATGTCACCTGCAACAAAAGGTGTACATAATTAGAATTAGATGTTCAAATGAACACTGATCTCACAACTTCACATTTTATTCCATTCACAGCTCAAAGAAAGAGGGGGGGAAATAAAATCATTTTTATCATTCCCTAACTCTAGCTTATTGCACAGCAAGAACTACATAACTCTGACCACTGCACTGTAAGTAGTGAACGCTAACTTAAACATACAAATAGGAAACAGTCATTTGTGAGGATATAAACTCCTTTAGAAGTGCAACCCTTTCAAAATCTTACTGTCTCTAAACTAGGCAAGAAATAAACGCAGTCAATCAGACACTGTACATTTGGAAGAACAATACCAAAGATTTAACAGGAGCACAGGATGAGATTCCACAACTGCGTTGCTATACAAAGCACTTTTTCATACTTCACTATGCACACAGTGGGGTACTGTCAGTGTTCCAGGCCAAAAGCTCCAGTTTAGCACATTACACAGCTGGATGTGAATTCCACAGTACAACTGACATTTACCTGAGCACTTGCTACTTACAGCCAGCAGAACACAGTTGTGCTTTTTTAACTAATGACAATCCTCATTTTACATTGAATTGCTAGTCAAAGACAAAACTTTATACTTTATTATTCAAGAAGCTGTAAGTGCTCAGTAGTGAACTTGATCTACCAAGACTGCCTTTTTTCTTTTGTTCCCAAGTAGCATTTAAAAGAATAGGGCAAAAGCTGGGATTCCTCTACAGTGATCAGACAATAACAGCTATGAAGGACAAAGAGTCAAGAAAATTCCAGCAAGTTCTTTGCAGAGAATGCTTGTAATTTTCAGTTTGGGAACTATTCACAGAAGTATCTTTCATTATTTCAAGAAGTTAAAAAGAAATAAGTACTAAGAAGCAATAACCTGAACTCACATCTTTTTACCACCAAAGAGCACCTAGTACCAGCATAAGCTTTGTTACCCAAACCCCTTCACTTATGTGCCCTCAGCTGCCATGGCTGAATGAGCCCTAACACCAAATGGAACACAAGATCCTTTTTGAAATCAGCCCCCTTTGCTCTGAGGTCACGAGTGGAAACTTTTCTCAGATATTCGGATTTTGTTTTTTCTTTTTTTTCTTCCTTAAAATGTAAATGTAATGTACACTGCCTTATGTATAAAGATAATAGAGCGCTCTGTGACTAAAGTTGGATAGATCAGATGAAGTAATTTAAGTTCACTGGGACACTTCTCAAATAACTGAAAACAAAACATTTCAAGACTCTTAAAATGGCTCAGTGTAGAGGAGAAAAAGCTCCCACCCTCATAACCATAAAACAAAATTTAAATGTCCACATAGCTGCATGTCTGAAAAAAACCCCAAACCATTTAGAGCCTCATCAACTTCAAAGAACAAGCTACTTTTCCAGAAGATCCAGTCTGAATAAAGGTTACTCAAAATACCCTAAACTTCCTTCTCTTTTTTTAAATAGTCCATGTTTCCATGCCAAAGTTTCCCTTTATCTTCTTCCTCCTCAAATCAGACCAGATGAAAGATTATGCAGAGGCACTGAGCTGATCAACTGCCCCATGCAGCACTGTGGTTTAAAAGCAACTGCTTTTGTTGAAGAAGATACAAAACTCAAGTTTTATATTAGGCAAGACATTGTTAAGTAACACTTAGATTATCAAGAGTTATGACTAACAGAGTGACATGAATCCACCTCTACTTTTGTATGACAACTTTTCTTGGAAAAAATAAGAAAGATGCAACTCCACCAAGCACTGCTGACATCTTTTTTTTCCCCCCCAAAAAAAATCTGAGCATCTACATAATCTCTGTGATGATGATGAGGAAATATTTTTCCCCAGGGGTAGTAATAAAAAATTACAAATAATAAAAGTATTATAAAAATAATAATAGTAATATTAAAACAAATCTAACCCACCCAAAACCACACACACCTATAAAATGCCCAAATATGAAATATCATCAATAAAAAAAAAAAAAAAAAAAAAAATCCCCACAAAACAACCAAAAACCCCCAAAACACCACCCTGTCACCCTGAGTGACTTCAGGCTGGTTTGTCTGTATATCCATTACCAGTCAACAGGACCCACAGGAGATACCAAATCAAACAAATTAAGTAAGAAACATTTTTACCTTGCCTGAAAGAATCTTCATTATCTATGCTTGTCTGAAGATTTATGAGTAAATGCAGTGTTAAGGAAAAAGACACATATTTTGCTACATATAAAAAAGGGAAGCTCATTTGTGGAAATTTATTGAAATATCAGTGTTCAAAAGGATATTGTTTCTTTTCTTCTTTCCCCCCAGTACTGTCTCGTTTTTCTTTCTTCTCTGTTTTTTCTTTATCATGTCTTGATTCCTTTAAAAATACACATATGGGAAATAGCTTATTATGGTACCTATTGTACAGGACATTTAGGAGGACTGTAACATTAACATTATAATTGGACATAGCTTAAAAAAAATCATCACTCAAAATGACAGTACTCAGCTTTTATGATTTCTGAGATTATTTTATCTTTCTCATCCAGTTCTCTGACAAGTACCAGCAGCAGAGCTGCAATTGGAAGCCAATGTTTGGTGAACACTAATATAACTGCAACATACCTCTGCTTTCACCAGAAGAAGCTGTGCTGACACATGCTCATGGAAATCTGAATTGCAGACTAGTTCATATGTACGTTAAGCCTCTTTTCATCTACTTGCTTACCAAAGCAGTCTGTAAATATTTTAGATTATTCAGAACCTAATGTATAAGTTCTGAATTTTCCTGGCTACTGCCAAAATGAACTAGTCCTTCAAACTAGCCTCCTCCTGCCAAGAATGACTGATGAGATATTTTAAGCCAGAAGATACCAGAAGTTTCAGAAGCATTTTCTTCACATTCGCAGCACATCCTTCTAATTTAGGCTATAAAGCAGCAATAAATTTTAGAAAAATAATATCAGCTTGCTCTGTCAGCAACAACAACAAATAAACAAGAGCTTATTTTAATTAAATTAAATTAATTAATTTAATTAGCTTATTTTACCTTTTTGCTGCCAGAGGAGCTCTTCTCCATCTTTTCTGCCTTGATTGAGTCACCTTTGTCTTTTCCCGAAGATTTTGATTTGTTTTTCTCCTTCTCTTTTTCATTTAATCGAGGGGAATCAGAAGGACTTTCACTCTTGCTGTGTTTTGAAGAACCAGCTAAAAACAGAACAGAAAGTTGTAATTCACAACAAGTAAAAGCCAGACAAACACACACAAAAAAGTAAAATACATACTTGTGCCATTTTCCTCTTTGCGTCTTTTAGTTGAATCCTGCGGTACCTCTCGGTCACTGTTTGAATGATCCTGGCACCAAATACAATTACGCAGATGTTAGCAGACTAAAACACACCCCTGAAGTAGCACCTGCTTGTATTCTTATTTTGGAGTAGTAATTTTTGAATCCTTAGAATGTAACTGAGGTGTTACATCTCATGTGAAGTTTCTGGAGATCGGTTTGAGGGAGAAGAGGTTTGAATATATTACTGCAAACCGACCTTTGAAAGAGTAACAAAACAAAAAAGCCACCTCACATACAGAAAACTTCTGCTCAGATGGGCTGTACAGCCAATTATTACTGGAATGCCTTGGAACAGAAAGTTTTCCAAGCACATACCAACTGTCTAAACTAGTTCATTAAAAATGTCACCAACCCTTTTTCGATCTTTCCTGTCCTTTTCATCTTTCTTCTCTCTCTCTCTGGATCTTTCCCTTGACTTGTCCAAATCTTTCTTCTCCACTTCTCTCTCCTTACTCTTGGACAGTGTTGGAGTAGTGTGGTTTATGTAGTGCTGTTAAATTAAGGCAACATCACCAAATATTAAGATGTATTCTTAGACGTGTAAATAAAAAAAGTTTTATTTTAACATATCAGATCTAGCTCAAATATTAAACATAAATACTTTATTAGCAAAACCAAGAGTGATTGAAGACATGTTCGAACTCGTAATCTATAATTTAACCTACAGCTTATTTACTCAGTTCAAGAATATTTTCTCTTAACTGAAACATTTATATTAAATACACACAACACTCTTCACCATGACTGTTGGATGCATGAAGACAAATCAGACATGGGGCTACAAAAACAGGATATGAAGGTTACTGGACTCAGTAACACCTGCAATAATAATACCTACAATCTTGCCTGGAACAAAGGAATGGAATCAGCTGTTCAAACAACCTATAATTTCTTTTTAAAGAATAACCTTTATCAACGAAGTATTTAAGACAATACTTTGAATAATGTCTTTTAATCTAATTTCTAACCTTCAAATGAGAAAAACAGCTGAACATAGAAAAGAATTGTTTTTTTCTGTAATGTGTTCTAGGTTGTTATTCCACTATCTCTTCTAACCAATTCTGGTAAGCTCCATAAAACAGGCAGCGCATGTGTTATATAACTATGGATACATTTCAGTAATTATATCTGTCTTTTTTAAAACAATTATACAGTTAGATCTAAGAAATATTAAGAGCATATTTTAAATTAAAACCATTTCCCTCGGTATTTAAATTACACCAGCACACAAATTTAAATCAGTATATTTCAATCTTTCCCCAGTTCCACAAGTTAACAATTTCATTTGGGGACTAAAATATCTTTATTAAAATGTTCTCTGTATTTCTTTTTTGAGAGACACCTTACTTAAAAGGACACCAATAAAAAGGTAAGTGGAAGATTAGTTTAAAACAATCAATCTATCACTTGAAGCAAACCAATTAGTGTTTCAAACAACTTTCAAAATTAAAGCAGTTCTGTCCTTCCCCAGTTTCAGTAAATGTTTAACTTACCAAAACCTGATGTTAGTGATCCTATGCTAGAAGTCACACCGACCAAATTTAGGTCTCTTGCCTTTTACTACATCACTGGAATTTTATTATCCTACAAGAGATACTGAACCTTCAATACTTTTTTCACTAGGTATTTCTTTTTGCTCTTTTCCCTCACTCCTCTTTTCTCGTTCCATTTCCTACCACACCATTCCACAAGTAAATTTATCCCTGCTCTCTTCTTTGCTAACAATGACATACAAATGTTTTTCTAAACAGTCCCATTCAGCTGTCTCCTAGAGCTGCTTTCCACAGGAGAAAGCAAACTTTTCTGCTTTCTCCTATTCCATTTCTTGTGTTCTCATGGCTATTCATGACAGATTCCACTGCTCCTCTACCATTCCAATTCAGAGTTTTGGAAAACTACCTCCATTCTCCACCTTTACTAAAAAGACTTTATCAGCTTGCTTCTAGAAATGCTGCCAACTGATGACACATCAAATTTTGGGTGCTTCACTGTGGACAAATGCCAAAGCAAGGAAAAAGCCTAACTCAAGTCTGGCACCATTTATTTTATAACCTGCAATATTTTCATTGTCTGGCTCCAGAAACTGAGTCAAGTCAGGAATAAAGAAAATCTGTAAGCAGACAACAACACTAGACTTTAAACTTTCAGTAGAAGCCGAACTCATAAAACTTACAGGCTTCTGAATATCCCATCCCTTCCTCAAATAAGTACATGGAAGTAAAGAACATTTAACTTGTCTTACACCATGTACAGGGAACACTGTCATGAAGTGCTTTAAGTCTGTTAGAACGGCACTGAAGAGTGAAGATTAGTTCATTAAGTGAGAAAGATTAGAAAAGAACATTTAGAAAAGGAAGGAACGGGTTGGAGACCCCCCATTCCCCAAATACCTAAAGAATAAATCCATTAAAAGGTCACACAACTGCAGTACACTTCCAGCTAAGTCTACACAAACACATTACAGTTAATTCTAAAACATAACTTTTCAAATTAACTAGAAAAATAAAGCTGTTTGCTGTTAATTTAATTACAAAGACTTCCACTGTGTCCTTAATTAAATCCATGTGCTAATAAGTAAAATAAATATTTTTAAATAAAACTTTAGTTAAAGTAATGAAAATGTAAGCAACATTTCAATTAACCAGCTAAATTTTGACTCATACCATAAGGATGGGAAAAGGGAGATTTTACAGACTCCCATATACAACCCTTCAGGCAAAGGTAGCTATATGACAAATACTACAGTTTCCAAATTTAAAAAAATTAAATATACAAGATATGACGGTGATTTATAAAAGTATCTAGATTCAACCTACAGACACTGTAGTTTCATCAATGGCAAGACTAAAAGATGTTTCCTGTATACACTCTCCCTATAATAAGATACAGTTGATATTGGAAAAATTCAATTAAAAAAAAAAATCCACCAGCAAGTGTACATTACAGAATCACAGCTATTTTGATTAAAAACATACAAAGTGTTCTAAACACTTTGCATAAAGATAACTACAACTAAAACAATAGTGTAAATACAGAACAGAAAATGGAAATCACTAACACATTTGTAAATTAAGTGAATATAAATAATCCTAGGTAAACCCAAAAAGTATCCAAAAAGTCCAAATGGTCAGCATTTTCCAACTGATAAACTTTTGTGCAGTTTAGGTACTGCATGTGGTACTGACTGTGTAATCAAAAACCTTAACAGCAACTTTAGAAGATTTGATCAATTTCCTGTCAGTCAGATAGATCCCCTGATCTGACAGCAGGTGAGGAGCGGCTGAAGGTTACTGTGCAACAGTTACAATGTGCTTGAGTTTTAAAAAAGCAACAAAATAGTTACAGAATCTGCCTAAATTACAATGTTCCCCATGCTTGTTAGGCCACACCCAGAACACTGCACTCGGTTTTGGTCCCTACTATACAAAAAGGAAGTGGACAGGCCAGAGATAGTGCAGAAGGGCCACAAAGGCTGATCCAAGGCTTGGGAGGCCTGACATGAGAGGGAAGGCAGGGTGAACAGGTTATAATCAGCCATGAGAAGAGGAGACTTGGGGGAGACCTTAGCACTGGGTGGCTACCAGGGGAGATGCCCTTTTAACAGAGAGTCACACAGAAAAATAATGGGTAATGGATATAAATTACTCCTGGGAAGATTCTACTTGGAAACAAGAGGAAAACACTTCACACCAAGAATGATCAGTCACTGGAGTATCTCCTCAGGGAAGTGATGGATTCCCCAACACTGGACATTTGGAAGAGCTGGCTAGAGAGGGTGCTGGGCCATCTTGCCTATACCACATTTTTGCCAAAAAGGCTGGACCAGCTGAACCTTGAAGTCCCTTCCAACCTGGGATTCTGATTCTATGAACTCCTGAGAGCATTCTTTAGTATCCCTTCTCCTAAGATACTGACACTGAAGTGTATTTACAGGAAGTAAATAAACAAAGATGATAATTCAGGAGGCTGTCTCTGATGCTTAGAAACACAATATTATAGCACTAGTACTATTCATAGAACATGAATACAGTTGTAAGAGGAAAGCGTATCAATATTTCAGAGATGTCTCAAATACTCTTTAACTAACTACTGTTCTTTAACTGGTATATTCAAAACCCCTCAAATAATTCTGAGAACTATTTTAGCTGTTCTATTAGCTTTTAAACCAAACAAATGGCTTAATCATAAGGATATTACTGTGTATTCACACGTTTTAAAGGGGAATGGAAGAGACACTGACATACCACATCCCTTCAAAATATTGACAGAAAGGTAAATTCAGGGGATTTTTGTAATGTTGCTTCTGCATTATCAACCATGTCTCCTGTACAGAGGATTTAGACACCAGGACCAAAAAAACCTCATCCCTCTATTACTATGCTAGTATTTCCAGGAATGGTACTTGAATTTCCAATGGGAGCTTGCCGCTAGAGCGAAAGTTAACTTCTCTCTGTAACAAAACATGAAAATAAACTTGGCTGGTTTCTAAAAGATTCAAACCTTTGCTGAAGAGTCCTTGAGTTCGTTGAGGTTGTCCTGTAGAAAATGAACGGAGATGATACGTGAGCTGGAATAGTTTTCAGAAACCAGAGGGACTTTGGGAAGCACCGCCATGCCCTTGAAACAAAAAACAGCTACTGCTTCTGGAATAAATCTTATGTTAATACCGTACTCTGAATAAAGCTAGAAACTGAAAAACTTTTTAAAAAGAAAGTAGGGGGTGAAAAAAGACAGTCATTATCTATTCTCTAGACTCTGCTATTAAATAAACTACAAAATTAAGTTTATATCTAATTCTTCCTAAAGCAGTGAAACACACTCTCCTGCCTAGACAAATATATAAAGAAAAAGTAGTCTTAACTCTAAATATGGCTGAACAAGAGGTGAAACAGGTTTAAAATACTTTTGAACCTGTATCTTCTCCACTTTCATTTAAATGTGGTAGAAGTTACTCTAGAATGACCTTATATTGCAATTTATAAAAAACTGCATCACTGAGTACTTATCACTGTCACCTTTTTCCTCAAAACTAGTAAAACCTATTTGAGTTCTTCAAAACTAAATTAAATCTTTCCAGTAAACAAAAGATTTTTTTCTGTCTTACATAGAAAAAGATGTACTTTGAAAAAAACAGAAAAAAGAGAAGAGCTTGTTCTAAAGTTGGTAAGATGATGAAGTTTAAAGACCCACATAATCCATCACAGTGCTCTTGATGAAGTATTGGTAACTTACAGTTTTAAATGTTCAACGTACTGCAAATTCAAAGATTCCATGAACATAGATGGTTTAGAAAAATATAAATATGGAGCAAGGAATGGCTACCCTGAGTCTTCAAGTAGGCTACGCCCATGGTTTTGTGCTGCGCTTGAGTGCTTGGGGTTTCTCTTTGCTGGATAGGAGGCTTGGTGGCCACATCTGGTTTTATCGTAACGCAGGGCTCAACACGGTGGGAACCCATTGGAAATAAACAAACCTCGAAGGGAAGGTACAACAGAAGCTGCATGCGCACTGAATATACACAACTACAGGAGAACTGATCACCAAGGAGACTTTAAAATGGAACTCCTTTCAAGACTCCTCCTTAGAAGGCACATATCGGTATGATGCTCATCAAGAAGCCTGATGAATTCAGAGGTATCGTACATCCCGTATCATCCAGGAATCTTCAGTGCTACAGATTCTTCAAAGAAGTGCAGAAAAATATGCTCCACTCTGTTGCAAAGACTCATTTGCTTGTAGCTACCATTGCACTCCAAAAAAACTGACTGCTTAAAGCAATGAGGCACTTCTGTGTAAAAATTCTCTTGAAATTTCCAAACACTATTTTACAAAATTTGTGCTAGGTCCTTGAAGCATTATTTTGGTTAATTAAAAAATATTTTTATAGAAAAAAAGACAGTCCGCCAATAAAGAAAAGGAATGCATTTTCTAATGCAACATAAAACCTCCAGTGGTTCCAGTGATATACTTGGCACAAAACTTGAAGGAAGTCGAATACTGGCATCCCAAACTTGTGAGCCTAACATGGGTGCTGCCTTCCTCAGGCTATACTAACCTTTACTGTTGAGGAATGTGATGGAGAAGAATGTGTATCAACTTTGCGTCGTTTTTGTTCTGAGGAAAGAACAGAACAATGGCATTATTAAAACACATTTCAAAGAGGAGAATCAAATAATATCACTTTCTGAAGTACCAACATAATTACAGCTAGATTTCTTACTGCTGTGTGAATTTCATTTTCCTTAAGCTATCTAAAGTTAGCAGCATACCTCGACCATCTTTATGAAAGTTTGCAGCAGAAGTGTACTGTGAACAAACTGCTGCAAAATTATGCTCACTCCAAACTTCTATTTAATGGAAGTCAGTATCTGAATTTCAGAATTGCTATGAAGACCCTGAACAGGTGACCCAATGGAAAACACTATAGCCCTCCCTTATGTGGTTTTGCCTTAAGCAACACAAATATAAAACTCAACATCAGCCTCAGGTAATAACATAAGGATTTGCTAACCCTTAATATAAGAAGGGACTGATAAAGTGTCCTGCATCCTTCTTATGGATGCAAAAGCCTATATCTTTCATTTTCCCTGTTTTCTTCTAATTCAAAGGTTGTCATGAAGCTCTCAAAGAACGCACAAAGTTTTTTCATTATACTTTTGCAAAACTTGCATGGTCAAAGTTATACATTATAATAAAAGACCATTTAGACTTACATTTTAAAAATGGCAGGGTTTGTGAGAACAAGCATTCACTGGAGATGTGTCAAGTTCACACATTCACATAGTTTGCCTTTTGGAGATATTCTGACCACCTCCTTTAAATAGTAACTGTATTGAAAAGCTAGTCAACATCTCACTTATTATGTAGAGATTCTCTCTCAACTTCTCTGTCATGTTTTGACACTCAGTGATTTTCAAGTGATACATTCTATTTTTCTAGACAAGAACAGAAACGAAATATTCAAACTTACCCCTTTCAGATTCTGATGTTTCTGATCTGGGAACAGGTGACTTCAAGGACCCAGCTACTGGCACCTTTTCTCCTCCTTTAGCATTTTCCTTGGATTTCATTTCCTTTGCTAGATCTCTTTCTCTGGATGGCTCCTTTTCTCTCTCCTTTTCTGCAGTTGACTTTGACTCAATGATGGTAACAACCATCTTGGACTTTTCTTCTTTTGAAGCTTTTTCTTCTTTCTTCACTTTTTCCTTTTCTTTGTCAGATTTTGGCGTTTTCTCCTTGATCTCTCTTGCTTTCTCATCTTTGTTTGCCCGTTCTTCCTTCGGTTTATCTTTCCCATCTTTCCCAAGTGCCTTCATCTCCGGAGTGGCAGCTGGAGTCTTGTCTTTTTTTTCTTTATCTTTTTCCTTCCCACTTTTTTCTTTATCATCTTTCTCTTTAATAATTTTGCTGCATCAAAAATAAAATGGCCAATTAGCATATACAGAAACATAAAGCTCTAGCTTTATAACAGAAGTTTCACTTCTGAATGTTTGACAGAATTTTCCTGGAGCAGACACTGTAAGATTTCAGACTTGCTGTTTCTTTATCAGAACAACAACAAGCAAATGTTCTTATTTGTCCTTTGTAACTAAAATGAAATGCATTTACCAGTAAAACGGTGTATTTTGAAAGAAATGTCATTTTTTTAAACTTTAAAGAAATGGAAACTATTTACACAGAACCCCGAAGTAAAAATAAAAGGCAGGTAATTTTCAAGTGTATTTCTATGGCTTGGAAGGAAGAAAATAGAGAATGTATAAGAATAGGTTTTCTCACCTATTAGATGCACTGTTTCCGTTGCTTGTTGTCACCTTCGGTGTAGCGTTGACAGTTTTATTAATAACTTTCACCACACCCTGAGACTTCTCCTTTAGTTTATCTGCTTAAAAAAAGAAAGAGAAAAGCTCTATTTCAAGTAATTAATCTCTTATTGGTTAATATACAACAAGTACCTGAGCATACTCATGTCAGGTCATGTGTAGCAACAGGTAAAATAGGCAACAGATCACTCTCTCCCAAAACCAAGTGAAAATAAAGAACACGCACTGATGCTATTTTAGCATAAAATTTATACTTTTTCTTTTTTGCTTAATGAGGCAAATTTTGAGAGAAGCCTGTAATGTCCAAAAAATTCTACTAAAAAATAAACATATAATAATCATAGGTGTATTTACCAGTCTCCTCAGTAGTGCCCTCTTCCAGTCTAACTGTATTTATTGCGAGAGACGTAGGCATCCCAGCACCACCTGGCCCATTTTGTACTGTTGCAGGTACAGCATTCCTGGCAGGTGGGTCTTTGTGGTGAAACTCATTTTCAGGTATCATGAAAGGCTTCCTACTTTTCAATTGTCCAGAATAGCTGCAAGTCGCACAGATTGTTAAATATGCACAAACATAAAGCAAAACATGGATTGAATCTTAAATGTGGATCTAATCTAACAGTTCATCTGTTATTTATTTCACAGTTTTTCCTAACTGATACGCAGTTTCTTCCCCCTGTATCGATGAGCTCAAAAGAAAAAGAAAAACAAACAAACCCACTAGACACAAGAAGCAGCCCTACTTCCACACCCTCTTCCTCACCACCACACACACACACAACCCTGGGCAAACACACAGAACAAACTGACTACTGACAAAACTTCAAACTGTTCGGGCAACCTGAACTGCCCCTCAGGCATACAAGGATGATTTCACATTCACCACAGGAAGATGTAACATGTAACTAAGCATTTTAGAATCATATGCACTTTCAATATCTAACCAGTCTTGCAGAAATAGCCCTTTGCATTCTTCCTTTTACTATACCTCCTATCTCCTTGCTGCTATATTATTTCTCTAAAATTATGCTATGCTCTTCTGAGTAGAACTCTTTACTATTTTAAGTGTTTTACTAGAGTCTTGTAAAGGAAATTAGTGATCATCCAGCATAAAATGAATGTTTTCATTCACACTGCCAGCACCAAGATGCAGGATAGCGAAATCTTCTGTGATAAGGTAAAAATCAAATGTTAGGACTGTAACAGTTCCGAGTCTTTAGATGCCTTTCATGATCCACTTTTAACCACTTTCTTAAATAAGTTGTTGTTACCCCATAGCCAATGCATATAGATCAGGTCTCTTCTCTTTCTCTTCCTGACATATCTTGTGTACTCTTCTTTCCAAAGCTTGACCCAGATTCAGGACTTTTGGATACCATGGAAGGATTTTGGTCAGCACAATCAGGATGTTTCTGATATGTGTATATTCACCTGTTTCCAGACAGTGCACAGAAGCCTAAAACATAAATTAAATCTAATGAAGTTGCTTTTTGGTTTTTTTTTAAAGCATTCAAAAAATGTAAGGTTTTTGGCATCTCTATTTACCTTAGTTAATTTATAGTGCCACTTGTGTACCACGTGTCTAAAATTCTCATAATCCAATTGATCAGCCTTATTTCCACCATCAAATCCAGTTGCTCGTAATATAGTTAGGAAGCCTGGATAGTTGCCACATTCCTACATGCACATCAAATAGGAAAAAATTATTTTTCAGGAAACAAAACCAGTAATTCTAAAACCTAAGCTCTAAAGAATGAGACATGATCACACTTCACATTTTTTTTTGACTCACATTTTTTTGAAGCTAATTTAATTGAAATTTAAGTAGTGGCTGAGAGAAAAGATTATTCAAAATTTAACTAGCTTGTGCAAGGAGTATAAAGTGAGTTTCCATATGCTCCCTAAATTATCTTCGAGGTAAGCCATGTGAAAATCAGAAATGGAAGTGTTTTTTTAGCAAATATATCTTTTAACACCATACAAAATTACTTCTATCAAAACTACATGAATTATAGTCATATACAAGTCAATTTTATGATCATGCCATCAGAAAAATTCAATTGCATTGTTTTTAAATCTAACAGTTTCACTAAATCCATTTTTATTGGGCTGAAATACACAAATGGTTAGCATGTATTCTAATGAGCAAACTTATTTTAGTAGTTTCCTATACCTTTTCATATATGACTCTGTCACTGTGCCATCTGGTCACGGTCTCCAGCATACAGCATAAAAACCTGCCGTATCTACTGGCTTCATTTTCCGTGCAACTTGCAACTGTATATATAATATCAGAGAAAACCTGTGAATAGAGCAAGAAAACGTTACTATGACCTTACTGAATTACAAAAGCAAAAAACCTAGCAAAAATTATACATTTCTCTCATCTAAACCACCATTAAGCTGGTTTCCAAATACAACAGAGACTTCTTATAAAATATAAAATTATAAAATATTGTTTGTTTTCCCAACTGCTGATCCTTCACACTTAGCCAGAATCCAAGCATACAGCTGCTGCTGACACACTGTTCAACAGTTCAAGTGTCTTCACTGATGTAATTGTTTTATTTTCAAATTAATAATGATTTGAGCTGGTATAAGCAAACATCTAGCCAAGCTGATGCAAAAGAGTTTTTTGTTGCTGGTGATGGACAATAAGAAAATGGCACACACAGCTAAAATGGGAAGATGAGAGCAGGCCGTGGAAATACTGATTACTTAGAGGTTACAAAACCTCAAAACAACTCCTAAGACAGCTAATGACTTTGCTCTGAAATTCCAGACTCATTAGCGTAAAATACAAACAAGATTTATTGAAAATAAACCCCTCAAGCTTTAAGAAAACTTTGGTCATAAGATCTGAAATATAAAAGTGAACTTCTGATTGTCACAGATTCTAGAATGAAACACAAGTTTCAAACTGATCTTGTTTACCTCTTTTGGGAGGCAGGGGGGACACTAGTTTGAGATGCTCATAGTGGTAATGATGTACATACACACAGTTTAGCTACTTACTCGGTCATAGCAGAGAAGTGTGGAGAAATTGGGTGTTTTCTGCTGATGCACCAGTTCAACAAAGTGAGCACAGTAAACTGCATCAATTGCCGAAAAAATGCATCGAGGAAATATACACAACTGTAAAAATTTGGTGATAGTCTCGTTTTTGGTAGATTCTTCAAAAAACAAAAGTTGAGAGGGGAAAAAAGAAAAGAAAAATTAAGTAAATTAATGGCTTCTCATTCAACTACTCTCTTCCCAAGAAGTTCAGTATGACAGATCCATATTCTGGTCCTTGCACATTTGGCTACTTGTATTTCAGACATATCTTTGGCACTGATCAGAAGAAGTCAATATAAGTGCAACTGTTTGAGGGTGGAGATAGTATAGCACGGTGGATGTAGCAAATGCTTGTATCTTACTGGTAAAATTCTTCTTTCACACAAAGCTAAAAAGAGGTTCTGGGAAAGCTTCAGTAAACTTCTCCACCTGCTCAAATTGTGTACATCAGCAAAGCAAATGCCACCTGCTATTTCCCTAGAACACTTTCTTTCATCTTTCTACACTGGGCTGACTTTCAGTTTGGTTTCCTTCGAAACTGAAGCACATATTGTCTCTACAGAGTCCATTAATAATCATTTTTCCAATTAATCAAACACATAGAGGAACTTAAAGAACAGCCTTCAGTAAACCAGTACCCCAATACACACTCATTTGGTGAAAGTTTCGCTCTACCACTGAGTAAAGAACTGCACTGTATCAAGTTCAAGTTACCTGTTTCTGTTTGATCAAGCACAGGTTGGTAAACTCAACAGCTCAATACATAGCCAAACTGGTCCCATGGCAATAAGGAACATAAAAACAAGCTGAGAGGAATTTACAGCATGAAAGCAAGGTCAGAGGAAGTACAGAATTAAAGACTAAGTGGATGCCTTCAAAGGAAGAACAGTCATGATCCTCACAAGGACCACTGGTGGTTTTGCACAGGCCACAGTAATTCATAATTCCCAGGGCTTGCTTGCTTCAATTTCGCAATGCTCACAGAATAAAGTTTGCTCAAGAAAGGACTGTCAAACTTTTACTTAACTAAAAACTTTATACTGACTTTGCTTAATTTTAGTATCTACCCCTCAATGTTTATAACAAACATCTGATAACTAACAAAAAGGAAAAATCTACCAAGGGAATCACAGTTCGTAGGACAATGTGTTGTTTCAGAAGTGTACAAACAAAGCAAGTGAACGGCCAGTCAGAATAAGTAGTCTCCGATTGCTAAAGCTACCTGTCTACTCTACCAAAAATTAACCTATTCATAAGGGTACAAACACTCTATCAAAAGTCTGTAGACAGGATAGCAGTCTTAAAAAAAAATAATTAAATATAAATAATTGAAAAATATTATAATTTATTTTATTATAATAAAGCCCACTACTACAGTGGATGTGCTGTTCTACTTTCTCATGTAGTACAATTACAGATTATTTATTTAAATGAGCAAACTGCTGAAACTGTAAGTTTGCCTCTGGATATAATTCTGGGAAACTTCATTCAACTGAAGCCTGAGCACAAGAGCCTACAATAAGCTATTCCCAGTATCCTACAAAGAGTTATGTGTATACCTATGCAAGCTATTCTCTATACACTTTTGGGTGGTTTTTTACACAGACAAATTTACAAAGTCACCTTTATACCAAGTTTTAATCAACCAGTAATTTTTCAACCAGTAATTTCTTGTAGTTCATTTACTACAGTACATTAAATATTTATAGGGAACAGTGTTTCTTCATTAAACCAGTTGGATGGATCTTACATGAGTTGGACAACAAAACTCTTTTCCATTGGATTATGCTAGGCTTCTTGGGACAGACGAACTACTACTTCCAGTTACAAACTCAAAGTTCATCCAGAGAAGAAAACTGACCAGAGAAAAACATTTCAGATTAACCATTCCAGCAGAGTTCACAAGCAACATGAAACATTACAGACGTTTTGTAGGAGAAAAAACTTGATTCTGTTTGCTGCATATCTGCTCTATAAAACATGTGCATGCTGTCTCACTGAATGGGGCTGTTAGGCTGGCACAACACTTATCTTGTCATTGGAACAGGGTTTATGCCACCACCCAAATTCTGGCATATTGCTCCTAATCACAGAACTCAAACAAAGAAAGTTAACCCAAACCAGTCATTGAGACTTTACATGCCCACTTTTTGTCCTGTAGCAATTATACTAACTTAGCAGCATTCTAACTGCAGTTAGCAAGTACAAGCCAGCTTGCAATTATAAGTTTCCACTGAACTGGTCAATCTCTAACTTATTTTCTAAATTAGGGCAAAATTTAAAAAGTCTTGACATTGCAAGACACGAAACTTCTCTATGAAAACCAATGACTCAGCATTTTCAAAGACAAAAAACATTCTAACTAAAAATTTACCTCACTAACAGACCTCATCATATAACAAGATCAAATTTTCAAATTAACATTAACAGTATTATTGCAAGGAAGTTCTGGAGACAGTGATGACTACAAAAACATCCACAGCATTTCCCTTAGACACACTTACTTGCCAGAAGCCAGTTATCTTTCTCTAGTTTCAGTCTCTGCAGAACCCGCTGCACATGCTCCAACTGCTTCTTCTCCTCTTCAAGGAGCTTGTCCTGCAAAGCTGTGCAACGTTCTTTTTCTTTTTTCTTTTTATTTGGAGGCTATAAAATGTCAGTGTAACTAATTTAGTATTATACTAAAACTTGCTATAGACAGAGCAATAAGTTCCTGGTAATACTAAAGAATACTTAAAAAATTTCTCACTCAAAAATGTTCTGCTCTAATAATCAACTGATTTTATGAACACTGGCTGACTTTAGTTAAGACAAGAGTGAACAGACAAACCATAGATACAGGTGTCAAGACCTGCTTTCTGAAACTGATTTTCCAGTAATTTTCACTTTGTGGAGTCACTAGTACTTTTAAAATGGAAATTATGAAGGAAAGTCAATCCAAATTAGTTTAACGTGGCAAATCAGAATGGATGAACCAGGGGACAAAACTTCATAGATCTAAACAACCTCAATATAATACTTCATGAAAAGAAACTCCTGCAAGGCTAGAAAAGTTTAAACTGAACCACAAAATGATATCAACATACCATTTCCTGATTGTCATCTATGGCTTTCATCTGGACTTTAAGTTTATTGACTTCTCTGTCATAGCTGCTGTGCGGCACGGCAAGGTCATACATTGTTAAAGACCAGAATGTAGCATAAAACTGAGGGCTGATGTCATCCCATACTTTAGGGAGGTGCAGAGAAATCACAGCTTCGTGAACAGGAGCCATCACCAGCTCACATGATGTAATGTATTTGTGAACTTTGTGCTGCTGTTTATTTCCCTTCTCAGCTTTCTTTAGTTCATCATATTTTGACTGTGGATAAAAAAATAAAATAAATAAAAAACTGTAATCTACATATACAAAAATTAAACTTAACAGAGTAATTTAATTTTCCTGAAAAACTTTTCTATACATTTATTTGTGAAATGTCAGTACATAAAGCACTGAAGAACCATATACAGAACCTTTAGTCTTCATCCTTATTGGATGGATTTATCGTTCTTCACTGATGCTGCTACCTGTTATAGTAACATACTACACTACACCAAGTAAAAACTGCTCTCCATATTGAATTTTTTAGATGCAGGAACAAATTAATATCTGAGACTTCCTGAGATAGCACACCATTTGCCAGCTGCAACACTTTCCTCCACAGCAAAAATCCATCTAAAACACCTGCAGAAGAACTTACACCCTTGAGGGAATAGGGAGGGAGAGAATTCCTCTTGATAACCCAAGACATCCAAAGAGGTGACTTCATTAGCTACTTCTGTCAGTTGTGTGAAAGTTGACACATGGGTCATATTTTCTAAGAAGATTGAGGATAACCTGTTCCAGCCCAAAGTTTCTATTTCTAATTCTACTCACAAAACTTTGCAAGTTCTATTTAGCAAATCATTTTTTATCTGGAACCTACCACATGTACTGGTAACAGGTATCAGAGCAGCACTGCGAGCAGAAAAATGGAAGAGTTGTACTCACTGAAATGTGGTGTGCATACATGGGTCTTGAGAGGAAAAATGCAGCATCGTGAGGTGTGTGAAACTCATTACAGAGAACATCAATAGAAGGCACTCGCTTAATGTAATCCTCTGTGCTTAGATTGGATGCTAAAAACCCACCAAATTGTACCAAGGTGTCATGGCACTACAAGTAAAAAATACAAAAAGTTAGCAAACATTATTATTTTGTTCAACAATTAAGTTAGTGAGAGCCTCAAAGCTTGCTTTTTTAAAATATTTTGTTTCTTGTTAAAAATGCTAACACAAAATAGTAGAGAAAAAAAATTCTAATGGGGGAAGAACAATAAAATAAGAAACCACACCTAGAAAAGCCAGCAGAACTCAAGAGTATTCTAATCTACCAGAATGGAAACTAGCTCCTACTGCCTGAGGCAGCAAAGTATTTTTTTTAAAGAAAGGAAGTTTCACTTACCAAAGTAAGATTAGAAAAACACAATGGACACTTAAAAAATAAGAATTTAACTTTTTATGATAATGGATGCTTTGCTCTTTTACTCAGAGGTCACTTTTTAATATAATATATTTTCAATACACCCATATATTAAAATAGAGCAACCCTGCAATTAGTTTTAAAATTCCTATGTATTTGTATTTATTGTACTGTATTCTTATATATAATTCCATACATTTTTGTTATTTATGCGCTGAATCCTTACATACTGTGCTGATAAACTAGAAGTTAACAAAAAGGAGGGGATCTCATTAAAACAGGTGTTTTTACTTGCCTGATCATACAGTTTTCCCACCAGCTTCAGATGTTTTTCCCCTCCTTCTTGAAAGACAACACCATTTCTCTGTTGAGCCATAAGCAGGCACAGTGGGAGGGCAAGATCATGGTCCAATAAAGCATCTTTTAATCTCTGCGATGACTTCTTTGTATTCCTGATTTGACCAAAGTATCCACCCTGCACAGTACAGAAGAAGTTACCCAAGTTAGAAAACAGTGCATCACAAACGGAATCTATGTATGCTGACTGCAGAAATACTGATCAATTAACAGCAATAGAGTTTCCTGTCCATCAGTCAAACTCTCTGGATACTGAACTGCAATGTATGCATAGAAGAATCAGAAACTAACTAGTCTTGTATGTTTTAAATAGTTTTTGCTACTCCCCCTGAGCAAGGCTGAGCCAGCAGGACTACACCACATCCAAGCTCAGTGGCTGCTGGAATGCACAGGTCTGTCATGTAACACTCTCTCCTGAAAATGAAGATGCTGTGATGCACAAGAATTAAGGTTCACATCTACACTGCACTGGCTGCCTGTCTCAAGGCCTGTAAGCTCAAGAGGCAGCAATTCCAAGAAGGCACACACTTTTCTCAGCTATACTGCCAGAGTTCTTGAACCAGTCTTTAGAACCACAAATAAAAAGCAATAGCTATTATTAAATTTAACACAAACACACCTCAGCTTTCAGTTGTTCTCCACCAGTCATGGCTTCCAATTGTTCCATCGTCATTTCTTCAGTAATTTCTATCCCCGCCATTTTCTGCACTACCTCTTTTAAAATAAGCAAATCAAAGCTGCAAAGAAAACAGACAAGTGGAGTAAAAACAAGACAATTTGTTTAAGAACCGGACGCTATGACACTCAATATATATTACATAGCAGCACAGTGCATGTTAAACAGCATTCTCATTCTTTTTTCAAGAACAAACTGGTATGTCAAGCACAAGGATTTCTTAATTGCAAGAAAAAAGCTTGTACTTAAAAGCAATGCAGTCATTCCACAGATGGATTTCAGAACCCCTTCAGAACAACTTAATTGTTTTTGAAGATGGTAGTGAATGTGGTGCTATTAAGTATCAGCAAATTAATCAAAGTTTATTGCTCCCTTTTGTTGCTTTCCATGTTTTGAACTGTATCTACACAGTTATTTAATGAATATGGAATATTTTATATGTTGTTAAGAGTTTCTAGAATAGTACACAGCCTTAGAAATGTACTGGCAAAGGTAATCTGGAGAGGTTGCTTAGAAACATGAAAAACATCTTATTTTTACTTGAAACACAATATATAAAATATTCCAATAACCATCCTGCCCAGAGACTAGGTTTTACTTCCTGAATTCCATAAGGACAATGACTTTTCTTTGACAAAAGTATAGTAAATTGTATCCCAATCACACAAAACAATGTTTTCCAGTTAACTTCGGAAATTTCTGTGACTTTCTTATGAAAAGCATTGACCCATGCCTTCCAAAACAAAGTGTCATTTTTAAATAAATCATACAGCTTGTATTTTTGTTTGCTGTTCCAGCCATAAGTAGCTTTTCTTTCTATGAACTGTGCAATACCAGCATAAGTTCCAATTCAAATACCTGAATATTGTAGTCCTGTGAAACTGGTCATACAAGGTAAATCCATTTCATTTTTATGATCCTCAAGTACTAAACTGACTTTTTTTTTTCCCAAAATAGTTTCAGTTATAATTTTGGGCAAAACCATAAACATTACTTACCCTTCCTCTGTAGCTCAATGTGATTGCCATCATCAGAACAAAAAGTAGGGACAGAGGAGCGTATGAGACTGAATGTCTATGTTGCAAGGAAGGGGAAAAAACTACATTTCTCAACATAACTACCCTAAAATAACATACTGTGTTATCACCATTGGTAAGCTGCCATTCAACAACCATATGGGGATTTCTAATAAAAAGAAGTTGATACTCACCTATGTGATAACATTAAAATTAAGTAAATGAAACAATACTACTAAAGTGATGACAATGGACGGGCAAAAGGAAAAGTCAAATTGGAAAACTTGTTTTGAGTTATGACTGACATTGACACATGAAGAAGCAATTAAATTACCACTAAATTAATTGGATAAAGTATTTAATTAATATTAAAATGTTAAGAGCCATTCCTGCAGGGAAGACATGAGAAAACAAAAACAAACTGTAACGGTCACACTGCTTTATATAATAGATAGTATTTTTTAAATAATGTACAGTAACTTCTGTGATGTAATTACACACTGGCAGGTTTTTTTTCCCCTGTCTGGTTAGCTGTTAAGAAAACTATTAAAATAAATTAAAGATTAAAAATCACTGTTTCAATAATGTCACAGCGATACAATTAGAGGAAAGGTAATGTACTAAAGAGTATATCATTCTTTCTTTCTGCTATTTAACCTTCCCAGTGCTATGAACAGAGCTTACGAGTGCTAGAGCAACAGCTACATCAGGTGTCTGTGTATCAGCAAACACCTAAATAACACTTTATAAAAACAGAGTTTATAAGGATCCATTGTGCAATACTTGCCTTTTGCCAGCTTTCAGCTGGTTGGCCACATACTGCAGGAGGCCTGCAAGTTCAATTGGGTATTTTCGGAAAATGGCACCACAAAAGCTTGCCAGACCTAGAGCAAAGGGAAACAGCTGTGACTTCACCTCTTTATTACATAAACATAAACAAAGTGCACATGGCATCTTAGCAATACATGCATTTCCGGAATACAAAGGGAAAAAAAATCCTATTGATTAAATTTGCCAGCTCCCCATTTTGTTGAAAATATTAACCAGTAGGTGCAAGTGAAATATTGATCATAATGTCAATGGTTCAATAGATCATGGGGGCAGGGGTGTGTGTGAAGTGTTTTAAACATATTGTAATAAATGAAACAAGAATACTAACTCTGCAGCCAGCTTGAGATTGTAGTGTCATCATGCTTCATTCTCTCCTTCTCAGGGTTTGCCAATGCTTCAATGATACAATCTTTAATGGAGTTAAAGAGAGTATTTCTCCTCTACTTACAAGCACAAAAGTTACAGACTTGTTTTTCTGGCTTTTGTAATATATAAACATGATATATAAGTACAGTAAACATTAACATAGCTGTGGTTTTAAAAAAATTAAAAAACATGAAAAAGTAACCTAAAAGCAATATTACCTCCCTATTTAGAAGATCACTATGCTTTCAAGAGTGAAAGTGGTAAAAACAATAATAATTTTCATAGTGTGAAATAATTAAGAGACGATTCCATAACCCACTACAAATGCAAAGGTATTTGCAAACTTCACTAAAATTTCCAGCAAAAAGCAACAAGAGAAAACACAACATTTACTCACAGATAACAGATTTAATCTGGCTACAACTGCAGCTTTATCAATAAGTGATGTAGTAATTTACATCAAAGGATACATGCCAAGACATCATAGTTCAGGGAAGTGAGGTATTTCAGCGAATCAACAACCGGAGTTATCAAGTTATCATATTTTTGTATTTGCGATAAAATCTGCAAGTTACAACAGACATTCAGTTGAACAGGGGCTTTTAACAAACTTGCCTTCAAAACCTACACAAAACATGCTTAAAATTAATTTTTCTAAGGTCCTAAACAACTGTCAAAGTAAACAGGTAATCTCATTAATCTATCTAGTACTTTAAAGATATCAGTGAAACATGTCTCTAACATGTAAAAACCATTCCGTATATTTTCTCTTTTCAATTATCAGCAAATAAAATAATGAAAACATTTTTTCCCTACTATTTTTTAAGAAACCTAAACCTTATCAGCAGGATTTCCTGTTGCTACAACAAGTAGTTGTAATACAAGACTATTTAAAAAAAACAACCTGAAACCATGAAGCTAGGTCATGAAAGACTACAAGTAGACTGTATTAATCAATTTCCAGGATGTTCTCTTTGGTACATGACACATGTGTGTATATTGCAGCAGTAATTTCTTCATGTAAAATCTAAAAGCTGGTAAGTCAATACCCTTAAGTCACAGTTGTGACTAAGATGGAGGCCCATCAACACATTTTAACACCTCTCCAGCACTCTGTAGCACCAAGCAATCTTAAAAATCCTTCCCAACTTCATAGGTGCATTTCAGACTTCAAAGCTTTACATTTTCTTCTAATGGCCCTGATCCATCTCCACCACATTCATAGACAACTGTCAGAGTAACTTAACCTGAATTCACATTCTGCATAACCTGTACCTGAGACCCACCTCTGCTATCTGAAATTAAAACTTTTTCTGCAGTTGGTTATTCAGGAGATTTTTATATTTAATATCTAAGTTTCAATAAGTCATATTTAGTACCTTACTACGTGCACTACTAAAAAATTACTATATTTTAAAATTTGTATCAAAAGTAAAAAATAATGATATTTGAACTGCACATCCCTTCCTGAACTTCAATTATCTGTTGTCAGGATGAAACAGCACTCAAATACATGTAAAAACATACATAGTCAAATAAAATTGTAGGATTGCTGTGGCTGAGCTTCCCAATTTGTCTTCCAGAGGGTTTCACATTTTCCTTAGTTAAGCGCCTGTAAATAAGGACATATTTTATTACAAAAGACAAGCTAGAAGAATATTAAAACAACAGGTTAGTTTTATTGAAGAAACATCTTTTAGTCTCAAAGACTAAATTCTCACTAGCAAATGTGTTTTCAAGACATCTCAGCATAGAAATACTAATTCATTGAGAAACGGAAATTGAGAAATCCTCCAAGATGCAGACAGAACAACCAATCCAGTTGTCCCTCTATTACTATGGACCATATTCTAGCTTTAACTTTGAACATTTTGCTTTCAGAATTTGTCAGTGAAATTTGTACCACATACACCAAACTACCATATGATGCTGTTAGTTGCTCCTGAAAATTTAACTTAGGCACAGATCAGTCATTTTTTGTTGCATTCTGTTCATTGAAAAACAGTATTTCTTTCTTTGTGTTACAGTTCCACAGAATTTCCTACTGAAGATCTGAGCTCAACCTGAAACTTGAAGTTGACAGAAAATTATACACAGAGCAATCTTCAATGACTGACAGCACTGTGGTTCACCTGCACAACTGAAATCCATTGCACAGGGGAAGGGAGGAAAGTTTTATGGTGTATGCAGCAAGGCCGAAGGGAATCAGAACAATTGTTCCTAGCTTTCACAGCTCTGAGTCCAAAGTCTTATCCAGAAATAATTACTGTCTTGTCTATATGGAAAGATTCTGATTATCTATATTGTAACACCACACCATTTGCTTTTGGCAAATGGAAAACCTAAATCCCTGGCAGTGACATCAAATGTGAGGTAAATCTGAAATTGCTGTGAGCCCACTTGAGGATGAGAATAAATCATTCTGTTCAACTTACTGCCATACATTTAAATCTACAGAGAATATGACAAGATTCTTGAGACTCTTTGGAGGAGAGTCTCCACCTTTACCCATGGAAAAGGTTTTACATCATTTAATGGGACATTTTTCAGAGATTATATATGCTTATTGGTGACAAATTTGTCTGTATCCTTGCTTATTTGATGGTTTTTAACCACAATACATTAAATATTAATTATAATTTGACATTATATATAATGTAATATAATTAAATATTACATTAAACAAGGACTATTTGAGAAATTACTAAGTCATTAGTCAGGGAATGCATTTGTCAAGCTTTTTTTCTCCAGCTGGTAATATGCAATACACTGTATTACAGTTCCCTATTATTTATGGGAATAGACCACTTACTTCATAATGTATTTGGCTCGGTCTATGGTTTGAGCTTTAACTTTCACAAGAAGTGGGTGACTATTATATGTTTCATTCTTCCATTGCCCATAGAGACGGTACCTGGAAAAGTTACACAGGAAAAGGAAATTCAGAACTGACATCTGAACAGCCCATTCCAAAGGATGGAAACAAATCATTCTACTCACCGATACTGGTATGGAAAGGTTTTGAACATTCCCCATAATTCCTCAGACATGCATGCATTGCAGTCCATCAAGGAAAGAGATGGAAGCAAGACTTGATCAGTAATACTCAGCAAACAGCTGAACAGTGTCTCCTGGGATAAAGACAAAACCCCAAGGTAACTATCTTAGAAGCAATGTTATACATGTAATGCACAGATGCACGAATGGAAAATTTGATTATAAAACAAGTACACCACAAGATTAAGACTTCCAGAACAAAAATCTAAATAGGACCTAGAAGTACCTATCATCATAAATCATTTAGTATATAATTTATGGACTATATATATTGTCAATATTTTATCTGCCTATATAAGGTACTAGAACAGAGCTACTGCAAGCTTCAGTAGGTTGCACTAATTTTCGAATCAAACAACCCATTAAAAAATGGATATTGTGTGGACTTGCATGAAGTGCAACAACACAGGAACAAGTTCATTTTGGCAACTGTTTTCAATGTATTAAGGTATTCCTTATCTTTACTTCCATTTTCAAATTTCAGATAAAAACCTGAAAGCGTTATACATGTCTGCAAGATACATTTCCAATTTCCATGTTTTCAGTATCCTATCCTGACCCTCTCTTAAACATTTTTCCTTTCCACTGAGCTATTCTAGAATAACTAGCAGCAACAACTAAAAAAAAAAAAGAAAAAAAAAAAAAAACCCAGAAAATATTTTTTTCTACAATGATTCAGGAAATCAGGGTGAGAAAGAGGAATACGTAACAATGAAAACTGCAGAAACTTCATATTGAAAACGTATTGATTAAAAAATAAAAATCACCACTTGTTTTTTAAGTTAGATTTCAACTTAACATCTAGATTTCATTGTAAACAGTCTCAATAATAAATTAGAAAATTTTGAAGTAAATAAATTAAGAAATTTTTTAAAAAATCATTGTACCAATAAACACCTCCCACTATGTCCAATTTGTCTTTATGCTTTTCCCCATCATGAAGTGTATTTATAGAATAAGTAGCTGGAGAATTCCAGCTGATTCCAAGCAAATAAGAAGTAAAATGCACATTTGGTCACCATTACAATCTTGCACAAAAACACCTTCCTCCAAAATAAACTCACCATTTTCTCTTTATCTTCCTGTTTGCTTCCATCAGACTGAAACTATAACAAAGACAACTATGTTAATTATAGTACAGTTAATGTAACAGCTTCAGCAGGGCTATCTCAGCAAAAGCATAAACCTGACAGGCCAAGCATCATTTAAATGTTTAATTTGCCACATCTGTCAGCATTAAAGTATTTTTAAACAGAAATTCAAATGCACGAATGAAATGCATTCCTTACATATAGAGAGGCTTTGTGCAATTTTGTCCAAAAAGAAATAATAGCTAAAGGTACATGGAAACTTGCTATTAAATATGAAACATTGAATTTTCTTACTGGAAAGGAAAAAAATGCCTAAGCATTCACCTTCTACCTAAAAAATCTGAGGAGTTCCAATGCAGCTACCAACAGCCATAGACTATTTCCCCATCTTTGTCTCACAATAACACCTCCTTAAGCTTTTAGTCTTCATTATTACATTACTTTTTCTCTCTGCTTGTTCCATTCACCATGAAAAGCATATTAAGCTATCACACCAGTAAGTCCACAATTATTTTAAAGGTACACTTTAGCATGAAAGCTGCAGTGCAATGTTAGTATTCTAACTTTTAAACTACTGTATGGGTTAACTTAGGAGTTAAATTACCTTCAGTTACAATATAGCTACTGTGTTAAATGTAGTTTCACAACTAGAACATGCTGATGGCAACAATGCATTAGAAATAACTTTCCCTGTGTTACCTTAACCACTCTGTCACTGACGAATTTCTTCACAGTTCCAGCCTAGAGCAAATAGCTAAAATGTTGCTCATTCTTGTCAGAAACACATTAAAACTGTTATATAAGTATATTTACAATAAACCTGCACAAGAGATTCCTATAACCAAGAAATCTCCATTTCACTGTACATATCATCAGAAACAGGGCTTTCTCACAAACATTCAATACTTCAATTACAGAGCAGTCCTAATAGTCTGCTGACAGCAATAAAATGCATTAGTCCCTTAAAATTGTAATTTCCAACTTAACTGCACCTGTCATTGCAAAATATCACAGAAGTGAAATCAGTCTTCTCACTGGCCACAAGAAATAAGCATACTATAAAGTCAGAGTATTTACCACTGGGAAATCTCACCATTCTAGACAAGAAGAAATTATAAAGATTTGGAAGTAGGGAAATAATTCAAGTTCCCATTATTTTATTACAAAGACTATATGGAACCCAAAGTTATTTTAGGTCTTTCACTTATCACTGCATCTTGGAACCTAACAAGAATAAATTTTCTTGACAAAATTTGCTATTTTGAGCAAAAAGATCTTCAATCCCAAGAATTATCTGTGCTCTTAGCTCTGCATCATCAGGTATAGCTGGACATGAAAGCCTCCCCTCAGGCAGTATACAAATTATGAGCATTCCAATATTTGTTAGTTTCAGTGGAAATAAAAATACTTTTAAGGAAAAAAAAGTTATAAAACTGAAAATTTCCCCTCCAGTACCACTGAGATCAATCAACCTCTCAAATTTTCTGTCATAAGTTAAAATAAAATGCTGGGTTAACACCATCCATGATTTGTAAGTTTTGGGGAGGTGGAGTGGTTGTTCATTGATAATAGCAATTTGAAAATTATTTATTCCAAAGTTTCTTTGAGCTGCTGTTAAAAAAAAAAAATTTAAACCCCCTATTGTTAACTTGAGAATAAACCAGAAACTGCTAGTTAAATAGCAAAATGCCAGAAAAGCAGCAAAAGTAATCATAAGCCTCAATCTGAACTGAATATATTTTAAGGGAGTTCAGAATATAAATGCAACTTGCAGCCTTTTAAAACAGGTCACACTGCCGATCCTTCAATAGACACATGGTAAAGATATGGTCACTAGACAGTAACCCATCTCAAGAGATCAGTTAATTTCTGAAGACGGCAACTTGAAGCAATTGCCACATTGAACTCAACCTTGAAGAATCCAAAGGTTTGGCACTGACACAAAATCAACAGCAGCAGCATTTTAACTAGGCAAAATGGGGAAAAAAACGTGAAGGATGCAACATCCTCTGCTTCCCAAGTAACCTAACAGCTGGACTAGAAAGCTGAAATTATTTGTACTGCACGTGTATTAGGCTCTCAGTCCTCATTGACTACATTGGTGCTGTAATAATGTAGAAGCTTCCAGGCAGTCTGTACAATATGTCTGTTGGGTTTTTTAACTATACACACATAGATAATATTTTAAAATATGAATACCATAATGGGAAATTAGATGTCACTAAATACCCATAGTTATAAACCTACAGTGTATTAAATTGTTGATAAAGATGTTTATAGATCATAAAATTGATCAAAAATTAAAATGAGATTATCCAAGTTTGTCCTGAGTCAAAACTTTTGTTTCAGCATTTGAATATCATACAATTAGCATGACAAGCATTTTTTGACACCAGAATAACTGTTATTTTTTATGTTTTGACCAGCTGCTGTGTCATACCAACCTCTTTCATAAATGCTTTTCCAAGGCGCACTACTTTTGCAAATAAAATGGGATCGTGAGACAGATGAGGACCAAGGTAACAAAGCATGTTGAACACTTCCTTTCTCAATTCCTCAAAGCTCTCTGCTTGTTTTGGTGCTCTCTTGTTTGGCAAAGAGGAAACAGGTGACCCTTTAGCTCCTTTAGGTACACCAACTCTGAAAAATAAAATGTGCAGCATTTCACATGAAACAGAACTCAAAACTTCAGAAATGTATCTATAATTAGGCTTATTAGTGAATTCATGCTGAAAAGAAATTGTTTTTCCCCTGTGTAGCAGCAGAATTGTGGTTGCCACTTTACCTGCGGTACAGAGGCTCAATTGTCACATGGACAAGCTGGCAAAGTGCAATTGCAATTGGCTTGTGTGAAGTAGAGTAAAATGGAGGCATCTGATCCATAATACTTTGTGCATGGTGCCAATCACCAATTTTTAATAAGGCTTCCAATAAGCCAAGTTTTTGATTATCAGGAGGCTGCAAGACAATAAAGAATAAGCATGTTCATTAAGTCTCCTCAATACTTCTTAATCAGTTGCAATCCACAGCTAGAGAAAAAAGCCTTGTATATCAACCGTGTAATAAAAACATATGCAAAATAAAATTTAGCTAGACATTTAGACAATATGCAAACTTCAAAAGAAATTATACACCAGTCCATGTAGAATTTAACATCTGGATCAAAGAAAAAGTTAAAAATAAAACAGAAATTTATCAAGTTGTCTGATATATGTCAGATACATATTTGATCTGATCACATATTTTTCAAACTGTCACAATCTATTGCAGCTTATTTCCTTACAGGACACTTTAAAAACATTGCAAGCACTTAAGAATCCTTTATGCTGTGTGTTTTTCTGTTTTTAAAAGCACAAACTTCTTTTGCAAAAGCAGATTAGAATAAAAAAAAAGCTAGGCCATGATCAAACCCTTTCTCTGTCCTAGTGTGCCTGTATGACAAGTTCCACATTAGCATCTATTCTAGGAAATTATCTAGACTTAAGTGCAAGTCTATACAAAGTTTTCCAAAAACTCCCTTTGCAATACAGGCATAAGAGGAAACAGGACTCTACAATTAAGGTCATGACTTCAAGCACTTTTTCAGGGGCATGGTAATGATATATTTTATTGTTATACCTCAGTTTTCCCTGGCTCCCACGGTAAATCTATTCTGAAGTGACTAACAGTAAGGAAAACTAGCTGTAAGTAGCTACAAGCCTAAGATTAAGTTTACACCTCAGGAAGGAAGATTACAAGTCTAGGACAAAATATTTTTATTATTTTAAAGCAAAATATTATTTTAGTTAAACCACACAAGCAGAGAAGGCCTACTGACAAAAACAATAATTAATTATAAAACAGGCACTCCTGTGGTTCTACTGTTTGGTTGTTTTAGTGGTTTGGGGTTTTTTTTCCCCATTTAAAACTTTAACACTGGCAAATATTTTTCTGATAGTTTTGAAAATAGAAAACTGAATAGCACATGGTAATATGCAGAGGAAAAACAAGTAAGGTCTCTCTATTCATGCTGAACTTACGGAGCTCACATGCTGCTTGACTTTTGGGTAAGCAAGTTCTGACATGAGCTCTCCAAAAGCCAAGACATGTCTGGCACAGAGGGATCAGTCTGGAACTCCTGTCAAACCCATTCCTGCTGCCCATACTCTGACCTGTCTGGATGTCTTATCACAGAGTTATGGTAAATGCATCTTAAAAGGCAAAAGTAGACTGCACATTTGTCAAGACTAAATTCTCCATATTAGTGTTATGAGATAATAATGAATTTTAACCACACAAGCACTTTTTAGATTTAAAAGAAAAGTCAGGTCAATAACTTTTTTTAAAAACATTGCTTTGTTTACACAGGCATTTATTCCATGATACTGTAGCAAAAGTAGTACATTAAAATGACATGCTGGATACAATGTGCCTAAACTTAGGCTGACAACAGCTTTCACGTGTAGTTACTCCCATAACCGCTATGAACTGCCCAGCTAAGCACATACAAAAATACTTCTAATACAGAAACAAGCTTTTCAAGAAACAGCACAGATTGCATAACAGTGTGTGCAGTAACAGAAATAGGTTTCTGTTAAGAACAGCTCTTATTTTTCCCATCATATAGGCTCAGACTTTGTCATTTTAATCCTTCACAAAAATGCTGCAGTTTCTGCTAGCTTAAAATTCCCTAGCTCTTAATTCTAAAGCTTAGCCATGAAAGCTGTCTTAATTCTTCTGACATTACTTGCAATGCATACACCCCCATGTCCCATCAAGAGTTTATTTTTCCATTAGAACAGGGTGACAAGCAGACTTCAGAAAATTCTGGGTAGGCCCATCTGACAGCAGAGAAGATGGACCAAAGCACTGTGGTGCAAGCAGGAGGTAGGGGGATTAGAAATTTAAAATGAGTGAAAGGAATCTGTTTAAGCAGCAGCTGTGGCTGCAATTGAGAGCCAGAGCACAGTGACTGTATCAGGTGCTGGAGGGAAGAAAATGGAATTAAGATTTTTCAAGCTAGGAAAGAAAAATGGAAGGCAGAAGGAAGGTCGGAGATTAACAGAATCAAGGGGGAGTAGAAGAAGAAGGAATAGGTAGACAAACCAGATTGATAAGGAATCCAGCAGGACACAGAAATTCAAAAACATAAACCATCAAGACTGATGAATCCCTCTCCATACTCCCCCTAAGTATGCAACATAAAAATGTATATATCAAGCATTTATTTTTCTTTTTTCCTTTTTGTTTTGAATACAGTGTTTAAGAAGAACTTAAGCACTCAAATGAAGATGACAACAGAATGGTCTCTAAGAGATCAAATAATTTTGTTCCTAAAATAAGGCTTGGACACACTAAATCAAATTAGACCTAGAGCAACATGAATCTGACATAGTAGGAAGTTTGAAGAAGAGTATAAATTTACACGTATTGAGATACAGGCTTAAAGGAAAGTACAGTGAGCAGTTACAAATAAAAATCTTCATTCATAAGCTTTTTCTGCTATGAAGGATAATTATACCAATATTCCTAAGTCTGGCAATTCTTTATTGTCCCAATTCTTGATTGAGACAACTAAGGTTTTTATTTTTATGAAATCAACTAGAATTATACTATCATGAAGCCTAGAAGTACAGTTGTTAAAGGTTGTGAAGTGTATAAGTGCTGGGGCCTACTTACTGGAGCCAATACAACAAAAAGAGAGGGAAGAAATCAATTAGCTATTGAACCAAGAATATTTTATGTACATAAATCCAGAATAAACCCCAAACCATGCACTTTTGCACATTCAATATAACAGAAGTGCAGTCAGAAGACAAATACAAGCCATCCAAGAAGTATGTAACTGCTTTTTAAATAAATACGTTTCTATAACATTTGTTTTGTTTAATGTAATTCAAATAATTTTGCTTAAAAGAAAGCTACTCAGTCATACCTTTTCAGTTTTCTCCTCCTCTTTTTCCTTTTCTTTCTCCTTTTCCTCAGTCTTTTCAGACGATAAGACAACCATTGTAAGTTTTCTGACAATTTGTTTAGCTTCCACTATCTCTCGCTTGTGTTCCTCAATGATGGCATTATCCCCTGGTAGAAGCTGAAAAACCAGAACATATCTGAAAACCAAAGTTGTCAACTGCTACTGTGGATCACCTGAGCTTGGAGAAGAACTTTTTCCTTTCTTGCTGCTAATCTGACAGTCTTTCAGGAAATCAATTTCTTTTCCTTGCTGCAACCGTCCCAAACAGGTAATTGCACTAATAGTTGACCATTCTGAAATCAAGGACTCATGAGAAATAATACCACTACTTCTAATACTACTTCTTCACAACCATTTGTTATTTGTTGCCCTCCAATCTACCATTCTTCAATTTTACCGATTTATCTTTATGGCAATACTCCATGATAACATTAACACAACTCAGTGCCTCTAATCCAAGTGAATATTCAAAATACTGCTCATCTGAAGAGAAGAAAAATTTAATCACCAAGGAAAACTAGGTAACCTACTTAGCCACACACTTCGATTGCACCTTTATTTTAAAGAAATACCATTTAAAGCTTACCAATTTTTTTATTTATGAGCAAGGTAGGTTAAATATATGTAACATCTGTTCTTTAAAGACTATCTTAGATAAAGTACCTAGTATGAAAAAGAAACTCAGCATATTTTTGTACTTGTGAATAATCAGGGTGAAGAATATAAACCTACACTCAGAAATTAAAAGGTCAAGTTATGAGGCAAACGAAAAGCTCTTTTTCTGACAAAGCCAAACTTCAACTCAGCTCCTGAAACCCAGATCACACTTTGCTGCAAGTAAGCAATCAAAACTTTCTGCAGCGTCACAACCTCTTTGATACACTCATCTTTCTTTCTAATGTTTTAACAAGAGAATATTTTTATTGTTTTCTTTGCCCAAAGTGATCATTGAAGGAGGAAAGAATTATTCCATTTCACAGAAATTTGGGGAAGAACAAATCACACTAGGAAAGGTAAAAGGTTTAAGGAGCTGCATTTTTCTCATTTGAAAAATGAACTACTAAAAAAAAAGGGAAAAAAAGGAAAACTACTAAGCTTCACCAAGAAGTACCTAGTGTGGAATTTCAATGGGTAAACTGTATCTTTAGGATGCCATACTTTCTTTCTATATGGTTGTGTGTATACACACACTAATTGAGAAGAGTTTTTGCCAGCATCAATGGGCAGGGAGGGCAGAAGTGGGGAGAACACTCTTAATATGAGCAATAATGCTGGCAGTGCTCTCATATGGGAGCAACACAATGAACATCCCTCCAGACTGAACACCTGCATGCTAATTATTTGATATAAACTTTCACAGCAAGTTAAATTAAACCTGAACTGAAAAGAGATTAAAAAAATATACCATCCTAAACATGCAAAGACAGAGAGACTGGCAGAGAGATTGTGGAATGAGATTGAGAATCATCATCATGCAGGTGAACAGTGCAAATGTCTGCAGGGACCCTCAAGATGTGAGACTGGCAGAAAACATGCCCATACCTGCACAAGTCTGCATTGAGATTACACAAGCCACTGTAAGCCCAAGTCTGAGCATATTTTGTAAACTTACAAACATTATCTTAAAAACAAGCATTATCGTCACACATTCCTCACTCCACACCATTTATCTGAGACATACAGTCCTACTCTTGCTCCACCCCACATTTTCAGCCAAAATACTCCTATGAACCCAGGGGCAGTTATTGACAAGTTGGTATTGATGAGATTGTGACTAAGGCTATGAAATGCCACACAGATGAATGGCAGGACTACCTTCCAAACCTTCCACAGATGTAACCAGAACTCTTTATTTCAGTGGAAGAGGTGACTCTTAAAATTTCTTATCTTAAGACTATCCATGGATATTCTGAAATTAAAAATTCTTGTATAATGTAAAATTAAGTAGATAACTATAACATTCTGTTAACCATTCATCAAACTGGAATGTTGGTTGGTTGATAAGCCTGTCAGACTGCAGAGTGTAAGTCTCTGATTAGATCTGAACACATAAGTCCATTTCTTTCCTTCAACGTAACAAATGGTCAGAATTCTGGTAAAGAATGAGAGGCCCATTCAGGACCATGCAAGTATTTAAATAAAATAACCCTACTATTTAACTAAAAGAATGTTTGGAGCTGACACTGTCCTACCACTTTTCTAAAAAACTGATCTTGTAAAGCAAAACTCAACAGGTCTAACTCTTAAGGAAGATTACTTAGGCATTTACCTCCAACTTCCTACTCTGCCAGAAGGTAAACAATCTGGAGGATGTTACTGATAATTCAAAAGAAGTTTATTGGCATTCATATTTCAATGTGTGCTTATTTGAATATGTCACATTAAAAAAGCACTGAAAATTTTAAGGGTCACTAAATATTGTACACCTACAATACACAGAATGTCTATTACACAGAAAGTCATGAAGCTGAAAATTTAGGAAAAGGGTTAAATATCTGATTTTCATTTTTTTAAATGTCCTTAGCTTTGGCATCTATCAGAGTAATACTGTCACTTACATGAACATAAAGATCTTCCAAATCTATGAGATTATGTTGCAAAAGGACAGCAGCAACTCTGTATAAGGAGGAAGGGGTCTCACCACTTGGATCCTAAAATGGACATTGGAAATTTAAGAAAAAAGCAATCAGACCATAGCAGAAGGTTATGAAACAGGAACCACTCAATTCCTGTTCAGACAAAACATATTAACCCACAAGTCTCCTTGTTACCATGTTATTTAACTGCTATTACTTCCAAGTCACTAGATTTAACTGCAATACACATTCTGTATCTTCAGAAACAAAAACTTTATCTTTGCACCCTGTGGTTGTTGTATGCAATTCCTAACTACATTTTAAAAAAAACCCTTGACTATATTATCAAGTATCAACCATGACTCCCCTGCAAACATGCTCCTCACTCCTGGGGATAAGTCTCACTTATAATGTACAGTCTCTTTGTTCATGCCAGTCCTTACATAACTCTACAAGTTCAAGTGGAAGGTATCAAGATTTTTCAGCTCTTTTAAGAGAACATTAAGCATTCTCCTGTAAAATACAGTAAGAGACTCCCACTCAAATAATGCAATTATCGCTTTTAATACCAGAATTTTACAACTTAAAAACTAATTTCTATGTTTAAAAAACAAAAAAGTCACAAAACCCCACAAAACCAACACAAAAACCGAAAAAAAACCACCCCAAAACCAAACAAAAAACCCAAAACCCCCCCAACCAACCCAAAAAGAATAAAAAAAAACCTGCAGAAAATCTCTTATTACTGACTGCAGTTCAACCACCAACCACAAAACGCAAATATTAAGAGTGGAAATCCATTACCTGATAAAACTTGAATTTGAACCCAAGGATATGGCATAGAGTTTGAGGTTCACACATGTACATGTAAGACTCTATCAGTGGTACAAAGAAATCATCATACTCAGGCCTGCACTCATAGACTTCTAGGATGATATCCAAAACTCTGTTAGGATCAAGATTGAAACATCCTGGTGGAGAAGGACAGAGCAGAAAAGTTTAACGTTGCTAATTTTCATCTCCCGTGATCATTTTGATTTGTTGAATACTGAACTACACAAAAATATTGAAAAGGACTTCCAACCCAGGTTACAGAAAAAGTAGAAATAACACCTTAAAGGGAGCATTTAATAGTTAAAAACCTGACCTCACCAACACCACAGGACCAGCAAGAGACATGAGCTGCTGCTTCTCCCCTTGTGATGCCATAGATATTCATTCAGTCATACAAATCAGCCAGCTAAGAATTATTTTACACCCCAAAAGCTGTTATGCTTTAAGCTAGACCCTGATCCTCCTGGTGGTACTGTCCTATTAATTCAGCATTATTGCCAGCAGAAGAGGGAACAGTTCCTTTATTTGAAGGGGAGCAAGAGCAAAGATACAGATCAGGTAAGCTAATGCTGACATCATACCTCTATTTTACTATATAAACTTTCCACCAAAACTCCAGGAAACATACTTGAGGCAGAAATATTACTTTTATCCAAAAAATATGCATCTAGACTATTTTCCTCATTGTGCCATGACATGTTTTATCTAGGCACATCCACTATGCAGATATATAACTGCATCAGTCTTTCTTTACCAAAAGCCGCTTCCATTACACCAGAACCTGCTCTAAGTTAGTACTTTAAAAGAATTAACATACTGTAGGAAGCCTATTTGCAATTCCTAAAATTCCAGAAAGAAAAATATTTTATCACAAAATGCTTCAAAATGGGTGTATTTTTTCACTGTAATAAGCAGAAAAACTATCCTTTCTCTTGATCTCTCCCAAAATAAGTGTTATTGCTAGAGGAATTTGACACTCAGGCAATACACTTTGAAATATTAAAAATTAGGTTTTTTTATAAAATGGCAGCACAGTTTTTTACCCGTTACTGCACTGGCACCACACGAGACAGGCACTGGCACAAACATCAATATATTGTACGAAATTCTTTGCTCAAAAAAAGTGTAAACCAAGGGTAATTACAGGTATTTCCTGTTTTTAACATTTTCCGCTTTGACTGTGAGATTCTCATCACAACTCAACTTAGAAATATGGAAAAATCACTAAAAGAACTAGATAAAGGAAGAACATTTACTACTTCTCATTTCTCTTTACGAGGAATCACTCATTCAATAGCTTCAAGAATAAAAGGATGTTCATGCACTGAACTAATACATTCAATAACAAAAAGCATTACTTTGTTATGCTCCAATCTGCCTGACAAGCACATCTTCAAAATACATTAAAATCACAGCATGCATATCTGAGGCTACACAATAAATTCAGTATTTATGTATGCTTACACAATATTCCTTAAATTAATTTTTCCACAGAAACAGGACCTTCAAGACACCCTAATTCTTCTATTCAAGATGATCTACCTTCTGTAGTCATAAGATCATATAGGAAAACCAATGCCCATAATATTCTTTCAATAAATTCCTTACCTATTAAAGATTTGATATTTTCAAGGATTAAATCACTAGTGATATTTCCGGATAAGTCTTGACCTAGCTCTGCAATGAGCTTTGCATAACCTTCATTCTCCTCTCTTAGCAAATTAAACTTCTGTTGCTTATAACTGCAAATGAAGAGAAATTAAATACTGTTGTGTAACATTCATCCAGTGAAGATTATTTATGCTCTTAGCAATTTGTTATACAAAAAACTAATTCTGAACACATTTTTAAGAACTTATTATTTATCTGAGTTGTTTCAAAAACTATTAAATGCAGCATATGAATACCAGTAGGGTAGCAAGCAGTCTCCAAACAAATCCAGCTCTTATTTCAAGTGCAGATAATTAAAAAGATTAGACTTACACTAAACAGGAAAGTTTGTTCTACAAACTGCTCTGGAGAACTGCTCTGTGGCAGTCCATGCTTAAGAACCTACTCTTGTTTCAAGTGATGTTCTTTGACACTGAAACACTCAATGCCGAGACAGAAACCAAACATATACCAAAAAACACATAACCCACATTGACCAAAATAAAATAACTATGTTTGCCTAGTTATGAAAACAAAACCTATTCTTAACTGATGCAAGAACAATAATTAATTTTGTTAGACTTTATAAATTCGTGTATCACCAATGAATATTAATTAATCTGTGTATATGGAATCACTGCAGCAGAAGCCATAGCTAACATGAGAAAGATTTTGTATTTCTCAGGAGTTTGAAAAATAAGGGCTAACAAAATTCTTTTGTTATTAGCAAGTTGAAGTTCAACAAAACATATTTCCCAAAGAAAACTGAATACCTGGTAGAAAACATTGTTACCAGACTAATCATCATTGCCCCTCCCCACCCACTCCCCAAACAACCCCTGCCCCAAAACTTACAATAGTTTTGTCTTTATTTTAACAGATTTTTGATTGAACTGTTGAGACTGCTTGATGAGTCCCAATGACTCCAGCGTCTCTGGATCTAAACGCTCCTTTAGGACAGTGTCAGATACAAGATACTAAAAAACACCAAAAACACACACCAAATTTGTAAATTACAAAGACTTAGAAACCACACAGTTATTAATTTATGTTACATGTGCATTCTGACAACAGAAAAATGTTTGCATTTTGCTTCAAACACAGGAGCATACAAAACTGACACTATTAACTGAAACTGGAATTTCAGAGTGGTAGATTTTATATACAATTCAAATTTCTTCAAGAGCACCTTGAAGAAACAAGCCCTAGAGTCTAATTCCTGGTTACCAAGTATACATTGCATAGCATCCAGGGACATTACTATCAGGAACTGCATATTTACAAAGTGTATTCTGCATTTTTTAAAAAGTCTTATTTTCATATGCTGAACTCTCCTACAAATCAAGCTTATTCCATGCATTTAGGAATGCTACTTCTAAATACAAGAGGAGGTTACATAAATAAGTGCAACTCAAAGCATACTTCAGAAGCAAAATTTCTGGTGAACTTGCTGGTGGAAAAATTTAAGTTCTCAAAACTCTTCAAAGAACTCAAGAGGGAGCTGTACTATATTTTTCTATCACAACATTTTGGAGATGAATTTTTTAATTATTTGGGCATTTGGAAAACAATCACAGTCTTCTCTGGGGAAAAAAGAAGAATCAAGCTTCAACACTCTTATTTTTCTTGTCAAATTTTGACATGCAATTCTGCCAAAAGACATCCTAAGTGTAACTTACCAAACAGGCCAATACCAGTTGTGTAAAATGATCCCTCTTATTTTTTTCTTCTAAACAACTTGTTTCAATATCTACAAAAGAAGATGAGGGTAAAAAAGCAATTTTTACTGAAGAAATTTTAAGAGTTTCTTCTTTTATAGCTATTCTGATAAATGCTAATGATAACACAAGGGAAAGAAACTTACTGATAACATGGCATTTTCTTGCTACTTCCCACCCACTCAACCCCCATGGGCTTCACATAATATTTTGATGACAATTCTCACGTCCACAACTCTCACGAAAAGGTAAAACAGAAACCAGACGAATGCTGCAATAATTTTTCTTGCCATTCTCTTTGTTGCAATAGTGATTATGGCAAGCATTGAAGATCAACAATAAGCACAAAACCAGAAATACGAACCACTGAAGAGAACTGCATGATCCTGGCCTTAAGGTAATGTTCTAATCTTTTTCCCTGTGGCTTCAGAGAACTACCATTTACACTGCAGTCTTTTAGCAGCTATGGTTCTGTATTACCATTAATTTCTTCTGTATTGTCAACTACTGAAAGCAATTTGCTCCTATGGGAAGACAGACTATGGAACACTGGACAGGGAAGAAAACCTGGTAAAGCAGTTTTAAAAAAGCACATCATTACAGGAAGTGAGGAGCTGTAAAAGGAGTAGAAAACTCCGTAAAAGAATGCAAGGCAGACATTACAATAAACAAACAAAAAACCCACCACACATTAAAATCAGACCCACAGAGATCAGCAACAAAAATGTGAGAAAGAAGACCCTACAGAAACTGAAAACCATTGATGTAGCAGGGTAGAAGTGAAGGCAATAGACCAGCCAGATCAGCCTGGACCTTAGCAGCAAAGACTCTCAGCCAAAGAACAAGCTGCAGTAAAAAATTTTTCCAGGGTATGTGGATGAGTGGACAAATCAAAATTCTCAGATATATTGAAACACATAAACAATTGGGAAAAAAATCCTGATAGTAGAAAATATTGATTAGAGTAATAAAGGGTTAGAGGAAACATGCAAGAAATTTTAAAACATCCTTTTTCCCAAAGTTTGAAACCTAGCTCCTTGGCCATACTATTCTCTGCTACTAGTGAAAGCATGGCATTTGGCTACACACTAATTTAAAGGAAAGAGGGAAAAGAAAAATAAATAGAAAAAGGCAGACAGATACACTAGTTTCTGTTATTCAAGTGAATAAATATGAACAACTAGTTTGTTATTCAAGTAGTTCAAGAAGTAGGTAATTCAAGCCTTCTACTGCAGATAAAAAAGGAAAAGGACATCAGTGTAATACTGCATTATGAAAACTAGTTATTACAAAATTATGATACAAGTACACAGAATGAAACAGTATGAATAAAACAAAGTCAAGTTATCATTCAGATGTATAAAACTAAGGCTGCACATGCAAACTTAATGAGGTGCCTCCCTTTACAGGCAACCACATCACAGAAGATGCACTGCTCCTTCAATACACAGAACACACAGGATATGTGTGATGAGCAGACCAGCAAAAGAATTTTCTGAAATTTGTTGAAAAACACAGACATGGAGCAAGACAGAAACCGCAGGCACTGAAAGCTGGAAGACATGAGAGCAACAGCTTTACATCAATATTACAACATAAAAATCCAGAAGTTATCACCAGAATAAGACATGCACATCTTTAAAGCCTGCTCAGCTGGCAGATAAGTGACTCAATGCCATTTGCCTTTAGATTTCTGGACAATTAGCATAAGCTCCATTTCACTAACTGCGACTGTACAGACAATAATGTTTACAGAACACATTCTGAGGAGAAAGTATCTACCTACCAGGAAGTCAACTTTTATTTAAAATATTTAAGAATGATAACAGCACTAAGTCACTGATTCCATTAGCTAATATCCAACATTCTTACAAGCTAGCTCCTTTAACTATTCTTGGCAGATCAACTTCCACTGCCTTTAATAGGCAAACTTCTGGAAACTATAACAGAACAAAGCAGAATGAAAAGACATTAACAAGTGAGGTACAGATACACTGAGGAAGAATCAACACATGTTTTGTAAAGAGAAATCATGCTTTACAGATTCAATGAATTTTCCTGAAGAAGTAAGCAAGCAGACACAAAACATGAATTTCTCCAAATCTATTGCAAGGCTGAAAGGAAGGGAACCCAACTTACCTAATATGCAGAATACATCAGCTAGGATAGAAGGCATGTCTTCTCGGAATTCCTAAGAAGAAACAAGATCTCATTTAATGAACATAAAAATTCCAATATGCATTGCTTAGAAAATTTTTGCATTATATAAAACAATGTGTCATCATAAAGTTCAGACTAATTAGTAATGCACATTATTTATGTTACTAATAATTCATATTAATAATGAAGATGCTTAATTACTGACTAATATCTAAGTGCTGTACTAATTATTTATACATAGTGAAATCCCATAACCTCGAAATATAATTAATTTTAATGTAATTAATGAAATGTAATTACGTTTATTTGTGACCAAGGACAAAACCCCCTGGTTAGTCCTTCCACCTCTATAGCCCATGGCTTTTTAGCCCTGAGTGAGGAGCAGGAGCCCAGAAAGCGACCTGCAGTTTCTCAGGCACCAAACAGATGATAATTCTCTACAAGACCCAACATTTCACACAACACTCCAACAGCAAGGTGCCCTACAGCCATGCCTTCCCTCAACACCAATGCTCAAGTTCAAAAAACCTAAAAAGGTTACACTAGAATATCACAACATATTTTCCCTTAACATTCGATACACGTCAAAACAGCAACTTACCAAAAATAAGAAATCATTTCTGAAAGATTTTTTAATGTATTTTTCCTAGTTTGCTTTTTAAGGAACAGCAGTATTTGGTAAGCTTGGAAGTTTAGAGGAAATTACTCTTTTCCATATTTTCTCTACTTATTCAAAGTGTTTTAAGAAAAACCTTTTTCAAACAAAAAATAAGTCTAATGCATTATTTCAAGAACTTGGACATCCCAACAGTAAAATGGCAGGTACACTGTCACACTGTTAAAAACAGTAGGTGGCATCACAGATGTGCTGCATCAGGAAGTGACATTTATTTCTAGTATATATTAACAACTTATTTATTAACAACTTCAGTCTTCATGTGCCCTCAAAAAGTGACTTAGTTTTTGATTTATGCTGAAATACCTATTCCTCACCATGAAAAGTAGAGGGAAAAAATGAAACCCTGCCAGTCTACAAATGTATCAAGTATACACAAATGAAGAATTTGACAAGAATGACTATTTAGACACGTCAAAGAAAAATCCCTTGAATATTCTCCTCCTTGGATTTCATTTGGGCTTTTGTAAGAAAGATTTTAATAAGTATGTAATTACAAATATATACTTACTATGACATCACCAAGAACATTAGAAGCTTGATCATGCTTTAAGTTTCCTCTAACAACATGATAAGCAAGCTCATACAAAGCCTGCTGAATATCTGTTGAAAGACAAGAGATGACAGAAAACATATCAGCTAATCCTTTGTCTAACTGTAAAAGCAATGTTTACAGTAATGCTGCAGACTTCAGACAACAGACAAGTAAAGGGGATATGCTTCCCTTACCAATAAAGGGGATTATTTTGTTATTGCTTACAGATTAAAATTGATCATCAATATCTAAGATTTCACACAAGCATAAAGTGAGTGATGATCCACTTTCTCTGGCCAGTTCATGGAATAACAGTAAAATGGGAAGAAAGCTTACCATCCTGCATATAGTAACTTGAGTCTTGACAGTTGGCTTAACAAAGACACCTTTACCTTCTAATTCACATAAATATGATATTATATATACATAGAAAACATTACACAACTTTCCTAGTCATGTCTCATAGATATGCTCTCAAAAACCATTTCTCTAGAAGAAAATCAAATTTAATTGGAAGAAAAAATGCTTGATGAGGATTATTTTTTATTTCATTTTTTAAAGGAAAGTCCCCTACAACTCAAGAATGCAATTTTACAAATGCTTGTAATAAGCTGAAGCACTGAACAGAGGTATTCCACTTGAGAAAAACCTTGCAATGTAAACATGGTGGTTCTAAAACCAGCTGTGAGAAACTTGTAAGGGTCTTAAACAAAACACAAAAATGTTGTGTTTTTACTACATGAAAAATAACGAAATGCTTTCACCCTGCACTTTTACCACATGGATTGCTCAATAAACTATATTCAGTAACAAGTTATATAGATCTTAATGCCTTAAATCATGTAGCCAGTAATGTGGTGACTACAGACCACTGTGGGTAAATTAAAATAATTTATTATTTAAATAGATAGGATGATTTCACACTTTCACAAATTAGGGTTCATATGTTTAACTTTTAAAATAAAACCTAGCTGTATGTTGTTTACAAAACGGAATTCCATTTTCTACAGCACAGATCAAATTCTGGACAATGCTGCCACGACCCACAACAAAGGAATCTCTGGATGTCTGAAAGCAATCCTTGTAGTGGATGTTAGTATTTGTAGTATTCAGCTTTAGCACACACTAATGGTCACCACACATGAATGTTCCAAGCATGCAGAGGTACCATAATAAACTGTTTCCAGGCTTGTTTTTTATGTAACTAAAAACAACAAATAAACCATGTGACTTACCTCTGAAACCCACATCATGGTTTTTGTTTTCACTGAGAGCACGACACAACTGCACACTAAAATAAAACAAATTTTTTTTTTTTAAATCATTAGATATTAGCATAAAAATGTTTTGGGGTTCTTTTTTGGTTGATGCTCTGGCTAAGAGCTTTAGATTTGGGCAGTTTAAATGGATGACGACATTTTAATTTTTCCAAAGTAAACCTTTATTCAGAGAAGTTAGAACAGCAAAGAAACACAAGATTCCCAATAGATCTCATAGACATATAAATATTCTTCCTAATATTACGCCTCCTTGAGAAAAGTGAGAACACAAGGCAATACAGAAGCATGGAAGTCCTAGCAATAATCTACTGTCATTATCCAATGAGAAAATGCTTCTCACAGAATTACTATGACGATAGTAGTTTTCAAACTACTGATTGTAAAAAACTTTTAAGATTAAATTATGTGCATGATTTCCTCATGCAATGTTTTCCCAAGAGTAAGACAGAATTTTTCTTTATTTTAGTCCCTAAAAAAATCCAGTACAGGAAGCAAAAACCTGTCATGTTTGCATTGTCACTGGTTGCTCCCAGGGTTCCCTCAACCAAACAGCCATATGCAAAAAGTACTCTAAGTACTGTGCAGACTGTTACATGAGATAGAATAGTTCCCTGTGCTAGAAAATAAATGCTTAAAGGCTTCTTCACTACTCTGGCAGCTTAGAAATGGACATGCTTCCAAGATATACGGATCTTCCCTTTTCTCTACCACTACTATCACCCCAGCATGAGGTTTCAAAAGCAGTTTCATATTTAAAAGTGACAGTATTTAAAAAGGGCAGTGATTTATTGTAACAGACATCATATTTTAAGACCTTTTGTCACATTTGCACATTTTCAACCAAAAGTTCACATATTTTTCAAAGTATCTTTCATGTGCAGAAACTGAAGAGGGTACCAGAGCTATGTCTCATTCCTACATAAGATGGCAAGACTACACTTTGCTGTGGGAGCCATTTTAAGATATCTCAAGGCAGATATATACAATTACTGCAGAGACTTATCACAAAAAATAGCAGTAAAAAATAGTTTTTAGCAATAGCAATCCATTATTCATCCTATTTGAATCCTATATAGATTACCACTTCTCTAGCAGGACTAAATGGCTATTCCAGCAATCAAAGGATTATAATTAGCAAATGTAAGGTATACACACCCTTTAGATAACTGGAAACTAGGGAGTTTCACACATAACAAACAGCAGAAGCATAGAACCTCAGCAAAAAGCAAAGACATGGCTAAGATGTCCTAAACTCTATTGAAGAGAATGCAATATATTTGGAAATAGCCAGAACAGACAGCAAAACAGGGGCATAGGTATATTATTTTTCATTAATAAGTAAGCTTTTTTTTTTAGAATAGATTTTTTCCTCCAGCTGTCCCTAAAGAGTATATCAATTCAATAAAAATCAATTTTCTTTAATTTTAATTACTCTTTCATAAAGAAGGTACTCTAAAAGCACTCAATTCTAAGTTCTGTATGCAAATAATAGTAAAGTGAAACATCAGGTTAAAAAAAAATTACCTGATATACACACTTTGGCCCCTATGTCCTAAGATGGTATCCTCAACCAGGTTACAAAAGCAATAACCTTGTCTACTTGGACTGATGAGTTCTTTTAAGTATATCTTAATACAAAATCAAGAGTTTCAACCCCTTCCCATTCCCTTTCCAGCAATCCTCCAACATCACATTAAAGACACAAATCTGATCAATAGAAAAAACTCTTAAGATGAACCTGCGAAACAACATGCTTAATATTTGCAATTAGAACCCCCCAGAATTATTAAATTTGAGGAAAAAAAAAAGTAGGCAAGAATATTTCTTTTTATGATTCTGCTCTTTTCTAGAGGCATTCTCTCAAAGGAAAACCACCTTTCCTGTAGGTGCTGCCAGGCAGTACAGCTGCAGTGATTTAAAGGCTTGCTGCTGCAGAAATGGGACACATTCACAAACACTTCCTCCCTTTTCAGCAGAACAGTTTTAGTCCTCCCATCAGTTACATCAGGGCAACTGATAAACCTGGCAGAAAACTGGTCAAAACCAAGTCTGCAAGTTGAAGCACTTCCCAGGAGGCCACAGAGGCACCCTGGTGACTGAAGACAAGGCAGAAACACTCCTTTCCAGTAACAACAAACTGAGAGATCAGTTCATCTAGTCTCAACTAAGTGCATGAAATTAAAATCAAAACAGTTGCACCTTCACAAGACACAATCTGATAAGTGTTCACCTGACTTATTACTCCAATCTGGTACCTCATTTCTGCAAGCTTAGGATAGAGAACTTCCCTGCTCTACTAAAACCTACATCTCCTCATCTTAACGTAGAACTGTGTAATGTGTATAGAATACAACCAAAAAATAGGATAATGTAGAAAGTAAAAATATTTTTAAAAAACCACACCGAAACACCTTTGAAAACCACAGTTTCAAAATTAAATTTATTTTGGACTATGATGGGATAGATTTGCTTAAAACACTAATTCTGAAGCAGTGTGAACAAGTTTGCATGGCAGAGGCAGCACCGGAAATAAGGCCTCCCAATTCATACACCATGTCCTATAACCTCCATTTCACTCCTACGTGTGGATTAAAGCAGTAATTATCACAAAGTGCATGTACCTACTAGTATTTAAGTATATGCAAAATTCAACTGATGCAGGTAGTTCTTTAGGTGAGATAAAGTACAATCAATTGCATTTTGCAGTCAGAATGGCACAACTACAACCAAACTCTCTTTTGCTGATTCTTGACCCTTCCCTTGCATGACCAAGGCTACAGTGTTGAGTTAAAGTAACAAGCTGGAAGTGCCAGAAAGATCAGGTCTCAAAATTTCACATTTGCAGAATATTAGGCTTTAGTTTATATTGAGACTTAACATATTGCATGAACTGCCATGCAGGCACTTATTAAAGCCCTCCATCCATGCTAAAGGCTCCTTCCTGTGTTGAATCTGTCACAAAACAAGGTAAGGTGCCAGTCACTATGTGTATTATAAATGTTCATGATGGCTGCAGTCATAGACCAGCATCTTGCTCTTGAAAACAGAACAGTTTTCCTACAGAGATAGTACACACAAGTAGGTCTACAAAGAGTCCAGTCTGAGCAGCATAAGTAGTCACCCTCAGATTTCATCTGCACACCAGCATCTGGCAGTAGCAAATAAATGTACATAATTAGAGATGGATCTGAACAAAAAAACAACATGTAAGATGACCACATACTGACCAATGTAGTTTTGGCAGGTACATACACTTGAAACTACCACATTTATGTATTTTTATTAGATACTATTAAACATCAGTAGTTTGATTAATTAAATTCAAAGTTGGTACTGTTTTGAACAATATCTTGGAAGCAAATGGTCACCGCTGCATTAGTCATATACATTAGAGTACATTATAACTCTAAGAGACACAAAATCCTTACCCTTGATTTCTGGCTAGTACTGTTAAACCATGACAAGTTGATCATATAATTAAAAATATCACACCATTAAAAAAACAAAAACAGTTATCTTAAGTATCCATTATTAATCCCAGTAGAAACTGAATTGCCAAATTAAAACAAACCATTTCCTTCTCTCAATATAGTTTCATATTCCTCCAAAACACAGAAATGTGTTTTTATTTAGGTAACTACTAGCTGCCAAAATACTATCTCAACTTATCTAGCCAAATCATGTAAGCCATTTCATGCTCCAGCATCTTTTTCCATAAGAACTAATCTTTTTCTACTAATTATGAAGGATTTTTGTAGGCATTTAAATGCCTACAAAAATCCTTCTAAATTTTTGTAATTCTTCTATTTGCTCATAATGTCAATTTTGTCCTTCTGCAGCACCCTTCCCCTTCCCACTTTTCTAACATCATTATAATGCATTATCTTAACTTTGACCCACAAAGACCAAGAGTGAATTTAATCCTAGACCTAATTTTTTTTCTTGAGCATACTGATATTTGATAAATAATTCAATAAAAATAAGTAGTGTTATTGCATTTATTCCCTTTTTACTTTAATGTTTAAAAACATTTAATGTGTTTCACTCTGAAATGATAACATCCTAGCTCTGTTTTCCTCTAGTAATTCAGAAGATAGGAAGTTTTGGAAAAAGAAAAAAAAAAAGCTATGTACTGAAGACTCTCCCAATAAAGCTGGCTTCCTAAAAGTTATCTAAATATTATCAACAGGTATATACTTTAGATTCTAGAAAGTAAGTTCTAGTATATCCTTGGATTTATAAAGCTACCACTGTGAAACCTGACAGCTGTGATCCAGACAGAGTTACATTTCTTTTAAAACATATGGCCTCATCCGCAAACTGCTCTTTAAGTCGTGTCTAGAACATCATTTATGTATTCCAAATGAACTGTGAGTACCACAAATACAGGAATCTAGCTAATCGTTTTTTTTTATTGGTCCCACAGCAGAAGAACACTTTCTTCCCATCATGTTTAAGAAGTACTGCTCTGAGGGGAGAGAAAAATCCTAAAAGGTTTTATCATGGTCAGAAGCTAAGGTAAGTTGCCTCTTACAAAGCTCAGAGTGCTGAGAATCCAGTGAGAACAGTACAGTTGCCATTACATGATCAGCTATGAAATGTCTGTCCTCTTGCAAACTCCACACAATCTCTCAACACGTTCAGCTTGCATATTAACACGATAATGGTTCCAGCATAACTCAAACCAAAAATTACATGACTATAAAGGGGGCACCCTTCACTACAAAATGGTAGCTCTGGAAAGAACAGTGTTTTGTGCAGGGTTTCTCTACATTCTCGAATCTCCAACCCACTGCCATTTCCTTCACGCACAAGGAAGATTCATTGCCAAAGCTGCACAACCTTTCAGAAGACGTGAACAAAAGAAAATAATGAGTGATTATCAAGTGTTTCTCTAAGTGATCCCTTCAACATTCAGATTTAAAACTGCAGGATTTTTTACTTACAAAAAAACCCAAAAGCATATGGAAGAATTACAATAAGAGCATGTAAAAAACATATAGCTAGTGCAGAGGACACCCCTGTTTAGCGGAGTAACATGAAATGACCAAACTGGTAAATTACTCCCTGAAGAGATGTACTCCTGAATCACAACATTTAGTGAACCTGTCACAAAGATGGCTTAAAACAGGCACAGGCCCAGAATGGAAAGCTCCTGGCACACCTGGATTAATTTAAGAGGTTGCAACCGGACCTCTCCGTGCACAAAGGTTACTTTGTAGAATAAAACAAGCATGACTACGTGATCGTATTTTGCCTGGATCAAAGAATACGGGGCCAGTCGTACCGGAATCGGTAAAAAGGTGGTAACGAGGACTAAGGCCTCTGCCACAAAGGTCAGTATTGCAGAGCCAACGACACAGGAACGCTTCAGGGTCCGTATTACCACAGGGGGCGGCTGAAGATGAGCCCGACTCCCGACCAATCTGGCCCAGAGGGTGGAAGGGGGCGCTCGGGGCGCCGGGTAAGCTGGGCCCAGCTACGGGGGCCGAGCGTCGGCGGAGGGCGGCAGCACCCGGCCGAACCGGATGGGAGAGCGGCCCAGGCCCTCCTCCCAACCACGGTTTCGACCCTACGCCCAGCAGCAAGGACGCAGCCCCGACCGATGTCCTCTCCGCCGTTCCCTAGCCTCTCCGGGCCAGCGAGGCCCAGGCGCCCCTGACTCCCTCCAGAGGGCCGCACCGCCCCATCCCTCCGCACGGCGAGGCCCCGCACTCACAACTCATTCTTGCCGCCTTTCTCCCAGTTCTTTATCCACTCGGCTGGGAGCAGCGCCGCCATCTTCCCCGTGTAGCGCCGAGGGCCCGGATGGAACAGCGGCGGCGCCGGGTCAGAGGGGACGGACGAGCCGCGAGAAACCGCGGGATGCGGCCGCGCCGTGCGGAGAGCCGGCGGGGCGGACTGCGCCTGCGCGCGGGGGCGGCGGGGCGGTGCCACGACAGCGCGTGTGCGTTAGGATGGCGGGGCGGGGCGCGGTGCCTCCCGCGCGTGCGCGTTGAAGCGTCGGCGGTGTGTGTGTGGTGTGCGCGTTAGAGCCGTGCCATGCGCATTCGAACCGAGCCGAGCCGCGCCCAGCCCATTAGAGCCGTGCCCCGCACATCATTAGAGCCGTGCCCTGCACATTAGAGCCGTGCCGTGCCACGCTGCCCACGTTTGAGCCGTGCTGTGGTGCACGGTGCGCGCAGCAGAGCGTGGGGCGGGGTGTCTCGTGTTTTGCGTGTGCGTCGCAGTCGCGGGGCGCCGTGTTCTGCGCATGTGCGTTGGGCGCCGCCAGCCCCGCGGACGGCGGAGGTGCGAGACGCCCGCTCGCAGAAATGGCGAGAACGATAAATCCTTTGAATAAATAAACGGTTAAAAAGGATTTGTGTAAAACTTACTGTGACGCATCTAAATGGTCTTTCAGATACAAGCACTTAGGACAAACAATTGTATGGATGTCATATTCCGAGTGTTATCCCAAATGCGTGTGCCTATTTTGTTGCATGTCGCTCATCTCCATTAAGTTTCTGCATGTTGTTTTGTGTTCCTTTCAGTTGCTAATTGGGATATAAAGGTTAAACTACTCCATGTGGTCAGGCAGCACATGTTTTTGGTCTTTCCAGACATTTCTCTTTCCTCAAGTCTTTATTTCACCTACGTTCTCAGTCTTGTACGTGCTTCCTCCTCTACTGCAGTGTAAATTGCTTCACAAATTTGATTAAACTTAAGAAAATAGGGAACTTGAAATAAAATCAAAAGGTGAGGCCTCAGTCCCCCTGTACCAGTGGCAGCACTGCCGTGCTCTCTGCCTTGTGCTGTGTTCCCTGCACTGAACTGAAACATGCAGCTTGCCAGCCCTTGGTGTAACAGCTTTGCACTCACAAAATAGCTCTGATCAGAAAGTCTAGCATTCCATCAAATCCACATAACTCTACCTGAGAGAGGAAGTAGTGTTGTTTCAATTATTGTTCACAGCCAGTTCCTGCAAGCTGTGTATTGTGCAGAATGCTGCTGTTCTTGGGCCCTATGACTAACACTTACTACAAGGAGATCCCTTACAGCCCATAAACTCTGAACTAACACAGGTAATAGAGGAGGCAGATTCTCTGCTTCTCATATTTTAAATTAGATAAAGACCACATTCCAAGCATAGCATATGGAGTGTGATAGGAGATACACTCAGTTTACAAGTGCCTAATCTATTTATGATAGGTTATTTTTTTAAAAAAATTAAATATATGTAAAACATATATGTGGATGATAAGAGGCACAGAATTGCAGGCCTAAGGAATAACATGAGAGGGTGTTATAAGCAAATACAGTAAGTCGATTCAGAAGATAAGCCTAAGAAACACATAAATAAAAACCAAGAATCTAGGAAAATATATTAGGTGCAAGGATGTATGTAGGAATAACTATGTAAGGTCTGAATGTAAAAATGTGAGATTTTGCCTTCATGATGAAGAGGAGGAGACAGTCATGGAGAAATGCAGTAGAATAAAGCCATGAAGTCATTACAGAACCAACAGGTTAAATCACAAGTTTACTTGAGGAATCTAAACCACTTCTTTCTTGAAGTGTATTAGTAACAGACTGGGGCTGAAAATAGAAGACAGTATATGCAATGTAGAAATACACGACAGAAACAATTTTAAAATCTACTCTGAGAAGAGTTTGATTGCACAGTATTTCTAGGGTACTATACAAAACATCTGTGGTAGAATTTGTATACTTAATGAATATGCACTATACATATGACATATAAGCTCTAAAACATACTTATGCATTTTAATAAAGTAAATTAGGCAAAGCAAAATATTTTTAAGTATGTACCAATTCCTCTTCAGAATAATATGTTTTTGACACAGAGTAGTCTTTGTTCCAGGCTATAAAGTGATACTTAGTTTTGATTTATCCTTGCTTTTGTGGTGTACATCTTTATGTAGTGAAATGTCTTGCTCAGTACCATCTGATTTTAGCTGAATTGTGAGGAATTCCTAGGTTAAAAAATAAGACTTATATTTTAGTTCTATAAAACAGCCCTTATAGTTTATTCTTCATCTTTTCATGAGGCTTTTGTGTCCTAGAAAAAGCACCCTGGGCATCCCAAGATTTGTACAAATGAGTCAGAGAACCTTGTTAAAAGCCAGGACGGTTTTGTGTTTCCTTCTGTTATTTCTACAGGTTGACATTTACCTTTCTAAATAATGCAATAAAATAAAATTTTGAAAAGAAGGAAAAATTATGCCTGCAAAGGCAGGATATGTCACAGCACAGTCTTAAGTCACCTACTGTGCTTCCTGCCTGAATAAAGAAGTAGTCTGAAGGCTTTGTCCCAGCTACATTAAAGGAAATGCCTGTGTCACCACTGTGGTAACAGCTGGATAGCAGCAGGAAGTTATTTAACTGAACAGTAAATACAAGGTTTTCAAGGGTGTAGTACATTACCCAGCAAATACATAGCTAGAAAAAAAATATCAGTGGTAATTGGATGTTATTAAAAATACATTTATTCCTGGTTTTCTAAATAAATACTACAGACATCCATTTGGAGACCTGGAAATTAACAAAATCAGAAGAAGTAAAGCCTCCAACAGCTCATTTCCTCTGTATTAACCAGCTCCATGGAATTCAGGTGGCAGGGCACAGGTTTATTATCTGCTCTGAGTGCTTTAATTTTTCTGCACAGATAATTAAGAATGACTTTGGAATAAAATGTCTTTTATTATTTTTGTATCAGGCACTTTTGCATCATGTCCACGTAAAAATTAATTGTTCTAAATTCCCCCCTCTTTTTTTTTTGTAACAGTAATTGTTTCATGATTGCTCCTGTTCTTTTTCTCTAGACATTTCCTAGATTCTCACACAGAAGAAATAAAGGTATAAAGGACGCATAATTCCACATTATTCAGAGGATTTCGATTTGGTAAATGCTGTTTAGGGAAGGAAGAATCCTAAACATTAGCTAATACTGGCTGTTTCCATTGATCTGGACAACTGGAATGAGAAGCATTCTCAGACTGTGATTGTCAAACACAACTTGCAACTTTCAGGTTTTTTCATAGCTAAACTCATTGTCACTGTACCATCCTGAGCTATAAAATGACCCAGATTTAGTTAAGATCAATGAATATGGAGGATGACACCATTTTGGAGAGCTTTGCTTGTTTTCAGCTCACAGAAATCAGTCAGAGTTGTTTGCTTTTCTTTACCACTTGCCAACACAGCCAAGAGCCAACTGTAGATTTAGATTCCATTTCCAGGTCCCATTGACCAAATTTCTGGTCAAGGCTTAACTTGTTGGTTGTGTGTATATTCACACAACCTGCTGATGAATAATGAAGGGCAGAAGGACTAAATTAAACTCTTCTGCATAATGCCTGTGAACAAGGGGATTTGTTAAAAATGGTGCTGGAAGCAATGCCTGAAGTAATGTGATTTGAACAGCAGTTATTTGCTTGACAATATGTTTCAGTACTTCAGTGTGTATTTCTCTCCCATCAGAGCATATAGTTCTAAAGAATCCAGTTCAGTTTTTCTGATTATCATTGACAAAGAAAGACAAAAAGACCCCCACACACAATCTCTGTTTCAGCAGCAGCAACTTTGAGCAACAGAGAAACCTACAAAAACAGGGAACAGGATAATTACTTCTTTAATCACGGTATCACCAAATGGCAAAATGTTGGTGCAGAAGTGGAGATCTAGTAAGACCATTGCTGCTGGGATTTATTTGAAGAATGAAGAACAGCTGATCTAATGGGCCTTACTACCAGCCTGTGCTGGAGCCATTGCATTGACAGTTCCTGCTTGCCTGCTCTGAAGAATGATGGTACAATAAAAAATTAATACATTAATTAAGCAATATTTTGTCTTCCAGTGCATACACCTTCCTTGAAAATGCCATATCAAGGTCAATTACTGGAATTTCAAGGTAAGAGTGTGTAAAGTGTGAAAATATTAAAAAATATTTGAATTGTGCATATTTTGCAAGCTGAGCAGTGACAACATCACTGGCAGTGTAATTTGGAATATTGTAGTGCTTTCTAAGTCCAGTAATCCAGAAAAGCAGAGTACAACTTGTAAGGCTCACAGTTCATCATTCAGTCATTGATCTAGTAGATCTGGATATTCTTCAGGATGGCTCTGTTTCCTTACACCTCTTGGATTACACATATCTCACAGAAAATGGGATGGCTTATTGCACTCTGCTGACAAAATCCCTTTTGAAACTTTAGTCTGTAATAAGCCTGTGGTCACACAGACAAAGGGTTTGTTGTATCAGCTCCCTTTCCAAGTCTGTCCAGTGTTGGGAGAGCCAGGCAGTCCATGCTGATGTCCCAGCAGCTCTGCAACCTATGCTTACAACTTGTCCTTCTGCCCCTCTCCTCAGGCCTGTGTGCAGAGAAGCTCCAGGTGGCTGGAGCCTCTGGAGAGGATTGTCTGGGTGCTAATGATGCAGGAAATGTAGGAAGCCATCATTTTCGAACAGTCACCACTTATGAGTGGGTGGGCAGTACTTGCAGTTTGGCAGAGCTATTGGTAGGCTGTTAATGAAGTTAGCAGGCACTTATCCCTTGCCATAGGTGGTTTATTTTGAGGGCTTAACAGTATTAGTGCATTGGTAGGAAGAGAATATGAAGGTTTGAAGGTAAAACCTGAATTTGGTAAATCGGGATCTTACTAACACAGTCCACACCCTTGTTTGAGTTGTGTTACCAAGATACCAGGTATGTTAAAATGAAAGTGTGTCTGGCTAATGATAATCATGTCAGATAAATTCTAAACCCCTACCTAAACTTGAGGTTTGCAAACTATTAGGAGTCAAAGAAGCTGTTTCTGGAACTCTCAGTTGGGATTCCTCGTTCTTGATCCCAGCCAGGAAAGCAGTCTGGGGCATCTTGTCCATTGTTCTCAGTACTGCTGCTTCATCTCTGATAGTTTGTGTGAGTTCAAGGTCAGAGGATACTTAATTAAATACACCTGCTTTTGATGTGTGAAGAATATATTTTTTAAGCTTCTACAGCAATATAAAGCATTTAATAAGCTTATTTTGCTAAGATTTGGATGGTAATATTGAGTTGCCACATATATAACAACTCTCAGACATCATCAACAGGATGTGGGGATAATTAATGACCGAAGTGATCAGTTAAAGGGACATGTTTGTTACATAGCATTCCTCTTTGTTTCTCTCTGGCTCTTTTCTCCTGTCAGGGCATACATGTGGAAGCATGCAGGAAATAGGCAAGCATTGCCTTGAACTTGCCATTTTTCTACTTATTATATCAGACTTACATAGTACCTGTGTGCCAGCACTTATATTCCAGCATGAAGGAGTTATGAATAGAAAACCATGTATGTAGTCATATGTCGCATGCTTGCTAAGTCAAAAGTTCCAGCTCTAGATAATTATTTCTTGCATTAATCAGTTTGAACAGAACTAAGATAAATCATTAGTTGCATTTTCCTCTTCATTTGGCATTTATCTTAGCTTATCTGCTCAGGGGATTGTGAAGGGATGTAAACTGTTTGTCTCTGATTTGACATGACACTGAAGTGAACTTAGAAGTAGTTTCAGCAGCAGCATACTAAGTCATCAAAGGAAGATTTGATTTGTACATGTTCAGATGCTAACTTTCTCACAGGGAATTATCATGTATGTATGTATTATCAAGTTCAGTGCTGTTGCCATTATTTTATTGTTTTAGTTTTAATCAGAAGGTATTTTATTGCATTGTCTGATGAACAATGGATGTGGAAGTTATAGGAATGTTTGTCCTGCATAAGATTTCATTGCTGAAGCTGAAAAGGCACATCAGGTTTTTTCAGCTGTTATAAATTTGTATTGTGATATTGGCTTTGGCAGATGAATATTATATATTAAATACTTTTTAGCTATGCTAACAAGTCTTAAATTTAAAAGAATTTCCTAGGTACAAGGCAAGAAAACCCCAGAGGGCAAGGACAGTGGGGCCCAAGCTGTTATCAGAACAATAGAGCCCAAACTGTTATCAGCGGAAGATATGAAGCCCAGCTGCCCTCAGGGGAAGGATGAGGGGCCTGGACTGTTAACAACAAGTGACCATCTGCAGCAAAAAGGAAACCAAAACTCCAAAATAATGCTGACCAGCTAGAATAATGATGACCAGCAAAAATAAATGCTGACCAGCAGAAAATAAAAATTGTACAAAAGCATGATCTAAGAAGGCATAACTAGGGAGGGGATGCTTTGAATATGCATTAAAACTTCACAGCAGGGGGGGATAAAAGGAGGGTTCCCCAAAATACCAGGTGTGTTCCTGGCAAGGCGCCAGGGCACCCGGCCGTTTTAACCCTTTGCTTTATTTCTTTTGTCTCCTAATTGTCTTTTGTTTATATTAAATTATTTTTATAATTTATTAAGTGAATCTCGTTTTTAAGATCAGCTTTTCCTGTTTCTGTACTATAATTATGCCTCTATTTGTCTCAAACTTCCCTTCATACTCCTCCACTGCCTTCATGTAAATGTAACAAGAATGACGTTTATCACCTGCTTGCAACAAAAAGAAAGAAAGAATGTGCTGTAATACTAAATGCTGTGGATAAAGAGAAAGAGTGTCCTACTGCTTTGGAAGAGAGAATTAGATTTGATTTTTTGTGGACCATCATACAAATGCATGGCTTTCCTATCAAATGGCTGCATCTCTTCTTCAATGGTAGTGAAAGCACTAGATATAATTCAAAGGAAAAGGCAGCTTTCCGACATCTGTTAGTTATTAGTTATTCCATTTTATATTGTCATATTCATGAGAAAATGTTCCTTGTTCACCATTTTGTCATTTTTCCATATTTGATTTTCTCCTTTGCTGCACCTCTGAAATCCCAGCTCTGCATTGCATAGCATTTTTACTCCATTTGTTAATCTAGTACTAATGGTCCAATTGATAAATCAATGAAATGAGTAGGAAATAAATTTCATTAATTTCTTAGAGATTATGTCAACAAACACAGTTCCCTGTATGACCCTCTGTGACTCTTGACCCATTGTTGACTAAACAGTTTGTGTCAAAGAACTGTGTGCTAAGTCCAGTTTATGTTTATCTGACTCAAACAGGTTGTAACTGACCAAAATTTTTAACACGATTGTGTAAAGAAAATTTCAAAGAGTCTGTACTTTTGGTATGATCTGATTTTTTCAGTTTTATTTTATCTCATAGTTTTTGATGGAAAGGTTTCTGGGATGTTACATATGGGTCGTGAGTTGGGAGACAGAAATCGTGACTCAAGTGCTCTCTTGATCTTCAGACAAACAGCCCGTTTTATTCTTTGGAACCTACTTACACAGTCGGTTCAAAGCTCCCAGGTCTAGACCACTTACTGGTCAAGGCTTTAGCACTGCCCAGCTCTTTGACCAGTGATGTGCTTGGATATGAACTCAAACAGGAATGGCTGAGGGTCCCCTGTAACTGATCTGGGGACTTGTTCTACTTCTAGGCTGGTTGAGTTTTGGGGTCTGATATGGCTAAATTTATTTGGCAGCTAATAAGCTAGCTGCCATGGTGACATTGGGAGGCAATCTAACCAACCTTCTGCAGGGGTGAGAACTTTTCGATTTAAACTGTTACCATAGTTCTTGATTTAGACATCTAAACCTGAAAGTGGGTCTTTGCAAAACCATTTTGTGACCTCTGAAAACAAACTGCTTCATTTGGAGCAGTATCAAACCTCAACAGAGCAAGTGCCTTTGTGAAAATCACTGCTAATTAATGTATTAATAATGTGGTATGACAAGGACTTAGAAGATTAAATATTCATGTTCACATTGCAGAGTTAAGGTGCAAATCTCTTATTGTGCCAAAGATTCTTAAATAAATGATCTTGGCTTTGGGCTGATGTGGAATAAGTTTAGATGGATGTGACTCAGCACTGCAATAGAACTGTTTACTTCTTAAAGGCTCAGCATCACCATTGTGCTGCATCACTAAATATTATGTTATAGATTTCAGTTCATTATTTTCTGAATGAAGAGTGAGTAGTATGTGGAATTGCATCCTAAGTTATTGAGTATTGTTGTTGATTACTGAATAATCTTTATATGTTTTTTTCCAAATCAATCAAAGTGAGTTTGTTACTATTTCATTACTTACGGTATATTATAGTTACTTGTAATAACTAGAAGCTTTGAATCAAACTGGGGTCTTTGTAGGTGCTGGAAACCAAAGTGAGAAGCAATCCTTACTCAAAAGGGCTTTCAGTGTAAGCTCTGGAATCTGCAAATATTCTAAGACATTGTATAATTATGCTACTCCTGAAATTGTCCACACTATCTGCCGCAAGTCTTTGGAGATACCTGGTCTGAAAAAAGTTAGTCGCTGTTGTCGACATGCGCAAGGGGAAAACCAAAAAAATTTGAAAACATTATTCCAAGTAGCTAAGTTTTCCTGAGTATAACAGGAAGCAGGTCCCTGACATGCAACCAAGCACTCTGGCTACATTAAATGTGCTGGGTCAACAATGAGGTCACCTGAGATTTTAGAAAAGAGAAAAAAGTTAAAGGAATATTTTAATGTTCAGGACCATCTTAATCTTAGCCATGAGAATGATGATTTTTGGCTACAACTACCAAAGAAAATAACGTGTCTGATTTGGAAAATTCAAGTCTCAAACAAATTATGGTTTAACAGATTTAAATCATAACAAGCTGCAACTCTGCGGGAGCCGGAGGTGAGAGCAGGGAGTGCATTGGAATGCGCACTTTCCAGACATGAAACCGCCTGGAGAAGGTGGTGTGACATGAAGAGGCTGTTGGAGGTGCTGAGGGAAGAGAGGCGAGGCCGGCGCGGAGCCGGGAGCGGCGGGAACTGAGGCACTAAACAGACGGAGAAAGAGAGGAGTGGGGCCGAGGGGCCCAAGGAAACTGAGGGCGCTGTGGCGGCTCAGCTGGCTGAGGGGCAAGAGAAGCGGGGCTGTGGGGATCGAGGGGGCAGAAGAGAATTAGTGGAACGAGAAGCGGGGCTGAGGGGGATGAAAAGCGGAGCTGTGGGGACCGAAGGGGCAGAGGAGGACGAACGGAACGAGGAGCAGAACCGAGGGCCCGCTCTGCATTTCCCGCCCGCTGCCGCCACGCGCCGCCTTCCGCCGGCGGGAGCCCGCCCGCCGTGTCCCCACCGCGCCACCAGGGGACGCTGCTCCTTTCCGAGTGGCGCTGAGGCTGCCGGGAGCTGCCATCTTCTCGGAGAGCGCTGCCGAGAGCGGCTCCCTCGTCGGGGACCGGACGGGACGGGATGCGCCCGGTGAGTGCCCGCGGCAGCGGCGGGACCGGGGCGGCGGCGGGACCCGGAGGTGGTCCGGATTGCTTCAGGCGGTTTGGCTCTGCTCTCCGCGTGGAGCGGAGGGGCTCGGCCCCTCAGCTCTGCCCCCGCTATCACGGCTGTGCTGGGGATGTCGGGGGCCGGTGCGGCCGCCGCTGGCCCCGGTCGCTGACGGAGGCGGCAGGAGGTCCCGGCCGGTGAGGCGTTGTCATGGGGACGGGCGCGCCGCCCCTGCGGGAACGGCCGGGCCGGGCCGGGGCTGCCCCGGCGGAGCCCAGACCCTGACCCGAACCGTGCCCCGGCTCGAACCTTCAATGCTGCTTTTTGCAAAAGTGGATGAAAAATTGTCTATGCTAATAAGCGCTTCTGTGGTCTCTGAAGTTCTTTTGACATATTTGAGTATTGTCTCTCCTTGTGCACTCTTTTATTATTATTTTTTTTTATTTTTATTAGACCCGTCACTTTCTAGAACTGCTTCTTGTTAATAAAAATGCAGATTTGTTCGATTACAGTAGTTGTTAAGAATTCTATAGGGAGAACTTCGCTCAAAGCAATTTCTTTCAGCGGTAATTTAAGTTCAACCAGTTCTCTTGCACAATGTCTATGATCGTATGCTTATATATTTCTCATTAACAGTGAGTGTATTTCTGCTTCTTTACTTGTGTGATGCTTCTTTACTTGTGTGATGCTTCTGCTGAAAGCCCTCTAAATGGGTGTAAGTACGCATTTTGGTTTCGGTAATTTTTGCACTGTTTTTCATCTGCATCTGTTGCAAAATGCAAACGAGTTTGCAGCATTACTTTCATTATCCCTTCACTGCTACAGTCTTACATTGCAATTTTAATGCCAGTACTTCATGTAGCTAATTGGGATAATTTATTTTCCTAAAAGAACATGTAGAAATTACAAGATTTTACAGTAGACCAATTTTGAAGGAAAAGCAACCCACTGCATGAAAAAACCCTCTTCTACCTTTTTGTCAAATACCTTTTTTTAAACCTAATACCTGGATGAAGAGCAGTAGGATACAGATTAACTTAACTACTCATTGTTTATCCTGAAGTAAATCACCACATAACAGAGAAGCCAACAGTGTAAAAGAAAGCAAGTCTTTGTGTGATGGATTGGTTGGTTAAGCTTTTATCTGGATATTTTTCATTTTCTTAATTGCTTCCTTTTGCTATCTACTTGATTGGTTTGCAGTTTTCTTTGAGGTCCTTTAAAGAATCCCCAACTACTTCCTTTCATGAAAAGCTTGGCACCTACAACAGTGGCCAAGAAGGGCAAAGGAATAAGTGTATGATTGTTCTGCACCTCCCCTGACCTTGCCCTTTGCAATCAGCAGCAAAAGTGAAAGAATGCTGATGAGGATGGTTGGTTGTGCGTTTTTTTGACTTCTTCCACTGATATGAGGCAGACTTGCATTTGTTACTGGAAAAGTAAGGAAATATGTGTTCATATCTCAATTTTTGAAGTGTGAAAATGGATTTCATTTCAGGCCATGTGTATCTGTGTTAGAACTTCTAGCTGTTGCTGTCCTCCCAAGGTGGGTGGTACAGCTGCAGGGAGCTGAAGAGTTCCAGAAATCCAATTTGTAATCAGATACAGAATTTCCCAGGCGAGGGAAGTGTTGTGGGATTTAAATCTGTCTACTTTATGTTCTTTCTTCTTTTTTCTGCCCTATAGTTTTTAATTGTACAATTTTGTTTTGTTGTGTTTGGATGTTTTGGAGTATCCCCAATTTATATCCCTTGCTAGTTTTAGTAAAGCATCTACATTTCAGACTTTCCCTGACCTCAGACTCTTTCAGCTTTAGGTTATATTTTAACTAGGATTTCTTGGCCAAGGGAGAGAATTTTAATTTTTTTTTTTTTGGTCATAGCTTTGAAGTTGTGGTTTCATAAACAATGCTGAAAGTTATGTGAAAAAAGCTTTTAACCTTTTTTTTTTTCCTACCAACAGGGATGTAAATATTGTAATTGGTTCTAAAGATTGGTGGAAAATAGCAATAAAACCAGTATCTGCTTAGATTAATCCATTGCTATACTTGGTCTGATTGGATACTAATGTCTTAGGGACAATTGTTGTAAGTACCTTTTGTATTGTTTTGTTTAACAGTGTACAGTCCATTGCTGCTTTTTATTTTTCATAGCATGGGTCTTTTTTACAGAGTTCTAATCCAAAATATTCTGAGCATAACAATTTAAAGTCAGGCTTGAGAAACCACAAGATCTTTAAATATGAAAAGTGTAGCTGTGTGTGAAGACCGAAAGGCTGCTGAGATGGAGAAGGCATGCTGCAAAACTTGAATTGAGTGTCATTCCTGTCATATAAAATGTAAAATGAAGCTGCTTATGTCTTGCAGATCACTGTCCTTCCCCTTTAATAATTTGGTGAGTTTCTTATTGAATAGAAAGGCAAGAAGGTATTTTCAACAGGAAAAACTTTCATATTTTGTTTTTGGTAAAATATTAAAATTAGCTCCCAAGTTGTCCCCAATTCCTGACAAAGTTAAAATATCAAGGATAATCCAGGAGAAATTTCCAAGTTTACAAGATGATGAGGGATGTATGTGTATAAATACACATGCCTTATATATATATATATATATATATATGTGTATATATTTATGTATATATGCAGATTCTTCCCATTCTTTAATAGTGAAACATTCATGCTGTGACACCAGAAAGTATTAGGATGCTGTTCGTTCTCAGGATGCCACTGAGTGACTGTGAGTGTTGAGTTCAGCATGGCTGCTGTGGGCAGGAGCACTGGCAGGGCAGGGAATGCCCTTGACAGTGGATGAGGCAGGAGGTGCCGGTCCAGTGCTTCTCCAACTTTGCCTTGGAATCCAGAAGATTCAGCAGTTTTGCTGTGGCATGAATCATGTTGCTGTAGCTGAAGTTTCTTATCTCCCTGATGAAAAACACCCTCTTTTTCCGTATTTTTCTTCACTTAAATGTTTCAATTATTTTTGAAAGAAGAATGTAGCCCTAAAAGCTGAAGCACAGCTCATACTCAGGAAAGATCATCTCACGGCACTGCAGATTTTAATAGGCTTTTTTACTACTGGCTGCTCTTTTTAATAACCCCTGTTGACTCAGTAATTTTTTTCTGTATCTTAGCCACAGGAGCAGCATTTTACTTGGGATACAGCAGGCCAGTTCTTCTTATAGAAGCTGGTATTTACTCCTTCCTTCTGATACATAGAGCTAAAGTTCTGATGACATTTAACTTGAAAGTTATCAAAAAGGATTTTTTCTCTCCCTTAGCAGCCATGAATCCATCTTTTTTTGTTTCTCTATTCCATACCCATATGACTTTTTCATGAAGAAAAATGCTGTGTGAAAATAGTTCTCAAAATGGTATGTTTCTGTTGGCCTGGTTATGTACATTTTGTGGACAGGGAGGGCATAAAAGTCTTTGTGACTTAAGTCAAAAATCAGGAAGATGTAATAGCCTACTATAACTGTGAGCAGCTGACTGACTTCCTGTGATGACAAACCCTGAGGGGAGGCTAAGTAGGACCTGTTAGAAGAACAGACAAATAAAGCTGAGCTGATAGGGTTATGTAAGCTTTGGCACTGAATCAGGAGGCATTCTGTACAAACCCTCTTTCTAAAATAAATCAAAAATATCTGAACAGAACTTTTTTTTTTTTTTTTTTAAATGGCTATTGATAATTAGATATAAATATGCTGAAATTTGCAACCGCTGTTTAAATATATAATGTTTGTGGTCATTTTAATCTTTATAAGTAGGTTTTTAGTCAGCAGCATGCACCTTCCTTGATGTAATTGTAGCTGAGCAGACAGCAACTGAAGTTCATTGAAGTGACATATGCATAATCTGTGTGTCAGCTGGTACAGTATGTTCTGTTTGATATTTACTTGGTGCACTACTCACATTTCAAAATTCAGTCAACAATAAACACTAGCATGTACCCTTTGGTCAGGAACATAGGATTGTGCACGTAGTTTTCTGATTTGGAGGTTGCTGCCATGCTAGTCATGTAAAAAAATTAAAAATAACTCCTTATAGTGCCAATTGAGTTTGGGGTTAAGGACGGAAATAATCATATCTAGTAAAATATACTTGAAAGGGAAAAGTGAGTTTTGTACTTTTCCTTTGATACTTTTCAGCTCCAGATAATGTGATCATGTATTTTTGCATAAAATCAATACTTGTTAATATTTTAAAAGCTGAATTAAACATGTTTGTTTTGCAGATCTACAGTGTACAATTTTGCATTTTGAAGAAGTTAACCTTTTTGTTATATATTTTTGTCTCTACTTTTTCTTCTGAAACATAATCAATAGGCTATATAAATTGGTAATTCAGGTTGAAGGAAGGGGGTGTCTTGTGGCAAATAGCCTTCAGATGTTTAAAACCAGGATTAAGCTTGACTCAGCTTCTGGAAGAAGCCTTTCAGGCTAAAATAGACATTTTTCACTCACTCATATAAAAATATATATAATATTCAATAATAGTTCAGTAAAGATATATAATATTCAATAATAGTTAAGATATCTGGGTTTTAGAAGTGAAGATGATCTTTAATATTTCTGGACCTTCTACTTTTAATTCACATGTGGTTAATTAAAACCTATGCAGAATGCCTTAATTTCATTATATTTAGAGTATATACTGATCTCAAGTTGGCTACTGGTATATATTGCAAAGTCTTGTGTGTCCATCTTAGGTAGCAGATTTTTGTGAATTTATGTTTCTTAGCTGTAAACTATTCAAAAATTAACCCTCACTCATTTTTCTGCTGCAGTTAATAGCTGTCTGAGTGCTGTTATGATGCCAGATATTGTTCTAAATCATTATTCCAACTAAATTGAGTTAGGCAATGGCTAAGAAACCTGTGCAGAAATGCTCTACCTAACCTAGCTGTAATTTTACACTTTGAATAGTTGCTTTTAACAGTTGTTTGAAGTAGAAATAATTAACATGATACTTTATTTAAAGTAGTACTAATGTTGTATATAAAACAGTACTTTACACAGGCAAGGAGTTTGCCTCAATGTTTGATAAAGATGTTTCTCATAGATAAAACTGTAGTGAAATGTAAACCAGCCATGTTTTGAGGGACTGTTTTAAGGGAAGGGCTTCATAGTGTGGCTGGAACATTGTTAAACCTTGCCTGTACTTGGGAGGGACTGGTCCTGCTTCTGTTGTTGCAGTTGTTAGACATTGCTTTGAGAGGCTTTTAGAATGATAGTTGAACCTTTCTTCTCCAAGTGACCATGATTAAATTATGTGGTTGATACAATTAGAAAAAGCTAGTTCATATTAAAGAATTGATCTGTTGTGATTGTACCTTCTGTGTCAGTACTTACTACTTTCCTGGTATATGCTTTTTGTACTGTTTTGATTTTGAGGATTGTCTCCAGAGAATCCAAATGTGGCAAATATTTTCATTATCACCATGGGGAGGGCATAATTTCTATTTTGTTCACAATGTTAACTGAAGGATTTTTGAACTATCATAGCATTGTAGAACAAACAAATGTACATAAAAAATTAAAATGTAAAAAAATTAAAAGGAAGATTTTTTTCACTGTTTCTGAAATAATCTCTATATAGATACAATAGAAATAGAGGTATACTGCTATTCATACAGCAAAACCCATAAATATTTGTTTGGGGTTTTTCCGTGGACAGTTTGAGAAGGAGTCTCTGAAAGATGTGAGGTAGGTTTTGTTTGTGTTCTTGCAGGAAGTCTTTCAGGCATGGAGATGAGAAAATTACTATGCAGTTAAGTGGTTTTGAGTGATACCAATTATTTCAAATGTAGTAGTGGTAGATGCTTAAGGTCACTTGAGATCTTTGCAGGAACAGTTCTAGAGGCTTAAAAGTAAGGTTTTATAAAGAAATCGACATGAACAATAAACATGAAAGCTTTTAAGATTTCATTATAAAAAATAATTGTTTTAAATATATGTATTTGTATAAAGAATACGTGTTCTGTGACAGCTTTCATATTACTAAATGTAATTACTGGTTTGGGTTTTTTGCCCTTCAGAGTCAAAACAAGCATATAGGTCAGATTTGTAGGTCAGTCAATGCAATTTATTCAGATGCTATTTCTGAGTTTGCTAAGCTGAAACAGAAAGCCACAGTATAATTTCTACTGTTATTACATTAGTCATGAACTGACGGACAGACGGAATAAAAGCTGGTGCTCAGAGGTCTTGTATCTATGATTACATGAAGCATCCGTACCAGGTGACTGATGTCGTGTTTTCTCCACCTGCTTAATTATCTGTGTCATCTTGGCAGAGGATGCAGCAGTCCTGCAATACATAGGCATTTTAACTTCCCCCTCCCCTTTCTGGACCCTAAAAAAGATTTTGTAGAAGCTAAATCTGGTGTTATAGAAGTAATCATTGTAACATCTGCATTGACGTTGCAGAATGTATAATCAATATCAATGCAGGTTGTGAGGAAGCTATATTTTTGTGTGCTGGCCTACCTTATATAGACTGGAAATAGATATATTCGAGGATTACTATAGAAAATGGAGAAGAACACTTGTTCAGTTAAATCATACTCTGTTCTTCCTTACATGCCTTTCCTTTTGCTCATTGCTGAACTATTACTGCTTTGTGCTAAGAAGTTTATTTGGACAATCTCATTATAATTTAATTTACCTCTTTACGATGTGTAACAACAGTAGCCAAGACTTTTTAAGTGAATAGTATCACTGCACTTGTCTGGACAGAGATGAATGTTTACTGTGCTTTGATTTCATCCATGTAGGGATGAAGGTGATGGCTCTGTCAATTTGTGGTTCTTGCACAGGACCTGCTGCAGCCAAGTTGCTTTGTTTCACCCTCAGCAAAGAAGGGGCTTCTTTGAGTGCTCTTAGCAGCTTTCTGGCACAGAAGGGACACAGGCAGAACTGGTAGTTGGTACTCACCCTGGAAAAGTGTAGGCAGGGGTAGGAATGTGTGACAAGTGCTAAGAAGAATGGCATTCCTTCATGGAGGGAAGGGAGGAAAATCTGGGGTGATGGCAGAGGCACAGGAATTTTTGTAGAGGGTGTAGGCAGGGTGTGGAAAAGTGGAAGCATATGCTGGACATAAACACTAGTGCTGGGTAGTCCCAACATACTGATCTTAAAAAGCAATGCCCAGCACTTTGGTAAAATGACCCAGTGAAATATCTGATAGTTTATTTCACAAGATATTTTGCTAAAATACAAATTGAGGCATGTCTTTACAATATAACACAAGAAAAAAACCTTTTTGATGATGGTTTTAGCAGTTGTTGCCCACCTGTAATGGGCATGGGGGTCATGGCCTTCATATGAGGGTAATATATAGTTGTGTTTGAGAATTGACCTCTAAAATCTTGCAGCTATGGTCTGGTTCAGGTCAGTATTTTAAATTTAGTAACTTTGTATTTTGGGTTCAGAAGCCTTTTGGCAGGGTTTTGGCCAGAACTTTAATAAAGTATTTTGTTGATTTCATTCTTGCAGTCTTTATTAAGTGATATAACATGCTTTTAAAGCTATAAACCTGTGTTTCTTCAGGTAAATGTTTATAGGCCTCTAAGACATCTTGATTTTTCTGCTTTTCTTCACAAATTTTTTATTATTTTGGTTTTAGTACCTTGGTGTTTGCCTCTGTGTGACAGGTAATACGGGCAAGGGTGTAATGAGGGAGAAGAGGAAGAGTTGTTATTTTAATATATAAAGGATAGTAGCTGAATTTAGCAAGCTTCCAGGGTTGTGAATGGTTATGATCTAGCCTTCTGTCTGGGAAATGAAAATCTGTATTCTTTGTTTAGGAAATCTAAAGGAGAACCGTGCTTATGAAGAGATGACGTGTAATGTCCCACAGAACTCAGAAGCTTGTGCCTCTGCACACACTGACAGTGTCCAGGAATGGGCACAGGAACATGACCGACAGGGAACTTTTGTTGGATTTCCACAGGACTGTCCTGTTTCGGTGTTAGCTCTAGCACAAGCTGGCTTTGTTTATACTGGAGAAGGTGACAAAGTGAAGTGCTTCAGTTGCCATACAACTATTGAAGGATGGCTGCCTGGGGATTCTGCAGCTGAGAGGCACAAAGAGCTTGCCCCCAAATGCAAGTTTATTACTGAATCTGCTTTTCTGGAAACTAACATGGATCCTGTTGCCCAGAACTCCCAGAGCAGAACTGAAAATGGTTCCGGCAATTCAGCCCTCCCATGTTCTCTGGATGACCCTCATGTGGAGGCAGATTACCTTTTGAGAACTAGGCAGGTTGTGGATATGTCAGATAGTTTGTATCCTAAAAACCCTGCTATGTGCAGTGAAGAAACAAGGTTAAAGTCTTTCCACAACTGGCCGCTCAGTGGCCAGTTAACTCCACAGGAATTAGCTAATGCTGGATTTTATTATACAGGTGTTGGTGACCAGGTGGCATGTTTTTGTTGTGGTGGAAAATTGAAGAACTGGGAACCCACTGATAGAGCTTGGTCAGAACACAGGAGGCATTTTCCCAAATGCCTTTTTGTCCTGGGCCGGGATGTTGGAAATATTTCAAGTGAATCTATTCCTGCTGAGCATGGCATAAGTGGTCTGAACAATGCACAGCACCCAAGGAATCCCTCTATGGCAAAATATGGAAAGCGCTTACAAACATTTTTATCTTGGATATATCCTGTTGACAAGGAGCAACTTGCAGAAGCTGGATTCTACAGCATAGGTAAGCCAGACCTTGAAATGACTTAATACCTTTTACAAGGAAATTGTACATGAGGAAGCATCTTGTTGTGAAAGAAATCCACAATTTTTAAAATTTTTATATGTAACAGTTTGCCAGAATCTTTTTATTCTGTAAACTTTACACAGTTTTTATGTAAAATTGTATACATTGTATCATGTATGTTTAATAGCAAAACATAGACTTGATCATAAATTTATTAGCAGTAAAACAGCTAAGTATTTATTTTGACTGTTAAAACCTTTACAGTACATCTCAAATAATGACAATTTTTTTAGTTAATATTTTTTAAGAAACGAAGTGCTGTCCTCCAGACCTTAGGTGTAAGGAATGGGCCTGTGGCCTGTACAAAAGCTTGTGAACAAGACAATCCAGGTTGTGTGCCACTGTACTTAGTTAACATGTGTTTGCATTATTATGGCATGTGGACACCCAAAACCAGCAAATACCACTACTGCCTAGTTTATGAAGACAGTGGTACCAGTGGAAGAGCATTTACTCTTAGACATGTAGTGTTTGATTTGGCTAAGACACCATCTCTGTGCATTCTCAATTAGATGGAATTGCACAGTACCATTTAAAACTCCTCACTGAGAGATACTGTACAAGTGCAAAGTGTTGCTCTTACTTGGTCACAAGGAAAAGGGGATTATCTGGGATAATTTCTTGCTCTCATCTTACTTCTCTCTCAGTAGGTCTCAAAACTTTATAGTAGGATTCCGTTTATTTTACTTGTGGCCATAAATAAAATCTTTGCTATATTCCTGCATGGATTATAAATGGACAATATTTGTACCTACTCAAACTATTTTATTGATTTCTTCTGGGATTCATAAAAGTGTCCAAAGATTCATAAAAGTGTCCAAGATGGTGGAGGTGCACTCACTTGGCACCAGCTTATCAAACCAAGGGCTCTTCAGGTGATGTCTGTGAAAACTGTTCCCTGTGGCCTGAGAAGAATTTAACTCTCTAGGCAAACACTATCCATATCTCCTCTCATTCTAATAAAAATAATATTTAAGCAGTTTCTAGTGCAGTCCTGGATCACAGTTGGTACAGTGCTGGAACAGAGAGGATGCAGTTTTCCTCTGCTGGTTTTGCTATTGCTAGTTAGGGCCTGTTGATCATAATGGGAAATGGAGGACCACAAACTCATGTAAACATCTCTTGTTCTTTGTGGCAACATCTTCAGGCCTTGTTTACCGTTGGATTGAGCTCCATGATAATATTCAGCTTCTGGATTTTGTCTGTATAATTAAAATTCAGGAAAATAAAATAAAATTCGGGAAACTTCTCTTATTTTGTGTTTTTTTAAGCTCATTTCTCCCCTGAACACTTGTTTCAAACCATGTGTGTTGTCCTCTGTTAAAATGAATTTATTTTCAGTTGAAATTGTAAATCAGTAAAATAAATATTTCTCACCTTAATGTTACGTTTTAGTTGAAAGCTTGGTATTATACCTACACAAAGTATGTAACTTTATTCTTGTGTGTTTCCTCAGGTAATGGTGATCATGTTGTGTGTTTCCACTGTGGTGGAGGATTGCAAGAATGGAAGGAAAATGAAGACCCTTGGGATCAACATGCCAAATGGTTTCCTGGGTAAGGTATCTCAGCGTTTTCTTGGTGTATGTCTGAGTCTTAATTACAGTACATTGCATTTTAATGACAGAGCATACTAATAAAGGCTTGAGAAGGTTGATTATAGCTTAACACTGTTAAGATTTATGCAAATAATTTTATGTTGTCTTATTTGTAGTTTTATTAAAGGGAAGGTATCTGTCTGGATTTAACTGCCGCTTGCTTTCTCAGCGAGAATAATTGTGAAGCTTTGTCAATATATATCTGAAGGTTTTTCTTGTTGTCCAAGTGCTACATTGTAATGATTGTTTTACTAGCCTGGTACATGTAAAAGTTTGTAACATACTAAGATACAAAATGAGTAAACAGCTGCCATAGAGCAAACAAACAAACCCAAAGGAGTCAGTAGTCGCATGGAATGTAAAAGATAGTTCTCTCTAATTTGAAAGGATTAAGGATTCCAAACAATAGTAGAAATACAAGATGTAGTTTTTAGAAAGATTGCCAATGTTGTCTAAAACCTGTGTTGAGGAAAGGAAGAATAGTATGACTCAGTAGTTCCCACAGGTGGACAGAAGCTATCCAAATACAAAGACTTAGTTACTTCTATAATATTGATATAATCAGTGTCTTTTATGCATTGACTCACAAATTTCTCTCCTGTGGTGAAAAGCTCTCTGGAAGTTAGAGACTGGTAATTATGCATTAGAAGTTCCCTTTTTTAATACTGGTACAGGCAGTTTTTAATTACTAGTCTCTGCCACTTGAAAGAGATATGATTCCAAGTTTTTAGTGTGGTGCAGTGAATAGTTTAGGAATGTTTCCATGCTACATTTCACTTCTCTTTTATGGGTTTGATTTTGGTTTAGGTTAATTAAATTATCTCAGGTTTGATTACTTCCTCTCAGATCACAGTCTTTTTTGGGGGTTTTGTTTGCGCATCAGCCTCAGTGACAGTGTATCAGTTTCACAGCAGCTGTCTGTTCCTGAAGGTGAAGTAACTGCTGGAGCTGGAGAATTCCTGTTAAGGAATTATGGCATTCCCTAAATCTTCTGGTAGGGAAGAGCTCTGCCCAGTGGCTAAGACTGACTGAAAAATAATGAAAGAAAGCATGGAAAGCACCTGTCTGACCAGTGACTGTTTGCTTTGATTGTGAAAGACTAAAAGAACAAGCATTTTAACATAATGTTTGTTTTACATTTGAGTGAGCCTTTACTTTTAGAAATGTGTGTCATGATCTGTCATGGCCAACTCTTAAGCTTTCTTTTTTACCAAAAATATAAGAAATATATACTGCTTAATTAATTAATACTGCTTAATTGTTTAAGATGTTCTTAGAACTATTACGGTGACGTCACAAATGTGACTAAATATTTAGAGATTTTTAAAAAGAGGCAGTTTGTATAATGTAGGAAATTTATCAAAGCCTCCATAGTCATGTAATGAATTTTTGTAGCTAATGCAGTTTTGTTAAATCTAAATATTCTTATTTTTAGGTGCAGATTTGTGAGCAAGGAAAAGGGGATAGAATTTATAAATAATGTTCACTTAAGAGATGGATGTAGAGATTCAACAGTAAGTTTCTTACTTATTAATAATTTTGGTGAAATAGAAAAAATCAACATAATTTTTATATGAAGCTACCTTTTAATTATGTGCCTATCATTTAATCTACCTGGTGTTACTTTCATTGGCAGAAAGTGAAATAATTGTGGTGTGTTTTGGTTCTGTCAGTCAGGGTGTACCCATCTTCCAGTGCTCCATAGCTGGGTTATGGATCACAGCCAGGGCACCTTGTGAACGTTGTGCATTGGATACTGAACAAGTGCCATTTGTTTTATAGTCTGGGAACCTTAGGTTTATGATGAATAATAGCAGCTATATTTTCTTTTCTTGATGGTAGAGCATTGTTAAATTTGTATGTAGTCACTAAAATGTAAAACTGATAATATTTTAGAATTCTTTTGTAGACTAAGAATCATGAACACAGGATTATTACAGAGATGGGTTAAAATTATAACAAAATACTCATTCTTTTGTTCAGACAGATTAAATAGTTTTAGTCACTAAAATAACTTGTGATCGAATAGCTATGTTTTTATTTTGTAACTGTATATATTTCCATCTACTTTCTCCAGAATTGTAATTTTGTTTCTTTATATTTCACTTTTAGACAGAAGCTGCTGAAGGGATAATACTTCCTAAAGGTACTTGTTTAACACTTCCCCCCATTTTGGAATATCCATATTTGAATGTATAGTGACAAGAAGGGTTAATTTTAAAAATAACCTTATTACATTTTAAAATGAACCACAACAGGAAAATTGTTGGATGATACTCTTCCCTTGCTTCATTGCTTCTAAAGAACTTCAAGAATGTATTTTATTTCTCTTAGAGGAAATATAATTATCATTTGGTAAATAATGTAATAGTTGTGAACCATGGAAGAAGTTTGTATAGGATGCAGTCTTCTAGCTAGTGAGTGTGCATCAAGTATTGAATTAGTAGTGCTGTGGGATGAATGTTGAAGAATACTGAACAGAAACAGCCCTTTCTCGTGGGTCAGGAAGAGTTGGTCTGTCCAATGGCAAGGACTAGGAAGTTGAGCAAGTAGTCTGTGTTATTATTACGCCTTCCTGCAATGCTTTCCACAAATACCAAGCAATAAAAAGACAAAACAGTTAAAGGGGTAGTTGGAGGCCAGTCAAGCAGCTTCATCCCTGGTGTCTTTGAGAAGACAGGTGTCTGTTAAGGAAGGCAGAAGCCTCCCTTGAAATGGAGAAAATGTAAATCCCCTCCCCCCTCCAAATTATTACAATTTTTAAATCAAGGGGTTCTCAGGCAAAGATATGGGAATAGGAATAACAGTTCTTTATTAGGAAAATTAAAATAAAAATACAGTAGTACACAAAAAATGACTAACAGAGTCAGAATACAACTGGCACCCCGTTGGGCAGGGTGTCGGTAGCAGTCTGATTAAATGGTGGCTGCAGTCCTCCTGGAGTGACAGATGTGGTTCTGTTGAAGGAATGATCCTGTAGAAGGGTGCAGTTTTCCTCTGAAGGTCCAGTGGTGGTGTAGATGGGTCCCGTTCCCTCTGGGAATCCAGTGGAGAAAGGCTGCCTGTGGTGTTCCAAGGCTCAGATTATATCCAGGTAGGAATGCTTGGCTCCTCCCCCTGGGTGGAGCATCTCCCAATGGGATGATGTCATTTTATCAGTTGTGCAGTGAGACTCAATGGCCATTAACAGAAGATATCTCTCTGGAGGGAGGATGGGTGGAAGAGGTAAAGAACACTGCCACACCTGGTTTTTAGCAGATGGTAATAGAGCACATACCTTTGGTTACATCTTGCATTGCAACCTAAGACACCAGGGAATGGGAGCTATTGCTGGTAAGAGTGGCTACACAAAACCTGCTTAGAAATGTCTCCCATACTGCTCATTAATGAAGGTGAAAATAAAAGAACTTAAAAAAAAAAAAGTCTTAGTTATTAAAATTTTTAAAATATTGCTGTTCGAACAATGTTGATAAGTAAAAGGAGGGTGAAGGTCCAACAGACTAAATATTGGTTTCCCCAAGTAGTGTTGTATCTTACCATGGATAGACCTGCTTGTTGGTGGTGGTGCTGTGTTTTGGTTTTATAAATTCAAATTATTAATTAGTTTCTCTCAACATATGTATGAGGTTTTTTTCTTCCCTGAACTGAATTAAAATTGATATAATGATACTTATCCATTGTGACTTGTAACTTTGGATGAATTTCATTTAACATTCAGCTACAAAATTTGTGATGATAATTATATAGGGCACATTATTTAATTTGAAGTAGTTGATTTGAACAGCAAATCCAGGAGGATTTCTATAATATAAATAGATGAGGGGAGACTGGGAAAGATAGGATAGAAGAAAACTCAAATCTGCAGTCTTTACAATTAGCAAAATTCTCAAATTGAAAATGTGGTTCCTTTGGCTACGTATTTGTTTGCAAATATGTGTCTTAGAGTACTGCAGTCAAAATTGTCAGATAATCAGATTCATCCTTCTTAAAGTGTTTTTGTTTTGTTTTTAATTTCTTGTTTTAGATGATCTCTTACAGGATCCTTTGGTACAAAGTGCCATAGCCATGGGTTTCAGTTTGTCTGAGATTAGGAACACCATGGAAAAGAGATTGCAGATGACTGGAGAAAGTCACACATCTGTTGAGGATCTGGTAGCAGACTTAAGTGCTCATAAAGAAAATACAAGGGAAGAAGAACCAAATGAAATCCCAGTTGAGCAAGATGAGCTTATTCAGTTACAAAACCTCTGTGTGTACTTTCATATCAGTTCTTTAGTCTGTGAAATATTTTTTAATGTTATCTGTTTATTCTTCTCTCTGATCCCAGTCTTACCTATGGTAAACTTACAGTATTGTGAATTAAAATTGAAGATATTTGGTTTGGGACATTTAAAAAAAAACCCTTAACAAACAGGGTGTTAAAATACTTGGAGTGTAGCAGCATTTATAAATATCATCTCTAAAATAAGTAGTATTGGTATCTCAAAGGTGTGTAATACTGACAGTCTAGTATGCTTCTGGGAAGTGTTGTATGTGCTAACAAAAAAAGCCAAAATCGTTGTGACAATTATATTTAAAAATAAAAGCAAAAATAGCTACATGAATATAGTTATAAGATGAACTATTGATGTGGCAAAATGAAATAGACATAGGGATACATTGTCATATTTGGTGTATTTAATACAAAAAAGTCATAGTGGGAGGGCATTTATTTTGCAGTATATAACTTTGCTTGGGGTAGAAGTATTTTCATTCTTGGCCAATGAGAACAAGTGTGCATCTAAATGGTGATTTTATTCAGTATTTATGTTCCATCTTTTCTGGGGCATGCAAGTCATGCTCAGAAAGCCCTTGTGGTACACTCTGCAAACAGACCAAACCCAGGAGTTCTGATTCAGGAGACATGTAATTTAAGACAAGCATATGGGTGAATTTATAGGGAAGGCAAAGACTATCTGGTTGGCATGATAAGCAGAGATCTCACCAACCCACTCCTTTTAATAAGATTTTTAATAGGACATTGTGGGAGATGAAGAACTTGCAATGCAGCTGGACCTTGTTTTGGTGGTTGACTGTGCAGAGCTTCCCCCAAGTGTCAGGGGAAGGTGAATTTTATTTTTTCAAATGGGGCATATTGGAATAATAAAGAGCTCATGTACAATGCCAAATTGACTCCTTCTGCGTTAAAGATTTTAAGCTTTTTGAAATATTGGCATTTTGAAAACGGGGGCAGGGAAGGAAGTCACATCCTTATTTTTCTCACTGGGAAAATTCAGAAAAAGAAATAAAACCCAAATTACTTAATCAGTAGCAATGAGCCTTTCTTTCACCTTCTGCTCAAATTTTGGGGAACTTGTCAGTGAGAGGTCTGTGAAAAGAAATGTTTCTGATTGAAATATGGATATCCTAAATTCTATAGGTATTTCAAGATTTTACAAATACAGACAGATGCACTCGCTGTTTGCATTGGCCTGGAAGATGTAATGGGATAGAAGGGGAAATGAAAAAAGAGGATTCCATGCTGCAGCTAGGATTCCTCGCTCTTGTAATTTTTCTTGGTTCTTTTTAAGGGTGTGACCTTTAAATGATATGAAGAAAACCTTGTCCTTGTGCATAAAGAGAAAAAAAAAAAAAAAAAAAAAAAGAATGAGATTAAGTGGTAGTATGTTAACTTCTTTTTATGTGTCTATTTTCCTTAGACCTCAGTACTGAAGAGAAGTTAAGACGTTTGCAGGAAGAAAAGCTCTGTAAAATCTGTATGGCTAAGGACGTGTCAGTTGTCTTCATTCCCTGTGGTCACCTAGTTGCCTGTAAGGAATGTGCTCAATTACTTAATGAATGCCCTCTATGTCGTACGGATATTATGAAAATACAGGAAATTTTTATGTATTAATGAAGTACACAGCATTATGGCCACAAATGTTTCCTGTTTTATTACTTTAAAAATGTGTAATGTAATGTAAAAAATGTAGTTAATTCCAGAATGTAACCATATGGCAGGATTTAGATTTTTCTGCTGTTAAACTCTACACATTTTAACACTTTACAAATTATTTTCCTTAGATGAAATTTTTTGTATGTATAATGCAATATGTATGAAAGGCAAATATGTATATTTTGTAGCTTCAATTCATAGACCTGTTATGAGAAAGCCCAAGTAATGTTAGCCTTTATTTATGTGATCATTCCTTTGCTTCACTTTGGTAGGACTCTGCATGACTGAAGTTTGTGCAAACAGAGTTGTACAAAGAGCCTGTCCCTATATAAAATTCTTAAATAAGTTAATTCAAAATATAATTGTACACATGTATATTATATCTGAGCTTTTTTTTTCTAGCTTTTTAAAAATATTATGTAGGATTGAAAATAGTCTCTTTTTTTCTGTAACTTTGGTTGTGACACAGTTCAGACAACACACATAAACCTGCTGCTGTAACCTTATGGTTACTTCTGCTACTTTATAGGTTTGTCTGTTGTAATTTAATTCCTGTCTCCCATCTATTTTTCTGGTTCAGATATATAAATTGTCTTCAGTAAACTGGTTTTACTCATCTGTTTTTCACAAAGATCCATCTTTATATAAAATGTACATGAATTTTATTGATTAAAAGATAACTCAAGAGAAATGAAGGACATGTACCCTGTGCCCTTTATGAGAGGAGGCTCATTTTAAATTTGGCCCCTACACATAAAGATGGTCAGTTTGACATTTTTCTTCTTTGTTTTTTTTTAAACATCATTATCAGTATCATCCTAACTGATTTATCTGCTAACACTTTGCACTGCTTCATATCATATATTTTCATCTATTTTTATCTCCTAGAAAATGCTTTTTTAAAATTCACTGGCAATGAATTAGAAATTTTTCAATTTTGTTCATGTCAGTTTGCAGCACTTAAATTAAAAACTTAAGAAGTATTCTAATGAATGCCACCTTAAAATACTTAAACTATATTTTGCTGGACTGATCCTTAATTTCTGATTTTTAAGGTATCACAGCTTTGTATTTAGGTACAGCTGTTTTACAATCACTGCTTAATTATGTGACTTCCTTATTTTGTGGAGCTGCTGATATGTTCTGTGTATATATTTTTGAGTTCTACACACTAAGGTTTAGAATGTAGAATATACAGAACACTGTTTTTCATGTTACAAAAGTTTTGGATACACAGAAATGTATTATCTACCTTTTCTATTTTTTTAAATCTATGCTGTGTAGTGGTATGAATATTTAAAATAAAGTGCAATCCAATGTTCCTTGATCAGTGTATTTGATTCTCACATTAAAAAAAAACCCAGAAGACTGCTTGCTGTTGCTTTTTGTTTTGTAATTAAACTTGTTAATTTAACCTGAGTGCTATTAAGGATAATGAATATATTTTAATCGGAAAGGAAATAAAAATCTGTTGCTTGTATAAAGTTTGTTAATTATAAATATAACATTAGTTTTGCTATATTTTATGGTTGAATTTGGTCTTGGGAGTAGATGATAAGTAGAAATTAATAAAGAAATCAATTTTATTTTTCCATTCTGTGCCTTTGTGAGGAGTTTAACATTTCAGATAATTAATGCATACAGGGATTTTTTGGGACAGATATGGACTGGCAATCCAGACAGCCTTGTTCCTAGCTCCCACTCTTCCTTACAGGGAGGGTTTTCTGTCCATATCAAGGGAAATCAAAGAGGGGTTCTTAGCACAGTGTATCTTGCCTGAAATAGCTTGTTTAGTTAAGGCTGCACACCGTGTGGTGCTGACTTGTTTAAGCAGATGGTTGGTTACCTAAGCTTGACCTGAGTCATGTGAGAGAGGCTGTTTGGATCAGCTGGATACAACTCGCAGGCTGCAGAAGCTGGCAAGGGGCTCAAAGTCCTGTCTGCAAAAGAGACTGACCAAATTTAACTAAACTGTTACAAAACTAAATCTCAGCAAGGAGGTGATTTGGGGTGTAAATGTAGTATGTAAATTGTCTGAGAAAAGCTGGGACGTAGGTCACACACAGAACCTTCTACACTCCAATGAAGGGCAAACACATTGTCCTACATTGCATGATTGCTTCATGGTAAAGCTTGTTAACTTTTGAAAGGTATACTTCTATATTTTTATATACATATCCCTTACTGCAACTTTTTCATTAATATAAAAGATACAGTTATATAGCAATTCAAATTGTAATCACTTAGGGACATTAAAGGGTTAAAAGCCTTTTAGTGAGATCACAAAATAACTGCTCTGCAGGTTCAGGTTTTTTTTTTTTTAAAAAAAATATAATCAGAGTTCTATTCAGACTAAATGTGAAAAAAAATAATTAGCGTAGTCATCAAATTCTGACGGCTTGAATTAGGAAGATGTCTTTCCAATTTACTTTGATTTTCATTATCTTAAAGAAACAGAAGAAATTACATGGCTTCTAATATTGGGCTGAGTGTTTAAAGAGACAGAAATGAAGGATGCAAATGAATGGAGTGGAAGCACAGGGGCTTTGAAAAGGAGGTTAGCAGCAGGACATGGGTGTCCTGGGAGTTGATTTTTGTATGAGTTACCTGGGAGCAATGCAGTATGTTCAAGTATCAGTATTCAGTAACTTTGTTCTAGTGGCTTCTGTATACTATCTTTCTTTGGTGTTATTTGTAGCAGCCGAACTACTTGCTACTCTGGATAAATGAGAGATTTACAAGGGTTTTCTAAAAGGTTCTGAAAGTACGTTCCTTAAAAAGCAAGGGAAGTGTGCGGCTTATTTAGAAACAGAAGGCTAAAATAAGGAGAACTCAAAGAGTCGATGTTATTGTTAATGCATGGAGCTTTTTCTCACTGCCTTGAAACGTGGGGTCTAAAACACACAAACTTATTCAGCTTATTGCAGCAGCTTCTGTCTCTACAGCTTGGAGCTGTCTAGACTTTTAAAATTTGTTTTGAGACTTGATCTTAAGCTTATAATACAATAAAAACTTCTTAAATTATTATAGCTTGGGGATTGGTTGTTGGTTTGGGTTTTTTTGTTGTTTGTTGTTTTTTTTTTAAATTAGAGTATTTAAGTGTTCATTTTAACGTTGTGTGGTTAGTTTTGACCACAGTTCTTCAGTGGTTTTTTTTTTGTTAGCTGTATGTATAGTATGAAACTACAGGACAAATAGTTTGTTAAAGTTTTCAAAGTTTTGCTGTTAATCAGCATGGGTTTCAAAGTGACCTTTTTTATTTGTTTTTATTGTAATTAACAGAAATGTAAATACAATGGGTGGTTGGAGTTGAATTATAACTGGGTAGGACGTTAATGCAGGCAGTTGAATATGGTGTTCATGTGAAACCAAGCTGAAGTGATGTTCTCTAGGATGGAGCATTACCAGGAGCAGTGACCTTTGCTGCTGTGGTCTTCAGGAGCTACTTGGAAGAGAATCTGCTCTGCCTTAAAAGGTGTGCAAGTTCAAGTACCTGGTGTGTGAAGGTCAGCTTTTCATACAGTAAAGGAGGAGCTGGAGGTTTTTCTGGCTTTTGCAGTGTTTTTCTGTGGCAGTGAGGATTTGAACAGGGAGCTGTTACTTGTGTTCTTTGTTATGTTGTGCATGACTGACTGCTGTCAGCAAGGCCAGATGCCAGAGAAGGCTGCAGAGGTGCTTTCAGTGCTGCCACCAAGGCTTCTCCATGTTGGTCTTGTGCAGAGCAGCTGGATTGGCCTCAGTTCTTGAACATGGCTTGTGAAGGGTGCTGGTCCCCTTCTCCATAGGGTCAGATGGGAAGACCACCTTAATTCTTCATGGCACTGAAGGATGAGTGAATGCTCTCCCTCTTAACAGTTTTTTGTGTGGTTTACATGCATTAAGTTTTACCGAATAGCTTGAAAACTTGATCAAGAAAATCTTTCCTCCCCCCAGTTCCTGCCATGGATCACACTGATTCAGGCTGTTGAAAGTACCTTTTCATTTTGGCAAATGCCATTGTGTCATGTGACTGTGTCATGTCACTTAAAGAGCTCTACTGATGCTGTTGTACAGCAATTAATGTGCTGTAATTATAATGTGGCTTTGTGTGAGAAGGCAAATGGCCTGTGATAAACAACCTGTGTTGAAATTCAGATTTTATCTTTATAATTTTTTCTTAACCATGAATTCCTATTAAGCAATAGTGAAAACATTACAGTAAAACTGCAAGTGTTAACTCAGAGAACATGGCTCTGTGACTAATTTACCAAGAAACTTGCTTTTTCCTAGGACTGGAAAGAAGATTATTAATTCATATTAATTTATGAATGATTTGGATAAACAAAAACCCAGGAAAAATCTGGGACAAAATGTTATTAATTATATTGTGAGTGCATAATATTTAAAGCAGATCAAAAACTACTTGGTTGCTTTTAGATAATTACTAATTTACAGGTTTATAGTCTGGATAGCTACTGTGTTGGCTGAGATAAATTGTGTGATAAGTAATAATTGCTGAAAATGTATTGGAGAGATACAGGAATTAGTTTTGGTCTCATATTGTAAAATGGTGCTTACTGTCAAAAAATTAAAAACACATTTGCAGAGTCCCACTGTGAAAATACCTAGAACAATCATTAAAATAATTGTTGAAAAGCTGGGTTTAGTATAAATGCATATGGTCACCTTCAAATTTTAAAGAGTGAATTAGTAGAACCTTCCAAGATTACCAAGACAGCATTTAAATTTATTAATGTTATATCTTTTTGATTTTATATAGTTAGATCTTGCTATTGACACAAAACTATTGACACAATTTCTCTTACGTAACTTAATTTTGCAGTGTATGAAAGTCATCACTTAAGCCAAATAGTTTATCTTCTAAATACAAGCTTTTCAAAAGTGGATGTCAAGCCACTGGCATGTCTTCCTTTTCACTCCTGTGTTACAGAGAGAAGCTTCTGAGTCCAGGACTGACTTTACCTCCCTGTCCTGTGTAACAGACCCATGTGATGTTACTGGAGTCGGTATGGGAGCTCTGTCTGCTGGGCCACCAGAAAAGTAACTGCTGCTTCAAATGGGTGTTGTGCAAAACAGATGTACCAAAACCATAAATTTGGCATCTGCATCACAATTTAGGACTTCTATAACTTTGTCAGCAGCTGCTTTCTTAAAGGCCTAATTGGCAATTGCAAGTTTCTTTTAGGAAGACCCCTGTTCTAGGTTGGAAGCTTCACTTCTGCTAGGCCCACAGCTGGAACCAGAGGTACAGGGAGAAGTCGGGACTTCCTGGGGGAGTGAGAGTGGGAATTGCTGTTCTCAACGTCTATGGTGAGCACCCCAGGTGTGCCCTGTGTCACAGAGGGGAAAACACTTCATTCACAGCTGCTGGCAGAGGCTTTGCAGGACTGCTACTGTCACACTAAAGAAAGTTGCAGTCTAAAAGAAGTATTTTTATCTTAACGGTTTTGAACATCTGTGCAACCCACCAACATGTCATAAACTGTTGTATTCCTTGCTACTTGTTATGCATTGTGCTATTTACAAAAACCTTTAATCTCAGCTAATGACATGATCACACTTTGCTTTGCTTCCACCACCCACTGTGTCAAGAGTTGAGGCAGCAAAAAAGGCCTTGAGCCCCAGACACAACTGTCAGTAGGGGAGTGACTTGTAAGAAACACAGTCTGGAAGAAACCTTGAAGTTGGTTGATGGTGAAAACTAAACCAAAGGAAACTCGTATTAGGGACAGATATATAGAGGACCTTGGGAATGTGGTAGGTCAGTCCCAGAAAACCGTACAAGTTTATCTGAAGGAGTTAACTGCTCCTTGACCTTATCTGTTAGTAACAACCCTCTGTTTCCTAGACTTCCCCTTTAACTCCCTAAGTTCCAGCCTTAGTAGTCTGTGGGGAAAAGACCAAAGTACATCATCCAAATCTTATGTTTGCCTGCATATATAGAGAAATGCTGTCCCATATATTTGATAGAGGATTTTCTTCAGAGCTTAAACACAAAAGTGTTTGACTTTGTTTATAATTGTTTTGCTCTATAATCCTGGGGAGAGGTTAAGCTGAATAATATCATTTCTGTCTCAGTTCCGCTCTAATTTCACCTAACCAAGCCTTTAGGCTTTTTTTAGGCAACCACTGGCTCCATGTCAGAGTCTCAAGGGGGCTGGAGCTCCACGAGCTCTGATCAGCTGAGAACTCTGAGAACTCTTTTGTGTTCCTGATGGGTTAGGTGCTCTACACATCCAGAGTATGATGTAGTTTCACTGGGTTTTAGCTGTTTCTCAGCTAAAGCTGTTTGCCTTGCTTGGCACCAGTTGTGCTATTTGACCTGCTTGACTTTATTTCAGTTCTTGGCAGCTTCTCACCCTAGCCCTTTTTCTGTTGCACACTCTGTTCTTTGCTGCCTTTAAGTGGGCCCCACCACTTACCTGGCTTACCCAGTTTGAAACATTTCTCTGGTTCCTGTTCTTCCTCCTCAGACTTTGTCACTGATGCTGTTATAGTGCCTGACTCATAAAATGGACCTTGATTCATGGTCCCTCTGCTTGGCCATAGCTACAGGACACAAAAATGTCTTGCCTGTGTCTTCCAAAACTTCTCTACATCGGGAAACAGGAGCACATTGTGTCCTGAATCCAAGAGAGGTTGCCTGATTGGTAACACTTGTTCCTGAGTGATGCCTCAATTGAAAGCGACTCATCCTGATTGCAGCCAGGAGAAAGAAGGGCTTTTCATTATTTCCTACCAAAAACTGGTGTGGCCTTTACACAGTTTGCTGATGGAACTTTAGAACCTGGCTAAGGGATTTTTATCTCAAAGAATGAGACATAGAAAGAGTACCTCATTCAAACAGGGGAATGAGCATGGACCTTTGGGTAACAAGTGGCACAGAGGAGTAAAGCTCCTGCTCATAATGCAATTAGCAGGAAGGCATCTGAGACTTACTGGGATTCTGTTAATTTTTAGAGCTGATAATGAAGGGGAGTTAAAACTTCCTTCCTTTGTAGTGGTATGGGACAAACTGTGATTCTTTGCTCCTTCACGGAAGTATCAGGCAGAAACTTACTGAATCAAAGAAAATTCAGACATGAGTTCTGGAAAGATCTAGCGAGAAATAGGGGCATACAAGGGAGACTTACATAAATGGAAAAAGGAAGAAATTATTCACAGAGCAGGGAAAGACCTAAAGAGCTACTGATGTGCAATCTCTCTCCTGCAAATTATGGGAAAGTAACCCATTTTTTGGTCTTTATTTTTGTTTCTTATGTAATAGCTCATCTTCAAAAGGATTTAGAGCAGATTTCCCTGGAGTGACTAAGCCAGATTCAAAAATCTGAGAAAAAAATTTTGTCTGGGAAGACTGCTTTTTCCCTCTGTACCCATCTCAACAGACAAAAGTATGGTCATGGCTTATTCAATACAGGCCATCACAGCTACCACCTCACCTTTAGACAAATTCAGTATACAAATTCTGGTTTCTTTTTCCAATTCTCTAAAGAAAAGTCTATAAATAAATAAATGATTGGTGGTGGTGGTGGTGTGTTGGTGTTGGGTTTTTCTGGTTGTTGGTTTTTTGGTGTATTTTTTCTTTGTTTTTGTTTTGTTTGTTTTTGTTTTTTATTTTCTTTTGGTTTTGTTGTTTGTTTCTGATTGGTTGTTTTGTTTTGTTTGTTTGTTTTTTTAATAATACAAATGAGGAAATCTAACTGCAGAGGGGGTTCCTATTATTCAGGAAAAAGAAAAAGAAGCATGAAAAGAAAAGGAAGCAGCATGAGCATGAATCTCCTGCCTGGGAAAATGAATCAGCCATCTGGCAGCTTGATTTTATTCTGATCTTCTCTAGTGGTGAATCTCTGGCCATTAATTCAGACACAGAATTGGTATCTGCCCTCTCCTTGCTCAGTTTCCTGTGTGTGACTGATCATGAAGGTCTCTTTGGATCAAGCATAATAACAGTGCCTGTAAAGTCTTTGTTAAATCCTCTCTAAATTGGGCTCAATATTAGAAATGGTAGAATTTGAAGAACCTAAAGAGTAGCTTTTTTGAGAAAGATAGTCCTGTGAAATACTTTCTCCTAGTTTTTCACAGAACTTTTTATATCAGATATAAATCCTTTCTAGGCAGGTCAGAATTGAAAATATCTCTATTTCTTTATAATGCTTAGATAGCACTTATTTTTCTTTTACATTTCTCATTGTATTGGAAAGGATGCTAGTGTGCTAAAACTATACAGAAACTTCAGGATGGTCTTTGGTTTTTTCCCAAAGTCTGAAACAATGGTAGAAGCCCACTCTGAAACTGGTAGCTTAGAAAGGAGTGGTGTGCTTGCAGAGGAACTGCTTTCATCATCTTCCCTCTTGTACCAACTGGAAGGCTCAGTCCCAGAAGCATGATCTCTTAATGAGGAAAATAAAGGATTTAGGCTCTTCAGAGAGCCAGTTTGGCCCCCTTAAAGGTGAGGAATCCTCACAGGGCTCAGCTGACTTAAGAAATTCTTGTCTTCTGGTCACTGGAGCAGAGCAGAAACTTTCCTGGCCTAACCACAGAGCTCAGCACCTTCAGCTGTGCTGACTGAAGTGCTCCTGCAGTTGTACTGGAACAGCTCAGAGAAATGATCTGGGTTGGGGGGGCAGGAATCAAAACGGTCCCTTAGAAAACATATGTCCCTCCCCCCTTTTCTGATGAGGCAACAGTTTTGCTAAGACAGGGCTGAGCAAACAGCTGAATGGAACAACTGCGAGGGAGGAAATTGAACTGAAGAGTGTGAAATCCTCTTAGGCAGGCTCTGTGACCAGGGGTTTGTAATGTGCTGCTGCACCTGGAGTCTGGTCTCTAGAGCTTTGTCATAAGTCAAAAAAAGCAAATTCTGTTGTGTGAGTCAGGACACCCAGAAGTGTTATGGATCTGGGCTTCCAAGGCCTGAGTCAGCTTTGGAAATGGACTGAACTCTCTGCCATGGTATTGTCAGTGCTTGTACACACATTCCTTCAAAGCCACACCTTAAAAACTATGTCATGTTTTCTTCACATTAGGTAAGACCATTTACCTAAAACCTCTCAGCTGTGAGCTCAAGAGTGAAGTACAGTGTTTTTGGAATAAAATGAAATACATGTGCTGCACATGTATTTCATGCACAGCTGACTGGAGCTGCCTTGTGTTGTGCTCCTGCCAGCTCCTGAAGTAAAATGCTATAATCTTACGAAGTTTTGGATTGGAGTTGTAATATGAATTATCCCTATTGTGTCTCAAGCAGAAGACACATTACTGGAATTCGGTGTGCAGGAAAAATGTAGTTTATTTCTATGGAAAGATTGTCTATTTGGCAGCTGTCAGAAGTTGACTTTGTATGGGAAAGGCACAGATGGATACAGCTTTTTTCCATCTATTCCTAAGTGTCATTTTATAACGCTATAAATAATTTTTAAGGCTTACATTAAGTTTGGTGGGTTTTTTTTTAAATACACAATTCTTTTACAATTTCCAGATAGTATCAGATTAACATTAAAGATCATCATCAGCATCTGTAGGTGTAATTGAAACTGTGAACGTTATTGTATGACTGGGCATTCAGGATGCTAAAGTGTTACCTATAAGACAGTCTTTCTGCTTATTTTCTTGTTAATTTCCCCTGTACTTGACTGAAACTGCAAAACTATTCTGAAATGTGAATTCAAGCTACAGAATATAAATTATTTTTGTAAGCCTGTCTCATGTACTGACAGATTGTATCTAGAATTCCTAAGTGTCATCAACTTTTTACACTATTTTTTGGGGCTTTTTTGTTTTTTGGTTTTTTTTAATTTAAAATACTCCTATTCTAATCATGGTTTCCATTTTAAGTGTTATTTTTTCTGCGGGATGCCTCATCTTAGTTTTGAAAAGACTGGAACTGCTGGATACTCTTAAGTAGCCTGTCTTAGTTAGCTTAGCGACTGCTTAGTTATGCTAACGCTGTCCCCAAAATTATAAGTAGATAAACACAAGAGGGTGATTGGAGACTAATTGCCAGGGCAAAACTATTATTGTGCAGACTGATCTAAATATAATCTTACGTGGAACTATTCAGCAAGAGCGATGTGCTTAACATTACACAATAAAGTGAAAAATACCCAGGTGTCACATATTGTGTATCTGGTTACCTTAAGAATTCTGTTCTGCTTATATGGACCGCTTTAGGTTCATATAATCCTCATGCAAGGACAAAAAGGGAATCCACAAATGCTCATTTAACTAGAAACACACTGGGCGATGGGCAGAAGCAGAAAGCATCCCTGGAGAACGCTCCCGACCACGCGAGCTGCCATCGGTGCCAGCAGACATTGCTTCTGTGCGCGTCCTGCAGTTCCCAAGATAAGGCACCCTGCAACCGTGCGGGCAACCGTGCGCTTATCTCCCCAGCCACGGGCTCCTTCGCGCACGACTTCGCTTCCTGGCGGCGGAACGTAGGGAGCGAGGGCGGCCCAGTGGCGCGGGGCACTTCAGTAAGGCCCAATTTCGCCTCGGTCGGACGATTATGTCTAATTACTGCTAGGGCGCATCGGCAAAGAGCCCCAGGCCTGCGTGCGGTCGGGCGCGTCCCTCGGGCTGGCCCCGCGTCCGAGCTGCCGCTCCTTTTTAGGCCGTGCCGCGGCCCTGCTCTCGATCCGATCCCGGGCCCGCCCCACGGCAGCTGCGCGCCCGCCCCGCGCGCGGCCCCGCGCATGCGCCGCACCTTGTTTACCCCGCTCGGCTCGGCGCCGCCGCGGCCGGCCGGCAGGTGTCGCCCCACGCCCAGGAGAGCGGGCCCCGCTGGGCGGCCGCCAGGTGGCGCCTGCGCCCTCCATTCGCCCGCGAGCCGCCGAGCAGCGAACACCCCAAACAATCCCCAGCGCCGCCGCCAAATTAAATAACCCCGACCCGCCCGCGCCCCGCGCCCCCTCCGCGCCTACAGCCCGGCACCGACCGGGACGGGCGCGCAGCCGGCGAGCCGCGCCGGGGATACGGGAGCGGAGCTGCGCGCCAGGGCCTCCTCGCTGCCTACGCCGACACTGGGCAAGGTAAGTTAGAAAATGGCGGCGAAGCTTCTGGAAGTTTGGCGGGGGGATACGGGATCGTGGTGCGCGGCGGCGATGAGAGGCCGGGCCGGGGCCCGCGGCCCCCGGGCCCGCGCGGGGCGCCAGGCCGGCTGGCCGCGGGGACTGCGCGCAGCCAAGATGGAGGACGGCGGGGCCGAGCCGCGAAAACACTCCAGCCCCCCGCTTCCCCACCCCCCGTTCCCTGCGCGCCGTGGCGGGGAGGGGGGAGGCGAGCCGAGCGCGAGTGAGAGAGGGCGCCGAAAGCGGCCCCCCTGCCCGCCCCGGCCCCCTTCCTCCTCCCCAGAGCCGGTCGCGGGCAGGCCGGGCCCGGCGCTCGGCGAGCTAAAATGGAGAACCGCCTTCTTCTCCTCCTCCTCCTCCCCCCTTCTGCCGAGCCGAGCAGGGGCTGCCGGCAAGATGGAGGACTCGGGCATTGTGTGCGTGGGGTGTGTGTGCGGGCGAGCCGGGTCGGGCCGCTCGGGTGGGCAAGCGAGGGGAATTGGGTCGGGGCCCGAGCCGTGCTCTGGGAGAGCGCTGGGCCGCGCAGAGAAAATGGTGGGGCGGCTACCGGTGCCTTGGGGTCGAATGTCGGGGGGGGCCGCGGACAGGGGACTCGCACCCCTGACAGCACTGGCCACAGCTCCTTTCCCCCTGCTCCCCGCTGCCCAGCTAGCCGAGTTCTTTCTTCCAGCCCGCTCCCGGTGGGTTCCCCTCGCAGGGTAGTGCCGAGGGATCGAGGTTTGTCTCCTCAGTTTCTCTTCCGAGAGCTGAGGCAACTCTGGCCGCCCTTCCCCATGATTGCATAGGAGGGCTGGCGGGAGGGGGGCTCCTTCGGTCCAAGTGAGGACGAAGGAACTGACCTGCACCTTCCCCACCGCCTCCCTTCGCTGCCCCCCCCGCCCCGGCGCGTAGCTCGGGGAAGGCCTCTGTGGGTCAAGTTTTCCCCTCCGAGTGACTTTGGCTGAGCTCCTCGGCGGCTGTCCGCTAAGAGGAAGAGTTGTGGCAGTTTCCGTTCGGCTTCCTTTATTTTTTTTGTAAAGAAAGGGCGCTTGCCAACTTGTGCCGGGGACGCCCGATGCCGGGAGCCGCGTGTTGCTGGAACCCCGTTGGGCTCTCGCCGGCCCCGGTGGGGGAGGGGGACAGGAGGAGGAGGAAGGAGAATGCTTCTTACTGGGGGGTTTTGGCGCCACTTTTGTTTTAGATAGTGTTCCTCTGCCCCCTCCTCCTCGGCACGCACTGAACTGAGCTGAACCCTGCCCAGGTAGGAAACGAGAGCTTTCCTGGTGTTTCTCTTTTCTGGGCGGTTTTCTCTACACGTTTTTTTTGGGTTTGTTTTTTTTTCTTTTTTTTTTAAGATTTTTATATATATAACTATATACATGTATAGGTGTTGCTGCGGTTAGGGACGGAGGAGTGAGCGGCCGCAGATGGCTGGGCTAGCAGGCCCTGTTTTCCGGGAATTCCTCTCCCTGCCCAAGCGCATCCCTGGTGCTGGGCGTGCTGGCCTTGGGGGCCCGCACCTCTGGGCTCCCGGCCGCGCTGCCTCCATGCCTTCCTGTGTTCTGGTAGCATTGGGTATAATCCGTCTGCCCCGTGGAAATCCGGGACCACCGACCTCAATTTTTTTTCCCCCTTTTTTTTTCCCCACCTTGCCCCCGAGAGCTGGCGCGGAAGCGATCGGGCCCCTCTTTCGGCGCTTTTGTTGTATTTATATTTTTTATTGTACTGCCTGGGCCCGGCTCTGCTTTCTCGTGTTCCCATGGGATGCGGCGTTAGGAGGTGACACAAAGTTTCGATTACCTCCTAGTCCGATGTTCTAGTTACTGAGGGCGAGTGGGCGGTTGGTTGTTCGGTTTGGTGTTGTTTTTTGTTTGTTTGGGATTTTTTCCGTTTGTTTTATTTTTTAATTACTTTTTGGCAGCCCGGGTAGCGCTGCTGCTGGCCCCCCCCCCCGCGCTCGAAAGCTCTCCCTTCCCGTGCGGTTCTCGAGCCACACCCTGGCGTGTCCGGTCTCCGAGGCGCCTGAGCCGCCGGTGTGACCCCGCGTTTTCGCTGCGCGCCCCGGGGCCGACGCCCGGCGCGGGTTGCGGGGGGGCCGTGCCGGCGCGGTCCGGGCGGGCGGGCGGTTGCCGAAGTGCGTCACGGCGGCCCCGCCGGGCCTGCTCGCCGCGCCTCGGGCCGCGCCCGCCGCCCATTGGCCACCGCCGCGCGGGAGGCGGTCTCTTCCTCCGTGCCCGGCCGGGCCCCTCCGCTCGGCTCGGGGCGAGCGCGGCTGGCGCTGCTCGGGCTCCGCTCGTCATCCCGCTTGCATGTCTCACGGGGCTGCTGGAAGGGAACCGGAGGAAAATGCCTTTTGGATCGCTTCTCTGGAAGCCGTTGCACGACCGCTTTTATCTGTTTTGTTGAATCCTGTTTTAAATGACCAAGAATGAGAGTTCTTACAGCGAGGTGTTCACCAGCCATAAGCCTCCCTGTGAACTCTTGGCAGTTCCGTCTCGATTTGTGATTATTTCTTTCTCGTTTGTAGTGTTTGGCTATTCGAAACAACTTTTTCCGTTTTTCATAGTCTCTTTTCCTTGAATCAATAATCTATTTATTATTCTTGCAATATTTATCTTGTATTGAACTCTCCCAAGACTTATCCTTGTACAGGTTGGCTGATTGTATGTAGAGAAATAAATACCATGAGTGATTATGCAATTGACCATCATTAATCTCTGTCATCTTGGTATCACTTGTTCATTATCCTCAACTCATAATTTTGTGGATTTGTCTTCCTGATGATCAGTCACAAACTCAATACCACAGATCTGGTATAGGGCTCTTTATTGGGTAAACACAGTTTGTGTTCTTTTATGGTATAATAACAATTTCATTACTAAATGAAACATGGTGTAAGAGTTGCCTTGCTTTTAGCATAAACATGAATATTTTTGCTACTGAAAGCCCTGGAGGTGAACAGGCTGGAATTCCCTCACTGTTCTGATTAATCAAAGACTAAAAAATTTCGAAGTTATACAGAGGAGAAAAATATTAATTGAATCCCATCTCTGACAGATAGATCTTGCTCTGTAACTCATAGGGCTCATGTTGGTAATTCTTAACAAAAACAGTGACATTTTTTGGTGTTGTCTACAGGTGGGCTTTGTGCAACCTGTGAGACAAAACCCTGAATTTCTGTAGGTGTTGTTTGTATTAAGGTAGCTGTGGTAAATTTAAGGATGGCTGTTGTATAAGCTTAAATTCAACCAACCAAAAAACCCACAAGCATGGAACTAGTTGATAGGAGAGACTTTAATTTTTCTGTGATACTTCTAGCATTCAGGTAACTTCCAAGTTATGTACTTGGGCCAGGGGTATGCTCTTGTAGCTTTTTCATGCATTTACAGTTTCAGGAATGCTGAATAAAGTCAATAAACAAAGTAAGGATTTGTTAAACCTGTATTTAATAAGTGAAGTTAAAATTTATGTACAGCTCTTGTCTTTTAGATATAAGGTCTTGATGTTTTGCAAGTGAAAACTGAAATTAATTTGAGTTGGTTCAAATCAAGGATTCTGTGATATTTGAATATATTTCTAAAAAATTGGTTTTTGTGAAATGACAAGAAATTACTAGTTCATAGATTATTAAAATACTTAGTTTAAAAATGTATTATGTTACTTGAATAGCATTCATTTTATAGATTGGAATATTCAGTTAGCTGGTTGGTAATTTAAATCAAATCCCACAAATATATCATATTTGAACTTTACATGTTCAAGTCTTTCAATGGTTGGAGTGAAATAATTTCCACTTGGAAGGAGTGTAAATATAATTGTCAGTTAAATGCTGTCTAGGTTTGTTTTGTCTTAGTATAACTTACCAATAGCAACTGAATTATATAAAAAAAAGTAATGTGGACAGCTTTTCTTGAATATTACATGCTACTGCAGTCTCCTGTAGAAAATAGCTGCAGCAAACAAACCACTTGAAAGTTCCTGCTTTTGGTGGTGGGAGCAACTGTATTAGACTTAGTTGTCATGAAATGATGTTGGCGCATCAAGGCTTTGTGAACTTTTTTAAATTAGATTGCTCTTCTGTCATTCCTCGTTTGCTGTTTTCATTTGTGGTCTTACTGTCTCAGTTGTTTTGCTGCAGGCAAATATTTTAGGAGCTTTTCTGAAACTTGCGTGTCACTAAGAAAAGGTATGTTTTACAGAAACCTGAAGTACTTTGGTTGCTTATTTTCACCAAATGAATCCCAGAAAATAAGCAAATATTTCTGCTTGTTACTTGTGCTTGTTGGTTGTGGTATTCTGTGTTTTTTCAGATGAGACAAGGTTTTCGACTCAGTGTGATCTCTGCTTACAGTGGCATTTGTTCTCTGGCTAAATTGAAAACTCAGAATATTGTAGGTGTCAATTTCCAAATGGTTCTCTTGGGTTTTGGTGGTGGATGTTGTTTTGTGTTTGTTTTCCTCTTTTTTTCTTTTTTTGATGTAATTAAGAAAACATACTGGAAGCAGGAATATGTTGTCTATTTGGTCTCTGTCAGCGAGATGTGAGAATTTCCAAGAGCTTCATCTGGTTGAGTACTTGTTTTGTCATGGAAAGAAGTGATTGATAGCAGCCATCAGCATACCAGTTTAATACTCTTAAATAAAAGCTTTGCTCTCTTTCTCGGTATCATTTAAAACATTCATATTCTGAAAACTTCATCTTATATGAGAACCATTGAGACAGAGGAAGAGAGTGATAATTTAGTCCTTGGGAAACAGAGGTGAGCAGGGAATTGGAGTTTTAGGTTGGAAAAAAAAAGCTTGCACACAGCAAATATATGGAGGAATGGAAAGAACTGTTTTTCATGTGCATCACAAAAACGTAAATGGTGACATCGCCTGTAGCCGTGGTTTAGATTCAATACCATCCAGCGTTTTAGATGAACTCCTCTTTTAAACTCAAAGGCTAAGTAAAAACGGGAATTCTTCAAAGTCCCATAGTTCCCCGGGTCATTGACACCGGCAGTCTTGCGGTGTGGGCTGTTCTGGGCCCCCTGCTTCCGGACCCTCCTGTCCTGTAGTCTCAGAGGTGGAGCGGAACGGGGCTGCAGGCACGTGGAACGCCCTGGTTAGGTGCGTGGGGCCGCTCCCGGCAGGACGGAGCGCGGGGCGTGCCGAGCCCCCGGCGGCTGCGCAGCGACCGCCCCCGGTCCCCAGGGGGCGCCCCGGCGGCGGGGCCGCGGCTGCGCGGCCGGGGGAGCCTGCTGAGGGATGGGGCGCGGGGAAGTGGCGGGGAGTGCCTTCGGTCGCCTTGGCAGTGTCACATCTGCAGCTCTTGGGCGAGCATCTGTTCGGTCTAAAAGACTCATTTGGAGAGTAAACCAGTTAAGCACTTCCATTCAGTGAACAGATTTCGTGTTTGAAAATTAGCACAGTGACTTTTTATGTTAGAAAAAAAAAAATAAGCTTTCAAAGAGTTCTGCATTTGTGGTTTTAAGGGTAAGTCTTAGGATCTGATGTGATTTTTGACAAGGTCGGGTATTTACTTAAGTGTGCTATAGCAAAACTCATTTTGAGAGTAAAAGGTTAAAATTTAAATTTTAATCATATGTTGTTTTAACTAGAATTTATTTTCCTAAAGTATTCTCATCTTGAAGTTCATAAAAATCTGGTAAAGTTAGAAATTAATTTTTTGTGAGAATAAATTCAAAGTAAGGGAAATCTCTGAAGGTGACCTTCATTTAGATCATCACAGACAATTGTAGGACTGGTGCTGGTTTGTTGAAGTTGGGAAGCTTGTCTCAAGAAAGATGTTTCAGTCTTTGAGTGTATCAACACATAAACTATATTATTTTTTTCTTGATCCTGTCAGTTTGATGGGTGAAATCACTGAGACTAGACCAGAATCCTAGATTTGATGGGTTATGCCATTCCATTATTTCACATATATTCAGTCAGTTTTTAGTATCTCTGTATTTTCCAAGTTTTCCACTGTTTAATTGTCCTAGATCTATGAGATCTTGCGTAGAGAAGAGGGAAAGGGAAATATTCTTTCACAAACATTTCCTGAGATCTGGCACCCAATTTTGGAGACAGCAGTGTGGGAAAATTTGATCCCTCGGGGTACCCCTGTGGCTTTCATGTGGCAGCTGGCTTTTCCTAGCTTTTACTGGCTACAGATTTGCATGGTGGAGCCCTGGACTAGTCTGTACTTAAACTTCTTTATGCCAGTTTGAGTCAGAAATGAAGGACATATAGGACTGTATTTGTGTTCAGCTTGCTTTTGTCTTATTGCGGCTTCAGAGGGAAAAATAAGTTAGTTGTCTGATAGCTGCTTTGTCCATGTATATACTTAATTGTTGTCTATTCTGCACATTTTTTTTGATTGTGTAGCTAGCTATGATTTCTGCCTTTGGAAGGCTTATTTTTGTACGATATGATCAGAAGAGGGAGTAGATGTAAGAAGATTGTCATATATAGCAGGGTAGTTTGTGATCTGTGATTGAGAAGCTGATCACAATACCTACCCAAAAAAGTATCTGAGAACATGTGTTGGTTGGTTTTAGGTTTTTTTGTGATTTTTTTTTTTTTTGGTAGGTAGGTGAGGGGTTTATTTTCTTATGGCTCTGAATTTAATGGCTTATTAGTCCTGCCCTTACACAACCTTTTATGCATTTTACTTTTCTATGATTTATTTCAGTAAACATTAGTTATTATATTAGAGTAAGGGAATATGTATGACACTAGAAAACATTTTGTTTTCTGTGGCATTTTTTTGTTACTGCTTCTCTGTACCTCTAGACAGGAAAGTATTTTTGCATCTGTTCCCATTGTTCAAGGGTTGATAGAACAAGCTGATGACTTCTGCTTGTGTATTCAAAAAGGTCTCAAATAGTGTCTGTTGCCATATAATGGATATCTTAGCAGTGATTTAGATTGATAAGAATTATAGCTGAAATTTCAGGGTTTCCTCTTAATAAAATAATGCATTTGAATATACTGGCATTTTGGAAAAGACAAAACATTTCTGAAACTACAGACCATTTTTAAAAAGTAACAATGAACCTTAGATATGCATGTTTTAGTTATTTGGGGTTGCATTCCAAATTTGACTTTGGAGTTGTGGCAAAGGTTTGATGAAATGCTTAGTTTCTGGCCTGTGAGTGAGCTGTGGGTGGTGTGGAGGACACATGACCCTACCTGCAGGCTCCCCTCAGGTTTCTCCCTCTCCAGTGGTACCTCAGTACCAGCGACTGCAGGCATCATGTGATGAACACTCTGCTTCCTGGGAGGGTGAGTGTTGTATTTTGTGTGGTCACATAGCAAAGAGTACTTAATGCAGTTATTTTCCTATTGCTTAGTCCATGTGAACTGACTGGAAAGAGATGGGCATTGTCGATGGGGAGGTAATGTTGCAGTTCTTGGTTATGGCTGAATTGCAGCTTTTTACTGAACTGAAGATTTCAGCCTAAGACCTTCCTTGCAGCATCATATCTGGGCGAAAGAAAATTGACTTCTACTTTGTTTGCAAATAAAAATAAGCTGTTCAAGGTAAGGCTTTTTCAGTCTTTCATGCTATTGTCTGTTATTCCTTTACGTAAAACTCAGTTCATCCCTTAAGAAGGATCAACTGAAAATTTGGACCATATCAAGTCTTAGTAAGCAGATAATAAGCAAGTGATATAATTACTTGATTTTTTTATTTTTGTCAGAGTATAATCTTCCAGCAAGGAGAGTTCATTATAAGTAGGGTTATATATATATATATATATATATATATATATATATATATATATATAAACTATTATAAGAGTTTGTATTGAGTAGGGGTGTGAATATTAAAGGTCTGTATTTTTTCATGTGTTACTTTTATTAATGTGCTGTGGGTAATTGAATATATGGATTACTGAAGTTACAAAAATCTCTAATGTAAGTAGTAAGTGTCAAGAACACAGACTCGTAATTTATGCATGCATTTGAGGTGTCTGGTTTTCAGTCTGAAGGTGACTGTTTGACAGGAGTCCTGGAATAAGGCGTTTTTTATAATTATGGATACAGTGGTGAACTAATTCAATTTGTGTAAGATTATTATGATGTTCTTTCCAAGGGAGGAAACTGGGAAGACTTGATCAAGCCCTTTTTTTTTTTTTCAAAATGAGAAAAACCAATGGCTGCAGTCTATATATCGTATGGCAGAGCTGTGCTTGTGGCAGGGAAATAGGGAAGAGAATTGATATACTGTAGTTTGATTTAGGGTAAAGAATACAATTTAAATGTATTTGAAAGGAGGAAAGTATCATATTAATAATTTAAGATTAATAACATAAATATTTGTGAAACCTGGCTGTTTTGTACTGTTTGGGATGGGAATGGTATTCTTGTAGCAAAGTTTCAGTTTGGTGTATGGCTGTATGCTATTTTTATTGTTTTTTATGTACCTGTTTGGACAACTGTATCTGAAATACTTTCTTTTAACACCAGTGAAATAAAGCTTTGTGTAATGAATGCACAGTTGCTTCCTGGAAGTAATGCCACAGTGAAAAAATTATTTGTGTTCTTGGTCACAGAGTTGCTTAGGTGGGAAAGGACTCATGGAGGTCTAATCCAGCCTTCTTAAATCTTATCCTGTAAGGCCACTTGTCAAGTTTTGAATGTCTCAGGGGATAAAGTTTCCACAATCTCTCTGACAATCTATTAGGCTGTTCCTATTGGAAGGTCCTTCTTTATTTCAGATTTTAAAGTTATCTTAAATTCCTGTGAAGATTCATGTGCTTCACCCCTTCAATATATGTTTAGAAAGTATCCCCTGATGCTGGAGGCTTGGGACTAATGTCCTGATTTAGAGCTCGTAATGTTTTTTTTGCTGGGAATTTTAGAAAAAGTGGTAAATGACTTTTTGGTACCTACTTTTCTCTTCCCTCTTGTTTCATGTGCTGTATTTATCTTGTGTCTGTGCTCAGGCTTCACTTACTGTGTCTGATGAAGTCTTGCAAATAAAACTCCTTTCCTAAGCATTTACCTATTCACTTAAGTGTCATTCATACACTAATCAAAATGATTCTTCTTGCAGTTTTCATATTTAAGCAGATATATTTTTATTCCTTCTCATAAGTATTATTTCTAGAAACCTACAGTTCATTTGAAACTATGGTAACCAGAAAGGAAAGCTGCACAAGTATCTCTTTTGGATCTGTGGTATAGGTCTGTTGTTACTTGCCTAATAAACAATTGGTTAAAGAAAAGGTGAAACTGGCTTTTGCATGTTGATTGACCAAACATAGAAATGGTTTAACAAGGCAAATGCTTCAACAATGGAAAATGTTTGTGTTTTCTTCCCCACTCAATTACATTTATTTTCAATAGTCTACGTTTAAGCTGTTCTTGTTTTATTGTGTGCTTCCATCCAGTTAGTTTTGAGAAGTTGTGTTTTCAAAGCTGATATTAGTATTTGATTAATTTAAAAATGTTTATCAATTAAAAAGTATTGCTGATGCAGTGATATGTATGCTTTATTACCACTCTGCTATGAAACAAACCAGATTTTGTACACAGATGGGCTGTGGCTTGACAGTTGAAATATAATAAAAAAAATAATCCTTTAGGAATTTCATTTCTCTTGCTGCATTGCATTGTCTCTGTTATACTGCTAAATTTCTATTCAGCAGTACATTGGTTTTAAGAAAGTTAACTTAGAGTATGACTGAAGCTCAGATTAGTACTTGGTACTAAACAGAAATTTTCAAAGGTGGCATGATACAGATTGTTTACATCAATATGATACAAAAATGTCAAAAACATATTTAGACACTTTCAATTGTATAGCATTGGATACAAGAAAATACACAAAGTCATCCTCTTCATATATGGTAGTCACTCATTAAGATTCTTCCTATTCACCTCCAAATGCAGTAGCAATCTCTGTAAAATTGAATTCTCAAGGGTTTTCCTTTTTGTACCAAGGGGCTGTAAACTATGCACAACATACCTTGCATTCAAAACTGGTTACAGAGGTTTTGTTTACAAGAGAGGATTTATTCATTCTTGCATAATCCTACCAATGGGCTTAGTCTTCCCCTATCTCCAGTTAAGGGAAGCATGGAAAATTCTAATGGTTCTTTGGATGCAAGATTGACTCAATGTTCCTGGTAGCTTGGAGATTTAAGGAACTTACTGAAGTTTTTCAGTTCCTTTACAATAAGTACTTGTTTGTTAGTATATAAGGAGTTAAGCATCCTGGGAGATGAAATGTGATTACTATGATGAAGGAAAATATAGCAAAAAAGATAGGAAAAGCAGGTACAGGTAAGAATATGGTGATGAATACTAGAGCCATTTCAAAAGTACATTGTATGTCTAGTTCTGTCATCTTCTCTTTTTTATTCTATTGTGGAATGTGTTGGCACTGAGTTACTAGATACGTACAGTATAAGTAATTAAGGCTTTAATGTAGAAACTTAATCTTGGAATGCATTGCCAGACATGGAAAGGTGCAAATGTTTGTCTTGAATGTTTAATTCTTCAGTTTCTAGCTATCAAACATTAGAGGCTTTGTGAACGGGATTTGAAGGGGAGAAATCAAACTGATGATCCATTGAAAATGTAGTTTTTTCTGTGAGGGTAGCTGGTGGGGAGACTAGCTACTTTGCTGATGTGAAAGAACATAATTGAGAAGTTATGTAACAAAGTAATTTTTCAACGTAACTTCACATACAGTTTCCTCTCTCATTCATAGTGTTCTTCCTTCCATGCTAGTTCGCTTCAAGCTACTGAAGATGAGCTTTCCCAATTACAGGGCAATTCCTGTAGGTACTACAGTAGGTGATGCTACTAGGGTGGTTCTGTCTCTGTGTCCTGACCATATGCTCTGTTGTTGCGTTTTATGACTGCTTGAACCCTACAGCTGAACTGGTTTAAGGAGCTAAACTCTGAAGAAGAATATTTTTTTGTGGGTTAAATTCCTGTGGTGTCAAACGTGTGCTGCTTTTGCATGAAAGAGGATGTTGGAGCCTTTGGCCAATAAGAATACAGAAATAGTCAATATTTCAGTAGTTGAAGTGTTTTATCAGTTACCTGGCCAAACAATAGTAGCAGTGTCTTCTGTAACTGTAGAGCCAGGAAAAGAAAATTTTATTCCTGCTGTCATCTACTACTTTTGTACCTGGTCTTACTCATAAAAACCACCAGGCTGACATGCCAGTTCCAAAAGTAGTCCTCTAATCTTTGCAGTGATCTCCATTTTATCTTCCCCCCCAAATGTTGCAAAGTTTGTCATAGATCAGTTAGAGTTCCACAAGGAAATTCAGGACTGCAGTTCATTTGCGTGAATTTATGCAGGCAGGAAGATGATGTGTATTTTTCTCTGGTTTCAGTCTGTGTGCTGGTTAGAAGTTGTGCAGGTGTTACTGGGAATAAGATGGAAGGGGTAAGAGAAGATTTTAAGAACAGTTATAGAAGATTTTTCTTGCAGCTTTGGCATAGTTAATCAAATGCTGTTATAAAAACCTTGTTAGACCTCCTCCTTCAGCTGGATGCTTACCAGCCTGCTGTGGTTAGATCTTATTATGAGCCTTTGCACTCTTGAGTTTTCTGTGGTTCCTGGAAGCTGCAGTGCCAGTTCTTTACATGAGGTGTGGCTTTGGCCTGTTTACAGAGTATGGACCATGCTATGCAATGATCCTATCCCTCATAGGTTCGGTGATTTTTGGGGCATGCTGAGGCTACAGGTCTTATCTCTTAGAGTACGTGATAATTAAATCAGACATGCAATTTTTTAATCTCATGAAGAATTAATATTGTCCTTCAGAGATATTGAGAAATGCCTGAATACATCATGTGACTCTCCTCTTTACATCACTTTTGGGTCAATTTAGACCATTTTGTTTTCTTCCCCCCTTGGAAGAAAGTTTGCAGAGTGTTCTTTGCAACATGGGATTCTAGCTAAGAAGATGCTGGCTGTCTTTATGTGTTTGGGAAGAGCTTTGCTCTTGAATGATCAGAAGCTATTACATTGTGACTCACTGCCTAATTCCTCGCCATTTTAGATTTTAAATCCGGGAAAACTAGTCTAATCTAGGCAGAACTGTGATGTATTGAAAATAAGATTCTGTATGAAAACCAAACTGACACCTACGCTGAAGGCTGACTTTGGTTTGTGAAGTTGTAGTCTGGTCAGGAATACTAGGCAAGCAGGAAAGTCGTATTTACAAGGTGTTTGGAGTTCTGCAGATCATTTTAGGTTGTACAGAGGATTATAGAGATGTGGGTTGTTCAGCATGCATTTATATAAGCTGTGTTGGAGCCGGAGTTTTTTTTGGTGTTGGAATTTGTAGCAGGCAGTGGGCATTGGTTCTCCCCAGTTTTGCAGGTGCTCCTTAGAAGGACTGTTGTGAATATAGCTGCAATTGCCTGAGCTCTCTGTTTCTTCTTACTGCTGTTGAAATGTTTCTGTGGGACTTCCCTGCTTGGAAGCATGCCAGAATGATTGTGTGGGAAGACTTAATACTGGCTACTTACATAGCATTTTGTATGTTCAAACTCTTTTGCAAATATTAACTAATCTTTATTTAATATTTGAGCCTAATTTCTGTCAGTATAAATCAGTAACAAACAGTTATGACCCCTATTTTTTTGATGTCAAAAGAACAAAATGCTGTAACTAGAATAGTAAGAATAATCTTTATCATCTCATTAACATACCATCTTTTGTTGCTGTATTCTTCTGGTTTCATGTGATGTAGAAAAAAGTTACGAATGAAGTGCATTGCTACTCTTCAGGAGGTCTCTGCATTGTAAAATGGTGACAGTGGGAAGGAATCACATTGTGTTCATTTTGTTTGTGGTATTTCAAGCTTTTCTGTGTTGGTTTTTGTTTCTGCAATATTAAGGTTTATTTCCTTCCAGTCTGGGGAGCCATGGCATATTCATAACAAGTAATACTGTGAGAGTAATATTCATTCTGAGCTTGCTGCTTAAGAACTGTCATTCATCTTAAAATGTATGGTTAGGTTCAAAATAACTGTAAAAGTTACTAAGGTTTACCCTACTTGTGTTTTGGCATTATAAATGCCAGTTTTCAATTACCTGATATTTGTTAAATAGAACTGCTATGACAAATTCTTTAAGCTATTAGTGGTTTAATTATTGTAAGGTTCTCACAGCACCAAACCTAAAGCAGCTGTGGATGTTTATATTATGGTCCCATATTTTACTTTGAAAATTACTGTTATATTGTTTTTTGTTGATGCTAAATTTAATCACTACTGATTGACTACTGTGTTCTATGGCAGTGTTTTGCTGCAGCAGTATCTAAAACATAAGTGTATGGATTTCAAACAGATTTATAATTAAAAATGTCCCATTTGAGTGGCAATTTTTGCAGATTGTTTTGCATTGTATTAGCCAGCTTTTCTACAGCTTCCTTTTATTTTGAAGAGATAATAAAATAGTTTTTTTCATGTAATTTACAGCTGTAGTTTGCATGAAGCGATAAATGTGTATTTGAATTTAGATTGGATATGTTTTCATGTTAAGCATCTTTTAAAAGTGTGGCCTCAGTTCTGGCTTAAGTGTTAAGAATTTGTCATTGCAGCTTTTGCTTTGGGAGTTAAACATGGAAGAGTTTTATACAGTGAATTGCATGCTGGAAACAACATGGATTAATAGGAAGAAGTATTGAGGTGTCAGGGTCCTTAGTATAGGTGTGATAGTATGCTAAACCAGCTCATTTCCTTCACCACGACTGGCCTGGACACTCCTCCATTGTATTGGGTTCCATCTTGGAGACACTCACTGAATGCTAAGGGAAATGAAGTGGATTAGACTTATTGGTCTTAAACTTTTAACAGAGAATTCAAAAAGAAATCCGCTGAATTAATGGTTTTTTTTAAAATTTGTTTTGATTTGTAATAGCATTATTTGTAGAAGCTACACAAATCAATGAAGAAAATAATTAGAAATAGAACTAGTTCTCATTACATACTCTTGGAGTATTGAACCTACTGAATGGTGAGTGCAGTCTGTGTTGGAATAAAGCTAGTCCTGGCTTTTCATGGACGAATGGTAGATTCTAATGATGTCTGATGTGTTGAAGTAATTTTGCAATAATTAATGGTAAAATGAGCTAGTGGTTCATTTTTCTGCAGGAATTTAACAATTTTCTATTTCTGTCACATCTCTGCTGCTTTCATTGCCATTTTATGTAGGTTTTAGGCAAAGGCGATCAACTGTTGGCTTATCAGAACACTGAATTTATTCAGAGAGCACAAACTAGAGTGAGTTAAGAATTTTCATTACTGTGGAAAAAGCAGCATGTGGGGCCAGGCTTTTCTGTTTCATAGCTGGCTAGGTAATGCTTAGTACAGGCACTTGGGTGTTGTACTAAATATTCCTTGTAGTGCATAGCCAGAGAGAGTAGGCTGGATTTGGAGCAGTGTATGGCAACTTCTAGAGCAGTTGTAGCTACCAGAACAGTACGGACATTTCTGTTTGCTTTTGATGGAATTGGACGGTTGATTATGTCTGCCATAGTGTCTCACTGATTTTCAAAAGAGCTGTTTTGCACCGGCCACTCTTTTGTTGAACCAGCTCAGCTTATTAAACTGTTGGACATCTAATTAATTTGAAAAGAAATTAATAGGTTGTTCGTCAACAAAGAATATGACAAGTGCCTTTGACTATGAGGTATGGCCAGAAGTAAATGCAAGGGGGCAGTGGGACTGCTCTTTTTCCTGTAGCAACCCATCTATTTTATTGTATTATCAAGCTAATATGGTTACTGTTTGTAGTTTCATTCATTATTTATCAAAAAAAGAGGATAGTTAATGCAATATCTTCAAAAAATGCTATAAATGTCCTCTTAGTTGGTAAGTGAAAGGAGTAACAGAATAAAATTTGAAATTACTAGAATTTGGCAAAGATGTTACGGTTGAACAGCTTCCTTTTCTACAGGTCAATGACAAGTTGACAAGAAGTAGAAAAGGCTAAGATTGTGAAATATGAATGTAAGTGGGAATGATGGAAGTGCTTAAGTTGTAGAATGCCTTTTGTATAACATGTAATGTGCTTTATATTCTATTTAATAATAGTGGTGTAAAACCTTTTAACTGGTGGAGAGCGTGGTAGTTTAAAATGTCTATTCAATTTTTAGATTTAGTAGTTTCTGTACAAAATACTTAACAATGACATTTAGAGTAGAAGGGTTTGTTTTGCAGGTCATATATTAGACTTGTGTACCATAGTATATAGAGCATAGTTTCTATAGTTTCTATGACCAAGAGTCATGGAAACACGGGATATCTGTGTTACTTAGATTTAAGGGGTTCTCTGGAGCCACTAGTCTGGGAATACATTATACTTCAAATGAAATGGAGAATGATTCATCACGTGTTTTGGGGAACCTGTAAATGGCTGAATTAATGAGATATCCAACAGTATAAGCTGAATATTGCTGTAAAATCATTGCTGTTTCAGGCATCATACAAAACCTTAATTATTGCAGTTGTCACATCCTGAAACAGTATCTTGTAGCAAATCCGAAGTTTTTATCTTCTATGGCAATAACGAGCAAAAAAAGTTATTTGAAAAATGTATTTCACCAGTGTTTTTACTAGATCCTCAAATCTTGAGAAAGTGATGCTATGGAATATCTTTATGGTTATACATGGAATGAGTTCAAAAGGAGAGCAAAATAGGTTGTTTATGTTAAGAGAAATGTAAATTGCTGAGAAATAGAGCTATCAAAATGGTAAGGAAAAAGTGGCTTAGACTATTTTAATGATACAGTATAATGATAAATTAACATTGAAGAAAATGCAAACTCATGGCAGGAAGGAGTTCCTTTAAGGAAAACGTGGTTGGGTATATACTACTGTATTTTGCTTTGTTATAGTCTGTATTTGCTTTACTGGACAAATAAGGTGTTTACTTTTGGAGATACTTAATCCTGCTATGTAAGTTAGGTTTTTATTCTAAAAATACTATTGTATTTTCATTCTGTAGATTAATGGTGACTTTTGAAGCTGTGTGTTCTGTATGTGTCTTCTCTCTCTTCATCTGTGTTCTTGACAACCTCCTTTTCCCCCAAAGCACACAATTCAACCTGTGCTAGCTACATAAAGGAAGGGCTTCCATTGTCTGTAATACTGCTTTTAGTATTGCTTCAGATTGTTTAAGCTGTAGAAGAGTTAAATCTCATATTTAGTGCCCATCTCTTGTGCATAAAGCCTGACAGCATTTGTAACTGTCAATAAATAAAAAATGCCACAGCTGCATGTTATTAGGAAGATGCTGACTTACTCTTCCTGTGCTAACTTACTTCTTCCTGTTTGTAAAATCAACCTGTGATCCAGCAGGTTTAATGATGGATCGCATACCCTCTGTCCAGGACAGAAGATCTGGTAAATGCAGAATTACAGAAAAGGAGTTGTGGGCCTCAGTCTAAGGGACATCAAGGTTTTTTGTGTATGTAATCTGGACTACTTTTGTCCAAGTATGAACACTTGTGTTATCACAGTCAAAGGACTCTTGGGTGTGCTTTCATGTCTTGTTGGCACAGAAGACAAATGCTTATGCAGAAACCATGGAAGATGGTGTGATTTAAGTATCATGCTGCAATTTTTGACTGTCTCGTAAATTAATCTGTGTTTAGACTTTTTGGTGGCTTAATTTTGGAACGAGCTGGTTTTTTTGTTCTAAAAATGTCATGCAGTGGGTTATTGTTCCCCTGAGTGTTGTTTCTTGTGGACTGTGTATGTTTACACTATAGGTGAGCATACCTGCTGTGTGCATTATCTCCTTGTATTGCTTCATGGGGTATAAAATGAAATTCATAAGTTACATTATTGTTGAACTTCCTAGTAACTGTGAAGAATTACTAGACTACCTATCTCTTCATTGAGATTTTAATTAAAGATATGGCAGAAAAGCCTAATTTTACTTAATAAATAGTAATTTATAAGGTAAATACAATCCATATCATAATGGCAGAATATTAATCTTCTGATGATAATTTGGTAGCAGTTACTTTCCTGAAGTAATTCTTTAACCATGCCATTTTCATTTTTTCCTCCTGCTCTCTCATTCCTGCCCCCAGATATTTAGATTTATGATTAGCACCTGTCATTTAACACTCTTAACTACTCTGTCTTCTGGAATGCTCTTCAAGATATGATAGTGCTGCCCTATTTAAATGATTTTTTTTTTTTTTTGCATTGATGTTTTCTAGCTCATCTTGTTACGTAAATGGTCTTTTGAGTAACAAGTAGGAAGGGGGGCGTTGTCAGTAATGGAGATGTAGGCTAATGGGTCCACATCAACACTACCACTGACAAAGCATAGGAAACTCTACCAGGACCTTTTAAAAACAGTCTGCTAAACCAGGGGAAGTGTGAGGGCACCCTAGGGTCCTAGGGACCTGTTCATTGCTATGGAAGTAGACTTGATCACTTAATACCAGTTAGGGCAAAAGGCTGGAAAAGGAGAAATAAAATATTTTCCCTGATTTTGTCACTCGCAATTCTTTATCTAGATGTGCAGTTTCCTATGCAGTATTACAAAGGCTTTTTAAAATTATTTTTTAAAAAACACAGTTTTAGACTTCTATAGATATGCCTACCTGTAAGATTGTGAAGGTCCACAATCTGCTTAGTCATGAATTCAAGTTCATAAAGCAGTTCTCAAACTTAAATTTCATTTTGTTCTTGTATGTATTGATGGAGAAGGTAAAAAGCACAGACTTTTTTACTATATCAGGATAGGTTTTTACATTAGATCAGTCACCTTTAATTGAAATTATTCATTACTTTGCAGTGAGATGTACAGGATTGTACTCTTGAATAAATGTAAGAAATTTTCTGGTCATAACAGTCTCTTACTATTTTTTTTTTTAAGTGCTGCTTCTGATCTAACTTGGGTATGTAATAATGTGTGCTACATAAACTGGGCTGTGAAAACCGAAGCTTAGAAAAGTGATTGTTGAAGGCCACAAATAAACAGGCAAGCAGGTGGGTTGCTGAGTTCTTGAGGGAAGTGGGGTTTGTTAGTGTTAGGTCAGATGGGCACTGCAGGTCTTTCAAAGCTAAGGGAAGAATTTAGAAGGAAAACGTGAGCTTTGATGGTCCTGCTCTTTGCTTTATATGATTTTAGTGATGGAAGCTTGAAACTGAGGTGAGCTTTAATGTTTCAGTTGTTTTGGAGTAGCCAAAAACTCCTAGGTAGATTGAACATGGTGGATAGTCATCCAGCTCTGTATTCTTTGGCCAACCATGTTTCAACTTTGTACAATATACCTTGCTCAAAGGCCTGTTGTAAAACTCACATCCTGCTAAAAAATCCTCTTAATTTCTTGTCAGGAGCGTTTATACTGCACTGGTGTCCAGCTGTGGAGGGAAAAAAAAAATGGCATGCATTGAGTGCTTAGTGTTTTTTCACATAACAGAATAAAGCGTGTGAGATTCAGGAGGTAGCCACTAGAAGATTCCATAGAATTTTTCACAATTTTGTGCCTTAACTTTAAAAAAAAAATAAAATCTTGTCTTACAGCGTTTGTTGAGAACACTTCTGTCAATATTTTGGCTTTTTCATGGAGCAATACGAGACTGCCTTGTCTGAAGGGTAACTGTTAGTTTAATAGCCTGTTTTTAGGACAGTTATATAGTTAAAAAGTTTATAGTTAAAAATCTGCCTTTTAAAAAATAATGGTTACATTTTTCCAAATATTTATGGGGGACAATATATTTCAATTTATACACTTTGTCCAAATGGATTTCACTGAACATCATTCTCCTTGTGGCATTAGAACCGCTGCTGAATCATCTGATGAGTTACTGCCTGGGTTTGTAATTTGACTGCCCATACTCCATGCATTTGTAGGGTTTTTAGTTTGGCAATTGCAGAAGCCTTCCAGGAGTTCATAGCAATTGTCACAGGCTAAAATGAGACTTAAAACTTCTGTGAGAATGCCTGGTTCTTGATTTTTCTTCTGATCAGTAAGAGATCATAAAGGTGCCTGTGCTACAAGGATGGATAGATAGGGTTGCAAGTGAGTCTATATGTCTATATGCTAATACTCAAGAAGGTTTTGAAGAACTAGATATCATCTGTTACAATGTCTTTTTTTCTTGCACCCCACATGAAAATACAGTCAGCACTGAAGCAGGCATAGCAAAAAAAATTGGCTGGGGGAATATGAGGAAGAGGAATACTTTTTGGTCCAGGTTTACAGTTTTCTTTGGTCTTTTTGTGTTCATTCTTATTTCTGGTTTTAAACTGTTTCATTGGAATACAGATAACCTGTGTCTGGTGTCAGTTATAAAAGTTTGTGAAAAGTCTTTCACATGACTGGAAATTAATAAATTGTAATTTTATCAATTTTTCCTAAAATTTTACTCTTCATGAGTGATTTTGTCTTTATTAAAAATACTCAAACATCAGTATTTCCCATGAAAGAGGAGAATTTTGCCAATTGTGGCTTACCAAAAGTTTTTAGTAGTAAGTTCTTTCCACTCCTGACAAAATGCTCATGTATCCCTCCTTTAATGTGACTGAGGGGACTAGAATGCTGTAGTAGTGCTGGCTTGATACTTGTGGCTTTGTACTGAGAAGGGGTGCCCAAGTCACGGGGTCATTCACTTTTTGTTCTCTCCCTGGCAGTGGATGCGGGGATTGCTACCTGTGTGTGCATCCATGTTACTGATGCTGCTTCAGTTACAAGCAGTTTCAAGAGAAGACCTTGAAGACGTATTGTTTCCTTGGGGATTTATTGCATTTGCAACATCACACCTCTGATCCTACTGCTTACAGAATATGATTATCAGCCATTGGGACTGAATATTTAAACATGGTCACTATGTAGTGTTTCTCTTCTCATCTCTGATTCTCTTCTTTTTTTGTTGTTGGTTTTTTTTTTTTTTTGTTCATCATTAAAGATCTCTCTCCAGTCTGCTTAGGTTTTGTGGACATCTTCTATGTGACGTTTTACCTGTATTCATTGTTCCAGTGTGAGTTCTGTCTACTTCTCAGTCTTGCTGACAGACATGTTGATAGATTTATACAAACTGAGTTTCTATACAAAATGCATTTTCTTCATTTTCCTGAGGAAGATAAAAATTATGTTGTTTCTTCTAGTCATCAGGCAATCTGTGGGTGCTTCATATTGTTTCTGTGCCCCTGACCCCCCTGTTAGCCTTGTGTGCTCCAGCAAACCAAAAAAATCACATGAAAATGTTTAGGTTTTGCCATCACGTTGCCTAGATGAGAACTGCTGAGAAGTAGTATGTCACTGCACATTAGAGACTGTGATACAGAAAACATCAAATGGTGTTTTTACCTGGACAGTTCAAATACTTTTTGTTTGGTTTTGTTGGTTCCAGCACACCATATGGTCTCAGTTTATGTTACACTACTGTGCAGGAGATGCACATGTTTTAAACCATGTAATTTATTACTAAATAAGAAATAGCATTTGTTTAGTGTGTTTTTTTAAGTGTAGATTTCGGGAACAGTAAGCATTAAAACTTGAATTTTATCTTTTAGTTTCAGAATAGGGAATTGTTGTAGTGTTTGTACCCTGATGTGTTAATAGGTGAGAGATGTGGTTTAAATAGGCAGCCAGGGTACTTTGTCTTCTCTCCCCTGCAAATATTAGCTGCCATTGTGAACAAGAGCATTGTTTTGGTAAAGGGGAAACATTTAATAGCATAATTTTATGCCAGTGCTTGAGGGTTGTAAATATAGCAGTCCAGCATATACTTGGAGATTTCTTGAGCTGGAAATTGCTGCATGTATTGCTCCAAGATTGTACCTTGTATGTAAAGTGAAATGCTTGATGAGCACATAGTTTTCTTCAGACTTATTGGAGGACATGAAAATATTTTGGTATCTGCTTCTGGGAATAGTGTTGGACAGTTGTCTTTTTCTCTGCAATTTTTTTTTCCCCCCCTTCTATTTAAATTAAGGGTATTGATTCTTAGGGAAGTCAGGTTGTTGATATTGTTAAAATTCTCAGTTTATATTATGCAGTGCTTAACTGCAATTGAAACAACTTTAATTTTCTCTATTAAATGTTCTTTTGAGGGGCTTTAGGGGACTTGATTGCCTTCTAAAATGGGTATATTCAGGCTTTAATGCAGAATTAAATACAGAAATACTGTAATGTAAAGAATGATTAAACTTTCCTTGCTGCAGAATGTATCTTGGTAGTCTGTACTCATTATACAATCACTTTACTTGCAAGGAAGATATGTGCATTTGTATATGATACAGAGAATTCTGAGGACATTTTGTAAGACCTGAAAGGGTAAGGTATCCCTTGTAGATTGAATTTTTTTGTAATCATAAAATGCCAGAATTATTTCCTTAATTATATCCTAAGTGTTAAGAGTTTTATGCATTTGTTCGCAAGAAAGCTGTGTGAATAACAATTTTGATGGAGTATTATTTTTATGTATTGCTACAAGAGTGAAAAGGCTTATTTAGAGCTTGTCACTGGTGGTATGTTTACTATGTGTAAATTCAGCACTAATATTTGATATCTGAATTTTAACTTGCTGTGCTTTCTTGTTTTTATTAATATACATGGATGTTAATTGGAGTTAATTGCCTTGGAGACCTATGCAGAGTTCTGTAAATTGAATGATATTTCTGGGTCTTGCAAAAGCTTTTTTTTCATTTCTCAGATGGTGTTTGTGTGCTGTGATTTTCTTTTGCTGTTGAACAGCTGTGGCTTTGCCATTCTTGTGCTTAGTCTTTCAGCTACCCCAGCTGTGTCCTTAGACCTTTCCTTACCACCTAAGTTAAGTTCAGGAGGAGCTAATTACTGCTTGTTTGGGGCTGTCATCCATCTTCTCTGACCTTTCTAAAGGTTTGGTGCTGCTGTCTGGCTCCCTCTCTGCTGGGTTGCTGCTCTTACCTTTGTTCCTTCCCTGCAGCTAAGACGTGCACAAGAGGAATTTTACTACTTTGTGGCCTAGCAGGTCTGTCTTGCTATGATCAGCTGCAAGAAGTGCATGTATGTGCACAAGAGGAATTTTACTACTTTGTGGCCTAGCAGGTCTGTCTTGCTATGATCAGCTGCAAGAAGTGCATGTATACCTTCCTGGTGGTTTTTTCCTCCTGCTGTGATTTCGTAGTGTACTGTGTATTATACTAGCATTTGCAGTTCTAGGATAGTTTTTGCACTTAGCATATGAAATCTTAAGTTAATTCACATAGTAATAAAATTTATGTTCTGTAATTAATTTTTTTGGCAGGCATCTGTTTCACAGTAATGAATTGGTAGCAGTTCCTAAAATGTCTGTTGACTAGAGAATTGTAGGAAAGCTGGCATTTAAAATGTTTCTTGTAACTGCAAGAAGTGGGCAGCTTTGTCTTAACCCATCTTTTCTCTGAAAAACTTAAAAAATTTACAACTGAAATCTATCTAAATTTTAAAAACCAGTACATTGTTTTTCTCTTGATCTCTGAATTTAAAGTTACTTTCCCTTAATCTCAAAAACACCCTGAAATAAAAAAAATCATATACAAAAGATATAGTCATTGTGTTTCTTAAAAAACCCACAAAAAAACCCAAACACAAAATCTGCCAAAGAAAAGCCCAAGTTGACATTGTGTTATTTATTATCACCATTGTCCGCAACACTTAACAGCAATTGAAAACTGTGGCTCTCGTTGTAGGTTCTTTTTAGGTTGCTTGTGAGACTAAATTTGTAGCATTTAATGATCTGGGATTTTCATACCCTAGGGCAAGATTATAGTAAGTGGAGGTCAAGCTGAAAAACCACCAGACCTGATTTACACTCTGATAAAAATGTTCTTGTCTAACAATTAGATTGAATGATATTACCTCTTCTTAACTTGTGCTGGAAATTGTTTTATATTGTTTCAAGACCAAGGCAGTTACATGCCAAGACAGCCTCCTCTGAATGGAGTATTTGTCTTGCTTTTGAAGTTTATGGAATTGCAGAGGATCCAGGTAAATGTATCAATGGCCCCTGGCACGTGTATTGTGGAGGACAGGAAACTTACTCCAAGCCAAATGTGATTTTAATATATATAGTCTTAATGTGATGTCCCTGTGAAAGCAACAGGCAATGATGCTGTGAAATAGGGAGAAAGAGAAAAATCTTGTAAAGACCTAACTTTTGATTGTTGACATTTGAATCTTCCCAGATATACCTGCTAAGTGTGTCTCAAGATTTATGCAGTTACTTCTTCAGACCAGTTGATTGACTAGTAACCGATGTTTTGACACTTGTGTAATAGATCATGATCAAAACAATGATAGTTTTTTAATATATATTAGGTGAGCAATTAAACCGTACTCTGAAACATTAAAAGTGATTACATTTAGTTAATTAGGGCAAACTAAAGGAAAGATGGTAAATACATTTCAGTGTGAGCATTGTGTTACTATAACTAAACATGCAGCTACTTTATCGGGTGATAATAACTTCCAGTGGCATGCCTGTATAGAAATTCCATTTGAGTTGAAACAAGATACTATACTTGTAATCCTGATTAGTGGTACAACAGCATGAGAATTCTATACTGCTGATTTATTGCCAGAGCAGTTCTAAACAGTAAGTGACTTTTTGAGTAAGAACACAGAGTTGGCAGTTTGCATTAGTAAAGAGATTACTATAATGTAGTAGTAGAAGCAGCTCATTGTTCATCCAGTGTTCTGTTGAAATTGGTGCCTGAGGCATTAAGTGATGACTTGAAAAAATTTGCTACTTCATGATACTGAAGCATACTAGGTTATTTTCTGTGTAAAGGTATTTAAACATGCATGAATCCTAATCCAGTTACCTAATTTTAAATTTCTTCCGGTTTTCCATAATGTATAGCCCACCCTGTGATGATGAACTGCATGCAATTAAGTAATTTTTGTAAGCAAATCATGGTTTCAGGAGCTGTGAGCTTGGTGTAATTAGTAAATGATTTTGTAGGATCTTAACCTGGTTAAAAAGTTTCTATATGCCATTTGGTGTTAAGATTTGTTGTAACAGTTCTGAGCAGTGATCACAGGTTTCTGGTAAAAGTAACTAGAGAACCAAACCTGTTAGACATGAGTGAGAATAGAGTCTGCTTAGTTCAACACAGGAGTAAATAAATAATTATATAATTGATGGCTAACTAATTAAGTCAAAGAAACACTACTCTTGAGTAGGTATCTAGGAGAACTGAATAACTTAATATGAGGGATTCAACAAGATTAAAATTCTGTTTCAGAAAATTAAATATGTGTTTAGAGGAAATATATTGACTTACTTCAGCGTTGCATCTGCACAACATAAAATGGAGTAGAAAGATCAAAGCACTCTGAAAGAGGTATTGCCTATTTTAAATAATCCCTTTTCTGTCCACCTGTTCAAAATACTTGGAATTTAATTTACTGAGAAATGTCAGAGAATGAGAATTGAAAAACTCTACATGTAACAGTATGTTGTGTTCTCAGTTGCTGAGCTACCTGTTTCTGGATTTGAGTGTTTGGAGGTGGGGGGCAGGTGTTTGGTACAAAACAGACAAACCTATGCTAGGAGTATAGCATGATGCAGATAATTGCAAAACTACAACAGTTGTTGGAGAAGACATGGTGAGAGATACAGCGCTTGCATTCTGGCTGTTCTTGTTTTAATAATTAGAGGTAATTGCAAACTGATAAGGCAAATATTATCATGAATTGAAAACCACAAGAAGACGATACAGTTCAGATAATAAATTAAAAGCTGAAACTATGGTGAATAAAATACTTTTCCATGCAATTGTTGGACAACTATAGATTTGTTAGTTGTCCTTTCATGGCTTTCTCTGTGGCAGTTGACTTTTCCATCCCTCTGTCAGAGGTTACCTCCCATGCTATGAAAGTCAGCAGGATGGGATTTGTCAGCTCTTCAGTATTCTATGTTTGCAAATTCAGAATATTAGCTTTAATTGTCACTGCAGATGAGTTGCCATTAATAGATCTGACTGTACGCCAGATCATACAAAATGGTTTCTTTAGTATTTTTGAGTTGGGTTGGTGTTTTTTTTGTTCTTTCTTTTCATCTCCAGTGGAATAATAATAATAATCAATCTAGTAGAGCTTCCCCCCGCAAGCTCTCCAACCCCTCAACAGCATCCTGTTAAGAGTCCTAGAAATGGTTGGTCATCAGTAACTATCAGAATTTGCCCTACAACATCTTGGGTATGAAACTGCTGTACAAGTTACGCTGTAGCTGATGTAAATTCAGTCAACCCAGCAATGTAACCTTATTTTATCTTTTGTACATACTTACCAACTAACTTCTAGTAGGCAGAAATGGTTTTTGGGATGCCCTATAGTGAAGGAGCTACTGAACTCTGATGGCTGAAAAAGGATGTTCTTTTTGTGTGACATCAGGTAAAGACAATAGCTGGATTTCTTGCCTTATGCCAAAGATGGCATTTTTGTCTCAGCTGGAAGGAAGTAAAAAGAAAGCAATATTTAGCGTGCAAGCCTTGTTCCGTGTGCTGGAGGTGAGGGGATTGGTATGTCCAGGTCCTGGAAAAATGTGGTGGTTTTCCCGAATCTCCAAGAGCATGGGACAGTTGGGAATTCAGCTCACTGGTGCTATGGGTACACCCTGTTCCAGAATGCCTCTCTTGGAGTGGGGGAAGGGGGAGGAATTGTAGCACATGTAGCTTGTTTAAGAGACATCTGGCACTACTGCTCTTTTTTTTTTTTTCTTTAAGAAAATACAGGAAAAAGGCTGAAAATAAGTACCTTATCGCAACAGCTTCTACTGTGTTGCTGAGCTTGTAAGTTGGATAGTTGTAGTTTTAATACTTTCATTGTATTGAATATGGCTCAAATAAAATATTTTCTACAAATTTTGATATTTGCGTAATGTCATCAGTAAATTTTGAACATAATATAGATTTAGTTGTAGGGTATAACTATCTCTTGAAAGAGGAGGGAGCTATTAGCTTTGTTTATGTGATAAAATTTACTCAATAGCAAATGTGTAGAGGGGTACAGCTTTATGGATTTTTTTTTTTTTTCTTTTGAGATTAAATGAAGAAACCAAAGGTTTAATTTTTGGTTGATTTAACAAGCTCTATTTGTATATTTTAGGTCTGTGTAGAATGGATGTTTCTGCATAAAGAACAGTCCTTCACAGTAATAGTGGCACTTATAACAGAAGATAACTTCAAAAGGACAAGTCTCACTAACCTTTTCTTCAAAATGTTTTGCACACATCAAGACTCACTTGATATTTGTCAGCTTACTTAGTAATATGAGATTGGTCTCTAAAAAACCTATCTTTGATACTCCTTTTCATGTTAGCTTTCATAAAGCAGGCCTGGTTTGGTAGAGCACTCTCAGTTTGCTTAATTTTTTACCTGCCACAAGTAAGCAATTACAGAGTTGAAAAAACTGATTGATTTAAATAATGCCAATATTTTTGCCGTGTTCTCTTAAGACATGTGCAAGTGGCCAGGCTGCTTTCCTCGGGTTGTTCAGTGAATGCTAGTAGTTAACTCTAGGTCTCCATACATGAGGTTTCAGTGCCAGTCATCTCTCTCACAAATTTTTTTAAAGAGCACTCTGTTTTAGGATGAATAAAGAAAAAGGAGAGAGTTGTGTTTAGACTTAGTGATGATATGTAATTTTTTCATCCAGTAATTAATTAATTAATGAGTTATGCAGATTCTTCATTGTGAATATATTCAGTTCTCTAAATGGTATGGGGGAAGCCACGCACATCACAACTGCTATTTCATATAAAATTAGTATTCAGTACTGCACATCTCCAAACAAACCAATTGGGCTTTTAGCCCAAATGTTATGAGGGAGAACAAGAACAAAATATTGGGTATTAAAAATGTTTAAGTTGTGACTGAGGATGTATGGAGCACAGATGTTCTGAGGTTGGCAGAGTTGCTGAGATAAGTGTTTAATGAAAGATAACAAGGTTTTTGTCTTTATTTCTTCTGTTTTAGAAGTGAAGCCAACTTTTGCATACATGTGTAGTTTGCTTGAATTTTATTTTGTAAGGATGATTATTTAGGTTGATTGTTCAAAGAGCCATAATCTGCTTAGGAAAGGCACAGGTTTTAGCTGTCTTACTGCTTGGTTTGGATGTGGTACAATGTTTATTTACTTTTTCTTAAATATTCCTTTTTGTTTATGATGGCATAGATTTTCTTTGGGCCAGGGAGGGATGGACACGAATGGTGAGGTATTGGCAGTCTTTGGAGCTGCACTTATTCAGTGAGTTTTCCAGTGCTGCTGCGAGACTGTGGGTGCAGCAGTGATGGAACGGGTGGGTGAGAGAGCACCTAGGGGTGAGTGCAGAGCAGCTGTGGCCCTGCAGGTGGCCTAGGAATTTTAGGCAGTGATGCTCTTGCTGTAGCCCAGGCCCAGCAGAAAAAAAGCTGGGCTGGTTTGACAGAAGACAGCAGGATGGTATTAAATGAGGTATCCTCCCACACTTTTTCTGTTGGTTTGGTTTTTTAAAAATTATTTTAAATGTCCAGGTAAGACTACCACCATTTGGTTTGTGTCTATATTATTTTCTGTTTATTTCTGTGGTGAATTTAGTCTCTTTTAGTTACTCTCTGGAGCCAGTTCAAACATTTTTGTAAAGTGTGAAACTTCAGCTAATAAACTGGTGAATCTCAGCTGACCAAAGATAGAACAGAGTTGGTCTCCTTTTTCCTTCTGATGATGGAAGGCTTGGGATTGCCATGCAAGGGAGTACAGGGGTTTCGGCAAAGGACTATCAGAAGGGTTCTGTGACCTGGGCTGATACAGGTTGACTGGAAGATGTGCTTGAGAGATTTTACTTTCCAGTCTTCAGAAGCTTTGTTTTATAGGGTTTTCCCTTATTTCAGCCATCTAATACTGAATTGTATCTTAGAATAGCAGCTGAAGCTATTGCAGTATGCACTTGTATAGTCCCTCCTCCAGAATTTGTCATCAAATGTAGTTGTTCTTAAAAATGCCCAAAATTTTGGACACTAACCCTTAGTGACCAAAATTTTTCTAGCGGGAAAATCTATATGGTAGGAGGGTAAGCAGTGGGGCTGTGCTAAAGTGAGACAACTTGCAGGCTCGCATTGATCAGTGGCAGAACAAAAAATAGAACTTGCTAGATGGGGGTGCATTGTCAGTTGGAAAACCCTGCCTCCACCCTGTGTGTTGAAGTAATTCATTGCTGTTGGCTGTATGCTTGAACAATGCTAATTCTGCTCAAGGATTTGCTGTGGAACATGTTACCTGCTTGCTGTGGACTGTGTATATCTTCATCCCTAGCTTTTACAAGAGCAAAGATTTTGAGGGGATGTGCAAAGTGCATTTTTGAAAAATCAGTATGTGAAGGGGCATATTGTTCTATTCTGTAGTTTAGTTTGGAAATTTATGGTATTTAGGCAGCTGGAGGTTGTGTTTGCCTGGTATCATAAATGAACAACTACTCCTACTTTGACTTAAGTAGGCATATGTGGCTTTTTCCCCACTTCCCCCCCCCCATTTATTTATTTATTTATTTAACGTCTTGGTCATTATCTGACTTGGCTTTTATTCTTCCTAAGAGCCTCATTTTCCACGCAGTCAGACTACAACATCTGGAAGCAATCTCTTCTTTGGCAAGGAAAGATGTGACAAGCACAATGAGGTGTAACTTCTACTTTTGTTATCTTGCCTTTGTGTTTTTTAAGAGATCCAAACCCAAACAATTTTAAAGATATATGGGAATTTCAGGTGCATTTTAGTAAAGCTTGGAAATATTGTTGGGCAGGATCATTAGAGAGTAACACAGGTATTTTCCCCTTTAATAAGCATAATAGTTGCATTTATTTTACAGTTCAATACTCTTTCAGATATTGTAATACATGTATTGTGTGTTTTTACTGGACAGTGTGAATTACTAGTTGCCACTGTAAAAACCTCATAGGACTCAAGCAGTAGTAGTGTACTTATGTTTCAAAATATCATATAACTTCATTAAAGATATTGATGTTATTAATGGTACTTCAATGAGCAATCCGATGACTGTGAAGCACTCACTGTAGCAAGCTCTTTTCCTCCTGTAATAGTTGTTCCACATATTTAATAAAACTAGCAAAAATCAAAAAATACTTTTAATGAGAGGAGGATTATTTGGTGGTGTAATTGAGATTGGAAGACTTATTAGGTTGGTACAAAGGTCCTTCTATATTATTCACATTTTAAAAAGTCTCTAATATTGGGATATAATCTCAACCTTCACTTTGAGTTTTAGCCTGATTTCTTTCATATGCCATTTAAATTAATTTTTTCTTTCATTCTTCCTTCTCCCCCCTCAATAAAGCCTGTTTAGGATTTTGCTTTCACAGCATTAAACCATGAAAACAAATTTTGCTTCGTGTTGACCAGCGTGTGCATTACCTCTGGAGGCCTGTGTTTCCATGTGCTTGGCTGTTTCCTGGCTGGCTCTCAGGTTCTGGGGGTCCTCAGCTGCTCTCAACTGGGCTTCTGGCTGAGGAGTGGTGAGAAGTGAATGGTTCTCTAGGTACATGTGCTGTCTGCTGTATAATGGAGGAAATGCATGTGGAAAAGGAGTAGGGAGGATACTTTGAAGAGGCAGGTGAGACTGGGCAGGTGCCTGATGAATTTAGAGACAGAAGATGCTGTCATAGGCGATATGTATCCCCGGCATGGTGTTTGTTTGTGGGGCTTCTCACCTCTTGACAGGTGTGTAAGTGGGAGCTGGGGGGCGACTGGGGTCTCAGTGCCTGCTTAGCCCCACAGAGCCGCAGAAAAAGCAGCAACCTTGCATTGCCTCCAGATTGCCACGTAGGTATATGAGGTCCTGTGTCGCAGCAGAGCTCTGCCCGCTGGTGGTGATGCTCTGACCTTGGCAAAGATCCTCAGTGGCTCTGTTGTGAAGGTAGGGTTCAGCTGCATGTGCTGCATCCAGTGACTCGTGTGGCTGCAGGAGAAATTGATTCAGTTGGCTGATCCGATGGAGGGCTAATCATGGGAGACGGAAATGGTTTTGGTTTTATAATTTGCTTGCTGCTGGGTTGCCTGAGTGCCAGAAGGAGCAGAAGCTTTCCTGTGTTTAGAGAGAGGAAAGGAAAACCTACTGCTTTCAGTGACAGCCCACGGTGTTGGAAAAGCATGTTCTGAGATGGCTCTTTCTCACTTATTCAGCAGACTTGTTGTATGAACTAAAGAGCAAATGTTATAAAAAATGAATAAAGAGCAGGCCAGGGGAGAAAATGGTAGTAGTGGCATAAAATCAATAGCCATCACAGCATGGCTTTTTTTAAAAAAAAATGTTTTGTTTTGGTGGTGGTTTTTGTTTGTTTGTTTGTTTTTTAAAACAAAAGATTCTTGTTTTGAAAGATGGAGAAATGTGTAGTCCCAAGTTCTATGGATGGGATGTAACAATTGGAAGTTCAGGGAAAAAAAAGTGAAGAAAGAGACTGAAAAGATAAGAGCTGTGTGAATTCAGTCATGTAGGTTCTTGGCATGTTAACTGTTCAGTGGCCTTGGGACAGTGTCCTGTGTATAATGACTGCATCTCTCTTTGTGAGCAAGGAGGTATGAAGATTGATGGTCTCCAGTTCAGGCCTTTCTGTAAAGGAATTACAAGTCTCATTTGTTAAGCAAACAGCACGAAAATAACCACACAGATAAAGATATTAATTGCATTATTGTTTTGTTTAGTCTTGATTGCACTATCTTAACGTGATCAAAGCTGCTGATACGGTTATAGCTATATATTAAAGTACAGTTACATTACAGAATTATACTTGAAGTATGTTTTCTGTATTTTACTCAAAATGCATAATTGCTTTAAAGCTTGTTGGCAGCTGAAATATTAGGTTGTATACTATTAGTAGAAATAACACACTCTTTGAGGTCTGTAGTGAATGTCATGCAGTTTCTCAAAATCTTGCTTAAGTTAAGTCCACTTACAGAAATAAAAGCAGAAGGAGTATGAAGAAGCAAATTTGTCTGGTTTTTTGTTGTTTTGTTTTTTTTTTTTTTCCCTGGATAACCAAACATCATTTTATCAAACAAAAGGTTAAGCACATTCTAGTTTGTCTGAAAAAGGGGTGAGAGGTATAATGTAGCTGATACTGCCTTTCTGTTCTAAAATAGTTAAGGGAAAATACTGGACATATTTATGATCCTTTATTTAAATTCTATCTGGTTAGTATTTTAACTGTTGCTGCTGCATAATTGGTCCTGAAGCATCATTCATTCATGGATAGGTAAATAATTCAGAGATGAACTTCAGCCATACTCTTCAGCGTCACAGTTTGAGAAGTTGTAATTTTCTGAATTAAGTGAGGTCCTTGATTTTACAGGTGATTAATTGAATTACAGGGGGGGGAAAAAAATACATCTCTGAACAGCCTATTCTGCAATACCCAAGTCTTTGTCCTGGCCATGTAGCCATTTTTTTAACTTTGCATCTCTGCCTTCCCAGAAAAAATGGTAACTGTTTTACTGATTTGCATTATAAAATTCCAGGTGATAGATGCCAAGGATCCAACAGCAACCAAAATAAACAGCCTGTGTAGGGAATGCTCCCCAACCAAGACCCATCTGAAACCTCACAGTTTTGAGAGCTTGATCAATAACACGGGAGTTACTGCATTTACACAAGTATACAAAACACAAATGTTTGAGACAATTTTTTTGATTCTTTATAGTGTGTGTATACACACATACATAATTAGGTATATTCTTAGAGCAGACGCTGCTCACTGAATTGCATTAGTGTATCTATGCATGTAATAGGAATTGTGGGAGCACAGGTAGCCCTCAGCAACTGCTGATGACAGCGTATGTGTTATTGTGTGAATTGTGCTGGTGAATTCTATCAACTTTGGGCAGAGTCAACATTTGGCCAGTATATTTGAGTTTATCACAACCATACCTAAATATTCATGTAATAGGGATAAATAGCCTTTAAGATATAAATCTGATTCTCAATGCATATGCGTTTGGAGTCTTGATACTGTTTCGTGCTTGCTGCTTGCTTTTAACAGTCAAATTCTATGAAGCAGAAACCCCTCCTACATTTATAGTTGGAAGCATTATGTATGATTGCTGTTACTGAACTGCTCCTGTTGTTTCCAGTAGGTTTTTTAGTTCATTAATGTTTTGTTAGTAAAGTTTTAAATAGCAAGCTACAATAAAGGGATACATTATTTCTGCTCTTAAAATGTTCTTTGAAATTCTTCTGGTTGTTTTGAAAGCTAAATACTGAGACTAGTTATACTACAGCAGCTGTATGCATTTCTGTCTTTGTAAGAGTCATTGGAATAAAACATGTATCTGCCTTTATTTCACAAAAGATGAAGAAATCCTCTGGTGTCTTAACAATCTAAATACAAATGTAAAGTACATGGGCTACAATATTATTGCAATTTTAGCAATCTGTTATAAAGTTTATAGCAGAGGAATAACTAGGTCAACCTCTGGATGACCTGTCTTTTGGAGTTTCTTCAGTTAGCTTTAGGCTAGAGCTCCACCTTGTGATCCTTCAGCAGGATACATTTTCTTTTATAGTTAATAATTTAATTATGATTTCACATAGTTGAATGCCTTTTAAAGTTTTCACAGGCTTGAGAGATTTCAGTATCTGCTTGGGAAAATTAAAGTTGGAAGTCTGTGAACATGCCAAAAAAGAAACTCGAGCTGATTTTTATGATACAGTTTGGTTTAGAGTTAACTTCCTAGAGTTCTTAAAATAATATGTTCATTAGAACACATTCAATAGATAAAGTCAACTTGCATTGTTTGAATGACATCTGCAAGAATTTAACTTCTTTCTTTTCAGATTTCACTGTGGTATATGAACATGATATATTTAAAAAGTTTTGGTAGGAAAATCATCCATATAAGTGTCCTTTCTTATTGGCTTCCTGAACAGCATGCTTTGCATGAATCATTCAGTGTGGGCATGAAGGAGACATGGCTGGCAGTAGTCTTGAATTTCCAGAAGGTGATGAGATGAAGGGTCTTGGGGAATGACCAGTGTTGCTCTTTTCCCATACCAAAACAAGAGAACATGACATAAAGTTGGAAAGTGATAAATTCAAGGCAAAGAATTTTTACAGTACGAATAGTGTAGAATTTTTGTAGTATTTAAAGCCTTTTCATAGTATGGAATTTGGCTGTGGAGTTCTTGGATGGAAGATAGTCTACTATTTGGAAATATTAATGGAAAAAATAAAGGTGTTTTGAAGTATTGGGATAACCTCTCTGGCCAGCAAAATCCATGGATTATTTCTGGATACTAGGAAGGTATTCAGGGAAACTTGGCTATAAAGGAAATAATGTTCTTCCTTGGGTAGCTTCTCTTGGCCACTGCCAGAGAGCTTACTGGACTGGGTTGACCCTGTTGGCTGAGCATCAAAAGACGTTCACTCTGGATGTGTATAAATCTTGTAAAATAATTCTTTAGTAGGACAAATGCAAGTGGGTTTTTGGTCATTTCTGGAAATTAAGCTTGACACCTGAGATCCCTTACACGCTTCCTTTGTACACCATTGTGAGGTATTCATCTCTAGCTTCTGTTTTCCAGAGTACCACTAAATAATTGCACTCATGGGGGCTAAGGTTTTTCTACCTTAAGAAAAACAAAAAATATGAACCTCAGAACTTGAACCCTTCAGCATCAAGCAAAAACTTTGCTATGTCTGTTTTGTTCTAGGAGATGATTCTGGCAAATGCCACGTTTTGTCTCATGTTTTGTGGTCTGTACTAAGATGAGCAGTTCTGACAAGAAGTTCAAATTGGTGTAAAAGGCAGACAGCTTTTGTTAGTGATTTGTTTGATTTGTTTGATGTAGAGAACGAGTACTCTAATAATTTGCCCATTCTTTTTCATAGTTCTGTTTTTTTGGGGTTTTTTTCATTTCTATGGTTATAATAATTTTCTGAGATTTTTGCCAGATTCAGTAGGATAGTATATTTGGGTTTCATATAAGGAGCCAATTTGCATGTAAGGATCCTGATTGTCACTTTAGTAGATGTCTTGCCTCTTAACATTGAAAAAAGTAAACTAGAAAGAGTCAAATACCAACACACTGATAGACAGGTTGAACTTGAAACTGGGCAGTGCGATTTTTGATGTTTGCATCTCTACTTTGCACTGGCACTGAATCACAAGCATCCCTCAAAAATAACTTGCACAGTTTATGTTCTTCATTTTTCTTTTTTTGTCCCCCCCCCTCCCTGTACAGCTGAGCAGGTGCCAGCCTGATGATCATGGCATTAAAGTGTGTTTCTTTTTTCCAAGTTTGAGTTGCTTATTGGAATCAAAGAAAATGTTAAGAAATAAATAAATACAAAATACATTAAAAAATTCCGAAGTGTAGCACTTTCTAATATGTTAGCTTCTGAGCATGGCATTTCGAAGACAGCCAGGATGGTATAATAGCACCTTGCAACCAAAGAAGGGAATTTTACCCTTTCCTCTCCTGCTGGTGGCTATGCAGTCTTGTGTTTTCTGTGCCTTGACTCTGGATATCTGCTGTTGAACCAGTTTAACACGAGAATCTGGGGGAAAAATACTTGAGTTGTATTTTGCCCATTTTAATGGGGACTTGGGTGATACTCAATTGGCAGAGTGTACAAAGGTGAATGACTGGGTAGGGGTTGTTACTGTGCCTGGGACCATGGGTTGCTACGGGGAGTGAAAATGGAGTGCACTGGTTGTGTGCCTATGTGGTGCCTTTACAGAAGGGAGGAATGCAGTGGCAGAGGGTGCTGCCATTCTGCAGCATGGTTTTTATTTCAGAAGCTTTTTGTCTTTTGCTGTGTTTTGGATGGAACATGCTTTAGGAGTTGTGGCCTGTCTTGAAATTAATCATCTTGAACCTCCTTGCTTTTGCCACTATTTATTTCCACTTTGGTTCTCTGCTTTAATGTAATTATGTGAAATGTGAAGAAAGAGAGAATGTAATAAGTACAGGGTTTATGATTTCTCTCATCTCTCTAAATCCTGGAAGCTACAGTGGCCCCTAGCATTTGGAATAAGCACTTGCAGGAGAAAACCTGTCCAGCCTCTCTGCCACATGCTTGGTTGAAACGCAGTCTCTGGAGCAGAGCTACCAGACTTTGAGCAACATGTGCTTAGCATGCCAAAATTAAATATTTCCCTCAAATACCTAATCACTCCAGAAAGCTGTATAGTCAGCAGACTGACTCTGACGATTTTCCTTCTTGGTATGCTATCTTCAAAATACTTGAACATCATGCTTTCTTAATTTCACTGCGTAAAAGTTAGCCTGGGGAGCCAAGTGACATAGAAAACTTCAGCCCAGACGGCAAAAACTCGCTTTTGAAGTATCCAGGGTGATTTTTTCCCCCTTAAGAATAGGAAAAATAGGACAAAACCCTAAATTTATTATAATGAACAGTATTATGATGACATTTTAAAAGGGTAGTTCAAAATCTTTAGTTTTCTTGCTAAAACAGTTGTGTTTTCCATGTTTGCCTTTATACTATGTGGATAGTATTATCTTCCTTGATACTCGTAAGAGCCTTGACAAATGCTTCAAATGTTAAACCTGTTGTAAGTCTGGTTTATCAGCTCTGGAAGACATGGAGTTGTGAAGCATCTGATTTTAAGAATTTATTGTAAGAGCTTATATTTATGGGAAATTACATGGAAGTTGGCAAGTTGGAGATAGAAATTTGCTATATATAATATTTTAAAATATGCACATATTGTCTTTCAAGTTGAACATCAAGTCTGGTTTTGTTTGGTCAACAAGAATTATCCTAGTGTTGTCCATTCTGGACTCTGCTATGTTGTGTTAATGAAAACCATGGCAGTTCTATTCATCCTATTCAGAAAATGTGTGTGGTGGGGTTTTGATTTTTTTAAAATTATTTTTTGTTGGTTTTGGAGGGTTTTTGTTTTGGTTTTTATTTACTTGTTTGGGTTTTTTGTTGTTATATTTTGTTTGGTTGGGTTTTTTTACAGTGTTTCTGTATTATTATTTTACTGCAATGCTTTTACCGTTTTTGGAGTCACTTTGCGATAGCATCATGAGAGGACTCAAAATCTTTAAACAGGAGAAAGCTTGTTTGGAAACAGGATGGTGGGATCTACATTTTCTGTTTCCAACTCTTTTATCCTTCCATATGTAGAATAATTTTCACTGTATTTTTTTATCTATTTTATTCTAGAAGTCTGCTACAAAGGAAGAAAAAAAAGTAAGCTTACACTTCAGACTGCTTTTTGAATATCTTTCTAATACAGTGGTGTTCCAGAAGATGATAAAGAAATGATAGCAGCTCCAGAAATACCAACTGATTTTACTCTCCTTCAGTAAGTACTTTAAAAATTTGTAGTTCTGTTTGTAAATGTACGGTCTCTTCTTTGTGTTGTGGCTTACTTTCTCTTGGAAACAAGGAAACATAATAAAGGATAGTGTTCTATATTTTTTTTCTATTGAGATTGATAAAAGCATTGTTTTAATTTTTTCTTGAGTATTAATTCAGGAGTAAATTAAGTTTTTAAAATATTGTTTAAAAATCTGACTTTAAATCAAGTATTTGAAAAATTTGCCCTTACCTGGGACAGGTCAGTTAATGTTTTAAATATGTAATGCCAAATGCTTTAGTTAAGGGCAAAGTAATGGCTTCTCGCAGGCATCAGTTCCTTGGTGTTTTTGACATAATTTTACTAAGCCTTTCATCTTCCCACAATTTTTAAGAAACAGATATCTAAGTTTCCAAGATTTAGAATTAGGTACAGATTATACTTTTGGATAGAGAAGTAAAGTATTTTAAGCAGACCAAAAGAATGCAGTTCGTCCCCTTTTATTTGTCAAGGGATTGGCACGAATAAATTTCTCTAGACTGTTGAAATGGATTAACTTGGTTATGAAGTCTAAAAAGATGCAAAGGTGCAGTTTTGTATCAATGAGTTTATTTGTGTGGGTGTTTGTTTTTTTTTTCAGTGAGAAATAAAAGATTTGAAATAAATTGGAAGATGATTTAATGTAAAATAATGTTTTTACAACTGTTTATAATGGTTTTCTACTCTGTTGTTGTAGTTTATTGCTTAGTGAAATGCTTGGAATTTGTATTTAGTTCTTCCCTGTGAAAATAAGAACATCTAGGCATCTTTACAGAGGAAATTTTTTCCACCTTTTTTCTTTCTTTCATTCTTTCCCCCAATGCCCTGGTTTGCAGCCTTTTCCAGTCTATATCAGCTTATGTAGTCAGAAAAACCAGACACAGCAGAATCCATGTCAAAAGGCAGCAACTCATTTCAGACACTTGCAGTAGTGAGAGGCTAAGTTTCTGGAGTGTTTTAGAAGGTTATAAATACATCCATAGGAATGAGTCTCCTGTGCCTCCGGTCATATTTCTGATTGTTTTGTTAATTGAATCAGGAACTGTGTATCAGAAATTTGTGATAGCAGCTTAAAATTCATTGTACTGCATCTGTGTGTTAAAATGAGCTCTTGTAGCATCATTTGTAGCATTTAACTTAATTTCTACAGGAAATGTAGAAATAGAGACTACTACACAAGCCAAGCATTCTCTATTAGTAATTCAGGTCATTTCACACAGCTTCCTATCAGTGTTGCCGATTAAGGATTTGTGTGTCAATGCAGCATATTTTAATGTGTAGGAAATCAAACAAATGAGTTTGTGTATTTAGTGTTTTTACCTTATAAACCTAAACAGAATTACAGCATATCATTTTGATGAGGAAACTTCACCAAAACTTCTTTTCTGTACCTTTCAGCATAAGCAAACCTCTTAAATACTTCCGAAGTTTCTAACAGCATGAAGAAATCTGTTAAGACACTTTGGTTGTCAGGGAAAGTGATGCTTTTGGGTTTTTTTTTTTGCTGTTGGGTTTTTTCTCCTCCTCATTTTGTTTAAGGATTTGTGACCAGTATTTAAAACTCTTTGGTTTTTGAGATGTTTTCATGTTTATCACATGTCAAAGGCATGGTTCTCAGCCTGCTGCTATTTTCTACCTACCCTCAGATCTTTAAATTTTCCTGGATGGCTTCCTTCTCAGGTACATTGTTTGAAGGAGACAGGATAGGCTGCGAGTGTGGGGATATGCTCTGTTCCTCAACAGCAGGCTTGGGAAAAGTTTTGACTGTTGGTGTTGACTTGCTGGACTGAGAGCATAACATTGATTTTATATAGTATATTTAAGAATGTTTCTGATGAAATGTGTGAATGGTTTGTCTTTTTTTCCTTACAGGGAGTCTGAAACACACTTCTCTTCTGATACAGACTTTGAGGATATTGAAGGAAAAAACCAAAAACAAGGCAAAGGCAAAGTATGTTCAATCTTTAGGGATACTGAAACATTTCTGCAGTTACAAATTGAAGAGTTTAGCACTTGCTTTGAAGTTGAATGAGCTAGGAATATTTTCTGAAAATGCAAGTGTTCTGTGAAGAGAGTTCATATTTGTAATTGCATGGAAATGCTTCATCTTGACTGTTTCTGTGATATTTCCTTACTGCTCTGAAGGCACAAGGGAGGTAGGGCAGGAAAGGATAAGCTTTGATTTGATCAGTCTCTTATATATTTTCCACCCTATTCATCATGGATAAATATATTATACTTAATTTATTATATTATACATATACTTAAATTTATCATGTATTCTATGTCTTTTAGTTTGAAAAGTGAACAGAACAATAATTCAGTTAAAAGTGCTTTTTTTAACAGGTTGCAGACAGGAGGTTACAATAGTGGGGTGGGAAGTCTAAACCCGGTTCCCAGCCCTTCTTTCCCTTCCTTGGAGAGTTTTCCTCCCCATGTGCCTCTCACAGGCTTCAGAGCCACCACGTGTGGCTCCTTCCCTGCCATACACTAGCCTGGGCTGTGACCCTTCATTGGACACCCCATGAGCCTGTACTAGTGCAGAGTACCTGCTTGTTGAGAGGTGGTGATAGATTTTATACAATGGTAATGTAATTTGTACTTAATGTTTTTCTTTCTTCTTTCTGTAAGTCATACTTCATTTGGGAAATCAAATACAAAAATGCCTGTCTGCTCTTCCTCACCCCCCCATTTACCAATATATATTCAAATGAAAGAAAAAAGGGCTAATGAATGGCAGAGGAGATTTTCTGATGTGTTAAGGGAATCACCTTAGCTGTTTTAAAGGAAATATGTATAATCTGTTTTACGATTTAAACATATGAAAGATCTGTGTTATACACACTAATCACATTTGTAGTTGCTAAAAGATTTTAAATGAGGTAAGGAGAAACCTTGCTGGTCTTTGTATCACTCAGGATCTGCTGTTCCCAGCTTTTGAATTTATATATATATATATATACACACATATAGTACACACATATACATACACATAGATACATATAAAACATTTAAAAAACATTGTTGCTGAAAATCAAGGGTCTTGTCTATATCAGTCATGGTATGGATAGTGATTTTTTTTTTTTTTTAAATACTTCATAATAATTAAGTAAAACCTCTTGTGTATGTGATTGCAGACCTGTAAAAAAGGAAAAAAAGGACCAGCAGAGAAGGGAAAAAGTGGTAACGGAGGAGGGAAACCTGGTGGTCCGAATCGGATGAATGGACATCACCAACAGAATGGTGTGGAAAACATGATGCTCTTTGAAGTAGTTAAAATGGGCAAGAGTGCTATGCAGGTAAGACCTGGGATAGCTCTATGACTTGGATATAGGTACAATTTAAGTAGAGCAATATTTTCTTCTACGTGCAATTTAATCAAATGAAATCTAAAGTAATTGTTTTCCTTCAATTTGCTGTTTTTAGTTGTATATAAGTATCAAAATAAAGTGGTTTTGCTTTGTTGGTCTCTGAATTCAAATGAACTGATACTTAATTTCTGAATGTTATTCATTAATAATCATATATGAAACAAAAAAATTCATACTATGATTCAAAGTAAGTTTTTAGTATCTGGAATGAAGAAAGGTTGTTTTAGATTACGTAACTTTAATGTCCTTTTTGTGTGGCAGTCCTTTTTGTGTGGTGGTTTAGACTTACTGTTTCATAGACCTTACTGGACTTTATTATTGTCATGGACTTTAACATGAATCTGTAGTTTTTACATGCATCCAGAGCTTAGATTATCTGAAAATAGATAGTTGCTTCTCTTATCCAAAGTAAATCACTAGCTACAACTTAGAGGCTCCTCCTTAAATTTCCTGACCCAAATTTTAGCCAACTGAAGTGTAGTAATGTACTCTGGCCAAGTCAACTTAGGGGAAATTTAACTCTTTCAAGTATCATTAGGCACTCTCCCCACTGCATTTACTAACAGGACTGAAATAAGACTAATAAGAAATACATCACTGTTTTTGTTGTTTTTTATTTTAAAATTCAGTGAGTCTCCCAGTCAAGACAGGGTTAAAGTGTAATAGGTGTAAGCCTGTCAGCCATGAAGCTTTCCTGCTGACTCACTCATGTGACTCCTGGCAGTGTGGAAGAAAAACTATCTTTGGGACCAGAAGTCTAGAGTTTGCAGCTCCTGTAATACATATGCAGGATGCTGGGTTGCTGTATGATTCTCTCAAGGTTTGCAGGCACCTGCAAGGCACCTTACAGCTGGGAACAAAAACAAATTACTTGGATGTATTTGCACAGAGAAATAATTTGTTTTGTTCTATTTCAAAGCAGATGAAAAAGCATACTTCTCTAACTGTTGCTCTGTGTGCAACTTGTTCAGCCAGTTATCAGTAATTGTATCTTTATGACATTTTAGCTGTTTAAAATGATATACCATCAAAATATTTTGCTTTCTAAGGGCAAAATTGAGCTTTGCCGGGTCTGATTACTCTGTTGAATTGGGAAATTGATACCTGAATATTTGTCAATTTTTTAAAATTAGAAAGAAAAAACCTCAAATTATTTTTAAACTAAAAGTCCATTTTAGTCAGAGTACAAAGTTTTTTTTCCATGGCCCTTGGTGTTTGCTTATCTGGAAAAATTTTGGTAATAATTTTAAGTTAACTATTTTACTTTTAGTTCTGTTCTGTACTTCTGAATTAGTTGACAAGGTGGTGTTAAGTCATAGGTTGGACTCGATGACCTCAAAGGTCTTTTCCAACCTAATCCATTCTGTGATTCTGTGAATTAATGTCTGTTCCCTGGCAGAAAAAGGTGGTTCATTCACAGAGACAAAATGTTTCAAAAAGCAAGTGTTTCGCTGGAGCTTCTTTAAATTGAATAGATTTTGAAAACAAGGCTGCCTAGTTGAAATATTCATTACATTCCTATAATTCTTAGTTCTTGCATGGTGATATTCTTTAGAAGCCAATTTGTTTTCTCCGTATTTCATTTTTCCCTTCAGGCCAGTCCACTCAGGTCCAGTTCTTAGGTTCTGTTCCTACTGGAAAGACCATGACAGTTTCACTTTGAGTTTTTCATTGTTTTTTGTCAGTTGTACTGACAAAAGTTGTGCATCACACTACAAACAATCTGAGATTCAGGGAAGAGGCATTTAGCTGTTTAGAAGTTTTCCTTGATGGCAGTGTGGTTTTTTTTTTCCTCACAGCAATATTGCCTGTGAGAGTAAGCACTGAGAATACAGATCAGAAGCTTTGGAGATACTGCGTAGTCCAGCTGTCTTTGAAATTCTGAATTATTCCATCATTTAGGGAAGGGTACTAATATAATAAAAAAAGTTAAACCTGAGAACTTGATATTAAAGTGAATCACTTGTACCTGTATTAATAAAATTGTTTGAGTCTGTGCTTTTATGACCTTGACAGTAGATGGTTTTCACTCTACAAATGGATGGTTAAAACATAATTGCATGTAAATTTTGTTTTGTCAAAATGATTATCACAGGTTTAATAGCTTCACATTAAGGTCATTTAATAAAATGTGCTTGTTCCTATTTGCCTTACTGACTACAGAGTAATTAATATCTGTGGAGTGTAGAACAGTGCTGTTCATCCTGTTATGGCAAATGTGGATGAAGCAAAGTCCATCAAAGGGGCAGATTTTTTAAAGAGTATAGGGAGTTGTAGCTGTTGGAATTAAATGCACAAATAGTATCTCCAGAGAAATGACAGTGGTTTGGCAGAGCAGGGGGAGGGCATAAATAAAAAACCTGATTCTGTAAAATACCCCAATTATTTTTGCATTCTTCCTTCAAAAATGTTCATGTAGGAGTATATGGTATTCCTGCGCTTTATGTTTAGGTTCAGTTTTGTACTGGTATATGTTTATAGAATAAAATGAGTTCTTGAGAACATATGCAATAAAAGATCATTTAAACATTTAGTTATGTAGTAATCAAAAAAGAGGGTGGAAATTACATAAAGGGATGAAGAAGAATCACTTACTGGAAAACAAGTAAGTAACAATGTCTTCAATTTATGAAAACTGAGCAGTTGCTTTTTATTTGCTTTCTTTCAGTCTGTAGTGGATGACTGGATAGAGTCATACAAACATGACCGAGATATAGCACTTCTTGATCTCATTAACTTCTTTATTCAGTGTTCAGGCTGCAAAGGTAAGATACTGAAATGGTTACTCATCCATTTAAGTAATATTCTAGTATGATTCTCAATCTTTGCTTTCATACTACTAAGCCTGTAAGACTGCTTCATGCCCAGAGCTAGTTTACATTATCAGGTTCTTGGAGTTAAACAAGTATTTCTGAAGATGGGAGTAGGAGGTTTAGAAACCTTACACCATAGTTTAAAGTGTTGTTGAAGCCTTTTGTACTTTACAGCAGATAGAAATCAGTACTGGTACTTAACACATGCTTCCTCTTCCTCTGTTCTGCTATTATTTCAGAAATCTTGTGTCCCATCACTGATAGTTCAACTTGTTCAATCTTGGAATCCTAATTTTGATATACCTATTTTTTATCATGGATAGAGATTGCCTCATAGCTTTAGTTTCAAAAGATATTATGGACAACTTTATGGTAGCCTGTCTACAGTAAGATTGTGTTTCCATATATATTTTTTTTCCTTCATTTTCTGGTTTTTCTTTCCTCATTTCCATGTCCTCCATTTTTTTATCTCAGATCTCCTCTTAAAGAGAAGGTAACTTGCCTTGCAGTGTCACTATGCTTGATAGATGAGGACTGGATGTAATTTGTTCTGCTTAAGTGTTTCTCTATCCTGATCAACTTTTAACATGTGTAAATCTCCAGAAAGCTAACAACAGTGTTCCTCAGAGGTTATCTGCACTTTCAAGAATAGTGACCTTTTGATTTTTGTTGCAAGATAAAGCTGCAGGATCTTTTAACGCTTTCTGTGCTGATCTTGGTCATGAATTTTGCAATAAACTTTAGGATATGTAACAATTTGAGGACAAGACAAATAGAAATTGCATAAAAGCACTACGTTTATTACAGTGCAAAAGATAATAAGTTGCAATAGAGCTGTTCAAAATTGTCTCGCACCATTTAGAATCTTGAGTCCCAAAAGGTCAGTTCAGATGGTACAATGCTTACTGATACAGAGGCCTGGCACAAAAGTATCTTTGACTTCTGAATATGAGTGAATGAGTAAGTTCTAGATGTGTGTGTGTACATGCACACAAACACACTTCTTAAGAAGAACGATAATAAACCCCACATAAATAAATGGGGCTAAGTACTTGTTACACATGGATGCTAGAAGATAAAAAGTGAAATTTGTCAAAAATATACGTGTGTAATCAGTAGATTAGGTGAAAATGGGTTATTTTGACATTGTAGCAGGAGGCATGTCTTCTGCAATCTACAGCATTCATATTAGCAGCGCTAATGACCTAATATCTAAATTGTAGGAGTTGTTACAGCAGAGATGTTCCGTCATATGCAGAATTCTGAAATAATCCGAAAAATGACTGAAGAATTTGATGAGGTAATTTAATGAAGTGCTGATTATGTATTAATTTTTATTTTCTTTGTACCTGTCCTAATTTTGCTGGATCACATTGCTGGATATTTATTTCAAGAATAAGGAGTTACAAAAATTAATAAAAATTATGAATTATGAACTCTACTTCCTAGTCTTACAAGTTCAGTGAAATAAGAAAGTTCTGTGTGTATGCTACTTACTAATGGGTTAAGAAATCAATATTGACTTTCAGTTTTTGAATAGTGGGAACTCCTACTATGGTGATGCTATGGGGGATGCATCCCTATCTTGCTGTTTATATAAGGCCTTAAATTGTCTTTTAAAGTGGTCACTACATTTATTTCTTTGCACTCATTAATCTACAAATTGTGGGGGCCTGTTCTGCTTTAGGGCAAATTTGGGAGAAAACCTCCAAATGGGGTTCCTTCAGAAAGTGAATTTAAGTGGCCCCATCCCAAGCTGGTTTGGGAAAAGGTATTTCCTTGGAGAAAAGTGGAAAAAAACCCTGTTTAACAGAATTTGATTAATATTAAACAATAAAACCTCTTGCTGTTTGATGAGATGGTAAATCCATAAAAGTCCTTGTTGTGGGGTGTAGCTCGGCTCGCTCAGTCTCTTATCAGTCCCTCCGGCGCGGTGTCCCACGCCAGTGGGCACAGGCATGAGCACCTGCGGTTTGTCTGGGTTTTCAGTCCAGAGCAGGTTTGAACAGATCGAAGGAAAAAAAAAAACAGGCCAGGGAACTTCTCTGTCTCAGCTAGCGAAAACAGCAGAGGAGGGCTCTGTCCTGCGGTGTCCATGCTGCAGACAGCACAGCCCAGAGCAGCGTGTGGGGCAGTGAGCGCTGTTTCAGAACACAAACTCTGCGCTGCTGCTTCCCCACTTCGCTCTCAGAGCCAGTCTTAAAGGTGCAGAACTTATTATGTAACAAACACAACAGACCACTGGGGATACAAGCATCATAAAGTCACCCCAGGACAGGGCCTAGATTTGATTATTCTCCAATTGAAGGCTAATGCTATTCCTTTCATGAGGATTACAGGTTTTTTTGCCTTTAAACTGTTGCTTTCTATCCACAGAGTGTTGGGGTAAATGAGATGTATTGGCTTTTTTCTTTTGGTGGGTGGTGGGGTTATTTTGGTTTTGTTTGTTGTAGTTTTTATTTTGGTTTGGGGTTTTTTTTTGTTGGTTTCATTTGGTTTTGGTTTTCCCAGGTTTGAATGGTGTTTCTTTCACCCTGTGTTCCAGAGAATGTAAATGCAGCTTTAAAACCTCCTTCTCAAATTCGTCTAGTACAGAAACAATGTACCACTGCCACCCCTCCAATCATTAAAAAAAAATCCATAACTTTAACTGAGGAGAAAATGTAGTAGTATTATCTTTAAAAGGATTTTAGCGTTCCTTAAAACAACCTCAATGCATAAATGGATTTGATTACTCTAAGGCAATATTGTGTGAGATTTATAAAGCCACACCTGGGACTGTTGGTACATCGTTTTTTTTATCACTATGTCATACTCACTTTTTCTTGTAACAGAATTTTAATGAGTAGCTCCCAGATTTCTAATCCCTTTTCATGGATACTTTCTTTATTTTTCAACCTCTTAAAGAAACTGTTCATAGAGGCACTGACATGAATGATTCTTTTTTTCTCCCTGTCATTTTGCCATTATTTGTAAAGGCTCCCATACCAGGAGAGGACTCATATTTGTTATATTCAAGGTGTTGTAGTAGGTAATTTTATGACTTCAGAAGGTTTCGCTCCAAGATGCATTTCCCTGTAAACTTCATTATGATCTCAGCCTGTTCCTAAACTTGAAATCTTACTGTTCATGTGATGGTTCTAGTGTAACAAAGTAGATTTGCAAGGCAAATAATTTTTTTATTTTTTTTTCATCAAACAAAAAAGAGAAACTAGTAGTTAGAATGTTGTCTTGGTGTTATTATAACAAGCCTCAACTGCAAAATATATTCACACTTACGGAATCATATTCTTCTGATGTATCATTTTTAAGGCCTCTGAGATTTTGGCTTTAAAGTTGTACCCATCTCTTCTTAATCTTTACTTAATGAAATAACTTTTAAGATGTTTGAAACAATTTCCTGTTTCCTTTTCTGTGTTTTAATAGGATAGTGGAGATTATCCACTAACTATGGCTGGCCCCCAGTGGAAAAAGTTCAAATCCAGTTTTTGTGAGTTCATTGGAGTACTCGTCCGACAATGTCAATATAGCATCATATATGATGAATATATGATGGATACTGTCATTTCACTGCTTACGGGGCTGTCAGACTCACAAGTCAGAGCGTTTCGGCACACTAGCACACTGGCAGGTCAGTGAATTATTTATTTGGGTAGTGCTTACATTTTATGTTTTGTGTTGCACAGGACAGAATTACTCTGGTTAAACGTCTTGATATTCAGCATTCAACTTGTGTTTTATTGTGTGATACAGTTTTCATCTAATGCAGCTTGCTTTGGGACAGCTTTTTATCTTGGATTTTTGTTAATGAGAAACAGCACTATTTTAAAGCATTCTTTGCTAGCTGTCTGGTACTTAATTTTTATTACCTTTAGAAAAGTAAATAGAAACTTATCAATTGATTCTACTAGTTTGTCTTTGATCATAAATAAGGCTGTAAGTGTCATAATCTCAAATGTAGTTGAACCTGTTCATACTCTGCCTTATGTCAAACGGAAGCTGTAGTTTACGTTGGATGGAATTTTTACTACAAACTTATATTGTGCTACGTATTAAGGCCATGGCACTTTGTAAAGTTGCATTTCCAGTCTTTGCATTAGAAATTATTAAAAAGAATTTTTTCATCAGTAATACAGTCTCTAAATTTGTTTTATGTAGTTGACATTTTCACATAATGTTTTCCCAATGTGTTAAATTGTGAAGAAATCCCTTATGAGTTAAGTATAGTGTTTCAAGGAAATACGTCTTTGTATGGACAAAGGATGAGCTTCTTGGATAAAGGAGTCCTAAACTTGGCACTGATTACTGATGAAGGATTGTGAATGGCATTGTGTCATTGGCTGTCAGCTTATTGTAACAATTTTACTTTGAACAAGGTAAATTTAGTCTGTGTGTGTTGCTGAGCTTTTGCCACACTGGAGGTAATTATTGTTAGTTTCCCTTGACCTGGCTGATTTAAAGCCGGCTTCAGTCCTGACTGTCCTGTCAGTCCTTCTGTATCCTTGATAGCTGTCTTGAATTTATATTATCACACTGCACATGGGGCTGCTGGTGTGTGAGACTTCTACCAGCCAGAACATTTCTTAAGGAGAGAGGAACAAAACCTTTTATTTCAGGAAAATTTACAGATTTTGCTGTATCATCAGTTGTGACTTGTATGTATTTTATGACTAATACAAATTCAAGGTCTTAAAAAGCAAGTTTCTACCTTTGGGTTTTTTTTTTTTGGTTTTTTTTTTTTGAGCTGTGCCTAAATAAAAGTTGCAGACATTGCCCTGTTGCATGTTAGTTTCTGTCAAACAAAATACTTAAAAGCCATGTGTTTTCATTTGTTCACATCAGTAGTCAATTCTTTTGATTTTGTGTGTTTGTCTGAGTTTTACTGCTTGTATTGCTGAAGATTGTATTTTATATGGAAATCCTTGTATCCATATTTACTGGTACTTCTGGTAATTTTGGCTTCTATGATTTACTCAGACTTGTTCTTTAATCATGGACATCACAATGTGACATGATATTTCAATATAACTACATGTCTTTAAGCCTTGCTCATCAGCTTTATGCTGATGATACATGCACAAGAATTTTCTGTGTGTGCTTTGCCAGTGCAAGCCCTTTTATGCCCTTTTGCAGAAGCTCACAAGACTAGCAAGTACACAATTGATCACCTAGTTTCTGAAAAAAGGGTATTTGTCTGCACCCTTTTAAAGGGCTGATCTAAAAATAAAAGGACACCAAAAATCCCATGGAAGTGTATTTTATATTTTGGTTTTCTGTTTTCTGTCTTGTAGTTTGCTAATGTGCTTTCTCTGCTTCTGCTAATAAATGAATCTTTGAAAAACCTGCACCTTGTTAAAATTAATTTGAGGGAAAAAAAATCGGTGTGATATGGTGCTGTTGGTTGTCTAAGATGTTTTCTTTTGAAGGAAGAAACTTGTATATTTAAGACTGAATGGTGCCAGTCTAACAGAATGATAACAGAATTCTTCTAGTATTTCTTGGGCTATGTTTGTAAATCTTACATTCTACCTTCATTCTGGGGAGGAAACAGATCCTATATCTCAATTCAACAATAATAATATACTTATAATAAAAATAATGCTTATAGCATTAAAGAAATAACTAAAAAGAACAGAATAGCAATATTGAATCTATTGTCCTGATAAATAATGATGCAGTGTTTGGTAAAACATTGCATAAGTTTGTGTATCAAAAAATTTACAGTGAATATATTTTCATAGATACAGAAAGGGTTGTCAGGAAGAGGTGTCAAGGTTTTTCTAAGTTTTCTTAGATCAGGTAACCTTTTAAATAATCCTTATTTTCACTTATTTTTCTAGCCATGAAACTGATGACTGCTTTAGTGAATGTGGCATTAAATCTAAGTATTAACATGGACAACACACAGCGGCAGTATGAAGCAGAACGAAATAAAATAATTGGGAAACGAGCTAATGATAGGCTGGAACTCTTACTACAGAAGAGAAAGGAGGTTAGTACAATTCTAGCTGGTTATTGGTAAGTGATTACTGTTCATAAATGGCAGCAAATAATCTTGTTCTGCAGTTGGTTTTGGTAGTTATCCGTCTCTCTAACTCTTCAGGTTGTTCAAGTTTAATGCTTAAAAAACTTTGAAAGGTGCTTTTTACTGTTTACTTTTCTGTAAAAAGAAGTAAATGTAGAGTCTTTAAAAACAGTGTTGTAGTGAAGTTAGTGAGAGAGACTGAAATCAGTAATAGATACATTTTTATTTCTTTATGAGTTTTCTACATTGAGCTCAAATATGTAACAAAAATTACTGTACATTGACAGGTTTTGTCTTCAAGAGAAGATCTCCATGATCTTGGAGCAAAATACTGCTTTTATAATGTCAATAACGATCTCAGCAGAAAGTGTATTTAAAAGCTTTAGATAAGGCTTTTTTCATGTACAGAAAGTATTATCAAAATTGAAAATGCAGTCTACTTCTGTTTTCTTTCTTTTGTGTAAGAGACTTGCTGATTCATTGCTGACAGTATTGTCTTGTTGAAAGCCTTAATTCAGTCAGGTTTCAGTTTTTACTTTTGGAGCAATTGGTTTGGTTTTTTGTTTGTTTTTGGTCTTTCTTTTTGTAGTGTTGGTGATGTTTGTTTTCTTTTAGGTTTGTAGTTTTTTAGACATCAGGAATAACTTCTTCATTATCAGAGGAAACATCTCACCTTTGCTCTTCAGCATTTGTACTATTACCTGTTTAAGAGTTTTTTCCCCTGACAGTTGACAAGCTAGCAAGTTTGTCTTCTGGTCATCTCCCAAAGATCTGCAGTTTGAGAATGATCTCTTAACGACTCATTCAAAGTAGTTTTGTTAGATGTGTGTGTAGGGCCAGTCCTAGTGCGAGTAATACATAGATACATAAAAAAGCAATGATGTTACTAGAAAATTAAATCAGGTTTTCTTACAAATTACTTAAGAAAGATCTTTCAGAAACCCAAGATGTCTTTGTTATACTTGAAGAACAGTTTTCCAGTGGTTAGAATTAATAAAATTTGTATGCTGTGGTAGATACGATTTCTTAAATAATAGCATATTGTACTGTGAAACAGATCTGTGAATATTTCTGAATCTGTGAAAGGATTTAATGGTCACACTTAAAAATGTTCACTTAATTTAGTTTGTCTAGCATCAGCACCATCTGATCTGACTGTAAAAGTGCTGCTCACTGTTTATGTATTCTCTACGTTCTTTCAGCTTCAAGAAAATCAGGATGAAATAGAAAACATGATGAATGCAATATTTAAAGGTGTTTTTGTGCATAGATACCGGTAAGTTTCTCTTAGTAAGTGATGTGTAGCATCATTAATTTATTCTGGAAGCTGGTGGCAGATTATTTCTAATTACTCATCTGTTTGAACTTACTGCCCCTCTTCCCCTCTACAGAGATGCAATTGCTGAAATAAGAGCCATCTGCATTGAGGAGATCGGAATATGGATGAAAATGTACAGTGATGCCTTTCTCAATGACAGCTACTTAAAATATGTGGGGTGGACTATGCATGACAAGGTAAACTGCACTGAGCAAAAGGAGCAGAACCAAGAAGCAGAACTCCTTGGTTTTGGCTTTTGATCTTTCCAGACTAGGTTTGGATCTCTTCACTGTTTAAATCAGTCACTGTTTTCCTTATCACTTAGAAGCATTTCAAAATACCTATAGGCCAGACTTGTATGTTTTGAATGTTTTTGGAGATTATTTTAAGGAACTGTTATTTGTAGGCAAATGGTCTTTTCTGTTGATTTATTGCTGATGCAAACTTGTACTTCATAGTGTTTAACTACTTCTAATTAATGCATGTCATCCTTATAGCCTGGCAGTACTCTGTTTTACCAAGCTACGAAAGTCTCTAGCATTCTCATCTAGCTGTAAAAAGCATGGAAAAGCCCCCTTTTTATGCTGATTAGTGCCTCAAGCTGTTATTTACCAACTACCCCCTAGAGATCATTCTCTGCTTGGAGGGGTTAATATAGTTTGCAAATACTCCTTGACTCATTATTGAGTTAGTACATTGCCTCAGTTCTTGCATCAGAAGTTTCAAGCTGTTGAATTTTAAGTGAAAGAAATGAGGGATGCTTGGTCTTGCTGTGCTGTTCATCGGCTTGGTGTAAAAACCCAGTAACCTCTAGCAGTGGGGTGAGGTCATCTGTACCTTAGAACATGTTCTCTGCTGAAGCAGATCTTGTATTTCAGGAGGAATATTTCTCTCATTATCTGCTTAGTAATTTTGACTGAGCAAGAGATTATTGTCAATGATGGAAATATCTTGAGTGTTCAGAAAGAATACAACAAGCATATTCTTATTAATGGAGGTAGTAGCTGCAGTAAGACTGTGGGGGGGCTTTGTTTCCGTTTGTTGCTTCACTGCCTTGTTACAAACAAGGTTATATTCTTACGTCATTAACGTGATTATTGATAGTGTATTGTGACAACTTTTAATCTCTGTTTTTGAATTAATTCTGACTGTAAAAGAAACTTACCTTGTATGACATGAAGATCGTGTATATCCTATACTTGACTTTTAATTCAGTTCTTAATTTTATTTTAGCAAGGAGAAGTAAGACTTAAATGCCTAACTGCTTTGCAAGGGCTTTACTATAATAAGGAGCTTAATTCCAAATTGGAGCTCTTCACCAGTCGGTTCAAGGTTAGTGTTACTTCTTACACTGGGTATATATGATTTTTTTAAAGTTGCATTAACTTCTTTCCTCTTCAAAAATATTTTCTTTTGTGTTCTTAGGATAGAATTGTCTCTATGACTCTTGACAAAGAATATGATGTTGCAGTCCAAGCAATAAAATTACTCACTCTTGTTTTACAGTAAGTACATGTATATTTTCTTACATACAACAAATACTGGAACTTAAGTGTTTCTCATTCTTGTGGGTGAGGCCAGCATGACACCTCAGATAGCCTGAAGGCTATAGAAATGTCTATGCATCTTACACTCAAAGAAAATGGAATTCCAAAGGTAATCTGTCTAGAACAGTGTTACTGCTTACCTCCCACAGTTCAGTAGGTCTAAGGGCTAGGAACTTTGAATTAAACCTCATAGTTAAAAACTATCATGGAATGTTTGAAATTAAGAACATGGACTATATTGAACATTGCACAGTAGTTGAACTCTTGAGCATAACCTTCTAGCAATAGCTCCTACTTCATCAGTATATTTTGTTCAGGAAGACTTTGGAACTAAGACTCTGGAGTTCTAGGATGATAAATTGATGGAAGAGCTTTAGGTTTTCATTTATTTCCATCTCCCTCATTAGAGTTCATACTTTGTTGACTCAGCGTTTTTGTTTTTTTCTTTCTTTCCTTCTTCCCATCCCTACCCCTAGGAGTAGTGAAGAAGTTCTGACTGCAGAAGACTGTGAAAATGTCTACCACCTGGTTTATTCAGCTCATCGGCCAGTAGCAGTTGCTGCAGGGGAATTTCTTTATAAAAAGTAAGATGAAGAAATTACAGTTAACTTCAAACTCCTGTAGGTTTTTGTGCATTTGTGTGCATTAATACTATGATTTTTACTAGATTTATTCAAGAAAAGGAAAAATGAATCATAAAGAGGCCTTAAGAAAGAAGAGACAATGTACAGTATTGTTTGAACTGCTCTAGTTTTTCTAAATTGGAAAAAGCAGTTTTGAAGGCTGCACTTTGAAAGCTTGTACCTTCATGGAATATAATAAAAATGTTCCTGTGTCTTCTCCTTTCCCATTCTTCCTGTGAAATGTCTTAAAATGCTTATGTAGTTTGGAGCCTAAAACTTGGGCTTGAATCATGAGTGTTTTCCCATTTGTAGTTCTTCTCCTGTGCCTGCCTCTTCCCCATTGTCCCATATAACCATTTCACAAAATATTTTTCATTTTAAAAATCCAACATGTCAGGTGTGTAGGAGAAGAAAATAAGAGTTTCCATCTAATACTTTTCAGACTTCCTTCCAATATTTCTTAGCTGCTTTAAAGTCTCCTGTAGGGAGGTTCAGAAAATACCATTTGCTGAGGAGGAGCATAGGACCTCAAGCAACCGCAATTATCACTGATGTTTGTAAAGCATTTTGTTATAATTATTAATCTCACTGGAAACAGTCAGTGGGTTATTAACTCAGCATATATAAAATGCATATATGAAATTGTTCAAATTATACTTGTCCCAAATTACTTCCTTTCAAAATAAAATAATGGAGCCAAGCAACAAGGTACTTAATGTGTAAAAAACTGATATTTTTATGTGAATTTACTATGGTGATGGCAATAAAGAAGAAACTTGTCAATAAATAATTTTTCTTTCAGGCTTTTCAGCCGCAGAGATGCTGAAGATGATGGAATGCTGAAGAGGAGAGGAAGACAAAGTCCAAATGCTAATCTTGTGAAGACATTAGTGTTTTTCTTTCTGGAAAGTGAAGTAAGTTTGGTTTCAGGGATATTCTTGTTTTTCATGGTGCGTGTGGAGTTTTGCTGTGGTTCTAATTTTTGTCAGTTAAATTTTGTTGTTGTTTTTCTTTTCCCCACTCACTGGTTAACAACCTGTTAAGTGAGTGGGGAACAACCACTCACATGGTTAACAACCATGAATCTGTCCTGGTTTTCCTGTTGTTTGATCAACCTGGGGGTGAAAAGACTGTTTTGTGTGGTTTTATTTACTTGCAGGAAAACCTTCACAATATTGAAATGGGCTGTCAGTGTTACTCTGAGAAAAATGACAATGTATAAATGTAAAGAAATTGTGATCTAATAGATTATAAGGAGAGAGAGAAAAAAGAAAAAAAAGCCCCACAATCCCTACTCACCTATCCCCCAAGTGCTGATAGATCTTGTAGTACTACTCCTTGTATCTATTGGTCTGGATTCATCTTTTTGAGTTAATTGGGGAAGAAAATCTTATGTTTAACCAGAGACCTTGAAAAACTTGCTCTGTATTTTTGCCACAGACAGGAGGCAAGAGCGAGAAATTCTATGTATTGTAGTTCTGTAATAACCTCCATTGCTGATAAAATGCTTTATCTGTTCCTATTTTAGTTGCACGAACATGCTGCTTATCTTGTGGACAGCATGTGGGACTGTGCAACAGACCTCTTGAAGGACTGGGAATGTATGAACAGTCTTCTGCTGGAGGAGCCTCTCAATGGAGAAGAACGTAAGAGAGTTTTGTAGATCTTTGTTTCTATTGCTGTGCAGTTTTTGTTAGGCTTGAAATAAGGAAAAAAATATTTATGTATATTCTGGGTTTCTGACCGTAAGAAGTCAGTAATGCCAATTATGAAATGTGAGGAAGAGTAGAAAGAGATCACCACCTGGTATGGAAGTGTGACACAAGAGCAATGGTTAGAGGACAAGGAAAAGAATTAACATGCAGTGTTGCCTTGGTGTTCCACAAGTTCAGGCTGCATTTTTAGCATTAGAGAAAGTAAGTTGCTTATGAAACGGGTTAATTTATTGCTATAACTACCATGTGGAAAAATACCATAATTTCTTTGATGACAGTAGACCCAAACAAAGCCCCTGCCAGAATCCTGTAATTCATAGGTCCTAGTATATGGACCTCTGAAAAATAGGAAGGAAGTAAAATAATCATAAAACTTACTGTTTGTCCCATCCTGTCCTGTGACTCATCCAGTGATATTCCCTCAATTTTTTCAATATTTTCTGCTGTCATTTTATAAGGTACTTTCTTTATCCCCTCTGCCACCCCCACCTCTGGAAATGAGCTATTGGTCTACATGTCTGTCTTTTTGCCTTAAACAAAAAAAACCCCTCAAAACCCAAACAAAAACCCCAACATATCTTAATCCCTCTGGAAAATGAAAAGTAAGTTGTGTATTAACATCTCTTTCCTAAATTTCAGCTTTAACAGACAGACAGGAAAGCGCACTGATTGAAATAATGCTTTGTACAATTCGGCAAGCAGCTGAGTGTCATCCTCCTGTGGGAAGAGGAACAGGGAAAAGGGTATGAAGCAACAAACCTACTCATCTATAGGTGTGGGAATGGCTCTGTGTGGCCACTGTGGGAAGAAGGAAAAGATTGTAGGCTATTGCTGCTGAAGGAACTGAGATTGGAGATTCAGCTTTGGTCTCCACATTTGACTACCCTGGCTAGTTTGCTTTTTCTGGATTTGGGCACGTGCTTAGTACTGATCATACTACTGCATTTGTTTGTATTATTAAAGATAATAAAAATTTATTTTGAAAACAATATTGGTTTGAAAGGAGGACAAGAATCAGTGTTTGGGAAAAGCTAAAAGTATTTTCAGTGTGAAAGAGCTAAATGAGGGAAAGGAAAATACACTCCATAGTCTCTTGGAAGAAGACCAGTCCATCAGTTGGCTTTTCTGTGATTATACGGAGTTTAGACAGCCCCTTTGCTGAGGCATTAAGCATTGTTCTCTCAAGACTGGTGCATATTTTGGTAAGAAACCCGTTTAAGAACAGGTTGAAAGCTTGTATGAAGATAGGATTGACAAATAATAGGGTAAATATTGTTTAAAGTTGTAAGCCAAAGGAGTTCCCATTCTTATATTGTTATTCCAGTCATGATATTTTGTTGCAGGAAAGGTAAACCTTTTGTTCTATGTTATCACTTCTGTTTTCAAGATCATCTTAACAGTGTTAGGACTGACTTTGCATTGCATTTTTTGAATGCTGAGTGTTGCTTTTTCTTTTTTTTTTTTTTAATTGCACACATCCCTCCTGCTTTACATTGATATGTTACAGTGATTTTAGAGGTCCATGTACCTAATCATAATTTCATTAATGATGATGAAACTTTGCACCAGAACTTTTAGTTGTAAAATCCTTACAATACCAATATTTTAGGTGCTGACAGCAAAGGAAAAGAAAACCCAGTTGGATGACAGGACAAAAATTACTGAGCTTTTTGCAGTGGCACTTCCTCAGTTGCTAGCAAAGGTAGGTTTAATTTCGTTTCTTGCTGATGGATGGTGGTTTAAATGTTTACAAGTATATTTCTGTAATTAATGATACAACTTGTCATGAGTTTTATTTTTTTCTTACTAATCTTTGTTTATATTTACTTATTCTACAATGAATTATGTTGTCCAAGACTTTTTAATCTAAACTTTTTTCCTTGCCAATTTTACAGTATTCTGTAGATGCAGAAAAAGTCACCAACTTACTGCAGTTGCCACAGTACTTTGATTTGGAAATTTATACAACAGGGCGATTAGAAAAGGTATGGTAACATCCACACATTAACATAAAAGGAAAAGTCACAGAATTTAGATGACTTCACTGGAATTTCAGTCACCATTTTAGGACTGATTTCTTGTGTAAAGGAGATTTTATTTATTGTAACCCTTAGTGCTAGTGCAACTTTGATTTCAGAGTTGTGATTTGCTGCTCTAAGAAGAGATACCAAAAATTTGAGTTTTCTAAGGCCTGTCTGGCCAGTTTTAACAGAAAATCTTGCCAGTTAGATGAACTTAAATCGAGAACATTTATTGCTGGCTTGTAGTCATATTTGAGATAACTGTCTGACAGATAAAGCATGTAGAAACAGCTCAGTAAGTTTTCTTTTTCTATCACTGAAACTAGAAAAGCACTATCATCACTGCATGAAAAAGAGGAAGAATACCAGATCCCAAATGATGCAGTTAATGCTCTCATTTTATCTGCTATGATGATGAAGTTGAAGCTGTTCTCATCTCTATTGTCTCCTTCTCAGATGTGCTTATTGCATTGTGAAGGAAGTAGCTGGAAATCATTAGAGTCAGAAAGTGATAAAATGTGTAGTTGACAGCATAGCCGGCAGTGATCGAGCATCAGTGAGCAACTCAGGTTGATGGGAGGAATATGTGAACAGCTCAAGTTGGCTTTAGTTGTTAGACAGTAGAGTGTTATGAAACTAAATCTTAGATTATACAGCTTTTAAGACACACACAAACACGCATAGATGTTTGTGTGAGTGGGAGGTATATACTTCTGTGTTGTTCAGTTGTCATTGCAAATTCAAGTGTTAGGTAAGACCATACCAACAATAGCAAATTTTTAATCACTTCCGTGATTTGGTCTTTGACAAGCTCCAACTTAATGTTTGATAAATAGACTTAATTTCTCAGAAGCTTCACTGATTTTCTAGAAGGTGTTTGTGTTCTGTATCATAGTTATATAAGTAATAAAAAGAATTTAAAATTCTTTAAAGTTTATTAAAAATGCAAGTGTGTATTTTTGTGTGTGTACATATATATATATGAAAATAAAAATGCATATTTTCTTCTTTGGCTCATCTTCCTTGTAGCATTTGGATGCCTTACTGCGACAAATCCGGGATATTGTGGAGAAGCACACAGATACAGATGTTTTGGAGGCTTGTTCAAAAACCTACCATGCTCTCTGTAATGAAGAATTCACAATCTTTAACAGGGTTGACATTGCAAGAAGTCAGTTAATAGATGAATTGTCAGACAAGTTTAATCGACTTCTTGAGGACTTCCTGCAAGAGGTATTTTAATGTGCAAGATCACCTTTTCCTGCCCTTGTAAATATTTTCAGTATTTTTTCTGTCTTCCTCTGCAAGTCAGTGCTAGGGATGAGAGCTTCCCTCTGATTTTCGAAACTGTTGAGTGCAATAATACAACAGTGTTGCTGCTGTGATTGTGTGAACACAGACTGTTCTTCTAAATTAAGACAGTGAGTCTTTAATTTTGATCTCCTTTTGACAAGAGTCCTTTGGGAATTTGAGATAAGTTTCAGATAAACAATTAATACATAAACCTTTTCCTCTTAGCTTTTGAGGATTACATATTTGAGAGTTGTAGTGTTGTAATTCCTCTAGTATTCTCAGATGTACTCTACTGTAGCTAGTCTGGCCTGTGGTTGCATGTTGCTGTTGTTACATATCGAAATCTCTAGAAAACACCTCCCTCCCTTCCTGAGTGCAAGAAGATGCAGTTAGTAGATCAAAAATAACTTTGTTCCCACACTGTTGATCCTAAAAGTGAGAATCTTCTTATAAGAGTATTTAACTTCACTAAGTGAGATCTCTGACATTCAGACAAAACTTGTTTCTCCTTTTCATCTGTGGTAAGGAGCTTAGGAAGTGTCTTTTTGACAGCTTCATTCTTAACATTTCTTAGATGCATGTAGTTTATCAAGCTCTCCTTTTTTCTCTTGCTTTTTGTTCCGAACTAGAACTCAGTTCTAGAAATCCTAAACAAGAAATGTACCCATTTGTTTCCCTTTGTGATGAAAAGAAAAGGAGAAAGCAAGGAAGTGAGATGTCAGAAGTTGGCTTGAAGGAAAATGGCAAATACTTCGGTGGAAGTGTTGAAATCCGTAGTTCTTTGATTGTTATGCAACTACAGAATAGTAAAACTTGGATTATCTCTGCTAGACTAAGGAGGAGTTTCTTGACCTCAGGTTATTTTATGTACAGATAGATACTTTTTCAACCCTTTCATTTTCACTTTTTTTCACTAAATGTAACTTTGTCAGAACTTATGGGAAGATTAGAACAAACCAGTTCCCTTACCTCACTCAAAGACTTTTTTCTGTGATTAAAGTAAGACTGAAGTATTGACCTGTGGCCCATCTAGTCCAGTGTCTTTTGTCTGACAGTGGCCTCTGCTGGATTCTTCAGAGAAAGTAGAAGCACCTACATTATACATTGTATCCTGCTAGCCTAGGCATTTTCAGGTTTTTTCTCCCTTCTTCCTCCATACCCCCCTCCCCCTTTCTTTTCTTCTGATGCTATTTTATAGAATTGTAGAATTATCTGGGTTGGAAAATACGTTTAACATCATTGACTCCATCTCTAGATATGAACTGCTTGCTGCTCTATCTCTCTAACTCTTCTAAAATCATATGTGACATAAGTAGTTTAGAATTAGGTCTGCACTTGCTCTTGCCCAGAAGTTTGGGGGGGTGTGTGTTTGGTTTAAGTAAGTTCCCCAGTTCACTTAGACCACACTGCTTGAGATATCTCACTGTATGATTATTGAATAGGGGGAGGAACCTGATGAAGATGATGCATATCAAGTCTTGTCAACACTGAAGAGAATCACTGCTTTTCACAAGTAAGTTGGCTTCTGCATGTCAGTCAGGATTTGTGGTGTGGGGGATTGTTTGTAATTCAGTATCAGAGATTGTGGTGGGGGGGGTTGTTTGTTTTAAATATGATGTATCTTACCTTTTAATGCAACTTCGTGGGATTTTTTTTGCTTTTTCTTTTTTTTTTAGTGTGTATGTGTTGATTTGGGTGGGGAGATATTCAGTGGCTGGTTTTTCTCAACACTAATTTTTTTTTTTTTTTACCAGTTAAGCTTTTAGTAGTTGTTAACCTTGGATTGCAGAAAAAGTATCAGTTAAATAATATTTTTTGTTCATTTCTAATGCTTCTAGTGCTCATGACCTATCAAGATGGGACTTGTTTGGCTGCAACTACAAGCTATTAAAAACTGGCATTGAAAATGGAGACATGCCAGAACAGGTCTGTAGTTAAAATGTATTCTTTAGGCACAACAACAAATAGCTTTTGTTTCTCTCTTTTATTATCCTTTGTCATCTAATGTTTTTTTTTTTTCCTTTTGATTTCAGATTGTTATTCATGCACTGCAGTGTACTCATTATGTAATCCTTTGGCAGCTAGCAAAAGTTACTGAAAGCAGTTCCACAAAGGTATGCCTTGTTCCAGTTGTATTAGTAAATAAACATTTGTACATAGCTGCAGTGTTATCAAGTAGGAACTATGATGGAATTAAGACTAGGAATTTTCTTTATATTGATACCTACCTAATCCTGCTTTTTAAATAAATCATTCTGAATTAATAGCTTTACTAGTCACATTCTTTACTTAAAAATATAATACCTCCTATAATTGTTTTTATTATTTAAATGTGAGTGTTATGTTTAATTTGATGGAATTTTAAAGTAATAATAAGTGAACATGATATCTAGCAGGCACAGTAACAATGATAAGAAGGGGTAGAATGGAAGTTACAAAACACAGTATAATCAGTCTTACTAATCTCAGGTAGTGGGTTTGGATTTGTTTGGAAACCTTCAAGTATCAGTGACAAGTCGGTGAGATCTAAAAATTTGTACACTATCATAGTATTCGTATTGCTCAGTATGTTGCAATCCAGCTTTACTCTTCATCAGTCTTTTAAATCTATTGTTATATAAAGATGTGAAAAGATGAAGTTAAATATCAGATTTTTTCACAGAATGATGAGAGGCCCTGTTCTGGTTCTTTGTATAGTAATCTTGAAGGGCCAAGCTCTGGCAAATGTCATCTTTCTTCCTGAAAAATCTTAGAGAAAGGATTAAGGTTTCCTGTACCCAGCATTGCTTGAAGAGGTTGATTGGGTGGTTCACTGTATGAACTGCCAAATAAAAAAAGGCTTTTTTCGAAAGGCCAAGGTAGTTGAGAATGAAGTTTGTATGTGCTGAAACATTTTAATGATTTCTCTGTCTAAAATTACAAAACTCTAATCCATGTAATCAAACATACTTTTTCTGTAGTCATGTAAGAAAAGGACTTTTTTGCTGGAAATATAGGCTAGAGTTGCACTTCATTATTGGAGTTACTGTTAACACACCTTTATGTCAGAGTTCAGACAAGTCAGTTCTTCAGGTTTTTTAAACACTTTTCATTATCATGCTTGTCATTAATATATGAAAAAGAAGTTGTATATGATTGCCACAATTTACTAGGGAGAAAACAAAGGGAGCTCATGGCATTAATAATGTATGAGTAATTAATAATCCATTATTACGATACTCTTATTTTAATGTGAGGATACATACATTTTTCTTTTTTTTTTTATTATAGGATGTGGTAGTTTAAGCTTCTGGTAGATGCAGGAGTGGAAAATCATGCTATGTAACTTGTACTAATGATCTTATAACAGAGAACACCTGTATCAGATTATGGTGCTTTTCACCTGTTGAGACTTCTTTAGTCCAGTGAGTAATTATAGTCTGAAGGTGTTATAGTTGAATATGAAGTTGACCACTGGCTGGCTAGTTTATCCATCTGCATTTTTAATGGCTTTTAACATTTCCAACCCCAAGTACCTGATAAGAAGTGGCTGCACAGATTGTAGAGAGGTATGTAGGTGTGTGAAAGATTAGGAGGCTTTGTTACCTTATTCCTTAAGGGGTAAACAGCAGTCTTGAGGTTTTTGAACTGATTAAAGATTTATCACAAGGCTAATTGCAGAAGATGAGCAAAATACTGACAAGTTAGTTTAGAAATTAAGATTAACCGATCTGTTTGGCAGCAAAATGTAATTTGTAATACTTCCAGCAGGAATGAAAAGAACTTAATTAAAAAGTGGTCCCTTATTGAGACTATTTTCTGCTTCTACATAATAAAACTTGGTAAATTAAAGCTTTCATTGGTTTAACTTCTGAATTACAACTATTATATTTATCTGCTTGACTGCTGCCAAATATACTCAATACCTACAGAAGTTCTGTTGATTTCTGTTCAATGAAAGTGGAATGTACAGCAGCAAAAAATAAGCACAGAAACAGAAGTGACAGACATGTACTGTGCCTAAAGATTTGGTTGGTTGGTTGGTTTTTTTAGTTGGTTGTTTTGCGCTTTTTTTGGCCCCTGACGACATTGTCAACAGCTGCTAACTTTGCTCTAAATGAACAGGTTTGTGAACTAAGTTTGGGAATTAGCTTCATAAAGTAGTAATCATGTAGTCACACTGCATGTACTAAATTAAAGACTATATAAGTAATTTTAATAAAAATGTAAACAAATAATTCTATGTAAAAGAAAGAAAATATCCCACGTATAATTCTCTTAGCATCAGTGTAACTGGCAACTGTGGAGAGAAAAGGTTTTGTGTAGAAAAGGACTTCTAAAATAGTCTTATACTTAAATTCCTGTCAAGAAGCAGCTGTTGCTTTTGTTAATCCTGTTGGGATTAAAGGATGTGCTGTACCCAGTGTGTTACCCACTTTCTTCAAGGGAGAGACTTGTTACAGTTTAGATTTTAGGCATAGTTTTTAAACTTCTCTCATGTGTATTCTGTCTTTGTCTGGACTGATGCTGGTTACACAGTTGGTCCTGTATTACAACTTCTCCAGTTGTATAGGGCTAAATATTCACATGATGGAGTAGCACCAACTGCATTACATGTGTGGGTGGTACTTAGACCAATTTGATACTTTGTTCGCTCGGTAATCTCGAGTTTTTGGGAAGTTATTGCAACTCCGGAAACTTTTTTTTTTTTTTTTTTTAATGAAAGGGGATAAGAAAACCAACTCTCATCTGATGTTCCACTTCATATGTAAGATTGTCTTTGTTAGTTATGAACAGCTGCCTAAAATCTAGCCTTTAGGCTGAAAATACATATATTTTAAAGAGAAAACACTTTATGCGCTGGGATTTTTGGGGGTGAGGGGAGTTGTTAGGGTTTTTTAGGTTTGTTTTTGAGGTTTTTTAATTACTACTTTTTTTATAAAATTGAACAATTTTCATCCCAATTGCCATCTCCTCTGTGCTACACAGAATGACAAAGTTAAGGAAATTGCTACTTGCTAATTTTATTTATAATAGTGATTTTTAAAAATAATGCAGTGGACTTGAATGTTATCACTAAGGTCTGTGGTGGAATGCTCTGTGAAAGTGCTTGCACTAAATGGGACTAAAAAATTGAAAAGGCAAAACTATTACATGAAATCATTCCCTTTATAGGAGGATCTTCTACGTCTAAAGAAGCAGATGAGAGTGTTCTGTCAGATCTGTCAACACTACCTGACCAATGTAAATACTGCTGTTAAGGAACAGGTTAGTGGCTGTTGTTACTTGGCGTCTTCTAATACTGTACTTTTATACTGAAAAGTTCTTCTTGCTAATGTTTTTGGCACTTATGTGGGAACATGATGTCCTGGATGTTCAGGCTGAGTGCCCTTTGAGTGTGAATGCATACTTGTATGTTCATCCTCCTTATGTACAAAGGATTTCAGAATCAATTAAAACTTGATTTTTTCGAGTAATTTTAGGCAGCATAATGTTTTATGCAAAGGAGCTTTTTTGTTTCTTTAAGTAATGACTCTGCAGGTGCACTGTAGAAGCCTTCTGGGTGTAAGCTGACTGAAAGAGTTCCATTTCAAACCTCTTGCTTACCATGTGTTAATGACTCACATCTCCTGTGGAGCTGTGGATTCATAGGCTCAAAACTGGAAGAGCTAAGGATGGCAATTTGAAAGAAATTTATTTATTTATTTATTTATTATTTTTTATTTTTTGGTTCTGTCTTTGAATGCATGCAGGTGCAGCTTCCTGTCTCTGTGTTGCTCCATAATACAATATATTCCTTGGCTTTTCAGAATCCCAAGAATTTGGGCATTTCAAAATCAGGAGAAAAAACTGAGTACTTAAGATGAGTGTGTATATGTTTATACATGCACAAGTATGCACTGTAACCTAGGAGAGTTTATTGTTGGTAAATGGGATTTTTTTTTGTAGTCACACTGCTCTGTTGGTTATAGTTTTTGCTTCTGTTTCAAAAAGAATTGAGACATCATATTGGGAAACACTTGTCTCAAGTTCTGAGGATAATAGTGAGAAAAAAAAAATTGAACTGTAGGGGCTGAGTCTCTTCAATCTATGGGCAAATAGTTCTTTGGCCAGGACACTCGTAGGAATTTGGAGTTCCAGTGAGGTACACAGGTTACTGATAGCAGAATTAATTCTAAGTAAATGCCTTTAACCATCTTTAAAATGCTAAAATGAAAGAAAATTAACTATGTCTCTACAGGGGAAAGACCAGATTATCTTCTAGGTAGACAGTCTAATTAAAGAAGTAGAAAGCCAGGAGCCTTTTTGCTGCTGCAGATAATAATAACCTGGTTGAAGTGGAAAATCTGGTCCACTGAATGGCACAATTGCAGCTTTTGAAACTCTTGCTAGAACAAGAATAATTCCTGGAGCTTAATAGGCATGTTCTGTGTCAAAGAGCTAGCTAATATAATAGTCACAAGGTGTAGGGTGTGAAAGTGCTAGTAACAAAAATTACTGAATCTCTGAGTAGGTTTCCCTAAGAGGCTGTATGACTCTCAGACTCTGGTGAACACTCTAGAAACTAGAGCTGCCTAGTTGCACAGGGTACCTGTCACGTTGGGCACAATGTTACAGTTGGTGTTGGTTCCACCTCCCTTCTCTAATCCCATGAAAGGACACAAGGGACTTCAGAGGATCACATGTATTTTTTTTTGTGGCCAGGAATTAGTAATATTCACTATGAGGAGTTAGAGAACAGACCTGTTCATGGAAGTACTTGGAGATTAGAGCCAAGCAGAAGGTGCAGCACTAAACAGCTTGTTGCCTTGGTCTGTTTGAAGAGTGTCAGTCTTTGTGTCAGGTACTAAGACATTTGAACCTGGCACAGTGGAGTACAGGCATTTAAATTGGTATCAGATGCACAAGTTAGCAAAACAGAAAAGTTGGTTGCACTTTTAGATTTTTGGACATCAGGATTTAAAGAGATCGAAGAATCTCAGCTGTTATATGTTAAACAAATGTGATCAAAACCATTTTAAGAAAAGACAGCAAAAAGGCAACTGTATTCTGGTCAGAGTCCATGAAGTTCTCTAGTTCTCTAGACCTAATGTAGTACGCATCAGGTAGAATTTGGGAGTATCAGGCTCCTTATGTGTTAATCTTGCAATATTTTTATATTTAGTTGGCATCATCTGTGCAGTATTTTTATTTGGAGATTCATTCTTGATTCAGGAGCCCACTGTGTGAAGCTATGCACATTTTGACTTCAGCTGGCTTTTGTAGTTGCGTAGGACTTTAGTGGCCTGTGTATACTGTTGAGATCTCAAGTATTTTGTCAAGTGCAAGTACATTATTCTAAACAAAATATATTTTCCAAGCAAGTATTTACTGAGGTTTCTTTTTAACAGGCTTTCACAATTTTGTGTGATGTGTTGATGATCTTCAGCCATCAGATTATGACAGGAGGACGTGACATGTTGGAGCCACTTGTTTACACTCCTGATTCTTCTTTGCAATCTGAACTACTCAGTTTTATTTTAGATCATGTCTTCATTGATCAGGATGATGATAATAATAGTGCCGGTTTGTACAAAGCTTAAGTTCCCTTTATATTATTTGTTTTCTGACTAATATCTTTGTTTCATTGTGCATTTCTGGGTTTTTGTGGTGGTGGTATTTTGTTGTTGGGTTTTTTCTTGTTTGCCTGGTTGTTTTTTTTTTATTTTTTTATTTTTTAATTTTGTTTTGTCATTGAGAGGTGTGCATATGCACAGAGGTAGGTGTGTCTTTTAAATGTCAGCAGCTGATTAAAGGATTTTCTGTATTGGGAACATGTAGGATTATTGCAGTAAAGGTTTGGTTTAATAGGCTCAAATATTTGTCTCTGTGTCAGGGTAAGACACATGTCAGTGGACAGTGAAGTGTGCATTGCCATCAGAAGTGAGATCTGATTTTCTGAATCATGACCACTAGCCCATATTAGTTTTATAAATAAATGTTTAAGCATGGAGTCTTTAAACCTGACAGTTTTCCTGTTCTGAACTCTTTCTAGATGGACAGCAGGATGATGAAGCCAGCAAAATTGAAGCATTGCACAAAAGAAGAAACCTACTTGCAGCTTTCTGTAAGCTCATTGTATATACTGTGGTGGAAATGAACACAGCTGCGGATATTTTCAAGCAATATATGAAGGTAAATTTGAAGCTTAGTAGTGATACTTCATAAAACAACTAGAATACAGTAGTTCTGGAATTTTTAACTCTTACTTGGTTTTTTTTTCACCTTACAAGATAACTGTTTCAAAATGTGAAGAATTTAAAACTCTGGAGTTGTAGGCCCTTTTTTTGTATGTAGGGAGAAAAATTACTGAGATGAGTGGTTATAGTTCCAGTGTATGGGTGGTGGGGACTGAGGAGGGAAACTGACTAATTATTTTAATGTTGTTTTTATTAGTTTTATTTTCTTACTCTGATTGATGGTGTATTTTTAATTCACTTATTAGTTTAGTAGGCCTTTTGAAAATGTTCTTCCCGAGATCAACTCCATGATGTCCAGCCTCATCAAATAATTTAAGTTTAAGCTTTATAGAAGAGAAGTAAAATTTGAGTCCCCTCTACCCCTCCCCCCATTATCTTTATATCTGTTTCAATCTTACTTAAATATAAAAACCTTTCCTGGCTCATGGGATTCACAGCTGCACACTAATATGAGTTCTCATTTTGTGAATATGATAAAGCTTTGCTCCTTGGTGATTTCCTTAAAAACTTAACATTTGGGCAGCCTGCTTTTATCCATCTGAGTGCCCTACATATATTTTGATTCTCCAAATAACTAATTGGGTCTTTCTTAAACCTGAAATACTTAGAAAACTGGACAGACAGCTGTCTTTGTTGGACAAATTATGGCTGTGATGCTGTCTGTAAGTGCCTCCTTTCAGGAAAGAAAATAAAACTCCCCACCACAGTTACAGGAGTTACTAAAAATAGATTCTAATCTTGTACCCTGAAGGGGTGAACACGTGTCATTAACAAATATGTCATGGCCTTGAAGATAAATAGGTCATTCTGCCTCTAAAGTAATACTCACTGCAAGAATGAAAAGTGGGTTTATTCTTTTTGGATTTAGGTTTTTTAAAAATTATTATTGTGGAGGCAGTTTAGAGTGTAATTTTAGTGTAATCATGAACATGTTGGGTTTTTTTCCTTTAGATAGTGTTTAATTTTTCTTTCTAAAGGAACATATCCTAGATTTTGTTTTCAGAAGAATTCAGTAGTTGCAATGTTTTTCAACTAACATTGACTGTTAACTTTTTTTTTGTTTTTCCTAGTATTACAATGACTATGGTGATATTATTAAAGAAACAATGAGTAAAACAAGACAGATAGACAAAATCCAGTGTGCTAAAACACTTATTCTTAGTTTGCAGCAGGTAAGAATTGACAGTATTTTTATGCATGAAATTCCATACTGTAGATGATATCCTGTTGTTTAGTAACTAATTTGAGGTATTGATGAAGAAATTTTTATGAATGGTAGGGATAAATAAGTCTAAACTGAAACACATTTTCTGTGACTATGGGAAAAACTGCCAGAAGTCTTTCTATACTTAAACAAATACTGTACCACAAAATACGTAGGAGAGGCAAATAAATATAAAATTAATGTAACTATGAAACCTTCATAACTCTAAAATAGTCTTGGTAGTCAAGACATAAATACTTCCTGCCTGTGTGGTGGGGGGGGTCTGGGTTTTTTTGTGGGGGTTATGTTTTGCTTTTGTGTCTTGATTTGGTTTTGGGTTTTTTTAAACTATTCTCTGAATTAATTTGAAGTTTTAGTAATTTCTTAATGTTCAATAGGGACTTCACATATTAGACATTAAAATATAATTTAATGCTCTCTTCAGTAAAGTTTGTTTGTATGGAAACCTGATGAATTCAGTTAAAGTTAGCATTTGATTCATCCGCTCACACAAACCATCTGCATGGATTTTATTCACAGACTCAGAACAGCACAGACATATATTTCCAAAACACTGTAATCCAGCATAGATTACTGCTTTCCATGAAAGGAAAAAATCTGCCCAAATTTATTTTCTCTACCCCTGATTTTTTGACTAAAGCTAGATAGTAAATACAGATCTAGATATCGATCCTGGTGGAGACGAAACAGAAATAGTCCTTATTAAAGTAAGGAGTGGTTTGTCAGTATGGATATTGCCAAAACAAGGAAGGATGAGGCCTTTCCTTTGGATAGCAGCATGACTCTTAAGTAGCCGGTGGAACTGCAGTGTAAAATATGTAACTAAACACTTTTTTTTTTGTGATACAAAAGAGTGAAGGGTGTATTAGACAAAATTTAAAAAAATAGAAATTTATTATTGAAGTGAATTACAGTCAAATTTAGTAGGATGAGAAAAGGATTGATCAAAGGAAAGACTGTGAAGTTCAGAGTATTTGGTTTTGACAACTATTCATGAGTACTTTAAAATCTCATAATCAGTGACAGAATTTCTGGTGTCTGGCAATTTCCCTGAAGACGTGTTAGTGTATGTAATTAGGGAATCCTACTAATTTTTTGTATTCTCAAGTTTAGAACACCTGATTTGGTGAAGCACTGAAATCTGTCATCCAGTATATATGCAGTTTGATGAGTGCTTGGACAGTGCTTTTCAAAGTTTATCTCTGGGGTGCAGACTCTCTAGGAGTAGCTTAGACTTTGCTGTCCAAAACGTCTGTGTTTGTCTCTTGGTTTTGTCAGATTAGGAGTGGGAGGAAAAAAAGCTGTGAAACATACTTTTAAACGGAAATTTAGCTCTGTGTATATTGTTTCAAAGTTTGGCATAATTTTTTTAATACATGAAAAATTCTCTATTTATTCCATACAGCTCTTCAATGAAATGATTCAAGAAAATGGTTATAATTTTGACAGATCATCACCGACATTTAGTGGCATAAAGGAACTTGCTCGACGTTTTGCTTTAACATTTGGATTGGATCAGTTGAAAACAAGAGAAGCTATTGCTATGTTACACAAGTAATTGTGTGCTTTGTATTACATTTTTGTAAACACTTATTGATAGTAAACACTAGCATAAGATAGTCTTTTTTGTCTTTGAAAATCAGTTTGTTAATACTAAGTGTATCAGTCATAGAGATGATGTAGTCCATGTATTAATTAGGAGATGGCTGCAGTTTTGTCTCTAAAAAAACCCTAAATGTTTCATATTGTTGGTGTTCTCCAGCATCATCATATAAGTATGTAAATGATAGCAGCATCGATGCTATAATGAAAAAGCCTTTTTAATGTCTGGTCCATAACAATAAGAACAGATCCACTTCATTGTCAGTGGTGGTCATGTTGGCCTCATGCAGAAAACTTGAAATGCAGGGTAGAAATTCTGTGACAGAAAGTGTGTCCAGATTCAAATAATGACTAGTGTTCACTTTTTTTTTGCTGGAATATGAAAACATCAAATTATTGCTTCAAAAGGGTTCAGTTTTGGTAGCTCACAGTGCTTTGAACTTCTGTTCTTTTTCTGATGTAATTTTTTATTTGTTCTTAGGGATGGTATAGAATTTGCTTTTAAGGAGCCTAATCCACAAGGTGAGAGCCACCCACCATTAAATTTGGCATTTCTTGATATTCTCAGTGAGTTCTCCTCGAAACTTCTCAGACAAGACAAAAGAACAGTGTAAGTATTTTCTTAATATTCTTAATATTTGTAATGATAACCACAAAAGACGCACATCAGAATAAATACTTGTGTATTGTTTTCATCCAAAGTGGAATCTTTGACACATAAAGGTAAGTTTACACTGATGTAGTCAAGTATACTCACAGAGGGTAAATTATATTTATTGTTGTTATTTTTCGATTTATGGTGGATGAACAGAAATTGTATTTCGGATTTGCTGTTGTCTGGCCTCTCTTAACTAGATGAGAAACATCAGCTGAGAATTTCAGTAGTTACTTATCTTGACATAGTAACATTTGTTACAGATTTTTTGCATCTCTGTATTTCTCTTTTCATTTAAAGATATGTTTACTTGGAGAAGTTCATGACCTTTCAGATGTCTCTGCGAAGAGAAGATGTGTGGCTTCCTCTCATGTCCTACCGAAACTCTTTATTAGCTGGTGGGGATGATGATACCATGTCAGTGATTAGTGGAATCAGTAGTCGAGGCTCTACAGTAAGAAATAAGAAGACAAAGCCAGCAACAGGCAAGCGGAAAGTACCTGAAGGTAGAACTTCTCACATCTTAAAATTTACTAGAATACATATTCATATAAACCGCACATATTCTTCTGTATTTTTTAGTGTGACTATTGGTATGCCTTAATATATTTTTTCAGAACAAGTAACTTCTGATCATGTATGTGTCTTAGTGGGAAAGCTATTCATTTGATTCAGAGAAGGAAATAAGGGCACTACACAGTGTTAAATCATACAACATAGAAATGCTCCAGCCAGAAATTATAAATCCAGGCCCTTTGAGACACATGTAAGACTTTGTGACAAAAAGTAAAGCAATCGATTCTCTTTGTCATGCATGTAATTTGTGTTTCAACATTGACTTTCAGACTAGTTTGAAAAAAACTTAACAGATGTTCTTCCTGTGTTTGCTTCCAGCTGAAGAAAGCAGCAGTAGTGACAGTATGTGGCTGAACAGGGAGCAGTCAATGCACACACCAGTCATGATGCAGACACCTCAGCTCACTTCCACGATAATGAGGGAACCCAAGAGATTGCGACCTGATGAGAACTACATGGGTGTCTATCCTATGCAGCCTGAGCATCACCAACCGCCGCTCGACTACAAGTATGTACCTGAGTAGGTCTGCTTTGTGTTAGTGTTCATACACAAAACCAGTACATGTTTAAAATAGAATAATGGTCTTTTTAAGCACGCAAGTAACGTGGATGTTGGCTCAAAGGCAACAGGAAGAAGCCGCGCGACAACAACAGGAGAGGGCAGCGATGAACTACGTCAAGCTGAGAAGCAACTTACAACACGCCATGTGAGTGGAGTGACACGTTCTGTCAGTGAGTCAGGGAGGGGATTTATAAATGCAGTGGTAACACCTTTTAAGAGGGATACATCTTCTAAGTTCAAAAGTTCTCTGCATTCTTAAGGACTCTGGTTCTACAGAAAAAAAGTACAGGTTGCAATATGAGTATATGTATTGAGGAGCTTTACATCTTTCCCCTACTTTTTTTTGATTGTTTTAATACCAGTACTTCATGTAACATAGTTTCAGTGGTGGCTTTTTTAAAATCCAGTGACTCTAATTAGTATAATTAGAATTACTCCTTAGTTTTCTCATAAGATATAATGTTTCATGTAGAATTTATGAGGAAGGAGGGTGAACGACTGTTTAGGTGTATTTGTAGTGGTTTTACACATTTACTTTATTTCAAAGACATTCTTCCTGGCCTTATCATAAGGCAGAAAAAATTTTTCTTTAGGTGGAAAAACTCAAATTACTTTTCACTTGAGCATAAATTAGTTATGGAGTAGATCTCCCTGTCGGTTCTCAGACCCTTTCTGAGTACCCATTTAGCAGCGTGCCACAGTTATCTAAACTGACCTTTGTCAGGCATTCTCCCACACTCTCTTAGTATTTTCTGTTGGTTTAACACCAGCTTTCTTTGGTGGTAATTGTGTATTTATTTCATTGCTTAATTTCTGTTTTATCCAATGGAATTATTATTTGTTGAGAGTCCCATACTGAGAATTAGCTTATTAAATAGATAAAAGGTAACTTGATTTAGTGCTAAACAGTATTGCTTTTCATTTCAGTCGACGTGGCACAAGTCTAATGGAAGATGATGAAGAGCCAATTGTTGAAGATGTGATGATGTCATCAGAAGGGCGGATTGAAGATCTTAATGAAGGCATGGATTTTGACACCATGGACATAGACCTAGTAAGAAATTTACTTTTCTTTTAGTGGTTTTGGGATTTGTATTTCTGCTTTTAAAATAAGATATTTGAATTAAATTTTTCTTCTGATAAAACAAAAATCATTCTGGTTGCTTTCTGAATTGTTAAAGGGCTGTGCTGTTGTCTGTGTACAAGAGCCATCTGCTCCAACTGCTATACAAAAAGCAAAAACACTTCCTGTCATAACTAATAACATTTATCACTTGTGAATTCTTAGTCCTTGAGAGTTCAGCTTCACTGACTACAGTGTAAAACTCTTTTTCTGGTGGAATTACACTTAACTTGTTTGTTTGTTTGCTTCCTAAAGCCACCGTCAAAGAACAGGAGAGAAAGAACAGAACTGAAACCAGATTTCTTTGACCCCGCTTCAATCATGGATGAATCGGTAGGTTAACTTATGTAAGGGGAAAGTAATGTAAATCAGTCTTAAGGTTGCCATACTCTCTTCAGATTTTAAATGGAAGGAATGCAATCTTCAGGTTGCCATTGTTATAGATTATTTTGACAGACTGGTACAGTAAGTCAGCTCCATACATTCTAGGATAGTCAGTGTTCCTTGCAAGTTTATAGGATTTTTGTTCTTAATATCTGTATATAGTTATGTAAAAATTAAAAGCCTATGATTCTGAGCAGAAAACACATCTGTTATGGAAAAGACCCTTGCAAAGGCTGGTAGCAAAGAGCATTAAAAAAAAAAAGAAATGTGCATACATAGTATTAAAGGCAAGTTTCCTGTTGTGCTGAGCTTAGTTCAGTGACTCTGATGTCATTATGAAATGTCAGCTTTAGGTAGTTTGCATTTTGTGGTTTGGTTTTCGTTATTTTTTTTTAATTGGCATGTTTACTTTTGTGCATAAGTAAGATAATGGAGAAATAAGAGATAATACAGATATCTGTTTATAGAGATGAGAGGTATTTTTTCTTTCCATATGAAGTTTTAGGTCCAAAACATCCGAAGTCTGTAGTTTCTGCTTGCAGTTGCCCTTTTATCCGACTTGGTAAATCTGCAGTCTCTATTCTCTTTTAAAAATCTGCATGAGGGATTCCTTCTGTCTTGAACCACTTGTAAAGTATGCAGCCATTTTTGACCTTGGGTAGCTGGTACAAAATTACACTGGAAATAACAAGCTGCAGCAAGCCAGCAGAGGACAGTACAACAAGGCTTCCTGGGAATCTTGGACAGCTTGGTGGAATTTGGAAGATGGTTATGTATTTTTTTTACAGTATTGTTGCAGCATGAACCTGTTTATGGGAGAAAGAAGTCCAAAATACTGTTTTAAATGCAAATCCATATATTTTGTACCAATAGGGCTTTGCTTTAGTAATAATGAATCAGTTAGGTTGTGTGTCTGGCTGTTGTGTGTTCTGTTCCTGAAGTAACACCAAGAAAATATCTCGCCTGTTCTCTGACATTGTTTTACAATAGTACTTCCCCTCCTCGATTTTTCCTGGACTGATCTGTGAAGTACCAGTCACTTCTTAGTCTGACAGTGCTGAAACCTTGGCCCTCTCCAGGTTGCATTGAATTGATTTGAGGACCCTTTTAGCTTTCCAGCTCTAGCGCTAGCTGGGAGCGCTGTAGCAGGTTGAGTTTCCCGGGCGGCCCCGCTGTGCCGCGGGCGCAGTGCGCGGGAGCGGCCGCGCGGGGGCAGCCGCCGGCAGCACAGCAGCGCGGGGAGCGCCGGGCGGGGCCGCTCCTTTACAGAACCCCCGGCCACGGGATAACGTGCAGTCAGTGCTCAGTGTAACCAAACCATCGCACACATGCAAAAACTTATCAGAATAAAGTTAATTCACTTTATTCATATAATTTATTGCAGAGGTCACTTATTCTTGGAGTTGTTGCGCTTGTTTTTAATAGACGTAGACATAATAAAACTGTTTAATTTACTCAGATGCACATGGTTTATGATCAGAGTTCTAGTCTGATGTACCCAGTTATTGCTGGCACCAGTTCTGTGTGGTCTATTGTAGGAGGCACCCAAAGTGAATTTAATTCAAAGAACAGAAAAAATGGTTTTATAAACAAATAAGTATGAGCAGTAGTGTTAAGGTTCAGGAAAATTCAGTCTTTGACTTTTGCTGATTTTATAAAGTCCTATAAAAGCTAGGACAGTCACAAAATCTGGATCTTTGGGGGTTTTTTGGCTCATCAGTGGTCATATGTATTTCCATTGGCACAGAAAGCTGTATGGCTTATTGTGACATGGGAAGTGGAAACTGATTCTTTGTTTCAGGAAAGCTTTTTCTTTCCCTAGTTACGCAATCTCTTGAAGTACAGTTGCTTGATTTTGTCTGATGATTGTTTGATTTTTCACTGTCTTCCTGACAGAGTGGATACATTTCCTAGGAAATGTTAAATTTGTGTCCTGGTTGGCTGATGTGGGATGGACTGTGGTTTCTGTGATCACAGACACAGCAGCGGCCAGTCTCCTGGAGAGTTTTGTCCCAGGTTTAGTGCTGGTAATAACACACTTGATTTCAGATTAATGCCAACAGAATGTCATTGTCAAAGAAGTCTGAGTTAGGCACCTAACTAAAAACTCTTTTGCAACTATTACCTAAAATAATTAAAACAGACTTTATTCCTACTAGATCTAGTAAATTTCAAGTGTGAGAAAAATATTTCTAATGAATGAGGAGCCCTTTTCATATTATTACCTAAATCAGAAGTGTGGTTAACCTGGTTTAGAAGAAAAATAAACTTAATAATGCCTTAATATATCTTGAAGTGTCTTAAATTATATACTAATTGCTTTGTTATTTGTTAAATGTGTATTAGACTACAAATTGACACCATTTCTAACTTTTTTTTTAGGTTCTTGGGGTGTCAATGTTTTAATACCAGAGCAGCAAATAAATCAGTGGTGAAGTCATTTTCTAAGTGGAAGAGGAAGTTTTTCAATACAAAATTGTGGTAGATACAGTGAAATTCTGAACAGATTTTTCTCTAAGGAGAATGACATGCTTTCAAGATCAAGTGCATTGAAGGGGCAGTTTTGCTTGCCTGAAAGAAAAAACGAAATGTAAAGGACAAGTAAACAATTTGAGGATAAGTTACACTTTTTGTTGGGAAAAAAAATCAATATTTTATTTATGTGCTATCAGTTTATTTCTGGATCATAAGAAGTATTCCCTCTGAGTTTTAATCTTAACAGTCTGAGAGGTGTTTGGTACAGATTTGAGCCCCTCTCTCTATACATTTACTGGCTATACTAAATAATCACAAACTCTGCTGGATTGCTGTTCACGTCCATGAACTGTAATAGTAGGTGGATTGGTTTTCTCACAGTGATAGAATGAACCAGAAGAGTTGTCAGTATTTTCAATTAAATTCAAACTTAAGCAAACGAAGGTTTGTATTAATTAATCATGGAAAAAAATACATAAAGCAGAATTTTAATAGCTTTTTAATCTAAAACACATTTTTTATTCCAAAAGCTTCATGTTAGCCTTCTCAGAAAGGTCCATAAGCTATAAGCTACCAGAACGTAACAGATTTCACTCTTGCTTGCCCATTACCAACCCTGAAAGTTTGCTTGTCCTTTAAGAAAAATGTAATGTTGTGAAATTCCTTCCAGTAGTGCCACTGTATTTTGTCTCCAAATAAAAGAAGCTTATTGTAGTATGTTTGCAGAAAAATTCTAAACAAAAATTATACAGCTTATTAGAGTGTGGGAATAGGGATCTAAATTTTAAATAAAATTATATATATATATAAATTGGTGCTGATTTTATAATTGCGCAGTTTGTTTAGTTTTTTCTTACTTTTAAATTCCAACTTAAAATTATGAGGTTTCAGAAATATATTGAAAGTTTAACAATGTTTAAAAATAGAAGAGCATGAGAATTCATGCTTTAAAAATGATTTTTAAATTTGTATTTTATATTGTTTTATCTATCTGTCTTTGCAAGCAGTCTTCAGGTTAAAGATACTTCTAACAGGTTACAGTACATTTCCTCTATATGTAAATTAGATTGGATAATAGAAACTCATAAACAGCCCATAATATTCTTTGAAAGCTAAGCTTTAAACTTCATTTTGTGTCCATTCACGAAAAAATTAAATTTGGTCTAAAACAGAAAGTGGATCTATGCCATTTTGACATTGACTCATTTTGCAAGGCTTAGGCAGCTAGACATCATTTTAAAGGAAATATTAACTTATATTACATATGTATATTTTTTGTCAGTTGTCTCTCAGTTCTTGAGGTATATTATTTTAATCATTCCATGCCTTAATACGCTTGCAATACAAGAATCTCCCCAAATGGGTGAACACAAAAGGCTTCCTGTTTTTAGACTCAGAAATCAAACATTCGGCTGTGGTAGCCAAAAACCATAGATTATCTAAAGGATCATGATAAAGTATAATTATTTTACTAGGTCATGGGGTAACAACAAAATCAAAACTAGATCTGCCTAACTCATTTTACATAAATAAATACTCTCATGTCTAAAAGTACTGCCTATATTGTTTTCCACACCACTGCATTTAATAGAACTGCTGAGAGGACTGTATATATGATTTTAAACTTAAGTTGATTTTTCTTACTCTTGAAGGAGTGTTTCTTTGTGAAAGCAGTTCTTACAGCTTTGTTTTCAACCAGCTAAAAATGTTTTATATATTTACCTTAACCTGTTGTCCTCCACATTCTATTGTCCTAATTGTACTGTTTTCTGATTTGTATTTATGTCTTGAGACAGTAACTTTTTGAATAAAAATAAACCTACAGTATGTTGTATGTTTGATCTTTTTAAATTGGGGTTATGGGAGGACAGTGAAAAAAGGGGTATGAGTAATGCAAATGTTATGTTTATAGAAATCAAAATCTTTTTCCATGTCTTTTAAGTGTTTGTCTCAGAGTTGGGATAATGTATGAAAAACTGCACTGTTTTATATTTGTAATAAATTGTACAAGTTTTTAAAATGTGAATAAAGCACTAATTGGGTAATAATTTAAAGCAGAAAAGTTAATGCAATCATGATTGTTTTAAATATGCTTTGAGATAAACTTGTTAAAAGAATTAGTGTAAATACAGAGTGAGCTTTTGAAGAGGTTAGTACCTGCAAATAAAATTTTTAAAATTTGTATAGAACTTTTACATGCCAAGAAAGCAGTGGTTAATTATTTTTGTGTTACGTTTTTTAAAGGTGTATTAATAGCCTTTCTTTTGGTTTCTTTTTCTTAATAACCATTATCTGTTTTTACTCAGAATGCTTTTGATTCTGACATTGGAGATGCTGTACATAGTCCAATAGAAATACCATTAAATGTGTATGCTACTTTCCATTCCTTAAATTGATCCTACACCTGGTAAACATTCTGAGCTTAATTGGCCAGACAGCAAGGGAATGAGGGGAAAACCCTAAACATCCCTTCCCCTCCCATTCCCCTCTCCTCAACTACTGAGCACCTCTAGCTGGGGACTGAAAACTCCTTTCTGGTACAAGAGGTTTTAAAGCAGTAATTTTAAAATCTTAGAGATAACACTTTTAATCCTTGCTAATGTAACTTCAGGAGTTTTGGGTTGGTTTTTATTTTAGGTATTATTATTGCAAATGTTCATTATTCCTGTCTCTAAATCCTGCTGTAAATTCAATAGTATCTTGTGGAAAACTGTTTTATTAGGTTCTAAGTTTATAATGGAAGAAAAATACCTTTACTATACAGTGTAAAATCTGTTCTAGTTAAACCTTTTTGGTACAAAAGCCTGTAAATGGAAGAAATTGGAGTTTTGAAGACAGATATGATAAAAATGTAGAAAAAAGCAAACTAATCAGAGAAAGTAGTCTGTCCTCTGGTTTACCAGAGAGGCCACAGGGAAGGTATTGACACAGAATGAATTTCAAAGGAATAGTCTCCACATATTCTGTAAAAAGTATTTCTTGATATTAAACAACCAAAGACAATACGTAAGACGTTAGTGATGGCTGTTGTTTGTTTGTTTGGTTTTTTCTCCTTTGGTTGGTGTGATGCTGATTCCTGTAGTGTGTTAGAAGTCATAAATCCCCATCTTTAATCTCAGTATTGCTAAAAAAATGCCTCTTTAAAATCTGCCCCTCTGTTTTCCCCCTAATATACTCATAGATTTGTACTTGTGTGGGATTTTAGGACAGCAATACAATTAACTTCCTACGCATGCTGGATTTTTTGAGTTGCTTTGATTCACAACGTGTTGCTGCTTTTTTACCTATGGACACTTTTTTTTTTTAAAAGCCTGATGAATATCAAGGACTTGTTCATTCTTTGAACCATTTGTCAAAATTGTGAATTTGTGCTTCAGAATTCTTCTGGTAAAACACAAATTGATTCTTTAAAAATATTTTCATTCCTACTTAACTGCTTTAATTTAATATTTGACCAGTGTATGATACTGAAATGTAGCTTATGCCATTGTCTGATTTTTCATAATTCTGTGTAATTTCTTGTCCTGATATTGTTTAATTTCATATACATTTGTTGGCATCCAAAAGGGATCATATTTTTGATGGAGGTGGATGATGACACATACTCATGAAACAACATAGTGCAGGACAATATTGTTCTATAATTCTGTTTTAGAAGTAACAATTCCATGTGAATTGTACCTGTCATTTTCTTCAGCTGTCTGTCTCTCCTGTATCCCTCTTCATATTGGTGATCTTTCTTGAATCTATTTCTTTGATTAAATCTCCATTTTCATATTTCTTTAAAGTTTTTACCAGTTAGATGTTGTTACAGCTGTTGTAAATGGTGGCTTCCAACTAGAGAACTCAGTTGCTGCTTTTTGTTGTGTTTTTTTGTAGCTGCTGCCAAGTTTTATCTGGTTTTATTTACCACAGCTAAATTATTGTGGCAGTATAGTGGTAAGAAGCTATAACTGTGCCTAGCAAAATGATCCAAAGAACGTTAAAGTGGTTGGATGGCTGACTGACAGAAAATGTCCCTGTCCTTCAGAGAATTTGTACGGTTCTTTAACGTCATCATGCTTCCTAAACCTGATTGTGTAATTACTGCTGAGCTTTTCTCAGCAGTTTTTTGATTGGAAAATAAGAGAAGTCATCATGTTTTGTGTATATTAACTGTTTTTGTAGAAGAAAAAGCTGAAGTTAGCCACTTTAAAAATGCAAGTTGTGTTCAGCTGATAACATCTTGAATTCTGCACTTTCAGAAAAGCTATTTAAAAGAACCTAACAAAATAAAATATAAAAGTAATAAAACCTTTGGAGGCCTAGAACATATCAAATTAGGAAGATGTGAAGTTGGTAGTTACTTCATGAAAGCACTCAAGTAATACAACAAGTCTTGGGAAAATGAATTAATGAGCTTGCAGACAGTGTCCTGTTTGTTGAGGTGGGTAATAGCAGATGAGAGATCAGTGCACACAACGGGAGCTTGTTACCTGTCTGGTGGGCTGTGGGTACAGCTGGAATGATCTCTCAGAAATTTAGCAGGGATGGTCTCTGTGCTCATGTAGCCCTTCTCTAGACTGCTTTTTCAGTACCTTTGCCCTTAAGCTTTTGTCTCTAAGTCCCCTATACATCTGTAGGGCCACAGCTATGGGACATGGTGTGAACACTGTGCTGTGGTTCCTGCAGCTCATGGGAGGGCTGGGTTGGCTCAGGACTTTAGCACTGCTCTGATCCCAAGCTGGCCATCACTGGGGTTTCCATGCTGGAGAGCTGCAGCCCCTATATCCTGACCAGGTGCTCCACATGACACCTATTTCCCATATGGCTGTCAGGGAAGCCCTGCATTGGCTGCTGCTTTGTGAAAAGCAGTTAAACCACAGTTTTTGAATGACATATGCACCCATCTCTTACTATTTTAACACACGCTTTTCACAGGCTTAAATTCTGTTTTCTTCTTTTCAAACTGCTGTACGCCACCAAAAGCAAAAAGGCAAACCACATCCACTTGTTTTTCATATCATGCACAAAAGCACTTAAAGAAGTGGCATATCTTATATTTAGCCTGCTCTTTGTATTGTTCATCTTAAAACACTGAGCTGTCTTTTACACAACTGTTCTTACGTATCAACTGACAAAAACTGTCTTTCCATTATTTCTGTTGCCAGTTTATAATCTTCTGAATCTTGAAAAGCCGATTTTTTGGGGTGGTTTTTTTAACTGAACACTTCCATTACAGACAAGAATCAAAAGTGCTCTGTGAAACCTAGTGTGGATTAAGGAAGTGGCATTGTCAGTGAAAACAGTATCTTGTCACTTCCATTCTGTTTGAGGGACTGATGGTGTTACAGTTTGAGGGCTTGCTGTGTAAATGCTTGTAACTGGAGAAATGTACAGATTGGGACTATTGGTCGTTTTCCTCGTTAGGGACCCTTTTTTTCTTGCCTGTATCAATAGCTTCTATGTGGTGAAAGCAGCTTGTTGGCTATGAAGTAGAAGAAGCACATGTTCTATTTAAAGCTGCTTTCATTACAAATTCTCTCTCTCTTTTTTTTTTTTTTTTTTTTTTAAACCTTGCAATGCTTCATCTTCTACTTCAGACTGACTTTTAACTGCATAGTTTACTAGTTCACTTGGGTCGGATTTGTAGATCTGACAGAAAGAAAGGGTGCCCTGTAGAACAGAGAGACTGCCAATGATGCAATATCAGCTATTTGTGTTAGCTTTTCCTGGGATTTGTGTTGAGTTAACCAAAGAGAAATAGGCTGTTTCTGTTTGTTCTGGCGCACTACTGATTTGTCTCAGATTGTGACAGAGCTGCAGATTTTGTGGATTAAACAGTTTAGAAGCATTGTCTCTTCACATGCTGCTTCTTTAGTTAACAGTGTTCAAATTAGGCCACTTGATCCATTAGTAAAGTTCAAAAGACACGTCTGTTAGTTTTTTCTTAATCCCTACTCACAAGGAAAGTCAAGTTTCTTCTTTTCTTTTTGAATTTTATTTGCTGTTCATCTCTCATTCATTTATCTGAAATGAATCATGTGTGGTCCATGGAGCCAAACCACAGCACTCAGTGATGCATAATCAAAACTGGTAACTTGGCAGGGTGTCTTGTGGGTGGATAACGACTGGTGTTGTACCAGCCACAAACATACACACAGATGAGAGCTCCAGATCTCATTTACACTGACATAACTCTCATTTGGAGAGCAAAGATGCTCTGACCAGTCACCACATTAGGGCCCAGCTGACAGCTTGGCCATCATGTGATTCCTCCTCAGGCATTGCCTCCTGCATGGTATCAGACATGTGGGGTGCCTATCTTCTCTGAAACGGCAGTTTATTATTATTAATTATCATTCCTATTATCAATGAGCTGTCAGCAGCCTTTCCAGTCCTGTAACCCTGGGTCAGCCACCTTATGACTCCCTCAATTTAATTTTAAATTGCTCAGTGTGGTCAGCCTGAGCCAGGAAATTCAGTCATGTCTCACCTGCCTGCAGAGTGAGATAATTAACTTCTTTTCAAGAAAAGATTAGAAATAAACCAGCCTGATTTTGGGTCAAGGCTTTCAAAGTGTTGTGGTATGGGAATAAAGATAAAGATCTGATGCATCAGCATAAAGTACACGCCTAATCCCTGTAGGACTTAGTGGGGACCCTCCTACACCTGTGTAACATTACTGACTGGGATGATTATTTTCTGAATTTCAGAGCAATGATTCTTGTGAGGAGGGACTTTTCCATACAATTTTAAAGTAAAGGAAGGTGCGTGTTACAAGAATTTGGACTGAATGAGCCATGTCTTTGCTCAGGTACAGATCATTAAATAAACTGATGTTTATGGTACAGCTGATTATGAAGAGCTTTGCTTCCAAAGGACAAGTTGGCAATTACAGAATGTAAAGCTCAAGTAAGTAGTACAGACAGCTCAAATCAGTATATGTGATGCCTTGCAGCTTTTGCAAAGTCAAAGAATTAATTCTATTTTCATTGTAGTACCATAGCATTTAGGGGAGAGAGTTCCCTGGCTTTGTATGAGAGTCAGCTCTGGGTAGATAATTTGTGGTAATTTATTCATTGAATTTGGCCTCTTTGATTTGTTCAAACATTGGGTGTTCTTTCAGTTATTTCTGTTTCTGTTGCCACTGTCCCTGATGGAGATTCAGGTATTTTTTTTCTGTCACTGCTCCAAAACACAGGGAATTTTTCTAGTTATCTTTGGTTCCTATTGTATTTTTTTAATATATCTCATTTTTGGACAACCAAAGCTTTTTAATGCTATTTCAGTATGGTTCTTGTCACCTAACATTACCAAGTGAAGATAACCATCATCCTGACAGAGAACTTGAGACTTTTATGACAGCTTCTAGTCTCCAGCAAGGAAAAGAAATTGCGACCAGATCAAGGATATGTTGCAAGTAATTTTTTATGACATCCAAAATGTTGTAAAAGCAACAAAATGTTTGTTACTGTATCCAGACCAGATACAATTTTTAGTGAGATTATAGAGTTGTGGGATGGGAAAGGGGTTCTATGCCTGTCCCAGTGGAGCACCCTGTGCCACAATTGCTGTTTCCATCACTTGCCCCAGCCAGGAGGAGCCTGACCTCCAGAGTTGGGGGCTGCCCTGTGCCCTGCTGACACAGCCTGGTCCCTGCTATCTCCCAGCCTTCTTGGGGCTGGATTTGACCTGATGTCCTCATGGGAATGTTGCTGCCATGCCTGGTTCACAGCTGTCTTCCCCCCAGGATAAGGTCTCTTGCAGGGCTGGGGATTTCTGCCCCCGCCCCATGCTTTTTATTCTTCTATCACTTTGTTCCTGCAGATCTGCACAAACTAAATCTCTTCAAGAACATACAAATAAGCAGATCTGTTCTTGTCACTTTGTGGTAAAAAAAAATTAATCATTTTTTCAGAGCAGAGAAACCACAGCAGGGTGAAGATAAACTTTGTTAACAAGACCCTTTCATTGAGGAGAAGAATAATAGTGATGAAGAGAGCAACCTTAAAGGATACTTTCAGAGGTTTTGTGGTGAGAGTTGGGCTAAGGATTGATTCTCCACTGTGTTTTGTGACCTATGTCTGGGGACTTTGTCTCTCCCCTGTGTCACTGGGGCCCTGGGAGCTGTTGCAGGACACTGGGCAGGGTTGTGAGTGCACATGTGTCTGACTGGTCCCTGGAGCCTCTTTGCAGTTTTAAGTGCTGAATGCTGTTCCTACCTGAGAGAAGCTCTGCAGGGTGCTCCAGCCTCCCCTCTGCAGAGGGTGAGGATTTACCTTTGTTAATGAACAAAATAGAAGTACTTCTGGAGTCAGTGGAAATGAATTTATCAAAACAGGCTGAGTTCTCCATCTTATAAAAATATTAATATGGAAGAAAAGTATTAAATTTCAGGAGCCTAGAAATGAAGGACCTGACAGAGTAGAAAAATAAACCAGGAGATTTTTGCATGGTTTCAGTGGCTGAGAAATTTGAGAGCAGATTATACTTTTCAGTAGTGTCAGGATGTGCTTTACAGATACTCTGGTTTAGATGTGTAATGGAAAATAGGTTTTAAGTGCTGGAGTGTTGCTGTGGATGATACCTCTCCGTGGAGAGAGGGGTCAGGTGAGTGCTGCTGGGCTCCCTTGGAGAAGGCTTCAACATTCTTCACTTGCTCAAAATTTGGGGAACTGAGAATACTTTTTTTTTCAGGCCTAAGTGCAGCGTGGATGTAGCTAAATTTATACTAAAATAGCCCAGAAGTGGATGTTGTGGTGCTTTATGTTGTACAGATACTCTTACCTCCCTGTGTGGGTCCTGCAGTAGCCTGAGAGATGCCTATGCTTCACAGCTGAAGCGACCCCTGCAACAGCAGGGTTGTCTCCCTGGTATTCTAGGGATACGTGGCCACCAGAAGAGCTCCCTTAACAGACTTGAATTATAGTATAAATTCCATATTCTCACTATGATATCTCTGGGGAACTATCTGGGCTTGTTTCACATCCACACTTCATTATGGATCAGTGGGGATGAATGCTGTGTAAGCTGGTTGTTCCATTTCCATCACAGGAGCTGCTCTCTATTTCTCCTGTAGGAACCCTCTCAAGATAATAACTAAAATGGGAGGTCCTCACCACATGGTAGTGTCTCCAACTGGCGCCTTGAGATGTTCTCTCTCAATCATCAGTGAAAAAAGATGTGTATCAATGTCTTCTGGATTGTGTTCTCTGCTAATATGTCTTACTGTGTCCTCTCAGTGGCCCTCCAGTTAAAAAGAAAAAGAAATTTAAAAGTTTGAGCATGTTCAGCAGGAATTTGAGAATACAATTCCACAGAAGCTAGTCATTCAACTTGACATATTTTCCCCAATTTTCTTTTAGTCTGTCTTCTGAATGGATTTGTCACAGCAACAAAGTTTTTCAGCCTGGGAGATACTGATTATTTGCCCCCCTTTTGTTGCTGCCTGACCTAGGTGTAGGACAGTCTGGCAGTGATGTCTGTGAGCACTCACCCTCACCTTGGCCTTTGGAGACACACAGCCTGTGGATACCAGTAAAGCAAAAAAGCAGTAACATGGGGAACTGCATGGCTACTGCTAGGTAGCTGATAATAGAAGATACACAGCTATATAATTTCATTAATAGCAGTTAATTTTGTCAGTTCTTTTCAGCCTTGGGTATGAAATTGGCAGTCTGACCAGAGTGCTGTCCTTGACTTTTTTACTGCCTTCCATAAACATTCCTTCTCAAATTGTTGCAATTTCTCGACTTGTTCAACATTTGCACAGTTAATTGTCAAATATATTCTTGGCATAGGAAAAGAAAAAACGAAACAAAACCGACACAATTTTTATTTAAAATTTGAGTAGTTTTCTACTAGATTTTGACTAAGTATTCAGCTCCTGAGTGGATGTCAGGGTTGAGGTAATGCCACCTCCTTCACCAATTAGGACTTATCAGTGTCATTTAAAAAGGAATTTAGGATCTATCAAACTTGATATGCTTCCTATTAAATAATGAAGGTTTCTGTCTCCACCCTCTCTAGGGTACTTGAAGTCTCCTTGGCTCTGTAGATGAATTTGTTTTAAGCCTGACTAAAACTTTGCAGGTTCTTCCTTCCATCAGTGAGGCATTGTTTGAGTGATAAAATAGATGTTCAAGGAAATGGGAGCAAAGCATTCTTCTTTCTTAAGGAAATGACCACAGTAACGTCAGATGGCTTGGTTTTCTTTGCCTCCCCTTTGTACTTTGTGTAACTGGATCCATTTTATTGCATCTCTGCAGTGCCACTGTGCAGAGCGTTATGGCCATGGAGCTGAGCTGGTGGCTCTGTGTTTCCAGGGCTCTCACTGAGGAGGGGCTCTGGGCTGGGGAGCCATGGAGAAGAGAAGAGCCAGCAGTTTACTGGAGATGGATTGGGAGTGGCTGGTGAGCTGGGGGAGCATGGGAATGGGTGCCCTCCATCAGCTGGGAAACCAGGAGAGCCTCAGGTGGGAGAGTTTTAAATGGCTCCTTATTGCCCTCCTTGAAATTGTGCAGGACTGTATCCCCCCTCAGAGGGGCTCGTGTTGGAAGTGTCTTGCAGAGGTGAGTTCTCAACACCCTATGACATCAAATTCTTTGTGTTGAGCGGTGCTATTCCCCACAGCAGGACAGTAAAGGTTCTACAGTGCTCTGGGTCCAGCAGAGATGGAGGGAGAGGGGTTTGAACTTCTGTAAACACTTTCCTGGGCTGTCAGTGGGGCCACATGTCTTGTGTTGTCCTGTCTGACAGCTGTTTCTGGATGGGAAGTGTGGAAGTCAACATGCCTGTGGGAGAGGGTTGGATACTGGCTGCTCGATTCACTCCACAGTGGAATTTTAGCAAAAACATCATTCTGTGTCACTGCAACTGCTTGACAGAAAGAAGGCTGAGCTGTGGGAATGGTCGAGGTCTGATGTACACACATCTTCTCCAGTGCCAGGTTGGTGTCCAAGCCATTGAACAGATTTTCTCAAATCGTTTCAGTGTCTTTCAGTAGCGGTCAAGTCTGTGATTCCCTGCAGCACTGTTGGAGGCCACATGGAGCCTCCCATTAAATTGTCATTTCCTATGATTTCCTTCATTCTGTCATGAAAGACCACCTTCTGCAACTTTTAAACGTTCATGCAAATTAAAGTCAGAATTCAGCTTGAAAAGGTTCTGCATACATCTGAATAGCACAGCAGAATACAGAAATTCCAATTTCACAATATTAGGTAGGGCACATCCTTACAAGCAGCATCACACAGTGTTGCTGAGTGCTCTCCATAGACAGGAAGAGATGCTACAGTCCTCTTTCACTGCCTTCCCAACTTCTGGGAGCCCACCTAACTGAGAGGCAGGGATGTGCCAGAGCTGCACAACCTCGGGGCAGACGGGCAGGAAATGGCTTGAGGGAAGATGGACAGTACCATTTGGCTTGCTTAATTGAGGAGCCTTTAGACTCCTTCCTGCTGTTTCTCTGCCACAGGGTGGAGCTCCGTGTTTGTCTTCCATTCATAAATGAGGGTGGGGAGTGCTATGGGATGCACAGGGCATCCACCTAAAAACGCAGTGTGAGAGGAGCTGTGACATCACGGGGTGAGCTGTGGGCTGGCCTGTGCGGGTGCAGTGAGCTGGAGTGTCCCTTTCGTAATTGAGTTTGGGGAAAAGACAGAGGGGATAAGAAGAGGAATGGGAATCGAATGAGATATATTAGAGAGGGGAATAAGTACTGTAGGAGAGGGAAAAACAGGGAAATTTGTTAATACCAGTCAAGCTGGTTATTTCTTGGTTAGGTGGATCCACACAAGCCCTGGGAAAAGAGGCCATTGAGGAAAATGGACCTGCCAGCAAGTGGAGAGAAATGTGACTGAGGAGGAAACTGCTGGTACTGCTCTAAAATCCTGAGCTTTGAAGGAATCTTTAGTGTTGGGTGGAAAATCTGAAGTCACTAAAATGGAATGGAATGGAATTGGGATGCCACAGAAGGTAGAAATCTGTGCATAAACTTGCTTGGTGATGATGAGCTGGCAGGAGCTCTGCTCAGGTTGCTGAGGCAGGAAAGGCAATTCCTGCCTGCGGAGAATGGGCCCCTGTGGCAGGACAACTTCCCCTGGCAGTGGGGCGCTTTGCAGGCTTTTGAATCTCTTTCATCACAAAATTGTGTGTGTATCAGATGAACGAGAGGCCCTGTCTCGCTTGTTCAAACCCCAGCAGGTGAGAGAAAAGCAGCTCCAAGGCCTGTGCTGGGTTCTGGCTCCTCTCCAGACTCCCAGCCCCCAGCCCTGTGTGATGCCACAAATGAACACTCAGCCCTTCTCCACAAAAAAAGGGGTTTGCTGGTGTTGCAGGATGTATGGGTACAGCTCCTCCTGCAAGTGAGTGTGGCCTGTTTGAGTCCCTGTGTGCACAGAGCTGTTCCAGGGAGTCCCTGGGCACTGGGATGGGGCAGTGGTTACAGATGGCTCCAATCCCACAGCTGTGTGTAAGAGCCGAGACCTGGATGGAAACGAGCTTGTGAATTTCCCGTGTGCTGGGCAGCAGTGCACTCCCTTTAAAGAAGTGAATAATTTAAAAACTGATTTAGTCAAACACCTCCAGTCCTTGGGTCAAGTCTCTCCCAGTTGGCCACAATAGTATTTTCTGTCCCTGACAGCCTCCAGCTGTACCCCTGGTGGGCTGTGTTCCCTGGGGTCTGCCCCTGCTGTGTGAGGGGCCATGAGTGCTGGACCCTGTTCCCTGTGTGTCCAGGGAAAACTGAGCCATAGAATTATTTAGGTTAGGAAAGAACCATCACTGTTGGGATCCACGACAACTACTCACTCACCCTCCCCTGCCACAGCTGGGCAGAGGAGAAGAAAAAAAAATTAACTAAGTGTTCATAAGTTGATGTAAGGGCTGGGACAAAAAGACTCCAAGGGCAAAACAGGCTCAGCTTAGAGGCACAAAGTGAATTTATTGCTAGCAAAATCAGAGGAGGATAATGAGAAGTAAAATAAGCCCTTAAAACATCTTTTCTTCCCCCAACCCCTCCCTCCTTCCCACTGACTGCACAGGGAGACAGGGTGTGGGGGTTTGGTCAGTTGATCACCCAAGATTTTCTTCCACTGCTCTGGGAGAGGAGTCCTTTCCCTGTGAGACTTGGGGATCCCTCCCATGGGAGATTGTTCTCCTTGAACTTCTCCAGCCTGGCTCCAGATCTCATGAGCAGCAGCCCTACTGCACCTGCTGCAACCTGAGTCCCTCCTCGGGCCCACAGCCCTCCCAAAACTACTGCAGCATGGTCCCTCTTTCCACAGGGTGCTGTCCTCCAAGGACAGGCTGCTCCAGCCTGGAAGCAGGGCCCTCTCTCCACTGGGTCTGCCACTGGATCACAGCCTGTCCAGGCATCCACCTGCTCCAGCATGGGCACCTCTCCCCCGGGCTGGGGGTGGATCTGCATTCCCTGGGGATCCCCACGGGCTGGGGGTGGATCTCTGCATTCCCTGGGGATCCCCACGGGCTGGGGGTGGATCTCTGCATTCCCTGGGGATCCCCACGGGCTGGGGGTGGATCTCTGCATTCCCTGGGGATCCCCACGGGCTGGGGGTGGATCTGCATTCCCTGGGGATCCCCACGGGCTGGGGGTGGATCTCTGCGTTCCCTGGGGATCCCCACGGGCTGGGGGTGGATCTCTGCGTTCCCTGTGGATCCTCACGGGCTGCAGGGGCACAGCTGCCTCACCAGGGCCTGCAGAGGAATCTCAGCTCTGGGGCCTGCAGCACCTCCTGCCCCTCCTTCTCCACTGACCTTGGTGTCTCCATGTTGTTTCCCTCACATGTTCTCACCTCCTCTTCTCTGACTAGAAAAAAGCTGTTCCCCCCTTTGTTTTGATTTTCTTTTTAAATCTGTTATCACAGAGGCATTACCAACCTCTCTAACTTATCCAGTTTTGGCCAGCAGCATGTCCATCTTCACAGCCATCAGGGCTTATCTCTGATGGACATGGTGGAAGCTTCCAGCAGCTTCTCACAAAAGCCACCTCTGTGGCCTCCTGCTACCAAAAACCAGGCTGAGCAAAACCAACACAGACTATCAAGTCCAACCATTTAGACAGCACTACCACGGCCACTACTAAGCTATGTCCAAGGGCCAATACATCTTTTAAATCCCTCCAGGAATAGGGACTTGACAATAGGCTGGATAATGCTTGCTGTTCAATGCTTGACAACCCTTTAAGCAGAAAATATTCACAAATATCCAATCTAAACCTCCCTGGGCACAATTGGAGGTAATTTTCTTTCATCATGTAACTTGTTACCTGGCAGAAGGGCCCAATTGCCACCTGGCCAACCTCCATTCAGGCAGTTCTGGAGAGTCTGTGGTCCCCCTGAAACTCCTTTTCTCCATACTGAGTTCTCCAGCTTCTTGTCTTTGGACTTGTGCTCCAAACCCTTCCATGTTAGGGTCCAGCTCCATGGCCCTTCTCTGGATGCACTGGGAACACCACTCCCACTGCCTTGCTCCATTTCCCACCTGCCCCACAGGGGGCAGGGAAAAAGATTTATGTTTGTCCTGAGTAAATGGCCACAAGGTGGTGGAAGAAAGACTTTAAGTGGGGTCAGCTTGAGGGTGCTGTCCCTAAGGCACAGTAATTGGTGGGGATGGCCCGAGCAGTCCCACCAGGTATAATCTGACATTCACATTTTGTCAGGCTGGGCTCCATCCTGTGGGTGTCTGTCTGTCCATCCCACAGGTATCTGTCCTGCTTTCCATGCCCTGGAGCCTGGATGTGAATACTCCCACCATCTTGGCATAGGACCTTACTGGCTGGAGAGGAAGCCCCCTGTATTCTGGGCTTATGACAGAAGCCTGCAAAGGTTTTGTGACCTTTCTTGATGGTTCAGGAAGGGGAAAGGAAAAAAAGTGGATTTTAAAAAAATGCTTTGTTCTTGCTTTGGGGTTCTGCAGCCTTTCAGGCACCTGAGTAAATGTTTGTTCTGATTAACTGCTCACTCTGCATCTCTGGTCAGACTAAAGTGGTTTGTGCTGGGTCACTAATAAAAAATAGATATTTGCATTTCTGTTCCAAACTGTGTTCAAAGCACCAGGCGTGAGTGATGGCACTCGGTGAGTGCTTACTGCGTTTCATTGCTTGGCCTGTGACTCCCGTCTGTCTGCTGCTTTGATACCAGATCTCCAAAAAGGCCCAGAACTCACCTGGGGATGGGTTTTTAAATGTGCATCATCTAATTCGAGTACAAAGCAGTTGAAGAGTCTTATAAATGTAATCACTCAGGTGCTTAAGTTAAAGCACTATCTCTTTGTAAATCCAAACACCTGTTAATCTTCAATCAGAGCTGTTGGCTGCTGCCTTTTTTCTCAATTTATTTATTTTTAATATCTAGCTACTAGTATGGCAGCATTTCACTCTTCAATATCAGGGGGAAAACCTATGCAGCCTTTCTGGCAAGAATGTCTGGGGAAAGCAATGTGATTTGTGTTTGTGCACGGGCAGTGACAGAATTGAAGTGTAAATAAGGGTTCGGGCTGTGTAAATCTGTGCTGCAGGAGGTGCTGCTTGGTGGTAAATCCCTGTGTCTCAGAGGGAGGAGGCAGCAGGAGCCTGTCTGGGCTCTGTCTCTCTGCGGAGCAGAGCAGTGGGTGAGGAAGGAAACAATGAACACACACATTTTTCCATCCCAGGTGAGACTTTGGCAATTTTTTTGCTTTTTCAACTTTGCAAATTTTGCAGGTGCGGGGTTTGTGCTGCCCAGCAGCTGAGCCCAGGGTGATCCCACTGCAGGGGTGCTCCAGGGCTTGCTCCATGGCTGTGCCTTGTGCCCCTGGGACATGGAGGGAGAGTTTCAGCATGTCAGGGATTAGTGAGTTAAGGCTGGATAAGGCACCATAACAATGGGGGCAGCACTGCTGGGACAGTCCTATAGTCCCCTAAAATGGACTTTGTTTGCTGGCACTGGTGAAGGTGCCCCAAGGAGCCCTGCAGTAGGGGCCCCTGCCCCCAGGAAATGCACCTAAACCTCCTTGCAGCTCACACTCAGCAGGCACTGGGTGGAGGGGTGGGCTCCTGCCCACCCCCAGCTCCCTCAATAACTGTATCTGAGGAGAAATGGGTTTTAATCCAGAAGGAATTTTGATTAGGGAAGAAAGGAGGCCAGTTGCAAAAACGAGAGGTGAAGTGCTGGGCAGAGGTTTGGCTTCTGCCTCTGACCGCGGTTTCCAGACAAAAGGTGTATTTATAGAACAGTCCAGAAATAGCAGTGTGATCTATCTACAAGACACTTGATGGCTGCCAAGTCATTTGGGGTGGCTTAGCCATTTAAAATATTTCAGGCACAGAGCAACATCAGCTGCCATCAAAGCCTGCATGGAAGAGCAAGAAGTGTCTGGGCAAGGCAGCAGCAGCAGCTCTGAGCCCTCTGACCAGAACTGCAAGGCAGCCATGCCATATTTGCAAGCATTGAAGTCTAGTATTAGCATCTTTAACTTATTTATGTTTGGAGTCCAAGTATGATGGAGAGAAAAATAGTTAAACTTTTCTTAATTCTTTTATTTATTCCTCCCAATCAAGCCTGGCTTTCCCAAGGGAGCCACAACTCAGCCCTTTCCTACTCTCCTTTCACAGAAGAGGACAGGGGGAGGCAAGTCCCACACCCAGATGAAAAATAATACAAAGGGAGATGCTCAGAGGCCTGAAGCTCCTCTCCTATGGAGACATGCTGAGAGATGGGCCTGTTCAGCCCAGAGAAGAGAAGGTTCCAGGGAGATTTATAGCACCTTCCAGTTGGAAAGGGGCTTTTGACAAGAGCATGCAGTGATAGAACAAAGGGAAATGGCTTTAAATTGTCAGAGGGTGGGTCTAGGTGAGATATTAGGAAGTAATTCTTCCCTGTGAGTGTGGTGGTGAACTGGAATGGGTTGCCCAGAGAAGCTGTGGCTGCCCCATCCCTGGAAACATTCCGTTCGGATGGGGCCCTGAGGAACCTGGTCTGAAGGAAAACATTCCTGCTTATGGCAGGGGGTTGGAAGATGATCATCTTCAAGGTGCCTCCAGCCAAAACCATGCTGTGATTCTACAATTTGCCTTAAGACCCTGCAGGGCCCCAGGGCCCTTCCAGCCATGCACAACCACCACAGACATACACAGGGCTGTTCCCTCTGTGCTTTGGGTCACTTGTAGATGCTGATGGATGCTGGAGGGGAAAGAGAAGCATTGTGTCTGCTTCCCTCATGGATGAAGTCATGGTTTGGTGGAACTGGAGACTTGGCAGCACTTAGGTAAATAAATCAAAAAGGTGGAATAGAGGGGCTGGACAAGAAGGCAGCTCTTCTGCTTCCCCTGGAGACAACACCCAGTGTTTGGTCTTTTGGATCCTCTTGGATGCTGCTAAATACTGGGAAGCCTTTGTGCAGCCCAAAGGGGAGGACCACCCAGAGGTGTCCCACAAGCCCCATGGATCTGTGTAATGCAGACATCTGTGGCAAAGAAAATAATTTCATTGGTTTCAAGAGGCTGAATCAAGACTGGAAAATGTGAGTGTTAAGATTACTTTTGTTCATTGTTGCATTGCATCGATTTTTTCCGTACCAGCACTGCTCTGTGAAGGGCCGTGTGACAGTCCCCATGGGGCCACTTACACGGGCAGATCTGTGCTGCACACTGTTGGGGAGTAACTCATCTGTGGAATCCACTGTCTGAAGGGCAGCTGGATTTGCCAATATTTCTGGCTGTATGCTCATTTCTGATAAAAAGGGGAAAAGAGAGCTTCATCTACTGAGTGGCCAGTGCAAATTTCATGTGATATATGTTATTTGAGGGCTGAGGGGCAGTAGACCTTTTGGAAGCTATTAAATAACTGTACTTAACAATGACTTAAAAGTAACTCTATTTCCTTCCCACAGGTGAGAGTTGGACCTTTCCTTCCCCCAGGAGCACTTCTGGGGCTCAAGCAGTTGGAGGAGGTCAATGCTACCTGCAGCTGCAAAGAGACGATGAAATGAAATGGAAATTAGGGTTTCCTCAATAAGAGTGGGGACTCAGTTTTGCTTTCCTGCAGGAAAGGGGTGTGGGGGGGTGTCTGTTCTTGAGGGGTAGAAAAGGCCATGGAATCCACTCAATAATAGGATCCAGGTGGAAGCCTTGTTTCCCAGTACAGCAGTAAGTCCAAGGGCCTTCTGTTGCCTGTCTTGACTCCTCTTGGCTTATTCCATGGAAACTCCACAGTGTCTTGCTCATGTGACCTTGGGCTTTTATAGGAAAATACCAATATATGCTGGAATTTGTTAGAATGAAGCAGCAGCCGAAGCAGGTCTCAATTAAGACAGGTTCTTTCCACTGTTTAAACCAAATAACTAATAAACCACAGCAAAGGTAAAACCTTCTAGCATGAGAAAGTTGGGCTTTCTATGATAAATGCTCTCTATGGACTCATTTGTTAATGGTTCATGTGTGAAATGAAAATCCCCACATCATCACCTCCTATCTGGTATAACCAGCTTTTCCTTGTGGTAATGCCTGCTGCTGCTACTCTGCAAGGAACAGAGATGCTCTGCCCTGTGTAAATGTGGTGAAAGCGACCATCGTTCAGCAGTTTGGTGTTTCAGGGGCTGGAGGTTTTGCCCCATTGCATTTGATATGATGTTTCACATGCTCATAGGGGAGGCAAATGCCAAAAATCAGAACCAAGCTATAAAGCTCATTTAAAAATTATGAATAAGTAATAATGAATAAATAATCCTGACCCAAAAGTAAGCTGTGCCCATCTCACCCTGGGCACATCCCTCTGTTTTGAGCCAGACAAAGCAGGCATTACTGGGCTGCATCCCAGGAAAGGGGCCAGCCTGAACCCTCCATGTCTGACCGAGTAGAGCCACTCTTGGCATTCACAGGGATGTTCCAACAAGGCAAGTGACAGGGAGGACAGTGAGGCAGGGCCGTGTGAGTGGTAGAGTGATGGAGAGTATCTGTATGCCTTGTGATGAGACCAGGAGATGGGGGTGAGATGTGAGGTGCCAATAACATGTCAGGGTGGTATTTCAGACAGCAGCCTCACCCTATTTCCACCTCCATGCCTCCACGCTGCAGGAAGTGTCCCTGCTGTGTCCCAGGGCTGTGTATGGCCCTGCTCTGCCTGTGGTGGCTGTGACCCCTCCTTCTCCATCCAACACCCCTACACGAGGTCATCCATAGCCAAGGCTTTATTTCAGTTCAAACAGGGCTGCTGTACTTGTGCTTCTGTCTGGAAGGTAGAAATACAGATATGGATGTTACTGTGTCCCATCTCCTTTCTCCCAGCTTTTGGCCTGGGTCAAACAAGGCCACTGGGCCAGGGGTGGGTGTTCAGCCAGACTCAAGACTGAGCCAGGGCTCCATTATAAGACCTGTGCCCCCTCATCTCCTCTTTAACATTTATGCCCAGAGTGCAGCATTTGGAAATATTTCCAATCAATAAAATAGTTTGACGAAACCAATCAACAGTATAAAAATCAGTTTAAAATGGAGGAGAGATCCGTTGCCTGCAAAGCACCAGTGCTGTGTGCAGGCTCTCCAGACAAGGAGCATGAATTGCTGGTGGTTTCCAAAATCTACCTTTCCTATGGGCTGAGGAAGAGGAGCACCTCCCGGGAATAGGAGCAGCTGCAGGGATGGGTTCTAATGGCATCAGTGGCGTATCCAGGCTCTCTTCTGAACCACAACCACTGGCAAAACCTCTTAGTTGTGGGTCTAGAACAGATTGTGCAGAGGCTCATAGTCTCCAAAGCATCCCTGAGCTTCAGCACCTTCCTGGTGCCATGGGCTGGGGATGGCATGGCAGTGCAGAGCTGTTGGGGGTCTGAGTGGCTGTTTGGATGTGAGGGAGAGGTGCTGGGGTGTCAGGGTAGCAGCAGAGAGTGTGCTGCCAGCTGAGTGTCTGTGCTGGGGCCAGGCAGCAAAGCCAGTCTGGTGCCACTGTGAGCACTGAGAGCATTACCCAGGTAATGTTCCATGGCAAAAGCATGAAGCCATTCATTAGGATCTGGATAACCTTTCCACCCTTTTAATCTGGAGGAAGTGGTAGGAAAAAACTCAGAGGCCCAAAGCAGGGAAGATCAGAGTGCTCTGCAGAGCCTGTGTGATCACCGAAGCCACATACATTGTTTTTCTTTTCTTTAACTAAAGCCCAGGAAATGTAAACTGATGGTTCTGCAAGGAGGAAGCAGTACCACAGATCACTTCGTTGGCAAAGGCAATTCGCACCTATAAAGGTGTTTGTGGTTTTTGTGTAGTCTGCAGCTGTCAGTGTGTGACCACTGGGTACTGGTTGTCCCTGTGCCCTGCTCACACTGGACACCTGGACTTGGGGTGGAGGCAGCGGTGATGTGTGTGGTGCCAAGGAACAGGCACATGGAGGTTAAACCTCACACCCAAAGGGTAAGTCTCACAATGTTGTCTGGTCTTGGAGGATGGAGAGAATTTAATTCAGCAGCTCAAAGCCAGGCACCACACAAGCCAGGTGCAGAGCTGGGTGAGAGGTGCTGGAGGGAGGGAGATGGGAAGCTGAGGATGTGGATTTTCAGGTGCTGGAATGGCAAATGAACAGGATAAATAGAAAACCAAGTAACTACTGTGCTGTACCAGAGTCTGATGCTGGGTGCACCACAGTGAGCAGCAGCTTGATTGTGGAGCCACTGATTGCATCCTCTGTCCATGTCAGTCCATCACTGACTTCAGAGCAGTTTCCACACATCCCTCCTTGCATCAACCACTTTTGCTGTGACTGATTTACCCAGGGACCAAATCTTGTCCAGAAAACCATCTGAACTTTGAAAAAGACTAATCCTTTCTTCCCTGTGAGGGTAGGGAGGCCCTGGCACAGGTTGCCCAGAGATTCTGTGGCTGCCCCATCCCTGGAAGTGTTCCAGTTGGATGGGACCCTGAGGAACCTGGTCTAGAGGAAGACATCCCTGCCCATAGCAGGGGGCTGGAACAAGATGATGACTGAAGTCTGAATTCTGTGATTCTATGATACTGTGGTAAAAACTGGGGCTAAATTCTCCCATCCCACTTGAGCCCTGTGTTAAGATGTGGGGAAGCTGCTGCCCTTGAGAGACAAGCAGGGTTGTCTTGTGGGCTATCAGGGGTAGAGGGAGATGGCTTCTCTGTCTTCCTTTAGTCCCAGGATCTTTGTGCCAGGTGTCTAGTGCTACTCAGACAGTAGCAAAGAGCCTGGAGAAGGGGGAACTGGAACCAGCCTATATTTCTGTGGGAATCACTGAAGTCTCATGGCAGTGGGAATGCCTCACCTCACTCAGTGCTCCCACTGGATTAAAGTTCCTGATGTTAGATGTGTATATTTATGTTACCCTGGCAGAGCTAACCGAGCTTGGCTCTACGGGAGCATTGTAAATCTGAGCCTTTCCCTGTCATCCACACTCATCTTGATTTTGGAGCACTTGGTGGTACCTGGAGTATTTAACAGCACCTGGCTCTGACTAATGGTTACAGAGGCATATAAGATAGAAAGATTAGCAGCTCAGCTGTCTGATTAATATGTAAATGTACCCAGTTATGTGTGAGGGCTCTTAATGAAGTAGCTCACACTTCTGTCTCTGTATATCAAAGGTGATTGATGGAAAAGTACTTCAGGTGCCTGCTGGAAAGTGTAAAAGTTGTTTTTGTCTACATCTTGCCTTCAAAAAATATCTGTAGACCTAGGGCTGAGATTTCCTAAGGGAGGAAAACCAACTCAGTCTGAGTTTAATCTCAACTAATCCAAATCGTTGGCCATGTTCCTGCAGTATCTGTAAATTCTCAGATAGGAATAATCCATCAGGATCTTGTATAACAATCCACACAGTGTCTTAAATAAACCTTCCTTTTGGCTGTAGCCTGCAGATGACACCTTCTGTAAATTATTTGATGATACTTTGTATGAAGGGCTGGAGGCTGAAATGAATGTTTGGGTGAAGGCAGGAGGCCCCAGCCCCATGGAAGATGTTCCCGTGCTGCTGCTTCCACTCGACTCAAGTCTCATCACAGCCCAAGTCCCAGAACCTTCTGCTGGCCAACCCAGGGCAGCTGCATGGATCAGAGAAATCAAATTAAAATCCTGAAGCATCAATGGATTTGTGGAATGCAAGGGTTTCCCTGCTGGAGAAGGAATAGCCCAGCAGCTATTCTCAGCAGATCTCAGCCCTGCAGCACAAGGAGGTGCTGGCTGCACCCAGGGCCGGGGCTGTCACTCTTGCTGTCACCACGCTGAGCACTCTGTGCCCCTGCTGGGTGAAGCTGGCAGCTCCTGGGGCAGCAGGCATAGGGTGCCCTCCAGCCCTGGGATGTGCCATTCCCTGGAAAGATCCCTGAGATCACGTCCTGAGTCATGCTGGGCTTTCATGCCGCCCTGCCCTGCCAAACCACTGTATTCTTGTATATTTCAAGATCACTGCAAAATAAAGCCCATTCTGCTGAAGCTGGTTGTGGAGTGGAAATTTTGCAGTGCTAGTAAAACCTGGGGCGATGCAGCAAGTGGAGCAGTCTGTGGTGCCTGCTCCAGGATGGGGCTGTGAAGCGCTTGCTGCTGCAAGATCTCACACAGATAAGGTGCACTACAGCACCTGGCTGTCAGGGGAGTTCAAAACGTTCAGACCCTGTTACAGCTCTCTTTTGCTGCCTCCTTCTCACTCCCACAGGTATCTGGGGGGCTCAGAGCACACATCGTTTCCACCTCCTCTCCAGGCTGTGGGGAACCCTAGCCCACCCCCCTAGAGTGAGCTCTGGCACAGAAGCTCTACCTAGAACTTGTCTCATGTTGCTCTTCCTTTGTCAGGGTGTCTTGGAGCTGGCTGAGGCTGCAATTGCTTTGTCTAAAATTTTCCATGCCTCTAGCCAGGCTTCTTTTGGTGCTGGTTTTAAATAGTCAGACCTTCTCTAAGAGAAGGGATTGGAGCAGTGTGAAGTTTCCTTACAGAAGGTATTTGGTGTGTTCTCTCTGAGCAGGAATGTCATCACAGTCAGTGAGTAAGGGAAGAGGGAGTGAGTAACAGAGAAGAAAGACAGCAGGCCCAATATCACCAGCAACCACACAAACTATAGCCACACACTTGCCACTCCCTGGTTTCAGCTCTGGGGAGCAGCATTTGGGACATAGGTCCCCTTCAACGCTCTTGCAGGAGAGCCCTGCGGAAGGTGCGAGGGCAGCAGGGTGACCCCTGACTCAACCAGGGCAGGTCAATGAGGGTGGGTGCCAGTCCCTGACCACCATCTGGGCATTTCTCCATAAATAAACACTACTGCTGGCTCTGAAGGTTTTATTCTACCATCACATTTATCAGCAAACATTTACTCTAACTGCAGCAACCTGGGTGCACACTCTAGCATAGAGAAATATATATAGAGAAATAGAACATCTAGCAGAAACAGTTTGTAACAAACCACATAGGAACTTAGTTGCCAGTGAAAAAACATTAAGATAAGATATATTGTGAAGATTCAGCAAAGCAAGACCGAGGTGTTGTGAAAATCCGACAAAGCAGAAACCCGTGGCTCCAAAAACCAGCCAGGACCAGATGGGTGGTTTTGGGCAGGACAAACTGACCAGAGGGAGAGCCAAACCTCCAGTGCGCCTGCCCAGAAGCAGAAATCAAACAGCAATCACCGAGGAAGTCATTGGTTTTCATCCCAGAGACCTCAGCCCATGACCACCAGGAGGTGTGGCAGCTGATTATAACACAAAGTGAGAGAAAGCGGAGGTGGGTGGGCATAAATACATATCAGTGTGTATTTATAGCTGGAACTTGTCCTGACCAGGTGCACATGGCTTGGAGGAGATAAACCCCATGCATCCCTGATGCTGTCAGCTGATGGAATAAAACATATCTCTCTTCAATTTCGATTGTCAAGTCCTGATTCCCTAAATCAGTATTCCCTATGACAAATTGGTTTACGATAATTATTAGGCTGATGCTTAAAGCTTTCAGTGTAAAGAAAAGCAATTAAAAAGAAAAGAATACTCCATAATTCATACTGAGAAAGATCTTTGTTGATGGCTAATGTTTCAGAAGAAAAACTTTATATGAGAACTGTTCAGTCCCTGTGACACCAGTGTTTAGGTAATGATGCTGAACTGGGACTGGAACACTGTTGTCTCTTTGTCTTACATGGCTACCACGTGTATGGGTCCCCAGCACTGACCTGAAATGCTGAGGGGCTGAGAGTTCCCTCTCCTGATTCCTCATGACTGCAGGAGACGGTGACTTCAGCATCTTGTTCCAGACTTCCATGATCCTTCTGCTGTGAGTTCCCTGCTCTGCCTTCTCTTCCCACCCTTCCATGAAAGGTAGGTATGAGAACAAATCAATGAACATTTGGTTGTGTTCTCTGTGACCTGGTCTGTTCTTCAGCTGGAAGATATGCCAGAGACTATTATGATTTATGGCTTAAACACCTTCATGTAGGTATCTTAATGCCCATTACAGCGAAACTTTTGTATTGCAAAAGCTGCAGAGGCCTTCTGACTGAGGCCCTGAACTTCTCGCTGATGGAGATAAGGTAAACTCAGGTCCTCAGAGAAAAAGATACATTCACAGAGGGATCAAGCACCTTCGGGGTGGAGACCGGTCTTGGTTTGAAAAGACAAATGTCTGCTAAGGAAGGCAGAAACCTCCCTTGAAATCAAAAAATGAACCCCCCCGCAACTGTTATAATCTTGAAATCAAGGGGCTCTCAAGCAAAGATAAGAGAATAGAAACAACAGTTCTTTACTAGGAAAATTAAAATAAAAATGCAATAGTACAAAAAAAGAAAACCAACAGAAAAACATTCCACTGACAGAGTTAGAATACAACCTGACACCCTATTAGTCAGTGGCTGCAGTCCTCCTGGAGTGACAGACCTGGTTCTGTTGAAGTAACGATCCTGTAGAAGGGTGGAGTTTTCCTCTGAAGGTCTGGTGGTGTAGATGGATCCGGTCTCTCTCCTCTGGGAATTCACTGGAGAAAAGCTGCTGTGGTGTTCCAAGTCTCCAAAGATATACAGGTTTATTATGCTTGGATCTTCCCCCTAGGTGCAGCATCTCACAGTGGGATGATGTAATTTTATCAGTCATGCAGTAAGACCCAATGGCCCATTAACAAAGATATCCTACTGGAAGAAGGATGGGCTGTGGAAGAGATACAGAACACTGTCACACCTGGTTTTAGCAGCTGGCCCATTAACAGAAGATATCCCCCAGTTATGAGGGATGGGTCATGGAAGAGATAAAGAAAACTGCCCCATCTGGTTTCAACAGATAGTAATAGAATATATACTTTTGGTTATATCTTGCATTGCAACCCAAGACAAGCCCACACCCCAGGGCTATCAGCTGCAGGCTCACACAGACCCTCACACCAAAGCAGGGGACGGGAGGTTTTGGGTGTGTGATGAAAAAGCCTTTGGTGAGGCAGTGAATGCCCATCCTCTGCTGTGCAAAGCTCAGCTGTGAGGCCCCTTTACCCCAGGAAAAGTGGAATACATGTGAAAGACAGTGGAGGATGTGTCCTGGCCCATCAAAGCCCCCCTCTCCCCCAAAGGGGTTTCCAGACCCTACACCAGGGATGATGCAACAGATCCACCGTGTCGCAAGGGAGAGTGCCAAACTTGCCCTCCCCAAGGGTGGCATGTTGGCATTCCCACCTGGCCCAAACATTTATCAATCCAGTAGCTTCTATACTCTTCTGTGTGGTGTGCCACAGTGGTGGCAGGGGACCCTCACCACCAAGAAGATCAGATGGAGGGGAGCAACAAGACGTTGTTGGGACCCTCAGAAGGGTGATATGCTTCCACCTAACCCCCGTCTCCCTCCCTCCCTCCCTCCCTCCCTCCCTCCCTCCCTCCCTCCCTCCCTCCCTCCCTCCCTCCCTCCCTCCCTCCCTCCCTCCCTCCCTCCCTCCCTCCCTCCCTCCCTCCCTCCCTCCCTCCCTCCCTCCCTCCCTCCCTCCCTCCCTCCCTCCCTCCCTCCCTCCCTCCCTCCCTCCCTCTTTTACTATTAAATAAAGTATATAAGTTTTTTTACACCAATGTCTAATAAACTTCATTTAGTTTTAATCACACTTTTGGGTATATTTTGCACCTTTCTGGGTATTATCCATTTTATTCACAGGGACGTAGCTTCCCTTGGTCCTCAATGTTAAACCAGTTTGTAACAAGATATTTAAGGGTTCACAAAGCACAAAATAGTCAAACAGCTTTGATTTCCCAGGCAGACTGGAGTAAAACACAGGGAGAGTTACAGCCCTCCTCTGACAGACTAAGGAAAGGGACTGGTCCACCACTCCCTGACACGATGAACCACTGTTTGTACCAGGTGGGGGACACCAGAGTGAACTGTTCATTCCTGCCTGAGATGACTTTGTGTAACACCTCCCCTGTTTGGAGATGTCCCTCGCTGTCAGGCACTGGGCTTCCCTGGGCACGAGCACTTGCCCTCTCCCACCTCAGCCCCAGCAGCAGCAGCAGGAGGAGGTTCACTTGGCCTGGAGGGAAGGACCACGGCTGGCTGGCTCAGGCTGTCCTGGAAGAATGGCAGTCTGGGTTCTGATTTTTGTGACAAAATTATTAATGAATTTTTACCCAATTACTGTTTGGTGGATTTGAAATGTAAATATTCTCAGTGTAGAGTGAAATTTAAGAACTGGAGAAAATTGGATCACTCCTAGGTCACTCCTTTACAAAACTATATTGTAGCTCACAGACCTATTATATAGCTATAGATACACATATATTTATATATATTAAAATATATAGTATATATTCACTTTGTTGTCATGTAGCAGGTTACTAATATATTAATAATTACTAACAACACAGATATTAGATCTGGGTGAAGACTATCCAAAGTTTCTGCAGTTCAGTTCTGTTTTAAGGCTTCAAATCTTTTGATTCTACATTATAAAAACAGACCAAAAATTATTCAAGAGACATCCAGTATTTCAAATCTACATTTCTTAATGTGACAGTGCTTTAACATTTGGCCACTATGCAGAGTCAGCATCTGTGTCCCTTGCTAAGGGACAGTGCTGTGGGTGTGCATTGCAAAGTCCTAAAGCAATGTCAAGATGAGTTTAATTTCACCCTGTAATTTGCATGCAGCCGTTTACAACTGTATCTTGGTCTTTTGTGGTGTTTTTTTTTTTTTTCTTTTCCAATTCTAAACCAATTTAAAGCCTTTTAATGACAGTAAGTGTACACCTGATCTACAGTTTTCAAGCTGCAACTTATGTTGTCTTGCAGCAGTATTAATTCCACCCCAAGGCAGGAGAAGGGCTCACAGCCACCAGACTGATGGGCAGGTATGGATCTGTGTGTTACAAGTACATCTTATATTATTGGCTTTTTGCAAATATTAAAATGAATGCTATATATATAATGTTAGAAAACTTTGCTGTATTAATACAGTTTATTTTATTTTTGCTAGTAATGAAACATAAATAGTAGTGTGATACATACAAATATTTCTTAGGCTATAGCATAGTATTAAAATAAAGACTGCTATTGTTCATATAACCCAAAGAATGAAAAGATAATCAGAACCCTGTCCTCCATTATCTTATCCAGATGAAGATGGCAGTGACCAGAGCTCCAAGGGAGGAATTTATTTAACCTCTGTTATCAAAGAGTATGAAACTAAATGGACCAAAATAAGATTGATCTGTTGGGGGGTGGGGGGGGTGGGGGGGGCAGGGAGAAGTTGACACTAAGCAAAAGAACATCTAAATTTAAGAGGAATGTTTGAATCATGCATAGGGATCTATGAATATACAACAGGCTAGTACTTTTAAGGAATGAGCCTTTGTTAGTAAGGTGTGCTCTTGGCTGAATGCCAAGGCACCTGGCCATATTTGTTCATTAATTTAACTATTTGTTTTATTTCTGTCTCCTAATTGTCTTTTATTAAACCTTTTAAATCGTCATTTTTCACATGTGCCATTTAATTAGGAGCAGCAGCCACTTCCCACAGAGCTGCCAGCACAGGACCTGCAGGCAGCCCAAGCACCAGACACCCCATGGGGCATGGCCAGTCCTGGCTGGTGCCCAGCACCCACCCACGGTGGTGGAACCTGCTGAGTGGGCAGAGCAGGAGAGAACCAGCACACGGCTCCAAGCCCCTCACCAGCACTTCCAGGTGCAGATTTGCCACATCAACCTGTAGTCACAAACTCCATCACTTTTGAACTGGGTTTCACCCTGAGCTCAGTCTTGTTCTAGGGGTCCTAAAGATTATGAGTAGCACTGTGTAGAGTAAGAGATAAAAACCCCACTCAAGTTTCCCTTTCTGTGGGAGAGCACTGGTTATTTTTGTGCTACAAATTGCTCTTTGTTTTTAGGAAGACTTTCTGACTGCCCTAGTGAGTCTTGCTTGCTTTAAAACACCTGGGACAGCAAAGTTGTCACTCATGGAGGGAGGATGGCTGACTATAAATTTGCTGTGTTTTCTAAAACCAGAGAAAAATTGTCAAGAAAGATACATTGCCATGTATACTGGCAATGGTCTTTCAGGTGTTTTTCAAGGGCAGAAGTGAAACTGCACACTATGTGACAGGGACATAAACCATCACAAAACATGTATGTGTCAGAGAAGGTATAGTGTGGTTTTTTTTGCCTTTTCCACTGCCTTTGTCCCTGGCCTTGCAAGTGGGACAAATGCTTCTCAAAATGCTTCTGACACAAATGCAAGTGGCACCAATGCTTCTGGGAGACTCTGGGGGAAGGGAAAGAAAAGACTAGGAAAGAGGCAAATAAAACTGGAAGCAGCAGGACATGATGCATATATTTGCATATCACTTTGCATTCGTGAGAACAATCATAACCCACTTATAGAATGATGACATCAAGCAAATGACATATCAGCAAATCAGTTTTAAAGCCTTTCATTTCCAAAATAAGTTCTCTGCAGTTATTTTCCTTTTTAATCTAGGTCCATCCAATCTACTTACTGGGATTTATGGACAGAAATTTGGGATAGCTTTGTTTTATCTCCCATGCCAAAAATCATATAAATGAACACAGCCTTGTTAAGTAGGACTAAAACTGCAGGGCTAAGGGATAATGATGAGAAATGTGCCTGAATGGGAGATGGGAGCATGGTCAGACACTGTGTGAGAAATGATCCCTCACTTTTAAAATGTTTATGAAAGGTTTATTAAACCTTAACAAATACAACAAAGGATTGAATAAGGAAAAAGGACAGCGACCCCACAGTTTGTCACTGGCAGCCATGAATTCACAAAATGGCTGCTCCACCTGCTACACCCTGGTGCTGCCTCAGGCCCCTCCCCAAGGCTGTCAGTCAACTCTACTTCGCTGTCCATTGGTGGACATGACTTTCTTGCAACTTGATTGGAGGTGAGGTGCTGCCATGCCCCGCCTCCCCAGCAGCGCTCCTCCCCCGGTCACAAAGGCCTGTGCACGGTACAGAGCGGGGAGAGAGGCCTGTGGGGAGAGCAGGGGACATCTAAACAACAAATCACAGTAACAGCTGTACATCAATAAAGCTTCTCTTAACGTGCACACAATATTTATCCCCTAATTGTGAGAGCCATGCATCACAGTACCTATCTGTAACACACCGGCAGTGTCATGGGGTGGGCTAGTCTTCAGTCATCCAGTTTAATTACTCAATCTCCTGCCACTGGGGGAAACCAGTCCCCAGCCCCTTCTTTTCAAATATTTCCCTGCCTAATTCTGGTTCCAAAACTTTTCTATATTTGAGAAAATGGGGCTTCCTTTTGTATAAGAAGGAAAAGGATACAAGCAGAGCTCAACAATTTTTAGAATATACTGGGAAGAAAAGGCATTTATTTCATCAGGTACCAGCTGAGTCCTGCAAAAAAACACTGCAGAAAAACCACTGATAATACAGAAAAGACACTTAATCTTTGTAGAAGCGTTCAATAAATGTGTCATGTTTGGGGGAAACCAGTGGTCATACTGCAAGAAGGAGTGTCCCACAGTGACCCTGAGTGAGCAGCATAGCATGGGCCACCACTGGTGATTGATGCTGGCCACACAGCTCTCAGAAGTGGTTGTAGTGATTGTCAGTGGTGCTTGGACCTTCACAGGTGGGCAGCAGTGAAAGCAAGCTTGGAAACCAGCTGAGGACAGCCCAGCTTAACACTAGACCTAGACATACGTGGAACACCACATGGGAGGGTATGACTAATGAAGGATGGGAACCTATTCCAAGTTATTCCATTCACTGTAGGGTTACAGAAAAGAATTTCATATCTTTTTAATGAGATTGAAAATTAAACTGCTAAAGGTAATAATGTTGTAATTTACAGAGATATTTGATTTTTCAAAACTGTTCATTAAGGAATTAGAATTATATAAAGTTAATGTAGTACATACTGAGTGTATTTCAAGGCAAGTGATTTACAAGCCTCACAACAGAGCTGTAAACAGGGGAGCAAGGGAGCTTGTGTGTGCCTAGTTCTGGTCTAGGTTCTGGCTCAGGTCTTTCTCTGTCACAGTTTAACACCTGTTTGTGGTTTTGGGGAGAAAATTAAACAGACACAAAAGACATAAAATCAGAAGAAAAGTGAAGAATGAAGGGTTGCATTTCGGCTTACGTGACCTCGAACCCATGCCAGCTGGGAGTGGTGTGGCAAATAAACGGGATGGGCACGGCTGGGTGGGCCAAAAAGTAAAACCACCTTAATGGCAAAATAACAAATGGCAAAAGGTGAACACACAGTATAGGGTCAACCACAAAAGGTGTGAAAAGGGTGTGTACAACAGTATATGTACAGAAGATCTGAGGGTAGGTCTGAAGGCAGTGTTCCAATTACAGACTAGGATTACGAATATTAAAAATAATGCGGTGAGCAACAGCCAGTCAGGGGAGAGAACTAAGAACATTCTGGAAGCATAATTATAATGATATTGACAGGCCTGCTAATGTCCTGCCTACAGGCTCGATTCATTACCAGCCCCAGACAGTTCTATCTCCACAATGAAGTAGTAAGTCACAGAGGCTGATCATTTGGGCTTTCTAGTTTGGCACAAATAAACAGTAATTGTTTGTTTGTTTTTTAATAAGGTCAAGCATCAAGCCCTACATCCTGGAAGTCAGGAGCCTGGCTGTGTTTGTGGGACAGGGACTGCTGCCCAGACAAGCAGGGAGCCAGAGAACAACTGAGAGATTATGGAGAATTAAAACTCTTCATCCAGAACTGTAGCTTGAAGGAATGGTTTTGCTGGGATAGAGGGAGGAGTTTCAGCACTGGTAAGGAGACACTCTTGTTTCTGTGTTAGATGACACATGAAGATTTCTGAAACAGAATCTAGCAGGGTCTGACACAGGGGGCCTTTCTGACCTGATAATCTATGAACTGCACTGCATGTTTGAAGTAATGCCTGGTGTGGGTGGATGAAATTTGTGCTAGCCCAACCCAGATATGCCTTATCTTCCTGGAGCCTCTTGTTGGAGCCAGGTGCTCACTCCCACCTCCTTGCTGAGACTTTGTGTGCTCTGGACACACTGATGAGTACAGAGGTGGGGAAAGATGGATTCAGGTGATACATTTTTCATTTCCCCTTTGCTGCTGCCTTTTGCACCTCTGTAGCTGCTTGGTGAGAGCCAGCTGTAGACTTCAAGCATTAGAAATATTTAAAAATCGTCCCCTTTGCTCAGGGGAAAGGTGGCAAAGCAAACAACTGCCATGTTCCCTGAGAGATCAATAATACCCTGCAGGAAGCTAAATCGTCCTTTATTAATCTGATGAATTAGCCTGATACTTGGAGGAAGAGATCAACAGCATGGAAAATAAATGCATACCCTGAGGCAAAGCTTGTCAGCTATGGAAATAGAAGTGTCTTTCGTTTTATCCGTAACAAATAATGTTGAAAGTTAAGCTGAAAGACCAAAGTGACTTCTGAGATTTGTTAGTGCAATGTGGATAAAGAAACTCACTTCTCTCTTTGAAAAGCAATTACACAATCATGCAGAGACAACAAGCAGTTTCCCTGCTGTGTTGCTGGATTAGAAAGCCTGAATATCTTCCTCCTTATACTTCAAGAGGGACTGATTCAGCCAAGTATTTAGGTATATGTTTCAGCTCCAGAGTCATTCCAGGGAGCTCAGCTTTAGCCTTGAAGAATCAGAATCTAGGGAAAAAGACAAAGTGAAACGGCATCAAATTTCTATCTTCTATTGCAGAGGGCAAAAGAGAGTTTTCATAATAAGGAACAATAATCAGCACCCTTGACCAGCTACCCTGGAGAGGCAGCCCTGACCCTCGGTTTTTCCCTTGCCCTTAAGGGAACAAAGTGCACGCTGCCAAGAATCGTTGTGGTTTTCTCACTGAAAATGGCATGATTTAGCCATTCCTCAGAAAATGTGATCAACTTTTTGAAAGTCTCCATACTACCTTTGGTTGCATTGATTTGACCAAATCAGGGCTGGCTGTTTTGAGTTTTCAAGGCATATTCAGTTTCCTGGTGTAGAGAGACTTCTGCTGTGACTTAGGGTTGTAGTTTGATGGTGGACTTGGCAATGTGGGTTAATGGTTGGACCCAATGATCTTTGGGTCTTTTCCAACCAAAATGATTCTATGACTTTATGATTTGTGCCCATTTTCTTTCAGGAATATGGTGCAGCATCACCCAACCATGCTCGGCCTGAACCTGAACCCAGCAGCTCTGCAGAAACTGGGGCAGGTTCTTGTTTCCTGCAGATGCAAGGGCTTAGCAGGAGCTTTTGCACACCTGCTCATTTCCCACTAAAATAAGTATGAACACTCATTCTGGAGCCCAGGATGGTTGGCATGTCAACTCTCATATCACTTAGTGTTTTTGCAAGAGTAAGAATTTCAGTTTTCATTTCAAAAGTCCACAATTCCTGCTTAAACTATCAGAAACTGCTTGAAGAAATTTTAAGGCAGATTTAGTATTTGAAAGCATGTCAGAATTTGCAAATGCCTGTACATGGCAATGTAAATTCATAGACATGGGTCTAAAATTGCCGTTGGGGGATGGTTTTTTTGAAAGTGTGCTATAGTAACTCTGGGACCTCTTCAAGCAGAGACCACAAGGATCTTGGTGTATTTTCTTGGTGTAGAGTTAAGGGCTACATTTTCCCCACCAAACTCCACAGCCTGAGTCAAAACCAAAATACACTGAGGTCTCTAATTCAATCTTCACAACTTACTATTATTTTTTATTAGATAGAAAAGTCAAATATACAAATAATCCCTTACAGTTATTGGGTCTGTGCAAGCCACAAGGTGTTGCCAAAAAGCAAGAGTGGAATTCTGCATGTGCAAAACCCAATCCAAAAGATAAACTACCTCCAGTGTCACTGCTTTGCTCATTTCCCATCCCTATGGGCAAATATGATTTTTTTCTGAACCTTTAATGTACAGCACTGAATAAAGTTATGTAAATCTGGTGCAATGAAGAAGGCTTTTAAGCTGTGGTAGGTATATCATGGTCCTCTCCCATTCTGTGAAATTGCTTTACAGCCAGGCCATAATCGCAATGACAGACATGCTTGATTGAGTTTTGTCTCTCTGTTAATCTATGGAGTCATTTGCAGGTGAAAATGAAGAGCTGTGTGTATCTGGGAAACTGGGGATGCACTGAAAAATAATCCTTTTAATACTGAGCATGGAGATCCCCTTGTGCTATTACAGGAGTGCATTTTAGGATTAGAGTCTTTGGAAGCTTCTCATTATAACTGTGATTTATTTTTAGTGGTTTTCCCCCATAAAGTAATATTAGATATTAAATAGCATATATTTCAGGTGATAGTGAAAAACTGAAGATTAAGGCAAGGTGCTGTGAATGCGAATGCATGAGAGATGGTGAAGATGACTCATTTCTCTAATGCACAGGGTGAAATCTTAACTGAAAGGGTGAACAGATGAGATGCAGAGCACAAATGGTGCTTTATTGTCACATCCTGAGAAATGTCATTTCAGACTCTCAGGGGAATTCTGCCTGGGTTATAAGTACAATTTGTTGTACATGAAAGAAACTGATGATGAGGGCATGGGTGACTTTTCACAGTGGGATGAGGAGAGCCACATGTTCCAGGCAGGGTGGAATGGCATGTACCAAAGTAGCCAAGGAGGCTGGCTGTGTCCTTTCCTGGTAAGGATGAGCCAAGAGGAGATACATCAAAATGGGGGAAGATTATCTTGAGTGTACATTACAGACTTGGTAGGACTCACCAGATCCTGAAGCGGTGCATGAGATTAAATCCACCCAGTGCAGAATGGAAGGGCTTTTCTCCTCTTTTTTTTTGCACCAGGGGTGCACGCTGCTGCTGGAACCTTGTGTGGCTGCAGTCATCCTGTGCAGCCCTGGAGGGTTCACATTGCCACTGTGAAAAGGCAATAAAAGCTCTTCTTATCTACACAGCTCCTCTCAGATATCAAGATGATTAAGCACATGCATTTGTATAATGTGCCTCAGCACCTCTTATTATTGATGACAGGGATGACTGGGAGCAATGAGTCAAAGTGAAAAATCAAAAGACAAGGTGAGGCAGTGAGGAGATGGCGACTCCCAGTCACCAAGGCTCTGCCATGGCTCTTGCAGACAGGGCTGCTTCCCACCCAGAAGGAAGGACCCTGACAGCTACCAGGTTGCAGATGGGGCAAAGAGGTTCTGGTTGCTCCTTGTCAAATCATCATCATACAATCTTTCCAGCTCTCTTGAGAAGGCTGTCCCTGGACAGGTGACAGCATGGAGCAGTGCCCGAGCAGATGTCAAGAGACTGAAGTAAGGAGGGAGTCACTGGAGAGGACTTGGCCCTCCTTGTGCAGACCCATTTGATTTTTCTGTTTCCTTTGGAGAAAGAAGAGGAGGAATAGACAAAGAGAAACAAAGTGCACCTTGACATATTGACTCATTTCCATGCCCAAACCTCAGGGTGTCCTCAGGCTCCCTGCTGGCTCCCCTCATCTTCACCCAATTACACACCCAGTAAGGTTGTGAGTACCAGGCGATCTGATCATATTTCTATGAAAATCAATTGCAAGCCTTCCCTGGTGCCAGACCAGGCTTCTGTGAGGGAAATGCTTCTTGTGTACTAGGAGAGTTGGTGAGAGAAAAAAACCCAACTTCTTAAAAACCCTTTGTGATGATCAGCGTTTAAGTTTAGCCATTCAGGGACTTTTGATCCATTGTAAGTGGAAAATTGTAACCTTTACTGAAGAGTGTGATTCTGCTTAGCGGGAGGTGGCAGGGTGCTCTGGATCTCGTGGGCTTGAAGTCAGAGGGAGGCTTGTTTTTAGGTCTCATGTTGACTAAGTTCTCCTCTCTCATTTAGAGAGAGCAGTGTTACTGTAAGCAGGGATATTCAGATGATTGTTGCCTTGGGCCCTTCAGAAAAATTGCCACATTTTACATTTAGGACAACCTTTCTCACATAGTACATCTCTGCAATTAATTGTCTTGACACATGATTAGTACCTAGGGGCAAGGATGGATCATTCTGTTGATTGGGCAGGGATGCGTTATTAATTGTATAAACTGGCTTATAGACAAAGGACACAAACCAGTGGCTGCAGTTACTGTCACCATGGATATTTGAAAGAGCACTGGAGATTTGTGTCAGGGCGATGCTCTTTTGCCATCCCAATATGATTAAGATTCTCTCACTGCATCTCCTAAAAAATGAGTCTTTAAACCTGATCCCCTTCAATACCAGGTCAGCTCGTATTTCTGGTACCATGATGCACCCTCTCATTGTCTCTTGTTTGTTTTCCCTCATTGCCCAGACATGGAATGTGGCAGACAGAAGAGTGCAAACAGCTTCTCCCCAGCAGGCAGGAGGCAGTGTGAAGTTTTGTGCTTAAAAAGGGAGCTAGCTGATCTTGACTTATTCTAAAATGATGTGACATCCCTTTTAGAGTTTTAATACCATTTTTTCTGCTAAGAAGTAATTTGGAAAAGAAGTAAGTTCATGAAGGATGTTACAAGATTTAGTAGAAGCAAATGTCAAAAAACCCAAAAATAATAAAAATGATCATATAGTATAATTTATTCTCTCTGCATCCTGTGTGGATGAAGCAATTTTATAGCTATTGTTACACTGTGCAGGATCTCTTCCTAGTGTTAATTACTAGCTGAGATAAAATAGTTCAAGCCTTACATACATCACTACAATGAATCCTAAAGTTTTTCACTGCTGATTGCACACTGTTGATACCAGTGAGGATGCTTTGGAGAGCAGACCTGGACATAAAGGAAGCAGCCACAGAGGAGCAGGAACGATGGCTCCTTCCACGGGTAAACTTGTACAGGACAAGCTACGAGGTAGAGGCCAAAGGAAAGTGTGACAGCCCGTGGTGTGGGGAATATGTGAGATGTGATGAAGATGAAGCCAAATATTAAGGTGGTTTTTTTCAGGTTAATTAGCTGTAAGTTGTGCATTACAACACCTGCAACATCTCTGCTGACAGGAGGCAGTTCCATGCACTGCATTTTATTCATGTTCATTCTCTTTGTTTCCAGCTGCGTGGGCTCTGAGGGGAGGAGCTGATGCTTGCATGCTTTCAGTACCTCTCACACGAGCAGCTCCCATGCTCATTTCTAAACCTGTCCAACATCCTTGGAGCTGGTGGCAGTGCCAGGTCTCCAGTGGTGCCCAGGGTGGGGAGGACAGTCCTGCCCTCAGCCTTGGGGTGACCCTTCTGTCCCCAAGTCCTGCTCAGCTGCATGACAAACTGACTGCCTGCGTGCAGCTTCACACAACGTGGCCAAAATTCCTCATCTTGACAGCATCACCCTCTGCTCTCATTACTTTAGAAACAGAAATTGTCCATACCAACTTTTTAGAGTGACATCTAAAGGGAAATGCATGTTATGTTACACACTGTTATTAAGTGCCTCAGGCACCAGCAATCTTTTATCCTGCCAGCATTGATTCATTAAGCAGCATATGGAAGTATAACAGTGACTGGTATTAGCTTGTATCTCCCTTGCTAACCAGACTCTAATTTGTCTTCTTAATTTTTCTTTCCACTGTTTTGCATTGTTGTAATGTAGAACAAATAGCATAAGAGAAAAAAGCACTTACAGAACTGTAGCTTTTTGGCATGTACATTTCTACTTTGCCCAAGTAGTTCACTGATAGGACTTCTATATATTGCAAATTCAAAAAGAAAGACTTCTTGGTCTAAAAATTGTCTCTTTTAAACGGGATCTCAAATTGAGAATAAATTTCCCAAGTTTAAGCACATTCAAGAGTTGCAGGCCATTGCACCTGGTAATGTACAGAGATGTCCAGGGCCCTGGAAAGCTTATATAGGAGCATAGGGAGGAAAACCAGAGAAACCAGATATAGAAGAAAACAGCCAAAAAAAGGCATAATGAGAAATACTGTACATTGTACTCTCTCCCCAGAGGAGAAAACCGCTCAGACGTCAAGAGCAGCCCAGTTTGGTTCAGCTGAAGCGAGGTGTGGTGCAGGAGGCTCCTGTGCTGCCCTGCGCAGAACCTGCTACAGCCTGCCGTGCTCTGGTTTTTGCAGGGCCATGCAACACTTCACATTTACAGTTGATCACCTTTGTGTTTGTGTCAAACCTCATGAAAACAGAATTAAAAAGAAACTAACGTAAACCACACAATGTACAGAGTGAGGTGTGGGACCTCAGGGCATGTGGCAGAGATGGACTGGCAGCACCAGTGCACAGGAAAGCTGATCAGCCAAAATGCTGTCTGGCCCTGGATGAATTGTTACATCTTGCTGGACATTTTTCTCAGCCAGTTGTGTGGAATTTCCTTTGTTTCTGTCTTCTTCTCTCTGTAACAGCTGTGGTGATTGTGCAAGAGAAGTGACAAAAGGCTCATCCAGCTAGGACCCCCAATGTCTCAACTCTGCACACCTTCCACAGCATGAACACTTTCACTAATGCCTTTTTTATTTTAAAGCCACCTCCTGGGAAGCTCTGAGTTTGTTGCTGGGCTCTGTGGTGCTGCCCCAGGGCTCTCAGTGCCCTGAGCCAAGAGTGGCTGGGTGGTGGCAATGGCCTGTCTGCCCTCAGGGCTTGGACCGCATAAGGTTTCTTACCTTGTCCTGTCAGAAATGATCCCCCCACTCTCCTTCTGTTTACATCCTGAATTTTTAAGTGTCTTTAGATAGTAATGACTTCAGAGCGGCTCCTTAAAAGAACCCTGAGATTAACACTGCAACAGCAGTAAAAGTGATGCACTAACTTCTAATAAAGTTTAAGTGCCCTGTTAACCAAATACTTCATGTCTCAATTCAATTTAAACCCTACAATGAAATATTTGTTCCTTTGAAGTGGACAAAAAAATGTTTTCAACTGATGATGCATATTTTAAATTAATTTTCAAATTATTATATTAAGGTACACTAATGACAATGAAGAGATGTTTGTGAGTGCTTGGGGCAAGACCAGAGCAGAAACATTCTTCAATATGAATTAATTTCTGTTATCACCTATTATGTAATCACCCATAATGTGTTTTATTATTGTTAATAATTAATTTGCATTATATTAATATTTATTATTGTTCTGGTCCTCAGAAGAATCCCAGGGCTCTGGGGAGCAAAACAAGCTCTGTCAAACTCCTCATGTTCCAGCTGCAATAGGAGGGTGTAATCATACTGCTCCATGTAGGCAGAGGTGAGCTCTGTGTCTGAATTTAAAACAACATGTATTTTGAATTTTGAAATTATGAATTTTGAAACAAAAATTGTAAAGATAGTTCTGAGAATGGGTGGGTTTCCCCAGGTCAGAGCTTTTTCAGTGTCTCTGGTGCTCTGGGTGTGGATGATGTCCTGTTTTATTTATTTTTGTTGTAGGCAGTAATTTTGTGAATGGTTTTCTAGGCAAAGCACAGGTTGAACTTTTGAAGCAAATGCACATGGCATGACCTTTATGCCTCTTAGCCACTGTCAGGCTTCACTGAGTGCTCTGTGCCCTGACATTCAGTAAGGCAATAAAGAAATGAAAAGTACTAATGTAACCTTTATAAAAATAGTTGAAATGATAGTTTAATTTTTAATCTTGCACTATGATGTTAAAATAAGCTCAATAAACTTTGGCGGCAAATTACATTCAGAAGGAATTCCATTTAAATAACATTATGGTTATGATAGTCAGCAAATTATGTCCTAAACTGCTGCTTCAAGAAAAGAAAGACACATTTAGGGTGGGACTGTTGACCTTTCCAATTTTTGGATAATACTTGGGCCACTATTAATTTTTTGGTAGTTGATCTGGAACCTGAGGTCCTTTCATCTTGCATGTCCTGCCAGGCAATCAAGAGGATGTTGTAGATTAGCACCTCTCAGCAGCCAGGGCAGATGAGTCTTGTGTATTTGAGCTGCAGCATTGTGTTTCATGTCATCTTTAGAACAGACCTGCACAAAAAATAGGACCAAAAACCTATTTGAAGTGAAGAGGCAGAAATGAAACAAAAGAATGTTTTAAACAAGGTTCTAAAGTTGTTTGATAGTGAAAATAATTTCTTGGCCTTCATATAAAGTGATATGGTTTGCAGGGTGGTTATTGCAGATCAGGCTATAAAATCAGGCTGAGCTTGTGGCTCCAAAGTACCTCTTGGAAACTGAACATGCCATAGGCTCACACACACTAATACGTGCTGGAAACAAGTGCTGTGTGATGATTGAAGCTTGTATGTGAGATAAAAATTAAGTAGAGCTGTATTTACAAGACTATGTCTTGCATATTACATGGAGGGATCTGAAACTATTTCTCAAACACATATTTCTCAGAATTTTTTTATCTGAAATGCTCTCCTTTTGCAGTCTGTGGTGACACAGCAATCTTTATCAATTGCTGTGGATGCAATTTTGAGCTCTGTTTTGTCTAACTGCACAAAATATACTCAGGAAGGTAAGGAACATGTGCCCAGCACTGATTTTGTTGGATGTTTTAATTTATGAAAGATATCACTGTTCTGCTTGTTCTCTTGCAAAATCGAATCCTCTCCCATGTAGTCAGCCTTTAATTGCTTGTAGTGCTTAGACAGAGCTTGGAGAGGAACAAGAAAAGGATTTCTTTAAGTAGGTAGGAGTAGAGAAAACAATGGTTCCTGAGCTCTGTTCACCCTCTCCTGCCTCTGTGTGCTCAGCCTGACTGCATCTCTCACAGAAGGACATGTGTCCTATCATGGGGGAAGCACCAGGGGAGATGAGCACAGTGAAAAAATACAGTATTGCCACCAGTTCAGATAGACCAGGAGCTATTACCGGAGGACTGACTTTATTTCTTACAGCTGTTGGGATGTTTCTGTTCCTTTGAAGCTGAGGAGAGCACAGTGAATGTGTGGGAGGTAATGTTCAGTGTGGGGAAGAGGGACAGAAGAAAACCAGTTTGCACTACCAGGGAAAAAATGTGCCAAAGGGAAGGAAACAAATCTTGCCTATGGGTGATAAAAAGATTATGGAACATTATGGACTAGTGGGGGCTATTTTCTGGAGAAATGGTGATCTCTACTAGCAGGTGAGTGGGATTGCAGTGCTAAAGACTCATTGCATTGTTCCCAAAGCTGCTCTAGGTTTAGGTAATTTCACAATTTCACACTTCCTCTATGAAGAAATAATCTGCTGAATGAGTTTTACTGTATAATTTTCAATGAATATAGTTTAAAAAGAACTCAGTAAAACAGTTGAAGGAACCCATTGAAGGAAACTGAGAAGTAGGAGGTCAAAAATTAGTGATCTAGTTCCATTTTATTAGATTTCCCCTAATCAAGGCAGTGGCAAATATATGCATTAATAGAGCACCAACTGTGTAGAACAAATGGATTATGATTTTTTTAATGGTGTTGCTATAAATACTTTGTCCCTACCTAGATTTGCCATTGGAAGGGAAGTATGACATTTTAACACTTGTAAAGAAAGCACATAATCTTATCTGCATAAACTTTTAACTTTTGTGACTGATTAGGAATATGGGGATGTTTTAAAAAATCTTGATTCTTTCTTAATGAAAATTAAGGCATGTGAGTGTTTTCCAGATGCTGAATTGGAGGGGATTTCAAACCTATGTTTATATTGTTACTAGCTGGACTTTAATCAAACTGGGGGCATTTATATACTCTTATTAATGAAAAGGTGTGGCTTGTTCCAGGGGGTAAAACTGATAAGAAAGGAAGGGGATAAAAATGTGGTACTCCATGAAATTATCTGACCTCAAATATCTGGGAATTAAGAACAACAGTTCCACTGGCTTGTAGTCAGGACATAGCTTAGTAAAGGAAAAAGCATATTTTGTTTTTTTTTCAGTGACTGTCCCCTCTTTCTATGAAATGCAATATGCTATCTAGAATTCTCTAATTTCTGACCTTTTATTGGTTTTTCCTTTTTTTACTCAGTATTTTATCAGTAGTATTTCAGTTAAAGTATGGACATGTCATCATAGAATATAAAAGTTAGGTTTACTTTGCTGAAATTTTTGTAAAAACAGAGGAAATTTTAGAGAAGTTATGAAAATAAAACACTCTAAAGTCTGACAGGTTTATTCTATTGGGTCTTACAAATTTTAGGTGAAAATATTGCAGGAAGACTAGTAAAGAAAGTGTTTCAACAATACAGGAAGACAAGTATTTAATGAAGTATTTATGTAAAAACAAACTAAATGAAACTAAAATAAAAATTGTATTTTACTTTAAAGTTTGCAATACAATCTGTGTGGGGGAAAACTTCTTAATATTTGGTGAGAAGCTCTCTGAGGTAGGAAAATAATTCAGGTCAGAGATTTCTGCCTGTTCTCTCTGTCAAACAAGAGCAGGAAATTGAAGTCAAACACCTACATTTAGAACCAGAGAATGATGTGCCCACATGGCTGGCACTGTTTCCTCAGCTGGCACCAGTGTGGTCCCTGAGGGTCCCATTGCCATTGGATTGCCCCAGACCAGCGGGCTGGGCTCTCTTTGGAGGGCTGGAGTGTCTCTGAGGGCAGGTCATTGGAACCTGGTACTTGAAGATGTTCCTGAGCACATCCATTCCTCTGTATGCAAAGCCCTAATGTTTTTTTTGGACAACCCTGAGCATGCTTATGAATAGTTCATAGTAAAAGCTTCCATGGAGAATATAAAAAGCTATTAAATCTTAATGGCCTGATGTTTACATTTTTTGAACTACAGGTTGGAAAGCCTGAGTGCAAATTGTTCCAACACAGCTAATGTTTTTTGCTGTGAGGGGATTTGTGATAAGCACTATGCAAAAAAAAAAAATAAAAAAAGGTATCTAACCAATCTAGTCTCTCATTTTTTCATACACATTTTCCTTGTACCAGTAGAAGTGAGGGTTTTCACTGGTATTTTAGGTGACAGTTCCCCCAGCAAAATGACTGTTAGTACCTGCAGATTTAAGGTCCCAGGAAGAGGGGAATATGGTCTCACCCAGGCAGGGAGGTCAGGATGAAAATGCTGTCCCAAACACCATCAGGGTATTTAGATACCATCCCCATGACAGCCATGTTGAGTACATACAAATAAAACATGGCTCAAGTACTCAAAATACTTTATAGTTGCTCGTAAGGAGCCAGTCCCGCAGGGGCAGCAGCCTCAGGGTGGGTCTCTACCAAGGCTGGGACTTGGGACCCACCTACACAACCCTGATACCAACCTTTCATGGATGTGTTATGCCAAGTCAAGCAGCAAGTTTCAGCTCCAAATAAAACTTCCCCTTTGACATGAGGAAGTATGACATTTTTGGTGCTTTTAGCTTTTTCTGCTCCCCACTGGCCTTTGCCATCTCAGATTTTATTACCCATGGGCCAAGAGACATGTCAAGGAAGGCAAAGGTGAGGCTTCCCTTTCAGCCTTGAAGACTGTGTCTTTGTGCCTGACACAGTTTTATTTATCTTAAAATACAGTAGTAAGCCAACACAGAATCATAGAATATCCTGAGTTTGAAGGGACCCACCAAGATCACAAGTCCAATTCCTGGCTTTGTGGGGGACAGCCCCAAAAATCACACCATGTGTTTGAGACTGTGGTCAAAATGATTCTTGAGCTCTGACAGGTTTGCATCCCATGCACTCTTCCTCATCTTGTCCTTCTGGCTCACCTTGCCTCTTACATGGAGGGGTCAGCCATGCCTGGGACAAGGCTTCCCAACCAACAGGGCTGCCAAGGCATGCCAGCCAAGGAGAATGGCTTCCTGCAGGCACTTGCATGAGCCTGCTGGCTCTCAGAGGGGACCCATCTGTTACAGATTGAAAGCAGTGACCCAAAGTTATGTGGATCCTCTGCATCACCCAGACTTCATCTGCTTAGCTTCTAACCTTTGAAAAACCCTCATCTGCCTCAGGGAATGGCCTTAAATGCACAGAGCTGTGACAGTGATATAAGGAGTAAGAGTCTCCTGTGGCCATGTAAATGTTGGTGTCTTGGCCAGCTCAATTTCTTTTGCTCTTTTCTTTCAGTGTATTTGAGTCTGTAATCAATAGTGAAATTAAAAGGACCTGGGCTTAGTCCACTCTCAGACTTTCAATGCCTTGCTTGGGGATACCAGATCTGCAGTGTTCTGCTAATCTGTGCTCGAATGCTGGGTAGCCCTTGCCTAAAGATTGCTGCTCTCCAAAAATCCCAATGTTTCCCATTGTCTGTCAAGAGAAGTTTCACTGCTCATACTCTCATTACAAGCAGGGCAACTCTGCTGTTGATTTCAATCAGAACAGGATTGGAACTACTGTCATCTTAGTATTTGTGTAGGTTATGAGCAGATGGTATTGCCTGACATTGGGTCCAATGCAAGATTTCTGGCTTGGGCTGAAGCAAAATAACTCTATTGTAGTCTTTTGTCAGTGAGAAAAAGATAACATTTAATGAGGGCATTTTTCAGCATCTGCCAGAAAAAAGAAAAGAAATTTAATACGAATAGCATTTTTAAAATGCATAAGCTCCACATGTGTGTGCATGTGTGTATGTGTATACATGAACACGTTAGTTAGGTGTTTTTTGGTTTGGGTTTTTTTGTACAGAAATAAAATGTTTCTTATTGCTGAAGTCTGTGATGTAGACCAGAAAAGCAAGCTGTTCCCAAAATACTAAGACAAAACTTTCCAAGAACTATTAGTATAACCAGAGTATGTTTTTTTTTTTCTCCTTATTGAGGTTGTGTCTGATTTGGTGACAGCCTGATGTGTGAAGCAAGCATGCAATGAGGGCATGTTTGGTGTCTACATAAAATAATCAGTGCAAGTATGTGTGTGTATTTCTCTGTGCTGAAACCAATAGAATATCACCACAATAGCTTTTGAACAACTCATGAAATGAAAAATCACAGTCCAATAAGGGAATACCTCCTGGGCTGTACTGAACTATCTGTTCAAACAGTTAGTTTAATCTTGGTTAAAAAACAACCTAAATCTTAACACCTCCCATCCATATATTTTCCCTTTATGCTGTTACAGGTAGACTTATGATTGGAATCACGAAATGCTAGAAACTCTAGCTGGATACAGAAATGTGCACAGACCACATTTTTATTTTGCCATGAGCAATGTTTGGTTTCAGGGGAAGCTGTTTGTGCATCACCACAAATTTGATAGTATGGGATGATGAGGTGAGAACTGTCATAAAAGAAACCTGGATTATACAATAAACTGCTCCCATTGGGATCAACTGGTACATTCTGAATTCTGTATTTATGAACCTTCAGGAGAGTGTCATTTGCCTCACCCTACAGCTGGGTACTGGGAAGGAGAAACTTCATTATAGATGAGATTATGGTATGGTATGGTATGGTATGGGGTATGGTGTATGGTATGGTGTGGTATGGTATGGTATGGTATGGTATGGTGTATGGTATGGTGTGGTGTGGTGTGGTGTGGTGTGGTATGGTATGGTGTGGTATGGTATGGTATGGTATGGTATGGGGTATGGTGTATGGTATGGTGTATGGTATGGTGTATGGTATGGTGTATGGTATGGTGTATGGTATGGTATGGTATGGTATGGTATGGTATGGTATGGTATGGTATGGTATGGTATGGTATGGTATGGTATGGTACAGACTTCCTAACAGAAAAGCAGGTCAGGATGTGCTGCCAGGGTGGCAGAGACTCCTGTGCTCTTTGTGTTCATCGTTGGCACCATGAGATCTGGGCACTGTTGAAATAGATACCAAGTAAAATAAAATAAAAGTACACAGAAGGACTGCAAAAACAACTTTGCTCTGTGATTTTTCAGAGTTCACCAAAGCTTATTAGGAAAAAACCAAACAAAATACTTGAGAGGTGACTTAACTCCAGGGAATAAACACACTTACTTAGGGAAAAAATAATGGGTGTCAAAGAGCTTTCTGGCTTAGCTTTGAAAAGTGTAATGAGATCCAGTGGATGAAATCTGGAGCCAGACACATTTGAATTGGAAACATGACCTATATTTTTAATGGTGAGCGTGCTTAGTCATTGGAACAAAATACTCACAAAGTGGTGGATTCTCTCCTCTTGATGGCCTCAAATCAAGACTAGGTGCCTTACTGGGAGATAAGCTTTAGTCAAAAATAGTTATGCTTTAGTCAAACACATGTTACAGGGCTTGATATAGAGGTAATTGAGAAAATGTAATGGTCTGTGGCATCCAGGAGGTCAGGCCAGATGGTATAATGATCCCTTCTGGCCTCAAACTCAATGAATCTCGGAATGAATATAAATGCTATCATCTGGATCAACATTTGAAATAATTGCAGGCAGAGATTAGACACGCAATTGCATATGGTTCAGAATTGATAAACTTTCCTCCCCTCCAGAAGAAAGGCCCTTATTTATGCCTAATTGCATGGTGCTGTTGTAATTCAGATAAATATCCATTAGAAACTCATGTGATGTCAGCAAATCAACTTGAGCTTCTGTGTGTGTGTGGTGTGGAAATCTGGTTTCTGAAGCTGAATATTCAACTGCTGACTTGCCCGCACAGGAATGGATCCAGGAAGAGATCTCGCGTGGACATTTGCTTTGCCCTGAGAGTACCCTGATGTGATTTAACCCTGTCAACTTTGAAGTTGGTTCAGCTAAATTATAAAGACATGGAGGTCCTGGGCTTCAAAGCAGCTGGGTGCCTAATGCTGATGACTGCCTGCACATTGCTGAATTTTACAGGAAAGAGTTGTTGAAAGTGTAATAGCAAAAACTAAAAAGGTTCAAGCTTCTGAGTAGATTTTCTTATGTTGATACTATCAGAAACAGCATCTCTGCTTGGCAATGCACATGCACCTGCAAAATAGCCCGCTCTTGCACTGCTTCTGCAGAAGGAAGATACACGAAATATTAACTGGCAAAAGAAACCGCATTAAAACACAGATGACTTTTAATATGAATTTCACCTATATGATGTAGCTTTCAATTTTAGTGTTATCTCGCTCACAAAACATTCAAAACAACTGTGCAGGTAAGCAGGGAGGCTACGCAGAGGAAATAATACTGTTAAAATTCAGTGAAATGTCATCATTTATGGCATTTTGGGCATTTACCTGTGCTCAGAAGACAATTGTTGATGAGTTTCATTCATAAAGGTCCACAACCTTTTGCATTCTTGATTCTTCTCCACAATGAGTTCTGATTGATGGCACCAAACACTTAATTTCCAGGTGATGAGAAAGTTTATTTTCTTAAGTTCCCAGCACCATAAGGAAATTCTCATAGTAGCTAATGTGCACCTTGAGGACTGAATATTCTGAGGTAATGCAGTTTTTCCTTAGGCTATACATTTAATTTAAAGGGGGAAAAAGCGTGGATCTACAACCACCCTGACCAACTACCATGTTCACGGTGTTAAGTCACGTCCTCAAGTGCCATGTCTGCACATTTTTTTGAACACTTCCAGGGATGGTGCCACTTCCCTGGGCAGTCTGTTCCAGTGCTTGACCATCCTTTCCATGAAAAAAACTTTTCCTAATGTCAAATTTAGATCTTTCCCGATGCAGCTTGATGCCTTTCCTCTTGTCCTGTCATTTGTTACCTGGGAGAAGAGACCTCACCTTCCATCACCCTCCTTTTGGGGAGTTGTAGAGAGCAAGAGGGCATCCTCCTTTGCTCCAGGCTAAACACAGGCTGGCCTTTCTTAATATGAATGATGTTTGTGTCCCAGAATATAAACCTGGAATCAAAACCTATATCCAAACTCTTTTTATTATAATCAGCTTCCATTTCTGCCCTCTTTTTCCCAAGCTACACGTATAGAATATGATGACTAACATGGAGACTGTATAAATACATGCTTATTTGTGAATTTTAAGCCACAAGTTCTTTGTCTTCTCCTTCTGCATTGATGCCCAGAACCTTGCAGCTAATCACACATTTGCTAATTGTAGACTGCTTTTCTCAACCTCTTTCATTTCAGCTTAAAAAGGAAACATGATAATGGTGACTCTGCAGATACTCTAAAATAACCAATGTTTTTCTGAATCTCAGCATTATTTTGTTATGGGAATAGCAAATATCTCTCTGCAGATACTATTCTATACCATTCTGGATATTTTTTCAGATTACACTAAAAATGAAAGTGACATGAAATAGTGAAAATAATATTTAAAGTTATCTGTGTTTTAATGTGGCATTTTATCAGTTAGATATTTTGTCCAAAACTCTACAAAAGCTCCTGGTTTTGAGGGTGCTTTTTCAGTACTTTTACAGGGATGGCATTTATGATAACACTGTTGTATCAGCAATGCTACTAATGCAGATAGTTTGCTTTTTGTCTTGCTTTATAGTCCTTTATACAAGGCCTTCCTATAACAGTTCTGCAGTAGCATTAATTTCATAAAGGTCTTGAAGGTCATTCTTATTTCCAGTCAAATAACAATACCTGAGAATTTTAATGATAGTCTTGCATTAATGTTATAATATTCAGAATTGTTATAAAATTCAACAATGTATGAAAATGTCATTGCTAGGGATGAATGAAGCAGCTCATCTGAAAATGAAAATCAGCCCAAATCTTTCAAAAGGTGTTAAAAAAACTTCAGATAATTTCATTTTCTCTCTCCCTACTGCTACTTCTCAAGTACTTCTACAAGTTCCGGCACCTGAAATGTCATCATAATTGATTTTTTAGACAAAGGAAGTGCTTACAGCTGATTATCTAAACTTAAGTACAGCATTTGGTACAGTGCCATGTGGGAAATTATTACCTAAAAGGGGAGATAAAGACAGAAATCAAAAAGTGAGTAAGAATGTGAGGGTAGGAGGAGATCAGTACTGAGGGAAGGTAGTAAGGCTTCTCAGACATCAGTCTTGGGTCTAGTAATATTTAACATTTTTAATTAATGATGATCCTATAAAAAAATAAGTGTGTGCTAATGGAATTTACCAGTGGCATAAGGGAGGGAGGCACTGTCACTGCAGAGATGAATAACACTCTCATTTAGGAAGAACTGAGTGACCTTGAGAATAGGATAAATTAGACAAAATTCAGAAGCATTTGACTGCCAGTTCGTGCATCTGGTTTTTGTTAATCAGGTTTCTACTATACCATGCTCATAGGTAAGAAAACACTAAGGAAGGGAAAACACAGATACAAATCTAGGTATTTTCACCAGGGTAATGAAACACCTGTAATGGTGTATGAGGCAAGGGTTAGAAATCAGCCAGGATAGTGCACACTATTCACAAATGATTCTCTTCAGTTTTGGGAAACTGTGGAAAAAGATGATTAGAGTGACCATGGAAAGGGAGAGCCTGCAGTGCAGAGGAATTTGGCAAAATGAATGCTGAGGGAAGCCACTATAAATACCGCAGGGGCATAAGCTCTAGGAAGAGAAAACATCTATTTAAACTGAAGGACAACATTGGCACAAGAACAAATGAGCATAAATTGGCCATGAATAAATTTAGGATAGGAACTGGAAGCAGGTTTCCAAACAACAGAATAGCAATGTTCTGAAATTGCTTTCCAGTGAGAACAGTGGAAAAAACAACAACAAATCCCAAACTACTTTTAAGATGGACTTAAATGAGTTTCTGAATGATGTGTTTGGCTAAGATAGCAGAGAAGTAGACTTGATGACCCAAGAGGTCTATGAAGTCCTATCTGTCTATGCCTATTTTTCATGACCAAATATTTCAGAGCACTCTTAAGTACTTCCTTTCCTTCATGTATTTTTTAGAGCATACTGCAGGAATTGCTAGCTGGACTGATTTAGGGAAGGCACAAAACAGTGGCGTCCAAAATATGCTGAATAGTCTCCAAACAAAACAAGACAAGTGTGCAGTGCTTGGGTGCTTAAAGAAATCACCATTTTCTGTGGAAGGGGATGGGTACATAATCCCAATGGGAGCAGCATCCCTTTGACCCTCAATTCTCTCTCACTTCCCTGTGCTCCCAAGCCTGCTGCTTTATTTTGCCATCTCAGCCCCACGGCACAGATGCAGCAGTGTGAAATAGGATGGCAAACAATGCTTTAGATCCACAAGATTAAATGGATGAAATCCGGAGCAGTCAGTATGCATCTGACTGGATGCCAAACTGCAGTGAAGATGGCTTGTTTGGGGACATTCTTCCAGCCTCACTAGTGTGGTACAGAGCTATGTTAGCATGTCATGGTTTTTCTTTTCTCAACCCAGGAAGCTGCTATGTCCTTTGGTTTAGTTTATCCTGCTTGGTGCTCTCTGGTCTAGTTTTTACAGTTATTAGAAAAGCCTCTGCCTGAATTAAGGTGCAAATGAAACCATATGCCAAAGTCAATTGTATGGATTTTATTTAATAGTAAGTATGAGAGAATGAGAGAGCAAGAGAAAGGAAGAGAAAGGAATAGAAAAGAGATGAGAGGGAGGGACAGAAAGAGAGTGACAGAGACAGAATAAAGAAAATATCACCACTCCCTGGATCCCAGCGATGTTCCTTTGATCCTCTCTAGCTAGTCTTCTTGGTGGTGAGGGTCCCCCAAAAACCACAGAATCCAATGGAATAATATATGCTCAGGCCAGGTGGGAATGCCCAGGTACCTCCCCCTGTTTGTCAGTCTCTTGCAGCAGGCTCTAGATCTGTTGCATCACGTTGCATCACATACAATGCTGTGGTGAAAGGCCTCAGCAATGAGTCTGGGGGTCTTTGAGGATCTTTGATGAATTATGACAGCCCTATAGCTGCCTCCCATGTAGATGTCCCATGGATGTGGCCTGTGGGGTTGGGGATTCCATAGCTGAGCCTATTTGTGTAAAGGAGGATGGATGTTCAGTGCCTCTGACCAGAGGTTACGCCATGCACAAAAAAAATCGTGCCCCTACCCTTGGCTGGGGGGGGTCTGTGTAAAGCTGGCCTCTGTAGGCTGTGGTCTCCCACACCCCAACCCAGAGAGAGATGATCCTCAGCACAGCTGCTGGGTTTGGATTTCTTGTGGATGCATTCTTCTCCCTCAGCCTGAGATTATTGAACAATAGTGTCCCCTCCATTTTATCTACACAGCTTAACTCAAGGTCCAAAGTTCCAGTCAGGCATCTTCAAGGAGGAGTGGGCTTCTGTGCTTATAGTGTCTTTATACAGGTTTTTGCTGTAATGGGAAAAACTGCTTCATAATGATGTTTAAGGCATGGACCATTTCAGTCCTTGACAGGTGCTTCCGTGTTACTGTCCCTTGTTCCCAAAAACAGCATTTCTATGATTTCTTAAAAGCTGCAATTCCCCTAGTCAGTGGGGCTGTAAAGGGATTTGTATGGAAGCCTGGGGTTGAGATCAATAGCTGGAGTTGTATAGATTTCTTAACCAGATGAGTGAAGATTTGTGTTTACAGCTGTTTTACAGTAATAGATGTTTCTTCATCCAAGTGCTGGAGAATGTAGGTTGGCCTGGGTAATGTGGTGATTCCACATTAGGAAAGGGTCTCATAGTGGAAAGTTTTATGATTTTCTTTAGTTGAAATCTGATCAGTGGGACAATGAAAGCCGCAGAATTGAACGATTCTGGCTAGTTTTCCTCTCCAGCTAATTACACACATACTTTTTCTGGAATCAGCTATTAATATTGAGAATAGGTTAAGAAATGGGAAAGTTGGATGAAATCCCCAAGAGCACCCAAATAAGGAGTAATAGGCAGCAGTTTTACAGCTTGTTGCCATCCACATTAATCAGATTTGCACTAGGCAGCAGCTACTTTATGTGCAAATACTTTAACAACTGGTTTAAAAAACCAAGCAGGATGTCTGAGTCCCCAGGTTCACCTAAAGGGGGTAATGAATACCTGCATAATGAGATAGAAAGGCCATAAACTTGGTGGTGGGAGTTTTCAGTCTCTCTTCAGCTGAGGTTTCTGCAGCTTTCTCAGCATCTCAGCCAAGGGCGCAGTCACTTGCCAGGGTCTCCCTGTGGGGAAAGAGGCTCTCAGCCTCCAAGCGCTGCAGCTTTGCCATCAGTGACTTTGTGCAGTGCCCCATGCATGAGCTACCCTGATCAGAAATGCCTATCCCTCCAAAGGAAAAACTAAAGCTAATTTGAAAAAAAATATTTCCAAGGAAAAACTATATTGAAGATCAAAATGTAAAGACATGCACTGTGAAATGGTTGAGAGAAAACACTTTGATTGACTGAAACTTAAACAGAGCAGTCATTATTTTTAGTATTTTAAAATTTAATTTCTTTTCCTGAATTGTGTGTATCTTAAAAGCTATTTTTTCACCTACCCTTAACTTCAACAAGGACACAGCATCGGTGAGTACCTGGATGAGATGATTTCATCCTGCTCTGTCGTGCTAGTAAACTCAATTTAAAAGTAGTCAATCATAACCACAACCCATACTTATTGCTATATTTTACTGACTTCTTGCTCATGAAGGTGTGGGAACGTGGCTCTTTAAGGGAGGATGGCAGCCTTATGCTAGGGATCAATTTAGCCCTAAGCTTGCTGCAGCCTCGTGAAGCCAACCTGGTGGCCATAACTGCAGGGAAGCGTGCTTAGCCTTTCCATGGGTGGACTTATCTGTGGGGTGGAAATATCTGTGGGGGTATAAAGCACATTGAGAACTTGTTTGCAAACTGACCTGCATGTGCATGTGGGAGCATTCAACTGACAAGTATACTGAGAAAATGTCTTCAGACAGAGCAGGTGAAGAGAAATGGCTCTTTCAGACATGGCTCTGGATTTTGGATGCCAGCTCATGCCCCAGATGAAGGCAGCAGTGGCATCCAGGGAAATGTGAGGGGTGTCTTTGCGTGTGCCAAGGCTGTTGCCTGCCTCCAAGCGGGAGTAATGACCACCCTGACATCAACAGTGATGAAACAGCACCAAAGGCTTTGAAAACTCTCCCTCATGAGGTGAATCAGCTGGGGCTGCTGTCTGTGGGCACCGGAGCAGCTGGCGTGGAGCAGGGGCTGTGTTCGCACCTGCAGCCTGAGGTGAGTGGTCTGGTGGGACAGTGACAGTGAGGTCAGCTCACTTCCTCTAGTTTCATACCTGGGGATTTTAAAAACAAGAGGTTAAAAAATAATCCTGCTCGGGATGATAATCCCCTTGAGTTAACAGCAGAAGAGAGAAGTGCCTGGCACAGCCGCTGACAGCAGTGCCCTGGTCCTGCGCTCCCTGTCCCAGCCATTGTCCCCCCGGCCATCAGCGCCATCCCTGCTGAGCGGGGGCCGCGGGTGGATGTGACATGACACCCCTGCAGGAGAGCTGTGACCGTGACAGGGTGTTATAACCTACCTAAAAGGAGAACAGAAAGGGGCAAAGGAAAAACATACCCACAAAAATTCTGTGTTCGTTCCTCACTCTTCCCTCAGTGCTCTCACCCCGTGCAGAGGCTTCAGGGGTGCGAACACATCCTGTTTACATCTGCCACCAAGGCGGGGAGGCTGAGGGAGCGCACGGCTGAGGCACAGTCGGAGGAAGCGCCAAGCAGAGGGAGAGCGGCTGCAGCAGGAGGCGGCCCTGGCATGGACACAGTGCCCGTGTACCACGGGGCCATCACCCGAGAGGCCGGGGAGAAGCTGCTGCTGGCAGCGGGCACGGACGGCAGCTACCTGCTGCGGGACAGCGAGAGCATCCCGGGGGTCTACTGCCTCTGCGTGCTGTGAGTGCGGGAGCGGCGGGCTGGAAATGCGGGGCTGCCACGGGCTGGCCGGCTGGCAGCTGGTTTCCAACATTGTCCTCCACGATATGGGGTATCCCCGCAAGAAAATGTGTTCTAATGTTACCATCTGCTTACGTGAGTGAGAATTTTGGCTCCTTCACCTTGACTTAAAGACAGAAGGGTGCAATAAGTGCTGTGGGGTCCCTTGCAAAGCAAAAGAGGAGCAGGTTTTGCCTTGCAGAGCCCATGCTTCCAACAGGCAAAAAGCCATAAAGAGAAACCAGGCAGGCACATGGGAAGGATAAGTAAGGTGCCGTGGAGAAGTGCCAGGCGACTTGGCTCAGGATGGTGTGTACTGCCTCTTTGTGCTGGATAACCCTCTTGCTTTCTGCCTGTGTCCTCCTGCTTCTCTAGTGTGCTCATGGGTGTGCTCAGCAGCATCCCCATGACCTTGTCATCGGGAAAAGTAGCACCAAGTGCTGCCATCCAGAATGTGCCTTTGTTCAGGTTGCTCTCAGTCCCACCAGCCATGAGGCTGTGAGCAAACTACTTGTAATGCACATGAAATATTGATGGTAACAAACTAGGCGATAATGTTTCATCAAATAGGGTGAAAAGGAAGAGATCTGATGGGATGGTCTGTCAGAGAGAGGGTAAATGTTCCCCTGGGAGAGCTGCGGGACTTTATGTTCATAGGACCTCATTTTAATGGGGAAATTTAATTACCCTACTGTTGGCAAAATTCTTGGAAGTCCTGGTGACACTACCATTGTATCAGAAGAACAAAGATGACACTTATGCCTTACTTCACTAGGAGAAGGAACACTAGAGAAAACCCTTTTAGGTCCAGCATGAAATTAGCTAACAGGGAATTCAGGTACCTGGCAAAAAAACACAAGAGGAAGAAGGGTCCCAAGACAGGTTTTCCCCAAATCCCTTGAATACATTTCTGACAATATGTAATTAAGCCCTCGGTGAGCATCATTATCTTCCTGTTATAGACCAGTAAATGGAGACACACAAGAAGGTTATAGACAATCCAAAATTACACTATCCTCTTCTCAGGGAGAATATTTTTGTGGCAGAGGATGTATTTTTTCTTCTCTCATGAAATCAGGTGAACCAAGTTAGGTGCTCCTGCTAACAAATACCTTAACAGCAAGCTGAAAAATGGGAAATAAGAAGCATCTTGAGGTAAATGAAAATGGAATAGACATAGCAAGAGATAAGGAGTGCTATGATTCCTGTGATGGGAATAGGCAATAAAAGCAGAATCTTTTTAAAATAACTATCAGAGGAAATGGGGATATATCAGCCTTACACTCAGAAGTCATTCAGTGCAGGGGAAACACTAAGACATTAGAGAAAGGGTCAGGAAGAGTGTTACAATGCTGAATAAGATAGACAATACCAGAATAGGTCCACCATTAGTCTAAATCAGGATGTAGGTACGTAACAAGGTCTCTCAGTTGCACACAATCAGTTGGGATTTTTTGTATATTAGTAGTAATTTATGCCCTTTGAAGAATGAATGAAATTAAATAAAATATGAAAAATGAAAATAGGAAGAAGTTAAAGCATTTCTAACTGTCAAGCTCCGCAGTCTTTGGAAGAAAAGATACTTCAGTAAGAAACAGACCACATTGCTTCCAGAAATTATGGGCCATTCATGCCTTCATGTATGTTGCATTCAAACATATGTATGATAAAAACGAAAGGGTAACAGAAAAAGAAAAAGAAAAAAAAAAGATAAAAGAAAGATAATGGTGAATGTTATGCTGGCTTCTTACAGAGCATAGATCCTTAATAGTTATTCTATACAGGAAATTTGCAATAGCATCTTGGATAAATGTGGATAAAATTTAAATGAAAAATGTTATGATGAATATGAACTGATAAAGAAAGAAAGGTGGCTGAAGAATGGTAGAATTAAACCTTGGTTCCAATACTTCTTAATATTCAATTAAACTAATTATGTAAGAAATAGCAGATATGGTAAACAGCATATCACACAATAACTGAGACATTTTTCATATCAGGGGAGGATCCCACACTGAGGTGACAATGACATGTTTATAGCCCACTGAAGAAATGTGGGCTTTAAACTGGAGAACTGCCTTGACAGGCAAAGTTAGCCAAAGCAGAGCACTTTCATGGAGAAACTTGAGGAGCAGGAAAGGAAGGCATGAGAGATGGAGATATGTATTCCATGGAGAATGCTAAGTCTGGCTTTGGCAAAAGAAGCCAATGGACATAACCTGCCCAAATTCCAGTCTGAACATCATGGGCAGAGATGGAACAGGTGACAAACATGCATGTGTAGGGGAGCTCTGATAAAAACTGAGGGAAATATGCAGTTGCTGCATTTACTCTGTAAGAAAGAGAAAATTAAAGATGGAATAAGTAATTCTCTGCTTTTTAAAAATACTTCATTCTAAATTAATCGTGGGCATTTTTAGGAATAACAAAGTTATTAATCAATTTACATTTTGGTTCAGAATCCATGCTGAAGATCACTATAGGAATATATAGACACGTGAAGTTCAGATGAAAGATGAATTTACTAGAAGAAATGAAGTGATCTCTGAAACATGGGAAATAAAGCTGGTCAGCCATTGGATATACTGCAATAAGTATCAGAACTAAACAAAATATTTTGCAGGTTTCCAATGAAAATTTCTAAAGGGAATGTATCTATTTTATACTGCTGGTAGTGTTTCTATTGCCCTTAGAATAAAAAAAGAGAAAAATAGTCCAATTTTCCAAATCAAGACATGTTCACTCTGTCTTCTTTCCCCTCTCCCTCCACTTCCCTGGGGAAGTAAAACAAATCAAAATAAACATAAAGCCCTGCAGCTTTCCAGTTCCAACCCTTCTTATGTTCCTTTTCCCATCAGAGGGGAATTACATGGCACATTTCTCATGAAGAGAAAAGAAATATTTATCAAAAGAGCAATTAAGCATATATTTGGGTGACAGTGGTATCATCTGCTTGAATTCACATTAGTGGCTGCTCTGCACTTCCAGCTCCAGGTACTGTAATTGTCAAGTCCTGTGATTTCACTGCAGTGCTTTTGCTCAAACAATGTCTCCTTTTCCCAAGAAACTGCATAAATTTGTAATGCCACAATCACCACTACATCCTCCCTCTCGAGCACCTCCAAAAAGCCCTGACATATTTTGACAGGCTTTGAGCCTCTTAAGGCACACAATAAGGACTGCAGTGTTCATGGTCAGGCTCATTCACCTTTGCTTTTCCAATTAAAAAGCTGAGCCCTGACCTTTAGAAAGGAGAAGAGTCAAAGACTTCATGAATCCCTCGTGACTGACGCTGATTTTACAGGGCAAGCATAAAAGAGACAGGTAGTAGCATAAAACCTGACCTATAGAGGTGGGTAACTGCAGCAGGCAGGACCCTGTTGGAGCATTCATCTAGAAAACTCTGCTTTCTCTCTTTGTTTCTCCTGAGCTACTGATTTATCTCCCTTGAATGCCACTTTCCACTTTCTGAAGCTGGGATATGCACATGGTGTGCCTGAAAGCCTTCAAAGAGATAATGAATATATTCTTGGTGTGACTGCGGCAAAGCACAAAGGACCCACTTTCAAAAATATTTTAAGACCACAATTAAACTATGCATGGGAGAGTAGGAAGGTTTTGATTTGCAATTGTGTGCTCTGGGGCTCTTGCAAACAGAGGTGCTGCTTTCAGATTTTGGCAAAGATTTTAATACCAGATGCACCCAGGTTTTCATTGTATGAATATAGTTATCAAATTGATAATATATACTTTAAGGATGTTGTGAATATGTCAACAAAGGTACACAATCTTTTCCTGGAAATTTTTGGAGTTGCATTGAAAAGCAAGATTTTTGCTGAAAACTGGTATAGAAGAAATGCTTAGGCTTTATAAAACATACATGTTTTACCCATAAGCAAGTTAGATACTACACACAGTACACCAGGGTTTTAATATCAAACCTCATTGTTCCAGGGAGCTTTCTTTACTGGTCTGGTTTCCCCTTTGCTCAATGCCCCATTTGACATTTTTAGCACACTCAGAAATGCTCTGTGCTCACAGCTCCTAATGAAATCAACGGGGGACACGGGACACATGGTGACTACTTTGAGGAACAGCCTCTTAAACCATGCCTGAAAAATGTATAAATAAAATGCCTGAGAGTTCCACAAGCCCCATGTTCCTTTACAGATATATGAGCACACATGCAGGAACAAGCAGCTCATGCCTGAATTGGCAAAGATAAAGCATTTGTAGTTTGGGTTTTAAAATTCATATGCTTGAAAATACCGAGAATGTTAGTAGTTGTTTCAGAGCTTTAAGTAAGACAAACACGACGTGCTTGTCAAATTGTATGTTCAGATGATTTGTTTGAAACCAGCCGTTCGTGTACTGTGCTGCATTAAAATTGTGGAGAATAATCAAAAGCTGGAATTGAAAGCTGTTTAGAGGTCTTGAAGCAAAAGTAATGGCAACTGGGATAGGCTGCAGTCCTGTCAGATTTTATGTGTGCTATTTTTTCTGTCATTGTAACCACGGTGTGCAAGTTCAAGGCAATGTGCCCAAAGTTTCTGATGCAGCAGATACATCTGTATCTGCACAGTACAAAAGTTTAATACAGGATCACAAGCAAGCTTCAGCTTAGCATTTCCTTTGTTTCCTACATATTATTTTTGATAGAAATGGCAGAATAATTGCATTTTTAATAACACTGCACATAATAATCATAATTTAAAATGTAATTTAAAACAGAAGAAGGCCCTCAATTCAATGTTGCTGTTGCAAATATCATACATTGTTTTCAGCTTCGAAAAAAGTCTTCACACGCACAAAGATAAATTTTACTGAGGTATTTCAGGTGCCTGCTAACAAGAGCGAGTGTTGTCTTTGCTGAGCATAACTAACTTGGTTAATGACCTTCACATATTCCAATGACTTTTCTTGGAAAGGTAGACAGCCTGAATCATGGAAGTGATGAAGCTTAGTGTTAGTGGCCTGCCATAAGGTAATATCCTTCCACTTAGCATTTCGGATTTAAAGAAATTCATACTTTATTTCTGAATTTGAAGAAATTCCTCTTTGAAGTATTGTTTTTGGCTGGAATCTCCTTCTACCAGACTGACACAAACCCTGCTCAGAAAGGCTACAGACTTGCTCTTTAGGTAAATCAGCAGCATTTCTTCAGATGATTAGGAGTGTTGAAGTGGTGAAGATACTGAAAAACTTCTACAGAAATCTCTGCATAAATTCAGAACTATTTCACAAGATTTAACTTTCTCTTTTAAGCTTTTAATAATTTCAGAAGAGAAGATCAAGATAATGTATTTTCTTTATAATACTACAACATTACATCAAGTTAATATGTGTTACTGATGTCATATTTGGGGGTAAATTTTTCCCACAAGAAGTGTTGATGAAGGAATCAGTGACAGAAATCAGTGACAGAAGTGTTAATTCAAGTGCTGCTGTGAGTTAAGCTACAGTCCTTCTGTTGGGCTTTTCAGATGTAAACACCAGTTTAACCTATTTTATTCACTCTTGCAGACGTGGGGCTTGTCTTGCACATGATCTCAATGTGAATGCTATTTCTTCAGCTTGAGTTAGCTGATGGGTGGTAATTTCTAAGTTGTTGTACTTAGCTGAGACCTAAATAAGGAGGGAACCAGACTGTTTATCAGAAAATACAAATTCCAGGAGAGAATGAGGAGAACCTTGAAGGCTCCATGGCACTGCTGTGTATTCCCCTAAGTTCACGAGTTTTGGCTTTGTGGCAGCCGTCTGCCACCTCTGTAGCTCCTGTTGTGCCCATACCATCACCCACATTCCCTGTCTAGGGCTGCCCACCAGGAAACTGCCTGAATTTGGGCCCTCTGGGCATTCAGGAGCTGATGTGCACCTACGTCAAACACCTCTGAGAGGGCAGAAGTGTCTCCAACCTTCTTGTGCTCATCTGGTCCATGCCATTGACCTCTACTCCAAAAGCATGGAGTCCCCTTGAGCTCCCCAGCAGGGATCCTCTCCAGAGCAGTGTGGTACTCATCTCCTTAGCATTAAGTGGTTTCTAAGCATTATCTCTGTTTGAGAGATGAAGAGTTTAACTCTGTTTCACAGGGGAGAAAGGTGACACAGGAGGCCCAGATCTCCAGTATCCCCCAGCTTTGTGTTCCAGTGTAAGGCTGATGGGAAGGGATTCTGAGGTTGCCCAGTGTTATTCTGCACAACTTGCTGACTTTGCTTGCATTGCTGAGGTCTGTTTCCTTGTTTCATACAACTTTGGCTTCCAAAACATCCATCTTCTGTTCCTGGTTGTTTCAGCATTTTGTGCTGCTCCCAGACCAAACCCCCTCATCCTTTACCTCTGTATATCCCATTCCTTACTCATTTAGTCTTTCTGTCAGGTGTTCAATGTTTTTTTCTCTTTCTTTGCCCAGCTTGCGTAGATATTGGCCCCCTTTTCTTTCCTTCCACATCCATCCCATGTAATCCCTAACTTCTTGTCCAAAATGCCCAATTACTAAATTACCTTCTGGTTTTTATCTCACTAATCTAGGCTAGGCAACACACATACATTTGAGATCGCGGACACTGCTTGGCTGTGTGCCCATGGTACAACCAACCCAGGCATGGTGATGCTACAACTGCTAACAGCCTTTAGAGAGTGCCTCTCTTGCAGCCTAGAGAGCCACAACTGCTTTCAGGGAGCGCAAGAGATATACATTGTTTCAAACAAATTTTATGTCTTACTCTGAAAACTAGGCACCACCTCCTCTGACAATTAGAAGATTATTTTTTTTTTAATATGGGAAAAGCACTGTTTTGCCTAACATGTTCCCTTCTGCATTGTCCATCCCTAAATAAGGCTGAGGCAAGCACCTAAGAAATTAAATTTTAGTCTGAAATGAAGAAATGTGGCAAAGTTATAAGAAACTGGCTCTGGGCAGTATAATGATCGGAACCACTGTTTGTAGGCTACACCATGTTCTGGTTCTTAAACTATGTTGTAAAGTGAAATTCCAAGGTAAGGTCAGGTTGTAAATGTACCAGGCAAGAAGAGCTGATTGACATAATGCAGTGACATCTGAAGAGAAAGATACATACATAAGAAGAAATTGATGTAATTTATTGCCAACATGACTTTCCCTTGTCTCTCTTTCTCCCTTTTAATTTGTTCAATTAGGCTCAAAAATGAATAAAAATTAGTTAAATAAAATTTCTCAACTGAGATGCAAAATATTTGGAAATGATTTTAAAGTATACCATGCAGCTGAAATGTCATCATTAATTTTAATCTGCAGCATGCATCTAATGTCCTCGGGCTATTTTAATGGTGCAGAAGATTGTAATCATTCACCTGTTAAAGTAAATGCAGCTTTAACAGGTTTGATCACAGCTGAAAAGGAGGAATGAAGAAGACAGGTAGACAGATGGTGTTTCAGAATGTCATCTGTGAACTATGCCTTGGTAACTCTTGGGAGGACTTATCTGGCTATAAAGAAAAGAAAAAAGCCTGTAATATAAAGTGGACTGGTTCCTGTAACAGTAACTTTTCCTAGGTGTTCCTTTGACAAAGTTTTCCAAGGGAAAGTATTGAAATAGAGACTGTGTTAGTGCAGTTCCCAGCTGGTATAACATGTCCTTCCCTATGGAGACAAAAAAAAAAAAAAAGAAATATCATAAAAATGTCATTAATGACCAAAAGCACTTTTTCATAAGTGGTATCTGGTATTGTCCTTACAGCAACGACTCTTTTCTGCCTCCCCTCACCAGCATTTTTGCATTTTTTGCCTTTGATCAAAAATTTATAGAGCTTCATTCATCAAGATGTTTATTCATGATTGCTCCTGTCCCTTGAGCTTTGCTGTTGTGAGTGAGCCTCTGTCTGTCCTTGGGACAGGTGAAAGGATGGGGGAGCCCTTCAGTGAATTTTTACCTGGGTGTCATGAACTGGTCCTCCTCCAAGATGTGCTGGTACTCCACACTCAGCTCTCTGAGATCAGACTACATATAGGAACATTGTGTCCCTCCAGGAGCTTTTTTGCTGCCCTAAAGAGAATAAAATGTAGAAAATTGAGTTGTCCTCTCATGTTAGCTGGGGAATTTCCCATTTCCTGAGACTCAAGCTTCAGTAAATGAACCTTTTTGCCTGCTTTTGCCCAGTGTTACATGCTTTACTCTTTGGAAGGTAATGTCCTCTACAATCTCAATTTTAATTTGTATAGTTAATTTTCTTTTAAGAAAAACACCTTGATCTTCCTTCAGCCCGCACTGATCTTAGTTCATGTTAGGTAGATTAAATCATAAAAACCTTTCTCGTGGGAGGCTTTTCCCCATGTAGCAGTAAACTTGGCCCAAAATCATGTAAATGGAAGGTAAAAAACTCTTTGAAGTGGTAATGAAGTAATTTCCTGCTGCACGACAAAGTTTTGATAAGATCACATTCATTGGGAGAGTACTTATCAGAAAAGCTGTAATTCATTTTGTGGGGACCAAGGTCCCAATGGAAAATAGTTCAATGGGAAGACCTAGCTGTTCATCCTCTTCCTTCCTTTGTGCTTTGCCTTTGAAGAGGCAGATGTGGAAGTCCAGATCATCTCCCATTTACACAGTGTCTTGCTTTCCTGGTGGCTTCAGTGCCAATAATAGATGATAATGTTATGTTTTTCAACTTAAGCACAGTAAAATCTGTTAGACCTTTCAGTCTTTCCTTCTCTGGGAAAATCAACATTTGCCAGGAGAGTGGAGAGCTCTCACTTGTCCCTCACGAGGCTGTGATAACAATGTCATTCTCCTCCGATTCTCCACACTGTTCTCAAAGCATCCATCTTCTCAAATTCTTGTTCCTTTTTCAAAACCTCATGGACTTTTAATCTGGACTATCCTTTGTGCTTTCCCTGTGCTCAGCTGAAATATTTTACAGTGTAATTTTCTGAAAAATGCAGGATAGCTGCCTGTCTTGTATCTCACCATACTTCAATACTGAATATTATTTTATCTGACCTCTATTTTTCAATTCATTCTGCTTAGCAAACCTGTCTGGCAGAGTGCTGAGAGCCAACAGACAGCTCAGGGTGAGAACAGTACCACAGCCCCTCAACCTCTTCAACTCATGCAATCTCTGATATAGAGAAAACATTGAAAGAAACAATAAATGGCAGCTTTCCAGACAGCTGTGCTGTTTGTGGAAAAATCAGATTTTAAAGGGACTGAGGGAGTTGGAAAAACATTTCTTTTGGGAAAACTAAGAACCAAGACAGGGTAGTAGAATCATAGAATCATAAAATGGCTTGGGTTGAAAGGGACTTTAAACACCCTCTAATTCATCCAGTTAATCTAATCATCTAGTTCCATCTTGCCCTGACATGGGCAGGGATGCCACCCACTAAACGAGGTTGTTCATACCCTTATGCACAGTGTTGTATTGAAAACAGAAGGCAAGAGAATGAGTTTTAGATGTATAGATACTGATTCTGATGGTTTTGAGACTTGAAAAAAAAATCACTGTGGAGAAGGTTAAATACCCACTTCAGAAAGATGGAACAAAATGCCAGGACCTCTCTGGTATTTCCCAGTACATAATGTCATGTGAAATCCTCATTTCAGTAACCATGTGTTAGCTGGTGTTCTACATACTTAGGTACAGCAAAGCTGCTTGTGACTTTTTAAAAAAAGATTAATGTGAATATCATGTTATCATGAAAAGCTGATGACACAGGCACAGCTCTCAGCCTTTAAGAAAGAATGGTACAAGATGATGGTACAAGACTGTCTGAGGGCCCTAAAGGTAGACAGTGGATTCCCTGAACAAGAACATATATAATCTAGTGGCTTAGAGAAATGTGCTTTTAACCAACTGGGTTTGAGCTGTGGCCTCAAACACCACTGATCATGGTGCCATGACAGGAAAGCAATTCCATATTCTTCCCTCCTCCTGCAGCTGCAACAGGTTGTTCACATCTCTTCCCACAGTCCAAATCCCTGATGAACTGCAGCTTGCTGGGGAAAAGAGAGAGGAAAAGCAGTGATGGCAGTTTTCCTCCTTGGGTTTCCATGAAGTCGACATGGCCAGCTGCTTTTCATGTCTTTCTGGTGGCATATAGAAAGTCTGGGGAAAAGGCTGTCTTGGTGGACATGAAGAAGTGGATGAAGTTGTGGTGGGATTGTGGGGCAGTATCAGGTACCTTCCCATACTTGAGAGGGTGGCAGTGTCTCAGCTGTGCACAGTGGGCTTGTCCCTGCAGCAGCTCAGATGGGAGGGAATGGCTTTGTGTCCTTCACCTCTGTGTCTGATCATAGTGGGAGTCGAGCGGTGGGGGCAGAACTCACAAATTACCACAGGCATTTTGCTCCCATTTTGAGGGGTTGTAGCAGAGTGCCAGCTCTTAACAACTTCCTGCTTGGGCAAACTGTACCAGACACCACTTTGCAAAGGATGCTGTAATGGCTTTTAAACAGGAAATTTTCCAGAAGCCATGACACAGATCACAAGTAACTTCAATCATATGACATGTGTGTCATTGATGGTTTCTCATATTTTGTAGTAACAGCTTTAATGCTATGCATAACTGGAAAGAAATACAGTATATTTCTGCTTTCTTAGGAATAAGAAGTGATGGTCAAATAGGGAATGGTACCTAAAATTCTGCTGTGTATTCATGTAAATCTATGTAGTGTGAAATAGAAGCATAGAATCATAGAACATGCTGAGTTAGAAGGGATCCATCGGGATCATTAAGTCTAACTCCTGGCACAGTGCAGGATCTCCCAAGAATCACACCATGTGCCTGAGAGCACAGTCCAAATGCTGCTTGAACTCAATACAATCTTTCTTATGTGATACTGAATCAAAGGGTTAAAAGAACTTAGAATCTAAGAATGTAGCTAGCAAGGCAGAGGCAATATATTTTGATTAAGAGGGGTATTTGAAACTATGTGAAGGATTAATAATTATTAGATGGTGTCACCCTGAAAACTCAGCTTCTGAGCTTGCTGACATGGTTTTCTAAGGACTTTCCCAGGAGAGTAACTATAAACATAGATATGTGTACATTCTTTCTGTTACACATCTTGTGATGGGCATCTCTCATGGCCAGTGCAGTGAGAAAGTGTTATCCTGACTATCCAATCCCTGGCCATGGTCAGAAGCCTATAAATCCTGGGAGGAAAAATAAACTTTCTCTCTTCCTTTCACCACACCTCAACCTGTGTCTGCATGATCTATTCATCTTCAGCGGTAACATCATGGTCCTAATCGAGCTAAGGCAACATATTATTTGCTCGACTTAGTTGTGTTACAGAAGGAGGCAAGAAAGATGAGCCATTGTGAAGATGAAGATACCATAACTGTACCTGGGCCCAGAAACCAGCCAGAACCAGGATAGGGAGGCCTGGATTACAGCCAAAGGATTAGAGAGCCTGCCAACAAGACAAAGATGATAAGTTTAACATGAGGAAGAGGTTCCTGGCATCATCTTAAAAGGCTACTGACCCATTTCATGACCCACCAACTCAATTAGAAAGAACTATGCAGGTGCAGGACTTGGAGCTCATTTTAATATGAAGTGGGGCTAGGTGGGGTTAGGAAATGCATATGTATGGACATAGTACATGATCACCTGAATATGTAAGACTTTTGTAGATAAAAGAGGGCAAGAGCTTTGTGGATTTTGCACACATCCCTGAGAGGCTTACTCCCCGTGTTGCCCAGTGTTGTAATCATAATAGACATACACTCTCTAACTTTAACTAGTTGGGAGGTTTTGTCTGCGTATCAATACCATCTAAACTAATGTTGTACCCATGGAGCTGCTATTAATTGATTTGGAGGTAAATTTTTGGATATTAGTGTTGTAATCTAACATGTAAATCATTCACTGAGTTGGGTTTGTGAGAGAAGCAAGAGTGACTTTGGCACAAGTTGTGCCTTGTGTTTTAGTCTATGGCTCCTTATTCCCCAAAGACTCTGATTTTAGAAGAAGGATGATTCCATACTCTCATATGTCTCTTTTATCAATATTTGAAAGTTGGGAACCTATGGACAAAGAAAAGAGTAATTGATTTAACTCCTTTTTGTGGGTATAGCTTTCCAAATAAATTACAGTAATGACATTGCTTCTGTTAACATCTGCGTTTAAATGAGTCACAGAACATTAATGCTACCCGTCAAAAATACACCTTTTCTTTTTGCAGGGAAAGAGTTTCTGGTGTGTGTCACTGAAAGGATGTCACTGAAAAAAAAAAAATTCTGAAAAGGGAATGAAAGCAACACCATTTAACCTAAAATAACTGAATACTGATAAACTAGATCTGAGTCAGACCAATCCCTCTCATCCCAAAAAACCCCAGTAGGTTTATCACTGCATCTGGCCAGTGGGTTTTTCAGCTACCTAGAGCCTTTAGAGGTGAATTTATTTTTAAGAAAAAGCGAGCAGATGAGCTGATTCTCACATAACAGTGTAGTTCTTGTGAAAAAGTATCAGGAGAAATTAATAATAAATGCCTGAGGTTTTTATTTTTTATTATTTTAAATTTTTTTAATATTTTTTTTTATTTGTTTGTTTTTCCCCACAGGCATCAGGGTTATGTTTATACCTACAGAGTGTCCCAGACAGAAACTGGATCCTGGAGTGCTGAGGTGTGTATTTCTCATTTCCCTTCTGAAAATTTCTACATCCTGTCTGATATAGATTATAGATTTAATGAAATATATTCAAATTATTCGTGTTTCTGCCTTGTCTGATTTTTATTGATGGTAATCGATCTAGAGTGCATCCATCTATAAGATGTTTTGGTGCCACCTCTGACAGTCTAGAACTCATAAATTAATTCCCTGTTTCATTTCAGCTGTTGCATAATGCAATAGTGCATCATTTTGCATCATTTTAAATGGCAAAAATATTGTGGTTTTATAATTTGACAAGCACAATCTGTTTCCTTCTATCCTATGTACCATCAATGTCAGAATATTAAAGAAATAATTTTCAGTGTACTGTGTTTTAATTCATTAATCCAGATTGATTAATCATAAGTGAAAAATATATAGGGTAGCCTAAACTTGATACAAAATATATTTTGCCCCATCTGAAAGAAACTGGTAATTTGGATGCAGAAAAACATTACTTGTAATACAGACAACATTTAGGTTGATGAAATTGGGATGTTAATCTCTGTTTATTTTATGATTTTTTTCCTTTGGATGTAGCATGTGTATTAATTCATAATTAGCTTTCTGTTTGCATCTTAATGAAAACTTATTTCAAATATTCTGTGATTTCTAGATAGGCATAATTCCTTGGCCATTACTATATTAGATGTAATTCTGGAAGACAAAACTGATTCTTGGGGTTGCTCCTTACAGATTAGGGGGTAGAAGTGACTGACACTACTGTGGAGTAGGTAATTATCCATGTGACCCTTGGGAGTAGTGCTCACTAACTCTTTCTATAAGACATCAGTGGTTGATGTAAGGGCTAGGATTTGTAGTGCCCAAGACAGAAGTTTTTCAGGGCAGTGTGAGGGTGACAGTGCACCCATCATGCCAGGGCAAGCACTGGCATCTGTGAAAGGATTCCAGGGCACCAGGAACGTCCTGTGGTGGGTAATTCCCTGAGTGAGGCTGCAGCCTGCTTTAGCTCCAGGTGACATCACCATCTGCAGTGAGGTTTTTCTGATGTTATATAGACCTGCTACAATGTCTGGCCTGTGACCTGCACTGATGTTCTATGTGTGGCTTTTGGGCTTTCCCTGGCTGTATTTTAGGCAAGCCTTATGTGAGTTTCACACCATAGGTGCGCTGAAGGCCCAGGCTTCTCTGTGCATTCACTGAAGGAGAAGATCCTAGCTACAGATCCATGATACCAACCCTTCCCTTAAGGAACAGAAACTTTTAAGTAAATGTTGCAAAGACCACGCTGGCCTCAGCTGTTAGATGCAGCAGCCTAGGTCCAACTTATCCCCATAGAGTGTGCCTCCAAGGCCAAAACAGACTCCAGGTGCAGCTGGTCCTTTCCTGCTTCTGCTTCCTTCCCTGTGGCTGGTTAGTCTCTGAGTAAAGTCAGGTCACACCCATCTTTCAAGGATGAGGCAGGGTATTTGAAACAGTGCTGGTGAAATCCCAACCAGTGTGAAGGCTCCAGGGATGCTGGATTTAGCTCACAGCTGCTGTGACAGCAGTGTCCCTTGAGTGGGACTATGATGACAGGACCCAAGCTTGTCCTCCCTTGACTTTGGTGAAGAGTTCTTAGGAGAACACCCTGAAGGCTTTAACACAAACACTGGATTTTTGATTAAAAGCACACGTAGTTTCATTTTGTACTGTTTGAAAAGTTGCTAATGCAGAGAGATGGAAAGACTCCCACTTTTAATAAATAGATAATATTTGGCTGCTGTCTTTCTACAAGAAGTAGACAGGAATACTCAATGAACACACAAGCCAGTATTGAATGCTCCAAGTAGGGTTTGCAAAGAGACTGTGACCTTGCTGCAATTTAGTGGTGTGAGGACTCCCTCTCTGTGGTAAGCCCAGGCAACTCTTTAAGTTTTCTCATTGGTGTTTCTAGGATGGAACTATCTTACTGATACAGGCTAAGAAGTTATTGGTAAGGAGGTTAAATTACTGGCTGGAATAAATCAGGGTCAGAAATAGCAAAGGGTCACTTGCAAGTCTGCCTAATCAGTGTGGCAGGTGAGTGTGGGTAATTAGTGTGGGTTTCTCTTCTAGTGATTCAGAAATTGTCCCTCTTCCAACTTTCACTCGCCTTGCTGCTGGAAACTGCTCAGTGTAGGAAGGCTGGGATGCCCTGGGGAAAGCAGAGAGCAGTGCAGCTCACTGACTCACCTTGAACTGGCACATCAGGCGGTTCACATCCATGGCTGGCTCCTTCCCTGGGAGATGTGTGCATTTCTGAGGACGAGGCCTGTGTGCCAGAACAGCTGTTGGGTATCCAGCACCCCTTCTCACCTCTCCCCCTTTGGCTTTGCAGACAGCGCCTGGGGTCCACCGGCGGCTCTTTCGGAAAGTGCACAACCTCATTTCAGCCTTCCAGAAACCCAACCAAGGCATTGTAACACCCCTGCAGAACCCAGTTGTCAACCACATGAAAGCCAACTACTCCCCAGGTACTGGTGGGAGGAGGACACCTTGGCTGCAGCTGAGCAGAGCCCTCCATGGTGGCAGGGATAGAGGTCTTAGACTTACTTGTATATTTGACCTGAATTAGCCAGCAGAGTGACATTGGCAAAAATGTGCCCTAACTTTGATATTGTGTGATTTGAAATGCTGTCACTCAGGTGCTCTTTACAGATAGGGCCTGTCAATGTGATAAGAAAATAGATTTTGAATATGTATTCCTGAGTGCTGCGGCAGCATTGGCTGCCTTCCCTCACCATCACCCTCACTCATGGAGGTATGAGCCTTCTGGACTGTCCATTTTCTTACAGTGTTCCTCTGTTCATATATTTGTGTTTATTTCTCTTAGGGAGCAATGAAGGCTATGACTTCCACCTGCAGCCATCATGAGGATGTCTCCCCAAGTGTGACACAACCACATCTTCCAGCATCTCCTCTAATCCATGCTTTAAAATAGAACGATTTATATGATTTATATGATAACAAATACAACTCTGTGAGTTTTCTTTTAAACATTTGCAGAAATGTGTATTTCATAGAATTTATTGCTCAAGATGTAGAAGTTTAAGTTTCAGAATGCTTTGAACTTAAGAGTGGGATATTTTTTGGTTTTGTTTTGGATTTTCCCAAGAGAGGATAAAAAAACATGAACTGATAAATATTTCATGTTTTTTTTCTCACTTTGTACTGTCAAGTAAAAATATTTTTCCCTTCAAGATCATTCTTAATTAATAATTAGTTATTAATTTTACATTGCTTAACTTTGGATGCTGCTTTGCTTTGTTCTGGTTGGCATTATGCAGAATTGGGCAAATGCCCTTTTATAACCTTAGGAGAATTGTTTGCATTAAAGTGTCCTTGCCTTGGATGGGCTGTGTGTTTGTCATTCATACAATTTCTAAAGATATTCCAGATGTGACACCATGAGGATCCCCACTAACTGATTTCCCATCAAACCAGTCACTCTGCCCTCCAACAAAATCTGTAGTTTTCACCAATGACCAAGAGCTTAAGTAATGCACAGAGTAACTGAAAGCACCCAATGAAGTGGAAAGCCTTGTTCTTTGCTCTTAGGTGTTCCCTGTGCTTGAAACAAGCCATTCTTGCATAGAAGTTAAAAAAATATATTATTTTTGCATTATAACTTTTCTTTTCCTCTCTGTGCATTTCCCTGCCACTGTTTGGCTCCTAGAGGGGAGTTTTGAATCTACAGGACTCATTAGCTCTGCAGGGTCAGCATGAGGCTACTGGAGAACTCAGAGGACATGCCTTTTGTGCTTGGGGTGGAACAAGTGTTATGGCACTGTGCTAATGGACTGGCAGACAGTAAGAAACACTTTTGAACAGACTAGGTGTCCTATATGACCGTCTTGATTGAGGACATGGGACTGTGTTTGAGGAGACAGGGCTGTGTTGCATTGCAATGCACAGTCCAGACAACCTCTATGTGGATTTTTGCCAGGTAGGCTTGTGTGAGTTCCTGTGGGCTTTGGGAGGGAGCACAGCTAGAGCCCAGCCTTGTTTGTGTGCAAGGGGGATGTGTCTGGTCCAGATGGCTGGTTTGTGCCACCAATGGTCATGCTTCAACAAACATAAATAGTCCTGGCTACCAAAAGAATGTGAGTCTCACATGCTCCCTGCCAAAGCAGAAGACTAATGGTGACTGCAAATGGACTACAAAAATACATATAATTACAGAAAAACAACCCTTAAACATTGTATAGGCACCTTTGTGTTGCTCTGGTTATGTTTTATGCCTATACTTCTCTCTTCTGCCGATCTTGGAAGGCTGAAAATATTTCGTAAGAGAGAAAGAGGTTTTTTCCAGAAATGCCAGACTGCAGACTCAGGGAGAACAAAACTGAATTTCACCAGACATTGCCACCTGCAGCTTGGTGGCACAGTAGGAGGCTCCACACCTGCCTTGTTTTCACCTTACTAAAGGCAAGTTGGATGTGAACAATGACAGAACTAAGTGGGCTGCAAGTCCAGGATTCAGCAAAGTGGGGATGCTCCAAGCAGCATTTGATAAAACTGAAAGGTTGACCTTTTTACGCCTCTGAGTGTGTGAGGGAGACAGTGCAAGCGATAAAAGATTTTCTGTGAAGCACATGTTTCTTGTAAACCAGCAATAGGAGCAAGTGCAATAAATGAACAGTCCTGTCTTAAGAGGGACTAGTGGGCTACATTGCTGCAAAGTTGTGGTTGAGGCATTTTCAGTTCATTACCAGTTTCTGTCTAATTGAAGGCCAAATTTCATCTACGGTGAACTGTCCCATTGTATTTTACACTGCATGTACATATATTGCTCTGTGCCTTCTTTGTACGTGTGCTTGTTGGTTGAAATTAGTTTTAATACAGTGCCATACAGTGGCAGATCCAGCATGATTTCCTCTTTAATAAAATATTTAAAGGCTGTTTTTTTATTGTTACATAACTCAGCAAATGCACTGCCTGGTTTGCTGTCACTTGTGTCCATTGAAGTTTTCCCTTCTCCTCCCTGCCTTAAAGGTTTCCCAGCCTGCTGTGAGCCTGTGGCATCTGGTCCCTGGCAGTTCCTCTCCAGCTTTACAAACCATGCTTCCCCAAAGCCTGCTGAGCTGCTGGGTGCTGGCAGTGTGTGTGTGCAGCCCCAGCCTTCCCAGGGAGCTCTTCTGCTTTCCAAGTGCTGGGTCTAAACCCCTTGTTTATCTGGCCTCTCCTGGGAGCAGGAGCAGGTGTGCCTGGAAATCATCCCTGGCAGATGATTACACAGTGGTAGGGATGCAAGCAGTGGGAAGAACTTTGCCCAGGAGCTATTTCCTAGAGAACTGTCCTATTGACTTGAGGCTGAGGCTGCATGTGGAAAACCTGCAGCACACAAGCAGCAGCTGCCTGCCTGCTTTGCTGTGCAGTGAGCTGAGGGTAACTGGTTTGACTGTGCTTGACTCCAGAAGTACATTGTTCTTCTGAAAAATACATAAAATAGGCCAGAAGATGCCATTTTTGTTTAAAGCCGAGAATATTGTTTCCATTTCTGGCGTAAATTATTAAGACAGAGGCTTGTATTGTTTCTTTTGGGTACCCAAGGGTCTGGAATTGCTGTAGGCTTAAACAAGGTGGAAACAGAGAGAAGCTGATGGTGCCTGTGAGATGAGAAGTAGATGTTTGGTTATGGGAACAGTAAAAGGGAAATTATATTGATTTCCTACAATGACTTAGGTGTGAAAAGCTACAGATCCTTTTAGAGAGAAGCAGCTGCATTTTGTGGGTATGACTTCCCACATGATGTCAGTATTGCCTGCTGCTTCCTTCCCACCTTCTCTGTCACGCTGCATCCCCACAGGGCTTGGCCCCTCTCTGCTGCCCTGTTTCCCTGCCAGCCCTCCCACCCCTATCCCCTCGCTGCCACAGCCCCAGCTCTGGCAAGTGGCTTGTAGTTCACCGTGTTTTCCCTGCTCTGGCCCTCTCCCCAGCAAAGGCAATGCTGCTCCCCTGCAGCAAGTGACGCTCCCTCAGCTCTGGCTCCACTAAGCCCTCCCCTGCTCCCTGACTAGATAGTGCAGCACTCCATCAATATGATATCCCAGGATGGTTTTCTTCCCTTTTTCACTGGAGCATCCACCCATTTGGAATCACTTCTTTCTCATCCACCCAGCACAGCTTCAGCTCTCCTGCTTGGTTCTTACCCAGCCCAGCTGGGTTTTTCACCATGTAACCATTTTTTTAGCCTTATGCATTCCTTGTGCCCCTTCACTCATGTGCTCCTTCTATTTGCTGCATGTACTGGGCTTTCAATGTTTTATTTTCCTGGGTACATACTTTTGATAACACAGAATCATTCATCATCTATTTGAGTCAGCTCTAAAGAACATGCGGATACTTAAACTTTGCAACTCACACTACCAGAAACATTGACTTCACCCACTCTATTATCAGGAGTGCAAAGGCATTTAACAGCAAATTTTTTCTCTCTCACATTTGGTTTGATGAAATGTAATAACCTTTACACAGAAACTGGCTGGGATTTCACCTGCAGTAAAACCTGCAGAGTTATAAGCATGAACTTTGGTGAATCAGAAGCAAAATTAAATCTTGCTAAGCAACATCCTGTCCCCAACTTTTGAGTCAATCAATATTGGCTGAAATCCTCCTTTAGCTTTATGGAAGCACCTTTTACATGACCTCAAATACTGATGTAAACTGGTGTAAACAAAGACAACATCACATGCCATAAGTTTGCACCTTTATTTTTTAAAAATGAAATAGTCAAAGTACTTTCTTTTTCAAATATCGACACATAATATATTAACTTTCAATATTTACAGTGTGTTGCTGGGATGTTCTTGTAGAAAATGCATGCTTCTGGTCTGAAACCCAGAGCAAAATGCATCAGACCATTTAACTGCAGCCATATAACATAAACCTGTACAGTATCCAGTCACTATTCAGCACAGGAGTTAGAGCAGGAATAAAAAAATTGGGATCTATTGTTTCCTAGCAACGAGGCTGAGGCCATTATAACACAATTTCTGTAAGATCAGAACCTCTTACTGGTGTTAGACAGAAAGTGAAGATCTTGGCATACATTGTAAACATTTTTTACTGTTGATGAGAAAGCTAAAAAGGAACATTACTTTGACATATATCGTATGCTATGCTTCTTTTTCTTTTTTATTGACATTTCTGCCAGAAGAGTATGAAGATTTTAATGTTTTATCATGGTTCATACAAGTAAAATACTGTCAAGGACACGATCTGATATACTAACATTTATTAAAAGGCTAAAGTCCATCACGAGATCTAAGGAAAAACTGGAAATTGTCAAACATGTTTCCTTAGACAAATAATGGCAGGTGACAAATGCCCAGACAAATCCACAGCAATTCCATTTCCAGAAACATTCCTAGTTTCTGCCTTAAAGTGATTCCACTGGCAGTCAGGGTTTGAACTGGTAATGTTTTGTATCAAGGAGAGGTTTAAATAACAGCCAGCATTTGACGGGAAAACCCTTGGGGCTGTTGGCGCAGCCTGAGCTGGGTGTCACCCGGGTGTCACCACATCGGATCAGCCGCAGTCTGGGGAACGCCCGGACACACGGACACCCCCGGGCACTGCCTGTCTCCTTTGGCTCAGCCAAACCATGAGCTCCTCTGCCTAAACCACTTTCCCTTTTGGAACAGCACCTTGGCTTCCAACAATGCCCACTGCTCACCGTGGAGGAGCTGCTGCCCCTGGCCCAGCCCTGGGGCAGGGGTTTCAGGGTGGGACCCCAGAGCATGGCCAGGGCATGAGGCCACCTCTGCCCAGTGCCCAGCTGAGGGATGCAAGAGAGCTCAAAACCAAAGAGCCAAGGTGTGTATACCCAGTTGCACATCGACCACTTCATATATATTTATTTGGCTATGTTCTACATAGATATCTATATATATATTTATAACTTTGAAATGTTCTAGATTTGCTAAATAAATATGAAAGCAAAGGAAATGTTAACTTGTACACACTATCTGTTTGGCTGTCATAAAAAATATAGTGTGTATTTCTCATGGTAGGTACTTTGCTACAGGATAGTGTGCAATAGTGGATTTTATTTATTTTTACTTTATTTTATACTTTAATTATTTTATTTTATTTTTCCCTCTTTCAGAACCTTGTTTGCAGTGCAGAATGCTAGCATCAAATTATCTGATCTAAATAACAGTAAAAATTTCCATGGTATTTTTTTTCTTTTTTTCTCACTGGGTCTCTAGGTTACAGTGCAAAATACAAAACTAAAAAAAAAAAAGAAAAATAATAAAAGGAGAACTACATAAAAAAACCCCAAACCCACCAAAAAACCCACTGAGAAATTGCTCTAACTACTCAGGAGAAAAAATGGAGACTTAAATATTCCCTGCCTCCATCTGAGGTTGTTCGTGAACAAGATGGTCCAAAGGTATTTGTTCATGTAGTTCTCACAAATCATTGCTGGCTGGCCCATATGTAGCTACAATACGACTTCAATCTCCTATCCTTGCTCTTTCAGCAATAACTTGTTTCTTGAGCACTGTCATCTCAACACGACATCTATATTTAGTTTCCTAAATTTAAGGAACTGTTCTGATGAAGGCATTTCTTTTTGCTTTTGTAACTGGGCCATGTACTGTCACGTGAGTCTTAATGAAACTGTATTCTCGTAAGAAATATTGTTCAAAATGTACTTTAGACTGCACCCAGGAAATGGGAAAATGCCAAATCTACTTTCAAAGACAAACTGGTAACACATTTAACTCTTTGACCTTTTGGCATAACATGAGAACAACAGTAGTCAAGGCAGTATTAAAAAACACAACTGTAGGTAATACAAAGTGCATTTCCTGCATATAATACAAATATAACTTTAAGAAACTAAAGGCACAAGCTAACTAAATATGTATTACATACTAGAAATGCACAGTTCAAGGTAACTCTAATAGCTCCAAATATTTGTTTATAATGGATATTTAAAGCAGTTTGAAAATGATCCTCATTAGTGAATTGCAAAAAAGTATAATTGCTTAAAATATAAGTAAAATAGACTCTAATATTGACATCTTGGATCAGTGATAAAATACATCATCACATTTATGAATGCACTCTCTATATACAATTCATAAATTATTCTTCCATTGATTAGAAGTGTATTAGAGGCTCAAGGATTCGAAGGTCCATTTTTAGGCTGGTGTGGAGGTATTCAAATTCTCTGTGATTTTATGGAAAATTACAGAAATCTGAGCTGTCAAACCTGGATGTTGCCAGCTCCCTGTTCTGTACATTAGTTAATGATGAGCCTGATCAGAATGTGTATATGCAGATTTTGGTCCACAGGTCCCCCTGGCTGGGGACAGAGGAGGACTTCAGGGACCAGGCTCCCACTCAGCCTGATCCTGCACCCCCAAAGCTGCACTGGCTCCCAGGGGAGCAAAAGGAATCTGGGAAGAGATGTTAATGGGCTGAGGCTGAGACCTGAGCTCAAACCCCAGGGAGGGGCTCAGATCTCAGGTGCCAATTCAGGCTCATCTCTAACTTGGGTACAGTCTGCTCCACTTGCCCAAAAACAATGGAAAAAAGAAAACTGGGGGAAAAAAGACAGAGAGATAAAGAATGCACTTTGTTGGCTTCCGTAAATACAAGCAGAAATTGTTCCAATATATTTACTATGTCTGTTCTGAAAGAAATGTGCAATAACTTCACTGCAATGGATACACAGGCTCTATAACAAAACTTCTAGATCCCTCTGGAAAACTGCTTGCCCATCCCCCGCTCCCTGTGTGCCTGACCCACCTCCTGATAATCAGGTCTTTTAAAAATGACAAGCTGGAGGAAGGATCACCTATGCTGCTATGAAGTAACTGTGCCAGTAGGGCATGTTACCTTGGGAAATAAAAATGTCTGTCCATGCAATATAATGTTTTTCTATGTGCTCTAGATATTGAGCTGAAAAGTGAAGAGTCATCCCCGAAACGTTCTACGATTATCAACATATTTACTATCCACACTTAGGTTCATCAACTCCCAACCCACCAATCTTTTTCAGACTCGAAAAAGTGAGTACTAAAATAGGATTATTAATTTGAGATGAAAAGAGCATGACGCTTAAACCCAACAACACTGCACCTTCCAAATCATCTGTGCAAAGACAAGTCCTGGCCCAGTGACTACAGGCAGGACTGATGATGCACAGTCTGATACTGCTCTGTGAGGGCTTCCAATGGGGTGTCCCCAAAGCACTGGGTTACAGCCCAGCCTGGAGCACACATGACAGTGGAGAGCCTCCTGAAGACTACAGTGCCCACTAAGCCTGCTTTAGCCACCCCATGTCTGGCTGAAGCCTGACCAGCACAGTGCCACCAAGCAGACTGGCAGCTCTGTTTGTGCTGTCAGACCCCAGTATATCCCAGTGCTGAGGAAAACCCTGGGAGAGAGGCCTGACATGCACAAGTGGACACAATGTGATGCTCAGCATGGAGCGGCTGAGGGGTGGCCACAGCTGAGCAACGGCCATAGGGGACATCCTTGTACATACTGAATCCAACCCAAGTCAGATTTCCCAGGTTAGAAAATCCCTTAGCTTTTAATTGTGAGGAACATGTGTGGGGTTGGTGAGCAGCTGTGAAGTTTCCATACACAGTCTGGTTTCTGTATGAAATCCCTTGAATTTATGGGAGATCTCACTGGAATAAAAGACACTCGGTAAATATGGGTTGCAGAATCAGGATCTGTAACCATTTAAATAACTGGTGAATTATTAAATCAACAACAAAAAACTTGTGTTTTTTTAGGAGAAGGCAGAGCACATGGCACTTGCCTCTGCCTTGCAGGGCTGTGCAGTGTCACCCTGGGCACCTCGAGCGCAGGTCGCGCCGCTCGGCTCGCAGGACTCTGCTTCTGAAATTTTTGAATACTGCCACACAAGAACTAAAAATTGTCACTGTCATCTCTCAAAGAGTTAAACAAACAATATTAAAATACCATCTTCTGTCACATTTAAAGGCAGTTGGATATGTTTTTCCTCTATATTTATATATACAGAGTTCTGATCTAGAAAAACCAATACAATAAACCATTTTACGTTTAAAAACAGGCAGTCTTTGGTGACGCAAAGGCAGAGATTTTCTTTGTTACCTTCTGCCTATTTCACTCTGTCTCATGAAATGAATATTATTGGCACTGTCAGAAAGTTCGAGATACTGCTCCACAGATAGAACAAAATATCCATCGTAGCCTTGTACCCGCCCAGTGCTTAAAAGCTGCTGTTTCTCTCCATCTGTCCATGCCCGAATTCCTTCTTCCCCCTCCTGCAGCCGCCTCTGCTCCTTAGTCCAGGCCTGAGCCACGGCTCGCTGCCTGGCTATCTCCAGGACATGGTTCTTCTCCTCTTCCACCGTGGTTCCGTAGCGCACGTTGAAGCAGAGCGCACCGTGCTGGAGCTGGATGTCGGCGAAGCGTCTAGTCCTGCCATTGATCACTGACGTCATCTGCGACACCGTCACGTTGACGCCGTTCTCCAGGATGCGACGCCCCCCGGTGCTGCCAATCAGGGCCAAATCTTCTTCCAAAGAGCCCAGCTTGATGAAGTAATGGGTGTCCCGGCCCTCAATGGTGAAATGCAGGTTCTCCAGATAATGAGCATTGTTGAGGATGGCAGCAATGCGCCGGCTGTCCTCATTAGCCACCCCGATAACGTCAGCTGTCACTATACCGTCCTTTATAGCGAATTTGATGCCTTTTCCAAATACTGAAGGAACAGCTGCAAATCTCAGTTGCTTCACTCCTTCAGAACACTTGCCATTGCTATACCTGGGTGTCATAGGAAGTTGGTCCAAGGATATGAAGTTTCGGAGTTGCTTTTGTAGCTCACATTGAATGCCAAGGATGGTCTGGAAAAGAAAGTATCAATTAAGTTTGAAGGCAAGGTACCTTGAAGTTCATTAGAGTATCTCACCCTGCTCATCTCTTAATTGCTTAGAATGGATGTTCAATTTGTTTGGAAAGTATCGTGCACACCTACAGAATGTGGTTATATGTACAGGGTTTTTAATCACTTACGGTAGCACTTTCTGTCTCTTGGATTCCTTCATTTCTAGGAAACAAATGGAAGTGTATTTATCACAAATGCTATTTTTGTATTTGTTTTTTTATTTTTCCTCCCCCTTGAACTGTTATTCTAATGGCTGGTTTTTCAGCCATTAGCAGCTCAGGGAAAACTGAATTCAAAGCTATGCCTTTTCATGTGGCTCTGCTTAGTCTCTGTGTGTTTAATTACATCTTCTGTAGAACCATGGTAATGAATTTTATAGCCCATTCTTTAAGGAAAGCAGGTTGTGAAGTTCTTGAGACACTAGAATAGTAGACAAGTACATCACATCTGTAGATCTTGCTCCCCATAGAGGCTAGAAGAAACTTCAGTTCTCTGTCTATTAACACTATACCTGTCACTACATCTTTTCTGTGCCTTGGAATAGCTTAACATCACAAAGTGATAATTTTCCATGCACATGCTCCTACATCTGGCATGAGCTCTGACCTTCCAGCCTTCTGTACTTGGTGGATGGTAACTGTCTTAAATGCTGGGAACATGAATGTGAACTCTCAGTTGCTCTATGCTTCTCTTTCTTTCTATGATTCTCTTTCATTCTATGCTTTCTTTACAATAGAGGAAAGGCATCTTTACAAAATCATGTACCTTTGTTAACAGATGCTCATATGCAAAATGTGAATGCCTGCTCCGAATATTGGTAGTTGGTCCTGTTGCAGTCACACTGATTGCCTGTCTCTTTTGTTACTGAAAACAAGCCCTGGAGTAAGACTAAGATTTAGAGACCCCTTATAAATCCATAGCAGCATTTCTGTTTCCTGCAATAATTATGCAGAGGTACTGAGTTGTAAAGCTGTTTCTACAGTCGGTGATTTTCCAGTGCTTGTCGCATCTTTGCTAACGAAGATGAAAATCTGCGGTTTTATTTTTTTAATTCCACAAAATTTTCTGTGGGTTTTTTTCAATATTCACACAAACACTTCTACCCTTCTGCCCATCCTGCACCTCAAATTTGGATATTTTCTCTATAAATAGCTGCAAATTTTCTTCACTGTGCTGCCAAAAGCTTCTCCTTGAACCTCTGCTCCACTCTGATGCCAGTACGTAATTGACAACATTAAAGTTTCTAGCATTCTTAAACAATTTATTTTGCCTATTACATTGAAAGATACAGTCACATTTTTTCCTTGGTATCAAATTTTTTTGATTAAAACTCCTTAATTTAGTATTAAAAGCAGCTGAAGAGAATGTTTGCTAACCTTTCCAGGATCCCACTCCTGGGTTTTTGTTTGAAGTTGTAGAAGTTCATATGTTGTCCCCAAAGCTTCTATCTCTGGTTTTGGGAATCCAGGCAGCACGTTGTGCAACTGGAAACCAAACAGCTCTAGCCAACTTCCAATGTCTACAAAACAAGAAAAGAATGCTGGCAAAAAGGCTCATAAATCCTAGAAAAAGTGAGGGCAGCCTGCAGAAATTCTAGCTATGCATAAATAATTATTTCACATCAATTTATGTTTCCTGCACTAGCTACAGCATTTATTGTAGCAAAGAAATTATTTGGTTACACAGCATAGCTATACTCAAATCAATAGCGTTCCTTCTATCTATTTAGAATAGAAAAAATTCAAATTAAGCTGCTTCCATTCTTCCCCTAATTTTAGCACTGAGAAAAGCAACAGAAGCAGCTATTAATTATTTTCTTGGTTACCATAAATGTTAAAGAAAACAGATCAAGCTCAGTAAGATGCAATCTATTAAAGAAATGACTTCAATAGATTTAAAATTAGGGACTTTCTGGCTGCCAAAATTTCAGGAATGCTGAATCCATAACACAATTCGAGAAAAAGTTTTATTTTCATTAGAGACATTTTCATGAAAGATAGGTTACTTTTACCTGTTGTATACTTAGCAACATCTTGGATTTTGCCAACTGGGTAATTATTTTCAAATGAGTAGAGATTAAATGGTTGTGGGACAGCATTCAGGTGCTTCCATATACGGTGATTTGGTGTTGTCCACCGACCAGCAATGACATCATAGTCCCGCTGACCCAGATGAACTAATTTAGTAAGAGAATCATAGAGTCCTCCATGAAAACCAATGATAACCTCGAAATCTGGATTAGTGTCCTGGTAGATCTCTCCATATGGGGTGTACAAAATTTCTTTTATGACTTGGCCTCGACTGCTAAATACAGCTAGAGGTGTCCCAGTGTTATCACAAGCAACATAATACTCTTCTCCACTGCTTAATTCCATTGCAATGAGATGACCTTGCAGATCATAATACAGGGATGTTATTTCTGAGCTTGTGTGATTGTACAAGTGAGTAACTCTTATTGGGTTGGAGAGATCAGCATAAAAGAACTGTAAGTGTTGTCCCAGGCTTGATTTACTTGCAACTCGTCTTCCAAGACCATCATAACAGTATTGCACAGTCCAGCCAGACACTTTGTTATATGCTTTGTTCAGCAAACCATTAGAGTTGTACTCAAAGATCTCATTGCCTCTTTGCCTGAGAAAACCATCTTCGTCCATTTTATATTGAATTTCCCCAAGCCTGGTAATGCGATCTCTCAGGTCGTATCTCAGAGGAGTGAGGCGCGCGCTGTTCCCATGGCTCAGCAAGTTGATGTTGCCATTAAGATCATAGCTGTAGCGCCACTGGGTTTTATCATTCACAGACACAGTCTGGAGCTGACCATCAGCATCATATTCATAAAAATACCTCGTAATATTGGCATCTACACCCACACGTATGTCACAGATCACCATGCGACCCATGTTATCATACTGGATGGTCATCCAGTAAGCAATAGACTTGAGAATTTCATACTGTACTTCAATCACCTGACCATTGGCACTGAAGATTTTGGTATGCTTCATCACAGTGGTGGTTATAACTTGGTTTAAATCGTAATTAATGACACTGAATTTTCCAAATTGTTCAGTCCTGCCAGAAACATCGACGTAACGGTACAGATCTATGGGAAGGGGCGTCTCGTTGATCATGGCCTGCATGCTCGTGACACGGAAGTTGTTATAGCTGTAGTCAAATCTGGCATTTACAAGCCCTTCTTCACTAAACCTGAAGATTTGGCGACCAATAAGTGGACCTGTCCAAAACAAATATGGGAGAGAGGAAAAATAAGAAAAATAATGATTTATGCCCCTGGTTTACTTACCCTACAGATCTAGGACAGACAGGACATGACCTGACGTATGCCCTTTAGCCTTACTACTCCTTAGCTGTCTCAGAAAATACCATTAACTAAGAATATGTTAGATTGTTCTCTCGCAAACTTTTATTAATGCTTGCTCTACAAATTATTTATATTTTATTAATATTTATTTAAATGAATGCTGTTTTACTCATAATTATGATTTCTATACAAGATAATTCTAAACTGAATTTATTTCACACAGTGATTTCCTCCCTCATATAAGCAGTCCTTTTGAATTTATGTTATATTATGGTGTAAACAGGGAAATTTGAAAATAAAAACAATAAACCAACTTGATTTAGTATTTAGCAAATATCAACACAGAGGAATAAAACCAACAAAACATTCTAAGATCTATTCCATACCAAGCAATAAAAAGAAAACTGTATTTCAAGTGGGACAGCTATGTTCACCTATGGATGCAGACACAGAGATATACGCACATATTTTTCCAGTGAAACATAAAATATAAGAACCTGTAAACATAAAAATAGTGGAATTTCATGCCAAGTAAGAGCAAGTTCAGGGTGTCGTGAATGATGAGTGTAATATTTTAAGGAGTCAAAAACTTTAGCAAAATAGTCAGACAAACCTGTTTGCCTGTATCTGATGGTACAGATGAACCCATCATGCATTAAATGTATTGTTTTAATAACCCCAGAAGATTCCTCGTAGGTGAATGTGACTTGCGTAGTGTCATACAGGATCTCGGAGAGCCGGGACTGCTTGGTGTACTTGTACAGGACCCTGCGGCCCGTGCCGGGGTACAAGGTCTGCAGCAGCCGCCCGTCCCTGGCCAGGTCCTGGATGAAGGCGGCCCCGCTGTCCGGAGGGGTGTAGATGTTGCGGTAGTAGCCGACGGACAGCATGGTCTGCAGGGCATGGCGCACCATGCTGGGCATCGTCACCGACTGCAGCGACTCCGACTGGTCGTACTCGAAGATGTAGCGCCGCTGGCTGTGCAGCAGGAGCATCACGGACTGCAACCAAACAGCAAGAGCACGGTAAGGGGCGGATCAAGCATGTGGGGATCCAGCTAGTGAGTGCCTGAAGGTTATGGAAATGCTGAAACAACCACTCACTCTTGTTGTTTGCTCTTACTCTTTGTACAATTCCAAGTGAAGCTTTCAGCTCCAGGAGACCTGGCCAGCAAGGTGATACAGAGCAGGAGGTAAGTCTAGTAAGTCTAGTGGTAAGGGTCTCCAAACTGGAAGGCAGATGTGACTCTCAGTAGCATTTCAGCCTCATGCTGACTTGCTATGTTGCTTTGAAATATTTAGGGTATCCACTCAGAAAGCAATAACAGAGGGAAACTCTTCCTCACACACAGGCGGAGCATCTGCACCAGCAGATGTATCTAGAAGAACTGGAAAGCTTTGTGCATGTACGAGGTGTTTAGCTTTTATTGGCATTCTGTTTATCTCCAGCACAGATCTAGCCCTTTTCCACTGTATTGTCTTTTAAATACACAATGCCCCAGAGTTCATAATATCTCCATGCTTACAGATGGATGAAAATACTCTGCAGATTCTTTGGTGTGACTACTTCTATTGTTTACTTTTAATGTTTACAAAGAATATAATTTCTATACAGGTACTTGGTATTTGCCCTGTGTTGGTTAATTGTGGCTAGTTAATGAAATATGATTTGCTTATCTGGCAGGTGAATGTGCAAGCACAGCAGACTTTTTCTATTGATAATTAAAGTTTGGGTTCTGTATCCCTTCTCACCCACCATGTAAAGTCACAGTGTCACAGAGCACAAGCCGGCTAGTAAACAGTCACTGTTGAAACAAAGATAATGAAAACACAGAATGAAAATACATGGGGGAACTCTGTAGCCTTCCCCCAGCTTTAGCAAGTGGCTTGGCAGGACCAGAACACTGCACATTCCTTGCAATAGCTGAGTTGTTCTGGAGCACTGGCACTGCCCAGGTCTTAGCCCACAGCTCAAACCTACCATGCACATAAGCAAATTTGTCAGGCTTCTGCAGGACTGAGACATCATACAAAACAAACTCTTACATGGAACAGCATGGCTACTTTGTCATAGAGTATTGGGGAAAGAAAAGAGAAGAAACAGGATCTTTTCCCCTCTAAGCTCAAAAATCTTCTCTGGGAAGAAAACACAATAGATCAGCCCTGCAGCATGTTAAGTAACACTGGCTCTGAGCCCCTTTTCTCTGACAAAATAAACCAACTGCCCATTCAAGGGGCCAGAGATAGGCTCAGCCTTGGCCATCCTCTCTGCACCCCCAGCCCCCTGCCTGCCCAAGATGTGTCTCTTCCTGCCCTTAGCAAAAGACATCTGTCACCTGTACAGCATCCAGACAGCACCAACATATGCCACTCCAGGTCACTCTCTGCCAACTGGTGACGACAGACCTTCACACCGAGCATTTTCTGATCACTTTATTGCTGCTCCACCAACCATTTCCAACATGCACCGTGTTTATTTTGTTTCCACCTTCAGTCAAGAGTCTCCAGTCTGCAGTAAATCACTGGCTGAACTCTCTCCTAGCACTGCTGTGATGCCTCTCTCTATATACTGCTCCCGTGCCTGTTTTTAAGCTGTCTGCCATTGACAAAGTATGAATAACAAGATCAGAAACATCCCCAATATAATTTTAGTGCCCCTGTGTACCATTTTCACAACACTTTGTGGCTTTTTCACTTTTGTTCAGGATAGTAAAAAGATAGAGAAGGGCTGGAGACTGAGTATCTTCTCAAGCCTATTAGATGATACCATAAAGGGAAAAAAAAAATAATTCCCAATTCATTCTAATAATATTACAATAGATTTTTCAACTCTGCACAAATTGGGTTCTAATTGTTTTAAAGGATTTCGGAGGGTAGCTCATAAAACATCCAAAAATCTGTCATTTTATTAAAGCAACCAGAGCCTGGTCAACCACATAATGATTGATGCCGTATGGTGTATCAAGATAAACAGCCAGTGGCCAATTACTGGGAGCTCTGCTGGGAATAGACAAATGCTGAGCATCACCACTAGATGTCATTTCTGCCCAAAAGACACACACAGACACTCATCTGTTTTGTCTGCCAGATTTTGGAAGTGAGCTGGGAGTATTCAGGAGATTTTATAACAGCATTAACTAATAGAGGAAAGTGACCAAACAAGAGATCTTGTTTGATCTTTGAGATTCAGTTTTGGCCAAGCTGAATCTCATCAGTAAGAATTATTTACAATGCTAATGTTGTAGTACTTTTTAAGATCTTAATTATTTGAGCTAATTTTCTAAGGGACAAAGATTTTTGAAGATGTACAGTTAACTCATCAAGTGATAAAAATGAAGAATTAAATAACTATGAATTGGAAGCAACCTATATAATTGATTTTTTTTTTCATGTAAGGAATTATTTGGTCTTACAAGGCTTCAGACAACCTCTAGCAATCATTACATAATTAACACAATGAGTTATTGACTTTAATGGAGCCACAAAGCTATATTTCAATGTCTAATTTTGACAGTGAATTCATCTTTTTTTGGCACAACGAACAACAGTCATAAAAGTACATTAAATAGCTGGGAGATTATTGTCCATGGTCTGAATGACTCTATAATTTTAATGACAAGTTACAGCATTACCCAAGCTACTACCTGAATCAGTAAACTTTTGCCACTTGCTTCTGCAAAATCAGGATTTGGCCTTTTGTGTAGAATTCTAGAATAATAGCATTAAGTTATAAGACTCTATTTATGAGCTCATCATAAACTAAGAACAGACAAAGTGGCCTGGAAAGATAAGAAGCATACATCTTTCAAAAACAGGTCCAAAAAAAAATAAATAAGAGATTCCTCCAAAAGGCACATTGCCCAAATATTTGAAAGCTGCACAAAATGCCTGTTTACTTGTAATTTGCAAAAGAGCATACAGACAAAAAAGCCCTGACAAATTTATCTGAAACAAACTTCTGAAGCTCCTGGGGTTGCCAATCTTGTTAATACATGCAAGAATCACACTGCATGCAGTCAAGGAGGAATCACATTTTTATGCATTTTCCAGTCTTGATCATTTTTTTTTCACTGGGTTAGGTTTAAATTTTTTGAGGATCAAGCTTAAATACATTCAAAATAAGTACAGCACAATTTATCTTAAAAGTACACATTTGGAACTCTTCAATATACAAGTAACTTCAAAGTCACTGGATTTCCTGTGTGATTTCCTCCTATCAATGTTACCTCTTCTGCCCCCACCCCCCATAGCCTTTTTCCTGTGGTTTACAAGTTCAGAGAAAATGTTCTGCTAACTCAGGGTATATTGGATAGTCCAAGATGTTCCTATTTAAAAAACTTTGAGCATGAGTTTGCACTGAGTTATGAAAGCTTTAAAAATAGAGACTAGCTTTCCAGTTTTGAAAGACAAGACCGAACAAAACGTTACTACAGATGAAGATGTTCCTCCTTGGTTTGTACAATATTTATCTCTACATTTTATGACCATTGCCTCTAGATATACATGCAACTTATAATATTCAGGGAATTTAGATGTGAAGTCATCATAAAAGCAATAACTCATTTCATATTAATATTTCCCCCCCAAATGCCCCCCCCTTAAATAATGCAGTAAGCTTTCTCCTCACAGGATCAATCCCTTGTTTAATATACAGCACTGAACAGGTAAGCTTGTGCTCATGGGCTCCTCATTTTAGCATAAAAGAACTGTGTTTGTGGGGAGGAAAAAAGTTCTCTTTCAGGACTGTTATCTTTCTGACTGTTATCCAGGGTATCAACATGATTTTCAGCAAGTTAGGGTGTCCTTTGTTCACCTGAACTTGGACTGAGACCAGAAAGTTGTTTTGACCTACCAATTAAACAAACCTGTAGTGCTGATAACTTTCTTCAGAACTAAACTGAAGGTTTGAGCAGGTGACATGTAGGTCTGAGCATATCCAGAGACATTTTTATCTAGTTATGTAATTCTATGCATTTTCTGGTTTAAAAGTCTTAAACAGTCTTGCAAGAGGTAGCATTATAATGTAGTTCAAAATATAATAAATAAATAAATTTATATAATACCTATTTATAATTTATAATATTTAAAGTATTTATACAATAAAGATATATAATATAATAAACCATATTTTTTTTTTACTTTGGCATAAACCCCACTTTTAAAATAATTTACCTTTTCTAGATATGTGTAACTCCATATTTTACCATCTGCCCATGTTCTGGAAATGATGTTCCCACTTGGATCATACTCCATTTTCTCAGTCCAGGTTCCTCTTTGGATATAGGTGACTAATCCAGAGTGTGAATAAGTGATATTGACCTCATTGTACTTGCTGATGGGGGACCATAAAATGGGGCGTCCTGTCTGGTCATACATAATTCGAAGAGTGAATTTTCGATGATCATCGTAAATCTTTCCTGTTCTGGTGACATGGTCAAAGTCAATGGAGAGCAGGTTTCTGTTGTGGGTCTAAACACAAAGATACAGTACGGTAAGAATACAATGCATCCTAAGCATACCCAACACACCCATGTCTGTGTCAGCTCTAATCAAAGTGAGCAATGGTTTAACATTGTGACTTGGGCCTTACTGAAGACAAGAAAATACAAAAGATTCAGATGAGAAACAGAAGGACCAAAAAAAAAATAAAAATTGTTCCTTGCATTCAGTGTTATTATATTTGGCATTACAGATTGTTTCCACGTGCTAAACCCTCACCTCTGCTCTCACCTTTTCCTGAATTTTTCTTCTTCTCAGCTGTGGATAAAATTCTTTATTCCAGCCAAAAATGTGTAGTTAAGCCTATGAACTAAGAAAGATCTACTATCTCACATCCTCTCTTGTGCTCTGTTAACACTGACAGGTCAGCTGCTGCTCTGGGACAGCCCTCACAGCCCAGCTCACATCCTGGTGCTGCAAAGGGCAGAGCTGTGCTTGCAGCTCCTGCAAACCCTGCTCACCAGTGTCCTCATCCTTCCTCACAAAAGCACCTCACTCCCAGACTCCTGAAAGCCAGCAGCAGCTGTGCCTGGTACTCACCATATTCCTTGTTGCAGCTCTCACCACATCTGGGACCAGCAGCTCACTGTGTCTGACAGATGGAACACAGCCCAGTGCTCAGTTTGAAATCAAGTTCAAAACTGAGTCAGATTCATGAAGACAAAATACATTTATCCAGTGCTATCATCATCTGCCTCCTTAGATCATTCAGTCACTGGGAAATCTCTATTAAACACCATTTAAATCAGATATATAATTCAGAGAACCATAAAATATTGTTCATTGACATGTCTTTTTCAGATCAATGCTCAATGTGCTTGTTGCATTAATCTACCACATTTTATCTGATCACTCTATTCTCATTAATAACTTCCTTGCAGCACAGACAATGCCAGAGCAGGTGTCAGCACAAAGCATGGCTCAGTGCTTGCTCCTCTCTGAGACCTGGAGGCACAGGCACAAAGTAAATGGTTAATAAACCTTGGTTAATAATTCAAGATGTGATTAGGATGAACTTTTCTTTTTTGTTCCTCTATTTTTAGATACAAAATAATCTGAGGATCTAGAAGAAGCAGGTGTTCTTTCTTCAACTACCATTTTTGGGGCTCTATATACACACGTCTAATGGTGCTCACTTACAATAGCTGTAAAATACCTATATACCCCAGTAGAGTGCTGTAACTATTACAATTTATGCTCTAATGATAGTAAAATGTGATGCTCAGTTAAACTATGTTTGCTTTTGTACTTGCTTGATGGTTTAGGTTTAACATAATATATTTTTTATCAAACTTCTGAAACTTCTTAAAATTTCTGAAAAAAATCCTCTTGGCAGCAAAACAACTGAACAGCAAGCAGGAGGTATACCCTATGTCATATTAATTTGTGTTCTATGTACATGTTTAATGTTCTTATTGCTATTATTATCATTGTAGAATGCAGCTAGGACAGAGAAGAGCCTCAAATACAAATTGCTTGCAATCTGAATTTCAGGGACTATACAACAAATAAGAATGAAAACCAAACAGAGGCAGAATTAGCAGTGAAGTGGAAAGCAGCAGTAATTGAAAACTCACAGAGTTAAAATAAGGTTAAAATACTTCCCTTATATTGCACATTTTATGTCTCATTTGTTTACTTTCTTATATTAAAGTTAAGTTTAACACCATTCTCAAAGCAAGACAGGATCATAAATGGGTAGAAGGACTCATCCCAATGTTGCTATTGACAAGCTGATTTCAAATTCCAGTGGCTTCATGAAATGACTCCTCCAAGATCCATAAACCATAGTAAGGAGCCCCCTGAGAGTGGCTTGAACTTGTGTTCTGCTATGAGCCAGGAAAAACTGGTTTCTGAAAGCAATGTCAGGTTGGAATACCAGCTAATGAAAATAGGGAGAAAATTCAGCTGACTTCAATAATGTTAGAAGTGCATAAAAATATATATTTATTCTATATTTATTAAACATTTATTGACTCTAGTTCCAGTTTTAGTTTTTTAGCTAGAAATCTTGCAGGGTAAATATCACATAAATGCGCACTTCTTTTGATCTAATTTCCAAGCATATCCTGCCCATCCTGCCTGATGTGTAAGTCAGATGAGATAATTGCATTCTTTCCTTGTCTGTGTTTTGATTTGAGCCAATGCAAACTCATATAACCCTGGCAGAGGACTTGGTCCCATCTTTAGAATTTGATGTAAGACTGGTAAATAAAGGCAGATAATTTGGTAAATGCAATAATGAACATGGCTGTTAAAGCCTGTGTCTGCAGGACTTTTGAAATGAGGCCAGTGAGTTACTTCTTTTGTTGTTATTAAAAAAAAAAAAAAAAAAAAAAGCAAAAATAAGTAAGACTGGCCAAGCATTCAATTTTCAATTTTGTAGACACTTAGTTATAAAACCTGGACTGCATCCAATGCCACGTTCCTCAAGTTATGCAAAAGTCAGGAGGGAGCAGAGTTGCATTCTAATCAGTGTATTACTATGCATCATGCTCATCAGATTTAACAGCAGTCTTTGCTTCATTTTTAGAAGTCAATTAAAATAGCAGTTCTTGATAAAAAAGAAATCTTGCTAGATTAAGATTGATGTTAAAATGCCTGATTGTACATAGATTTATTATTAATATAAAATGCATACGTGCCCACAGACTGTTTTATATACGTTCAGGAAGTGCTGGGGCAAGCAGTTCTTCACTTAAAGGAAACCTGTGGTTAATTTCTGTTTCCCTAATTGATTTAGACCCTGAGATAAAGTTTACTGTTCCAGCATTTCAGTTAACTTACTCACTTCTGTCCTATCTCTAGAGCAGAATCCACATCATGCAGAAGTCAAATTTTTTAAAATCCAGTGTTTCCAGCATTATTCAGAACATGCTAACAGTGACCTCTTTCCAAAACTGGAAATAACACTAATAGAGTGACATGCTTTCAAGATGGTTGCTAATTGCTATTAGAATCAAAAAAGGTAGGACCAGGCAGAGATGGAAAAGCTTTATTCTCTTTCTTCTCTTCAAGTAGGTCATCCTTTATCTCATCCCCAGCTACCTGCCTTCTAATTTATACCTTTTAGCAGTCAAAGCCGTTTGTTTCACTGATGGTATCAGGACTGATTTCTAAGTAACATCTTTATACCTCATTTCTATGCTTTTTTTTTTTTTTTTCTTTCTCAGAAAACTCTTCCATTGTGCTGTATTTTTTCTTTAACTGAGGCTCCTGCAAGTCTGTTCATTTCCACTGAGAACTGCTCCAATCCCTGGAGCTTTTCTTTACATATATTTTCAAAGTTCAGCATAGTTCTTCCTGCCCTACATTGCAAGCTTTCTAACACACTTCTTATTGTGCCAGGCATGGCATATTAAACGTTTAAATACTTTATTTTAAAAATATAACTCACTAAAAGTTTACAGAAAGTCTGCCCAGAATCTCATCCAGCATAATGACTTCCAATGATGTTATCTTTTTCTTTCCCAGCAGTACTCAAGGATCTGTCCACAGTAAGTGCTAAATTCATTTCATTAGTTGGTGTACTGTTCCAAACACACTGTAGAATGGTACTTTTGTTCCTGCTGTGCAGCATTTTCTATAATCACCAAGATAAGAGAGCTGCCTCTGGGTAGATTTCTTTGCTGCATTGTTCGAGTTCCTTCCATCTCCACTGACTCTCCATTCCACCAGCATACCATGAAGGCATCTCCGTGATAAAGATGAACTCCAGGATCCAGTTATTTCTGCTATTCTCTAAAGTCCTTCTTCATGGTATTACCAGCCTCAGTAGTCTGTCTGTCCCTTTCCCTTGTGCCTATTTACATGGTGTCTCCTTTGTACAGAATACAATTGGACTTGATGTTCTTAGAGGTCTTTTCAAATATAAATGATTCTATGATTCTAACATTTCTCCTCCTTTCCACTCTAAAATCCTCCTTTTAGAGGAACCTGTGCTATCCCACCAGGTTCCCTCCAGCCTTGCCCTGACAGCTGTCAGGAAAAGAGCACTAGAGCTCAGTACAGCCACGGGAGTCAGAACAGTCAGGACTGCAGTACAGGCAGCTGGCTTGTTCTTCTGAGCAGGCAGGGACAATTCTAAGTCCTCTTGATCTTGGATAGGTATAAAAAGACATACCTTACAGAAATAAGAATGTGATGTTCAAGAGCTATGTTGCTAGTGCATGCTTTTAGAAGGACAAAGAGTAAAAGACATCAGCATACCAAAATTATTCTTATGCTTGTCTTTCACCTTCCATCCTCTCTCTGGATGAAGGGGAAGAGGGAGGAGGAGGAATACATGTGTGGTTTTGTCCACCAACAGCCTATTCCAGAGGCAGGTCAATCAGTTGACCTCTGCATACCATGTTGCAACATTTCAATACACATCTTATGCCTCCAGCCAGAATACATTTAATCCTAAACAATTTGTGAATTTCCTTTTTTTTTTTTTTGCCAGGCAGTGTTAAAGATCACATAGAAACAGGTGAAAATGCCAAAGAAAGTGCAATCAATTTCAACAACACAAAATACAAACTGCATAATGGTGAAACTCTGCAAGACGAAGCAGTTGTATTAAATAGAATTGTGATAAACAACTAGTCCCTGGCAATGTAAGCAGAATAGATGACTGACTACATCCTTTCTTTATGAGCTTATTACATAAGATACTTGTAGAAAAAAATGCCATACAGTTATTTAAGCACAAAGTCACACAGAAAGCCTCCAACTGAGTAGGCAACATAAGCCAAGGAAGCCACAGTTTGGATCCTGCCATCTTAACATGTTTATCATGGTGCTAAGTTCAGCTACCTCCCCAGACAGGACTAGAGGCCTCATGCTAATTTAGAGAGGAAGGAGGCAGAAGATGGGCAAGAAAAACTAAAGTAAGTTTTTGCCCACTTGCAATATCCTAAAAAGTAACTGTGACTGTCAAATCTGAACAATGGCATTTCAAACACGTGTTTTACATACAGTATCCAGTCTGGCCAGATCTTAGAAGTCTTGCATTTTTGATTGAACAGTTGAAAAGCAAACAGATGGTACACTTCCAAAAAAACCTATACCATATAGTATCTCATAATCAAAATGAGTTTGTTTTGATTTTGGTGGTTTTGACAATCCAGAGATTTTAATAATCATATATGTATATTTTCAGAGTTAACAGGTACCTTCATACATAAATCCTATCCAGAGAGGTTGTAGTCAATAACAGAATATTTTTAAGGCAAAAATTCCCAGTTATACTACTAGTGCAGGAATTTTAAGTGGTATTCATGTGAAAACCAGAACTGATTTAATAAAAAAACCTGTTTAGCAAAGTAGCAATCTCTTTGAGCCATGGTGTTATGTAATTACATGCTAAATGTTGACCATCTGTCACTGTACTCACAGGTAAAAATAAACCAACGATGCAATGTTAAAGCAAGTCTTTTTTGGAGCTGTGGTGTAACCCAGCCAGAGGGAGTTGGGGGTCTGAGAGCATGTGGCAGAGGGCAGAATTAATACACAGACTGTCTGGATACACAGGGAGGCTCTACATTGCTCTGAGTCGCAGGAAAAGCACTGGCCAGGACACCCAAAGTGCTTTCTGCAAGAGCCTCTGCCCTGGGCAGCAGCTAGCACCCCTTAGCTCCCCCAGAAAAAAGAGGGTTGATAGATCTGAGAGAGGCAAAATGTGTCTCCAACTTTGCTGTTGTGCCAGTTACTACACACTGTCCTTTGCTCACAGCTTCTTCCAAAGCCATAATTAAGCTCTTAGTTGAAAAAGAAGAGGAAGAAAAGAAGTAATTATGTCTTGAGGTCAAATCTTACAATCAAAATCAAGCAGAGATCAAACATCCCTGAGACTGTTGGAGGAGTTGAGTTTTAAAATTCATGGCTGGGGCCCACCCACCACTGATACAAAATTTTCATTCTTAGAAAGTATAACATTTCAATATGATTTCATTTCAATGACTTTCAAAGGGAACACTGCACTTACACAAGAGGAAGCCTTACCCTTAGCCTTCTCTCAAATGTAGAGATATTGCCTTTGGTTTGCTCCCTCCTTTGCCTCCATTCAATGAGATTTGAGTTATGCTCTCCAGGAAGGGAGATATTGCACTTTCCTAACGTGGGGCTGACAACCCCTGCTAGAATGTGAGGTTCCGTGTTAAGCGTGATTTCCATTCCACTGGCAAAGGTGACTCTCAGAGACCCATCTGGGCTGACCCGGTAGATGTTCTGAGTGTTATCTGTCAAAGAACAACAAAAATCAGAGAACAGAGAGAAGTTCAGATCTCCAGATTTATAAACCAAATGTTAGGCACAACAGGGCTGAGTTTGTAACCCAGGGAGGTTACAGACAGCTGAACACAAACTACAGTGTGAGTTCTGCAAGCTATAACCCCCAGGCCTTCCTAAGTCTGAATAGCTTTTTATTACATTTGGCCTGATGATTTCCATTGTGAAGGTTTCCTGCAGCAGGAATAAAGAATTTTTGCTTTCAGCTTAAAAGTATGTAAAACCATAAGCTGTGTATTGACCACTAATATTGTGATGATTTTAGCAGATCCCAACAGGAAAATGTACTGCTTGAACAACTGCAAGAGTATCTGAGGTCAAACAAGAAAGCTGTTTTCCAAATATCTGGGATGACAGCCAGTCTCCCATTCTGTCCCTTTTCCCTGTGTCATTGTACAAAAAGCTCATCCTCTCCCCATTAGCAGCAGGTTGAGCTGGTTGAGGCACAGGGATGATCAGCGACAAGGCTGAAGCCTGGTGCAACAGACCAACTGGGAAGTGACTGTTGGCAGAAAAATTAATGATCAGCAGTGAGCACAGTGAGCAGCTCCAGAGGCCCAGGACTGTGCCACAGAGGGCTGTTAAGGGAGCTGGAGTGACCCAGCACAGCCTTCCTCTCCCCAAAACTACCAGAAGTATGTGGAGGGTCCAGAGCAGGTCTCCACTGACAGCATATGAAGGCAACAGATATTGGAGCTCCTTTCCCTTGCCTGGGCAGTGTAATTCCTCTTCTGCAGGCAGAGCTGGGCCACACTGTCTGGCGTCTGCTCAGGCTGGGATACGGAGGTTCACGCAGCTCAGCTGCCAGGGGGAACTCCAACTTGTTAGGGCTAACATACGAAAGTCTCACCCTTACAGTGAGACTGAACTCACTCCAGCTAGGGAGTATCCAAAGCATCCTTTTTTTTTAAGCTAGTCCACACAGAAGTAACTGGTCCAGCTCTTGAGATATGAGTACAACAAAAACAGTAGGGTATGCCAGAAAGTAAAGATAATTGGATGTAAGGATACCACACCTGACTGGCTGTTCACACGGTGCTTTGTGCTAGTTTCTCAGAGATATGTAAACATGTAAATTATATGAATTAATATGACACATACAATAATAACTAGAGCTGTTAGTTTTTGGCATTGCCTGCTGTGTGCAAGCACTTTCCTGTGGCAGACTTGGATAATTTACCAACTTTGAAGTGTTTCAGATTTAAGGACAGACAGATCAGGCAGCAGATGAGGCAGAGAGCAGATGGAGTCACTCGGACAAAGCCTAACAGGTGACAGAAAAATATAATTATTTCTATTTATGCAGTGCTGTCTCTACTACCTAATAGTAAAGAGAAATGAGTGGGTATCTTGTGAGTTCTTCCTAGTTTTTTTCTTATAGATCAAAACTTGAGAGAAAGAAAAGTTCTGTGATGTGCTCAGTTAAAAATCTTTTTTCTAACACACCTGGAAAGACATCAGAGAGCTATTTCCCAGCAACTGCTCTCTCAAAGCCTGAACAATCCATTGACAACAAAAAAACCCAACAAGGACATTAGACCCCAGATCGATTAAACTATGTAAACCCAGAACTCTGGTGATAAATCTGCAAAATCTGGAGGAGGACGCTGGGGCACTTCCACTAGGCAGAAAGCAGGGGTTTTTTTTTGAGATGTATGATACTACCAGGTATATACTGTGGTGTCTACAGGGGTTGATTCAAAATCTTATCCCCGAGGCAGCCACCAGCAGAGGTGGGCAACATTCTCCCCCTTCCTACAAGTGCTGTCACCAGGTCACAGAACTACCAGAAAGAACACACAGTACTGGCCAAACGAAACATTTCAGTGTTAAAACATCAGTGGGACCTGTCTTTCAAGTATATCTTAGAATAACAAAGCTCAGTGTATTACAGGTTTGCCCAAGTCCTCCAAGCAGAAAGTCCAAGTCTGCTGAAGCAGAAAGTAGCATGTAAAGCCTGGAGACATCAGAGATTTCAATAATTAGATTTTATCTATTGGATTCTTCTAGAAGAAGAAGAATTAACTTGTGGCTTGTTTCTAACTGGTAGCCCAGGAGAATTATAGCTCTTTGTGCTGAAGCAAGGAAGAAACAAGTGAACTACTTTTAACATCTTTTTTGGCTGACAGTTTAAAATGCAGTAATGTCTAGGGTTTGAAACAATGATTAGGGAAGAAATAACATGAACAAAAATGCTTTTATTACCTTGTTTTAACGTATATATTGCAGAGGTAGCTGAGAAATTTGTGGCTGTGATCACATTCTCCCTGTTTGAAGTATCAAGTTCCACTCGTGTCAGTTTTTCAACATCACTGTGGAAGCTGCTGACTTCCCCTGTCGGGAAGGTTGCATTGGTCAGGTGGCCGTCAGAGTCATACCTGCAAAATGATGTTAAATAGCCATAAAAACACTATTGCTGTGCAGATACTCCTAAAAGAAGAAAAAGTAGTGAAAAAGTACAAAGCATTCTCAACACTGTGCACTAAGTAAAAAACGTAATTGGTCGATTTAGTAACTCAAAATGCATTCAGTACCTAGTCCAATGCCTGCTTGGAGTCTTTTTCAGTTGTGCTGGATCAAATACAACTGGGAATACTACGAGATGTTACCTACATCACTCAGCCTCTGCCAGAGGTTTCTGTGCTGCTCACAGCTGACTGGGGTTTCCCCCATTGGGCTGCGATGTAGGAACAAGGCCACTGGAGGTCACTCGGTGGTCAGGCATCCAACTCACCCCTAAAACGGCATTTTTGTACCCGTATGATTAAATATAACCAGTTCTTTCCTTCTGCAACACTTAAAAGCTACCTTTTGTCACAGATGTGTGAACCACATAATATGAGTGGTGAATGTAAAAAGGGGACCTAAAGCATAACAACAGTGATAAAATTAGATTGAATCTGCAGGAAATAAGTTGCCTACATGGGTTTTGCTCTTGTGTTTCGTTTCCCATGGGTCTACTTAAATCAGCAGGAACTTCTCACCTAGCATCTAGAGCACCACATTTCAGTTCACTTAAACTTCATCAGTGCAAAAGAAATTCTTTTAGCTCAAGGTACTTGATTGTTAATCTGGCTATGTTACGAGAAAGTCAATAATTAATTCCAGAGCTCTGGAGCAGCATTTCTAACAGGTCTTTTCAGTTCTACCAACATATTTCTTCTTTCTGATGGTTCACATGGAAACCATCACAGAGTATTGCTTGGTGCTTGATATTGTTTCATAATAATGCCTCACATCTTAAAAATCTTATTGATGCTGACATGTTTTTATTCACTTAAGACAACTCACTGATAGTGCAGAGTATTTGCATGAACAAAACCAACTCGTGTTCATAAAACAGAAATTTATTGTGCAGGTATGAAAGCATAATTAAGTTTTCATGTTTTATTAGCTGTTTCCTCTCACAGACCAAACTGGTATATCAGCTGGTGGAACTGCACTGTTGCCAATGAAGCTCTTCCAAATCACATCATCAGATGATCTGGCTTTGTCCTTCCCTTTAAGGTATTGACATAATTTCTTTAGGATCTTTATTTGAACCTAATTAGTCAGACAAAATCTCCATGTCACAAGAAGTATTGGAGAAAAAAAAATCAGGATTTTTTGTCTTTCCTCCAATATTAAAAAAAAATAGAGCAGCTGTTCTTTTTCAATTAAACACTGTTGAATGAACTAGTGACCATCTTGTGTTTTTTTGACAAATAAGTTAAAATTAATCAAACATTACATTCAAAATAATCTCTCTCCTTTTCACCTGCCCTTGTATATATTGTATGACTTATTTGCATTCTCTCCTTATGCTGGTTCTGTGCAAGTTGACTGGGTGCCACAGGCAGCGATTAAAATTGACTCAGATCACTACTTTTCATCATTAGAAAACTCCACAAACATCAGGCAGTTATATTTCATTTACTGCTTGATCAAACAGGTATGACAGCTTGGTAGGTTATTTGGATTTGCTACTGTACCACAGAAAATCCCCCAAACCTGCATTTTTAAGGTGCAAATACAGCTGTTTTATTGCAATGTACCTGTGCTCAAGACACAGGATCCATCTTCACTAAAGATCCAGTTTTGCTGCTGATAGTGCTACCCTGTCCAGCTGAAAATGGGATAAACTGTTCCTGGCTGGCTGGCCAGATAGGTGCTGACTTGTAATGAGACCCAAACACACACCAGAGGCCTCTCACTCATACAGATGGTCCCTCTGACTTCAAGGAGGACATGCAGAAGAGTGTCTCAGTATTGATTCCACAGCATGATCATCTAAAGGGTTTTTTTTTTACTTTCCAATTGCTCCAAGAAACTCAGCCCTCTGTACAGGTTCTGTCACCTTCCACATGATGAATAGCAGTACACTGGGACTCAGCTCCTGCAATGTCCTACCCATACTAATAGAGGTGGAATCATGACATATTTCTTAATGTTAATTTGGGGCTCAGTTATGCCACTGTTAATCATGTCAGTGACCATTTAATCACGCAAATAATTGCATTGATTTCAGTACTCACATGAGGAAGTGCTCACCAGTTTTTGAAATGCACACATGGGGATATTGCTTCACAATCCATTTGCATTTCTATGTGTAGCGCAGTTAAGAGTTATATCATTTCAAAGGGAAAGCGGTCTAATTAATTTTTTCAGAGAGAGTTGTTTCTTGCAGGTGTTTTCTTGTCCTTGATTTAATAGAGGCCCATTGCTTCCCCTCCACTTTTACAGCTTTAATGACACAATATTAAAAGAAATCTAGATGACTTAAAATTGTACATTAGCTATAATTATATGCAAGAGGTCTTTCAGCACTTCAGTTCCATCAGATTAGAGTAGATGGATGACAAGTACTTTTGTAGGTGGTTCTCTACCTCTTAATAATTTCCCTCTGCGAGTGAATCTGACATACAGGTAGATGTTCTGAACAGGTCATTATCTTTGCTCATATTCCCAAGTATGTGTGATGTGTTGTTAAACAAACCCATCCCTATTTCAGCTTGACAGTGCCATGGGTTGAACTTTTGGATGTGAATGCAAATCTAGCTTAAGCACAGAAGATGACTTCAAGGAATTTGGAAGTTCCAATTATCACTGATGCTCACAAGCAATTCATATATATAAATAAACCCTTCCAAAAATTCTAACTTTCAAACTGAAACTGGCTGTCAGCACAGAATGTGACCTCCCTGGAAAACAGTATTTGGGTAAAAGACAACTAAAGCCATCACAGCCCTGTTCATGGCAGCAGGTGAGCAGCATCTCCTGAAAGCACAAATGTTCAGCACAGAGGCGCTTACAGCCCCCTGCCCCTCTGACTGGAGCAGATCAGGTGACATTCTGTGTTTCAGTCATTGAGGAATTTGTAATGTATCATGAAAATTACTTCAGATATTGGACTGAACATAAATATTAATGACATGATTTTATTTAATTGACATTATTTAATTTTGTTGCTGTTTTTGTAATGATAAAGTTGTAATTATGTTAATTTTCCTTGACTGATGTAAGCTGGCAGGAGTGTGTGGTCATGCAAAGCCTGGACAACTCAAAGCATTGGTGAGGACAGTGTTACCCAGCCTGCAGTTAAAGCTGGGGAAGTATGTAAAACTGTATAAGTTAGCAGAATTTCTTTGTGTTAACCATATACATCATATAAATCCTTCCAGGCACAGGTACTTCATGAATAGATCTGTACTAAATACAGTGGGAGGCACTTGTAAGCAGGTAAAGTCCTTTTAAAGAACTTTCAACACTTGAGCCATACTTTAAAAAGAGGAAAAAGCAATAGTTGTGTGAAATGGTTTATGCTCAATGTCAGTGGGACAGAGTAAGAATGTCAGGACTGAAAGGCACATGACTAAAAATACTCTGCTCTCCCATGCTCTAACAATCAAGGCCTTGCTACAAGGCCTGCTGTTCAGCATTTTAATAGACATGACTTGGAGCTACTCTAAAGGCTCTTTGAAAGTGTCATTGGTCCGTGGCCTGGACTGACACCATCATCAAGTGGGGATATAAATGGCTAACTCTGAGCACTGAAATTATTAAAAAGAACCATACATACATTTACAGTCAGTTCTGTTTATAAAAGGTGACTCTGATCAGTGTTTGAACAGCGCCAGGATAACAGTGACCTTTGTGTTGTTGCAAGAGAGTTTAAATTTCCATCAATAGATGTTTGATAATGATAACTGAATCAGGAAGATCCTGTATGCTTTTGTTTTCCCATGTATTGTAGAAAAGGCCCTCTCTAATGGCTTATACTTATGCCCACCCTATTAATTTAGTCTTTGGCAGAATAATAGAGAACAGGATGAAGAAACATCCTGCTGAATAAAAATCCACATACTAGGTAGCACTTTCTCTGCTTTTATCCTACTTTTGTTTGAAGAAATTGTAGTTCTAAAAACCTGTAATGACAGGGACACAACTACCTCTCCAGGTGACTCAGGCAGTAACTCCCTTCCTATCAATGTGTTTTTTGTTCCAATTTCACCTGGACCATATTTTCATTTTAATTCTGGACCATGAACTCCTACGTTCCACAGAAATCAGGCACTATTATCCTCCTTAAGGACTCTGAACTAGGAACATGATTTCCATCCAGCACTTATTGCATCCTCCAACAGGGACTATGACAATTAATTATGAATAATCAGAAATCCGGATACAACACACCTCTTTCTAAATCAAAAATGAACTTTCTCTTGGACCAGATTGGGATGTTCTGACTCCATCTTTTACTGTCTTGTCTTGCTTTTTGGAAGTTCTGTCACTGGTCTTGTTTATGAAGCCTTTCCTACTCCCCTTATATATAGGCTTTTGCTATAACATATCCTTTTGCTATTATTATATATCTTTACCTCTGCTGATAGTGACAAGCTCACTCTTGTCTTTGAATATTCCTTCCACTGAGATTCTCAATTTTCTTTGCAACACTCCCTTCTCTGATGAGTATGCTAATTTTCCCCTTCTTGCCCTCCTCAGGAATTTGCAAATTCCTGACTCATATCACAACTTCTCTGTACCACTTAAGTTACAAAAAAAAAAATCATATTTTCATTTAGAGAAACAGATTCACAACAAGAAAGAGCAAATGAAGTGTAATTTCAGGCAATTTCTGCTGTACTTAACAGGCACAGTGCACAGAGCATTTACATATGACAAGTTTAAGCACCTAAGAAACGACAGTGCTTTGTTTTAAAAGCCTGTGCAACAAAACTGCTTTTCCTGTCTCACACAGTGTTAGTAGGAGGGTTTCTTTTTAAATGACTAGAACTATCTAAAAAAAGTTTCAGTGCTCATTTAAAATAGGCTTCCTTGCACCAGGCATTTAATGGCATGGACTTACTCATACACAGTTGTCCATCCGTTTTCATCACTCTTGGTTGCTAAAAGCCCCGTGTTTCCAGGATATGTCATAAGGGCTAGGTTGTAGCCTTGGGCATACACCCTTTTCAGAACCCCATTGCTACTTATGGTGAGCCAGTAGACCTGGCCCCCCGGCACCACGACCCACAGGGGCAGCCCACTCGTGTCCCTGCGGATGTGAACCGAGTTCCCGTTGCTGCTGGTGATGGTGCCAACATCCCCCTCCCCACTGTAGGAGAAGTTGTAGATGTAGTCCCTGGTGATGAGGTTGAGCGTGTGCAGGTGGGTGCCGTTGATGGTGAACTGGTAGAGCTCCTGGTCAGCAGGTGAGGCGATCTCGTACAGGTTGGTGTCGCTGAGGTGAGCCTTGTTGCGGCTCACGGCGCGGATGCGCACGTTGCCCAGGTCTGCCACGTACAGCGTGTCATCGGGAGACACTGCTAGGGAAGAAGGTGCTTTCAGCTTTGCATTTTTGGCATATCCACCATCACCTGGAGGAGAAATGGTAATTTTAGCAATCTCTAATGTCCTTGTTTAAGCTGATCCCCTAAGCCTGACACACTGCTTCTCCTCAGTATCATTTACAGGTCAATAAAACAATATCCTCTTCCAACTAATTAAATCCCTATTATCCAAGGTTGGTACAATTCTAAATTCTCACTGAATTACAATTCTCACTGAAGACAAACAGGAATATAAATTATCTAATTCACAGCATTTTTGCTGAGTCCCAAACCCTGCTGTTAAGGAAAGCTTTAATGCAGAATTATGAAAGAAAAGACCATGATACCTGACATTTCATTCCCTACTTAAAGTCTGTTGGCATGTTGTTAAAGTAGAATTGTGTTGTAAACAAAAAGAAAATAAAACCCAGTAATTCAACTAAAATGACACTGAAAGAAAGATTAGTTTATAGTTATTAAAAACTCAACACTACAGGAAAACAAAATCAGAACAGTAGCCAAGAAGTGCCTTGAGAAACAATCCCTTTCAATATCTCTTGACAATTTACTTTGGTTACACTTGGTTTGTGTCATTTAAGGTTTCAAAAGGATTTTTGCATTATTGTGGGCTGTATGTGTCTATCAAAATGAGTTTACATGAGCAGAATTTTCTGTAACTAGCAAGAAAGCATATTAAACCTCACTCTTAGGGAAAACCACATTATTGTGTGTATTGCTCTCCTCCTGACTGAGACATGAAATTGCTGAAGTGTTTGGGCATGCTTCCTTGGAAATGGAAAAATCAGTGGATCTTTCTGCCAAGCTGACCCCACCTTTCACCAAACCAGGCTGGCACAAACATTAGATTTGCCACAGTTTTTTAACTTTTCAGCATGGAGAGTAGTTTTCCCCAGTAGGAATCCTGTCCAGAATTCTGTTCCTCACTGGTCTCCTGCAGCCACCACTAAAGCTGGCAACACTTGGCAATGCACAGGAGACTTTGATTATCATTACAATGCTGGGTTAGCAACCCACCTTCTCTGGAAGACCATTTGCATTTTTTCCTCTCCATTCTCGACATACTTAATGCTTTCTTGTCAGTAATTAACCTTTTACTTGAAATGAGAGGCTTAAGAATTATGATGACATTATTATGGAGCTGAATATGGTGGTTCCTAGAGATGTCAAGATGGCAACATACTGCACACCTCTGTATGGGAATGTTGCCCTTTGTCCCACTATGTTTTTATGAAATAAGAGAGCCACACTTTGTTTTGGTGCAGGCAGGGGAGAGTGGCTCTGCTGCTGAGAATGTCTAGAAGTGCACTGCAGGCCTGGCACTGGCTGTTCCAGTTTAAAACACACAAAGAAGAAGAAATTCCGCACACTATGTGTTTGCACCAGTTTTCTGGTGATGCAGCAAGACATGAGTGATGAGAAGGCATAAGCTGGTGTGTTGATATGAAGCCCCTGTGTTCCAGTAGCATTTAGGTACAATTTGGTACCATCTTCAACAGGGGCAAATGCAGCTGACACAGCAAGCCAGATTTGGAAGTAATTCTGAATAGTGTGTAATCACTGTATCAAAAGAGAAAAAGGTAGGACCATCCCGAAGTTCCTCCAGTGGAAACGGAAGATTTACATCTCAGAAGTCAATGGATTAAATTCACAAAGATCTGCTGATAAGGTTTTGGGCTTTCCAAGGAAACGGAATCACTGCTTGTCTCTCCTTCCCCTTGTTACTTTGCTAATCTGCAGCTTTATCAGAGCTTTATCAACACATAACAGACAGGAAATAACAAGCATCTCTTTACCTGAAAAACAATCACAATTAGGATCAATCTTGCAGTCACAATCTGATGGGGCTCCAGCAATAATAGAAATTTCACCGTTGGTTGTGACCTGCTGGATACGGTTGATTTTCCTTTCATCCGTCTCTGCGATGTAGAGGATTCCAGAGTGGGACACAGCAATGGCCCTGGCTGACTCCAGGGTGGAATGGATGGCCACCTTGCTCACCAGGAAGTGGTCAATGCCGGGCACCTGGCAGTGTATGGGGCGCCCTGCAATAATCCGCACACGCCTGTTCTCAGAGATCTGCAGGACAATGTTGTTGTCCAGGACATACAGTGAATTGTCCAGAGGGTTCACTGTGAGGTCTGTTGGCCACTCTAACCGCACCTGGAAAAAACATTAAGAGGAAGGCAGGGAGAAAAAAGGGAAAAAAGAATGATTAGGGCAGTATGGCAGTTTTATTCAACCATCTCTGATCGTATCATCAAGACATCTGGCAGATTCTCTCAGCACTGCTTCTCTAGTACCTTTAATTAGGTTTGGAACGAATTTCAACAAGCATACTCTTTTCTGAGGTCCCACTCCAGTGTGGAACAAAATTTGCTTCGAAAAGTAATTTAGCATCCTCTGAGAGGTATTTGCACAAGTCCATTAAAACGGGAACTTTATTATACCTACGCAGTCATGCAAATAAAAACACACACTTCATGTCATGCAACTTCAGCCAGAAAATTTTCTAGGTCTGAATGTTACTGTTCCAAGGTTGCAGTCAATGCTGGCAGAGTGGAAAACAGTGAGAGGTTGTCAATGTCATAACACTTTAATTGCCTGTTAGCACAAAAGGAAAATGACATACTGGAAGGGTAGGACACATTTTCACTATTTATTTACTAAGCAAGAGATGTTAGTAAGACTTACATGCCGCAAGAAATATAAGCTTAATACTTTGTAACAAAATAATACACCAATATATCATACTTTGTATGATAATGTAGCCAAGCATAATTATTTATAATGATTTTGCTTTGTGAATTCATTATTTCAGTCATGGATTAAGTAAATTCGTCATACTTAAGGGTAACTTCTTGCCTTTCTCCAGGCAGGTGAGAATGACAACCAAAGGAAGTTTCAAACCAAGCTGGAAGATGACCTCACTCATCTGATACCTTTTGCACTGTGATCCAGAGGAATCAAACATGCTTCAAATTAAAAGTGGGGCTGCCTGTCAACCCAAAAGGCAACCAGTACACACAGGCTGCTGATTACAGCATGTGTTGGCCAGGGCTTCAAACACCTTCCGCCGAGAAAGGCAGCGCAAGATTGCTGAACTGGGAAACAACAACAGAGCAGGCTGGTCCCTCTCCCCAGAGCATGGCCAGTGGAGGATTTGGATTCCAGGTCGTCTCTGGAAAGGTCAGAAAACAACTGAGCCCCTGAGACTGTGAGAAATCACATTTTTGTCTGTCTCAGGATGCTTTACTTGTTATCCTTCATGAAGAGTTGGCTGCATTTATCTGAGTGGAATTTTTCTGGTTTAAATATTTCAATCATCAGAAGACAATAATTACCAGCCTAAAATGTAAATGTTTTATATGCTTTATATGTCACAGAAGCTTTTACTATTTCACTTACTGATTTTGATGCTGTTTTTGCTCATTTTTCCACTATGCTAATTAAAAGCACTCTGAATGTAGAGACTGCTGATGCTAACACAATGCTCAGCACTGAGGAATACCATATGGTGGAGTGTGTGGCCATCACTAGCCACCTGCTTGCCTGGGGTCAGCTTGGCAGCCAGGCTGGAGGCCAAGTCTCTCCCTTTCTCAAGCAGCAGTATTTCATGAATAATCTCATTTCCAGAAGTGCACTGTTGGTTTGGTATCTGATGTTTTATTAATGTGAGGGCACTGCGGCTGCCGTGTCTCATCCTGCATGGTTACCACACAATTACGAAGGTTCACAGAGCAATCCAAATCCTCCTTGTGCCCAGTCCTTTTGACCAGAGAGATTCATAACTGGCATCAAGAGTAATGCTGTTGGGCTCAAGATTTCTTCTGAACCAGGTGGTTGAGTCCTTCCAAATGATGCTGAATGTGATGAGGCAGTTGGAAACAGATTCCTCTCATAACAGTGGTAATTTCTGTGCACGTGTGACTGCCTGGGTTCCACCCACTGCTCTGAGGCTGGTTTGCACACCACTCTTAGCTCTTGCTTCAGCTGAGAGTTCACTGGGACACCAAATAAAACTCTTCACTTAACTGGAATATCTCTACATGGCTTTCTCCAGTAAGCTTGGAAAAAAACGTATTTGCAATGCACCTTTTAATGCAGAATAATTGTTTTTTCTACCGAAGTAGATGGATTAATTTTAATGGCAATAGACACCTTCAACTTTAAGGGCCTCTACAGATGGCATTGCTGTAAAAATAATCTTTGATTAACTGTAACTAGATTATTCACAATTACAAATCTGGGACAAAACCATCTATTTTACCATAATGACCTTGCCTAGTACCTGCCATGTTTTGATAGCTGGTTTTCTCTTATGGATCAGCTACACTGCCTTTGCCCAGCAAATAATGTGAATTTCTCCCACTGTGAAGGTATTTCTGGTGTTCTGCAGATAAACAGGGACTAGTTTTGGCCTAAACAACTTTTTCTCTGGTTTATTTGAGGCTGTTTTGGTTTACTGAGATAGAAGAAACTCTTATGCAGCTGCACATTTCACTTGAAGCAATGTGCCTAAAGCTTAACAGCTGTTAACTGCAAGCATATTTGCTTTCATACTGCTCATATCTGTAAAATTAGCTGCAGTGAGGTAAAAATAAATAAAATTTTAGTTGGAAACATCCCAAGAATCTTTGTTTCTACACCAGAACTGCTACCCAGCTCTCTGCTCTGCAAAGCTAACTGAAGGTCATTCGTACAGGTTCTCTTCTGTGGTTTAAAGCAGTCATGGATGGTTTATCCATGGTTAAATTTCATCTGAAATATTAAAGGTAGGATACACCTGTCTGGAGACTGCAGCATAAAAACCAACTGCTGCACACTGCAAGCATATCCTGGTGAAATTGGAGGGGGAAAAATGGTGAAATAGGTAAATAGATAATGGTAAAATCAAACATACACAATAACACAAATCACTGAGCATTCCTAATCTGAACAAGAATTTTATAGATTTAGAAATAATCTGCACTGTTCTTGTTAGGATTAGCCTTCATGACATCTTAAACTGGTGTAAGATGCAACTGCTGCTGTCCCACTCCATCCCTTCTCCCAGTGCAGTCCCCAGTAGCAAGGCCAGCTTATGTGTTCCTACAGACAGCAGGTTCAGGACAGTTTGCTGGCAAAAAACTAATCACCTAAATCAGTTTAAGATGAAGTGTAACTGCACCCTCAGGTTCACTGTTACCTTGAAAAGTCACTGGTTGTTTACTTCTTGTTAAACCAAGCTGCCCTCTGGCAGTTCTGTGACCAAACCATCAGTTGTGCTTCATTCAAAGGCAATAAACATATTACAGAGAAGCACCTCGATTTTCATCTGACACCACTGTGTCAAAAATTTTTCAAGACAAAATTTTTCAAGACAAAACCTCAGTTAAGAGTTAGAATATTAAATCAGTTAATATATCTTTAAATTTGAAGCAGTACTTAAGAAGCCTGTGTAAAAAAGTCCTTTTCCAAATATGTATATGTTTTTGTAAGTCTTAATTGTGCCAATTCCACGCATTTTTTCTTATATTCAATGGGGATTTTTTTTTTGAGCAGTGACCAGAAATGGCATTGCTGATTATCCCATGATAAACAACCAGCCAGGGTTTGTTTACTCTTCACAGACTGAAATTTTCAGGTGACAATTCTGGTTTGGTTCATGGGAGAGTGAGTATATACAATGGAAATCACTGACAAAACAAGCGAACCCTTGAGCAATGAGACTTTTTGCATGTAAGTATTAATATGTCAGCTTTTCTGGGAATTCAACATTTAACTGTCAACATAAAGACTCCAGCTATATCTAATAATCCATCTTTGGTTTGAGAAGTGCAAAATTAACACTTACTGGTCTGGCTTTCTAATACATTTTTTCATGTGAAGTGTTCTGGAAAACACAAAGTGCACTAAGGTGGCCTTAGTTTAAATGAATTTTCATTGTGAGATCTCACTATGGGCTGCAACACAGGCTACAAAGGAATCTCTGCTCCACCACCTAGAGCATCTCCTCCTCCATCCTCATTGACTTGGCTGTCTGCAAAGCTGTTCCTCTCACATATTCTCACTCCTGTCTCTTGAGGAGATTTTTTCTCCTTCTTAGACACATTATCCCCGAGGTGTCACCACTGCTGCTAATGCCTTGGCCAGCATTGGGTCCATCTTGGTGCCAGGTGGCCTTGGATCCACTGGACATGAGGGCTTCTCACAGAAGCCATCCCTGCATCCCTCTGCTAACACAAACCTTGCCACACAAACCCACTCCATTTTCCCACAGCAAAGCTTAACAAATAAATTAGTAGTGTGAGTTTTTTTGCCCAATGGCACTGCTAGGAGAATCCACACATACACTTAACCATACGTGCCTGAGGAGGTACACACATCCATGGGTTAGTTTGTGAAGAACACTGCTTCACTTTTGGTTTTGAACATATGGATAAAACTTTCTGTACATTTTGCTTGACATTTGATGGCTGAGCCATTTTTGGTACTGTTTTAAACAAATCATATCCAACAATTTTTACTGTTCATATCAAACTAAGACAAGTAAAGAGCGAAAAATTTATTCTTGTCTGCAAATACCAGTTTCAAGAGCTTAACTGTTTGGTTGTGGGGGTAAATTTTACTGGGATAAGTTTCATTTATCATGGATTAAAAGAAGCTGCATAAATCCCTAGAAAGACTTCACCATTGCTTTGATTTCTTGCCATGCATTGCTTGTTTATTTTGATTCAATTTCATGTAGTAGCATGAAATTCATGCCAAATTTTTTCTGATAGTTCTGACTGATGGATTACTTCCTATCTGTGTTGCTCAGCTTCAAGCACTTCTGTTTATGCTGCCTCTGCCTTTCTTCAGCTCTAGGATATGCACTTGAAGACCTGCTCATGGCCTTTTCTGTATTTCTCTTTTCCTGCTAACTTCCATTTTTTAATCTCCTTTTTATTTATCCTAAGAGTCACAGAATATCCTGAGAGAGCAGAACCCGCATTTATCGAGTCCAGCTCCTTACCTTGCATAGCACAACCCCAAAAATCACACCACGTGCCCGAGGACATTATCCAAATGCTCCTTGAACTCTGTCAGACTTGGTGCTATGAACACTTCCCTGTTCCAGTGCCCAAATACCCTCTGGGGGAAGAACCTTTTCCTAATATCCAACCTAAGTCTCCCCTGACACAGATTTGTGCCATTCCCATGGGTCCTATTTATACTCCAGATGTTGTTTCCAGGCCAAACCCTTTTATTCACTATTTATTCTAAATAGAATTTTTCTCTCTTCCTGCCTAAACTCCTCTTTCTCCTTCCTCCTAGAAAAGAAGTGGCTCCAAGGAAGGACTCACACAGGTAGGCCATTAGAAGTGAGCTAGTAGTTCACAAGGCTGAAGGAGACTGGTTCTGCTTCCCTGAACTCTTCACAGGATGTCTCACTAAATATATTTCTCTCTATTTTTTTCCCGTTGACAATCACGTATATTTTTTCATCATTTTCTGTCAGTTTGCTCTCACTCTGGGCTCTTCCTTTTGTTGGCACTGACACTGCCAGCTCCTCATGTCAGCTTTGCTCCTTTTTTAATGGCACATGGCAACACAATTCAGGTCCTGTGGTTTGACACTGGGGAACCCTTCCCTATGGTGGGATTACAGCCTCAATCCATGCTGGAGGAGCCTTTGTGTCTCCTGCTTTCAACGCTTCATAGTAAAAAATCCAGAATTTTACAGTTCAGCTGTAGCAGTCCCTGGCCTAGACTTCACAAATGTTGCTCTCTGCACTCACTGGTCCCCAGTGAAAAACCCAAATAAATGAGTTTTACAGCCTAATGGCTGCTGTTTTCTACCCTGGGCTGGGAAAGCAGCTGGGGCACATTACAGACTCAGAGGTCTGAGGCCACCAGTTCTCCAGGATCTTGGCTTACAGAGTCTCCCAGCCAACCTGCTTTTGCTGTCAATTATTTCCAGCTGATGAGGGACCTCCTGCAGGAATAGGAAGGAAAGGCACTGCTTTAACAGTTTTCACTGCTTGTCTTTGCTTCACTTGCCACAAGACTTGCTGTGCTCTCATTTCCCAGCTCTCTTCTTCTGAAGTTATGAAGCAATAAAAAATAAAAAGAAATTATGAAACCATAATTTCTTGTTATTTTTTACTGCCTCACAACTTCAAAGACTGTATCTGGGGTCCAGTAAATCGACAGGAAAAGTTGATTCTATGGGGACGGTTTTCAAATCGTCTTTATTTAACAATAGAGGGAATATTATCCAGCGTCACATAAGCACACTGACTATGAAAATCAATGGGACTTAGATTGCTAAGCCATTTAAGTCTGTTTAAACATGGTACCCGTGGTTTACGCAGGCTATGAAAGAAACACTTTGTTAAGTGCCCAGAAGGAATTTATAAAGTATTTAGAACAGACTGGTACCTCTGAGAGGAGGAATCTTAGACTCCTCAATTAAAGTATCTCAAAATAGACCATGAATTTGAATCTAACCCAAACATGTCTCCAGCGCTGGAGTGGGAATAGATGTCCTCCAAACATGCTGCTGCAGGTAATTTGCACAGCCAAAAGGAGGGAATGGGACCAGGTGGAAATCTAGCTAATAACAGGACTGGCTCCGTTCTGCCTCACTTTGTAACTCACAGTTCCAGGTCCTGGGGCTTGTCAGACAAGATGGCCCAAAAGTGGGGTTGCATAAATCTTGAGTTTTGGCTTCATCTCTCTGTTTTGGACTCAGAAATTCTGGATAGAGAAAGCCAGTGTGCTGCCAATGCAGATAAGGTGAAAGGAGTATCTGGAAAAGCTTTAATTGAGACAGTAATTAAGAGCTGTTTGAGAACAGTGAGGGGCTGGAGCTAGCATGCTATTGTGTCTTTTGTTTCCAATAACTGCTGAGGTTCCTAAAAGCCTGAATCATCTGGCCTGAAAACTAAGAGGATGAAAGGATACATAAAATGAAATTTCCAAAACTGAAAAAGGCAACCCCCCTGCCTTTCAGCAACACCAGCCACTGTGAACATATCTATCACCCAAATACTCAGACTCTTCCCTGAATTCTGAGTCAAGCTCAAAATGAAAATTTAAATTAAATTATTGAATTGAGAACTTCCTGCAGATTTGTGCCCAGGAAACTGCCTGCCTCTGCAGGATCTTGACCTCTGACAACAGCTCTGCTCCTCAGGGCAGTTACTTTAACTCCAGGGATGGGCAGAAAGTGGGACAGGGGGACACGAAGGACGAGGAGCTGCTGCTAGGAGGTTTCCAGTTGAGATGTGGATGCCAAAACTGCTCCTCAGCCAGATCAGGGCTGTGAAACACATTCATACAAGGATCAGAACAAATGCCAACTCCACAGCTTTCACAAGAATATACAAATTCACTTCTGTGGTTTAAGCTTTCCCTTAAGAGTTAAACTCGCAAATACAACTTCTGCAAGGGAAAGAAAATAGGATGGGAAAAATAGCTATCCTGCAATTCATGCTTATGGCAGGGCATCTTCTATGGCAAATCCCTACAATGTTATGCAATTCAGTAGTAATAGCTTTTTAAAATCCATTGTACGAGTGAACTAATGCTTTACCTGAATTGCAGCAGAAAGTTAAAGCAAAACAGCTACAGAAAAGTTTCATGATTATCTTTAAATTATACACTTTTCTCCTTATAGGCTTAAAAATGGTAGGCAGAAAAAGCAACAGAAGTAATTTGAGTTCTTACTTACAGAAATTAGCACCAAGATCAATTGTTATCACAAGATAATTTTCTGCAACTAATCTTTCACAAGTATTTGCACAATAGCTCTTTCAACAGAGGAAGACGAATGCAAACAAACTAGCTGTGGTGCTGAATGGAAAGCAAACACATACTGCTGTAAGACTTCAAACAGCTAACAGAAAAAAACTAGGCACCTTGCATTTTGCAGAACAAACAAGACAACAGCATTCTGTGCAGCTACTCTTCTGTGTAAGCATTTATGTTGATTAAATATAAGAAAATGTAGTGGAGAACGTTTGATTCTAGTCTGAGACTGTAAGCAGGCACTCTGCTTTAAATTTCTGTCAGTTCAGAGCTTTGGTTACTGCTGTGATGTATATTTGGATATGCATTGTCAGACTGTGCCAGAACAGCTTACAAGAATAATGTTTAGGACTAAAGTTTTTTTTAAGCAAAATTCAATAATTGCTACTTGACTCAATAACAGATCTCAAGCCTGTGATGGATAAACTTGGATGTAGAAGGTGAGGCGTTCTCTTTCCTTGCCTTCCAAAAAGACTCTAGGAAACAGATTTTAAAAATGCACCTGAAATAAGTTTTGCAATAGGTTCCTATTCAGATCAATAAATAGTTTTTGATTTTCAGCAGCTGAGTTCTAAATCTAGAAAGGCATAGAATGGCTTCAGGCCTAGAATGGCTCAAAGGGCTCCACAGAAATCCTAAGCAGACTCTAAGAAAAAGCTCTAAAAGGCTTCCAAACTATCCCAGGAAAAAGATCCAGTGGGTCCCTAGCCATGCTCCAGAAGCCATGGATTCCCCTGGTCCATAAGCTGTAGGTCTAGAAAGACCCCATACCTTAAAAAGTCCTAGATGACTTCAGAACGACCCTTGACATTTCTAGTGAGGTCCTAAAACCTGAATCTCAGGCTTCTAGCAGCTTCTAGATCCAGAAAGCTAAAGGAATCCCTAGCAAGTACTAGGTCCAGAAATGTCCTTTTAAAATCTCTTTCTTATTCCTTCAAGCCAAATACAAAAAAAATTAAGCAAATAGCATAAATCTTTTTGGCTGTCTGAAAGCACACAAAATAATTTCACAATGAAATTAGTTCCTTAGGACTAGACTACTTATACAAATTTCAACCATTTGAACTCTTCTGGTTCTCTAAATTTTTGGCACAACTTTCATGAACACTCCAACAGACTTATAGCTAATGATAGCAATAGCAAAAATCACATTGGTTTTATTGTCACTGTTGATATGGACAAAGAATTTTAATTCTGAATTGGCAAGAAAAAAGAAATAAAAAAGAAATACATATGGATGGAGGACCTAAAGGGTTTTCATCATATCATGACTTTTCCTGGTTCTCACCAGAGACAACTACACACTGTTCAGTTTCCCATTTTGCTTTAAGCAGTTGATTGAATGGCTATTGAGTGATGTTCAGACTTTTATGATTTCCTGCAATGTGACCTACATTACTAAACTTCATAAATTTATTCTCTAAGGCAATGTATCATTTTGCAGGCTGTACTCATCCCAAAGGAAGCTATCAGCAGGAGATGAGGCCCAGTTTGTAAAAGCTGAATGTCCTTCAGACATTTTTAACTAATTTGTTTGTAAATGTGTTATTGTCAGAGTAACATACTGTATAAAATGGTGCTCTCTATCATTCTGTTTGCAGCTCTCCGTGACCTGAAGCCCATAATGCACAACTTTAAGCACACCCTCTGTGTGTCATACAATAAATGGGTAGAACCCATTTCTGTCCTGATATTTGTATTTTTTTCCTCCACTGACACAGTGTCTTTTCATTATTTTTTCCCTTGGCACAGCCACTGGTAGAAAAGATGCTGCAGCAAACACGGTATTATGGAGAGATGAAATCAGGCATTCTTAGCTGCCACTGCCCAGGCCGCAGCTCCTGCCACAACACCTACTCTGACCAAGCCAAAGCAAGAATTGCTATCCCTGCAGTGTGTGACATCTCTGCAGGACAGACCACCTCTGGTGTCTGCTGCCCTCAAACCTGCCCTGCACTCAAACTCCAGACTTGTGACAACCCATTTGGTTGTCACTCTCCTGGCCCCCTCCTTAAAAACCAGCTGTGCAACATTTCCAAATGGCCAAACCAGAATACAGTGCACAATCTGAAAGGTTTGAAACAGAGGCAGTAAGGACAGCTCCACACAGAGCTCAGTTATTGTTGTTATTCACTTCATAACACAAAAAACTGGTTACATCTGTGGGAGGTCCTTTAGCCCATAAATATGTGAAGGGCTGCTTGGTGAGAGGAGGAAAGCAACATGCACACAGTTCCAGCCCTGAAAATTTTGAAAAACATGGCTTAAGTAGGAACTACCTCCATCAAAATATCTGTCCTGGGGTGACTTTATGATGCTTGTATCCCCAGTCACCTGGCTTATGTTACATAATAAGTTTTGCACTTTTAAGACTGGCTCTGAGAGTGAAGCAGGGGAAGAAGAAGCCACAGTTTGTGTTGAGAAAGAGCACTCACTGCCCTGCATCCTGCTCCTGGACTGTGTTGTCTGCAGAACCAACAGACAGTGGGACAGACCTCTCCTTTGCTTTTAGTTAGTTTTTAGCTAGCTGAGGTAGAGGAGTTCCCTGGACCTTTTTTTTCGTTTTTCTTTTATTTTTTCCTTGGAACTGTTCAAACCTGCTCTGGACTGAAAACACCCAGCCAAACCCCGGGAGCTCAGGCCTGTGGCACACCGGGGCCTGGGCCTCGGCACTTTCCGGCACCAGAGGGACTGATAAGAACCTGAGCAGACTGAGTTGCATCACATGAAAAGGACTTTTTCCTGGATTTGCCACTGCATTGAACAGTGAGAGGTTTTATTGTTTAATATTATTAAATTTCTGTTAATAAACAGTTTTTTTCCACCTCTCTCCAAGGAAATCTCCTTTCCTGAACCAGCTGAGGGGGAGGGGCCACTTGGATTCACTTTCTGAGGAAAAACTTCCCCATTTGGAGGTTCTTTCCCAAATTTGCCCTAAACCAGGAAAACAGCTGTTTCTTAAACACAGGCAAACCTTGCGGGTGGATGTGGATGAACCACTGGATTAAAACAAAAGGAGGGACATTGCCTGCTTGGCTTGGCTCTGCATGTTCCCTTCAACACCCACATTCTCTTCTCAGCAGAATGACCTTGGGCTTGGAGATCAGGATAGCAGTGACCAGCAGTGACCAGCTTTCACTATCTGATTCCTTATGGTAGCTCTGCAGTGTATGGAGAAACCACATACAGCACATATGTACACTCAGTTCTATATGCATATATAGATAATGGATTAGGTATCAATATCTCCTTCATGCTTACATTTTGTCCATTATGTCTCTGCAACAGATGAGAAAAGACAGATGTAGTAACCAATATATCTCAACACATTGCAGACTCCCACCAGTCTGGCAAAGCTGTACTGAACATTTTCCACAGTGCAATACAAAATTGCCTCTGCCAAAAATAACTGATCTACTTGACTCCTTTGTACTGAAACCATATTTAGATAAGAGAGATAATCAAAGGCTACTTGCACATATGGAATAAAAGGTGGAACATTGAGAGAAGTTTGTTGCTCATGAAAGACTGGAGAGCCCAAAACAAGAGAGGCTTCTCATCTGGGAACCCATTCCGCAGATGGCTATGAGAGGGTCAGGAGTTTGTGGAGCTGGGAAGTGTGCCACAGGTGGTGGGTGAGCTAGAGGAAGTCTGGGGGTGGCCAGGCAGCTTGGATGAGTTGGAATTGGTGGGTTGTTATGTGCAAGGGATTTGTGTATGTGCAGGCAGCGTTTGGTGAGTGTGGAGGCTCTGATTGGAAGGATGCATCTGAGAGCACTCAGGGACTCAGGGCTGAGCTGCTCCCTTCTCCCCAGCCATCCAATTGTTACAGCAGATTCTTCCTTCTTGCAGCTACTTATTAGAAACAAATTTTTGAAAAAATAATTAAAACCTGTCTCTGTGTAGAAGGAAGTAAGAGGGAAGTCATGAGCAGAGGTCTCCTTCACTTCCCCACCAAGTGTCTAAAACTGCCTCAACAATCAAAGGAAAGGATGCAATCGATGGAAGTTCATTAAAACGTACGTAGTGTTTTACTCAGTTGTAATGGATTATTTATGGGAGATAATTGAAATAAATTGCTTTTTTGCAGGTGCCCAATACAAACAGAATACTTGGGCTTTAAAGGAGAATTTGCAGTGTGACTTCATCGGATGCTATCTTGCGTCTATGACTAATATTTCAAATTCAGTGATAGAAGAATTTGATTGGAATATAAATTAGTTCTGATGAAACCAGCCTACTTTCTGCTTGGTATTCAAAAAATCACATTATACACCTGCAAGTTTGATTTATGAGCTCTCAGACTTTTTTTCACCTGAGGTCCTAATCCTATGAGCCTCTTTTCTCTCAGCTTCTATTGAAGATTAGCTGATCCTGTACCCCTGGGAAAAGATTATTTGCCCTTATACCTGAAGATCCTTTTTAAAAAAGACTTTTGGCTTGGTTTTGCTTCGAAGTATGGATGCTAATGACTGCTTGCTCCTGCATATGCTATTATGGCTGGAATGATTTTGTATAGACTTATGGTTTCCAAAGAATAACAATTAATTGGAAGGATGCCTCATTTTTGAAAAGGTTTGAAAATGCCTCAGTGAAGACCTGTTCTGGTCCATTTCTCAGAAGCACATACTTTGTTGTGAGATACAGTTGCTCCTTGCTACACACTCGCCTCTCACCCACTACCCTTTCAATTAAGCTTGGCAAAGCCCTGGTTCCACTGAAGTCAGTGGCAAAACAGTTGCTGACTTTTCTGGGGCCACGACTTCCACTCTAGTTATCTTTTCTGGTACTCCAGCAAAGCCAGAGAAGAAAGAACATGAAATTAAGCAGTAGTGAAAAAAGAACCAGAGAACAAGATGACTGTTTTGGAAAAAAAATAACAGCTTTTGTGGGCTCCTTCATCCAGCAAGACCCAGGGAAAAAAATTATTATTTTCTAAAAGAAAAAAGCTCTGGAAGTCTTCTATAAAGGAAGACCACAAATAAAATAAAAGATTCTATGAATTGTTACTTCTGCTTTGTATGCTTTTGTTCAGAAATTTTAAATATTTATGCTGCATTAACTGCTCACAGCTAGAAGAATGTAATAAAAGACACAGGTAGAGGACTGAAAGGAAAGGAAGAGCAGGAGTAGTTCTGCAATACTTTGCTACAGTGAAAACAAAGTTATCCCTTTCTGATGGCACAATTAGAATATTGTACACCTCGTGTTAAAATATGCCTTTTCTTTCTGCTTTTACAAGAATGCAGTTCATTATGTCAGGTACGTAGAGAAACATCTAAAAGAATAGTGTGTGTTCTGACCTACAATACTAATTAATTAATCAGCCCCATGTAATCTTGCAGTTGCTCTGCAATATTCTACTCTCAACCTGTCTTAAAAGCACTTCAGCCTAGAATCAATTTGGTTTTGTGCTGGCAGCTCGCTGCCCCTGTTCTCACCCGGTCATCAGATCATATTTTTGCTTTTCACGTTTTTCTTTCCTTCCTCCAAATGTACCCAGTGAAAGTTCTGTTCAGGTTGTGCTTGCTCCAATGAGCAGACCCTCACTGCTGCTTTCAAGCGAGGTCACCATGTCCTGGGAGCTTTTTGTTCTGCTCAAAAGGCTTCCATAATGCCACTGAAGCATATTGTGCCTGTGCAGATGCTGCTGGGGAGTGCCTGCAGCACTTGTGACTGTGGGAGCAATGTCAGCGTTTGCATTTTGGAGATATATAATACATTTTCAAGCAATTCTGCTCATCTTCACTTCTGCTTCCCAGCAGTCTGTCCTTTACCATTTCAAGTAGGTCATTAACAGCATTACTTATTATCCTCTCCCCTCTTTTCCATCATTCAAAGCAGGCTGTCCAGGACACAACATTCCTGCCATGCATGGCCTTTAAACCCTGATCTAGGAATCTGCCTTTTAATTTGACCTGTGCAAGAAAATTGCCTACATAAGTAACACTGTCACATTTTTATAAGGGAGCAAAACATTTTGCAGTGTCACTGAAGTTTATGTGAGGCAACACAATATAGATGGTTCCCTCACATGGAGAACTGCTGAACAAAGGCTGATGAAGTGCAAATGTCAAGAAAAAGTCTTCAAACCAGACCTTTCATTTTGGAACACGGCAGTGACAGTTATTAACACCATCAATCAGGTCAGAGCTATTGCTTTGGCACAGACTCATGCCTAGTGGGACTGACATAAGTACAAAAAGAAGGCCATGGTTACAGGCGAAGAAAAAGCTCTTGGGATTCATTTTCTGTTGACTTGCAAATGTTTGGTCTCTGTATTTGCAGTGACTGTGCTCGAGATTGGTTTAAACAGCTCCCAAATAATACCTGCAGCCACTCACACAGATATAAATGACTTGTGGTTTGGAGCAGTGGAAATTCAGCCCACATATTTCTCATGGGAGGAAAGATACAGGATGAAATTGCAAGATGGTAGAAATATCTGCTAATTCTCTCCTCAGCTTTCACTGTAGCAATGGAAGCAGAACAGCAAAGCTTATCACTCAAGATGAGCTGTAGTGTTTTTACTTTCACACAAAAACTCCCACAACGTCAATATAACTTGCAAGAACACTGGATCTGATGAAGTCTGGTTTCCTAAGGACTTCTGTCGCATGGCTGACTGACTTCAGAGTTTAATAAGATCCAAGCGCAAAATGAAGATTTCCTGTGAATGGGGCATTTATTACATCCTGAGTAGAATCTCTGGAGTTTAATAAAAGAAAGCTTATGCTGCAATATTTCCTTTTGAAAGGGGACTTTAGGTTTCTGTTCTCCAACTGGATTAATATTTTTTATGGAACATGTAGGAATTTAATTGCTGAAGGCAGGTGTTTCTCTACAAATTTGTTTGAAATTGGCCCAAGCTTTTAATTTACTGTGAGGAGAAGAATACTGACAGGCAGACAGACAGACATATACCCACACAATATGTTCTCATCTACTACCACTAACAAAACTAAAAAATGTCAGTGCACCTTAGGGATGTGCAAACACAAAAAGAGTGTGTACATGTGAGATAAAAAGCAATGTAGAGAGGACTCTGGTCTAGAGGAGGATCCGGCCCAAAGCCATCAGGCAGTGAAACAGAATGATGATCCCATCTCTTTTTTTTCTCTCTCCAACTCCAGCCCCTTCCCTTGGCACTCTTGCTGTGGCTCATGACCATGTAGGTGTCTGCTGAGGTCCTGGCATCAATAGTGAGTGTTGAGCACATATACACAGATTTTCACATGCATAGCTCTGAAGAGCCATTTTCTTTAGATTTGCTCTATCTATTAACTAATTGAGGAACACTGAAGTGATCTGTGCAGAGAAGAAAAGTTATCCAAATTCTGAACAGGCTGAAACAGTACTGAGAATGCTGGTGTACCATATTAACACTTTAACTGAGTATCCCTTTCCTTCTAAATTCAGATTAAAATTCCCCCAGTAAAGTATAAGATCAAAGTAATTAGTCAGAGCATGTTCGTTTATTTGCCACAACATATAATCTTTTCAGCCCCATCTGTCCTTTCCTCCCCTGATTATGAGTGCAGAATATTATGCTTAAGAAGGGGAAGGCGGTAAATAATAAACACGTAACAATTACCAAGAACAATACCATGAAAACTGATATTGGAACAAATTATTAAACCCCTTCATAATCAACTAATTTATTAAAGTGAATGTCCTAAAGTCAAAGCTTGTCATTTATTGTGGTGTTTGCAATGGACAGTTGCTCCACATATTTATTCCAAGAGTACATTTTTATACTTCAGTTAATTAAGAAATACTGATTTTGGGCAAGTTGTTGATTTTACTGTCAGAACAAATTTAGCTTTGAGAAATGATTTTATTAACCTATTTCATAAGTCTCTCTAAATATACAATTTGTGAGCAACCCACATTCTCTTGATTTAAATGCCATTTGTAACTTCGCCAAAAACTAATTTAAATGGAGATGGGCCAAATTCATTTTTCATTCATGTTTATGCCATTCTGGAATAAACTCAGCAGTCTTGCAAGGATATACCCTTGTTTCTATGTGAAAATATCTTTCCATTATTTTCATGTTATAATTCCAGATTAACATGCTTGACTTCAAGGGGATGTGATTATTTCATAGGCTTTTCTGGTTATCAGGAACAATTCTGGAAGAAGATGACTGAGAAAATTTGATACTTTTCAGAATATGTATTCTTGGTATTTATTTCATGCCTACGATTTACTGTGTATGTGAAATATCTCAAAAGGTGTGGACTTTGTGAAATATTTCAGTAAAGGGGTTTACTTAAACCCCCTCAAAACAAATCCTCCAAACAAGAAATGCTTCCAAAGGCTTTAGGTTGCATAGTGTCCACATTGAGACTTCACTTACCAGTGAAAAATATACAGAGAATTATATAGTATTGCTACCCTTAGAAAATGAGACTGGCGACTTTTTAGAGACATGTTTATATGCTGTAATTTATTATGTTTTTTAGAATATTTACTGTCATGCATTCACAATTTAATTGAAGATTATCTCAGTTTATGGGTAAGACCATGTCTTAGTTTCACAGAACACTGACAAAAATGAAAAAATTTAAGAAATGTGCAGCCATATTTTCCTGTAGATGCTGCAGTATGGAAACACCTGAAGTGTTCATGGAAAAAAGAATTCCTGCTTCTATGAAAAGAAGACCATACCCCATAAGTATGAAGAATGATTTGCTCTGTGACATCTTTCTTACCTATGACTTTGCAGAAGCCCATCCTCCATGGCATTGAAACTATGTTGTAGGGTGAGGTATGTGAAACTTGTTTCTGGCAAGTAGCTAACCTATGAAGAACTAAGATTTTAGGGCTATTTAAATCTACTTTACAAATTTAGCACATTTGATTTCAGCCCAAAATGTTCACTTTTCAAATTTAGTTTTAATTTAATAAATAAATACTTTTATTTCTAAATTTGTCAGACCCCCTGCTGATACTTATTTGCAAACGGATAGTCGCATTTTTCAAAAGGAAATGAAAACTATTAAAACTCCCTATTTGAGATTTAGTGAGACATTTTCTTACTGAGAAAAATCAGCAAAAATTTGAACACAAATACACAGCACATATTACATTAGGCAAATAAAGCAATTATTTCTACAGCCTGAGAGCGCAGATCCAGAAGGAGAAGGCAGGGAGCAGACGCTGCACCTGGCACCCTTCCATGACCTCAGAGATACCTAATCTGGTTATGGGTGCCCCAGGCAGTTGTTAGATGTATCCAAGAAGCAAGTGAATGTGCTGCAGGCAGCTGTGGGTTCCATGAAGCACCGCTCCTGCCAGCTGGTGGGCAGCAGTGGAGTGGGAATGCTGCTGGCTGTCAGCTGCTGCTCAGCACCTGCATGACTGGCTGGCCTCAAGGCAAGGGGCCAGAGCAAGAGACAAAGTACCCAGAAGCTCTATAATCTTAAAACAATTGCCAGGCTAATTTAAGTTTGGGTTTAGCACAACTAAGCCAGTTGACCCTGCTCCACTTTATATGGCATACACATCAGCTGGATCTGAGAGAGTACAAAGGCCTGTCTGTCTTAGAACTGGGAACAGGCAGGCTGAGGTTCTCCTCCCTGCATTTGCAAACACAGAGGGTCCACTGAAACACTAAACACACAAGATCAAATCATTTCAACATGAGGAAGAAGTTCTTTAAGTTGAGCGTGGCAGAACACTGGAACAGCTGCCCAGGGAGGTCATGGAGTCTCCACCTCTGGAGACACCCAAACCCTCTGGGTGCATTCCTGCGTCACCTGCCCCAGGTGACCCTGCCTTGGCAGGGGGATTGGATTGGGTGATCTCCAGAGGGCCCCTCCAGCTGTAAGAATGCTGTGATTCGATAACATGTGAAACGGAACACAGACACTTTTCCTGTTCTAATTCTAGTAATAAAATCTCTGAGAGCTTCTACAACAGCAGCATTAGATCCCTTCATTTGACCTGTGATATTTGATAAGAACTAACCAAAACATTGACCCCATGTTCTTCAGGTATGTGAATGCAAGACCATAGTCATTTCCTATTACTTAAAATCTACTTAGAAACAAGCAACAAGCTCTTACCATTGTTATGCATTGTATTTTAACTATGATTCTCCAGTTGCAAAGGACATAGGAAAGGGTAGGGAGAAAATGAAATGCAAAATTAACCTGATCCTGGTTATTAGCTGCCACAGTCCATTATAGTTTAGTATATCATTTGACTGCCTCACGATTTTTTCAAGTACAGCTTCTCCCCTGTTTTGAAGCTGATTAATTCAATTATTTCTTGGCAAAGGCCAAGTCCTTCCTTGTGCTGTCTGTAGGTGTGTGGCTCACTGACTATTCAAGAGTACCATTTGTGTTTCTCCATGATTATCCATATTTCTTTTTCAGCATAAACTAGAGATGTGGTAAGTTCTTTTATTCTTATTTTACTATTCCTATTTCATTGCTCTTGACATAAGAACTGGAAAGCATTTTGAGAAACTGAAATGCAATAGTTTCATCACAATATTGCTGTTCTGTAATCACTTACTCTAATGCTCCTCCATGACTCGGAACAGATTTAGATCTAAACAAAATACCTGGTTTTTTCCATTTTCTAGTTCAAGAAAATAAGTCTGAATTCTGGACTAAAGGAAAGCACTTTAAACTTCTAATTACCTTCTTAGAAGATCTATCTCAGAGTAGCAAGCAACTTTTTAAAGAAGTTTGTATTCTTTGTATAAGACCCTCTATACATTCACAGGCCATCTCCTGGGAAAAAAATCATGTGTGATTTTACATTTATACACCTTAAAATAATCATGTGAGTGAAGAACTACTCCATACTGTGCCATTCAGAATTATATGACTCATCCAGTATACTCAATATATAATCTTGGTACAAGAAGGTAAGCAATCTGTCTCAACAATATGTATCAAAGTGACAACACATAAAAACGAGGTGTCTACCTGAGTGATGTCCATCCCAGAGTCACAGCTCAATGGCTGGGTTGATGTGAGGCCATTTGAACCTATTATTGTTGTGATCACACCGTTCTCATCAATTTTCCGTATCATTGTACCATCAACAAAGTAAATAAATCCGTGCTTATCTACAGTGATACCTGGAAGAAGGGTAAGGGTAAAAAGAGTGTTAGTACTGGCATTATCTTGATTAAAAAGTATGAGTTTAAAATATTTCCTCTCTTAGACTATGAGAATCTGCTGATTTAAAAAAGTATGACATTATTTCCCCCACCCATTACTATTTGAGGCTTATACAAACTGTGTAAGGAAAGTTCATACCTATCTATCAGATTTGCTTAGACTTAAAGAGAAAAAGGGAAGATGGGAGGATGAAACAAAACAAAGCAGCAAAGGCTTTGCTTTTAATATAATTTTACATACTTAGAACAAGGCTCTTCAATAACTTCACATCTACCACAAAGTGAGCAATATTAGCTTTTCTAAAAACTTATCTTACAGTTGATTTTTCTTCATTTTCATTTCACTTTCTTCATTCTTATGCAGAGACAATTTTTTAATTGCTATACACTCTGAATGATGAGAGTGTCTGAGCAAGGAAGAAGTATCCACAGAAGGCCAAAGAGACCTATTCTGATAGGGGCTGTACATACAAATGGTGCAGATCAGGCTCTGCTCAGCAGGCAGAAGGAGCAGCTGTGCTGCAGTATGTATCACAGGGCAGTGCTGCCCAAAATGATGGTCCTGCACTGGAACCAGGCTCATGACAGCTGTGGTCACCAGCAGGAGATGGGGCAGTTCTCCTACTCCTGGATCTGCAACAGCTCCTGCAGCACTGCACTGCACTTGAGGGATGGAAATCAAAAGCCAGGGCTGTGCACAGGAAAGGTCATGGTCCTCTGTATTTTAGTGGGGAAACGGAGGAATGGAAGGTTTACTGTCTCCCACAAGCAGCTTACACCACAACTCATGCCCAGCTTTGTTCTGCCCTAGTCTAACAGCTCCCCTGCAGTTCTTCCTGCATTCAATTTGAACTGTAAGATCTTATTTCCCTCAAATATTGAAAATATAACTAGAAGAGCACTTCTATTCATGTTAGACTTGTGAAATCCTTTCTACCAAAACCGCTCAATTTCTTGCTTTGAACTACTTCATAATTTCCCACTTAAAGTTGCATAACTTTGCAATTATAGCAGCTGCTGTGCACAGCCAAGCTATTTTAATAATGAATTTATGTTCTGCTACACAGAAATGAAAGGCAGAGGACTCGAACAGAAGGTCTGGACAGTGGCTTATATGGGTCTTCATTTTTGTCCCCTGCATTTAGCACAACTGAAGGCTGTATGTACTGTAAGTCTACAAAACACTTGTCTGCAGGCCAGTTTAGGATCCCACACAGCAATTCCACATGCCATTAAAATAGAAAAATAGCCTAAAACTAAATTTCCTCAGCTTCCAACCCCAGCTCCTTATATTTAAGGTTTTTTTGTTTAATATATAGTAGCAGTTACAGCTGGAGGAAAGAGATTAAGCAGTCTGGGGGGCAGAGGCAGGACGTGGAAACCCTGATGGAAGACATGCATCTCCCATGGGGCTGGGAAGAAAGGAGGATGGGCTCCCCAAACCCTAAACATATCTTTACTTGGCAGCTGGAAATGCCTGGGGATTGAGTTTGAGTTGCATACATAACGGAGTGTAATATGCTTTCTCCTGCAGTGTTAACACCAGGGGCAGGCTCCCAAGGCAAACTGCCCATGACTGCTTCTGAGGTACCTCTTCACCACAGGTGATGCTCAGGCACCTTGCAAAGGTCTGAGGGTATGATTACAAAGTTCTAAGGGTATCATCACATAAAAAAATCCAAGAGCCACAGCAGTTAACTTTAGTGTGCAACACTCCCTACTGCATCCAGCTCTCCGGTTATCAGCACAGTGTTGGGAGTTGAAACTAATTCTTTAAATTGCCAATGCAGTGTATCCATCTGGCTGTGAACTGCCCTTAGAGGAGGGTACTCACCATCCTGTCAACTCCTCTACTCAGGACAAAAAGTGCCCATGGACTGCTAAGTGCCCAAGGTACAGGGCTAGGTTACATCTCCTCATAATGTGAGGTGCCTGAAAGTTCTGCAGGACAGATGTCACTTGGGGAACTGAAATAATCTAGTGAGGGCTGGATGGGTCAGCTGGGAAAAATTGTGAGGTTATAAAAAGGCTAAAGGAGGAGCAGACAGTCTCAGAGCCTGACTCCCTGCCTGCAAGCTCATAAATCGTGACTCCTTGGTACTTTTAGAGGATCTTCAGTCTTTATTTAGAAAGTAACTGTGTTTTTGGAAACTCCAGAATGACTGTTAAGCTCCTGGCTGTCATCTGCTCCTAACAAGTCCAAACCCAAAAGGCTGAAGGTGAGCTGAGGTAAAGAGCGAGTCTGAGGAGCCAAGAGGTTTGTTTTGGTGTCAGGGGTGACTTGTGTGCTCCAGTTTTGGGAAGGGATGGTCCACTGTACCTCTATCTCACTGATACTGCATCATGTAGCGATATTAGATGGGATCTGATTTGCTTTCCAGTGTGGTTCACACGTGGAAATGAGAAACCTGATGTGTGTGGGAAGGGCAGCACATGGGCTGTGCCTGAGCCTGCCTTTGCAGAGGGGAGGTGCTGCATGGTAAGCGAGGAGCTTTGTTTCTCAGCTGGATCAGATCCACACCACAGATAACACAAGGCCAGGATCTGTCACTAGGGCAAGTGCATCTTCTGTTTTGCGCAATTTCCCTGAGAACAGATGGCTGTGTTGGCTGCAAACCATCCATTATATAAAAATCAAAAATTATGCTGCAATGAAATAAAGCTACTCAGCTGTGTTGCTGAATGGATTTCAAACACTGACTATATAAGAAAACCAAGGATCTTTTAATGTTTCTAGCGTTCATGTTGCTCTCCAGCCACCACAGAAAAGTAACCTGTCTGCAAGGGAAGGACATATGCCAGTGCCAATAGCATAAATTAGCTCATGTCTTCAGTATTTGCATTAAATTCCTGGTACTTCCTAATAAGCCAGTTTCTTCAAGTACCAGCGAGTGTATAGATGTTCAGCAAAGATCTACTGCTTCCAGAGCTCATGGCTCTGCAGTAAAACAACACGACTTTACCTACTTGAAAAAATTATTTATGCATTTAAGTCTTGTTGACAAATACTCTACATAAAGCATCCACTGGAAAACAATACAGATTTGTGGCTAAACTGTCCCAATTTATTCATTAGAGTTGGATTCATTAATGCTCCTGTCACATCTAACATGATGCTACATGTAATCTGTACTCCAAGAGCTTATTTTTAATCCTTTTCTGATGTACAGTGTAATGCAAAATCAAATCACACACAGCACAGCAACTGTGATTTAATCACCATGGAACTGGGGGAGGAAGCATGCACATGCTGAGGGTAATGAATTGCACTTGAGTGCAAGTGGGAGCACTCCTCACCCCATGAGTGAATAAGAAAGGTACATTTTTTTTTTTTTAATCTTTTTCTTTTCAGAGAAGAAGATGTAGTTTGCATTAGACTCTCTGTCTGATTCTGTGCTCAAATGATGATGTCTTTGGGCACTAAAGGGACCTATGACCTATTGCACAAATGACAGACTTACCCTTCTTACATACATATTTCTCCTTAAAAACTTTTATCTGGGTAAGGACAAAATAAATCTGTGCCAGGATTTAGTCTCAGAGCTGAGTATCAGTCTTGCTGAGCAACATGCTTGTGCTGGAGGACTGGTTTTGGTCATATTTTAGTCACTGGGAATGTCCTACACAGGGCTGAATTTTGTACCTGAACATGAAACAATAGTTTTTATGAAGATCTATCTCCAGTGGATTTACATGCAGACATTTTGGAACAATATTTTTAACACTCAGAGGTCTTTTAATCAGTACCATTTGAATTCTGTTAACTAACATTAAAAATTAATTGCTGGTAATTCTGTCAAATGTAGTGACTAAATATTATTACTAGAAGTACACACAAAGTTTTCCTTTTTATAACTGTTTTCTTCAAAAAATAATAATTAGTACAGAGGCTGGGTACATCCATGATAAACACAGAAGGATGTCTATAACCTCTCCTGTTATTTGCTCTCCAGAGTGGTTTTGGTCAAGGAGTTATTTCCCTTGACAGCTCTGCCTTAGTGCACATACATATACCATTATAAAAGCAAATAGCACTCAGAAAGCAACTGATTGCTTTTTGTGTAGTTATCATAGGTATAAATTCAAAATACATGTGTCATTCAGTCTAGAAATTTTGGCATTTCTCGAGTTAAACTTAGAGTTTAACTTAAAAGTAGATTAATAGTAGGTAGTTTTAGATTAAAAGTATATAGTAAATTCCCTAAAATATTTTCTTTTTTACCCCATATCATATCCCACACTTGCATTCTAAGAGAAGCTTTCTTTGGGAACAAATCCTTTTCAAACATGCTGATAAAGAGCAGCTAGAACTACATGTTGCCCCCTTCTAGAAATTCTACTTTGTACTTTTTGCTCAGCTAAAAACTTACAAATGAGCATTCTATATTGAAAACTTCTAATTAAACTTCTGAAGAATTTTTAAAACAACATCTACAACTACCAGTGAGGATGGATAAAAGAGAATGCCACCTTCTGCTGAAGAACAACTGTATTTAGAAGGAACTTGAGATTCTCATAAAACTTTTAATAGGAAGAAGTGAATCAAATTGGTTAATTACCATTTTATGGTGCTAAAAGGGCAAATTACATGCCATCCATTTCTAAACTTCTAAATGTCTTCGGTGCTTTTAATTAAAGCTGCCATCTAGGAACTAAAGCAATTTTATGCAATTAGTTATTTATAGGTTACCATAATACACCACTCAAAATATGATTCAAGTGATTTGCAGTCTGTTGCCTTGTGATCTTTGTCATCTTTACTTCCTTACTGTCTCAGCACTAGCTGCAAAATATTCAGTAGTTCTTTGTCAGCTGGAACATGACTTCAGTACTTGCACTTGAGTGTTGCTCTCTTTAGAGGCAGATTGGTAGACTTGAAGCAGTTTTTAACTACTAACTGTGAATGAAAATGTTCAGCTTCCAGCCTGAGACATGATGACTGGGGTCATCCTGCTGACATGAGTGAATAGAAAAGCAAATGGTTTATGAGTTCAGATGAATGTTGAATGAAATTTAGGAAAAACCTGCTGTCCAGAAAGTTTACATTCTACAGTTTTCCCATACTTTGGAAATCATAGGTAGCTCAGGCTACTGAAGAGAAAAATAACGCATGAAATTATATATTTTTTGCTGATTTTATGATGCATATATAACAATGACTTGAGACTGCAAACAACTTTGGCATGTCGATTTCTAGCTTTATATATTGCTAATGAAAAATCTCAGCCCATTCTACTTTCCTTTTTGAATTCTATGGGAAGGTTAAAAGGGTCTTAGGAATTTACAGAATAGCAAAGATTGCTGGAAAAATAGTAATAATCATTACCAAATGTGTCTGTTGTCACAAAAGGCTATAATAAGAATTTGGTTGTGCATCCTACTGAAAATAAAAGGAATCTTCTAGCTGAACAGGAGCAGTCCTAAAAATGGGCTACTGCCATTTGGAAAGTGTAAAGGTTTAATCTAAGCAGCTGTTACAACTTTATTTACTCTAGAATGTATTGCTGAGGATGAGGAGCTACAAGACTGATTATTTCAGGATGCAAGCTACTAGGATGAACACATCTCCAAACCATGATTTTTTAAAGTAGTATTTCCTTAGTAAAGTAACTGCAAGCAAAACAGATAAAACTATACTGCTGAACCTATTTTTATATTATGCTTTCATTTGTGTTTCTATCTCATGGCCATTGTTCTGAGCAAAAAAGTTCTTTCCTACAGCTGTGGATAAAGTACTTCTGTGCATGGGACTTAGAACTTACTCCAACCTTCTCTATTTCCCTGGTGCTTCGAGGTCACTGCATCTTCAGTGAGGTCACTGCACTGTATCCAAATACTCTGTACTCAGTGTGCAGTCAAATTTCTCAAAGCTCTGACATGACTTGCACAGACAGTGTGTGCATCTAGTTTGAGATGCTGGTCTGGACCCAGGAATGAAAAAACAGACATTGCAGGACCTTAAATGTTTTCATCTTTAGATTTAGTCCTTGGGTTTAGAAAAGGTGTAAATCACTTCTGATGTTAAGGGTGGCATCACTGGAGGGCCTACTGTTTTCACAGAAGTTACACAGCTTGCATTTCCAGCAGAGCTGTCCTGTCTGAATGCTGGTCACAGACACAAGGTAATGGAAATCAGATGTTGATCAGACACTTTTCTTACCCTACTGCCTGGGAGACACTGGAGCTCAGCAAAATGTGGTAATTTGATTGTCTCAAACTCTCACTGCTTCTGTCAATTATACTTAGAAAGTAAAATCTATTTGCAGGTCTAAAGCCCACTGACTTCAGAAGGGCAGGGTAGGTAAGTGTTTAATGGTGTTGATTCAACTATTGGCTTTGCAGGGCTAAGTACAAGTCCCAAGTATTTCCACTCATTTTAGTGCTTCTTACTGCTCCAATACTTGATGACTAATCTAGTTAAAAACTGAACATGATCTTCAACTACTTTGTCATAAGTACTAAGCAGATTGTTTAAAAGATAGTGCTGGTGACAGATGTGCCATAAATAATTTTTATTTAAAAAATCTCCAAGCCCACCAAACAGAATTCCCCACCCCAAAATTAAAATTTCTTGTAAATCTTGGTAAAGTTCAAGTGATTGGAATTCAGTCAATGATTAATATTTTGTGTAGTTACTTCTTCATTTTCAATATCTTCTTGTGTAATAAATGTGTTCAGCTTGTCACAGATCTTATTTTATGTCCCCACCTTGTATCATTTCACATTCTGCTTAAGTACTTGGTCATCTATTACATGACTCATTAGTCTGAGATCTCTGCAGAATTAAAGAAAGTTGCAGTAAAAATAATATATTGAAGTTCAAATTTCAACTACATCAGCCATGCATGTTTAAAAGCATCTTTCAAAGTCAGCTCAACATACAATACTCTAAGATTAATATTCACTAAGCCCCATCTCTAGTCTTTCACAGAGAATTGGGAACAGACTGAACAAAGCTACATGTTTGCTAACTGTAAAATGAAAGTTGTGGAAGGATGAAATCAGAATTGATTAGTGTCACTTCATGATATTTTTCTGTCTGGCATTTAATTCCTGGTCACTAGGCAAAGGCAGTCTTGCCAAATAAAGATAATGAGAAATAAACATTCATGAGAGACTTAAAAAATTACAAAACAATCTAGGACTCTCCCAGCATGTTCAAGGAAGTAGAAAAATGGGTATGAGTTCAGAAAAGTCAAAGCATTATTCAAAGCAACTTTCATCCAGAAAAGTAAGTAAGAAAGAGAATTTGAATTTCCACCTATTAACATATCTTTGAGGATGTTACCAAACAGGATTAAGTTTCACAAGTAGGTAAGCAAAGTAAAAAAATCCTAATAATATACCTGTATCAGCTTAAAAAATAAATACAAATTATTCATTGAATAATGCAATTGATTATATTTAATCATAACTTGGCAATTATTCTGTCTTTGTCTGGGCCCTTTTGTTACACTGTAAAAATCTCAGAGGTATGAAACCAGAAACAATTCTTTTATTTCTGTGGTCAAATGCTATATAACACTGTGTGTCTGTGTGTCTAAGGATTTTTAAACATGGTTAAGAAGTTTTTGTCAAAATTTCTTGCTTCCTAGAGAAAATAGTTTTCTTTATTACTGTTTGAATGTTATTTCAACAGAAATATGACATCTTCCGTCTTGACAAGTATTTCAAAAACAAGCAAAATAGGTGATCCAAAAGAACCTCTAAAACTGAGACATCTCTGTTTCTTAATAAAGATCTTTGTGTACCAGACAAACACCTCCTTCTACTTTCGAGGGTTATTCAACCTCTTATAGTTCAGGGGAGAAAAAGGACCTGTAACTACTAGGCTGTTAGGATGCTGCATTGATTACACTGCTGGGGACCACGAGCTGATGCTGCATTTTGTTAGGCTCTGTACAAAAAGGGCATGTGGCAGCCCAGACTTCCTCGAGATTAAAATAAAAAATGTAACAAACTGGATCATTTCAAACTGGTGTTATTTAGAGGAGACACATAAAGCTAAAGCACCTGAGAATCATGGCCTGAATTTGCCAATAGAAGAGTCATTGCTGACAATTTCTTTTTAGTAATTGCTGGCTGTGCAAAAAATCCTCATGTTCATCCTTTATTCCTCCTCATTTCTTTATGACTAGAACCTTCTATTAAAGAAGTATGAGTATCTTTAAAGTAAACAGTGTATCACATTTTCACCAACATATTTCCCTACTAAGAAAATAAGATGGAACAACGGATTGTATTGTAATTTGATATAATCAATTGTAATCAGAAATAAAACATTGATCACTTTCACAGAATCACACTTTCCTGATAAAGAAACTGAAAACCTTTGTTTTCTAGTATTTTTAGAAGTGATTCATTACATTAATTAGCTGCCTGAAGATTAACATTTATTTGTACTTACCTCACACTTACCTTCTATCATTAAAGACATGCTAAAGTCACTCTATAATTACGTGTCTCTTGCTAAATCTTAAACCAGGATTATTTGCTTGTCTTAGAGGTATTTCTGCCTGGATATACATTCTAATTTCCTACTGATGTACAGCCTTCCTTTATTAGCTCACGAAAAATAATCAAAACCCTTCCTTTGAGCAAGCCGTGAGCAGGCACGGGGGAAGCACAGCACAGCCCACGCAGGGCTCTGCCTTGGGAGCTGCTGAGTACCCTTTGTTCCAGGGATTGCAGTGGGAGCTGAAGGTGATCAGCTGCTTTAGAGCACCAAATCCAGAGACTTTATCACAGTTCTAGTGCACACTGCAAGGGGATTAATTGTGGCTTTGGTGGGGATTCAAGGCTTCACATGCATTTTGCCTGTGACAATACTGAATGTACTCTGACAGGGATATGCAGCAGGGAGATGCTCATCTTTTTCAAAGTGTGTTAATAAGAAAGGACAAACTAGATTTCTGAATAAACTCGATTTTGCTGGCTGATTTGAACAGCCCTGACTTAATGTGTATGAGTAAGCTCTGTTAACATTACAACACTCACCTGATGCATAAAATCTAAAAAATGGACCTTGAAACCATATAAATTTGCTTAAGAGTTACATATAATTAAATGTTGCCACCTTGCAATTGAAAGGTAATGAAAGAGGAGTGTTGTCATACAGGGAAGAGTAATCAGAGGACTCAAGCCCGAGCCTGCTGCCCATGCTGGTCTCTCATAAAGGACTGGTTGTACTGCACACATGAGTAAGCCTCATGAAGTGATCTGGCTTGATAGTTGGTTAAATCATTACCACTGACACATTTTTGTACATCCAGTTACATGTGAGTTCCTAAATAATGAAAGAAAATGACATGGTCTTTTCTTACCTCTTGGGCTGTTGAGAGAGGCCTCGGATGCCTTTCCACCATCCCCACAGTGACTTTGGTCAAAAGGAAGGCACTGATCACCTGTTCCTGCTACCACATCTGCATTTTTGGCCAGATCCTTTGTTTCAGTGAGGGATTTTGCTTTGTAGACTTTTCTGGTGTTGGTATCTGATAAGTAAAGGGATTCTGATACTGGATCAACGGCCAAGTAATATTTATGTGCAGGACTTGTACTAAAACAGAAGAGAAGAGCATCAGAGTCAACTTGTTTTTCCTTTTACATCTCTGTGGCAGCATAACAGTTGTACTCTACTTATCTGAAGACATCAGCTCAGTGATCTGAAGAGGACAGAGTCATGAGAGCAGCTCAAAACACCACCAGTGTCCTGCTACAGAGCCTAACCAGTGAGTTATGGGTCAGGGAGCTGGGGCAGAGACTGGTACTAGGGCAGTACGTCTGCCCATCAGTACCAAAGCTCTCAGGATAAAGCTAACTGAAGTGACTTCAGCTTAGTTATAATTATTACTATCAAAAGAAAGATCATTTTTCTATATCTGATACATCATAGTACTCTTGACTCCGAAAACAAATCTATGAGTTGCAGCAAAGTGAATCACAGGCTGTTCTAGATGGGCACAAATACCTACTCTTTATTTTTATCTAAACCTTCTAAACCTTCGGAAATATGAAGGTGTGAAATATGGTGCCTTTATTCATGCTGACTCTATTGTCAGGAGCAAGGCAGAAGGCCAAGTACTGTCAGTGCAACTAGCATGAATTAATGCACCATAATTCATGCACTGTCACTGCCTTATTGAGATTATAAAATATTATTTTAAAAAATATTTACATATGTTAAATTAAATGGTGAGGATCATAAATTCTAATCTGAAAACTGGGCTGCATCTTATTATCCAGTAAGACTTTTAGTTTCTTTTTCAGTGCAAAGTTAATTTCCAGTTTGAAGAAATTTTTTAAGCACATGGCACACCATGCTAGTGTCCTGAGCCTGCTGAGCCTGCAGTGGGGCCTAACTAAAACTCCAGATAGAGATCCTTTAAATCACACAATTGGTTACTGAAATGGTGGGAGAGAAGCAAAGGCCGAGAGTTTAGGCGGTCAGATGCTATTTTTAACAACTACCATGTTCCTCTAAGGGGGAGGAGGAGATTTCTGACAAGTGTCTGGGCTCTATATGCCCAGTTAGATAAAAATGACTGTAAAAAATACCTCCCCTTCTTATTTTTCTTAGGAAATACGTTATTAATATTGGTACCATTAACTAACACTTAAGATTGCTGCAACAAAGTTGTGAAGTGAGTTTCTCCTCTCACCTAGGCCAGTTCTGTTTGTGGTGGTTTAACAACCTTCAGTGATATTCCCAGAGCTGGGGAACAGATGTGAAATCCAGTCCTGGGAACCACAGGGAAGTGGTATGATGAAAGATGAGTATGAGGATGAGCTAAAAGCAATTAATGCCAAAGTATCACCACTATAAAATTTTTTTGTTGAAAATATCAAGAAATCATTTTTGCTCTCTGGATTGAGGTCAGGAGTAACTGGATAGCCAAATGATGACTTTTAAATAAAACATTTCAGTGAAAAAAGTTGCAAGGAGAATTCTATATTTTAAATAAACATGTTGTTCAGTATGCAGAAACTGCAGAGAACCAGGGGTCACTCTATATTCTCCTTGTAGACACATTTTCTGTCATCCTTGTCATTACATTTAATAGACCAGCTGTTAGAAAACTTTTCATGTTTATGCTTAAAGCCTTGCATACTAAAATGCTTAGAGTACTAGTAAAAAATGGAACACAATTAAAAAAACTTACTATTTTTGCAGAAGATTGTAATCAGAGATGAATCTGAGTTGATTTAAATTAGCCTTTTGAAAAATATATGAAATAGACTAGATTTTAAAATTAATCTTTTCAGTACTATTCTGTACTAAATTTTTCTTTGTATTTTTCTCGAAGTTTAGTTCCCATTTTTACCAGTTAAACAGCTTTGCTATAGCTTATTAAAACTATGATGAGAAAAACAAATGGGATAAGGTGTTTGTAAACAGCCAAAAATAAGATCAGTGCCTTTTTCTGTTTACTGGTTGCCAAACTCTCCCTTTTTACACAGTATTGTCATTTTTATGTGGTAAAAAGAACTCTTTTGGAGCCTAAAAGTTGTGTAAAGGAGCTGGATTTTGAAGCTCTTTCCTACCTGGACTGTCTGGAGCCATCTTTTACCTGCTGCTTTCTTTGAGCATTCATTCTATAGATTTCCACCATCACTATGACCTTTAAAGCCTCAAGGGAATGGCACACAGTGGGATTGTTGACTACTCTCATATCACCTCAAGGACTACATTAACTGATTTCCTCCAATTTTCTACAAAATTCATTTGGACAGAATAGTGACAGAGACATTATAATTGAAAATAATAGGGCTGGGGTACTTGAATATTGTCATGGGGTACATGAATATTGTCAACTTCAAGGCTGAAGCACATCTCAAGAAACTAGTACTAGGGAACAGGTATTAAAAAGAAAAAATCTACTTTACAAAAGAAACCTCTAAGTGTAAAAGCTATTTTATGTTTTGAATGCATTATAGAGAAATTCAGTTTAAAAAGATACTGGTCATTTTACAGGAAATGGAAACAACCCTTCTGTTAGAAAATGGAACCTTGCACTTACCAACTAGGAATTTTTCTTCCTTTTTAAGTTTAAATTCTAAAATATATGAGATGTGACATAATCTGGTAAATAATTTATAATATTCAATAGCAGTCCTGTGACAAAAGTGAGCAATTCCAACCCATACCCTCATACTGTAAACACAGTTCAGTCCACACTCTGCTCCCTACTATGCCATGAAGTTACTGTCTTATCTTGTACTAGTGCCAGTTTATTTATCTCATTTAAGTACTGGAACGCTAAGAAGTTTATTTCTAAGGAGACAGAGTGCCTTGCTGTCTCTCTCTAGCATGCAACATCACTTCTGCAGCTGGATTGTTGGAGCCAATTCCCTCAGCATCTGTCACAGAAGCCTAATGTGCAATGTTCATTCCTTTAAAGAAATCTAAATTGCAATGCTAAAATGCCAGCTGGAAAGGGGAAATGCCACTTGCTTTGTCTTTAACAGGAGCAGCAAGAAATGAGCTTTGACACAGCATCTTCAGTTCTGGGCTCTGCCGTGCACTTTATAACTGTCAGGTTTTAAAGCCCATGGTAACCTGGAACCTCTAAAGCACTTTTAAACTGTATTTTTGTAAAACTACTGTTTCCTTGGATGGCTATATCTGTGATCAGTCAAACACCATGTGAAATGGGTATGACAGCTATGAAATGTACTCTGTGTTGAGGTTTAAAACTCTCCATCTCTTCTTGGTGATCAGCAAACTGATTTTTAGAGGGAGACTTTACTCCTTCAATGGGAACAAATCTGTAAACTTTCTGTACTATAAGAAAAGGTGAATTGCATTAACATTTGTATTTATTACCCTTTAAATTTATCAAATTCAGAGTGTTTCTCTATATCCAGACTTCTAAAAGGACTTTTGTAAGACTGTCTCCTCAAACGTGGTTCACATACCAGTTATTACATTTTACTTACCTGTGTCTTGTGTCTCTATTCCTGGAAAGGCAGATTAGTTGAGGTTTAGAAGGAAAGAAAAAGAGATGTTAGTCCTCAACATAACTGTGTTCTTTATCTGACTGCTCATAGACCTGTATCCCACTAATTAAACATTGTTTATCCTCTTACTTGGTATTTCTTTCTCTCAAACTGTTTCCTTTGCAATGTCCACACACTGCCAAGTTAATTCTGAAGAATCAGCACACAGAATAATCACCAGCAATGTTAGCTAGGTGGATGTTAAATAAGAGAAATTTCATGTATTAATGTCCAAAATCTTCCCTGCCTTCCCCTGTGTCCCTCAAAGGAAATGGGAAGTGGGGGTGGTAATAACAGGGGAGTCATTAAGGGCAGCACAGGCTCAGCCTCTCACACATCTGTGACGCCCCTGTCTGCTTAAACTGAGCCACATCCTCTGCTGCATGAGGAACAGTGTAATAGTATTAACTGTAAACATGGTAAGTCTATAGGCCCAGTGTTGTAACTTGACATGATACTCTGCATGTTTGCTGTGGAATTATTCAGCTTTTTTCAAAAATATGCATCACAGTATATTTTACTTTTGGAGAAAATGCATGGAAAACCTCACAGAAAGAAAAATCAGCTTTATTAATTCTGCAATTTGCAGAAGTTCATTATACAAGGCCTGTTCTAAAGGCCACTTAAAACATCCTATTAAACTGATGACTGTAAGTAAGTTTTCTGGTAAGTTGGTTTGATAGCTGATGACACACATGACCACAGAGTAACCACATGTGGTTTTTTCACCAAGTCCCAAGGGATAAAATCTCACCCTAGTTTTCACAGGCATATCTCAGCCAGAATTATACACACTATTCAGAGAAAGCCAATTATTTTTTTACCTTAATTCTAATATGCCAATCGTATTTCCAGAGGGAAAGATCCGTCTGACATAATTGAAGTCCCCAATATAGACACTTCCATCAGGCCCAGAAGCGAGTGCAACTGGGGCAAAGAGTTTGCTGTTGAGGGCGAGCCCATTGCAGTTGGAGCAAGAGACACTCCTCTGGTGTCCATTGCCCATCACAGTGGAGATGACTGGAGGCTGCTGGGAAATGAACATGTTTTCCCCGTTTCCTTTGTGCACAATTCCTAAAGGAAGGGGAGGGAAACAAACAGAGACAAAATAAGCAAATGTATGACATTTAAACTATTCTGCAGTTTTGGATTACAATATCCTCTATAAAATCAGATTACCAAAATAGCAAAAACCATCTGATATTTTAGACTGATACAGCGTTCCACTAATCTTTTTCAATTTTGATCATTTCAAGTTTCACTGTCATGATTTTGTTCATCACTGGCTAGCGGCTATTTTAAAGCCAACATCAGGAGGAGAACTCATTGTTGGCTAATGCTCTAACAAATTGACTGCTAATTGCAGTACTATCTGATTTCTTGGGGATTACTGCTTTAATATTCATTTTATTCATAAATTTTTATTAGGTAGCAGAAGCATTTCTTAGGCAGTTTGAATATTTAATTAAAGGAGATTAATAGCAGGACCACTATGCATTTTTCACAAAAGAGCACCGAGTGGCAGTACAAAATCAATATTCAAATTCAACTGTGAGTCCTTCATGGTATATGAAAAAGGTGCCAAGTGCAGCAAAACCAAGTTAAGAGTCAAGGAGCAATTGTGAGGCACCAGTGAACATCCTCCCAGCAATAACAGCCTACCTTCTGCCATAAAGGCTGAAACAATGTATTCTAGTAAAGCTCTTCAGCATATATTATTCAAAGTCTCAACTAGGTTGGTGATACCAGAACTAGTACAAAGATGTATTTTCTCAAGTTGACAGCTATAGTGTTTATTTAAGTAACAATATGGTAATATATTTAAAAAGTATCTTTGAAATGACGTTATTGCAAGAATTTGGCTACTGCAAACAGAAGATAGGTACACTTTTAGATCATAGTCCAAATTTTCTTATTTCCCTTGAAAGGGCCCAGTACTTCATCAGCAAATTGGCACTATTAAAGGAACAAACACAAGGGAATTTACTTTCTGGAGGACTCATGCTGGGAAATGAGAATATTCTAGACACTGCAAGAAGTACATGTTGGGACATGTCTGAGTTTTCACCAAAGTAGAGCAAATGCATTTATGTATTGACTCTATGGACTTTTGTTTAAAATGTTTTTTTGTGACTTTCAGGTAAATGTGAAGATAAAATTCACCTTGGTAATTACTGAATGTTACCACAGCTATTTTGAAGGGAATTATATTTTAAAAAAATAAATATTTATGAACAATAGAGGACATAATGTATAGATTTGTCTGAATGATGTCTTTAAAAAAAAAAGCATCCTGGAAATATGCCTGTAAAATAAATGGCAATATTCTCTCTTATGCAGTGGAGAAAAATACTATAAAATGAAGATGCTGCCCTTTGTCTGAAATTACAATGTTAAGGTAATCTTTCAACATCCTCTTACAAATGCCAGTAAATAATTAGGGCTCTGGAGAATATGTTTTGCTGTCAATAAATGTAAGTGTGTGCTTAATATCAGGCTTTCAAGCTGCTGCTTGAAATGAAATTTAGTTGATTAATGCTCTGTTGCACTGGGGTTGAAATTACCTTAAAGCATAAAGTCCCTCTAAAACTACTCCTCCTTGCCCCAGATAAATAAAAATGGAATCAGTGCACTTGCCCATCAGAAAAAAAAATTAATTCAAATAACAACCTGAAAAATTGATTAATAGCACATTCATTTGTATTCATGAGATACAGGTGTCTTTAAAAGACCTCAGTGTAGGAACTAATATTTATGGTATCTGTTCTCTTCTTGATTATGAGAAATGCCCTGATGATCTTCCAAACTGACAAAAACCTTTGTACCAGAACACATTAAACTCTAATCATGTCACAAATTAGACATGATCAAACCTCCAAACTGGTAAGGAAAAAAAAAGTGGGAAAAGAGCAGTTGAGTGTAGTTGAGAACAGGATGTGAGCCTTTGTTAACCTAACAGTCAGACTGATGCAAAACTGCATGCATTTAGAAAACCTGAGTTTCCAGTGACAGCCACATTGGAACAATGTTTGTTATTTCACATTAGTTCTGCTGCAATTTGGCATAATTTTTTTTTTTTCATTTTGTAAATCCTTCCATCTGGCAGTAAAACACAGTTTTCACTTGCTAAGGTTTCTGCATGTCAATACATGTACCTCCACATTACTATGAATTGCAAGTCTGTAAAACTGCATCTATTTCTTGCTTCTCAGTTTATTTTGTAACCTCTCTAAAATGAGCAACCTTCATAGGGTGGGAAAGAAGAGTATCTACCCTGGCTCAGAGCATGAGGAATGCTTTGCACAGTTGCAGACCTGCTGGGTGACCAGGCTTAGTGGCTGAAGTTAGATATAAGCTCTTCAGGACTAGTAAATCAAGCAAAGTGCTTCTAGTTTTAGTTTGAAAGTAGAATTGCAATTTGCAGTAGAAAATGTTATATTCCAATGATGTTTCTGCAGTTAATCCAGTGGCAGTGATCCAAAATCATAAAAGTTTTATCCTTCTAAAAAGAGCAGTTCTTCATACATACAGAGGAGATGCTTTAATTAAATGTGAAAAATCTTAATATATTCATAGTCAAGAAGGCTACTCAGTGCTTTTCATATCAGTCATGGTGGCATGGAGATTAAGTCTGAAATATGTAATTCTAGTTTGAATCATATTCTTATTTAAAGCCCACATTATATATCTGAAATAGAAGTGCAGTTCACTTGTTTCTAGATAAGACCAGAAGCACACTTTATGGTTATCTTTTTGGTTACCACTGGTCATTATTTTGTTTTGTTGCTTTAATATGAACCTACAGGCTGCTCTGGTAGGTGTGCACCAGCTTTGTTACAGTAATTGTTTTTCTGCCCTTAGCTGCTTTTCTAGGTGTACACGAGCCAGCTATGGGTGCCCAAAGCCTGAAATAGTTCTGAGGAACCCCTGACACATCCCTGAGCCTGGGCTTTGTCACCTCGCTGGAGATGCTCTGACATGCCAACTGCAAACAGAAGAGACCCTGGATTTCAAATCAGACGTGTTTATGCTCTCTCTTTTCTCCTGTGTCTCTTCAAGTGATGGGTGGAGATGTTTGGCAGCTTTCCCTGACTTCAGCCATGATCATGTCCAGCAGAGCAGGAGCACGTGAGGAAGGGGAGCAGGTGTGAGAAGCTGCACATTCCCCATCCATGGCAGTGGGCATGGCACAGCTGATTTGAGAGGAGGTGGCTGGAGGCTGACAGATCAGTGCCCCCTGGCATTCTGAGCCACACAGCTGGGATGGAGACAGGAAGCAATTTGTCACCACATACCTTGTGCTCAGGAGAGCAATGGTTTAGCCCTGCTTGGATTACAATTGTGTACTTTACAAAATCTCAGAACATGTTAGTGCCTATGGGGTGAACTGTAGTAGTAACCACTGCTGTTATCAGGTAGCTGTATAAATTGGAGTTACTGCCAGCAATTTAGTCTTGAAATTAGCTATGCAAGTGGTAAATTGGCACTAAGGAGCAGACTATGGGACTCACAGTTGGGGCTCAGCTGACTGAGGTCAGATTTCTCTTTGTTAAATGTCAATAGCTGGCATTTAAAATGGACAATCTATACAAACAAATAAGACAGGGAATGAAAGAACTGCTGTTTAAAATGTCAAACTATTTTAAATCAAAAGAGAAATCCAAATAATTTACAAACTAAATCTGACCTTTTGTATTTGGAATATTAATACTGTAGCTGTGCATTCAGCAACAGAACTTGTAAAATTTGAGAGCCATACATCTGTGCATGAATCTTCATCAACAGAAGTTTGCAGATGGAAATAGATTTTATTGGACTGACTATCAGCTAGAGCAAATTGAGAGAACTTTACTGAATCCAATACTCTGTTGACTTCTAAGTGTTAAAATCTGACCTCAAGTTTCTCTTCTGGGCAATGAGGTATCTGTTTATTGGCAAAACCATATATAGTTACCATAATTTATCTACTAGTATTGTTTTAATAATTTAGTCCCACTACTACCTGATCATAGAGGTTCATGGAGGAAAAGAAACCCCCCCAGGTGTAAAACTGGGAAAATACAAAGGGGAAAAAATATTCAAGCCTCCATGCTTGAAGAATATTTCTGCTGGGTTAATGCTATGACACCAAAAGCATTTACAGTTTTTTTACTAATGCTTTGAAATGTGCTGGATTGCTTGTACTGAGGAGTGACTTACTGTGCTTCTCCACAGAGTGGGCAGCCATAAAAGCTGCTGCACACCGGACTGGCAGTGTGGGTTTGGAAGTGATCATCATCACTGGTCTGTGATCACACAGGGTTTGTCTGCCTGGGGCTGTGTTGCTACAAAATGACAGCAGTCATAGGATGAATTAGGGGCGTAGACACTTCACTGAGAATGTAACACACTACAGGCTGACCCGAAATGTGGCACTTCTATACCAGCTGTGTAAGAATGAACCCAAATTAGTTTGCCCTTTTCCCATTTGAATGACCACAATGTGTTAGCGATCGCAAGAGTCGGTGATATTAATGTCTAAACCCCAGCAGCCAGAACATTAAAAATATTCTTTCAGATGGCATTTACAGTTCAGCTCTCAATAAATGAGGGTGCACATTCACAGAGGATTACACATTAGGAAGTGTAACACTTAAAATCTGAACAATTAATTCCTTTAAAATTTGTATTCTCCTTCAGCGTGGGCAGTAAATAAAGGAGCGACTTACCACTTTGTGGATTTAATACATGGTGTTTGTTTATAGACCAGCCACCCAGATTTGAAGCATCCATTTCAAAGCCTTGAAGGATTACAGTTCTCTTCTCCCACAGAATAAAATCAGGACATGTTTCATATTCATATCCCACTGACACTGCAAACAAATAATTAAACATCTCTCAGTCTACCTTTTTCTCTGTAAACTGCTAGGCAGTTTTTCATTCTAGGTTTTGATATTCATCTGTCAAGTAATGATGCCACTAATTTTCCTCTGCCTGATTGCTATTGTTGTATGGTATTTTTTGAAAAAAGGGTTTTAAGAGATTAGTAAATTATTACAGCTATAGTTACTACTGCTTCAAAGCAGAAGATTGTCTGTGGTATCAGTTATGGATTTAATAAGATTATAAATCTCTTCCAATGACTCCTGACTTGATTGTTTATTGCATTTTTTCTAATTACCTGAATAACAGCTTAAATAGTAAAGAATCCATGCTAAAACAAATTGGTTTTTATTTGTTTGCTGACTGTAAAAATTATAATTAGGCAGAAATGGATTGACAAGCTGAACATTTCTAGAGTTACACATTTATCTCAATAGGCTTGCTCATTACCAAAATATCTGATGACAGATCTTGAATTTCCCTAAGGATGGTGAGTCTTGGGAACTCAAATTAATTAAAAAGCCTTTTCCTTTAGTACTTCCATAAAACAAAACAAAACTTCAAAATTTTTGATATGTCTAATATACCAACCTTTCAAAAAATTATTTATCTCTAAGTTTACTAGATTTCAGTGAAACTCATTCATAAAGGAAGAATATTTTTTGACACCAAATTCCATAATGTGACCTAGGAAATATTGAAATAATTCAACAATGTTTAAAAAAATATTTTAAGATACAAAATTTAAAAAAAAATAAACATTTTTAATAGTTTCTTTCCACTTTTTCTATGTAACAGCTTTAGGTATATTTCACTTAAAACATACATAATTTAAATACCACCTAAATTCCATTATGGTATACAATCAAAATATTTTGACCAGATCTAACAGGGAATATTTGTGTTTGTAAGATAAATGTTTTATGGCAAACTGAAAGCTGTTCCTTACAGTAACAGCTCTAGAGCTGCTTCACCATTTTAGCAGAAAGAACCTGTTTTTGCAGCTAAACTCTGACTTGTAAAAACCACATCTCCTTAAGTACTATAAATACTGTATGTTTCAAACATTACAGGTTTCAGTTTGAGGGTCCAGCAGCCACTTTGTGCAATTCTGTTACAGGAGCTCTTACAACCAGCACCAGCAAAGCTTCTGGGTACCACCCTGAGCTGAGTGCCCAAGAAAGGGCACAGAATTTCCAGAATAGCCACATCCTGTGCTGGGATGAGTCAGAAGGGTTCAGTAATCGAGCACACTATTTTCTAGGTGTTAATGCAGAGAGAAGAAAAAAAGGCGGATTTTTCCTATGAAGCAACCTCAGATTTCCCACCTACACATTAACATCTTTCCTCCAGTCATGCGTTTAACGTGTTCAATCCTGGGCCAGCTGTGTGTGCCCTTTAACACAGCCCCCCAGCCTTGCTCAGTGACCTGTTGGGGACCCACAGGACAGGTATCAGATGCTGGGAGGGAGCGTGCTGAGAGCTGAGCAAGGGAGGCATAACAATTTACAGCACCTGGAATCCATGCTCATGGATCTGCTGGTGCATCTTTACCAGGGCTGGAGCTAACTCTGTAAAGCCTCAGTTTTCCCTGCCTACAGGTGATGTTTCTGAGCTGCCAAATACTCTCCAGAGGTTATCATCCCCTTTCTTAGAAGTTCACTGTTCCCTGCTCTCACAGTTACTGTGCATAGATGTCTTTTTGTCCCCTCTCATCAGCAAGAGACATATGGACACACACTCATTTTATGTGTGTCTACAACCAAGTTTCTATGCAAATTTACCCATATTTATCAAAGACACCTATGTTCTGTGCTGCCAAAAGAAATATCTGTGTGATCTTAAAGCAGGGTTTCTCAATCCATCTAACTGGAAATCCTGGTGTTATACTCATGAAAATTTCCCATCAGTCATTTTGCATGCAAAGTGATCAAGGCAAAGCATAATACTGGTATAATCGTATTTTGTTAGGTGCAGGTTTTGAGAAATGTAATTTTGTAAGTGAAATTAAAATCTGTCAGCTTACCCTCATTGTGGGGTGTTACTTTCTGATCCAATTAATTTATAGCACTTTTTTGAGGTGACTGAGATTTCATTGTATGAACGTGAACTTCAGCAACTATGGTTTTAGACTTTAAGAGTCAGCAAGTACTGCTCCTTGCAGTCTCAAAATAGATTTCAAAAGATCTATTGACCATCTGTATCAAAATCCAATTCTTTTCATGCAGCTATTGAGAAGAATAATCAGTGCCAGACATACAGCTTAAGGGCTGTTGCCAAAAACCAGGCAAGAAATAAAAGACACAATTAACCAGGACAGTAAACTCTATTTCAACCTCCCCTGAAATATTTGTACTTATCTGCATCCACTTTCTTTGAACAATCAACCACAGCACCAGGTAGGGCTGTTGGAGAGCTCGTTTACGCACACCCCCAAGAGGGTCCATCCTTGCAGACCCCTCAGTGCTGCTGTGTGGGATGCAGGGGCTTGCAGGAATCTGTATGGAGTTACACAGGAGCATTCATTGAGTAATTGACTGAAATCCTTCTCTTGTGTTAGATTACAAGGGGACATAGACTTTACCACCAAGCTTTTGTGTCAACATCCACATGATGCTGATTTATTCAGAACAAAAAATGCTGCTTTGTCATCTCAGCTGTTACTCCAAGAAAATGGCCTCTTGTGAGGAGCTTGGGGACTGGACACATGCCAGCAAACATTTCTCCAACAAGATTAAACAGAACCATTTGCATGTGGAAATATGCTCAGAAAGTCTTGTTTTCTGTAACTGGTTATGTGATCAGTGCTGTCAATAACCCTGAAGAAAAATATAGATGTTTATAGTATTTAGAAAACCAAAAGCAGATGGTTATAGTCCTGAGTTCCAGGACTTCAACCTGCTCCAATCTAATTTAATTAAAATGAATACCGAACAGAATGCACTATTAAATATTGGTAATATACTGGCAGAAGAAATTATTTTGACAAAAATTCAAATAATGGATGCAGATAAAGGTCCCTGAGTAACCACTGTGTCAATTTAAATAAAGCTTTATTGGAATCTAACAAAGCATGCTAGTAATGCACTTAAAGTATCAAGATTTTTGCTCCTATTTTGAAAGAAGCACAATTAACCTAAACTTTTAAGGAAAACAAAAAAAATGAAGCACCAATTAAATTATTTAAATGTTGTTATCCAGTGCTATTGTGTAAGCTTTATTCATATTTAAACACATGAAGCTCATCTGCTCCTAATTTGGAAAACTAACTACAGTATCCTTTAATGAGATGCTATGTGTTTGAATTAAAATGTTTTAAAGTCTGGGTATGTACTGGACTTCATCATCATTACAGGACTCTTAAATGATGCAGTGGGAGCAGCATAGTCAACTGTTCCCTCTCAAACATGAGACAGTGACAGCCTCTGGACACAGGGCACACATAGCCAAGCTGAGGAAAGCCCCAGGTGGCACCTGTGACCCACCTGGTCCTGCCTGATCATCCATGGGAGTGCCAAAGGGCAAGCTGGAATATTTTATTATTTCTAGATTTGCACAAATATGTGTCAACAACTCACTTGATACCTTCCCTCATTGAAAAAACAAACATCAGCAATGGGTCAAGGCTGGATCTACTCCCTCACAGGGCCTCCTGTATCTCAAGTGGCTGAGAAGGGCACTGCTGCTCCTTGCCACACACCACACCAGGATGTTCAAAATCTTGGTGTCAGTGCCAGCACCTGACTGACCCCAGCAAAAAGTTGCCCACTATTCTGGAGATGTGAGCCAGAACTGGAAGATCAGTTTCAGATAGGAGAGAAGATGCAGCAGTTCTGGAGACCTTGCACCCAAGGTTGGAGGTTGGACTCCTTTAGGCTAATGCAATGTGTGAGCTACAGTTGGAATGAGAAGACCTGAGCTTCTGTATGAGCATTCATAGCAGATCAGGAAACTAATGAAGCCAAAAATGTATCGCTTATTCCTTGGTTGCTTCAGTTTTCAGCTGAATTTGCTCTTGATCTGGCTCATTTCATGATCAAATGTATGTGAGTGGTGGCCCATGGGTAAGGAGAGAATGTGGGAATGTCCCTGCAGGCAGCAGCCCATGTTGTGTGTGTTCAAGGAGACAGCAGGAACACAGTTCTGGGAAAAGCTTTGTCTGACCTTGTCCTTTGTGTATTGCATTGTGTAATCATATTCCACAGTTTGGTCTCATAACCCATCACAGACATCCCTGTCTGTCTATGCCTGCAGTACTCTTAGGGAAGAGTTGAAAAGGAAAATGCTACAATCCTCCTTTTCCCCATTGCCTCCCCAGAGCTGCCTCCCAGCCCACCTGTCTGGTGCACACAGTAACACCATCACGCACCAGAGGCCCCAGGAGCTGCAGAGCCTGGCTGGCACCTTTTGGCCCTGCACAGGCCACTCTGCAGGCACTCTGCCTACATGGACAACACAACAGATCCTGAAGGAAGCTCCTGGCTGCCCCTCAGAACAGCATTTTCATACATGGAATGAAGCATATTCCTTGTGAGGGAACACAGCTCTGTCACCCCTGCCACTCTTGCCTTACAGCCTGATCTCCCAGTGCTTCTGGTTATAATTGCCCTGACATAAAAAACAAACAGAACTGCTACAGAAGTGAATGGGGTTGTGATTCACAATACTAAGCTTTGCTTGTAAAGTAAGTAATTCTAATACAAAGCATCTATTAGTCCATTGAACAAGATAACATCAAATTAAATTAAAAAAATAGAAAGCCCTTAAAAAACCACAAATAATGAAATTAATGAAAAAAATGCTGGCTAAATAAAATGTGTTTGCACAGACAGCACTTCTGTAGCAATTCTCATAATGGCCTGTGCTACTTGCTGAACAAAGCCTATGAGACACAATGATTCTTGGATAAACATCTTTAAACAACAAATCAATTAGTTTTAACTGTTAAGAGACATGAAATGTAGTAAGAAAGGATGCCCAAAAGTTAGAATTTTGCAAACCCTAAGTGGAAATGACATTTTAAATGTCACATCCAAAAAATGACAGAAACAATGACACACCAAAGGTCATATTCAAAGTAACATTCAAAAACAGAGACAGCTGAATATAATGCTGTTAGTACACAACCATTCTCTGAGGGAAAAGGGAATTTTCAAATTGATTAAATTAGAAAGATGACATTGGAAGAACAACAAAATAAATGTTTTTGGGATATCATACAAGTCACTTCAGTGACTTTAGCTAAAGAGGCATTTGATTTAAAAGAATGTAGGAGCAGCAACAAAATTTATTTGCCATATTTTCCTGGCTTGATGTATGTGAATGCTTCTGCTTACATCAATATGATTCTACATACCCATTGCCTCAGCCAGACCAGAAACCTTCTGTCCATATATATCTGTCTTATTCCAGGCAAATGTATACACCAAATTGGCTGCAGCAGGAAACCATTTCTGAAGCAGACGTCCTTCAACAGCAACTATGAGATGGACTTTTGCCATTCCAGAAGGGATGGTTGTGTGTGTCAAAATAATGCGCAGCAAAGTTTTATACCCTGGTGTCCGACTACTGAGATAACTCAGCTTCACAAAACTTGAAGGAATCGTGATTTCCTCTTGGACCACCTTGGAAATAAACACATCGTTATATCCATAGCCATGAAAAATGCAAAATTATAATAGTGAGAGCAGGTAATCATTTTACCTTTCACAATTATGATGTGAACACAGCACCACTGAAACAACTGGTTTATTTCAGCAATGCAGTAGTCAGGCACATGACAAAATGTCCAACATCAGACACTGCTTGGTCAACTTACTGGATGGCAGGCTGTCTGTCTGATAAACAGCCTCTTCCTCTGATGCTTTACTGGTATCTACTGAGGAGCAAATTCTGCATCTGTGCACATATTCTTACATATAAGCTGTACAGCTTCACCTTGTCTTTATTACTTGGTTTACTTATCAAGTGCTCTTAGCTGGAGTATAATTAAAATTTTTTTAAAATATACATACACCTTCTATCGTGTACATTGTGAAGTTAAGATACTATCCTGATTTGGAGACAGTAATTTTAACTTGGGGAGTGTTAAGAAAGGAGAAAGACCTTCCTGCTAAACCATTTGTGGAGCTAGGCCAAGCTTCAGCAAGAAGGGTCATGGTGTATGAAGGAGCAGCATTAGGAACCTAGCAAGCTAACTGGGGACACACAGCAGTGAGGATGAAACAGCCTGAGCATCAGAGTCATCTCGCTCACAGGTAAGCCCCCAGGGAGTGCAATGAACTCAAATCCCAGGGCCCTGCTGTCAGAGCTGCTGTCTGAACCACTTGGATTAAAGCAAGCTTGGATATGCCCACTGTGAGGTGATATCAATTCCCACTGCAATGGAGATGGGCCCTCAGCAACTGGAAGAACTGCAAAGGCTCTGAGCTTGTCAGGGGAAAAAAGAAATTTGGCCTTGACCTCTTGAATCATGTGGGGCTTGGAGCAACAAAAAGGGATTTAGCTCCTGGGATAAAAGAGCTGTTCTGGGACAGACTGTGAGGAAGAGTGGGCAAGAGACAAGACTGACTCCTTGGAGGATGCTACCACAGTCACTCAAAAGCCACCTGAAAACTAGACTGTGGTTAACAAGATTAATGATGTTAGTGCATTTCTGTACTAATGAATCGACCTGTCACAATGTTAAATTCATCATGCTTGGAAAAAGACAAACTGTTTTGTTTATATTTTCCAGTTTTTAAATTTTCCTTATTTAACAATAGATTACTTCACTTTCAACCAATTTTATTTACAGACTGCAACAGTATCACTGTCAGAGCATTGCTGCAGTACAGCTGGAGGCCTGCCAGCACTTGTCATTTCAACATATGAAATGTAGTGCTGTCAGGGAAATCCTGCTCCTTTTATTGTTCCTGATTTGCAGTGTTCCCCTTCTTTCCTGCTGACATCCCAGCTGTCCTCTCTGTTATACATCTGACATTCCTTTTCATTTTTTAATAGAAAAGCAGGAAGAAATATTCATGCATTAATACATGCTAATATAACCTTTTCTCCTATTATTCTCAGTTAATTTTTGCTCCATTCCCAGAACCATACAATGAAACTCAACACTCTAAGAAACCTCCAATGCCAAAAAAAAAAAAAAAAAAAAAAAAAAGGAAAGAATCTGGGAGTGATCTGGGAGTGGTTTCTGAGTACTAGACTGCATCTTTGAGTACCCTGATGTTCAAAGACCACCTAGGCATACCTCATGAGGAGCACTGTGAACCAGTCGTTTTTTTACCGGTGTGCAGCAGTTATTCTTAATTTATGTTCATTAGTTTCACATACTACATTCTGTGAAGCGATGCTCTAACCATCAATTGGATGAAATATGGTAATAGTTATGGAGTTGTTTAGACATAATTCAGTTCAAGCAGAGGTCTCTCACATGTAGAATAAAGTAGCAACACTTTTATAAGGCTACAGGCACCCTCCCAAGTATCTTTCAGGCTTTCTTGGTGAAATTAAAAGAGAATCCAAAAGTGGTCTCATTCTTTAAAATCGAACTTATCAAACAACATACTAAAAATTAAGGGCATTGATATGACCCAAGCTGTGTTTTGTTGTGTGTTCGACTCTCACAACCTCTTTTAAGTCCCAAGTAAAACAACAGTTAATTACAAGATTAATTAGAAATTACTTCAAACACTTCAGGGAGAAAAAACCCCAAAAATTTAAATTAAAAATCAAGTCCTAAAGATCATGTTGAAATTGCTCTACTGTGGAAAGAAAGTAATAAAACCCAAGAATCTGACATAAAGCTTTGAATGGATGAAACACCCCTAGTAATGCTCAAAGCATCATGTCTCACACTGATGCTTGGGAAGTTGTACTGTTCATCTGTAGCTAGAAATGGTTTTGTGCATCATTATCAACAAATCACGGTTTCAATAATAATTCATGTTGGCATCCTGCACTTCCTTCTACTTGAAGGTAAGAAATAAAGCACCTTTAAATATTAAAAAGTAAGGAAAGAATAAAGACAACAGAATCTTGTTAAACAGTACTAAATAGACATGCCTTGGTGTTATTCTGCCAAGTGAATGACATTACAGCAGTTATTTAACATCTTTGAATATTATCTAAACCTGGTTCTGCAAGGAGAAGAAACTGTTAATTTAGAAGTGTTTTCATTACCTGTAATTCTGGAATAACAGTTCCTCTTTCAGGACAGGAACCTCCAAATGCTGTCAGTGGGGAAGGAAGTACAATTGGATTTGGACTGATAAAACTACTGATGTCACAAGATGGTGTATCCAACTCTGTTCTTTGCATTACAACTTTGTCTACAATGATAAATCTATTCCAAGGCAACCAAAGTGTTCTTTTTTCAGATATAAAAGGAGATCTGTCAAAAACTAGAGTGACAGAGATTCCTCCAACAGCCACAAGGTCAAAACTGGAAAAGAGAAAACAAACTGTTTTGTTTATTTTTGTTTTTTTATCACATTACCACATCTTTCAATGCATCACAAACAAAAACTTTATGTTTGTTATTACAGCTTTTAATTTAGTATGGAAATCATTCAAGCATACAGTCTTTGCATCACCTTGGTATCCACAAAGAAGCTTTACCTCTGTGTGCCTTCTCCCTGTATGCATCAACACCAAGGCACAGAATTTCTCTGTTACTGGGCCTCTCTCCCCTCTATCAACTAGCATTAATACTAATAAAAGTGTGAATCCAGTTGCTTTGGTTTATATGAAAAAAAATCCTATCCCAGAAAAAGGATGCCACTCATCATCTATGCATGAAGAGCATTCAGAATAAAAAGGCTTAAAGCCTGTTAGGCCTTAGCTCTATTAACATAACCTTTTCCCTTTTTCTAAAAGCACCAGGAGGAAAAGGTTGAGTAAGTACACTGAGCACATGACTTCCCTGTAGAGGATAGGAAATTTTTGGGAAAGATGGTGATTAATTGCACTGAGAACTGAGTCAGCTCTTGAACACAAGTAGGATGATCCTCTGGGAGCTACTGCAAAGAACCTTTGGCACATCTGGGCTGCAGAACAGTGGGACATAGAAGGCATGATGTACAGTCTCAATTTCAGAATTTCTGACATCCACAGTCAGGCAACACAAGGTAATATGTAAATAGCTACTTCACCCTCTTTATTACTGAGTGCATCTATTATGGAGGTTTTTGATGGTAACAAACTGTGATAAGAAGTCAGACTTAATTATGCATATCTCATCACATTTCCCAAATGACACCGATTACATTCACAGCAAAATACAGGTAGCATATTTTAATGCAACAACTTTATCCAGGCTAGCGTAAGGAGGAAATGATAATTACTAACTTTCAGTAGTGTGATTTGAAAGTCAATAAACTAAGGTGAAATAAATATGCACACTCTTTACTTTTATAAATTGGCAAAGCCAAACAAAAAACATAGTTGTGGAAACAGTGACAAATTGCACCCCTTTTTCCCTGCTGGAAGACAGCTTCAGATTTCTGTAATTCACAATCCATCCAAGGAAGATGAAGTCTCAAACTGCTCTTAACAGCTTAATTGAAGTTCAGGAGCAAGTCATGACCCTATTGCAAATGGATGGCCAACCCTGGAGCGCAATATAGAATATATTGAAATCTCACCTGTCATTGAGAAATGAACTCAGACCTGCAAGGCTGGTGAAGAAGAGGAAGTCAGGGCTGGTTATGGAACAACAATTTAACCATTTGTCTTTGAAAAGACTCTTGTTCCCAGTTTTCCTTGTGTGTCTCAGATGGTCAGCTAAAAGATTTCACTTCATTGACACCTCAATAAAGTGTGTGGATGATTCACACTTAACAACAACAACAAAATGCTGGAAGATATTTCCTGGAAAACCTGACTTGTGATAATATTCCAAGGTCAAGAAGGTACTGTTACAGCAGACCTGGCACATTTTGACTCCAGGAGTTTGAATGTCACCAATTTTCTTGCAGTTCAGTTTTATTTCTTTTTCTTTTCTTTTGTCTTTTTGCTACAGAGAGCTCCAATTAACTGTGCTCCCAGACCAGAAGGCCAGATGTCATCCTCAAGCCACACTGTGAACTGTGATGTCTATGAAAATTTTGTACATGAACAGAAGTTGGTAGATGGCCATAACAACACAAACCTAAACCAGTGGAGGATCATATATGAAAGCCTGACCTTCCATCCTGTCGACTGATGGTGTATCCATACTCATTGTGGTGCAGGAAACTGACGTTCACTCCAACCAAAGGTGTTCCATCGATTGCCACAACCTGGCCTCGGATGACACATGCCCGTCTGTAACAAGCAGAGTAGATGACATGTTACAAACATAAGGAAGGTAACAAGGGCATTGATTTCAGAAACTGGGCTGTGCTTTGGTCCCAGACAGACAGAACCACTCTGGTATGAGAGTGACTACTGACTTTTGGAAGAGAAGTCATACAGGCGCAAAATATTGATTTGAAAAAGGACAACACACAGACTCTCCCATAAACCGTTGGTATAGGAAGAATATATTCCCGTTTCCTGACATATTCGAGGGTACTGTTTGTTCTGCCACTGAATGATACTGCAAAGGTTTCACTGATAGTGGGATTTAGCTTGCTGCAGCTCTAGGGAGTGATGGCTTGTGAGAGAAAGAAACCGCATTCTCTGCTGCTAGGTATAGGACATTGCTGTCTATTAGAAAAAAGCTGAACTAATGTGATAAGGCAGCAGTGAGACACACGGGCTCCACCGAACTTCAAAATTATATAGGTAAATTCACAGGGTGCCTAATCAAGTGTAACATACACTTTTCTCAATCCCCCACCACATGTGATGCCCTTCTAAATTCCCTCTGGGATGCATTGTACTTGCACCCACTTTCCAGTTTATCCTCACATTCCAGTGAAGAAGTTGGAACATGTCTGCACAGCAGAACACATCAAAGTCAATGGACAGGAAAGTGAACTCATTACTAAGTGCGTCTAATCGGAGGCTAACAGGATCACAGAATCATAGAAAATGAGAGCTGAAAGGAAAGACTACAAGACTTTATCTTGTGCATTCCTTTGCCTCGGGTAAGATCAACTATGCCTACATCAGTCCAGACAGATGCTTGTCTAACTCTATAAGCTCACCAAGTAACCCATTCCAGTGCCTCTGTATGAGTGCTCTGCTCATGGCAAGTTCTTCTTACTGTCCAATTTGAACCTCCACTGTTGTCCTTTCAGGCCATTGCTTACACCTTAGTCACAGAAATAGTGAAGAAATTACTCTTTTTCTTAGCTTTAGCCTTTTATCTATATGAATAATGAAACATAAAGGAATCAGGTCTCCTAAGGATGAGGAGTAAGATGTAAAATATCCTTATGGTGTAGATTAGGACCTAGTGGGATTTTCCAAGGGTTTACACAGCTACATTCCACTGAAATTCCTCCCAGTATTTTTGCCCCAGGCTGACAGCTACACCACATCAATATACCGGCACTGGCTGAACCAACACAGGGCTTGGAAGCTCACGATACTACTGCATCTATTTCCTGGAACTGCAGTTTGAGGTAATGAAATGAACAGTGTATGCAGAAGTCTTTTGGTAACATTAAGACATTTAGGGTCAAAACCAATAGAACACTTATAATTACTCAATATAAATGACAAGCCTCAACAGACACATCTACTCACAGTCAATATATGATGTAAATAAAAAAACTGAATAGCTCCTCAGACAAAGGTTATTTAGGAGTCTACATATGAATTAAATTGAATTAAAAAAATATCCCTAGACAGATTAATTGACCATGATCCAATGAAATCATATGCAGAAATTGGAGAATATAAATTTCTTAAAATTTTGACATGCCTCTTAAGATCCCATTCTCCCGAGCCACTAACAGGGCACTGATTTATCACCATGATATCATTAAACCCATCTGACTATGACTTGAGAAAATGCAAATTAACCTTTTTGTGAGTACACCATTCACCATAGTTGCTAATAGGAATTCCATGCTCTTAGGCCATGGAAAGATGCTGATAAATCCTAGAGGAACGGGAGATGCTGTATTACTGCCAGTGTGCAAAACAAGAGTTCTGATTGATCACCTGTTTTGTTTTGTTCATGAAGTAATTGGTTGTGGCCCTATTTGTGGCCCAAAATCTGCTGCTCCACTGAAGGCAATTGAGCTCCTGTTTGTCTCAACAGACTCACAAGACTCACTCAACAGAACAGTCAGGTCCAACTACTCTTTGATTTGTTAGAGTAGAAAATACTTGTTTCTATTATTTTCCCATACTTCTAACATCAACAGATGTGCATTTTCTTTTCTAACACCTTTTTTAGTGCACTCCACGTATTTACAACACACACTGGTGTGAGTGTGAAACCCCTGGGAGTAACCATTATTCAGTGCATTGTTCTTGCACTCCTGTTCATTCTACACAGACTTGTCTTCTGACACTACTCTGTCCTCATATTTTTTCAAGCACACAGATTTGTATGATAACAGCTCATCAAAATCTCCCATTATTTCATCCATGGCATTTCTTTCCTTTATTAATTCTCTTTACTTCCTATTATTTATAAATAATTTTAAGAAACTTATCTTTCAACATTGTCCTTTTTCAGTCTTCATATTTTACAAGCTATTACAGTATGTGATAAAGACACAAAAACCTCATTAATCTATATTTATCTATACTGAATTGTCTTTGTAATCTCTTAGATTTTAAATGTCCTAAGCCTGCCTCTGTGTTCCTACATTTGTCCCCACTATTTAATGTCTCTTTATCACCTGCTCTAAGTTGAAGAGTCTTCACTGGCCTCTTTTTGAGTAACCAGAACCTCCTAAATCTTTGACTAAGATTTGATCAGAATTAGCTTTAATTCTGGCATTTACTGCAGCTATGAAAACATTTTTGAGTTACTTTATGACCAGCATGAGTCTCCAAGGCTCAGGAGGTAACTAAGAGCCCCAGCTTGCAGCCAGCTCTCCCTTGTTTCCTAGTGCCCTGGCAGCTCACACAGCAGACCCCATGTCCTCAGGCATGCTGGACACAGGTTCTCTGCAGCTCTGCTGCTTAGAGAACACCTCACTTAATTCCTTCCCTTACCAGAGCTTTTAGAGCATGTTCCCTGCAGTGATGTCCCTTCACAGCCAACAGCCACTTCACGCTTCCGTGCTTCCACATTCATCCTCTCCCAGATGAGCTGGAGGCCTTGCTACCACTCACTGCTCCTCTTCATTTGAGCAAAGAGACCTCTAAAAATCACGATGTCTCCTCAATGCACTGTACTTTCTGCCTCTAAGACTTATTCCACACTCTCGTGACTACCCTGGTTTGCTTTCTCATGGGGGATAACTTGTACTATCTGTCCAACAGCCACCTATCTGTGATGATTGCATAACTTCAGACCTAAGGCTTTCCAAGTTGTTTTGACTTGAAAGTAAGCGCAAAAATGTCTTCTCTAATTTGGTGAAGCTGGGCAGGAACATGGCCTGATAAGATGCCTTAGTGTTTTCAAATGCATTAAAATGTTCCCATTCCCCTGGCAAGCTGTACTAAATCTGCAACTCCAGAGGGAGCAGTTGGCTTTTTGAAAGAAAGCTGAGATTCCCACGGGTTGCAGGTGGCCTGAAATAAGTAGGACTCCTCTGTCAACGCTTCATGGGTCATTCCACAAGTAACTGAGGAACTCACTACTCTGTGGATCTCAGGTCTCTGCTGTCAGGAAGTTTGTTTGACATCTCTAATTTAAAATATGAACAGAAGTTTAAACTTTTGATGTATTCTTTCAGTACTTGTAAAGCATTTTATTATTTTACCACCATTCTGCCTTGCTCTTCTGCTACCTACCTGCTATTTTTTGCTTTTGTTTTGCATGTTAAGTTTCCAATATGCACCTCAGGCTGAGACATTAGGCTCAGATATGGAACTCTGTCTAGCAGCTTGTGAATTTACAAGTGTCACATTACCAGAAGATGTCATTTACTGTATTACATTTCTGATTAAAATCTTCAATGAGAGAAATTAAGCTGAAGGCTAGTGAGGTACATTCATTTCTTCCTGCTGACAACGTTGCTGTAAGCAACATTTGAAGGGTAATTAATTCAGTACCATACAGTGGACCCTTTCGTGGGCAATTTGCAGTGAGCCAAATAGCTTGCCAGCAGCATGCATTACAAAAAAACCTCAGCAAAGAAACAAGCTAAAAACTTTCCTGAGAACAGGAGTTGACAAAACCATAATAATCTGATATACTCTACTACACATAGTAGGTTAAAACCTGACGTAAGCAAGCACATTTCCATTTATCCAGAATGTCTCTAATCTGCCTTTTGCCATGTGACAATTTAAGTGTGAGTTTGTAAAAACCCAGTGCATATAACATAGTTTTGACATAACAAAAAGTAATTTTTTTTGCAAACATGTAGCCCCTTAACAATATTTTTGGTGTGGTATTTAGCAATGGCTCGTGCAACATCCTGACTGTACTGTATAAGACAAATATTTAAATATTAGACCTAAACTAAAGTCCAAGATGCAAATGCAGAGGGATAGATGTCTCAGCAGCTGTCAGAACAACTAGTTTTACTATGTCAGATTATTTCGAAAATTCCAGGATATGGCAGAGACCAAATAGTTCCAGTATGAAGGACAGAGATAATCTTCACCATTTTTGATAGCTTTCCAAGATATAATCAACATCATTTTGTCTCCAGTGAGATTCATGCAAACATCACCCAAATTAGAATTCCACTGAACTGTGGTATAGTAAAACACTGCACAATGTCATTTGAATCAGAAGACTGAAAACATTGGATAGATGTCTCTTCCTTAATCCTCCTAATGGTCTCAGAGATATCTTGTAAAGGGAAATTAAAAAAAAAAAGAGGCAGATAGGGCTTTGCAAAATTGGAGCACCAGTGGGAGTGGATGCCAGTGCTCTGAAATAAATTCATACCACTATTACATCCAATCCTTCCGACATTTCATTTTTAACCACCAATGCTATAAAATCAGCAGCACTGCAGGCAGCCATGAGTTAATATCATCTGCCTAGACACAACCTTTTCAGCAACAGCCCAAAGGAGATTAAAACTCCCCAAGCATTCTTTGGTCTTTAGCAGATAGGCTGGATCACAGATTTCTGATGTTTTTTACTGTAGCAGCAGTTGTCTTTCTGTATTTTTTTCAGTACTCTTAATTCCCAGGAGAAGAACCAACACAAGATGACAGTCAGATTGGCGATGTCAGAGGCAGCACAGTTTATCTACTGCCTCTTTCAGAGACCCTGGTTATCTCTCATCCTTGAGTGAAATTCTGGCACTTTTTAATAACATTTGACTTATGGATGAACAATAATTCAACAGCCTGTAAGACTCAAGAATGGAGCAAAGTGTGGACTGAGGAACCCTTTGGGCTGCCCAGTACATTGTAGATTACTGTTGACAAACCCCTGGAGACACGGCATGCGTCTCCAGGCACTGCCCTGACTCTAAAGACACAGCCACCCTCATCTGAATCCCAATGATTTTCTCACCAAACTAACTATGAATTTGTCTACAATGTGAGGAAATGATATATGGGGTGTTAGTGATACACCAATGCCAGTAAAGTCCTGCTCCTCAGTGGCAAGAAGTTGGAAGCCATGGGGAGGTTGGGCTGCTGCTCCCACATGGAACTTCGCTGCTCTTTAGTCTTCAAAGGCATGGCAGGTATCAGGGTAAAGAAACGAAATACTCAGAAAAAGCTTTTAAATCCAAGTTAAATCCCATCAATGATAGCTTTAAAAGATCAGTTCCTTATATCTATAAAAGCACATTGATGGGATTATGTGCAATCTGGCTGCTAACATTTGCAGTGCCACAGAACACTGTACAGGCAACTTGAGCATTCAACTCCTCTCTGGAAACTCTTCACTGTGAGGCATTTTAATGAGGAAAATTTTTCAGTGGTGAATTTTGGTTTAAACTGCACACAGAGCCAGCCAAGGACCCTGCCCCAAGAACACTGACCTCATTCATAAGTGCAACACTCCAAGAGACCCACCAGCGGCAGGTGGGTGCTTCTCATGGAATTCATCTTCATGGCCAATTGTTCTACATATTTATAACATCCTGTTACATTATTAATAGTGATTAAATGTTGTATTTCAGATCAATAGTGGTTGTTTACAAATTTACTTTATTAAAAATTAATGCTGAAAAAAAAAGTTCACTGAATTTGTGTGCAGGATTGTGTTGAGGTTGTAATCTAAGTGTTATGTACTGTGAAAATAAAAAATTCTTATGTGCTTGTTACTGGAACATGGTTTATTTAATTCATAGGCCTAGTTGACAAGGTAATAGTCAGGTGATGTGGATGATTTGTGGATCTCTTTGTCAGCATGTAAGTTATAGCTTCCCAAGTGAACTGCAGCATAAAAACTTACGTGTCCCTCTATTCCAAATGTTCAAGAAAATATGTGTTACCAGGTTTTCTGAGCAAGTAAGTGCCCTTTTTCTACTGCACAGTTCCTTCCTGTTAAAGGGCAAAGCCAATCTCAGAAACACTCAGGGATCACTCTACTCTCTGCATGATAACCTGCAGCACAAAACAGTAAACTCCACACTGCTTTATCAAGGTGTAGCAAAACCAAGGAAGTTTTTAAATGCATGAGTAAATTATGTGTAAGTGGTACATATTAAATTCATTACACTGTAAATACCAATCAAATTGTACTGGGCAGAAAGGTGACTGAAGACAGCAGATGTGAACCCAACTTGTCCTGCATCCTGCCATTATGTAAGTACAGTGTGAAGGGCTGAATTCCCCTGCTGTTTTTACAAGTATGAGACAACTTACCTTCCATGACAGTCAGTCTTGTTATTAGGAATGGTAGAGTTTGTTGCTGGGACACTTGCTACCTGGGACAGGTAGCAACAACAATCTGATAAGCAAGATCCTCAGCTGTTGGGACTTTAAAGTTTTCTATCCTCTTAAGTATTTTATGAACACTGGTGAAGAATTCTTAAGTATCCCCATTTTTTCATGGTTAAATAATTCAATTGCAGTTCTCAATATTCAGAAAAGTCTTTCATTTAAAAGAAGACTCACCTGCTCTCAAAGGAGACATCTCCTGGGATTACATGAGTGCTTTCCTTCCCAATAAGGAATCTGATTCGATCATAAAAAAGCCTTGGAGGATGCTGAGAGAAAGGTGGCTGACTGTGCTGAATAAGGTCAAGGGGATCAGGCGAACCCTGGCAGAGAGGACTTGAGTAACAATTGCTTTGCTGACAACAGTCAGGGTCTACACAGTCTGTCAAGCCATCTAAAATGGAAAGAATGGAATCTTCAGGAAATTGAGAGGTTCTGAGAATAAAGCACCACAATTATTATTAGAGAGCACAGGAGGGATGTAATCAATGTGAAGACATGCTGATTATGACACAGTCAAATTCAATAAAGCATTAATCACATGCTTAGTCCGGGAGGGGTATTTGTCTCAGTCATTGTGTCACTGTATCACCTCACCAAATCTTCATTCAATATGAAAACAGAACCTACAAATTAAGTGAATAGGGAAGAGCAGGACAGTCTTCCCTGCAGAACACACAGAGGAAAGTCATTACACTTCACTTGTCAGCGCAATGTGATCCACACTGTGCAGCTGCTCCCTCTAACATCCCTTTCTTGTCAGCATTGCCTGGTCACCCCAGGTGGACATACACTCACTAACCAGTCCCCAGTAACGAGGTATGAAATTTATCCAACTCTCCTAAGTGTCCCCACTGCAGTAGTAAAAAAAATGTACTTGTTATAGTTGTCTGACTTCTGTTTTAAGCCCTACAATAGTTTTACAAGTGGTTTAGGATATTTACTTCTCATTTACTGATTGCAAAACCAGAATGATTCAGAAAGCACATAATCACAACTGCACTCCTGCAGTTGATACATGAATATACATTTTGATTCAGGCTCTATCCCAGTGACCAGACAGTTACAGTCGTCTCTATAGATGTTTGTACCACAAAAGAAAATTTGGAAAGTGAAAATAAAGCTGTACCTCCTCTGTCCATTTTCGAGTATGAAAAATAGAAGAAATAATAGATTTTTTCCAGAAATCTACATTTCTTCATGGACAAACTTGCAGTAATATTTGTGGGTAAAATTAAGTTACTTAAATATCTAAAGCTTATGATAAAAATTGAAGAACTGAAGTGCATCTAAATTAGGAACCTAAATAAAACTTAAAATTGGGCCATTGGCATTTAATTGCTTCTATCAGCAGCTTAGATGTCCAAATTTCCTAAATTACATATTCAATCAGAAACAGATTTAATAGGAGATAGTAAAATATCCAACAATCTTCTTCAACATCCACTTTATGACTTAGCAGCTGTGTTTCTTGCATTTAAAGCAACTAAAGGTGTTTTATCTTTCAATAAAGACACCTCTTTGTATTTCTAGCATGGTTGGTCTGAATAAATGCAGAGTCATCATATCACTGTATGGATCTCCCTTGTGTTAAAACTGGAATGCTATAGGATCAACATACTGTCAGGTATTTTCACTTCAAGTTTTGACTTTGCATGTTCTGTTCATACAAACACCTTGAAATCTATCAAACTGCACCTCCTCCAGGCAAACTGTGCCAGCAGGGAAGCTCCTGAATTTTGTCATTGACTTTAATGGGTGTGAGACCAATCCTTAGCCAAACCTACTGTTCTCTCAACAGAGCTCTCTGTGAATGCTCAGTAAACAGCAGCATAAAACATTCACTTTGAAAAGAAAGCAAAAGCCCTTCTACAGAACAAACACATATAATGAAATGGGCTTTCCTGGCATCTGAAAATCCCTGCCTGACCTTAAGCAATATAATTGCTTGGCTAAGCAAAAAATATTAACAAATGTATCCTCTGCAGCTGGGAAATCAGATAGAGCAAGCTATTTTTTTGTGAAAATGAGCCAAGGGCAACTGTAGATAGCTAGCAACAATAATCTAGGACCCTCAGCTCCAGCAGAGCTGGCATGGCTACAGGTCACTGTGTGCTTTAAGCTCTTTCCACATTCCCAAATCCTGGAGACAACAGGCATTTTCCAGCAGTGGAAGAAGAATTTCATAGGTCAAATATGGAGTTTATTGACTTTGTGTGCAGCAGTCACTTTATATTCAGGAAAGCCTAGGAAGCAACTGAAATCTGCTAGGATATCTGCAAGATAAAACAATAAAGGGCTTCCAGTCTAAACAAAAGCACACGGGAAGCAGATGGAGAAGTTCACAACATGAACCAGAGTAGTTTTCAGCGTGTTCTGATGAAGAAAAAAAAAAAAAAAAAAGAAAAGAAAAAAAAAAAAGGGTTTTGCGTTGAAACTCGAAGAGCATTCTTGGAACTGCAAGGGGGAAAAAAAAATTAATCTATTTTTTGTCCAAGGGATGAAGCTTTCTATATTCTTAGTAAGTGAACTGAAAAGCATCAAGTGACAGATGCTTTTCAGCAGATCATCCAAGACTATAAATATTAATCAATTCTAACAGATTTGAAAATGCCCTAAAGACATTGAAATCTCTTGCTGTGGTTTATACTGGTGATACCTGCAGATGGCTCTGATATGGCAAGGCCATTTAGGGCTGGGCTCTGCCAGTGGAAGGGTTATGGCAATGACAGGTGTTGTTCAAGGAGTCAAAGGATTTTCTTGAAAATACCAATTTCTAAAAGCTCACCACTGTCTACCTGAGAAACTTGAAAAACATTGATCTAGCAGATTATGTGCTAATCAGAAAAAAGAAACACTTATTTCAGAATAAGAGGATCCATATCCATGAGGAAGCTATTTGGGAGTGATTTATTCCACACTAGCAATTCTGATGAATTTTCTTCCTTGACAACAAGCCATTAGATGTGGGAACTGAGCTGACCTGATTCTCTCATTTATGTAAGAAATAAAAGTGAAAGGTCATAGAAATATTAGAATATTAAGATCTGCCTAGGAAAGAAATAGCTACAAAAATAGCACTTAACTATTTTGCTTTTTCTAATTAGAGTTCTCATTTGCCCCTGCTTCAGTCAAGAGCTTACACACCTGGTGACCAACACACTGCATTAAGGCTCTACACAAAAATAAACCAAGGAAAGGGCTAGCAGTTTTCCATCTTCCAGTCAGACTCAATTTTCCTCTTTTCTTTGCAGCTTACTTGTCAGCAACATGACTGCCCTATAAACTCTTCCAGGTTCTGCTAGTGGAGTTATTTTGGTTTGAATTACTTGCACCTGGTTTCATTTGCCTCTTCAGCCTCCCAGGGCTACAACAGGGTGGGTTTCCTATTAGGAGGTGTGAAGTCTCAGAAGCACATCTGAAGAAGTCATTTTGAGACTGGTGTGTATCCTAACAGCACCACAAATGTGAAGTGCTGGATTCAGCAGGGACAGCTTACAGTCAACAAAGGCTACAAAGGCATCAGAGAAAAAAAATGCTACCCAAAATAGCAGCATTAATGCAAAGGAGAAGTGTTCTTGGTCACAGACCTAGAATTCATGGCTTGTCTTTCTCATGGTGTATTTTTTTAAAAATATTTTGATTGATCAGATAGGAATTTATTTCAATCTCCCTTCACAGCCATGCAGAATGAAAGAGAAGACACATGTTAGGCTCAGAGAAGATGCTTCATGAGCAGTGAGGCAGAAGGTGCAGAAGCACCACCTTCTCTGTGGACTCTTAAAACCATGTATTTGGCTCAGGCTGCCATGTGTATTTTAGAATAATTAACTACAATTGTCTGAATAATGAAACTTCCAGCTTTTCTCCAAAAAGTCATACAAAATTCAGAAGAGAAACTGATTTGCATAGAACTGAAAAATATTTTTCTCATTTTGTGAAGAAGTAAAATAATAAAACACCCGTTTCCAGGCAAACAGGGAACTATTAAGCCAAAATATAATCTTTGTTCCACTTTAGGCTCATTCAAGACATTGACTTTAAATTAAACAATTTAACAGAAATAAAAGGAAGAAAATCCAAATCTAAGTCCTTGAAAGAAAACTCCTATAATTTAGCATGATATCCATCAAAATGAACCAGGTATGCCAAGCTGGTACAGAATCACAAGCCACATATGGAGGCAGGCTGTGATAATGAAAATCTTGTTGGTAAGTGCATGTGAGGATAAAATTTTCAAGAAGACAATCCTATTTGAAATGAGATTTTTAATCCAGGAGAATAGCCCACAAAAAAATGCCAAATAAATCTTGTTTATAAACCCTATTGTCAAATTCATTCACTTGAAAATGCTACAAATATATTAGCCAGTTCTCAAACTATGGTCACAATTTTAGTTAAATTTTCATATCAGGAACCAACTATTAAAAAGTTCACTGTGTTAGTAAATCAGCAGGGCTTCTTTTAAATCTCAGGAGACAACAGTCAGGAGCATGAACAAACTACTACAAACAGCAAACACTGTAATTCATACAGCAGGGGATCCTGTACACTGAAGTTTTTACTGTCAGTTACCCCAAAGTGCATCACAGCGTAGGTGCAGACTAAAATGTATTACAGATGTGTAAATGGTTTTGGTTTGTTATTAGCATTTTAAAATTTATTTTATATGAAAGACAGGCACATTCACAGTACACTGCAGATTATATAATAAAGTGATTTACATTTTGATGAGTCTGAGATTATGGCTACCCATCTTCCAGGTACCTTTGTATGCAAGATTAATGATGAAATGGGATTTTTGTTTTGAAAGTGAATTAGAAAATTAAAAAATGTTTAATATTACTGCTAAAATAGAATTCACAAAGATTGACTTCAGGATAGAAAGCACTTCATAGTATTCTTCAATAATTTAAACAACCTCAAAGAGAAAGTAGAGCATGTCAAAACAAGTTGCTCTGTTTTCAGTCACAGCACTCCTATCTGCATTGCAATAGATCACAGAATTAGAACAAGATTTTCCCATTCCTGTGGTGGGGAATAGATTTTTTTCAGGAAGCTTTCTATGAGGAATGCTATTAATATTTATTGGGTCGGGAGTATGTGTCAATGGAATTACACAAGGTTTTCCATCAAACAAAATATATTTTCTTGCTTATACATTGATGTATATATATATATATATATACATATATATATATACACACCTTATTCCATATAACGGAACATCGCAAGTATTGTGAAATTACTTCCTCAGCTATGCTTCTGCTGCAGTCATAGAAGGCTCATGTTGTTCTTGGTACAGCACATTTCCTGATGTACACATTGGGCATCAATCTCTCTTCTACAGGGATGATCACCTTCCACAGCCAGAAAAATTGGCAACGGTCCTACCCACTGGCAACTTTCCAGCAATATATATCTCTCTACTTTCTATGTCTGGGAAAATGCTGAACAACGTGTGTATTTCATACTTCTTGTATTAGAGCCTCCCATGTTCTGCAGAATACTTGTGTTAAGGTCTCATTAAAATAAAAAAACAGTTGGAAATGAAAAAAGCATTTTGTCAGCTCTAAGTTAAAGAACATTGAACAAGTCATACATTTTGTGCCTGATACAAACACCTCTGTCACCTACTTTTCAAATCCCAGCATCTCTATTCTTCTCATCCACCTCTGTAGTACTTGCAACTAAGGAGTACAAATATGGGAATACTACAGTAACTCATGTTCCTGAAAATGGATCCACAATTGGCACAAATTGTCTTGATACAATTTCAGGAGCACCCAAGGACAGTAAAGAGGCATGCCATGGGGACACTGGTAAGGGGACAAAGAACATAGTGGTTCACACCAGCAGTGGTGGCTTCCCACCTCACCAGTGAAGCACACAACAACTTACACAGCAGCTTCTTTTCTATTAAACCACTGAGACACTGTATTAACTGGTTATGGAAAATGAAAAATTCAATCAGACTGTACCTCCCATATTGCTGATATTAGATATTTTAATAAACTATCCATTACCACTAAGTTCTGATGAGGAAAACATAACTAAAATTGCTATTCTTCTGCTTAAAAGTTAATTAAATGAATAGAGCTCTCAACTTTTCAATCTTTTTTCACACATGCAGAAGATGTACTGAAGTTAACTACCTGGTTAATAGATTTGAAGTTTTGTGGTAATGTCAGGAATACTAGAAGTGGTGTAAATGCTTATATGGTGCATGATCATGTATGCAGACATGCTCATAAATGCATCCTAATGATGTACTTGCTCAATGACATGAAAATCTAATTTCTAACCAGTATGTTGTGCTTAGTTTTGGGCACCATGACGTATTATAAGAAAGATATAAAGCTATTAGAAAATTTCCAAAGCAGAGTTATGAAGATAGTGAAAGGTCTCTAGGTGAAGCCCTAAGAGGAACATCAGAGATCACTTGGCTTGTTCAGCCTGGGGGAGACTGAAGAAGACCTCATTGTGTGTGGGAACTAAATTAGCTGGGATGGATGATACCCTGGACTGGGTTCCTGATGCGAAGGGAGTGGACCTGAGGCCTTGGGATGCAGTGTGCTGGGGGGATGCTGATGGAGTCATCCTACCTTAGACTTACAAGGTAAAAACCCCTGTCCTGCGGTGGCGATTGGACATCTGTCCTGAGATATCCCTATGTAATGCCAGGTTAACCATGCCCCCGGGTCTTTGGAGGCAGCCCCTCGGGCCATGTGGTCTCTGTGAACATTAAAATCTATCTTTGGCCACTCCATCGTACCTGTCCTGATTTACTCCTCCATGCTCAACTGGCCAAGCCAGGAAAGAGAAGTCTCAGAACTCCACTATGACAATTGTGGTGTTCTACACCTGCAGAGGGACAGGCACTGATCTCTCCTCTCTGGTGACCAGTGACAGGACCTAGGGGAACACCATGAAGCTGTGTCAGGGGAGGCTTAGGTTGCATATTAGGAAAATGTTCTTCACCCAGAGTGTGGTTGGGCACTGGAACAGGCTCTCCTGGAAATCTGTCACAGCACGAAACCTGACAATTCAAAAGTGTTTGGATAACATGCTCAGATACACAGAGTAATTTTTGGGGCTGTCCTGTGTAGGGTCATGAGTTGCACTTTAATGATTCTTGTGGGTCCTGTTCAGCTCAGGATATTCTATAATTCTGTAAGTACCAATGACTTTCATTTTTCACTGCTGCAGAGCAATCCAGAGAGGTGTGTGTGTGTCACTGCACTCCTGCTCTGTCTACACTGATCCCAGTGAGTGCAAACCAGAGATGGAGCTGTGAGATCTATGTCCAGAATGTTTTCACAGAAAGTAAAAAAATGAGATTTAAGTGTCTCCTTAAATATTGCCTGTGCTGACTTTATTCACCACAGGCTCAGTTCAGTCTAATTAGTGTTGCCAGGAATCTAAGCAAACAGAATCAAAGAGTAACTTCAGAAGAGACTAAGCAGTGGCAGCAGCAACTGTCAAAGAGTCTCTAAAGCTTATTTTTATGCATTAATTCAAAGTGCCCAAATTTTATTCATGATACATAATATGCAGCAGACAGTGAGACTGTTAACTGGGAACACTGGTGTTTATACAAGGAAACCCATCAGTGTACCTATGGAAAGGCTTGCAAGTGTTTTACCCAGTGAGTACCAGTAGTGTTTGGCCTTCCACACTCAGGACAGTATGAATATATCAGGGTTTTCAGAAACTAAGTATCCCTAGAGAGTCCTCGCTGTTCAGCAACAATGAAAACCATTCCCCATCAGTATTATTTATATAGGGTAATAATAGCATATTACTTATATATGGACTCAATATCTCTGTGATGGATAGGTTATTAAAATGCCAATGGACAGGTCAGAAATACATCAATATTTTAGCAGGAATGGTTATCAAACCAAGGCTATGCTGAATCATATATTTCCCTGTGCTTGGAAAAGCTTGGAGAAAGGTACAATAACTGTCTGAAGTGACTGAAGGCATATTTGGAAAAGAATTCAAAGCTTGTAGTAAACAGCATTTTCCTTAAAAACAAACAGGCAAGATTGATTCATGAAAGAAAAACCATAAAAGGAGATGCAGGCAAATTTTAAAGAGAGATCTGTATCAAAGTAACTAATAGGAGTGACAGGCTGCAACTTTCAGCTTGAGACAAAGACCTGCTTGTGCAGCAGCTGGGTAAAAATATGTCCAAAACCCAGGAAAATTTAATCTTGGCTACAATTGAGTGGGGTGTGACCCATGAGCACCCTGTGTGTCCCCACACCCCAGCAGTGTGTTCTGCCCCCTGCCCCAAGACACAGGCACTTTGCCTGCAAAGAGCTCAGCAGAGAGCAAGCAGCAGAACAAGAGGAAATGACCTGCTCACATGAGCTGAACTGCCATTTTATAAACCAAAATCATTTCAGTTGTGACAGTTAAAGGAGAGTAAGGAATGGGGAATTACCCTGAGGGAAAGGGAAATCACAGTGAGGGAAAGGACCCACTGCAAAGGACACCTGTTTGAGTCCTTGGCATTTTTTAATGGACATCACACTGCTAACAGACTCCAGAAGCACTCCATAAGAGCAAGTGCAAACCATGCCATCGTGCATCTGTTATAATGCTAAGACCTTTTCACTGATATTTGTAGTGATATTTGAACAGGTAAACATGCCCTTAAGTCTGTGAGCAGGAAAAAGCTAACAGAGAGTTATGAGCTGGAATGGGAAAGGCAGTTATGTTAGAGCCAGGGAACAAGTACAGAGAATCCTAATGGGGCTCTAAAAGAAATTGTACTTTCCCTGCCCCCAAGAATAGTTCCACATGTGCTTTATCTTACCCCCAGCAGTAACTGCACTGAAGGGATCTTGGTGTTTCAGTGGCTGCAGGACCAGGATGCCTGTGAATATGCTTACGCCTTTTCTTTCTATGATTAGATCAGTCCTTAAAAAATAAATGCAAGACTTTCCCCCACTCAAAGCTTTTGTGCTCTTAATACAGGGCAAACAACAACACTAACACTTCCTCATGCCAATTAAATGACATTACTGAATCCTTATGGTTGGGACTAACCTGTGTTTTTTCCTATTGTGCAGGAATGTAGTTTTAAATGATAAAAATCTCATTTTTTTTTTCCATCCCTGAAAGTACCATGTGACAAATTAACTGAAAAGATAACGTAAAACTACACAAAGGTGTCCCTTTGTTTATGTCCTAAAATTAGAGTTTGTTTGAAATTATAATTGCTCAACTTTACTTCAGCTTTGTTCTTTGGTGGTGACCACTCCTAATGAACTTGAAGCACAATAGGACTGATATATAAACGCTTAATTTAAACACAACTGGAATGATTAAGCCCTTTGCTAGGTGAGAATTCCATGATTTAGCCTATACAAGAGCACTAAATTAACTGTGGCTATGTGTCACTGACTATGATCACATCCTAAGGCTTTAAGAAGTTACCACCTGTCAGCTGTGTTTCTTTAACTGAGTGCAACCTCTTAACTCACCTCAGCTGCAGGTGAAAATGCTAATAAATTCCATCCTGATGGACCTACTCCAGCTGTGTAGCTTGATGGATGGAAACTTGCTATCCCACCATAATATTCTCATAGTCTAAGGCTCAACGTCCCAGCAAACAGGCCTTAAGAGTTAAAGTCACACCTCCTTCCCAATTCCTGATTTTCCTGTTGTGTTGGTATACAAACTCTGAAACACACAGCTTCTGATTTCATATTCATCTAATACTGGTGTAACTCCAATGACTTTAGGGAAATGTTTGTAATTTATACTTATGCCAAATCAGGTCCTATGAACTTCATATATATATATATATATATATAAAGAGAAGTGGTTGTAATATGTAGATATAATTTTCTTTTCTTATATGAAATTGGTTGTGAAGAAAACTTAATTACATTTAGCCCATCTGTAGTAGTCAGATTCATTAAATATTCCTCTCTGCACATATCTCTAATTTTAATGTCAACAGAGCTGTCCTAGTCCATGTTATGTTGCTATTAAAACGGGAAAAGAAAATTGCTTTTAAAACCTGCAGTGAAATGATGTGAAGTGTCTGCTTTAAACTGACAAATTCAAGGAGATTTAGAGTTAAAAGTGCCAACTCTTCCAATAACTTGCTGTTATTGCAGCATATAAAGCACCCAAAATCACAGTACAGGGCAGTTTATACTGAGCCAGTTCACAGAGTGTATCAGAAAATGCTTTCCATACATTACAGACTAAACAGGGTTTTAGTGGGCAGATTTAAGAGAGCAGGCGGGTGAGTCAGTGGCTTGGACAGCGGGGGAGAGCAGCGACAGATGGGAGAGCACAGGGGGCAGGGATGCCAGCTGTGGGACCTTGTGTGACAGGGACACTCACTAGTGCAGGAGAGCACAGACAGTGGGCAGAGACAGGATTCTTGGACCTCTTGGAAATAAGGAGGAAAAGGAAGGATATGAGAGGAATAAGGTGATTTTGAATAAGGTTCAAAAATGAGGAAGCCTTTGCCAAAGGACAGCAGGGTCTTAGAGCCCACAGGATATAAAATCAGAAGGTCTCAAAATATATCTGTAAATGAGGAATCATCACTGAGTCAGAATGTTTCTATTGAGGTCCCACAGTGACCTCAGTTCTTGGACCTACATCAACTTTAATTTATCAATGACCTAGAAGAAAACAGACAATCATCATAGCAAGGTTTGCCCCTACAGTCAAGTATAAGATCTCATCCAGGACAATGATACAGTCTTTAGGTGTGACACAATAAGACAATATGTATTTTAATACATCTCAGCATAAGATCTAAGGAAAAAAAATTTAACCATATTTGGGGCTGATCATAAAGCATAGAAGTGCATGGGCTGGAAGGGACCTTAAAGATCACTTTGTTCCAACCCTCTGCCATGAGGAGGCAGAGGGACATCTTGCACTAGACCAGGTTTCTCAAAGCCTCATCCAACCCAGCCTTGAATCCATTCTCTGAATAAGAAAGCTGCACAGCTCTGAGGATGGTACAAGCACACAGTAAAGGCTGGTAGTAGGTGAAGGAGAGAAAAGCAATAGTCCTTGACTGTTCAGTAAATGAGTATTCCTAAAAGAGATAGGAAAAATAATTAACTCTGAGAGCAACCAGTCAGGAATATTGTGGCTTCTCTCCCAATGGCAAGTTTGAAATAGAGCTGGATGTTTTTTCTTAAAAAAAAAAATATGCTTGAACTCATTAGACCAAGCTATTGGAAAGGAAGCAGAGACTTATGTATGAAAGAACAGTGTTTTACCCAGCAAACCTAAAACTAATGCAACCTTAGAACGAAATCAAGATCATACAGGACTGAGGTGGGGAGCACCTAGTGCCAAATGCCCTTGTTCAACTGATAGAAAGGAGCAAATGATTATTTCAGTACAGGGCTCTGTTTATGGTACTTTCCAAAATCTCTTCTGCCCAATTTCTATACTAGTTTCCTCAACAGTCCTTCAAAAGTAGGTCCAGATAATTGCAAGAACTGTGCTGTGTCTCAGTAGAAATATTAAGAGAGAGACTAATTTTAAAAGCAACTGTAAATGTGCACTTTATGCTTGCAAATGTATTAAATTAATAATAATAGAAGACTAATTGGATGCATTTTGACAGGCACAGAGGTTTTTTTTTCATTTGGGTATTTCTTGGCTGTTTTTTTCTCAAAGACTGACAGAATCATGAGGAAGAGTGGAAAGGAGATACAAGAAATTACTTATTACACTTTCGTTGTGTTTTGCTTTTTATGAGAAAAAAACAGGTACTGGGATTGTAGATATGGCCACAGATACTTTCTGCCTTCAGTAGCATCCAGCACAAGGGTCTGTTCCCTCACTCTGCTGCTTCAGATGAAGTCAGTGGAACAACTGTCTTGAGCAAACAGACAAACATTGACATTTTGTGATAAAAAGGAAAGCACACACCAAAACTGTGGATTTAAATGACAGTCAAGGATGTGAGAGATAAACAGAGACACATGAATTATGTATCATACCTCCATCATTGTCCAGGTTATCTGCACACACCATTTCCATGACAACGTTACATCCTGAGCCACTCCAGCCCACTTGACAAACACAGTGCCACCCATTCTGATCAAGAGTGCACCTCCCATTTCCATAACAGAGACCTGGGCAACCATCTAAAATAGAAGGTGTAAAAAAAAAAAAAAAAAAGCTTTTATGAAGGGGTATTTCCTCTTATTTTGCAGTTGCAATTATTCATTAACATTCCTACTTCTAGTACTATACTTGCTGCCTTTAAACGATCACAGCTTGGAAGCCACTTACATTTCTGGCTGAATATGGAAAAATCCCCAACTTGATCCTTCCCTTTGCTTGCCCAAAAGTAGTTTCTCAGTGAGGAATGAGGATTTTTTTTAGTGTTTAATATTTTGTGCACAGGAAAAAAGTGAGCAAAGTCATGCTATAAAGTTCTAAAGTCATGTCCACCTCTTTCTCTATTGAAAAATAAACTGTTGTTCACTAACAATATCACACACATAATCAAAATTTATATCAACGATACATATGGAAAATATTGTCTAAATGACAAACTGGCATCTGTGGACATAATCCTACACATTGCAGGGAGTGGAAGTGACCTTTTTATTCTGTTCATAAATACTCATCTGACTGAGAAAAAGCCAATTTGATTTATGCTACAGCACACACTTTCCACAGACAGCAGTTGAGGGAGCATTGCCTTCCTGTTCCACTTTCTTCCCTTATAGCTGATTCCAACAGAACCAACACATGCCCTTTGGTGGTGCTGATTCTAGATCAAAACTGGACCAAGGACTGTAGCATCCTCTTGATTATATACTTGCAAGCTCTGAATCAATAGTAACTTGGAAATTCACATCTAGATTTCTTGCCTGTAAGAGTGAGAGAGGAATGGTCTCTTGGATGTACACTCATGTCCATCTGCTTGCATAGTGCAGTGCCAGCTCAGACATTTGTCACACACAGAGCCAAAGGACAATGGATAAAGCTTGGCAGTAAGTGTCCTGGGGTGTTTAAGTTTAACAGAGTGAGTGCCATCAAATCTAAGATGGCTCCTTACTTTTTGCCACCATGGACATATGCAGAGTCTGAAAGCTCCTGAGCACCTGATACTGATCATCAACACACAGGCGTTATCAGAGAGAGGGTTTTTTTGATGAGGAAAGAAGAATCAGTGCCTGCCAGCCCCAAGACGCTCCAAATGGACTTTGGAGGAGCCAGTTGGAGAGCCTGGTCTGTCAGGCTGTGATTCACAGCCCCACATGTAGCACATTTTCTGGTAACTTTACATGAGACACACAATCTCCCTCCTCTCACCCTTGGCACACTTTATCAATCACATCTGCAAAACAGAGGGATCAGAGAGTCTGACTCTCTTGCTCTGAAAAACTGGAGATGGGTGGCACCCTTATCTCACACTGAGTTATAGGAGATGCTACTCCAAAACAACATGAACTTGGCAAAAACTAAATATACTATAAAAGCCTCCTTCAGCGAGTTGGGAGAAAGGGAAACGTGAGAGCTCTTTTGGGTAATGTTAGTGTCTTTCCACTTTCAATCACTCTGCTGAGTTAATTGATTTCTGTACATGATTGTATTTTGCTACTGTGTATGGTTACCCTCAAAGTCTATAAATGCAATAAAATGAATGCTTATGTGCTCTTATTATTATCTAATTCCAAAGAAATAAAGTAAGAAACAGAAAATAAGCACTGAGCTCTTTCTGAAGTAATGGTGAGTTTGGTATTTCAGTGAGCAGCACTTTTGGAAGGGGCTGTGCATCACTGCTCTGCTCAGGCAGAGGGAGTGCTGTCCCAGTGGGGGAAGGCTCTTGCACTGACATGAATGGGCAGGACCTGCAGCAAGGCACGGGAATCAAATGAACAGCACCAGACACAAAGCAACATCAAATTTAACTCTTGTATCAAATGATTTGAAGAGAACTAGATCACATCTGGCACAGACAGCTTTAGAAAGCAAGAGTACTTCTCTAGCAAAACTTACTTCAAGCATAAATGACAAAAGAGTATTTTTTTTACTTCTCATGGGAGACAGTATCAAGACAAGTTTTTTAGCAAGTGCTCAGCTCTGGCACTACTTTGAATGGTAAACAAGAGCAAATAATGGATTTGCCTAACACAGCACATCAGATGGCCCTGTAAAACATGCTTACATTGCTACAACTTTGCAAATGAGTTGAGCACATTACTTATTAAAAACTGCAGTTTCTGCTGTAAATCTATGTCTCTGTGTGTGCATATATATCTATATATACCTCCATAAACAAATATGTCATCTATTCTCGGAACCTAGCAGAACAGAAACTTGAACAAAATGAGTAACGGAAAATATTCCATTCCCAATACTTTTGTATATTTTTATTATTTTTTTTTTGGAATGCTGATATGAAAAACTTACCTTGAACAGCATCTAAGTAGTGAGCTTAAAAAAGAAAAGAACAAAACTGAGATGGGTCAAACTTCTGTACCACATGAAACCAAATGTATATTTGCTTATGGCTTGACACCTGGGGATTAGATATAAAATGTCTCCCTCTTCCTGCAGGCAGATCTATTCCTGCTGCTGTGACCAGAACACTGTTTGTGACCGTTCTCCATTTGATGACAAGTGTGCTGGGGCCACACTGGTACTGTCTACAATGCAAACAGCTGGTCTTTTCGTCTTTTTAAGTGTTTTGGTCCTTCTGTGGATTTGCTCTAAACAATCTTCAGAAAATTAGGCTGCTCCTCCATCACAAACCTAATTCTTGATTAAGCAAATCTTATTTAGTGAATTCTAGAGTCAGGGAATGAATTATCTTGACTTCTAAAAAGATCTGAAAGCTTTACCTCATTAGGAATATTGTTAGAAGTGAGCTCTAGGAAAAATACCATTAGCAGTAAGCAAAATATATAAATCCTCAGACAGAAAGGCAAGAGATTTAATGCAACAATTACATAAGGTAAATAATAGCTTTGTCTCCTCACACCTTCTATTTTTTAACATTTTTTTTTCCTTCCTGACTACAAAATTCACACATGAACACATTCCCAAAGATATGTTAGGACTGAGCTTTCCTTTCTGTGTTTTTTTTTAAAATTAATTAATGTTATTTCCTCTACACAGAAAGCTGTGCCAAGTTACTATTCTGTGGGACAGCGTGCAGAGGCACCTTTTTTACACCTGCCTGGATTCTGAGTCTCTGTTTTCCCAAACAGATTTCAATCAGAACAGATGATCAGAACGATGGCGATCTGCCTAGGACTGGATTAAGATTCTACGTATTTCGTTTCTTGAGATACAAAACCCCCTTACCAATGGTGCAGTGGTCCCCTTCCCATCCGGGGCTGCACTCACACTTCCCGTCCTTGCACTGCCCGTGCTCGGCACAGTGGGAATGGCAGGTCCGTTCTTCGCAGGTGGGACCCACCCAGCCCTCTTCACACTGGCATATCCCTCTGGAGCAGACCCCGTGGCTGCCACAGTCCAGGGTACACAGCTCTGCACAGAAAAACAAAAGTACACTATGTGTATGAATTTGCATCAAGACTGTTGGGGTTTGGTTGGGTGTCCTTCCTTTTGTTCCTTCTCACCTATGGAATTTTTACCCATTAGTTGTGGGGACACCTGATTGATGGTACTTGTTGGGTGCTTGGGAAACACAAAGTTTGTCTGGGCCCAGGAGGGAAGAGGGGAAGGGGAGGGGAAGGGCAGGGGCAGCTGGGAGCTGGGTGGCTTCCTGGGCTTGAGAACAAGACACTCTCTCGGAGCTGTTGCCTTTTGGAGAAGGGAATTCGCCATCACCCAGACAGAGCTGCTGCTGCTTCTTCCTCTCCTTCTTCCCTCTTTGTTGGTGGCCTCGCACCCCCTGTCCTGCCGGGACGTGTGGCAGTGCCAGGCACCGCCACGGAGCTGCTGATCCACCTCAGCCACCGGCCCAGGATCTCAGCTCATCCCTGCTGTTCCAGCTGAGTGTTCCTCAGAGCCCTGCAGGAGCACCGGCACTGACTGCCCCAGGGGTTTGTGAAGCAAAGCCTCTCCTCCATCCCTTCCCATCTCAGCCGAGAAAGCTGTCACGGGGTCCCTGGTTCTGTGTTCTTGGTAATGCTGTAGTTATTGTTGTTTGTTTGCCTTGTTATACATACTAGTAAAGAACTGTTATTCCTATCCCCAGATCTCTGCCTGAGAGCCCCCAGATTTCAAAATTACAGTAATTTGGAGGGAGGGGTCTACATTTTCATTCCAAGGGAGGCTCCTGCCCTCCTGTCCCTAGCAGACACCTGTATTCTAAACCGAAACAAAGACTAATTCACTTCTGTATAAATATCATTCATCAGTTGGATCAAACATGGGATTTTATCATTCAGTACAGACCTTAAGCAATCTGTCTGCCTCCTTCTTTAGCAGTTACTTGTCAGATCATTTATTTGTTTGCGGTGGGGACTGCAAATGATGGCTTTGCAGAGGTTAGAGCAATAGGTCTGAACCAGACAAACAACGTCATTAAAAAGTCCAAATCTTTTGACTAATTCTTCTGAGACTCAATTCTAGAAACTCTTACAAACTCAAATATTTTGAGCTGAATTAAAGGACAGAGTGGCACATTAAATACATATAAGCAAACCAATCTTTTAGATATTCAAATGATTGTAGTGATGACAAAATGGTCTTGACTTGCAGTACAGAGAGCCACCAGAAAGGGAGTAAGAGACTGAGGCAAGCACCTCACTCTGACAGCAGTATGCAACAATACATGACCTACAGGCCATTCAGATCCCCCTAGTTCTAAAATGGCTTTTGAGGATTCAGACTTTTTTTTCCTTCCTGACCTTTATGAGAAGGTCATGACCTGCTAAGAAACCAGGAAAGCTGTTTCAAGTAATACCTCCTTCACTGCCCTTGAAGAATTTCTCTACCTAGGAACTGTAGAACAGCCCTGATCATGAAATGAATTGTTTCAATACATCACCAATTCTACTTCCATGTATACTAAAGTTGTTCTGTGAAAAGAATGGTTTCATCATAGAAAGGTTCCATATAGCTCAAATTTATTTAAAATAATTATTGTAAAGACACAGTATTTGCTTGTTATGCCATAATTAACCTGCTACAGAAATGTCTCCTTCCTCTTGGAAAGCAGCTGATAGCACTTAAAGTATACGCCAAACACTCTGCTCTGATTTCAAATGTCAGTGCTACATATTTAGTTGTGGCAGGATTTTTCCCCTGACAGATTTTAAACAAAGATCATTTAGATCTTGGAACTATTGTATATAAACATCCTTAAAAGCATTTGTAGTGACAAATGTTGTCACTTACATACCAAGAAAAGTTTTTAAAGTTTAAATTGAAATCTTATCTTCCAATCATTTTAACAAAAGAAAAAAGCAGCACAGAACTTGAACAGCACAGTGACATCAAAGACTTGCTGAGCTCTGTCTTGAGTGAGAACTTAGCCTCTATTTTTGTTAATAGCCAGGGTGACAGAACAGTGCACAATCAAAGGGATGGGTGACTGACAAACTGCAAGAGCACTGTCCAACTCAAATTCAGAAGCAGAAGGCATGGTATAGAATATCACACAAAATCCAGTAAAAGCAACTGCAAAGTACTGTCCTTAGGAAGTCAAAATCAGCTATATAAAAAATAACTAACTTTACTACTTAGACAGGGAGTTGTGTTATACTGGAGTACAAGATAAAAATAATTATCTGATGATATGATTCTATGATATTCCTGAAAAGTAATATGTAAGATAAGGAAAGAGACTGCTCTGTTATATTCAAATGAAAAATTGTGCTGAGTCTGGGGCATTATTTCTTAGAAAGTCTTGACTGCTGCCTGCTGATCATATACTAATCTACTGCTTCATGCCTTGGACAGCCTGCCTGCAGGTACTGGAAAGCATTTCTTCCCCCTTGCTGCATAATTTGTCTTGGATCTTTTGTTTTGTTACTTGTTTTTTCCTTGGAAGCTTGGGAGATTGCTTGGAGGACTATAGGAGGACTTGCTTTATTATTCCATTGGTACTGAAGCTGTCCAAATACTTGCTCCTATGTTTAGGAAGAAAATTGATCCCACCAGGTCACAAAAGCATCACCCCCAAGAAGACTGGCAGCGGATCAGTGGTTTTATTTGAACCTTTCCAGGTTGGGCATTGGCCTACTCCTGAGAATTAAATCTAGAAAATACTTTCAAGAATTTAGGCTGCTGGAGGGATGTGTCTGATCTTCCCTGATCTCTGTCTACCTCATTATAATTACAGATTTTGATAATTTACTTCAAGTGGCAAAGATTGTTAAGAGAATATGAAGAAATATTTTGTAGTTTACAATATTCCGAGGTAAGTGGAACTGATGGCCTTTTTGACCCTCTGGATTGACATTTTACTACACTGATTTTTGCAGCTGTGGGCTTGGCTTAGTTCATCTGACTTCAAACCTTCAGGGAAGATTGTAGGCATTGAAATACTGAAGTGCAATGATTGAAGTGAGGAAACAAAGCCATCCATAGAGCTTCTGACCCTGTCAGCAGTGCTAGCAGATCCTGCCACTTCTCTATCTGTAAACAGACCAAAGAACCAGTTGTGGAAAACCTTGAACATATTCCCACACATGGCATGCATGGCTGCATCTCATGTCTGTCTAGCCCGCAGAATCTAATCATGACAAACTCATCTTCCAAGCAAAAGAAATAACAGCATGGAGCTGAAGGCAATGTAGGCATATTCCTACCACAGGGACAGAGCTAGATCTTGCACACGTTCCCCTTTTAAAACAAAAAAATTAAACAGACCTTAAAATGTTAGAAAGTTTTTCCACTGTTTTCCCTACACATTGAATAAAATGTTCAAACACAACTTAAGTTCTTAATCTTTAATGAAGTGGAGATACTACATTACCTATCTTATGAAAAAATATCCTAAGTCAGTCCATATAGTCTTCACTCATAAGGCTTCTTTTTTTTGTTCTATTTTCCAGCATAAGATCATACTTGAAATTAACTTACCTAGTTCTTGCATTTCCTTCTAAAAATGAGTTTTTACCCCAAAATAAAATGTCTAAATGTCCTTTAATGAAAACCAAACCAAATTTTGTAAGCACCAGATGTAATGAAATGAAGTTGCTTAGTCTGGACCAAACACTTTCCTCAGCCACCCTAGCTGACCTGAAGTTCAGCCAATTCACACTTTGTTGTCACTGAGGCAACCTTGAGACTTACATTCTTTTTGGTGATTTCATAAGGCTTCAGGAATGCTGCTTATCATGATAATGTATTCTTCTGCCAAGCAAATCCAAGATTCTCCACAGACTTCTCATGTAAAGCAAGGGAAATCAAGCCTAACGTCATCCTATCAATGCTGTGGTAGAACATGCAGCTTTAATCCACAACTAATTCAAACAACTAAGATCAAAAAAAAAGAATTATCAGTTGAGGTTGTCCTGTTTTTAAATGCAAAACTATTTCTTAACTCCTCCTGCAGATAAAAAAACCCAGAAATCTCTGTGTAGCAGGGAGCCACATTAGCATTTGTGTTCGTATTGAGGGTCTCTCCCAGAGACTGGACAAATTTAGATACTCCAGTGAGTGCCCAGGGACCAACTGCAATGGGAAATTATACAGTAATTTTAACTAGGTAAATAAATAAAGATGATGTGGTAAAAATTCACACAGAAGTGAAGTTGGACAGCAAGTCAGATACGGTGCGACTGCTCAGTTCACTGGAGCATCTTCCTCCTTCCAAAGCAGTTTGTCCTACAGGACATAGAAGCACCACAAAATGCAGCAGAGCCAGCACAGTGCAGAAAGCCTTTGAGCTGTGGGTCAGTGCAGCAGTTGAGAGAGCCAAAAATGTCTTCTCTGATTGAAACAGCTATTCCACTCCTCTTCATCCATCTCCTGGCTCTGTGATCTCTGCCTAGCATGTGAAACTGGTGAGATGATTCAGATCATGGAACTGTCAGATAATTACTCAGTTTATTTTCTTGGGTTAATACCTGACAGCTAGCTGAGCTAAATCAGCCCAAGGAGAGATTAAAGCAGCAATACAGGCAGGATGAGGGAAAAGATGCAAATCCCAGCCTGGACAGAGACTGTCCTGCTGAGGAGCCATAGGCTGTGCCATCATCTGACTGCAAAAGACAAGAGCAAAGAGATGACTTACGTAAGATAACAAGGGAGGCACGTGACAACAGGTACAATTTGGATTAGTTGACTCCAAACCTTTACTTGTGCTGTTCCATTAATTGCCACTCATTCTTAAAATGTACAGTGGCATGCTCACAATTCCTTGACCATGTTGGTGTTTAGGCTTGTAGGCTTACATAAACCCACCTAGTCCCTGCCAGTCCTCTGTGTCACGGTTTAGTGGGATATACACCTGCCTGCCTGAGCTCTGGGCAGACCTTGTGCAGCAAGCTGGGCTGCAGGCTGGTCTGTGGCTGAAACCCACTCCTCAGTATATGTGAATTTTCAGGGAGCCCAGGAAACCAAGTCACCCAAATTCACAGTAATTCATGGCCCTGTGTCAGTTTTTGTACCTGTACACTTTGAAATCCCAACAAGGCTCTCTAAATGTAGGCCTAGAAAGTTAATTTTGTTCTTGAAGAAAGCCCAGCCATGCAGAGTCGCTGTGAGCATTGTGCTGGCAGAGTGCCGGAGGCTGGCCTCAATCGACCCCAACAGCTTCCCTCAGACTTTCATCAAACACAGTTTGCATCAAATATAAAATTCTGAGTCCTCAGACTCACACTAATTAATGTAGAAGAGACTTAAAAAATGTTCAATTCAGTCTAGAATTTTTAGTGACATGTCCTTAAATCTGAATGCTCATTAATTTCTTGGAAAAAGGCAAATGTGAGCTGTGAACCATTATTTGTACATATTCTTGAGAAGGAGACAAATAGTTGATTATTCCTGAGCTAATCTAAAAAGAATTAAAATTTCACTCCACACTTTTCATTTTAATTACCTAAGTCAACAATGAGTTCTTTCAAATGTGTTTTATAATAAGTTCCTACTTATGTGTTATGAAAAGGAAAATTAAAGCTAAATATTTTATAATTTGTAATGATAAGGGAAGACTTTAATGTTAATTCAACATGTGTCAGAAATAACTCCTAGAAAATCAGGCTAAGAATACAAAACTATATGTAAACAAAAGTGGCCAAATACTATGAAACACTCATTCTACTTTTGTTTATGGTGGTGAGTCTTGTTCTACAGATAGTCTAAACTTTCAGTATTATATTAATAATTTTACTATCCATTTTTTAATATGTGGCTTTCCATAAAGATTAGAAATTAATCTACCCTGACTCTCACCCAATAACCTTAACTGCCAGAGGCAGCAAAAAAAATCACCTATCTAGACCTAATAAAGAAGTTTTTTCAATTTAAATATACATTGCATTTAATAAGTTTGCGTGATAATTTCAACAATGTTCCTGAGCTTTTTAAATTAACTTCCTCCTGTGTCCTGGAGACAATTCTCTCTTAGCTTTCATTTTCAGCAACTGACTTTATTAATATAATTTTTTACACCACAAAAAAGTTCAAAAATGTAAAGTTTTAAGAGTTTCAAAAGCACTTGAACTTTTTTTTTCTGTAAAATCTAATGGAAATTTGCTCCCCTTAAAGAATGTCACGGAGGAGTGCATGTAATCTGTAAAGGCTTCATGCAGACATCAAATTATACATAGTATAGAGAAGATGATATTTTTATGGTACAGCTTATCTTATTTACCAATTTACATAAGCTTCCTTGGCAATCTGGATGTTAACTGCATCTGATCTTGGCTTTTCCAGCAGTGTCACAGTATGTTAGTTAGGTGTGTAATTTTTTACATTCTTAGTCAACCACAGCTATGCCAATAAACCATCCTTGGAAGTGTTCAAGGCCAGGTTGGATGGGGCTTGGAGCATCCTGGTCTTGCAGAAGATGTCTTTGCCCATGGCAGGGAGTTGTAATTGGAAGATCTTTAAGATCCCATCTAACCCAAGCCATACTGTGATCTATGATGAGTCAAGGGCAACACAGCAGTTTTAGGGGCAACACAGCAGTACTACATCTGTTATACCAGTGTCCAGTGCCACCTGCTCTTCAAGCTTGAGATGCAAATCAAAAGGATTTGCAAATTTCTTCAAAACATTAATGCTGAAGAGTCCTTCTCTTTTCAGCTGCCAGGTTTTGTGAGCACGTTTCCTTTGGAAAACTGAAATCAGGTTCCTTTGTGGAGAAGCAGCAATGCTGCACTGCCCGTTTCTTCCCTATCCTCTGCACCACTGAGGAACATGTGATGGGAACTTGCCACAGAACTTAATATTAAATTTAGTACAATCAGAAATAAATCAATATGATAGATCATCTCCAAATGATTAATCTATTTTAACATAAATTTATAAAGAACAGACCTGCAAAGGACTTCACAGGATCATCTATTATTGTTTCAAGTTAAATCATACCTGGCATCCCTGAAAAGCTCCCAGCAACAGAGAACAGGACTATACTATGACAGGCAATTCATACCACTATCAGACCATCTTCACAGACAAATATGCTTTCAATCTAAATTTCTCTTGATGCAACATTCCTTATCCTTCTCTTCATGCATTGCATACTAATATCTGACACTGAAATATATTAAAGGTCACCTCAGAATACCAGAACAATGTGCTATAGTTGGGTGAATAAATTCAAAGCAACTCTTTCTGCAAAATTATTGCATTTAATTTATTATCATATATCTTTACAAAGTAATTTTCATAGTCATTTCCGAAGATTCTGTCCTTGCCCAAAGTGGGACAGGGTGGCCCCATCCCAACAAAAGACTCAAAGAATGAGATTCATCTCACCTGAACTGAAACATTTGTCTGAAATACTTTTCTATTACAGTCTGCTATCAGACTAGAATGCTTAAACTTATTCAGCTACTGATATTTATCTTTTCTGACAATGTCACGAAGCAAGACTGTAGCATGCATATAAAGCTATGTTAAGCCAAAGAAGAATTATTTGGAAAAAATCTTAAGGAGAAAACAAGTCCAAATTTCATCTGACCTCATTTCTGGCTCTGAGTGATGTTAGAGAGGCTCATAACATACTCCAGCTATTTACAGTTTTCCATGAATTATGCAAACATGGACATGCCTTAGCCCCCTTAAATACCATTTTTTTTAATGTGTTTTCTAGATGTTTTCTAATACTTGAATTCATATTAAGTACCCCCTTTCCTGCATGATTACATGACTGATAACCTGTTTCAATCTTCTCTTCAGTAAATCTCTGGGTTTTGTCATGAAATAGATTAGTGATTCCAGAAAATAAGCTTTTGTTTGGTCACATTAGCGTTTTAAAAAAAAACCAGCACAGCTGGAATCTGGCCCAGGCTCTGTAAGTTTTGCTAAGTATTATTTCAGGAGCTGCTCTGCCAGGAGGCAAAGGCACTTCAGAAGGTTGGGTCTTCCTCAGATAGACCAGAGTTACAGAAAAGAACTACGGAATAGCCAGCAACTTCAGAAAATAAATGTGTGGGATCCAAACTTCACACAGCCCTGACTATTATTTGGGATAATTCAGACACAATTGCACAATGATCAACTACATATACCAAAGGCAAAACTTCCCCAAAACTTCTTCATTTCCCAAACATTACTTCACTTTAAACCTTCCTACTCTATGTTCTAAGTAGAAAACTCTCTGGTGTCTTGCCTTGCAGTTACCTAATTACCTTTCTTACCTTCTTACCACACATCACAACATATAAAATAAACCCACTGGAACTAAAATGCCATATCCTCACTGTTTGTTACTCAGAATGTTTCACTATCCATATAGTGGTGGTTTTAATTGCTTTCTGGAAATAATTCTACCATCATCTCATTGAACTTACTCTTGATTCATTAGGTACTCCATAAATAACTCTTCTGGCCTCCAGTAGGAAGGCTGCCATTAACACTACTGTGTATCACAAGATGTATGAATGCAATTGCACTTCAAATGCCCTGTAAGGTACTTTCTGATAATGCTACATCTATTTACAAGTACCTTTTTGAAACTGGAAGCCTCAATTTGCTTGCATACAAAATGTATTTGTGTAGAAAAGTAATCAGAGGACAGACAGAAAGGTCTAGAGGGCAAATACAACAGAGGCTGGGGAAATGACAGAGCAACTTTTTCCCCTTCTGAGATCTTTTATCACACTTTTTTCACCCAGTTTTATTTTTCATCTGATGAAGATTTTCGTCCTGATCCAAATCCAATTTATGTATATAAAAAACCTCACTCTATATCGATTTCACTGTGGTTCAAAATGGTATTTTTACAGTACAAAAATTTAATCAATACAGCCTGAAGAAGGTGGACTGGTAATGGTAAACATACTAACAGATATTCCATTTCAGGCAGCCAAAGCACTGAAAATTGATACCACTGAAAAGGATTCCTCATTTGGCAATGAGGAACATCTCTATGTACCCAGCCATAGCATTGGGGCAAAGGAGAATACAGCTATGCTGCACTTGCCACATAAGAGACTTCAGCTGCAGAACTTTTCTCTTTCTTGAGATGATACAGGTTGGCAGGTTGGACAAGGCCAGCGTGGGCAACATTTAAAATAAATGAGTAGAAGTGTAACCTAATAGCAAGGAAGATTAAACTGACACAAGGGCAAGGAAAAGCACACAGAAATCTGACCAGGACATTTTTAAAACACTGTTGTCCAAGTAAACGTGGAGTTTCCTTGTCAAATTTGGTCCTGTTTTATAATTTGTCTTCACTGTTTCATTTCAAGTTGTACTTGTAGCAAAGCAGTGAGAGTCAGTCATCAATGGAGACTTTGACTAACAAGCTCTGAAATACTCTGCAACACCCCAAGAACCACAAAAGGAAGTGCTGTGCAATGTCTACCTTGTTCAGTAATTTATTTGATCAGGAGAGCGGTATGAAAGCAGTCCAGAACAATCTGTCATGAGCCATAATGAGAGAGATGAAAGCAATGCCTTTGTGCTCATTCACAGAGGGGAAAATGCAATTCACAGTTCCTTGGACTGAAAAGCCAGTTGTGCAGGAAAAATGGGAAACCTGTTGAGCAAGTGGCAGACCACAAGAATCAGGGAAGGCATGAGGCCTGTGATAACGATGAGAAACCTGAAGAACAACCATGGCTTTGTGGGGAAAAGGGAAATAGGCAAAGAGATGGCTCAGTAGGTTCATTCAATACAGCTGTCTCACAGGTACAGCCTGAACTAATACAGCATCAAAAGAAAATAAAGATTTTGAGACACTTATTTCCAGCAAAAGTTCACCAGATTGTCTGAGGGGATCAGGATATGTCTGTATAAGCACTAAATTTTCTATGGTACACAGAACAACTATTGTTAACACTGATTCAGGCTCTGATCAGAATATAAATCTTTTCATGTTGATTTCAGTTTGATTATTGATACCCAATAAAGAAATAATGATATATTTAAGTATTATTTCCAACAAGTAGGCACCATCTTTAATTCACTGGCTTACAGGATGACCTTTGAATGTGGGTCCCCTCACAAAAATCGTGCTGGTCTGAGCTTTGAATGTTGGATGTACTTGCTGACTTCAGTAATGAATGTATATTTTACTTATCCTATTTTGAAAAAGCTCAAAATGCTGAAAAGGTGGGCATTGGCATACACTTATGAATGTATTACATGAAAATCTATTCAGTTTCATCTGTGTAATAGCAATGGCAGCCCACAAGTGACAGAGATGCCATTGTTGCCCAAATCACACACAGAGCTGGTACTCAGAAGGAAAGGGGATAATGATTTGCAGGATGTACATCTATGCCCTGGGACTGAATATTTTTAAAATGATGTCATTTTTATCTTATTTTTTTCAGTGAAGAGCCAGTCTACATGGACAGATAGAAATCTGTTAAGCCTGGAGAAGCTTCAGGGTGACCTAACTGTGGCCCTCCAGTACCTGAAGGGAGCAAGGAAGAGGGAGAAGAATGGTGGAAAAGGGCTGCAGTGATAGAACACAGGGAAATGGCTTTAAATTGAAAGAAGGTAGATTAAGATTAGGTATTAGGAAGGAATTCTTAACTCTGAGGGTGGTGAGTCACAGACACAGGTTGTCCAGAGAAGCCGTGGGTGCCTCATCCCTGGAAGTGTTCAATGCCAGGTTGGAAGAGGCCCTGAGAAACATGATCTAGTGGAAGATGTCCCTGTTCACAGCAGGGAAGTTGGAGGATGCCTTAAACCCAAGTCATTCTATCATTCAATGAAACACTGAATCAACTAAAATAAGGCTTTGGTCTGTGTGTTCCCAACAATCAATCTGTATTACAGGAAAAACTATTGTGAGAAATCAAAAGTCATTACCAGCTTCTAAGTAACATCTCAGGTTCACAGGGAAAATCAAAAGCAGATGAAGAAGCTGGCCTTGCTTCCTCCCATTTTAGCACAAATAAACAGTTCCTTGGACAAATTCTGCAGTGAGGAATAACAAGCTCTTGCACAAAACCAAGGAGTGTGGCCTCAATTAGCACAAGTTCCACAGCACTCAGCATCTGCCCACAAACACTGTGTCCATCCACATGCAGGAAGCAAATGTCCCTGGTGCTCATAGCTGAGCCTGTGCAGGTGAGTGCAGACACAAAGCAGCTCCCAGTAAATAAACCATAACTTCCTCTGTGTCAGCAGCACAAACAGAAATAGCAGCATGCATCTGGCAGCTGCTGATCTGCCTGAGTGCTGCCAAATCAAAGGTGCAGCTCATGACTTGCATTTTTTCTGTGGAGCCTGGTACCAGCTCCTCAGAGCTGGCAGAGGCACCACCAGGCTGGCCACCCTTCTTCAGGGCATTTTTTAATTCAGCATATGACATGTGAACAATTGTGTCATGTGAACAATCAGCTCTCTGCACTCTGTCAGAAAATAATTCTGGATTATTGGTGATAGACACTATTTTAACAATCTGTTTATGAAATAGCCAAGGCTTCCTGGACTGAAGAGTGACGTACCCAAGTGTACACGGTAGCTACAACACACATGAAGTTTTTGACCACATTGCCATTAAAATATTCTTGGATAATTATTATAAATTTAGTTTTATTTAAAACATATTACTTGAGTCAAAACATTTAAGCCAATGTCCTTAAGGAGGGCAGAGACTGGGAAATCCTTATATGTCTACAGATATAACCCTTGCAACAATATACACAACCAAAACCCTTAGAAATGCAGTATGTAGGGAAGTTCTCATAGGCTTTTACCAATAGCAATTGCCTATTTTCAGAGGAAGTTAAAATTCACAGATTTTGCTGTGTAAATATGTTGAAATTAAAGGTATTTTGTATAACACTTACCGTAACAACCAAAAATATTAAAAATATCTGGTTTTTAGGGACTGATACAGCACACTTTGCACAATAGATGTTCGGAAATTCACTGAAGGACAAAAACTCTAGTTGTTCTAGTGCTCTTTTGTACCCTTGCTCCAGCAATTCCCATTTGTGCTTTTTCAGCTGCGAGGTAATAGAAGCTCATTCTAACACAAGAACTCTCCTATAAAAGACAGTGGTATGGATAATTTGTAGAGTTTCATCTTTGGATTTGGCTTAGCAAATTAGAAGTGGAAGATTTCCTATGTCATTTCTGTTCTGTTGCTCACCTGAGCTGCTTTTCCCCCTGCACTGCAGCATCCACCAGCAGAACATTACCACAGCTTCTCTACTTCAGAGTACTCTTTTACAAAGGGTTATTGTGGAGTGCAAGTCTTCTGTAGTCATAATTTTCATCTCAACATTTTCTTGACTGTTCATGAAAGAACTTTCCATCCTATATCCTGTCAGTTGTTTTAGCATGGTTCTTAATCCCTGTGTCAGTGGTAAGGTTGAGATGTAAAAGAGGCATCCAGGCACTTAACTACATATATACACCCTTAAACCCCTTGCTTACCTTACCTAATTCAAGGGTCCTTGAATCATTTTGGCACCTGAGCTGCTACTAAAATCCCAGGTTTACTCACCTGCTACTTACTCGCCAGGTTTTGGTACTAGGTAATGAAGCATCTCTGTGTTAAGAGCACTAGCTTTGCAATCTGCAGGACCTTGCACCAGCTCTGCCCAAGAAGCATCACTCTCCTGGGGCTGGCCTAGCACAAAGCACAGTGAGAGGGACATTTCTGACAGGATGGACCCCCTGTAGAGGCACAATGCCATGCAGACAGAAAGGAAAGCCTCTGTCAGCTACCCGGAGTGGAGCATAAACAGAACCATTTTGCCATCACCAGAGCAATTTGGGTATCTCCCTCCTGTGAGCCAGGAGTTGCTGAGATAAAAGCATCCAAAACTGGGTCTGTGGATTACACCCTGTGAAAAAAGTAACACCTTACTGTAGATTAGACTAGGCTTTACAAAAACTGACTTAACTAAATTGCATTTACACTGGAATGAGGAATATTTCCATTAATTGCTGAATGAGGTGCAGACAGCAATAGATTAAGAGTCTTAATTTTCAGGAAGAAAAAGGAAAGGGCCATTATTTTTGGCATCTGCAAAATAAGCAGCAGTCAGCTGAAAAACACTCCATATTTCCTCACTGTGTATCTCATACCCTCAACTTATCCTATTACTTGAATCAATACATTACTACATCAGGTATTTTTGGTTCCCTGTGGACTGATTTAAACATGTAGGATAATGAATTTTTATTGGAGTGCTTCTTCACTGCCTTAAATTTCTCATGTTTTAAATTCTGCAGTGATACATATTAAGTGTTCCAGTCTTTAACTAGTATGTTTTTAATAGAAACCTTTCTCACCAGATACATTCTTGGAAACTCTTGCAACCCTACAGGAGATACAAATCAAACTAGACACACATTGTTTTTCTCTTTTCAATGAAATATACAGTAATAGGGAAGAGTCTTTCTACAGTGTTAGACAACGTACAGCAAAGAAACTTCAATCACCCTTTTAATTAGCAGAGCAGTAATAGGCAAAGCTCCTCACAAATTACAGAAAGAGGACAGTTAGATGAAATTAAATAAGTCCATAATTTCTTATGAACAAAACAGTGGCAGACGTTTCTAGTATAATTAAAAAGTTCTTGAGATTTGTCTAAAATAGGGAGCAAAGGGGAAGCACCAATGTGCAACTGAGCAATCTACAAAAAATGCACAACATCACATCATGTACTGAGGAAATTTCAAGGCTATTTTCACTACCACAGGCTCTCTGTAGTCAACATCCTTGTCCTTGGTAAATGAAAATGACTGACACCCATACACTGCAATTCCTTAAACCTGAAGAGTTTCTGATTATGATGAAATGAGTTCACCTAATTTTTTCAAGTTGCAGTTTTTGATGTTTAATTTTGAAACCTATTTGAGATGTCTTGAACTATATTAATATACTTTATTATGCCTTCATTTCTTTTTGAAGTACTTTACCGTAAAAAATGCAGACTTCTAATGATTTTTAAATTACTCCACTTTGCACATGTCAATTTACAACAATTACAACGTTTTGCATTTTTCAAAGCACTTCAGTTTTAGAGAGTTTTTTTTGCTCCACAAGATATCGAAGGAAGAGGCTGCTGATTCATTTTTACCCTTTGTAAAATTACCACCAATCTTGCTAGGAGAGCTTGTCCAAAAATAGATATGCTAAATATATACCATCTCCATATAATCATTTTAGGATAAATGTTTTTGTGACTAAGAACTGCCAGTATTCTTTTCCCAATCATAATTAGGTTGCTTCAGTGATATAAATAGATTCAGTGGAATTATGACAAATGTCCTGGAGTAAGGGGACAGAAACTGGCCTACTTTGTCTGAATAGATTCTAAAGAAATGAATGCAGGACAGGATGTCAGAGCCATCACCTCTGTCACAGATTTCTCAGTCTATAATATTTTAGGCACAGTGTTGCAATTAATTAGTGACTCAGGGCTGTATTCTCACCTGAAACACACTGGGACTGCACTGCTGGTGTCACCGCAGTTACACTAATTTATGCAAGGCTCTGCCCCGCTGAACAACTCTGTCATCCATTTTCTCTTGATATATCTCTCCCTTAATCTCAAGGCTCCACGTTAAAGGTGTCAATCTGAGAACAGAAGATGAGGTTTTTTTGTTCAGTTGATGCTGCACCTTCAATTAGCCAGAGCTTCCCTACTACCTGACAGGAGAAGTCAGTACTCACGAGTTTGATTTTCTCTTTCTGAAAAGCACAGCCTAGACGCCTCAAGGGGAGATGACTCATTAACATCAAAGTATTTTGGGTGACAGCTTATAAATAAAGCAACAAAGATCCATAGACAGTAAGTAGAAAGATGATTATACTGAAGTCCTGGTGACATTAAAATAGTGTAGTATCAGTCTTCCATCCTACTGACTGTGTCATGTACCGCTAGCTCACACCTCTGTGCACAGGTCAGCTGAGATGTATGCTGAAGGTCTGACTGGTAGTGGATTTTCACATACTATCTTAACAGGGTTCAGCATGGTGTAAAGATGCTGAGACTCTGAAATACTCCAAGGATGACCTTTTTCACTACAGCTGGTTTTCACAAAACATATTATGTAATCAGTCTGACTTGGAACAAAGTTTGAAACTTCTGTTCTCAACACCTCGTCGAGGCAGGGGAAGACTAAATGAGAAGTGGAACTCAGTCTCTTGCGTATTTCTCTTGGGCACATCTACTGTCAGATGGCTAAACTGGTAATGGCTAAATGTCTTTGAGCACTTTGGTGTGACTTGCCAAAGGATGAAAAAAGTAGGAAAAAACTAAAATTAAGTGGGGAAAGTGGCAAACAAGATAGCAACAAATAATTCCAAAACAGATTATGTTCCTTTGTGTTGTGAGGATTATGGATTTTTAATTTCAGTGCTTTGTATCAGAGAAGCATTTGCTTTTTCACAGGCTAATTATTAGAGAAGATGAAATCACATTTTCTTTTTTTTTTTAGTATGAGCTGAAGCCATTTCAATACTTGAAGATGACCTATTTGCTGTATGGTTGGTGCTACCGCTGGGAACATCTTGGACAATGTAGAACTGTAGCAACGCTGGTGCTGTTTCTTGTTGTCTTGGAAACACTTTGAGAATTAAAATGGTGAAAGACAGCTCTTCTCAGAGATGTCTGTGGATCTCTGACTGAGAGCAGCTTAGCTTGACCCTGATGCCTGCGCTTCCCTTCAGGCAAAATGGACTTAACTCCCCTTATCCCTTGCACAGTCCAAAGAATACTGCAGAAAGCAGGACAGATGACCATTCGACGGACAGCAAGTAAAACAACTAAAGAATTAAAGTTTGTGCAGAAGAAGATGCTGGATCTCTGTGTATTTCAACATGGACTACACCACAGCTAAAGGATGCAAGCAATGTCTGCCCAGGCCAGTAGGAATGGAAGAATCAACTGTATTACTTCAATAATGACTGCAAGCTAGGGATTCTTACCACTGGAATTATAACAGCTGTGTCCCAGGTACAGGACTTGGAAGAACTCTGCTGGAATAACTCTATGTGGCTTCTCTGATTTCTGACACTGGAGTAATTTTGAACCAGTGAAAGCCATAGCTTGTTTATGACCCTCAGCATCCAGGCCAGTTGGCAAACTGGCACAACAGGCCATCTCCCTCATGGTAAATACATGTCAGTCTATAACCATATAGAACAGTTAGAACACTTTGATCTTGTCCATGTAATAAACCAAAGAGAGACAGAAGGTACTTTTTAAATTTCTTCTCTGGATCACAGGAGATCATATGGCTGTAGAAAAGACACAGCAATGTTGTTTTGATTGGTGTAGCTACAAATCTGCCAGAATCTCTCCAGGGTGAAATTCAGTTGATGCTGCCTAAAGAAGGCAGAATAATCAGAGGTGTATTATCTGTATGTTTGTAGTCAGTTGATAGGAAGAGCCTTTACAAAGATGGCAATAAGAAGCAAGGCAAAGTATAAATGAAAACCATGTCATCTCTGGGAGAGGTAAATTGAAGTCTAAGCTAACAAAGGAAAATGACTTTTCATGGAAGTTCAATATTGTAGGTAGAAAGAGGACAAATATATCTGAAACAGATATCCAGCTAAGGATATTGAAAGGATGGATCTTAACAGAGCTGAACAAAAAGCCAGCCTAGGTTGTGTCCTACAAGCAGTATAGGATTAGCGATACTAAGTGGCTGAACAACTTTCAAGTCATATTGAGCTGCTTTTATTGAGAAACAATTTAAACACAATGAAAACATATCCTGACAGCTGCTTTGGAGTTCTGCAAGAGGATTTTCTGGCCCTCAAGGGATGGCAGTTGTCCAGCAATAACTTTGGAAACAGCAGGAGTATCTGGAGGTGGTGCAGTGATATTGGGTTATGTCAGTCCACAGGTCAGAACAGAGATCAGGCTGGACAGTGGAAAGGACTTCAAATAATTTGCCTTTCACCTCACAGAAAGAAACGTGATAGCAAGACTGCAGTTATTCAAACTAGGAGTGAAAGGGGCACTTTTCAGCAGAGAGGGACAGACATAATTGAAACAATTTATCTAGGAAATGGTAGATTACCCTTCTTTTTCATGTATGTATGTATTTTGTATGAAGCTTCACTTTCAATAAACTTAACAGAAACTATGAATGTCAAGCAAAAAACTGAAGGATGATTGTTATTTTTTGGTAATGTTCTACAGAAAATCCAACAACATGAACAACACGGTCTTTTCCAGCCTGAAAAAATCCATGAAGGATTCCAGAGCTCAGGCTGGGCCCTCAAACATTGGCAATTCTTAAGGACATGCACGGGTCACAGTCACTCTTCATCTCTCTTCCACCCATACCAATTCTTGTCTTTCCCCAGTCTACCACTTTAAAAATGGAAGTTTATATCATTTGAGGAGCTAGAGACAGGCAGGTAGGGAAAGGTATCATAGAGGTGGCTCATCCCTCTTCAGATTGGGCTGCACTGTATCTGGAACAATATATTCAAAAACATTCTAGAACCTTTGTTCTTTCTCCATTTTTAAGTCTGCAAGAATATACTAACTTCTATTTTAAAAATCCAATGAAACTTGATACAAAGTATCCTTGTATTTTGAAAGTATTTGGAATTTGCTGGGGAACACACAAATCCTTAGGACAAGAGCCTATATTCTTCAAGGTGCTACAGAAAGGCAAATTTTCACAGCACTGAGAATGATGTGGAACAGAGATGGCAAAGTGCAAGCGTTTGAGGCAGGCTGAGAGACTGCTGGTCTCTCAGCTGCAAAGCTCTGCTGTTGTCTGACTAAACAAACAGTCTGTGCTTTACCCATTTCATCCTCTTCATTGTACAGAACCTTGTGACTTTCTCCATTCACATGTGACAACTTGTTTATTGTGACCTTGTTAGTCCTCTTATGTTTCCTTCTTATTCATTTGATGTTTTCATTACTCACTAAAATCAAGCTTTATTTTCAACATGCACAGCAATCACTGATCCTAGGAAGAACATCTCAGGCACTAATGAACAACTATACTTGAGTCTAACACTCAGTGTACTGCCTAGAGCAGCCTCAATCTGGTCTAACACCTAAGAAGAAACATATCTGAAAGTAGTCTGAAGCATCTGGCTTTGCTGCCTGTTGGTAGTTGTAAAAGCATCCTTTGATAACTCAGGATACAGTAGGGATGAAGAGAGGAACTTTCTCTTCTGATGAAGGTAAAGAGGTTTCCTTCCAAAAATGTTCAAAACAGCCTTTGGAGGTTATTAGCCTTTTGATTCCTCACTTAATATCTAACTGCCCCATGCAGCTGACACAACAGACCCATCTGACACTAATATTGCTTTATGAGCTACAATAACATTGTATTAAAAAAGAATTAGTTTGCAGTATTTTGTGAGTAAAAAATTAGTACATAGCTAACACCTCTCCTAATTATTTGTTTCATTAATGGAAATACTACTGTTATACTAAGCTTCAGAGAATATTTTCAATATGAAATAAAATACAGGATAAAAATGCGAGCAACTAGGCTTTTGGTGAAAACCAATAAAAAGTCAATTCTTATCAAAGCAGGTGCCATATCTGACAGTATCAGACTAAAACTCCATACATTAATTTTGGAGTGTAGAATGAATGCAAGGTCCTTGTAACAAATACCGAAAATTATTAGCAGGTAAATATTTTGTTACTTAAAAATTCATCATGTAGAGGAACATTTTATAAGTCCCCACTTAAATATCATAATCACACACTTTAAAGATTGGAGCAGAAATTTGTACTGTTCCAAGTGCTCTTCTGAATGATGATTTCTAAGAGAAATTGGTGAACCGGACCACTGGCTGTATTCCACAGTATTCAGCAAATCTGTCACTTGCATCTATTCTCTACTGGGATGTGCTGCTTATCATGTGAGATTCTAGCTCTGTGGGCTCTACAGGGGATAAAACAGTAGTACCTACATTGGTAATGACATGCTCCATTACAGAGCCAAATGTGCAGAGTGCATTCATTCCAAGAAAATGAAATGTAAATGTATAAAGCATGTACGAAATCCATTTAAACTCTTAAATCAAGTTTAGGGGGATCAAACCTTCATGGTCCTCTAAGGAGGAAGAGAATTTTTATCCTAATGTGAGACAATTATGGTCTTTTTTGTTTAAAGATTTTTTTGACAGCTCTTTCTTACTCATCAGTCATTGTGTTTGGATTTTTTTTTTTAAAATCTATCTTCCCAGTCTCTCTTGGAACTATGGATTCCCCAATTGCATGAGGTGCAATCCCTGACAGGTGCTCAGCAGCTCAGGTGAGAGTCATACTTGCCTCCAGTGCAAGCCAGGAGGCATCTGCCCTCTTGCAGGACTACTGTTTTCAATGTCATGCCACCAGGCAGAAACATTCTTGTCACAGAGAAAATGCATTTCTTATCCTTGGCAACTGAAAGCCAGCTGCTTACAAGCCCGTGAAGTGCCATGCCACAGTACTCCTGGTTCACCCCCAGCTTGTTTTTTAAATTCTTATTAGCACAGTAACAGCAACTACATTCTTTCATGACTCCAGCAGAAAGCACAGGCAATGCTGACAAAGCCAAGTGTCCATCCTACCTGTGGAACAGTCTGGACCCGTCCACTGTGGCTCACAGCTGCAGAGTCCCGTGTCCAGGAGGAAGGTGCCGTGCCCTGAGCACTGCTCCTGGCACACGGGCAGCGCTGTCTCACAGTTCACCCCGCCCCAGCCCGTGGAGCAGTGACATTCCCCTTGGACACACACACCGTGGCCAGAGCACATTGGATCCAGGCAGTCCTCTGGAAAGCAGGGAATATACAACTTAGAGCACAAAATTCACACCTTTGCAGTTATTTACTAGTGAAATACATCAGGGATTTAGATTAATTTGATGATTTTTTTGTGCAAATACCCAACTGGAACAATATTAACAAACACAAGAGAAAACCAGTCTGTTAACTTCTGGGCAAAAGAATAAGTGAAAATAAGAAAAAAAGCAAGCACTTAGACTGTTAGAGGTCATATGAATCATGTCATGGATTTTCTCTTATTTTTAAAACACAGATTCCCAGGACAGATCAACTGGTCTAAGTTGGTGAAGTCTGTGCTTCAGTAGTAGGGCTGGGAAACAGCTGGAGTAATTAATTGTTATTTCTGTAATTGTGCTTTGTACTTCCCTTTGGGTATTTGTGGACTGTGTTTTATTCACATCTGGAAAAAGAAAGATTTATTCTTTCACCTTCCTGTGAAAAGCTATCTCTATAGCTGAAAATTTGCTACAAAAAAAAGGTTATTCCCTAAGATTGAGTAGTGAATCTCTGACTCAATCCTAGCTGTAAAAAAAAAAAAATCCCATACACATAAAAAATATGTGCTGTGCAATTGCAGGTAATGAACAGCTTCATAAAAGTCATAATGTACTGATGAACAATTTGCAAACAAAGAACTAAATTTCTTCTCAATTTGGATTAAACTATTCCTAGTGAAAAATTCAGGAGCTCTGTAGAGGAATTTAAATAAGCTGGTTAGTGCTGTATGGAACAACATATTCTTTCACAAAGCCCCAGCACTGCTTTAACAAGACAGGTTTTAAGCAGAAAGCAGCCAGCCTTCCCTGGAGGCTGCAGGAAGACTGTAGAGCCGAAGGACCTGTGGGGTCTGAGCATGGGAAACAATTAGCCAGAAGTCTATCCAGGTTATATCATGCTTCAAACTGATGTAAAAGAGCCACTCTGAAAGATTTGTTATGTATTTCTCAAGTGTAAGCACAAGTACTGTTTTAACAATTAAACTGTAAACTTAACAAATAGTATCCTGTGTTATGGGAATGAAGAGATGTTTTCTGCTTCAGGAAGGGAAGGCTAAATACTTCAGACATAGAAATTAATGGCCTCCTGTTTATAGGACCTTTCAACCTAAAAATAAAGAAGTAAAGCTTTATCTTTTGAACTGCTTTGCCACCAATTCAACATCATATTTCAGGATTTATTTTGTATCTTTTTCAGCCTTCCAGGCTTGTGCACAGCACAGTGTAATTCTGAGACAGAATCAGTGTTTCTGGACAATGCACATCTTGCTAAGCATAGGACAAAAATACATGGCAATTTTCTTTCATCCTGAGACACCTCTTTATTTTGCTGATATTTTAAAATTAATAGAGTGACTCCATTTTAGGAATGGTAATCTTGCAGGACAAATTTGAGGGACCCCCATAGCAATGAGTACATGCAGTTATTGGTGCTCCCTGAACAGTATATCTATTGCTGTATCTGTTAAGAGCACTGCTATAAGACTAAATCTTGTTTACATATAATGAAATAATCTTAATTCCTGACAGAATTCCCTAACTACTGCACAACTTATGTTTTACAATACAAATTGAACAGTCATGTCAAGGACACAGTGTTACAATAAAAACCCACCATACTTGGTTACATGCGTTTGTTCCATCCACCATGTTTCTGTATTTCTACATAATTTCACCTTTTTTAAAAAATAAATTTAAATAAATTTCTTATTAGAAAAATTTAATGTTTTCCTACTCTTAGCTTCAATAGCTGTCTGAGTACATTTATGTCATCTTCTTCTCCCAACCATTTTGCATGATCTCATTATGGTAAGAGACAAATCAACTGAAAACAGCAGTCAGCCTCTCACCATCTACAGGCTTGTTCAGCATCATGGCCTCACTGAGGAAATCTGTATTACTTGCTTTTTCCCATTTGGGTTTTCTTGGTTTCTGAAACTACCAACAATTGACTATGTCAGAAGCATTCTCTTGATGCTCCCTTTAAAAACTATTCCAGGTATGTCAAATCTATCAAATTCATCCTGGACATTTTTCTGACTAGAGAATTCAAGCAACATAAAAAGCCTCTTGTGTGTGCTACTCAAAAGAATTACTGAAAATCTCTATAGCAGGAAGCACAAAGTATGCTGTCAGTAGCTCCAGGCTAAGGGGACTAGTGAAAAATCATCAAATCAGGGAAGCACAAGGAAGAGTTCTGCTTTCTGAGGCTATGCACAAGGGAAGAAAGTCAAAGCTGATGAGCTATCTCAGACATGCTGAGGGAAACAACTGCTTCTGTTTATAGATGAGGGTAGAGACACATCACTGCCATACCAGCAAAAATACAGTAGTGTCTTCCCACAGAATTTCCCACTTTTTGTTAGCCAAGCCTTAGAGGATGCCAGTTTAGTGCTGTGAGCAAAGGCTCCCAGTAAAATTGACATATGACAACAGAATTACACAATATGTTCTGGTAAATTAACCTGTTTGCTGCCCTTTTGGCTTTATATTGTCAGAAAAATCTAAGATGTAACAGAATGGAAAAGGGAAAAGCTGATTGCTTTGGAAAACTACCACATCATGTTTTGTTTAAATGATCTTCTGTTTTACCCTGAGCTTTTGGCCAAATAAAAATAATTTTATCTTTTAAAATAAAAATGTGAACTTTATGTGATCAGTCCACTGGACTGTTACCAAGACCTGAATACCATTACTTTTGAAAATTTTCTATCTTAACATTACTTTCTGTGAGACAGAAAAAGTAGTTTTGAGCAAAATAGTACTGTTTCACAGAAAGCTGATCACATCTCTGTGAGTTTTTGACTACCTTAAACCATAGGTGGAAATTAAAGACAAAAATCTGACTATAGAGAGGAAACTTCACAAACCTTCCTCACAAATCTCTCCTTTGTATCCAGGGACACAGATGCAGACGCCCATGATACAGGTACCATGGCCAAAGCAGGTTGGATCAATACACTGCTCTTCTGGAACATCACACTCTGGTCCTTTCCAGCCATTTCGACACACACAGTGACCTTTCTCATATTCTCCATTTCCGCTGCACAGCACTGGACAGGAATCTGAAGAAAGCAGATTGACCTTTTTAACATATTTACATACTTACATAGATTAACATTTATTGCATTTATCATTCTGTAAAATTGCTTTTCCACTCCAGCTCCTCAATTCTTCATTTGGTTCAAGGACTGTAACAGACTGAAATCTTTGAACTAGGTAGTGCAGCAGTAATACAGCGTCCTTGTCTCCTCAGTCTGGCTCTCTCCTATACCTTAATTTTGACCAGAAATGGGATAGCTTAGAAGATGAAAAAATCTCTCCCCTTGATTGGCCTCTGCAGAAAATTTGCAGGGATGCCTGAATTTCAGTAAGATTAATATTTCTTTCCTGTGAACTGAAGCAAGATCCTGCCTTTTTCCTTTTTCTTCTAAGAAGACATAATATAATTAGAATTATAGCCATTACTGATCTATATGTAAATCAGCAATGTGGAAGCTTACTTTTACAATCCAGTATCAATTTCTGAGCCAATTAAGCCTTAAAAAAATAAACCCTACATTTGAGGAGACATTGGGAAATCATGAGAACTTCTGGACATCACATACAGCAGATAATGGATAATACAGACAGAAATATCTGAAACAGAAGCTCATATAACATGGTTTTTTTTTTGCCTTAATGCTGGAAAACTGCCTCTAAGCTGCTTTAAGTTTCTTATCTACACCCTATTCATGTTAAGACCACAGAAGCATTTGATTTACTTATGTTTTCTCCAAAGTAAAACTGTTTGTGACTTTTAAATACCAGAAAACATTATGCTATGCTAACACACCTACTAAAAAATGCATTTTATAATTACAGACAGCATGCAAAGGTGGATGGAGGAACCTATTAAATTTGAAAGTCAGGGAGAGAGAAGTGGTTGATCCTTGTTAACTCAAGTACAGCATAAAGAAACTTTCCACATGTGTGCTTGTACTGTATCTGCCATCTGGCTGGAAAAAGGAATTTAATCTCCTTTAATCACTTTGAATCTTTGCAAGCCCAGCAGTCACACACTATAATCATGATCCCTGTCATGCACCATGGGTCAGTTAATATGAGATTACCTTTTGCACAATCAGGACCAAGGAATCCTGGGAAGCAGTGGCAGTGGCCTGAGATACATTCTCCATTCCCATTGCAATTAGTAGAGCAGTCATCCAGAATTTCTGTTTATTTAGGCAATTGTGCACAAAGAAAAACATAAATTGGTTGAATTGAAATGAATGGCATCTTCACCTCACTCTGCAGGACACATCTCAAAATATAAATAGGTGCAGAAGCAGTAAAAAGCCCATTTTCATTCATAGGGAGCATAAAACAAAATTCCTGTGCAAGCAGCTTACAAATATTTATTAGATTTTTTCTTGACAGCTTTGAGATAACAGGTGCATCATTTATATTACACCAAAAAGCTTTTAAAGTAAGTGTTCATGGAAAATTTACCACCATTAAAAGCACTGCAGGAACCTGAGTATTTGCTGAAAAACGTCCACCTTAAACACTTTCTTTTCTTGCTGAAGTAATTTGTTTGAAACCTGTTTATAGAGTAAATTGCCTTCTATGGTGCTCATTTGAACCATGTGAATTGAATCCCTTGGAGAAGGACAGGATTTCCACTTCTACACAATCAGATAAACAAAACCATAATATTTTGTACAGTGATGAAATTCAATGTGATAAAGAACTAAGAACTAGATTTGAAGGAAAAAACCCACCTTCAGTTCTGGCCTTAAACTTTCCCACGTTTTATCAAACAGCTTTGTATATTAGCCACTTAACTTCACACATCTGAGGAGAGGCTCCTATCTGTACAGGGATTAGCTAGTTCAAATTTAAACACATATTTTCTACAGGAATGCAGTGGATTCACTGATTTTTATGGATTTTCAATAAAGAATATAAAGTAAATTCAAGCTAAGATGATCCTGTATGAAGTAGGTCACGGTCAGAGCAGCTCCAGGACTCTGCAGCCCATGCAGCTGCTGGATGGGAGAGAGGCTCTGGAGCCAGGGAATGTGACTGCCCAATGACCACATCCACTAACATATATGGCAAAGCACCTCTGGCTATAGGAAAATGGGAAACTTGATGTCTTTCCCAAAAAAAAATTGAGGAAAGATAAGAAAACCCAGAACCTACAATTAATAAAAGCAACTAATATAAGTGTACTTTGATCTGAATTATGAGCACTTAGATAAGGATTGGTTCTTAAAATCTCCTATGGTTATTTGAATCCATTCCTCTCAGGCTATCAATTTATGCTAAAGAACAGACATTTTATATGAATCTTTTCATCATATATCCATAACCTGTACACAGATGTCTGTTTTGAAGTTAAAAAAAAAACAGCTCATTTTTAGAAGGAAGTTTTTCTCACAGAAATGCTTTATATTACTGTTCATGATCAACTCTTCTATTGCTCTATGAGTGCATTTGCCTGCCTTCTCTCAGTTTTCCTAGAATCCAATGGCAAATGATCCCTACAGTGACCTGAAATGAAGTATGAATGGTTTGAGAAGTTACTTCCCCTCAATGCAATGTCCAGTTTGGGCTACCCTTTATTTGGTTAACAGAAGTACTTGAAGCATGCTGAGTTTTGCATGCTATTTACCCTTCTTGGGAAAGTCTGATCAGAATTTCAGTGAAGTGTAAGAAAAATCAATTTTGTACATAACTAACATGGAGCATCTTGAAATACAATCAAAAAGATAATGATGAAGGCTGGTTCACAGGAGCATTTGGCAGAGATGCATCCAAGCTCTGTTCTCAGGGTTTCTGGTCCTGGCTGATTCCTTTGCTGGCAGAGATGTCAAATATGATTCCAGACCAGTCTGAGTTAGAATAAGAAGAATGCCTCAAGAATTTTTTTTTTAATTTTTTTTTAATTTTTTTTTTTTTTTGGTGGAAATCCTCAAAGAAACAATGAAGTTATGATGCTTGAAAACTAGGAGAAGATACACAGGTTATGAAAACACAATAGCTGGCAGTATTTTCAAATGCACCAGCAGTAGATTCTTGCAGTAGTGTGAACAGACTTTTTCCCAAAAATATCCTCTTGCAGCCATTCTGAAGATGAAGTACAAGGATTCCTGTCTGCACTGTGGCTCACATACTTCCCTCTTTCATAGTCTCTTCTGCTTATAGGCCACAGAAGGGATGGACAACTTTTTTACCACAAGCAACATGAATTAAACTCTGGCAATTAATTTCATTTTTTTTAGTGGGGGGAAGGGGGAGTAGAAGTTATGCTACTAAATGAAATGTTATTTAAACTCTTGTGTATAAACCCTGCTGTCTTACAATAATAAAAACAAAGGATCAGGAATTTGGATACTGGGATGGGCTGGAGTTTGACCAGGTTTTATGGTCTTTGTAGAGCATCTGCAAAGATCCTTTATAAATTGCTTGAATCTTATTTTCTAACATGGAATCGAATAATGGCATATTTCTTGCAGAAGTTTAACTTTCTTGAGCAGAGCATATATGAAATGTTACACCAGAACAACTCTATCTCGATTTCTACTTTTTTTCTTTTATGCAAGTCCTTCAGAATCTTGATATTTGAATCATACTGTCCTGCTCTGCAAGGTGTTTACCATGAAATAAAAATAGTATCCACTTCTTCTGAAGAGCAGATGGCACATCCATTACTAGTAAAGACATCTTGCTAAACATATGGTAGAACAGGTTAACTAAAGGGTACAGTGGTTAAAGTCTTGCAGCAAACTGAGACTGTCATAAATACAACACTTTACCTAAATTTAAATTCCAAAAAAGCCCTATGTGCAAGGACTGCTCACTCACAACACCTACATCTGCAAACACTTTCCCACCTATACATGTTCAAAGGGCAGGAGGAATCTCATATGCAACCAGGACATTGCCTCCTGTATTTGTCCTCTGTATTCCAAACAAAATGATGCATTTGAATAACTGCATAAAACAACATCCATCCATCAAACACTCACAAACAAATCCACAAAAGATTTTTCAACTTTCAACTGACTAAAACACTGGAAATGAGAACTTACAGCCTGGATAATTTTTGAAGGATTTACAGCCCACATGAGTAGAGAGGGCAGATATCTCTTTTACTTGAAAAAGTACCAGAAATCATTCAAGCATTTAAGATATCATATAAAAATCTTAACACATGAAAACTTCACACCTAATTAATTTGATAACTTCCATTTTTAATATACAAATGTTGCTATTTATCTAATATTGGCTTAGACACAATGTTGCTCCACTGAGGTTAAGTAAACAAAGATGGAATAAAACATACTTAAGAGAATACTTAAGAGGAGCTGGAATACATAAGATACATCTTTGCAATGTAATAATCAGAATAACAATTATAATGTGATTGTTCTTACCAATAGCTGTAGTTAGTACAAACACTTGCTCTACTTTCTTTCCATCATTGTAGAATGCCATATGCCAAGCTCCTTGATCCATGTACTCGATGAAACCTGTCTCTTGCAGTGAAGTTAAGATCAGGTTCCTGGGAGCTTGCTGAGACTCCTCTGAGTTTTTTGGTTCCTGTTTAATTAACTGTTTTCCATCCATCAGTTTTACAAAATCAAACTGAAATAATAATGAGTAAAAATTAACAACCTAGAAAATATTCATTAATCTATTCTGCATGTCTCCTTTAAACATGAATAAACAGTTGAAATCTTAAGAGGAATTGCCCAAGTATTCACCAATGTGGACAGCAATTGCATAACCTAGTCAATTTAGCTTCCATTTACATATAAAAAGCATTACTGTAGGTCAGAAACATGGCATCAAAACTGGCATAGCTGTTTGCTATGGCAGGGTAAAATCAGACTTGCTGCACAAGATACAGTAGGTTTACTCCAAAAATTATATCTCTCTAAAGGGAGTAATTACAAAATTCCCAAGGTGTAGTGCCTGTGCTATGCAGCTATTCATCTCAAATGCCAAGAGCAGATTAAAAACCTGTAGAACAACAGTTCTATACCAGATTTTTAAATCCTTGCCCCTTAATATCACTGTCAGATATCAAAACCTAAATATACTTTTTATTTATATTTAATTTGAGTAATGCATGTTGATGCTGACAACTTTAACACCTGTTAACCTCAAAGCATCAGAGATTCCTATGAATCCCTGTTCAAGAAATATATATATATTTCTCTAGGTTTTTTAGGTATTCTGATTTTCAGTAAAGTTCACTGTCAGCTCAACTGAAGATACAGATTCAATTAAAGTTAGTGACAGCTAAAAGTGCTTATTTCTAATATCAAAACTCTAGTAAAATATTTTGAGGTTAGAGTAGATGATCTCCAGTGGTCCATTACAAACAATGTGACCACCAAGCAATATTGTGTATGACTGCTTAACTAGATTTTCTCTTGCAAAATCCCCAGGAGTAAGCACTCAAAAATAATTTTGATCTTAGAAACCAGAGACAGCTTTTTTTCTTTTCTATTAACTCTTTATACTGACTGTATAATCTGTTTGTTTTAAGGGACTCATAAAAAGATTAAAGCAGTTTCAAGTGAAATGGAATGTCATCCCTTGCACAGAAGATGCTGTATCTATGTGACAGGACAGTCACACTATGTGTGTCCAGCCTCCCAGACAGCCACATCCCTGCGGTCACAGCTGCTGACCTGGCTGGTAAAACACTGCCCCTTCCTCTGAGAGAGCACGGTCTGAGGTATTGCTAGAGCTGAGTAAAAGAAAAGGGTAACCAGACTGTGATTACAGCCAGTCCCTTCCTTCCTCTCTGCTTTGAAAGTGTGTTTTTGAAAGGAGTGCTGTGAACACTCCTGTCCACTGCTGTTTAAAAATATAAGTGTGATAGAATCAAGATAATTTCCAGTTACCTGAGTGTGAGTAGGTGGGATGTTTCTTCTGCCATAAATTCCCAGTAGAGAATCCTTTGCCAGTGAAATGTTAAATTTCAGGTACATGGGGTGATGGATGGTAATTTGGAAGCGCCAGAATAAACCAGGTGGGATGGTCTGCATAACTTGTGCTCCAATCTCTACTTCTCCTGTGTCTATGGCCTGGCCCTTCTGAAACACTAATTTTCCAGAAACAAGCAAATAGTCAGTTGAGTATTTACACTGTGTGAAGAAAGGTATAAACATGCCTTAGATATATTGGAATATACAAAAATCGACTTCTTACACCAATAACTGCATTTTTTATTCAACAAGTTGGAAAACACAAATGAACATGTACAATATATTTCCAACAACAGGTGTCATGGGGTATTTTTGTAATGCTTTTTGCTGGAAATCTTATAACACTGTACAGATTATGAAAAGGTGGAACTGCTGCTGTGTACTGATGTGCTGTGATGGTCTTTGCCTATCAACTATGCAAACAAAACACATTCAACTGTGAATACACAGAGTGAGGACAGTGGGAAATTATTCCTCTGGCACATATTTCAGACAGCTGCTGAAGGGACATTGCAGAAGCTACACAAATGGACCCTAGTGAGGACAGAAAATCTGTCAAATCCGGTAGTTCAGAGACCCTGTCCAAAGCTTGGATTTCTATTAATCACCATTCCTAATGGTTTTATTATGTTAGTGTTAATCTAGTCCTGGAGAAATAAAGAACATCTCTTCTGGCTTGGTCTTTCTTCATGAAAGTGTAATAGGGGCACGAGGACAGGGAAAGGCACTCTGAAGACAAAACTGGCATAATTTCATAATGCTGAACAATAAATTTGCAGACATCTATCTAAACAATATGTAACTTCACACATGGGTGAGAGAGCACTGAAACAGAAAGGGAAATGGAATGCATAAGGAAGACCTTGCCAAACTAAATTGGAGCTGGCTTACTTTGCTGGCTTATATCATCATCTTTATATTTTTTACTTCCTGTCTGTGATCAGTATTGTGCCATGCTGCAAATCACAGACCCAATCCTGCTAACATTTGAGCTAATTCCATTTAAAGGTTTCTAAGACTCTACTGACATTTCCATTCTCTGAACTAGAATAAAAGCAGGATAGTGTGTGGTGTTAGAGGACAAGTCAAGAGAAGATTGAATTCAGCAGCCACATCCGTTTCCTTTCATTCCATAATCACAATGAAAAATAGTAAGGAGCAAAGTGACTGGAGCCTCATCTTCTACAATAAATGCATATAAATATCCAACATAATGTATGTGAAATTTTATAAATCACCCCTGAAAATTAAAACAGCAGTAGTAAAGCTTTTGTGTGAGTGTGTTAATAACAAAGACCCTCAGTGGGACCTTACATAGGCTTTAACTAGCGTAGGAAGTACTTAGCATTCTTAATGAATAGATATTTAATTTACAAGGCAGGAGCAATTCTCAGGGTACCAGATCTTCCAGCTTTACAGCAGCTTTGTGTCACCAAACCCACAGCAAGGATGAGGGGCTAACTTATAACACCTCACCACATAAATACATCTATTTTTAGAGTAGAAACTTGTAATCTAGTACTCTAAAAATACACCAGTTAGTTTGTGAGTTAAAATATTTTCAAATTGCTTTAACAATATTCAAGGTGAGACTACTTCTTCCCAATTTGCTTCATGGAAAAAATCTTGAATATTGAGTTTTGAAAAGAGAATTAAACTTTCTCTGTTGTACAATGAAAGTAGATTGCTTTCCACCCCAACCCATAAAAGAGGAGAGGGGAGGGGAGGCTTATGTAAATTTAAAAACCTTCTCCCCTATTTCCAATACTCTAGAGATATTAAATATTAATGATTCTTTACAAGCAATTACCCTGGGTTAAGTAAAACACTATGGTACTTTTTGATGGTATTGACACATGGTAATTAATATGATTCAATTACAGGACAGTAAAGCACTAAGTAAAAAGTCAAGGATACAGTATAATTTTTGGAGTTAAAGACATTATTGGTCACTGTTCAAGGTCTTTAACATGCAGTAACTACTTCTTGTATTTCTGAGTAAGAAGGTCTGTTTCCTTGTTGAAAAGAAAAAGTGTTTTGTCTTCAGCCTGGGTGAATTCTCACTAACTGACGTTATCAAATTTTGCTGAATATCAAATTAGTGTCGTGACGTACCTCGGGAATTTTGCCACATTTAGCTGAAAATACCTTTGCTTTAGCAATAATTAAATATAAACATAAAAAAAACCCCAGATGGACTTAGATGTATATATATCTCATCCCTTGGGAGAGAATTGCATGCTGCTGTTCACAATGCTAACAGGAAAATATACATGCTATCTACTCCTGCTGATAGGATGCAGTTGCAGAATCTCTACCTTTCAAATGCTAATTTTTCAGACAACCACAAAGCATGGAAATGCTGTTGTAGGAGTCACATCTGAAATGCATATTTTCATATTCACTGAGTCACTCTGCTTTCTTTACAGAAAAATAATTTAGCTTTGTTTCTGTGTTTAGTTGAACTAAGCAGGTATTTGGCTATACAAAAAAGGCACCTGAAAACACACTCCTCATAGACTATCCTTGTGTACATCCTTGCTCATTCTTGAAAAAGTCCAAAATAAGCTTTTAAAATTACAGTGCTGCAATACAATTCTGCTCTTGTTGTAAAAACGTTTTTGTGTAACAAAGTATCATTTAATTATCTATATTCAATTCCTTGTACAGCTCCCAATCTTGCCAGTTAGGGTATTAATTCTCCCCTATGCTTTCTAAGCACAGTTTCGTTAGAAGTCTGAAACAGAAGATAGATTCCTAATCACAGGTTTCCCTTGGTTTCAAGAAAGAAAAACTCTGAACAGCATGGTGCCAATGACCTCTACAAAAATATACCCATATGCTTATTATTACTGATCCTGAAACAATCAATTTCCTTGTACTCTCCTGGTAAATACTGGCATCAGTACGATAGCTGACTTTTCAATCACATTACTACATGTTAAAATGTTAACTCATAGCTGTGGATCAGTGTGTTACATAAAGTGAAGAAATCGCCTGAAATTTCCTGAAGAAATCTGACTTGCTGGCTTATAAACCTAATTTTCATTAAAATGTTAGTTTAAAATATATGCTCTCAAAGTCTGGAAAAGCATTCTGTGCTGCTGCATTGAGTTGAGAAAATGTGAGGTGGTCACAGTATCTGACAGCAGTTATTTATCCATGTGAAATTACATCAGAGGCTTCAAGTTTACAGGCAAAGCATCAGCCTTCGGTGGTATCCTGCTGTAGGGAAAGGAGCTGCCTGTTTCCAAGTGCTCCTTTTTATCACTTCTAGATGGAGAATTTGTTATGAGGACTGGGAATAAAATTAATGATATATATTGAAAGTGATGGAAAGAAAGAAAATGAGAAAAGAGCAGCCAGAATCACACCATGCATGTACTAATTCCACGTGATTTTTCTTCTGTTTTCCCAAGTGTATACTCCTTGCTGTCTTAAACTCTGGATTACACGTTACCCCCAAAAGGTGAAAGGGGACAAGTGAGACAACAGTGTCAGTCTCTTCATGACTGACCTCTGAAACTGCTGGATAAGCCCTCAGTGAAATGGCTTTGCTATCACAGGACTCTGTTCTTTAGTGTTGGGGGAAGTTGGTGGCTAAAAACAGGGATTTTCAGGGGTGAGGCAGGTGGTTTGCATTTTTACCTACTACACTCAGTCTTACTGACTTGCGTAATCTTTTCTCTGTTTCCAACCATATAATTTTTTAAGATTTTTGATATTTAGGATGCTTTTTCTATACACCCTTCTTTGGAAGCCAAATGCATTGGAAAAGCTTTCATTAAATCTGTAATAGATTGGCAAAATGATTTAATGCAGTTGAAAAGAACTGAGATATTTTCCATGGTGCAACAGGACAAAAATACAGAAGTGTATAAATCATTTTCTGCAACTCACTACAAATCCATTCTAAGGGATGAAATAATGGAAAACAACATTGTCTCCTTACATGTATTTCTATTGTTCATTTATCTAATATGATCTCTGTCCAGTTGTGCCACACTGATTTGCAAGATTATTGATGTGCAGTGCAATCTTCCTCCTGGAGGGACTGGTGTAACAATGTTCTGCTTTGTTGCCTATTTTCAGCTACGGATCTTACTCAGAACACACAAAATCAGATCCCTGCTCTGCTCTAAAATTTGATATCACTGGAAGTCTGATCACTGCAGAACTACCAGTACAATTTTACTTTTCTCTTAACAACTGGAAAGATTAGGTTTCATATTCCACTCCCAACCACTTTGATCTGATTCATCCACTTTTTCTGAGTACCATAAAAAGAAATGGGAAGGCCATCTGCTTTTTATGGTCAGAAAGCATTGTCACGATGGTCAATGGGAAGCATGGGCCAGAGCCTGCCACTAGTACTGGAGCAGGTGATCTAACAATGACAGGAAGGAATTGCACGTTTGCACATCTCAAACAGTTTCTTTCTGCTTCACACCCTCGCTGCACGGTCCACTCCTTTCCTATCCTAGCTCTGGCACCTCAAGAGGTCTGGTTCAGCCACTTCCTTGGCAGAAGATGATTTGCATTCTTTAACAAAGCCGTTTTCTGCTGCCATGAAGGACTGATGTGGCCAGGTTGTGCAGGAGACAATCCCTGCAGTGGGCACAGGGACACAGCGAGCTGCACAGGGAGGTGGGAAGGCAGAGCAGGGCTGTGCCCCTGCCAGCGGGGAGCTGCCAGACTGGCTCAGGCATTTTGTGAAGCTGTGGTAGATTCCTAGGAACTGATTCATTGTGATTGGGTCAGCTGGGATGTGACAGGACCCTGTACTTCAGCCTTCAAGAATTAGACGCCTTGAAAAGCATTAGAATTTCTACTCTTCTGCACATTCTGACCTGTCAATACAAAGAGGTTCCCTTTGCCTGAGACTGACTTTGGTCTGCAAGACAGGCACAGTATCATGCCCTCTGCACAAGAGGGAACAAGGCAAATATGGTCTCCCCTTCCTTGTCTTAGGACAGAAGCCAAACACTCTCATCTCTTCCCTCACTGTGCTACTGAACCTTCCTTTTCTAATGGGCTGATTGCCAATTTCAGTGAGAGTTCTGCTAAAGGAACCTATCTGGTTATGGGTTGTCATACCTGTTCTAAAATTATAGTAAAGAAGAACCTGAACTCAAAATACTGTCAAAATGTAGAAAATGAAGGATCTGAACAGCAGTAATGTTTAACTATTCATCATCCGTCTGGCTTCTCATTTACACGTACCTTTTTTTTCCGTTTTATCCGAAGCTTTTCCACCGATTGGTGAATAAGTAGTATCCATGGATTCTATTCCTTTATTTCCTTTGCTAACTCCATTTTCATACAGCTGCCCTTCCACAGGCTGTAGTTGCCAGGTTAAACCAAACAAGTGTACTGCTGCAAAAAAATGATGACCAATTAATTGATGTCTAAACTATAGCAACTTCAGTGAGACTATGAAAGAACGCTATGACCCAGTTTCTGCAAAGTCAAGTATTACTTTATTCTGCTAGTAATAAATCAGAATTTCAAGGGGGCTAATGAGCACTTTACCATTTTACCTTAAAACTCAACGTTTAATTAGTTTCCACACTTTCTTCTGGAGCTCAGCCAGGTTAGGGTGATGAATTTCTGCAGCAATTAATGGAATTACTTGCAATTAAAAGGATAACAGTTGAATAAATTCAATATTGTGTTACAGATTCTAATGCTATATCAGTGTTGTCCCTCAGCTTTTGACTGCCAAAAATCTCAGAATTTGTTGACAAAAGCAATGAGACCAACTGAAATTTCTCACCTTTCCAATCCAGTTTGAAGTGAAATTGTGCCCACTGCACTCTGAAACCCTTTCATTTAGGTTAAATATTAGCAAAAACATTGACTCGAGACTTTAGAACTGCACTGCAGATAAAAAGATCACTCTACACCTAAAATATATGCAATTATTTTACAACACAAATTAACAGGAATAGAATTGTTACTTATGTATGTACAAGGAAAACTACTAAATAATCTTTTCAAGAACTTATAAACTATCTTTATTGCCATGCACAGGGGCTGCCTACTCTCCTTTGCCTGCAGAGCCATTCATGTTTTCTGCTTTCCTTTCTTTGTTTTTGATCTGAGGCCTTGAAGGATGACTGGAGAAAGAGAGTAACAGTGGATCTCATTGTAGTATAACATGATAGTACTGCACTAGTCTAGACAATTACATAGAAGGGCAATTCAATTACTGAGAAGGGCAAATTGTTTCAAGGAAGAAGTTGCCTTAGCATTGAAGTAACTCAGCAGGGAGGACTGATAACCCACTAAAATATGGATTCAGGATGACCTCCACAGAGGACCTGAAATTGTCACATAGAGAGCAAAACCTGAGCAGCAGCTCTTTAGCCACATGCAGCAATTTGCTCTGAGTAGGATCTGCTCACAGCAGGAGCCTAAAATGCAATATATTTGCTCTTTCTGAACCATGTAAGAACCTCAGAGACTCCCAGGAGAAATAAGTGTGATCTACAATGGGTCTTGCATAAAGAAAGTACATGGTTTTATTCTGCAGTTGTAAATATTTCAAGGAAAATATTTCACTACAACCAGGAATCTTGAAGTCCATTTCCCATGTGCTTGGTCACAGATCTCCCTTGCATGCTGAAAAGTTAAATTATAAACATTCAACAAAATCCCAAGCCTTCAATGGATTCCTGTCAAGAGCTTCGAGAAACTAACACAAGAATGCAAAGGTGCCTTATCTAGTCATTAATTCCAGATCTTTGCACTCCAGGGTCACCAAACTACAGATACAAATCAAGCAAATGAGAGCATTATTACTGAATTAGTGAGGTGACAGTATTTGTGAGAAATTTACTGTATCTCAAACCACTGACCCACCATCAGATCTGGACTCTGGAGACAGGGCAGTGCATACCACCCCCCAGAAGAGGTATTAGAAGTGTACTTTTAAGCTTTCTAGTGTCACTGGTGAGATCTCAAGCCTGGATTGTTTCATATTCTGTGGTCTAGAAATCATCAAGGGACCATGATAATACTTTGAAAAGGGTCCTTCAAGTCAGATCACATACAGTTAAGGTCTAAGTTCTGAGATTCTTAAAGTGAGACAGATCACTGCCATGTACAACAGAAAGCAGCCTTGACATCTCTAGATAAGTGCTCTTGCTCCTGGCTTGAGCTTCTGCACATTATTATTATTTAGTGAGTTATTAACAACAAAAGGGAACACAGTTCAATGAGACTGATAGTTAATGAATGCACATTTCATTTATACTAATCCAAAGAATTATATAAGCACTTGAAACAGATCACTAGAACCAAAACACAACTGCACACATCAATAAGCTTTTAGTGGCCATGGAATCCTGAATATAATATAGATGCTTTCTTACACTATTCCCACTTTTGCTATTATTCATTTCCTAGGACAGCATTTGCACATGCTGCAGAGGGTATGTCACGAAGCCAGGGCTGAATGTGTGCTGCGCCTTTTCCTTGGTGCATGCCTTTGCCACATTGCACATTCTGTGCATGTTCTCATCCAATCCGCACCAATTCCAATCCTTTACTGGCTTTGTCTTCCTTCAGGCTGGGGAAGTGCTGTTGTTTTTATAGCTCGTGCCAAAGCTTGGCAAGCTGCAAAACTATCTGTATCAACGTTTGACAGTCAGCTTCCTCCTTGGAAACACCAACTGCGTTGCAGAGAGGGGGGGTCTCTGCCAGGCTCGGATGTCTCATCCCTGGGAGGTGACACGGGGCACCGGACTTGTGCTAAACAATGGGCACAACTGAGGGCTGGACAGCAAAGCACATGGCTGTGAAAATAAGATCTACGTGAACTGATCTGAATGACTTTGAACACTGCCGAAATCCAGTCACCTTGCAATCTTAAAATCACTCCAGTTTTTATTACATTAATTGTAACTATTGAGAAATTACCTTCAGATCCAGTGTCACTGAGACTAACCAGACCACAAGCACCAGTGAAGGCATTAATTCCCAGAGATACCTTTTTCAGAAGTTAACTACAGGGAATAATAGATATTTATTTAGCAGACACAGAGCCCTCCCTAACCTCTTCATTTTCTGTGATACTTTTCTTTTACCTAGGGTATACAAAATCCTACTGAGCTTTTTTCCTACGACATATGTACAGCATGTTTTAAATACACAGTTATTTCACCAAATAAGATTATGTAAAACTTTCAAATCTCCATCTCTCAAATCTCCTTAGAAATAAGTAGGCATGTACTGAATTTCATTAAAAAGTTCAAAAGAACTTATTTTTTGAGTTATTCTCCCTTTGATTTTTTTCTAGTGGATTTCTGGCTTTTACAAAAAGGGCACAGAAAACGCTATGTAATTGAAGTGTGGGCCACAATGTCATTTCCCATGGCATAAATCCATTTGCAAGGTTCTCAGCTGTATTTCCCATGTGTAATGCCCAGGTGTAAGATCCTACTCCACAGAACAAATAGGAAATTATACCATCACTCTAGTACTGGGCTGGGTAAGAGGGAGAAAGTTTCGCTTTCTGATGAATGTCTCTGCCCTCTCCTCAGAGCTCAACCTTCTGAAGACCTTGACTGCAGCACCCTTGAGGGCTGGCTGCTGACTAACAGTATGAAACCCACCATCAGGACTAAGGATGTAAGGATTATATGATGTTGCTCAAGTTCACACAGAACAGCCTTTGAAGTCTGATGACTATACTTACATTACAGAAGAATCAAAAGCTACGCTGGCTCTGCCTATCTGGCATTCAAAAAAAATTCTGCAATCACATACCCTGTACTTTGCATCACCTAAAATACTTCAGGTCCTAGTAGGGTGTGTAAGGTTACTGCTGAGCTGCCACAGTTTCAGGCAAGACCCAAGGACTGGCAGGCAAATGGAGATGAAACAGCTTGTCAGCTGGCAAGATTGCAAAATTCATACTTTTGTTAGGAGGAGCTGAGGTGAGTCAGCAGGAGCAGCAGCCCCTAACTTCCATCAGCTGGCCTAACCAAACCTCTCCTCTGACAGCTAAATGCAATATTTTCCCTGCTGGGTGGAACTGCACTCATCTGAAAAGATAATCTTCCTTGGCTTGCTTGAACATCCAGCATAATCCCCTGTCAATAATCACATTATTACTTTACTTTGTGCAATCTATGAGTTGTACACTGCCATGACCAGAGTTGTACATTAATTTCACTGAGGTGATCTGGAGGCAAAATTGATCTTATGGCAAAATTTGACCCTATTTACATAATGTTGGGAGATAGGGCTTACATGATGGATATTACCATACCTATATTTCATTTATATTCTATTAGATAGCCCTTTTGAACTCAAAGTTTCTGATAAAATTCTAACACAAAAGTAGACAAACATTTTATTTATTTATTTTTTAAAAATTCATTATGGATGTTATGGCAAAAGCTAAATTTGGAGGAGTCTGTAGTCAATGTATTTGAAGAGACTGGAGGATGCCACAGGATTATGATGGACCTAAATTTTTTCCTCAGCCGCCCTGCCCTGGCCAGGCCACACAGTGGAGCTATGCAGGGTAATTTTAAATGACCTCCCTCTCTCTAGTACAGAACATCCTAGTAATAATACAGAGCTTTTCTTAGTTAAATTATTATGTTTCTTAGGTATGAAACAGATCTCTTGCAGGAAAAGAAGTATTAAAGGCTGTTATGTGTGGTCATGGATTGGAGACAGAATCATGACTTCAGTCTGATCATCATAAGACAAACAGCAAAAAGTTTATTACACCAGCTCTTTTTACAGTGGATTTGAATTTCCTGGGTTTAGACAACTCACTGGTCTGGGTCCTAACACTGCCCAACTCTGTGACCAGTGAGATGTCTGCACTCAGAACCAAATGGGACTGGTTGTGATCCTTCATACATGCTCAAATCCATCCTATCATCGCTCACCCAGGGACTTGTTTATCGAACTAGGAGAGTCAAATTTGGTTTCTTATTATGGCCAGATATATCCATCCAGCTACAGACCAGCTGTACTGTGACAAAAGGCCTACATAATCTGTTCTTTCTATAAATTTCTTTCATGGAACCTCTCAGCAAAGAGATGAAAAGTGGGTATAACTTTATGCTATGGGATTTTTCCTATTCAGAGGAATATTTTTGTTGCTTCACTTTGTTGCCATAAGTGAAAGCATTTGGGCCATGCTCAGAACCCATGCTTGGGCCTTTATCTCTGAAGTAACTAACCAGATCACTTATTTTGTTCAAAATTTAAACAAAACAAACTGACAATTCCAGACTGACTACCTCAGCCCCCACAATTCTACTGCGTACTCAAGTAAATAGCCACAAAGATACAAGCACTTTTTTCAGAACTCGCTTTGTAAACTGGATTAACCTGCCATCTGCTAGGAAGCCAATGATCTAATTTAATTTATTCTTATCTACCTTCTGTGTAAGCACAGCTTGTCAACTTTGGTGCTACATGTTTGGCAGAAAATGAATAAGAGCCTTGGCTTCAGTGCAAAAGAGACACTCAGTAGTGAGGAGACGTCAAGAAAGTCCTGTGCAGTAAGTACTTATTACCTGCAAGATGAACTTCAAAGGACAAAAAATCCTGCAAATGTGAAGACCCTCAAAATTGCTGACCTCCACTAAAGGCTTCTGTTTAGCTCTCTCTGCTGTTTTACAGAATCTCAGTAGATCATCCTCCTGAAGCCCAGACTTCAGAAGAGCTTTTATAGAATGTATATCAGCAGCACTACTTTCTGCACCTGCTCTAAGTGCCAGAAAATTATTTGTTTCTGTAACTGCTAGCAGGTTCTGCTTATAAAACTGGATTTCACTGTGGCATGAAGCCACAGATGCAGTGTCTCAGTTCCAGTTGAGAAAAATACCTGGACACAAGAGCTAGAGTCAAAGTTCTGATCCTGACCTTTAGAAGAGATGATATTCTGTAAACTCATTTTACAAATAAAATACTATTTCATTCTGTTGTAAACAGATTGCAGAGTTTCAGACTTCTAATATTTGATTCAATCTTCCGAATATTTTAAAAAATCCATATTAAAATGGTAAATTGCTTTGATCATCTAGGGCATTTAATGAAATAAGGACTTCTTATAGACATTTTACCTCTCAGCACTCTCCTCTTTTTTAAGAAGTCTTTTCTTTATACCTAACATAATTTCATACCTGAAAATACAAATATACCCTCCTGTCCTGCCATCCTTCTAGAGGGATGATGGTTTCATTTTTCATTATCAAGTCATATTTTATACTTAGGAACAAACAAAACCTAGTCTTGGGCAACAGTAAATGCCTCTCCTCTGAATACTTAGAGATTTATGACAGTATCAAGCTCCTCAGCAAGACCCAGCATCCAGGAAAGCAGACACCACAAGTCCGAGCTCAGAGACCCTTGATGTATCTGTCTCAGTAAGAGTTCTCCCATTAAGGAGTTCAATGGCATTTCAGGGTTATGCATATGTATCATGTTTGCATAACCCTGAAACACCTAGTGCAGTTTACTATACCATTATATTCTTCAGTGTACAGCAGTATATTTCCCCCTTGATCTGTCTCTGCATACTTTGTTTTTTGCCACTGTTATACATTGTCTAAAGCAATGTAACCAATGTTAGAAATCTATGCACTGAGATACATATGTCCTTTAAATCTGGCCTGGCCTTTCCCAATGTTGAAACCATCACTCCTCTCCCCTTGTACGTGGAGTGAGAAATGACAGGTCACAGTGTCAGGCAGCACAGAGGCTTTAATTTCCTTACCCTTCATGTGAATATAATTTAAGACCCAACACCCACCTCCAGTGCCTACTCATAAATAGTGATAATATCATGAAGGATAGGGACGACTTCATATTCATACTTGAGAATTCATTTGTATATAAAATAGTCATTTCATAGTCAGGGATGGTTAAATCCAAGAACATGAGATGCAATTTTCAGAGGCACTGAACATTTGCATCACCTGCTGAAATCAATAGGAACAGTAGGAGTTTGGCACCTTTGATCAATAGGACCAGTGATTTGCAAGTCCAAATCAGCTATTGATAAAATGGTGAAGTATCATGGAAGAAAAATCCTACCCACAAATGGGCTAAAAATAACTATTAAATGAGCAGTCACAGCACCCATTGTATTGGGCTTCAAGGAAATAATGTGGTGCTGCATAAAAACAAAAGAAATACTGTATGTCTTATTCTAGCTCTTGTATTTGCCTAATTTACTCTTTAATTTTTTGGTAAGACTCTGAGGCAGACCAGCAACTGCTGGTGAAGCTGCTGCAGCCCCCCATGCATTGGTGAGAGGCACCAACATCCCCTCCAAGGTGTGTCCCAACTGCTCACCTGCCTCACTGCCCACTTTGTGGGCAAATTCAACAACTGTGCCCCAGATTTACATGATTTATATATCTCAACACTGAGGAAAACAGAAAATTAAAAATAAAAGCATGTAGGACTTAGTTCCCTAAGAAAAGAATTCAATGCATTTACAATTACACCTCCAACAGTCTGAAGACCAAACATGCACTTTATCAAATAAGGTTTTTTTGGAGTAACTACTTTGACTTTAAAACCTATTCACAAAAAATTACTCCTGTTGAAGTGAAAATATGTGTTTTTCTTGATAAACTAAAGATTTTCAACAAATCTGCTGTTACACAACCACCAACAGCGTTCTATAATTTCCTTACTGTCCACATAATAGTCAAATTTATTTCAGAAAGGCCAAATAGTAAACACAGTGATTATAGGCCAAAAGAGGATTAATGGAGAAATAGTATTTTTTTTAACTGAGTAGTAGTTCAAAGGAGACAAAATATAGAAGAATTACATGTTTTTTATGTAAAAGCTTTGCTATCGAGTCTTACTGATAAGAGGGAAAGGCTGAAAAATAAAAGAACAAAAACATTTTGCTAGTTTACCTTTTGATTGAAAAGGAATCATAGCTTAGAGCACTCTGGAACAGGTCTCAGTACATTGCAAATACAAGAGCCACTTGTAAGTTCTGATCTGGAATAAGCTTCACATCTCTACAACTTTGGAGATGTTCTGACTTGAGGCTGAGACTTGGGCATTTTTTAAAAAGGAATGTGCATTAAATGGCAGTGAAAGTCAAGCATTAAATGGCAGTGAAAAAATACTTGAAAAAGAACATTTTGATTCTTAGAATAGGAAAATAAAAAGCTTGATGTTAAATTTTGATCAACACTCAGTTGGCCTGAAATTGTAGTTCATGGTAAATTAATGCAGGCTATGTCAAAAAATACACTGATGAAAACTATTTTGCCTTTTAAAAGTCCACTTTACTTTTCCAGTAGCAACTGTTGAGCTGATCACAGGTTAAGTTTGATCCTGAAATTAAGTTTTGTTTTAAAATGTGGGCCCATGTCTGTAGTGATTGCTCAGACACAACTTCCTCTGACTTAAAGAAAACCTGATGGAGTGAGGGATCTGAATCATGGTGAGCAAAGAGAAAACACTTGGGGGAGTGAATTTTAACTTCAGTGTTACATACAGTCTGAATTTCCATATTCAACTACTCATTTAAAACATGCAGATTTAATTTTTTGATGTGAAAAGATATGCAAATATGCAAGCCTACAGAACCAGTGAACTTTGGAAACAGTTTATATGCTATGATTCAAACCTAGCAAAAGCAAAAGAGCTAAGGTATCTGAGTCATAAGAAGACACCATAAACTTATGTAAATATTTAACCAGCCAGAGATGGGCAGAAGGAATATTCACTTGGAATAAGCTAACTAATGTTACCTGAATCTGCAGGAAAGCTTATGCAACTCAAAAACTTCTGGGGAAAACAAGAGCAAATAATGGCATCCTGAAAATTTTTCTGAATTAGAACTCCTGGTTCAAAAATTTATATTTTTTCCATAGAAAACACTAATAGAAATAGTAATAATTCATAAAATGCAAAGACATCTCCATTTTACCTGCTTCTGCCTAACTAAAGAAAACATGCTTGTGTTACCAAGATATGACAGACACGTCTACAGGAGGGTCACACAGAGCTGTTTAATTCATGGTGACAAGGAGTGTTTCCAGCCTTCTCAGGCTGATGACATATAGCAGTATATCCCTAGAAAGTTACAGAAATTTCAGTGGCAGACTGAAATCTAAACAGGGATGAAAGAGGCAGCGCATCATCCAGATAAAATCTAAATGGTGTGGGTGGGATAAACTGTGTAGCAAACAGATGAGGCTGCAAAAATGATACAGCCAGTCCTAACCGAGGGCATATGCTCACCAGCTGTTATGTAAATCTGCAATTAATGGAGCTTACAAGATCCTCAGGTGCTTTCAAATCATCATGCACCAGAAATGCTCAAATCTGCTTTCCCATATGCATTAGGTGAGGATGTTAGCAAAAAATCCCTCCTGATGAGCATCTTGCTGACAATAGCCAAAACTTTGTCACTATGGGACCAAAGAAAACCTCAGTGGGAAACAAGAAATTATTGAAATTTTAATAATTTTCACTGTAGATAGGTTTATTAAGAGAGTATGAAAAATCAGTGGCCATGTATCCATTTGGAGGTATCTGTACTTTTATCTCTGTCAAGTTTTACCAAGTATGAACTGCACTCTTTCAGACAAACCTGGAATTATTCCTATTCAAGCTATAGAGCATCAGGAATACTCTGGCTCCTGCCACCTGTGAACTGTCATCTAAAACAACAGTCTAAGAGTGTGTATGAGACAGCAAAAACTAATTTTATTTCCTTATGTTTACAGAAGCTACAGTCACATTTTTAAATTCTACACACAAAATGTTCTTTAATATTTTCAATTCAGATTGAAAACCCACTGCAATAACTAAAGTTCAGGCTAAATGTTATGTAAGAAATCGCAGAAAATTGCTCTCCTGAATGTATGGTTGTAACCACATTGACTTCAAGCCACCTCCAATACACCTGTCCTCTGAAAAAAAACCCCAACAAGCCCTAAACCTGAGGAAGCCCTTTCCAGCTACTCTGATAAACCTGTCCAATGCATTCTGCTAACAAAATGGCAAAGTTGGTACTATGTAACCCATTTTGTAAACATAAATTCAATAAAGGGGTAACAAAATCTTAGACAACATGTTATAAAATTATTTTTAGAGCTAGTTGTCATTCTAGCAAATGATATAACTAGGAGGAAAATTGTCTAAGATTTAAATGGTGATGAGACTTAAGAAATTAACTAAGGGTAGCAAGGCAAAACACAATTAAACATTACTAGTACTTCCCAATAATTCTTTAAGAGCAACAATGTTGTAAGGCGCAATATGAAAATCAAATGTTTAAGAAAATATCACAGCAATCAAAATCAGTAGGAGTCCTCAGCTAGTATAAACATGTAATCTTGAATAATATTCTATTCTCTGTTAGGCAGCATCAAGGTTAACAGAGTGGAAAGTTAATGTGAATACTATGTTCAACCTTTAGCCAATCCAGTGTTTTGTCTGCCAGGATTTGAAAAGCACAAATGGCAAGTATTATTAGTAAAACATGATTTGTGTTAGTGCAAAGCAAGCAAGATGACAGAGCAGAGGAGGTAAAAGAATAATTCAGCAGAGGAAAAGGATCAGGGCTTACCAATGACATAGGCGAGCAACAGTGCCAGGGTCACTGTGATAGCAGTGGCACTCAGAGCTGTGCACTTCCAGTTGCAACACCTGTAAGGTTTGTTAAAAGTGAAGGCAGGTCTGGAAAAGGTACTTCTAGGAAGAGGCCTAGGAGGTGGAGAGTAAACAGTATTGGAAGTTAGGGGATAGTTCTGACTGGCTGCGCTGAAGATAGCTGAAGACCCAGATCCATGTTTAAACAGGAAATGCCTACAAAGAGAAGACAAAGAATGATGTTGTAAAACCACCCTGTATGTAAAAAGCAAAAGAAACTATACAAGCACCATAAATACTGCATATAGCCACAAAAAATACCAGACAAGACAGGAAAATGTGTATTTGAATACCCTCTGCAAGTTTTTTAAAAACACCACAAGATGTCCAGCGATGTTTTCGTGAGACAACGAAACATAACTAAATTCTCAGCTAATTTCCCCATGTTTCAGAGTAATGCTGAAGGAAGGTTGATTCTCAGTAGAGTACTGGGATCCTCCAAGATGAGCAGCCCCTGTGTGCCTTTACACAGGTGTGACAGAGACATGGGAACTGTTGCCAACAATATCCCCTACATCCACACCTAACTGGTATATTCACCTGGAATACTCCAAAAATGGTAAAGCTAGTGCCACCACATTTATTTCTTACCATGGAATATAGAAAATTAAAAAAAAAAAAAAGTGGCTAGTCACCTCATTTACAAGGATAATCCATTCTGAAGAAATTTAGTTACTATATAGGTGAGCACAATTTATTTACTGTTCTTAATTGAGCTATTTTGAGAGTAATTTTTCTTCAAATGCTTTTGCCTACTGCAGTGATTCTCAAACTTGCTAAGAAAGAATTATTTTGGAGACCTATTTCAGCACACTTTGCAGGACTGATTGCCTTCAAGAAAAAATAGCAAAGACTTACATTAGCACAAAAAATAAGGTAGGAAAATGTGCCTTGCAGAATAGGTTCTGGTGCAGAAGTATAGAGTAGTTTTTTATAGGAGGAAGGATGGCTTTTCAGGACTGGCAAGGGCTCTACAAGAGAATTTAGGAAAGGTTATTTAATGTTAATTAATGTGCTCAGAAATTGTGGCAAAAAGGGCTAGTTCAGGGCTGACGATACCAACCACATATTCTTTTGCAAATACCAGCTTTCTTTGATCTTTCTTGCCTTTGTTTTATATAACAGTGCAAGCTTCTTCAGTACCCTCTTTTCTGACAGGTGCCCCTCTAAAACTCATGCCACAGCATGCAGCCAAAGGAGTTTGAAGCATTTTAGTGTTCCTTTGTCTCAAGATGAGAAAACAAGTGACATAGTCCAGAATCTTCCCAATGGAAAATGTGCCTTACATCCTCAGCAAGGCACAAGATGAGTTTTCAAATGCATATATGGATTAATCAATCCATGCTGGGAGAATTTCTTTGATGAATATACAGCAGGATGTACACAGGATCAAACACTCCATTGTATGAAACATGGTTATACTGTGACATTTCACTTTAAGAATATTGTAAATACGTGTTCCTGAAACGGTAATTGCTAAAATGGTGTAATGAATATGGTATTATGTATTTCCACCATAAGATTTTAAAAGAAAGGTTACAGTTTTCAAAATGCCAGATTATAGAAAATAAAAAGGTACTACAGAGAAGTTTTATCATTTAAAGAGCCCTTTAGTTTCATAAAAAAGAAAGCAAGTGAGAATACAGGTTAGCTTGCATAGCAGTTTACAGGAGTAATAACAGGAACGTGTTATCAGGAGTCTTATGACTAATCCACAAGAATGAAATTTGAGTATTAGTTACTTCTGCTTCATGATTATTACCCAAATGAGCTGCACTCAGACAAAACTTGACATCTGACCCTGACTGAGTACAGCATTCTGGCAGTTCATCAGGCAACACATTCTAGTTTTCCTTCCCACTGACTTCCACAGCTGTAGATGCACACATTAGAAAGATGGCATTGCTCTCCACATTGCAATGTTACCTCTGTTCTAGTTCAAAAATTATAAACTCATATGCAGTAAAACAATAAATTCAAATGAAGTAAAAGAAATGTTTACAGGACTATATAAACCTGCTTTCTTCCTATCAGGCCATGAGAGCACAGCTGGTTATTTTGGATTCAGTGCTTTGTTGTCTCACATGAAAGCTTTTGCAAGTATGGGAAGTTTTTTCTCAGTCAGCAGTTAACGAGATACACAGTCACTTAGATTTTTGGTAGGAGAAAATGTCATGGTAAAATTCCTACTGATATTCATGGAAATAGAAGTAGAATCACCACATAAAATAAGACATGTTATTAGATATAAGCATATACATATGAGAAGTATGTATGTATATATACAAACACACACATATACACACACACAAGTATTACAATTATAAGAAGTCAATTGTCCTTTACATGCTTTAATTGTTCAAGACATAATGACAAAAACCTACTTATTTGATAATTTCTCATTTAAATTTTTTGGAAATTAAAGGAAAACGGTCTGATATCGGCAGTATTGACTGTCCTTTATGGTACATAGCTCAAAGGTATCAGAGGTAAAGGGAAGGAGATGCTGAACAGAAAACTGTTATTATTAAGGCTCTAACAAGCTGCAATCAATAGCCAAAAAAAATTTCATACTCTTGCACAGGAATTTTTAACAGGAGCTTGATGATATAGCCCTAATGTGCAGAGGCACTTCTCTATTAGCAGAAGAATGTACAGAACCTGGATCCAGCTCACTCTCTTTTGGACACATGACTCCACTCACACAGAGGAGAATTTACATTGCTCTAATTTGTAATAAAACTGAGATTCTGAAGCAATGGTACACTGAAACTGGGCAACCAGTGAAATAATGCTGAGAAAATGTTTAAAAAACACCATTGTTTACAACTTCCATTTTTGGCAGCATGTACTGAGAACCCAAAGACATTTCTGTAGTATTTGAAAAACACTTCTGGCACAAAGACCAATTTCCAAAGCCAGACTGTGACTATGGTCTCATAAACTCAGATGACTCCTCATCTCTCTGAGCACACCACAGTTCCCAAAGGATGTCAGGACATGCTAAACTGTTGCTATCAATTCCATAAAATCAGGCTCTCTTTCTGAATAGCAAAATAATAAAACCAGTTCAAAATAATAAATGCAGTTCAAAAGTTTAGCTGTGACTGCAGCCTGATGTGTGCTTTAATATTTGATCTTAGAGAAAAGCTAAGGCCTGTGGTGGTGGTGGCTTTTTGGTTTTGTTTTTTTTGTAAACTGAGAACACAAGAAAAATCAGAGCATTTATAAGGGTAATTGATACCACCACTCCTTCCAAGTGGAGAAAAACGAAATTTTCACGAAACATCAAAAACATCCATAAAGAAGATGATATTTCTCTTCAAAAGAGAAATATAGGACGTAATTTGTAAGGCACTTGTTGGTGAAATAAAAGTCACTTAATATTATTACACTGATAACTCCCCCACATAAATAAATATTAAAGGCTCAGAAATAACTTTACATATAGAAGAAGCGGTTGGAAAGCATTCCCTCTTGAGGTAACCACAATGTCTGTTTAGCTGTTCATCCATCTGTTCATCTCTACAAATGTAGGACTTCTGAACTTTGAAACCTCTCAAGAGAAATTAAAAGAAAAAGATCGTATCAGGACCAAAGCCCTCCACACGAGCAAGGAAAACAGCATCAGCCCCAGTGAGGTTCCTTTGCTACACAGAATTCTCTGGCCTGCCCACCCCTGCCCAGCAGAGCACAGCCTGGGCAGTGAAGTGGAAGCACACTCCGGTGGACCAGGAGCCACGTCCCACCTGCCACTGCCACACCCAGCAAAGGGGAAGGGAAGGGATTTATTGGGAAGTTCAGCTGACACAAGGCCTGCAATCAGACCTGTCAGTCCTGCTGATTCTTCATTCTGTGGAGAAGCAGTTTCCTGTGGTTCATCCAAGTGCTCTTGTTTAATCTCATGAGGAATGGCAGATAACTCCAAGAGCAGAGTTCATACAAATGATGAATTCTCAGCTAGGAGAAGGTTAGAGAAAAGTTCATTTCTTTACATGCTTCTCCATCAGGATATTGTGTTATGTATTTTTGGCTTCTTATCCGGAACAGCAATTTAAGTCTTATAAAAGTTTCAAGCAACATCCCAATTGAATTCATGTGGCAATAACATAATACTGTTACAGAAACCAGATTAACCCCACACAGAATTCTGTAATTCAATTCTGAGAAAATATTTTTATATCCTGATACTGTAGAAATGTCCCTCAACTTTGCCAAGGGCTCGGTATCACTTCTGTAATTTTATATGCATTAACTCTGTGCCAAGCATCTTTAGTCCCATACCTTTATTTGTTCCTGTAACAGGCTGTCCTTCCATTTCCATTAAAAATCATGAGTTTGTAAGAAGAAAAAATGAAGAACAACAGCAGACTTGAAAGGGAGCCAACAGCTAAGTCAGAAACACAAATCTTGCTATACCTTGGCCAAAAAATTAGTCTGCATTTCTCCTGGATAAACCAAGTAGGAAGGCATTTTTATCTGTGTATGTTTCACATTCAAGAAGTAGTTACCTGAAGCATTACAAATTGCTGCAAAGCTATATGATGGAAAAAACTAAGAAGTCTTCAGTTCAATCATTTAATTTGCTCAATTTCCTTTCAACTACATTTTATAGCTGCATATAATGTATGTAATTGTATATCTATACCAATATTTAAATGAAATAATTCCTTTAGATGTCAACAGAAGTGCAAAAGAAATTCTTAAGAGGCATAGCAGATGAAACTAAGAAGGATTCTGTATTTTGGCCTAGCCAGAAAATATATAGAGATGGTAGCCAAAAGGAATTTGGAACTGATACAGCTGTCGATCTACTTTGGCAAACACTGAAAAGAAGACTTTGTTACCTGCCATTTTAAGTCACTTAATATTTCCTATGACAGTAGTGAGAAGCAGAAATAAGCTCTCTCCTGGTTTTCTATCCATTCTATTCTGTACTCAAAGTGAGAGGGGAAAGGATAGGACACTTCTAAATAATACATTATATATACGTATATGTGTGTATATATATAAAATACATATATTATATATATGCATTGTATAATGCAATAATAAATTACATAATAATCAGAATATATTTTTTATAAATCTCCCATATGGCTCTCAACAAACTATACAGTGTAAAAAACCAAGGCAACTATTATAGATATAAAAACCAAGACACCCACTTGATCACAAAGATATACACACTATACCCTCATTTTGAAAACCAACCCAGGAAAACTATCTGAATATAAGACATGACTTATAGATAGAACTGACCTATAATTTTATAGCCTCTGTTTCACCTTCTAGCATACAAGAACTATGGGAACAAGGATGGTCATGGGTGAAGGAAGACAGAAATTGCCATGAAAACTACTTATCTAATTTATTTTAAAATTCTGGTTTTCCATGTATAATCAAAATAAATTTGAACACCACATGCTCCGATTTGTCTTTGGGAATAGAACCACTTCGTTAACATTTCCTCTTTGAGCTGGACTTGCTTTTTGAATCATTCACATAGAATTGCTTCCCTTTATTCCCTCATGTTTTCTTTACATAGCATCTGAAAACTGAGCACTGTGACCCCAGGTGTGAAAGGATATAAAAGGAATCTGCATCCCTTGCTTTTTGCTCCAGTACTGAACAACAAGCCATGCTGGCTCACTTGTCTGCTGTTGCTGTAGGCAAGCTACGCCTGTTAACCAGGTGACTAAACTTTCAAGTCTGGCAGAAATCTGTGACAATAATTATATAAATATTGGATGGTGCCAAAATCAATCAAGAATAGCTTCTATAATGGAACTGTTGTCCAAAATACAACTGCTTTCTGGTTTCATTAATGAAAAAAACCCCAAAAACCAAAATTATCACACTGAGGACATAAATCACTCCTGCATATACCAGTATGGGCTTTGTAACTCTGATACATTGTGACATCTCTGCATTAATTCAGTAATTTTCAAAAGTGCTTTTTGTGGCTTAGAACTTTACTGTAGCACTCCAACTCAAACAACAGCTGAGTAAAACAACCAACACAAACAACAAAACAGAAATTTGTGATGTAAGGAAGGAATAATCTCATGGCTTGCTCTGTTTTTCTCTCTATTTTTCCTCAACAAATGATTTTTTTTAAGATTATTTATGATAAATGATTTTAAATGATTAAAATGATTTTTTAAGATTATTTTGTGGAAAATATGAAAAATAGTAGTTACAATATTTATATAAATCATATAAAGTATATAATATTAGCAGAGTACTTTGAAACAATGAATCAAGAAGGAAAAAAATCCCAATATTGTAATTTTATTCCCTATATTCTGTGGTTGGAAGCATGACTTAAAGAAAGGAATGAGTAACTGTAGTAGTTGACTCTCAGTTCTCTTTGCCATCAATTTCCTCCTGTGAATATTCATGCATATTCTAACTGATTTTGTTACCAGCATTTCAGTCTACTTCCAAGTACCTACACTCATGTGCATATGGTCTAATCCAAGCTGTACAGCTACTGTGACAAATAAGACAAAGTTCACCTTGACAAGAGTTCTATCACATTGACGATATAAATACTATTTAGTCTTCGAAATCAGTTTTCCTAGAAATAGCTATCCAGAAAATAGAAAATTTCTGGGCAGTAACATTACACATATATATATGATTTTTTTGTAAATCTTTGGCAATTTTTTTGAGACCTTTGGAAAAGGTAGTCCTTTTTTCAAGTTTCTGACCCCTTCTCACAGCCTAGACCCTCTTTCAAAATTTAGATTCAGTCTGTTTCTGGTTTTGCAAATGGAAACACTATTTCATAGAAAGCTAAAAGACTGCTTGCTCATTGGTGGCCATAAAATCACAACATAGCTTTACATGCAGTTACAATTTTAGATTCCAACATATTATTCAAAATAATGAGCAAGGAGTATTTGCAGCATGACTGCTCAAGTTACTATATTTAGTCACCATAAAAATCCTTACACAAATACTATCCCACTCTTCCAGGGAAGCCCACAATAGACCTTCTCACAAAGAAAAAATGCAATAGAGTGTATGAAAAATTTAAATTACCCTATTGTCCTTAGTGGCTGCATCTCAAACTACTGAAAAGCAGGACCTCAAGTGCCATTGCTGCTGACACGAAAGTTGTACTTCACTGTAGCTGACAAATGGTTATATTTTTATTTCCATAAAAGCCACCTTCATTCTCACATTATTAAATTTAAGGTCACATTTACAGCTTTTATTTTCAGTTCATGGTCATATTGACAGTCTTCAATTTATCTTTTGGAATTCAGAAGACAAATATTTTCAGATCTTTTCTGCTGCACAGTGAAAACACACGGGACTCAGAATGAATTTAAAACCCTTGTTTTGATATGGTCAACCTCTGTATACGTTGATTTATTGTTTAATTAGGTAGAAAATGAGAAAATACAAGAGAAATGTCATAATAGCAAATACTGGCCAACATAATTTGAAGAAAAGATCATAAAGTAATCTCTCCCCTGCATTTATTCTTGGAATAGCCCCAAATCTGGTCATTTAACTCAGGAGTAGGCTCCATTTGCAAACAAGTTCCCAGTGAACTGCATTGCTCAAGTAGAAAGTGTCTCCTGATTTGGTGGCTTATGACCATTAACACCTGTCTGCCTTGGGAGCTGTAAAAGCTGCTCTGTTTGTTATGGAAACCTTGAACTGGGAAAAAAATCAAGACACAAAAAAGTGCTTTCTGAGCCTCTGCACTGGAGGCAAGATTCACAAGATCCACAAGATGTTCAAATGCCAAGACCAAGAAGAAAGACCAAACCTTCCAGGAGCTCACACTGAACTGAATGTGAATTTCTAGATGCAATTTTATTTAATTAATTTTGCTTTTAAAATTACTCCAGCTTACATAGAAAGGGACTATGTACAGGTGTCTGTGATTTGAAAGGTTACCAATGTACTTCCTGAAGAGAAAAAATAATTATGAAGTTGATTTAAAAAGAATAAAGCTAAACCATAGTGCAGAATAAATTTCTTGCTTCTTGTCAAGATCTCCCCTATACCAAATAGAAACATAATCAAGTTATTTTCAGGAAAACAAATACAGCTAATCATACCTATATACCCTTAATAACTATGTAACATGGAAAGAAATGATTCCATCTCTATGATGATTCAAATACACTTCTTGAACTCCAAAACTCCCAAAGTTTTAAGTGTTTAGAGACATAATCAAACTTTAATCAAACAATTGAGGAATTGTAACTAATAATAATTACTGCCTTGAACCCCAAATACTCCTCTTATTACCCTAGTACTTCAAAGTTTTTTATATATATATATTAATGATAATTGAATTTCAGGTTTATGGTCTGGTACCTCACTGTCCCCTTAGAGGAGCTATTACCATGGTGATAAGATTGCTTAAATTAAGCTGTCGTTTTCCACAGGACTTGGCTCATTGCCAGTGCAGTGAAGGGAGATTTCAGTCCATTCAGCACAGCATTAACCTTACTGCCAACACTGCTAAATGGGCTAGAGGAACTAGGAAGAAATTTGATTTATAAAAGGAAGGAACAAGTAAATATCTTAAATACTGATGAACAAAACAGGACTAAAAACTCCACTTTAAAACAAAAGCAAAATTAGCTAAATTTTGAGATTTAGACAGAAAACTTAAAATTGTAATGCTTTGGTAATCTATGTCAAAACTTAACTCAAAATAAATGTGACCAATGGTTTAGCCATGAGGGATCTGAAACAGACTATAAGGAGGGTAAGAAAAATTTCAGGTAAAATCCTACTTAACATCTAGATTTTACTTCTTTGGGGATTTGACTGAAGTGGGAAAATAAATAGCAAACAGCAGGAAAAATACCAAACTAAGAAAACAAGATATGGAAAAAAATACTGAGTTAACTAGAAGGGCATGGAGAAAATGAATAACATTCCTTGGAGTTATCAGGGTTTAATACTCACTCCATAAAACGTAATAAGCTATGCTCAGATGGGGCTGTCAGAGATAATGACAATGTATTACACTGTAAATCACAAATTTGAAGCATTAGAGCAAAGTATCTGCGAACCCTGAAAAAACAATTATTTTAGTGGAAAGGAAGGGAATAGGCAATAGGTTGCAAGTACTTTATTCTGGGGGAGAGGGAAAAAAAATCAATTTTTCTAAGAGCCCAATAACATGATTGTAAAAAAGAGAATCAACATTTTCCATGTCTTTATGTGGTATGAGAGATCCTTGCAGTCTTTTTCCGGCAATGCTTAAAAATTGTTTCTCTGTATGGCAATGAAATTACTGCATGTTCATAAGCAATTTTAATAATGGATATGTTCATTTTTCCCTGTGTGTGTGCATGCATAGATGGAGACTGCATTTGCATCTCTGAGCACATTACAGTGCTGAAGGCTGCAGCACAATCAGTCACCAGTTTGAGCTGCTACACCTACAATTGCACCTCTTCTCCAGTTCCCTCAGCAGCTGATGTTTGATAATGTCCTCTGGAGTTTTAAAGCTGTTCATAATTTTTGTTTTTATTTAGGTTGCTTGTAATTAGAACAATTGCCAGAGTTAGAGAACTGGCCTTGGCAATGACACACAGACAGACTCTAATTTCAGCTTTGACAAAAGCTGGTGTGAACCTGAACAAGTAATTTCATCTTTCCAAGTCAGTCTCATCGTTGGAAAGTTGCATTCGTAAGCTAGGTCTTGACAGAACAGCTTTGCAGATTAGTGCATGTAACGCCTCTAGATGAAGCACAAAACAAAATTTCTGATTTGCCCTTTTCTATAAAAATGTTACTAGGTTTTACTGTACAAGAAAACTTTCAAACACACACACCACAGTGTATGTCTTTACTGTAGCCCTTTGCCATCTGATCTAGGGTTTCAAATTCTAATTATTTTAATCTGTTTAATCTGAGTACTGCAAACATTTTCAGAACTCGAGAATTTTCTTTTACATAAATATGACACATTATCATTATGAACAGACTCATAAACTTGCTTAATTTTTGTCTGTCCAGAGTGAACAGGTTTTACAGTCACATGATTAGTTCTACGAAATCCTTCCCTGTCTAAAAATTCTCTAATATTCCATGGCAGTAAATAAAACATCAAACACATGTTCCGTTTATGGATTAAGAGGAGATGGAGTTGGAGGAAAAACTGAACATGTGTATTCTGATTTTTGCCTAGTTGTTACAGTAGGGAATACGTTACTGTCTGAGTCTTCTTTTTGACTGCAAATGTTCCAAATTTAATAAAAAAAAATCTGCTTATATATATTAGATATGTAGATATTAGGTGAATTTGGTATTATTAAAGATTTGGCATGGAAACATAACATTGAAAAGTTTCTCTTTATTCTGTAGGATTATTTTTAATGGACAACTAAACATTAACGGAGAAGGAAAGCAAGGGAATCCATATACTAGGCCAAAGTGCCAGTTCAATAATGGCAGAATTGTTCCCTGGTAAAGGAAGGAAAAACAAGCTGCAAGCCCTTCATTTTCTCTAAGGCTGTGCTGTGCACTGCAGACTGCTGGGAAGTGGTGATGACAAATATTTTTTAGTACAGTGTTCCTCTGCTATAGCACTTGTCTGCTCACAAACTGCAGATACAGCCTGGCAAACAGACTCACAGATTTTCCTTATGGATTATCCAGTCTTTCAGCCAGCTTCATGAAAGGCTTCTGGGAGTGACCAGTGGGGGCATGAAATCAGCTGAAACAACCACTGAAGGGTCAGAATGCGGAAAATTTCCAGCCTCTGTGAATGACTACCCAAAGGATGTTTTCCAGTCTGAATTCCTAATTCACTGCACAGCCCCTTATATAATTACAGATATAGCTATATATCTCTGTATTTGTCTTGTATTAGAAGCTTCAAATTTGCAAAAAATAATAAGAAACAAAAAAATTTAAACTGAACTCAAAAGAAAAATAAATTGCAAAGCATTTCCCCCAATGAAGTCTGATGGAAATGCAGTGAACATGAATGCAGAGAGCCTGAAGATCTACCTGACTGTTAATTGAAGAGAACCAAAAGTTCAGGGGACAGAACACCCAGAGATCACCTTTCTTGCAGCAGAAAGTAGAGGCAGATATATAAGCTTGTTACACCAGAAACAGCAGAGGTTTATCTTTGTAGACTGTGTAAGCAGAAGCTTCTAGCTCTAGAAGGATCAGCTGAACTAAAATGTTGTTTATGTTCACTTCTGCAGAAAACTTACCATCCTCCTTGATTGTTTTTGAGATTTGTCCATAATGTAAATAAGGAAAATTCTATTTCAGAATGAATTGGCATGTTCTTCAATCCTAACTTAGCAGAACTACAACTTGACACTTCTGATGAGCAGCAGAGAAGTGTTTAAAGATACATATTAAGATTATTTTTTGTAATAAAATAAAACCAACCTTGTTAAAAAGGAACAAAATCTAGGTTTCAGTGATTAATTGTGATGACTAGGCCTTGGACATATGCATTAAAAAAAACCCAAACTGGTTTCTGTGTGTAATACCTTATATTTTCTGGATCCAATTGGTGAATGTCAGAAATTTATCTGTTTCACCAAACATGACGTTCACAAACTCTTGCACTTCACATACTTAAAAATGGCAAAACCTAAAGTAAACCCTAGTTAAAACCTCCCAGTGCTCTGGGACAATGAAGGAGAAAAAGACTGAAAACCACGATCTTGTTTTAAGAATCAAGTCAGCAAACACAGCTAGTTGAAAGCCATCAAATTAGCTAATACTTACCAGGAACAGGTGGAAAAAGAAAAAAGGAAAAGCTTACTTTAGCCAAAAAATCAGAGGAGATTGTGCAGAGCTCTGGGTACTGAAAAGTAAGTTACCTGAATACAGAATGTATTTGCTCTGAATTGTTTTTTGGAGTAGCTCTCTCCCCCAGCTCCCAGAGGTAAGTCTTGATATGCCCAATATCATTTCTCCATTGCCAAATGATTATCAAATTATATTATTTGGCTATATATGCAATAAAGTATTTAAATACATACTGAGAAACATACAATTTTAGTATTATTTCTGGTCTTTTCTTATTCACAGGAAAGGTACAGCCTGACTAGATGATCTCCAAAGGTCCCTTCAAACCCCAATCATTCCTGACTCTGTGTGACTCCAGAAGTGCCAAAGTACACAGATTAAACCAAACGTCTATTTCCTGGTTACAAAATGGTCCTGGGAGAATATGGGAGGGCAAGACAAACACACAGGCACTAATCCTGACCGCACATAACCATAAAATGCCACGGTAACCTACACACATTAAAAGAATCACTATCTTCCAAAACTTTGCATAACATGCATTTTTGAGTATTATTGACCTAGACGAATCAAACAAATAAGGACTCATGTGGCTACTTGAGATGGCCTCAAAGCAAAATACATTGGCATGTCCTAAATGGCAGACTTGTAATTACCCATGACCAGCTTGTGCCAACGTCAGGCCTCCTCCCCATTGTGTGTCTTTTTCCCTCGACATCTGAGATCCTCTGCGCACACCCTTGGTCCATACCTGGTTTCCAGGGGTATGTTGCTGTTCAAGACCCAGCTGTTATGAAGATGCACCGAATCTTGTGTGCTGGTGGGGGGCATGGGAGCAGGGCTGGGCTGGCTGCGCGTGGTCATGGACCTCCTCTGCAAGGAGTCGGCCGAGGGAGGCGGCTTCCTGGCACAGGTGCAGGCGTGCGGTGGGGGAGGCGGCGGCGGCAGCGGTCTGAAGGTGAACTGGTTATGTGGGCTACCAGGCATATCTGAAACAACAAGGAAAAGACAACCAAACACACGGAGGATTATTATTTTAGAAAGATCAAGACTGTCTTTAGATGTTGTTTTGCAGTTAGCAGTTCATTTATGTTCATCTTAGTTAAAAAAAGGAAAGCGGAGACTAAAGTCTTAAACTGAAGTAGGACAGATTTACAGGAGATATTAGGAAGTAAATCTTTGTTGTAAGGGTGGTGAGGCACTGGACAGGTTGCCCAGAGAAGCTGTGGCTGAGTCATGCCTGCAAGAGCTCAAGGCCAGGTTGGACAGGGCTTGGAGTAACCTGGTCTAGTGGAAGGTGTTCCTGCCCACAACATGGGGTTGAAACCGGTCCCTTCCAATTCAAACCATTCTGTGATCCTGTGATACAATTGTTATTTGGAATAAAGTATTGTGCTTCATAATGTTCTTTACCCTGTTTCCTGCAAATGTTGCTGCAATATTTGCAATAATTTAAAATATAACAGTTTATTGAAACAGAAACTATCAGATACAGACACACCCTACAGCACTGTAATTCAACAACAGCAAAACAAACAAATAAAGCAAAAACAAACAAACAAAAAAGGTGGTAAAACATTCACTTAATTTGTCACGATTTTTCATGGATGAAAGTAAAGAACATATAAATTGACACTGAATGGCAGCACAAATACCAACTGATTTCACCAGGCGTAATTCTCATTTAAAACGTCCATGAAAGAAATAGTATAAAAATTAGTCTTACACTTCAGTTTGAGAGAAAATGACTGAGTAAGTCCTATCCCCTAACAAACACCTTTCATAAAACAATGTTAATACATTTCTGGAGTCTGTTATTGCATTTGTTAAATGAGAGCTGAGAAAATGTCTCTGAAGCACTAATCATCACGACACCCAGAGAGAAGGTTTTTATGGCAGCTAAAGGCAGATGAGCTGGCAGGGAGCTCACAGCCACTGAACCAGTCTGAGAAGGAGCTAGAGTCAATGATGCCTCTGGTGGGAACCCAAGACCCTGCTGCCTGTGCTGCCACTGCCCTATGGGACCCTCAGGCTGCCCCTCAGGACCCCAAAGGGATGTTGTACCTGCACAGGGTCCTTTCCTGTGCTAACAAATGCTGCCACGTGGCTCAAGGTGGCTCAGCCTGAGCAACTGAGCTTCAATCTTCCTGCAAAGGACAATGAAGACACAAACATGGTGCAGTGGTACTTTCAAGGAACAATAAAACCTTGCTTCCTCTACTTCCCCAAAGTCTCCAAAGAATCTCAGTACAGCCAGATACACAGCTGTGGGCAATAGCAAACATGTTGTAAAGAAGACAGTGGTAAAAACTGCTGCCAGACTGAGTGATCTTGGAACTTGTTAATCACAAACTCCTCCAGCTATTTCACCTTAGTGTCTAACACAGCTGTATCCCATTTCTGTACTCACCCTCACTCTCCCTTTTTACCTTAGCAGATGTCCATTTAAATTTGCAGAAATCCAGCTGGAGCGAAGCTCTGATGAACCTGCAAAAATTCCCTGCAAGGAACTGTTGCCATCCATTTACAACACATACATTCTTCACATTATGAGATGATGTGTCTTCAAGGTGAAAGACAGAATTGTATTCCCTTCTTTCATGGAATGGCTTGGAAAGTGGAAATAAAGCACCTTTTTCTCTGTGACAGTCCCAATTTACCCCAGCGGGAGAAACAAGGTTGTTTAGTGCTCCACATAAGCTTTTCAATGCTGTGGTAAGCAAAGCTGTCACAGATTTGGCCCAGGCTTAATCCTTTTAATTTCATTGATCTTTTATCAAAGCAGCATTCTTACAGTTGCACTAAGGTTTATGCTGTAATATTTGTTTGCATACACCAGAAAAGCATTTCTAAGCATATTACAAAATTGGAGACCTCAGTAAATTAAATCACTAGAGTCAACAGTCCAGGGCTCCAAAATAATCTGCTAAAGCACTTTCATATAATAATTAATCCAGGTAAATCCTGTATCCCGCTATTTTAGAACTGAAAGCTACCCAAATTTTGCACATAATATTTGATGTCCAGCATCCTGATGTGTTTTATCAATGACATTTCCTTGTTTAAGGTATCAATCTTAAATCCAATCAGCAGAAAATTTGCAGGATTATTATACAACCTATAATTTTCATGACAAGCCATTTCAATGGTTGAGTCACTGTCCTGTTATAAAAATGCTGATTTTTAACAGGACACACAGTTAGACTCTACGAAGTACATCAAGAGCAGTAAATGCCAAGGTGACTGCTTCTCTAGGTATTTGGGAAAAAACCTGTATAATCTGTTTCATGCAGATCGTGGGCTGGAGACAGAAGCCGTGACTCAAGTCCTCTTGATCATCAGAAAAAACAGCCCTTATTATTGTTTGGAACTTACTTATATAATCAATTCAAAACACCCAGGCTTAGATAGGTCATTGTCTGGGATTGATCTCCACCCAGATTTCTGGTCAGTGGTGTGTTTGCAACTAAGCTCTAATAGGGTTGGCTGAGGGTCCCGTGTAACTTACCCAGGGACTTGTTCTGGCGTGAACTAGGCTAGCGGAATTGGATTTGTGTTATGGCCAGATTTACCTTGTCCAGTGCAGATCAGCTGTACTGTGACAATATTGTGACATGTTCCATATGGCAACACATCTTTTAGTTCCCTTCTTCCCCTTTTAGCTATCCTGTCCTGTCAATGGCACACAATTGTCTGACAGAGTTTAGTTTGTTCCATGTAAGGGACTGGTTCTGGCTCTGGAACACAGTCTCTCTGGCTCATAGGGTACCTTATATCTCCCTGTGCAATTTAGAACCATATATCAATATATCAGATTTCCTGGGGGAATTCCTTTTTAATTATCACACTTGTCACCCTCTCATCTAGCTACTGGTATCACAGAAAACCTTACACTGGAGCCTGATTATTTTGGTGATTTAAAAGTCTTCCTCATCAGACCCTCGTTTCAGTGAAGCCCTGCAAACTCATTAGGCTTAGAATCAGCCTGAGTTTCCAATTAGTTTTTACAGACTTTCTAATTTGGCGAAGTTGCTTTTATTTTGCTTGAAACTAAGTCTGTATCTCATTATTTTTATGACACAAAAAATATTGCTTGGCCTATAAAGCAGCATTAAATCTAGTATGTACACTTAGGATTCTTCAGGACTCTAAATAAACAGCACACTATATAAAATAACTTGCTGAAAAATCATTTTAATACCTGAAAGGGGATATTATGCAAGATGTCTAAAGCCAACAAGCTTCCAAAATGCATGAGACTGATACAGGAATTGTCTTACCTAACGTTATCTATAATAACTGCTGTTTTTATTTTTAATGGCTGCTAATAATGTTCATATTTTTTAATTATTGTACATTAAAACATTTATACAATATGAAAATAGAGATTTGTTTGTTTTCATTGTCTTCATGGTGTGATAGAAATTTCTGTTCATCTAAAAATGTAGCTATACAACAATATTTCAGCTCAAAATTTACACTTGGAATAATTTGCTTCAAATCAGATTTCCACCTGAGGAGTAACCAAGCCAGAAATTATTCTCTTGGTCTTCATCATTGCCCTTCTCATCTGCATTTAGCTCATTTTTTTACAGACAAAAGAGACTGTTTAGAAAATTTCTAAATTCTTTCCCCTGAGGAGTAATTTTTTTAAAATAAATTTTATTAATTTTTCTCATTTCAGCAGAGCACATCTAGAACTGTTAAGTTTCCTGAAAAGATCCAGACAACATTCAGGTGATTTCTTTTTACTTTCTTTTTACTTTTTCTTTTACTCCAACTTGCACATTCCCCATCCACTTCACAAACTACTCAAACTTGCTTCTAACCTGTTTTTTAAAATTTTTTAACACAGTAACTGTTAATTTGAGCTCTTCTGCTCTTGAGGCACTCTTTGAGGCACTTAGCAAACTTCATGCACTCACACCAAGAGAAGCTGCAGTAGAGATGGCAGCTGGAAACAACAAAATCTCACCTTGAAATTCTGCTAGCTTGATGGAGTTCTGCTTTCTCTCTTTCCTTTGAAATTTGAAGGAAGCAGTTATTTTACTCTCCTGAATGTTTCTTCTTCTTTGGTTCTGGCTTGTTCTTTTGGATGGTCCACAAATAACACTGAACACATGCTGTTCCATGGTAATTGTTGTAATGGAGCTTGGTATTCCACACTTACAGAGCACAGATCTCAACAGCTCCTCTTCATCTCCTGAGTTCTGATACTACTGATTTTCCTTTCAGGATATGAAATAATTCAGATCTTGCTTTTTAAATAGGCTTTTGCTTTTCAGACAGTGGAAAGTCAGTTAACTCAGGACATTCCCTGGCTCTGCCATGGTGGTTGAGTGCTGCTGTTTTGTTCAAAAGGAATTGGATGGACAGATCAGAACGATGGAAAAGAGCAGCATTAATACAAACTCATTTTCCTTAAGAGTCAGGCTAAAATGCCTTTGTAATCATAAGCATGTAGCCAAATTGCTTTACAGACTGGCAAAAATGAAATAAACAGCTTAATCAACTAGCTAACACATAATTTAAAGTTAGTTTTGAAAATTAGCCAAGCCTTGGCAGAACTATTTTCCTAACAGTTCTGAAATATACTTTACTATACTGTTTGGATCCTTATAAAAGACAGGGTAATTGAACTGTTTTATCATTTACTGACAAGGCTACAATAGCCTGTATTGTTATTAGGTGAAGTATATCAGAGAGAATATACTAAAACGTAATGAACCATAAAAGGTTTGCATCTAACCTGTAGTGCTTTTGAAGTATTTTAATTTTTTCAGTTCCTGAATTTATTATTTCTTGGTATGTCTGGATATATATATATATTTTAATTTACTTGATGTGTCTCAGTAGAGTGTGAATTAGCTAGCAATCCATTATTTAATGAATGAAATTGCAACATATGTTCAGGGACTTTAATTCAGTTTATTTAAAAGTTCTGTGGGTATACTACTGCTCAGTTACAAACCACACTATGATTATTTTTAAAGCATGCTTAGAATTGTAGAATGGTTTGGGCTGGGAGGGATTTTAAAGATTATCTAATTTCAAGCCCCCTGTTGTGAGAAGGGACACCTTCCACTTTCCCAGGTTGCTCCAAGCCCCTTCCAGACTGCCCTTGGACACTTTCAGGGATGGGGCAGCCACAGCTTCTCTGGGCACCCTGTGCCAGGGCCTCCCTACCCTCATAGGGAAGAACTTCCAGTATCTGATGTAAGACTGCTCTCTATCAGTTTAAATCCATTCCTTCTATCGCTGCATGCCCTTATCAAAAGCATGAGCCCTCCCATGCTCTTATAACCCCTTTATGTACTGGAAAGCTCTGTAAGGCCTCTGTATTCTGCACAGGGGCAGTAAGGACTGCTTATGATGGCAGCACTTCCTTTTCTTAATGTTTTTATATTAAAAGCTAAACTTGTCCTATAAGACCTAAGTAACTATATTTTATAAACACTCATACTAGACCTTATTCTAGGAGACTTTACAAAAATGTAATTACCTGGTTTTGAACACCAGAGGAAAAAGGAATGATGGGACCATCACCAGCACATCTTTCTATAAAACACTCTAGTTTTTACAGAAGTGTATGTTTTGTACTTCTTTAATTCTGAATAATACAGTCTCTTGCAGTATAGCATCAAACTTGACTAAAATTCCTTATGGAACTTTAGGCAAGTTTATGGTTCCTTAGGTAGACTAACACGAGCCTGGGATTTTCCCATACTTTAATTTACACTTTTGATCCATTTCTAACAAACAAATTAATGTATAACTTGTCTGCTAGAGAATCTTCACAAGTCAAAGAGTATAAGGGGACTCTATTACCTTCATGTGATATCAAGTATTAATGCCTTAAACCCCTTAGCAACAATGAGCAGAAGGAATTTTCATCAGCAAGACTTCTGCATTTGCCAGTAATTATCACTGCACATCAGGATCGTAACACTGCTGAGCTCCATTTCTGGTAAAACTTCCATTAGTGGCATGACAAAAGTGAAAAAAATACTTAAGATCTCAGTGTTTTCAAAAATGAAATTTAAGTGTCTTGAAAGGGTCTCTTGCAGACATCTATTTCTTGACTCAGGTGTAGAAAGATGTGGGAGAATTTTATCAGGCCAAAGAATGGAGGTTAGAACTCATTAGAGAAGGAAAGGCAGTGGTTTTTCTCTGGGTAACTATTACAAGACCACCTCTTCCAACTTTCGGGGTAGGATGCATTTAATAATAGTCTGTCTTTCAGGACTCAAAAAATTCTGGCATCTGTTGTCTTTGTACTGTATACTTGTCAGTTTTACTTTGCACAAATCTTGAAATAAGACTGATACACCCTTTTTTTAAAGGTGTGTGTGGGGGAGTGTTTCTGCTTTTCTGATGACAGAAACGTTAATATACTCAAACCAAAAGAAGGGCTTCTGGGCCCAAAGCTAGCTCTTTTTTCTCTGCAGCTGTATCAGCTGGTGCATTGAAAGACATTACCTTTCCTGACAAACTTTGCCTCACTTTAGAGGCACTTATATCTGTAGAGCATTAGAGCTACAACAGCACTACCCCTCCTTAATTAACTCCATCACTCAGTGTTTTAACTTGGGAGCCTGACTGCTCAAGTAGAATAATTTTGGTCATAAACACTGCACTATAAAATGTCCCTCTCTGTTGTAGTTTGTAACCTGAAACGAGTTTCAGGTTATAATGCTGTGTACTGGAGGTGAAATGCAAGGTTTAAATGTTTTCATGCAGAAGCACCTGACAATACAAACATGCTGATGTGTGTTCATATAAAATTGACATTGCCAGAGGGGAATGAAGAGCAACAGTTCCTGAAGTGCTTTTATTTTACTGAACTGCCTGAATTATAGCTTTGTTCTATGGTACTTCTTCACATAGCTGTTAACTACTAATGTGCTCTATGTATAATATTTATGTGAAAAACATTCCATTTATGTGAAATGCTCACATTTATGTCAATTAATATGAAAGATTTGCAATGAAACTCCTACTCACTCCCTTCCTCTCCTTCGTTGCAGGTGGTACATCCGTCAGATTTTAATATCCATCCAGCTGAGACAGGATTCTCTTAAATCACTACAGTCTGTGTCAACACAAGACAGGCCCCTTGGTGGCTGAGTCAGAGAGGTCAAGGACAAAATGTGAAGGGAGAAGAAAAGCAGCACTCCAGTTCTGATGGAGTTTGAGGGAACAGCCTAAACAATCAGCTCAGGCTTCCAGTGGTTTGTTTAGCAGATCAAGCAGCTGCTGGTACAATTAACATCACACAGCATTCAAACAGACGCAGTGAAGATTGGCAGCTCCCAGCCAGCTTAAAGGTGATATTTTCAGGAGAAATTGTAATTCCTGCCATTACTTAAAAGTGGTAGGTTCAGTCAATATCACGAGTTGTAACTTCTATCAGTGGGAACTCACAGGGGATAGTACAATCACTATTCTAAAACTCTGAACAAAGTGGGAGAAATTATAGCTTACAGAGTAAGCCTATCATCTAGGTTTGCAAAAGACAGGCACTTACAAGTAGCCTGGCAGAAAATATTTGATGACCTTAGAGGTGAACAGATTTTGATTAAAGAGCAGTTTATGGTTGGTAAAATAGGTTGCAAGCTGTCATGGCTGTAAAAATTAATGTTTCCACAGTTATTGATGGTTTTCAGCAGTGATAAATATTCAAGTTTTAGCCCTTGTCTTATTAAATTCATTAGCTGAGTGGGCTTTCTGAAAGGGATCTATGGGTAATGGAATTAGCAACTATAAATCATACTGAAATACACCATGTATTCAGCCCAATAGGTCAGTGGAAAAAAAATGAATATGGACATATTAAACCAGTCTTGGGTTGCAATGCAAGATGTAAACAAAAGTATGTGTTCTATTACCATCTGTTAAAACTAGGTGGGGCAATGTTCTTTATCTCTTCTACAACTCATCCTCCTTCCAGAGAGATATCTTCTGTTAATGGCCATTGAGTCTCACTGCACAACTGATAAAATGACATCATCCCATTGGGAGATGCTCCACCCAGGGGGAGGAGCCAAGCATTCCTACCTGGATATAATCTGAGCCTTGGAACACCACAGGCAGCCTTTCTCCACTGGATTCCCAGAGGGAACAGGACCCATCTACATCACCACTGGACCTTCAGAGGAAAACTGCACCCTTCTACAGGATCATTCCTTCAACAGAACCACATCTGTCACTCCAGGAGGACTGCAGCCACCATTTAATCAGAATGCTACCAACACCTTGCCCACTAGAGTGTCAGCTGTATTCTGACTCTGTCAGTGGGTTTTTCTGTACTACTGCATTTTTATTTTAATTTTCCTAGTAAAGAACTGTTATTCCTATTTCACTATCTTTGCCTGAGAGCCTCTTGATTTCAAGATTATAATAATTTTGAGGAGTCATGGGGGGTGGTTTACAATTTTTTCCATTTCAAGGGAGGTTTCTACCTTCCTTGACAGACACCTGTCTTTTCAAGCCAAGACAACCACTCTGTCACCACCCTGCCTGCCTCTTACCTGTTTCATCTGTGTTCCCGTTAGTTTGCAACATTTTCAGGAAAAAAAGACTGCTGGAGACCATGCCCTGTTACAGACCTAAGTAACGTAAAGCCCTGCAGCATCTGAGCTTGATGCCCTGTGAGAGCTGAGGGGAAGACTTCCCTTTTAGTACTTGCCTCCTTTGGGTTGGGGATGGTGACATGAGTCCTACCAGTTCACCAAAGTACAGAATCCTCTTCAACTTAAAGCCCAGCCATGAGAGACATAAGTTTGTTAATTCATATCTTGGCAAACATAGACTGTTCTGTGGCTCTACAGAAAGATGATAATATAAGCCCTAAGTCATGGTTAAACCTGCCAGTCAAATCAGGACCCAAACTTCAATCTTGATGGGCCCTGAGATCTGGGGGCAAGATCCCAAGTGTGTCTTGTAGCCAACTAGACTGAGACAGAGCTGGTGCTTTGTTAGCAGCACCGCAAACTTACTCTACATTTAATTCAAGGTGGAAGCATCTTAACTTCTCACTTCAAGGATGAACCATACTTCAGTTTCTCCCACCTGGCTACAAAAAAAGCTTTTCTCAGGATACCTCCAGATTATCCTGTCAAAACCAGACATCCAGAATGTCTCCTGACATGATTTTGTAGAGCGTAATTGGAAATCCTACATCTGTTTTTATGATCAATATCATGTACAGATGTAGAAAATGGAAGCTCCCGTGGATCATTTGGGACTTGACTCTACCCACATCTATTTACTTCATTTTTAAGACAAATCTTTTAGAAAGATACTAATTAGGGAACATCAAGAGAAATACAGACTAGAACCTATATTCATAATATTCTGAATAATATGTTTATAGCTTAAACAGCTATACAGTTTTATTCAATAAAGCTGCATTCCATATGCTTTATTATGGATTTCACCTTGACATTAAATTGCTTGATATGAGCATCTTTACATATATTTACAATGACTGTTATATAATTATAGGGAGTATAAAAAAGATAAAAATCATTTATCTATGGTTATATAGTAACCTGTGGAGGGTTAGAAAAATCTGTTAAATGTCTCCATAACAGGTAAACATATATAGAATATAACTATATTAGTATATATATATATAGAGTTATTATATAACTCTATATTATGTGGCTCTATATGCACATCATCCTCAAATTTGTCAAAATTTGGTAGTGGGCACCAGAGCAGTGCTGAGGGCTGTCTAAATGGCTGTGCTCTACAGGAGCACTGAAGTAGAAGACAGCTTGCTCAAAGTTAGCAGCTGAGGACAAACATCTCTTCCCCTACAAAGTTTAACCAGAATTCACTGGGTGGCATCTGATTATAAATCAGTATCCCCTGTACTGGCTCTGTAGAAATTAATTCTGGCATATTCCCTGAGATTTAGTTTTAAAGAGGTTTCTCTGTAGACTGTGTAGCATAGCAGAGTTCTTCCTACAATGTCCTGCTTCTTGTTTGGGATATCAGAGAGAAATCTTTACACAGAACCAGGCTATCAGCCAGAAAAATGAAGGGCTTTTGGTGAAACCAGTAATGCTTTTATCTGTCTCTTCCTGAATGGCTGCACCTATATTCAAATTTGTAATGGGAATTAGGAATATGATCATCTACCCTTCCTCAGTCAAAAAGAGATTTCCACTTTATTATTGTGAAATTTAGTTTTAGGCACAGTTATTAAGTTGACAAGCAGCAAGCACGTGTGCTTAATATTGGTCAAAAAATATCACTGACAACATTAAAAAAAATAAAATCCAAGTACATTTGTCCTTTCCTATCTTTTCATTAGAGCAGTCTGACTTATAAACCAGTTTTTAAATAAAACATAAATTATGGTAGGGTAGATTTTTCTCAGCAACCGTATTAATTCGCTGTTGGCCAAGATAGAGAGCTCACAGGAAACCAGAGTCTGTTTCGTTCAACTTCACTTACATTCTAATTCACAAACTTTACTGGACAAATTTCCTAGAAAAGTTCTTTAAGACAAATTACAATTTCAAAACATACATTGTCGTTTTGAAGTTTTGCTTTAGAAGAGAAGCAAATTTTTAAATGGACATAAATTTAAAATTATCTTTTAATTATCTATTTAAAGAGCAAAATATTGTTTTTAAAAAGGGAAACAAAGTTTTTTGAAAGGAAGAAGAATGATAACCTTAACTGTAGGATAGTTAGCCTCAATTTTTTCTTAGTAACCCTTAGAATTACAAGGGACCATTTAAGGAGGCTGCATGTAATTGTCAGATAGCATCACAGAAGGCTATTTGCTGCTCATCAAATTATTTTACATGGTATCTAAATTACACTGTATTAGTTTAAGGATATACCTGAGTGAAGAATTAGCTGATTGACTACTCCTGCCTTTTATCCCTGGAGGAAATTTACAATTTCTTGTCCCTCTCAATGCACAAATAAAACAAATACTTCTACAAAAAGATCTATACCTGCATTGATGTTTGCTAACATCTTATTTAGGTATGCTGACACTTCTCCTATAGTCCTGAGCTGGCTGGAAGGAGAGACAATGGAACACATGTAACTGATGGTAAACAGCAAATCCATTATTTTTCAAAGAAAAGCCAAAATTCTGTAGGGAAAGACAAAATAACAACACAGAAACAGGTAATGTAATGCCTGGAAATGAATATAAGACAAGGCCACAGCTTTCAAATCAGTCTCTCTAAAGCACATTTGGGCACTTAGAAGCAAGTAGGTGCATCTTCTGATATGTTTCGACCTTTCTACTGAACTGAGGACTATGCCCTGATTCCACAGAACTATTTAACACTTTTACCTCCACACTGGTGTCTATTGATAGGAGCCCTGCACTCTCTTAACCATCTGCAACCATCTTCTAAGCAGAGCACCAATAAGGCCACTGTTGCAGAAGCAGATTCAGCTGGTTAACTTCAGCCTGGAAGGTTCAACAAGCTTCTCCTTCTAGTCTGGCTCAATTTACGAAAGGAATCTAGTGCAATTCAAAATTAACAAAGGTTACATTATTTTACAGCATCAGTAGGCTGTAAAAGTTCTTTCTGACTGTATCCTCAGTTCACCTCACAAGACATTTCTGTGTTTCACTCGAAGCTTATCTATATACAGTTATTTAAACTCATTGTAAATAAGACACACATTTTTGAATATTACTAGAAATTACATCTATAAAATACTGAATAAAACCTTCAAAACAAATGCATAAAGAAGTATCAAGGGAAAAATACTTTTTCATATGAATCTACTCAACAAAGTATTTTAATGAGCGCAGATCTATTAAAAGAATTCTCAGGATACTGTAATTATTATTCATTTTCTAGAATTGTTTCACCATGAAGCTTTATGCTGCTATGGGGACTTTAATGTTTATGTTTTGTGACGGCTGCGTTGACTATTAAAAAGCAATTTGGCTGACATTTTAAGTCTTTTGTTGCCAGTTTTAATTGGATTGTTCACCAAGCATCAACTCCCCCATTAACTGCAAAAATTACAGGCCAACGTCAGCTTATAGTAATGACTGTTAAATGATTTTATGCTTTCAGTATGCCAGCTTCATATGGATGCATGCATGATTAGTTTCATATCAAGACCTGTAATTAAATAATTGAAACCTCAACAAAAGAAAACATCAAATGGGAAGACATCCTTTATAAAGACTCCATGATTTATCAAAACACTCATTCCAAATAAAAAAAATAAATAAAATTTTGAGTTCAAACTACGCAAGAGTTGGTGCTAAGGCAAAAAATTCTCTCACCTTTTCCTAGAGAAGAAATTTCCCTTTAACTGATTCAAAGTCTGAGAGCTTGATGCAAGAAGTACTTGCACATCATTCTGAAACCTAACTCCAAATTATTCAGAACTCATTATTAGCTATTTTTGTTTACTTTCCAGACTAGGTGAAGTTGCTTTTATAATAATAATAATAATAATAATTATAAGATATAAAAATAATTATACCTCAAGTGAAACTTACAGTACTTACAACCAAAGAAAAACAAGACAACTAACTTCTCAGGAATTCAGGTTCTTGACAGAAAACAGATTATTAGTCTTTGTTCAGCTCTGAATCTTATGCCAAACTCCTACGTATTTCAGAACTTCAAACGGAGAAAAAATGGCTTTTAGAAGAAAACTGTTTGAAAGTGTGAAATATCCATGAAAATAAAGCCAGAACAAAGACTCACAAAGCAGGACCAGCACTGCACAAATAGTGAGTGCTTCATCATACTGCTCAGAGAATTTCACACTTGATGTTTTTGGCCAACTGACATGGCTGGAAACTTTCTGTAGGCAGCTCAACATTTGAATTTTGAAAAGAATTTGGTATTTCACACATTTTTATACTTACGAAGCCCAGGGAAAAAAAATTACTGACCAAGCGCTTTCAGTATCTTATTAACAACAGTGCACATCTGCACTAGAAAATTTGGGATACAGTGCCTCTTTAAACTGAGGCCATATATTTATGGATTCCGATTAATTTTACACCTCCAAGGTCAAACATCAGACTTTATTGTGTTACACAGTTAGTATTCAGGCAAATTTCAGCAATTTATAGCAGCTCCAAAGAACTAAGGTTAATCTGTTTCAGGCTTGACTTTTATAGACTATAGTCACCTACTAGAAAATATTAACCTACTGGAAAGTCAATAGGTTTTTAAGGCTGCTTCATTTTTATGTACAAAAAGCTGTATACCTCACAGAATCATTAATTTTCCTTTTATTGCCAGAATGATGGCTTAAAACCTGTTGTGACCAAACACCTGAGCAGAGGGATTTATTTGAAAGATTTAGGGGTAAATTTACGGTCCATCTCTTTTTCTGGTTACAACAGCATGATATGCAATTAATGCCATCAATTTCAATTGTGTTATTCTGCCTTGGTTTGCTAGATGTAACTACAGAAGAAAAGAGCCCAACTTTGAGAGGGTGTATCTACTTTTAATATATTTAGAAACAGAAAATGTGCCACTTCAAAATATCAGCTGTGCAATACTGTAAGATTCTGTTCCAGGAAAAGGGTTACTGTATTTGTAATTTAGAAAGGAAGGAAGTACTGAACCAGTAAAATACAGGTTGGCACAAACATACTTCAATTTGTAAAATAAGAAGGTCCAGCAGAGGAATGCGAATGGACCATACATCAGCAGATGAAAACTCACTTTGGCAAAGGCAAGGCACCTCAAATTGCTGAGATCTAAATTAACTCCAAGTCCTGAGAAAATGGCCCTGAGTATGCCTGCAAACAGCTCAATGAAAACTTCTTTTCTGTGTACAGGTTTAGTAAAAGAATGTAGCAGCATGGCAAATAAAGCAAAATGGACAGAAAGTAAAAAGGCAAGTAGCGTTAAATCCTCACACACACATCTTGTAGAGTAATCTGTTCTTTCTTGACACTTGTTTTTCATAAAAAATCTGGTGAAAATATAAGGGATTTTACAAATAGATGAGTAGATTAGTGATGTTACACTAAACAGATTGTGTCATCTAAAGAGAAGCAAAATGTTAATGATAGAGAAAGATCATCATGAACTTACATACACAGCTATTTACACTCACAATAAAAGCACAGTGCATCACTAAATGAAACTGTTGGGACAGAAATTTAAAATGGATAATAAGGAATACTCTGGAATGGGTTTTGTTCGCTTTTATCAACAAATATAACCTAGAAACTTGTTGCTACTAACTGTCATTTAGAGGAGAGACAAATATTTTATATATAGAATTTTATATAGATAATTATTCATCCACACAGAGTAAGCATGCAGTATACACACAAATCTCAGTGTATGTAACTTTAAACCCTGCATGTAAAAGACAGGTATATGTGCGTAGGTATGTAACATATATGTATGTATTTTACACAAACACAAAGTCTCCACTGAATTTCCACCCAGTGGAAAGAACAGAAGTTAAGCTGATATTTCCTCAGTTTATTTACAAAACTTAATTTTTGTAATCTTGAAGGATTTAATTTCAGAACATTTTTAGAATAGCATGGAGCAAAACACTGACTGCATCCTGCTCCAGCCAGAGAACCTCATCCAATTTCCAGCCATTGGTAAATTTCTTCCTATGTGATCAGGTCATCGCTAGTTTCATCAGAAGACATATAGGGAAAATAAGAGGAGAGTGTAATTTACTCAGCCAACTGGTGAAACAAGTTTAGGGCAATCCCTTCTGATGGCTGAAAAGAAATTAATGAATCTGCCTTGAAGTCATGTACCACCAGTAATGCTAAAGTTAAAAGCTAAAGAAGAAATAGTTCATTTACAGATCTCAGAGGGAGCTGGGTATTGACATTTGAACAGCAATTTGAAACTTAACACATGATTTACTGTCCAAAACAGAATAGCTTCCTTCTAATCCTCACACTTATGTTTCAATTCTAATTTTGATGCCTCCTTGAATCAAAAAAACTCTTTTGAAATACACGACTGTTAGCAATAACCTCATACAGATTTTGTGAGCAGTACAAATGGGACTCCTGCTCTTCAATCTGAATGATGCAATAACCAAGTAACAAAGCACCCTCTGCCAAACTCATAGCACTGAGGAACAGAATAATCAAGGAAGCTAGGACAGAATGAATAGTTCTGTTCATTGCACTGTGCTTTATCCACCTGCCTTCCCTTACTATGGAATATCCAGACTGAATGCAAATAAAGCAAACGTACCAGGGAAGTGGAAGAAGTAGCTGGGAATAATATGTCCAATAGTTACCTTTTACCAAAGAGGGTGGACAAAATGGATGAAGATCTGTAGGCAGTTTCAGCTTATAAAATTTCAAAATGATCTTTCAGAAGTAATTATTAGAGCTGAGTTGCAGCATTCAGCTGAAACTGAACTTTTCAGAATTTCACATTAAGTAGAAATGAGGAAAGAAAGAAAAAAATCATACACATCAAAAAGGAGAGGGCTGCTAAAACACAGCTTTCCTCCTCCTCCTTCGCTTGCTCTTTAAAATCTTATATTGAAGAAAAAGCAACACACCATATATCAAAATGATGCGTACCCTACTGCAGAAAAAAAGACATGGCTGAAAAATGTTTGAGTAACATGCCAGTGAATTGGTTCCAGCTGAAAAAAGAAGAACTGGGTATAAAGACATAATCTAAACCAGCTGTATGGTAGTTCACAGTCCAAATTCAGATGAGAATTTTGCCTAATGTAAGAGAGAACATCAGATGGCTGCAGAGACACTTCCAGGCTCGTTTGCAGCCTGCAGTGATCTCGAAAACTCTAATTCTGTCCTGTTGATTAGACAGGAAAAAAGAGGGAAGGGAAGGATCTGTCACCAGCTCAGTTCTGCAGTGCATGTGCCAGCACCCAGATTCGCCCTGCAAGCTGCAAAGCACCGGCACTAGTCCCAAAGAGCCTGTGCAGAAAGAACATCTGCTGAGCTAAAATTCATCTCATGTGAGTATCTTTGCCATTCAATAGCACAATATGATTATATTGCTACATCATCTGTATTAAAAGCACTGCTGCACACATGTGACAGCATAGCTAATGCAAAAATGTTTACTTCATGAGACCAAACTAAATGACAGAAACTGTAGTTGACATTTATGGTATTGATCAAGCTCCAACATTAATACAAAGTAAAATGGTTAGGGAAGGTTTTCATCTACTGGCTAGTGATTCATTCCCTTCCAGATGATCCCTGAGGATGACAGTATTGTCTATGTTTGCGTTCATCTTCATTGTGAAGGATTTGTTTAATTTCACATGCTGTAAAGGCAGCACTAAAATTATAATGATTTAACTATACAAAACTAAACACGTCATCCAGCTTTCAAAATTACTCTATTTACCTACAGAATACCCCTTCCTATCCCACAGCAACAGCAAAGACCCCCCATGTCTTCTAATAAAAGCTGCCACATAGGCATTAGTCAAAGACAAAGCTCCTCTATTAGACTATATTATTAAAAGAATCACTGAATAGCTGTTGTTAAAGCGAATGACATCCACACTATCAATGAATATGCAAAATCATCTGGAAAATTTCAAGAATGGATTTTTTGAGTTATAGTAAAATTCTGAACCTGGAATGCCACAGATTCCAGAGCAGGACTGCAGGAAGTTACTACTGGAAGTGTACAGAAAGCACAAGCGGTCCTTATCCGTAACAAAAATTGGTGGCAAGCTCCTATCTTTAAAGTCAAACAGTTCCCCACCCAAAAGCAGGAATGGAAAAGCGTAAGTGGAGTGAGACACTGTCTAATTTTCCTTTTACGTAAGCCAGGAGAACGCAAGGGAACTGCCAAGTGCACTCTCTTGATGGCCATGGTAACACATTCCTTCTCTCTCACAGTCTCTGCTGATGCTTCCACTGGTGCAATGAAGCCCTTTATTTTCTGTCCCAAGTTCTTACTGTCAAGCAAAACTGAGCAATGAATGGGGATCCAGTTCAGCCGAGAGCAGTATTTGATTTAATATTCCTATAACACTTTCAACATAAAAATGCACTACAGAAGTGCTAAGTCTTATTAAGCTTGGCAATAGTGAATGTAGGGTGACAAGTTTCCTGAGACTTGACAGTGTGGCTCACCAGACTCCAATGCATACAAGCACGACCAGGCAGCGCAGAGAACACTTAAGGGTAGAAAGCAGAGGAAACACGACTCCTCATAAATCTAGAAAGCAAATCTTTACAGCTCTCATCTGAACATGGGAGGCTCAGCTTTGATTATTTATATGCAGTGAAGTAGCTTGCAAGAGATTAGAAAGAGTGAGGAAGGGAGAAGACTAATTAATTGTGTACCAGTATGAGGGTATTATTTGCAGCCCTCTTCCTCACCATTATCTGACTTTCCAGGTGAATATGTTGACAACTGCCTTTCCTGTGTGAGTCTCCTGCTCTGATGATGAGTTCCCCTCCAGACAGAGATCTCTTTTCTGGGGAAATGTCACTGGCATTGACACATTTCCTGAAATGTTTGTGTTTCAGCACACATTCAAAGAAATGTGATTTTACATTTTAAAGCTTTACCACTGAGGTACAGGCAACACTTAGAACCAAGGCAGAAGTCAGGGAGGCAGATTTCTCTGTTATAGACTGCACTCTGAAATCAGGGAGCTGTTCTGATGATGCGCAAGGGCTCTCACTGGGCTGGCACCTGGGGCAGTGCGTCTGCCCCGACCAGTGTCACCAGCACTTTGGTCATTTATTTCTTTACCTAAAAAGCCAAGTAAATAAAATGTAGCCTAAATACAGCCAACAGGGGCTTCTTGTTGATTGCAGTAGGAAATAAATAAAACACTGTGCATAACTTCAGTTCATTTGAATAACTAATTTACCTTTTTTTTTTTCATCTACCAGAGAAAGACTGCATGGATTCTGAATGTATGCACATACCCCTGATGCTATATAAACAGTCTAATTCTGCTCTATAGCCCAATAAAAGACAAGATACCTGGAAATCTGCCTCTATGTGAAGCAGTACTTCTCATCTCACACAGGAGAGACATAAAAGACAGCATGGAAAGCTAAAAGGACAGCACTTTATACCTTTGTTTGAAAATCTTCAATAGACAGCATTTTTTAAAAGAAAATAAAATACTAAATGAGTTCTATTCAAATGCAGCATGAAAGAAAACGGTGCCTAGTCCAGGCTGGGCACAGTGACCTGCCCTAGTTCACTTGAACAAAGGCATAAAAGCAAATGATAAATTTTCATTTTGTTACACAGTATTTCATTAGGGAGCTAATTAAACAAGCTCTACTCAAACACAGCATATAAACAATATTATACTGGAAGTGGAGCATTTCTCAGAAGATGTTAGCTGATAGTACTAACATAAATGATTTAATTTTTTTTTTTCTTTTCTCAACAGTTAGGAACAAAAAGCTTTTTTCCCCATTACCTCATCCCAAGTAGTTTTGTAAATCAAGCCCATGTTCGCATTCATGCTGTCACTGATAATGGATCTTGTGTCAAATAAGAAGAGAGTAAAGGACCTGATAATAAGTGCAATTATAAAACATCAAAAATGGTAGATCAAAGTGGATTTCCTCTATTCCACTGTGTACAGTCACTTCAGAGCTTTTCAGTGTTCCTGTCATGCAGTCCTGACAGGATGTATTAATTTTCTCCATTATCCTAGCAACAAGTATGGCACACTTCAGAAAGCAGCTGACAAATGCAGTTCCTCATTATTACTCTGTCTTACTTTTATTCATTTTGTTTATAAAAACACTTTTAAAATCCCCTTCTCCTGAGATTCTCAGGCATGATGACGGCCATCAAATGGCTGATAACCTTGTTAGGGACGAAGTCTCAAACCTTCCAAGTACTGACACTATTCAAAAAAGGACTGAAATCTACAGCCTCCAAAAATTTCAATTCCACTGAGCTCATGTTAGATGAGCTTGAAAATTTTGCGTAAATATTGTTGTTTTAATTCACCTTGGAAGACTATAAATTTTCTGCATATTTACTGAATTTCGGATGGGAATTATGGTACAGATTGGAAATTTAACATAAAAAATGCCTCTGGAAAAAAAAAGAAATTGCTGATGAGTTAAGCAAACTAGCTCAGCTTCATCTTTCCTGCCTCAGCCCTACAGGTACCATGACTCAACTCTTGGTATGACTGCTCAGGTTTATCACTTCAACAATAGACAGAAGCTTCTGAAATGAAACCTGCATGACAAGTAAATAGTTCTACAGTGCTTTCCCACAAGAAGAAATTAGGAGAGAGGCTTTGAGCTGGTGGTCTCTTCAATAAACTCTGCTTACGCTTCCCGACATTCAGGCTTGCAGGCATGTTTGCTTTTGAGCTGATCACAAAATGTTGCAGCTGGTATTGCCAATATACAAAGGAACACGGACTCCAAAACTAAGAAATACTAAGAAAGCCAAACACGAATCAAGCAAATTGCACAATATAAACAAGTACATGCAAAATTAAGCAGTATATTGTCATATAAAATTGCATATCCTTGCTGAAGCGAGTAAACCATGACAATTTCCACTAAGTGGGAAGATAATATTCACACAAAACCCTAAACAAAATTATATCTGACATTCAGAATTTCATAGGATAAAATCTACTCAAAGCATGCATGCTAATGTGACGTGTCATGTTCAAAAAGTATACATTGTTATTCTGAATTTAGAGTATACTTGACTAGTATTGACTTTCGTGACTAGTTTGAAAAATTAATCTGAATTCATTAATTCAATTGACTATGACATGGACCTACACAGTTGGAAATAAACTGAGGAACTACACCATGCTGCCATCACAAAGAATATCTGTCTTAAATATTAGTATAAAAGCGGATGCAGCAGTTTCAAATCCTATCATAAGAATATTATGGCAATGATGCGTAGAAGTGATTTACATCTTCATTATTTCTAGGCTGCAAGAATCGCTATTGCAAGTACTTTACAGAATCATTTGCTAACATTTAAGCAAGTTATGATTAATGTAATTTGAGCAGAATACATATTGGACAGATAGATTATAGCCCTGCTGACACTGTATATACAATAATTAGTGCTGTGACAACAGCTAATTATTTATAATTTTAAAGCTTAAGGATTTTATCCATAAATATTGTGTTTGAAGTTAAGAGATCAGTTCTTTCCACAGCCAAACAAGGTGACAGAAATTATGCATTAAATAAATGAACGTTTTCTTATCAATATTTAAAATGAATGGAATGCAAATAAATAGCATCTCTAGACATTTAAAACACTGCTGCGAAGTATGACTGCCAAAATTAGTATATAAAGCACCCACATCTCATCCCACTTGCTGTGCTGTGCAACACAATGAAACTTATTGAAAGACAATTGAAAACATAAAAACTACCTCCTTAAAATTCAAGAGATCTAAGATATCTGTATGAAACAGTGCTCCAGCTGTAGAAAAGACCATCTGTCTGCATAAGAACTGAAAGGAAAAAACAGATTCTCAGCTGGAAACCAAAGGAATTACTTCATTGATTTCAATATTGCTACTCTAGAAGAACATATCCAAATTGACCAGCCTGCATTCAGCAGCAGGACCTGACTTACGTGCTAATTGCCAAAGTACTGTTCTGTACAGAATGAACACAAACACCCTTAAGAATTCAGGTACCAGAATGCCAAGGAAACTGTGAGGAGTTCACTCATGAATGAGCACATGGTCATTTCAGAGTGGAAGTTCTGACTTCAAAATATTCCAGCAAGTTTGAAACTTTAAGAATAGAGATTTGAAAGGCCTTAAGGTGATGTGGTTGGGATGGGGGAAGGAAAAAAATGTGTTTTGTTGACACATTAAGATGATGCACAAACTACAGCAATCCCTAAGGGGCAAAGAAGGACCTATTCCAATATACAAGGCACTTTTCAGTTACCTATGCCCCAGGTATAATTTGGGAGGGGAGAATAGCACTGAAGTGATTGCTGCAAGCATTACTGCCTACTTTTCCTACCCCTTCAAAGCCCATTAATCAATGAGCAACTGACTTGTGCACAAACAATAGCTACTGGCAATAGCAGTGCATAGCAAAAGCAAGCAGCCCACTGCTGCACCACAGGACTAAGAGGTGGGCCTGAGCTGCTGTCAAACTGCGTGGTCAAATCCAAACATTACAATGGTCAAATCCAACATTCCAATTATCAAGACCATATAGGGTTGCAAACCATATTTATGACTGAGTTGTACAGAAGTAATGACTTAAGCTCCAAAAAAACAAGGTACAGGTCTAAATTATAAGATTTTCTTAAGCCCTTTTATCCATTTCCCTGTGAGTGCCTTTAGGCCCAATGGAAATAATTCCATGCTTTCCCATGACTGAGGAACACTATTTTACTTGAAACAAAAGCTGAAATCCTCACATCACCCTGTCAACACTGCCTCCCAACATTCTCTCAGGGAAGGAGACAAAGCTGGGGAAAGCTAGGCTTGCAAAACCTTGGGTGTTCTCATTGTACTCTGGAATTGGAACAGCATACTGATTTTCTTCCAGCTCTTCCAATTTCCCAGCATTAAAAAACATTAATAATTGATGTTTCATTGATTCAATTATTTTCTTTAGAAAGCTGTCCAGTTCATCCACAGCTCAGAGCTGCAGAATGCTCTCAGAGGCATTCACATTTATCAGTATTTCTCTGACTCACTCAGTATCAGTTTATTAGCCTTAATTTGTACCTTTGTAACATCAAGGAAGTTGCTTTTTGATTGATTCTGAAGAAATAATCTTTAAAAACTGAAACTGAAACAAAAGCTTTCCCAGCAGAACAATTTTTAAAAATTAATGATACTTGAACAAACTTCTTGGTTTCATTTACTTGGGTAGCAACTGTTCAGTGCAACAAAGAAGCACTTTCTAATAGAAGACTCACAACCCCAGCTCCTTTAAGTGCTTTTGGTATCAGATTAAATATTAATACAAAACAAACTGTACTGTTCAACAATATTTTTGCATTACTATTCTGTGAGAGATCACATGGTGAAGCAGATATAAGACATATGGCAATATTAAATGTACTCAACTTTTCTTTAAAGTCAATGTATCAATTTACACAAACAGAAAGGCACTTGTCTTCCAGCACTTGGGATTTTCTTGAACATCTGCATCTCAGAATCATCATGAGATTAAAGAACAGGTCAGAAATGCACTGAGGCTGAACATTAAGAACAGAACCCAAGAAAGCAGTCACACAACTATGCTTCCCCATTAGTTTAAGAGATCTGACAAGATCTGACAAGAAGCAGCAGTCTTAATTTCTATTGAAAAAGAGAGAACAGTTAGTATAAAATATTCGCATTTCACTTGTCATTACATTCCTGCCAAAAACATGTGTAAATGCAAATATCACTACAAATACCTTATTCTGTTTTATTTAGAATTCACTGTATTTTGTCTCATAGGCAGAGATTGATGAAGAACCACTTTTTTTTTTTTCAGATACTTAAAATCCGCTCTCAACAGCATACACTTGAAGAAGTAGCAAACACTTCCTGTCACAAGTGGAAAGTGAGACATGATACTCTAGTCCCAGCTATCGCTGGGTAAGGAAGAGTAGGAAAGAGCTTTCTGCCAATGGAAGGGGGTTATCAGAGAACTCAGATCAATGAGGGACTCCAAGATCCCCACAGAAGCACAGGCTTCTGTGGAAATGTAGTCCAAATAGAGTACCTGACATAAATTTCAGGTCCACTAATTAGGATATAATTTATATTAGCTTGTCTTGAGCTCAAATGGAAGCATGCATAAGTAGTATGTAACCAATACCTGTAACAGCTACACACCAAATACAAGCATTTTATTAACACATGTGGGCAACACAACCAAAAAGACGGAAACTATGACTGATGCTCAGGTGTCACAGGAAAGCATGTAACTAGTACCCAAGTAACAGAACTTACAGGATAAAGGATGGTATCTACACTAGGTATTGCAAACTGACAGGGCATCCCAGCAAGGAGTATGTCATTCCTGAATAAATCTCGTAAAGTTTTGTTTTGAAATCTCAAACTGGCTGATCAGATTTACCATTCTTCTAAAAGCTATCCCCACAGCTACCACCGATTGCCTTTATGTTCACACATATTCAACAGCAGCTGAAAGCACCCCAGCTTCCCTGGGATCTGTGTAGTTTGCAGTAGACCTTACATCCTTTAGATGTATAATAAAATAGAGAATTAAGTGATTAAGCACAATCTGACCCAAGTTCTTTTTTCTGCATTATCATCCAGAGTCTCTTCTCTTCACACACCTAACCTGTCAATGCAAATGTCAGCTTGAAGCCCTACTGTAATCAAGAGGAAAGTGAGAACAGATGCCTAGAAAATGAAGCAAAAGCAGGAAACCACAAAAAAGTATGGGTGACAAACTGTGTTCATGTAGATTTTATTGTTTCTTTTTAAATCATAATTGGCCCTAATTGCACTACTTAAATGTTAATGCACAACACCTGGCCTCAGCTGGATAGAAAGAGGCTAACAATGTTTTCCTCTCACCTCACTGACAAGGAATTAAAATACAGTCTTACAAAGCTGGGCTTGCGAAATCTAAGGTCCCACTAATTAGGACAATGTGAAAGCAATCTAATTCAGTCATAAGAATTAAACATGTGCAAAGCTACTGAACATTAATTTTGAATTATTAATGAATTAGACTGAAAATAAGTCAAAACCACATAGATACAGGAGAAAAATAATACCAAAATGCAAAGCTTGATTAAAGAACTTGTCTTTTGACTTTAAACAGTAAAGTGACACTCCCCCATAAGAAAAAACCCAAACCAGCCAAAAAGCCCCAACAAACAAAAGAGAAAGACTCAGTTACCTTGTGGACAGGATAAAAAAAATTCTAGCTGGATGGGTGATCTGCTGTATTATCCTTAAAATAAAAGTTCATACAGTGCTGCCCTGAAAAAGGCAAGTGCCCATAGAAAAGTTTATCATTCAGAATAAACCAGTGATAAGCTCAAAATGCCAACCCAGTTTCTAACCAAGGAGTGTCCTTCCTACAGAGTTGCCCTGGACCAACTGAAAACCACATTACTTCTTACTTTTGTTTAGTAACTGAGCCATTTCCAATACAACTGCTCTTAAAACCATCCCCAGCTAATTCACTTTATCTCTTTTAAACACTTGCTATTTCAGCAAAATTACCACTGCTGAACAAGTACTGCTACTGAAAACACTCAATTATTGCTGCTAACCAGCACATCTCCAGAATTAATTTCAGAACTCTCAGTCTTCAGCATCTTGTAACCTGAAGACAAAGAAAGCCAGATACCTAAGCACTGATGTATGACTTATCCAAGTGCAGTGTACACCAAAGTTTTCCATCTAACATTACAGTACAGCCTGGAGGATTCTGCCAAGCTTCTGTAGATCATACAAAATATAATCTTGAGATATGATCTAGTGAACTCTGACTCTTCAGGCTATCCATTCAGATTTCCTAATAATTCTAATCGGATATTTGTAGTATGTTCAGGAAATATTTGTTTGAGACTTAATTTTTACTTCTGCTTTATTTCAGAAACTTAGGAATATATTCTTGAACAGAAACACAACATAATTAGCTGTATGTTGCTAATTTAACCTTGTTTAAGAAGATACTGCCCAACTACTCAGTTTATTTTAATGTTCTAATTATAAAATTCTTTAACATTATTACAGATCAAATTACTATTGTCCTATATGATATTTCTCAGAAAAATTATGCAGAAAAACTAAATCCATTGAATACACTGTTTGCTAACAACAAACCACACCAGACTTCTATTACAGACACACAGAGATCATTCATAGGTCAGAAAATAAATTTTCATGCAATGAAACAGCTCACACAATTAAAACACGTTCAGAATAATAAAATTTAATTTATTTTTAATGTTGTACAAAATGGAATAAAAGAAAATTTTGTTAGACCTAAGTTTCCCTGAAATCAAAACCAGCTTATACAAATATAGCCTACTAACCAGAAAAAGGCCACTGAATTCCCTGTGAATGGTCTTCTCAAGGACACTTAAGAGTTCAGTCAAACTGTGGAGCTGCATCTCTCTCCAATAAAGTGACAGAGGAATTATGCTCTCAGAATGGTGTTTTAGTGAACACATGGGGTACAGCTATAGATGCTAAAGATGTGCAAAAGCAGAGAGCACAGTGCCTGTGGAATAGCAGGCCACATAACTTTCTCAGTCTCACCTGAGAAAGTGACCTGGGAATTCATAAGGAGGAATTAAAACAATCCTCAGAGACAGAAAACAGCCTTGCAGGTGCTGTTTGTCTGTTCCTTGTTTTCTGGCAAGAGAAGGTCGAGGGGTGGTGAGCCCCACTGACCAATGATGGTGATGTGTTAGTTCACTAACCAGTAAGAGTTTTACCTTTCTGCACTTTTGCATATTGGTCTGTAAAAGAAGATCTGAGGTAATAAACTTTGCTCTCCTGTTCAACACACAAGATAGTCTGTGTCGTTCTTCTCGCCGTTCCCAGTAGAGTGACATACAGCAAGACAAGCCAAGATATTTTTGTGCACACCACCCCCGAGAGCTCCACTGGCCCCTGCATCCCTCTGTAATTCCTTCTGCGATGTAAACTGATGCTGCATTCTGCAGCTGCAAGATCAAGTCCAGGGAAGTTATGGATTCTGGTGACTGGCATGGGACTCCAATGAGACGGGCTTCTGCTCAGAAAACCATTTATTCAACAAAGGAACAAACTCAGCTTAGATCCAGAGACAGAGCCCCGAACAGAGGCAGGGTGGGGGGGTTTTATGGGACAGAACCAGGGTGGAGTTTAAGGTCGGGGTCTAATAGGAGCATAGCAAGGGAGAAACCCCAGGGGCACAGAACCAATCAGAACTCCTTGGGCTGCCACCCCACGAGGGTCCAGGGTTGGGAAGCTCTTCCCAGGCTCTCAGGACCCATCCCCTGAGGCAGAGGATGGGCTTTAAAGCCACGCCTCTCACTTCATCAATGCTCATCTGAAACGAAATCTTTGCCTTCCTAGGCGGGGGCACTTCACAAACTGATGTTAAAATCAGCTCCCTCTCCTCTCCCAAGTTAACAAACCCATCCCCACTCATGCTAATCAAAGCTTTCCACTGAATAATGAAATAATCTTTACCAGTAATTTTCTCAATAATTTAAAGATAGGAAAGTTATTTCAACACTCTTGAGATTTAACACAATAAAACACTGAATGCTCATGTACATAGAGATGTATTTCAGAAAAAAGAAAAAGAATCTCTTTGCATACTACTTTTCATTCAAGTTATCTCTTATGCCATTTGTCTCACAACTGAGTACTAGAAAAGACCAAAATAACAAACCTGATATCTATGTGCACACAGACACATACAGTCAGTTCTAAACATGTGGATAGGAAAGAAGTACAGAAACTCTTGATGACTGTGGTGGGTTTAGTGATGTCTACAATCACCAGCACACTTACTCATTTCTTGCTGTGAGACATGGAACAGGAGAAGGGCAAAACAGACACAAAAGGTATAAAGAAACTTTATTAACAGGACTACAAGAATAAGAAGCATCATAATAAAACCTCCAGAACACTTTTCCTCCCCCTGCCCAACTCTTTCCTTTCTCAACTGACAACATAGAGACAAAATCTGAGATGTTAAATCAGTTACCAGCTATACAATAGTCTTTCATCAGTTCTTGTAGGGAGAGGAGTTTTCTCTTGTCATGCCATGGAGACTTCTCAACAAGAAAGTTTTCTCATGGCTTTTCATTTCCACGAATGGCAGCTGCCTGGGAAAAGTTCTGCCATCGTGAAATTTCTCCCATTTTCACAGCCTTCTTACAGCTGTATCCATGGGCCATGAACTCATTTCATAGAGTATTATTTTAAGGGTATTACTTTAAGGATGAGTTGTTCAAAGGCAAAGGTTCTCTTCATCTGTCTCTGTGATCTTCATCTCTGGGAACAGAGGTTTTCTTCTTCTCTCCCTGAGGGAAAAGGGTCTTCATCACTCTCATCTCTCTCTCTGTTCAAGGTCTCTGTTCATGGGATCACAGCTACTCCAGGATCTCCTTGGCTTTATCAGTAGATGCCTCTACTCACATTTACTACAGTTCACATCATCTACAGATTGAATACCTCATTCCCCCATACCTTCTCATGAATTAAAGGGGATATTTCAGTGTATCATTGTCCATCCCCCTGGCCTTATCAAAAGAATTTTTCAGCCACCACTAAGGCATCTCCTCATTCACCTTCTGTCTAGGGCTTTACTCTTCCTTTACTGACCTTGGGGTCTTCACGTTGTCTTCTACGCATCCTTATTTTGTCCTTTTCTCTCGCCCAAGGGGAGAATCGTGGTCTGCAGGTCTCATCTGTGCACTGAAAGGGTTAAATCTTTCCAGGCCTGCAGATGTTAGTGGGCAGTGGCCGCAGCAATGATGATGGATTGCCCAGCCGCTGGGATCGGGGGCAGGCCTGCCCCGGCCTGGAGCCATCGGTGCGGGCTGGAGCAGGGGGGTTTAATATCGACAAGATGTCAGCAGCTGTGGCCAGGCCCAGCCTGGGGCCGGGGCCTGCAGCCTCCATCCCTTGCTGAGGTCCAGCCTGGTCTCCCCCCTAGGCCGCACAGGCTGTGGGGGAGCAGGGCCAGCCTCACCAGAGCTCCATTCCCTTCTGAGACTGGAAGCAAAGAGCAAAAAGTTTCCAGGCTTGTGGTTTTTAAAATGTGGAATTCACAGAAGCGGATCTAATTTCTAAATGGTTCAAAATGTTGTCAGTTCTCAGAACAAGCCAGCTATTGGCCTTTTCCAGGCACAGAGGAAGCTCCCAGCAGCTTCTCTCAGAAAACTCATTTCCATGGGCGGTTTCTTCCTTCTTCACCAAATATCAATCCATGTGAAACCACCACAATAATGACAGTGAACAATACAAATCACTTATCATGTTGTGAGAAGCAAAAAGGACTCATCCTGAAATCTGTTTCTCAGCCCAAGTCTACTATCAAACTGTGTACAAGTGCACATACTAAACACATGTAAACATAGTGCTATGCACATAATAATTAAATTGTTGACACACCCCTGCTTTTAAACCTGCTTGGCTTTTTAGTAAAAAAAAAACATTTTGTATTTGTTTCTAAGTACATCAAAACATTTGATATATTTAGAAACACCAGCAGAAGATATGAAATGCAGTCTTTATGAAATTTAGAGCCCCATTTATCCACCGAGATAAAAAAACCAACTTTATGAGAGTTAAGGAAGAAAAATCTAAACCTGCAGCAGAATGTAAGAGGCATTCCTAAAGGTGTGTTTTTCCCACTATATTTTAGGTTTAGGGGGAAAAGATTAAATGTGAGGTGAGAGGCTATACTTTATGTAATATTTAATTGACAAAGAAAAATAGTTACATTTGTGGAAAATCAATAGAGAAAGATAAATCTGAAAATAAATAGTGATTTAAGCCCTCAAGAGTGTGAAACAGAATGACAAAACATTCATTACAGTTAAGGCTGACATTCTATAACAAATGACTTTGTAACTCACATCTGACAATACCAGATTTAATAGGAGAGAATTAATTTATAGGGACAATTAGGTAAAGATTTAGTGTTTGAACTTAATTTCTCACTTTTTGTCAATTTAAGTTATGGCTCTCTTATTTATTTGTATTTTAAAAACCACAATTCATTTTGAAGAATTCTTCTGGTGGTGAAAGCTAAAATTGTATTGTACTTATGGTTACTAAAATACTGATTTGTAACACAGATCAGCAAATACAATTGCTGATGTAACTTCTTTCCTAAAGGAAACCAGAGCTTGCAATGGTCTTTACATTGACTTAAATTTGACAATTGGAAAACTACAATTTTAATACTGAAGCAACTATTGAACAAACTGGTTTGAACCTATGAGTTTTCCTTCACTGTGAAGAAAATACTTTATTAGAAATTCTCTCCATCTCCCTCCATAAACAACAGAACTTTCTGGCAGTTGTTTTATACCCTGAAGCACCTTTACTTATTTTCCCAAGTGATATTTGACAGAGGAAGTCAGTTTCTTTTCTTTAACTCTGACAGCAATTTTTCTCATTCATGTTAATTAAAGTAGATTTACATTTGGAAAAAAAAATGGTCTTTGCCTTCTTTATATGAGAATCTTCTAACATCATAAAGAAAATATAACTCAACTGAAAACATCAAATATGTGTCCTCAACTCTGCAAGAACTGATGGAATAAGGAAAAAGATCCTACACAGGAAGAGTTAATAGATAAATGTGTATCTTGTAATATTAAAAATAAAAAATCCCAAACACGGGCTCTTGCTTTGGCTCTTTGGAAGATTATGTTTCTAGAAGTCCAGATTTTGAAGAAAACCATACTCAATTCACAACACTATAGTGATTTAACTCTGCCTGTTGTCATTCTGAAGCCCACCACTTCCTATAAATGCAAATCTTTAATATATCAGGTTATCATTTATAAATAAGGGCTATCAACCAGTAAACAACTAGTACACATATTATAGTGCCATAGAAGTCAAGCTGCATGGGTAAGATTTTTCCATTTTGAAGAGCCCAAATTTCCCTCTTGTGATATGTTAGTCACTGATATTTTTACAGTTGTACCTTTAATTACCCTTTCTCTCACTTCAGAGATTCAGGATATAAAGCTTGCATCAGTAAATATCACAAGAAATCCTTGTTTGACATTTCAACCTGGCTTTCTAATTTAATATGCATTTTTTCAATTATGTTTATTAATAAAGTTTGAGGTAACTTTCTTGTTATTAATCTGATTTGCTCTGCCATAGCCCAATACTTCTGAGGTACCTATGTATCATACAGGACACACACAGATGAGAGATGGTTTCAGGCTTCTACAAGAGAATGATTTGCATTTGAGAGTTGTCATATTCTGTGGAGGTAAGGAAAGAGCTGGCAGTACTCCAAGCATATCGAGAATTTGTCTTAGCTTTCCTCACTCCTGCACATGCTCTGGGGACCACAGAGGAAGCACTTCATATGCTCCCTTCTCCATCCTCTTCCCCCAACCCCAAAACAAAACAGGAATGAGGAAATTAAATAAAGTAGCTCTGGATAACGGAATCAATTTTAACAGGAACAGGACAGCAAACAGGAATTTTGAAGGGATGGTGTAGCTGGGGAGATCATACCAATCCCAGCAATACTACCCCCAAGAAGTTGATTTCAAGACTGTCTTTTATAAGAATCAAGGTTTTTCCTGATCATTATTATTCTAGGTAAACTGGAGGCTGAGGCTGCTCCTCCCAAATGTATTAGTTTCCATGGAAAAAAAACAAAGCAGAAGAAACACATTTATGAACACAGATGAAGAGATAAGGAAATGTCTTCTACATTGAGGTTTTCTGTTGTACTCAAAGGGTATGAAGAACATCACCCATGTGCCTTGACAGACTATTAGATATATTTCTAGTTAGTAGAACTATTAGGAAAAATATTAATCTAAGAAGTTGTTAAGAGTCAATTCTATCATATGTCTGGATTAGATGCTGCAGAAGAAGATGAGATTTCACAACCCAGTAACAGAACTGCAAAGCCTAATGGGTAGGATTTTCCTGTATTGTCTTTTGCTGTGGATTTAAAAAATCAGCATGCACAAACATACAGAAGAAAATGATGCAAATGTCAGTTTGTAAAGCTCCAGCTCTGCTCACTGAGCCTAAGTACTAAGTGAGATCCAATGGCATCACCACCAGCAGCGGGGAGAGCTGTTTCTCAGGAAGGCACCAGCTGTGGCATTTGGTGACTCTTGGACTGAAAATGAAGTAGAAAAATAAAGATATGAAAACCAGCCATAGGGTGGTTTCCCAGGAGTACCCTTGATAAGATCACCAAAGCCTCTCTCTCCACTGAGATCAGAAATATCTTTGCAAAGGAGTATGGTTACTTTACAAATACGTTGTTGAAAAAACTGCACATGGATCAACTCATTCAGCAGAATCTGCAATTCTTTTATCATCAGTTTAACTGAGAACAAAATCATGGGATATTTATATGTAATCTCAGAGAAAAGAGAGGATTTTTTTCCCAGCTGACCTTTTAAAATAATTCTGCAGAATCTAGTCCTTATGATACCTAAGCCTGAGGACCTCTCCTGGCAGTGAAAAGTCACAAAGGCAGTTCCCACCTTCCTGAGTGTCTAGAAACAATCTCACTGCTACTGGGGAAACTGGTACTAAGCAGTCAACCTCCACCAGCCATTTCCAAGCCTTCAGCCATAATGGGAATGTGTGGGAGAAGAAAGGAGGAGAGCCTATTATACTTGGAAAATCTATTGAGAGTCAGCCTTTCCTGTGATGCAAGAGTTTATTATTTCATTAGCTGTACTAGAATACAAATAAATTGATATATAAATCAAAAAAATTAAATGGAAGGCAAAATTTGCTGAAAACAAACTCTAGTGGGCTTTCCAGACGTGATTTTACAAGCACAAATTGTTACAGCTGGGTTTTTTTTAAATTCCCTACCAACTTCTCACTATCCATAAGCAGGTCTTCACTGATCACATGTCAATTAATAAACCTCCAGACAAATAGGATACTGTAAATGAATTTAATGTGTGAGAGAAAAGTTGGAGAAACCACAGTTCTGCTCAGCCTCCCCTGGTTACTTCACCTGGCTTGGACCCCCTGTACAACTGCATTGTGAACTAGCTCAGGGTTCTGCACTGAGAATTAACAGAGAAAAATAACTATTTTTTGTACAGATCAGTTCTGATCTTGAGCAGAAACAGGGTCACCAGGCCATTACAGAGATGGCAGGTTGGGGGTCGTCAGGGTGATCTATGGTATAAGTGCATTTTAAGAGTGAGGAAAGAACAGCTTCAGGGTAACATAAGGAACAGTGCCCTTCCCACCCCTGCAGTGCTTCCAGTCCAAAACCTGCAAACACAGGAACTGACTTCTAATCATGCCTACATTCAAAATGGAATTTAAAAAATAAAACTGAAGCAAAACCATAGAAGGCAGCTGGCACATACCTATGTATTTAGTTTTGCAACATCAGACTGAGTTTACAAAAAAAAGGCAAGAAAAGAAAGTTAATTTAATTGAGCTATGGACTGTGGAATACAGGCTGACCAAATTAAACCATAAAGAACTACTAAGGGCAGTTGTACATTCTTTTCTTGTTGTCTCTTCTCTACTATCCCATTCCCAATGCAAACATCTAAGGAAATAGGAGGACCTATCCTGTAAGACTTTCCTCCTAGCAGTACAGTCACTAAAGTCAACCCCAGCTTTTGGGTATGAGCTGGGAAGACAGGGACTCTTGTGGAGAAATAGTTTCAGAAAGAAAGTATTTTAAAACAAAAAAACTTATTTTAATTTAATCATCTCACAATGTATTTTTGTCATTCTGAGCAAACAGCCAGGAAGGGGAAGAAAAAAATTTTCCTGTAATCCATGAAACAAGAGAACACATGAAAATCATGTTATGATTCAGCCATCTTTTCTACCTTCCACTAATACAATACATTGTACTTTGAGTTTGAAATAGGCTCTACTTTCTGCCAAATTTCTTAAAGAAAGAATAAACTTTGCAGACATCATGAAAGGTGCCTCAGGGTGTGTCCAGCTGATGCTCTCTGTGCTCTGCTCACGGCTGGCCTGGGTGCACTCTGACAACCAGGGCACCCTCACTGTCCATTGTGGTTTCTGACAGGAAACCTGGAGGGCTGATTATGAGCACTTAAATGCCAGTATCCCTTATTAACCTTTTCACTGTGGAATTCTGCGACAGCAAAATAGAGCTAATGCACTTTGTAATGCAGCAAGACATTCATGTGTCCTGACTTGTCATCCATTTGGAAAGATGCTCTATGAGAACCAAGTTACTAATATATTTCTCTCTTTTTGGCAGCACTTTTGAGTACACTTGTGGATATTGAGACAGGTGTCAGCTCAGGGAAACTTAAGTAGGTTGTTTGATGGGACTGCATTCACTGCTGGATGGAATAAAAACATTTCCTACATGTTTGATCCATGGAAAAAGAATAAATCACTTCAATAGCTTATCTAGGATTCAAAGCACACAGCATGAGAGTATGTTGTTTCCTACAACATTATCAGGACCTCATTACACTTTTTTAAGGATGGCTTCCAACAGCTACATGCTCTTCACAAATTCCTTCGATTTTCCCCCTTTTTCCTCTTTCCGGGTCATCCCCATCTCTCTCTCTCAGCTTTAATGTGCACCTCAATTTCACTGTACATTGTCCTTCTGTCCCTGTCTCCTCTGTCACCTTCTCACGACACATCACCACAGCTCATGGTGCATGAGGCCACACCATCGTGCCAGTGAAAAGTGTATTTCTGAACTGGAGTAGGCACTGGCACACAGCTGAGCTGCTTGGGGTTAATCACAGCCACCCAAGGCAGAGTTGAGGCCACTCCCCCACTTCTGTGCCAATGCTTACAAGCCATATGATACAGAACTCAGCAATCTCTGGATTATTTAAAAGAGTTCGGTGGGACATTGCCACAGTTTCTGAAATAACAATTTAGTAACAGGAGAGCATCTTATTTTCTAAAGCTTCTACATGAAGATAGATGTTTTTCCTATATACACAACCAGAGCAGTAGTAATATTTAAAATTAGTAACCAAGTGAAGAAAGAATTTTCCTTAATTAATGTAAGGCCAATATAAGAACGTTAATATCCCTGAACTGAACAGTTTTTCTTCTAATAAATTAGGCTTTTAAATTTTGCTAATTTAAAATACTTGAATCTGGTTTATAAACAAAATATATGGCTCTTAGTGAAGCTCATCAGATTTTTTCAAGTCCAGTATCTTCTTCCCTCTTAACCTGGAAGCCAGCCTGTTCTCCAAGCGAAGCAATCATTGTCCTCCACAAGTGCTAAAAAGCAAGAATTTCCAGTGATACCAGTGGATCATAACAGATTATAAAACTTCCTCTATGACTGAACTAGAATACTGTGTTTCTTTTACTTTAATGCCATAGGAAAATCCTCAAGTAGAGGAAGGCAGCAGAAATTCTGCTTCTATTTATGGATTTTTCCCCTCTGTTTGTTTTACTGGCACAAACTCCTAAAACTTCTAAAACTAATAGTGGTGTAGACAGGCTTGCTGGTAGCCTCTCTGCCCTTCTCTGGCATTATTAATACATCATGTGTGACCTCAAAATGATCTGCAGACTCCTGAGGAAGAGACCCTCTAGAGGAACAGCATACTGAACACTTCTTGCAATACATCTCTTATAAAGTATTTCAGCAGCCTGAAAAACAGAAAAAAAAAAAAATAAACTGAAAGGATTTAAGGGCCACCAAAAACCTGTTACCTCAGAGAGCTGTGAAGGATAGAAGGAAAGCACAGCATCTGCTAAGTTTGAGTTTCATGTTCTAGAGGAACACAAAGATGTCAAGAGCCCACACTTTGGTATATGTTCAGAAACATTCCTCTTGAGCAAAAGTGTCAGGAAACAGTTTAAAACCACAGATGAACAAAATGTAGGTGTGAAATAGGAGAATCACTTAATGTGTGGCAGAGGAAGTAAGTAGATTTAGGGTTGATAGAAAGCCCTAGAAGAAATACAAAGAGGAGATACTTCCTTTCTCAAAGCATGGAGATGAAGAGAAATAACAAAAAAGTGGAGAACAAATTTCTCCATGTTCTTGCTTTTCAGAGGAATAAATGTGGTGATGGGTCTCTTATACCACTTGGACCACAGCTGTGTACCAAGACACTGTAGAATAGCTGAGATGAACCCCAGCTAAGCCTTTAGAAATACAGCAGTATTCCTTACAGTATCTGTTTGTAGCTTTTAGCAACCACAAAACACAGAGAATGTGGGATTTTCACTTTCTAGGACCATAACTCAACCAATAAAACTGGAGATCAAGGAACTTTTCTCCATTTTTCTGGTCACTAAGTGGCAGCACATGCTTAATTTCATAAATAATTCAAGGTAATAGGAAGTATTAACTTTAAAGTAATTATTAGCAAAAATCGTGCTTTCTATAGGAAACACAACCAGCAGTATAAACAAATACTTGCACTCTTGGGAATAATTACATTTATATTCATTAAATGCGTATTTTTCAAGGACATCAATGTAGATAAGCATGGGTTAGGGCATAGCATTTCTTGCAACTTATGTATGATGCTGCATGGAAAAATGTATTTGGCTTAATCAGAGTTTCAGAAAGGAACTAGGGTGAGACATGCTGCAACAGAGCTACACATAAATCCAGTCCTAATAGCAGTAGAAATTAAAATCCAGACTTTTGCATTCATTTATATGATACCAGTCTTGTTAGTGCTCCTAAAGAAAGTTGATTCCACCAGGAATGGATTTTCTTTGTTTCCCCCAACTGTCAGGACAAGTTCTCTGGAATACTGCACTTCTCAAACCATCAAATATGCATCAGAACAAATGAGAGCAATCCAAACAAACAATTCATACTCCCTGGCTACAATATGTGTGTCATCCACACCCATTAATAAAACAGAACTCTTCAGTAAACTCTGGATAATGTTTCATTCAGAAACCAGATGATTCTGGGCAGGATTTGTCTCAACTCTCCAGCAGAGGAGGTGAATTATTTGGTATACAATCATACTGTTTGGTGAATGTGTTCAGGCTACTGGAATATTGCAAGAATGAGACACTAATGTAAAACAATGCAATATGACTGATCACTGGCTATTTTTTAAACTGAAATTATAGCATGATAATCACTACACAACTGAAAATCGGGAAACAACCATCACATTACCTGTAAACTAAAAAACCCTCAGGCTGCACATCACATCTTTCACTGAGCTGAGATCTGTATGTGTGCTTACATATATTTTCAATGCTGTCAATCAATTATTATGTACTGTGTGCAGAAATTACATTGACCAGTGTATGGATTTACAAAGCAACACTACAACAGGCTCTGAATGTTACGGAGAATAAGGGTAGAGAGCAGATCACTAACTTAATGTTACAAAACTTCAGAGATTGAATTTTGAAAGAATTATTTTCAGTGGAAAGTTGTAGGAAGCTGGTTTATCACTTAAACTATTTGTCTAATCTTCTGAACACATTCCTTACAGCAATATGACATTTGTTTGTTTTTTCTGAAATTTTAACCATTTGGAATGAACCTCTCATACTACTTCAGGGTGTTCAGGGAAGCAGGACAATTATCTGGATTCACCCAGACACCTCTAAGGATGATGTTGGGGACAATGTGTTTTACATGTGTCACTGGAGACTGCTCCTCTGAAATGCTCCAGGGCCCCCAGCTGTTGCTGGAACAGAAGATTTGCAAATTGTGGTAGCATTAGCTTTTATGTCAGTCTTGCATTCAAACGGAATGCATACAAGTCCTCAGAGACCCCTGGGTAACCAGAAAATGCTCACACCACATTGTAGAGAGGCTGAGGAGACTTCAGCCCAGGGCTACAGTGCTCAAATGTCTGCTCTCACTGCTCCCTGCACTCATCCAGCAAGGATAGCACTAGGGAATGAGCCTTCCAGAGGTTTCCTCTTTCTGCACTCCCAAAGACCTCTGCTCAAAGGCACTTAAGTATGATGAAGACTGTCAGCTGATTGAAACTACGACAGAAGAGACAAGATATGATGAAACCATCTGGACAGAAACCAGATAAATGGAAACAAGAACTGAGGGAAGGAATCATTAAAACAGAATAAATAGGGAAAACGAGAAAGGAGGAACACACAAAACCAAATTGAGCAGGAACAGAGATCAGATCTTTTGAAGACTGTTGTGATGACTAGAATCTGAATGCAAGGTCCATGAGGAAGAAATTAGGTAAGGAAGAAATTAAGTAAGAGAAAAGCTTTGGGGCAAAGCTCAGGCTTGGAAAAAAAGCACCTGGGACAAGACCAAGGAAAGAACTCAACTTCAAGGAAAGGAGTGGAGAGGAAAAAAAAAACCAAAACCAAACCAAAACACCATACCCCAAAACAAAAAAAACCAACCCCAAAACAGCTTCCTACTGCAACCAAACATTTGCCAGCTCAAGTAGAGCAAATTGTACTATTTGAACCTGGATATTAGAAACTGCTCAAAACCAACTGGTGACAGATGATAATTACACTTTTCATTTTGCCTTTTTTTATAAATCTACAGAGTTGCAACTTAAGTCAGTGAGAGCTATTCTTAGTCATATATTGCACTAATATCTGAAGTATTCTAAAACAAAACAGGTGTTGAGCAGTTCAAACTAGATGCCCAAGTTTAGCAGGTATTTTTCACTTAATTTATATTAATGTGAATCCCTACCCATAAAATGGAGGTAAATATCCCCCATTGTTTCCCAGGGTTATTGCAAAGAGAAATACATAAACAAAGATGAAGTATTTGAATAGCATAGCAATGAACGCCGCAGTGATAAGCACCACAGAATTGCCAATAGAAATTTGATAATACTGTAAGAACAGGGGCTGAATAGTGCCAATATATGAGACTTAAGATCCCATTGAACAATTAAAATGAACTAAATCATCAAATAATTTATCATCATGGTGGCAACAGTCTCTTCTGTGAACTCAAAATGACAGGGAGAGGTCACAGGCAGAAAATGCAATCAATGACTATGACACAATGTATATGCATACAGACCTATAATTCTGACATTAGAAATATTTTTGATAACTAGATTTGATCTTAGACTAATGATCATTATCACAAGAGAAGAATAAATACAGAAAAGTAGCACTATTTCACATGAAAAGTCAAACACTGAAAATGCATCTGTAGGCACACAATGATATTTAGAGGGCTGAAAAGAATCACATTTAACAGAGATGGCAACACACTGTTAAATTATTTTTGCTAGAAACCTTTAAATTCCCAGTGAATGTTTATACTAACTGAGGAATATAGGAACATGGCTTTCCTTTGTTCCAGACCTCTTTCTCTTGGCACATTTCTATTCACAATGCAGAAGATCACTATTCCAACCTCCTTGGGAACATGTTTTAATTTCATGGCATAGTGATATACACAATATAGACACATTCTTATTTCATTCCCCTGCTCACTTCTCTGTAGTCTTTGCCTATATGAAGAATAAAGATAGATTTCAGTATTGTAGAAACATGATGAAGCAAATTCTGCTCCCATACAAATGGGTTTATACAGCATGGCTGAAACCTTCTCATTCATAAAATGTAAGGATTAGTCAGCATGTAAATGACAGCAATAATTAAATTAATTTAGTCACGTGTATTTACACATGAGTGCCTTTGCCATGAGCTATTATTAGCACTTGTAAATTAATTCATAATAAGGTAGCAGAACTATGTCTGAAAATGCCAGCAAAATGCTTGAGCTTTAGAACTTCTAGAGCACGGGATCATGTTCGGTTCCTATGCTGGCAACTGGCTCAATGAATGTCAAATCATGCAGCTCTTCCTCAGGTAAAACCCCCAGTTCAAAAAAATATATTTGCCCAAGGAAACTAGCCAGAATCCAAATAAAAGTACTGCTACTGTTTTAAATAAAACGAATTGTGACTGGGCTTTGCCACCAGTGCTGAGTTGGACTGAGCTGCTCAGATGCCCTGTAATTGTAAGCTCACAGAACACACTGCTGTTGGAGCTTGCTGCAGTCACATCTGCTCACTGTGCTTTTGAAACAAAACCAGACTGATATATAACTTGAATTCTGGACCTTGTTAAAAAAAATTCTAGGCCAAGGGTCATTGTTTCCTATGCCTTAATGTTGATGGGGCAGTCATGAAGTGTAATGCTCTAATGTGAGATGATAAAATGCCTTTAGTACATTCCTCTGCTTCACTAGATGCAGAAGTCACAAAAGAGTAGCACTCAACTGCAATAGATAATGAAAGGGAAGGCAGTCTTTTCCACATACCAAATGTGTTTGCAAATGTATTTAAAAACACTGCAATAAAGTTAATATACTGTTTTATATTCAAATGTAAGTCAAACTTCTCTGGTTCTCAATGAACAATGGCAACACCTGATTAACATTAGTTCCAAAGCAATTTAACTTTTTCCAGTGGTCTCAAAATAGTCACATTCCAGCCCATGGATAAGAAAATCACTGTTAGTTCTATTCCAAAGAAAGTCTGTAAGGTTTAGACAAGCAGAATTCTCCTCAAAATAATTTTTAGTTAAGGATTGCCTCAAACCAGGTGCAGGACTTTGCATTTGGTCTTGTCAGATTTCATGAGGTTTGTGCAGACTCACCTCTCCAACCTATCCAGGTCCCTCTGGATGGCATCATCACCCACACCCCACAGGTCAGTGTCTCTGGCAAACCTGCTGAGGGTGCCCTAGATCTCACTGTTCATGTCACAACAAAGATGTTAAACTGCACTGGCTCCATTTCCCACCCAAGGAATGTCACTCACTCCTCACTGGCCTCCACCTGGGCACTGAGATGTTGACCACAACTCCTTAAGTCCAGCCATCCACCGAAGTCATCCCTGTATCAAATCCATGGCTCTCCACTTTAGAGACAAGGATGTCATGAGAACAATGTCAAATGCTTTGCACAGTTCCACTGTGCACAGGCAGATGGTATCAGCTGCTTCTCCCTTATCTACCAACACTATAACCTTGTCATGAAAGGCCACCAAATTTGTCAGGCATGATTTGCCCTTAGTGAAGTGATGTTGGCTATCACCAATTACCTCCTTATTTTCCATGTATCTTAGCACAGTTTCCAGGAGGACTTGCTCCCTGATCTTGTCCAGCATCAAAGGTAAACTGACCAGCCTGTAGTTTCCCAGGTCTTCAATTTCCATGTCAAGTATTTAGCAAGACATACAGGTAATTCTCAAGAGATACACCACATCCCCAGTTCAAAATTTTCCAGAGGAAGAAAAGCCTGCTTCTAACAGAGGAGATGAAATATAATTACAGCTGAGATACACTGCACTGACAGACACCTTACAGATCAGCCACTCAAAATGCAACGTGGATTAATTAGCAATGTCCACCCTAATCAAGATCTTTAAGAACTGAAAAATTAGATCTGTCTGGACTCATCAAAAGACTACAAACCAAATGCCTCCAACTGAGGCAGAAAAGCCAGTGCACTGGAATAGATGAAAACTTGCTACACCTGAAATTTGAAGTGCAAACCACACAGGAAGAAGCTGTGATTAACACCTTGTCAGGGGAGGTCAGCAATGCGATAGGATAATAAAGGGAAGGTTATAATTTAGTCTTGGCACAGTTTGATTAAATTTCTTTGCATAAATCTTTAATAAACATTTGCCTGTTTGGGTTACCATAGATAAATACCTTGACCTGTATTCTACCAAAAATCCCCTTTATTTAATGGCTAACTGATGATTGTACAAGTCCTGCTGTGATGTGGGGGTATTATTATTTTACGAATGGATCCCACCAGCTCGTTCCCAGATGTATCATTTTCAGATTCAATAAGCTTCCTGCATAAACAAGAAATTGAACAGCCTTTGTCTTATTAGTTAATAGAAAATTAATTTTTTAGTGTTAATTTTTGGGCTTGGGCCAGTTACCAAATGTTTAGGGCAGCTGCTACATCTATAGACAATACACACGAGAGACAGAAAGATGCATTGGGTTATTTCATTTGACTACTGTGGATGCCAAATGCAAAAAGCAAGCAGGAACACAGAGCCTGTGTGAAACTAAGTCACACAAGCTTCTCTCACTCTAGCCAGAGAAAGCATAAACAGTCCTTGGTAAAGGACAACAATCTTTGCAGGTGTTGTTTAGGAAAACAGTCAAGGGGTGGTGTTCCACCTGACCAATAACAGTGGTGTGTAAGTTTAATGACCAAGGAGAGTTTTACCTCTCGGACCTTCTCGAACCTGTTTCTAAAAGAAGAACGAGAATAATAAACTTTGCTCTCTTGGACAACACAGCTAAGAGAGTTCGTGTCGTTACTACCTTGCCCTTCCTAATACAGTGCGACAGACTACGAACTGATAATCACATGCTTGTCATGTCCTCTATAGTGTATACCCAAATGTATTGGCTGGTTTTAAACAACTGCAGCCACAAAACTTCTACCATTTCGTTTATTGCTTCATACTACTGAAAAACAGACAAGTTGGAAAAATTTAATAGTCAGTAAAAACACAATAGCTTTACAGAAGCAAAGAAAGAGACAATGCACCCGTCCAGTCTGATCACCTTCACAGTCAGAACAAGTTTCAACCAGTGACCCTCACATTAACCCTCATAACACAAGGGCTCCAAGTAATAAGGACTTTGGTCCCTTGGCAAATTATCCCCATGTTGAATGACTACACTGTTTAGAAACTGTCTCTGATTTCATATTTAAATTCCTCAGACTGCCACTTACAGCTCCTGAACCAGCACAGCTGAATCTGTTGTCTGCCAGCAGAGTCCTGCCACTGTTCTGCACGGTGCTCCTGCTGATGACAGCATCACCCACAGGATGTGAGATCTTACACAGCTCCTCCCTCCCTGCACCCCATACTTGTTTCAATTACCTGAGTAACAACTTAAGACTATCTCTACAGATTCAGGCCTTTTAAAAAAACCTTTCCTTGAAGAAAAAGTCCTAAAGACACAACTGCATTTTGGACTACTCTGAGATTCTTTGATTTTATACATCCCTGGTGTTGAAATGCTCAGAAGTGACTCACCTGAGAAGTCTTAATGACAGCTGCAATATTTCATAGTTCCCTGACAAGACACATGTACAGATGCAGCCCAAAGTAGCATTTGACTTGTTGGCTCCATTTATCTCATTTACTGGCCCTTAAGGCCCCTTTCAGCATTACTGCTTTCTAAAATAGCTCTTGTTAAATATTTTATATTTGGTTACTATCCCCCACATTGAATTTCATTCCATTTTCTGTGTATCCTTCTGGATCTATGAAATATTTGGTATTGACTTGTGTGTCAGGGATGATGTTTTAATGTGTGCAGTTTAAATATCAGATAAGAATCACATTTCTGACACATTTAATGACAATTTCTCATGAATATTTTTATGTCCCTAACATTGTGTCATGCTATCATCCCCACATTTCAGATATTAAAAGCCAAACCAGCTACATTTTAATACTGTAATAAACACCTACAATTTTTATAATTTAAAAATTAAAAATACTAAGTATATTTGGTAATTAATGTTTCAAAACATAGGCAATAAAGGCAACAAGTAACCCTTTTAATGGTCTGTTCCACTTCTCTGTTTCAACTACTGCTACTTCTATGCTACAAAATACTATGTGGGAAACAAAGGTTTCAATAAATTAAAAATATAAAAAACAATTATCCTTGACACAATAAAAGTTCCCTCTGCAGAAACTAAACAGTTGTGTGAAGTCTGACCTGATACCTCCCAAAAAACAGATAAGAATAATAAATTCCCAGTTAATAACAAAATTCTTTATTGAAGAGCTTTATGCATATTACAGACTTTGAAATAACCTGTGGAAGAGATAAAATAATCTATATATATATATATATAAATCTGTATCATTTGGGCTCTTCAGAGGACTGGCTCATGTTTTAACTGTATCTGTATAAAGTGAAGTAACATAAGCCTTGATTTTGATGACAATCTATTAGTGTTCTTCTAATGCAAATAATAACAATCACTGCCTAGAAGCATTGTTTGGGAGATTAGAAAACTGCCAGCTGATAAGGGTAACAAAGTTAACTAAGTCTTTACTTATATCCTGTCTCTAAGGCAGTGTATTATTCTGATTAGGCTTATTTTTTGCATTTTTTCCTACTATTTCATTAACTGATAAAACTTCATTCCATATACTGAACATAGGTAAGCATTTCTAGTAATACTAGACAACCTGCAAGCAGAGGCAATTTGGTGTAATGAACACAGCATATTTCCAAATGCTTTAAATTCCACCCAGCAGAATGCAAGTAACTATGGCTTTCTCTATACTTACACTACATTTTGTCATGTTTCAGCTTCTGAAATAACAGCTCAATGAAACCAGGTTTTCTACTTCTTGGAAATTTTCTTTAAGGGTAACTATAAATTTCAGTCACAGTTACCAGTTTATCACAGAACTGAGGTGACCCAGAAGCATGTCTCTAACTAATTCCCTGGGTGCCCTCAGGTTAGCAGAACAAGATACATTCAAGAGAAAAGTCGAGAAACTAATTCAAGGATGAGGAGTTAAGAAATGTTTGATTTTTGGGTTGTTTGCTTTTCTTGTATCTGCACATCGATCAATACATGAAACAGAGAGAAGAAATTCTCTCATCTGAGGAATTTTGTAACATTTTTCAAATTAACTGAAATTTTGATGTATTAGTTGTCCAAATCAATCCAAATGCCAACAAAAAAATTACAGAGATAAACAAATTCCACATTTTACCTGCTTACCTTTTTAACTTGTGTAGCAACAGATTTCAGCACAACCACTCACACTTATGAGGTATAAAGATACTGCCATGCCTCAAACTGTCCAAGCTGCTCCAAGAAGCAGCTGAATTGAGACAGAGCAGGCATGCATTTAACACCCATCAGTATAAGCAATGCAGCCACTTCCAAACTTGCATCCTGCAAGAGGTTGACATGCACTTTAAAAGATCTTTCTCTCTATTTCAGGAGTATTAGAAAGTCCTCTAGTACTCTAGAAATAACTGCTTTGCAAAATTATGCGTGTATTTTAAAATTCATTTGACACCTCAGGTTTCCACTTCTTCACTTGACTATCAAGTCACTGATACTTAGGATTCAAGCCTCAAAGTATTACCAAAGACTTTACTAACACTATCACCAAAATATGCTGGTGTTCTCAAAGGACTCAAGGAGTCTTTAAGACAGGCAAGCAACCAGAGAACATTACAGCAGGAAGGAGGGAAAGCAGCAGGATGGAAAGCTTCTGCCATGTATTTTCTGGCTGCCATGCTCTACACTTGAGCTAGACAACTACACTCCAAAGAGTACTCAGTTGCTGTTTTCATTTCTCTTCCACGGGCATCTAAAACTTCAAATTCCATTGTCACATACTGAAAGGGCAGCAACAAGAGGGATACTGGAACAGGAGACTGTGGGTAGGTTTTTGTGATACAGAAAATTTCTGTCAAAGATTATCATTGAAACATGATACGAGCTGGCAAAGCCAACAGTCAAACATCTCCACTTTGTGGACTGCCCTTCCAGCTTCGCAGCCTGCTGAGGGTCTGTTCCCACATTCTGACTCCCAAATTTCCCTTGTGGGAACCTACAGCCTGAGCTCTGCCAGCTGTCCAGAGTCCAGATGCACCTACATGAGTCCATGCATGGGAACTTTTTTTTTCATGACTGCACAAATCTGAAGCTTTGGAACAAAATAATCTGAAACCATTTGAAAATGGCAACTCACTGCTATTTCTCTATCCAGAAGCTTCTTGCCATATGAGTGGCCACAATTCAGTTTCTCAAGAGCTCTTACTGTGCCTAAAAGAGAAACTTAACTGAAACTGCAGGATTTGACTTAGCTTTCTGCAAAACCTGAAGGGACATGTGGATTTTTTCTTTTTTTCCAAACAGAAGGTACTTAATAACTCAATCTAAACTGTTACAGAAGTAATTAATGAACAAATAATTCTACACAGATTTAAGCAAAAACTCAGTTGCTTTAGACTTCACTTATTATAGCTATTTAACATTAATAAGCACTGTTTGAGTTGCAAAGCACTTGCAAATAAATGTGTTTATTTTATTGCATGTACAGCTGTAATGGCTGTTTTTGCCATTATTAGCCACCAAGCAATGTATAAGATATCTAGAAGAAAGCTCAAAAAATTCCACTAGAGTTGGGTGGTGTAGTACAGAAAATACTTTCTATTTGATTTTGTATTAAAAAGAAATTGGATATCACAAGTCTAAAATGGTGATGTCAGAAAGATATTTTCAGAGATATTGCAGAAGACTGCCTTTAGAGAAAAGATGTCAACAAAAAATGAGTGACTGAAATAATGTGGAGTACTTCAGACATGGACAAAAGGTACTAGGGATCAGAAATGAGTTATTACACTCTAAAACAATTCAATAAAAATCGAACTGTAGTGCAGTAATCAGAAAATGTATTGGAAAAGAGATAGGTTATAAAAAGAAAAAGGAGCTTTCAAGTACTGTAGGCTATTAGCTACTACTGAGAAATCTGGATTCAAGAGATTATATTTTTAAAAAAATATGCACACAACTAAACACAGATGAATTTGCTGTTCAATAGGTAGTGAACTATAAAAATTAAAAAGATAGACTGCAGACAGAATTACAGTCTAAAATAAAAATAATCAATGCAACCATCAATAGGAATTCTGAAATGAAAACTGTACTGGCTGAATACACAACCACACAGGCTTCAGGAAGAATGACTCAATTATGTTTTACCCCACAGGCAAAGACATAAAAGATAGTTGTAGACACATTGAACACATCACAGAAAAGCATTTGGGCAGTGCCCCTTGTTGCAGAGGAAGAACAGCAATTCTAAATAGTCAATAATTAGAGATGCCCTGGAAGAAATACATTTAGGCTCTGATGCCTTTGGCAGAGCAGCCTTGGCCCCTGCAGCCACTGTGCCCACCTTCACAAATGCTCACCAGCACATGCTGCCCACAAACACACACAAAATGGGAAGGGAGGCCTTCCTTTTTCCAAAGCAACAGAGAAGCACTGGAACAACTCAGCTGGGAGAGAGAAAGGCTGAGGATTTTTTAAAAAGGCACAAAATGTGAAGTCTCATTTCTAGTCACATATGCTTCCTTATAAATATATATCACTATCATCTTCCTTATAAAAGGAAATTATGTAATATTCTGGAAGACTTTTCGGCCTCAACAAAAATTTACAAGTACATAAAAATAAATTTGGAGATTTTCCCTTCATCAGGAGCTTTATCGCTTTACAGCAAATGTTCCACCCCCATCTGTGATCAGCAGCATAACCTAAACCTTTCCATGATAATCAAAAGGTGCAAGCATCCACAAGTTGTTTTGTCATAAAGAAAATAACCAAGAAGTCTCTAGTGCTGAGCTGTAAATCTTGCATCGCTCATCAGGTTCCACTGACAGTGCACAGCTCACAAGTAGCTCTCTTATTCAACAATTCAAAGAGATTCAAGTAAGATTCATTTCAAGCAAATTACATCAGACACTGATTGTGTAACTGGAGGTATGTTTATACCAAATTATGAAGAAAAACATAAATTCCAGGCATGTATTATGACCCCACCACTTCTGCCAAAGAAAAATACTTGCTCTAAAAGACCTTAGTGTGATTGGGCAATAAAAAAGTTCGCTGTCTCAAAAGCACTGTTTGGAGAAAAATTAATCAAACAGGAAAACCCAAAGTTTTACTTGACACTGATCTTGAACAAAGCAATGAGAAGTCCAGACAAGTCTGAACAACGCTTACTGTGACTTTGGTATATATAAAAGGTATGTATCAATTCATAATATACATTTACTCAAAAATAAATGTATATTATGTAAGCAGAGAGAAAAAAGTTTAAAAGCTACATTGAAAGATGAGAGTAAAACTCTTTCAATTAAATGGGAGGAGTGCTATGAATCATAATACAATACACAGTCTAGAAATACCTTAACTTTTGTCCATTTGTTACATGCTTTTGAGATCTTTTAACAAGGTTTCCAGCAAAAAAGCTGAACAACCCTTACCTGATGTCCTAGGCCATCCTCGCAGGTATTTCCTCCCACACAGATATCTTTTAGGATATGTGGTTTCATGGAATCAAAGACCATCCCCAGCTCCCTTTCTGGATCACCCAAGGCAAAGAAATGTGGTTCCTTTACAACAAGTCTCTATGCTGCCAGAACAGCTCCTGGCCAGCAGCTCTTGATCAGGAGCTGACATGCACTGCTCAGCTGAAAGTCACTGCTGGGGACATGGTAAAAAAATCTACAATCTACAGATCATCTGGGGTAGAAATTTAAGACAAAGAAAAAAAACACTGGCAATATAATTAGTCATCAGAATATGTGAATCTGATTAAAATATTACTCAAAAACATCTGTTAGGGGAAAGAAGCAGCCTGCAGGAATTATCCAGTGCTCCCGAACCCATATTCTAGAAGAGCTAATTGTACACATTTCCTCTTATGCTCATGTTACAAAGTGTAAAGTGAGGGCATAGAGCTAGATAAAATTTGATAAAGAAAATTAATATACAAAATGCTGAATTTTACTTTGTAAGCCCTTCATATAAAAGCAAGTTGAAACAAGCAGCATTCAAAACTGTTTTATTCAGAAAAATGAACTCAAATTTCATGTAAAACTCATTCCTAACCTATTTTCTATTGCAGAAAATAGAAATAGGTTAATACATTTAGTTTAGCTTTCACTTTTAGAAGAGTACGAAGACTGCAGCCATAGGAAGCAGTCACTACATTTCTTCTAGATGAAAGCTATTTGCTATTATTAATACTCCCCTTTTGTAATATGGGGATATGGTAATATTTGTAATCCTGAATAATACAGATTCATGCTGATCTTCATCTTACTTCCAAGCCCAAAAGGAAATGACATACTAACAAATTTGAAAATGTAAGAAAATACTTCCTCATGTAATTTAACACACAATGAATTAATGGGTAAAAATAAAAAAAAATTGGAAAGGAAGAATGAACAACCTTTCTCATCCACAGAACAATAAATTCTTAGATCTCACATAATCAAGAAAATGTAGTATTTAGATTTCACCTTGCTAGACCCTAAAATGATAATTTTTCAGTATTTGTCACTTCTGTGTCCTTCCTGTACTCATTTGCTAGATACCTTTTTATTTCACTTATGCTATTACAGCTTGGGCAAGTCAGAAGGAGTCCATGAAGATGCTCAGAGAGTTGGAGCTAAGGAGACAGGCTTGGGGTAGAGAAGAGAAGGTTCTGTGGAGATCTCAGAGCATCTCCCAGAACCTAAAAGGGCTACAAGACAGATGGAAAGGGCCTTTTGACAAGGGCATAGAATGAATGGACAAGGGTGAATGGCTTTAAATTGATAGAGGGTGGGTTTAGAGGAAATAATAGGACATTATTTCCCTGTGAAGGTGGAGAAGTCCCACAGGGGCTTCTGAGGCTTCTGACACAGAGAAGCTGTGGCTACCCCATCCTGGAGGTGTCCAAGGCCAGGCTGGATGGGGCTTGGAGTAACCTGGGACAGTTGAAGGTGTCCCTGCCCAAGGCATGAGTGGAACAAGATGATCTTCAAGGTTACCTCCATTCCAAAACATTCTGTGATGTGGCAGCTGTAAAGCATTTTGCTGTGGGGATGGAAAGCTCCAGTTCCCTTTGTATTTAAAACCATTCTGGCTGATAGGGTAAGGAACCAAATGAGAGTAACCTGATCTCATTTATCTACCAGTCTTAACTGTAATCTTCCATGATCAGAGTTCACAAGTTTTCCCTTAGCCTTATTTTGCACTAATGATATTCAACTTTCAGCTTTAACAAGAACATCCGAAACTGTGATGAAAAACAGATTCCAACTGGTAGAAACATCAATAATTCAAGACATATAAGGAAAATTGATTGTCTTTCAAATTAAACTAAATAATTCCAAAGGACATACATATAAAATACGACTATAGGTTTTTTCTGGAGATCACATTGCTGGTCTTCTAAAATATGCTAAAATTTAACCAAAAGAGATGAGAAGCAAGAAGTACTGTAAACTTAATAAAACAACATAAATAAAGCATCAGGATAGACATGCTGACTGTTTAGAATGGAACTGTTCCCAGTAACACACTTGTCCAGAGATGTCCTCCTGTAGAATTCACAGTAAATGCTTAACAAGAGAAAAAGTATTTTGTTCAGTATTTGCCTGGTCTCATAAAGATTGTGAAATGAAAATTCAGACAATCCTTACACTTCTGCACTGCAGCATCCTAACAGAAAGCAGACATTTATCTGTCTATCCCATCTCAGTTTTCACCCCTGTGGCAGCCTAGATAAACTGAAGTCCCAAGAATTGCAGAATCACTGCAATATATTTTTGTACTGTAAAATATTTCTAGAGATAATTTTCCTTTGCATTCATATCCAGAATACTGAGAAAATAAAAAGAATTTAAATGAAAGAAGGAGTGATAATTTATATTGCTGCTGTCTCCTTAGGACACATCCACCAAACTTCCTGCATCACATGGGAGGAAAGCCAAGAGATTTTTTTCTGAGCTCTAATGACAATTTACTGATTTCTGGAATAAAAATTAGACCTGACTCTTCTCCTCAAGCTTTCCTTCATCTCCTCCTTCACAGCCATGAAAGAAAAAAAAAATCTGCAGGGATAAAAATGACACAACCTTGTGCAAATGCACTGATAATTTTTACTATGCTGCGGGCAAAGGTCATTTAGATTCTGGAACACAGAAAGTAGTTCTTCTCAATTCTAAACACTGGTCCATTATCTTTAATGTAAGATACTAAATACTGATATCTGTCTTTAAATTAGTGTTCATTGTGCTTAAAAGACAACCACAAAAAAGGGAATGTTTTAATACTCTGTACTGATTTTAATAGACCACATTGTAAAGATTTAAACAGCAGACATGCAGATGCAATGCCCTTGGTAGTCAGAAAAAGCAATAAAGATGGCAATTTTAAAAGGCAAAATTTGCCCCACAATACTGACAAAAAAGTCATTAGCTGAATTTCCATACATAAACAATGTCATAAATGGCTTAAATACTGAGGGCACAAGCTCAAGACTTGCATGATATTGCAGCTGAGGTGATGCTGCAGTACTTACAGAAGCATCTCACACTTACCCAAAGCAATTCAGATAACTTACATGCTACCTTCGAGACAGTAACATTTCCAAAGGAACCACTCTAAGGTCAACAAAAGCATCTTACATTCTTAACAACTCCAGCAGAGCAGTTACCATGTCAGTGAATATGCCAGTGCTCCCCAAAAGGCACTGCTATGTTACTGTAGGGGTTCACATGCTTCTTTTCACACCAAGCAGCCTTCTTTGAAATAACAGCAGAAAAAACCAACATAAACACCACCTAAAAACTAGAAGATCAAAAAAACTTCACAACAAAAGCAACAGAGGTCTTTTATTAAGGGAAGATAAGTGGCCCTTTTCTGTCAAATACCTGAAAGTATTATAAATCAAATATCTGACAAGCTATAGTAAAATACGGAAGTTGAAGGAATTTCACCACGGGGGCTTTTGCATTTTATTGATGAGGTTGCCTTAATCTATTACGTGCCTTGAAAGATCTGATAGGCAGGAATGTACAAACAAAATGCAACCCATACCACAACAAAAAGGCAAAAGAAAGCATACCACAAAGACAAAAATATTAAATGAAACAGAGGGAATGGGATTAAGACCAATATTTGCCTTTATATTTTCAAGGCTACTTACACATATTTAACCTAATGGGTCTACTTGCAAATTAGTAATTCCATTTCGTAATTGCACTACTGTAAATAGAGAGTGCCAGGACAGGAGCTAATGGATATGCTTCAGCCATCATTATTAAAAACACAAACCTGCATAAAGAGGCAGCCACATGCCCACTTCTCAGAGCATTGTTATTGTAATTTAGCTGTTAGTAATAATTTCCTGGAGAAATGAGAAAGCCAGAGATCAGCTTAATGTCTGACTTGTTTACAAAATAACAGTAAATAACAGCAACATCAATCGTAATGTTGTCACTTTCTTACATTAAGTACATGACTTTTATGAAGAGCCAAATTCAAGCCTAATTTAAACAGGTGTGAATTCACAGTAGTTCTACTGACACACACCATGCATTAAATAAAAGCCCAGTCCTTAGCTAAATGCTTCCCATGTCTGCATAACTACAGTATTCAGAAAGCTGTGTTTCTCATAGAGCATCAACCATTCTAGTATTTCCTTTACTAATTAAGTACCTTCATCCCTTTAACAGACGCTTTTAAGATACTGAATATGAAGTGCAAAGAACTAAGGTAACTTGTCCAAAACTCACCCATCTGTCCATTAATCAAAATGAAAAATCCCCAGAGACTTAGGGACAGTCAAAAGCACTGTTAAATGGATCACTGCTCCCAGGCTATAAAACAAATACTTAGATGAATCACACAAGAATAATCTTACATGTTTCAAGCTCATTAAACTCAGCTTTGATCTGTATCCTACTGAATTCTCTACTACATCCACTTATTAATATATGGCTAATATTATTATCCCATCTTTGCAGTCTGCTGTTTAAAATGTTTGTTATTGTTAGAAGTATTGTTTCAAATAGAATCTGATACCATACACTCACATTAAGAAAAAATTTTCCAACAATTTATGTGGGCGGGAAAAAAGGAAAAAAATTCTTTTTACACAACTGTGTTTTTCCCCTTTTTGCTTTGTTTTTGAAAAGACAAGTATGTTATTAAAAAATGTCCCCTGACCAGATCTCACAAGCGATCTAATGCTACATTGCATGACCAGTGCTATTTCAGCCTGTACTAACACCCTAATTTCTTGCCTACAAATCTCAAAGAAGTCATTGTGAACGACAGCTAATACTCAGTTGTCATAATTCAGCCAAAGAAATTGAGCAGGAATCTGGATCAAAGACAAGACTGCATTTCACAGTACACTCACTCCAGCACTGGGAATTCTGTAATCTCCAACTGGTTGTCACTGAGGTGTAGAGAAAGTGTAACTAATTGCATAAAAACATGTAGATGTCAGGAATGAGCCAAACAAGTCAGACTTAAAACCATGTCAAAGCAATATGACAAAATAAAAAAGGTTAAAAATTGTGTTATTGCAGGAATGGCTGAAGTTCTGTACTAGCTCTCAGCTGAATTGCAGCAGCTAAAAGTAAAATAGTTGATGCCTGTGCAGATGTGCCAAATGTGGCTCAAAAACAGACTATGACATGGCATAAATGCACTTGAGGTCAAATTGCTCACGTCACAGCTGCACAGACATCCTATAAAGGAAAACATAAGAACTGAAGGAACTACAATGAGGAAGGTTATATGGACACAAAATGGACTGGGCTGCTCTTTAGTACACTACCTAGGATGGGAGGCAGATCTGTGTCAAGATATGAAATTTTCGGGATATAACTGGAGATCACCCTTTCTGCAGATCAGGTTTGTATCCTCTTCTTGACCACATACCCCAGAAAAATAAACAAAGAAATAAACATATTTGCCAGCTCAGTAATCTGGCAGATGAAAGCACTGAACTTGTCTGCAAGTGTCAGACACCACTGTACCAGGGAACTGAGGGCAAGTGCAGTCTTCAATGGAATAAAGGAACTATTTCAGATATGGTTATTCTGTGGGGTTGCTGTCTGAAATTTACATTCACACACTGACTGCCGAGTAACACTGTTTAAATTGAGCTATTTATACTGTATCAGAGATAAGCAATGATCCCCAACAAATTGGTCATTCATTTTGTGCAGTCAATGTATGTTTTGCTTACCCTCAGGCAAAGCTGAAGGCAGTCTGTGCACTAATAGGCTATTATTAGTTGCCATTAACTTGACAACACTAAATGGGAACGTTGGTGTTTCATACAATCTGTTCAATGCTGCCAAAACAATGAGTGTGTTTTAACAGTGATTACCACAGAGGTGGTGTGTCTATGAAGGAAAACAGTCCTCATATTCTCAAACTGGGCTACCCAGAATAAATAGAGAAGTATATATCCTGTGCCAGGGAACCTCAATCTAGATCTTAGAATGAACAGGAGAATGTCAAGAAGTAGCTAAAAAAGAAGAAAATTTTACAAAGTATATTAGCTTCCAATCAATGCCATGAAAGCACATCTACTGGAGTCCACACACCATTAATTGTTCCAGTGTTACCACAAAAAGACCTATTCTGCATTTGTAGCAAAACTGTGCTCATAGAAGAAGAAAAAGAATTTAATCCAAACCCAAAACCCTACTGACCCTTTTAAAATATGGACAACAACGTTTTCTCAAATCATGCAACAACTCTACCTTTCTCATTAATTTTAATTCAGCTCCAAATAGCTGCATCAACATACCATTTTGTCAATCCCTTGAAATCCAGAATTACTAAATATTTTACAGCAATCAGAAAGTATAATGGAAACTAATATTTCATGTACTTCCAGCAACAGATCTTATGCACTCTCCCATTTCACACCAGAGTAGTTACTGGTGAGTGCAAAAAAACCACATTTCCATGGCAGAAACTGACATGGGTAAATGCAGCATATATATCTCTCTGATAAAGCCCCTGGCACAAAGGACTGTATAGAAACAGGAAGATGTGCCATCTATGACATAATTCAAATAGAGATTTATGAACTTCTGTATTCAAAGAGTCCTCTGTTGCTGAGTGCCTACCCAGATGAAAAACACACTACCCTCTGGAGTAGGAATCTTGGCTATGAACTTACCTGTGAAATAACAAATAATATAAACAAATATAGCTTGAACTGTGGTGTTCAAATTTATGCAGACATTAGCTTTCAAGACTGTAATTATTATAATGATTCAACACCACAGGAAGCAGTGTTTAGTTGGCCCTGCTTGGAGACATCAAAACAGTTCAAGTGAACTTGTGCTCTGTTTCTCACTCTTCCAACTTGGTCTTGCCCTTGTTTTCCTCTCCCATTTATTTAGTTAAAATTGGTATTCAAGCACCTCAGGCATGAATCTCTGATTTAAAAATTGTTATAAGGCTTACAAGAAATGAAATATTAAAGCCACATGCAAAAAGACTACTCTAGCTACAGCAGTTTAAATTGACTACAAACATTCTCAGAGACAAACCTTTAGAAGAAACCATTCTTTGACAGGGAAGCACAATGATTATGTGTCCCTATCTTAACAACACTTAACCCATGGTTCTTGCTACATCTGTGCAAGATGATGAAGATGCACTATTTATAGTAATTTTCATCTACAGAAGATTACTTATTTAGTGGTACATGTACGACTAAGCAAAATATCATCAACACCCAGCTGCATCACTGCACTCCAGACTGAAATACAGAACTCTGTTATGTGCTTAATTTGCTTTCAATACTTCTGCTTCCCAGCAGCTTACAGGAGAAATATGTATTTCTTAGTCTAACTGGCACAAGTATGCACATTCCTTCCATGCAGCATTCCCTTTCAACCACTTCCAGAGTCAAGGGGTGACCAATTCCAGGCAGACCAGATTCAATTCCTTCAGCCACCATCTATAACCCAATGTCTTAGGAAAACACAAACACGCAGCGTCCCTCAAGCCCAAACAAAACTTCCCTGTGCAACAAACACTTTACAGAGGATGGATCCCACAGAAGCTGGAAGCTGGAAGACAGGCAGCCATTGCACAATGGAAATGGGGTTCCAGCAACACAATAAAATGTGATAGCACAGGATGCTTAATCCTCAAAGGAATATTTAATTAGAAACAAGCCATGCACTAATATCTATTTTTTAACCTCAAGTAGATAATGTAATGTTTTTGAGCCTATATTGGACATTATTGTTAGTATTGGCAGACATCCAGGTGAAATTATACAATTATGAGCTTCATCTTTGATAAATTCAAACATGCAAATACAGAAATGCCATCTATGACTGAAACCTCTTTCAGTTATATTAACCTTATGACTACAGAGGCACTAAAATATGTCATTGTCAACAATGAAATGTCAATATTTAATGACATCTAGACCTGCCGTAACATGCAGCTAATAAACACAGAAATTAAAATATCAGCTAAGCTTATTGATCTTAAGCATGATAAATTTGTTTACTTACTATACTTTGTAAGGAAACAGAGTAGCTTTTAATTAATTTTAATGCAGAGATAAAAAAATATGAATTCCCCATGTTATTTATTAAATAGACATTTTTCCCTTCTGTGACACACTAAATTTTAAGAAGAGCAAACATATACAAAAATCCTGAATGAGAATGAATATTTAGAAAACACATGTACACAAAAACCAAACCCATGTGACCCACAAGCCCACTCTCCATATGCAGAGAAATACAGAACTGAGATACAACAAAGACCTGTTCAGTCTGTCCTACTGATAAAGATGTGTCTTCAGGTGTAGCATAAGATTACAGGTAAATAGAGAATTTAGGACTCCAGGTTGTCTTTTTCAAGTCACCTGGCTGAAGAGCCTTAAAGCTATGCCCAGAATCCACAGGAACAATTGTATGCAAAATGCGATATAAATGCACATATATAGATTTACTTTAGAACCTAATTCATAGGCCACCAAATTAAAATGATAAACGTCTTATGACATAAAAATGAAGAATGTGGGAAAGTTATTAGTCTCTAGAAAAATGGTATTTTAACAAAATCAATGTTTCATTTTTTTGTCTTATTTTCTAAATTATAAATACACCTTACATACAACACAGGGATCTAGGAATGAAGGGGAAAAAAAGAAACAAATCAAAACAGAAAAATGAAAGAAAAAAGGAAAAGAGAAGTAGAAAAAAAGTTTTGAAAAAATTACTACTGAGTACATTAGATGCATTTCTTTATTACCATTCTCCCCATCAGACTTCCTTTCATGGTCAGTGTCAGTGAGGGACAATGCTGAGTTTGCCCGGCTTGACAAGCAGGAGCTGTGTTCCGATTTGATCCCCCTCATCCACATCCTCAGGGCGAGGTCTGGGGAGGTGCCACCTTCTGTTTCTGTGTCCACATCCGAGCCCACCTCCAGCGGGTAACTGTGCTCAGCTACCCCATGTAAGTCAGTTTGATAGCCAGAGCACAGGATATGGGGAGTCTCGCAGAATTCCACGTCTGGAAAAAACAAAAGTTCAGAAAAAAATGTAGCAGTGAAAAGCAACATAACTTTGCTTTTCTTTTGGAGAATCTGTTCTGAGAATTAACACTGTTCACACTATTAGAAGACTTTTTTTGGTTAGTGACTTACTCTGCTATCTAATCTACTCTAAGTATAATACAACTAGAAGAACGTATAGTGAAATATATAGTGCTGCTCTGTAACTGTGCCTTTTTATCTGGTAGAAATATGTATTATAGCTCAAATGTACACACCCACACACTGATAGTTGCACATCAATTTACAACTGAAGTGAGCATCTGCAAACACAGACACTTTCTCACGTTTTGCCAGGAAGGCAGCAGCTCTAAATTAAACTCAGTATGTTTTTATCCTAGGGGAAGGGTAGCAAATTTGCCAATAGGGATTTTACAAAATGATATTTAAAATATTTGGTTTATCATGGAAGACAAAGAAGGGTACTTACCATTGGCTTGCTCTTTGAGAGTGCTGTCCTTGCATATTCACACCAGTGGGTTTAGGTTCTCCAGTGCTGGTGGCCTACTGGAACTTCCTAGAAGAGCAGTGACTACTAGGACTGTACAAGGGCCATCTCATGACACCAAACCATCTGAGATTTGAGAGTTGTACAGTGCTACAAGTTATTCTTACTGAACACTGCAGCTGCTGGGCAGCAGAAATCCAAGGACAAACAGAAGGTGGACAGGACCCATAATGTGAATATGCAGAGGAGACAATCTCGAAGAACTACAGGTAAGTAATACACATCAACAAATTGCAACTTCCTTTGAGGTAGCCTCTGCATATTCTCACTTGTGAGAATCCAATTACAACTCACAGGGACTGTGACAGGGAGTTCTAATTAAATAAGGATTACAGAACTTCACTCCCTAATTGAACATCAGACCTGGGATGGCATCTTGAGAGACTAAATACAATATCAAATATGAATACAGTATTCCAGTTTCTAGAAAAGAAACACTAGAGACAAGAGTCAGTGATCAAGACTAAGGACAAATACTCTTTTCTACTAGTCATCCTAACTAAAGCTTTAATTTGCCAAACTAATCCACCTACCAGCTAGTGAGAGCAATGATTCTGATTTTAAGCACTCTTTCTGAAATTAAAAAAAGCCCTAGTATTTTCTTGAAGGTATCAACCAAAACCTACAAACCAGATGCTAAAATATAAATTGAACCACCTGAGGAAATTTTAAGTCATCTGTCTCTATATATCTTTCTTTGGCCATCCAAAAATTCCTGAAGGTCCTGGCTGTAGTCTCGGCTTTGAGCTCAGGGAACAGAAACCTCATTTGTGGAGGGCAAGGGAAGAAGGTGGGCAGCAAACAGAAAAGCATGGCCACAGCCTCACTTTCCTACAGGAGTCACAGAAGGTCACCTTGTCTTGCCTGGAGCTGCTGCATTGGGTGGCCCATCCCAGCAGCACCAGTCACCACTGCTCCTGCTCCTTTTGGACACATGTGGGGATGATCCCAAGGGCTCCATCACTACTCTGATCTTTCCCTCTTCTTCACAGGAGGAGGATGTGATCTCATCAGCCCTATCCTCGAGAAGGTGAGATGTGCCTTCAGGAGCCCTGTCCTCCAAATCTCTTATAAATGCACCGAGGCTGACTCCAAGGTGAGGTGGAGATGGCTAAGAGAATACTACTCCAATACATTTGGAAGCAGTTGCATAGGGAATATTTGGCATTTAAACTCTGTCCACCTTACAATTTCAAGGTGTGATTTCAAGAAATATCATCTGATCCTTCTTCCCCTTCAAAAGAGATCTTTTCTTATTTTCACCATGTGAGGAACTTCCCCATAATTAAAAATCTTCCCATAACTTCAAGAACCACCTCAGCTGATGACAGGTCCTCAGGGGGCAAGGATGCAGGCATTTTTTTACATGGCTCTCCCTTCAGGCAGATGTCTGCCATTAGCAGCCTGGGGCCCATGTTCTCCCTGATTGTATTTGCATATGCCAAGGGGAAAATTCATCCCAGAAATCCCACAAAATGCTAATCAGGTTACACATTTTTAAGAAGGACAGAATTTATCCTTCAGTCTATATGTTAATTCCTTTTTTATTTTTTTATTTTTTTGCGGCAAGAGAATTTTTATAGTATAACTCATGTTCAACTCAAGTTTAACACAATCTATTGCCTTAACAGTCTATTTCTTAAGTATACAAGCCTTTTCAGGATTTTAACTCCCACTGGATGCATTCTCTGAAAAGCTTTTACAATGGCAGAAGTGGCTGCTGTTAAGTCTGCATAGCTAACCTTTTTACCTAAAATACTACATATTTCCACAAGGAGATAAAGTTCAAGTAGATTTATGATAGATTCAGTATACCACAAAGACACAGTCACAAGAGAAATGAGAGAACATTAATACAAAATTCAAGTTTTTGCATGACCAGAGAGAGAAAAAATGTGGCAGTTATGAAGATGATGAGAGGATTTTTTAACTCTTGACCCTCATGGTGCCAACTGTAACACAATCATTAAAAAAACAAGTACTTTATCTCACACTGATACTAATTTAGTTTTACAAAAAGTAATGCATGAAGAAATATAAAAAAATCTAATGACTAAGAAAAGGAAATAAAGCTTTGTTAAAAAAAAATAAATCAGCATTTCAATTAACAGACCCCTTTCTTTCTATGTCTAAATACAATTTTTTATTTTTAAAAAAAATAAAATTCCTCAGACATAAGCAGTTAAAGAGAAGTTGGACAGTGGTGCCTCTGCTGTTTAAGGCTGATATGAGAACTGGGCAGCTGACCTGGCAGTTCTAGCACAGCTCCAGCTTTGCTCACTAACAGAGCTACTGAAAACTCCAGGCAACTCATGAAGGGCTTTTTTATTATGCCATCAATTTAGCCAGCATTACAGTTAAAAACCTATAGTTAGGATTATCATGAAGATATAAAACACTTATCCCAGTGCATCATCAGGACTATTTCTTTGTCCACTGTGTGGTCAGGAGTAATTGTGTGCCAGCTACTCTCTCTGCAACTCTTAGTTTTTCTGTCACAGGTTTAAAAAAAAATAAAAATAAAAATTGCCCTAGTGAAAGACCATGGAGGCCCTTCTCTCCAGCCCATTAATTCTGTAAACTTGGACTTGCAGGACTTGTGGAATCTCCTCAATGTTGCCATTTTCCAAGAATTTTACTAATTTCTACCAACTAACTGGGAATATAAATAAATATTTATTTTGATAAATAAATATTCAGAACAGAGAAAAAGTAACCCAAAAGCAAAGAAGATAAAAGAAATATAAAATGAGTGTAAAAACAGTGATGGGCATGAAGAACCTTCCTTTCCAGTTTTCCTATTCACTTATGGTAATTACTACTTTGTATAAATAACAAAATGATAAATAATCATTTAAATTACTTAATTGACCTATGTGATCAACTAGAGAAAGAGCTTACAGAAAAATATAATTTATTTATAAACTGGAATAGTTTTACATCTTGCAATTAGGTGCCTTTTATGAACTCCATCACATAATTAAGCAATTGCAATTTATTGATTTTAAAAGTCTTTAAACATCACTGATTCACAAATTAATTTTATTCTTGATTCTTGGTATGAGGTGTTTCTTCTGAGGATGCACTGTGCTCAAACACACACAAAATCAATTCTCTGGATGAAAAAATACAAATTGCTCTTTCTGCAAATATAAAATTTTAAAAGAGACTAAATAGCTCAAAGTCAAGGAGAAAATATCAGTCCTGGAATTTTAAATCCATGATACATATCTGGCCTGGTGTCCTCTTTCAGACTGGAGGGTTTTTGAGAACACTGGAAACATCAGAGCTGGGGAAGAGAACAAGGAAGGAACTCCAGAAAGGCAAATAACACACACTAACCTGAAAAGCGTCATGTTTATAGCTTATATCTGAGAGAGCATATTGGGAATGCAAGGGAAAAATATCCCAAAAATGCACTTTTGTTAATGGGTTGGGATTTTAGTGTTACACCACAACTTGGTGTATATTTTTTCACACTGAACTTACTCCAGTGCTTTAATCTGCAGTGGATTATATGTGCTACTAAACAAGCAGAATGGCAGACCAGCTACTCATGGTATAAGAGACTCACAGACTTTGGGAGGGAGGGAAGGAGTGAGGAAGAAATGTAAATTAGAAAAAAAAAAACCCTGAAGTTTGCCTTCATTTTTGGAAGCAATATATATGCATTCTCCTAAATGAGAAATTTTGAGGGCTATTGAGCACTTTGCTAAATTTCATGTGTTCAACAGCCCTTAAAATTTCTCATTTTTCACCTGAGGACTGTGGCTTACTGGCTGGTTGCTGGACTTGAGAATTAAATGTGCAGAGATCTTAAGCTGCTTTATAAAGGCATTCATGAAACACAACCTGCTACATACATTTTTTGAATGCTTTTGTGTATATGTTTTTTGTTTAGTCAAAGATCTTACTTGTTTCCATGTTGAAAGCATACCAGATCTTTCCTAGAACAATATAATTCAGAGACATTAAGCTCCAGTAACTGTCCATACAAAGGTCATTGAAGAAGCAGCCAAAAATCAATTAATTTTCAAAACCACATTACACTGAATATTAATTTGTTTTAGAAATCTCATGTTTATCACCAATTGCATTATTGCTACAGTCTGGAACTGTTTCTCTGCTGAATATATTTTAGTAAATAAAAACTGATACACATATTGCACATAAATAACCATATAAAATACACCATTTGATTTTTATACATCTATAGCAAATGCATTGTATTGCAAATTTTATTTTGCTGTATTTCAACTTTTCCTTGCATTCTCTTATTTATGTAGCTCACTTTCTTACATTAACCTCCAGTTTCCAGCAGAGATGATAGAAAGTTCAAAAATATCAGTAATAACAATTAAAGGAGGAATAAAGGAGGAATCAGAGTTTGTTACAACAATAAGGAGTTAAATTTGCAGGTTAGGCAGCTAAGGGATTAGGAAAGGAGGCTGCACTTTCAGGAAACTCTTTGGCTTGTGAAACCTACGAAGAAGAAAAAGTCTTTATTCTTCAGGTCCTTCCCTAGAGGTACCAGAGGATGAGGTTTCCACTCATGCCTCATGGAAAATATCTTCCTAGTATCTTCTTCAGACTAATTCTACAAGTTTTAAAGAAAGAGCACAGAAGTAGACTGAATCTCTTAAATTATTCTCCTGGAGTCCTCAGATATTAATTTTTATTTTTACTACTGTTGAAATCAACATAAATATGGAATTTTTGCACAGAAATCATCTTGACCCTATGGGGACATAGATGAACTTTTTTTGTCCCCAAAAGCAGCATATTCTATTGGAGATCACTTGAAATTTTTAATGTTAGAGATTTTGTTTTTCAAGAGTTTATCAACTAACAAGATGCCAGAGGAGGCATCTTTGGAGCTACAGTGTGGATGCAGCAGGTCTCATTTTAATTTAGGAAGCAACACTCTCTGTACAGTATTGGTTAGAAATTTAATCCTTGAAATTCAAATACATCTGAATTATTACTGGCTATGGCCTTTACTACTCCATAATGTGGCTTTATGAGGTAAAATACGTCCATTCACAGGATTCTGTTAAATAGAAAATTCTACTGCAGGTACTCATAAATATCTTTCCTTTAATGAATTTTAAAGTTATAAAACCATAGCAAATGCCAGGAATTAGCATTTAACCTAAATTTCAGATAAAGGAAACCAACTTATTCTCAAATAATGGCCACACTAACTCTACCCTACTAAAGACAAGAGGGTAAAAATACAATTATCACAGATGAGAAAGAACCTCAATATCATTTGTGACGATAAATTGAATTCTTTTAGTATTACAAATGAACTAGAGTCTGGAAAAGCTTGTCTTACAATAGATTCACTTATAATTTAATTTTCCATATGCAAAAATCTGTTAAAAAGTTAAGGATTTTAAAGAAAAAATTATTTTATGTTTCTAAAAGCTCTATCATAAGAGAAAAGCATTCCAACACCAGAATTCAACAACAACAATAGAATGACTAGGCTGGAAGAGACCTCCAAGATCACTGAGTCCAGTTTTCTTTCAAGTATTTTAAAAGCTCCTTGGCTCTAAAATAATTTTTCTATTACAAGTTTTGGCATTTCCATTTGTGTTTGAGGGAAGCAATAGATAATGAATCCTGTCTTCTTGTGATTAAATTTTCAAAATTAAACCTAGAATAACTAAGACTTTCATGAAGAGCACTAGAACTATGAATCAAACTATGTCAAGCAGATTAACTAACTTTTCCTTTTGAAAGAGTTTCACATGAACAAATAGTCTTCCTCAAGATTAAGCAGCATGTGAAGCAGGTGGGTACTTTACTGCTACCTCTAGTCCAGTCCAGCATTCACAGTCCTCAACAGGCAAAGCTGATGTTGTGATTCTATCTCGTTCTCAAGTCTGTATAGCACTTCAGACAAGAAAGGCTGACAAAACAGAGTGCAGAGTACCAACATTCTTCAAAGTGAAATTACCCTCAGATCGTTGCTCTGTCCCTACAAACTTGAATTCAACTCTGCCATGCTTTTCTGGTAACAATTTCTGAAAGCAGTTAAAATTAAACCAAAATCCCTTTCATTCAAACTTCAGTTTTAGAAGTCTGTGACACCTAAGCATGTCAGGTATCACTTCCTAAAACAAGAAAGAGACAAAGATATGAAAACTATGTCTATCAACGGTTTTGATTCTGGTTTATAAAATACATTTAAAATACACTGTTTATATCTCAAAATACTGAAATTTCTTAGTTTTTAAAATTGCAGTCAAACCAGTAACTTTAGATACATGAGCACCAAAATCTTTTTAAAATAGAAGATGTGAAAAGCAGGTATCTTTATAAATTTCACTGATATAGTTTTAGAAGGCTACACATGCAAAAATCCAGAAGTCTAAACTAAATTTTAATTTTCAGGGCTGTCAATCCAGAAGTTAATTCTATGCAGCCAGTGGGCCAGGGTAGCACTTAGGCTTTAGGTCATTGTGACTCTCTCAGAGTAAGCATCTGGCAAGTGCATAACTTTGTAATAGTGGAAAGACTTTTAGAGAGCTGCTATCAACATTGATTTACCAGAAATCTTCTCCTTTACCGTTGGGACATTCAGCAGACCTGAGGCACTCAGATCACAGACAATGCTCAAAAAGAATCATCAGAGTAGCTCAGCTCCTCACCTTAACTTTCACCAGCAACTACAAAGCTCTAATATAATTTTAAAGTAGCTTAAGAGAGTATCAAGGGTACTGCTAGCCATCTTCCTTTGAAGTGACATGAATGGAAGGCAGAGAGCAAACTGAGCCAGGCTGGAGTAGAGGAAGGAGGCTTTGATCCCCTTGTGCCAGTTTCAGTGAGTGATCAGTGAATGTGTCAATTCAGCACAAGGGACCAAAAGGCTTCAGCATGACTGCACTGACCAAGTCCCATTTCTTCACATTCCAATTAACTGTTAAAAATGCTGAAAATTAGGAAAATGTATTTGCAAGGGAGAAGGTATCACCGAGAGGTCTAAGCACCTAGAGGCAAAATCCCTTAAAGGAAGAGATACCTGACACCAGCAACACCTTGTGTAGTGAGAATGGGAACCAGGGAACAGCATTTGAGCACAAGAGCACAAGAAGCAGTTAGCTGCTGCCATCCCAGAAGCAAGTAGAACAGGAGCAGCACCCTGCCCTGGGGCAATGACTGCTGGCCAGACTATGAAGCATTTTAAAACTATCTCTTAGGTGAGGCTTTCAAAAGACACTGGGTTATGCCCCAAAAATAAAACCAGAAATCTAGCTTTGTTTTGTGATTTTGAAAATCCAATCCATGAATCAATTTTTCACTGTTGAAATATTCCATTTTCCCCATAAATTTACTAACAGCTTTTTAGTGTTTTTCCACTGGAAAAAAAACTGAAATCAGACTGCAAGATGCCCCGCAATGAAACTTGGGGCAACTAAACAGTTTGATTCTGACTTATGTTTGATTAAGGGTGCAGGTATGTGCACTTCTTTTTCCTTTTTTTTTCTAGATTATGCAAAAATTTACATGTGGGGGCATGAACTTAATAAATTAACATCTACTATGAAAGCAGTGTATTTTTTAATTTAAATTGAACTGTTAAGAAACATTCAGACAAACAAATTCACCCTTCAGATAAATCTTGGAAGAGGAAAGAGAAAGCATGAGCATGTGCACAAGCTCCTCAGCACTTCCATTCACATCCAATTACATCCTGCTGTCAATCTGACATCAGTGAGAACACATGGAAGACAACTTGGCATGTCTGTTCCATTTGATCAGCCGACTGGGGACACAGCTTGTCAGTCAAACAGCCCCTCTTCCCCCCAGATCTTTTGAGGGTTTTGTCATCAAGTGTTCCATCTGATCAAGAGATGGGAGAGTTAACTGCCTTCACATAATTCTGACCACTTCTGCTTCCTCCTGTCCTCAAGTGTTCGGTTTACAAAAGAAATTTCAGTAACAGCAGTTCAAACTGAAAGGTCAGCTCTGCTGCAGTTTAATATTAGAACAATTGAATGAAAATCTTTGGGTTTGCATATTGTATTTTTACATGTACAATCACAATAACTTTTTTCAACTGCTTAACTAATTTTTTTACAAGATCTTTATTAGATTTTCTGGTATTCCCCGACATTTGTTCTTCTACACTGTATTTCTAAAGGCAATTATGTTTGTTATAAAGACTACTACATTCTGTATCTGCAACTGCAAACCACAAACCACAAAATTGTTGGGGCTTATATCACCAAAATGCATCAAAGAAATTCAGCTGAAAGTGGTGGCACCATCCCAGCTGTGTATCCCCAGAAAATAATTTTGGGGTAATCTTGCATCACTATGACATCACACAACATCATTATCAATTGAGTTAAATAAATACATCTTAAAACATGTACTATCCTAAAATGCATATCATGACTACCAAGATGAAAATTTGATACATTTTTGTCAGCATGATAAAGTTCTCAAGCATATAATACGGTATCTACAAGACTTTCCATCTCAAGATTTGATATAGAGCTCCCAAAGAGGGAAGTACCACCATCATTCCAGTGCTACTCCAAAGGGCATTAAGTATCAAAATCAAAAGACTTCTGTACATTGTCAGGAAGTTTAAACAAGTGTGAGATCCCATAATCTGGCATCAAAACTTAGCCCAGCTTTGGGAACACAGCCACAACATGATGAAATGACTCCAGTATCACTAGGAGCACTCGACTACAGTTTTTACAGCTCTAGCCCTCTTTAGTTTCCCTGCCCTTTCTTAATGAGAGTTGTAATTGTTTTAAAATACTAAACTGCTCCTTTAGACCTGTGGCATTCATTTTAGCAGCTATTCTATCCTCTGACTTTGAAACCTCCAGCCCGAGATTTAATTGTGCTTTAATCTTTCACAAAGACACAGCCATATAACTGATATGGGAAATGACAAGTCACTGACTGACACTGAAAGAGTTTTCTCTGATTCCTCGATGTTGACAATTAGCAGGCAGGCACCTACTCTTTCTAACGCAAATCAGAGGTAGTGTTGGGTATCTACAACTAAAACCAAATCCCCTTCATCTTCATATAAATAGATACAAATATATTGCAAATGTGTAGAAAAACAGCTGGGAGGCTGACTACCTAACATGAGAGAGCTCAAAGTTGTTACCAACTTTGTTAGATAAATCCTGAAAAAGGAAATCAGAAAATGAAATAATTTGTATCTTAACAGATTGAAAGCCAAGGAAGAACTGCCTACAGTATTACACTGCCCATAAAATCTGCTTCTAAAGTTTTCCAGCATCTGCCTTTCAGTCATTTATTTGTGGAACAGAAGCTGCACACTGGTGTCTTTCTTCATAGTTAACATACCTTGGGTGCTACAGCTGTGAGCCTGTGAGCTCTCCATAATTCTTGGTTCTGCAAAGGTGCTCGATCAACGATGCTCAGGAAGAGTCAAAGTTAAGAGCCTGCGCTGCAGCTGAGACTAACCCAAAGAAAATAAATCAAACCCAAATGGCACTAACATATTAACCTACAGTGCCTCTGTAAACTCTGTCATGCCCTGAAGGAAAGCTTGCCATGGGCTGATAAGCACAGCTCACACTCTGTATTGCCAGAAATACTTTGTGCCTTGTTATTAAAATATTCACACAGTTGGAGGTGAACTAATTGAGGCAGTGGAGACAGTAACACAGAAGGCACTTAAAATGTAATTAAGCCATGATCAGAAAAGGGGCACATAAGGGATAAAGCACTGAAAACAGAGACTCCAGAGAAAACACCAGATTCGAACAAAAATGAGAGCAACTGTGTATTAAACCATGTTCAACGACATTTATATGTACTGCTAAAAGAATCTGTGCAGAATTCAAACACTAAGGCCACAGATGATCAGGAAAAAGCACAATATATACATTTAGTTTAGAGGAACTTCATATACTTTAATACATGCCAAGGGGACAGGTGGTTTGAGAGGAAGAGGGCCCTACCCTCACCTGAGCAATCCTCAATCATGCTGGAGATCTAAGAACAGGAATGCTATAGGAGCATTCAGTGTCTGAATTATTTCAGTTTTATTCTGTGAAAACACAGTTTAGCTCTACTGTTGGCTGTTCTGTAAGGACTGCAGCAGCAACTGTTTCCTCCGCTGAAAAGTCCAGCTCACACATGAACTCACTATATTAAGGAGGGGCGGAAAAACCCCCAGAACAAAAAGACTTAAACCATGTAATTATAAACTTCACAGTTTTAACACATGCAGCACATTCTCTTTGTAATAAACACTGCATTTTAGAGGTACTTAGAGACAGTCCACAGAATTAAGTGTCTATTTTTCTTTCAATTTAACTATTTTACAGGGAAAAAACGTATCAGAAACCCCGCCAGGCTAATATCCAGTTATGTAAGCTTCTTTTTTTTTTTTCAGATCAAGAAAAAAAGGAACCTATGTAAAAAAGTTTCTTCTAGCAGATAACACTATGTGTTAACCCTTTTCCATTGTTTTTTCCTATTAAATTTGTTTCATTCAAATATGCCAAGTGCAGAGTCTTTACAAAATCCAGTTCCCCATAGAATGTACAAGTCACATGTGGATTTTGCCTTTTTTCACAATTTTTCCATTTAGTATTGTCTCATTTCCCTACCAGCTGCTTCACCATTTCCTGAGCTGCACCATCTCGTGCTGTGTCCAATATTAGACACAGCAGTGACAGAGCAAATGGGAAATAAACAGCACAGCTGATCAGGACAACTGGCAAAGGATGCAAGCAGCACATCCAGAAGTGGCTGTCAATGAAAAACCCCCAACACATTTGGTTGTAGGAGATTAAAAAAGGGATCTTTAAAAACACAGTAAGATCCTCGCTGACTTGACTAATCAGATAGAGCTCTGAGAAACCAGCCTGAGTCCTGTTCCAGAGAGCACATGAACCGAGCACTGAAAAAGGAGCAGGCATTTTCAGTGCTGGCACTCCCAGTGGAGGGAGAAGGAAGGGAGGATGGACTTGAACTCAGTGAGTTTGAACACGACAGTCTTCAACCATCTTGTCAACAACATACACATTCAGAAGAGTATGTACACCCCACAACTGTCCCCTTCCCACATCTCCCTGCTTTTCTTCAATTCAAAATGAGGAATCAGTGGACAAATGCTGGGACAGACAACTAAACACTGAGTGAGAAGCAACCTGTCAGATGCTCTGCTACTGACCAACTGAAGAGATACTGGCCAGAAAATGCCACAAGTCAGTATTTTCCTGTTTAATACAGTTGACTTCTTGCTTAGACTATCTTGCTGAAATTACAATGGACACATTTGCTAAACATGTTTTGAGGCCATTTTTAAAAAGTAACGATACAAACATTGTAAAATTGTTCAGAATGTTGTCAAAGACATCAAGTTTGTAAATGCCTCATTTGCAAACAATCTGCTGCTGAACTCTAACCAGTTCAGACACTTACTGATCTCTTACCACTGTAATTGTAGCCATTTAGCACTTCTATTCATTTATATGATAACAATAACAACAGTAATAATATTTACTTAGAGAATAGAAAGAAAACAGTATTTATGTATATTTTTTATCCTTTAGTAGGATCTATTAGCCATTAAAATGTATTTTATGCACATAATTCTTCCAAAAAGATCGTAAAATTAAACTGAAATATAGGTACTTGCTAGCAACATTATTCCACTCAATTGACAATTGGTTAAGCCATTACTACATCCAGTTTAAGGACTGAGATTTCTTTTAGTAACTACAATCTTGTAGAAAAACTTAAAAATCCTGAAATATATTGTCTGGACACTCAGTTGATCACATTGGGTATCTAAACTGGAGCACCAAGTTACAGCAAACAAGTGCCTTCTTGGTGGCCCCTGTGCTGTTAGCTCAGGTCAGGGATTTAGGGAAGCACATGCAAAGATGAGTGGTAGGTACCTCTCTTCTTTTTCCTAAAGCATTGCATAAATGAAGAGTTTTCTAACCCTTATGATGGTCATTTGACCCAAATCTGATAGCACAGATGATGGAGCATTATTAAAGCATGAGGAATCATAAGCTCCATGCTGCCAAAACAGTGACAGCAATGATGGGTTGCGTGAGAAGTTTGGTCTGTGTGAGTGGAGCTGTTCAAGGATGACAATAATTACCTGTGAAATGAATATTCATCACATGGGTGAATTCAAGGCTGAATAATATTTCACTGGATAGCTGAGATAATGTTAGGCAGAAGTTGGCCAAAGCTGACACAGCTCTCTTTGTACCGAGGTCTAGTGCAGCTGTATGACACACAGATGGGTGCCAGGAATTCATGAACTGGAGACACAGCCTGCAGCAGGCAGAGCTACCCCCCATTACAGTTTGTAAATACAAGCTAAATAGCTTTTTTATTCCTGAATGTATGCCCATCCCTACACCAAGAAATACATCACTGCAATTATTTCTGCAAGCACTAAATAGCATTGGGGTACCCAACACCAGCCCTTCCTTTTCTCCACAACTCCAAAATCTCTGTCAGAGAACACCTTCCTTCTTTACAGTAATAAAATTTTTCAGAGGTAACCATTTCTAAAGGTACAGCCAGTCTCTGCCAACTTCTTTGTGAGCAGCACAAGCCTCCAGCCAGCTGAACACCTGGCAACTGCCCCAAAAGCACAACAGCCACCACTGAGGGACTGAAACAGGACACTTTCAATTTTTAATGTTTTCCTTATTTTTTAATAGATCTTATCAGACTGGGGGAAAACAAACCAATCAACTAGACAACCCAAACCCCCAAAAAATCCCAAAGAAAATGTGTGCCAAAAGTCCTCAAATGCTATTAATGAAGTAGTAAAAGTGTGGGGATGAGCCAAGAGATACTTTAAAAACAGTGAAATCTTCAAGAATACAATCCAGCAGCTAGGGCATAAAGATGCACAAATAATTCAGTAAGGCTTTTTCTTTCAATTGTCTGAAAGCAGATTAGTTTCCTTAGCATACAATAAAAGTAAAACTATTAGCATCCATCCTTGAACACTAACATTCTACAGATCAATAGCCAACAATCCAACAATTAACTGCAAACTTTTAAGTAACTATTGCTACAGTATCAGCTTAAACTCACACCCACAGGCATAATTCTCACTGTTACCAGGTTGAATCATATCCCTAGAATCAACATCACAATTAATCCTTTGAGAATCTGTATGAAAACCAAACCAACCAAGTAAATCCTACAAATATTTCCTTTCCAAAGCCACTAATTACACACTTCTGCCAAAGGTTACTACTCAAGGTCACGTACTGACACACACAATACATAATTCATAATATACTCATTTGTTGTTAAAGAATAAATATTATTTTGTTATTTACAGTAGTGAAGGCAAAGGACTATTTTCATATAGAATTAGTATTAAAAACAGGCACGAGATTTTTCGTATTTTTATCCATAAACAGACATAGGAAATTAATTTTCTCCTGTATCTTCACAGCAAAATTCTACAAAAAATAAAGTCTTAATCCAAAGACCACAGCAAAATACAAAACTGTGTGTCAGATAGTTTCTCCTAGGACTAAAACCACAAACCTATAAAAATTAACGGATTAATTTATTAAGGAAATTAATAATTAGGAAATTAATTTTTAAAATCAATAAAACCCCCAAAGTATCTGTGAAAATTCCTCAAGCTAAGTTTAAATGCTGGGGAAGCAATGCAAACCATCATCAGTGTATCAGAACACCAGCTTGGTATAAGGCATTCTTGAATAAGGATGTTTAAGTTACTATGTTCAGTTTTAGCTCTACCTGCAGAAATAGTGTAAAGCTGAAAGTTCTGCTTGTGCCAGCTGGGCAGGTGAAGGGCACAGTGTCCTTCATCACAGACACAAGTACAGGGTGTTCTGACCTTAAACTATGCTGTGCTCAGTGACATCATGCAAACAGATACCCCAGTCAATTTATTACTTCTTTGTTTATTTTACTTTTTTCACTAGAACTCACTAAGTATTAATAAATACTGAACTGGCTCAGAAAATTTGGATACGTGGGAGGAGAAATGAAATATATTTAATGCAGCCAAGATATTCTTTATGTGGCTGCAGTCACAATGGGAGGAGAAATATTGTTATGCATGTGTTTTCATCACAGTTCTTACACTAGGTAACAGACATGATGGTCATCCAAGATATGCTCACATAAATGAAGATTTATCCAGTAAGAACAGGCAGTTACTTTCCTTTTTTCCTTTCTCAATTGCCATGCAAGGATTTTTTCATACCATGCCCTTCTCTTTATGAATTCTGTATCTCCTTCCAGAAGGAGTAAAAGACAAATTAATTTCAAAATCCATGCCCAAGTACAAAATGCGGAAACATCAGCAAGAGGAAATTACTAATACATTTTGCAAGCAGCAGAGGTAAATACCTCTGGGGGCAACTATTAGTCAACATTTCTAATACTTATCAATTTAAACTATTAGTTATTTACTCCAGTTACACAGAACAACCCCAAATTTGTTTGAAGTTCACAAACATGTGCACATACACTTCTGATTTCTGCCTTTCCTTTAATGTTCTGCATCTCCATATATCCCAAAAAATCTCACAAAACATTTTCTGGCTACTTTTCTGGACTAAACAGTGTAAGGTACAAGATTGTTCCTTAAAGCAATGCAGGTAGAACTTTTACTATTGACAATACTACAAACATATCTAGTGATAACAATAGTACTAACAAATACTAGGAACAGCAAATATGAAAACTCCAACAGAAACAATGTAAGGAAAACACTGGGAAGAAACTATAAAAGTAATTCCTATCTCTACCTGAATAGAATAACTGATTTTTTTATTTAGTTCCTTTGCAAGGAAAGATCAACACAGTTCACACTGGACTTCTGTGTTCAAAAAGTCCCAGCAGCAGGAGGTCCAGACTCCTTTCCCAGGTATGCAGGAAGGGTGTTTTTGGCACTTCAGTCTCAAGAGAGACGTGTCTCACTTCCAGGGGCCATGAGCAGCACAACCTGATGCTGATCTTGAACTAGTAACAGCCCTCCCTTGTCTGTAAAGCAAAGCCAACACTCCTGGCTCACAGGACTAGGCTTTTCCCTGGCACTTCAAAAATCAAGTGTGGAGCAAAGCACCTCACATTGACAAAGTCAGTGGCAACACAGAATCCAGCCTGTCAGATACTACTGTCTTCAGTTCTGAGAGAGATAGACAAGGGTTTCTATAATAGTCAATTTCTGAGTACAATATTTTGACAGTCCAGTTGCTAATGTTCTTACACATGCAACTTCTGTAAAGGTCATCAATTCCAGGACATTAATACTGAATAAAGCATAGATTTTTACAAAACTTATAATTTACATCTGATTAGTCACAGTGCTAATATTATAATTTGAATTTGCTGGCTTCCTAATAATCTCTTGGTGACTTTCACAGTCACTTTCTATTTTGATATGTGACTTTCCTAGGTCCTCAGACTGTTTTTCTTCGGGTTACAGCTGGAAGTGACTACAGCAGTATTACTCAGTATTCACATGTTTTGTTATGTAACTGGTGTTTGGGTGGGTAGGGGCAGGCAGTGAAAGAATTTTTCTGCTTGGGTCAACTATTACCTTATTCCCTTCCATGCTGTTTTAGCAATCTGAGTTAAAGCTACATCATCCAGTTGTAAAGCCTTCCTAAAGAGTGTCAGTCAGCAGGAAACTGATTTTAAACAATTTCCAATAAAACTGAAATTTTGAAAAGAGAACCTTAGATTTTAAATCACATTCACAGTTTATTTCACATAAAGACCTAAGTTCAGAAGAATTTGAGCCTCTTTCTCAAAAGAAAAACTAATTCAAGCTCTATATTGTTTAGAGTACACCCACCACACTGTTTATCCAGATACACAGCAGTGTCATCGTCTCACTGAGCTACTTCCTGACAGTTCTTTATTTTGAGATGTACAAAACCTTCTGACAGATACATAAATGAGAAACCCTGGGAAGAAATGTGATTTTTGTTTCAGCATCTGCTCTACAAATGAAGATAAGCAAACGAGATTCCTAGTTCCAGAAAATGACAGCTCTTCTTTCTTTCAAAGAGAGTGACATGAAAGACACAGGAAGAGAATGTACATTAAACCAGACTTTGGGGCAGAGGCAGAGTTGTGTGCTGGTTCCGCTGTTCTGACACCCAATCCTTGATGCTTGTTCCTATCTTGGTTTAACCCTTGCCATCTTGTAAGGAAGAGGCTCTATTAATACAACAAGAACATTTAACAGATACAACTCCAGGTTTTGACAGACAGAATTCCAAAACATTAACTCAAGAGTTTAAGCCTCTCCTGTAGATATTTCATCAGTATTCACAGGTTGCTGTAAAGGTTGCCATATCTCACAGAATCATAGAATGGTTTGGGCTGGAAGGCATCTTGAAGATCATATAGCTCCAATCCCCCTTCTGTGGGCTGGGATGGCATTCACTACATCAGGTGGCTTAGGGCCCCATCCAACCTGACCTTGAACACGTCCATGGATGAGTCCTCCACAAATACCTCAGTTCCTGTTACACCGGCTGTGTTACTGTGCATTTTCACTTTTATGTTTTCTGGCATTTGACACCATGGAAAACTGGTGATTCAGAGAAGAGAATGGAAATTGAGATAGTTTGTATCTGTGCACTGACAAATGTATTGTTAAGCTTGTGTAACATTTGGAGAATGCTTTTTTTATTCTTTAGATGAGGTTTGTTAACAGGAGATTGGAAATGCACTGTGATCCTTTGCTAGTATATTTCCTCTCTCCATGGGTTTTTTCTCACTTTTCCCTCTCTCTCAGATACTCACTTTTTAAATCAGAAGAATTACTTATGAGAATGAAACTATTTTTGATTGTATGAGGCATTTTTTTTCATAGAGATGATGGCAGCTGAGACAGGATTGGAAGCAGCTGTACAGGAATGGTGACAGCAGGTTACGAGCTTTTGAAACATGGCTGTGATCTAGGAAGGGAGCATCCACTTCAGCCTCGTGGGGAAAAAAGTGCCTGCACAATCAGTTTGCTCATGTATTTTGATTTGATGAAGGGAAGGAGAAGTATTCCCCCACGAGATTTCAAATGCAGGCACAAACATACAGTTTTCTCACCCCAGTTATTCCAAGGAGAGAAATTTCCAATTACTTGGCAAATCAAGAAAGAGTCTCTGGAAGGGGTCTGAATCTAAGTGCTGCTTTTCCTTTCCTTAGAGTTTGCAGATACTCCCCACAGAGCAGAAGGCTGCAGTCCAGGAAGCCACAGGGAACTTCTCATGGCACTGTTTTTCTCTGGGAGACAGTAACACCACCATGATTAGAACACAGCCAGCCAAACAAAGCACAGCACACCAGGAATCCCTGTTTGTGCAAGAGAATACAGGAGGAGACAATGCACTGGAGCTTTAGGAGTGTGGAGTCTTTTACTCTGCCTTGAATGTAATTTTTTTTGGACAACATGAAGCTCATAAACACTCAGAGCAGATGGTGTAACATACAGCAACAGGAGATGGAGCTTATTAGCTGTCGCTTCCTTCCGCTAGTCCACAGCCCAGAAATCTGAAGGACCTTTAAATCACCCTTTACTGAGCTGAGCCCCTTTCAGGAGACAGTACAAGGGATAAACTGAGTGCACCTACAGACATCACTTCATTATGCTTCAAGTCTCTGATCTAAAGCACACAGGTACATAACATGCTTAAGTTTTCAGAAGATTTTCTAAAATTAGCAAAACAACCCCCCCAAACATTAAAAGTCTAAGCATCTGGCATCTGTAAAAAAAAAAAAATTAAAAAAAAAATAGATAAAAAATAATCCTAACAATACAAAATACCTCAACTGCTTTAATAATAACCCTTTCTAGTAATAGCATATTAGCAGAAGTCTTCCATTTAAAAAAAAAATCGTCCTTAAATCAGAATTTCTGAGAAAGTGCTTGCAAAAATAATTGGTTTCATTTGTAACCAGCCTGCTCGTAACTTCCTCTTACAGTACCCAGGAATGCATCATTCCACTGTCCTACAATCACCTTCCACAGCAGCTCAAGGCAGAACCCTGAACAAATGACGCAGCTTAAAGGTTAAAAAAAAAAATCTCTTCCTTCATTAACCAATGAATCTCATCAAAAAGAAAACACAGGGAACAAAAGAAGTAACTACACCTAGCTGAAGAGTTCCAAACTACCCTACTTCTAAAAGACTGCATAGCAGTAGTTCTCTTAAGAGCGTTCTTTTTATTTTTGACGTTCTTTTTCTTGTCCTTCTCAAAACTAACAATCTCCCTTTCAGCCACAAACATAAAACATGTATTTCACCATGTGCTGTTTACATGTTAATAAATAGCCAATGTAATATATTTTATATTGATAGTCTTTATCACATGAGTACTAAATGGCACCCAAATATGTAACTGGCAGTGGAGTGATATTGAACTGTAACACCCTGTTCCACTGGCCACCAGGTTACCACTGGAGCTCTACCTTCTTAATAACAAGAGATTTGGGATGCCCCTCAATAAAATTTTCCCCTTCACTAACTGCTTTTTGTGGAAGTTTATGAACATAGAGTCCTAAATTCACCCAGATATGTGCTCCAAATCTCTATTAAAACAATGAAAAATCACTCTACTGGCATTGGTTCCTTTTGGGAGAGCTCCCTAGACCACAGACTTGTGGTTTGTTAGTTTGTTATCTAGCATTATACATAACAGATTAAGGGGAGAATCTAATAAAGGCTTTTTTTTCCTTTACACATAATTTAAAAATAAGGTAATTGTAACTAAAAGCACATATTACATACAGTCCAAATTCAACTCTCCATGGCCCTGGCACAGACACAAAGCAGATCTGCTGTCCTGAATGGATTTACATAATTCTGGAATCAGAGGAGAACACGGTTATTATGTAAAAAGCTTCTGCTACTTCACAGATGACAAAACACCACCATGACATTTTCCTGACAGGACAATTTCCTACCAGTGCTTGTCAGCATGCCTTTTATTTATGTCTAGGACCATCAGTAAAACTGGTTTTGACTGGTCATATGATGTTAAGATGTGTTTAAATCTTCCTTCCTAGTAAGCAGAAAATTGTTGAACTTTAATGCATAGTGAAACAGATCTCCTACTCCTGCACCTTGCAAGTAGCTTTTCCCTTCTAGGGAACAAAAGTGCTTTTCAGCACGGAAATATTTCTGTTGCCTCTGTATCCTTGCTATTGCTAGGATGTATCAGAGGGTAGAAAGAGGAATCAGATGGCAACATCAGAAAGCTAAAAAAGAGAGGATGAGACAGAAGTGGCCATAGGCTGTGGAGCTTTCTCACACTGTGACCCTGGACTCTCCATGGAGTCAATGGAGTTCATCTGATGAAGAATTTGAGCATTTAGCTGGATCTGTTTACCTATTGCTCCTGGAGATAATCTTATATGCACTTTTTAGAAAACATGTCACCAATCTGGAGCTTTACTCCACAAAACAGGTTTCCTTACTTTTTAATGGGCTAAAAGCAAAATAGGCCAATTTTTTGAGGCATCCTGTCATTTCCTACAATACTAGCAATGCTGATTTTTCTCACATGGATTTACCAGAAATTATTTACTGTTGGATTCTCCTGTGAGGAACAACTCCATTTTGCCTTGCTCATAATGCAGTTCAATATACTTGCCAGGAAAGGAACGTTTATCTAACCAGAAATTTACTGCCATATGCTCATATTGTTAACAATCAATAAACTTTATCATGCCAATGACTCAATCCCAGATAATTATCCTATCAGGAATTCATTCCTCTAAACTAGTGTTTTCTTACAAATCTATAATTAACCTAAAAGCCAGAAAGCTTTTCTGTACTTCCAGTATTTGTAGAGTACAGCTCCTTTCATATTTGCTTTGGTGGAAACAGAGAAAGCTGTGGGAGAAATCAGTTCTAATTATGTAAACATGTCACAAATAAGCTTGAGAGGCAATCTATGTATGGTGCATCTATAAGAACTTTTTCTTCCTCACAGCCAGGTCCATCAATGATTTTCCTAGAAGAGCAACATTTCTGACAACTTCTGCCAATTCTACTACTTCATCTCTTTCAAGGACAAAACTGTATGTTTACCAATTCTTCCAAGAATTAATTTACTCTGTTTGCCAATATCTCCAAACTGTATGACACTGGGTCTGCCAGGAATTTACTTTGCAAGAGGATCTTGCCAGGAGTAGATATTGCAGGTTTACATATCTTCAGACAAGAAGGACTCTGAACCTTCCAGTGACTAAGATAATGCATTTTTAGATATGCACATTATGTGCTTAGCACTGACTCTTTGGGAGTCAATGGTGCTTCATCATGAGATTTTTGTATCTGCTCACTATGAGCAAAATTTAGTTGAGTAAAATTTAGTTGGGCTTGAAAGAGTCTGTGGTGTTATTTAGTAAATCTCCAATTGTCAGACAACTGCAAGTTTCTGATGCAAGTAACACCAGACACAGAATTCAGGACTGGACTCTATATAAAGGACACCAGTACTTAACCTGAGGAACAGCATGTAAAAAATCTGCTTGATCAATAGATCATTTATGTACTTATTTAGGTATTTTTCTTTCATATTTTTTCCTGTAAGACCTGTAAAACTAACCAACATCTCTGAAGTGTAGCATTTGAGATAAAATTTTGGGAACTGTAAAGAGTTAAGCGTAAGCAGTTAAGTATTCTGTATTTGGATGCTGTTTTCAATGTTTGCTACTTATATGATCACATAGCCTTTCAAAATGACACAAGAAATGTTTTGCAAAACACTAACAGTGCTTTTCAATACTGCAGGATGAACTCTTGAAAAGCTTCCTTTAAGTTCATGTCATGTCAAGTTGTGGTTGAATACAGATTGCCCATATATGCAAACGTATAAAACCCATGCACTATAATTTTACATAATCCTAGATTTCTATTGAATATTTTCATAGAAATAGTTCCTCAGTATTGACACTAATAATGAAATAGACAAACTGTTTATAACAAAAATATTCACAGAAATGGCTGAGATACAGCAGTACTTTGTGCAACAAATAACATTTTACTCTGAAGCTATTTACTACATTCAGATGACTGCCCAATCTAATTTATATAACCTATCTTGCTTAAGTAGCCAATTCAAATTCTTTTAATTTCCATAAACATCTGAACTGCCGATTCTTCTCACAAACCTAACTAGATCAGTACTCACACCCCTACACTCATTCCTGTTAGAAGTTTCTCTGTACTAATGATTTTATTCTGACATTGTTTCTTCTCACATTCCATCATTAGAGCTCCTTGGAATGCCATCTCATCATTATCACTCCACACGGGACTGTTACTGTGTGTACTGCTCTCGTCTGTTCTCACACCTTTCCAGGATGAGGTTCATGGGTGTTATCCTCACTGTGCACTCTGTTAATTCATCACACACAGGGTACTATTTCAGCTCTGCTAGAGAAGAATATTATGCCACTAAAGAAGAGCATTATGGCACTAACTGGGGATACAACCTTCGATGCCCCAGCAGCCTTTATAGGTAGAATTATTTTAGGCAAATGGCATGATGCAGCACTCCCTGCAGAACCATCCCCTTTGAGAAGGGGGTGCTGTGAGGGTTTTGGTTTTGCTTTTTAAATTTCTTTTTCTACATTCTGAAGATACGCCAAACATGAACAACAGCTTTGTTAAAGATTCTGATGAAGCATTTTAGAAAAGAATGGATTTTAAAAATAAATCTGTTTACATTTTTATGGAGTCATCCAGATTCATAGTTCACACCCAAAGCTTCTTCCTCGTGTTGACTGAGTAAAAAACAACTATCACTAGGAACTCCCAGGTCCCACACTGTGAAACCTGGGATCCTTTTGAAAACAGACTGATTGTACTAGAACTGCAATCATATCTGCCTGAAGTCTGAAATTTCACACACAGCTTTACAAACTGTTTTGCTCTTTGAATTTTGAGCACCACCAGTTTTATATTCCAAATCTGCCAGGCCAAATATTTAGGTTCAATTTGTGGCAGAGAAAAAGCATGATTTAAATGACTAGAAAGATGCCAGGATGAATTCCAGAGAAGCCAAATGGATATACTTGGCAGTGCAACTACGATGTCAGCAATTCCAAACTAAATTCATTACATAAGACAAGAGAAAACTATGATTTCTAGTACAGGTTCAACTCCATCATAACAAATCAGTGCACATGGATAGGATTTCAAAAAAGTTTTGAGATGAATAATACAGTGTTAAATAATAATATACTGACCTACATGATTCAGGGAAGAAGGTGCCTAGCAGATAAGGAAATATTTAAGAGCTGCCCTACGTATTGGCAAAGTACTCTAAGAAGTTTAAGTAAATTCATACAGTATCTCATAAAAAATAATTTGAATGGAAAAATCTTGGGGCATATAATTTCAACAAAATAATCATACAACGTAAGTGCAAAATACTTTCTGGTCTGCATATGCACATAACTGATTCCTTACAGGTCATTCCTGAGTATCTGAGCTAAGTTTGTGCCTGACAACTTCTTACAGAAATGCACACTAATTTGGCCATTTCTCCAAAATTATTAATGTGATTGCTTTCAAAGGTAATGTTCTGGAAGAATAAATTCAACACGACACAGAGGCTGGTTTCTAATGCCTACAGTAGTGATTGATGCCCTTTTAGAGGTGCCCAAGCCAGTGATGCTGCAGTTGACAGGAGTATCAATAGCAGCAAAGCACTGCAGACCCAGTGTTCTTCAAGGCCCAGGTCCATGCTGAGGTTTTGCTTTCACAGCCACAGGTACAAGCAAGGAGGGAGTTGCTCTAAGGAGATCTACAAGAGCATGTACACCCAGAGGTACAATAATACAGCCATATCTCAGTTAATTCAACTCTCATAGCATGTTCAAGATAAAGTCACAAACAACAAACAAATATGTTTTCTAAACAATCCTCTGTTGAATCTATGTTTGTGACTTTTTCATCCCAGAAATAGCAGTTTTGTAGCTCTTTGGAGGGAATATATGCACATAGACTGAGGTAGCCAAGTACTACTACTCCTGTGAAAGATACTTTCAGACAACACCAGTATCATGGGTGTTAACTTGAAGCAGAATATCTACAGTAAAAAACAAAAACTCTGCAATAACTATGTAGCACAGATGTTCCAAATTCCACATTAATTTACATATCACAGAAGAGACAAATTTTCCATCTTCAAAAAGCCTATTTTTCATTTCCTTGCAGAAAAATAAAATTATTTTTATCTTCAGAAAATTGAAGAAGACTTTTCTGAGTGAGGGCTTTGGGGGCAGGGAGTGTGTGTGTGATGTGGCTTGTTTGAAGATTTTGTGTTTGTTTTTTTTTTTTAAATAAGTAGCATAATTTTTAGTTGGTAAGTACTGGCCACACTTTAATGCAATTGAACCACTTCCTTGTAGAGCAGGGAGTGACTGGCCCTGGAACCCTGCTGCTGTTACCTTTAAGGGACAGGACTCTCACTGCTTCCAATACACTGATTCCAACAAATATTCTCCCTGTCCCACCATCCTGCCTGGACTGGGGACAGAACTGAAAGCATCAGATAAGCCCTGTTGTTCATTGAGTACAAAAGCAGCATGTGGGTTTACAGAGTCTGTCAGGAAATGTTGCAGTAAATTCTGCTCATTCCTTCTATTTCTTTAGTCTTAGTCTTTAGCTTCTGTCTCTAATTAAATAGTAGCTTTTCCTAACCTTAGTTCAGCTATCATCACTGTTCAAATATTTGTCCAAATCATGCAAAAGACTAAAACAGAAACTTAACTCTTGGGTTTTTTTTCTTACAATACACTAATTAACTTCAGTTTTTAAATTACTCAATTATTTATATGATTAGAAATGTTAAGAGAATTGTTGTATTTGAATTAATTCACAGGCTTTGTAAGCACATGCAGAGATAGCCTGCAGCCTCAATGCTGATTTTATAGCAAAATGCACCCAAAATATGCAAAGGCAGTAAATAATTAATCACTAAAAGTTACTAAGAGTAGCTCCTACTAAAGAAAATATTTGTCTGTAGTTAGCATGTGATGATTTCCAGAATACCAGTCAGTCCATCTGGTTAAAAAAACACTTTTTCTTCAATAAAAAAAAAGTAAAAAATTTCTCACATTGCAGTATGATTAAAAACAGGTAAAAAGTGGGTTGATGCTATAAGCCTTTGAGAACAAAATGTTTGCTCAATTCCTGATATTGTTTCATCGTGCACAATCAGGAACTAATAATCATAATTAGTAGATAAAATGAATTATTTACCTTGTGTGGACTGGTCGATGGCTTTTCTTTTTCTGCTATGACTGTTATAGTTAAGTCTTAGCTCTTGGCTATATTCATTCAGAGTTTCTCTTGAGTCATAAGACTGCCTTTGCTTTCCACCATCTTCACTTTCATCTGAAGAACTTGTGTAAGTTAGATCCACTTCATGTTTAACTTTTGATAGTGGCTGATAGGGTTTGCAGTCCATCTGCTCCATCTCTGATTAAACAGGCTCAAAGTCATGAAAACAAGCAACCAGAATGTCTTAAGGAAACAGTCCTAGAAAAAAACAACAACAATAATTCTTTTCAGACATACCAAATACTTTCAGGTCAAAAAGGTCCAGTTTTATTTTTTATTTATATAAACCAATTAAATTTCATTAATATCACTATAGTCCACGAAAGAAACTGAATATGTCATATTTTACTGTTCAGGCTTTTTAAAATAGAATTAAAGTAACAACTACCTGAAGGAAAAAATTAAAACCAAATCACTGTCCTTTAAGACCAAGCAATAGCTGCATCTTATACAAAAATCTTATATTTGGTATCAAAGCTAAAATGGAACATTTACTATTTCTCTAAAGGGATGCATATTCATCTTAAGTGAAAATAATATTTTAAGTCTTTTAAAATATGAACGCTAGAAAGCAGAAAGTTCACTCTTTTTAAGTATTCCCCTGTGACTTACATTACATCTAATCAAGAATAAAAGACTTCAGACATTAGAAAACCACCAAACTTTTAAAAAATAAAAATATTCCACAATGCTCTAAAAAAGCATGTATTAAAAAAGGCCATTTTCCTTTAGATTTTGAAGACATTTCAACAGGAAAAGGCTTCTACCCTGCAATACTACCCCTTTTCCTACCCTCCATCTCCCATCTGAATTTCTGCTGACACATGCTTATACAAATCCTCAATGGAAGCTTCCAAACAGCATCTTGAGTTTCGTGAACATATTTGTATAATGATGTTCAAATCCAATATCCTTAAAATCATGTGCACTGCAGCTGTAAGTGGGACACTTGTCCTGTATCCTTGCCTTCATTAAGCTGTTTCCATCACTAATTTTAAGACAAACTCTGGGATGAAATAACAGGGATTATGGCACAGCATTCATAAAAGCATGGCTCACAAACAGGGAGCTTTGTTTGGTTTGGTAGTTTTTGTTGTTTCCTTTTTAGATTAGCAGATACTAATAACCTAGAAAAACAAATGTAACAAAAAAAGGTGCCTGTAAACATTACTGCTAGAAGACAAAAAAGCCCCCATGGAAGTTCAAAGAAATTTTGCTTAAATAGAAAGCAATTTCCCACAGCTTCTTCTTGATTTTAAGGTCAGCAGTACATGGAAATAAGTTTAATACTCAGTTTGATATCAGCCCATTTCCCATCTGCAACAAAGACTTTAACCCCACATACTGCCAGCTGTGAGCATAAAAACAATGCAAAACATAAAAACAAAAGCAAAACAGAAAAAGTGAAAACACATAAAAGGTAAACATAAAAAACCCACAGAAAGCACTTCTGAGAGAGGTAAAGAAATGACCAGCTTCTGAAACTCTGAATATTTGAGACACCTGGTGGTGCTGCACAGTGTTCCAGAACTTCATCTCCTGCTTGTGTGTCTCCCAATACTTTTGAAAGGATCGCTTTCCTGAGCAGGAGTGGGAAACACTACACAAAATGTGAAGAGGGAATAAGGCTTTTAACACTGTAACAAAAAAAAAAACAAAACAAAACAAACCCTTGGAGGGAGGAAGTGAGACAGACCACTGCAGCAGAAGTACCACTGTAGAGTGCAAGCCTTGCCTTTGCTTTCTTCAGGTTCCAGGAGGTTATCTGGGGAAAGAGGTTGAAGGTATGTCTTTGCTTGAAACTCTAAATCTCAGGGAGTTATGTCCAGCCCTTTAACCTGACATGGAACACAGCCCTTCAGAAATCAATGGCACCTGGATAAAGAGCTCTAGTAACCCCAAAGTGACCCAAACAAAAAACAAGTCATATGTCCTGCTCAACAAAGTGGGCTTGAAAGCACCTAAGCCAATAAAAAAGTCTTCAAGATAGAGACAATCAAAACTATGAAGCAAAGAGCTGCCGAGAGCAAGGCCAGCTGACAGCACATCATGGGGCTGTAGCCCTGAACAAGGACTGTGGGTTGGCTGCACTGTGCTCAGATAGTGATAAGATGGTTCTGCACAAGTTACTACCAAGTAATACTTGTTTCTTCAAAGCTATTTGTTTAAATAATTTACTGTTATTTCCCAAGATTTCCTATTATTGCCTAAGTTCAGTACTTACTCTGGGAGTTGCTTTAATAGGGACAGAATGCAAAGAGGCCGTGACTTGCAAGCACAGAGCTGGCTTAAAAGATGAACTGATGACTCTGTAGAAATGGTTACTGACAGGGAAAAGCCTTCCAATATATTCTGTCTGACAGAATAAATGGAGACAAAGCTACAGAAGCCAGAGGAAAACAAGGAGAAATTCAGGGCCTATATTAAGAAGATGCAGTACAGAAGGAATAAATTTTGCCAGGAACGCAACAAGTGCAAGCAGCCTTGGATGCTTGCACTTGTTTGGATCCTGCTTTCAAAAGTGCAAAACCATGAATCTGCAAAATTTGGCTCATTACTGAAACAAACAAAAAAGCCCCCACAAAACCAAAACACAGAAGTTTCTCCTAAAAGATGCTGTGCATCTATGTTGTGGGAGGTTTCAAGTGATTTCTCTTCTTAAACAAGCAATAAATCGTTTTAGGATGCACAGAGACCCATGAAACTTAAGTTGCAGTAAACAACTACTTAAGGAAGATTTATTTGTATTCTTTTAAAACAAGGTCTAATAACTGAAGTCTTTAGTTTGTGAGGACTGTTTGTAGCAGGAATATATGTAATGACGTTAACCAAGGCAGCAGACAGATGAAATCATTTAATGCAAGCAATTCATATTAATTACATATTCCATATATTTCTCTTTCACTGCAGTATTTTCATATGTGCTACCTTCTTATGTAAAGGATGTGCATTTTTTCAATTCTAAACTAATGAAATATGCCCTTAAAAGCTATAATTTTATTATGCCTTGTTATATAAGGACAAAGATGATTAAAAAATATAACCAACTTCTGAATACCATAACATCCCACTGCCCCTGCTCAGGGATGCTACTGCTGCCATTGCTGCACATGCCTACATTTGCAGCAGCAGGAGGACAAAGCCCTGGCACATGTGTGTGATGCCACAGCTCAGCTTTACTGCTGTACTTCTGACCACCAAGCCACATCAGCACCAGGCTGCAATCCCCATCATCTTTCTGCACAGACCAGAAAGACCCAGCATGAAGTTTTATACCCTTTGTGGTGGAAGGATATGGATACAGATGTAATGTAGACACATCCCAACTCACCTACTCATTCACTACCTGAAGGAAGAAAACCTTCAGCTCACCTGCCTAACTCTTCCCTCCCCATGCCAACCCCAGTTTACCACAGCCATCAAAAACTCACCAGTGCTAAAGGCTCACAAGGACTTAAAGATTCAGCACCAGAGCACAGAATGTCACAGGAAACTTTGGCTTCCTTTCACACAGGGACCAAGCTTGTGCTTCCTTTATTTTTGCTTAGGGCATTAGTGTCTCATAAACCCACAGCCACCTGGGCCTGACATGAAAGCAGGTGGTAAATAATTTTCAAGAACTGGAAAAATACCTCATAAATTTTTTCAATAAAAAATACATGCATCAGAAACACGTGATTTAAAACAGATCAAATCTTCAACATTTTCTACAATAAGAGATTCACGTGAATTTAACAAACAATGGTATGGTACCATAACCTGAATTTAAACACTAGCAATCAAATACCTGAACTTTATTTCATATTTGTTTGGAAAAATACAATGCAGTAAGCAACTCAAAATGCTGAAATAGGGCAGGGGTTTGAAGAACATTGGCTGGATGTTTACACAGGTTTCTTCAAATAACTGGCTCTCAAGTAATTAAACAGAACACCCAGCCAATCAATATAAAGCTGACCCTGTCAGCAAAATGATAAAGTCTCATAAAAGCTTTCAGTTCCTGTAAGTGACCTTTCTTTAAGTGTCTTAATGCTCTCCTCCTCACGAGTAGAACTTTTTGCCCTTTCTATCATAGTTCTGTTATTGAATGTTTTCACAGAATATGTAATAAAAATAAAAAAGGAAAATATTATGTGTTCATTATATACAAACAGACATAAATGTGAAATATATATTTAGGCACTGAGTAGCAGGTAATTCTGAACCATATTTTAAAATAGGTATCACATGCATCTCACAGTCATTTTCGTAGAAGAATGAACAACTATTCACAATGAAATACTTTTGCAGAAAGGTCTACAGGATAGGAAAATACCACCCTTGAAATAATGGAACTAACACAGACATATGTAGGATTTTTATGTATGATTTGTGCAGCCTTCTAAGTGCACATTGTACATGTTATTAGAAACTATTTTAAACTTTCACTTACATCAAGATCCTCTCCCCTCAGCCTCCTACTTCCCTGTTCTGCTCAGATCAGCCTTCCTGCTCCGGAGCTCAGTAAGGTCAGGGTACCTGGTTATGAGGAAGGCTGAGCTGAGGCTGTTTGCAGTGCCCATCAATAAGTATTGGAGAATGAAACTCACTGTGTGCATTTACACAGCACAGAGGCTCTGCACTCAAGTACTGCGGTGCCCCAGAGATCATGTTACTGTAATAGTGCTTTTTATAAATTCTTAATAAGCTGCTCTGATAGGGTGCCCATTTAATGAACAAATTTCCATAGTGATTACCCATCATCAGCCCCATCAAATCACCAGTGGCATACCCAGTTGGTTTCCAGTAAGTCCAGAATTATTTAGAGAGGTCAGGTTATGGTTGCTAATGAGTTTCATGTAGCTGAACAGGGTCCTCAAGAAGCGTACAAGATCAAAAACGTGAAAAAGTGTAACCTTTGTTGGCCTCAGCTAATCATTATGTTTAATACTCAGATATTCCAGGCTACTTAGAATTAAAATGTAATTGCAGTTATAATGCTAAAATATAACCACAGAACTGCGCTCTTTCTCTCCTGTACTGCCTTTCTTTCAATGCATACCCTTATCTGAAAGCTACTGCTTGCTTATTGCCTTTTCAGCCCAGTAGTTTCTGAAAACACACTGCTAAGCAGCAATATCAGCTCTGGACTGCTGAAGGCAAAAAGAACAGCACCTTTATTGTGAAGGTCTTTCTGAAATACAAAACTGCAAAATATGAAAGGCAAAACAGAGCAAATGCTCTTGATTTAAACCTATGAGAAATGCAATACCAAGAAAAAAAAGGGAAAACATTCTGACCTTGTACATACTTTCAAAAAATTTATCCCTCAAATATTTGTGTAGAGATTACAAATAAAGTACCTTTAAATTCAGTCTTAAAGAACACAGCAAGGAAGGTACCAGCTAAAGGTACATTAGAGCAGCATTAGAGCAGGAAGAAATTATGTTTCTATGTGGTACACGGAATTAGATATTATGGGAGAAATACAGAAAATCTGCCTATGTCTAGAGGATGGAAGCAGATAATACTTTTCAATAGAAGGAAAAACCTCATACTAAAATCAAGAAAGAATGCAATCCCTAGAAGATTCAGAATTTTAAAAATTCCCTGAAGAAACAGAATTGAGAAAAAACAACAAACAAAACCTACCAAAATTCATATGAACACTTTCTGTGGTTCACAAAGTATTAACACATCAAAAGATGTTTGAAAATGACATAAGGATGTATGGATCAGTAGGTAAAACATGTCCAGTGTTTATCAGGGAATGAGTGAGATTGTAAAATGGTGAGACATTGTGTAATTCCTGCAGGTGGACTACACAGCACCTCTTAAGAGGAAGAGATGCACAGATACAAGATTACAATCGTAGAATATGTTTTTTCACGTATCTTTCTAAATCAGATATGTAGATGCAAACCAGAATTTTCAGGGCCATGCTATGGGTTTAACACACTCTAGCCTAGAGAATGTGCTCTTTTAACTTTTGGATGGATTACACTGGCTCATACATTTACATGTCATTGTGATAGATGCAAGCAGAATAAAGCTCATTTTCACATTTAATGATCATTTAAAATTAGTCAAAGTCTAATTTAATTTTAGTAATTCAAAGCGTTGTCCATTACATCTCAAGTTTCAGAGAAAAAACAGCGCAGAATAAAATTGCAAAGAAAGTCAGGTTGTTGCAGTATTTAGTGGCATATGGCAAGACTGAAAGTGATCTTAAAAACATACGTTATGTCAATTACTCAACTGTGACACAGAACTCTTGTCCAACATGTGCCCTTCATTTTACTTGGAGAACTGCCACTCACTGACTATAAGAATCACACAAGTCCCTAATGTTTTCTTTTGGAAACTCATAATTTGATGTTACTGAGATTCATGGACAAAAACTCAAGTTCTGCTTCCGTGGGACAAAGTACATTCAGGATTCATGGTGATATATCCTGGACAGGTTTCAGAGTATCTCTTGAGCACAAAGTCTTTCAGAAGAGCTGTATTTTAGGAAATATAATTCCTAATTATATTGCAGAATAACTCATAGTGTGAACGTTTTTGCATTTAAAAAAATGGAAACATTGTGAACAGTCTCCCACCATCTCAACACTTCAACTAAGAATTCTAAAGAACATGAAGAAGTCTGGGTTTAAGTAGAACTAGCCAAGTGCTTAATATCTACAGATTTAGCCCCTAGCACTGTCGCTCTATTGGGAACGGCGAGAAGAACAACACAGACTCTCTTTTGGAGTCAAACTGGAGAATTTCTCTTGGTTTATTACCTCAGATCTTTTTTATAGACTGATACATGAAAGTACTGAAAGGAAAACCTCGTATTGGTTAGTAAACTAACACATCACCATCATTGGTCAGTGGGGCTCACCACCCCTTGACCTTCTCTTGCCAGAAAACAAGGAACAGACAAACAGCACCTGCAAGGCTGTCTTCTATCTCTAAGGATTGTTTTAATTCCTCCTTATGAATTCCCAGGCCACTTTCCCAGGCGAGACTGAGAAAGTTATGTGGCCTGCTATTCCACAGGCACTGTGCTGCCTGCTTCACAGTTAGCATCCATATAGCACATGGTCAAATGCTTTACTGTCTTTTCAACTTAATTCCTAACTGCATGGCAGGGACAATTACAGGGAAAGAGAAAAAGGAAATCTGGCCTATATGAGAGTGTAGTTTGAGACTACAGGAATAGATATTCCAGTACGGATCTCCCAGAATTATTTTCTTCCTCCAAGGAGGATATGCAGTCAAAGCTGTAAAAGTAAAAGACATTTTACTGTCTTAGTAAAAGACATTTTAAGAAGATAATAGACCTGAAGAAAAGGAATGCCCCACCTCACATTCAAGAATGCCTGGGACAACTAAGCTTTCTCAGGCTGTACAGGTTTGCCAGTGGAAGCTCGGCTTCTTCTTCACTGTTGTGATTATTCCTCTGTTGACAAGAGCATATTTTTGCATTGTAAAGACCTAAAATAGAATACTCCACTTAGTTGCTGAGTTCTATGAAAATACAGTTGAATGTTGGTGCTCTTCTGAGCTGAGGAGTCAAATACTCTAAAAATATTTATAACTGTACATATATATAAACACACATATCTAACTGTTCTAATTTATCTAACAATACAATACAACAGTGAGGTGTACATGCACTTGTGCATACACAGGTAGGAAAAATGAAATAACATCTAGGAGTAACTTTGGAAAGTACACTGTTTTAAAATACACCAGAGCTTGGCAAGCAGTATTTGTATATGACAAGAAAATTGAATGTGCTTCAGTTATTTTTTGATAATGCAAATTGGCATAGCCATCAAAATGAGATAATTATTGTCTCTTTTCCAACTGTGTGCTTAATTAAGAAGACCCAGTAATGCTTAATTAGCAAAAAAGCAATTGTTAAAATCAGGTTTAGCTGCAAAGAGATTACAAAAATTGAAAATTACATGTTCCGTGTAGATCTTATTAATTTTTTGAGACACCAATTTAAATTTTGTATCACAATAAGCTTAGAATATGAGAATAATTTACAACACATGGATACTGTGGAACATCTAAACCTCAGTTCAAGCATTAGATTTTCACTGATACAAGGATGCCATGGTAATGGTGTTTAAAAACATTCAGCTGACAATTTTTTCTTCACGTTCACTCTCCTTGTTTTTAATTAGAATAATGGAAGTCTTCTTTAAGCAAATTAGACATTAACCAGACTATCAAATGGACTATCAAATCATATGAACAAGTCTAATTATCGTCACATTTGATGAGACAAAAGATTTCATCAGTTGACATCACAATAAACAAAGTCACAATTTTCCTGGTAGATTTTTATTTTAATATTCCTCTGGGCATTAGGAAGTGTTGTGGTAGATCTCATGGGGCCTTAGCAATTTTCATTTCCCTTTGTAAAATAAAAAAAAATCCACCTACTAAAAATCTCTGAAACAAAATGCTGACACCAGCTCCCCACCTCCAAGTGAAGTTTCCTAACAGGACACTTTATCTTAAATATTATCAGCATCTCTTTAGCATTGTCCACTTCTCAGATTTGATGTAGCTTGTTCATAATTAGATTCATGACCTTTTTGGGGCAATTTATTTTTTGCTACATTCTAGGATTTCTAGAAGCAGCACTGATTCAGCAACTTGTTCTATTTCCAGCAGAGGCTTACAACATTGGTGTACTCACAGAAAGCATATGATCTGTAGTTTAATGTCTTGCAAGATTCTCAACTAAGTTATCACAGCAGTGCTAAGAACTTTCATGAAACCACCATTATTTACTGCACATAGAAAGTGAACTTTTCAGTCTTTTTTCAAAATAATTTTCTTGACTTCTGCTCTTCTGAGAAGAAACATCAAGTACTACGCAGTTCTGATATCACCCACTAAGCTGAAATTTAAAATGCTTTTCATGCATTTGAAGTACTTTTTGCAGGAAGACCTGACTGCTGCCTGACCACATGACCAACATCTGCCTCACCTTCAGCTGAAGCATCACTCAGGTTGCTATTAGTTTGAGTGACACCATCATGCCTGAGAAGTCATCTTTCTGTTCCTTTTCTTCTTGCTTTGATGTCTGCCAAAGTATTCAGTGTCTTCAAGTGCCATTGTTCTGACAAGCAGACCCTCCCAGTAGACTTGTACTATATCCTGTGACTCCCAGAACTGCTATTATTTGAGCTGGTGTCAGATTGATTTTCTTTCTGTTCATGATAGTGCTGTGATCTTGCAGGGTTGAAATTACTGCTGATTTATGTCTTGATGCAACCCCTTGAGAACTGGCTTGTATCAGCATGTCACCTATGAAAAGGTACATTTGAATCCTCTGAGATCTTTTTAGTGGAACCTTTGTTCTCATTTCAATAGAGAATCCTTTGTAATGAATGTTTGCTAGAAATTTCTCCTACAAGTACCAAGAGTCTTCTGTAGTGCACACTGGAAGTATATTATGTATCCATCCATTTTCACCAGTCTGTAAAGCCTTCTTGGCAGAGATTATTTTAAGTTGTCCATCCAAAACTTTACAGTTTTTTAAAATTGATTATACCATTTTCTGTAATATTCTACAAAGAAAATGCAGGTAGTGCTGGCACTGAAAAATTTCCCAGCTGTATTCCCAAAGGCTTAGCTACATCTGGGAACGTAACAGACTACAAATATACAATCATGCAACCATATAAAAACTACAAGCTAGTTTGTTTGTGGAAGACTACTGCCTTTTATGCCCAGGCCTTCTTTAATATAGACTTTAGAACAGCTAAGATACTTATTGTTTAAGCATTATTCACATTTTAACATATTCTGCCTATTAGCATCACAGTTTTTGCACTCTTATTACAAGCAGCTTCTTGACTACATCTTGCCTACATCTATTTCCCAAAAAAATAGGAAAATAGTGTCTTCTGTAGAAATATACTAACAGGGAGGCACTGATTTTACATTTAAACAATTCTAACATGGTAAACTCCAGTTGAAATAATCTTCCTGCTCTTACCATCAATCTCTGAAGTACTAATTTTTATTTACTGTTGGTAGAGCTGTTTGCCCGTGCCTTTTTTTCAGTCCAAGTGCTTCTGACTGTCCTTTCTCCTAGTTTAGGCTATACTATCCCCAAAAATCCTTTTCAAGAGGGACTCAAGCAGCCTACTTCTTTTTGGAAACTGGTATTCTGCAATAACCAATTCCAGTTCAAAAGTAAATGGGACTTTGCTGCAACTGCTTCTTCCCACTGAGCAAGTAACTAAACAAAGGCGTGTAAAAATTAAGCAGTCCTATGAATTCCTGTTTGAATGTTGACAGGAAGATGAACCTTCAGAAAGAAATCAATAGCCTCTGAACCCCAGGGACTGCCAAGAGAGAAACGCATGATTACAACCACACCACAGGTACATGAAATAGGAAAAATTAAACAATGCCACACTTCCGTTTTTCAATTAAGTGCTCCAAATTCTCAGCTAATTAAGCTCTTCTATGTCAAATATATTACTATCACTTACACCACCCTACTTGGCAAGAACACAGTCTTCTTAGCACCTGTACAATGACTCCTTTTAGCTCAACTCGCTTTCTTCAGCTGAGAAATCACAGCAAGGAGAGAGAGAGATGAAACTGAAATATGACTTGTCTGTTGCTTTTATATATGTCTGTCTATACTAGCTGAATTTAAAAAAAATAGAATCATTATCCTTGTGGATAACAATTTTGCCCCTGCTAATTCTATTTACATTGGGAGCACTGTAGTGTACGTTTAATGTGAAGCTGTGTTTCTCTCAGCAAGGAAAATGTCACTTTCCTTTCCCAAAGCACCAAAAGACTCCTTTTACTGTCACAGAACACAATTATATGTTAGAGCTCTGCTGTCTTTTTCCAGCCAACAAGGCAAGAAAATGACCTTTCTGTAACCTACGGTTGAATTGCATTATGCTTGGTTCAGTGCATATCCTTTTTTATATTCTCCCATATCAAATACATCCATACTGAGCTTATGAAATGGGCACCTGCCTTTTACATCTGCCAGTGATTTAATTTCTTCCAAAAACTTGCTTTCAGCTGAGAAGGGATGTTAACTCTCATCTCCCACCTCATATTCTAGTTTGCAGCATTTGTAAATACCCGAAAACACTCAAAGCCGCAAGGACACTCTGCCAGCAGAATTTGGTTACTGGCTGCTGCACTGTGCCCCATGACACCATCATGTAAAAGGTCAGGAAGGAGTCTGCCACCCACACTCACTCACCGTGACCCTGTGCAGAATGACAATGCCCTGAAACAGTCCCCATATTTCTTCCCCATTCTGTGAAACAACTTGCATTTCTGCTCTGTCTTCATTTATGGGCAGGTTGGTAATGAAAGGAGAGACATTCCCAGCACAGGTATTTCAACTGTGCTTTGGTTTATATGTACAAGATGCTGGGGGAAGCAGAAAAATGCAGCTGTGACATTAACAAAGTAAGCCAGTGCTGATCTGCACAAGAGAGCAAGTCAGCAGGGGATGATGCTGAAAGATAAATATAATTTTGAAGAAAATCGTGCCATATAGCTTCACAGAGTATTTAGTATATTTTTAAAATTAAGAAAGTTCAGGGACAAAAGACCATGAAAATCATAACTTACCTACATAACTCATATCACAAGTAGCCACCTAAATAAGCTCCATTAAGAAAACATTTGGAGTCACTGCTGCTCTGGAGGCAATTCTAAATACACATTTCAATGCTTTTACGTGTAGAGGAGTTCCAAGGTTCAGCAATTTGTTATGTGACACAGTTTATGTCAACTACTATTAAAGATGTCTCATATTAATATAACTGCTCTAAAAAGAAAAGTTAAGTAGCCTAAGGATACCTTCCTAAATGCCACCATTTTACCAGCACTGTTGTAACTGCAGACATGCACCAGAGACAGGCTGGAAAGATACATTAACCTTGTGAAGATCATCATTCTCTTAAAAGCTTATGTCTGATTTTCTGCTATTACATTACATTGCAAATGGAAAGTATCAAACATTCAAAAAAAATGAAAGTCATTTCTTGTTCTACAGTTAAGAAATCTGTTTACAGTCAAAGACCAGTTTAAGACCTTCATGAAGTAAAGATAGGATCACCATTAAAAAAGACATGAGAAATGTCTGCACTAACTCCTCTGAAGCAGGTCAAATAAAATACAACTTCATGTGCACCTACAGCAGCCTGTGAAATTAAGGAACAAGTGAGCACTGTTCAAGATGAAACAAAAAAAAAAGCCCCAGCTAATCATAACAAAAAAACACAACAAACCAAATGAAAAACAGCTCCCCAACCCCACCCAAATCTCTGTAGCTGTACAGTGTGATCCTCTTCATACAAAGACAAGTCTGCAGATACTCCCAGAGCATAAGTTCTGACACAATCACGTTAAGCACCTAGCTCTTGAGTGGCAGTATTTGTCTGTGTTTTTTACGAACACATGTAAATCTTATGGATTCAAAATTACTGCAAATAGAAGTGTTTTAAACTATGCAAATTTTTTACCTCCTAGAAAAACAAGAAATTCCTTACACACACAGAATTTACTTGTATTTTTATCTCATATCCTTATAAAGTTACAAGGAACTCAAATCTGTAGTCTAAACCATAAACACTACCAGGAAATTTGATACCAAAATCAACTACTCTTCATTTCAGCTCCAACAATTACCAAACATTATTAATAGACTTGCAGCTGTTTTCATCAGGATTGAAGACCTAATCACAATTAAATAAAAATCAAACTCTTGTTTGTACTCTTAAACCTAATTCTTACAATAGTCAACCTTGAATTACATGTGGGGATGTTGCTGCCAGACAACCAAAGATAGGAATTAAGTGGCTCTGGTTCATGCACTGGGGCTTTTCTGAGAACAGCAGAATCTTGTCACAGGATGACATCCCATCTGGAACACTTGATAGGGGAAACAATTATCAGTGACTTTAGCTGATCTGTATTAGCTGATGGTCTCCCATTTTACAGAATGGGTCATTGAATGAGCATAACAGAACAAGCATAATTTAAAAAAGAAAAACTAAAGAAAACAGTGAACTTGTTACTAGAAGTTGCTGAATAGTTGGAGGAAGGAAAAAAAAATATCAGTAGACTAAGAGAAAAGAGAATTAGTTTCAGTTTTATTTCTGCAGTTAATAGAATATATTAAAAAAAAGACATCTAAAACCAACCAAAAAAATTTAAGCTATCAGTACACCAAGTTTTATGTAACAGATATTGTTGCCTAGTAATTCAATTACACCACTCAATTTCTTTAAATAAATTTAAGGATGAGCATACATATAGAATTGGACCAGGAATTCCAGAGATCACCAGAATCATTTGCAAGTATTACTACATTCATTACCATGATGGCCAGTGAGCTATCTCTGACAGAAGAACACAGAAGTATTTCTATTTTGATTTCCCCCAGTTTAATTAGGACTTTTTAAAAGCTGTTTGGCCTTTAATTGCTAACACATTTATTATTCTTCAACACCTTTATTTCAACTGATCTCCAAGGTCAGCTCTATAGCCCAGGTATTTTTTTCTTACTCACATCCTACATTTGAAAAGCCAGCTCTCAACACATCACTTTCTGTGAAATCTTGTTTAACACCTAAAGATGCAGAGATTGAAGCATGGTTTCCCTGTAGCCCTTGTGAAACTCCTTTTGTCAAGTGAAGTACCAGGAGTCCTGTAAAATCTTGTGAAGTACAAAGGTCTTTTGTTCTTTAAAGTCATAATCCTAAGTCTCCTGCTTATAGTACCGAGGAAGTTGGTAGGAGTTCAAAACATTGCAACACCAGTACCTCAGAAAAACTAAAAAATGAACAAATAAAATGAACAAATATATTATTTTAATTTTACTTTAATTTTACTTTAGTGGGGAACAAGAGAAATTTTTATAGATTAAAGAGAAAAAACAAGTTGCAGCTGCACTACCTGGACACCATCCTGTAGGAATGTGAATGCTGTCTTAAGAGTTTTGTAATTTACTTTTGAAAAATTAGCTCATTAAGATTAAAAAACTTAAAAATTACCGAATTAAGATCATCCTCAATATTATCCTCTTAAATGTTTTAATGTGAATTCTAACAAAATAGAGTGAAACTGCTGGAGCTACAATCCTCACCACTGCACTGACTTTTAAAATTAGAAATACTTTTCTGATTTTTTTTTTTTATTTTCTGGGGTGGGAACACATTTTTCTAAATCTGAATTATTTCTAAAAATTTACATGCATTCCTCTAAAATTCAATTGGAGCAGCACTGACACACAGTAGCATAAATGAGTTTCAACACAAACTTCATGGATTTAGCAATGTAATCTGGTGATTTCTGCTCTGCAATTCAAATAAGGGGCCCATTACACTGGAAGAAACACTGGGAAAAAAAAAAAAAAGTCTTATTAGCGACTTGAGGAGGTCCATTTTATAACCACAGATGTTCTGAGGCTAAACTGCTTCAATAACTTGGCTTTAAATCAACTTAAGCTGTATTACAGTTCAGAAGCAATTCAGATAACAAACTGTATTAGGTGATTTTAGAACTAAAAATCCTCCTTTATCCATTCAGTAGAATGAAAGAAAGAGACAAGTGAATACTTTAGTGAAAGTGCACAGCACACAAAATGTTAAAAAGTGATTTAAGTATTCATTACTTTTTCTTGATAACATTCAAATATTGGTGCACTCTAATCACAAATTAATCAAATGACCAAAACACCATGTAAATTTATCTCCCTGATGAGTTTAAACATAAAAGAAAACATGAGAAATTTAATTCTTATACCATAAATATCTTGGCTGAATTTGGAATGTAATCAACATTATCATATTTACTGAACGTTAAATACTTAAATTAATGAGTACCATGTGTTTATCTACCAAACTTCAACTTGCTAATCTAGTCTGATACCATTTTCCAAGTCAAATGGTTATGAGAAATGCTCAATGAATGTTTAATAATGAACAAATGACTTTTTACAGCAAAACAAACAACCCAAACTTAACACAGAATACATTTTCAGTGGCACATGAAAATAGGAAACAGATCTGCCAGAGATACGGGTGTTAATAATAAAAAGTAACCCATTAGGATAAATGTGTGCATTCCTTGCAATGACAGGGTAAGAAAGCAACATATTTAGTGATCTGTGTGGCTGAATTAAAAAAGATTAGTTTGGATTTTAGCTAATGGATACTAATACTCATATAAAAAGAAATTGCTAAATTGCGATAATAAATATATTTCTGAAAAATTATGTGAAACATGAAACATTCATGTAGAAAGTGAAACATTCTGCCCATGAGAAGCATCCTGCTCAGAAAACATAAGATCGACTGAGAAAAAGCCTGAGTAATGATGGCAAAATATGAAGAAATTTCACTGCCAATTCCCACAGACAGAGCCAGCAACATTGGGATATAGGTACTGCACAGCCTGTATCATGTAGTCCTTTTTAACAGGCCCATATTTTTCCAAAAACATAACTGAAGAAATAAACAGTACTCCTGATTGTCAGGTTTTTCAGTTCAGTATCCAGACCTTTATATTCCCAACCCATGAAAGATTATATTTGACTGAGCCACATTAAGCAGTGAACTCCACGGTCGGTTTAGATTTTGTAATTCAGAGTTCTTTTAGCAGGATTAGGTTGATCTCAGCAGAGATGCATGGATTCCTGAGAAGTTAACGTCTCCCAGATTTAAAATAAATAAATAAAGGAGGCCAAGTTAATAATCAAAGACAGCCTAATCAGATTAAGGTTGTGAACTCTGGACTACCATGGTATTTTCCAGCATCTTGGTAACCTTAATCCACAAATGGATAACTCAATACAAAGCATTTCTATAAAATTTTTCCTTGCAACACACTAAACCTATCATTTTGGTAAAGGAAACAAACATCTCTTCTAAATCCAATACAGTATTTAACAAGGATCTTTAAGTGAGCTATCAAAGCTGCATTTAAAAATAACATTAACACACATTAAAAAAAATTCTTCCGATATTACCTATTCTTCAAATGACTTTTTATGAAATATTTTCAAGAAAATATTCAATATATTTTAAGAAAATATGCCTTCTCCTTTACCTATACTGATAGTAATGGGGCTAAATAGCACAAAGTCATTTCAAACCACCATTTCATTAGAAGTGGCTTGGTTCATATCAGGTATCATGTAACTGCCTTATTAGCAAAGGTCATTCTCATAGTCCAATATTATTTGGTACTTGTCAGTTAAGCCTGGATGAACACATACCGTTAACAGATTGAACAAGTTGTGCAGATGTTTCCTATCAACTCCTGACAAATGAGAGATAGGTAAGGACATATTCTTCACAACTACAAGGAGAAAGCAGAAGTCTGACATGGAATTCAATTTAGCTTGCAGCTAAGAGAGTGCACTTTCCTTACACAATAAGCCTTTAATACACGGCATTTGCCATAAAATTTCAGAGCCACCTAAGTAGCCCAAAACAATGTATCTGTTTATTTAACAATAAATAAATAAAACAACACATCCCTGAATTTTTAAGTATGAATCTTTTCTAAGATCATGATCCCTGTTTGGCTTTCTACACCTCTGAATAATCTTTGATTTTCCTTTTGTTTTAGTTCCACGTGCAGCTTAACACACAGCGTCTTCTTGTTTACCCCCAGCCAAACTGAATGTTTAGAACATGGGATATTGTTCCAAATTGCAGCCCTCACAGTCTGTAACAGAGGGTAATTTCTATTCCTGCTTCATCTGAATCATAGCATTGTTAAGGCTGGAAAAAGCTCTCAGATCATCCAGTACCCTAACACTTACACGTTCACCACTAAACCATGTCCCCAAATACAAGATCTACACTTTGAACATTTCTAAGGGTTGTGATTCCATAATTTCCCTGGGCAGCCTGTTTCAATGACTGACCACCATTTCAGTTAAGAATTTTTCCTAACATCCAATTTAAACCTTCACTGGTGCCACTTCAGGCCCATTACTTACTGGTTAGGTGAAAAAACCCAACTCCACATGGCTCCACCCTGCTGTCAGGCAGCTCTCAAGAGCAATAAGGTTCTCTCTAACCTGCTTTTCTCCAGGCTGAGTCCCTGCAGGTCCCTCAGCCACTCCTCATCAGACTGCTGCTCCAGACCCTTCCCCAGTTCCAGTGTCCTTCTCTGGACACTGAAGAAAAAAAAAGAGGAACACTTCTGTACTAGCCCAGAGATTTACCTCAGCACTCTGCAGAACACTCAGCCAAGACAACCCAGGCTAGATTAATTTGCAGCAAAGCAATATGCAGGAAATTAAACTGTGTTTGTCACTGGAAGATAAAACGTGATCATCCATTTTACTGCACAAGTCCAGAATATGAGAGTTTATCCAATACTGATAAATACTGAAAAGAACCCTAATTTAGAACAAATGTTGATTTCCTGAAAGAATGACACACAACTGAACATATGTATATGCAACTTCATGGCTATACAAACAATATTTCATTAGTCAATGTTCTTCCCCAACTATAAAGCAGCACTCACATTTATCCATTAGTTTTTAATGGAAATACTCTGAACATGTATTGGAAAACTTCTAATTCATTTTCACTTGTCTTCTAAGACAAGAACAACCCATTTTTCTTCAGAACAAAACAGATGTCTAAACAAAAAACTGTAAATTAGACAAGTTTTTATTCTCCAATAACACTCATATTTCACCAGTAACAGATTTAATGCCAATGAGCATGTGTTTAATTTCTAAATAAAAGTGTATCACCCCTCCAGTACAATCAATAGGGAGCTCCTTGATTCCGAGTATATTTTTGAAGAACAGTTTAAGCAGTTGTACATGTATAAATATTGCCTTAATTTTCCATTGTTCATTCTATCCCCATGAAAATTAGAGATAAACTTGAAATGTGCAGACCAGATGCACTCACTCCTTCGTACATGAAAGAACTGCCACTGACAACGGGATCATACATCTAAGTCATACAAAAGCATTAGCAGCTTTAGATTCCTTTGATAACATTTATCCTTTGTTGGTTTCTGAACAGCACCCATTACTTTATAACATGATGGTATTATCAAAGCCTGTAAGACCTATTCTGCCACAAATAATACACATTATTCATGCCAGTCTCATCAGAAGGAAGAGACCTTCACTGTGTTTGGAAAAAATATAATGAAGATCTACATGAAGTTTAAATTTCTATCAATAGGTGGCAACACTGTTATGTACAACATATGAAGCACACATGTTTATGTACGTGCACATGCCCAGACAATTTCCATACCCCTCTAGCACATTTTGCCCCTGTTGCTTCATTTTGTTTTAAATGTCCCCTGACACCATTTTCCAACAACATAAAACCAATTTAGTTTGTGTGCTTTTTATAGAACATATGCATGGATTAACAGGATATTTTAGATTCTTTTAATAATTCTCCCCGACAGACTGCAAACTGTGCTAGCTGGATTAGAAGACTAATATATACATTTGGTGTATGATCAATATGATACCATGGTTGCTGCTTGGGGACCAGTAGATTTTTCAGGTAGACTGAGGAGTTGCTCTTGCCCCTTGTGAGTGCCACATGGCTGCCAGGGCACTTACAGAATTTTAGGGGTGTTGAACCTTCTGCTTGTTTGTCATCACAAACTAATTTTATATTGCAATGTGCAGCAGACAAATCCCAATTTTTTGAACATGAAACTTTAAACATGGTCATCTGTTTAGTGTGTCTTATATTGAGTCTCACATCCCAAACGTGTTGGACATGTACAGGGGAAAAATGTGTTCTGATTGATGATTAAAAATTGCTACTTTACAGAAGCTCCTGAGCTACTGTCAGGGCATGAGATTCACTCAAGGGGAGCTGCCACAGAAATCAGAAACAGAATCTGCCCCTCCTGCCCCATCCTGAGTTAGAGCCATGAGCAGGTGTCCCCTGGCAGATCACACTGCATTCACCAGTCAGTGAAGGCAGAGGTCTCTTCAACCTGAGGTATCGTCACACCAGCTCAAAGCACAATGGAATAATTAATTCAATTTCCAAATATGTTTTTAAGCTTCTATCACACTGAAAAAGAATAGCTCTAGAAGGCCTAGTGCTACTAAACTTACATTTCTATATACGCTGTTAGTCTACAGAGAAAATCTAAACCTTCAAAGAGGCAGGATTATACAATGAGATAGCAGCTCAAAACACACAGACAGACTTTTGTTATTTTCTGAAGTACATTCATCTCCATTTTCAGCAGGAGCTTTTTTTTTTAACTAAAGAAAAACCCAGCTGTGTATTCCCAACTGATAGGAAATGAATTTGGGTGTCAATGCAACAGGAAAGCTGTGGGAATTTTGATAAAAGCTCTTTCTGGTGGGGAAAAAGAAAGGTATCAAAAAGGTTATGTTGGACAATATTTCAGGTACCATGGTTACAGTTGCCCAGAGAAAGCTTCCTGTGTTACCCCTCTTTGGATGTTCCATGAATTTTCAGTTTAACAGCAATGTCACATGCTGAGTAAGGATCATATATCATAAAAGCAATTTACCAATTACTTGTACAACATTCAAAGTGATATAATAATTTAAATTATTCCAAGTACTTGAAGGGGAGCTAAAAGTCAATCAGGACTAATATTTAAAAACTGCACAAACTCTTTTATGTATGTACATGAATACTGTTGTGTCTCAATACACACACATAGACACAGCACAGTTATTCTTATTGGGAGCACCATCTTTGCAGTGCCACCAAACTTCCATGGGAATATCAGTGTTATTCTAAGAGAAGCCAATAAACAAACTGAATATATATTTTTATTGGTAGCACAATATAACCATCTCCAGGTTAAACAAACTGAACTCAAAATACGCGTATCTAAATGTGGCAGCAATTGTTAGATTTAAAACAGCAGCCATTATTTATCTTCTCAGTTACACTTGCAGCTGGTGGGAAATATTTGGTTCATTAAAAAAACCCAAGCACTTTCAGATTTAAATTCTTCCTCCCTCTCTCTGCTTTCTCCTTATTCACTTGTTTTTTAAATACGGCTATACATGATGCACATTGTGAGATGGCAGCATTTTAGTAACAGTAAATCAGACTTCTGTGCTTACTAAAGTTATTTTCATGTTTGCAGATGATGAAAAATGATGTCTCTAGGACTGCAATCCACTCTACTTTGTGAAGGCAAACACATAGCCTTGGTACTGCAGTAAGCTTTGGGAAAATACGTTTGTCACAGGGAAGCCATGGGATTTCTTGCCGTCAGAAAGGCTGCAAGATTCCTTGTGGAATCAATTCAGATTTATACAGTTTTAGGCTGGCCATTTGTTTATTTACTGCCTCCTGGGCAAAACACTGTGCCAAGAATCAGTATGCAGAATGAGACTTATGTACATTTTCCTCACATAGACATATTTGTGTTCTACTCATGTATCTCACCCTCACAGTATAGACAGACCAACATATCTATTTACACCTTTCCAGAGAGCTGTTAGTGGTGATTTATGAAAAACATGTAGTAACTACTTACTAAGGTAACCCTAATGGGTTTTTCATTCATGAAAGCCTACTAAATTCACCATATGTTTAGAACTATTTACTCCATCCTCTCTGTTTTATTTCTTGCCTGCAGAGTAAGAATTATTATAATCCAAGATACAAAAGAATAATAAAAAAAAGATTGCCAGTATCTATGCAGAAATGCTCAAAGAACTACATGTAATTCAGCAGCATCATAGATCAAATAAAAATCCAATAGACAAAATCTTTACAGAAAAAGAGCCACATACATGTGCTGACTACAATCTAGTCATTAATTTACAGAAGAATTTGAAGTTTAAGTATGCTAGAAACCCACACAATGCCTCAAATGCTAGCTGCTGCTTTCTCGCTTTTGTTACCTGAAAATGTACAAAATACTGTACCATTAGACAGCTCTTCACTGGCAATCCACCTTAACTGCTCGTAAGTTATTCTAGAAACAAAAACTGGCAGTAATTTACACAAAAAAACCCCTCCAAAACCCAAACCCATAAACAAACAAGCAAAAACAAACAAACAAACAAAAGGTAGCAAAGCTCAGTAGATTGAGGAGGTTTTTTTTCAAAGTGTTCCAGGAACTGAACTGTGTCTCTATTTCTGCAGGTTGTCCACACATTTTGGAGCAGGGGGAAGATGGGCAAAACAGTTCTTCATGTCTGCTTTGATTTTATAGACAGAAAAGTTGTTAGGTAGTTCAGAAATACAGAATTCTTTAACAGAATTTGGCTTATCAAATATCCTTGGAGTGGAAAATCCTGATTTGCGTTGCCATTTTTAGGCTGACTTAATAAAAAGAAAAATTGAAAACTTTCTTCAAATATACCTTATTATGAAATACAGAAGAACCTTCTCCCAACAGGAAGCCCTGGCAAAACAATTTTTAAATACATCTTGGCTACACTGAAAAATGTAAAGTCTGTTTTCCTCCAAAAACCTTGCCATACACCTCAGAAATGCTTCATCCTTCATTTATGCACAGCCATCTCTAACTGGAAATGCAGTTTTACTTTACGGTAGGTAAAAAATACCTCCCTCAATTTAAAGTAAAGAGGAAGGACAACATACCCAGTAAGTTAACGTAGTTTATGCTAAATATGTTAATGTTGTAGAAACCACAAACTGTGTTTTCTGAATGTTTCTAACAAAGAATGTGACATAGACAATGATGATGTAAAGCATACAGAACTCCTAAAAATATGCATATAACACTCATACGGGTGTGTGCAAGGTCAGGCTTGGAGAATAGGTCTGGAAATAGAACATTAATTATCATACCTTGAACAGAAATAGCAGTGTGAAGTATAATCATCCTAAAATAACACATCCTGGGGGGTGGTGGGAAGGAACAGAATTACTCAATAAAAATTAGTATGTCTTGTAACAGCACACGGTATTTCCAGTGCTAACTCCATTATAATTCCTTACAAAAATGCCATCAACAATTCTGCTATAGTAAATCCCTGGAGTTAAAAGATGTGGCACCTCAGTTTTTGAGAAGACAAATCTCTTGATGGGAAGGAGGAGCAGGGGGTGCTGAAAAAAAAAGAAAGAGGCAGTATTTCTCTGCAGTTTCTAATATTCTGAAGTGATTGAATCCTGACATAACTGACTTGCCCTCTTAGTCCTTTTCACTTTGATTATATCCTAAGGTCTGCTTTTACATGGTGTTTAGAAATAATCACAGCTCAAGTTCATTTGATGCACCTTGAATGCCAGATTGTCAAAGGCACTAAAAGTTTAATTGATAATAAAGATAATATCATTGCCTTACATTTATATGGCCCCTTTCACACAGAAGGATCCCAGAGGCACTGTTGACTTACAGGTACCATCAGACTGGAAATGTGATTGCTGTTTGCCGCCACAGAGCAGAAGAGCTACAACAGGGCACACAAAATAAAATCACCACGCGTAAGTTCAAAATTCTCCTCTATTCACTCTCCCCACCCAGACAGCTTTGGTTCTTTGATTAATAACCACCTTGATTAGACAAGCAAAAGTAAGATTTAACATTCAATCCTTTTTTCTATCCATTCATTGATGGCTGGAAGAGAATCCAGGTTTGAAAGATGCTCCAAATCTTTCTGCCTCACCACAATTTAATCACCAAGGTACTCTGAAGCACACATACTGAGATGAAGAAATTTTCAGGCACCTGAGTGACAACCTAGCCTGGGTTTCACAGGACCTGGGTGAATTAAAGGCTGCCCCCAAGACCTCACCATTGCGGTGTCTGGAGAGGATGGCCGAGTAACAGCACCTCAATTCCCTCCCAACTCAACCTGTCCTTGTGTAGTGGAGAGCTGCAGCTGAACTCCGCTGATTACAAAAAATTTTAAAAAGCTTCTCAAAAGCACAGACTGACTCCACATACAAAAAAAAAAAAGTGCAAAATCATCTGAACAGGATCAAAGAGTCTTCGAGCTTATGGAAGAGTAATGACTGTCTTGTCTTTCATGCCTGAAATAATCACTGCCTCAAATAGATGCGAGCAGGGGCAAACCTTCTCTCCCTTGTTTTTCAAGACAAACCGAAAATGGAGACAGTATCAATGCACTGTGAATGTTTCTAACTACTGCCTGACAGCAATCCGCTATTCAGAAAGCAGAAGTGTAGCCACAGCCTGATGACCAGCTACTCTCCTAGACCCCAGTAAGGTCAAGATTCTGCTCAAGGCACGAAGAAAGAAATAGCCTCAACAACTTAGATGCACAACTCTCTCTCCAGTGATGAATAGTAAGCAGACATCTGCGCCCATCCTCCTAGACTTCCCTACAGCATCTAGCACTGTGGATCAGAGAGATGGCCAGGATCCAAAGAACTGTACTGAAGTCATTTAAGTCCTTTTTGAAGGCACACACAGAAAGTAAGTATGCAAAAAGCAATCTCAGCAGGGCAAACCTCTCCTCAGAGGACTGACAAAGATACAGTCTCTCCATTTGTATTCACAACAATGCAAACTCAAGCAACAACAGACAAATGGCATTGAAGCCAAAGTGGTACTTACCTCATGTAAGCATAAAGACATCCCAACCCCCAATTTCACAATATTTAGCTGAAATCAAAACTAGTTACTGAATCTGAACCCAGGCTTAGACAAAATGAAACACTAAGAAAACACAAATGTCAGCCCTACAACTGAGGGCAAATTTCAGCCACAGGCATTGATGCTTGGCCAGTACCATTCACAGTTTCTGCATTCCTCATGATTTCTTATTAACAGTGGGGACTGGTTGAAAGGGATTTTTCTAGTTCTCTTAGTCTCATCACTTAGCAACATAGTGTATTTTCTATAAATCACTAAGCCAGTCTAATTTCAGACAGGGTAGGAAACCTTCCAGGAAGGGCACCAGAAAAGTCAGCACCTATTAAATTAGGCATCAAACAATTAAATTTTAGCTTTCAATTTCCTGATTTGAAGAAGTAGTTACCTTTCTCAGCTCAAGATCTTGGCCTTAGTCATTAAGAATACAAGGAGGGCAAAGGGCACACACTCCTTTTCCCCCCACTTTGGAGAATAGTGTAACAAAATACATAAGAATATTCTTATATATTTAAAAAAATGTTCATTAAGATTAAGAGATTTCACCCCATATCTCTAGCTGTCAAGTCAGCTTATTTTACCAAATTATACAAAAAGGAATAAGTAGCCTTTCACCTGCAGTTAAACTATCAAATTGTGTATTTCAGATGAAGGAAAAAATGCCAAATTTGTTGGTCTTACTTTAAGCTCTTTCAGTTCCTTAATGTATGAAGGCTACAGCAGAAACTAAATTAAATTACCTTTTTTAAAAAAACTAAAATATCATACAAACAAGAACCATTTCATTCAAAGAATTAGCTTCCACACATATAAAAATTTCCTACAGGCATGATAATGCTCTCACCTTCATTTTCTATGATTATAAAATCTGTTCCAATTGACTTACTGTGGATGCTAAACATAAACCCAGATATTGACTCTGTTTTTAGTGGACACACACACGACAACTTTAGACCTACATCTTACTCACTAACATTAAAATACATTAGAATACATCTTTATCTTGCATTTTCTGCTTCTGCTCAAAGTACCTGTTACCTCCATGTATTTAAAAAAAAAATCCACAATGCAAAACGTCATTATTAAGATAAAAGTAGCATATGAATGTATTCGCTACAAGGGCAGATGTTTTTGGTGACAGAAATACTTTTATGGATGTGGTACATATTATATTTGGAGGAGAGAGAAGCTGTCAGTATATACAGATTAAGATCACTGTAGACAAATGGCAGGCAATGCATTCATTGCATCATACACACAACTGGGATATAAAATAAATTCATTTATTCAAAAGAAAAACGTCACTATTAGCCTGGACGTATCACTGTTTTCATTTCCCTACACTGGAAAATAACACAAAATAAAAATATTAAGCTGCACTAAAAAACTGAAATACAAAGGAAAACATTAAATATTCTGAGTATTGCATCATGTGACCAAATCCAAGCTTTCTCCTGTAATACTTTAGTTAAGCTGTTTATAGTAGGAGTAATAGAGTCTCAGAAATGGGCAATTAAAATTATTATTAAAACAAATATCCTTCAGATTTTGAATGTCATGCGGATGTCTTATCTGGTGCAATCAAGTGAGGATTCTCATTTATTGATCTACTGGACTATTAATCACTGCAAGCTAATTCAGTTCTCCATTGAGCCATAAACCTGACACAAGACTCCCAAAAAGCAAGTAAGAAGTTAAATGGAAGTTTATTTAGACTATACATCTAACAGATGATGGCAAATTTCCATCCAGATCTGAATTTCATAGCTCATAACCATCTCTTTTGCAAACCAAGATACAGAATGTGGATCACATACTTACTCTCACTTAGAACATCTATAAAGAACAAAGTAAATGAAATATCTCTTGGGATCTTAAGCAAAAAAATGTTGAAAGGCTTGGCTTCAGCTTAGAAGTCTGTTATCGCTGTGCTGTGTTATATATAAACACTGAATGCTTTGGCAAATTAATTTTTCTGCAATGAATTATGTATGAACTGCTTTAACCCCCTTCTCCCCCCTTGCTAAGGGCAGCCAACACGATGCTCTTAGACTGATCAGTCACTGAGCTCATCCCTGGGTTTAAGTCATACTCACAGCTGAATTTGTCACATCACTGAGCACAAGCACCTTCATGGGTCTGTTTTTGTTTTCAGTGAGCAAAATGCCTGATAGTAAACTTTTCAGCAACAATGACTAATATTACCTCTTTTGGTATTAATCCATTTCATAAACCTCTGATCTATTACAAATGTAAACCCTCACTCATGTATCTTCTTTCTTCCTTTCTTCCTTTCCTGTGTCTATTACCACAAGGGAAACTAAGTCATTTCTCTCCCACTGATCCTTTAAGAGCCTGTGGCCACTGCTGATCTGTATTAATTTTTACTGAGAATTCAAAATCTGCATCTTCAAAACAGGCCACAGTAGCCCTCTTTATCATTATGTTAACTGCAGTTACATTTTACCATAGAAACCCTTAGCACAATGAGGCTAGAGCCTTCGGTGTGTTCAGAGTACAAAACTATTTCTGGTGAATTACAGTTACAAAACAATTTACGTTTTAAGGAAATGTCTTTCCTTAAGACAGTAATTTCAATAAGCATTTCACTCTTTTCAGTTTCTTCTAAGTATATCTGAACCCATCACAGTTTGTCAATCTAGAATATAACACTTTTCTTTGTATTCTTAGGTCATTAGGCTTACAATTTCCTCCTCTCTGAAACAGCCTTCCCACTAAAGATCATTGAAATTTGCTCAAGCCTACACATTCAAGAACAGATATACAACAGTAAATTACTGAGTCCACTGGGATTAAACAAAACAAGAATAATACAAGAATGACAGAAATAAACAGATCTCTAAAATCTCTTATACATTTAACATGCAACATTTAGGCAAGCACAAAAAGTTAGTTTTTGAGGTTCAAATAAGAACACACTTAAGTGCATGTAGCAGATTTTAATAGAAACTGGATTGCTAAAGAAGATGGCAGAAGATGTTAGAGCTCAAAGCATGAAATGCTTGATTACACTGTTTTATATTTATCTCATGGTTTACAATGTATCTCATGGTTTAAAAATTAGTAGTAAATATAAAACTACTAATTTTTAAACCATGAGATACACTGTAGAGTTCACAGTAAGATGTGGTTAAAAAAAATTCACCCCTAAAGCAGCATAATTAGAAGGTTTGAACAAAAAGTCAAAAGAATTTTCTGTTCAAGTTAAAAAAGGAAGATGACAAATTAGGATATACAGATATGAAAAGTTCAAAAGTAAGGTCAATGGCAAGGTTTAGTAGCTGTGCTTGGCTGAACATCAAACCTTGCTCAGCCTGCCAAGTCCGTATTTTCGAAAGAGAAACAAAACCCTAAAATCTTCCCCTTCTTATACTACAGCAGTAAACAAAGACATATGCCAGCTACAGGTGCACAGTGCAACCATCTGCAGCATTCTCAAGACAATGGTGCACATCAATAATGTATTTAAGACACAAGCCAGAGAGAAATCAATGAACTAGATGCAATTCTGAGAGCAGATTGCAACAGCTATGCTCCATCTCTGAGTTACAAGAGGGGTCTCACATAAAGCATATAAATGTGGCATCTCAGTGTTGAGGGCTCATGGTAAAATGCAAAAAAGAATTCTAGCTAGTAAGTGGTACAAAGATTCTGAGATGGTAGCTTGGTAGGCAGCATCTAGATCTTCATCTCAATATTTTATGGACACATAACTGAACAGACAGTATTCTAGGAGAAAAACTAAATAAACAGTAAACAATTTTACTGTTATTTTGCAGTCATTGTCAAGTTTGCAGAAAAAAAAAAATCAGTCTGAACCCATTTATTATTATTTTCAAATAATGTCAAGGAGCTCTCTAAAACTCTTCAGTCATATATCATCTATGTCCTACAGAGGATTCAGGTGGCAAAAAGGAAAAAACAAAAAACAAAAAAACCAACAAATAGACAACTTTTTGGAGGGATCTGAAAGACTCTGGAAGCAACACTATAAAACAAAAGAAAACTTCAGGGAGGTTATTGTAAAAAAACCCAACAAAACCAAAACCAACACTCTAACAACCCTTTATTCACTGAAAACAAAGTCCTCTTTAAAGTGGCGTGTATTTCACATTGCTTCATCTAGAAATGCACCTGGGATTTTCAAGTTTTTCCTTTACCTCTTAATTCCCAGGATTCAAGTCCTGATTAGTGTGGGATAGTTTCATTTCATCTACTTTCATATCTTTCAGAAGCAGGGCCAGTCTCACCCCTGGCCACTCAGTACTGCTCACTTAAGAGCATCAACTCATAACCAGCAGCTTCTACTTCTAACCACATCCTTGAATTACAAATTAGCCATGAAGTACTTATTAGCCATGATGACTGAGTATGCTCTAGCCCTTCATTTACTCCCTTTATTCTCCTGTTGTGGCATAAGCCACTCCTATTTGGACATCAAATAACACAGCAACATGTGAGCTGCTACACCAGTCCATACACACAACACCGAGGGCCCATCACCCTTCAGCGTGTTTCCACCGAGTGCCCCCACACTGGGGGTGCTGCTTTCCTAAGCTCACTCAGAGATGAATATCCTGAAAATAGTTCTGATCTGCTCCACCTCCATGTGAATTTCCACATTTCTTTAGCTGACATGTTCTCTTGGTTTGTACCAGCAATCAGAAATTTCTGTGACTGTACAAAACTAGGAGGCACTTTAGACTTCTCCCTAAAATGTCACCACTCTCCTCCCAAAAAGTAAGCCAAATCAGAAAACTCATTTAAAAATCAATGTAGTATTGAGCTATTAAGTAGCCTTTAACCATAATTTTTCAGAGAGAAAATAGAAAAATACTGTGGAAGTCAGTTGCTGAAAAGTCACATCATATTTGGTTCTCTCGCAAATCTCACTCTCTTCCTTTCCCCAAAAATATATTCTTAAAAGAATGCAGACCTTTGGTTATACATAACATGTGGTTCGATGCTTCTCTATGGCAAACCCAATAATGGATTCAGGCTAACATATGCAAATCTGTGGTAGAAATCTTCAGACTTTTCCATTAGAAGAACCTGAGAGGTGTTCCAGCCCCTGGAGCTGGGGTATTACATCCTCTGGAACACTTACCAGCCTCCAGCCTGTTTTTATTGACAATTTCCCTTTTGCTCAGGTTAGCTGTCTGGCCTGCTAAATGAGATCACTAGTTCAGCTGCTTTCTTACAGCTTTAGTATTGTTTGCATGGCAATGAGATTGCAAAGATAAAAATATGGATCTAATTTCCAATCTCCTTTTGGTAAGGCCATAATACTATATGTATTATAGAGTAACAGCCCTCCTAATGCTGTGTTAAACTGAAAACCAAACAAGAACTCAAAATCCACAGCTTGATCTCTTCCAAAAATAGTATCAGAATTCTGGTATTGCACAAGACTACAGGAGGAAGTCTTACAGGATCAAGCAAAAGAAAGGGAATCAGGTTGTCTGTTCTCAGCACCAGGACAATCTTCTTCGTGGGCTTAGAAAAACTCTTTCATATTTCCACCAACTAAACAGAAGATTTTTCATATTTCTACAGTGAGGCTGCATCAACACCACCCACTACTTACAGCTTCTGGATGCTGGAATTTTAAGATTCATAGAGGTGCCCATTAGAGAAACCCAAAAAGTGGGGTTTAGAAAGGGCAGGTGCAGTCCAACACAAAGTTCAGCCAGCTCTTGCTGCAGTTCACATGTAAGACACTTTGGGGATGTTTTAACTGCACTAAGAACTTTAAATATTCTAAGCTACCTCCAAATTTTAAGATTAAGATTACTAAAATAAATTGTAAGTACTGCCAATTTATGTGTTTACTGGTATCTTCAGTTTAATATAACTTTCATATAAATATATGAATATCACTTTGACCCCCTGTTGCCAATTACAATGGTAATAATTATACAATTAATATTTTTCCTACTCCTTTTTCTGAAAATAAAATAATTTTGGCTAAAATTCTACAATAGGGAACAATTCTTCAAGAGAATTTTAACACAAAATATCCACAAATAATTCCCCTTGTCTTTCTGGTAATTCACTTGTATTACACAAGTGGAGAGTTTGGATCAACTTCCCAGTTTTCCGTTTAGCCAGCTGTACTAAACCTTATAAACAGAAAACTCCAACTCCGTTGTCCCTTGCAGAAATAGAGGCAGTTCTGTTATCATTGTCCTCCTTTTGGAGTTTGGCTTCTACTACAGCTCCCAAAATGGGTCTCCTCCCCACACATTAGAAGGCTAATACCCACACACAAGTACATTGTGACAATGATGGAAGGACGGGTGTTAGCTGGGCAGACAATTAAGAAACACTTAATTGAATAAAACACAGATAAAATACATGTCTCATACAATGAAGTAATTTTTCTTAATGTTTTAAATAAATGTGGCTTTTCATTCCTCCCAAACTGCATTTATAGTATAATTGTATGATTGCTGGGAGTTTCATATAGCTGATTTATAGGGTGTCTCTTCCACATTTAGTTTGTGAAAGAGTCTCTCCGCTTCCCTATCTCTCTAACCACTGACAAGGATACTCTCAAGGCATTCTATAATTCAATTACAGCTATCCTCTGAGAAACATATAATTTTGTAGAAAGATTTAAGCCATCATGTATCCTTTTTTCCCTGTTACGAAAGCATTTATCTAAAGTCTGCTATTAAATTTGAATAGGTCTGAAACAATCTTAACCCAGTAGTTTTCAAGTGTGCCATTTGACAGTTGTCAGGCCGGCACAACCCCCGAGCTCCTTTTTAAACTCAAGTGCTGTAAGGGCTAAGGATGTGCTGCACAGAAAACACCCCACAAGGAGTGTATGACGGGTCGTGTGTGTGTGTAAATATATAAATAAATGTATGTGCCCACCTCAGTTTCTATGCAGCTAAATTGGACATAAATAGACACAAACATTCAACGCAGTTCAACTGTAGCATCACATTTTTAGCTGCTGTACTAGATGTCATATGCTAATTAGAACACTAAACACAAATGTCTGAGCTAATTAATAAACAGCACTATAGTATCAAAAATGTTTCCCCATCATACAGATCTTTCCAGGCACAGAAATACTGGTTTGTAACAATCAGAAAGCCTTACATACGTTTCTATTCCTAAAGGAGTGATATCATGCTGATTGCAGTGAAAAACTGAAGAAATACTGAATGGATAATTCCCTCTCAGCTCAATTTCTTACACTCTTCACAGCAAAGGAAAGCATAAGTAGTGCAAGTAACTACCTCAAACAAGCTACAGATGGCCTGAATTTGTGTTCTAACAGAACAGCCACAACTTTGCAAATAGTAGATCTATGATCCCTGCACAGCTCAGTGGAAGACATGGATAAAAAAATGGGTTTAGATTTGCAAATCTTTACCAAAGCTAATTTAAATTATTTATACTCAGTTCTATTACTCAAATAAAAATAAGTTTCTTGTAACTTCTGTTTTAAATCCACTGTAGGGATTTCAAAAAATTCATTTTAAAAAAGTTTATTTATTGTTTAAAATTTTTAATCTAGTCCTATTTCTGTAAAAGTCAGTATTTATTATATAATATATATTTCCTATTATTCAGTGTGGAAAGAAGTATTATACAAGGCATACACAATTTGAAACTTGATCTTCAGCTTCCTCAAATATAATCACATTGAACACTGAATAAATTGTACAGAAAAATAATACAAGTATCGTATGAATGTACACAATTGTGAGAGGAAGAATAAATAATAAGACATCTGCTCAGAGTTCTGAAATGCTTTGACACCAGTGAGTTTAATCTCCTGACTAGAGACAGAGGAGTCTGCTTACCCTGGTGTTAGGAGGGCTTTCCAGTGTCAGAGACTGCTTGTGGTAGGGATCTGAACTGTTTTTACAAGGCTACCAGCAACAGCTTTTCCAAATGCCTGAGCTCAAAGAGAAACAAGCTTTGTTCTTGGTATATTCGTCAGGAACCTTACTACCTTGAGGTATTTCGTCATGTCTAAAAAACCACAGATGCGGAAGCAACAATGCTTGTCGTAGCCAACTTGTGGAACACAATGAACCTAGCACCAAATTCCTAACACAGGGAAATACACTGAGCCTTCCTGACAACATTCTCTTGGTCAAGTCTTTTCTGATCTAGGATTCTGGAGTTATTGTAACCATGAGGCTGGAAAGCAAGAATTTTCACTGTTAATACAAACTACTTTGTTTATACATAACAAAAAATACCTTTGTATATTTAAGTCATCACTTGTGATTTTTCACATGTCACCTGAAATGGATTTTGAAAGCATCCCTGGAGCACACAAATTCAGCTGTACTGTGCAAGGAAAACAGACCCTGTATGTTTTCAAGTCAACTTTACTTGAATTTATTGTAGTGTTTTTGAAATTTGCAGCCTCAAAGCTATCTCTGACTCATCTCTTTCTTCAGCAAAATCAAAACAAGCCATCAGAATAATTCAACTGCACCATGGCAGTTATTTTCTATTTCCTAGGTTTTAGAGCCTGACTGGATGGCAGACAGTGCCAAATGCTGATTTTTGTAAGGATAACCACAAGCTACCTAGGGAAGAGAACAAACTTGCTGGTTGACATACCATATTTCACCTATCATAATTTGTCAGCTAAACTCAAGAAGAGTTTCTAAAAAGAGAATCTCAACAGAACTTCAGGAATTTTATTTTTCAGATAATGCTCACAGGAGACAAAGACTTAAAAACTCGTTCAGATTCCTGGTGAAGTTAAGCAGATATCCTGAGCTATTTCACAATTATTTTTACATGTGGAGGTTTTCTGGATCAAGCAGTTCTAAAATGATGCTACAAATGACACTGCAGTAACAATAAACTGACACTTAAAAATAGAGCTGAATGTAATCACCTTCATTTTGCGAAGCAGAATGAAGTCCCATAACTTTTACCACACAATGTGATTGCTGCTACAGAACAATCTAAACATTAAATGTATTTAAAAAAAGAAGTTATTTGTGCAAATTCAACAATTACAGCATCCAAGATAACTAAAAAATGGTAACCTAACTCAAATTAATTCAAACAGAAATGCACCTGAAATCCATGATTCTAACAAAGAGAACTAAAACCTATGCCAAACAAGAAAACAAATATCTGAAAATTCTAGATTATACGGACCAAAAGAGACCTCATGAGCTTCAAGCAAGTAAAACAAAGTGTAAACCATAGCAGAGGCTGTCTGCAATGCCCAGCTACTGATGCACTAATGATTATCAAAAAGGGATGAAGAAGCTTTTGCGAGAAGAGAGGAAAAAGTCAATATTATACATAGAGTATTAAGTATATACCTACAGACCAAGACTGCTGGCAATATTATATATGCTACTTAAAATGGATGGCTGCTGTTCACTAGAAAATTTTGGTGGTAAGTTTTGTTATCAGTTTCCACCAATTTCAAATCAGTATGCAATGGTCCATCATACAGTAATCTGAGCTGTAGTTTCAACTGCGTAGAAATAATGTTTACTTCTGTAATGAAGGTTGTCCTACTCAGTTTGACTGGAAATTTTCATTTGACGTATTTCATTTAAGAAAAGCTGTGCAATACCCACCCCTCTAGCTTGGGGCTTGAACAGCTTGTTCAGCTCTGCTCAGTCATTAACTGCCCACGTGACCTTGCACAAACCATTTTTCAATGTGTAAGGCTGAGATAATATCACTTTTCTACATCACAAGCGTATTTGGTGCATAAAGATGTTAAAGAGTGCAAATTGCAGGGAAGGCACAATTGTAACTTTGCAGAGAGAGAGAGATTATTCTCCGGTGATTCCACAATCCATTCTCAAATTCAGGTGTGGCAGAAATAGGCAGAAGATTCGTGAGAATTGATGATTTTCTTGGATTTTCAGGTGCCTTATAGCCATAGCAACTAGTTTAATTTTGTTAAGATATTGTGCTGATTCTATTGTAGAAATCAAATTGTTGATGCCTTGAAACCTGAAAAAACCAAGCAGTAAAAAGGGAGGCAGACAATTCCAGGTTGGTCTTGGCTTCCCCCTCTCTCAATATATCGACCTTAGCAAGTGCCTCTATTGGTCCCAGTGTTTCTGAGACTCATTTGTTTAGTCCAGATTCAACATCCCTGTACATGTAACTGGAACTGTCTACCGAAAAACCAACACTAAACAACTCCCAGATTTTGCCCAGAATGAAAAGGCAGTTGCACTAACACAGAATGATGATTTATCTTTGCAACTGGTCAAAGCTTGGCAGCCAGCAAACATGTCAGGCCTACTGAATAATTCCTACAGGATAATTGAAAAAAACCCTGCCAAACAAACAAAAAAAACCCAAACCAAAGAAACTAGAGCTGGTCTACCATCCAGTAATAGAAAATAAGCAGTAGTATCCTAGATTTTTCTGGAAAAGGGAAGTATCTCTGCATTCATGGAGACAGGGTTTGTTTTCAGTTTGTGATGACAACAGGCACCAGAGGATTCTGTCATTAATCTGCCTCCAGCTGTGGTGCTGGAGAGCACTTGACACATACAACCAAACTCAGCATTTAATTTCCTTTCACCTACATGGCAGGGTCAAGGGAGTGCTGGGCGTTTTTCCTGTGTTTCAGTACTCCAGCTCTGTGCCTCAGTGCAGCTAATTGGGAATTCTAGTGGGTGACCACTTACTCAGCACCTTACAGAGCCACCACACTCATCTCTCTGAATATGAATGCAGCGAGTTTCATGACAGAACTCTTCCTTAAAGATAAAAATGTATTTGAGAATGATGTAGAAGATGTCAGAATCACACAAAGCATCAGATTTGCTAATGTCCTCCATGACATGGAGAAAGGTTAGCTTGGATATTGTTGGCAAGCTGCCTGAACTCCACGGTTAAGTGTAAGGACACCATCTCTTGCCATTGCCAGAAAGAACCCCATGCTAAGACAGGGAACCAAGTGGGCATAAGGAAGAAGGAAGGAAGAGGTTAGTACAATGAGAAAAAAAAATAAAATAAAGAAGCAATGGGATAAATAATATCACTGCAGACCTTTAAAGACAAAAAGATTGCTGTAAAGAAAATACCACATCAGATTTGTTTCTAATAAGAAAGTGAGATTCTGCCAGGAAGCCCTGAAGAGGAAAACTACTAAATCTTCTTGACACTGATCCTTGGAACACAGTGAAAAAATACATTTTAATACAGTGTTGAATTTTAACAAACAGCAAAGGCCTTATTAAAATGTTAAGCAGAGAAACAAAAAATTATCAAGATTTTAGAGTCTGTGAATTCCTTGTAACTGTAAATATAGAAGGGAAATAAAATACATTTACCATACTACATTTTTATTGGTGTATCAGAAAGTGTCCTGATAGTTAATGAATAATCAACAAAAAAGCATAAACATGCTTAGATTACTCTTGTCACAATTTATATCTAAGGGTAAGCTAAACGAAACAGAAATCCTCTCCTTACTATGTATAGTGTGTCTTCAAAATATTAAAATGATAGCTTTGTTTCTATACAAATTCAAATTTGTTTTATACAAATTCAAGTATTTCAAATATGTAAAGGAAAATCCCTTACATGTTAAAGATCTATGAATACTATAATTTAGCATCTTTGCAGGACAAAAAAGTGGTAAGAAGTACATGATATTCCTTCTAAAATTCCTCATATTAAGTTTTCCTACAGCTTCCAGGTGCAGCCAAAACCTAAGGAAAAGTTACAACTTTATCAATAGAAGGCATGTTGTTAACACACTATTCTTAATGGCAAGGATGTTACTGACTGCTGTGCCGAGTCCTGTTTACAAACCTTCAGCTTTCCAGTGATTCAAAAGAAGAAAATAGCTCATTGTAAGTGTGTAGTATCTGCAAATAGATATAGAATATTTTCCCATAAAATGAATTATTAGTTTACATAATTAGGTTGAAAGACATGGTATAGGCTATTAATAAACTGAATCAAAACCACCCAGCAAATAAAAAATTTCCCAGTCACAATATATGAATTAAGTTTTTGCCCAAAGGTAACTAGAAATCTCAGTAGTATTGTGTATGGTTTCCAACAGCTAGATTTTTATTATGGTGCCAATATAAAAATAAGAAAAACTTTGCAATTTACCTTCTGATATGCAGGTGGTCTTTGAACAAGACTACAAAGTAATCTTCAAATAAAACGATCAACAAGGAAGCATGCCTGAAAATGGTAGATCAATTGCTTTCATTAAACACATACCAGTATTCTTTCAAAGATTCATTTGTTTTTGACAATTAGCTGATGATAAAAGCACCTTCCAGATCTTTCAAGGAGTAAATAAAAGACTAGAAAAACTCAGAGTTCAGTAAACATCCCCGTTGTCCCCCCCAACAATCCTCATCTGGTTGAAAGTTGTGGCAAGCCCTGCTGTGTTTGGTCACAGACACAGCAGACTCTAATAACAGGAAAACTTTCTACACCTGACAAGCCTCTTGAACTCATTTCCACAATCACAGAGGTTGATCATATCAGCTTGTGATAGTGAAGTGAATCTAGATGGAGATTTTTGAGAAAATTGTGACCTCTTCACACAACAGTTAGAGCAAATAAACACAAAACAGTCCAGCTTAGAATCTAGAGGCAAGAAGTGAGATGAAAATGTAGACCTTAATCAGACAAGGACTTTGATCAAGCTCTGAAGACATTGCTTCTACCATTCAATCAAGTATTTATATGAAAGTCTAATACAAAGCTGCATTTACAAAAAAGCTTAACTCCATCTTAAAGGCAAAGGTGTAAAGGGTAGAATTTTGGTTGCAAAAACAATTAATCTTGGCTTTTCAATTACTTTCAAAATGTTCTACTGTTTAATAAGCAAACTACTATGAATTACCCCTTAATAGGAGCAACAAAATTGGCTGGCTGAAGCTTGGCTGGGGGGATTGATTTTCCATTAATTCATTTTACTTAGCAACATACAAACACTGTTGGCCTTGTAAATTTTCCTTCAACCCTTTTTTGACTTTTCCAACAGATGAGACACAGGCCCCTAACAAGATTTCTTGAGGTTGTAACCATAGCCTTCACCAACAGGGCTGTCTTTGAGGCAATTTCTATCCTTGGTCAGCATTTACTTCCCCTTTTAAGTTTTTGAACAAATGTTGACATTCTCAGACTGCATAGTAGTCAGAAGACAACTAATTCCTAATTCTTGTATTCTTAGGAAACTGCCTTGGTAAGGGGAAGAGAGCCATACTGAGATATATCCTTATCAACAAATGCTGCTTCCCATCATAATTTTTGCACCAATCTTAATACATATATATTCCTAAAACAAGGAAAAGAATTAAAATACCTTCTCCCCAGATAACAGCTATGTTACATTTTTCAGTACAATGTTTTGATTAAAGTACACATAGTACTAATGCTTTACAAAAGCACAACTAATTCAGTGCGCTCAGTATGCATACCATTTTTTGACTGCTAAGGCCACCTGGAAAAAGACAACAAGGCCTTTCAGCTCTAGTCCAGCAGCTCAAATTTAACTCAAGTGTCTGGCATGAGCTAAAGGATAAAAAAACAATGAGACTGGGGTTTAGATGACCTTTCTTTCACAAACAACACTGCCATTTAATCAGTATACGGCAAAGTCAAGACACTGACTGAACGGTTTTATCCAAATTCTTAACTTTCAGTGAACAAATAGACTCTAATTTGAAGCACAGGCATCAATGGGACATAGAAGGGTTAATCTGATTCTAATGAAGGGAATCTCTAAGGTTAACTCCCTGGGCAGAGGTCTGTACACAGAACTAAGTGACAGGTGGATGGCGTAAACAGGACCCAGCTCCCCTGCGAGCACATCTGCAGCCACAGGCCAGCCCTGGGACAGTGGCCAAAGCCACAGGAATTCAAGGACAGCACTGCTACAGAGCAGCAGCTGTCAGCCTCCTTACATCTGCACTGGGATTACAACAGGGGATTAAGATATTTGGATTTAGATATTTTAGATATTTATGGATTTTGATGTTTGCAAGAAATGCTCCAACACAAATGACTAGTAGTGATATATTTAGTATTTATTATTTTTAAAGAGAATCACTAACTGCATTTAGATTTATTTGGAATAAGAAAGAATCCTACAGAAGAACAATCATGTACCCACAGGATCTTGGTTTATAAACTAATGAAAACACCCACCTCAGACATTAGGCTAGCTTGTCACTAATAAAAATCCCAACATTCTACAGAGAAGTTATCAAAAACTTACAGAACAATTCCCAGAACAATTTTTAGACTATAAATCAGGCAATGATTCAAAAAAATAAAGGAAATAATTAAAACCTAATGAAAACAATACAAAACTAAAAAAGTTTTGTTTGTAAGGGGCCTCATGGAAGTCCAACACCGAACACAAAGCAGGCATAACTTTAACAGTAGGCAAGGTTCCCTGCAGCCCTATTCAGCCAAATTCTGACATTCCTAGGATCCCACAACTTCTCCAGGCAATGCATTCCCAGGTGCATACCAACCTTCATCACTAAGAATTCACTGTCCTGTTTTCTGAACAAGCATCTCTGTATTCCCTCCTGCCTGTTGCCTGTTGCCTCTTGCCCTGTCTCTGTGCACCCTCAAGAGCAGCCTGGTTCCTGCAGCTCACCATCCATGGACAGGCAGGAGGCTCAGGAGCAGGTGAAGGATGAACTCAGCCCTTCCATCTGCCCTTCCCTACTAAGACACTCTTCCCCAGCCCCAATTCAGCCCACTGAAGCACTTAAGAGTGAGAAAGACCTTGTGTGGGAGAGCATCAAAACCATTTGGTATTGACTTCACACTGCTCCCACTACTGTGCTAACATCAAATGCTTATGCAAATTTCATCCTACCACCCTGCTAGCTGAAAATACTATTAATAATTAAACTGACCAAAAAATACTCTTTTTTTTTCCTTACTTCCTGTGATGAAGGTACCATCTGTTGTCTATTAACCCTCAGTTTGTAAGCAAAAATGCTGAAGTTCTTCCTGTTCTGTAATTCCTGGCAGGCTGAGTATTTAAAGCCCATCTGAATGATTTTCTTTCAGTTTTTACTGGGAGTGAAAGAAGGTCTGTAAAGTATTTTTGTTTGTTCTTAATGCACTATGTGTTGTCAAAATGTCTGAGAAATTACCCTTTTTCTGAGAAAAAAGGTCAAAATCCTGCACATATCGCAGAATTCTTGCACCAAACGGATTTTTGCCTGATCTTTGCCACTGAACAGTTACACACAAGGTACATATTTGTGGGTTTATATACAAGTAATTTCACCTGCATTTCATGGATGAGAAACCTGCTCTCTTCTCCTAGATGTCACCTTCAGACATATTAATCTTTCATAGAAAAATACAAAAGAAAATAACAATGTAAATCAAACTAGGTAAACCAGAAACTTACTCTGTAAAAGGACTGACTAATCTTGTAGTCAAATTCTGATAAAATATCTCAGCATGTCTCCTCCAGAAGCAGAAGAAACTGTAAATAAAGATCATTATTTTCAGTAACCAGTAGCACTGCCCTGGTTTTACACACTTCTTTTCCAAGCTGGCTGTGACCACCACCAGGAATAGTCCTGGTGGACCCAAAGTGAGTCCTACAGGCCAATCCAGTCTGAATTATTTCCTGACTTCATCACTGAAGCTTAGAGTATATACTTAAAGAACCTTTTCTTTAGTCACTGCAAGTTATTACAACATTTTTAGCTACATTTCAACACATTTAAACACATACTTAAAAAAAATCAAGAGATCAAAGTTTAATAATTTTTAATGAAACTACTGACTACTAGTTTTAATGTTAAGAAAATAGCTAATATTTGAAAATAGCAAACCAGCATTTAGTAACTGGGAAAACCAGTAAGAAAGCCTAAATAACTTACTTTAGCATGTCAGCAATAAAACCCTGTGCATAGTACAAGTGTCCACTGCATTCTAAGAGCTCCTGTACATGCATTCTATAACAAAAACTAATTTCTTCTTTTTACTGCAGTACAATAAATATATACCCAGTATTATGATCCAACTACCATTCGCCTTTCCACAGTATCTTCAACTCCTATTTGCATTTGAGCTTGGAAAATACTACCTTTATTTTGCATTTCCATTAATATTTGGGGAGGGGGGGCAGAGGGGTGTTCAGCTGATTTCAACAAAATTGGTCCAAAAAATGATAATTCACAGCTACAAATGCAGCAGTCCTTAAAAGCAGTATACTTAATAACTGACATTGATTAGAAGTTCTAAATCTTCCTGCTGGGATTTAGACACGTGATAAAATGTTTCCCCGTGAAATCACACTGGCTGATGAAGTGGTGAGAACAAGATTATGCGTTCAAGCCGATGTTTCTTTGAATTTCAGCAGAGGAGGAGTTCCCGTTCACATCTTGTACCACTTTTAACTGAAATATATTCAAAGAACTTCTTTGCTCTATTTCTCACCATCAGCTTGGCAAGTTGAATAGTAAACCTCACAGTACCATATGGTAGAAGACACCATAGAGATTTAGAGATAAACGTGTTGTATAATGTCAATCCCAATGAGTGATAGAAATAAAACTCAAAGAGCTAAATATCTGGCTTAAGCATGAAAAATCCACAGTTAAGTATAAAAGCCTATTGTACAGCAATTGCCAAATATTTCCAAACTGCAATATTGTACCTTACAGATGTGTGGTACCACTTTTGTTCCTCACAGCAGCTGACTAAAAAAATACGCATTCTCCCAAACTGTCAATGAAGAGCTCAGCAATGCTGTGAGCTACACAGCTCAAGGCTGCTGGGAGAGAAAGGGAATGTAAACACCTGTTTTTATCTTTCTCCATTTGAGTACAGAGATGAATGGAAGAGAGAAGTAGAACCTCTTTTCACACTAATTCAGTACAGCTTATTGCATGTGGAAAATTCAGCTTGAAAAAGCAGATAGTGGGAAACTCTTAGCATTTGAGGAAATGCAGGTTTTAAGATGTCCCAAGCATTTTAGCTATATTTTCTTTCAACATCAAATACACTACTGACAATCCCAGAGTTTCCGCTCTAGACACACAGCAAGCAAATCTGTTCTCTGTCCTACTTCCTCCACCCCTTTAAAAAATATTCCTATAGTTCAATCTTTCCCACTAATATGGTAAGTATTATTATATTATAAGGTATGAAGGCATTAAGGTAAAGCCTTCAAAGTCCTGATTTTTAAATTTTTTTTCCTACCCTCCTCCTTCTTTTAGAATACAGCTTAAAACTGGAGAAAATTAAGTCCCCACTAAGAGAGGGTTTTATTGAAACCCATCCGTATGGGCCTACAGTTACAAAAGCATCACAGACTGACACATTAGTGGGCAGAAAAAAAAGTACAGAATATTCTACAGCAAACAATTTCTTTTGCAGTATACAAGACAAGAATACATTCATGAACAAGTATTGAGGAAATCAAGCTTCCTGAACAGTCCCCAAGCTTGTGGGGTGAGTTATCTGCATTTCCCAAATAAATCAATCTTTGCTTCTTTGTGCACCTGCATTTAGTTGGCATCAATGATGAGAACTTCTCAAATCCATTTTCTTGCACCCCAAATCCTCTGTTCAATTCTGGATCCTCATGATAAGAAAGACACTGAGGTGCTGGAGCAGGTGTACAGAAAGGCAGTGGAGCTGGGGAAGGGTCTGGAGCACAATTCTGATGAGAAGCAGCTAAGAGTGTTTAGCCTGGGAAAAAAAAAAATGGCTCAGGATCTACTCTATTGCTCTCTACAACTCCCTAAAAGGATATTGAAGCCAGGTGGGGGTTGGCCTCTTCTCACAGCAACTACCCATACAATGAGGAAAATGGCCCCAAGCGAGTTTCAGGTTGGGTATCAGGAAAAATATCTTCACTGAAATTGTGGTAAGGCATTGGAGCAGGCTCCCCAGTGAGGTGGCTGAATCACCACTCCTGAAAGTCTTCAAGAAACAAGTGCACTTCATCATCTTGAAGTATCTTTTCAAACCTTAATGATTCTATGATTGCCCTCTGCCCTGCAAACAAGCCCTAGACTGCCCCAAATGGACTACTTTTAGAGAAAGCTAAAACAAAAGGTCTCTGGCTTTTCTCCCCGAACTACAGACACGTGTTTTATACAAGTTCTCACAACTAATAATACTTTTAATCTGGCACTTTATTTTTAGAACAAAATCATGAAGCTCATTTTCAACAAATCCAGCTACCCCACTATTTTTTCCTCTTGGCATATATATTACCTATTACTACATTCTGTTAGCTTTATTTCATTATTTCATTATTAAATATGCAAAACGAAGACTAAAAAGTCTTATCTGTTTCCCTTCCAATATTTGGTTCCACATCTTGAATTTTAGGAAAACTCTATAGTGTGACTTCTCCCTATTTAAAATGTTGCAGTTGTACTGCAAACGTGCTGATCTGTTTAGACTTGTATCACCAGGCAAAGAAAATCACCAGCAACGAGCTCACAAATGCAGAGGAGGTTACGGATCTAAGCTCTTTGGTACTCAGACCACTTCAGTTTTAGTCTGTCAAGCACCAAAAGGTTTCCTACATGGTTTACCAAATTATTACTACTCTTCTATTAGTTCTTAATTAAAATTGAAACATGGCAAATTTCAATTAGCATTTAATGTAGTAAGAGACATTCACTGAAAGGATTTACTATGAAAGAGAAGTCAAAGGCACATTTGCTCAGATACCAGTTGTAGGCCTAGAGAGTGAAAATGTCAGGAACACAGCCTTGGACAGCAGCACAAACATCATGTTCAGATACTCAGAAGCTGGATGCCAATTTTATAAATGCTACCTCAATTATCCATGTTTTTGAATGGAGTAAATTTGTATGTAATATCACAACAATTAGAACTTAGTTCAAAACTATTAATATATAGTGCTGAGGAGATCAATGTTTTACTTCCATTTTGCTGCCATGTAAAATTAGAAGTAATTTTAGAGGCCCCTGTGCCAGTCACAAGAGTTTTATGGTCTGACTTGTCCCTAAGCTCCAAAAAATGTTATCAAACATAAATTCTGAGTGAAGGTGCAAAAAGGAAAAGGTAAAGGAGTATAGAGAGCAGCTTTTCCACATGTTCACTTGAAACAATTGACTCAAAGTGCTTCAAACAGCATTAACTTTTGTTTAGATCCATGACCTACTTCAAAAAACTCCCATTTTAGCAGACACTGCCTGCATGCAAAATAGAAGTGATCTGAATCAAACAGTTTACAAATAAAGAATGAGGAAGGAGAGAACAGATGAATACAGCAAACAGATGGGAAAAGAAAAAGAGAACAACTAATGAGACAATCCTGGTTAAAGGGCAGTCTCAGAGCAGTCTGTAGTGACTGGTGTTAATCATTCCAGATACCACAAATGCAGAATTACACACAAGCACCTGAGGATAATGAACTTGGCAGACGTTTATGGATAACCTTTTTGAGTAAATGGGACAAAGGTGATCCAAACACTTTACCAGACAGAGATAAAGCTTGGCACAGGCTCATCTGTGCATGAATTTTGTTCTCTTCTAGGCTACAAGCAAGGAAGTAGGCCACAGAAATACAAGAAAAATTAATCAGTTTCTATTTGATAAGGCAGAGAAAGTGAATTGGGAGAGTTGTTGAAGCGATAAGCCAGAAACTTAGTTTTTACAGAACAATTTTCAGTGGTTATATAAGGAATGTGTTTAGGGAAGACTAGAGGCAAATCACAGAATCACTACATTGGAAAAGACCTCCAAGATCACTGAGTCCAACCCAGCCCTAACACCTAAACTAAACCATGGCACCACGGCTTAGTGCCACATCAGTCTCTTTTTAAACACATCCAGGGATGGTGACTTCAACACCTCTGTGGGCAGACCATGCTAATGCTTTATCACCCTTTCTGTAAAAAAAATTCTTTCTAATAGCCAACCTGTATTTCCCTTGGCGCAGCTTGAGACTGTCCCCTCTCCTTCTGTCAGGTGCTGCTTGGAGAAAGAGACCAAGCCCTAGCTGACTACAGCTACCTTTCAGGAAGCTGCAGAGAGTGATGGACACCATCATCAGGAAGGACAGAACAAGATTAAGAGATCTAACTCTTCTGTCAGAGGAGTGATTTTATCTGAAAATGTAATTACAAAAAGCCCACTCACTTTGCCTGTTTGGGTCATCCAGAAGTCATAAAAATGAGCCTGCTGCAGTGGTGAGCCTGAGCTATCAAACCTGCCAGAGTTCTTCAGGCAGAATGCAACAGCAGATAGAAACAAACCAACCACACCACACCAAACTAAACCAAACCAAAGAAACAACAACGCAGCTCTTACTGTCAAGACTGTACAGAGAGAAGTGGGCAAGACAGCAGTGCTAGAAATATAAGGACAACAGTCAAAATTCATCTGCAAAGTAAAAGGAGGAAAGTCCAAGGAGGAAAGGATTAGAGACAAGCAAATGATCCAGGAGACATTTGAGTCAGGAAAGTCCAAGGAGGAAAGGATTTTAGGAACAGAATATGATACGAAATGTTAAAAGAATGCAAGGGCTTTCAGAGGATAAATGGCTTTTGTTCTGACCTTTTCTTTGGTATTACTTCCTAAGCAGAACAGAAGTCATTCAGCAAACCACCTCTACTACTGTCATTGGATCCTAACAAGCTAAGAGAATGCTTGGTCACCAAGACTTACCTTTAACAACCCCACATGTCACAAAAAGTCACTGAGGTCTTCACAACAAAATTTCCAACAGTAATTTCCTACTTCTAAGAAACTGTTAATAGACTTCAGAAAAACAAGCTCAAGTGTATTTTTAATTGGTATTTATGCCAAGGCACAAACATCCTGCTCATCTGAGCACCAACATGAAAAATCAGCAATGACAGGATATAAAGGCTCCCAAACAATAGAATGTGGGCTCCACTGGCCCTCTGCAAAAGGAGGAATTCAGCAGAAATTTCACACTGTAACAACAGTTACATATTTTAACCTTTATAGGTTATTTTTACACAAGGAGAAATTAAGTAAGAACAACATTACTACTTAAAATCTGAGGAGTGGTATCTGACTGTGTTTTAAGAGTTCTCTTTAAGATGGTGGAAAGCAACACATAAACTTGAGCTGAGTCTTCTCAGATAACTACATGCAAGTAGACAAAGTTAAGCTTCTTTTCACTTTTTCAGAAAATAAGAAAATGTAATTATTATTTTTTTAAATAGGTATATTTTTCATCTAAATATTCTCTTCTAGAATAGGAATGCAAAGTACAGAATGTCTAATGCACTACTCACTTAAAAATCTAATTGTCCAACCAATATGTCAGAAGTGACTTGACTTTTAAGGGCAAGAAGATGCTGAACCTGATCCAAGTTTGTTAATTAATAGTCTCCCTAGATAAATTATTTTTTACTGTTGTACTTGATTACTAAATCTCTCTGCTTCAAGGCAACAGATGGCTTCAATTCCCCCCAAACCAAAAGTTTGTAATTCTCCATGCTACAGCAATCTAAATTTAGTTAGATACTTAAATATTAGTATTTTTCTTAAATGAGTTATGAAACAGCCTTGGATAGATGAAAAATTCACACTTGAAATTTTCTGGACAGTTACAAGTTCAGAAAATTATTTCTACACTCCTGTTTAGTGTATCCTTGATCAGCACTAGGAATGTAAAAAACAACAACAATAACAAAACATCAACCAAGCAACCAAAAAAAAAGAACAAAAAAACCCAAAGAGAACCCCCAAAACAAAAGCACCAAATCCTCGACAGTGAATCTGAAACCACTGTAAGAAGAATGGTGAATCACACCCTTCTGTCAAAGTTGTCAGTAAAACATTCTGTGTCACAAGAAAATCAAAACACATAACACACTCTCAAGCTATCAGTTCTGTCTCTCCAATAGTTCCTTCGACTTTTAAGCCCTCCCCAAGAGCAGAGGACAGCCTTTCCAGCTGACCTACATTGTCTGAAACTGCATCGTTTAAATGAAGCACACAGCAACCATTCTCTTTCTGTGACCTTACACACTAAGACTCCAAACACAAGCACCATTTATTTCCTCCTATTTCTATGGCATCATGAACTAAGGGCCACCAAAGTCAGAAGAAACCCTTTAATTGATTTGAAAGTATGTCCTCTAACCCTGGTGTTGCAAAGATCCACACAGACAGATCCTTGCTTCAGTGATTCCTCAACTCTTTGCAGAATCAGGGCTACTAAAATCAGTGGCTGGTTCTTTGTAGCAATTTTGGATTTTACGCCATTCCAGTTATTGAAAATTATGTGGAGTTTCTTTATCAAACTGCACTAACACCCATAAAAGATTAAATTGAAACTTCTGGCATCATGTCAATGTGTGTAATGGTATATTGGAGCAAAACAAATGGATCTGTTCTGAGACACAAAATGAACATTCTGAATAGGTCCTGTCTAGCCATTTATTAATGCTTTTACAATAACACTTTCAATACATATTATTAAAATAACTATTTTAAATTTCACCCCAACTATGTTAATTTTCCTCCTATGGAGTTCAATGTATCTTGTGTTTAATACCTCATGCATTGAAATGTTTTCACAAAACTGAGGTTGAAAACTTTGAGATAATATAATTTTTCTGTACACCATTACTTGTCACTGCATTCTGCTTTCTACAAAATCAAGTCAAAGAGAAGAGAATTCATCAACATTTCTAATACACTAACTTTTGGTTGTTTTTTTTTTAACTTAAAATTTTTTATCCATTTGTAAGAGTCTGCTCTATTTAGACTTTAAAAGAAAGAATGTCAAACCTCAGGGAAATGAAATTAATTAATATGCATGGGTCCAATGGTGCTGGGGAAGAAGCTGATCTACATGTGGAATCCACAACACAAAATTCTCCACTGGTTTATGTAACAAAAACAGCTTTCATCTGCTGAAATGGTCAATATAAGAATATAAAACTTCTAATCTGAATTTTAATTAGAAACAGGTCAAGCAAATGCTCTTCCTCTCCCCCCACGCCCCCCAACTTTCCTAGCACAAATTTCATTATTCTGAAAAGCATGATGTAAAGCGTATCTTAAAATAAAACTATTAATATACTTTTAGCACTGCTATCAAAAAGAGTGACAGTTTTCTGTCAGTTTTGTAAAACACACACATAAAAAGAATAAAATTTGAGAAACCTTGATTAAAGCAGTTACTCAGAATTGCCTGCTTGACTGTAAAATAAAAAAAAAATAATTTGCACAGAATACAACCAGACTATCCATACATAGTCATTTCCTTCCCAGGAGCTCTCAAAAGGCAGAAGTGTGGAGATGTCCTAGATATAAAGGCTCCCTCATCAGACAACACACTGTAGTCTCACAGGCACCCTGGATTTCACTACAGGGGGGACACTACTGGGACAGCAATGAGACACTTGATTTTCAAGACAAGCCCAAGTAACGTAAGAAGCAACCCCAGTTAAATAACATTCACCTGCGTGCTTCAAACTGTGCTGAGTCTAATAGTAAAGGTATGCTGGTACATTGAAGAAGAGAAGTCATGTTTCTTGTACAGAAAAAACCATCCCAGTAGTAGGAAGGAAAAGTGCCCAGTCCCGCAGTTCTCACTTATGTGAGCAGCTCCCCTGAAATCTGTGAAATCACAGGAGGCAAAATTACAGACTCCATTGTACAGCTATCAAAGACTAATCTGTGAATTCCTGTAAAGTTACTTACATAAGTGCATTTAGGTTTTGACCTCATTTGGAATATCAGAACTCTTTGGTCCACAAGGCTTACTACTTACAACTGCATTTCAATTCAGAAGCCAGTAAATTAGTTTAAGCCAATGAAAGCACCTAATTATTTGATAACAATTCATCTATATATTAGATGCTGAACTGTTACCAGCTCTACATAGGTTGTTATAAAATAGACACTCAAAAGCACAAACAGGATTTACTTAAATGAATTCTCAAGTACCTACATACAATAAAGTTTGTAATTGGGATAGTTCAGCCTGGTGAAGAGGCTTTAGGGTGACCTAATTGTGGTACTCCAGTACTTGAAGGAAGCCTACAAAAAAGGTGGAGAGGAACTTTGGACAAGGGTACGCAGTGATAAGACAAGGGGGAATGGCTTCAAACTGAGAGCTGGTTTACATTGGATTTCAGGAAGAAATTCTTTGCTGAGAGGCTGGTGAGGCGCTGAAACAGGCTGCCCAAAGAAGTAGCGGATGTCCCTGGAAGTGCTCAAGGTCAGGCTAGATGGGGCCACCACCAACCTGGTCTGGTGAAAGGTGTCCCTGTCCGTGTCAGGGGTGAATTGAAGCCAGCTGATCTTTAAGATCCCTTGATATTAATTTTAATTAACCCAGGACACTTTATGATTCTATGAATTCAGAGGAAAGCTAGATATATTTAGTGTCATTATTTCTCACTTCACTTTCTTTTGCTCACAGATTTAAAACCTACTGGAACTTAGTTTTTTATTTTATGCCTGTATGCTTAGATTTCCCAGATAATTACTGCATACAAAACTAGTTTATGTGGAATAACAACAGAATATCATAGTGATCTTGCCATTTGGAAGCACATTATTACAGAAGGACTCCTCCTTTGTTGAATTTAATTGCCTATGAAGATACTGCTATTTGAGTCTGTCTTCTGGAACATGCATTTCATCATTATTTTTTAGCCTTGTTACATCAATCACCGCAACTGCTACAGAAGATTTCTGGGCTGTGAAGTGATAATTTGTTCCAGCGATATTAATGAGGCAAGCAGTGGTCTTGAGGGAGGTGACAGCCCACCGCTTTACAGACAGCAGCAGATTAAGGTGTTGTAGTATACACTGTTTGAAACGTATCACTGGAGCATTCAAAATATTATTACCAACACTTAAGGTATTTTTGCCACCCACACTACAAATTATCCATTGAGTAACGTAGAATCCCGTGCCACAGTGCACTGTCACTCAAGGAAGAAACACCAATGGTGGCTGGTTTGGAGCTTCTGCAAATGACACTACAGAACCAGAAAAAAGGTAAAAAAAAAAAAAGGAAGACTTGTTGATGGTGTAACAGCATTCCCAGTATACTGCTGCAGGAAGCAGTACATCTGGAAACAACAGATGGTCTGTGTTTAAATGGGAGGGAATAGAGGATTTTAATACCCATACACCTCTAATTCAGTTCTACAAGTTTGATTTCTACGTTTTCTCAGATTATGGAGTGTTACAGGATCTGTATGACAGGCTTTACCCATATTATTGTTACTATCAACATAGCCAGCTAAAGCCCTTATGTTGTACTATCTTTATCTGTGAACTCTGACTTAGCCATATGTGCGCTTTCAGAAAAGGAGACTTGGACTTCAAAAAAAAACCTTACACCTGAAATTTATATGAACTAAAACACTATTTGTTACAAGACTGATGTTCTACCACCCTGAATAATTCACAATCACCTATTTAGCCTTTTGCACTTGTTTTATGACATACTTTGTACAGGTACACACAGTTTTACAGAGTATTTTTAACTTAAAGGAAAAAGAAAATGACAGAATACATGATTTTTTTCCATATATCCTTTCCACATAACTGTCTCAAGCTCTTAACTGATTTATATGTAAGAGCTACTTACAGACATGCTGAAGAATAATCCTAACCATGCATGATTTACATTTACACATTTTAACTCAAAGGAGTGGAAGAAAGAGGATATGGCCATCTGCACAGAAAGCCTTCTGTGGATAACAGCTAGTGCTACCAGCTCCCCCAGTTCCTAATGCCAGATTGAACCATTTGTGACTGGTGCATAGGCAATGGCTGGCTAAGAGCTGGAAGATAAGTATCTAGAAAAAAGACCACATGCATTTTTTTTTTTAAGCAGAAAGCACAATTATCTTCCTGATGATTAATCTCCACCAGAAATACAAAATGGTAAAGATAAATGAAGTGAAAATATTCTAAGAACTTTTTATAAATAATTTTATATTATTTATAATTTTATAAATACCTTTTATAAAGTATTATTAAAAATGTTTACAAATAATTTGTATTATTTTCAACAGAATCTGTTCCAAGTTTTGGAATTTTAAGCCTGAGACATCCTAGGACTAATGTAATACGTACGTCATAGTGATCTATACCCTTGGAAATGTAAAAGATTCCATATAGGTGGCCAAAATTGGAAATTTGTTCAAGAAAAATTAGCCCTTATGCCTTTGTAATATAGAGGTCAGCATCTGTTTGAAGTAGGATTTGACATCAGTTGAAGCATATGGATAGGAATCCAAACTCTTTTTCTCATTAAAAATACACCATTTAATTTGGCTCAGTTCAGGACGATTAGCAACATGTGCTCAAAGAGAAGCTTACAATTGGCACAGGGAAAGTTGGCTTGGGCAGAACACCACTGGCAGAAGAGAATCCAGAAGACACTCTGCCAGTCTCTTGTTAATGCTATTAGCTCTTCATTTTCATAAGCACTCAGATATAGTAAAAAGAATTAGTCAAGAAGAAATAACAGTTATATATAAATAAATCGCACAGTATCTCCTTAAAATACTCAGAGACCTGTCTTCCAAGCCTTCTAGAAATAAAAGACTTCTAAAACTAAGACAGACCCTGAGGTTATTTACTCCTAAGCATTATTATAATCAATTAGACAAAATATACATTTAATGAAGAAAGACATAATGCTCCAATTTGTGGTTTAGAAGAATATGCAATCAAATACACAGCTAAGTTTAAGGCTTACACAATTATTGAACTGTAAGGTTCAAAGAATGTTGCAATGTAAGAAGTATTTTGGAGACTAGGCTTTAAAGCAAGTCCTAGCACTTTCCAATCTCTGTCTTAGAAATTAAAAAGCAAACAAATCCAGAAATAAATCCAAACTGAAAAAGTACCCGTCATGTTAACATTCTCCTCTCTAGAACTTCTATATAACATACGCTCAGAAATTACTGCACAGAATGATAATCCATCATTTTGTACTGACGTACAGAAGGTGCTGGATCCAATATTTTAAAGATTAATACATGTGAGATGTTTCCAAAGTTACTCTGAAACCTACTACTGAAACCTCAAATGGTACCAAATGTAGCAGACTTGTAAAAGCAGATCTAATACACATTTGTCTAAGTATCTTTTTTCTTCCCCCCCCAGAATTACAGAAAAAATATAAAAGGAACAAAATACATTGTGTTTTTCCACAGTAAAACGGACAATTAAAAAAAATAATAATTGTGGGAAACTCTCTGCTGTATCTCTACATTTCACTTCCTGTAATTTAACTGAAGTTACCTGGTAAACTGAAAATTCACTAGCTTGAAGTGAACTGACTTCAAGACTGGATTTAGTGCAAATCACTCAAAATAAAGCAATAAATTGATTTCATCTCACCTCCTTGCATGTTCCCATTTTATGTGCTTAATATTTTATAATCTTGCTATAAATACACAACCAAGCCAACAAAAAGAACACATTCATACTTCCTCCTATCACACACATATTTTTTGTCCATCCACTGTTTATCAACTGGATCATCTGATGAATCAACCAAACATGTTCAGAAGTGCTATGACTCTGCCATGACATACTTGACAGCACATTTGCTCACAGCCCTCCCTGCTTTTACAGAAAGTTACTGAGAAATTTACTTTTCACGCCTACACCACACCTGTATTTCTAGCAATGATGCTGGCATAACAGCACACAGATGCTCTCTCAGTGGTCCCAGGAGTACAAGTTCAATTGTGCTTCATTTTTAGGTTTGTTTTAGTAGGACCTCTATCAAAAACCTTGCCTTGTTGCTCTTCATAAAAATCCTTTATTGTTTCAGAGGCACAGTGTTATGACATAAAAATGCAAACATCCTCAGTGCCATCCTCTTCTTACTAAGAATAAAAGTAGAAACAGGGTGGACTTTGGTGCACCTTCATATTTACTATTATTGCATTCAGAAAGAAATCACACAAAAATTTACCTTTATTATAAATTATGGTTTTTGTTGAAAGGCACATTAGATGTGTTTTAATATACACTCTTTATCTATTGAGATAACAAAGAGTATTTAAAAAAAAAAAGGGCAAAAAAAAGCTTTGCACTAAAGTTTGTTTCTGGGTAATTTAAAACCCCATGACAGCCTTTGACTGTCAGACTGAAAAGCAGAATAAGCTAACCAGATCTCTTTTTTCTTAATAGGACTGACTGCTCTAATCAAATATGTGGAAGAAGAAAGAAAAAGAGACACTTATTTTCCTCCCTTGGATTCCTCATCTGGGAGAGAATACACTTACCAAACAGTTTCAAGAATATCAAAGTGAAGCCTGAATCTTCAGCTGCATAATACAGTGATTTTCAAAGGGTATTCTTTATTGATGTGCTGAATGTAACGATATTAATGTGTACTTAGAGCAGCACTATGATGTACCACTATTTTGAAGAAACAATAAAGCAACAGGAACGGCCATCCAACATGTATTTTAATCTACATAATTCTAAGAATTTTCCAACTTCTATGCAGTTGCTGATTAAAAACAATACAAAACCCAAGACAATGATCAAACCCACAAAAATGCCAAAACAAAACACATACTCTCCCATTAGGCCTATTACTCTGCAAGATACCTTCATGTCACAACTGCTTCCAAAATTTAATGTATGCAAAATTCGGATAAATGACATCTATAAGGATTCAAGTAACTTAATATAATATAATTAAGAACACACAGCTATTTTTGAAGAACTGCTGCTATTAGACACCCAAACAATCACGGTAATGATCTACTGTATTAGGAGACATCTCACATGTATTCACTGAGTGGTGCACTGGGATAGGCCACCTGTAAAACATGTAAGGCACATTTAAAGATTCCAATATTCATAACTACAACTCACCCACTGTTTTTCAAAATGGCATATTTGCAAGTGTCTAAAATAGAAATATACTAGGTAGAACATGTGTTACACTAATTTTTCTATCCCATAAAGCCCAAATAGATGACTGAATTAATCAATACACAGTCACTGAAACCTGTTCCAACTGCTGGAACTCTACAAAAAACAATAAAAAAATATTTGAAACTAATCAATATGGCCATGTAAGAAAACAAAAAATGGAAAAATCATTGGAGATGACTGTGGAGAAACACATACAGGCATTCCCAAAAGAAAAAAATAACACACAGTCAAACTCATCTTTTCCAGTAATTTCTTTGTCCAGCCCAGAAAACTATTCTAATCACAAACAAATAAATTTAGTAGTAATATTTGAATAGACTAATTAAATCTTCACAAAGTGCTTTTCTGTTTATTATTTCTCATGAGAGTTAAATATTCCAAGTCTCACCTAGGCATGGTGTTATGTGCAGGGGAATCCCATTCCTTTCATATACCAGAATCCCAAAATAATAGTAAGGGAATGTCTTAAAAGGAATTTTTTCGGATATGTCTAACAATTTTCAAAACCATCCTCAACCTTGTGCACAATTATGACCATTGCTCACACTCAAAGACCAAAAGCTCAAGTCTACCATATCACAGCCTTAATTCCTTCTAAAGCACCTACTTAGTGAGAGCTGTTTACTGCAGTTAAGGAGAGACTCGACTGTTTTTTCCTCTTTGCCGTATTTAAGATTTCTTTAAATGAAAACTGATATACAACTTCCTAATGCATATTCATGTTTTGACTCCCCTAAGCATTCTATAATAGGTTATAATTCATTACACAAGCTCATACTCACCCAATACTTTTTAATTATATACAATATTAATACACACCATCCTCTTTGTCTTTACTAACAATACTGATAAACTGAAACAATGACTGATATCTTTTTATATCTGAAAGCAGAAAGAAATTAGTATTTTCCATCCATTTTACTGCAAGAGACAAAAATAATGCAGAAGCCATACTAAGTAAATATGGCTTTCATAAGCCAGACAGTGCAGGCTCAATTTAAATTACACATGAATTTTGTAATTGAAGAAATATCTAAATTCTTCTTCTGTCTTAAAGGGAAGGGGTGGGTGATGGAAAGTAAGTTGCAGCATCTGCCTCTATGAAAAAAAATGACTGTTCCTAATATAAAAGTCTTGGAATATATTTAAAACTTCATATAGGAGCCAGGGAACTACCTTGCAATCAGAAACACCACTTCTATGGAAATGCAAAATACTAAACCTGCACATCTTTTAATCATCTGGTCTCAACATAAAAAACTTGAATTTGCTGGTTGATGACTTAATTTAATAAATAAATACAAATAAATAGAAAGAGATTCCATTAGCCCAAGAGAAAACAAATGCTGTGAGTTAACTCCCATTGGCAGCTCAGCCCCTGCACAGCTGATCCCAGAGTCTTCTCCTGTGGGATGAGAATTGGAAGGGTAAAAGCATGAAAATGCATGGGTTGAGATGAAGACAGTTTAATACGTAAAACAAAAGCTGTGTGCACAAGCAAAGCAAAACAACCAATTCATTCCCCATGCCCCAAGCACGGGCAAGTGTCAGCATCCCCAGGACAGCAGGACTCCAGTGGGATGAGGAGCAGGAAAGGTGTTTAGCACTGTGCAAGCATCATTCAGCAAAATCATCTGTGTGTTATCAACATTGTTTGCATCACAAATGCAAAACATAGTCCCAAACCAGATACTCTCAAGAGAAGTAGCCAAAAAGCAGTACAACAAATCACATTTTTAATATGAATGGTTCCAAAAAAAGTCAGTTTCATATCAAGAATTCAGAAAAAAATCCATTTTAACTCTAATAGTTTGGAAACTTTTTACTTAATTGAAATAGTAAAAAAACCTGGTTTTGTATCTCAAAATTCCCAACAAACAAAATAGTGCAGGTCAAAAGATGGGAAACATCTAGAAACACCGGAACCACTGCAGTACCAACTCCTCACCAGTCAGGGAGTGGGTATCTGGAGGCAGGGAGAGCAGCAGCACTAACAGCACCCTGCCTGTTAGTTCCTCTTGCAAGAATTAGGACTGTTTCATGTCCTGTCTCTGCACAAAGGTTTCTCCCTATGTTTCAATCAATATTTCAAGTTCTGGTTTAACATCTCTTTTTGTAACTAGAGGCAGTAATTCAAAAAACATGGGAAGTTTAGAAACTGGAAATAAAAAGCACAATTTTAACTACTTCCGAATCTTAATACAAGCCTCAGCTCTTTTTAATAGTCACAACAGTTTAAATAACTGATGCACAACAATAGAAAAAAAACATGCTGATATTTTAAACAGAAAAAGTTCTTTAATCGAAGAATACAGGAAAATAACTTGGTTTTGAACAATTCCCGTTCTTTCTCTATTCTCACTACAACATAATATTACATACATTCTATTATAATCACTACAAAATCATTAACATGAAATTCTTTTACTAAAGGCAAAAAATTCACCCACACAAGTTTTTTTGAGCATGGTTTTAGGAAATTTACTTCATGGAAAAGACTGTTTCAATTATTTTATGCTGCAGTAAGTATACACAAAAGCTTTACATATCATATTCTTTCAAATCCAACACGAGATTTGGATCCTATCTTCACATTGTAAAATATGATATCTACAAGAATGCAAAAGACCTACTGCTGTACATTGCTTTCAGCAGCAGCCAGTTTTACCAAAACCTGAACTGATGACATCTGGGGACAAAAATTTACACCAAAGCCCAGCCAGCACACATGAAAGAGTCAAACCCAACTCCTGTCTTCTTTTGCAGCCATTTCCTCTATCACAAACAAAATCAATGAGGTCCCTGGGGGAACTTAAGATGAAGAAATACAACAGGTAACAAGCAATAATGACTTGCTCTTCTGCATTCCAGACCACCAGTGAGCTGCCTGGCTATATGGTAAAGCTACATTGAGACAATAAAGCTTTAGCTGTAAGATAACGCCAACACTTTCCAATTCACAACTACGAGTCAATCAGAATACTAACCTGAAGGAAATAAACACATTTTCAGTTGAAAACATTTCTGGATTTATTTTTATTATATTAACCAAAACATTAAAATACATAAATATTTTAATCTTCCAGATACAACACACCTACGTAAAAGAATGGGAACTTATTATTATGTTAGTCCTAGCTTTATCTTAGCTACGATATGTGTAACAATTACAAATAGTTTTATAGACATGTTCCTTCTCAAACCTCTATGTGATCATTATTTCTGAAAAACTACTTTAATTAACTTCATTCTCTGATGAAATCTATAAGGTACTACTCTTTATTAATAAACATCTTAATCATGGACTAGTACAAGGATAAGAAACAAGAAGAACATTGCCACCTAGCTGTTTCAGCAGTGCCCATAAAGGATGGCATGTTCAGCTTACATCTCTCAAATACTCCAGGGAAAAGTTAGTCCATTTAAAAAATGCAGAAAGGGCTACTTAAAAACATGGGGCAAGGCTAATTTTCTGTCACTTTTATCTTATGAGCTCTGAAAAAAGGTGGTCAAAAAATACATGAAATGAAAGCCTATTCAACACAACCACGAATCAGTGTCTGACACTGTCTCTCACCAGTTCTCAGCAGAAAGACAAACAGACCAACATTATGTGTGCACACTGACATCCGGCAATTAAACAACACCCTGAAATTCCTGCAAAATCTAAAATGTCTTTACATAAGGTATCAATGTATATGAAAAAGTAAGTACCTCTGATGGAGAGATGTGTTTCTTTAAAACACATTTCCTGGATTTTTGTTTTAAATATATTTAATAAGGGCTCCATTTGAAAAGTAGTGCTTGTACAATTTACAAAATGCAACTGGCTACACAAATCATACCAGGAGTTCCCAGAAAAATCAGAATAAAGCAAACCACCTGAAACCTGACATTGCAGATGCCCAGACTGGTATTTTCTAAGAAAAAGTAAGAAATGCCATGGTAGAAGAGCATCCTGCCCTGTCCCACTATGCAGCAAGAGCGAAGGATAGCATCACAAAACCGGCACATCATCTTGGCAACTGTGTGTTCCAGCCCTGCAGCCTGGAGCTCATGCCTTCCAAAAGCATTTGGTAATTTCTCTGAAGCTCTTCAACCTAATACTCTAAATTTAGGGAGTTAAATTAGTACTTTAGTAGTAATGAGTAAACAGAAAAGGGGATCGAGCTTCTGCATAGCTGCAAGGCTTCAGATGGTGATTTGATCTCCCCTCCTATGAATGTGTTTTATCATCTTCTTTATAGATTAATGCCATTTTTTTTAAGAATGAAACAATGCTATGTCTTGTTAGGAAGTAATATGTAACAGCACAAAATGTCCAATTTTGTACATTTTTCAATTAAAAACTGAACATTCACCATCTAGCTGCTGGTTACTCCCCATCACTAAAGCTCTCTGATCATGTCAGTCTGAATCTCATCTTGCTGACTGATTCTGTACACCACAGCCTTCAGAAACAAGCTCTGGGAGCATCTCTTCAGGCTGAGCCTCCCTCCTCATATTGCAGAGAAGCCAAGAAGAAGGTCCCTCCAGCCTCCAAAGGGAATCATCCACTCCATGGCACTGGAGAACAACACTTCCCTCCCCAACAACACCATGGCTCGGCCAAGCAGGACAGTAAGATTCTCATCTTTAATGCCAACATTTTCATTATAATCTAGAGGTAAATAACAATTTGAGAAGGAACAGGGGGTATTCTTCTAGTACCTACCACTTCATCTCAAACACAGTAAAACAGAAACTGACTCAAACTACCTAAGTTTATTATAGGCATAGGTAACTACCAATTCTTCCCAGAGTGTTGAAAACCTTTAGCTTCTTCTTCAGCTCCTTCCTTAACCTGGAAATGTAGTGCAATTCTGAGGCAGTATGAGGATGTACATGTCTATGCTATATTCAACTTGGAAAATCTTGACTATTATATACAGGTGGAAAGAACAAAAAGGAAATGGAAGGAAGAACAAGTGGAAGGAACAAACTCAAGATAAAGATCACATTTCCATAATGCAGGTAAAAACTCTCAATTTAACTGGAACTAGTATGAATTATACTCATCTGCTATAGATACGCCAAATAACTAGTTACATATATTAATTGATAATTATATAGAGACTCTCAGAGACAAAACCCCAGAAATTAATGTAAGACAAAATTGCCTAAGCAGACAAAGGACTTTACACTGCCCAAAGAATAGCACTAGTTAGAGAAAAAAAGCACACACCAGAGTGTCAGTGGTGTCACATCGTCTTTTGAAGATTAAACACGTACAAGGAACTTGAAAACCAAAACCACTAAAAATTAAAGACACTCATTAAAACTATGTTAATTACTTATGCAAGCTCCTTAAAAAGAAAATGTCTTCTCCTTAACATTACTTGGTTAAGAAGATTTTACACCTTCGCCAATTGAATTTATACAAATTGCTATTAGTACTTAGAAGAATTGACTACAAATATTATTTTTATGACACGTCTGCCAAGCTTAAACTGCAAAATAGACAGAAAATGAATACCTCATCCCCACACAAATTTTACTCAATCTTTTCCCGTGAACATTCAAATTTTGGATTCAAAGGCCTGTTATTCATATTGGCCACCAGATACTGCTCTTGTGCTTATTGGACATTATATCAATGTACAGTTTATGCAAACAATTGGCAACCAGCATGAGTTTCCTACTCTGTCACTCCCAGTCCTCTCTTATCTCTGTCCCATAATTATCACAATTACAGAGTGAAATTTGCTTAAAAGCTGAAATTATTCTATCAGGTGTCCAGAACCAAATACAAGATAAAGCTAGCTAGGGTTCTGGAAGAAAACAGTTGAGTGTTTCACACCTACCCCTTCTCTTTGGCCAGCCTGTGAAGCACATTCAGAGCACTCACAAAAACTGCTGTCACATCTGGCAACTCAGGGCCAAGACAGATAAAGAACAAAAGAGCAAGGATACCCTGGAGACTACAGGAAGAAACTCGGACTGCTCCAGGGTATTTTCATGATGAATAAAAGATCACAGAGAGAAGATCTGGCATCTCAGATATAACAGTGGAAAAGACACAGTCTTCAGGAAATCACCTTTATTTCTTTTGTCTTTAAAGAATAAAAAATAAAAACTGTTAACCTGTATTTAGCCCTTCTGCGTCTAGACTTGAGACTGAGCGTTACTTTTAGCACAGTACACAGCATTTACCCTCAGAAGAAGAAAATGCCAAGCTATTTCAAAAGGGTACTGGAAAAAAAAATACATAGCCAAGTTTCTATGCACAATATGCTTTCGAACAAACATATGTACACACATTCATATGTCTATATACGTATGTAATGAACTGATTATCATCAACTAAATGCAAAATATTAATTGTTGAAACTTCTTTTGTATGATTTCCTTCAACATGAAGGAAAAAGATGGTCATTAAATAAAATGTGACATACTACCACACAATTGCCACTGAATTACCAATTATGTTTACTATATCTTTAAGGGCATCCAGGAAGGGTGCTACCCTGACTCTTAGTTTCTCTAGCCCACTTACCCTTGTTTCTTACTTTCACAACCATATCAAGGTGGGTGAGTCTAAAGGAAAGGAAAAAAATTCACAGCCTTTAATAGAAGCAACAGAATATATTTTTGTGCTTAACACAATTTCCATCAGTATCTATGTGGCATTTTTTCCTGATCTGAACACTAAAAACAATATTCTATGTTCATAGCATCGTATGTTCATGTATCACAATAAAGAAAAAAAACTCCAAACAGTGGCACTGTTCAAGCTTTTCCAAAGGAGTATCCAAGAGAAATAATTGAAATTTTCTTGTGATTTTTTTCTGGAAATTAATTATAATATTATGTTATTATAATTAATAATATAATATAATATTATTATAATTAATAATAAATCATTTATTCCAGAAGATATTATAATTATGTAGAAAAAAATTAGTTTACCTGGACAATAGTTCTATATAGATTCCTCACAATCATCTGGTGTATAGTTACTTGAATTGGTGTATTTTAGATTTGCTCTGATGGCCTTGCTAAATCTGTTCTTCCAGGTTTGTTGACTCACATTTTCAAGTGTTCTGAAAAGTTTGTCTAATTTGCACAGTCCAGCTGTAGGTGACAGGTAGAAGAAAATTTCTACATTGTGTAAGGAAACAGGATTGTCTTATATTTAAGAATGGTTCTTACAGATGCATTTCAGCTGTTTCATACTAAAACTAGCAAGACTTCACAGAAATTAGGGAGTTGCATCAAAAGCAACTATTGCATCTTCACAGGACTTTGGATGCCTGCAGATCTAAGAGGTACCATAGCTTCAGGCCATAAATCAAGGCTCACCTTATCCTACAAGCCACACTATGATCCATTACATGGAACGATGCAGAAAGAAACTGCATTTTCACTACAAGATGCACTGTTTTCCACAGACATTGTGGGCAGTCCTACCTTCCCACATGGCTGCAAGCAAGAAGTCACAAAACTGCCAAAGAAACCATTTATCATCTGAGCAACAGATGACTTGGCAATATCCCCACCTGCAATACAAATGCACTAGAGGTCCTACAGATGAACTAGGCAAAAGGAGGAAAACAGCCCAAGACTTACACAAGAAGAGTCAGAACAGAGATTAATTATTTTGCCATCTGAAGGCATGAGGTTTCAAACATGCTCTCTATTTTCTATTTTGTGCATCTGATAATCAGCAGAGAAGAAAAGGCACCTTCTTCACTCCTGATCCCTGGGTATTCCATTCAAACCACAACACTTGCGAATTGCTTGGGTAATACATGATTGAATTACAAAAATAGCAGTCTAGAAATCGGGCTTTTTATGATAATATGAACACTGGGTGATTATGTTTTTCAGTGAAAGGGTGGAGAAAATTATTTTTCTAAGGTTTTCAAGTTCTGTAGTTCATTCCTTTCATTTCAACTCTCTGGATAGTGCTTAAGACTCACCACTGGTCTTTGAATATGAAGTGGCATCACAGACTTAAATGAAAAGCCCTAATGGACAAAGCAGCTTCTCAGGCTCAATGGAAGACAGAATTTAAACTCCCTGTGTGGGAAGTTATCTACAAAATAAAGCAATTACCAGGTCTTCACAACAATTATTGAGGGGTGATACCAGTTTCTGCAAAAACATTGGCTGTGATACTGCTTTTCAAGACTGAGTTAGAAAGTAAACCAAATACTGAAAATTAACACAGAGGAAGCAGACACAGAGTTTTTAGTACACAGTCCTGAAATATTGAACATTTATAGCAAATGATAACATTTTTTGTTGTTTCTATTAATGAGTCAGTCCCACCCCAAGAGAAAAGGAGGAATTAATGAGAGACAAATGCTCATCCATTACTCTTACATTGTCACTTTAATGACAGCTGCAAATATTGATGAAGTACAAGATATTTATATGCCACTTGTTTTGTCATGAGGGAGTTGGGGTGCAAAGTGACATTTGTATACAATTCCTTGGATACACAAACACTTGAAAGGCTTCAAGGCACCACATGTATGCAAACCTGCATACGCAAAGTCTGTCCACTCTTAGAAAAATAAAACTAATAAATTTAGAATTTGCATATAATTACAGGAAACCTGAAAGTGTCTTGTTCTATGACAGTATTTGATTTATATCAATACAGCTTCAAAGAGATGTCTCAGCTTCCTCTGAACTGATGTCCAACTGCTGGTTTTGATTTTTCCCCCTCTAACTCTGCCTTAAGAATTTTTAAGCACATAAAACATGTTTAAGCACAGCTGTCACAATATTATTCCTCTCAAAAAGCAAACAGTTCTAAATCTCTCTCTAAAACCGCCAGAGTATTAGGGTCTTGTGCAACACTATATTTAAAACTTCTCAGTCCTTTTTTTAGAGATAAAGATAATACAGTATAACTTAGCTCCACCATTCAAGACTGAATTTCTGTATTAGGATGTTTCACTTAATCAGTAGTCTTAAGAAATCAGTATGTGTTTTGGAGAATTTGTTTTTCCTCAGGCAAAAGTACCCAAATATTTTCCCTGACTCTAAGACTAGAATGCAAACTATACTTGTCATTGTGATCTGCTACTGCTACACAGTAGTAGATGAAGCAGTAAGTCAAAACCCTAACGTCTAACATGTGCCCAAAGAAAACAGAAATCATTGTATAAATTCTAACACTTGTGCCCATGAAACACCACACAAAACTTCTCAATGTTTGCAGTGTAGGTGTAAAAACCCCCAACAAAAACAAATGCTGGGAGGAAAATTGAGGCTTATTACAAAGTTATGAGAATTTATGAGACAAAAATTGATACAAACACCAAGTGTGAAAAAAAGCACAAGAAATGTTTTTGTAGAGAAAAGGGCATTATTGCTCAGACAAAATTGAAAAGAATATGAGCTAAGAGATGCTTCTAAGCAAGCAAGCAGAAGGCTAATGAGGACGTGGGCCATTGTCATCTCCATAATATAAAATTAAAAGCTGATAAAGAGTGAGATACCTTTTACAGTTCTGTAGGAGGGCTTTTACTAATTAGAAGAAAGCTACTGTCTGCCCCCAGTCTGCCAGAAAACAGAATCAAATATTTACTGCTTTACTGACATTTGAACAAATTTGAACATTTGAACAAAGATGACAAATGCATTTTGTGTTCATACATTTCAATTCTATCATGAAAATAGAAACAAATGTTTAAGATGTACAAAAAAAATTTTTTTCAGCCTAAATGGAGTCTGTTACGTTACATTTCTTTCCCTCTGGAATCAGGAAATAGGAATGAAACCTCATATGAAGAACACTGTTTTTCAAAAACTTCAGCCTTTAGAGGTGTAATAAGAGTTGTAAAAATGAACTGCGGACTTAAAAAATTAAAATAGGAGATCTGGGAGCAGGAAAAGTAAAAAGCCTGTCTTTTCACATCATCCAAATATCTACCACTGAAGTGCTATAACTTAAACACATACACATAGTTGGGGGAACAGAAAGTCACAGGAAACAGATACAACCTGGGGGAGAATGACAATTCCTAAATTCTCGATTTTTTGGTGTGGAGAAGTGTATGCGCAATCTCTGAAGATACACTGTCCATGTTAGCTGCCTTCTATCCTGCCAGGCTATCCAGAAAAACTACAGTGATGTTCTCTGCGTCCTGGTCTTGACAACCTTGACTTTTCTTCCTGAATATTTAGTTGCCCTCTGCTCACAAGCTCAAGTTGAAGACCTAACTTCCAAAACAACAATTATATTGGTTTCTCTGGAGTGTGTAGAAAGATCTAAGAAAGGTGTCATTAAAAAACTGTCAATGTAGATTGAATGAAGAAATTCTTGATGTGCTGGTCATAAACATCTTTTGTACTCATCTGTCTGCTCTCCATTTTAGAAGGATACTAGTCAAATACCTTGGGTAACATTTTAGAGGGAGTTCAAAACTAAAGTCTCTACATTTCATTTAATGTTTACTGATTTACACCTAGTGGTTCTTGGTCATACTATAACTCAATAAAACCCCAAATACACTGTTAGAAGTTAGGCACCCAGTAAAACATGGCATTAGCTACTCTTACACACCATTCCTAGTGACCAGCAAACTGCACTGCACAGTGCAAAAGACTGCTCAAATTAAAAAAAAGCAAAAGGCAAGTAAAACTTCAGTTATATGATGGAGCATAGAGAACAAGAAATACAAAAATATCAACTTGATTCAAAAAGAGAGTACAAATTTATCATTATTGGGTGATACATTTATTTTAAAGTGGAATATTATGACAACTGAAAATAAAGTCGCTATCCATTTCCAAATGATGTTGAAAAATCACTTCAGCTGTTATGTTTTTATAAAAGCAACATATCAATCACTTCACAGTAATATTGCACTCGATTCAGTACCAATGCCAGCTATATGGCTCATGTTAAGTATATCTAAGTACACAGTTTCACTTTATGATCACTAATTTTCACTATTTAATAGCAGTATATTTGGTGTCTCTGGATATGCTGTTTGAATACTGATATATATATACCTCTTTACATATGAGAAAGAACAAAAAAGAAGCTTTGCAGACTGCACTGGTCTTCTGCTATGAAATCTCTCTATTAATAGGAAAACTAGCCCATGATGAAAAAGATAAGAGTTATATTTTATGACCTTCCTAGATTTCTTTGAAATAAACAAGGCAGCCTTTTAAAGTTAAGTGCATGAATTATTTCATGAACAGTAAAAACGTGCTGGAAAACAGCAGCAGATTCTGTTGAGGATGGCACACAAGCAATCAGCAGTTCCTGCTGGATACTTGCTGTGCTGAAGAAGTACAGTAACATAACCTGGAGTTTGGGCACAGAAACACTTCTTCATAGCATACAAAGTATTAGGTGCTGAAGCAAAATTAGGGGAGTTGTGTCAGTGACCTTCAAAATACAAAGCAGTTATTCTCCTTTGTATTTCTAAAGATAGTTAATTAAATGCCTTAAAAAAAAATAAACAAATGAGTGAACAGCAATATGATCCACAGTGCATAATAAACAAATGTGATATGAGACCTGGTGTTTCTCAGTTCATCTCCTGGAAAAGCTACCACTCCATAGCCAAAAGGCTACTTTTCCCCCTTATCCAAACCTGAAAAATATATCAACATTTTTAAATGTAGGAATAACAGCTCAAAAGTCCATTGCCTCAAGAACTATGTAGATAAGACTTACCTTCAATATTCATTCAGAAAAGTTTCTTTAAACTCCAGTCATTCACCTTATCATTGCAAATTATGGCTTCGGTTCCATTAGGCAAGTTGTAGAAAAGGTGAAATTGTTGTGAAACAACCAAACTCAAAGTTTGGATTGTTTTAAATATTCAAAACAACTTGTTGCTAAGTTCCTTTCATCATTCTACAAACACCTTAGAACCGTTTACTATGGAAACAATTCTTATCTGATATCCTTTGAAATTGTTTCATATGTATGACTGCAAAGGAGGAATGAACTGATTTTAATTAATTTCTTTCTTCTGTGAAATAAAATTCCAGCAAGTCCACAGTACTGAGAATCCAAATGGACAATCATCATCTTGAATGCCACTCATTACAAAGCACTCATTTCTAGGAGAATTATATTTTTTAGCTAATGCTATCCATCCTTAGATTCATAATTTGAATGAAAGCTCATTTATTTAGAGGCACATTCTCCAAATAAATGTATTTGTACTCTACAACTACACCTTTGTTCAGATCAGAGGTACACTAACAACAGGATCTGTTTACTGAGTTTTCCTGTGTCTGGCCATCATCTATACCATCAACTGAAGAGTATCCAGGTCAAATTTATGTTGTTTATGTGTTTATGTAAATATTAGAGAACTGCAGTCCAGAAGCATGACACTAGAACATTCATTTTTTTTGATCTGGTACAGAAAACACTATGTCTGAACCCTATATTATCCCCTTACTCATGTAAAACTTTTTAACTGCTTGTCTGTAGCAAAGAACTTCATCTAAGCTGCTCAGAAAATGTCAAGAGAAAGAATTAAAATAGGTATCTTTAGTCTTTTAGTCATAACTAAGAAAACGCAGGAGTGGATGCATACTTGGCATTGCAGATCTCTGATTCTAAAAATAATTCCACACCCACCCACAATCTTCTTGGAAAAGTTTACAAGTTGACCCAAGAGTCTAAAATTGCTACAGAGCATTTACGGTTTTTTTTAACTTCTGTTTATAAAGTAAGACTCCATGTAATAAAAAAACCACGGAGTGAGTATAGCTTTAGGTAAGCTTTGCTGCTCTGAGAACCTAGAAGGGTAAAATCCCAAGCAGGACACAGCTGAATGTGAATGTGGAAAAGGCATTTGGTACTTGACAGTCCTGCCTCACAAATTGTTCCTGTTCTGCTAAAAAAAGCTGACACCTGACTATTTAGAGCTATCTTACTCTGCCAGTGCTGGCTATCCACCTAAGAGGTCCTAAGGGATCTTCCCAACACCATGGATGGGTGTGTGGAAGGAGGGAAGAACTGGAGAGGAGAAAAAGGCACCCAAGAGGGAGGAATGTTCCTGCACTGCAAAGAGAACAATGCACCTTCAGGGATGAATAGACCAGCTCTCTCAGACTTCTAAAACCAAGCAGCAGATAAAACCGAGCTGCTTTATCTCCATTGACTGTATACCAGAAGAGAAGTGAATTTGGATATAATCTGGGAATCCTCAGAAACTGTAAATAATGAATTACACTTCAGGGAGTATAATCTACATATTCCCCAGAACAGATGAATTATTTCAGCAAGCAAGAAACAACAAATCTTTACTTCTACTAATTCTATTATCATTGCCCCTTAGGCCTATACAGCTCATCTACTGTCCAATTTTAGCTGTGTGCTTTCCCCAGAAAGATAATCTTTCTTAAACAGTGTCCTTTTCTGCCTTTCTTTAAATATACAAATCTCATCCCATGTAAGAAAAAGCACTGAAACATTTAAAAGGGCTAAGATAGTAATTCCTGTAAATGACAGATTTTTTTTTGATTTTTTTTTTTTTTTTTTTTTTAATGAGCACTATTTAGCAGAGAGCTCAATTTGAATTGTTATGGTAGAGAAAGTTTGTTTTCCCATCAGTAATGAACTATGCCTCTGTACTCAACTGTAAAAAGATGCTCACCTCTCAGGATACTATCAGGAGAAGAGCTCCTGGTTTATTCTGCAGACAAAGCAGATACCATACTTAAGTTTTTGTCCCTATGAGCTGAAACCATAGCAGAAGACCAGTTTTGTTAACAGTTTAAGGAAATAACCTTTTAAAAGTTTCCATACTATAACATTGTGACCTAAAGCTATTTTGATACAAGTTTCCTGTGGTCATAATCACCTTCATGGTACATATACCTATTTTCTCATCTATTAACAGCCTTGTAATTCCACTGCTCTTTTATGTTGGAACACTAAATCATCTTTGGAGGGAAATCTTTGCACCAACACAAACTTCTGCTAATAGGCACAAGGCTATTTAAATCTTCTACTGCCTCTAGACAGCAGGCATCATTTCTGAACCCCAGGCAAAGCATCAGAGAAAAATCAAAACAACAGCTATGATGCTTATTTCTTAATTACAATGAGCTATCTGCAAATTCAGGGCATAATAGTCTTGAACTGATCTCACTCATCCTCAGTATACAAAATTAATACTGAATTTGTTTCTGCATATCAGTTAAAACATTATCAGATAAACATTTACTGGAGGGACTTTTGAAAAATGCCTCATTTCTACTTCTAATTTATTTCAAACTTTGTCATTTGAAAAGTTCCCATTAATACATTATCCAAACAATAACGCAGAAAGTTGGTTCCAGATTTGTTGCACTCCTTCTCTGATGCTCTTCAGTCTGTGGAGGGGGTCACAGTTCAATGAAAATAAGCAAAACCTGTGCGCATTCCAAAACACTGTCTCCCCTTACAAATCACAGCAATCTCAGTGGTCAGTGTGAAGATGGATCATAGAATAATAGAATAACCCAAACTGGAAGAGACCCACAAGGATCACTGAAGCCAAACTTCTGGCCCTACACAAGACACCCCAGTGATCACACCATGGGTCTGAGAACATTTCCCAACTGCTCCTTCCTGAACTCTGGCAGACTTGGTGCTGTGACCTGGGGATCCTGTTCCAGCACAGAGCTCTATGCCATTAAGGTGTCAAATATACTACTAAGGGTACCCTGGTACTATAACCATGCCCTTTCATACAAAATATTGGGCTCTCAGTAGCTTTATTTTACTTAGGAGTACATGCCAGATCTTTAATATTCTTCCAACGAATTTTTTTAAATGGATATGGTGCTTATACTTGCAGAATGTTTTGATGCATTTACTTTGCATTTGTGACTTAATCCACAGCTCTGCACTCATCCCTTAGGTGTGGCAATCCCCACTGTTAAAAAGGCAGAGCAAAACAAAAAAGCTGAACACACTATTTAAGCAATCTATTTCAAACAGATGTCAGAGACACATTTTATTATTTTTAGATCAGACAGCAAGATGATGAGCAAAGAAAAAGATCTGCTAATCTAAAATGTGTGACTCTTCTTTACTCTCTATTTCTAATCAATAACGTAAAACATTACTAAAATATGAAGAGCCATGATTTGATTTACTGCTGCTTCTCATGCTGTAGTGTGAACTCCATCATCACATCATACTAGAACTGTTTATACTTCACTCACTAGCACTTGGTCATTATATAAATATACATTATGCAAAAATTGCAGATTTTCAAGCTCTAATGAAGGTGCTGGACTTCTGAGCTCTTGGTGTGGAGATAAAGGAGATAATGTCTCCTTATCCTCAGACACTGGCTCATCCTGTGAACACCTTGCAGGCTGACCACAGCTGTTACAATGAAGTAAGAGCTTGCAAACACTTGCTCGCAGCTTCTGTTTGCTAAGAACTGGTACACACTAGAAATGTTTCATGCCCTTTACTTATTCACAAACAAAAGCATATGTGGACAAGGAACAGGCAATACACATTTCTCCTTTGACACATTCTGTCATTTGACTTTTGAGTTATTTCTTTTAAAAGTGAGAACTTGTCTCCATCTGATAACAACAGTAGACAGTACACTTAGTACCCAACGTGCTGATGTTTACTGGTGTCAAAGGTTACTCATTAAGAATGGGACTGGAATGACTAACACTTCAAGGGCCCTGTTTGTGTTGACTTGATGATTTATTGCACAAGAGTATTAAGCAATGATAAAACACAATATAATTGTATGTCTGTAAACAGTTCTGAACGTGGAAAACTTAAGACAGGTCTTTAAATCATAAGCAACACAGACACCTATGATCCAGTGATCATATTTTGAGACTTATGAAAATAACTTTTTATTTAATTTTTTATTATTTTTAGTAATTTGAGCATATGGTCTACATTCAGTATAACAGCATGAATATATATATATATATATACATATATATTTATATATATATATAAATACAAGATGACTACCAGCTCACCCAATTTCCATACAACAGCCATTCCTAGATAGTTACAAGTCTGAAAGCACAAAAGGTTACATGGCAAATACCTAACAGGAAGCTGCTCCATTCGATAATCAATCAAACTCAAGAAATCCAACATGTAGGTTCCATATTCAGTAGAGAATACACAAGTCTTCAACATCAACATCTCAGTTCTCCAAAATAAATCCTATCCTCGCTTCCAGCTGATGAATCTGTTACATTAAGTTTTGACTCTTCATCAGTTCCAAGAGAAAACAGAAACAAGCTGAGTTCAATACAGAAGCTTCAACATCAAGCCACAGAAGAGACAAAGCTTTAGTGCTATCAGGAAGTGAATGGTTTCTGAAAGCCTGAAAGGAAAAGAGTTTCCTTTTATTTCCGACTAACTGGAACTTTAACTGAGAAACTTTGAAAATACCAGTTACTTACTGACAGAAAATCAGAATCCAGCTAAATTGGCAACAAGAGCACTCAATTCATGCGCCTTTTCTGTGGAAAGGGCAAGTAGAGTCAAACATCCTTGGCTAGAGAAAATAAGGGAAAGAAGTACCAAAACTTACTCCATATAAGTAAATAAAGATTACTCAGCAACATGAATATGAGAAATGCCTAATCTCCTTGCACACCAGAATGCTCTTCACAAAGTCATCTGTCTTCTTTTCCCCTTAGGAACTTTTTATGGAGATTAATTTTTATGCCTCGTTTCATTATTATTCAAGAAACTGCTTTATATTTTGCGTTCAATATAACAGCAACAGTTAAGTTAGAAACTGCAGTTTTAGGATGCATTTACCCCACCATTTTAGGACTCATTTCAACTTTTAAAACACCTTGAAATTACTCTCAATGTAGAAGTTACAAGTAAAGGAGTTTTCATCCTCAGGATGGTATTTTTTTCTGACATTCAATTAACCCTGTATCACTGATATTAATATTTCAATTTCCACTAAAGTTGTATTTCTGGTGCTTTTTCGTTGCTCAAACAGGTTTTTAAATTTACTGAAGGTACATTAAGGTAAAACCAGTGGCATTTAATACAGTGAATTAAAGGACCAGGTTAACACCTACAAGCTATTCCAAAAAAGTAGAGAAGCTTCTAAATTACTTCTCCTGTCAAGTATAAATACTAGTGACATTACTGTGTTGCATAATGCTAACTACAGCTATAATTTATAAACAAAGATTTCCATGTTACAGTGTATCAAATTTCAAGATGTATGAAAGCTTTCAAGCAAATAAATAGAAAACACTTGAACATCAAGTAAAGAGTTTTTCTGAAATTAGGTGGCAGTGACACACTTTAGTTTCATCCATGTGAACTGATTTTAAGCCCAACAGTAAAGACTTTTTTTCTAAGGAATTAATATTTATGTGGTTTCAGCCATAGGCAAAGATGGATGAGGACTGAAATCTGCTCATTTAAACACAGTCTCTTCATCATGAAATGCAACAGAAGAGTCTCAAGAACAGGCTTATCAAAGTGCCAAGATAAGAATATAACTAATATCTCCTTTTTACTTAAGCAGCATCAAAATCTTACTTTCCATCCAACAGAAGTACCATTTAACATAATTTCCCTCTTATTTTACTCATAGAGATCAACTGACACTTAGCATATTTATGTCTCTTTCTTAGTTAATTGTTTGATTTATGGAAAGCAGAACAATAATAAGATACAACAAGTTGGATAGTCATTTTGGAGGAGGCAGCTACGACTGACAATTCTATCAGTCTAAAACCTACAGCTATAGCTGTACTACAGAATAATTTTGTGCATATGCAATAGCTCAGCCAAATATTACGGTGCTGTGTCCTTGGTCAAGAAACCATAAAAAGTAAGTTAGTAAAATGGCAAGTTGAGGGAGGGACAAGTCTACCTCTAACTGATTTCAATAAACTTTGAATATGCCACTTATCAGCAAAAATCTCAATATTTTAAAACAAGTATCTACCTGGTAAAATAATGATGATGCTCTTGGTGAGCATCACTAAGAAACTGGGAAGATGCAAAAGCCCTCCATGATGCAGTGCTGGTCTGGCAGAACTATCAAAAGGTTGATATTCTGCTAGCTAGTTGATCTCTCTGCCACTCCAGATGACAGATTTTCATGCTATCTAGACTAAAGTTAGATACAGAGCTTTTTGTTATCTAGCATGATTTTGATTTAGTCATACCAGTTACAAAACAGCATCATACAGAAACACAGCACTGCTAATGAATGGAAGGTTGGATAACCAGCTGTAACACTGCTGTATCAACAGTGTACACCTCTGTAGTAGAGCAACAGCATCACTTTAACATGTGTCCACCTAGGACATCTTACATCAAAGAAAGTCAGAATTTTTTTCTAAACATGGTATTTTTTTTCTGAACCAAAACATTCACAAGTCTTAGCTTCAATGCTCAGGAAGCATTTTAATTTGTGAGGCAAGAATTATTTTTATTTATTGATTGGAAAGGACTGTAGTCAAACACTGATATCAACAACAATGACTCAAACAGGATAAGGGGTAATGGCTTCTACCTGAGGGGTGAGTCAATTTAGATTAAGGAAGAAGCTTTTATTGTATAGGTGATGAGACACTGGCACAGGTTTCCCAGAGAGGTGGTAGTTGCCTTTTCCTTGGAAACATTCAAGGTCAGGTTGGATAGGGTTTTGAGCAACCTGATCTACTTGAAGATATTGCTGCTGATCGCAGGAGAGTTGGACTGGATGACCTTTAAAGGTCCCTTCCGACCCAAACTATTCTGTGACTCTATGAAATTCTCCTTACCATTTTAATACTCTGACATTTATTGGTAACTTCTGCACAGATTTTAGAGACATACATTGTCATCAACTTGTGTATGTAATGCACAAAAATCTTGGGAAATCTAGTCTGTACACTGGGATTATAGCCAAACTTTAAAGGTGAGCAAAGGAAATGTGACTAAGCAAATACTGTATTTCCTTTTCTTAGCTCATATAAAGGCTGCACAGGTATTACAGTACTTCATGCACGTACCACTTCAGAACACTAAAGAAGCAAAACAGAATAGTGATTACAATACATAAAATTGCTTCCACCAACAATTACCAAACTGCAGCTTGACTTGATCCTATTTTCACTAACTTTGAAGGCAGAAAATTTTGGACCTCAAATCAGTAGACTGATCAGGACTGGGCCTCTGGAGAAAAAACAAAATTCTATTAAGTCTGTTTGGTCTCACAAAAGTTATCATTAACTCAGTTGTGCTGAACTGTCAAATATAATCATTCGGCACATCTAAATGAAGAAGTAGCAGACAAGAAGACAAGACAAGAAAACAGAAACTCATGAATTTCAGACATAGTTCCACCACCAATTTATATCTGGTCTCTAAAACATTTTAAAATCTAGTCCTACAGTCATTGTGAGATGCTGGTCATCACTGTGATAGAAGCAAAGACAGAATGTATCATTCTCTCAGTCTGTAAATTTGGAACAAAACATATTCCTGACCAAGTGGAGAGGACTGTTCTCCCATATTCAATGTCCTGAGATCGTGATAAATTAAGCAGCATTATTCTTCCTATATTTTCCAGATTAAGATAATTTAAAAATTAAATGCATACCATTTAGACCTCATGAATCACATTGAAATAATGTCCTGCCTGCTGCAATTAACATCAACACAAATCCTGTGAATTTCCTATCTCAATGGAAAGAAGGAAGTACACATTTACCTATTCCTAAGCTGTTACTGCAAAGCGTAACATTGCACACCTCCTTATGCGCCTACAGGCACACATGTGAGCAACCAGGTAATTTCTTCAGTTTTCAAAACTACCATTTTAACCATGATGCCACATAAAATGAGTAATAGATTTCCTTTGCCACAGTTTTCCTCAGACGACACTGCTTTTGTAGAACTCTGAATACACTTCAATGGCTTTTTTACACATAAGCCACCAATACAATATGTTCATTTCCTTCCACATCTGAGTACTTGAAGTGTGGAGAGTAGTAATTTGCATTCCCACATCCTTAAGAGCTGCTTTTAATAAGAATTTTCTCATTTGCTATTTATAAACATCATTTAAATACTTAAAATTTGGCAACTGAAAGGAACTGTTCTCTTTAAAATAAAGGATTTTTATTTCAGTATTTGAAACATAGTTTTCTTGGGATCTTATTTGGTTTTGATTGTTTGGGGTTTTTTGAATAGCAGCTATTCAGAAAAAAATCCTATTGGATTTCTATTATTCAGAGAACATTCTCTGAAACAAAACTGATACGTGAAAAAAACCAAAACACCAAAAACAAAAAACTCAAAAAGAAACAACAAAAAACCCAAACAAACCCCAACAACAAAAAAAAACAAGACTGAGAGAGGTTCCTAAATTCCCCAGCAGTTTAGAGATTTGAGTTCTTTAAATAAACCAACAAGCCAAAATGCCCAAGAATATATGGCACAGTTATATTTAAACTACAGTATCAACTTCTGATGAATTTATGTTATCAATACGATATACTATCTATAGGGATATCAAATTATTAAGAAGACTGCATTTCATCTGTGAAAAAGCTTTTTAAGATTAATCCACAGCATTAAGGGTCATGTATAAAATAAGCTTTGAAAAGAAACTATGGACAAGAAAGAGGGAAAGCTATTGGGCTGTGTCTCACCTTCTGATGTACAGCTCTTCCTCTACCACAGTTTATCTTGCTATATGTGATTCACAGAGTGCTCTCTACAACACCAGGAATTCCATATTTCAAATATCAAATTGCTTCACATTAAGTTTCACAATTAACAGCTAAAATTCGGCACTAGGAGTGGTGGGGGTTTGCTTCTGCAAAACCAGTTGGAGACACGGGAGATGTCTGAGATGCTTGCCCCACCACACGGACAACTGGTATTTATTTCCATAGTACAGTGTATCTGACTCGTTAATTATCAAGATGGGTATCTACAACCTTTGGATATTGGGAAAACAATCAATAAAAGGCTATACAGCCTAAAAAGGTAGCATATATTTAAGACAAATAAAGGGGAAGGCGGGGAATTCTTGGTATTGATTTCAATATTAGAACACGACAAAGCCCAGATCTGCTAAGGTAAACGTGTTGCCATTCAGCACGGTAAGAGCATACAGTTAATACTACAGAGCCAGGTTCCTCACTATCTACCACCATCATATCCACGGCTGGTCTAAGCACACATCAAGCTTAAACCGTCAGTCACGAGATACAGCTGTAAGGTATTTTAGGGAAAAAACAGCTGGAAGCACCAAAGCAGTGTAATGACTGTATGTACATACGCCTTGACTAAAAGAGATTACCAGACCCCACAATCAGTGACAGGAGAATACACCAAACACTCGTTTAGCAGATTACGCCTGAGGAGCGGTGAGAAATCAGGCTGCTACATCCTCCAGCTTGGAGCGAGCGCGGTCCCGCTGCCCCGGCGGAGCCACCTCACGCCTGTGCGCACTGGAGATGCGGCTTTTCATGCGAGCGGCCCGGGGGCTCCCGCAACGCCAGCGCGGAGCCGAAGCCCGGCCCCCGGCAGCGCCCCGCCTTTCGCCGCCGCCGCACCCCGCGGAGAGCCGCGCACCCGCGCCGCCGCCCCGCTCCGCCTCGGGAACGGGGAGCCGCTGCCGCCCGGGGCGATGGCACCGTGGCCGGGCGGTCAGAGCCGCTCCGCGCCGACACACCGCGCCCGAAGGAGACCCCCTGTTGGCGTGCGGGGCGCCGGGGCTCAGCCCCGAGCGCGGCATCGCTGCTGGGCGCCCGCTCCCGCAGCCGTGCGGTGCCCGCACGCACCGCTCCGGAGCCCGGCGGCCGCCCGCCGATACCCGCCGCCCGCGCAGCGCACACAGAGCCGCACGTACACACCCAGTGCCATCCACAGAAACCCTCCGGGAGCGCCCGACGGCGGCCGCTCCGGCGGGGCAAGGCACCCCCGGCGGCGCCCGGCGCTCCCCTTGGCTGCCCCCCGCGAAAAGCGAAGTTCGGGCGCCCGCGGCGCCGCTCCCGCCTCCCCGGCAAACTTACCGAGCGCGGCCACAGGCTCAACTTTCAGCAGCGCCCCGGTTCAGCCCCGCCGACGGCTCCGCTCTTCGCCTCTAGGTGCGATGCCCGCGCCCCGCTCCCCGGCGGCTGCGGCGCGAGCCAGTATAAATCCACATCACCGCTACCGGCGGCTCCCCCGCAGCCCGCCCTGGCCCCTCCGCCCCGCCGGGGGACGCGCCGGCTGCTGCTGCCGCGCTTCGCCCCGCAGCTGCCCGCGGCGGGCGCTGGGAGCCGAGGCGTGAGGGGACGCGGGGCCGGCGCGGCGCACCCCGCCGCTGCTGCCGCCGCCGCTCTCCAGCGGGTGTAGTGTCAGCGGCGCCGCTCGCTCTCAGGGTGGGATTTTTCTTTTTTTTTCTTTTTTTTTTTCGCCTTTTCGGCTCCTCCGCTGTTAATGAGCATGCCCGGGAGAGCTGCGCAGGCGCCTTGCCCACCGCCGCGCCTCGAGCCGCCTCGCGCCGACCTCGGCGGGCGAGGGCTGAGGGGGCGAGAGCCGCGCCGGGGCTGCCCCGCTGCGGGAGGGAGAGGGCGCCGGGCGGGGGATGGCGAGGGAGGGACCGGGCAGCAGTGGCTGAGCCGCCCTCGCCCATGGCGGTGGAAGGTTCGGGCAGAGTTCGGGAAGTCTGCGGGAAGGTGAGGCGGCTGCGCTCGCCTGAAGGAGAGATGCTGCCCAGGCTCCGCGGGGATCCGCCGCCCGTCCCGGGAGAAGGGAGGAAAGAAAGCCCCACGGACAGGCCTCTGCTTTGGGATGTAGCGCAGAACACCTTCTAAATAATTTACCTTGCTCAGGAAATCACTCTGATAGTGGGCATGGCAGAGGGACACTGATATATACAAGGTGCTTCAGCAGCTTTCCTTTCGCGATCTGAGTTTATTGAGATGGGGCTATCTCCTGTGACTACCTCCATTAACAGTCCTGCGTCTAAGTGGAGGGGAACTTCATCAGCTGGTGATGATCTTTATAATTTAATAATTTCTACACTGTTTTCCTCAAGAGGACATACAAGGTGTGAAGGTGATTACCACCCGCTCTTTTCATAACAGCTAATTCTGCAGCAGCACTTATTTGTAAAAACTTTATTGTGCTGAAGAAATCCAAGGAGCTGGTGTGCCTCTGAGGCTGGACCTGTTTCATCAGTCTGTCCCCATCCTGGTCTGTATTCAAATGGATACTACATACACATATCTAACCAGTTCCTAAAAATTACTAAAAATAACTGAGGTTATTTAGGCCATTTAGCTTGTGCATTCAGTCCTAGGAAAACACTGGGAAAAAGAGTGCAATTCGCTATTGCTGTTACTTCTTCATGAGCTTCTGCATAGACCACCCAAAATGGAGTCCTTTCGTTTATGCTATGCCCGAGAACATACTTCATTCAGACAGTTATGCTGTTTACATAAATATTTTGGGAAAATGACATCTGAAGATACCTATATAATACTTTGCAATGCATAAATAATAAATTAGGTAAAATCATCTGTTATTGTACACATCACTTTCATAGGAAGCCCAGAAATGCCAGAAGTAACCAAATCTATTTCTCATGAATCTTGAAGGCATTCAACAATCTTCATCATTAACTATTTCTAAAAGTAAATTATTTTAAGCCAAAGCAGTCCTCTCAAATTTCTGTGATTTAGTCTTGGTAGGTAATTCTTCAGCAGTATAGATCAGTCTGAGCATTTCTGAGCCTAAAGTAAAAGGTACATTTTCCTTCCCAGTATACATGGTTGTTTTGCTTTCTTCTCTCTCTGGATGGACTTTAACATTTGTTTTTCATTAACACAAAAATTAGGCATCATGGATTGATCGTGGAAATAACTCAAAACTAAAGAAAGAAAAGGGTCTTTAATGAAGTCACCATGTTAGTCACAGAAACATAAATCAAGATAGTTGACCCATCTAGATTCCAGGTTTTAAAATAGTACCAAAGCCAAGTAAATATTGCTCTGCTGTGGGCAGACAACACGAATTAATAATGATTCTTCTTCTTGGAATCCTATGAATTGCCTGTTGTAGTCATTAACATATAGTCGTAAAAAGATGGTAGCCTCATCAAGGGAAGGCATAAAAAGATAACCATTGAAGTGGACATTTAATTCTACCTCTGTCTCTTCAGACACTGCTGAGGTAAATGAAACAAAGTGGATAAACTCAGCAGTAGAAAATTGTTGCCAGGTATCAAGTGGAGTGTCTGGTGTATATATATATATATACATACATATACATATACATATACATATATATATATATATATATGTAAATATGTGTTAATTTCAAATACCTGGTTGCTCCCAAGTGAGTTGGGGTTCAGGAAGCTCAAAAAGTCTGCTTGGACAACCATGCAGATACTACATATTATTCCATGAGAAAGATGCAGAAGAAGATGTGGAATTTCAGGTGTGTTACATGCAAGCTCCAACAGAAATAGGAGCAGATTCCAGTGTCAGACAAGACCTGTGGGCTTAATAAGAGTGCTTCATTAAGGGGAAATGCTTCAGTAGAAGGAACAGATACAGATAGAGAGCTTTCCAAGAATCAGGATGAATATTTTTATATCTGGCAAAAAGAGTCCTTAAGCACATCAAACCTAAATGTGTTTAGCAAAAAGAATTCTGACCCTCAGATTTCACAGACAAGCTTGCTAAACTAGTTTATATAAAGGCAACAAGTACAATATTGCTAGATATATTGGCACCAAATGGAGTTTTCTTATGTATGTAGGTTTATATAATATTACAGCTCACTGCAGTAGATATTTTCTCTGTAAGTAGCAGGGGATGGTGTCCCCTGTCACTAGGACATGAATGCATGGATGCAACCCTCATCATTGTAGCGCTGATAGCAGCAAGGACTGGCTTGGCACCCTTTGGCTCACTCAAGTTCAGGTTAGCCTCCTGAGTCATTGTCTTTACCTGGTGAGTTATGCTGATGCACTGTTTTTAAATTATTCTCATGCCTCCTGTGGGAATAGAGATCATTGCCTGCATTGCAACAATCTCTGTTGAGATCTGACACACAGCTGCTGGTCTCATTGCTGAAGAGGAACTTTTCAACCCATCTGGGCTAGGATATCACCATTCACCAAAGTTCTATGTTTTAAGTTCAGCCTATGCTTTTAGAATGATGCTGAAAGTTCCTCTTTGTGACTCTATCAATCAGAAACTTCTCTAAAATGTCCTAGTTTATACTAGACTGCTTTCCTGATAATTGTGAGACATAAGACAGTTCCCTAAATAGTTGAAGTGGTTGTTTGATTTGCCATTTGTGGAAATTACTCCTTCAAACAGTTAACAGGCTTCAAAACACAGAGGCAAGAGGCCAGCCAGACCCCAAAGCTAAATACACAAAATACAAGGTTCACCTTCATAGAATCACAGAATAGTTTGTGTTGGAAGGGACCTTTAAAAACCATTTCATTCCAACTCCCCTGCCATGTGCAGGGTCACCTTTCACTGGACCAGGCTGGTCAGAGCTCCATCCAGTCTGACCTTAAACACTCCAGGGATGAGGCATTCACAGCCTCCCTGGGCAAGCTGTGCTGGCGTCTCACCACCCTCACAGCAAAGAAGGTCTTCCTAATACTTCATTTAAACCCACCCTCAGGCAGCTTGAAGCCATTCCCCTTTGTCCTGTCACTCCATGTCCTTGTAACAAGTCTCTCTTACAGCTTTCTTACTGCCCTGTCAGGTACTGAAAAGACTTATTTCTTTCTGTCTTTTCAACAGAAAAAGAAAAAACTATTTCAGAAAGGTGGTAAAATATTTACAGTGAGTCCCTTCATACTTTCAGTAAACTGCCCAAATATAAAGGGCATTGAAATCCCAGCTGTCTGACAGAAAGTGACAGAAGGGACTGAGTAGCACTAGTAACAGTGCCCTGCCCCTTTTTGGAATGGGGAGAAAAATTATAAGGATGTTAGAGACATTGTCAACCTTTAAAAGGACACTGTTGAAGAAGACCTTGTAGTGTACATCAACATGGGATCCCAACCAAAATACTTTTTTTTTTTTTTAAATCCAGGTTTATATTTGATAAAACTAATGAGACTGATCCATCATTCAGAGTTTGCATAGTAGCTTTGGAAAATTTCAATTATTTGAAATGATACCTTACATCAGTGTTGATAGAAATGCATATGAGGTGTGGATGTAAAACATGATCAAAACAGAAGTCTAACTGTCCCTGATGCAAATTCTCTGTAATGATGCACAAACTGAAAGGTAAAAGAGAATCAGGGTAATTTTTTTTAATACTTATGAGTATACCATGTCATTATATGTTTTTCTAGTTATGTATGTACCGAAAAGAAAATTGATACATTGTACACAGTCTTGCACTTAGTCTGGGAATATTCAAATTTTTAAAAGATAAAGGTGAAAGTGAGTTGTGAAACACCAATCAGAAGTTTTTAATTTCTGGACCAAAAAGGGGTCAGAAAGTAGGGAAAGCTGCTATTTTATTTCCCTCTCAGAGAGAAGACCTGAATTTTGTGAAGCTAGGCTAAATACAACAAGGTGTAGAAAACTGTCTATGAAATTGCACTCCCATATTATTACCAGTTCCTGAACAGGTTTTGCCCCAGAATTTCTGCTAAAAATTGTACTTCATGTAGTAGAGCAAAAAGAGAAGTAACTGCAATTTCTGATGGGATATTTCTTTCCAGAAACTGTACTCCCAGAACCAAATGGATAGAGAGAAGCTGATTTTTTTTTTTTAAAAAGAAATGAAAACTGACGTTTTTTTCATACTCAAGTTGGTGAAAAGTGTAGCAGAAATAGATTTGTTTACAGAACAGTTTCTACCGTGCAAAAGACTGAAAGAAGAGCACTGCCTTGTAGGATGTTTACAGGCTATGAAAAAGGAATCCAAACACGGTGTGGACACTCTCTCAAGACTCTCCATCACTACATGACACTAGCCTCCTTTGTTCCCTTTTTAAATTTTCAAAGGAAGAATAGGTTTTACAGTGTCATGTCCCACATTCAGGAAGAAACCCTGTAAATAACTGTAAATCTTCTCACAAAATCCACCCCTAAGCTGTCTTGTTCCAAAATGCCTACCCAAAAATCTGACAATAGTTGGGCTGTTCATGTGCTGCGATTGCTGTCTAACACATTGACCAAAAATGCAAGCAATTTTCCTGATAAATTCCCATGTACCTGGATATATTGATTATTCTGAACTTACAGTAGCAAAAATTATGCATCTTTTCCACAAATATGGCTCCTTCATTAACGTGCTATGGGGAGAAGAGGGAAGCGCTGCGGTTTCGATGGCTGGGGAGGCGTGCTCAGGACTGATTTTCCTGTCCCATGAACACAAGGTGGTGCTGATGCTCCTGGCACCGGGACTGATTCTCCACTTCCCGGGAAGCCTGACTTGGGTGGTGGTCGCCGATGTGTAGCTAGAGTACCAGGTATTTCATCTGCCTTAAGTTAATTATTAGAAATACTATCTATTAAGATTTTAAAAATTGTTTAAAATTAAATTCTTGTTTTGTTGTTTTTTTGGGTGGTTTTTTTGATAAATCAATTTCCAACTGACATAGAGAACTGTTTTCATTATTTTAGTTTGTACTCCAGAACCCTCCAAACAGGCCATTTGTACTTCCCAGCTTCCCTCCAAGACCCAAATAAAAATGAGTTCTAGGTCATGACTGAAAAAAATATGTAAGAGCACTCATATATTTTCAGATCTTAAGAAAAAATGAAGAAAAACCCTGAAGTCCCATGAAAGAAACATGCAGAATGTATAAATAAGTATAGTCCCAGGTAATTGAAAGGAGCTGGAGTTATGAAAAGATTAGTTTAAATGCTTTGCTGCTTTTAGAGGGAACTTCTTTGGTATTGCAGAAATCTGTACCTAAACTACAAGATTTGAGAAACCTTTTACTAGGAAAGTTGACTATTAAAAAATATTGTTGAAAAATATTCAATTGAAATGTTTATTCCAGAATATGAATGCATGCTAAAAGAGATTTGAGACTATCTGCTTGCCCATTAGAGTGGAACTAAAGTAAAGCACTTTTGAAGAGAAATTGAACTTCCATATAACAGGGATCATTTCTTTCCCAAATGAAATAATAAACTTCTCATTGCATTGAAAGCTGACACTGGAGAAGATAACATAAAAAAAAAAGGCATGTTTGATAGAGTATTTTGGATACATTGTTTCATCACTCTCATGGTTACCCTTCCAGTTTAATTTATTGTATAAATAGGAATTCCTAATCAGGATCTGTTCTCAAATATATTTTATAAAGACATAAAGTCCCTTCTTCCATATTTCTCTTTCAGGTTCATCTGATAAAGACATATTATCATGTTAGGGAGAATTTTGACTCACAGTTCAGTGCAATATTTTTTGAGGCAAGTGAACATACTTTAGGAAGGATAATCTACCCAGCCTTTTCCTGTTCCCTTATATTACATAATAATCCCCTGTGTTCCTGCTGCTTTTCTTCTTTCTTGTATTTCTGCTGATCTCTGTTGCTTATGTATTTACTTTTCCCTTAGGAGAGTATACAAAAACAAGACCTAAATATCTTAATCTCTTCAGCTTAATTAGACATGAAAGTAACTCTGGCCTCATTAAAAAATGTCCTGAAGCAACAGGTAGAATGGAATAAGATGAGTTTGAAATCTGATCCTGAGATCAGCTTGTCAGACAGTCCTAGTTATTAAATAAGCCTGGGAAATAGCTACTGTAGAGAAAAACTAAATGCTTAGTATAAATCTCAGTGGAAGAGATGACTAATTAGAGATAATTATACACAGATTTCTTGCATTAAAAGTGCTTTAAAACATAAACATTCAAATTTTACTTAGACTCCCAAGTGCTTCCTAGGAGGCAAGCTTGCAAAAAATGTCTTTTAATTTATCTCAAATGCTTTTAAACCAAATGGTTTTAAATATGCATCTCACTGAAAATTGTGATGCCTTGAATTTTCTTGTTCACCTTTAATTTTGTAAGAAACTGCAATAAAATTTATGGCCTAAGCTAGTATCCTAATTCTCCTATAACAAAGGTAATCAAGAGCCGTGCTGGACTAATTTGCTACTGTTCTCTAGCAACTTCAGATATCATACCCAAAATTCACTTGATAGGAAGACACTGAACTGCCTTCAGAACTGAGGCTGAAACTGTCAGAAAATTGATGTCACATAAAAAAGGATGTTGTGCTAAAAAACATGTTATCTATAAGATAAAAAAACCAACCAAACAAAATCAGAATAGAAATTCAACCAAAAAAACCACCCCCCAAAAAATGACCCAAAACTTACTATGGAACCCATTAGCAAATTTCTGGAATACTTATTGAAAATTACGAAGGTCAGTGTAGAAGATTGTCAGATATTTTCATCCCTTAGTATCACTTACACTGGAGCAAATAGAGAATTTCAAATTTTTACAAGGGAAACATTTTTTAATCAGCTTTTTATTTGTTAGAAAGATCTCTCAAACAACTCCCACAAAAACTGCAGGTTGAAACTGATGGATGTGGGGTTTTTTTGAGGTATTAAATTAAGACACCATATTTCACACAAACATTTCTGAGGCTTACATCATTGCCATGCAGATATTCAGGAAAATCTATATGTACTTCTTTATTCACAATTCATTGAGAAAGTCTTTAATCTTTTAAAATATTGTCAATTCATATGGTTCCTTTTGGAAAAAACAGGAACACACAACAATCAAGCATTCATCCATCCATATAGATACCTGTCAGATTCTTTATCTTCTACTGCACATTGATATCAGAAGAATATATAATGCCTTTATTAATGGCCTGAACAGTGGGCAAGAGTGTACACTTGGTGAGTTTGTGAATAATACCGTGTGGAGGGGCGTGGTCTATGCACAGCCCAGGGCTCACAGGACCCTTAGCAGCACAAAGTCCTGCATGTGACTGAGTTGTGTGCCTGTACAGTGCAGAGCCAAGGCAGGACACCAGGAGCACCTGGGGATCCTGAGGAACAAACTGAACAAGAATTAGCAAAATATCCCTGAAAGACAGCGGGCCAGGCTGTATCCAGCAGGCAGGGGAAGTCACCTGTGAGACATCTGAGTCCACACCTGACAGACGATTTAGAGCTCCCTAGTACAAGACAGCAACTTTCTGGAGTGAGTTCAGCAGGATGGGACAGGATAAAAGGCAACAGGCACACACAAGAAATTCCAACTACATATTATGAGAAATGTTTTCACCATGGAAATACAGGTTGCTTGGAAGGGTCTCATCTTTGGGAATATTCAAACTTGAAAGGTCCAGGCTCCAAGTGGGAGTAAGATCAAAAATTTCTTGACATCCCTTCCAGCTTATTTTTTAGTTCTATGATTGATCACTTTTTTGATTACACCAAAAGAAAACAGGATAAAAATACCTTCATATAAAGCCTTCACATTCACTCTATTTATAACAAACTATTCCTTTTAATTTATTCAACCCATTGTTCTAATGAGAACAATAATGAGAACTATAATGTTCTAATAGTCCTACAGAAAACACAAACATTTTTTCAGCACTTCACTTGAACTTTGAAAAGTGAGGTTTATATCATCATTGTCCTTCCAGTCCTTACTGTCTTCTAGTTATGGTCATTGCTATAAGCATATATTGAAAGAGATCAGCAATTCTGAGTAAGTAAAGAGTTAGATTATGCAGCTGGTCATAACAAATAGTAGGTGTTTAATCACTGTGAAAAGTTTTAAAAGGAGCCATTCAAATACAAAAATCTCAGATTTTATATCTAGAATTGGTGGTTCACTACTAACCATGTCAATAGTTTGAAGTAAGAGGACATGTAAAAGCTTAATATTCTCACTTTATCTCTTTTTCACTTGCTTACCATTAGAACATACTGTCAGTGGTGATGGGGATAGAGAGTCAACGACAGCAGTGTGAATACCCATGATCATACAAAATACACTGCAATGAAAGTAAGCACTGCAGCTGGCTATAAAAATGTCAGGATAAGGCAATGAATTTGCAAGATTTGTCTTGTCAGTAAAAAGTGAAATAAGTAGCATACAGTGGCCACATTAGTTCTATAACTTGATTTTTTTAAGCAGAAAAGAATCTTTTTAGAAGCAGTCTTCAAGTCAAAATGGAATTGGATAGGAATTATTTTCAGAAAGACAGTAATAATCTGTAACTGGAGGGTTTCTGAGTCTTACAGTGCTGTAGCAAGCACATAGACAATTACAGAAATATTCTGATAATTATTAATACAGTTTGAGGGTGCCAGTTGCAGAAGGCAACTGGATCCCACATTCTGTACCACAATTCTGACTAAAAGTTATGGGACAAAATTGTTAGTATTCAAGGCTGCTTGCTCTTCTCTGCTAATTTACATTTATATTCTTAATGTCTAGATTGACCCTAGGGAAATTTAAAACTCTATTTCATTAATGCTAACTTTTCCAGAAATCCCAATGTGCACAGAAGTTCCTAGATTGCAAGGCTAGTTAGATGAGAATGCAGAAGCTAAATGTAATTGCTGGGCAGTTATGATAGTTAAATATGTACTGTCAGTTTTGACTTTTGAAATCCCTATAGACTTCAACCTACTGTTCTAAAAAATACAAAGTAACAGAATAATTAATTAAACTATCTTTAAAGCAAGCATTTTGAGTTTACACAATTTCTACGAATATGTTTGAAACTGTTACAGCACAACATTGTTTTTGTTTTTTCAGAAGTTCTTGTGAAGAGTTAGATAATTTGATCTCTCCTTTTTTCAGCTTTTGAATGGATGGCAAATTGCAAATACATGTGCAGCCATTTTAAGAGTCCAGATTGGGTCGTGCTCTGGCAGGCTTTTGTGAAGTGCAGCAGTTTTACAATGCTAATGCAGCATTAATAGGCACCCATTTACTGGCTTTCATCAGCTCTGAGCAGAAGGTTCTGATGCAACTCCTTTAAAAATAACCCATTTAGAGATCTGAGTGCGGAAATCTTAGTCACCTGCAGAAATTCTTGAATAGATATATATATTTGTGTATATATGTGTGTATACACAAATATATAGATATATATGTACACACACATCTCCTTGGGCAATAATGGGCTCAGGAGGAATAAGACTTGATAATTTTGTTACACAGTGATTTAGTGCCTTAGGTCTGCCTGCAATTTCTGCCAGGCACATTACTCCACAACTGAAGTTTTGAGTTGCCTCAACCCTATGGAAGCTCTAATTCATATCCAATAAAAAAAATAATCAAAAAATCAAGCATTTTTTAAGTTTGCTTTAAGTGATCACAAAAGTTTGTTTATATCCATCTTTGCACAGGTAAAATTGCACCAGTATGAGACAGTAGAGAATCAGAGAAAAAATAAATTAAAAGTGATTATGGGATATGCATGGGGCATTTACAAGAAACCATATTTTCTGCACGGTAATCTCCTATGGAATTTATAGTACAGTATATCATGAAAGAGAGAAACCGGAGAAAAGGTTAATAGCTGGACTAATTATAAATCCAGATATATAATTCAGCCTCCTAAACAGCATCACACCCTTGCACTTTAAACAAGAAGCTATAAGGGAAATACTCTTTTGGAACCTATTGGTCTTTTCTGTAATATTTATTAGTACACTAGTATTTAATTCATTATTTATAAGTTTCTGACACCTGTCTCTTTTGTTTGATATCTAATTTTTATCAATAGTACTTTGTAGACAAGCAAGTACTTCAGGAAAGCCGAATTCATTGTAAATCTGCAATAGCCTTTGGGAAAATGTATTGAGAATGTAAACCTGACTAAATAACACATGGGGATATGGGACTGTAAGTTAAACTTACAGTTTTGCTATACGAGAAGTAAATTTTAATGTTTCTGTTATTCATCCTAAGTGCAAAATCTTTAATTTGAATTTTCACTGTGCAGCAATGGATCAGAAACACAATTATTCTCATGGGAATGAAAACAAAAGCACCAGAGAGTTCCCTCATGCTTCTTCCACCTAGGGCTTCTTTATGTTGTTTGTATATTGGAAGGGGAGAATCAGTTTCATACAAGCTATATTTGGTATAAAAACTAATGACTGGATGAAAAGTCTGTTTAAAAATGAGTGAATTATGTGCAGTTTAGCTTTTTGCAAATTGATAATAAAATGTTTAGATTTATATATATATATATATATATATATATATATATATATATATATATCTACACACACTTATAAGGAGTCTTAACTTGGTATAGAAACATTATTACTTATCCTGTGGTCTACTGATGGAATGTACAAATAGTATAGCAGCTCCCAGAGCTTTGTATTTTAGAATTTGGAAAAATGGGGCCTTAGGCCTATATACTATTTAAAAGAAACTAATATCTGGCTGTAGAAATGCATAGCAAAGGTTTCTGGTGTGAAAATAAATGAGACATGTCAATCTTAGTAGAAAAATGTAGAAATACTATGAATCATGAGTAGAAATAATAATGAAATATAGGCAGAGTTGAAAGATAAATGGAAAAGTGCAGTAATACTTCTTAAAACTGTGCTTTGCCATGCAACATAACTAAATAGTATCTATCTGACCAAATTTTTACAGCTGAAGATATTTTGCAGATTTAAATGAATTATTTTTCCCCCTCTTTCAAAGATCTCATATTGCTATAAATTATTGCCATAATTCTCAATTGTTTGATAATTTTACATAGTTGTCACAAAAAAAATAACTTATTTTTTTTCAGAGACCTCATCAGAGGTAATTATCCTTTTGCTGGATAACCTATCAAATGCAGAAAGAGCTTCTGTTCCATAAAACTCTCAGTGGTCATGGAGAGCAAAGAATTACAGGCATTTAGACATAATAAAAGTGACAACTAGCCAAGCCTCTCAGTAACTGCAATTAAATGCAACGGCTTTCAGCCTTTTGGATTTGCTGGTGACATTCTTCCTGAATCCTATTCCTTTGTCCTTGCTGGAGATGAAAAGCAGGAGGACCAGAACTGATGGAATGCAGACTGCAAGGGTCAAAGGAGTTACTGCAGCCAGTGGTGCTGGAATCAATCTTGGCTAAAGGGAAATAGAAAAGTCTGACCTACCTTGCAGCTCCGGCTTCCTTACTGACTGATGATGTGGGAGTAATGCAAAAAATAAGTAAAAACACTTATGTCACTGTTTGGGAATCACTGACTTAGGAATCAAGCACTAATTTAGATCCATGCAAAACTGGATCCTGCTCCAAGGTTGGCAACTGGACCATTTTCCAGACTTCAGTTTTTCTTCTGTTAGAACAGCAGTGACACAAAGAATATTAGTTTCTGTTAACGAAAAGTATGTCATAGGAGTGTGAAAAATCCCTGTTGTTATTGTGTGGAAGAACAGAAGAGAAAAATGTAATAACTTTACAAGTGCAGAAAATAAATTCTGATATTTAGCTGCATGAAGATATGTACATAATGTTTACTTCACAGATTCTTTTGAACCCATATACTATTCTTTATAAAAGAAATCACCAGTAATCTATTTTAAAGAAATTTAAATTTTTACTTTCAAATGTGACCCAAAAAACCCCTTCAAAAGCCAATCAAAAAAAACCAAACTTTGCTCCAGTTGATAATCTCACGCAGACCTCCTATAAACACAAGCACTAAATCTTTATCTCATTACCTCTTTCCTTGTTAGAGGCTAAATGATACTTCTTTCCATTGTAAGAGGAATGAAGAGTATGCATTTTCTGAGCTGCTGAAGCTTGTTATTGAAATTAAGCTTTATGACACTGCTGTTTTCCATACTTGGACCAAGTCTATTGGATTTGTGTGGCTGCGTCCAGAAATAAGAAGGGCGAATGTCGATGCATTTTCAAAAGTAAAGGGAAGGAACAGGTTGTTAAATGAGTTAAGCAATCTCTGAGAAAAGATAGCTACTAATAAAAGTAGCATTGCTTGTCCTAATGTGCTCTTGTTTCTGTGACAATACAGTCCAAATTCAACAATGTCACTTCCTTTTACATTTGACACCTTTGCATCTTTGTGGTTTTCAGTAAGATTGATTCCTTTAAAAAGGCTGGATAGCAAGGAACATCTCAACCCCTTCACTCATTTTTACATAAAAGAATGTGTATCTTAGTGTTTATGAAGTGGTGAGAAACTACTGCTTCTATTTTCCAAAGAATTCTTGTCAATTTTCCTTTCCACGTGTTATAAACCATATTGATGTGAATGCCTTCTGAAGTTACTCAGTCAAAAAAGTAATTCATTTCAGTAGAATGATTTCTGAGGCACATCACTGCCCTGTAGACTTTCATCATATTCCTTTCTTCACATGAAAAATGAGCACATTTCTAAACCTCAACTTTAAATATTGAATAAGTCTACTGATATCAATAAGTTTGATTATTCAAGACATGAGCTTACAGTGTTGAACACTATTATTATCAACTACAAAGCAAGAGTGTGCAGCCTTTTCAATGTAGCTGCAGCACTTTGGAGGATTGAACCCTAAAGAAAGAGGATTAACAATTTACAGAAATTAATGTAGAGAGACGGAAGCCGAGATACTACATAAGCCCAATATCTTGCTCTTTAGATTATTTAGGCATCTTAATTTAGAAAGCTATACTTAATTTATATTAAAAATGCATTCAAGCAATCATCAATAATTTTTATCATTTTAGCTATGTATCACATCTATTTCACTGTGGATCAAGGTGTTGGAAGCTCTGGATATTTAACACTTCTTTAACACACTGTATTAGCTTGTAATAACAGGTTATACTGACAACAATATGCACTTCGCAATTTGACAACATTAATTTAGAATTAGAAACAGAGGCTGAGCTAGGAAGCAATTATATTATAAATGGGATGACAAGGAAAACCAGATTATTTTGTGCTTTATAAATAACTTACTGTACAGATGTTAAGGTCCTGAGGAGCTTATATGTTACCTTCATATTTTCACACAACTGCTATGGAAGTAGAAGACAAAGGAAATTAGGCATATGATTACAACTCTAGTCACTCTAGCAGTTTGTCTGTATTTTACTATGCTAATTCTAGGGGAAAGAAAAAAAAAGTTTAGCTGTGTATCCTGTCAGTTTTCCAGTTAAGATTCTTTCTTCAGAAGTCAAATGAAATCCTGATGAGGAATGGACACATATTTCTCTTTCTGCCATATACATATCATCTTGGAGTATTAATTTTTTAACTTAAAAATGCCATTTTTTGGAGCAGTTTGATAAATAGAAAATGCACTTGTTTGGAATTAGGATTTCTGTTCTGTAAATTGATTTCAACATACTTAATGTGTGCTTTGATTCCTACAGTTCTTTATCTGCTCCTTTATTTCAGCAGAGTTTTCTTCTTCAAGGAGTACACACTGTGGATGTTTTGCCCAGGGTATTCTGATTCATCTGATTCTAGAGTGCTTTCCTATTCAGATAGTTGTCAAAATTTGAAAATTTATTTTCTTTTCATCAAGAGCTTTCTCTTTCAATGAGGTATAATTTTATTTACTTTTCCCTTTTCTTTTGCCCTTTCTTTCTGGTTCTTTTTGATATTTAAGTTAAAGGAAGCTGTACTTTATTTCATGCTGTTGTCAACCATGGCTGAATATATTACTACAGTGTAAATTATTCTGCTTTCATGAAACACTAGAGGAATTGTAATCATAGAAATTCTGTTAAGTCAATGGAATAACTTGATTGAATGACAGAAAACAATATCCTCTCATTTCAGTAATACATGACCTACAAATTTGATAGCAGCACATCCATAAGCACTGATGAGCCTTGTTTGCAGGTGAGTAGATAAAGGCCAATAGAGAGCTGGTAAATCTCAGAAAACCTCATCTTACATTGCTTGGGCTGGTTTGTGCTTTAGTCCCCTAAACTTGCTTCAATTTGTATATATGAGAAAGTAAGACACTGAAAAATGGTTCCCTAAGTAACACTGGGGTATTTTATATCTTGCCACTGTGATTCCAGATTATCCTACCTTACTGTAAAACTTTTTTAAAAAATGTTTCCTGTTTATCAGGGTCAAAATTAACTTAAGATCAACATCAAACCTTATGATCTACTCAAAGATTGTAAAGTAATAAAATGACAATTTATTGGTTTTTATAATCCAAATGTTTTAAAATTATATCACCAATTTTATCTTCCCTTAAAGAACACTATCTCGAAGGAAATACTTTGTAATTAAAAATTTAAAGATAGCGTTTGGATATGACTTACTAAAGCTTTTACTTTGTCAGGAGACTGCAGAACTGCAAAAGAAGGCCTAAATTTTGAGAAGAGATTATATGAACATCTTTAAATCTTGGATTTTCATCCTCTGAGTTTCCGAAAATTCTGGCCTTTTTGTTGCTATTCAGTAATGAATTAACTGTAATTGAAAGAATTCATCAAAAATTGCAATTGCATTTCAGATCCAATATCTAAAATAAAATTCAGTTCAGTTTCTTCAGTTTTTGTTGGTCTGATTGGGAGAAACATGGAAGGCAAATTATTTTTATCACTGAAATATGCACAGCAAGCAGTATCACTGACTAAGCAAACATCAAATTTGTAATGACCTGGATATGCTCCTAGATTGATAAACAGTGCATAATAAATTGTACAGCTCACCAAAATAATGGTGGCTTTTTAAGTGAAATTCTTGCATGTATCACAGTTTCTCTTTAGCCTTTGAACAAAGGTTTGCTTTGCAGTCTATAGGCCTCTTGAAAAATAATGCTGATCTGCAGTATCCTCAGAACAGATACGTTTAACCTGTGTCTTGCTTGTGCTGTGAGTGGTTCTACTGCCAGCAAAGATGTTCAGTGGCTCTGTCCTCTACTAGTCAGTCACATTTATTCCATATTTTCAAAGGGTTTCTCTAACTGGTACAATAGACAAAAGAAAAGACATAACAAGCAAGGAAAGGTTTATACTGGCAGCTATCTGTTGAAAAATATAGGGTGTTTTATTCTTTAATGTTCTGCAGACATTAATCTGCTTGTTACAAGACTTCCCACTATTCTCTGAGAGCCATCAAAAGAAGATGTATTTACAATACAAGCTATTAAAATCCATTTCCATGAACCATGAGACTCTCAATAGTGTGTGTGTTTAGGTATTTAGACTACATCAGAATAGGAAATCAGTGTGAAAAAAAAAAAAAGTAGTCTCCTTCTTCCTAAGGGTGAACATTGATTCTCATATTTGATCGTGAGAACATGTTTCAGTTTATGGTTGGGAGACAGGCTCATTTTCTTCTAGTACTGATAGAAGCTATCCATCTCTGCTCTGGGAGCCACACATCTGCACCTTCAGACAGAATGTTCTGTCAATTGGTTAAGGCAGCTGTGATGGAAATTTTTATCCAGAGGACATTTCAAATACATAACAGCAGCCCCATGCTGACATCAGACATAAGTGCAGCTGGAGCCATGCAGCTGGCAGAAACAATGTGCCTCCCCACTACCTCTAGCCATAGCATGGCACCAGCTCCAGTAACAACATTCCATAAAATGGAATTCCATAAAATAAAATTCCATAAAAACATGTCCGTAAAAGCTGCTTTCTTAGGGGTGAAATGGACTGCCTTTACATTCCTTTTCTACTGTGTGGTAGGCAAATAACTGACTATTAAATAAAACAGTTTAGATTGTACTGTGTAAAGAAAAATTAGTAAGTCTTGTTCCTGTTTTTCAGCTATAGTCAAATAAACATAATTTTTCACTGCAAGTGCTCTATCTGGCTACAATCAATTGTATCACAGCAATGCTTGGTGATGAATATATCCACATCATTAATACCATAGTATCTACTATTAAGAGAAGGCTTCATTAGCAGCTCTGAGAAGGAGAAAAAGATATAAAAGGGAACAGTGAGAAACTTTATTCTGTTTTTTAAATAATGACACTTGAAGGTCATGGCATGGTATTACTGTGAAAACTCCAATGCCATGTCTTCTCCCCAAGCAAGCAGATCTTTTGATGCTGTAAATACAGACTTCTCTCACAGCACTAAAATTTTAGATTACTATATCATCTGAGATATGCTTCAATCTATAAATATAAATAAGTCCTTTAGCTTGATATAGCAGCAATGAATATTGAGAAGTGAATATCTTTCCATTACTATACTCAGTTTGTTCCTTTTTGTTATCTAAGAATTCTGATCTGTATGCCTTTGCTCTTACTGAATGGATGTATTCCAGTATTCACAGCATTTTGATAAGTCTAATTTTAAAATCTATTTGTTACATCTATTTTTCCTCCCCCCTCCCTTCCCCCTCCAAGGTTTGTCATCCTCATGGAAAGTATAAAACTGCAACCCTGAGTTAAAAGATGAACATACTAAATAGCTGTTTTGCAGCAATATATTTGCACAGCATTATCTGTGGTTGGCCTCTAAGCCACCCCAAATTAAGGCCCCATTTTTGCTGTCTGAGCACAGTAGAAGAGTATCTTGGGACTTAAGACAATCTCAGGCAAACCCTACAGATATGAGATGCACAACTGACTTACCATCTGATGCCTTGCTTTACATTTATTATTTGAGAGCAATGGATCTCTATGGATAGACATGAAAATCCCATGAGTCACAGGACACATACAGTGGAATCTCCTCCCCCTCCTCTCCCATCACTCCACCTCCAGGATCTCTTGTGTGCTTTCTCACCTCTCCCTTATCCCAGCACCCCAGGTGTAGCACAAAACACTTTACAAGATACTGATATGGAAGCAAGATGAAGATGTTCTCACATACAGAGAAACCCCACCTGCAGCACACATTGCCCCATGCCCACAGCACATGTTTCAGCTTCTCCCCAGTCACTCTCAGCCATGTCCTTCTATCCATCAGATGATATTTCAGGGACTGTATTTCAAAGTACCATTCAAAGGCTAATACACTTGCATTCACTTCAACCATTGTGGAAGGAGCAGGATTTGGTCACAACTGTTCATAAGCTTCCAACATTACAGTACTAGAAATGTCAGCTGTACAGTAAAGCTTATAACAAAAAATTAATGACTTGACAAGTTTTCAAAATATTTGAGAAACTATGATTCCACTAACACTTAATCTGTATATAATTTTTTTCTAGAAGCATTCAGATTTCGCTGATATCAGAAGCTGATATCAGGATCATAAGCTGAAGTGCATCCAATATCAGGAAAATTGCTGCAAAAGGGACTGATCTAAAAGATATATCACAAAGGAAAAGAAATAGTTTATTTTTTTATCCATTGTTCAAATACAGAATGCTTTTTAAAGGAAACTTATTTCAACTCCAGCTCACTAACAATATCTCAGGCTATCAAAATGTAACTTTTATTTATTTCTTTTTTATTCAGCTATACCTCAACACTATTTTATTTTATCCTTAGCTGACTGAAAGCTTTATGTATTCCTCTAAACTCCATCTGTATACTAATAGTGTCACGTCTGTTTTCAGGTTTTCAAGCTTGCTGCTAATGGAGACTTTTTCTGGACATTCTGTACAGCATTTTCCATTTTAGTGGTAATGCTATTGACCTAAGAGTTTCCATCTTGCACTAAAAAGTATTACAGGTATAGATCTCTATTTCTTTGTAAAGATCCATAATACCCTGTGCCAAAAAATTTCCAAAGTCATGAAAAAATTACACAATCATGTTCCTATACCAAAAGAGAAAGTTCTTCTAGAAGTGCAAAAGTAACATAAGTTATTAGAAATCTTATTTAAATATTACTGAAGTATTAGTGCAAGACTTTAAATAAACTGCGAGTAGCTATTTTAAGAAATATCTAGGGGATATTTTTAGATACCCAGCCTTCTGAGCTGGAGCTTTAAGTACTCATATCACATAAAGTTAATATTCTTGTACTACAAAATCTCTTAAAAATAGTGAGAAACAGGAAATGGGGAAGGAGAGCACACTCTTTCAATTTAATCCAAGTATTCCAAAAGGGAATTTCACATTAAATTTGGCAAGAGTTGTCTGGCATTTAAACTAGATTCAAAATTATGAATGCAAACTTTTATGCCACTTGAGAATGAATACAGGATATACATATGCTTTATTTGAACCCAGTTGTAGTAGTAAAACTTATTAAAATTTGGATTATATTAATATCAATGAAGTTTTAATGGAGTCAAAACCTAAATGTGGATTCTCCTTGGAGTTCTGCCATAGAGACATTTAGGGTCAAAACTGCAGCTGGAAAAAGGAGTCATGCCTATTCTTAGCTCTAAGGATCCCACTAAGGTCTACCTGGGAAACACAACAGTGAATCACATTGGAATAAGCAGATGCCAGAGGTTCATTATTTCACAGGAATAAACCTACTAATCTTTCTACATATCATATCTCAAAAATAATATGAGAGAAAATAGAGTAAAAACATAGATTTACCAACTTTTTTTGTTGGAAGATCATGCATAGAGATCTAATTCAAGTCTGAGTGTGGCAGGCTTAACTTTGAATGACCTGGTTTTTGCCAAATGTGTCACAACTTTAATGTTATTTAAATGTGGGGTGTTTCATGTGTGAATATTAGCAAAGCCCTTGCTGCTTTAGATAAGCAGATGACATTCCATTCCTCTTCGTTTCCCTCATTAAAGCAAAGAAGTTGAATATTAATGAGTGTGGAGAATTATGTTGTCATGCATGTTAGTCTAGAAAATATAAATTCATCTCATAAAAAAGTCAAAGGATCAAAGAAGGTTTTTACTGTTAATTGGAAACAAAGTGTCAACGGTCTCCTGATTTAAAGGGCACTCAAGGAGAATAAGGGGGGGTGGGGCTTTTTCTTTTCCGAAAAGGAAACCTAATTAAGGTAGAAGAGGAGTTATTATTATTTTTTTACTAAAATACTTTTTTGATGCCTGTGGCATTCGATATGACATTCCTGATGTTCAAAGTAATATTAAAAACAAAAAATATATTCCTGCAAACATACTTGAACATTAATAAAAGTAATATTTTTATAGCCAAGAGCACTTTGTTTTTAAATATACACATTTAATGCAACTAGTATGTTTTCACTGTTCTCTTGGTAAGTTAGCTTAAAAATAGCACACTTAGCTTGTGGCTAATTAATAGACTGAAAATAAGAGAGGATAACCTCCATATTTTGCATTCTTGTGCTCAAGCCCTAATTGCAGCAGCAAAAATTGAGCTTGTGCTTGCTTAGCAAACCTAGAAAGGCTGGATTTATTGCAGACAGACATCAGAGCACTAGAGTGAGGGAACAATTCTATGTTAATATTTTTAACTAAATATACAAACTGTAAACTCTAAGGGATTGATCTCTCACTTTTCTGATGAGATAATCTCTGTACCTTTACAAAACATAAGGTCATTCCTGTGGTTTCCTCAAACATTACTTAGTTACAGAAGTCTTCAGATACAGCTTACAAAAGGATTTTTACTGCAACAACAGTAGATGTTAATTCTTATTTTCATATGAACAGAAATTTGATGAAGAAAGGTGAAAACCTATTGTTTTCATTCACCCTAAAATGCAAGTCTAAAGTCAAGTGTATATTGATAAACCTATCTGAAACCTTCCCGGTCTTTTTCTCTGATCTCAAATGTAAAGCTTAAAAGGTTATAGAGTCATATAGTTTGGTCAATCAATTAAAATGCTCTAATGTATATTTATTTGCATGGCAAAATCCAAACAAAACTGTTTTGTATGCTCCTCCACATGCCTCAGCTGAAATACTCTGAGAATAAATTAATACCATTTCTCAGTTCTCGATTTTACTAGAATACCTGTTAATACCATCAAGATTTAATTAAAGTGAAATAAAATAGAATAACAATAGAAAAATAGCATAAAATATGATACTACAAATTATTACTGCTTAGAACAGAGTCATGTGAACCTTTTTTCAGTAGTGATGGAAATTATATATACATAATTACAAGTGCAGTCATTAAAATTTTAACATTTGCCACCTTTTGTCATTTTAATTCTGCATGTATTCAAGGACAGTGAATTTGGAGGTCTTAAAGCATCTGCTGCTTCTTTATAAGTTGCAAATTTTATTTCATTATAAAATAATTTGAATGTTCTGTTGATAGGATTATTCTGCTGCCTGAGCTTGCTGCTGTCACTTTTCTTTGAACATAGGCCATCTGGGGCATAGTCATCCCAATGGACTATTCCATTACTATTGTTCAAAACCAGGACACTTTTTTCTTTAATTTTAAAGTTTCAACTTCATTCTATTTAGCTTGCAAAATGGCAAGTCAGTGAAAAAAGTCCCTTCTTAAAGACATGAATGCATGGGGAATATTTTAGGATATGTATGAGTAATCACTCCTTCATCTCTAGGTGAGCTGTAGACAGGAGTTAATTTCTCAGCTCTCAGAAACAGGACTGTTTTGTGCATGCTTGGGTGGGGAGTAGTCCTGTGCCTGTAAAGCCATTCAGCAAGAGTCATTAATTCCAGCATGACATGAAGCAAAATCTAATGTGGTTTCAGATTGATGGGAAATTAATCATTTTTTCTTGTTACTACTTGAGACACAGAATCATGGAATCATTTAGGTTGGAAAGCATCCTTAAGATCATCAAGTCCATAGGAAAACATGAAAGCCAAACCCAAACTGGAGAGCTTAGGGAATCCATGCTGAGGAGCAGAAGCTTTTAGGCTTTACTCTTGGATCAAGAGCTGTGGGGTCACATTCAGAGAGAAGGCAGGGTGGCTCAGTGGGTATAGCCTGAGCCAGGGCAAAGCCAGGGAGACTCAGCTGTTCAAACACCATTCCAGCTGAGCAGCCTGCATCGTCCTGTAAGAAAGGAGACAAGAGCACCAGCTTTCTGCATGGATTTCCATGTATTCTGCAGTTACATCTCATGTGTTAGGTCTGGATGGTAACCAAGGCTTTAGCATTAATGTCTGATGTATTTGTTTGTAGGACAAACAAATCCTCTGACTTCTCCAGGAGGGCCCTGATACCTCTTTCCAAGAGCACCAGCTTAGCTACAGTTCTCTGATGAAAGGATTTTCAAAGTTTAGACTTCAAAATATGCTTTTCTATTCAACTCCAGCGAAAAGATTAACAAACAAAGATAGTTGTTAACTGAACAAGAATTTCACATTAACTTCTTCAGTTACTGCTTTCATATGTTTGCTTAAATTTAAATATATAATTATGAGATCAGTGTAGATAGAAATGTAAGAGATCTTTTTAGATCGCCTCATCCATCTTTGCCAGCACAGTATAATTTTCATCTCTGTGTTGTCTGTTTTCTCTTTAAACGTTGATAATTTGTAAGTCATGTAGGGATGATAAACTTAGCAGAAATGTTATTTGCAGATGATAATCACGAGCCAAGAAAAGGAAAAACTGCAATACACACTAAATTTATGGATTTGTTTTGTCCATCACAAAATGGCAATAGCTCTTGGTGTTGAATGAAGTCAAGTACCATACAAGTACACCTACTATTCATGGGGTTTATATGTTTTGACTACAATATGCTGCATAGAATGGTGTTTACTATTTGAATTTTGCCTAGGAAAACTAATTCATGATGGTGGCACTGAGAGCAGAATCATGCTGTCAGGAAATTTGTTTAAAAATATAACCCAGAACTTCCCAACACAGCTAATTTGCTGTAGAAACACAACACAGGAGGTATGTCCACAAGCACACACAGGAAGGCTATTTGTGGAAGTACTTATTAAGAATAGTGGGAGTTTCTCCAACCCAGCGCACTACCTGTCTGTCATGTGTTCAAATCACTTAAAGTGAATATAGAAATATATACAATATATATAGGAACTTATTTTTAGTGTAGTAATACCCAAATCTGCTACTGAACCACAAAAATCCAGCATTTGTGATACAGGTGAAGAAGACAACAACCCTGGATATGCTGAGAGCTACTCCTTAGACAGAAGTGAACCAGAACAAACAGCTATGACTTGCAGAAAATCAAAACTGCTTTCAAACAACTCTTAACATCCTTCTTCGAGGGACTGATGAAACCCTAAATCTTTTTTATCCATTTAGTTTTAAATATTATTTGTGTCTGTATATGCATATGCAAGCGAAAGTACATTTATATTTAAATGACTTTTCTTATTATGAAGGAAACATTCAGTTTGGAACCAAATGTTAATAGACTGTTTTTTTAAGTCTGAAAAGTCTGAAAAAAAATGCCTTGGAGCTTTCCACACTTTCTTAATGCAGCAAAGTCTTGAGACCTTAATGAGAACAATTAAAACATCAATACTGTCAATAATTGTACTTCAGAGTATTTTCACAGAGACCTCTGACTACTGAGGTTGTCTGCAATCTGAAAGAGTGACAAATTCTAGAGTGAGGAAGAGCAGAAAATGCAGTCTAGAAAAACCTGCTGGGACAACTTAAGCTTTGTTGAATATGTATTTAAAATTCAGACAACTCAACCACTAAAACCTCTACCTTAAAGAAATTAAAGGAAGGGGCACATTTTCCAACATCCAAAATCCCTTGTCAGAGCCAGGCTTCTCTAGGCTCTAGCCAGCTGTCAAAGACTCTAGCTACAGATTTTCAGCTTTTATCTGTCTTTTTAGAAACAAACAACTCCCCAGTTCTCTGTGGAGTACTCTAATTAATGAAAGCTCATGCATTTATTCTGCATAGTATATAAACAGACTTAAAACAAAGCAGAACAAGGTTCATCACATCACTCTCAGTCTGAATTTTCCATCACTGGAATGCAGGAAAGGTAAGATCAGTTGACAGATTCAGGGCATGGGACTGACAGTTGAGGAGGGGAATGGGAGCCCAAAGAGCTTGTGCAGTTTCTCTCCTTGGAGGTTTTCAAGACCCCACAATAAAAATCCCTGATCTGTCTGGCTGAACCTTGACCTTTCTCAGCAGTAAAGTGGACAGTGTATGAGCTTCTGAGCTCTTTGAACATGATCCTGCCTACCATCCTTTCACTTTTTGTCTCCATGTTCAAACTGGTTTTGAAACAGGAACTATCCACACAACAAAGAATAATTAAGATGAGTGATAAGTAGACTCAGTTCTCAAGGTTTAATACAACTCAGATGTTGCCTGAATATCCTCTTGAACAGCTTTGATCACCCTCCTATTTCTAGGAGTCTCTTCACTTTATGATTATAAAGTCCGTCAAGATGAAACACACACCATGAATGCCATGTATATTCATTTTTCCTGTATTTTAACCTAGCTGATGGATCAACAAAGACAGAGTTTATCTTTATGACAGATACCTGCTAATTTCGTTCTGCATCATGGAAACATGCAGCTAATCTAAATGCACTGCAGTGATTTATTTTCTTGTTTTATCATGTCAGACACCTCTCTCCTATTAATTCAGGACACTAAAATCTATGCCAGTATGTAAGGGATTCAGAAATACTCCACTACTTATTTTATGTGTAAATCTATTATTTGAGGGTAAACCAAACAACCAGAGCACTCTCTGTGATGCAGAAGTGGTATTCTGAAATAAATAGGTTTATAACCAGGACTACGACCAGAGATGATAACGATTTAAAAAAATAAAAAAGTAAGGGTATAGAATTTCCTCCAATTAATCTTACACAAGTACTAATGCAATCTCATTTATTTTAAGTTTATTCTATCATTTTCCTTTTAGTTTGTGAAGAAGAAAGCATTTGAGAATATTCATTTTCTTCTCTACCCGTCTTTATTTGATTTATCAGGATATTAGATTTATCAGCATCAGTTATTCTAACTTAGGGAACAATTTGAGGCGTTACATAATGACTGCAACAATTAGATTGCTGTTTAAAGAGTGAAAAATTTCCCTTTTGAAAATATGCCTCATTCCCACTGACTGTATCTAAACTTTGATATCCCATCAAAAAGGCTAAATTCATAAAGGTGGTGAAATAGTTTTCCCCTCCACTTCCTTCAGTACTACTATATACAAGATGAAAGGAAAGTGTGGGGTCCGTAACAGCAAAAGACTACATTTAATAGAAGCAACAACAAAAACTATGCAGTGCATGTTGGAATTTGAAGAACATATTTAGCTTAACATAGCTTCAGTAGTGAAAAGTTTCAGGTGCTCTGAAACTTGCTGTTTGCATCTGCTGAGAATCCCAGCTCTTACACTGCCCAAGCCCTCTGCCATGGAGGCAAGACAAACATCTTACAGGAACTTTGTCTTCTCTTTAGTCTATTCATGTAAAATTTGAAGCCTGCCTAACTGAAGTGTGGAAAGGGGAAAGTTGCCTACATGTAAACTAATTATTTCCTCTCAAGATCCTTGCAGTAACAGAAATAATTGTTTAGTTTCATGAAATTCAGGAACTCTTCCAAATAACAGTTTATCCTTGGCCTCACAGCAATGCTTGAGAAGCACAGGTGGAGGCTGAGCCAACTGCCTTGTAAATTCATCTCCTGGTGCTACAGCCCCAAATCTCATACACAGCTTCAAATGGATTCTCTTCAACCAAACACCAAACTGACCCACAGTTACAATGTGAAATCACATGAGATATTCAGGCTAGGATGGAAAATCTGCAGAGTTACTCAGACACACTCTCTACATTTCTTGTTTCCGAATGGGACTTTCTAACACCCAATCCAAAACTGAAACCTGTTTTACAGAGGGTGAAGTTCCAGTTAAAATATGCAAATAGGAAACTTCTGTTTAAAATGGCTTCAACCGTGACATGTGAGATGAGATACAAGAAACAGTTACAGCTTTTTACTAATTAAATTAGATAACAATTTTCCAGCTTGTGCAGTAGTCAGACTATGACTTATTACCTCTGGGTAGCTAACTAGGCTTGAACTAGACAACACATTTGGAAAAAAATAAAAGCTTTAGCAAAAATATTTGTTTGATAATTTTAACCTTCATGAAAATACATATATACATTAATAGGCACAGACTGTCTTGTGTACAAAAAATGTACATTCAATGTATTGTATATAACATATGGATGACATATTTCACTTCCATCTCACAAGAATTAGAGAGACTTAGTTACTTAAAATCATGTTGCCCTTGTATTGAGAGTGATCCAGTTGAAACAGGGATGCTGATGTGACCTGTTCCAGTGGCAGGTCACATCAAAATACATTTCTTGGAAAGAGTTCTCCAGACCTTTCATTCTGAGTACTCATGTGACATTGACTCAAGAGCAGAAAAGATACCAGAGGAGAGCAAAGCCAGGTACAAAATGTCAGCCTGGAATTATGGACTCTAAATTTTTTAAAACAGGTTTTACCCAAATTTTCTTCAGGAGTTACTATGAGAGTTGTTCTGTAGACTAGAGGATGTCAATGGTAGGTAAAGGACGTGAGCAGTGGAATGAATGTGGCCTTGAGCACAGGCTCAAACTTGGTCCTCCATCACTCTGAAAAATGTAGCTTGTGAATGTGTTCCTATGAAAATATTTTGCCCACCATCCATATACAGACTTATTACTGATGTTCTTGGGACTCATAAGCAGAACAAAGACTGTGTCCTTTGGATTTGATAATATGTATAAGAAAAATAAGGTTTAACTAGGAACGTATCTATTTCTGACAAGAGAATGATGGATAGAGCCCCTTTATTCTCTCTGACAGAAATATCTTTGTTGATGAGCCATGTGTTTTGCAAAAGAGAAGGAACAGTGAGTACCTAGCTTTATATATGTGAGGTGAAATATTGCATTTTAGAATGGAATGTATAATTTCATAGATTATGAGTTTTGTTTAATGACTGACTGCAAAACTGATATTTCAGGGTTTAGCACTTCAGTGATTTATGGTCTTGTCAGCAAAGTTTTAGTATGTTTTTTGTGTGCAGATGTTTCTACAATTGTGACATGCTATAAAAAATCACAATGGTCAATTGCCCTCCAGTGCTTTTCATGACAAGTCTGTGGCAGAAAAGTCAAGGGATTGTGTAGTGGAGCTGCAATGACTAGAAGGGATAGTTTAGTCATTAACATGTGATTTGATATTGTTACCAATGCTTGGAGATCCCTGTGCTTCCAAAGGTGTTGAGAACAGAAAGATTAATTGAAAAAAAAAAAAAAAAGAAAAGAAAAAAAGAAACAGAAAATTCAACTGAAAGCATTGCAACAGTAACACCTTTTGTATATACAGACCTGACTTCCTGATGTCTAATTTTGGGCTAAGTTGCTCCAATAGCTAAATAGAAACAATCTTAGAAACCAATTCCTCTCATGTCTCTTCAAAATTATTTTCTCCTAACTGGAAAAACTGACTCCTCAAAAAATCCCAAGCAGGATTGGTCAGAACAAGTGGATTTTGTTATTAAAGAAGCATGGCATTGACAGTAAGGTGTTGCTCTCCAGCTGATTTGGGGTCATCAGGGTGTGCAAGAACCAGCATCTACAGCAGTGCTGCTTAATACAGGCATATCTGTATAATCTTTTGACACATATTTCTATAAGACCTGAATAAATTTAAACTTCAAAGCACCCTCTGTTCTCAGATGCAGCACTCACTAGGTCCCAAGACTCCTGACAGCTAAAAATCTAGTCCTTAGTTTTTGTTTGTCTTAATGTTTATTCTTCTGTTCCATTCATATGATTTTCAAAGTTGTGTTCACTACCTATAATTTTGGTTTGCTTGGGATACTTTTGTCTCAGCCTGTGAAAGAACAGAGAACTGTGATACTACATTGTTATGTGGCAGATTCGGGGTAATATAGTCAGCTTGGTAGCTTATTGGGAACTTACATCATTTATTCTGCCTTCCTTCCTTCAAACTATTTCTCAGTCAGTTTCTGGTTTCATATTTAGTTTGACAGACTTGTTTTCAGTCTAACTGAGGTCATTGAATTGCAGAGGAAACTAATGAGTGTGAGCAATACAACACTCCCACAGAGACAGGCTCTTCCAAGTGGGTGCCTACGTACCACACAAAGCCCTCACACAACTCTACCAGATTTGTTGAGCAACAGTGATGTATCAGAACAATACACTGCTTTAAAAAAGCTCTTCTTTCATATACATGTAAGTAAGAATACAATTAAACAAAACTAAATTACAGAAGTTGAGATTTATTAGAGAACATTTGGCAAATGAAGTCAATGTACATCTAAAATCAGCGTGTCTGCTACAGGGTGTTAGGTAGCTCCTAAGAAGCAAACAAAATAAACCAAGACTTGAGCAGTTTTTCCCCACTACTGAATTGACTGATTTATCCAATGCAATAATATTATAAATATATTCATACATATACACACACAAAGGAGAGAAAGAAAAAATAAAAGACAGAAAAAGAGCTGAGTTTCATCATGGTCTTAGTATATACCTCCTCTTCCACAGCATGGAACCATCAGCAAGTCTGACAGTTGCACTGTCCCTCAAAGCCTTCCACATCCATAGACCCTGCATGCCTCTCCATAAAGCTCAGACAGGTTGAAGGACACATGGGAAATCAGCTGTTGTTTTCAAGATTGTGAAATTTAATGGCCATGGGATATTTAAGCCTGGATATCTCTGGCCCTTCCAGTTTTATCATTAGCTGCCTATATTACCAGTGGCTTTCAGTACTACTAGTGTTACTATTACTCATCAGTATGGCTTGAGAAATAGTTTAAGGAACTTGTTATTTAAGAACTTTGTTAGAGTGAAGCAAAACTACAAAGTAACTGGCTTCACTGATGATTACGGTCCTAAACAGTCAACATCTGACTTCATAATTATACTTTTATAAAAAGAAAATCAACAAATTTAGCTTAAATTTAGCTGTGAAGAACAAACAAGCCTTTAAAAAATTACTATGAGTAGGCAAACACATGGCAACAGATTTTAGCTCAACTAGAATATGAACAAACTCCCATATGGTTGCATGAGCAATCATGACCAAAACAAGACTATATATCTTGTAAAAGGAATAACAAACAACTATGTTTTGACAAAAAAAACCCTTCACTGATTTATTTGCATGGAAAAAATAAGTGTTTTTCTGAAAGTTTGCTACAGGAATTTCTGGATTACTAAACACAAAATGTCCTTTACCAAGTTGATTCCAGAAGTAACAGATGCTCAAGAACAGCATATATTCTTATTTTCTGTAGAAAAATGTCATTAAAACAGCATAACAAAAAATATATTTATGTATTTCAGTCTGTGAAGATACAAAAGTATTTCAAAGTCAGAATTCAGAGAAAATAAACTGGGTAGTAGGTGGAAAAGTGCATAAATCAACACATATCCAGACAGTCTCACAGAAAAAGTGTATTCAGTATTCCTAGGGAAGTCAAGACAGTGAATATATATGCAGCCTCTACTTACAGAGTAACTTTCTGGGTCCTCTGCAGTAGCACTGCAGGGCTGGGAAGTTCAGAGCTCCAGAGCAATAAACTCAGAGCAGAATATCTGCTTCCCTGTCAAAGGTTTCATTTGCTGTACAGCCTTAGAGTCAATAGCTTCATATCTTGTACACAAAAAGGGGATAGGATGGCTCACTGGCCATTAGAGAAAAGTTCTTTTACCTAGAAGCTCTTTACAGATTTCAGAACAACTGCACTCAGGCTCTAACATTAAGCTTATTGCTCTGTAAATGACAGGAAAAAGATATTTTTTTTCCTTTTGAAATGAATGTTAACTATTCTTATTTAAACATTATAGCAAATAAACACCCCTATAATACTGAAGAAACAAAACAAGAGTGCTTTTAAGATTCTATGATTCTATGTGATATCCTGACCTCATTAAAAGAATTCTCTGCAATTTTGATGTATTTTCCTGACAAACTTCTCCACCATTTCCCAGGTGGCATGTCTGACCTTAAAATCTCTTTCCAAACAGTCTGCTGTTGCTAATGCAGTAGAGATTCAAATAATTTTTTTCTAGAGAAACAGATTGAATCAACATGCAGACAAAGTGCAACCCCTATATTTGTTCAATATCAATAGCACTGCTGTCTAGTTCCTTACTGGACATCTGTCTCAAAGCCATCAGGAGGATGTCAGTTGTAAGGAATAACACAATGTTGATGTGTTTAGAACAACAGCCTGAACCCCTGTGTCAATCTCTTACCTCTCACAATCACATATAATCCATCTTCCTTTATAGCATAAGGTGAGTTCACAGAATGATCAAAAAATTTTAAATTGATTAAAAATTATCTCACAGTATGTTCATACATTCATTGAAACGTTAATAATAGCTACCTCCATATTTTTAATATATTGTGTCATTCTTATCCTGCAGGAGACACTGTAGAGAATTTCTAAAGCCAATAGAAAATAATTTTCTTAAATTGCACTGGAATTTGCTAAATATTTGTGAATTCAAATTCACAAGTAAGTATCAGGAACTTCATTTACTCACTGAAAAATGCTAACAACTAGCCAGTATTTGGAGGTTTATATTTCAAAAGTTCAAAGGACTTTGCAAGAGATAAGTATCGGTATCCCCAGGTAAGGCACAAAGAAGTACCTTGAGACCTGGTGCAATGTTTTGTCCATTACTTTCCATGGATACCACTAAAGAATAACTGGATAAGAGACAACAGAACTTGCCTTCCCAGGATACACTGCGGATTGTGTGTGCTGGAAACAACAGTTATGATAAAGCCAGAGACCTCTTAATGCACATAATGTTCCCACTGCAGAGCCCTGGTAAGAGCTGCTGAGGCCAAGCAGTGCCTGCACAGGCAATGAGCGTTTGAGACCACTCAAGCTGTCAGTGCTCTTCCAATGGAGTGCTTTTGCTCATACTGTCACAGGATGGTTATACCAGGAAAAGAATCAAAATGCTCTCAGATTTTGCCCAAACTCACTCTTCATCCTACAAACTCAATTTAAACTGTTGGCAATGATTATTAAGGTCAAGAAGTTATCCACACTGAGAATTCGTGCAAACCATGAAGGGCATCTTGAAAAGTGGCTTCAGAATCTCCATAATACCCCTCCTTTAATTTGTGTGGCCAGTGCCTTTTAGAGTTGAAAACAGGAAGCTTACATGAAGTAGCTTTTTAATTTGTAACTAATTGCTCACTGTCAAGTTATGTTTTCCTCTCCTACCCTTTTAAAATACTATTAAGGTCATTTACAAAATCAATTTCAATTATATAGAGAATACCATGAAAGACTTGAAAGATATATATTTTTTTCTTTACACCTGCCACAAACTGCTGTATATTAAATGTGATTTAGACAAATTGGGTGTTTGCCAGTAATAAGCTGAAAAGAACACCTGGACACATGTAACACATGCAAATTCACCTCTAGCAAATCAGTCTGCTGCTCGTGAATCTTAATTTGTTTCTAGCTGTTTTTTGGTTTGTTGCCAATCACTCTTGACCTCTAAAAAGGACTAAAATATTTCTAGACTTGTAACTTTTTAGACATACACTTCTTGTTTACTCTGTAATATCAGATTTTGATGCAGGCTTTCACTATAGCTATATATGCATAGATAGTTCCAGTAGTTTCATGTAGATCTTCTCTAGATAGAGATATTCATGATTCACAATATAAACATGAACAAGATGTTTGTAAATCAGCAGAGATATTTAATTTTAGAAACTTTTCTAATAGAAGACTTAATTTTCTGGAGCTCTTTGTTCCCTTTGGAAATCACAATGGGTCTGACAAAATGGCCAGATTCATCCTCACAATTACTGTTCTGAGGTCAGTGATGTCAAACTGAAGTTTGCATTGAAGTATGAAGTTGCTCCAGGCTAACTCCGTTGGGATTTCACATTAGAGAAATAACAGAGACTTCGATCAAGCTTAGAACTTCTTATTATTGCCTTTAAGAGATATCATTTGTGGCATTCCCCACACAGAACACCATGCTTAAAAGGATTGGGCAACAGTTCTCCATATCATTTCAAATTCTTCAAAAAAAGAAAAGTTTCTAGTTGCCAGAGACCTGACACACCTGAGTTCTGCTCTGAGTGATGCCCTCCTGGAATGCCATTCATTTCAATAACTCTTAAAGCAGATAATAAAAATAATTTAAATGTCAACATGAATAAGCATTTTGCTGTGCTCACACAGTCCTCCTGGCTAAAGAATGAATGTGAAGTTTCATTGCTTTAAATGGGCTATGAATTTATAAGTTTGGGGAATTCTACAGCCTAGAAGGATAAGAACACCTAAAACAATGTGAAATACCATAAATATGTCCATGGTTCTCCATTATAGATTTAATTCTGCAAGACACACACAAGATTTTTATAGTATTGCATATACACACCTTATATTACCTTTAAATTCCAACAGCTCACCAGACAGTGATATCTATCAGTGCTCACTACTTTAATTTCGTTTAAAACACTTTCTCCTTAGTGAGAAATGGGGCACATGCCTTCCACTTGCCAATGTGGCTAACACAGACCAGGAGAAGGTGACCATTTCCTAGTATGATTTTCAACATGACTGCAAATTTTCCAGGTCAAAACTGGAAAAATTGCTTCTCTGTTAAACCAGAACAAAAATAAGTTAGCCCTTCTGGTTATTGTTCTGTATAGCAGCAGGGCAAAGTAGCAAATTTTTAACATGCTAAAAATCAAGAGCAATTGTTATACCAGTAGTATTTCCCTCATGATAGTAATATTGAGAGTGGAAAATTGACACTGTAAGTCATAGAAACAATTACTGTCTGATGCTGGAGAAATTCAGATCTATTCTTACATTTCTTATGTTAGGGCTAAACAGACACATAAAACTGGATTTTTTTTTTTAGAGCGTGACAATTGAGGAAACAAAAATAGTTTTGCTAGTTTATATAAGTGACTTTGAACATGGAAATTTTCTGCCTTACATAGTATAAGTAACTAGACAGATGAAATGAGAGGTTAGTAAAAAAACAAGATTTGGAAAGCTTCTCACAGCATGCAGTAAGCTGCAAAAGTGCATTCTTGATATCAGTAATGTGTATCAGTTGGAGGTAATTTTTCCCTGTTCATTTTCTCTCGACTTCCCAAGAGAATATTTCAGAGATTACTGTATAATTATAATCAGCAGTTATTTTATGAGGCCGACAAGACCTCCCTGAACTAAATGACTTTTCCCTTTTAGTCACAAGAGTTTCTATAGCACTAGTAATTTTTTTAAGTGGTCAATCATACAAATTCAAAAAATGAATAGCAATCTTTATTAATACTGGGTTCAGCTGCTCTATCCTGTGCTGAATATATCTTATGCTATACATTTTTTATTTGCAGTCACTTCTATTTTTGTTAATTGTTCTATCTGCAGTGGTAAGTTTGACAGTTAGAGATTTTGACTAGGACTGTAGCTGTATCTAAATATATATATATATATATTAATAAAGCATTGGTGTCTTTTGTTGCTTCTGTGATCATTGTATCTTCCTTTCCATTATTTTACTTATAATTTGAAGGCTGATGTGCAATTCATTACTATGGAATGGTCAAATAGAAGGAATATTTTCAAAGTCATTTATTCAAATCAGAGTAGTTAAAAGAAGCACTAACAAGGGAGGACTCCACCTGCAGCCTGAATTTCCTGTTACAATAGTTCACATTTTTCTGCTTTGCACCTCTGACAGAATATAATCAGGAAATACTGAAGTTAAGTAGAGAAATGATACTTCGAGTGTTACAAAGAAAGATGTCATTTATAATGGTAATCACAAGTGTATGTTATATCCTAGTTTACATACCTGGTTTTTTTACATGGTTTACAGGTTCCACTGATAGTGATTAAGCTTTATAAACCTCACAAGAAGTTAGAAATTCCCAACAGGAAATACATCAAAACTATGATACTTTAATTTCCACTTGGGGGAAGAATCTCTGCTCTGAACACCAAAATATACCAAACAGTCATAGAAAAAATGTGATCAAAAAAGTAGGTGGTGGGTTTAGAATACCAGGAGCAAAGCACTGACAAGTTTTTTTGGAACAGCACAGAAGAGAGTACTGTGGGGTTGAGGCAGAATAACAACGTGTCTGGGCAGATGTTTGCAGACAAAGTCAGCACGAAGGCAAGCACAGGGCAGGGCAGGCAAAAGTTGACAACCTTGTAGCTGATTAAGAGGGGAGATAGAAAGAAGGATAAAGTTTTAAATCTGATGGGGAAGATCCAAAAAATAGGACACGTGTTGAGGAGTGATACAGTCAGAACTAGGGTCTGGGATGAGAAATGAGCTCTGCAACAGAGCTGTAGATAAACTGCAATTCCATCATGGTTAAACAAGAATGGTGCAGATGAAAGAGGGAAAAACAGATGCCATTCCTGAAGATCCTATTTGCAGCAGCAGTTGACATCCTATTTGCAGCAGCAGTTGTTCTACTGTTAAGTAGAAGGTGAATGGAGAAAAAAAAAGTTCTCTGGGCAGTTCTAGAGCTGAATTACATCAGAGTAAGTGAAGAAAAAGCTGTAGTCCAGTTCTCAGAGCAACCTGGGACTAAAACTCAGCTCTTCCTCACTGCTGGCCCTGTCTTTGTACGAGTCCAGAGGCAAGGCTAATTTCCCAGTAACACAGCTCTTGCTGTCTTTTTTTCTTTGCTTTAAATAAATGTGTACAGGCATGCTATACAGTTGCAGCCCCCACATGAGGGGACAGCTTCTTCAATTTAACATACTTAAAAATGTCTAAATCCAACACACAAACCTTAGTGAACATACATATTAAAAAAAAGAAAAATAGAAGGAAAAGGTAGTTAGAAGAAGTCACTAGGAAAAGTCAATGAGTTAAATAAGCATGAGGTGTTACTTTCAGCCCTTTCTCTATACAAGCGCAGTAGAGCTGCTGAGATTTGCTCATATGGTGAGCATTCCTGCCAAGCTTCTACCATTATCTCTAATTAAGAAGCATTTCTTTTTGAATTAAAAGATTCCCATGGTCACATTACTCACCTTCTTTAGTTTGTTCTGTACACAAAAAAGCTATTGGACGGGAAACATCATTTACTTAAATAAAAATAAACAACCCACAAGGTGTGTGTTAAAGTGAGATAACACATGCCCCCACTGGCCTTAAAATGATCCATAAAAGGACTATCTTACAATACCACACTCTTGGAAACGTCTTATTGTGATAATGAAATGGCACCAAAGTTCATTTTGTTATAGAAAAGCTGTGTTCATACACATACTATGAATATTTTTATGCAATTTCAAGCAAACCAAACCAAATACTCAACCTTCCTGTTATTCTGAGGTACAGCAGAGAAATACACTCTGAATTATTTAATATATTAATTCTGTAATGTAGTAATATGTGATAGGTATAGGATGCATTCTTTATCTATATGTTTAGGAACATCACAAATTTGTAGGGGCCTAGAAGGAGGTTCATTGCTCTGTAAGTCTCCAGTAAATTCTGGACAGGAGAGTGGCATTCCTTCTGTATCAACAGTACTGTTGGAACAGTACTATGGAAGGGAGAAAGTAAATCAGAATTTATTTAAAGGTCCATTCCTCCCCCTCCAGATTTTATATCTCTGCCATTATTACTGAATTCTTTTCTACTGGAAAATTACCAACATTAGTGATACTAAATATTCTCATCATGTGTAGTGCTCTATAATTAATACTTACAGACAACCAAAATATATTTGCTGCCTAGACAGTTGTAACTAAGACACTTGGAAAGCAATGAATCGCTGCAAGACAGGAAGAGGGGATGACATTTATGATCCTGCAGATCTTCAGCCACAATCAGAGTACATATGAAGGCTACTTGTCCTCACAGCAATGCTGGAGTCTGTCATTAAGGGCTTGACTCCTCCCATTTCTCCCAGCAGACGGGCACTACTTAAACACAGAAGCAAAATCAAAAGGCCTATCACATTATTCTCCTTTTCCATTCTTCTCTATCTGGTGGCTAAAATAGAGACCAGCTCTCTGGTCCAATTCTATCACTGTTGCCACAGATTACTTCCTAAATCTTTGTTTCAGCTCCACAATGAACTGGGAAAAATATTTTTTTTTGTTGTTTTGTAAAATGTTCTTCTCTCACTGAAATGGTAGAAATGAAAGTACTTAAATTGTTCTACCTAGGGAGTAAAAATTTTTAAACTACTTTAAACACTCAAAAAAAGGCCATCTACAGCTTCCACCTTTAAAAAGCAAAATGGACTGATAAGAAAACCAGAAAAATAGGTCAGAAGGAAAAAAAGTTTCCGAGCCTATTTCAGTGTGGTATTTGAAACTGAAGTAAGATACAGTGAATAATGGCCAGGAATTTTCTTTCTGAAGATATGTTTTGTCTCCTCACTGTCTTGTATATGACATAGATAGTCATCAGGGATAATCTTAGTTCTTGATTTTAACTGTGAATATTAAGATAATGGAAGAAATTGGCTAGTCAGTTGTGAAATATTATAGCAATAAAAGTCTTCTGTGGAAAATGAATCTTCTTCAAAATAGTATGACCGTGTCAATAAATGAAGAGTAATGTGAAGTTCACTTATATTTATTGAGACTGCAGCATTTATCAAAGTCATCAATATTTAATTGGAGTTAATATAAGTGCTAGCTTTTTATTTCTTCTCTACTAGTTTGTTCATATATTTAAGGATAAACTACTAAACTTACTGGCTTTTAATTTTTTTGGCTTTTATCTAAACTCTTTTTGGCTTGTATCTGCCATGTTTAAATAAATGTGCATTAGGATTACACCTGTAGCATTCCTGTGGTGGGACAGGTGGGCTGCTCTTTAAATGCATTAGTACTTCCCACAGTGGATCTGCAAGTTAACAAACCTTCTCTGATATCTTAGAAGCATTATAAGTAAAAATCTAGGAATTTTGGCATTTGAAGTCGGTAAAAACATTTTTCCACGTATATTTATAACCATTGTTTTATGTTAATTAAATCATTATATGATAACCATATTAGAGAAGTGGCTTGAGAGGTGATTCCATTAATGATTGGAACGGAATGGATCCAGATGTGAATCTGAAGGTTGTTTGAACTTGGAAGTAAATCTAAATATCTTGGCTATCCCAAGGACTGCACTCACTGATGTCTCAGGACCTGTGACAGAAAGGAGAGCAGCAGGACCTGAAACCATCTCACACATGAGCCCCCTTTTCTTTCAGGGAAAGAAGGAGCTATTAGAAAAGTAGATACTCACACAGTTGCAATTGACATTTATCTTTTAGTGTCATGCTGAGCTCCTCTGCAGGTTCCAGCTGTATCCAGTGGGCAGCAGACACCTGCTCACCCTCTTTTCTTTGAGGCTCTCAGGAGCCAGGCATCCAAGCACAGCTGTAGCAAGCCTGGGCCATCTCTCTGCATTCCCTGTGGCTGATGTTATGTGGTGTGACAAGGACACATTCCGTTCTGTGGGGGGCAAGGGATGGAGGCAATGAGGCTCACCCGGGAAATTTGGGAAGAACGCTCTGTTGTCATCCTGGCTGTGACAGCTATCCTCTTTCCTAGTGCTCCTCTGGCTGCTACTGAACTGGGAATGGAAAAATTATTTGTGAAAAGAAATTACAGAAAGATGACTTAATGATTGTATTTTACAGGAATCCGCAGACCTATTGGGACACTTACATTATTGATTTTTCCCATTGATAGATTCCTCTTGTAATGTAAAAGAGAAATCCTGCGTTAATGTATGAATGCAGATTTCATGAGACTCCCTAACCAGCTGCTCATGAAATAGTAATGTCATTCTTGAGTAAGGAAAATGGTGAATCTAGTGGTCGTTTTAACTGCTTTCTAATGGCTCAACAAAAGATATCTGCATGATACAACATAAGAATTTTTTACTGCAGTTCATATTTCAAGCCTGAATTTGTAGCAGTTGGAGCATGATTCCTACAAAATCCTCAGATGCACTGTAAGTTGTAAATTCCTACTACACTGTAAACAGGATGTGTTGTTTACAGCTTTAGATCCACTAAATATTTGTGGATTTGCTTCCTCAGCTATAGCAGGAACTTACTGGTGATAACTCCCTGCCTTGTTCAATAACTTCCAGTAATTATCATGAAGAAAACGCAATAAATTCATGTAATAGACTGCCCCTTTGCTATAATATACAATGAGAAGCAATCAATGCTCCTTACAATGAGGAGAAGAAATACAACTGTGCTTTATTTTACAGCTTTAGAAATGCAGCTTTGGAAACCACCAGAGGGAGTAGAGGGAAACTCCAGTGGTCAAATCCCAGCCCTGCGAAAGAGCCCAGGGCTGGCATTTTACAAAGCAGCAACACAACGGTGCACTGCCTACCTTTTAGTAGACTATTTTATTTGCTCACCCATCCAACAAATGCAGCATCCCCAGGAACTGATGCTCTTATTTCATATGCTTACAAAGAGAGAAGAAACACGAATCTTGTAAATAACCCTCAAACTTAGCCTTTGGCAAAATAATTGTAAAAAAGACAGTGGAGGAAGAGGATAGCAAAATATCTACTTTTGCTGTTAATAACAATAATCTTGGAAAACAAGATAGCTATATTTAAGAATCATGGGTTTAATACATAGTTTTACTGTAATTTAAATCAAAGGGCATGTCTGAGACCATTCTTGTCATGCTTTAAGTATAATTACACGCTATATATCTTGGAAAATAAATGAAAGCCTTTTCCTGGTGATTTGTTATACATTTCTTTTTTGCCTCTGGCTAAGTGAAGGCCAGGCCTCTGAAGAGTTTCAAGTATAATGCACAGTGAATATAAAACAGTCCATTAATTGGGATAATAGGTCCTGGCATGTAATTGCATTGCTAAGGTACTATGGATAGTTGCTGAGTGAAATGGTATTTATTCAAGGTTGTTAGTCATCCGTGGATAACTTTATTTGTCCACTGATGCTTAAATAAATGCATCATCCATCAGTAAGAATACTTATGAAAAAATTTATTGCAAAAATCATTATCATGTCTCAAATTATAAAAGGAAACAATGTACAAAAATTGCTGAGCAGTGGTACAATAAAGCCATGCCATGATGCATTTTGCTTGTTTTTCTGCCAGTGGACAGTAAAATATGGTTGAAAAATCATGCCTAAATGGCAAGATTACATGCTTACAATATTTACCCTTGCCACTGAATATACTAGCAATCTTAAAAAAAAAATTCTAATAATTCATTCTTAAAGTGTTATAAAAACTATCCTAATCTAAGCAGTAGAAATGCATTCAATAATGAACGCAGCATCAACTGCAAGAAACATTTAAGAATAACAGTGTGTTTAAGCTACACACTGAGAAATGGCAGCAGCTTTTGTTCTCAATATTGTTTTCCTGATACTCTGAAATGATCAGTAATCCCTGAGCAAACCATGAAGAACAGATTACAGACACAACAGTAAAACACAAGAATTGCTTGATTATGGACAATCTTGAATAAAGCTTAAATAAGACAGAAAAGACCTACAAAGAATTCCAATTGTTAGTGCCAACAGCTCAGCTCAAAACACCTTTGTCTCTCATGTGGATAACAAAATTATTAAGGATCTGTTTTTCAGATAAAGTGCATCCACATACTCTTTTATCCTCAGCTACATATGCAAACACTCATTTTGACAATCCTACCCTCAAGATCTTATCTCATCATACGTTCCTGCTGTATAGAACTAAATAATAAATAACAAACAAGGGATACAGGTATGCAAACAACATTTAAAAGGAAATACATACATTAATTGGAATAATGGTACCTACAGCTGCAGTAAATGTCATTTGTATTAGTAATTTCTTAGTAATTGTCAGCAGTTTGACTGGGGTCATGATGTTGGGTTTACAACCCTTTTCAAAGGATCACTCCCCGGTTTTTAGATGGACATAAAGACAAAACTACCTCTTTTGAGTTAAGAAGTGTTTGCTATTCCCAGCAATAAATCTGGTCAGCTTTGGCCAGGTTTGATTTCCACACCTCCAACTGTGGTGGTCACCTCCCCACCTGCATGGGAGGCTGGACCAGCATCTCAGTCAAAGCCATGCTGTTTTTCAAGTCTCAGAATCTGTCAAAGCCATCCATCTCATGGGATGCAAAGGGTGGCTAATGGAATAGATTGATGAGGAAGATACCCACTTTAAAAAGAGCCTACTTTTTTATCAGCATAAGAAACAGTGGTCACGGAGCAGTAACTCCTGACTTCCCAATGCACAAAACTTCAAATTCCACAGCAGACAGGGAAAATTCCACCCAACTCACAAAAGGGCTTATTACCGAATATCTAAATATAATATGTCTGTAAATATATAATATGTATTTATATATAAATATCTTAATATTATTAAATATAATCTAAATATATTACCTATATCTAAATATGAAGTTGATTAGTGAATCCTGATTCACTGCACATATGCATGCTATTAACTTAAGATATATGGGGTGTTGCAGCAATCTTAGTGAGGTAACTCATGCATTAAATTAACCACATCTATATTATGGGGATTAGAAATAGCAGCAATATCTTTTCCTTGGGATTCACTTCTGAGGACTTCTGGAAGGTTCCAAAGACTCGGTGTCAAGTTTTGAAATGTCAGATAACATAATATGATTGGAAAGTAGGAAAAACCCTCCAGTCCTACATTGAAGACTCTCTATCGTCAAAGCATGATGTACAGTTTTTCCTCCAAGTTCAATTCTATTAACAGGGGCTTTCAACCTCTCTGCATATTACTTTACTTCCACCTCTCTAGACCATATATTCCCAGATTTAACTTCACTGAATGTCCTCCTTTGATTCCTTGGTAATTCTATTTTTACAAGTTAATGACCAAAATAGGAAAATTCAGCCTAATAGTTATTCTTTATGAACTCGTGTCACGGAGTTACTTTACCTTTAAGGGAGCTGGAGTTGCTGGGAACTGCCTGGAGTCTTTTCTCCTGACCAATTATTGGTCATTGCTGAGAATTGACAGCAGTTTAGGCCATTGAAAAGTGGGATCAACTTGTGAACCCTACCTTAAAGTGTAAAAGCAGAGCTCTCTGGGCTCTCTTTGTTTCTTGGCTGTGAAGGGTTGCAGAGCTCCAGGCCTCCCGTCCCTGCCCAGGCCATGCGGCCGGGCGGGGATGGGGCCGGGCCTGCCCCGTCTCCCAGCCGGGAGATGGGGGGGCCTGGGGAAGGTTTTCCTCGGGCCCCGGGCCGGGCCGAGCCGATCTCTGGCTCGGCTGCAGGTTTTACTGTAATTAAATTCACTAGAAACTGCCGAGTGAAGAAGGAGAGAGGCTCAGGACCTGCAGCAAGCAGAGACAGCCACACTCTCCAGAGCAGCTATGAAGAACTTTCCATCGCAGACGGCTCCAGCTCCTGTTCAGCAGAGATCACCAAACCACCTACAAAAGCCTGGGCAAGATTTTAACTCTTTCATTACCCAGATGAGACTTGCGGATTAATCTTTTTATCTAGAGAGAGAGAGAGAGAGATATCAACATGAAAAGAGACTTTATAAACTACCAGTAACAGGAAAGATGCTTTAATTAAGCTGAAATATCTTTCTGCTAAAACTATGGAGATGGACAATGAAGTCCTGAAAAGAACTCCTTTAATTCATGATACAGTATCTAAGGAGGAATAAAGTGTTCTGTTGCAGTCTGTTTATTTTGTTCTGATTATTAAGTGAATGGTTTGCTCCTGTTGTTATCCCCCTATGATTCTGTAATGGTTTTGCCCTCCTGTCAGTTTTTGTACACCCCTCCCCTTTTTCCTGAACCTTCCTTGTCCATCACCTTTAGCCTGCCCCTGGTCCCTGTCATTCAATGTAAACCCAACCCTTCGTTCCAGCAGGTTCCCTGCCTTTCATCCCCTACTCAAAGCCCCATTGGCTTTGCGACTGCCGCCCCTCCCAAATGTTACCCCTATTGGCTCCTATTATTGTGAACCCTCCTCCTGACTCCTCCCATACTGTATTCCCATTGGTCCTTGGTTTGTACCTCCCCTCTTTAAATTGGAGCGCACAGAAGTGCTCAGAGTCCTTGGGTCCCTGTGTGCCTTTCTAGCCCTCGTCCTGTCACTGCTCCTTTCCCTCAATAAATCCTGTTCCTGGAAAGCTGCTTGGACTCTGGGTCTCCTCCATCTCCTCACTGAAGCCCACAACGCCAAGATCCGCAGAGCCTTGAGTGGCGGAGAGGCTCTGAAGGTTCGATCTGGGGAAAACAGCTCCCAGACCGTTCCCCACTCCTGGCGCTGCCAGCGGCCAGTGAGCAGAGCTAGCCCAAGTGTGAAGGCGGGCAGCGTCAGTGTTCAAAGTGTAAATTTGAGTAAAAAGTAGAGTAATTACGGTATAGTGAAGTGCTGGGAGATTTGAAGCCTTGAGAGGCAATGAGAAAACTGTTTTCTAGTGAAGCTCACAGAAACAGATGAAGAAGACTTTTTTGCCTTTGAATAACTTATCCTTAAAAATGCTATCTCTAGACTCATGGCCCATACACACTTGACAGTGATGTGAAAATGGGAGGAGTGGGCTCTAATAATAGTAGCTCTGGGCAGCTAACATTAGGGCAATGGAAAACTATAACAAAAATAGTTTTCTTGTGAGAAACTCCATAAATTAACAGGAAGAAACTTCTGTTTCTCTACAAAGACTGGTGAAAAGACTGTAGCAAGAATTGGGACTGTTTTAACCATCAAAGTTCCAAAGTTTTTGTCTCAGTTGTCATGTGAACAAGGGAATAGTGGGAAGATAGGAGATGAAAAGGTTTTTCTGGAAGTTTATTCTGGTGTTCTTATTGTTGTAGTTTGTCAATAAACTTCCTTTTTTTCCCTTTTAAGTTTTATGCCTGTTTTGCTCTTGTTCTAATCCATATCACACAGCAAGAAATAAGTAATTTTCTTAGTTACTGGTTTAAAACCACGACAAGTGGTTTATAAAACAAGATCAATTTTGTATTAAAAGTCCATTTGGACACATTAGCCTATGTTTTTGCTTCACAATGAAGTAAGCAGTTAACACTGAACCTGTCAATAGCATGCATTGAACATTTTTTCCTGACAATTACCTAATTCAGTATCAAGTTCAACTGCGCTTAGCTTGTGTAATGCACCGACCCAGGAGCATCACTTAACACTTAAATATACTGCATTTCATTTTCTACCCCCCGTCTCTCCATTCAATTTATCAGAAATTGTCCTGTAAAGCAACAGCAACCATCTGCCATTTAAGCCATCTTTTTTACTTTAGTACCACCTGAAATATTTATTACCTTATATTTTAAAATTAATCAATAATTAAATTATTGAAGAGAAATGATCCCAACAAAGAAATTAAAAGAATTCTACTCTTCAACAATCCACCAGTATGCACTTCCCATTCCCTGCTACTCCAGTTACTTACCAGTAGTAAAAATCTTAAGCATACAATTCCTATTCAGACATCCAATACAAAAATCTGTTGCATAAAATCTTGGTAAAAAGAAAAAACTATTTTTGACATGGAGGAATAGTAAATGTTGCATTTCCTCTTCTGCCATTTACTTAAAAATATGTTTGACATGACTCACCTTTCAGAAATCCTCACTCATGTCATTTAAGTTACAATTTTCCTTGGTCCTTTTGGCAACCAAAAATTAGAATTCTCTACCAACAGACTGAAAATAATTTGCTTAACAGGACTCTAATTTTCAGCCTTTCATGTATGCTGTCATTTTAAAAACAGTAACTAAATTCACAGCTTTCAGTCTCCTGAAGACTTTTGTATTAAATATGCATTAAAATAACAATGGTATCAACAATTTATTTTCACTGTCCCATACTAAGATATCCATAGTACCTTTTTGTACTTCAAGTAATTTTCACCTAACAAGTGATTTTGCCCTAACACTTGCTTACTAGCACTTCTTCAAATATTTGATGTAATACTTTCTATATTAGCAAGGCTTTAAAAAACATTAAAATCACCCCAAAACCCTCCCTGCAACTTTCCCCATGACATAAGAAAGCAAGGTAAAGACAACATTTATTTAGACAAGTATCATGATTAAAATTTGTGTCAGTCTCTGTAACATGACGTGTTCCTTGCACAGGCTGCACCAGGTTAGAGGAACCCTGGCCATGCCTTCTTCCTGGAAATAAGGGGAAGAACTGAGCATACCCAGAGCAATATTTTTTCAGTATCTGAGTACTCTTCCAGCATCTAAAAAATGCTGCTGAAGGACTTCTGACACATCCAGTTTGCATTTATTTGTGACAGGTTTTAAGCACTTTATCAAATGCTGGCAATAACCTCCTCTCCCTTCCTTGTGTTTAACCCTTGGTTTTATTTACAAAGCTGAATCATGTGCTTCTGTCTTCATTTTACCAGGCTAAATAAGTAGGTCCTATTATATAACACACTTTAATTTCTTCTCATATGATAGATTCACTGTTCGCTTAATCATCATAATTGTACCTCTTTCCATCTGTTCTCATTTAAGTTCATTTTTCTTGAACAAGGATGACCAGATTGTACCTACCTCTCAAAATAAGATTAATGCCTTCAGTGATTCTCATTCTTCATTATTTCGTCAGATCTTAATGCATATTACTTTTTTTAAAGTGTATTGCATGGATTACAGAATAACCTGAGTAATTCACCATAAATAACTGAAGAATTCCCAATATTTTAATATCAAGATATAATCCTAAAAATTGTTACTCGGATTTTGAATGTAAAACAAGATGTCTTTGATAAAATCACAAATCACTGTTATACTTGGCATCAGGTAACACCTGAATTTCAAATCTTACGTGTTACACAATGTTCAGCAAAACTTATTTCAGATTGTTTCATCATCACCATCAAATATTCTCAGCTGGAAGGGACACACAAGCCTCATTGAGTCTACTTTTAAAACCATGAAGTTTGAAACCTATCATAAAAGACAAGGAAAAAATGGCCTTCATATAGCTGAATTTGGGATCATTCTCCCTCTGTCCCCTCCATTCTCATTAATTTTCTCCACTTTTGCTTTGATATCCTGAAGCAATACTCTCAGAAAACTAAAATCAAAGCAATAAGCCTCTGTTATTGCTCCTGCACTCAGAGAAATTTCATTGTCAGACACCAAGTTAAAGGTAGTTAATTATGTTTTTTTCTCTCCCTTATTATGATTTTTTTCAAACTAATTAGTAACAATACCCATACCATCAATGTGGTAGTGAGGAGTCTCATTAGAAAATTGTTGATATTTAAAACATGATATATACATACGAGAAAGAAAAATACTTGTTAAAATCTTTATTTCCTTTGTTAAATGAGCAACTTATTTATTACAGATTTTCAGGAGAAAGTTACTGAATAGCCAAACCCAAATATAAGGCCTTAAAATAGTGAAAGTATAAAAAGAAAATCATAATTATGATAACCAGTTCTATTTTAGAGTGGGGGTAAAAGATCTGTTCTAAGCATCACTAAACACATTATGTTTTTAAAGTAATCAGAAATGAATACACACCATAAAAAATAATTAAATTCTTTATAAGATATTACACCCATAGCTTAAAATCCCAACATTTTTAATTATTTGCCATTTACATTTGTAGTAAGCCAGTATTGGAAGATCACAAACTCATATCAGGCCCTATTTTGTGTGGAAGTGTAGCTCATTATGGTCCCCTCCCTCTGAAGAATTTCCTATTTAGCCTAATATATAGCAAGAAAAAATTAAAATGGTAGGGTTGTTAAAAAACACAAGTATACTGGTCTGTCATACCAGTAAGGTACTCAGCTTGCCCATTTCTGGAATGGAATAATATGAGCAATTAGTACTATTTTTTTATCCCTATTTTTACTGCAATAAAGAACATACTGAGCACACATTACTAAACCTGTAATATTGTTTCATGTTATGAGGAAAATTTATTACAAAATATTAAAGAGCGATTAATCAAAAAATTTCCCTCAGAAAACACTCATAGCATCTGCTCAGCAAAGCCTGGCTCCTGCTTTGGGGCTGCAGGATCTCCTGGCTCTTCTGTAATTTACATAAACACAAAACATAAAACTCTTCCAACTACTTCTCCAAGAAAAATGCTTGAACAGTGGACATGAGTAATCATATAGTAGAAAGGGCTAAAGAAAAAGCCAGTGATACATTCAATCAGGAAGAGAATTTTCGTTCGTTTGTATATAATTTTCACACTTACTGTCATACAACAGAGAAAAATAAAAAGTGATTTTATGCTATCAAAAGGTGACGCCTGACAAAGAACTCAAATGAAATAATTTTCTATAACATTTCATTAATAAATGCAATCCTTGAATTTGAATATGCAACATTGCCCCCTGTCTCTTGATTTTCACATTTGCTAATTTTGACAGTTTTCCATATCCACACAGGTAAACAAGTAGTTCAGAATCTCTAGGTTCCCCATGAGACATTAAAATTCAGCTAAAGAATGCAATAAAAAGTAATCTTACACCTTACAGTAACCTCGTAAAGATTTTATTGCCTTTCCTACCTCTACCCTGCTCCAAATTTCATATTACAGCTCTTTAAGTATAATGTGAATAATTCAACGTAGAATTTCCTAGTATAAAGTGGAAGTCTAGCTATTAGTGAAGAAAACCTGCAGACACACTAGAAGTACCTATTTCTGAAGGTAGAAACAACAACTTTGTGAGGCTTCTCAAGATAAAATTCATTTCACTCACAGGGAATCAGGACCACATTCTCCTCCTTCTGCTGCTACATGGAGCAAACAAGAGAGTTCTGGTATGCAGAACATGGAGCTGCTTCTCCTACAATGAATACAGATAAACATAAATGAACCCAAACTGACTTTGCTCAGGCACTTCTCCTCACTTAATGAAGATGATGTGCAGTCATTCAGCACAGCTGATCTCTCCAGGAAGTCTGGAAGCTCTGCCACAGAATACTTCCCCAAGCACAAAATAATATTGGTGAGCTTGGGATTGACTTCTATCATGTCGTATTTTTTTTTTCCTATGAGTTTGTTAGGTGCATAAACTACAATGGATTTAGATTATTAGGGTAGATGCAGAATAGTAAGAGGCAGGATCTCTCATTTCCAACAAAATTTCCTCTATTTGACTAGACAAAAAAAATTCACTGCAAAAAATCCTAGTGAACGGAACCATTTTAGTTTAATAAACCTATCATACATCAATAGAATTAGCATACACACATCATTCTGTATAAAAATCACTATCAAGTGATGTAATGTGTGACACATTACAGACATCTAAACAGATTTTTTGAGATGAACATCAGTGTGGTTAAGTGACAGTTTAGAGTTTTAGATGTATCTGTACACGCATGAACTACAAGTATAGAACTCCGCACACCACACCCCCTCCTTATTGCAACGCATCTGCAGTGCATATAAACTACCTGTGGGGATTAATGTTATCTCAGACTTTTTCTTGGCTGATGAGTAGAATATGAGAGGGAAGAACTGAAGAGTCTCTGACCTAGACTATGCCACTGGCAGCCAACAGCTCCAAGAGGAGGCTTTTGGCTAGAAGGTAAAATATACACCCCACATAATCCAATCCAAGGTTGGCCAAAACCCCAAGGAATAAATGCTTGCCTCGTATTTCCCTCTATATTCCCCATAACATGATGTAGTGGCTTGACCCTGGCTGGGTGCCAGGTGCCCACTCAATCACTCTATCACTCCCTTAGCAATCACTCTATCACTCCCTTGGAAGTTGAGAGAATAAGATGGAGAATGACCAGAAGGGTGAGATAAGGCAGTTTTATTACAGCAAAAAGGAAGAAACAAGCGGAGAGTTGCACATCTACATGCTAAAGAGGAAGAGGTCAGTCTCTACGTCCCATCAGCGGAAATGTTTGGACGTCTCTTGGGAAGCAGAGCTTCAGCACACAAAACAGTTCCTCCGTATCTTAGGTTGCAATGCAAGATGTAACCAAAGGTATGTGCTCTATTACCATCTGCTAAAATCCAGGTGTGGCAGTGTTCTTTACCTCTTCCACCCATCCTCCCTCCAGAGAGATACCTTCTGTTAATGGCCATTGAGTCTCACTGCACAACTGATAAAATGACATCATCCCATTGGGAGATGCTCCACCCAGGGGGAGGAGCCAAGCATTCCTACCTGGATATAATCTGAGCCTTGGAACACCACAGGCAGCCTTTCTCCACTGGATTCCCAGAGGGAACGGGACCCATCTACATCACCACTGGACCTTCAGAGGAAAACTGCACCCTTCTACAGGATCATTCCTTCAACAGAACCACATCTGTCACTCCAGGAGGACTGCAGCCACCATTTAATCAGAATGCTACCGACACCCTGCCCAACAGTGTGTCAGTTGTATTTTGACTGTCAGTGGGTTGTTTTGGGTTTTTTTACTGCATTTTTGTTTGAATTTTCCTAGTAAAGAAAATTCCTGTTGTTCCTATTCCCTTATCTTTGCCTGAGAGCCTCTTGATTTAAAGATTATAATAATTTGGAGGGGGGAGGGTAAATTTTTCCATTTCAAGAGATGTTTCTGCCTTCCTTACCTTATTTTTCAAACCAAGACACTCCGGAAGACAAACATTGAAAACTCACAAATACCTGCCCTTCCTCCTCTCTCCCTTAGTTTATATATCTGAGCTGGTGTTGTATGGTAAGGAATATCCCTCTGGCTAATTTAGGTCTCCCTTCTCCTTTGTCGGGGGAAGGAATATCAGAAGGACAGCACTGCTCAGCAGTAGCCAAAACTGTTATCAACAGTTTTGATAGGTCTGAACAACAGTTTTGAATAAGTCTTTTATCAACTCCCATCCTGCTACCAATGCAAAGCACACCACTGTAAGTGCTGTGAACTTTACCTCAGTCAGGTCCAATACACATGACCTAAGTAGAAATCTGTCAATATCACAGTATCAGAATCCCAGGTTGAAAGGGACCACAAGGATCATCTGCTCTATCCTTTCTTGGCAAAAGCATGGCCTAGGCATGATGGCCCAGCACCCCATTCAGCTAAATCACAAAAGTGTCCAATAGCAGGGAAAGGCAAGAAAAGAAACGTAATGAAAAGTAAACTATCAGATAACAGAGAGGACTTGTTCCTTAGGTTTATTATTGGACTTTGAGGGGGTTGGGGTGTGGTGTGTTATTAACTCTGATTTCTAGGCTTTGATGTTGCAAAGATGGCTGTTTTCTCAGGATACATAATTATAATAGCACTAAAAAAATAATAAAGAGTGTACTCTATCCTGCCTTAAACATCAGGAGAAAGTCTAGTTTTACAGTGCAGGAGCCTGTAAAGAAATTAGTGTTAAGCTTATTTTTAGTAGCAATATTAGCAGTCTCTGGAAAGTTTTTCTCTGATTTAACAGTTAACCAAACTTCGTAAGTATTCTAAAAATCGAAACCAAAGTTTATTCAATAAACTCTACACAGAAAGAAATTTCCATGAGCTATTGCTAGCATGAATTTAGATTGGCAGCAGAATAAATGCAGTATTTCAGATGCTGACAGGCAGTTCTTTGTACACATGAGGGCAAGAAGTACACTAAACCATATTTCAGGTTTAACTACTAGATTTGAGTGAAAGCCAAGTAGCTGAGGGAATGAATCTGTTACACGTGATTGGGCCCACTGCAGTTCAGGAGAAGTCAATGACGTGCCCCCCTCAGTCTCTCGAGCCTCAACTGTGATGAGCACTGGTAACAGGAAGGTTTGTTTTCTACAGGAAACAGAAATAACATATTGCCCTGACCTTTCATACAAGGTGAGAGAAGCTCACAATAGGTTATTGGTTTAAAGGAATAAAAAAAAAAAAAAAATTGGTTTGTTTTTATGAACTTTTGGATCACTTTAGAAAATGACATGAGAGCATGGCAAGTCAGAGGCTTAAAATGAGACCCTGGAATGTGGACTATGAACTCTCACTAACTCAAAGTACATGGTATGTTTTTTTAAGATCTCATAATTAGGTCTGTGAACTTACATGTGAGCTCCTTCCACTGAGTTATGCCTCCCCAGCCCTGGGCTCTGACATTTCACAATGTGAAATGATGCTTGACAATGTTGCTGTCTTGGCTTGACAGGTGTAATAGCAGAGCTGAGTAAACCATAAACCCATACTGCAGAAGCCTTTCCTGTGCTGTTGCAGTTGGGGGTGCATTATCTACTCCACTAAAGCACAGAATATTTGTACCAACATCAGTGATAATTCACCAGCAACTTTGTTCTTTCCTTCCATGTCAGCAGACACTTCTTGAAAAGTCAGAGTGGCAATCTCAGCTCACTGGTACAATCAGTGTTGTTCCTTGCCATCATATATTTTGTGTTCTTTTCATAGTAGAACTAGAATTTGCACTTAAACAAGTTGATTGTAAAAATTATGTCAGTTTTATTGCAGAATGTCTTTCACATGATTATGAAAGGGTTGAGTCTTCTTTTTTATCCAAAGACCTAACAACTTTGTGAAAATATAAATATATCTAAGGTATTTAATCTCATATTGGTTCACCAAGTAACAAGAAATTAACACTAGTGCATGGACATTAAGCCAAACAAACACTTGTTAGGGTCCAGGTACCCACAGAAAACCATCAGCATGGTCTTGACCTGAACTCAGTCCTGCCAAGTCCCAGCCTAATGCACTGACCACAGTTTCACCTTCTGGACAACAGAATAATGAAAAGGCAGTATAAAAAAAACAACATAAAATGTTATGCAAAATTCTTCCAGGAAAAGCACATTGCATTTTGAAGCAGGAGGTGGTTCACTTCTTTTCTTATAAACTTTGAAATTTTTTTCAGTTATGGATATTATTTTTAAAAATGCACTATTATCATTTAAAGAGCATGTCAGTTTTGCTCACACTTGAATTTGCCACAGAAAAATCACTAGAAAGTGCTAAGAAAGCTTCAAGATTACATTATTTAATTTTCCTGGCTAAAAGGACTTTAGTGCCTCTTGTCCACAGCCTAATGACTTAACCTATGAAGGAGCTGGGGAAGCATCTCCCCTCCCTGCCACACTGTGCAATGTGTTCCCTCGGTGCACTGTTCTCTTGGCACCACGGAATCCTGGCTCTGAGATAGGAATTACCAAACCAACATCACCAAACACACATAGGAGCTTCCTTGCTCAGACTTTCTGAGCAGCTCTCAGGAAAGCACAACCATTTCATCACCGTGTTGCACTAGGGAGCAGCAGCTCAGAGACAAGGAACAGCCAATGACCAACGGAGCTGACTGGCTAGGGCAGCAGAAGTTGCCTGTGACAACATAAAGAAAAGCTTCTGAGCTACATGTTTCATTTTCACCTTTAGCAAATCTCTTCAAAGCATGTGCTGAAGCTTTTCAAGGACTTACTATTTCACCAGGTATGGATGGATTTTCACAGAAATGCAAAAACAAGTATTTCTGACACAAAGAATTCCTTCCTCTTGCCTAATTTGAAGCCTCTACTTTGTAAAATGCAAATCAAAGTGGAATCAGACCTTCCATTTCAAAATCTATTTGAATTTGGCTTGACAGTTTTCTACTCTTTAACAAAATAAAAATGAGCCATTTGAGAGCTCCTGACCTACACGGCAAGTTTGTTTTGGTTATTGCTTTTCTTAAGATAACTGGTTTTTGGTTGTCTTTTTTTCATGCAGCTGTCTGTCAAAATGAAGACATCATTTTACCAGTTTTATTAATGCAAATATTTCTTGGAGGAGAACATGTAGACACAACAAAAAAGAAACCTTTCCACAGCATTTGTTGCAGGGTGCTTTCACAATACATTTTCAAGCAAATTTAGAGCAAAACCTTTAAGAAAAAACATTTCATTTATGGAAAGGCATATTTATGAAAGCACAGATACTCTAAGAAGATTATATCATGTTGCAGTGTGTTTCTTGTTAATGGTATGTTCTGTTATTACCTAAGTTGATGGTTTGGTCCAAATGAGACCCTCCCACCCCACGTTGTCAATCTACCCTGAGTCTCCTGTCAATCTGTCTTAGGCTCACCGCATGCTCGGAATTCCACTTCAGAAATCCCCTAAACTTCCACGCTTGATTAGTCCATGTGACCCAACTTTCCCCCCCTACCTCCCTCATTGGATGATGATTTTGTGAACCCTGCCTTTTAGCCTCCCCAGGATGTCTCTGATTAGCTGATGCTTTGTACCCTCCCTTTGAACTGCCTCCCTATTTCAGCTGTTGCACGCTCACATTTTCTGTCTTTTGCCCCCAGGATTCCCCAGAGCAATAAATCCTCTGTTATCCCATGCAAAAGATCTCCCTCTTGTCCTTATCTCCTCAGAGTGCAGACTGACAGCCAAAAAGCCGTAGAGGGAGTGCTCTAGTCACACCTCGGGTCATCCTGCTCCTGGGGTGTGACCCACTCCTGGAGCAGGCCAAAGTGACAGAGCCAGATAAGTCCTGGCCCATGTGTTAGTATCAAGTGTACATTCATTAAGGATAAAGAAAATCTGCCTATAAATACATCGAGAAATTAATTAAGAAGGCAAGAGAAGGGGGCAGGATTCAATATCTGCTTGCCTTTGAAATCAAATATTTGCCAGAAGTGTGACTGAAATGGAAAAGAGATGTAGGGAAAAAGTATTCCAGAAAAATTAACCAGTATATAGAGAGTAGGTAATAGAATAGATATAGATACTGGAACATCTCCTGGGATGGGACAAAATTTTAACCCAAAAGACACATTTTTTTTATTTGGGATAGAAAATAATAAAATAGTTCTCAGTGGATTTGTTTTGTATCAGTACTAACTCATATGATTTAAAAACACAGCTAAAAAGGAACTGTTATTTGAACAGAACAACGCTGTTTGTTTCCACTTCATACTACAGCATGCTTGCTTTGTAGGGAAAATACTGAAGAGTCCAATTTTCTTCAAGGTTTGGGAATATGATCAAATGATAAGCAAGTATTCTTCCAGCATCCTAGAAGCTTTCAAACTTTACTAGAAGCTTTTCAAACCATTGGACAGCATTTATATTTAATGTACAAAATGGTAAAATGTTGGGGATCAGAGACAAGGAGAGGTTATGTTGTTTGCTAAAGACCCCACAGTATTTTGAAAGTAGCCTAAGGTGAAAATTTTTATTTTCTTGAGCCATGGGTTTGGTGGAGGTTTGTGTGTGTGTGTTTTGTTTAATTATTTTTAAATTATTATTTGTATATTTTAAATTCATTTCATATTTTTATTCTTGGGGTGAGTCCACCAATCTTATCTTGGCCTTTAATGCAAGTTTGGTATAGTAAAAAATGTCTACTAGCCATCAACCTGAGACTGTGGAATCTTACTCCCCTTGTCCTGTATCAACCTCCAGTATAAATCTCATGTATCACCCTTCAGCATAAACCTCATCCTTCTAATTCTTCTCCTGTCTTTTCTTCCAGGATTGATTGAAAATACTGTGTATTCCTTTCCCCATTCTTTCCATAACAAAATATTTATACCTATCTGCACTCTGTTTTCTTCCATCATCATCATCATCATCATCATCATCATCATCATCATCATCATCATCATCATCATCACTGCATCGTTTTATTCTGCTACAGTTAAGTAGTTTTGAGGCTAATCTAGATCTAATCTATTACAGTTGATGGATGTCTTTCCATTAACTTTGATGGAGGGAAAATCAGTCTCCAACCTCTACTCTCTTTAGTTCTTTCGAGAAGGAATTCAATTCTTAACTCTCTATTCCTTATTTTTATAGCTATTACAAATATATGGTGTATTCCCCCCATTTTCTATCCAAATGCTCTCCTAGTTTCTTTCTCCACATTATACATTTTTTCTAATTTATTTTTTAATATTTCCAAATGTGTATTGAAAACACCTAAACATGTGTTCAGCTAAACAATGTTCATGCCACAGCTGTTCATTTCGCTGTAGGCATACATGGACAGAGAAACTTCTCTGCTAGTGCAAGACAACTCTCTTTACTTCTAGGGGATTGCACAGGTACAACCAAGGGCAAAATTTTAGGCTTTAATGAAGCTGGAAGACACAGTAGAGTAGTTTACAGTAAATACAGCATAATAAGATACAACATTGCAGTAGAGCTTCCCTATTTCTCATAGTCTGTTTCCCTAGCAATTAATATCACAGCTGTCAGAAAGAATTGACCTGGGTAAATAATTTCCCCCAATCAATAATCACAGTAGCACGTTTGTGCTGCTTCTCTCTGTCAGTGTATCTTACAGACACAAACTTCTTTTACCAGGTCCTTTAGGGAAAGCCTTAGGAATGTGTCAAAGGCATCAGGGCTCATCTTTCTGATATGCAGCAGTGACTACAGTGCTCTGAATTCTCATCAGTAAAATCACTGCAGTGCCTGTTTAGATCTGGCACTGAAGGTGTTTTCAACACACTAGCAGAGTAAATGAAACTAAAAGCATTAAAACAAAAGAGGATTTTACAATAGAGTCTGACAAAAATTAGAATATATTTTTCAGTTGTAGAGGAGAAATGCTGGCCACTGAGTAAAACTGGATGCAATAAAGTAATACTAAGAATATCCAAAAAAGCACCAAAGTAGGATGGAATGTTTTAGTGTTGTTTTCTTACTGCACTCCTGGCATTTCAGAGAATTTACAAAATAGTTATTCACTATAGTGAACATATCATACATGTCTGTAATGTAATGTAATGTCTGTATGGAGACTGGCATTAAATAGCTAATAGTTCACCCAGAGAGCTGCTGGGTGAGCTGGTGAACAAAATGAAGTGAAGGAGAAAGAAGATAGCCAAGCCTTGCTTCCTTGATCAGCCAGTACTTTTGCAAATACACAACTGAAGAGCCAAGACACAGAAACTTGAGCATCATAAACAATTCCAACTAAGCCACTAGGGAAGGTAGCTAGACCTCTGTAATAGTGCTTAAAGTGATCTGCAGATGGCCCTCTGCAGCTGGGAGTTGCTTTCAGTCTTCAACTAAATATCGTTTCCTTGGAAAATTAGAAGCTATGGAATCATCCGTCTCTTTCTGTTGAACAGGTCTATTTATAATTACAAATTCATGGCCTTTTCTGGATGAAATATTCATGTAAACTCAACTGCCAAACTGCACTTATGGCATAGTAAACTGCAAAACATTATCATATTAAAAGCAATTCAGCAATGTGCTTCATGCCAACATAATAAAAATGTCATTTTAAATATTGTTTAGGAGCACTAGTTTATTTTTCAATGTGTAATCCCAAAATACATTCAGGACACAGTATATCTCGAGAAAATGAAATCAAAGTAGGAGACAAAGTGTTGAACACAAACAGTTTCCAGGTACTGGCAAATTGCTTTATTTAGTGAAGAGTGTCTGTTATTCCCAATGCTTTTCTAAGACATGCTATATATGTTCTACACTTTTGGATATTAAGCAAACTTATAGCTAGTCATTAAAGATATGAAATAAATTAAGATAACTGAAGAATATTTAGATGGCACTTGAAACAAAATGTTTATGGTAATATTTACAAATGCATATGTATGCATACTGACTTCAAAGATTTGTGAAGACCATAGAAATCTTAGATCTGGTGATTAACCAAACTGAGAAATCACTGAGCATTTTTGATTGAAGTAGTAATATGTAAAATTAAAGAAGTCTGTATGTAAAAGAAAAGATAACTCTGTATCTTTGTAAAAAGTCCTTCTGTAGCCCTTTTAGGTACTAGAAGGTGCTCTAAGGTCTCACTGGAGCCTTCTCCTCTCCAGGCTGAACAATTCAAATTCTCTTGGCTTTTTTTCATAGGAAAGGTGACTCAGATGACAAAGCTCAGAAGGAACATCTTATGTATTTTCCTATTCTCGGCTGGACTACTAATAGTTAATGACAATAACTTGAAATCAGCAATTCTGAAAATGAGGATCAAACTGTCAGGGCTCTAACTCATAGGTAAGAAAGAGTTATCCTGTTGTTATGAAAATAGGGGAGTTTTGAACCAAATCAGAATGATTTTTCCTCCCACTAAAATAAATAAAAAACTGAAAAAAAATCCAGATGAAACAAAATATTTCTGACTCTATTAAACAAAAGTAAAACCAATTCAAATAAATGTAAATCACAATTTACAATATGAAAATAAAACTTACTTTACTTACTTTACTTAGTAGCTACTGGATGTGGTCCCAGTCTCTGCTTTATTAAATATTTAAACATTGTGTGCAACATAGAATAGTGGAAACAGTGGAGAATGAAAGCAACTTGATGTGAATCACTGTGTATTCTCAAGAAATAGTCTATATTCAGATGCTCCTATGAGGTTGCTGCTGAGAACTTGAATATTCTTTGGCAAAAAAAGGGAATGGAATCAGCCTTTCACCTCCAGGCTAAGCAAATCCTGAGCTGTGCTGCAAAACATGCTGCTTCTGTCAATACTCCCTGTGTTCACACCACAGAGCCCACCTAAGTAACCCTTTCAGCCACATACACTGTGCTATTTACTTTTCCTTTCTTTGTCGTCCTAATTTTATGTTTCATGTGTCCCAATAAAACCAAATTATTCATTTTTTTGTCACTGAAGCATGAGTGACATCCTTGGAGCTTGCACAGATTCATGCAGATATTAACAGAACTGAAGATAATCTTTGTCTATCTTTATGAATTGTTCTCTTCAACAGAAAGAAAAATCTACTGGATAGTTGAAGAAGGAGGAAAAGAAGAAAAATATCCTCTTTTCTCAGTTACTCTTTTTTTTTTTTTTTCTGATAGAAATGTGAAGTGGTATCTAGAGGGAAATAAACCCAAGAAAGTAGAGGAAACAAAAAAATTATTGACTATGTCCAAGAAGCTTATTACAGGAAGGTGTTCTGCTCATAGATTCCAGCAGTCCTGTACCTATTTTTAAAAATAATTGTCTTTCAAAGCTGGCAAGAGCTCTACTTCCTGCTTTTTTGGTAGTAGGGAAAATCTTTGTTCCCAGGGAAGTCTTTGCTGCCTGGGTGGTGTGAATTGCCTGCAATATGTGCTGCAATGTGTGAGATTTGCAGTGTTCTTATGCTGTTTTTTTATAATTGCTTTTTTCCAAAAGGTTTTATCTGTATGAATTTTGGTTTTAAATGTTTAACTTATTCATCTCTAGTAGATAATTTCTGTATGGGAAGAACTTAAGATGAATGACAGAAAATCTTCATTTTTAATAGTTAGCACACCTTCCTAATTTATGACAAACTAATGACTCCATCTTCTCCTTTCTTCTTAAGAAAAAGATATTAATTGCTGGAGTAAGACTTTGCTACTGAAATTTTACTGAATAAAAAAGTAGTATTTTCTACACTAATATTTTGTAAAGAAACCACTTTATAGTTTCATTACTTTAAATTATTGACTGGCCTTGTAGCATTCAGTACCACACAACTTTCTCTGCAGCAATCACTGTAACTGCTGTAGAGAGGTTCCTTGACAGCAGAAAGGGCTTATCACAGTTCTGAAATAACTCCAAGGGTTATTCACATATTGTGGAGTGCTGCAGAATTTCTTTGAGACAAATGCAATGCCAGATGTAGACACTTCTGTGGGTACTGACTGAATGCCTTTCCAGGTACTCCAACAACATTATGTGCTTAATCAATAGAGAGTTTATATTGGCCATAAAACCACAGAGCATGTTCTAAGTAGAGCCACATGATATGTTTACTACCAAGCCTGAAAACTATATTTATTCTCCGTACTCCATATTATGGAGAGGAGGAATGACTCACAATTACTATTAGACATCTGAACCATTTAATTTTAACTGTGGAATACAGGAACACTAGGTAGCAGTGTCAGTGTATAAAGGAAAGAGGGGGTATAGTCAGGCTGGGTTAATGCATGCTGCAAAGTATATATGTGTGTGTGTATGGGCTTGTCAATATTACTATTCAAAATTTGTTTAAAATTATGAATCCATGGAGATTAAAAATTTTCAGAACATTTTTCGCTCTAAACATAACAGCATTTTGCCTATAAAAATCTCAGACCAGACAAGAGTGATTAAACTATGAGTCAGATGACAAGCAAAGTAACAAAAGTTTGAGATCTCATTGAAATTTATCAATTTTTTTTTTTTCATGTTGTCTAACATATTCACTATCTCTGAACACAGGAACATAGCATTTTCACACCAAGGTCATGGTGTCCAAACCTGATCCCAGAGGCAGATTGCTGCCCACCCTCATGGTGATGGATGTGATGTGTGCTGCTGTCGTGGCTACACCATCACCTTTGCATCCCTTCCTCTGGATGCTCGGCAGCGGAGCTGCTTCTGCTGACAACCACTGATTACAGTACAAATGGTCAGCATCAGACGGTGTTGCCTCCAAGCTGCTCTGATTCAATCCAAACTTTTATATGAAAATTACATGATTCTCGAAGTAAGCAAAAAACTTAGATCCTCATTAACTTGTTAAGGAGAAAAATATGCATTGGCTTTTCTTAGGCCATAATGTGTGAAGCTTTTCACACTTTGAGTTCTGGAAAGGGAACTTTGGAGATGATGGAATTTTACTTGGAAGGGTTTAGAAGAACTCAAGAGGAAATAATGGATGTTATTTTGTGTTTCATATAATTTTGAAGAGTACTCAAGGACCAAAGCCCAAAGAAGTCAACATAGAAATAGTTGTTCACTTCATCAGGTTTTCATCAGGCCTCAATAACTTTCCAATTAATCCAACCCAATAAAACTCCATTATTAAAAGTACAGCCTCTCAAATAAACTGACAAAATTATTTCCTTTTTCCTAATCAGTACTGGTCATTTTGGAAAAGGTGGTAATATTTTCTTTGAGTTTATTAACATTTATATGAATCCAAGGAGCCTAATACACTTTAGAACACTCACTACAGGTTCTTGGCTATTGTGTTAGTAAGAAATGTTAGCCAAGAAACTTGGAAACAAACATACGTGCTTGCTGCAGACATGACCAAAATGAAAAACCTACAACTGTTGAAACTTCTGGATGGCAAATATATAATTTCTATTCTTTTTTCTGAACAAATCCATGTTATTGTGAAAAACAACCACATCTGTCACTAAATTTGGCTTAAAAAGGCAGAAATGCACACAAATCCCCACAGGGTGCCATGCTGCAGTGCCAATGAAGGTAAAGCCAGTGACTATCTCCTTCCAGGGACTTTAACCTAAATGCTATTTCTTTTCCTGATTTCTTGGATCTTCAGTTGAAGATTAGTTTTCTGACTTTACAAAAATAAATAGTGCAGCTCTAGATGCCTATTCTCCAGAGTATTTTGGCAAATAAGCCTTTGAAACTCATCAGGCTCCTGACTTCCCCCCAGAGAGCTCCCATTTACCTGGGGCCTGGCTGCATGATACAGGCTAAGTCTAACATAATGATAAGAATAAATCTAAATAGCACCTTCCAAACAACCAGACCTTTGGGAAATTCACACTTACACTTGTGTGAAAAAGCCAACAGACTCATTTGATAAAATGCTTTACTTATAATATCAGTAAGTTGTTGAGTTCTCTTTCCAGACATGACTCACAAGAGAAAGTCACTTTTCTATGTACAGATTGAATATCACACTCTCCTCTGTTGTTACTGCTTCACTGTAATAGAGTCATAACAGCAAATAACTTGTATCTTTCTGCTCCAAGTTCATGTGTTTCTAATTTTAGGGTTTTGGTTTGGGATTTTTTCTTTTTATTTTTTTTTTCTTTTTCCATAACTGAGAAGAAAATCTGATCCTGGTGATGATGTTGAAGTTGCTATAGTTAGGCCTTATAGGACTTGCATGTCCTCATTATCATCCAGTAAATTTGCTCTCTAAAGTCTTAAAATTTTGCTTCTATACAAGATGATATGAAGAGCTGAAGTAATAAGAACCATAGATACTAAGAGCATATGAAATGATTATGTGTCCCACAAAGACACAACCTGCACAAATCACTAAAATGTCAGAAATAGGCACCCAAAATAAGGAAACATCATGATTCAGATAGGCTACCTTCACAGACCCACTTCAGATCATAGCCTTAATGTAATAAAACCCCACATTATTTCTGAAAAAAAACTATCATTAATCAGTGCACGAGATGAAAATAAATCGCTTGCTGACATTTATTTGATATTATCCGTTTCATCCCCACTGTTTATTGCATGGTAGTATGCCTTGTTTATTGTACACTATTTAAACCCCTGACTGGACAAAATTAATTTCTCCAGAGCCTTTCTTTGAGATTCATCAGTGCAGTATTTAGTTCCTTCACTACACATTCATAACAACTATCTGAGATGAGTGTATATTAATATTTCTGTTCCAGAGATAGCAGATGCAATGCCAAAAATCCAAAATCTAATTTAGTGCTACATATAGCACTAAATGTACTTTATATAACCAAGGCAGAAGAATTTACTCCATTTGCAGCTGTGAAGTCTCAGCATTGGTGTATATTGCATTCCCAAGTCACACGTCCAGGATATTCACTCAGGTAAACCCTTGTCAGGTGTGGCTTTAGAAACCAGCATAGAATTACTGTGTGTCAGGAACATGCAGAAAAACAATTCTCCAGGTCACTAAGCACAAGGACATCTTTTTTCTTCCTGAAACACCCTGCCCCATTCACTCAATCCTATCCAGAAATAAATGAGACAGGATTGAAACATTTTTCTCCCTACAGATGTCGTAAGGCCACTGACTGCTGAAGCACTGGAAAGTTTTGAATGACCATCCTGACGTTCTCCTGTCCTGCTCCTCCCTAAGCATCCCCTGTAGGTAGATACATGTCACAGAGTACTGGGACAGAGCAGCCCTTTCTGCTTTAACCCAGAATGTATTTTCTTTTTTTTACCTTCCAAAAAATTCCTTCTAAATTCTTCTATTACATACCATCCTCTTTAATGCCATATGCTTCCTTACAAGTGTTACATGGGTGTGAGGGCTGTGAACTTCTTTGTGGACCTGTTCTAAAAAAGGATCCAGAACTTCCACAGTAGTTTTCAGATATTTACTGACAACTGAAGAATAGGAGAATTCAGTTATTTCCTCTACTCTGCTTGGGGGCTGTGGAGAATACAGGAGGGAGAGTTTCCCTGCTCATGTGCTCTAACTCTCTGCTGACAAAACCTACACAATCAAAAGTTTCAGATGCAGGAAAAGTCTTGTTTAGCTCCAGGGCTGGATCATACCCACTGTGAATAAAACTTCTACAAAGTTCACTGCACAAATGAAATCTGAGAAAACCAAGCTTGGCAGACAGTTTAAAAGTGGATTTAATTTTCAGAATTTCATATTAAATATTCAAAAATAATACTCTGGACATAACAGCTACTCTTCCTTCTACCTACTTCTAGGAATTTCTGTGGATTGTATTATGAGGTGTCAGATCATCTTTTAGTTGGGCAAACCAATATATTTTCTTCTTGTTTCACTCATCATGTTACAAAAAATATACTAAAGTGGATATTTGAAATCATATTTATCAATATCTAAATGGCTTAATGGAGACTTGAACTAAAAATAATATTTAAGTCCAATTGGAAAACTCAGTTTAAGAAAAAAATTGAAATATCAAAAAAATTGAAAAAGTGACAAAATCTGACCTAGCAAAGGATTGAATATTTCACTGTTCTGATATCCTCCACACAATATTGATGTGAACAATATCATAACATCACAGGAAGATGGATATACATACAAAAGCATGTGAACCTGACTTCCAAAACAGCTGGTAAAAAAACAGAGAGGAAAGAGGAAAGGATAAATTTCAGGTTAATTTGTTATTAAAAAAAACCCAATCTTTTCTTGTCCCCTAAATAAAATTTACATATATATGTAAATATATACTATATAAAAATTTACATATATATGTAAATATATACTATATACTAATATACACACACACACAATATATAATATATATATGCACACAATATATAAAATATATATATACATATATATGTATATATATATACACACATATATATATATGTATAATTGAGTTAATGGAAATGTTTTTTCCTTTTTTTCTTTTAAACAGAGTTTAGAGTTCAGCAAATATTATTCAGGGACAATTTTGGTTTACTTGATGTCAGGCTAAAGGAATGAACTGGCAGATCTCTTGAGACTGCTGCCAGGTCTAATCTCCTGAGATGAGTAGCTAGGGACAGCTGTAACTTGATGCATCTTATCAATCATAAAATAAAATTCTGTGCAGACTGCAGAGCGAGCACTGTTTCTTGGCACAGTCATTCTGGTACTGGTAAGGCATTTAATTGCAATGTGATCCTCATCATTAAAGATGCATGAACTTTTAAAATGAAAGTGCAGGGAAGTCTGGGAATCTCTTACTCCTCAAACCCATTGCTTATAATATTGCTGGTATTCCCACTGCAAGTATCATTATCATGATACAAAGCACTAAGTGTTTGAAAAACTGAGGTTTCAATCAGTCTCCATATGCCCAAATAAAACATAGATGAAAAGCATAAGAAAATATATTCTAAGTCTTGAAACAAGCAGTAAACAACAGATTTTATATAAAGACTGCTGTGCTGGAGAGGAAACTCATCCATTCTTTTTTATAATTCCATGCATTTCCTCACACATTTCACATTTCTTGTTGACACAAAGCATAGTATTGTTTTATCTCCTTGTCTACCCATTCTGTTATGATAGAAAGCCTTCCCTACCTCAGTAATATCAGCTCAATCTATCACTCCAGCCTAATGTTCTCATCAAACCCAGGCAGCCTCGCTGCATTTCTCGTCTACAGTGTGCCACTGATCCACACATAACCCTCCTGCAGGGCTGGGGGTGCTGCAGAGGGGAGCACTGCAGCCCTGCAGTCTGTTCACACAGGAGGGATGCACGCTGTGCAGGTGCCACTCAGGGGACCACTCATCTCACGCTGACCTAAGCTTCTTACTTCCCTCTCACATTCCTTCACTGACTTCCTATAATTGTCTCTACATGTAATCTATTTTTTACTCTGCTTCCATAACCCAATTCATTAAGGAAAGCTCAACTTTAAGTACATATATATCCAGAACCAACAAAAACTATGTGCAAAGTCTGAAAATATACAAGTATATGTTTCAATTTATTTCAATTTATAGCTGTGGTTTACCCCATAAATTCACAATGATAGCAAATACTTACTCATCTATTTCCACTTCTGGGAAACTGAAATGATTTTGCAGGCACACATAGATTACAGAGAAAGAAAATGTGTGTCTAATTAACATCAATGAATAGCTAATTATGAATAATAAACTTTGGGTGAAGAGAATCGGTCTGCAAAAGAGGAGTGGAGGTGCCAATTTGATCACATAAACCCTTGATCAAATATTTCAGGTCAGCTAACACTAACAGGCACAAATTAACTGCAAGGTTTTCTCAGGTCTGTAGATAATTTCTTTCTGACTGGAACATCTCACCCCAGCCCTGCATCTCACAATGGAACCAGACACAGGGGGAAAAAAAAAAAGGTTTGTCATTTAGGAGGAAAGGTTCTGTTTGAATCAAAATATCTATATGACACCCCTCCCCCAAAAACTGGAAAAAACTGAACACACCTGAAGTTTAAAACCTACTATTGTTACAGGTCTTACTATGTTGTGATGAGGTCTCTCCAAATATTGCCTTACATCCAAACTAAAACCTTCTGAAAATATTTGGGGTTTTTTGTTTGTTTGTATTTGGTTTTGCTATTGGTTGTTGTTTGGTTTCTTTTTCATTTCAGTTTCTCTGTATTTCCAGAATACTCCAGGGGTATTCTCCAGATTACCTTTCTTTCATGGTATCTGAAAACTGTTTCTTTCTCTTTAAGGCAGTTGTGAAACAGTGCATTTTAAACCTTATCCAAATTTTTTGCAACATTGAGCAGATGACAAACCAAGTTTCATTTTCAATTTCTCTTTGCCCATTAAGGGATTACTAAGGAAGTAAGCAGCATGTAGCCAAATTTCAGGGGGTGTTTCTAATTAAATTCAATTTTTTACCTGTTTTTATTACTTGTTGGAAATGTCCTGTCTAACATATAGGACTTAAGAATCTCAGACTAGCAGATGAAGAAATTGGTTTACTCAATAACTACACAATCCTTGAGCCAAAATGCTCTTGAATACAATATTTTCTAATAATGTTTACGTGTTACTCCACAATTCCTATACTTTTACTGTCAGATAAATACTTCATGTCTGCAGGTATGTCATCTAGTACACTTACTCGAAACATTAAAATACTATGATTACTTGAAAGATAGAACCCCATTTTTTCATGTGCTAGTATGTGATAAAATTAGATAATGAAATACTGATTATTTATAATGCATCTGGAACATAGACATTTATGGTGTGCAAATGCTGGTGTTAGTTAGAGATATATAACCTCAGGGGTGATGCCTGCAGCAATTCAGGTATTTATATAAAAAATAAACACCAACTTGGCTCTTTCACAAACCCCCACTGGGTGCAACTGAATGGGGGACAGCAGTTTGAAATTGTGATTTCTGTGGCCCACAGATTCCTCTATTCTCCTCATAATTATGTCACATACTGTACAGATAGCTCATATTTTAAATGTTTTATAATGTGTTTATAAATTATTAATACAATTCTTATCTTCTTTGCTGTCCTGTGCTTCTGTATGCACACCTCCACAGAAGAAGAAAAAGAACAATTTAAAATTAAGAGCATCTGTGTTTCTTCTTGAATAATTTTTCCATCTCATTGAGGGTTTCTGTTCTTTAATATCATGTTTTTTTCCAAATCAATATGTATATTTTACCAGGATCAAAATCTGTTGCAATGCTGACTTTTATTGCTAGAATAGATATATTTATTATTCTCAACTGAACAGCAGTATCTGAGGCACCTTCCACCATCAGGAATTACCAGTGGCAAGACAGAGTACAGCATGAGATAAATGTGAACTTCTTATGAACTTACACAATTAAAAAAGGGGGAAAAAATCCAGTCAAAAATTCCAGTTACAAAGTGTAAGAAACTCTCATCTCTATCCTGGCTTTTCTAACACAAATGTTTCTTAGCTCACATGATCCCATTGCCTGAAAGGATTATTTTTCTTTTTTATGAGGATTTGAAAATTTTGTGGCACATATATCTTAATTGTACATAGCAATTTTTAAACCTGCAGCACCTATTAAAAGGTGAATACAGTTGCTTAGAGTTGCTCAGGAGGAGATGAATTGTTCGGTGGCTTGAATTTAAGACTCTTTCAGCTACACAGTGAGAGGAGTTTATCAAGTGGATGTCAATACTTGTGAAGAGAGAAAAATTTTGAAAGTGTAAAATCTATTTTATATACACTGTCAGCTTTTGGTGGTACCCTGTTCCTAGGCCCTCCATACATCCTGCTGCATTTGAGCAATAAATGGAGAGTTAACTACAAAGAGAAACCAGATGGAATTTACAAGCCTAATGTAACCATTTAGAATTTGGCTAAAATACTGAAAGATAACTATGAAGAAAATAAAGCCATCCAATATTAGGAATATTTTTCTCTTTAATTTTTGTCTTTGTATGACTACTTAAGTATTTGGGTAAATACACAAAAGGTGCACAAAAAGTTCATCTATTAATATCAGACCTCTCATGCATTAATCATAGGTATATGTTCAATCCCTTCTAGTTAAATAAGCAACATGACAAGAAGCACCAGAAAAATTCAGTGTCCCAGATGTGCTAGACTGTCTGGTGGCAGTGTATTGCAGAAGCTGCTGTATATACCTCACAGAAATGAAAAATAATAGTTGCAGTGCTCTAAGGCAAGCAGCAATTTCAGAGATCTGTACAAACTTTGCCCTTGTGCTATTGATAGATCCTGTCCATTTTGCTAATTCTTAAACTGTTCTCAAAAGGTTGCAGAAAAGATTTGGCACATGGTCTGGAAGGTGTGTGGACAAAAGGTTACTAAGCAAACATGGCACAGGAGCCAAAATTTGGACATCAAAATCATAAACTATTTCTTGAAAAATATCTATTAATTTAATCCAATTGAATACATCCTTAAGGGCCAGTTTAAACAAAGACTATTTTAGCTGAGAATGTAAAAACGTTGCTGTTCTCCCATGTTCATGTTTTTGTTTAACCTAAAGTAAGGCTTACAGTGCTGCCACTAGAGCATTACTGCTTTTTACATGCAGTATTCAGTGGAAAAGTAAAAAAAATCACCTTTGGCAGCAGCCACTAGCAATCTGTGCTATGTATCATTAAATTGCATAGCCCTCTGACTAGTTTTAAATGGAGACAGACTTAAATAAACTTGCTGCTTGTCCTAGAAATTATTTCACAGCAATTCTTGAGCAAGCACAGAGAACTCAAGCTACAGCCACACAATACATTGAGCAGAGCTTTTGCCTCCCTGAGCAGCAAATGGATATGCAGCCTGTGTCTCTCCAAGGAATTCTCATCTGCAATTTAATACTCTAAGTACCCAGGGAACCTCTATGTTATTAGACAGTAGTTACTACAATGTTTAAATTAATTCATATAGCAGTACAAGTTCCTGTGAGTGTAATTACATGCACGTGGATGGTGTTTGGATGAATGACTCCCATACCTGTCCACACCACTGCTGCAAATATCGAAAAGATTATTAAAAGGCAAACATCTTACCTGCTCCCAACAACACACCACAACAGCATTTTCCCTTCCCTCTCCTCCACTCCAGCTGATGCTCTCAAAGACACATCCTGGTTGTTGCCAGCCACAAACAAGCTCTGAAGGCTCTGCTGGGGTCTTAACAACAAGCCCTAATCCTGCCTGGTATCCTGTGATAAATAAGTTGTTAGAAGCTGCTGGAAGTTGGATCAATGCAAAGAAACATCACCCCAACGAAATATGCACAGAAATTTTGCAAAGCAGGATGATGCTGAGAGAGAAATGGCATTGTTAGAGAGTTAACAGCATCCAAGCAGCTGTGCCTGGTCCTTGGCAATGTCAATAGAGTTACTCCAAACGTTTCAAAGTCTCTTAGCACTGCAAAAATAACTATGAATACTACCATCTAAAAATACTGCAGTAATTCATCCTCATTCCCCCTCCCAACACCCACTCTGGGCTGTTGCACTTACACTCTGTTTGCATTTTACCATTTAGGACACCAGCTGAACATTTGCAATGAGATGTTAATAAGTCTGTGTTCACAGGGTACTCATCTGTCTTGGCATCATCAATTGTATAGCTCAATTACTTAAAAGAATGAAAATTTGCAGCTCCTATTTGGATTATACAGCACACTACAAGTAGGAATCCTACAGATTTGTCTTCCACTGTGCAATCCCTGAATCATATCACAAAGCACAAGTGACACATAGTTATCTTGCAGAATTTCTACTGGATGGCAGTGGACCAAAAAAAAAAAAAAAAAAAAAGTAAAGATTAAGCTAAATATTCAGCTAGAACAACTGTGAAATGCAGGGCTCTGAGTCCATTTGAAATGAGAAAAAGTCATGGTCAAGAGATTGCATAAATCAACTAAAGATAAAATGGTATGGAAAATCACGAAGTCTTTTTTTTTTTTTTCTTTTTTTTTTTTCACTCCTGGCTTCCAAGTTTGGCTAAGAAATAAAATAGCTGAAGAAAAGAAAAAAGTTAAAATGTGAGATAAAACGTTTTTTCATCAAAATATGATTTTTTTTTTTAAGATCTCATGAAGTTTTTTATTAACATGGATTTCGAAATCTATCCACTTTCTGGTCTTTGCTTGATAACTGGAACATTTTAAAGAACTCTGATTTATACTAAAAATATTCTGCACAGCTCTAACCAGAATACTCATGAGTTCTCTTCTGTGACAGCTACTCCCTCTACAGCTTTTGGCAAGTGACTAAGGATGAAACTTCGTCTAGTAAAGTCAGAGGGTATTTCAGTGACGCTTTAAATGAGGCCAACATTTCATAATCCAATCATTCCCATCTACAGTAAGGCAATCAGGCATATCTGAAGAGTAAGAACTTGAAACATCATTTATAATTGACATATAAAATCATACCCTAAAATGCAACATTTTCAGTTCTAAACTGTATTTGCTCTAGTAAATAGATACTTCATGACCATCAGAGATCACCAGTATTGTCTTTCTTAATTACATTTGCAAGCAATTAATGCCATTGCTGCCTTCATGGATTTGAAGTATTCCCTAAATGTTCCTGTACTGAGCAAAAGGGGAATACAGTGATAACGTAATCTAATTGCAAAGTCAAATTGTAAAGATTTTTAATAGAAACAACTCTATAGCACTTTTAATTTTCTGTCTGCTTCATGAGCATTAAATAATTATTTCTCACATTACCCATGTGAGTGGGTTGCAGCTCTCCTGTCTGTAGGCTTGGTAGTGTCTGTTCTCCCTGTACTGTAATGCTGAACATTTTGTGCTTGAGAAGGGTGTTTCAGACACAGCCTGACCACCAGTGCTTCAAAAGAGTTCTGTAGTTGTTGTATGGCATCTTTCTAGCAGCATCCATTGAAATTTGGTACACGGTCTGGCTGCAGTACTGAATCAGATTTCTGTATGCAGAGAAGCTCTGAATGAAGAGCTTTTCAAATCAGCAGATGAAACCCTAGGAAATCATGGGATGCCATCTGCTTTACTGTACATTTTAGCACCTCATATTCTAAATACCTGCTTTCAAATGCATATTTTTGAATATTATCTCTAGGAGCCAAATAATGGTCAAAGTGGAGGCCAGAAGAAGAAAGAAATGTAAGGACATAGGTGAAACAGTTGTAACTATCTAAAGAAGGACAAACCTTCCTGCACCTTATTTCTAGGAATATACAATGTTATTTTGCAGACCAAGTGGGAAAGATAAATCTTTAACCTTTCACAAGCCAGTAACAAGTTTATTAGCAAAAGGAGGTCTGTGAGACTACCCACTTTCACTTGGAGAAAAAAACTTCAACCATATACTGCCATGAGGACTGCAGAATAATTTGCTCTGATGAGGGCAGATGCACAGACTATCACTGCTGCTATGAATCCTAACAGAAATATAGCTCCAGCAATTCTGCTTGTGTTAGAAGGTGAGAGATTCACAGAAAGGATTATCCCCAGGATGTTAGAAATTTTTTTCCACACAACTCAAATTTTCCTGAGAAGATAGGTTTAGAAACTATTTCATTAATTGCTTATAACTTATATTGGTAAAATCCAAATCAAGAGTGGGGAGATGGTTAATGGAATAGGAGAAAGTTTTTAATTCAAGTTAATGGTTTTTTCTTTGAGCTCTAACAATATTTATGTCAAATCTATTTTAAGGTATTAAAATTTTGCTTTTAAAAAATGTTACATATAGTCTAACATTTACTTCAGAGTATTTTGTTTCTGTTCATGAAAGGAAATTTTGTTTATATCACCTGGACAGAAGCCTACTGAGCCTAGGCAGGTGGAACTTTAATTTTTTTTCTGTCTTTTAGATAACCACCACAGTCATCTTTCAATGGAATCTTCCCTATTAGGTTCAGACAAAAATTAATTAATCATGTTTTGAGGGTAAGTAAAAAAATCTCAAAATGAAATAAGATTTACTATGTGTTCTAGTGCTATCAGAGAGAGAGGCTTGGAAAAGGAGTTTGAGAAACATTATTATTAAGAGGTTAATGTGTCTGTCACTCTTAAATCCAATTGCCAGTAGACTCAATGAAATGACAAATTGAACTATAAAGAAACACACAAGAAATCATTCTTTAAGCTAAGTATTGAAGAACCAGTTTTCATTGCTTCCTTCAGTATTTTTGTAGATTTGAATGATTCCAATGCAAACTCTGTATCACCTACAAGAGCTGAACAAAATATGGAATTTCCTTCTCAACTTTTTAATGCTTGTCTGAGACATCTGTCAGAGCCCTGACACTCACCAGCCGTTTTAACTCTGCGCCATATTTTTATTTCTAACTAATCACCATTAAGTATGTAGAAGATTCTTTCTTAATTAAATTATATCAGACTAGGAGGAATGAGAGAGGAAGGAGCATTTAAAATTCCAGAATAAATAATTCTTGGTTTAAAAAAAGTACAAAAATAATTTCTCATTTATGTGAGATAGATGGGGTCTACCTGAATGAAACTTTATACAATGGGAATCTTTTAAGCATATTATATTTTTAGATCTGCTTCCTCTTCCATTTTTCTGATATTATTTTAGAATGTACAGAATATTCAAAAAGGCCAACAGAGCAAAATTAGGCAAAGTAACCTTATTGTTGGAAACTGTTTGACAAAGAGTAATAAAAAACTATTCACACACTTTAATGTATTTGAAATCTTACGAGCTCATTCAGGCCACCTGTATAACACAATCTCTTCCCTCATTTTTGTCCAATTAAAAAAAATAAAAATCTCTTATAAAACAAATTCTTTCTAATCTATCATTCAACTTCTATCACAATTATACTGACCACTGCCCTTCACTTCTCCTTCCACTCTGGGACCTCTCATGTGCTTGAATTCTGTCCATCTCCTGTGCTGTTATTTTCCCTGCTCCCAGTTCTGTTCCTTTTTTTTCTGTGTTTTTCTCCTTACTATTGTTGAGTCCTCTCTGATTCCACAAGGTTTTTCTAATTAACAGGCACGGAATTCCTGTGAGGCTGAATGACAATGCCTGATAGACAGGTAAAATTAAAGAGAGAAAGCCTAATTAGTTTGATTGGGCCTCTGCAGGATTCAAAATGAGAGGTGCTGTTAGGGCATAAGTATCCCTTAGCAGTGCTCCTCATTCCAAAAGTAGGGCAGGCAGGTCAGGTTGTGTCAGCTGTGGCTCAGGGACTGGCAATGTTGGTGCCAGTTTGGCAAACATCCCCTCCAAAGCTACCAGAGCTCTGTGCTGTTCTCAGGCCTCCACAAAGCTGTAGTCTGGGTAATTTATGATTTCCACAAAAAAACCCAAAAAAACAACAATATGAAAACATTCTTGTATTTATTATTATATTGCATGATCACATTCCATATTTATGAATTTTCAATAGGACTGGTACAGTAAACCTGGATTTTCCATGCCAAACCCAAAGTACTAGAAATCACAGTAGAGATGTTAAGAGAGACACAGACATTCATTGTGTGAAGGGCAGTTTCTTGGAATAAACTTAACAAGAACTTCTGCTTGCATGGAAATCTCCTAAATTTGATATAGAAGAGCAATGGAGAGGTCAAGCATGGCTCATTCCTGAAGGAAAGGGAAGACCCAGAGCATATCTAGTGTTACACTCCAAATGAGTTCACCCATGTAAACACTCCTGCTGCTTGCCCTTGCCCCTGACTGCAGGGAGGCCTGATATTAAACTGGACAGCACTGACCTCAGCCAGCCCAGAAGATCCTGGGATGCAGTGAAACACTCCTTACAGCATGTTAAAGGTTAAATTTAATGATTGCAGAGCATATATTGAAGAAAAAAAATCAAACCATTTTTTACCTGCAGCATAATGTTGATCAAGTTGTGATCCTTAATAGTTATTTCCCTCATATTTAGGGGACACAGAGAAACAAGACACACTAAATCCATCATAATCTCAAGAGTCTGAGAAACAAGATGACCATTCCTTGCACCTTCATTTCAAATGCCCCATTAAATGGCTGATCTGGGAGTAAAACTCATAATTTCATAAGGGTAATCAGATATACTTTCTTCTGTTGCAAGCAAATTACCCCCTGGCACAAGAATTTTAAAATCTTTGGCAGCAGATCTCCTGAAAACCATCTGTGTTGGAAATTACTTTTTTGCTTTTGGGTATACTATATTTACATATTTTGTTTTATTTCTCACTGTTTAATCTAGAGAGAAAAAAGACTCTTAGGACTAACTTTGAGACTTCTGAACTGTTTTTAAAAAAAATGCAGGTGTCCAGAAGAAATTGGCCGCATTTATATAGCAACAAGTCAAATTGGAACCAAATTGACTTCTCTTAGTCAAATTTTAAGCACACCTATTTTTTAACATCTTTCTTATACCAAGAGTAAGAATTTGCTACAAATGCAAATTGATGACTACCTTATCAAATGCTTGTAACCTCCCTAAACTTTCCTTCGGTGAAATCTGCCATGCTGGGTCTCCAGCAGTATGGAATTCTCGTTGTTGTCACATATTCTGTTATTTAATACAAATAATTTATGGAATATTTTGACAACCAAAGCTCTGGACTGTTGAGCACAGAATTATCCTTCCCAATGTAAAACTGTGGTGCTCCAAGCCCCTCCTTAGCAACAGCAAGAGATGAGGGTAAATCCTAAGGTACACCTGTTTTAAACTCAGCTGGGTTGAATTAACTTTCTTGGTTTGCTCCTGGTAATATTCCTCTTGCAAAGGTAGAGTTGCAATGAAATAGGAAAAGCCAAGTGATAATTTCACCCACTGAAAAAGTGACTTTTAAGACTATATTTAGTTACGTAGATTTTGGAAAAAAAAAATAAAAATAAGTGCAAATTCTTTGAAGGTAAAAGGGTAGTTTTCTAAATAAATAGCATAAATGCCTAAAGGATTTTCAACTATGAAATGTCTTAGGCCTTCCATACTTCTCAACCAGAAACATGTCAGCATAAAGAAAAACTTCCTCATATTGAGTGGTATGGGCGCAGAAGAGAAATTCTCAGTGTAACACCTTGCCCTCTCTTGTACGAAACAATCACTGCTAAGACCACACCCACTCTGAGAGCTAAAAAAATATTCAAGGTTGTCAAGGCCACAATTAATGAAAAACATGATCTGTTAAAAAACCCCTGGAGCTCAAATGAGCAAAGATGATTTACAGAGGTACAAAACTCTAAAACTGTAAATGGGAAAAGCAAATGCAACATTTCAAAGGACATGTGTTGCAAAAATGACAAACTTCAGGGCATAAACTTGTTTCCAGATGAGGTTTGTAACAAATTATTTTCTGGTGCAAGGTCTGTCCATCTGCTGCCAAAAAAAGGCACTCAGGTAGCTGAATTACCATTCTGCTTGCAAATTTCTCTATTCTGCATTATTTAGGAGGTTATTCCTACATACCCTGCGTGAAGTATCCATCATCAAGGACAGAAGTAAACATTCTTAAAGGACAGATGTTAGAAATTACTCATTATTACAGACATAAAAGGATAGAAGAATACAAACTGTTACAAATAAAAAAATGCCAGAAAAAGAAATTCCAGCTGCAAAATACATAAGCACTGTGAAGTTTGCTATTCCTGTGTGCACTGACTGGCCATGATTCTGCTGCCTAAATGCTACTTATCAGCCAAAAATTTCATGAGCCTCCCCAGGCAGACAGACAGATGTACCTGTTAGGACTCACATGGACAGGAGAGAACATTAATAGTTTTGAAGTACATTTTCCACACAGTGACATTACTCGAGTATGATAAAATTCCATGCTGAAACTTTGATGAAAACACGTGCAAGGCACTGAACCAATTGACCCCGAGGAAGGCAGAGGGCAGTGTCTGCAGATGATAAACAGTCCTGACAAGCTTGACAGCAGGGACACGAGGGTTTGTACCAATACCTCCCTGTGATGGCCAGACTGTAAGATAATACAAATGGCTCTTTTTCTTATCTTTAAACCGTTTTTTGCTCTCATTATTTCCCAGTGGGTAATTAAAGCACTTGGTTTCAGCTCAGGCATTTTCTTCCACAGTCGACTGGGTGGGAGGTAAAGGGGGTGCTGTCACTTGGTGGTGTCAGAGCCAAGAGGAATGTTGGGTGCTGCATGCCAGGACAGACAGATCTGGGCTCTGAACCTCTGCCAGCCACTAACCTGTGCCCTCAGCAGTGTGTCACAGGGCAGAGGTCCATGCTGTGAATATCATCAGATGGTAGAATGAGTTTTTCCTAACAGTTTATCTTGCTATTTTCATTTGTACTGGGTATATTTTAATTTCCCTAATTTTCCAGATTCTGGATGGGGTGCCAGTATTTCAGTCTATTCAGTCTACTTCAGACATATTTCATATGTCAAGTCTCTGGCAGTCCTACTCCAAATTTTAACTCCTGTTATGCCAGCAGTGAGTAGTGGATCAACTAAATGCACATGAGAAAGTGATACTGAACAGCCATTTCCAATCTTCTCCCACAAAACACTGAGCAGGCACGGGGATGAGATAAGTTGCCATTACAAGTCACATTTGTGAAATGTATGGGTGTATCTACAGCACTTTGTCAGAGTCACACTGCAAGGAGTTACTTTAGCCATTCAAGGTGGAACAACCTCCAGAACCATGGAATAAGAAAACTCCAGAGCTATTTGGGCTGGATACCTCAGTAGCACCTAAGGACACAACATAAGCACGCCCAGAGGGGGTCCCCTTGTCAAAGCATAGTACTGGTAGACCAGAAAAGGAAAAACAGGTTTTGTCTGCCTCTGGAAAAAAGCTGGAACCTGATTCAGAGCAGGAAATACTGTTAATCTCTATAATGCAATCAAATTATCTGCTACAAAATAGGACATCAACTTCACTGAGAGCACATGTGCTCAGATTTGGAGAGAGAAGAACAGTTCTCATTAAGGATGGCCAGGCAATGCATTCAGAAGTTTTTCTGGCCAAAGGGATCATTATGATCATCAGCTGGTTTTGAAGAAAACACGCCATAGGATTTTGTTGAGTATTTTCCACATTAGCCCCTGGGACATGAAAGCCAAACATAAAAGAAATAATAGTGATTTAAAAATATCTTTCTACCTATAAAACTGAAAAAAAATCTAAAACAACACATTCAGAACAAATTAATAGGCTTAAAAAAGACTTGATTACATAACCAAAAGCTATAATTCACACAAAGTTGACAAATACAAGTAGTAAATTATACTTGGGGAATCAAACCATATTTTATGACATATAATATAGCATTACTGCATCGTATTGGTATTTTTTAACAAAGTAAGTAGGTTTGACTTCCTGCTTCTTATGGTAAGGGAAGAAGAAAGGAGTATAAAAGCAAAAGTATCTCCATTTGGAGCCAAAATAATGAAATATTCTTTGTAATCTGTTGCCATGCAGGTGTTATGTTATGAATATTAGAAAAGTACAGGCAAATTCCTATTTTCCAAGAGGAATTTCAAAAGATTCAGAACTGGAGACACTTGTTTTATGAATGTGATGTCCAAAATCTAAAGGTTGTTTTATGTAAATCTTAAACAAATATATGTACAAGACAACAAACCAGATGGGTGATGCGAAAGGAAAGCAAATTTCCCTCTAAAAGAATAGCTGGATGTTATGCATATTTTAAATAATCTAGCAATTCATTTGCATTTTCATAGCATTTCTACTCACAGCATAAGCCCCAAAAATAATATGTAAGGAAATTACTCTACCTGCAGTTTTTTATAACATTTGCTTATGGAAAAGATTAGGCTTTTACTAATTCTACAGGAATTTAACAGCCCCACTATCCTACTTCTTTCAAACAGAAGAAATCCATTTGTTTGGTTTTACTGTATTGAGTATTTTTAAAAAGGGACAGTGTACAGTCTGTCAATAATAAAATTAGATAATATTATTGAATTTTAAATTTATGAAAAAGAAACATTGAGGTTTTGGCTAATCTTCAGTGAGAAAGAGATAGGACAGCTTTTGTGAAATAAACCGCTTAATCAGATTAGCTTTAGAGACCTGATTACTGTACTTCACATTCAAACAAATGCCAAAGAATGATTTATTTGATGTAGTAGTTAAGATAAAAATGCAGAATCGTCAGAATATTGAAGTTCTTTGATCTTTTGTAGGTGTTCAATGTACTCCCAATGCTGCTTGATGAGCGACAACAATTCATAATGTTTTAAAAATAAACCTCTATGCACAGGGGGCTTTTTTAGCTTTCAGATTCTGCTTTTATTGTATAACTGGTACTTTGAAGATTTTTTTTCTTCTTATTAAACAACATATTTTATTCTTATCTTTGAATGCAGAATTAGGAGCTAAAATAGGATTGTGAAAGGGGGACAAAGTTGACTCATATCCTTTTTTCAAGAAGATCTTAAGAATATAGTCAGCAAAGTAAGAGAATTTCTCATTTACTTTCCTTTTCAAAGCTCATAAAGAGTGGCAAGAGTCAATTTGGGTTCATTCTTGTAGTATCTAGGTACATTTTTCTGAATGTTGTGTTCAAACAGGCCTGCCTTCAAGTTTCTCTCCTATTTCCTCTCCATTCTGTCAGCATAGACAAAAACTGTGTGAAATAGGAAAGGATATTACAAATTGGGAATAAACCTCCCTGCCATTTGCCACAACTACCCCTGCTTCCTCTAGACATCATCTAAAAACCAGCCAAAATTTTCTATGAAATACAGGTAGTCCAGAATAAAGACTGATAGGAGAATTTACTCTCAGAAAATTTTAACAAAGCAGCAACTTCTTTTTTTTCAACTGGAAGAATTTTTAACTTTCAGCCAGGCTTTTCCTATTGCTTTCTGCTGGTACTGGATTAAGCTGCTCAAGGTTTTTTCTTCAAAATGCAAAACCATGATTCATCCCATTGGCAACTTCTGGTCTGCAGTTGACAAAAGGGTTGGTTATTTCAGGTTTCCCTCACAGCATTTCAGAGACTGGAAACAGGAAACTCCAGTCAGTACAAAACTGGGCTTGGCTAACCAAAGTCTGCATGAGGACAATTCGTATAGAGCAACAAGGCTGGCAAGATAATGGGGGCAAAGCATTCATCCAAGCTAAAATTCCACTTGAAAGCAGCTATTGAGCTTGGTAAGATAATGGAGAGAGATTGTATGTCACAACCTGTTCTTTATTTATTCATGCTTTGAATTTTCCCCCTTAGGAATTTTTGATATGAAACAATTCTGTTGGTGCTGCACTGCTGCAATATAGTCATCAATTGAAATAGAACAGAATGGACTGGGCCATGCACTTTCAACAAAACTAAAGTGAAACAGATTTTAGAATCAAGAAAAGCCTTGAATATCTTTCAGGGAAAGGGAGAGGAATTCCTATTTTCAGAAGACATGATTTTTTGCATTTATTTAATAATGCTGTTCCACCCCACCCCCCAAAAAATCCAACAACTATTATAAAATCTGATCTTTTAGTTATTTCTAGAGAAAAAAACAGTGAAAAAAACCCAAACACCTACACTGTATGATTCCAAATGTTATTCACATGCATGTAATTATAATTCTTTCAACATTTAAGATCACAATACAACCTTGGTATGTAAAAATAACTTGGTGCATCATTATTGTTTTTTGAAATTTCTGGGATGCTAGAACTTAAAATTTTAACATAGTTTCATTACAGGTCTCTAATTGGAATATTTAATCAATAATGACAGTTGCTTTAACTAGTCAATTTCTGCTTGGTAAAGTAAATACTTAGGCAGCAAGAGATCAGGATTGCAGCACACCAGATTGCTAATAGGGGGCAGGGAAGGAAGTGATTCCAAGACTTTTACTGCTTTTAAGTTTTCATGAGTTTATTCTCTTTTTCCACATCCAAGGGAAAAGGTAAGAGATAACTAGGATGGGATTTGCTCAAAAAAGACACCTTGAACAGCAAATAATTCTGCAACCAGTTGTACTAATTAACCTCCCATCTCTCTGCCTAGCACACGCCTCTCAGCTGAGCAGATGTTCTCTTAGCTCCTCTTCTTTCATTTGCCCCTACTGCATTATCCCCCAGGCATTTCTGCCTCTTCCCTGCTCTCCTCCATCAGTCACCACCTTCCCTCTCCACTGTCCCTTCCAGCCAGAGGGAAATCTCATAGTGGTACCTTCATTCAACCCCTCAAATCTGTTCTTCCCAGCTGTAATTTCCTCTCAGAATGAGAACTAACACAGGTGTGAGCACGTCAGAGGACTCTCCTAGTAAACCCAGTCAATATTTTTCTCTGCTCATCTCTTTAGGGTGTGAAGATCTCAGGAGTGTTTCTCTCAAAAATCACAATCCAAATAATCAGAGTCTTTCAATTTATGTTGAAACACCATTTTCATAGACTCCCTCAACCACTCGATGAAAGGATGAATTATTTAATGTTCCTAATGCAGTGTCATGCCATTTTAAGTCAGCATGACTGTTTGCTGCTCAAATAACTTTCATATGTTTCAAAATTTTGGGGGGTTTTGGCCTTCTTAGTATTTATGCCAGAGCACCAAAATAACTCTTGGTTTCAAGCTCATGCTAGGACAAAACCTCAGTCTTTGATAAACTGAAAAAGGGGCATTGGTGGCTATAAAGAATTAGTTGCGTGTTTCTGCTGAAATGTTAGCAACAGAAACTATCTCTCTCCATGATTAAGTGCTCTCACATGACCTTGTAAGCTGATCTTATGAGGGATTTGTGAAAAACTGTGATCTTGAGCATGCCACATGACTGAATTGCTCACAGATCACGTATGATTTACATAACTGAGTGTCTCAGCTCTCACACAGTCAGCACTAGACCTACTTACTAACACATGAAAAATGCATTCTCAGACTTGGCACATGGCTCCTGCAGCTGCCAAATACACCCCCTGTGAGACAGGAGCAGGCTGGAGAGGAGGAGATCATTTCCAACACTGCTAGCGACAGGAAGAAGAATGAGAATACTGTTTATCTTGTTAGAGATTTTCTGATCATATTAGTGATTTCATTATGCTGTTCCTAGAGACCAAACCTTTAAAAATGGCACAGAGCTCAAAAATGCCCTGTGAAAATTGCTGCTATAAATCAGACACACCATATTAACAGCACAGGAATTATACAAAATGGAAATACAAACACTCCTTGCAGTTGTTGTCTGAATGTCCTTTTGCTGATATTCACACAGGTGAATTTGTTTCCATCCCATAATTTATCCCTGGTATAGCCAGATTTCGCCACAGGTTATGGACACATTGGCTTTTGTGCTTTCAGGCAAGGCCTGAAAAGCAAGATGAAAAGCAAAAAGAGTTACTGAAGGGAAGAACTTCAGAGCAGTAAGTGTAGCTCCGTCATAATCAGAAACAGCCCAAATTCTTTTAAATGCACGAAGGGTTTCTAGCTGGATAAAAGAATTAAAAAAGTAAATTTCAAAACTTCGGTGGAATACAAAAATCTATACTGGATGTTATTTTACTCTTTAGACCAAAAAAAATAACTCCTAACCACCAATCCTCACCAGGTGTCATGGTTTGACACTGGCCAAATGGCAAGCATCCATGAAAGTCACTCAGTCACTAGCCCCTGTCACAGATGGGCAGAAGAGAGAAAAAGAGTTAACAAAGGGTTCATGAGTTAAGGAACAGGAGAAAACTCTCCAAAGAGAGTTGGTCAGTTCATCACCCAAGATTTTCTTCCGCTGCTCTGGAGTCCTTCCCCTGTGAGACCTTGGGGTCCCTTTCACTGGAGACAGTTCTCCTTGAACTTCTCCAGTCTGGCTCCAGATCTCATGAGCAGCAGCCCTACTGCACCTGCTGCAACCTGAGTCCCTCCTCGGGCCCACAGCCCTCCCAAAACTACTGCAGCATGGTCCCTCTTTCCACAGGGTGCTGTCCTCCAAGGACAGGCTGCTCCAGCCTGGAAGCAGGGCCCTCTCTCCACTGGGTCTGCCACTGGATCACAGCCTGTCCAGGCATCCACCTGCTCCAGCATGGGCTCCTCTCCCCCGGGCTGGGGGTGGATCTCTGCATTCCCTGGGGATCCCCACGGGCTGGGGGTGGATCTCTGCATTCCCTGGGGATCCCCACGGGCTGGGGGTGGATCTCTGCATTCCCTGGGGATCCCCACGGGCTGGGGGTGGATCTGCATTCCCTGTGGATCCTCACGGGCTGGGGGTGGATCTCTGCATTCCCTGTGGATCCTCACGGGCTGGGGGTGGATCTCTGCGTTCCCTGTGGATCCTCACGGGCTGCAGGGGCACAGCTGCCTCACCAGGGCCTGCAGAGGAATCTCAGCTCTGGGGCCTGCAGCACCTCCTGCCCCTCCTTCTCCACTGACCTTGGTGTCTCCATGTTGTTTCCCTCACATGTTCTCACCTCCTCCTCTGACTAGGAGCAAAACCTCTGACTTTATTTTGATTTTCTTCTTACATCTGTTACCACAGAGGTGTTATCATCTTCTCTAATTGGGCCAGCCTTGGCCAGCAGCATGTCCATCTTCAGAGCCATCAGAGGCTTCCAGCAGTTTCTCACAGAAGCCACCTTTGTGGCCCTCTGCTACCAAAAACCAGGCCTAGCAAAACCAACTCACCAGGTTAAGGTACCTGCAACAAGGTTAGGAGGATGTCAATGATCTGCATGTAGTTCTAAGACTTGCTATTTTTATTTTGCATGTGTCCATAATTAGTTTCTTTATTCAGATTAATTTAACTTCTCCTCTTTCCCCCCTCTTTAAAATAATAAAAAGTCCTTCTCTATCTGTACATAATCTCTCTGCATAGATTCATGTTCCAGATGATCTCATCTCCTTTTTATGAAACACAACAGAAATAAAAAAATAACAAAAAATATCACTTTTTGGAGCCCTCTCAAAACACTTCACATTAAAAGAGTTTCTCTCACAACACTCTCTCACACTAGAACTATTGTGACTTACCCTAATCATTTGTGCAATCATAAATCCAAACTATGTAACATAAATGACTGCAGAAAAATGTACCATTAGTAAACCTACACATATTTTAAGAGATGACCATACATCTAGGAAAGGATATGCTTAAATTCTTTCAAAAAGACTATCACTATCTGTTGTGGAGTAATCCACTATGTGGGGTAGCACTATGAAAAATAAAAGTTGTATGATACAAATGTATTCATATCACTTATGTGTCGTTCATACATAGAAATCTTAAATTTTACATGAAAGGCAAAATAATAAAAAAGTAGTAAGATTTAGAACACAAGTATACAAGATATATATTTAGTATCTACATTGCATACAAATATACAAGAATAAAAGACTTTGGAGGAAGTGTCAGTTTAACTGTTTTCCTTTTGTTTTTAAAGGAAAATTCAAGGGAAATTTTGTCTCAAGACAAAAATTCAGGGACTTAAGTCTACCTTAAGGGACTGTGAACAGAAATTGGATCAGACCCTATGTGAAGTGAAACAGAAACTCTTTGTTGATGTCTTTTAGACTTCAGTGGTTTGGCCCAGTCATATTTTTCAAAGGGAAGAAAAACTGAGCTTATAACATACAGAGTTAAGATATGCTTTTTTCTCAAAAATTTGTGAAGAGGTTCAAAAATATCTTGGACTCAGTATGAGAAAAGGAAATCTCATTCATCAATTCTAACTTACAAACTTTAGGAAGATCCCATTCTGGACTTTGTATTAGCTATCCAAGGAGCATCTAAGCTTCATAAAGGGAGAATAAAGTAATGTATTTTTAGTGATACTGAAAATTCATTTGCAGCACAAAAGGACTAAAGACAGAAATAGACACTTGGCTTAATTTCTCCTGTATTTTGAAAATCTACAAAAAAAAAAAAAGTGGCAGACATGAGTCAGAGTACAAAATCCTCTCATCCTGGACAGTACAGAATTACCACTCTACTGAGATCTTCTGACAGATACTGGGATGCTAATAAAAGGGAATATCTACATCAAGAGGGTAGGGATTAACAACAGCACTGAACATAGGAAAGGAAAATCAAGACTCTCTGATGGTAAGGAACAGCAGTGCACGGAAAACACTAGACGTGTTTTGATAAACAGCACCTGCTCTGTAGTATTCTCTCTTTTAATAAATGGCAGCATTAGTGGGACAGCATTACTCAATTGCAAATCAGTCCCCAGCCTCTTTAGTAAAAATTATGTCAGGTCCCCCAGACTAAAGATTTTGGCATTGCACATTAATAAGATGCATTTAAAGGTGTCTCAGTTAGCATGCCCAGACGTATCAAGGCAAATTTACCACAAAATACATAAAAGTATTTAAAATATTAAAGTAATTTTATAGATCGATCTGTCTTGTTTTGAAAAGAAAGGTGTCAGCAAAGAAAGGCAGGAACTTCCCTTGAAACAGAAAAATGTAACACCCCCATGCCTCTGAATTATTATAATCTTGAAATTAAGGGGCTCTCAGGCAAAGATACGGGAATAGAAACAACAGTTCTTCACTATGAAAATTCAAACAAAAATGCAGTAGTACAAAACAACCCATTGACAGAGTCAAAATACAACTGACACCCTGTTGGTCTGGGAGTTGGTAGCTGTCTGATTAAATGGTGACAGATGTGGTTCTGTTGAAGGAATGATCCTGTAGAAGGGTGCAGTTTTCCTCTGAAGGTCCAGTGGTGGTGTAGATGGGTCCTGTTCCCTCTGGGAATCCAGTGGAGAAAGGCTGCCTGTGGTGTTCCAAGGCTCAGATTATATCCAGGTAGGAATGCTTGGCTCCTCCCCCTGGGTGGAGCATCTCCCAATGGGATGATGTCATTTTATCAGTTGTGCAGTGAGACTCAATGGCCATTAACAGAAGATATCTCTCTGGAGGGAGGATGGGTGGAAGAGGTAAAGAACACGGCCACACCTGGTTTTTAGCAGATGGTAATAGAGCACATACCTTTGGTTACATCCTGCATTGCAACCTAAGACAGAGCTGGCCCAGAATTTCCCATCTCAGTAGTCTTACTGAGTCAGTGTTCCTATTAAAACTTATCTGTACATTTTGTCTTCACTTTTTGCAAACTCTTAAGTGTTGGAAAAGTCAGTTGGCTGAGGACTGTAAGTGTACTGTAACTGTACTTCAAAATACTTTAGAAGCATCTGAGCCAACAACTCTTCTGTTATACTTTATTTCACCCACAGTATCTCCAATAAGGATGAATCCCAGGCTCATTTTCCACTATCTTATTTTGCTTCATCAGTGTCACACTTTCTGCTGCTTTTCTGATGTCTCTCTCTATGATAAGCACTGGTGTAATTTTTCATGTTGTGGCCTCATTTTATTTTTCTGTTGTTCTTTAAAATTATGAATATTAGGGATCCTACCAGGATATTGGTGCTTTGGTCTTAGTTATTGTCTCACAAGCCTGGCATTCTGTCTCTGCTGTGCTGTGCCTTAAACTTCCTGACAGCAACACACCTTTCATGACAATGTTATATCACAACCAGCAAATCCCTGATTCTGTTATGATACACATCACACTTTTCTGCACTTGCAACACAAAAGGTGCCTTAAGAGCTTCCCTTGTCTGAGTAATTAATGTCCCATGATACTACCAAATTATCCAGAAACTCTACTTTGCATCTGAAGCTGCAAATAGAAAAAGCAGATTGTCTGATGTGCTCTTGGTTCAAAAAATTCTAAGATAAATGAAACACCATAGCAACAGAGGTGAAAGAAAAACGAAGAAGTGATGTCACAGATGTTCTGATGTAATGAATGATTGTGATATTTTGGAAATATTATTCATCCTAATATATACCACAAAATAAGTGGTGGCTAAAATAACTGAATGATGATGATGGGCATGCTTATCTGTTACATGGTTTATCTTTTCCCCTCCTGAGGGATTCTACAACTCTGCAAATATACAAGCTCTATGTGAAAATATACAGAGGACTATGTAATCCAATTATTTAATAGACAAAACCCCTCTTACTGAAGTGAACTTTATGAAAACAAAAGAAAAACCTATTGATAGAGGTTTCTGATAGGCTAAGCTATTGAAGACATTCAATAAACATCTCAAAAATAACAGCTATATGATCGCCAGCTTGTGAGAATAATATGTATCCCAGGAGAGCTGTACCACTGGTGATGTAATCCCTTAAAATAAAGATATTTAATTGTACAGAACAGGTAAATAACTATTTTTTAAACAATTAATGTAGGACAAGATCTTGGCAATTTATATCATATAATTTACAGAACAGATTTTTTCCCATCGTACATTTCAGCCCTCAATTGCTCAACATGAAAGTTGTTACCTTCCAGCCCATAAAAATTCAACAGGATTTTTCAGAAAAAAATCCATCCTTGGCACTCTTCAAAAGGATGCTTTTTTTTACAGGCAGAATTACATATTCCCCTTTTTTCAGTTACTAAAGGAGATATCACTATGACTTGTTCTTTTTCATACAGGTGACTTTAGTTGTCAGATGGATCACTGCCCTTATGTTTATAATTTAACTGTGTATATACCCCATTTTGTAGAGAGGATACACAAGAGCCAAATACCTATTTATAAGTATGCAAATATACTTTATAGTGGTGTTATACCAATTTGAAAGATACATATGATCATGAAAGTAACAACAATTACTTGACATACAAGATGAAGTTAAAATAAGGACACCATATGCCAGTGTGATATTCAATACATCAGGCAGTACTGAAACTACCTAAATATCAGAATACAATAATATCTGAGAGTGCAAAATGAGAAACAGAAATGACAACTGCTGAGCTAGAGAATGGGTTTGAAAATCTGGGTTTGTAAATGTATTTGGCCATCAGGTCCCCTTTCACACAAAGCGCACTGGATCTCTCAGCATCACAAATTGCATACTTCCACACAGTGCAAACCTGATTGCCACTCTTTTGGCTATTTAGAGTTCAGAAACCTGTGGGAAATCTTCATTACCACCTTTCAATGACACCTTAGCAATCGGAAGCAGTGGAGAGAGAGCTGAATACTTCAGCTTGAGAAGTAAAGCAGATTTATGTCATGCTATGTTTTTGCACCTTGGCAAAAACAAAAATAGAGTTATGTAGCCAATTGTTAAAAACTCCTTAATTTTATTACAGAGACCTTGCTAATGCAATGATGATGTTACAGGATCCTATGCTGTCTACTTTTTCTCCTTTAGACACTTTGAAAAATAATTTCATTGTGACTATTTCTCTATTTTTCCTTTATTACATGCACAGGAAGCACATAAAATAATCTTGGGAAAAAAAAAGGCTGGTATATTCATTCTTTATATAGTTTTAGGAGGAAAATAGTTAACATTTTATCCTCATGACTTGCAAATGAAAGAAAATAATAATGCCTAGCAAAAGACATTAGAAGAACACATTTACCATGAATCATACTGCCCTTGAAGGTGCAGCTTAAAAAAGCAGAGAAATAGATTTGACACCACTTGGACTTGCAGCTCGGACATGCTGCATTAAACTGTTCAAAATTAATTTAATCTGAGCATGGAGAATAATAGCCTCTCAGTTCAAGGCTTCTGATAGCAGTAATTTGCACTCGAAAGTACTTCCAAAGGGAAAGAATAAATGAAGGGCGACTCTCCAAAACTGAGTGAGCAAATGTATTCACTAAACGAAAGCCTCTTGATCACACTGTGAAAGAGCATTCAGGAGAACGAAACATTCTATATCATTTTGTGGGTTAGGAATTTTTCCTTCAACTGCTCTCTGCTACAATGAGAGCTGCTGTTCTTCCTGGACTGATGATGGGGTAAGGAGCTATTTACTTAGAACTCTTGCATTTTAGATTAAAAGCTGTGAGATCCACTTGCCTTAGAACCAAAGAAGTTAGACCTGTGCAGTGAAAAATCCTCTAGTCACACTTGCAAAGGCAATTGTAGACTAATTGCATACAGAGTATTGGTAACTCCCCTTGCTTTATCAGTGCAGGACTCAGATCTAACTGTAATAAAGTGTTAACACTGCAGCCATTAAAAAGTACCTTACCAACTCAAACCACTTTTATATTTCATGAAAGTCATACACTCTTCACTTACACATTCATAACTTTCAATTTCATTTGCCATACCTGCAGCAAAAATCTTTTGACAGCAGGTTCCTTTCTTGCTGAGCTCCTAGGAGGCCATGTGATCTCACTGAGAGGGTTCTGCGACACAGGGCAGCACATACTGATTTTCTGCTATAGCTTAAAAGATGTAGTTGGTGTTTTACAGCAGCATCAACTCAAAAAACCCACTCAGGTTGCAACACACTGGACACCTAAATGGGGACACCTCACTGCCTTCAAAAATCCCATGTGAGCAGAGAGCCAACACAGAGACTGCTCCATTGCTAGAGTCTGGCCTTCCTTGTGACTTCTGCAGCCCAAAATGAGTGTACTGAAGTATTCTTCAAGAATGAGGCAAAGCCTGACCTGTTTGACCTGTTTGAAGTCTAGGGAAGACTGTTGGGAGAATCACAGGGGTCAAGAGTTATCATCAACTTTGTGAAGGTTAATGCTGCATCCAGAATGGGGTGAAAGAAGAGCAAAGGGACCGGTATTCCTGAAAAGTCTGGATTTGGTAGAAGTAAATAATTTAGAACTCTGGAAGACTTGTTTTAGTTTTAAATGGAAAGGTAAGAGGGTCAGGTTAAAATTGGAAAATAATCTTCACCTTTTCATTCAATATTCTGATTCTTTCTGAATGATGTTTTTACCTTTTCATAATAATAAAAATATTAATATTAATATTAATATTAATGAACAAGAGTACACATGATCTCCTTTATTTGTAAAGTAGACAAGCCAAATATCCCAACCACAGTCAATTAGGAAGTTCTAGTAAAGAAGCTGTGACAGATCTGTGAGCACTTAGGCAGGCCTGGGAACAGGTTGCAGTGAGATAACTCAAAGACCCAAGGCACATACTAAGGTCTGGGGCTGTCTCTTTTAGGGTCTTGGGCAGTCTCTTAAGTTTTACTTTTTTAGTACACTTTTAAAGGAAAAAGCCAAAAATATGTTTGGGGACGTGTACAATTTCCTAATGTGTGTGCACATGCCCCAACACAGACACATCTTTCTTTTAGAAAATCCAGCATTATTAGGAGCTGAATTCTGTGTCAGCACATGGCACACTGTCTGTTTAAATAAATAGTAATTATTAATATACCTTCTAGGCAGAGAAGTATGGAGAATGATTTACACTACAATGCAGTAGTGTACAGAATACAGAATGAAAGCACAATATAGTCAATGAAAAATAAAATTGTAAATCAAAATCAGTTCTTGACTTTACACCTTTTTGATTTAAATCTTTTATCTCATTTTTCCTTCTCTTTTTTGTTTTTTAAAAATTAAAAAAAAATCCACTTTTTTGAATGAACTTATTGGCTGTGAGAAAATCTTAGGAAGAGATACAAAGAAAAAGCTTCATCAGACAGCAGAAGAGTAAATAATGTATTACTATTCAAATTTCATTTCTAATCCTACAGTTGCATTACTCTTGCAAATTTACAACAAAGAAAGCCAAAAGGTCTTTTTGAATTCTCTGGTACTACTTAATTTCTTCTGAATAATTTACCTGCCACTAACAGTTTGTTCTATAATAATTCAAAGAAAACTGGTTATGCCAAAATTTTGAAATAAAAATAGAAAAGTACTTTTAGAATGAATAAAAAAGTTAAAACAAGCTTAAAGCCTTCAGGATATTGTAATACATATACACCTGATATAAACAGCATTGCCAAATACTGGCACTTGAAAGACCAGAACTACTGTAGACATGACACTTCTGGTACCTGTCACCAGATCAAAACTGGAGGATAAACTGTGAATTTACATTGTCTCTATGCAGATTAATCTTTGAAGAAAATGTAGGTTGCAAGTGTTTGAGGTTCATCCTTTTATATCCAACAGCTTTCTTAAAAAACACTTAAAACACTTGATTTTCTTATGTTCTTGACTAAAAAAAAGGGAAGGATATCTCAGCTTGCTCTTTCCAGCACACTGCCATTTAGTTGCTAAGTTAATTTAGCTAATTTCATTTGAAGTACACTGGTATTTAACCCTTGACCTGGCAGATGAATTAGCACAGCAATATTGAGTGACTTAAGGGAAAACGACCCTGCAAGTTAGAAAATAATTGATGTTGGAAAACATAATAAAGTATATTAACCCACATTTTAGTTCCTTAAGCATATTAGCAACAGAGAGTTACAAGATGAGAAAATAATGACTGGTCAACATTTCAGCTCATTTCTGTCTTTCAAAACCCCAGTACAACATCCACTGTTTTTCAAAAGAGTGCTGGTTTTAGCTTCACAGCAGCTGTTATGGGGCTCTGGTTTGGATTTTTCATGAAAACTGTGTTGACAATTCAGAGGTGCTCTGTAACTGCTGAGCAGGGCTCACCCAGATCACCCCACCAGTGAGGAGGCTGGGGGTGAACAAGGAGCTTGAAGGGGACACAGCCAGGACAGCTGACCCCAGCAGACCCAAAGAATATCCCAGACCATATGGCCTCATGCTCAGCAATAAAGCTAGAGGAGAAGGAGGAAGTGGGGGGCATTTGGAATGGTGGTGCTTGTCTTCCCAAGTCACTGTTATGTGGGGTGGAGCCCTGCTGCCCTGAGGATGCAGAACACCTGCCTGCCCTGGGGAAGTGAGGAATGAATTTCTTGGTTTGCTTTGCTTGTGTGACTTTTGCTTTACTTGTTAAACTGTCTTTATATCAACAAATGAGTTTCCTCAGTTTTGCCTTCCAATCCTCTCACTCATCCCACCAGTGGGAAGTGGGAGTGAGGGCTGAGTGGCCAGCTGGGGTTAAACCGTGACAGCCAGGGAGGAGCACCTTGGCTTCAAATCACTTTACAAGACTAAAACCAGATGCCTATCATAAGAATTACTTCATAACAGAACTCAGTTTAGGTCAGGAATATACCTTTCAAGCAAAGAACAATGCAATAATAGCAACCTGTTGTGACGTGCCTTGGGGGAGGCAAAGAGTTACTTTTCAGATAAGCATTGTCCCACCCCAAACCCTTGTGAAGGGCTGCCCAGGAGTTCTGGTTGGGTTTGAGTCCCTGGGGTTTCTCCCTTGCTGTGTTTCTACTGGTCCCTGACCCTGAACTCCACCCTCAAGGGTGGAGACCCTTGGGAGTTCTGTCCCTCAAAAACCCCTGCTCTGACTTTGTTTGGGGCTCTCTGTTCTGGATCTGAGTTTGTTCCCATGCTGAATAAATGGTTTCATAAACAGGAGCCCGTCTCGTTGGTGTTCCATGCTGGTCCCCAGAACCCTGCAGATTCCCTGGACGAGATCCTGAGGTTGCAGACTGCAACAGAAACCTTGGATCTTTAACCAAATTTAGCAACATATCAGGAATAACAAGTGAAAAAATACTATTTTGAAATGAGGAATGAAGTTTTAGAGTTTGGAGTATCTCTAGATGTAAGAAAAAATCAAAGCTCTTGGTTTTATAATATTTTATAATTTACATAGATTTCAAATGTTTACAGTTCTCAGAGATAAAAATAAACAAGACAATTACTAAATGTGACACTTTAATTTTGTTAGGCCATAAAGTTTCATGACCCAAATACATTTGAAAACTAAAAGCTCTATCACCTTTGTCAAGAATTAAATGGTATAAAAGTGTTTTGCCTAACCATTATATCTTTGCTTTAAAAGATAAGTACAGGCAATTAACCTGTTCAATGACTTCTGGCTGCACATCCAAGTAAGGAGCCTCCTCATGGCTCAATATCACTGCATCACCTTTTTAAAAGTAAATTGGACCCACAGTTCAAGCAAAGTTTATGCAATCAGGAGATTAATCATGTTTGTTACTGTAAAATATTAAAGTCTTTCCCTGGGAAAGTGAGATTACATCTAAAACTTTTGTATATTAGTTTTGGAGTCCTCAGCTTTGTTCTAAACCATGGTGCAAGGGCTGTGTAGCTTATCTGAGCCACAGCAGAAGGAGGTGAGCTGAGCTGTAGCCCTTCCTCCCTCTATGCCCCTCTGAAGGCAGAGGCACTTTCCAAGGGCATTGGAGAATGAATTCCTGGCCCTGGGCTCCTGAAAGGCTTCTTGCATGACAGGAAGGGGACAAGTATTTTCATAAAATAAAATTTGAAGCTTCAGTTTTGTAAATCCTTAACAAAATAATTTTCCTAAAATTAAGAAATATTGATTGAATTTCACTATCAGATAGGGAGCTATCAGCCTTGCAGAAAAATTAAGAAAGGCCTAGTTATCATCCCTAGAAGTGTTTGTGTTCTTTTAGTTTCCTTCTTTGTAGAGGGGAAAAGTATTCCTATGGCTGAAAATGTTTATAGACATTTACATTTTAAGGATAACATGGAGAAAATGAAGATACCCACAATAATGATAATTCAGAATAGGAAACCATCTTTGTGAACTACCACTGGTATGGCATCTAAAGCTTTCTGTGTTCACAAGCTCACTAAAAAGTGAATTCATAGAAATTTAGAGTTTATGATTTGTTACAAGGAAGCATCTGTGCAAAATGAATGCATACTGCAGGAACTTTCATAGGAAACTTCCAGTAATATCCCTCTGTTGGGAGAAAATGTTAGATCACAAAGTAACTACTCAACCAAGACCAGGAAGAGCTACTTTAATTTCTGGTGATTCCATCTGATCCACCAAGCACTGAGTATTTCTGTGTAGAGCAGGGATAAGCAGTTTCACTGATGTGCTATCCAAGCCAAGAGATGAGTGTGTAAGAGAGAACAGAGAAACTGAGGTGAGAATGAAAAATTACTTTTGGTATAGCATTATACAGAAATGTGTACAACCTCAAACCACTGAACCCAGTCAGGCTTGTAGTCATGGACACATGTACATATCTAACTATGCCACAATTTTCATTGCTGAAAAAGGATAGATTCATTGGGGTTTTTCCAGCACCTGGAAGTATTTATCCTCTTTGAAACATCAGTTATCACAAATTACAAATATAGAAATAACTGAAAATAGTACAAAGTACTGTTAATAGGCAACAAGCTATTATTCTTCAGCTCACCAAAATGAGTGGTTGGACCAACTATTACAGCATCAGTGCTGTGGACTACTTAAGAAACCAAAATGACAGGTAGGGAAAAAATAACTCATAATATCACAGCAAAAGAATAATGTAACTTTTGCAGAATGTCTCAGTTTAAAGGATAACTGAACAGAACCAAAAACATGAACTATGAAAAATATTCAACAAGCAGATGGTGTGAGAATAATTTGAGAAGCTGATATCCTGTTAAAAACACTGCCTAATGACTGACAGCATTAGGGATTGATGGCATTTGTTATGTAAGTAGCTACACTGTGTGTAGTGCTGAAGACCAGCTGTAATGTGGAATTATAGAAGAGAAGCAAAATGAAAAGAAGCAGAAGCAATTATTGCAAAGACGAATTAGAGCAGAAAAGTGGAAACATGGAACTGAAATGAAAATATGGCAATCAAGCAAAAGTAGTAGGGAAAGTGAAATGAAAATATTTTGTTTCCAAACAATTAATTAGAAAACTAATTTAGGATCTTTATCAACCATATCTGAAGTCTACTGGATATGGATCACAAACTCGTATTGCTATTATTATTGTGTTAGTCACCATCCTTCTATTAACTCAATTACTTTCTATCACACTTTGTTCACACACTTATCTATAATTAAGCACCTCTCTTATGCTTCGTCTTTTTAACAGTCCAAATCACCTTGAAAATGCTGCAGGGTGGAATACTGACATGCCTCTCAGCACAAATATCAGAAACAAGTTAAGAACATCAAATTAACTGTGACTGATTTTAAGAAGACTCCTTCAAGAGCACATCTGCACTTGACATCATTCCAAGCCTGGAATGATGTCAAGTTCTGACGGGGTATTTGTTCCTTTCAGCATATCTGGCAAAACTTGTTCATCTTTCTAGGGGCATGTATGTCACCAGATTGGTGTTAAAACATGAACTGCATTTTAAGAAGCCAAATGTTATCTCTCTAGAGGCCTCTTAGCACTTTTGAAAATACTGATGAACAATCTAGCCATTTCAAGATGCCCTGTCTTGCCCTCTCAAAGTGATTAGCTCCTAGAAAGCTCAGAGTTTCTGAATCTCACAAAATATCTATTCAGAAACTCTCCTGACTGACCAAATATCCATGGATCTTTTGTCAGAATATTCAGAAAGGCTTCTGGACAAAAATCTTTTGCTTTCCAATTTTTTCACCAAGGAAATACACTATAAAATATTGACACAGTAATGATCAGTAATTACTTGCATAAAACAACAGGTTTCACTGGAGCTATCCTGCACCTTTTTGGGTTTATTTTCATCTTGATTTAGCAAACATTTACATAGTAAATATCTCTCATGGACATTCAGATTTATTATTGTTATAACATTTTTCCTTGCAACTATAATAAAGATTGATTTAATCTCTACAGCGTTAGCCTCTTGCCAGCTGAATACTGTCTCGCTCTCATAAATCAGAAACAAAATTCTTTATGGTGATGTTGTTTACCATTCGACTTTCTAAAATACTGAGTTTCATAAAACACAATTTATTCATTTATAGATAATGATCTCTTACACTAAAGAATCAAAGATGATGGAGGAAAGATGATGGGGGAAAGACCACAAAGATTTTCATCGCTCCTTAGCAAGTTAAGATCATCTTTGTCAACTCTTAGGGGTTGAATTTTTTATCTTCTCAGTTGCAGGCGAATGATACATCATTTTTCTCACTTGGGTGAGGTAGTATCAATTTCACCAACACTTGAGCATGCACTCAACATGTGGTGCTAATGACTGCAATCCTTCCACCCTCTCAAAAGCAGGAGAAGCAGCTCCACACCTTGCATGTGGCTGTCACATAGCACAGCTGCCCGGGTGAACTGCAGGCTCCTGTTCTGTCCTCTTTTTCTTTCCTGTCCATCTAAGAGACACACATTGGTCTGCAAAGGTATTTAAGGAGAGAGTAAATTTTTCTGCTTCAAATGTGTTTCTCCCTGCAGGGATCATTAAATGCTTGAATTCATTGCTAAAATGGAAGGATATCAAATTTCCCTTCTGGACTTAGCTCATCATTAAAACACTTTTTAACTGTTTTAATTACTCTTTCCCAGCTGAACTTTAACCACATGATAAAAGCCCTGTCTACTTCAGTCTATTCTACTTTTTCAAGGCTTGGAGAGTAAAGGCCAATCAGTGTATTCTTATTTGACAGAACAGGCTGAACACAGCACATCCTAAGATAAAGCATTAGACATAGTAATGCAGCTGTTTGGCTATAATCCAAATGTTCCCGAACTACCTTTAGAACTTCACTGAAATTCACTGCTAAGAATTAAGTAATTCTACAAAGCTGGCATATGATTTATGGCATATGAATGATATGGCATATGCAAAATACTATCATATGCAGGAATCCACATATGGCAGTATTTTGAGATCACTAGCTGAAAAAAAGATTGGAAGGCACAGGAAAAGAAAAAAAAATGCAAGCAGATTGGCTATTACTGCAGCATATTAATTAGACTATGATGACTTTTCAAACCATTATATGAAAAGCTGATTATGTTGTCATACTGTGTCTTTAATGAAAGACCTAATTGTAAAATTGCCTGTTATTTATTTTTGTTTTTATATAGTTGACATTTTAAAAACACAATGTATAATTATATATCGAGCAAAGGTTTATACCTTAGCAAAAATATAAAGTGAGTGTTGTACTGCTGTCACATTATTTATGGCAGATCTATTCAGTTAAAATAGTTAAATAAAAAATTAAGTAAAATAAGTTAAGAAATTATTTAACAATTTTACAGAGGAATGCATCAGAATATTACAGAGTATTACAAAAAGGCTTTTCCCAGTCTGGAATTCTCCATAGAGGCCCCTCTTTAGTCAGCTGCCTTTTGCTACACACATTGTTTCTATGCTGTTCTTCAAAGACACAATATATTGCATTAAATATTGGCATAATCTATACTGGCATCTATTAATACAACTATCCAACAAAAAGGTTTCCTTCTCAAAGAGTAGAGAGGACAAATCCCTCGTGGGAAATAGTTTCCATGCTTTCTAGAATTGACAGGTCATAAAATTGGCCAAAGTCTTTAAAAATTGACTAAAAATAAAAATTAATTTGGTCCAAGATTAAATCTTGTCAATTTTCCTGATATCCCAATTACCTTAGATTTCAAGTTGGAAGACTTTCTTGTATCCCTATATGATTTTGAAAGATAGAAATTAAAATATTTCTCATCTTGATTTCTTGTATTTCTGAAGCATTTCTAAATCTGTCCTTTCAACAGATCAACAGAAATACCTGTAAAAATATTCCAGATTCAAATATATCCTACCTATGACACAGGGTGTCTACCTGAGGAAGATCAAAAGCTACACAGAGAAAGTGAATCATGAAAGTTTAAAGAATAATTTTTCATTTGCTAGTTTGAGATTATTTTAAGTTTTGGTATGATTCCAATACTTTCAGGATACTTGTCAACAGCACAGATAGACATATGCAAGTTAGATTAGATAACAGGAGATGTGAAGATGCAGCACAAGCAGCCCTGAACACAACAGGAGCCTCAAGTACGAGCTGAAACAGCTTGGGGATGATGTTCATACTGTCACGTTTTCATTGTGACCAAAACAAGATAGATCACAACTTAGTTCTGTAAACTTAGGCATGCAGCAAGCAGAACTTTGAATAGGTATGGGAGCTTAACCATGGTGTTCCAGAATTTTTAGAGTATTTTTCCTATTATATATATTTTGTTATTCCACTAGCAAGTTGGAAGTGTTGCAGTTGGCTAAATCTGACTCATGTGTGGAGTGAGCTTCATGTGATAATGTGGCATTCAAGCCTTTGCTGGCACAGGAGTAGTCTCTGGGTGGGGTGAGGTGAGACACAACTCACAGCTGGATTCTGTGACCAGGGGACCCCCTGCATTAACCCTGTGTGGCACAAGGTGTTCTGTGTGCCCCATGACAAGGCAGTGACAGCTCTGCTGTGCACATCACTGCACTGGTTACACACGGCTGAACTCTAATCCACACCAGAAGAATTTTGCTATTGCAGTGCCTGTGTTTGGCAGGAAGGCTGTGAAGCACTGTAACACTGGTAGGTACACAATGGATACCTTTATTGGTAAACTGAAAGTATTCATCACAAGAAATATATTTTTAATTCTTCTGTTGCAACTGTGACCTGCATACATACACTAATCCAGCTTTAAATAGCTGGATACAGAACAGCAGTGTGGGGATGCCAACATACTGGAGCTGTGGATTTTGCTGCCACATGACATAATTACAAGGGGAAACAATACCTGTTATTATTAATGATGCGTGTAGATGCAGAATTATATTCAGAAATAAACTTAGCTTCTATTCACTACACTCAGCATATTTTACCAGTATAGATCCTGATATTTATGATTAAATGCTGATGTTTAGTATGAAATTTGATGCTTATGCCCAATGAGTAGTACATTTGTTTACAGCCCAAAACCTGGAACAAAACACTTAGATATTTATAATTGTATATTGAAATGATGCCAGCGGTGGGGGATGACCTTGGCTGGATGCCTGGTGCCCACCAAAGCCACTCTGTTGCTCTCCTCCTCAGCTGGAAATTTTAAACATATTACTTATCTTCTCAAAGGAGGCATTTCTCTGATCGGATTCTCTGATCGGTTCTAAATCACTTGTCTGATTGGAAGTTATACCACACCTTTAGTAATTTTTGAAGGCTATCTCAAACTTAATATAAATTGTAATTTTCTTTCAAATCTTTTTTGTACTTTGCACTATTGAGTAAAGAACAACATTGGTAGTTAGATCAAAACTTTGGAAATAGAATAGTTTCAAAAATCAAAATAACCTAATGCAGTTACCAGCTATTGTCTCATCTAAACATTCAGCTGGGTCGACACTGGAGTCAATGACTTTTGGCATTTGAGTAAAGCATGGAACAAAGTGTTATACCATAAGGTGAAGGTATGCCCCTTGGAATGTTATTGTAGTGCTATTCAAATTCTGCCAGTCAGCCACGTTCATTTGTCTCCAGCTGACTTTCCCTCATTCAAACTAGAATTAATGTTTAATTGCCCTGTCATTTTTTCAACAATTTTTTAACCTCAACATTTTATACATGTGCTTTTTGAACTCTAAACAGTTATTTACATAATGTATTTTTTTTTATCATGGTGTATTTATGCCTCTGTTAAATCCGTGGAACTGTACACTGCCTGATCTGGAAAATTCTATGCAAGCACAAGACCTTGCACTGTTCCAGGCAGTAAACAGAATTCATATAGCATAAATATCAGATTACTTCCCATCTAATCATGTTCAGAAATCCCCAAATTCAAAACAATAGCCCACTGATTTTTTTTTTCCTGTCTCTTTGTTGTTTAAAACAAATGGTTAAATTATTTGGTTAAATTATTTTGATGAAGAACTAATTTTTGAACATACACTAATATTATATGGGCTGTTAAAAACATGCCTGCCCAAGGACAGCAGTTTCAGGGACAAAAAAACTGCTTATCCTTCACTCATCTTCTCTGTCAAGGGAAGCTAAAAGTTACACCAGCATTCAGTGTGTCAGCCCTGGGTCTGACCTGCTGTTTTTGTGTGTGGCTATTTCCTTCACAGTTTGGAAATCTGAAAGAATTTGAAAATTGTCAAATACACAGTTTCAGAGGCAGACAGAGGAGGAGGAATAAAATCAGTACATGCTTCAGCTTTACTATAGGAAGCTACTAATGTAATTGCAGTAATTAATCTCCAGAAAAACCTGTCAAATAAATTGATAACAAAATGGTGGAGCAGAAGACCATTGGTTGTGGAATTAATAAAATTATTTACTGTATTCTCTTCTGATAGAAACTAAGCCTTTTTCAAGACTTTATAAAAGAGGAACATTGCACATTAATTTGGACTGCTTAGAGACCGTTTTTGAAAAGATTGGGTTGTTGTTTTTTTTTTAACTATATTCCCTGACACAGTGGAACAACCAGCTGTAAATCTATGCTATCTAGTGTTTTTTCTATGCTTTATATCCCAAAGACCTATACAAAGTTCTTTGGGAAAACAAAGCATGCCCAGACAACATCTCTAAATTCTACCTACTGGCATGCAAGAGTATTTTTAGACACAAAATGAAACACGTTTTTATTCCCAGAAGCATTAGCACCTTCTTGACCATTCTCATTAATTGGGCCCAAACTCTGCAACACAATTTCAGGTATGCACTTTGACTTTTGAACAGGTACATGCTGGTTCCAGCTAAATTGACATAATTATCCCTCAAATTAGTCAATCATTTAGCATTCAGCCTGCCATACTCTATGAAGTTCTGACTATTTATTAAAAAATAAATGTGCATGTGAATATGAAGTATATTAAAAAATTATATATAAATGTAAATCTTGCAAGAATAGCTCCAGGAAAACATAAATCATGAAGACTGATAGAAGACAAAGCAATAGATCACATCTGCAGCAAATGTCACTTGACTTTTTTCCAGCTGGCATTCAACCCATAGGACTCTACTGAAGCAGCTGAGGAGCTGCTCTTTATTTTGTTGATAAGATAATATGTATAATTCTAATACCTTTTTATCTTAATGAAACACTGTCAGACATAAACTTCACAATAGATACATATTTTACAATGAGCACATTAAAAATTTAGATACAATTTATAAGTACTGCAGATTTTAAGGAGAAAGCTCTTTGGCTGTTGAAGTACATTGAGTAAAATAGGATTTTTAATGCAAAACCAAGGATTAGTTAAGAACTCAATGTGCAAAAACCACCTGTTTTCATGTAAGGAAATCTAGAATGTCCCTACTGACTCATTCCTTTTTTGGACAAGATGTATGTCCTCAATGGAAAAGAGGAAAAATGTGTATGGGGTGTTGAAAATTTCAGGACATCCCCCTGTAAGTAAAAACGTTCACATTTAGGGGGAATCATTTAGATACAGCTCATGGTGAAGTACATCCAAAAAGAGATTCACTGAAGAGAGTCTTTACTGTAATTTTGGTCTCCTGTGGCTCTGACTCATGAGGGCAGGTTGTGTTTTAATGGATTGTTGATCCAGGAAACTTCAAACAATTTCTGGCATTTGTATTTCAAGAGGGCTCTCTCAATGCCTGCTTGTGTGGATGGACATTTTCCTTTGCACTCCTGTTGTCTGTCATTTGATGTAGAAATAGACAGAAATATAGGATCTGTAGGAAGTCTGTGAAGCAATGAAAGGACTTAAAATAACCAGTGAAAAAAAAGTTGTAGATACAGCCTCACCTTATTTATTGTTGAACTTCTGCCCACATAATTCTTGCAAGGAGCTGTTTTATTGTAATTCTCTCAGAATCCCTAATTTCTACTTTCACATTTTAACCAATAGTCTAAAATATATCCACTTGGCAAATACTGTGACATGCAGTTCAAGAGACACTTGACTTTTAATCAGATCAGGGATATGTTATTTTGTTTTTAAGTGCCTACCCAATCTGCTACTGAATTTCGTATCCTTTTTATTCATGGTATTTATAAATATTTGTTGAACCCAGATAAACTTATGCCTTCTCTCATCCTCATAAAACACTCCAAGAAAATCCTAGGTTTTAATGATTTCTTGAGAAGAGTAACAAATAGCCTGTGACTAGGCTTCTGTATACAGAAGTTCTTTTTCAAACTGTGCTGACATGAAGTGAATATAAACTAGAAATAACCAATTTTAAGACCTCCACTGAGGTTTGTTCTTTGACAGTTGACAGAAAGACTGAAAAATTAGCATTTTGGTAAAATCTTTATTTGTTTAAGATGCCTCTTAGCCAAAGAGACTGTCTGTACAAAAGGATTAACCTATTGACAATGACTTTTTAAATCTAAACTCATTGAATAACAAGTACTGAATGTGTTTACCTTCCTAATGCACTCACAATTCACAATGAAGCAGGCTTTCTTGAAAAGGTCAAAATGTATGAAGACCTGAATTTCAATAGGAAAATATAAAAAAAATCAGAGCTGAATAGAAACAAATTTATTTTATATAAGAATTGGTCAGATTACGTGTGTTTTGGCTGTTGAAATGAATAAAAATCTAAAAAAGGATTTAAAAATACTGCCTTTGCAGACCTTCTAGGTTTACTTGCTGCACATTCAATTGCCTGTGTCTTAAAGACAGCATCCAATCATTTCTCAATTAATCTACTCTACATGAACTTCTCAAGTTCAACTGATCCTAAATCACTCATATGTTCACCACAGCTGTGTGTCCCCTCTGGACAGACAAGTTTAAAAATGTGAAATGAACAATTAGAACTTATTTCAATTTTCTTCTGAGGAACAGTCTCACTGTGTGAGGCAACTACACTTGAAGGGTCATTTTCTGAGCTGTTTCTGAGCCAAGTTCTCTACAAAACTGTTTTATATATTTTACAGTGTAAATTGAAACAAGTTGATTATTCACCATAAGGCATACTGAAGAGATAATTATTAAGATATATCACTTGTCATACACTGAAACTTTTTTTTTAAGATAAGACTGCAAATGAAGCCCTTTAGATTAGGCAAATGTCAGTATTTTGCAGACATCACAATGTGAGTACTATATATATGAAAGGGAACATTTTTATAGAAAACATAAAAAAATGTGATAGAATCAAAACACAACCTTGTGTCTGTAAGACTAAAATCTCCACCACATTAAAAAAATTCAAGCGTCCATTAAGCATTTTTGGCCACATTTACTATGGTCCTTAAATTATACACTGAGGTCAAAAATTGTGTTTAAAATGTTGGCACGGGACCCACATTCAGGTGCATATATTGGGAAATCATGTTTTAAAGCAATTCTTGAGCACTTAAGTCAATTTGAGGCTCGTGAAAACCTTTCCTCAAATCCTTTAGGCAGCATTTTCTTTTCTCAAAACTGCCAGCCTTTCAATACATACAGAATACATGCATCAGGATATTCAGATCTCGACCTGCACCATCACAGCTGGATTATAAATTCTGAACTCCAAATTAACCCATTCACCATTTTATGGTGGTAACAAATGATGACAATTAGGGATACCGTAAGCATCCAAAAGTGGGAGAGACAGGAGTCCCTAAATTAAGTGGGTTTGAGGGTGAGTCAATCCTGGAAGAACTTAATGATTTGTACTGTTGAAAGAGGCCCCTAGCTGCAGACTAGTTTGTTAATTTGGATGCCCTGATCACAGAATATTGCCAGCATTCCCATTGCATGTGAATATGGGCGGCAATTTTGCTCTCTTGCCTTGGCCAGAAGATTCTACTTACCATAAATGAAGACATGACCTTGGTCACATAATCTTTCTTATTTGTGTGTCAAAGTATAGCAAAAAAAATGTTAAGAGTTTTCAATGGGAATCCCCAAACAGTACAGTCTTGTTTAAGACAGACTAATGCAAGCACAAAGTTTTCACTGTACCTTGGGGATTATTTTTTATCTTGTCTGGTTTTGTTGTGTTTGTTTGTTTGACTGTTGGGGAGGGAGCCTGGAGAGGGAAGTTGTTTATTTGGTTTTATTTTAAAGATTTTATAATTTACTTCTTCCCTGAAGATCTTAAATTAAAGGAATTGAAAAAGCAAACTGCACGCTTCATCCTGCTGGCAATTATTTTGGAGTGTTTTTTGCAGAGTAGGACTTTCTACAGCACAAATAAATCTGGCTTCTGTTTCACACAGAGCTTTCTCCAAGGCACCCGAAACAGACAATGCTCATGACACCAGTCGTCACAGCATCAGTGGAGTTTCACCAACACCCATTACAAGTGGAAGGTAAAATTCAGTGATGCTTTGTCCCACATTCTTATGCATGAGTGACCACAGATGGTCACTGCATGTGCCTGCATTTCTGGTGTAATAGAGTAAACATGATAGAAACACTAATTATTGTGTTACTGAAGGTTCTTAAATTTGACAAAGATAAGTGTTTGAAAAGAAGATGGACACAAAATCATCATTATTGTCTTACTAAATATGTACCATAGTCCCCAAAGATACAAGAATGCTAAAGATAAAAAAGCAGGAATAAAAAGTGGTGAAGATTATCCCACTTATAGGAATACAGTAATGAAATATGATATTGCAGATGACTTCATTAAACTTGAAGCAGTGTTCTGTTGAAATAATAGTTCAATATTTTTAGAGAAGTTAAAATGAAGCATATGTGTCTCTGCATGTAACTACACTTAGAGAAAATACACTAACCTGCTGTAAGTACATAGCTAATCACAAGCTTGTCCTTCAGGATATGAAACATCAAGTAAGTTGGGAAGAAGAGCTCAAATTATAACATTATGTAGAACTGAGTTTTTTTGTTTTGTAGGATACAAATATGGATCTTTATATGCAAAGTGAGTCCTGTGCAGAACAAGCTCTGAAATGTAAACTGCTTGAATAATCAGACTGAAGCAGCCTGATCTTCAGAAATGTGATTTGGAAGACAAAAGCTAGAGATTTAGGAGATGACTATTGCAGTGCTAATATATGTAAGCAGCAGTATATCATTGAGAATATTTCAACCAAAGCATGACTTTCCATTAATAGCAGCTGAGACCAAGAGAAATTTAATATACAGTAATGTCAATAGAAGAAACAGATGTAAAAACCATTCCTAGCCATGAAGCACAGATGACAATGTAATAAAACCATGCAATACATGTTTGAAAGCACTGCATCAATTTCATTTATTATTTGGAGACCCACATCCAATAGAGAAATTCTTAAGACCCATTCAAAGTTCTGTAGGAGGACTATTGTTGTGGAAAACAGTGATGTGCTACCATGCACAGAATCACTTTTTTTTTAAAATCTTCAAAATTTTCCATAATTGTCAGGTATAATATTGATTATATTAGAACTATCAGACGAAATGGAAATATCTATAGTTCTTAAAACTACATACTGACTGACTTCCACCTGATAGTGTAAAGCAGGAAAAAAATCCACAGATTAATTTATTTAGGGACAACACTGCATTTGCACATAATCTTACTGACATCAACAAAGGCCTGTTTATGCTTGAAAGTCTAATTCACTAGAAACTGTGCCTAAAATTCACAACTAAGTTAAAAGTGAAATCTGTCTAAGTTATTGTGTTCTTCTTATATGAAAAATTTCTTTAAAAATAGTCAATGAACAACAGATTTTAAAAAAAATAAAGGTGCAATAATGCAGCTTTGGGGGAAAAAAAAATCTCTTTTTTTTTAAACTGGTATTTAAAAAACACATAATTGAGTCTTCCCATTGCATAAATTCACCATAATGCTGAAACTCCATGACATTTAAAGTCAGTAAACAAACTATGAAAACTAAGCATCTGGATTATAATTTAAATGCTAGAAGTAAGCGAATTTCATTTAGGATAAAACCTTTTGAAATTAAAAAGTATGTTCATGTACATATTTAATTGCCCTCTTGTTATTACAGTGATTGCATATTCAAGATAGCTTAGCATTAATTTGGATACCAGTATTGTTTCTATATTTTGTTGCTACATCAAAATAATACGAAAATATATTTTTTCCTTTAAAACCAGTGTATCAGTTGGGATCAATTAGGAAATCAATATCTTCTCTGCTTGTCAGAGGATACATTTTTCAGTAGTTTTGGGGACAGAGAGTAGGATCAGAATAACATAATGTAATGAAATAAAAAAAGCATTCTGTCTTTAACAAATCTTCCTCTGTTAGGTTTTTGTTTATTGATAATAAACAAGGAGAAATGTGAAGTGAATATGCAGTTTCTGACCATTGGGAGCTGTAAGTGCATGTGCAATAGAGCTGCTGTGAACAGCAGGTCAGTTGTGAAACAGCTGAAAGTGCTCGTTTTCCTTGGCTCTCCTGATATGGTGCAATATAATTTTCCCATGATTTTGCTGTTATGTTGTGGAAAGATCAGTTAAAGTGTTGAAATGGAGCATCAGTACTGAAGTTCATACTAAATATTAACAGTCACATTACAATCAGCTATTCAACAGGTAAGGACATATTGTCTTCTGTCACATGTAACCCTCTGTACTCCTACCTTCATGAAATCTTAGGTGTGATGAGAAAAGAGCAAACAAAAGCATTACAGAATACTTCAGCTGCAAAGATTACAGTTAACTCCTAAAGTCACATGTTTAATCTCTATGCTGAAAACATTCCAACCCCCCTCGCAATAAATTGTGCTGCTTTTTTTTTGTACAAGGAGGGCTTAAGAAGTTAATGTTCTTTGTGTGTGTGTTTCTATAGAAATGCAGTAAATCAAAATAAGAGAGAAGTGTGATTAGGAATACCAGGTTTTAAATTAGGGCATTGGCACAATAGGCACGTCAGAAACTCAGTGTAAGGAAAATAATGAGCTGAAAACACTGGTGTCAACAAACATTATATAGAAATAAGATAGTAAATCGCTGCTGGAGAAGTGCCCTGTGTTAAAGAAGGCTTAGCAAATAAGTTACCTGCATCAAGGATTCAAATTCCGAACTTAGATGGAAAGAAGATTAGTGTTAGACCTATAATAGTGACAACTTGGCCAGGTGCAAAAGACTGTGAAATGCTGAGGCAGATGAAGCTGCATGGACAGAAATCAGAGGAGGACTGGGAGACTTCAGTTATTTTTAGTCAGATGAGGCAAATGTCAAAATGTTCTAACATCAAATTTGTTTTTATAAAGGGCACAGTTTTAGCAGAGAAAAGTATCAGGATTTTCTATGCAAAAGAGTGCACGTGATCTTTGTGGTCCTGTGCCTCTCAGTGTCCCTTTTCCTTTGGCTCTTGACAACTGAGCCTTTCCAGCTCCTGCAACTGAATCCTGCTGCAGAGGAAAGGTGCACTGCACAGACAAAAAATACAATTACAGATGAAAAACTGCTGTAATTGCACCATGACATAGGAAAAGGAGAATGATATCCAAGGAAAGTTTGTCTTGAAAACATGGATATAGCAGCAGTTCTTTGGGTGGGATTTGGAAAGAGTGAGTCACTGAAATTTGGTTTCATGCTGAAATGGAAGCCCTGTGCTGGCTATGTTGGATATTATTGTCACCTCTAGCTCTGAGTTAACATATGGACAGGAGCAAAACAGCATTAAAATTGGCTAGTGAGAAAATACAATCTAAAACTAGTTGATCTTAGTTCCTGAGGATGCTAGGGGTATATATTACTGTAGATGAGGTGCACCTTTAGGCACTCCTTTGAAAATTAGATATACTGTTTTACATTGATGATTTCACTTTAAGTACAAAGAATTTGTTACAAACATGGTATAAATCATAAGCTGGCTTGGTTTATTTTATCCAATTCTTTACACGTATATTAATCACATTGTAAAACTGAGTTGTTTCCTTTCTCAAACCCTAACTAAATCTTATTATGTAAATAAACATCTGCTCCTTAAAACACAGCTAGAAAACATTTACTACAGGATAACAGGATTAAAAAGTATTGCAATATTATTTTGCTTTTGCTTTATGTGCTTCAGAACCGTCAAGGTCTGAAAGGACTGAATTTCACTGTGACTGATGTTGCAACTAATATATTATTTCAGATTGTAGGAACCAGAGAAAGAACCAATGTACAACACATCACAGCTATTTATATGTAGCATGTTTAAGGTAGCTACTCCCTTTAAAAGAATAACCTCCAGAGTGATCTGATTACATAGATTTAAAATATCAAAAACACAAGGACACAAGAAAAAGCACAGCTGAACAAGAGCACTTGACTACAATCCAGCTACCCAAATCAGGTACAGAGAAACACACTGAAGTGCACATCTGCAGGTGAATGTGCTTTGTGCTCACGCCTGTTTATCTTACTGAAGTTGTTTGCCAGTGGAATGAAATGATTCCATTTTATGGTTTTATTTTCTGCTAGGAGTTTGCTAAGATGTGGAGCTGGCATTCATCACTTCAGTAATGTCAAGAAAAGAAAGAGAAAAACAGAGGAAAAATGGAAAATGTCCAAGTATTTCAGACAGGGTTTCTGAAAGATTAATGAAACTCCATGTAAAAAAAAACTTCAAAACTGTAGAAGTGGCCCAAATTAAGTAGGAATACAGTAGCTATAAATATGAAATATTTGACTAATAACTATTTCTTAAATTATATGAATATGGTAAAATGACAGTGGTGTTTGCATCCAGTATAGGGCACAGAAATTTGTACAAGATTCCATTATGGGAAATGGTACTCCAAAGCCAAACCTCTAAACAAGAGTCACAGATAAACTGGAGGAGTTGCATGAGACCTGATAAGAGAAGCAGTCTTTTAGAGATTATGATGACAGATGGAAATATAAAAATTTTAAGAGAGAAAAAAACACAAATTCAGGCAGATTTGGAAGTCCTTAACCATGAGAAAAGTACAAAGTCTTTTAAGTGATACTTCTGTTTGAATGAAGGTGAGTGTAATTCATTGTAAAAAATCTAAAGATATATCTAACAGTTTCATTTCAAAATGTTACAGAAATGGTTTCAAGGCTTCCAAACTCAAGATCAAGAAAGATATTATTACAGTTTGAAGGTTACATGCAACAAGAGAAAACAGTGCTGCCTGTTCTGTTACAACACATTTTCTGATATATTTGGGATAGGAGGGCACATAAAAGAAAAACAGAAACTGCTCACAATTCTTCACATTATCATGCATATGCAGCAAACTAGCTCTTTGGTCTATTCTTTATTTCCCTTTTCCCTGGACAGAATGCAGACCATGCAGCTTTCCAGACACAGCAATCCTGCATGATAGACAGAAAAAACCAGAAGAGATGGGACTTTAATCTAATATGCAAGGGGCTGATTCAACTGAATATGAGGTTTTCTTTATTATATCCAGAAAATGTACATGCTTATTTTGAGGACAGGTCGAAATTGTTTGAATTCCCTCAAGGGAATTTTTTTAATTCTATGTCCAGAAATGAAAATGAAGGTAGACCTTGAAATAATTTTTTCCCTCTGCATTTCAGATGGTAAGAGTAAGCAGTACTAAGGCTGAGTATAGACTTTTATAAAGGGTTGGTCAATGTGGAGCATACCTTTGACAGAGTGGTTATTTCTAATAGGAAACAAAATAACTGAAAAATTCCTATCTTATTTATATATAAAAAGGGCAGATAAATAATCAACTTTTAAAATAATATGTAAAGTTGTTTATCTCTCTAAAACTTAATTTCATTTAAAACCTCTAAACACCTACTGAAAAAGGTAGGGTATTTGTTTATCCAATAGCTGGATTTATAAACTCTGAAAATAGCTCTATTTTTCTTTTTTATCTCTTATGCTATTGACAGTAAGAAACAGAAAGCACTTCATACAGTTTTTCTTACACCAGTTAAGGATATAATTTCTACTTACAGACTCAAGTCTTGCTGTGATAATTTTGCACTTCTTTGTATACCAAAATATTTGAAATTGTCATCACTAAGAATATAGTGTTTTGTAGCAGAAATTCATGGTCTCTTTTGATGTTATTTCATAGCTATTGTCCTTTAATACAGCCTTTACTTCTAAGCTATATAACAAAAACCTAGACCACAACATATTAAATTAACACTATCTACAAGTTGTCTCTAACAGGGACAGAATGGAAAGACATTTATTTTTCTGTGAACATGGAAGCATTGTGGTATTTCATTCCAGGTTCAAGTGACATGAAATGCTATGTTTCACAATTATTACAAGCATTTCTTTGGTGAGAAGTAGATGTACAATGTAGTTGTACATCAATATCATGGTCTAGGATCTTGGTTTTTTCTTACATCTTATTTACTCTCAGCAGGATTTCAGAGAGCAGAGTATAACTGTTTCATGAAAACAGTTTTGGTCTTAGTGGTGTTTTAAAACATAAAATCTACAAAACAAACCCCTCATCACCCCATCTGAGAAGATCCCTCCAAAAAAAACCACATTAGAAGGCAAAAATGGAGGTTTATACCACATTTCTCATTGGCAGCATACAGCTGGCACCACTGAAGGATTTGCAAGTGCAGTCCCAAACACAAAACTGAAAAATCCTCATTTCACACTGTGGAGTTATTATCACTAGCCAGCTATTCCAATGATAGTCACCATACTAAAAGTGAACCATTAAAAGACATTATGCGTTGATACAAATCACAAAACAGAAATTAATTTGAAGAGGATGCTGACAGGAGTTTTTTACGGCTGCATGACACTCAGAACATCATGGCTACTCCATCAAATGAAAGAGCAAACAAGATGCTGTAAGCCATCATTCAATTGCCACTGGAAGCAGTGTCCTGCAGCATGTCCAGTGACATCGGCAGGCTGAGGTGAAGGTCATGGTGTAAACTGGCAATTGTGCCTTGGATACTCTGAACACATGGAACCTACAGATTAAATAGTTTTAGTTCTACTATAGGAAACTGTCTTTTTTGACAAGCTCTTTTTCTTGATTTTTGGTAAAATGTGTCTAAATTGGGATGACTTTTTTCTTTCCAAGTTGTTCTTACACACAGCAGAGCACAGCACACCTCCTGTGCTTGCTTTACACATTGTATAAGCCATTCAAGCATAACCTGAAGGGATTTGCAGCTACTTCACATCCTTTATCTCCATCCACAAACCACTAAGACAACTGTCCAGTCTGAGGGAGAACAGACCACATGAAATGAGGGCAGAATATGTCTCAAGTGATTAGAGAAGAATAAAAAATTCTTGAAGCTTATACAACATAACAACAATGCTCCCTTCTCTCTATTTCCTGTCTTCCGTGCCAGAGCATCAAAATTCCAAACTGAACAAAGATGGTTTTATTTTAAAACTCATGAAAAATTTCTGCTAGCAGCCATGCACTCAAAACCTAAATATTCAAGGGAATAGTTGTTTTCTACCTAATCCTGATCAATATATCCACATGAGCTTGAAATAGTGATTAATGGACAGAGCCTTATTTATTTTATGAAAATAGCAGATTCTTAAGGGACTGTGTAGATCTCCCAAATCTATTACCAGAGCCAATGTTTCAAAGGTCAGAAACCAGCTTGATGGCAGCCACAAAGCCACTCCAGCTTAACAACACTACTGCTCATCCTTGTTCAAAATGCTGGAACCCCAAATGATTTCCTGTGCAGAAATTTAAAGGAAAATATTTTTATGTAGAAAATACAGGAGACAGATGAGTCACAGAGGAACAGATAGAAATGGAAGCTGTGGTAGGATAAAATAATGGCTCCATTAAAAATCGTTTTTGAGGTAGTTTTAATCATGAGAAACCTAAAACAGGTATTAGACTTTTAAGTTAGAAGCAATCAAAATCATGTGAAAGTGCTGTAAATACAAACACAACAGATCAGGTCCAGAATTTCAGAGTAGGATTATACATGCTTCAGTACAAGGACTTTCAGCATTGGGATAGTCTTTTGATTATTTCATATTTCATATTTTGCAATGAAGAGTTCTGCACTAGGTAACATAGATATTAAATTGTTTTCTTCATGTCATTTACTACATTTGCCTTGTTTTCTGTATTTACTGTATTTCAGCAGCTTATAGAAAGGCAGAGCAGTGGAAAATACAACCTAAGATTTTTCAGTCCTTTCCACATTGCTTCCAAATACAATTTAAGCCGAGGATTTCAATCCCTAAGGTGTTAAACATCTGCACTCCTTGGACCTTGGAGACCACATGTTCCCTCATATTTACACAATTCCTTTCACATATCAGACCTTATGCTTAAAGCTGAGATTGCCTAAAGCAGTATATTTTCAGGAAGGGGTTTTTAACTTTGTTATTTACTTTTCTTTCTCCAAAGGTTTGTCAGAAAGTGTCTCTACTTTTTTCACAAACTGCAGATCTGGAGGTACACATGAAAATTAGCAATACATAGCGAGATATTGCTTAAGATGCTACAAAGGTTTGATGCTGTTTGGACCCAACCCATCTATTATACAGGTGTTTTGTGCTAAACTTTGTAAATAGGATACATTTCAAAGCAATGGATTAGTCTAACTTACGTTTTAGGTGAAAAATTTGAAGCCTAAAATGCATTTTTGTTATTTCACGCTTGACATGGAGGATTAACAGGTGAGAGACACTAATTTCTAATTCACTCATTTGCAATACCATAGCAAGGATTCCAGCTACTGAGTTATGTAAGTATCAAGAAACTGAGGTCCTGGCCTCCAGGCAGGAAACCTGTGGACACTTCCCAGTTCACCAAAACCTGGTGTTTTTAAAGAATTATCCTTATGAAGACAAAGCCCTTACTGGTAAGTCCCTTTTACCAATTAAATCAATAGACTCAAAAATACACAAAAGAGATTTTTATAAGAGGTAAATGTGATTTATATTTCACAGCATGAGCAGTTAATCTGAGAAACAATAAAGTGGAACTGGTAGGAATAGGTCATTCATTCACAGCCACAATGTACCAGGCTCAAGAAACTGCAGTAAAATACATTTTCTATGGTTTAAATACAAACAGAGTGAAACAGGCACTTGCAGCCTTTACTTTTTGGTATGGGCTTTTTGTGAACACAGCAGTTATTGTACTGTGCAATACAGTTTGCATCCATATCATCATTAGTTTCCAGGTTTCAAAAGCTTTCATTTAAGCTGTTGAAATAAATATTATCTTAAAGGGCAGGACACCAACACCTTAATTTATAAGACAGAGGATGAAAGGATTATTTGATTTTATGACATGATTTACAGCTAAGTGAGATTCTCCTTACACCAGTGAGAGTACCAAAAATTGAAATAAATGGAACTCTAATTTAAAAGAAAGTTGTGATTTCAAAATTGCCAAATAATTAACATAGTCAGAAAAATGAAATATATATTCATTCTGATTACAGTCTTTTACTTATTATGAAGTACCTAGAAAGATTAAATATAGTAACTTTGAGAAAATATAAACCTGTTTTGACATTCATCTCAACATAAAAGCCTTTATCATGGTGGCAGACAAAACACTCTTTCATTGGACAAGAAATTCCATTACACAGATTTTTTTTATACATGTACTAATTTCTTTAGCACGCAAATATGATGACCTATATGCTTTGGCAGACTATTGTATTATTTATTATTAAATTTGCAAAGGGTATTATTAAAAAAGGAGTTTAAATTCACAGCTTCAGGTAAACAAAATAAACTCAAGATGAAAATTCAGTGAGCCTGTGAATTATGTACAGAGGCTTTCAATGCATTTCTCAGTAATTGTAAAATCTGTGGAAGTGACCATAAATAAGTAACTCCACAGTTCTTCTAATACCTTTTCTACAGTGCACAAATAACTACCTCCCTCCTATCTGTTGAAAGAATTTAGGAATCAGAACAATCTGTAGGAGCAGTAGTGGTAAAACCATAGTTTTAAAGGCTTCCTCATTTCAGGTATCCATTTTTACCTGTTGCAGGACTAATTCATCTGTAGTATACTGATAAAATCTGGGATTCATTCAAACCTTAGTCAAAGGAAAGAAAAAATTAGCAACATTTTCCAGAGTTATCATCATCATATCTTTATATAGGATGGTTTAAACTTCTAAAACTTCTAGCTTTTAGCCCTGTGATACACACTGGTTATATTAAAATTTTGTGATGCTTTCATCCAAAAGTTTTGCACAGGATGAAAACCATCATGCCCAAATTACTCTCTAAAACCTGAAAATTCGCTACACAAGTTATTCTTGTACAAATGCTTCGAATTTCTATCTTCATGAGATTTCACTCAGACCCTGAAAAATTTGTACCATTCACAGATTTCAGCATGTTTTAGACATGATGGCATGGCAGTCTAAGGGTCGGACATTATCTGCTTGCATGGTTTGTCCTGTCCAATCTTCCTTTCCTGCAATATTTACCCTAGGATGACGTTTATCTGTGAAAGTTTTCTGGTCTTTAATGCAAGAATTGCATTAAAAGGGGCAGTGGCTGAGTCATGTTTTGTGATGCCTGCTAATTCATGCTTTACTCTTATTTTTGCTGCTAAATGAGGGACACAGTGAATAGGTGGTGAGTGAGCACAAACAAGTGCTGATCTAAGGGAAGCAATTCTCAATGCCTGCGGCACTGAAGAATTTTCAGGATGCATTGTCCATAGCACAATAACAGAATACTTCATTTTGAAACCATGTGGTAGATGCAATTCCTCAAGAAAAAGATATGGGAGTTAACAGAATAGCTGGAAAGTGACAACACAGTAATGTAAAATCATGGTTATTATATAAACCTACAGATTTTAAGTAATTTTGGCTTGAAATTAAAATAATAGTACTGAGTACTCAAAACCTCAGTAGGGATTGTCTCTCATGTCCATGTTAAAAATAGGAAAGCCAGATTTTTATTCAGCTAAAAGTCAATTTTCACAGTGGCTGCTCATTTAAAACATTCACAATTAAGGAGTATTATCCAACTTTTCTCTTGTTCTTTAAGAAGATTAGATGAATGAAATCTATTTTGTCTGGTCTCTTGTAAAGCTACCACATTTATTCAGAACACACAAGAAGTGAGATTTGCAAACACAGTTCCGTGAAAATACATTGTAAAGTTTTAAGTGCCTTGTTGGAATGCAATTTGTACTCTGAGGAGTCTGGAAACTTCAGCTTTAAGAAAGGAAGAAATATTTCCTGATTTATTTGAGACTTGGAAGTTACTTTCAGAAAAAATCCTAGAACTATTCTTACTGTTGCTTTGCTAGAAAAAAATATTTAAGATAGGACCAGGAGAGCATGAAGCTCTGACTAATCAAGCCAAACAGAGCAAGCTAGAAGCAGAGCCCAGGTCAAAAGCCTAAGAGGAATGGAAGCCATGGCTGAAATGAAGAATGTCCATCAGAAGACTTAGCACTGCTTTTAAGTCCCATGATGGAAAAAGAGAACTCTTATATGGGGTCATGTGGGAGACACTTTAAGGAAAGACTGCATTAAGTCTGGATGTGAACAAATCTGTTTCTCTTTAATGCATCAGGTACAGTAATGGTAGAAATGTTTGCAACCTAAAGTACTTTTAGTCCCTTTCAGAATCTACAATGTGCAATACAGTGGAAAACCAAGTGTGTCTCAGAGTAATCTTGTGTGCCATGCTTTCAGGGTGAGCTTTTAAAAGGGGTATACGTGACTTTTTAAAAATGCATGTACAAAATTGGAAGCAAACCATAGATCAAAGGAATGGAACATATATTGCACCTTTCTTTAGAAACCTTGAAAGGTTTGCAGCCTGGTTTTTCCACAGGTTGTTTATGAGACTAGCAAAGCTGGGGGTTGTTATTGCTAGACTGACAATTCCAGGTCTGGGATCAGAGTTGGCTTTGCTCTGAAATGGCATTTAAACTGAATCTGCAGTGGTTTCTAGCCCATGCAAACACAAACTGAGAATCCCTAAATCTCACAAAATATTACACAGTTTACTTGCATTCTCCACATCCCTGAACAGACTCAAATGTAGTGCCCTTTTCTTATTACTTTAATAACTTGAAGGATGACAAAATATATTTTATTATTTTTCTGTCTTTCTGTGGAAAGACATAATTAAAACCCAGTATTTTAACCTCTGAAAAGTAATTAAACTGATATGCAAAGAATTCTTCAAATTTATCCTAAATTTTAAGCAATATAATGATTATATGATGATTTACTGCTAACATTGATTAGGGACATTTCCAGGTGGTTTAAAAATTGCTTACTCTTTATATATAACAAGGATGTGAGGAAGAAAAGCACCATATCTTGATTTATGTTCATTCTCTAGAAAAGGGCAAAATATGGAGTCCATTAATCTTGTCTTTAAGGTAATTTTAGCAATGATTAACAAGTATAACACTCTATATTTTTATGCCAATAACCTCAATACAGTTAAACTAGTGAAATGACAAATATATGACAAAAGAAAATGACATTTTGAGTAAAAAAATTTATAAAAGTCATGTTTCTTTAAACTGAGATATCTAGGTTTAATTTATGGTACTGAAAGATATGGCACAACAGGTCTAATTAGTCTAGCATGTGTTTCTATTTTCTCTTTCAAACATGAGTGAATGGGAAAATGACTAAAGGTAGAAGTTTTCACCACAAAACTGGATTAAAATTCTGCATTAAAAATATTTTATTCTAGTTTCTATATTTTGCTATACTTTTAAAAAGTCACATCATAAATAATCTTTGGTTTATGCTCATGAGAAGAATATAAATACATTTACCGATCCTTATCTACTAATTTTGTGAAAACTTAATAGAAAAAGAATTGTACACTGCTCTTACACACAATCCAACCAGTGTTGCCATCCCTTCTAAACACGGAGCAAATTCAAAAACCCCTTCTAGAAAATATTGTGTCTAAAAATATATTGCAGTGCTCTTGCCACTAAAACATGTGACAGTCCCTATTAGTGGCAGCATTAGGACAAACATGTTGTTTGCTGACCTGGATAGAATATTTTTGCACAGCTAAAGATTTTGCTGTGGCCACCACTCCTTTCTTGTTAAATTTCTACCCGTGCTTCAGCCAGTATGCATTGCTCTCAATGCATCAATGAACAATATTTGCTGGGAGGAAACCCCTCAATTTGAACACAAAATTCACATTCTAAGACTTTGTAATTAATTTATAAGAATAGAACCCTAATATATGCAAAAAACCTTTCTCACAACTGACATTAAAACTATGAACCTTAGTTGACAGTTCTCAAAAAAGGATTTGCTTCAGTAATTGGCAAAGAAATTCACAGAAATTCACAGAAAATGCAGCTGAAAATAAGGAATTCACTTTTAGAAAATTCTAAATTTATTACAGAACATTCGCAAGCAAGTTACTTGATAAATTATTTACTGTTTTACTGCCAAACATTGAATAAGACTGTATCTATATGTACTGAATAATAAGCTACACGACACTTCTGCCATTATTTAATTGATAAAATGAGCACTCAGGAAATGATCAGTCTTTTTATGTCAAAGTGCTCAGAGTAAGTGATGGCGATGATGACAAAGATGACAGATATTTTTCTCCCTTTTTAGTATTAGTTTGACAATAACAGCATCCCCTAGATTTATGAAATGTGACATCATTAAAATACCAATATTTCATCATAAATACTTCCATTTAGAAGAGATTCAAAAATTGTTTATGTCTTTCCACTGAGGGCCTCAGATATAAATGACACTGAAATTAAATTTATAAATTATATAAATTTCCTAGCAGAGGCAGGTATTCTAACATAAATGGAGCAATGCCCTAAGCATTAAGCTCAAATGCTGCTTAAAAAAAAAATTACTCAACTGCTCAGGGTCCCTGGTATCCTGTATCCATGTTCATGGGCTCAGATCAGCTGTGCTTAGGAATAGTGGAGCTCACAGTCAGAAGATCAAATTTTAGAGCAGTTCATCATTAGATGAACCCTGTTTAGAGCACATGATCACCTTTTAATTAACATTATTTTGCAGCTTGCAAGGGTTTTCTGAGAGAACACTCAAAGATGTAAGACTCTGCTTGGTGTGGATATTTCACCTGCAGCTCTGGAACATTTTCTACTGTGCTAAAAAAATAATAATAATTTTTAAAAACCCCCAAAACAACAACAAAAATCAATCAATCAAACAAACAAACCAGCAAAAAATACCCCGAAACAAAAACAAAAACTATAAAAAAATCACATTTCCCCTGAGGTAGAAAAAACATGACTTTGTCCTCTAGGTGGGCACTCGAGACATGGAAACCAGTCTGTAGTATCCATGGTCCAAGAAATTAATCCTCTATTTTTAAATTGGCTAATCTAGGTTTAAGAACCTCACCACAAACCTTCAGTATTTCCTCTGTGAGTGACCTGAAAGTCCCCATCTTGTTCTGAGCTGGGAAATGAGAGAGGGCCCAGGGTCACAGCTTGCTGTGATATCCACTGCGCACTCCTCTGCCCTAAGCTCTGTGCCACGAGTTACGTGGCCTGATCTGGCCATAAGATGGGCCAAATAATACTTGTTCCTAAGTCAATTATTTGAAAATAGAACTAGTAATGTGAGAGTTTCTGTGATACTGTTGACTTCGTAGAGAATTGAAGTGTTTGTAGCATCTGTAAAACTGATGGATTGTTTCTCATAGAGCCAGCAGTTCTATAGCAAATACAGCTTTTATGGGCAGGAAAGCAGCAAGGTCAAACAGCTGTGAAGGGTACACTGGAAACACAACTGACTTCCTGGGGAATAATCCATGCCATGGAAACTACTGTTTTTTTCTTTGAAATGAGACTATAAGTGAAAATATAAAAAAAAAATCATCTACTCTTTTTTAAGAAACCTAAGACGTACCTAAGTTGAACAGAAAGGCTCACAAAAATATTGCAAGGTTTTTGGTTTGCTTTTAAAGAGGATTCAGCAGAGATAAATTCTTTTCTAATAGGATACCACAATCTAAAATACATGCTCAGGACTTCCCAAATGTACAAAGAATACTCAGAGTATCTGTGTTACCACTGCTAAAGTTCAGAAATTACAAAAACCAAAGAGGAAACTGTGTTTATTTATCTACTCGAGCATGAAATAATTACAATGTAAGAAAAAAGCAACAGTCATTTGAATGTTACTTTTTATTCTCATCTCTCTCTGTTCTCAGTTCATATTTTTGTCATTGAATTGTCAAGGAAAAAGGAAAATAAACTCCCTCAGAGGATATGCTTCTCCATAGTATAGAAAGTATCTAAAGTTATTTAAAGTGAAAGTCTGTTTAAAAATTCACTGGCAAAAAATGCCTGATAAAATATAACTTTTAATTTTGAAACTACATCAAATAACATTCTAGCAGAGCTAAGATGTGAAAAATCACACGAGTTTATGATACAGTCTAGTTTAAGACAATCTTTGGTTCTGATTACAGCTTGTCATCATAGAGGAAACATTGGCTGTAACAGTAAAACGCAGGTCTCTTGTCAAGCTAGGAAAGGTGGCTTGACTTTGGCTTTTGCCCAACCAAACAGTAATAATTGAAGTGCTAGAAAATTGTGTTAAGTAAATATAAAACTAGATAATTATTACAGACCTCTGTTTAACTCCTGGTTTTGTTTGTCTTCCTGTGTGACCTTCAATGAGGCAATTAATCTCTTTCTGTATAAAACTGTAAATAGTTATCTGAGAAGGTCTATGGGATACCAGAAGGCGTATAAACAGCTAGCAGCAAAAAGTGACATAAATTATGCATCTGTTTTGTGAAAAGCTTGCCTCCATTTGAGTAAATAGAGCTTTTTGGTCTGAATTATAGTGTGTGCGCAGTATTTTCTTTATAATGAATTCATTTTATTCACTAAATGCATTACATTACTCAAACACCAGGAAAATGGTGTCAACCATACCTTCCATCATTTATGATGAAATCACAGTCACTCTAATTAAAATCAGAGCTTTAATACTATTCCTAACATCTTTTTAATATGTCTCTTTAAGGTAAAGTGTTACCAGACCTCATACTTTGACCAAAAAATGTGCTAAAATGGAGAGAGTTCTAAGTCTACTTAAACCAAATTTCACATTTATCCTTTTACTTGGATAACCCCACTTCAGGTAGTCTGTACTGGCCTTTTCTCAGTACCACGGTAGGTGTGAGCTCCTCCCACAGCTTCTGCTCCATGAGCACCCAGGACTGCTTGGTGTGGAAGGCAGTAATTAAAAATCTGATTATAAACAAACCATGTAGCAGAAGAGTGGTGCAATGACAGTAAAGTATTTCCTCCTCATTAAAATGGATATAGTTATTTTCAAAATCATTCATGTCTAATAGGTTGCCTTGCTATTTAAAGAATCTTAACTCTGCCATGATGTCATTAAAATAAATTCATAGAACTTCTTTCCTATCTCATTTAGCAACAAGATGCAAATGTAACTAATGTTTCCTTGAAAACTGAGAAAAATATAAGTACAGTACCTAATCAACATCAGTAATGTTATGCTGATAATCACTCACTATTAGTCTGAAATTACTTCAGCAAAATAAACAAGCACCTTTTTCAGTTTGCAATGCAGTTTAAGATAACTTTCAAACTGAGAAACATTTTAGCTAAGAGGTGATGAAAACCAGATTCAGATTTCACCTTCTTCCCACACATACTCCCAGGCCAGATTCTTGCATAAGCTCAGTACAAGAAATTAGTGAAAGCAGCTGCAGTGTGTTAAGTGCCTAAATAAAAAAGTTACGATTAAACACCCCTATATAATCATGGTTTTATATGTATATATATATGATTGATAGTTTCTGAATAAAAAATAGTTGTAGAAAGTTAAGTAAGAGCAGCAGTATTTACAGGAAAAGTTCTATTTTGCTGCAGAATAGGATATCAGCTACTTCAATGAACATCTTACATGCAACAAAAGTCTCCTAGATCAGAGAGAAAAGTTTCCATTGCCTACATTTCTGTTACAGATAACCTAAATGAAACAATTCTTTATCTGTTAAGAAATTCCCTGTTCCAAGTTGAAAGTAATACTACATAGCAATAATCATTAGCATATAAAAATGAGGAAAATAAGAAGTCAGATATATAAAATATTATTTATCTCACTACAAATCTGATACCAAAAGTTAGCAGAACATCCTAATTATCCTTTGACTTTCTCTGAAGCTTTTTTAAATAGAATAAATATTCATACTGATAGTTCTTGATTACGTTTGGCAACAGCCCGGTATGCCCCAAAAATCCCAAAACACCAAAACAACAAATAGAAAGCATGGGAGCATTTTCAGGATGTTCTAATATGGAAGTAAATTATTTACAGAGCCCTGTGCAGACTCACCTTGAATACTTCCAGGGATGGGGCATCCACTACCTCTCTGGGCAACCTGTGCCAGTGTTAATCATTCTTTTATTGTATTTCTTGATGATATGGCAAATATTTAACAACCAGTTTCACTCTAAATCCAATGTAACATAGGGAGGCTGGGTGTCTGTGCTTCCAGACTCCTGTTGCACAGGAGGGCAGGAAAAACTCACAAGGGCCATTTCTGGGTAACTGACTGGGAGCTGCTGTAAGGTTTTTACCAGATTGGGCAGTACAGTTGTTCTTAAGAGAACTAAGATTATATTTCTGGACCAGGAACCTGAAAGGCTTGTCCAACCAACATGATTCATTTCCATTCAGGCAGTTTCACTGGATGAACATCAATATGTTCAACTACCATATATTAACATCAGTCATCAACAGTTTAAAATAATTCAGAAGTTTGGCTCCCTGTTTCTATCAGATACAAGTCTGTCTATAATTACATTTTTCTACAAAGCATAAAACAGCATGCAAAAATAACTCATGGCACTCAAACTCAAACAGTTTTGAGGTAACCCACAAGACCTTTTTTATATGAGATCCTGAAATTAGGTGAGAATTTAGAACTTCCTGCCACTATCAGTCATTTCTGGAAAATCTGGATCGCTAAATCACTTGGTTCAAAAAGAACTTTCTGATGGATATAAAACTCAATGCATTTAAGATTTATTTTTCAATTAAAAAAAAAAAAGCTGTGGTGCATAAACAGAATAATTTAGTACTACTACTACAGTACAACAATTTTTTCTATTAAGATATTATTGAAAATGCATTGCTTGCAATGAAACCCAAACTACTGAGAAACAAATGCTTGAAAGACACAGACAGATAAATGTTTGAGTGTTGTTACTGTTATATCCCCCATGACACTTGAACAGGAAGCTGTTGAAAACTTCACAGCTGCACTTCTTAACTGCCCATAAGCATTCATACTCTTGTTTTGCTACAATTTTCATGCCTCTGATTTCACTCAAGTTCATCCTTCTTTGCACTTGAGTCTTGCAACTGCTGTGCTCCAGATTCAAGTCTCAGTCAAACCATGAATGATCCTAGGGTTTGGTAAGGATTTTAAACTTCAGTGTGCTATAGGAGACATATAATTCAAAAATAATGCACTAGAAGCCGGTTGATTTTATTAAACCATTTTCACTAGACTTGCAAGTTTCCTGACTTTTCAGCTCTAGCCTAGCCAATAAACTTCCTTGTCTGATTTTTACTACTCTGATTAATTCCTCAAAAACAATGAGACTTGTAAATGTGCAAAGGCAATGAATTCTGGTACCCTCATGTTTCTTTGCGACCCATACTTGCTTAGATTACTGAATGTATGTGAAGTAATAAATCTCAAAAAATTGTTTATCAGGAGGTGTAGAGATCAACCTGGATGTTAAGCAAGCATAAATTATCTTGAAATAGAGAATTGCCACTAAACTCCTAGTAATGGATGATCTGCATTTTTTGCTCTGGTATCTTAGAGATTTTACCAATGTTAATGAAATCTAGTTCCTACTCTAAAATTAATCCCTTTTTACCCTATACCTAATGTGAAAAAGCTTTTTATTAATTTGACAATCAATAGGGATTAGGGCTTTTTAGTATCAATTTTGCTATCTTGGTGTACGTCAAATCCAATATAAGTTTATACCAAATCTAACTGAAAATCATTATCCAGTTAAATATCCTTTATTTGTTGCTTTTCCCATGCCCACCAGGAATGCATAGCTGATATCTTCACAATAGATAAGGAACCGAGCTTGGCTTAGGAATGGTACAAATCCAGCTGTTGGACAAAAGAAAAGAGAGAGCAAGAACAGAAGAAAGCAAGGCTGAGGTGAGTGGGAGGAGAAGAGGCAGAGAAAAGGAGAGATATAAAAGGTGGCTAAGGAGGTAGGTCTTCTCACTCATTACAAGCAGGAATATGTCAATACCTGGTGGCTCTCCAGATCTGACACAAATTCCAAAACTGAAAAGCTATTTAGGTTTCCTATTGCCCAGCTCAATGCAATCATGCTGTTATTTTAGGTCGACTGAATTGCACCAGTTCAGTCTGCCTAGAAATCACCATGCTTCTGCAACAGGCAATGTAATGGCTCTTTCAGGAAAGAATTTAGACTGTTTCATCTGTCCAATGCTCCTAAGATGAACACCTTTGAGATAGCATTAAGAATAGTTAGCACAAACATGAAACTCCAGTAAGCGCACAAATGTCTTCACAATTAATACAACACTGCAGTGGTGCACCACAACTCAAAATCACCACATTGCTGCTTCCTCACTTCCAAGGGGTGCCATATTAATTTCTATGGCAAAAGGAATTAATTTACTAAGCAGATGAGAAGAAGTCTGTGCATGTTGTCTACCTGGTCTTTACTAAAGAGTTTTTCTTGTTTCCCAAAGCATTCTCTTGGAGAATGCCTTGGATTGGAATATTCTTCACCACTGGATGGCTGACTAACAACACTCAAAGGAGGCTGGAGCCTGCTGGCTGTTGGTCTTCTCTTTCAGATGATAAATGACAGGATGAAACGGCCTCAAGTTGTGCCAGGAAGGTTTAGATTGGATATCAGTAAAATTGCATTACTGAGAGGGTTGCCAGTGTACTGATACCACAGGCAGAGGCTGCCCAGGCAGTTGTGGAGCCACCATTCCTGGAGGGATTTAAAAGATGTGTGGATTTAGCACTTGGGGCCATGATGGACTTGGTTGTGATGGTTAATGGCTGAACATGATGATTTTAGAGGTTTTTTCATACTAAATGATCTATGACTCTAAGTCTCCAGCTCAGCTGAGTTCTTTGTTGAAAGTTAAGTCTTATCAAACTACTGACAATCTAATGTCAAGTAACTTGATTGTTGCCTATTTTTAACTCTCAGGTCTAGGTTTATCCAGATAAATAAATTCTTCAAACACTGAGAGTTTTTGAAGTCTAGAAAGTAGCCTGTTAGAATCAGTGCTAAGATTTCTATTTTCTTCAGAGTACTTCAGACCAGACCTTTGGTTAACCTGAAACACACCAATACAGAGATGTCAAATTGTATGAAGTCTAGGATTTAAGTGACCCTTGTGAAATCTCTGTTATTTGGCAATCAGATATAATGGGAATATCTATCAATTGCTGAGAATTTCAGTTTGAATCAGGTAGTCTCTGCTCTGTGTTATCATTTAATCTGAATTCCCTTTATCTATTAAATGTCTGCTAGTCTGAAGACTAAAGATTTAGAGTTTTCATTTTATGGAACTGCTATTTTCTAGTCAGGCAAAAAAGTAAATAATTAAGAGATTACATTTATGGGTAACTCAAGCCTTCAAAATGTTTAATTGAGGGGAATAGTGAGAACTTTCTAAGGTATACTGGATGGGAAAAACTCATACTGCCAAACTCATGCTACATCCATCAAAGTAAGAAAGAAGTTAAACAGTTTTGGTGTTTGTCATCACAAGTTATGTAGGTAATACAGATCCAATGTGTTGTATCTTTCGATGGGATGAGGCAAAAAGAAAAAAAGGCTATATATATAAGTATATATATAATGTGCACATACCTGTGTTTTATATATATTATTTTGGGAATAAAGAAATTTGAAAGGAATTTTTCTGAAGTGGTTGGTGTGAAAGCAGCTATAGGATAAATAGGTGAGTACCTATATCATGCATCATTGCCATTTTTATTTCCACTAATGCTAACCATATGGATTTTGTTAGAATGGGAAATTCTAACAAACTAAATATAGAGGCAAACACCCTCATCTAGAGAATGGCCAAGGTGACTTTCTGCATTTAATGATATTTGAATTATGTGACATTTTGGATGCCAGAAAACATATAAATCACAAACCATATATTGTTTTGAAACAAGATAGAGATAGGTAGGAAGTTCATAAACAGAGCACTTTCCCTGTGGCTTTCTGCCATTTCTGTAGTGCTGTTAAGAAGCCTAGGAACACCAAGAAATCATGAAACAACCAGTGTTTAAGGATTTGTCTCTGCTAGCAAAGGTTTTTGAGTACAGCTTCTCAAACAGCTTTAAACACATATCACAACTTAAAAAATCAAAAGCACCAATTCTGGTGGAAGCTTTTTCTCAAGTAATCAATTTAAGAATCTTGAGATAGTCTGAAGAGCTTTCAATACTGACAAAGAACTGTGTAGTGACTGACAAATCCTGCACTGAAAAAATACACCAAAAAATGCAAAGTAGACTCAGTACCTCCATGTACAGGGTCAGGAAGCCTCCCTGCCTTCATTGAGAGGTCTCTGCTGGCAGCTGAGGAAGGCACAAAGAATTATGTACTCACCATATCAGATTTACTTAATTATGGATATACATTAACAGACTACCCATACTTTGGCTAAAAAGTGAAGACTGAATTCACTGGGTGGAGGAGAGGCAGAAAAATCTAATCCAAGTGCCTTTACTTATCAGTTTAATAGAACTGTAACTTTTGAAATAAAAAAACCCCACATTTGCCATAAAAGTAGCTGCTGTGTTATCTTTGTGACAGACCATTTCAGACATACAATGTAATATCTGTGTCCTTATTCCCTGAATTAGGATCATCAATTCCTTAGCTATTGCCTAGAGTTCTTTTGAAAGTAGAAAGCTTTATTTTCCCATTACAATTTTATACCAGTTTTTAGAGGCAGAAAGTACATGTTTTAAATCTGAGGTGTTTTCTGAGATTCCATTTCAGAACTTTGTTTCAAAATGCTGACCAAGTGTCCCATGATAAAGATCACACCTTAAGGTAAATTGGACAGGGGACTCCGAGAAGAGGTTAGTGTTGTGAGGAATGAGTGAATATATCTTCTACTATTAAAAGAAAATTAAATTAAATAGATTAAGTGATGATCATATAGAAGTTTCAGACTTCTTTGACAAAAGATATCTAGCATCCAGTACAGGGTATTAAGAGGGTGCAAATGCTCAGCCAACTTCAAAAGGGTAAACACCACAATGATAAAGAATTTACTTACCATATTCAGGTTTTGACTCAGGAATGTGTATGGCAGAAGCTCATTGCAGTGTGTTTCTTGTTAATGGTATGTTCTGTTATTGCCCAAGTTCATGTTTTGGTCCAAACTATCGCCCTGCCAGACCCTCCCACAGCACGCTGTCAATCTAGCCTGAGTCCCCTGTCAATCCTACCTTATCCCCACCACATGCTTGGAATTCCACTTCGGAAATCCCCCAAATTTTGATGTTCGATTAGTCCATGTGACCCAATTTCCACCTCCCTCACTGGACAATGATTTTGTGAATCCTGCCTTTTACCCTCCCCAGGATGTCTCTGATCAGCTGATGCTTTGTACCCTCCCTTTGAACCGCCTCCCTATTTCAGCTGTTGCACGCTCACATTTTCTGTCTTTTGCCCCCAAGATTCCCCAGAGCAATAAATCCTCTGTTATCCCATGCAAAAGATCTCCCTCTTGTCCTTGTCTCCTCAGAGTACAGACTGACAGCCAAAAAGCCACAGAGCAAGTGCTCTAGTCACACCTCGGGTCATCCTGCTCTGGGGTGTGACCCACTCCTGGAGCAGGCCGAAGTGACAGAGCCAGATAAGCTCCAGCCCATGTGTTAGAAGTGAAGATCAACCAAAGTTTCCAACCAATCTCTTAACCTTCCTTACATATTTGGCTATATTTTAGTGTTTTTTTCTCCTCAGATTCTGCCTTATTTTCTAACTATTTTCACTTTAAGTTTTTTCAGGATGTCCCTGCAGGATGGAGCTGTACCAACCAGAGCTCCCCCACGGACATGCTCAAGGTCTCGTGTTCTGAGGATTGTTTTTACTGTTGCTGTATTTTTGTTTTGTTTCAGTAGCATACTTCTTACCCATCAGATTCTAAAGAATTATCTTTTATGCAGTTAAGATGGCTGTGTCATGTAAACAACCTCAGCCCTAAGTTCATGACAAAGATAAGATTTTTAAAACAAAATACATGGAAAAGTCATAGTGCATTCAGGATCAGATACCAAATTTTCCCCATCTAATCAGTAGCTGCCATAAGATGATATCAAAATATGTGAAGCTGAGGAAAAAATAGAGAGATTTCTAAGAAATCACCGATATTGTTGAAATATTTTCAAATATAGGAGTGGGAAAAAAAACCCCCAACTTCTAGAATTAAAAATGCTTTGCTTTATTTAAAGAAAGAGCTAGAAAATGAAAGAACTTGAGGTTGCATCAAGGTAGTGTGTTCTCTGTAGTTAGAGCAATAAAAAGGAAATGTTCATAATTTTAGTCTGCATAATCATTATAGCTGACCATTCAAGCATAAAAGTGGATTTTCTGCTGGAGCAACAATTTTAGTTTCTGTTTTTCATCATAAAACTAATTAAAAGTAGAGACAGGTTGAATTGTTAAGAAAAAAATTTGGGTGTATTTGAATCCTGGCTTAGCCACTAAGGCAGTATATCACCAAATACTATTCACTTTCCTTGAGTTTAAGTTATGCCTCAGAAAAAGCTCCAAAATTTAGCTGGAATAATTTCAGTATCCCCCAAATTATCCCAAAATATGTTTTTCCCCCATTATGACTTTCTAAAAAATTTCCTTTTTTTCTCTTACAGTTGATGAAAGGCAACATTCCAATGTTGATTTTCCGGGTTGATTCAATTACTGCAAAAACCGTAGAAAGTGTTCAAGACAATTTTATGAAATGCGTACAAACCTCCTCTTAAAAGCTTGCTCTGAAATTCAGCTGTGTCACAGCCCCATTTCAGCACACATAAAACTAATGGGAAAATTGCCTGATATAGAAACACAAGCCTTAACTCTGGGTAGCCAAAATGTTTTAAGATGTAATCCACCAAGCTTTCTACTTATTTACTCAGGCATGTGGGTGTAACTTGAAGTATTTTCAGGAGGAAAAAATAAATGGAAGAGACAGCTGGTACAGCAGATAAGCTATATCAAAATTTAAGAGAAATTTTAACATGAAGTTAATGGATGGCAATTGAGAACAGTTACCAAAGACTTGATAGAATATAGATCTGGAGACCAGGAGATGGGCTAATGGACCATAATTTTGCATTTCACATTTCTAGAACTTCATATCCAAAATGCACAATACACAATAAACATGAAAACACACACATTTAGAATCCTTCATAATTTAGTGACTAGCTGAATGTCCCCAGACAGACAAGCATGAGTGTAAATTTGTCTGTTTAGTACCTGGTGTGCTGGTGTTACCTCCTGACACCTGACCCACACATCAGCCTTGCCTATGTGTTCTGACAGTCCTATCAGCCACAAGTCACAACTACTTGAAAAGATCTTTTGAAGTGGGTTGAAACAGTATTTACCTGAAAACTTGTGCCATTATTTTCAGATTTTATACTGGGATTATGCAAACACCTAATATTCACCTTATGGGAAGCATATTATTTTAATAAACCTTCTTCCTCCTAAATCTTAAAGTTGTCCCTTGGCAAGCCAGGAATTCATACTCCTGTCCAATTTCTAATTTAAAGATGTGTCTCTAAAGTTAACATTCTATTCTGCCTAAAAATATTTGGGTTATTTTTTTTTTGGCTTTTTGAATTTTTTTTTTTTAATTCCAGAGTTGAAAACCATAGGCAATTATTTAGTCATAGTATTCTATGCAAATGTTCCAGAAGCTGGATGTTAATTTGACATTTGTAATATAATATTTCTGGTGCTCAAGTCACACAGTCATTTTATAAAAATCAGACAAATACTGTGTTATCTACTATAGAATTAAAAGTTCAAATACATTTCTCCTAATATACTCCTTCTCCTAATCCTAGGTTGCATCCTAGTAAAGTAATTTAAATTCTGAAGAAATAAGTATCAGAATATAAATCTAAATCTTTATAACTAATTCCATGACTAAAATTGCTCAAAAAGCAGGATTTAATTTTTAATAAACCTGTCTATAGATATATTTCGTTATATATTCAAAACTTCCTGGCATTTTTATAGCTTTATTTGTCATTGCTACAGATTGTTGCTATAGACAATACAAAGAGATGCTTTTTTTCATAGATCATCAAAAGAAGTTATTTAGATTAAGACAACATAGCAACTACAATTGTAGAATCAAACAATATTTTTTTTTCCACAAAGTGTATTGTTTAAGTTATGCCCAGGATCATCTACAAACTTAGAGATGTACATTTTAATAAACAGTTATTGTATGCCAATGAGATTAAGGGAAGGATAAAGCACTAATAAAGCACTAAAAAAACCTGAGAAATAAAAACAAATGTAGAAATAAAACACTACAATTTTGCAGCTTGGAAGAAGAAAAAAAAGATTCAAGAAGTATGGCAAACTGTACATGACTGAGGAGAATCAAATTGATTGCCCTAATTACTTTTATGCAAAATTATCTTTTCAGTACAGAGTATGCCCATTAATTTTTACTAATGAAATTAAGCTTTCTCAATCATCTGTATTTATACATCTGTTATGCTTGGTGCTGATCAATAATGGCCACACAGCAGTGAACATTATTAAAGTCCTTGAATATCTGGCCAGAGCTTTCCTGTAAATCTCCAGTACATTCCCACCAGAAAGACTGTAAATGGAAATATAAACTGAAAGGGAAGAAAAGAAAACGTTATTATTTTGTAACATAACACTAACTCAGGTTTGTTGCACGACATTATCTGCAGTGTTTTTGGAAGGCTAAATAGACAGATAACACTTATAGCTATGCAGTGTCAAATAACTGAACAGAAGCTCAGGCTTTAAACCTCCAGAAGGAACACTCCTGGCTCAGGATGGGATCCTGCAGCATGATTATTCTTTCACCTTGATTAGCACAATAGCATATTTGAGCAGGAGGTGACAGATAGATAAATCCATGGTCTGATTCACTACAGCTAAATTCTCTGCTCTTTCTTAAAGCCAGAGCATCCAGAACATGAAAACTTTTGTGGGAATGGAAATTTAGAGTTTACTCTGAAATTTTGAAGTTCAACTATACAGACCAAAATATGCTAGGAAAATTGTATCTATGGTTTTATTTGTTCAATATCCATATTTTTCATACTCATGTCAGTCATTCCTTTAGGTACATGCACAACAAAGGTCTGTCCTATATCTTGTTAAATAAACAGACATTTGTACCCAGTAATATTTTACATGGCAGGTGAAATTGGAGGCATGTTTAGAACCTCCAGTCATATAGTTTGCCAGTTCAATAAAAAAATAACTTTGTTAACTCAAGTAAGAAAACTAACATATTATTATATTCCTTCTAGCAAAAAGTGAATCCATAGTCATAGAGGAGTGAAAGCTTAGGCCTTGTGTGGACCAGTAAAGACCAGTGCTCACAGACATTACTGGGATTAACCATATTCCATCACTAAAGTAGTGCTGCATGTCAGCTTGTAAGACAAGCACCTCTACTGTGTTTAATTATTAAATTCAAGAGACATTTAAATAATTCCTATATTTAGCTTTTCCATACCATTTTTAGCATTCAGTTGCCAAAAGTTCCTGATCTGTGTTGCTCAATTTTGGCTTCTGCCTAAATATCCCACTGCTCTCCTGGCTGTCAGTAAAGGAGTTTGCTATACTTTCCAGCCTGAACAAATAACAGCCATTGTGTTCAGCAGCTTCACTGAGCTTTCATGACTCAACTCATACTAGTATCTATATATCTATATCTATATCTATATATCTATATCTATCTATCTATCTATCTATCTATCTATCTATCTATCTATCTATCTATCTATCTTTATATCTATATATCTATATCTATATCTATATATCTATGTCTATCTATATCTATATATCTATATCTATATATCTATTAGACATGCATTTATACATATATAGGCACACAGATGCATGAATATACATACACATATGTGTCATCTCTTTTACAGAAAAGGTATAAAATTTCCTATTGGTGGCCAAATCTTCACTGTGCTCAGGTTTTTGAGTACCTAACAATCAACTGCTGTGAAGTTGTTTCTGAGAAAATACTGAGTCTGCCTGGTTCCTCTGTGGCTTCCCAGCTTCAGTAGTGCCAGCCAGCCAGTGCGAAGAGACAGAATGTCTCCAGACAGCCTGTAAATGCCATCTCCATAAAAAGAACTTTGCCAAGTTAAAAAGAGATGAGAGAATCCCATTAGGTTACTAACGACCATTTATTTCCCCTGCTGAGATGCAGGAGCTTCCTCTCAACCTCTTTGCCCAGCATAAGCTTGGACTGAAGTGCTTTGAGCACAGCTGTCTTCACCTCACAGGTACTGGAGAAATTAGTGTACTTGTAACAATCAGGTATGGTTTGCATCTTTTATGTATCAAGTGGTAGTGAAAGATTTGAGACTGAAAGTTATAAAAGTTAAATCAAGCAAGATTATTTCCTATCCATTCTTACCCTGGCAAAAGTTGGAAATCAATTTTCACAGCTTCTAGATTTTTTTTTTTTTCTAAATACTCCTGAGCAGGTATTTTACTAGCTATTGAAAGCAGGATCTGCTGCTTTCCTCTTTTTTTCGGTTTGAGGTTGTTCAGATACCTGTGTTTATCTGGACTGGACCTTCTGCACAGGCCAAGCAGAGCCTTGTCATTAGTTAGGGTAGTCAATAGCTTCATAGGCTATTTCTAATGAAATACTGCAGAGTGGAGCCACAATTCCAAAAGCACTTACCATCAGTTACTGAGATGAAATATGAATGTGTTTCTTTATGATGACATTTAATGACTGTCAAACTTGTGATCTGACAATTGCTGTCTGTTTCCCTTCCTGTCCCTGTTCTGTAAAAAGAAATAGCTGTATAAAAAAAAGGTCATAAATGTGTGGATGACCAATAGATAGTAGGTGATAAGAGAGAAATAAGTATTATTTCACAGTAAAATATGCATTATGCTAGATACAGTGCTCTCCAAGAAGCTGTTAGTGCTCTAATTGAATGCTGAAAATGAAAAATAGACCCTCTATGTCAAATAAGAAGACCTTTCCTTCAGCTCATTGCAAATACCTCTCTCTACAAAGTAAAGCAGGTCCCTCATGAGACAGATGCCCATTAGTATTGCAGGCAAGGCTAACTTATTTCAAAATGTATAAAATACACAGCAGTTGATAAAATACTCTGTCTTCAAGGAGCAAAGTTAAAAGCTTTTGTGCTATAGCAAAGCATTCAGATTTTCAGAAAACAAATGAGTTACAAATGCACCTCTTTGGAAGTTGGAAGTTCAATCCCTCTCATTACAGTTCTTTATTCTTAAAAATAAACCAGAAAACCTTATATACAGCCTGGGAGTGGCAGGGGGAATGCTGCTTTTTGTTAAGTCATGGGAAGTTCCATATATCTACAGTGAGAACTGAATCAGTCCACACAGAAATTATTTGATAATTAAAGTCAAAAAACTGCAGTCACATTGGAGCTACCTCCTTAGCACCTTCTTCTTTATGGAATAAAGTGAGTGGTTCATTCAGCTTTGTTTTCTCACTCCTTCCTCTCTTCCATATAAATAGGGACTGTCCTCCATTCCTTCTCAAGGTCTCGTCTGAGCTGTGTTTAAGTCAACAAGAACATCCACAGTCCTCAGATCACCTTGGATGACCCTGCAAAACTCTGTACAATCATGTCAAACAGAGCAAAGCCCAAAATCATCTGTGTAAAACTGGGGAGCTCAGGAAGAGCCAATCCAGTAAAAGGGGCTTTTGGATTCCAGCACCACAACTCCTTTTACTGAAAATATTTCGGAAGTTAAATTAAAGCTGACAAGCTCCGTGAAAAACAAGCAGCTAAAACTGGCCAATCTACTAAGCTTAAAGTGAAATAGGTGCACTTCTGCTCTTACTGTTCCTCCAGAGATTAAGAAATCTTCTTGAACTATTTATTGTTCGGTATTATAATTTACAATATGAGCTTCACCAACATTCCAAAAGAAGATAAAAAAAAATAAAATAATAATAATAAAAAAATCCCTTCAGTGCCTTTTTAATGAAATAAAACCTTTTCAGAAACACTAAAAACCATAGAAATTAAGTTGCATTGAACTCTCTATCTGCAATGCCTACTGGACAGGAGAAAAATACCCATCTATACAGCCCTCAGTCACAATAAAATTTAACTTTATTTTTTACATCCTCTGCTTCCTCATTCGAAAATATTTTCATACCATTTTGTCAGTGCAATCTCTGCTGTGTTACAGAACCATTATCTGCCACTATCAATGAGACAAACCACTGCTTCTGAGTTGCAAAGTCCAAAAATATTTTACATATAAAATAGAAATACAGCTGAAAAAAACAGGGCTGCATTTAAATATATGTAGCAGGTACAACATCCCAGCTGGAAACTGGATTTGATGGTGAGTACCAGAGATGTTCTATTTCCTGTGGGTATCACAGTGTAATAGAGCAGCAGTTGAAACAACACTTTCAGTAACACATTATGCGAACTTCATTTGTCTATCCAATGAAGAGGAAATCTACTTAAGCCACAGTGCCAAGACATGCTATTTCTTTTGCTTGAAATGCATTTTTCATACTACTAATGGAAAATGTGTTGTAAACAACAGACAATGTATTTGATCTCACAGCACACTTAATTCAGGTAGTAAAGGTTTTAACTGAAGTTTCTGTTGGTTTAGGTATGGAGAAGGTTTTCTCTTCTTCCTCTTCAAACTTCATGGCCACTTCAAAAATGATGTATTCAAGAGATGTTAAAATAACTTACACACATCATAGTTGTCTGTCAGCAGCACTGTCCTGGTTTGGACTAGGCTAGTCCAATTTAATTATTTTATTTAATTATTTAATTAATTTCCCTCCTAGTAGCTGTTTTGTTTGCAGTGTTTCAGATTCAGTATGAGTAAAATGTTGGCACATTGATGTTTTAGCTGTTGCTCTGTAGTGTGCACTCTCAGTCAAGGACTTTTCAGTCTCATGCTCTCAGGGAGTAGATGCACAGGAGACAGGAGAGAACATATCCAGGACAGCTGACCCAAACTGCCCAAAGATACTCCACACCATAGAAGGCCTGCCCAGTTTCTACACTGGGGCAGTTGGACAGGAGGGGCTGATCCCTGCTTGAGGATGGGACAGGCATTGGTCAATGGGTTGTGAGCAACTGTACTGGACATCACTTTTCTTTCTTGGGTTTTATTTCTCTCTCTCTCTTTCCCTTTAAAAAAAATATTACTATAATTTTTATAATTATATTTTATTTCAAGTATTGAACTTGACATATCCTAACACAGGTTTTACTTTTTTCTGATTCTCCTCCCTGCCCCACAGCAGGAGGTTGTGTGAGCAAGCAGCTGAGCAGTGTTTAGTTGCTGGCTGAGGCTAAATGATGAAGAGGCACATAAAGTCAGGTAATTGCATTCCATGTAGCACCACCTGTCAGCAGCACTGGTGGCCAGTAGTAGCAGAGGACTACTTTGTGCATCTCTTCATTTGCACCCTCAAATTTCAGAAGAGGGTGAGAATGTAATTTTCTGAATTCAGCTGGAAAGAAAACTGTTTCCAATTTGTTGTGACCATAACTGTGCTGAAGCAAGCCCTCAGCATTTCTGTGTGCAGTTATGCAGCAGCTGACTGCTGAGTAACAGGGTTCTGGGAAAGATCCAAATCACAGCTGTCCACTGTCAGACTGCACCAGAAGGAAGAGCACAACAGGTGTCCTCACCTTACTGGGACCTCAAAGTTTTTGCTAAATATTATCATGTATAACAGTATTTCTCAAGTTAACAAGAAATGAGATGGTATTTAAAATTCTATCATGAAAGCTCTTGAGTTTTGGTGTCAATATTGCTCCACCCATAAATAACAGAATTGAACTAGACTCTGACCACCTACAACTGCAGGCATGTCCTCTCAAGTGACATAAAATACAGGATGCAAAAAACTGTCTAATTTTGTCCTATATAAATAATTATCAAATTGCATTAATGTAACAGAATATTGAGCAGAATGAGCCATCATTTCCTAATTTGTATTCACTGAATCATGTCAGGTCAGATGCATGTTGTTTGATGCTATATGTCATCAGCAGCTATACTGCTTGATTTTCATGAAAACACAAAGACAGATGAATAATATTTTCATTTTCTGAATTTAGCAATCTATTTCCTATACATTCAAAATCAAAGTAAAAAGCTTATGTAAGACATGTCTTGTATGATATGAAAGAACCAATGACAAATTGAGAGCTGATGGATATTTATAGAGGGTAAAGCATTCTGCAATCTCCTGTGAGGAAAAGGTGTACTATAGTACTATATTTATTTCTCATATTTACTACCTACTCAACAGACTCTTAAAAGACACACAGCTATAAAAGGCCACTCTTCTGCTATGACAGCACTCTCTAGTTTACACTCACTGATGATTTTCCCAGAACAAGAAAACTTTCCTGGTACTATTATAGTAAGAAAATGATGGAAAATAGCATCATATTTTGGTTTTTAGTTTCCTGTTGTTATCAAGCAATATTCACAAATCTTTGTGGCCTTCAAAGTTTACTTATACTTCACATTTCCCTTCTAATCAACAGGTTCAGGTGATCCAAGTGTCAGACATACATTTTCTAAGTGTGAACATTTCAGACATGCTGCCCAGTTCACAGTAAAGTGCTTTCTTTTCAGCACTGCACGGCTGTAGTTTTTGATTGCAAGAAGTGCTATGAAATCAGTTTTTGTGATTTGTGAAGGGCACAGACAATCATACACAACTTTTACGTCATTACCCTGCATAAAAGCATATGTTCACTATAATATTCCAGAGCTGTAGGAAAGGCCAACAAAAAGAAAAGCAATGTTTGATTGTTCACTCACCCCATTTATCCCACATTTATGTGGAATAGATAAAGGAGCTATAAAGAAGCTCCAGCAGCACAACACATTTAACTCTTGCTGCTGAAAGTCTAAAGCACAATAGCAAATATTGGAACAGTCAGAAAAATGTGTTTGTTGCTCCTTTTCCAGTACAGCCTGTATCCCAAAACAATACAAAACACAGAGTGGAAAATATTTAGGCATATTTATTAAGTCTATATGCAGTCTATAATTTTGATGTGTATTCTATTACAGTTAAAAGTCTGGCTTCACTTGGGCAGACAACCACTTCCCTGTGAATCTTTTGACAAGTAACTCCAATATGTTCTTAATAGTTTTGGTCTATTGCAATGGGAAGTGGGATTATTATCATCTGTGCTAATAACTGACTGGAATTCTGCAGACTCCCTAGTTAATTGTATTCTTAACTGTAATTAAATAACATATAAATTGCATTTGGCTTAAGGCAACAGAGAAAAATGAACAGTTACTACATAGGTACGGTATATATTTTCACATCTGTCATACAGATGATCTTCTACTCCATTATGTCATGGTTACCATGGGCAGTGGATATGATTTTTAACAAGTGCATCTTGACATGGGATACACAGATTTTTAACAGGCTAAGAATATATACAGCCATTTTCTAATTGAATACAGTACTTTATCTTTTAGCCAAAACTATTTATTAGCTTTGGCAAGGGGCTTCTTTAAATTATGTCCTCAGTCTATTATTCACTATTTGATACACAAGAGAGGATATGTGTTTTTTTCTTAAACAAAGGAAAACTAGCTAAGAACTAGCTTCTTTGTACCAAATATAGGTGTTAGAAAAATATGTTTATTAAATTAAAAAGCTTGACATTTTTTATTAAAAAGATAATTTGTTAAAAATCCTGCAATCAGTAGATGAATGTAAGTGTCAAGAATTAAAGCTTGGAAAGACAACCAAGAAGCTAAGTCAGATGGATGCAGCTTAAAAAGGTAAATTAAAAATTGCCATGAAATATGCTGACCATATCATGCTCCTACAGTGATAGAAGTTCAGCCAACCAACAGTCTGTGTGTCTTGAGAATGTGGTTTGGATGTCTGAAGATAACATAACCACGTTGCTAAGGTAACAGATGTTGGGTTGTTTGGGTTTTTTCTTGGAAGAATAAACAGGCGTGTAAAACCAGTATAAAATAGACAAGTAATATCTTGATGCCTGAGGGCTTTCCTGCTATATATATGGCACTTTGCAGAGATGCTTGATATTCATTTTCACAGCTGATTACTCATTTCCTCATTTAGAGACTCCACTAGAAAATGTTTGTGTAAAATGGAGAAATAACTAAAGATTCAGAAGAAAGAGCAAACTGGCCTGTGCAGGCAGTGCTGCAGCCCTGCTCGAGTCAACTGCTGAGCTCTTTAGTCCAAGGCATAGCAGAGAGAATGTCAGTGCAAAGCACTTCATACATCAGGGAAATATAAATAATTGCATAAATAAAATAAGTTAGCACTGTGAATACCACAAATAAAACCAACCAACCAAAAAAAACAAAACGATGAACACCAAAAAACCCAAAAGATCCGATTCCATTTAAAAAGTGAATTACACTTTTCCCTTTTGTATTTATTTTCTATTAAGGATATTTTATTTGCATGAATCTTCCTGAAAACTATATTAGAAATTGCATTATAATGGGAAATCTTAGAGCATAGAGAAAAGTTAGTTACTCTCAGCACACAAATTACTAGCCTAATATTTTGTCAATTAAATGAACTAGAGAAGAGATTCAACTATGAACACTTTGCTTTATGTGCTTAAGACAGCTCGGGTCTGGGATCAGATGACATTACACTGCATCAGTGCTGGTGTCCATTGTGAGGTTCTATTCAAAGGCAGAGGCTGAAATATTAGAGGTTTCCATTTTACCTAGAAGCAGGCACTTTTCCACTACAATCTTTTTCCCTTTGCTTCCTATCTCCTATCCAGTGCCTTCCTCTTCCCAAAGAAAGAAGCATTAAATAAGGATTCATGGAAACTTGAAAAACTTACATATTTGAATCAGACATTTATAGGAACATATTCAGCTTTGGTACTGAGGATTTTATTCCCTATAAATCCACTGTTTGCACTTCTGGTAAATTGTCATCTTTCCATCTACTTTAAGGCAATTCAAAGCTGTATTTTTAGGAAGTGAGGTCAAAGACAGAAACACAATTCCAACCTGTCCACATGCATCATTACTGCAAAAAGAAGAGCTGCTTATAGTTTAATGAATAGTGTTCAGTGCTTTTGCAAACTAATGAGCACCACTAAGTCATATTTTAGTACATGATTTGCTGTGGAGCAGTCTCTTTTGGCCATGAGAGTCATTAGTAACATGGTAACAGGAGGTGACAGCGTAAAATGGGGGTGAAGGAGTGAGATACAATGGAAGTGGCAGCATCTCATTGTGCTGGAGTAGAAGCAGAACAGAAGTTGTGTGAAGGGCTGACATGGACATGAAGAACAGATCACTGCATTGATGAGAGGAACTGGGGAATTGGATTGGGAGCTGTAAAGAGGAATGGAGATTAAGAGGAAAGGACAGGTGGAAATAGATGGGCAGAACAAGGATGGAAGATTAGTGAACCGGGAGTTTAATTCCAGGAGAGGGAACAAGCAGTTGACAGCAAAGGGGTGTGAAAGTCCTACGTGCACAAAAGAGAGAGGCTGCTCTCTGAGATGCAAGAAGGGCTGGGATAAGAGATCTTGGGACTTTATTGTGGTAACTCTAAAGCCATTCTAACTGTGACCTGGTTTGGCAGTGGACATTGTGTACAAACCTCCAGGCTTCTCTCATCATCCTCTCACTCAAGTCAAAGGCATTCTTTTTTGCTGACATGCTTTTCAACTGCAATGCACTGGGGCAGAACAGAATGACAGGGAATCACTGTGAAGGAAATTGAAGTTGCAGCCTCATCCAAGCCACTTGTACAATTGCATCATACTAGTTTATGAGCTTTCCATACTCCAAGCCATAAAAAATCATCTGAAATCAAACCCAACCATCTGACATATTAAAATAATGAAGTACATACCTCTGAATACATAAGATGTTTAAAAAGAATCATTTGAGAATGTCATCATACAGCACACGTTAGTCTACAAATTTTGTACCAGGAGCATGGTAGCTTACTCAATCACATGAAAAACCAGACTTAAATTATACATAATTAACCCTCAAAATGTTTGCATGTTCTAAAGATTAGTTTGAGCACTGAAATTTTAAGTTTTGCATTCTGAATAGAATATATTTATTTTCAGTATAACTTCACCTCTTTGTTCAACATCAGCTACTTGAGATCTGTCAGATATACTTGAAGAGTACATGAAATTTTAAAATACAGCATTTGAAGCAGTTGCAGACATTTTGAACAAATACTGTAAAAACAGGTGAAAAAGAGGAAAGCAAAAATCTAATAATATGCCAAGCAACTGATCACCATATGCTACTCACATAAAGAAGTACAGTTATTCTATCACAATTCTGACAATCACTGTTATTATTTTTCATATTCAGTGATCATGTATTCAATAGTTGTACTCAAGAAAACAAACATGGAACAAAATATTACAGTTTATTATAAATAGAAGGTGTGTTGCACATCACTGACTTTGCTCAACAAGCTCTCAAATGCAGTGCCCAGTGTTCAAAGTACAATGTTGCACAATGCTCTTGTGCTCAGATATTAAGAAGTTATTTCATTTAGGTATTTTGAATGCATTTTTACTTGAAAATCATCTGTTTTTCATTTCATATCTCCCAAATAATCCTTCAACCAAAGAGTTCATTTAGCTCATTGACATTTTTGATGCTATCTGAATAGCCTACTGTTTTTGAAAGGGAAAAATATTTTCAGAAGAATGAGCCTAATTAATTATATTGATAGTGACAAATATTTGGTTTAACATCCAAACAACTTGAGCTTTCTGGTTTGCCTGGTGAGAGGATTTTGTTTTTAGAACCTATAATTAAAACCAAACCTTCATGGCCAAGTAGAAGCACCAGTGGAAGATCTTGTCCCTGTACAGTCATACACCAGCTTATTCATAAGCTGAAAATTAACTTCAGGCTTTTTGAGCTAACAGAACTGGTAACTAGCAAGACCAAAACAAAGTTCTGTATATTCACTGTCCTGGTATTTTGGGGATTTTTTGGTTACTACCTCAAACATTTTCATTGCAATTGCCCTTGGTACTGACTTACCAACCAATTTATTTTTTATGATATCAAAATATAATATTTTAATTTAAGGCTAGTGAAGTGCTATAGAAAGAAATATATGCTCATGGAACAAAGATCCTTTCGTTAAAACCATTTCAATGCTCTTTAACAGCTACTGAAAATAAAAACCACTGCAATTAGAACATTGTGGATTCTTTAAGAAGCTTTGGAAGAAAAAAAAGAAAACCCTTCTTTTAGGCTGAGTAGGGTAGTATGCTGCATACCATTCTTAAAATGCTACACAGCAGAGAAATACTTGTCCATGCATTATTTCTAGTGTCATAAATTGACTTGAAAATTATAACTGAACATATCACTAGCTGTTTCTAAGTAATTACTACATTTTCTCCCTCAGGGATAAACTGTAAAATGTAAATTATGTGTATACTTGCATGTTAAAAACTGTACCCAAGCTTCCAAGATGTTACTCATGAATCTTCTTTGTGCTGGCCTGCTCCTCAAAGTCCTTGAAGGACCCATCTGTAAACCAGGATAGGCTAAAACTTGTTGACTTACTTAAATTTAATTTTTAAAAATCTTGTGACTCCAAGATAAATGTCTATCCTGGAGAATTTTCAGTGGGATTTCAAACCAGGTCTCCTGTGTGGGTGAACAGCTGCCAGCTGAGTGACTGGTCAGCCAGGCTTCCGTCTGTCTTAGCCTTTGCATTTGGGCTTTGGCTAAAGATGCTGAGGAAAAGAGATGAGTCTTCTCTTACAAAATGAAGCAGGAAGCAGGCCACCTTGGAACAGTCCCAGTTTTCCAGAAATGCTTGGCTTTAGTTATATGCATCTGATCACAGGAAGTTAAAAACAGTGAAATGACATTTATTTCAGTATTGAAGTTTATGGAAGGGCAGAGGGAGGATGGGGTTGGGGATGGGAAATAAAAGTTTTAAATGTCCCATCGATCAAAATAGCAGGAAGATTCTAAATTTTGAATAACCTTGATACAGATGGAAAGCAACAAAACAGCTCTAGCTGAAGTTTGAGAAGAAGCTTCACATTACCATCACAGAGCTGCCAAGAAGTGACAAACATTTGCTTCATCCTATAAGCTTGTTTAAAAACCAGAAGGAGACAAAATGTAATGTGTCTATCAAGACATGCTGTTCAGAATTCAAGTGGTAACTCATAATCTCAAATATGAAATTTTAAAATGAAAAAACCTGGATATCCATTTCTATTAAACTAGGACAAGATGCAAACTCAATGTGATAGCCCTGTCATCCAGTCTTATACCCAGATCCCAAAACTTGCACAGAGAATGTTGCAATCAGCTTCTGGATGACACAAAATCTCTCAGGCCCTCTCAGGCATAATCCTTTGGTAAAATAGGCTTATTTACCTGTTATAGTATCACCTGTCAACAGAAGTGATGTGATGCCACATCAAGGACAACTCGATTCAGATATATATAACTTGATTCAGATACAGAATTTTAGAGAAAAAAATATATATTTTGTATAAGTAATCTGAATTAGAGATTTCTGACAAGTGCTGTAATTATTTGAAGTACTTATGACAAAATGACATAATTTGTCAATATAGTAAAGATATCTTCAAAGTGAGTAGTCAAAATAATTGTGATTAAACTACTTCTTTGTTACTGTTTTGATGATGATACAGTAAGAATGACAACACAATGCAGTTAGTGACATTTAGAACTCTTGGAAATATTTCAAATGTCTCTGTAGTCATGTATATGGAGAAATAATTTCTGGTTTGATTTTGACACTACAAAGGTGTTTAGTAGTGTTTTCTCCCCTGTCACTGTCCTGTCACTGAGAGTCTCAAGTCTTGCACAAGATGTCCCATTAGTCTAATATTAGTCTAAGTCCTGTGTATTTTCTAGAAGAAATATATAGCTCTTGACATTGTTTTATATCCATCTGGATCCTTTCATAGTGTCTTAAGATGATTAAAAAATAATATTGTCTAATGTGTTTTACATCATCTTTCAACATGATTTCTGACAGTTCACTACATTTACCCATTTATTACATACATGCATGGATTTCAAAGTAGAGAGAAGACCCCTCTATGATCATCCAGTTCATCCTCCTGCAAAACACAGAACCCTATAGTAATTCAGGCTTCCAGATTAAAAAATGTGCTACAAGCACAGCCTATCTTAAAAAAAACCCAAAAACTCCCAACAAAATCTGTTTTCTAATTAATGATTTCAAGAGTCAGCAACTCCATTATATTGCCACATAAAGATCATAGAATGATAGAATAGTTTGGGTTGGAAGTGACCTTAAAATTCATCCAGTTCCAACTTATTTTTGAAAATACTATGTCTGTTAATGGTCTCAGTTAATGACATATCTAATATCATACATATGTGATGAAGAATCCATTTGACCTAATCACTTCCCACTTAAAGGCAAACTTCAGAACTATCATAGTTAACTTTTCACACAGGGATAAATTACATTTGGTTTCACTATGTTGACACTCAAGTTATTTTCAAAATTGTATTTTTCATGAGTACATTATCACCTCTCCCCCCCTTCATTTAAGTATGGCAAAGCTTTTTATTCCTCGAGGCATGACTTTTCATTTTAATAAAGAAAAGAGCTGAATGTTCTATGTGACCAACTTTCAAAATGATATAAATTCTCTACTGAATTAAGACCTTCTTTAGGACATACTGTGTTTTTCATTCAGCCTTTTAGAAGACTTTGTCCTCTGACCAAGCCATAAACACCCTGCTTTTTATTAAAGTAATTTTTCCAGTTCCTCCAGACTCTACTATAAAACAAAAATGACATTTCCACAAGGCTGTAATTTGTTCTCTATTTTGAACACAATCTTTGGTCCATAGTCTTCGTAATGCTTTTAAATAGATATTAATCAAGTTCTAATACATACATTAACTGTCTGCTTGTGGGAAGTGCAAAAGATCGTGGCTGGAACCCCACTGTTGGTTCTGTATCAATCAGTATATCAGTTAAAATAAAAGCTTTAAAAATGAATATATGGACTCACATATTCATGTTCTACATGAACAGTTTCTATCAGACACACTGATCCAAGCACAGCATTGTTTAACAGACCTTTAACATATTCATTTCATCGATCAAGGATCCTTATTGAATCCTCATGGTGCTGACAGAGTCACGAGCCTGTAAAAGAAGTATGACCACCAGAATGCACCCTTGAACTTGGGAGAATAGGACACAGTAGATCATTTTAACAGCTATTTGAGAGTCAGTGTCTTCTGGTATTTTAATAAGGCTGGTTAGTATTATGGTAAAAATAATGTGCTTGAACTTTGGAAAATGCCGTTAAACTTGTATTGCACCTTCAGAATTTTGACCTCCCTACCTAAAATCTATTATATGAGAAGACTGATTCATCTATTGATTAGATTTTATACAGCTATGACAATTCTTTGCAGAGAAGGATGAAAAATATTCATCCCTGGTTTCATGATCTAGCTAAAAAAAAAACAACAAAAAAAAGGCATTCTAGTATCTCTTTACTTTCAAAATACTCAGAGGCTTAAAGACCTGATATTTTTTAATCAGAACACAGGCACTCTTTCAAGCTTTCCAAAAAATCCCTGCTCTCTCTTTCAAATTAATTTTCAAAAAAAAACCCAACAGTTAAACATTTTCAAAGCACTACACAAACAGAACAGACATTACACAGCCAGAACAGATATCAGGGAACAAATTGTGAGCTCTTGCGCTTGTATTCTTAGTTCTCTGACAATGGATCCCACCACCTGTCTTGTGATACCATGCTTAGAAGCTCATGCTGTAGCTACTCTCTAGCTATTCAAGTATGACTGGGTGGCTAGACAGAATCGTGATGAAAATTACTGAATTCTGGTTGACTGAACTGGGATTTTTTTCTTACAAAAAGAGCTGTTGACTTTCACAAGATTTGTAAGAATTTGTACGTCTTTATTTCAATTGAAATTGGACAATGTGTGAGGAAAATAGCACAATTGCACTGTGAAAATGTCACACCAAGTATTAAAAATCTCAGAGAATGAACCACTTCTGTGGTTGAGCTGAGAATCTTTCCCCTAAGATTTTCTGTTTAGAAGGGAGAATAAGAGGCAATGATCAATGTGATCAACATAGGTAACTCAGGGAAGGGTGAGTATGAAAGGTTACCTTAAGACTTCAGAATTGATCAGTACTCAAAAGCAACCAAAACATTGAAACACATTATCATGAAGTGAAAAATCATTTGCATTCTACCAGAGCTCAAATTTCCAAGACATCACAATTTGGAGGCTTCAAGACAGCTGATGCTGCAGGTGACCACAGCTCAGCTGGCATTAATAAGGAAAGGTACCTCTTTTACACACATTGGCTTTTGAAATATAGAACAGTGTTCCAAAAATACACAAAGGCTCTAGAAGTCTTTTTAAAGCACAAAATAATTCCAATAACATAAACCCAGTGTCATCTAATGTGACCCTCTGCAGTTGATTCATGTTATCAATCAGAGCTGCCTCCATGCTGAGGCATGTCTGAGGAAATGCCTAAGCAATAGTACAAAGGAACAGCAAACCAAAAACATACCAGAATGGGAGAGAGGATTAATATTAGATAAGTTTTGGCTAGATACAATAATAAACTTTTTTTCAGAAAGGACAGAAAGAGAAAAAGCGGAAAATATTGAACAATTCAGAAATATGTATGATATCTCAAAGTTCAAGAGTGAGACTCATGTATTTCAAATGCGTTTGCATAAAGATAAAAAGAAAAAACCATTAGCAATGTTGCAGTAGGAACTTCTTATAATCTGCCCAGAAGAAAATAAAAAACACTTTTTTTGGGAAAAAGCCAAACAACAAAAAAAGCACTCAGAAGATGTGTGCAAAGGCTGTGTGCTCCTAAAAGTAAATATCTTTGCTGTGGTGTCTCTTGGAACAGCACATCAGCAGCACACAGAACCATCCACTTCGGTGTCAAACCCAAAGGTTAGAGGTACATGGAGGAAATAATTCTCAGAAAGGCTACAGCACATTTGATTAAAGAGGAGGAACTAATTTCAGGATTTTAACAGACAGTGTGGCTGCTTCAGCATCTTTTTGTGATCTAAAAATCAAAAAAGCATCCTTAGACTGGAATCCCAAATGTCTATTATGATAACTTGCTTAATTGGTTTTATGCCAATATAAACAACAGATACAGAAATAATTCAAAAATTTTTATTTATTTAAGTTGGCAGATCAAACTTTTTAGAATACCCTACTCCTGGAACCTCAGTATCTGAAAACCTACTGAAAAAAGTAAAGGGCTAGAAGAATAGTAAATGGAGTAACCAAAGAATTGATGGACTGCCTTCTTAACTTTGGAATCTATAAAGACTAAAGAATTACATAACGACTGTATGAAATTATTAACCAATATTTTTGAAGGTGTGCATAAACAGGCAATAATCACTTGACAAGAAAAACTGAATTCAATAGCTACCATTTTTATTTCTTGATATTATTAATAACTTTCAATTTCAAACAAGCATTTCTTATAGGAAAAATTATAAATCTGATTAAAAGCAAAGAATATATATTGGTAAGTTTTTCCAATAGCTAACTTACTACCAGTATTTAATGTTATTTTATCTCTGCCCTAAATTTGCTGAACTTGAGCTTTCATTTCTAAGATATTTTCAATATATTTAATCATTTTTTGGTAGATTGAAGGCTCATCTATTAGTAACTTTCTATTACACTGACATTTAGAGAAAAATCTGATCACCATATTGTATTTGACAAATACTTCAAAACTTACATTCTTTAATATTTTCTCCATGAATTACATTTTCTGGTGAATCTTTCTCTAATCATTCATCATTCAATTCACTGAGCTTCTCTATATTTTTTAACATACATCCTCCATTGCAGATATTGGAAACGAACACCGTACATGGGATCAGTATTGACACAGAGTTCAACCAAGAATAAAAACTTATTGGAAGCCAGAACAATATTTTCTTCCATAAAAACCTCACCAGTAACTCCTGATGAAAGGCTAGAATACTAAACTGGGTGAATGGACATAATACAGTCTTTCTCCTACTTGCTGTTAATTCATTACCATCATTTCAAGAACATTGGTTAAGATTACAGCTTATTAATGTCTTTTTAGCTGAGTTTAAATCACAGAGGAAGCAGTTCAGATGAACACCTCAAAGAATATTATTAGGAATGTGTCCAAGAATGGGCCAACATAAGAAGAAAATAACATGAAAAACAGTAATTTGCAAATTTCTTTGAGGAGGGGTTTTAATTATTCTTTTTTAGCTGGGGGGATGAGGAAGATGAGATTTTGAACTTTCAAGTATCCAGTAAATTTTCAGCTTCCTTACAAGCATTTTTGTTTTGTTATTAAAAAATACTTTTACTTAACTTTTTTTTTCTAATTACTATAGGTACTCCACTAATTTTGTCCTTCTGTACACTTTTTAAAACAAAGTGTAGATCTGTTGAAATTCCACATTAAGTTTGCATCAATAAGAATACTAGTGGATAAGCTGAAAGAATTTTTTTTGTTTGAAATGAAATAAATTGGCAGGCTATGTTTTCTGGTTCACTATCCTGGTCAAATAAATAATGTGCATTTGCTGCACCCCCTTTTTTATGCACAGAACTAACCTAGCATGAAGAGCTTTGAAGTCAGTCACTTACAGTACCTGAAAAGGAATGCACTTAAACTTTACTTATTTATTTATTAAACAGATAGGTGCTGGTGTGCAAGCAAAAGAAATTCAAGAATCAGTGAATTAAACTAGCTGGCAAGTACATTTAGAAGATCAAATGCTCACTTTTTGTCCATAGAAAGCACATACACAAACATAGGAGGAATGGAAATATCTCACTGGCCTGTACTGAATTGTCACCATTTTATTGTCATCTTTCAATCTTCCTTAAACTCTTTGGGAATCTGCAAACAACAGCAAACTATATTTTGTTCATGACATTTTAGAAGAAGATTGATGTGTACTCTTCTCCTGTTCTAAATGCAGTGCTGGGATGCCACAACCCTTTGTGGGGCCATGATTTTCAAAAGTAGCATAGAAATTGTGCTGCAATCATTCAAAATTACACTGAGCTTTATAGTCCTCTATTACAGTAATTTTTCAATACTTTCTATCCCTTCTTTTACAGCACAGTTGCACTCAGAAGATCATAACAGGCCTTGGATAATAGAAATAATACCAGTTATTGTAATCCCTCTGACACAAGCTTGCCTAGCCCTAGCCAGAATAGCCTTCCATTAACTTTCCATTATGCTTAGTGTCATTTTGCTATTGCTGTAATATTACTCTCAACACGTCTCACTGCAAAAACAGCCTCTCTACTTTACAGTGAGGTATTAGCTAAACATCAGTGAACATCCTTGTAAACAGACAGGGGACTGTGCAGGGGGCAAACTCAAACACTAATGAACAAGAAAACTCGCAAGTCATGAAACAAAGAATCTCCTGTATAATCCAGCTGACCCCCTGGAATTCTATCACAGTGATGAAGTATCTGGTGAAATTTAAATATTTCCTCACATGCAGACACTGATTGAGATTTGTTTTTATATTAGTTTCCTGGTAACTTATCAAGTAAATTTTATGTGTTTTCAACTATGACAGGTTATAATCTCTAATATTGACTTAGTTGAATGGCCTCATCAATAGAGTGAATTAGTTCATCACTCCATCTGTCACCTCTACCTGCTATGACATAATAAGGCCTTTTTTCCTGGTGATGATTTAATGAGAGAAGCTCAGAAGTGCAGCATATACTTTTGTATCCCAAAATATTTTGGGTTGTAACCCAAAAATTCTCTTGTAACACGAAATATTTTTTTTAAATAAGTGCTGGTTGATTAGTGAGTATGTTTTCTAAATAATGTTTATATGCTCTGTGTTACAACACAATGACAATTAGAAATTAAGGCTAAATCCAGTTTTGAGAAAAATGCTTCTTTAAACAATCTGTAAGGTACTTTGAATGGTTTGTGAGATTATGCTGGTTTTAAAAATAATTTAAAAAAAAAGGATACTGAATAGGAATTAAATAATTTAGCTCCTTAGGTATTTTCATTATTATAAACTGGCAGTTTTCATTAAAATCCAGGTGGATTGGAAAGTAATAGATACAGCTTCTTCTTTTATTAACATTGGATATTATTTTAATATAACTTATTGATATGAAATGGTTGCATTTTTGATGGAAATGTTAATAAACGGTAGACTATGAATGCAAATTTATTTTGTAGCCTGAGAGATCTGTTCAAAAACATTTGTCTAGGACTCATTCAGCTTCATTTTTATACAATTTCCCTCCATGGTCACTGCAAGCTACTAGCACATTATTCAAGCAGATGCCAACATGAGGCAAACATTCATGGGTTCAGTGGCTTAGGGAACAATCACAATTCACACCAGCTGACAAGCAGAAATGGGCCTATATTCATATTAAACCAAAATGTGTATAAATAATTTTTTACAATTAAGGAGAATACAAGTCAAAAATGTTCACTTGATGAAGGAATATCCTATGTATTTATTCAGTCCACCTCACACTCATGAAAGACTAAGTTATCTAATTTAAATGGTACACTTAATACTCAGATTTATGATGGACATGGTACTGTGGATACCACATACTTTGTTCTCATGAGACAGGAGTTTGGGTCAAACCTATGTGCTTCTTATACAACAAGACTGAATATAATAGTCACCACTAGAAATATATAAGAATGAATAATGCATTTTCCTTGGAAGAGACTTCGGGTACAATGAGTTGAGAAATGCTATATATAAAAAAATGTGTTATACTAAATGCATAAATGCAAAGGTACTTCAATCAAATTCTTCCCCCAAGCTTGACTCAGCCAGAGGAAACAGGTATGAGAAAAACAAATACAGATACTATGTATGTTTCAGGTTTAATTTTATTTTTTGTTGCTGTATAGATAAACAACAAATTTAAATTGGAAACTTCTTTTGATAACATAAAAACAACTATTATGATAAATAACCATTCTCTAAATCTTAAGAAAAAAATTTAGCTTGAAACACTTCTGCAGACTTGTAGAATTAGACTTTGAATTTAGATTTTGTCCAGTTGTATTCTTCATGAATGCAAGTTTATATATTTGTATGCAAATCACATAGGTAAACAGCCATTGACTTTTTATACTAATACTACTTATTTGTGCCTACTTGTTGCCCAGAGAGGCTGTAAAATCTCTCTCCTTGGAGACATTTTAAGATCCAGGTGTACATGGTCTGTGTAATCTTCCCTGGTGGCCCTGCCTGAGTAAGGACTTGAGCTTGAGGTCCCTTCCAATCTCATCCAGCCTCTATTAGGTATATGGCAAGATGGCTTCATCTACAAAAATTATAGTTAAGATACCTACTTACATAGACATATGATTTAGATAAATGTGGGCCTTAACAATAAAGCCAGTTGTTTGGTGATCTTCTAATAAAAAATTAAGATGTCCAAACCCCTGAAATACATTGAAAACTTTGCATGCTATTCGAACATTGGTTCCATAAGGATGGATAAAATGTTTCCTGAAGGAAAGATCTCCCAGTTAGGATGACATAGAACTTCCTTACATTACCCACCTACACCACAGGAATTAATTTCACATTTACATGTTCTATTTGTCAAACATTGAAATATATTCTCACCCCACCAAGTTTATTTTAGTCATTACATGATAGCATATAGTCATTTTGGTATGCAGATATGAAAACTAGGAAGTTAAGCTGGAAATAAAATGTTAAAAACCTGGTTCATATCTAAATTTCATCATTTAGTGTGATAATTTACTTCAGTCCATTCACTTGCGTGTGCCTCCCATTCCTCTCCCACTGTAATTATCTTCTCTGTTTGTTGCACACAAGCCATTTCTATTATTAATCCACACTACTTCCGCATGAGATACAGGAAATACAACACCTGTTACTGATCTATATTTCAGTAAATTATTTAATGTTATGCCTCAAGTGAAAATATTAGCAAAATGATACAAGGTAGATCAGGAAATTATTACAAGAACAGAAAAAGCAAGCCACAAAAGAAAAATCCTGAGCTTAGAAAAGGTTAAAAACATTTAGTTCTTTGAGGTTCAGTTTAGACTATTTACGCATGACATATAGAAAACACAACACATGTTATTGACCTATATTTCAGTAAATTATTTAATGTTATGCTGTTTCATGAATGCAGAAAAGCTCAGGATACCTTATCAAGGAACTGCATATCCTGGAAGACTCATGTAACACAAACAGAATGAAGTTCAGTAGTGCAGGAAAGGCAAAGCTAGAAAACTGGAAAATTTAATTAAAATTATCAAAAGCATGTTCCTAGAGTTGAAAGATCAAAAAATGGAAAATATGAAAGAATCAAATGTTTGGCATTGTGGGATTCAGAGTCAGATGACTAAGTGCAGTGCTGGGACACATCAGTCAGTGAGATGACTTAAAGGAGCACCACAGACATACAGAAGTATTAGTGCTACTCAAGCTGTACTCTGTATAATTCATCATATGTATTCAAAGAATAGTACTGCACACTGGAACTAGATTCAGAGATGGGTTTTCTGAATGATCAAGAAAATGTATTCTTAGCAGAGAAAAGATGACCAGCCTCTCACTTTTACCCCAGCAAAACCAAGGTCAAGCATAAAAGGTGGATTCACTTTGAAGACCATCTGAAATCCCAACTAGAAACTCAAAGCACAACTGGGTTTCAGATAAGAAGAGTTCAGGAGACACCTTTTTACAGTTTGATCCTTGTAACAGAAATGTTCTGTCTCCATTTATGGGAGTGAAAAGTAATTGCCTTTGAGGTACACACTTGCAGCATGGAGTATATAACTGTAGAGAGCTTTGTTAGCAGTTTACATCAGCTATGAAATGAAACAATTTCTATAGTGTATCTGTAAACCAGGAACTTAGGAGATTGTATTTTTCTTTACACTTCTTTCTATGTTGTTTTTATGGCACATCAAAGAGCTCTCATTAGAATTACATCGACAAAGAAGCCCATCACCAACTCAGCTTATTACACCCAATTAGAGAACCTGAGCTGCTTTGTTAAGGTATTCATTAACCTTTTCAGAACTTACAATAAGAAATCTAATCAAACAGAGGTGGTAGGGTGCACTCTGAAATGAGAAAAGTTGTCATGTACAGTAAATTTTAATTCACCGACTTTTGCTAAATTAGCTAGTTTTATTAAATTGAATTAGGTGAATTTATTTTAATCAGCACCAGCTGTATGAAATAGGAATTATTCTGCACTGTAAAAATAGTATATGTTGTCTGGAATGATTTTTACAGACTATTTTGACTTGTATTCAAATTAAAAGGGTAGCACTTATTAAATTTATTCTTTTCAATTTTGTGCCAGGTGCATTTGCATTCCTAAAGGAACTGCATAAGCAATTATAAGTAGACCTAATTAAGTTCTTTAGTATTTATTATTCTAGAAGTACATAACATGCTTAAAAATAAGTAGAGTGAAATAGCAGACATTTTATAGAGCAATTTTACCAAAATAATCAGTAGCTATCTCACAGTATTGTCTTAGGAAATAGCCCTGTGAGAGTTCATTGGATATGTGCTGAAGCCAACTGCTGGGGGAGTCTGGAGCACTGTCTGAAGCCTATAAACCAAAAAAAAAAAATCCTCCTGTGAAGGTCAGTCTGCTTAAAAAAATTGACTAAACAGCTCTTGGAAAGGGATAGTTGAATACAAGAGCTAATTCAATCAGTTTCCTGAAAGAAGCAACATCTGGGATCTAGTCCCTTTTCCAATGGAAATGTAAATATTCTGTAGGAAATGAAACAGTTTCAACAGAAAAACTAAGAGGTCTCAATACACTTTATAGACTGATATTTTTGAAATATACTTGGGATAGGATAAATTATTTTGAGCCTTTGTTCTGACAGGTCAAGATCGTTCCTTTGATTTTTTCTCCCTGACATTTGTCCATCTATTATGTTGCACACATGAAATTTTCCTTCCTAAACACACTTCAACTGAAACTGTCTTCAATGATTTATTTTTTAGACATTGTTACAATTTCAGTTATCTCTTTTAGCTCCTCCTTCCAAACCTCAAACATATCTACAGTACATCATTCCTGTACATACAGTACAGCTGAGTCCTCCTGAGTGGGAGGACTCAGCTGGAGGTAGTTTCAGAACAATGTACTTTGGGCTTAATCAGAAAGGAAAGATGCATTATTTCACCCACAATATGATTGTCATTTTCACAGAGATTTTTCTATTCTCTTTCACTTTGTCCTGTTCCTTTTGTAGCTATAGCATTTTTTTGGACAGGTTATTGATTCCAAAAATACAGAATTTAGTTGATGTTTATGCTGAGAATAGTTTCTCAGTGTTGTTGAACCTTGCAAGGTGATACTTAGGAACTTTGTGCGGCTGTGTTCTGTTGTACAGTTTGGAAAATACTGTACAACATTCTGTTGTACAGTACACCATTCACACTGTTTGTACAGCAATACAAAATTCTCTTGTACAAACTATTTGGAAAAAATGGTAGCTGTGCATGAAATACTTAACCAGGTTAAACTTTAAAGCACTGTTAACACTCATCATCTAATCTTGTGCACTGACAAATGACTGTCAAATTTTTGAAGAACTCTGAAATACTGTCATCAAGACTCACCTTAAACATGTAATTTTTTAGATTGCAATATCAATTGGTAAAAATCAGAATTATTGATGTATTTGGCCTATTGTCTAGATATAAGACAGTAAATTGAGGGCTTTATGGAGTATATAACATTAACTTGCCATAAGTTTGGCAAGTTGGTTCCCACCTCTTATATCAATTCCTTATAACCTGTCTCAATGATAATAACCAGTTAATCACCACCAATTATTCAAGGGATTATTTCACATACATAATTACAATTTTTGGTTCACCAATTCCCTGTAAAATATTGACCTATAAAAACTCCTGTTAACCTGACCTTGCTGTAAAATACGTTATTAAATGACCAAAGCTATTAGTGAAGAGAACTAAAGGCCAGAGTTTGAAGGACAGAGACAACTACCTCCACATTTAAGTGCCTCTGGTACTATATGAAAGTGTGTGTGAAGCCAAGGCAAATTAACTGACTGCATCCTGATTCTCAGTTGCTGATGTTGAACTCACAAAGTTCAGCAAAATAGAATGTGTCTTGGATGGAAGAACGCCACACAAGGAGTAGAGCTGTGGGACCATGCAGAGAGAAAGTGACATTGCAGAAAAAACCTGCGTGTGCTGGTGGACAGCTTGAACCAGAGCCAGCAGTGTGCCCTTGAAACAAAATATGGCCATCTGCATCCTGGGAAGAATTAGCAGGAATGCAGCCAGAAGCCTGCCTGAGAGAAATGATCCTTCTCCTCTGTTCAGCACTTGTGAGGCCACATTCCCAGTGCTGTGTCTAATTTTGTGTCTCTGAGTACAAGCTGGGCATAGGTGCATTGGAATGAGGTTCTGCAAAGGGCTGGAAAGGTGGGGGTTGGATGGAGCACAGGGAACTTGAGAAGAGGGTAAGAGCTGTCATGGTTCAGTCTGGAGAAGAGAGACACAGGGGAGACCTTATTGCTGTCTTCACCCACATAGTGGGAGGATGTGGAGATGGAGCCAGATGCTTCCTGGAGAAGATACAGGAGGGACAACAGATAACAAACACATGCTGGAGTGTGTTGCAATCCAGAGCTGCAGAATCATGTCCAGAGAAGCTACAGTTACCAGGAACCAGCATGGGACACCAACAGACGGGCTTCTGCTCAGGCAACCATTTATTCAGCATGGGAACAAACTCAGATCCAGAGACAGAGAGCCCTGAACAGAGGCAGGGTGATGGGTTTTGAGGGACAGAACCAGGGTGGAGTTCAGGGTCAGGCACCACTAGGAACACAGCAAAGGAGAAACCCCAGGGGCTCAAACCCAATCAGAATCCTGGGCTGACACCCCATGAGGGGTCTGGGGTGAGCAATTCTTCTTGGGTTCACAGGGCACATCCCCTAAGGCAGAGTAATGGAATTCACACTTCCCGGGCTTTAAAGCCATGCCTCTCCCTTTAACAATGCATATCTGAAATGAAATCTTTGCCTCCCTGGGCAGGGGGCACCTCACAGGAGTGTAGGGAATTTTGACCAAATATAAGAAAGAAATCTTTTTACAATGAAGGTAGCCAAATATGAACAACAGTCCAGAGTACCTGATGAACCTCTTTCCTTGCAGTTATCCAAAATGTCTGTACAAGATTCTGAGCAAACACAGAGCAACCAACTGTACCCTGTCCTGAGTACCAGTTAGAATCAGAGATAAGAAGGGGCTCTCACAACTAAGTGATTAAAAGTGTCTGTGAATCTTCTGGGGACTCATATAAACTTCAGCACTATTTTATTAATCTGCTGTAAATGTGTAGATCTTCATGCCTTACAGTCTCTTCTTCTGGTAATTCACTAGCATGTAATTCTTGCATTAATAAAATTTTTGCTCACAATAAATTCCAGGAGTGCTACTAAGCTGGTGACATGCATTAATGGTTCTCAAAACTTGGCTCCTAAAATTTAGCAACATTTGGTAATAATAACCTCCAAAACTTAGAGCAGATGCTCACTTCATTTATTTTCAATAATTCAGTTATTATTCCTCTGCTATGAAGAGGATATAAAAAGAGCTATCCTGGCTCAGTGCAGGGCAAGACATAACCTGGGAAAGCCCTCCATGACACATCTACCAGCAAACCCTCCCAATGCATTTCACTACATGCAGTTCTGGTTTTGGTGTTAATTTCTTGTTTATTGGACTTTGCTACAGATTTCAGCATTGTTGGAGATTAGAAAAAGAAATTGAAAGAAAGAGAAATAAGAAGAGAACAAAAAAGAAAATAGCATCTGAAATGCAACCCTAATGCATAACCCCAAAATGAATCAAACCATCATAAAAGACAGTATAATCCCAGGAAACAGTGAGGAAAGAATTGTTTACATTGGTGTGGTTTGTAGTCATTTTGATTTTGCATGTAATTCTGTTACTTCAAATACAGAGCCTCTGGGCATAGAAGAAGCATTCCTCAAAGCACCCTTTTTTCCCCTTGTTCTCCCAACAAACACTTTGGTCTGCACCAACAAAATCTTTTGGCTACATCCTCCACTGAACAAATGTTCTGCAGTGTTCAACACCATCAAAGAGAAAATGAAAGACAAAGGTGCAATCCTTGCCTTTGAATACCTTTGAGCTGCAGCTTTGCTTAGGGAAGTTGTCAAATTTCCTCCATCTCCCAGTGCACTCTGCCAGCTGCTGGCCTATCACCCCCCCACATCCAAAAGCTGCGTTCCCAGTCCCGGGTGTTTTACACTCTCCTCACCATCTCACTCTCTTTATGAAATAAGGAAAGACAGAAAATTTATAGAGAGCTCATGTGTAGAAGGGAGACAGTTCGATGATGCCTTGATTCTTTAAGAGAAGTATTGCAATTTTTTCACTCTAGCAGATGAAAATTTGAAAGAAGAAATATTTCTACACAGATAAAATTGTTTCTTAAATGTTTCATCTTTATTAAAAAATGTGAAATACTGAGAAACCAGACAGATGACATCTCAAGGGATAAGAAATAGTTAGAAAACAACAAGGATTTGGGTTAGGACTTCTTTGTTTGTGGTGGGGGATTTTTTGGGGTTGGTTTTTTTTTTTTGCTTGTTTTTTTAAATTGAATTAGAAAAGCATTATACATTTGGAGAGACTTAAAGATGATTTTTACAACTGAAATGTGACAAGAAGATTATAGTTTACTATTATTCATATAGTTTAGTGGACAAAAACTGGGACATGGACAATTCAAAAGAATGCCCTAGAATATATTATTGAAATTAATATCTGCAACTGTGTTGACTGAATTTGAAGAATGTTAAGAAAATTAGTCCTGCACTCCTGAGGTAATTCAGAATTTAAAACACTGTCAAAGACCATATAATGAGTTAGTTCCATATATCAAATCAATAATAATCTGTTCAGCTCATTTGTACAAGTGTCCTCAGTGTCACAAATGATCTCCCACCAGCAATGTCATGTCCTGTACAGAAAACGTGCTCCTGAAGAACAAGTAGCTTATAAAACAAATGTCCTCTCCCCTCCCACTAAATAAAAAGCTAAATTCTTTGCAGCAAATTATTTGGTTCTGCTTTCATAGTCATACATCTCTGAATACATGTCATAAAATTTAGTTGAGCCAGTATTTTCTCTAGAGGCAGGCTCTGATCAGAGCCAGAACTGCACAGTGAGGGTTTTTCCATTTGTGGCAAGTGACAAAAGTTAAGCTGAAGAGGTACAGAGAGAACACAGGAGGATCATAAATGAGTACAGTACAAGCTTTTAATTTTTTTACCATATTAACTTAAAGCATCTTCAGCTTCAGTGGAAAGCTGGAATTGTGTGTTGTCATGGATGACAGCATGCGTCAAAGATGCTATTTTAGAAGGCTAAGGAAGCCAAGAAGAGCTGAGGAGAGAGATACTCCAGTGCTTAGAAATAAAGCAGAAAGGCCAAGGGTGTAGAACAATTGTATCATTTGCTTGGCATGTTCAGCAGAGGATGGTTTATCAGCAGCAGCAGCAACTGTCTGGTTGGAGAGAGGCTGGGGCTCTCTCCTGGCAAGTGACAGGGCACTGCAGCTGGATGCATGGCTGCAGGAAAAACTTGACTTTCTGGCAATAGACAGCAGGCACCTGCTTAAGGCAATGTGCTTGAGGAGGGGGTTTTAAGCCCCCACTTCCTGACTTCTAGTAAAGACTCCAAACATCTTTCAGGCCCTGCTGGGACTGGAGGATTCATCCTACATGATGGATTATTGCAGCTTGGGGGCTGGGGGTGGAAGAAAAATCCTCAAAGGAACCCTAGAGTATATCACTCCTCACTTAATTTCACTAGTGAATTACTATTTTATGAAGAGGAGAATATAAGCTTATCATAATTTCCTCCTTTCAATTTAACCATCATCTTTTTTACTTGAAAATAAGCTTTTAAGCAGACATTCATGAAGAAAAAAATCCACTAACTAGCTTGATCTACCTGCTTTTCTGAAAGTTGGAAGACTAAGAGCAGAAAAAGAATCCAATAAAATGTAATGATTTACACAACTCTGCTCAGTCTGTGGTTATCAGTCACTCTGAATGCACCTTTTAAGAATGTTCTCAAGCAGAATTTCACAGAACTATAGATATTGTAGTAGATGTAGAGGAGAATAATCATAGTTGTGCTCTGTTCCTATTCTTCCATTTGGAAAATATAGGAAATCTATTATCTAAGGAAATCATTTGTCCAGAGGAATGGACATGGCAGTTACTTTATGCAGCAATACAAATACGAGAAGCTCCTTTAATTCAAAATCCCTGAATAAAAGAAGCACATGTGAGTGAGAAGCACGTGTGAGTGCTGTCACATTACATGCTGTTCTTTGGAAATCAAATAAATTATTTCATCATCATCTGAACTTGTTTCTCATAGTCATGTTCTAGGGAAGGTGAGAAGTCATGTTCTAGGGAAGGTGAGAATTTAGTTATCTGTTAATGGGCTGAATATATTTTGAAAAAAGGAATATTACAGTGATGCTGAATCCGAATGCTGAAATATAGGTAGATAGCAGATGGGGTAGAGTGTTCATAAGTAAATTAAGCTTTATTGCTTTTCCTTTGTCTTTGCTTATAGCATATTTGTGAATTCATAAAAATAATCCTTTGTCTAAATGAACTTTTTAATTAGCTGACATTTAGTGACACAGAGAAATGTGATATCTGTGACAAGACTGGTATCCAATTGTTCATTTAAATCAGCATCTGCATTGTTGCTAGGGAATGTATTCACTTCTTATCTGTTTTTTAACATGTTAAACCATTCCTAATGTTAATATTAAGGGTACCATGTATTTCAGATGACAACAGTTTTATTTACAGCTGAAGTCTTTGTAGATAAACCTTGCAGAAGTCTGTGGTATCTACCCTTAACACTATGATAAGTTATAAAAGGGTGGTCTGAATTTTGGAGTGCCCTGTAGAAATTACTCTCTCTTATTAAATAGTTAATCCAATATAAGTATCTCATAAGAAATGGTCAGATTGCACAGTGAAAGCATTCAAGAATGGCTTAACTACTGCTGCAAGACAGAATTTGGAGAGATTTTTTTTTGTTTCCTTCAGCAAAATGGCTGTTTGCTCTGTGCTGATAACCAGCCTCAGCAGCTTCAGAGCAGAGACTTCACGCATGCTCACATCTTACTAGACTCAGAAAAAGCTGCAGTTGTGCAGTGATTAATTTTTTTTTTTTTTAAATCCAATCATGTATCTAGAGAAAGATATGTGATGTGAACTCCACAAAACACTGAGCATTCGGAACTCCTTTGAAAATGCATAGCAACACTAGAATTTTTAGTCTGGGAAGAAAATTGCCATTCAGGGAAGTTTCCTTTAAAGGCAAAGGCCTAAATGTGATAACGTAAAATAATTTTATTTTTCCTTACTGGGTTTCTTTTCATTATTGTTTTGTTCTCATTTTGTTGTTTTTTTTTTTTTTCAGGATCCATGCAGATTGCTAGCAAAATTCTTCTGTATATGAGTAATAGAAACCAAAACCTGCAGAATAATTTAAAATTGAAGAATCCTCTGTGGAAATAAGTAGTTATCTCAAGAGAATTATTTCATGCAAAGGTAATAAATCTATTCAGTAAGCAAACAGATGAAAAACAATAAATGAGCCATAAGCACAGAAAGCAATAAAAATTTAGCAGAACTGCCATCCAAGGAAGCAAAACAACTAATCACAGTGCATAAGAGAAAAACACTGTCTATTAGGAGAGTTTCAGCTGCTAATGGGTGTGAAGAATGCTTAGGTTTGCTATATATATATGACATTGACATATATATATGTAATTTTCCTGGCAATGCACAGCAAAATAGAACTCTAAAGATTGTATGAAGTTTTCAAATGCTGTTTGAGAGTTCACAGACTGTTCTGTGTGTAATAAATGTATCAAGAATTGAATATTCAACTTCTACATAAAATTGGCATGAGTGGCATGATAATAACAGATGCTGCAACAAGTTAAGGAAATCACATTTGGAGAAGGAAAGAAATGATCAGCAACATGTTCTAGCAGTATCAACAGAAAGGAACAAGTCATAAGTACTAGTGCCATCCATGGTAAAGTAGCAACAAGTAGTAAGTTTGTGCCTTTGATAATGAAACAGCTGCAATTTCACTTTTGCTCCATAAAGATATTTTCATTTTACAATGCAGGCATTATGCAAATACCTGCTGAAATAATTCAGACTGATACGATAGGGCTAAAGATAAGCATTAATCTTGACTGAATTACATGTTGATCATTAATGTAAATCAAGCTGTAATTCTTATTCTTAAAATAGACCTTTAAAGTGCCATCATACATAAAGGTGATTGAGTCTAATGCACTGAGATGATCTAGATTCCTCACCTGCTTTCTGAAAGAGCTGTGAGTTACCTACTAGATGCTTGCAATCTGAATGATGCACTGAAAATCAAGTTAATAATGGCTGTAATAGAAATATTTCTTCAAGCAAATTGCATTAGTGTGAGAATGATAGCTTTTTATTCTTCTGTACAGAAAACTATTACATGGACTGAGATATTTCCTAGGCAAATAAGAAGCACTGTATATTTTTGACAAGAGACCAAAATTTACTTACTGAAAGTAAAACAGTAACATGATGACTTCATGACATGGGTAGCTTTCCTGCTAAAACCTGAACAGCAAGATTTCCTATTTTCTACCAAAAAGCCATAACATATCTCCTCATTTTGCAACATGAAATAGGGCAAGATAGGCACCAAATCACTGAATCTGCTCCTGGCATTCATGTTTAAGAAAACAAATGAATACTTTGATCACATTAGGAAAATACCAAACCATGAACATTTATGAAGGATTAAGAGCTCACCAAGGCATTTAGTTTCCATCTTAAAAAACCCAATAAAACTGAAGGAAACAAGTGTAAGTCTATCAGCAAAACACAATCTAGAAAGAAAATCAGGATGAAAAATTTTGACCTGGAAATAAGGCACATATTTTAAAGTTGATTAATCTTTGGAGTAAAACAACCAAATGATACCATCACCACCCTCCCAACACCACTACATTTTTTTCCTTATTGGTATCTTCAAATCAGAATCAAATGGAGATTGAAGTACATAATATCAGTGTTAACAAAATAAAATACAAGGGTACACATGTAAAATGAAAGGGCCAGTGATATACAGGAGGCTAAATCAGGTTATTTCATGATGCTATTGTGCCTTAAACTGCAAAAGCTTAAAGAAAAACTTAGAGTTTAAAGAAAAATCTTTTTCTGGTCTCACACAATATTATTAACATGTTGCACTATTTCACTTAACAGAATTCAGTTGAGTGATGCTTTCCCTATGACACATACACAGCTTTACAGTCAATGTCTATCATAAGGACAAAGGACAAATACCACATTAAAGACAGAGTTGTTCTGATTCCAGATCTCCCACTGAGCCAGAATCAGAAAGTAAATACACAGGATTGATAGATTTGTGCCTGAAATTAGTATGATGCCAGCTAAAAATCAAGTAAATGCTTAATATTGACTGTCTGTATTCTGCTGTATGTTATGTAAGAATATTTCACGCCTAAATTAAGTAACTGCCAAATCTTTAAATGCTTCTATTTAATTTCAAATTTGGTTTGTGTTTCAAGGCAGCTCTTTTGCTTTATTTGTTTTGGTCTGTGGGTTGGGATTTTTCAGCAGTTATAGTCCAATTTTTTCTCACAAAATCAGAGTCACAGACTGGTTTGGATTTGAAGGGACCTTAAAGATCATCTTTTTCCCACCCCCTGCTATGGACAGGGACACCTTCCACCAGACCAGGTTCCCCCAAGCCCTATGAAGCCTGGCCTTGGACACTTCCAGGGATGGGACAGCCACAGCTTTTCTGGGCACCCTGTGTCTCAGCATCCTCACAGAGATTTTCTTCCTAAAATCTAGTCTAAATGTACTCTCTTTCAGTTTAAAGCCATTACTCCATTGCTGCCATTGATGAAGCATCCTCTCTATTTCATTAAAAATTAAATAAAGACCCAAGGGGTTGAATGAAAATGGATTTTTCATTTTTCTCCCTTTTGCTCTTGAGAATGATTTACGAAGTACAAGTGCATTCATAAAATAGATACTATAGCCTGGAGAAAATAAACTAGATATTATTCAATTGTTAGTGATTCATAATATAAATGGCCACCACCAATTTCACATTGTTAGAATCATTTTTGTCACATAACTCTCTCTCAAACTATGAGCATTTGACCAGCTTTGGGTCAGCTGTCCTGGCCATGCTCCCTCCCATCATCTTGTGCACTTGTTCACAAACAGAGCATGAGACACTGAAAAATCCTTGACTTAGGGGAGCACTACTTATCAACAGCCACAATGTCAGTGTATTACTAACATTATTCCTATATTAAATCCAAAACACAGCACTGTACCAGCTACTAAAAAGAAAAGTAACTGTATCCTTGACATAATTAAAGCAATTTAAAGATATATTGAATGGGGTTTTTGTTGTTGCTGATGTCAAACGTGCAGTAAAATTAACAGTAGTGGGGTTTTTAATGGACTAATAAAACCAGGTGAAAATACAGATTTACTGATTTTAGAAAAATGGTTTGAAACTTAATGAAAGCCTTTGTTTTTGTTTAGGTCTTGACTTGTTCTGTCTTGCCATTTCAGATACAGCTACTGACAGCTGCTACACATGTATTTAAAGTTCAATAAATAGCCACTGGCAGCAGTATTACAAGGAGCTGTATGTAAACATCACCTCTACAACACTGCTTTTTCATTCATCCCTGGCTGCAGAACTAGAGCTACTGCAGCAAAGCTTTCAAAGAGTTCACATTTACTGTAGCTGTGTCAGAAACACAATCACCCTACACCAGCTCTACACGAGCATCTCCAGTGTTTAATTAATGATGAGACAAAGAGTGCATTAGTAATTCCATTTTTAGGAGACAAAGTGATCCAAGCCCCATTATGTAAATATCACCAAGCTCCATGAGCATGTACAAGTAGCATAGAATGGGAAAATTATGACATCCAACACTGTTGCCCTGAGAATCAGGCCTTTTGATGTTGTTTTTTCACAAATTCCAGCCATATAGTTACTTTCCCAGGAAAGTAACTATAAACATAGGTGTTTATACATTCCATTAAAGGATAGGCCTTTTGATGGACGTCTCTCACGGCCAGTGTGGTTGGGAAGGTGTTAACCTGACTATCCAATCCCTGGTCGTGGTCAAAAACCTACAAATACTGAAAGAGCAAATAAACAAGAATTCTTCTTTCACCACACCTCAAACTGCATCCGTGTGAATCATTTTGTGTCAACAGTGACACAACACGACTGCCAAACCTTGCTGAGGTTGGAGTTACTCCAGCTTCATAAGCTTGATGGTTCACTGAGGTAACTCCTCTTAGTACCTCCTGTTCTTGTTTGGTAAGCTCTGGAAACTGGCACATGTGAAGAGCAGGCACTTATTGAAGGTAAGGGTGTGAGGATCCCTGCTTTGTCATTCCAGGTGAGCTGATCAAATGCAGCACAACTAGCTGTCTAGAGAAGTTATGTTCCAGGAGGGAGCAGCAATACCAGCAAGAACCTCTTTCCTCCTATAAACAAGTCCACTGAGAACCAATCAATCCTGCCACCACAGAACCAGTGTGAGCATTGTTCTGCACTAATAGACTGAGAGAAAGTAAATAATGACTTTTTAGTATTCTGAAAGATCTCTCTAAATCACAGAAGGCTCTAATAGTATAGTTACACATTTAAAAGTAATATTCACGTTTCAGTAACATGGAATGCTGGGAATGATTCATAGAGTACGTTTCAAAGCCTTCCCTTTCTCCACCACATCAATAAATAGCAAGGAGCTGTTACAGAAAATGTTTTTTTTCTCTGCAAACATGATAGCTTTTCTTTAGTGCCTCACCAGTTGGCCTTTAAACAATTACTGAAATAGCATTTTTAATCTGAGCACTAAATTCAGCTAAGTATTTTAAGAAAAGCAATGAATTTAGGAAGGATGCAAATCACACATCAGTGTGGTTATATTTCTTCCTCATTAGAAGCCTACAACAACCCCAGGAAAAAGCCAAGTGGCTGCTTGCACATGGATAGAGCAAGGATGCCTCTTCAATATCTGTCTTGTCTAGACCTCTGGAGAGCATCAAAACTGAGCACTAGTTCAGCACAGCTCAACCTGCCGAACTTCTGGGGTGTGCCAGCTGTACAAAAAAGGACACATTTTACAAGAAAGGCAAAACAGATTTAAGTAACAGGAATGTGTTTAAAGTGTTGTGCATATAACAATATAAAACAATTTAATTTTTCTTATAGCCACAAATTTGATAGCATTCCAAGAATTAAAACTGGGCCCAAGAATAAATCTCCAGCAGCACAGGAGGTTGTTTTGAACATGGCATATGACAAAAGGACAAAGCAATACTTGGAAGCTGTCTGAAAACAATTACAACCAAATGTTGTGGATTTGTAAAGCAACAGAGGAGTCCAGTCATTGTCTGCACATGCACACTAAGGTACAAAGCCGGCCAGTTTCAACAGTAGATTCATAGTATTTGCAATGAGCATGACTTGTAATTATTTGGAACAACTGCATCACATATGCCTACTGTCCATGAACATTTTAATTGTATGTAGTTTAATAATGATACCACATGTAAGTGGTATCTAATCAAAATTTTTTTCTCCAAGAGTGATCACATTGTTTTCACATAGTATCAGAAATCATGTCTACAGGTGATTTTCTAAAATAAGCGAAATTCACCATCTCACATGAAACAATGAAGTTTATCAAGACTGGTATATTTAAATTAACAGTGCTAAAATGCATTCCTTTGGGAAAGACTGGGCCATTCCAAGCAGAGATGGTCCTTTTCTTTCATATGCTTGACTTGCCCCTGCAGATTAACTTCCCCAACAGCTCTTCACTCAGAAAATTTGTTCTTTTGGGGGGGCAGCATCTTTGACAAGTATTGCTGAAATGGCACATGAGTGACCTTCTGATATAATACTGTAGTTAAAGTTTTCCAGCTGACAACTAAAACAGGATCCTATACAATAAAACTCCTGCTCTGCAATTCTAGAAAGGTTTAATCGTGGATGAAGAAACAAACTCCTCAGGAAAGAGCTACTTGTTTCAATGAGCAACCACTGCAGTGAAAAACCTAACAGGTTCTGCACCTTAAATCATCTAATTTTAAACCTAGAGCTGTTGGTTACATCTACTTCTTTACAAATCTTATCCAATCCAATTCATCTATTCTTACTTTTATTTAAAACATGCTATTGACAGAGCCTTTATTTAAAGTGTAAGAATAACTGAGTGGAAAAAAAAAGTCACAATGAGAAGGCAATGATCTGGAAGAGACGGTTTTCCTCAGATTTCACAGTTAAAGCATCATGTTCCAACAGGTAGATAAAGAACACAGTAATTTGTAGCCACATCCCAATGCTCCTTTCCTGCTTCCTCTTCTCCTCCCACCAGATTCATATACTACATTACTTTGGTATTAGACCAGGACTCCTTAAAAGCTGTTTTTCAGCCTGGATTATATTGGCAATTAAAGCAATATGCAAGCCAAAGTAGATATAAATGAAAACAAAACACAAGAAAACAAATAAATACCATTAGTTGTATAACTCAAAATATAACTGCAAAATGGCTGCTAATATGATCCACACCTCTTCTATAAGAGAATGCCTCTAATATATCACTGCCTGTTTCACATATGCAAGAAGCCAAAAAAAGCTGTGAGGGATGTGGTGGGATCACTCAATAACTTCATTAACTGTAGAAAGAACACAGAGATAAATTATACAGTGCAGAATATCATGTACCTCGAACAAGCTTCTATTTTTCTTGGAATGTTAATAAAAGCTTTAAGACATATTGAAAAAAATAATAAAGATATTTATCTTGGGATAAGTAGCAATTTTATGCCTAGGCCTTGTGTGTCACCCAGCTGAATATGCAGTGTAGATAACAAACACAGTCAAGAGCAGAGGGCTGCATTTGCTGACATCAAATCTCTAAAGGAAGAAAAATTGATTTTTATTAATAATGTCTTCATTGAAAAACTGAGTCAGGAACTCCTGCAGAGTTTGCAGCCATTCAGACAGACAGTGTGGCATCATCCTGTCCCACATTGGTGTCCTTGTAATAGTCAACAGCTTTGAAACTTGTCTGCAAAGCTTTTTTCCTAGGTTCCCCCAGAATCGAAGTGGGGCTGCCACCACTCTGCTCATCCAGGCTATCACACCACTACCAAGGCATCTCTTGTGGATGGGGCAGGTTTCAGTCCTGTTTTCCAAGCTCCAACCACAGGTGAGGTGCCCCATAGGAAGCAAGGAGGTCCCAGGAGGGACAGAATGCTTTCAGAAGCCTTCCATGGCAAAGGCCCATCAGTTTCTGTATAATAGCCATTTCCTAAATGGCAGTTACACATAATGATCCATGCTGCCCCAAAATGAAATGTATACTCAAACACTTAATTTGATTTTCTTCTTTTCTTTAGATAATGTAAAAACATAGATGTGGGATCCAATGAGCCAGTAGGCCCAAAGATAGGTGCTTCAGAATATTAAGAAACAACACTGTAACACTATCAAGAATGATCATGGCACTAAATCATCAAATTCAAAATATTGTGAACATCATTGTTTGTTACCTTCCAAGCAATAATTCAGAGTGTGTGTGTATGAATCAGGGAATGCTCAGCGTTTATGTGGGGGGGAGAGAAGCACTGAGCAGCAGTGCAATGTGTCCTTCTGCCTCCAGGAGCCCCAGCTGCTCTTTTCACACCTCAGCCACAATATGCAGCAATGAGGTGGGAGAAGGGCAGTGCCAGCAGGGCACAGAGAGCCTGCTGTCCTTGGCAAAAGGGCTGATACCTTGGAACTTGTGGGCTCCTCTGGAAATTAGCTGTCACACTCACAGAAAACTAAGGAAAGATATAATTGCTCATATGATGCTCACCAAAATGCTCCTTGTTAGAATGTGGCTGAGACATATGAATCAAATACAAGGAGAAATATTCCCATTCTGAGTTAGGATGGGTCTAAGAGCTGGACCAGACCCCAGATTTCTGTATTAGGAGATGTAGTATAAAATATTAGAACAAATTTTCTATTATAAAGACAGACATTCATGTCTAGGATAAATAAAATAATCGGAATAATTTGAGAAATTATATTTTTAACACTACTGTTAGGTTTGTAATAATAATTTTAAATTATTTGTAAGTTCCAGTGTTAAGGCATTGGACACAAAATTTGGTGACCAAGGAGGCCCATAATATGTTTTTAAGTACTACAGAAAACATATATGAGACTGAAAATAGTACACTTGATCTCTTTCACAAATAACTTATAATCCAGCAAGTTAGAATAGAGATTTAATAATGGAACACATGAATGTATAGGGTGGATTAGAGATGGCTCTGAGGAATGTTTCAAAGAGTAGGAGGAAAAAATGGTAAAAAGTCAATACAGAAGAATGGAATGGAATGAAAAAAGAGACAAAGCTGAAAGGTGAAAACCTAATTTGGGGAAAATATGCAAAGGGAAAACAGGATAGATTAAATCAGCTAAGAGAAAAAGACCAAGTATATCAGAGTTTGGAAGATGCTTTGGCTGCTGGAATGAAATGCAGTAAAACTGAGCAATGGGGTAAAATCACTTCAAGCAGAAAAAGCTAATAATAAAAGCTAAATATTTGGAGTAGTGGGAATGGAAGATTTCTAATCAGATCTCTACAAAACAATCACCAAGGAAGGAAAAAGACAGAAATTTACTGTATTATAGGATAAAAACCGTAAGGCTCAGGCAAAAAATGGAGAGGATATAAACAAAAAATCCACCAGGTAATATGTGAGATCTCGAAAGGAAAAGTGTAGTCATGAGGAGAAATCAAGAAAAAGGTAATTGAAAAATTCAGAGAAAACATGATGAGAAGCCCAATTTTAAAAACAGAGCTGTGTAGCATATTTAATATTTATTTATTTGGTATTGATTTTAAAGTAACTTGGTTTTAAAACCTGTCAGAACCATTTCCAACTGTTGGAAAACAATCATCATTTGCATGAAAAAACTGATAAATTTTTTTAATATTTCTCACAGATTTTTTTTGCATTAAGAAAGGCATTTCTCACAAATGCCTTTTGCATTAAAATATATCATAAGTACCTACTCAGTGAGGTATTACAGCTCCATTGTCTTTCTATTTGTTCCACACAGAAACTGGACCATTTTTGCACAGAAAACAATACCATGTCAAAAAAGGTTTTAGGTACACACACCCTCCCTCCTCCATTTCATTTGCAACAGTGAGAATTTTTGTGCTATATTCTGCAAATACATGAACTATTGTACAAAATTGATACTTTAGCCTTTTCAGTATTCTCTTCAGGATAGGCAAGTCCAGGGCCTCTGCAGATACATTATTAAATGATTGATTCTGCAAGAGTATTCCTTGGTACTTTTCAACATTTTAATGATACAAAAATAAATTGAGTTTGGAAATTTCCATCATTCTTCTCTCTTTTCTCTCTAAGGGGAACATGTTCCACTTTTTTTTTCTCTCAAAGGAAAAAAAAAAAGCAATCACACTTCAACCATTAATGTTCTCACTGAAATTGCAAAGCATCATACTGAATGTACCAGCATCCCTCTGACAGACATATAAGAGTGCCTATTCACCAGTGTAATGGAAAAAGTTAGTGATTACATATACTGAAGTGATTGAGCCAACAACGACTCTAATGAAAGGAAAAAACCTTGATTAATAAAGTGCCACTAAAAGAACAGATTGTTTTATAAGGAATGAATCACACAGAAGGTAGTAATACAGTGTGTCCTTGCCCATTGGCTGGGAATTGGTAAAAGAAAGAATACAGAGACAAATGCCTGAAGATCAGTAACAGTTTTGCTAGAAGGATTTAAGAATTAATTTCTCCCTTCTCCCAGTGTGCAGATGTATGAGAGTAGGTATTTCAGCACGATATGTTTCTGAGATCTCTTTCATGTTAATTGTGCTGCTGTTTTAATGGTTTGTTCTTTGTCTTAAAGTGGGGACGATGCAGGTAGTCCTACTACAAAGCACTGCTTTGTTTTTTAAGTCAGCACATCATTTCTATAAATCAAATATTCTGCCTTTGCATACTTCTAATCCCTGAAATGTGCACACACATCCCTATTTAAATAATGTTAATTCAGTAACACACAAGGCAGGAAAACCTTTTCATCATTAGATAAGGGGAAGCTCCAAGGGATACAGCTCGTGTTTTAGGGTAACGACTAACATTACAAGCACACAATGCTCAAAAACAAAGAAAACTAACCAGAGTCTAAATAAATCAATTACTATGATTCCATAAACCCTTTGTACATTTATTGAGGTATTTGTTTTTCTAAAAGTGAAAATATATCGATTTAAAGAACAATCATATAACACTGTCATACTTCAGCTGTACTGATTATCTCATGATACCATTGAAAGATTTGTACCAGGTAAAGCCTGAGAACTGCCCAAACAGGAAAATCCCATGCAACTGGTAAAATTCTATACAGCCATCAATAGAAGACTGCTAGGGATCTTTCTGTAAATCAGCTGCCTGATTTACTGACAAAGAGACAAAGAGAACTTGAGAAAGGTTTTCAGTGAAAGAAAAGGAAACAATTTTAAAAGAAAACCCTGAACCCTGAATATTTTTTCCCTCTGCTTTCTGAATAAGAAAAAAATATTTGAGGTAATGTCTGAATAAAAAGTGGTAGTTTTGGAGAAAATAGTAATGAATACTTAATGAAGTGCATAGATCATCTTTGTAAAAAACCATTTTAGATGTCACCAGATCTCACTCCAAAATAATTTTGCTATTTTACCATAAAATTGTGGATCACTACTGATGATACTCCCTATCCAGATTTAACAACTACCCACGTGAGACTGACAGCACACAAACATAAGACACCAGTTTTCTGTGAAAGCAAGAGATAAATACACCTCCTCCCTCACATAACTTCAGAGAGAGCCAGGAACTGCAGCCACTACCAACCGTGGTTCCACCATTCCCAACAGTTTCAAACTGGTAGTGCTAAACATCAAACATAAACCTCATCTATACATTCTTGTGCCAGTCCTTTTCCACCTACCCACTATGGCAGCAGCATAAACCAAAGCAAATGCTGCTGAGATTTAGTTCTTGGACTATATGGGAATTTGTGCTTGAACACTATTTTGTGTAATCAATGCACTGCATCCTTAATCTAAAAATATAATCACAATAGGAGTTTCACAATTCCTTTCTCCTAAAATTTACAAAGCAGATGGCCTGTACACACATACACATGTGTAGTGGTGATAGCCACCAGTAAGTCTGGCTTCACCAGAAGCAGAGTGTAATGGAAAATCACCTATGCTGTTACAGTGTGCAGTTCTAGATATGGACTTAGCCCATTCCATTGCTTCCAATTTTTATCAATTTTTCAATTGTTACAATGCTTATATGAAATCATCACAGCTGGAATGTCATATTTGGTGCATATTTGTTTATAATCTCAGTGAAACAAACAGATCTACCTTCTTAAGAACTATAATCTTAATCTCTTTAGCAATATCACTAATGAGATTTTTTTTTTCCCTGAAAATATAATGATTTATTGTTCTGTTGCAAATTGTTTCAGACACAATGTCACAGTATTGCAGCTTGAGAAACCTGCTTCGTGAAAACAAAACAAAAATCTGAACACAGATAAAAAATAAATATGTTCTTCCTACTGATTGCCACTGCTATAAAACCACCATTTTCAAACCAATATCTACACTCTTCTTGTGGGGACAATACTGATTTATATAGTAAGAGTATATGAAACAGCTGAAATTAGTAATGGAATATTAAAGAATTTGGGAAACACAGCAAACTGTACTTTTGAAATGTGACAGGCTTTGCCTTTGCAGCATGCTTGTATATTCTGGCTCTGAATCAGGAGAACACTTAAGTAAATGTCTCAATAGGATAATTATACCAATAAGTATAAAAGTCATTCCATTGATTTTAGTGGCATGACTCAAACCTAAGTGCCTACATATTTCAATATTTTTCTGCATAGTGACCTTTAGCAATCATCTAAACAGAAAGGTATGCTTCCTTCTGTGTTTGTAGCTATTCCTGACCTCAATCAGAAGCTTTGTATTCCACAGATATCTCCATATTTTATTTTGAAAACAAGATAATAGGCTTCCTTTCACTGTTTAAAACTGAGCTTCTTGCTGCTGCCATAAAATAGATCAGTAGGTTCAATAGAATAGAAAAAGGAATTGGGCATAATCCATAGTGATGACACTGTATTATTAATAAATTACCTACTATGAACTTTCCATTAATTATTAAAGCAAATAAATCCTATTTTAAAGTGTTACAGCTACTTGATAATTTATAAATATGGGATCATTGAATTATATTCAATCTTTCCCCCAGTCTCTGTACTTCTATTTCCAAATGACTTTGGTAATACCCATCCAGTACTATTTGGTATGATTTTCTGTTCATGAACTTGAACTCCACCTGCAGAGCCAAGCCTGCACTGTATCTGACAGCCTGCAGGGACCATGAAAGGACAGTGGCTTATCCAGAATCTGCTCTTTGCCTGAAGTGATTCTTTGCAGCACACTCTCTAAGAGCACATACTCACCACTTCCATACCAACACTTGGAGCAACTCCTGTCCCTTGCTCCAATGGTGAACATGTAATAGTATTTTAAAGAGACTGAGAATGAAAAACAGAAGCAAAGTATGAAGGAGTATGTCAAGTGCTCAAACAGCTTATACTGGCAAGAAACCAGTCTTCTAGAAGTTCATTTTGCTCTCTAGCAGCTGATGACTCCCAGCAGTTCTGCCATCATACTTCTGGAAGAGAATCTCAAAGTGCTCTGAGTATGGAATGCCTGCAAACATGCCCTGCCTAAGGCAAATTTGGGGGTGGCAGAGCAATGAGCAAAGGCATGGCTAAGTGCCCAGCATGCTGATGTCAGAGTGCTGCTGCCTGAACTCTGGTGAGATGCACTGAGACAGGTTTGAAATTTCCATTCCTACTTACACAGCCCGCCCACACATGGCAGAGATCCACTGGACAAGTGTTTTGCTGAAACTGCAAATTTTACACATCCCACTGGTGAAAGGTAAGAGCTGGGTGACTGTAGCATGTCTGTACCTACCCAGTTGAAATAGACTTCCTGACACTGAGGATGTGAGAGAACAATTTCTTCCAAGCAGATTTGTGAAGGAGTCAGGGGGAGTAATGCCCTGAAAAATCTAGATTTTCCCAAGTTGATGTCCCTAAACTTGACAGTATAAGGAGCAAGCCATGCTGATAAAACAGTTTGGATATATTCAGTATTACTATCTCATTATGTTTTTTATGATGAAAATTACATGTAAAATCTTCTTAAATGAAGGAAAATACAGAGACAAGTTGATTACATTGAAATTATCTATTTTTCTAGAAAATACAATACTGATGGCTGTGTTTCAGACAGAAATCAAAATAAATCTGCAGTAATTAAATTAGGAGCTTACACATGCTGTCTTGGTTTGGTTTTGTACAGTTTATTCACACACTTGACACCTTTTTTAAATTTTGGGGTTTTTTTTTCAGCTGGAATTAACACGTAAAACAAAGAACAGTGCCACCAAGATAGTGTTATGTTACCTCTGTTCTGGCCTCCTGCACCTATTCTTTTTTAATCCAAATATTAAGCTACTTGGGTTAAACAAAAAAAATAAATTACTTTGACATAACTACACTTGTAGTTTTAAGATTTGGAAGAATGCCTACCAGGGATTAAGATGAGATCAATCTGCTTACACAAAGTTTTACTTAAGTATCTAGAGATAGAGCTTTAGTATACTAAGCTACTTTAAAGCTATGTAACATTTAAAACCCAAGAAAATATCAAGATAATTTTTCTGGGAATAGAGAAAAAAGGAATTGCAGTAGAGGTTGCTGCTTATAATATTATTTCTGATATTATTAATATTTGTTAGCTGTTAAAAATTATTATTACAATTATTACTATTTTTACTATGTCATTATGTGTAGGCTTAAGTGAAGTTGAACTTGGACAGCAGTATTTAAAAAATCATGCACTACTGAGGAGCAAGAGTGAATGCTGTGCTCGCTCTCACGGCCCCAACTCGAGAGCACAGTGCGTTCATACATGGGCACAAACACCCTTGGAAGTTTGAGAAAAAGATCTGGAAGCTACCATCTTACTGCAAGACTTGGTAGAATTTTACTGGTATAAAAGACCCTTCAGAGCTTTTGTGACTAGCATGATTTGAATTCCTCTCATGCCTTGATATTTGAAGCCTCACTGTTCACTGACAGGCTAAGGAGGGGAATTCAGTGCAGATTTTCTTCTAAACCAAGCACCAAAGTGTTCATCTTCAGCAGCATTCACATACCCTGGGAGCTGCTGTTTGGTGTTCCAGGCCTCCCTTCTGCTGGAAAGCATTAATAGCCACAAGACAAAAAGAACAGGATATGATTACTTTTGTGGAAGTATAAGTGAAATGTGTCAGGCAGAAGATATATATTTAATCACTTACTGCCTTTTTGATGCTAGAAAAATGTACCACAGAAGCTACTGACAATCCTTCTAATGTTAGCAAAAGCACATACTACTATTATTTATAGTATGTAGTGATCAGCTTTATTTACTTAAAAAAATGTTTTATCTATAAAATTATGGCCTACAGGCAGAAAACCAAAAATCTAATAATACTGTAACTAACTCTGGTCTTTGGTCAGCATCAGTCTTTTGAATTATTCATTTTATCTTTCCTTTTTCCGATTCACTGGTTTACAGATGTTGGAAGAATCACAAAACATCTCTGCCACATGTGCTTTTGGAAGAATAGATGCAGACAGATGATTAAGCCAACTTAATACATCAGTGATTTGTAAAATAATACTTTAAAGATTGTAAAATAATTTGAACTGCATAAAAATACATTTATCTTAAAGGACAGAACTCTGGAATATTGCAAGAAACTGTTTCCATGGTGCATTACTGAAAAATTGCATTGCTGGAATTCCACAGCAACTCCATTATTTAAAATTTTATATATTTAATTAAAGGAATAATGAAATTTCACTGCTAGATAATTCAAGTTTTCTCCAATAAGTGCTTCTATTTTGTCCTTAAAAACTGTTTTGATGTTATAATTAGAAACAAGGAGAGTTCATGAGAGTTCACAATTCAAATGGTAGTGTACGTTTACATGTGATTTATAGTACTGGACAGGGTGAAAAATATCACCTTTACATCAGAGATTTCCATTAATATCAAAATGAGGTTTTGTTACCCAAAAGACTAAGGAATAAGGTGTACTATTGTCTGCTTTGGTATCTCTGTAAGTTACACTGACTCTGTAGTCATGTCTTGGAATTACTATGAAGTAAATTGCTAATGGATTGTGAAGGGAAAGCTGGAATGAGGTTCCATTCCGATGAGACAAGTTGATGAGACATGAGCATAATAATTTGGCAAGCACATTCTGACATTGGATAATTCAGTAGTTACTACCCTACATTAAGCCATCATGGTTAGGTGTAGAAAATTAGAATCAAAAGGTTTATATTAACATACAGAATACACTGTAACACTTAAACATGATATTTATGGAATAATGAGGGGCAGAGGAACAAAGAAAAAAATTATAAAATATCTGTCAAAGTCAGAGAAGACTTTACTATTTGATATTTGCATTGATGAATTTCTCCTTAATGCTAATTTGCAGCTGGGTCTAAACTTTCAACTGTGTAAAACTGACTGAACATCAAACACAGTCATTCTAAGAGAGTTTCTATACATTGACAAGGTGAATACTGCTATTAGGAAATGTTTTTAGTGTTTTTGTTTCCTTCTCAATCTTAAGATTCTTTCAGAATTTAGGTCAAGCTATTAAAAAGCTCAAGATAGATGAGAGCTCTGATGGAATAATCAAAAATTATCTTCAAAAAGTGGAGTGCAGAGATTGGAAATTGTGAGCCATGAGTATTTTTTGAAATTAAACTCCATGAATGTCCAAGAGGGTCCACAAAAAAGGGAGGCCAGCAAAGTAATAGCTAGTTTCCACTGTCATAGCATAGCTGTTACCTATTTTTACCTTAGGTTAAATTTTCTAGAACTGAATGCTCACAGAGATTCAGGAGGTTACTGTAATGTGTTATTAATGTTTGTAAATTGCTCTCACAACCTTTAATAAAAGTGAAAAGGACAGTGTTGTTACCAAGTACTTTTCATTGATTGCCTGGAGATTCCCAGCAGTCACTCTCCAATTTCACTATGGCAATATTAATAGAGAATCTCTGATATGAGAACCAGTAGAAATGAATGCTTAAGATCCTCAGAGCAAACCATCCACTGTATGGATGTAATCTTAACCATTTTAAATGCTGCTATATCTAGAACAGAAACTGCAAAGCATGCTTTATCTTTTATGGCATATAAATCCAGATATGTCTTGAAAGTATGAATACCCCAAAGATCCATTACACAAATTGTCCAGGAAACCACATTTCATCTTGAAAGCCTGTAACCCTATCAAGACTTTGCAGTGGCGAGGAGCCACATGTTGACAGATATTTAATGTTCTTAAGAACTTCCCCAATTGGACTAGCTAACAGGAATTTATAAAATCACAGCATAACACATCATTTATGAGGGTGATGTCTAATCACATACCTAGTACACTTAAGAACACAAATAAATCACATTCTTTCATCCACAGCATAAGGTTTGTTACTGTTCAATAAGCACAATAAGCTGATTCACAAACAAAACAGATATTTTTCTGTGTTTACAGTTGAAACTGCAAATATAATAAACCATAAACATGATCCCAGCCAACCACATGTGTGATAATGGGGTTTGATTTTAAACACAGAAATTATAACCTGAAAGAAAATGTTCCTCTTGCTCCACGACTGGTTTTCCCATCAAATACCAGCATCTTCCAGGCAGACAGGATATATGTACCACAAGGAAGTGGGAGATATTCAGATCACACAAGGAGGAAGCCAGCCTGATTCCCTGAGCAGAGTCTGGGAAATTCCCTGCATTCACAATTTTCTCTGTGGACCCTCCCATGTCAGAAAGGTGCAGAGTCTGACTAAAATGCCTCTCCCAAACTTGGCACAATAATTTGTTCTCTTTCTGTTGCAGAATCTTTCAGAGAAGCTCACAAAATGGCCTCCCCTTAGTCAGGGCATTTTCAATATCCTTTTTTTGACTGAAAAACCATGTATTTTCATTAGAATGTTAGGAAATATTTTGTCTCAAAATTCCATCTTCATGTTAATACCAGTCATTGGGCTAAAAAATCCCTTATATCAGTGAATGAATTCAAAATTACTGGGGGATACAGACACTCAGACATCTGAAATATAACACTGTAATCATTTAAGTCTTGATTTCATTTCAAACCACAACAAAACCAACTGTTTTCAGTATCAGTAGGGGTCCCAATTAAACTGCATACATAGTTAGCACATAACTCATTTTAGGCACCATTTCAGTGTAAGATTTTTTTAATGTCATCTGCACTAATCATAAGATAATTATGTTTATAAGAAGCTAATAATTACTAAGATTATCTGTTTTAAGTTGTTAATGTGCCTCACCAACAGGGTTTTGAAGAAGCGGGAAGGTTTGGAAGGTAAAAAAGTTAATTTTTTTAGGCAAGAAAATAAAGAGAATCTTTTAAAAAATAAATGTGAGATGTTTATCTATTGAAAGAAGAGCTTTGAAATGCAATTATGAGGAACTGAAAGAAAGTTCAAGAGCTACAAACAAATCAAGTGTGCTTTTTATTCAAATCCTATTAAGAGTAGTTAAATTAACTTTTTTGAAGATGGACCCTGTTGGTAACTGATTCTATACAAGCACCCCATCTTGCTTCCATAAGAAATGGTAGGGAGTATTTTTATTAAATTATACAAATGTTTGTTGTTTAATCATCTTTTCCAGTCTCAGAGACCAACCAACACAATGATAAATTTATCACACATGAGGCTGTAGATGGGCAACCTAGAAGACAACTGTGCTGTAAGACACAGCAAGACAGTATTCAGAAACCTGAAAGTTATTTGGCAAACCTAAAGGATTTACATTGCAAAGCAAACAATCTACACATGTAAAAGTAATTTCTGATAGAAATCCTAGGAAATACTTCAGGAATGCTTCTTTCAGTGAGCTATTTCCATCATCAGCTCTGGATGTCGAGGTACAACTCTCCTCAGCAATAAATGTGCTTTAAAAATACAGAAACTGAACCCAGTTTTACTTATTGCTGACAAATACCACTGGCAATTTTCTGCCTGGCCTATGCTTTTCCACGGTCTGATGATTAAACATTTTTTCCCAGCTATTTAATAACACCCTGTACACAGATTGAAAAGCAAAACTATAAATAGCATCCTTGAGAGAGACCCAAGAGGACATGTGTGGTTAACATTCCCAAACAAAATACATGATATTTTATGTTGAAAAGGTGAGAGGCCAACAAAGTTTCTAGCCTGCTGGTTTTCATACAAGGACCCTGAGGTGAAAGCATATTTAGGAGCCGCTGAGCCTGTTCTGCACCAGCTAATATTAGTTTGAACTTGACCCTGGGAAGAGATCTGAGAATGTGGAAAAAATGAGTTGACAAAAAAAGAATAAAAGAACTGAGATCCCAATATTGTCTCTTGTGCACGTCAGAAGTGGCTGCAGGGGTGGCCACTGCAGGCTATACTTTTGCAACTCAGGAAAGTCTTATATATTTTGAACCATATCTGCCTTACATCCTTAGCCTGTCAAGGCTAAATCACTTTACTACTCTTCTCTGTCACCTCTAGTTATGCCTGCCTTGCTCTATGTTATTGCAATCCTAAGTGACATAGCAAAAGTCAGTTCCAGGTATTTTTGACAGATCTATTATCAAAGCAAAGGATAGTACAGCTCTAAGTGTTGAAACAGTTTAAGTCTTTTAATACAGTACCCAGTATTGCATTACGCACATTTGAAGAACATAAAATAAGACTGACCTAAAAGTGGATTTTAAATAACTTCAGAAATGTTAATTATATTCAACAGTTCAGTATTAAGATGTCAAACAATCTTACAGAGGACTCATTAGTACAGAGAGGTCACACTTAGCAACTATTCCTTTCAGTCATTTGTATCCTGTGGCTTCATCAACAGTAAATCTCTTAAACACAAACAACAAAACCCATAGGACATACATTATACCCTATGTATGCAAGGACATAGTGGTAATTACAGATTCTTTACAATTAACATGCCTTACATGAACACATTTAGTGCTCAAAAAATAATTTTTTAATGTCATTGATACTTGCTTTTTTTAAAGCGGTTTTCCATTCCTTTGACAGATGTGCTATGCTGCACTTCATTACTTTTTCTCCTTACCTCGTTCTTCTTTTAGATAAGTGATGAGGCTTTCGAGAAAGATTAACTACTGGCAGGCAATGCAATGGCCGAAACAGGGATTTAATTGGAACCTCAAATGCTGTGAAAAGAAGAAAAAAAAAAGAAATTAAACCATTAATAATTTAATTTTACTACCAGAGTGAGTTCATGTATCCTGCTTTTACTACACTTTGATTTCAACAGGTATACAACCTGTTAGTCAAACCATACTGGAAATAAAATCATTAATAAAATCATAAATCAGAAGATTTCAGGGGGAAATGCACAGCTGTTAACAAGTGCTGATGGGTTAATGGTTAATTCTCATCTGGAGAAGTAGTCCACTGATGATTGGTAATGTCAGAATTTACTTAATTTAAGCTTTAAGTTCTTCTGTAATACCTAAGAATCTACTGCATTGTATAGCATTCAAAATACCATTTTCTTATGCTGCTCTTTGCCCCATGAGTGTGTGACAGGGTACAACCATTATGCAGTGATATGACTCAAATGCAACCAAGTCATAATGCTAAACAATTCATGCTTCAAGACAAAAAATACTATAAGAAATTTCATTTCTTTCAAGATTGGAAAGGGCTCTAAACATAAAAACCTCCACAAAAGTAAACCATAAAAACAATTTTTTAGAGAGTCAGAGGTTGTAAGTTGTAGTGTTGGGCAAGCGACAACCAAATAACCAACAAAATAAAGCAACTGAGAGTATGAGAAACTTGCTCATTTCTGCAAATAAGATATTTCTGCGTTAGGGGTTGGGTTTCTTTCTTTTTTGCTTATAGAATTTTTTTCCCATAAGCTGCTAGGAAACAAACTACGGGGTACATATGGGTACTTAAGAAAAACAAAAAAAGTGGCCGAAGTGCATAGAGGAGTGTAACATCTGGTTCCATTTTTTCTCTGGGAGTTTCTCTGGGAGTATCTCTCCCAAGGGGGGAGATACGGCGAGTTTTGGGGACAGCTAAAGGACAAGGTTGAGGGCAGCTGCTCTCTCACTCTAGACATCAGGAGAAGGACGGTCAAGCTGTTGCTTACTGCGGGGAGAATTCAGTCACTGCCAGAGGCCAGTCCTGTACCTCCTGTACTTTCTTCCTTTCTGCGTGTGAGCCTTAGCTCGAAAGGGCAGCTGTTAGGCTGAGACCTTATTAATACCTGCCTCACTAAAAAAGAACCCCATCATCCGCTCGTGTGCCCGGGATCCTGAGCTCGCCTCTCCCCGCTCTGCGCCGCTCCCCTGCCTGCTGGGACATCCTGCAGTTCAGCCATTGCCACAGAGCTTCTGATACATCTCGTCCACCAGCCCAGGTGGTGCTCATTCCTGCTCATTCCTTTTGCTCATTTCTGCTGTTCCAGCTTGGTGCTCCTCAGAGTCCTGTAGGGCATTGGGATCCACTTCCCCAGGGTTTTGTGGAAGCAAATCCTCTCCTCCACCCCTTCCCGTCTCAGCCGAGAAAGCTGTCACGCGGTCCCTGGTTCTGTTTGTTGTTAATGCAGTAATTGTTGTTTGTTTGCTTTATTATACATACCAGTAAAGAACTGTTATTCCTATCCTCATATCTTTGCCTGAGAGGCCCTTAATTTCAAAATTATAATAATTTGGAAGGACAAAAAAATCTCAGGTGCATCACAGAACATCTCTAAAATTTTTGTCAGAGAATTATGCCTTGTATTTCAAAACACCACAAGACCAGACTCTTACACAGTTCATGGCATTAATACAATTATTTCAATGGACCAGGTATAACTTCCCTCATAACCCATCTGAGCAACAGAGATACAATTTTCCAAGCCTTCAAAGCTACACTGGGGAGGAGGCTGTGTTTCATTTTCCTACTTTGCTGTTATTGCCCAACAAGTATATCTAAGCTTAATTTGGGAGTACAATCAGATTTATGTACCATGATCTCAGTCACACTAGGCCACTAGAATTCAGTAAACATTCTGTAGCAGGCAAGGAGTTATCATTAAAAATGTTCAATTACACACATAGTTATTTAATATGGCAAATATATCTTAAGCCTGTACAGAAGCTGGCATTTCAAACTGCTGTAAGACCATATATTTACAAAAGCATGATGATATGAGTATTAAATTTATTTTTTATTGTTTGTTAACTGAGGACTGCAGGATGCTATGTGGGTTTTAAAGACTAAACATGTCTGTGACTATGCCAGCAATATTTTTCATTGAAGTTTCTTTTCTGGGGGAAAAAATTACTGAAATGTCTCTCCAAGCATCACATCAGAAGTATTTTTTAGAATGAAGAGGTAATCTGTAGTCAAGATGCTGATAATATAAATGGTCCATGCTCAGATTATCTTGTACATCATTTTCCTTCCAGAACTGATTAGCTAAAGGCACAACAATGCATATGTGACAGACTGCTTGCAAAGCTGCTGCAGAGGGAAAGCAGAGGCAGATTCTTTGCATGACACAGAGACTGTGTCAACAAAACCTGCAATGACAAGATGAGATCTCTGTGCCTGGTACCCATCTGCCCCATTAGGCTCTCCCAGAAGCTTGGGGTTTGCAGCACAGACGTGCAGAGAGGCTGTGCCAGAACCAGAGCAGAACAGCTGATTAGGTATGGCTTGTACCCACCTCATTCAGGCAAATCTGAGCTCAAGTCATTCAGCTCGGTGTCTGCACCCTGCTCCCCACTGTTTCAAGTGGCTCCTGTGTTAGAAGACCTTTTCTACTGCCCAGGTATGTTCACCTTGCCTCAGCCTGAAAGGTAGCACAGAAAAGACAGATGACATCCCTTTATTAAGTGCAAAGGCTCCTAAATAAAGGCTGGCATGAGCACTGGGAATTTTAACTTACATTGAGCTGGAACCCAAAGTAGAAGCAGGCTATCCTGTCAGCTACAAAGCTGAAGTCCTAACATTCAGCTAAGGACATATGTGTGAATTTCTAATGTACCACAGACAGAAGGCAACAATGCTCAGCACTGGCAATTCAACCTCAGATATTTTTACAGGTTTATGACTGTCTTTTCTCCTGAAATTCAAAAATGAGCTTGAGGGGAAAACAGGCTATTTCTACCTAAAAACAATTCTTCGTTCAAATATCACTCTTTTACTTCTCCATCAATAAATAATTTTAAATACAACTACTGTGCTTCCTTGGTGTTCATTTCAAAAATGTCTTGCAAACTGCAAGCAAGTTTCTCTAAGCAGCACTCCTTCCTTTCAGCACAAAGAAACATTTGAGTCAGTCATTTAATACATAGCCATTCGAAGATATTACTGAAGTTTCACAGGAGGCAATTTTAGAGCCTGGTGTTTTAAATGACACTCAGTCCCCACCTAATATTTATTTACCTGTGAAGCTATAAAATAAAAAATATAAAAATAACAACAATCACAATAGACATCATTACACTTTTGTAGCAAAATGTGCCAGAAACAGGAAAATATCTTATCCCGTGCAGTAGAAGCAGGACAGACCAGCTTTTAGGTCCCCTCTGAAAATATGATAACCCTTGCAACATTCAGATGCTGTGCTGTATATGAAACAAAGGAACATGCCAGTTAGGATCCATGATGTGGGAGTCAGACCGGCTGGGATGGACGGTGACTTGGCCTCGACTGAGTACACAGGTGGCATCAATCTGAGACCATGGGAAACAGGGTACTAAGGAGGGTAACGTCTAGCTAGGTTATGGAGAGGTGCATGGAATCATAGGAAATGTTATGCTAATATGTTCATACCAAATAAGGTGGTGTCTTGGGATTTTGTTAGTGATTGGTTAGTTATGTTTCCATATAAAGTAATGTTTGTAGTTCTTGTTGTTCATTGGTTCCCTGCCCTCAGTTAGCGCTGTATATATTGTCATGTTTTCCCCATTTCAATATCTTTGAAGTTACCCTATAGTGTATGCATTTTATCCCTTTATTTGAACATTATTAAAGTTCTGCTTTCCAGGTTTACTTCATCATTACCACTTCTTCACTGCTGACGTTAGCTGACATTCCTGCAGGTGGCCTATGTCATGAGTCCTTGTTGTCCTGCCATCAAGGATCCATTGCTGCTCCCGGGGATGGACCGGGCAGTGACACCATGAGACTAATAATTGAAAAAAACCCAAGAAAATTGTTCAATAACTTAACTATAAATATACTTATTGATGCTTCAGGCATAGAAAATTCAATAAAGTTGTGAACAAATCTCACAATGCCTTCAAATTAATTTACATTCACAGAAATGTCACAAAGATAATTTTGAGGGCAACTAACTCCATCTAATTAACAAACTGAGTATTTATTTAGAGAGTGACTGCACTGATTGATTTACTGCAAACACATGCTGTACTGCTTTAGCTGTTATATTACAACCACCAAAAATGTGAACCTTTGAATGCATGCCACACCTCACCAAATTGCAATTTACTATTTACTCTGATCTTAGATTTCTTGTAAGTTTACCCTACCATGATGAATATGTGTTTGGAGTGGAACAAGAGAAGAAATGACAGCATCTCCTCCACTGCCTGTGTTTGTGAAAGAAAAAGCATGCAAGAGCTTGACATGTCCTTGGGGTATGATTAAAAGCTCATGAAATGAAATAATTCAAAGATGACAGCTCTGACTTTAGCCACCACTGGGGACAAGAGATCTTTCACTTAATACATGCCAGTCATTCACAAGTATAACTGAAATCATACAGAAGATGCCATTTAATACCCAGTGATTTAGATACAAACCCCAAACCAGAGAGACCCTGTGACATAAAAATGTGACAAAGATTAACTAGAGTTTCATTTTTTGTAATAATATTAGGCCAAAGCTTAAAAATGTACCCATTTCAAATTGATAGCATTGGCTGATAAAGAAAACTGAGATATAAAATAATATAAAAATCAATATAAAACTGCACATAGAATATGATTCTCTATTAAAGAAGAAATCTTCTCCACCCAGGCTGTTTCCTATCCAATGCCTCATCTGGGCCATACTAACTTGGCTCTCTAGCAATGGTCTGAGCTTATTCAAAGCTACTGAGATTCATAACCTGGACTATTTTAGTTTTAATGTAGCACTGCCTTTTAAGTGGATGTATTTCATTAAATATATTCTTTCCTAAGATTCAGTCTGTTCCACTTCTGCAAATTCCCTTTATTTCCTTTTTGACAGTTCTACAGTTAACTGTCTACAGAGATATAAAGCCAGCTGCAGCTCACATTATAATATGTGTGTGTGTGTGTATGTATACACACAGAATTTACATGAGCTTCCATCCAAAATTATCTTCAACAAATTCTTTTTAAAATGTAATGAGATTGACCCAGCATGAAACCGCAGCATTTGAAACATGAAATATCTTGAACAGAAAACTGATGAAGTGATGAAGACCTCAATTTTTAATTCTCAAGTATTTCACGACAAAACTTTCCAAGTGTGAACACTGATCTCATTTCTTTCCTGGTGCAATAGATGGTGTTTAGGAAAGATCACACACACTACAGCCTCATTGGAAACAAATATAAGACTGCTGATAAAGGCTCCCCACCCAACCCTTGAAGGTTGGTAACTAAACAGCTTTGAGGATTGTCACACTCTGGGAACTCACTGCCTTTGTCAGCTCTCTCTCTTCACGAAATGTGTTTCAAAATAGTTTCAAATTTACCAAGGAAAAAAACCAGATAGATGTGAGGCATAAACCTCTATTCCTTAGCAAAAAAGACCAAAAATATGTTGCATCTTACATATTTTCTTACTAAAATTAACAAACTAAAAGACCAGTCAAATCAGAAATCTGCATTTAAACTGTGTATTAGAATCTGTTTACTGGTGTGATGTCCTAATCCACTTGAAGTTAACTAAATTCAGATGTTGACTTCAGCACAGTTAAATATTCAGAGTATAGAATCGCACAGCTTTTACACACAGAGTACCAGTGGGATTCTAAATCATTCCAACACTTGAAAAAATTCCACCTTTTAGAGATACATCCCTGCTCTCAATTGCTGAGAGCCAGAAGGAGACACTCATTTGGAGGAGAGGTGTGATGTTCAGATTATTTCAGTGCTCACTGTTCTTGCAAATGCAGCTCAGTTATCAATTGAGATACCATGAATAGATCACCCTTGCTGCTCTGCAATATTAATTATGTGATAAGGCTTAAATTTGAATCAAAAGTCCAAGATGCTTTACCTTAATATTTTAAAAGCAATCTCTTCACATAGTAAGTTCTATAATTGATATTGTTTATTCTCAGAGTAATATTTACTGTTTTTTTAAGCAAACTTCTGGCTTTCATTTAGCAGCTGCTGGATATTTTTTTTGTTACTATTGTTTATAAAAATACAAAAGAGAACAGATTTTTTCATGCTTCCTTTTATATGTTTGTATCTTTTGAAATTAGTTATAACAGTGCTTTTATAGTAATAATAAGCTCAATTTGTAACAAACTAAACTGATTAATAGATAGTGGTTTTGTCTTTATCAAGCATGCATGTCAGATGAGGCTGCACAGAGTAGTTCAATTTGCATTTTCTAGTGTGGAGAGTGTCATGATTTTGACAAATTTAAATCTGCGTGGCTTCCTAACAGAAGAGAAGGCTTCAAACATGGGCTTTTCTTCAGCTGAAAAAAAGTGTTTAGAGACAAGAAATTTAACACTGATAAAGCAGTTAAACCTCTGAAAGCATTTTCGAACCCAAAAATTCTTGATTTCTTACACTTTCTTCTTACCCTCTCTCTTGAAAGATCTGCCTTAATCTGTTCTGAAATCTGCACAATACTTTAACTCATGTGTCTTCAGACTGTTTAAAGCACATTTTCATTGTTCTTAAGTATCTTTCCTCTTGCAGTGCCACACTTAAGATTTTATATTAATCTTGTGAGTGACACCTAAACCAGGCCCTTGGAACAGATTCAAAATTCAGGATGCTGAACAAACACAGGTTGTGGTTTTTAAACACCAGTCCCTTTTCTACCACTATATTAAAGGCTGACTGAAAGAAAAAAAAGAGCAGCACTTTCTATTTGTGCTCTCTTCCCTCAAAAAGCTTACATCCTTCCACCTTAGAAACATTTTCAATCTTATTACCATCAATAAATAATTTAGTTCAATAATAACCATTTAATTCAAATTTTTCTTAGGCTGCTTCAGAAAAATAAATTTTTAACAAATAAACAAATTTTAATACTATTCCCATTCTCTCTGTTATTTGCTTTTATGACAATCTAAACACATATTTATGCTAGTCCCTATCCCAAAGGTCTCAGCAATACCATGTAATTACTTAAGCTTCTAATTCATTTGTTGTTAATTTTGTTCCTTTGAAATTCCCTCATTAAGTTATTGCAGGGAGCTGTGTTTGCACACCAAAAGAGAAAAAGACAAACTCTTTTTTTGCATTCTTTTATTATCTCTTTTATCTTTAGATAATTAGCATATTAATTACCTAGATATAGTAGTCACAATCTTACAATTAATTGTGGGTACAACAATCTACTGATTTAGTAGATTTGTACTTACATCACAATAACATCTTCACTTGCTCTGATATACTCTGTCAAGTATTTCCAAATTAAAACAACTGGTATTGGTAGATAATGTATTAAATGTATTAATGATAAGTATCCAAGTGAATGTTTGTGGACTTTATCAAAAGCTTTCAGTCCTAACAAATAAATACACAAAGCTTATTAATTACACAAGAGGTGAAATTGCATTCACATAGTATATTAAAATCTTATTCCTTCTCTATTTTTACAATCAAAACTTCTATTTGTTTGATTTAGACCTAACTACTCTTCTTGCCAAAATTTCAGTGGAGATAATCTTCCTTTATATACCAGTAACAGCTCTGAAGGAGAAAAACACCCTGTGAAATGAATGAATGAAACCCCATTCCCTGGTTGGATTCAAAGCGCTGCTGAGGGACACTTTGAGTATTACCAGAAGCTCACAGAATACTTGTGATCACTGCCCACGTCTGGCTTCTCTCCTGCTCATGTTTTTCATGTAACACGTGGTATGGGGGTAATTACACCAAGAAATCTGCCATTCTAAACCCCACCACCCCTTACTCTTATCCCCACCCCAAACTGTGCCTCCCAGAATGGGCTGAGCTGGGAACAGACACTCCCAGTAAGGGTACTTCAGAACAAACTAGGTCAGTAATCAAGTCATAAAGGAACAAATTCTGGTTCACAGTGAAATAAAAATTACTTTGCTCCTGCAGCTTTAGTAGACTACAGTTTGGTCCAGAATAGTCAAAACATGTCAGTCAACAAATTTCTGATGGCAATTTCAGCATAAGTGCCTACACCACCAAGTATGATTCATCTACTGGAGTGATAATATTACATTTTCTGTAGCTGAACATTTTACAATACAAAGAATTAATTTCAATGCAACATTCCAGTAATGCCTCCATAAAACTATGGTAGCTGAGAGCTATGTTTTCACATGAATTGAAAGGGACACAAATATTTATAGCACAAGTCTGAGAGTGTGTATGTATCTGAATAGTCATGCCCTGACTCCAAGAAGTTTATTCTAAGACTGAAGGCTCTATGGGTGACTACACTGGCAAGTTCTCCACTGCAGTTGCTCCTGACAGCTCCAGTGCACAAAAAGCCCTGTCCCTATACAGTGTGGTAAGTGCCAGCCCACTCTGCAGTCCTCCTTTCCTTTCCCTATCCTATAGCTCTCCTCAAGTCCTCAGGTTTAGGGCAAAAATTCAAGGCAATTTAAAAAAAAGAATATTAATTTCAGGCTGACCACTTATCATATTTCTATCGTTGCAACAGCCTATTGATGTTAACAAACATTTATGAAGTCACATATATGAGGCAACAGTATTTCAAGCTTGCTGTGGAATTGTGGGAATGTACAGAATGTACATTATTTTTTTATTTCATAAATCTAGCAGACCTGGACATTTTATATTCAGTTTCATATAGACATTGATGTATCAGATGATTCAGAGTATATATGCTTTGCATTTGTTTGAAATATCTCTGACAAGTAGATATTTTTGAATTAGTGATCTAAAGGGGTTTTTTTTTATGATATAATTATGAGCTGGAGGCTGAATTTTTAGAAGTGAATTTGGTGGTAGATTTGCAATTCAAAGAAGTTACTTAAATTAACAAAAATGCCCTAAAAGAACAGCTGTCTACCTGACCGATCCAAGAAAATGAAAACTGAAAATAAACAGCTGCCCCATGGAAGACTATGTGATAAAACTAATCACCCTTTGCATAATGTATTTATTTTCCCCCGTGCTTATTACAGACCTGGTGAACCTTCAAAGCTATAAATATTTAAATGTTACAGATATCCCAGACATGTGAGTTCAAATGAAAGCAAGATTTCAGTAGCCTGACTGGAGCAAAACCAGATCTCTTAAAGAACACAGTTCTGATTGTTAGATAACACGACAAAACATGTCTTAATTTATTTTTTTTTCAAATGCTTTGTTCTGTTATACCAACAAATTATTTTCGAAAGAACCTTTTTTTCTGAAATCTCAATGTTCTCTATACAATACAAGACTCAGTGTCTGGGCAAAGGATTCATTTCTGTTAATGTCATCACAGCAACATATTAGAGAGAGCAAAAAACTTAGTACATGTCTAAAGTTACTAGGATAAATATCCCTCAGTGCTATATTTTATCATAGATCCTCCAAAATCAAGTCACAGTTATGACATTATTTAGTAGTTGAGATGTTTCAGCCTCATATTTTTCACTTTCAAAAAGCTACATGAAAGTAAAGATCGAAGCAGGCATGCATCAAAATAATTTCAGGGTTCAAAGCAAGGGATTTAGATGCAGGTGTTTTCACAGCACTGAAGACTCAGCGGCCATGGCCCAGAGTAAGACAGTGGAAGGAGTCCTGGTGGTGAAAAACTGGTGTGTGACAAATGAAACAAAATGTTTCAAACATTTCAAATTTTTCAAATCAAATTGATTTCCCTCTTTTCATGTCCATGTACTGAGGGAAGGTGGGATATTCTTTCCTGTTTTGCACTCTAGTCATTCTCAGTGGCTTCTACCATTTACATACTCCTCAGAATACACTGTCTTCTCCCCCATTCCAAACCACAGATCCTACTGGGATAGTCCAAAACTAATGCCAACAAATTTAGTTACAGCAAAGGACATAAAAGATAACATTCAAAGCAAAACCATCTATCCATCATTTGTCATGCCTTGTGGGTATTAATTTACCTTGTGGGTCTGATTTATGGGAAAATCCATAGTATTCTGAAAGCCTCTTTAGGGAAGCATAATTTAGGATACTGCCACCAGCCATGAAGCAGCCAGAAAGCTGTGATGGCTGCAGATTTGATCTCTGCACTGATGTGCCCTCATTGAACCCTTTTAAGTTTTAACTATCACAACAGTCCTAACTATATGCATGGCTTTTTTCTAAAAGCCTTCCAGCTTGCAACCTCCTAGATTCCATCAGCCCTCCTGCCATGCTGCACAATCTGCCAAATGACCACAGTGTTTTGTTCTCAAGAATGGAACAAGTCCCTCTGTCTCCAGGGGCTCAGTCTCAGAATCAGGCCTGATACTGAGACATATGCCCCTAAGTGCAATGCTCAGCCCCTACAGTCAGCCAACATGTGCGTGATTTGTTAGACTGAGCATTTTAATTATATCCAGGAACAGATCTTAATCAGAACTGCCCACAAACAGCTGCAGGATCCATTGGGTAGAAAGGCTGTGATAAGTAAATAGAGAATATTTACTGTACTTCAGTCGCTAAACCAGAAAACTTCTATTTATGCTCATTTATTAGAATGAAGACCTGCCTATTATCAAATCAGCTCACTGCCTCTTTGTGGTGGTTTCAGTTCAAAACTGGGAGGAAATACCAATTTTGTGTTGTGGTTTAGGTTCATCAATTTGAATTTCCTGGCCGATGCACCAAATAATGTGGTAAGTTTAGCACTGGCTAAAATTGCCAGTGCACCTACTAAAAGCATATACTCATTGCCTGCTGTGAGATATGAATTAGGAGGAAGGCAAAGCAGGTTAAAAAAATTATTAAGTTTTAATAATGAAAACTTTATTAACAGAACTAAAAGAATAATAAGAATCAGAATAAAACCTTCAGAACACTTCTCCCCCCCCCCCCCCCCCCCCGCCTTTTCTTTCCCAACTGACAACATCGAGACAAAACCTGGGATTTTCAATCAGCTACCACCTCTACAATAGTCTTTCATCAGTTCTTGTAGGGAGAGGAGTTTCTCTTGCCATGCCATGGAGATTTCTCCATAAGAAACAGTTCTCCTGTGGTTTAATGTCACAGTGAATCAGCCACCTGAGAAAGGAAAATCTGTTTGCAGTGTCAAAGTCCCTCCCATGCCTTGCAGCTTTCCCACAGCTGCTTCCATGGGCCATGTCAACTTATGGGGTACTATTTTAAGGATGAGCTGTTCTAGCATAAAAAACCCAGAAGTTCTTTTATCTCTGGGAACAGAGGCTTTTCTTCTTCTATCCTTGGGGCAAAGTTTCTCATCTCTCTCTGGTCAAGTTTCTCATCAGATTACAGCTTTTCAGCATCCACATGCTCCAGCATGAGTGTTCTTTTCTCATGGGCTGTGGGTGAATGCCCCATGCACTTCATGAATTACAAGGAAAAAGCAGGAAAAAATGAAGTCTGATATATCAAAAATATATTTTCACCGGCGTCTTACAAAGAGAATTTCAGCCCAAGACCAAGGCATCTCCTCAATCCCCTCCTAACTAGAATTAGACTCCTTTACTGACCGCAGTGTCCCATGTTGTTTTGCTTATGTGTCATCACACTTTCCTTTTTCCTGATTTGGGAGAGAACTGGTGTTCATATGTTCATTTGTTCTCAAGCTTTATCAACTGAAACAGTTTTTATAGAGTTTTGCAGCACTGAAAAGCTGATCTCATCCAGGCTGTGCATTGGGGAGATCGCTCTCCATGCCTCACTGCTGCTCACGGGGTCTCTGCCGACACCGTCGTGCCAGCTCGCTCAGCGCTTTTCTTCATGCCGAGCTCCGGAAACAAGAAAAGCTGCTGCTGCCATTTTTGTCCTTCTGTGCGCACCATGGCTGGCTAAAAGCGGCCAAACAAACGAAGTTCATTGCGAGCCACGCTGAGGCAGCAATGGCTGCGCAGCGTTGGTCACGCTGATTTTTCAGCCCCGCAGTCCCGGCCCCGTGGCCACTCCTGGACTGGGCTGGTGGCAGCCACTGCCAGCCCCCGGCCGCTCCTGGCCTCGGGGCCGCTCCCAGCGCCGATGCAGCCCCCGGCTGGCACGGCCCGGCAGTGCTGCAGGAAAAAGGACCGGCGGGCTCTGCCGAGAAGGGGCCCGGCCCCGCAGCGAAGGGGCCCCAGCCGCCCGTCAGGACGGGGCCCGGTGCACTCCCCGCTGAGGGGCTCGGCAGCCCGCCCACAGCCCCTCAGGGAGCAGAAAATCTCGGCCGGGCCCGTGGGGCCGGCCCAGCCCGGCCGCGCAGGGCCGGCCCGACCGGCACCCAGTTACCTCTTCCGAAGGCAAGAGAGATTTCCCGGGCTTGCCTGTCTTTAAAATGTGAATCTCACAGAGGTGGACCCAGCTTCTAAATGGTTCAGTAGGTTGTCAATTTTCAGAGCTGGACAGCTATTTGTTTTTGCTAGGCACAGAGGAAGCTCCTTAGCACCTTCTCTCAGAAAAATCATTCCCATGGGTGGCTTCTTCCCTCCTCAACAAATGTCAATTAATGCAAAACCAGCACACTCTTTCAAATCCAGCCATTAAAAAGCAATTATAGTTGTCACCTGCCCAGGTACACAGATTGAGGAACATGCGAGGAACTGTTTCCCTTCTGATGCTGCCGTGAGGGCTGTACTTTTAGACTAAACCCTACAAAAAGCCAGGAAATTGGGTAGAGATGTTTCAGTCAGTCAGCAAGTCGCAGCATGGAAAGGAGAGCACAAAATATATCGTACAACAGCCTTGCCCTTGAAGGCCCTAACAGACATTTGTGGTTTTTCAAGGCATGTCTTTTCTTCCCTTTACACCTCAAAAACCATGCTGAGAAGATTCGCTCTCAGCAAAGTCAATAGAAGATTTGCACTGATTTTAATGAGACCTGGAGCATGTGGTCTCTCACTGAGGACAGTATCTCTTTCTTTTCTTTTTTAATTTAAAAATTTCCTCACACAGGCTGCCTGAAAGGATGTAAAAAAGATTAACAATAATATTCTGATCTAGTTTAACCTAAAAAAATAAATATTTATCCTAAAATGTCACAGCACACACTCAGATGTTATGAATATTCAGTACAGCCCCCCTCAGCAGACATTCTTTGCAAAACTATTTTTTACTAAAAGATATTTTGATATGACATATAGAAAAGACTTTTAATACAAAGGAGGATTCACTGGAAATACTTTCTAATGAAATTTTTATGCTATGTAAGCTAGCTGCCTGTGATTATCTTTTGTGGTCTGCTACAATACGTTCCATGGTACAGCATGTTAAAAGCAGGACCAATCTGGTCAGTTCTTGAGTCTCTATATATGAATATACTATTACAGAGAATGACCCAAGAATATCTCAAGAGTAAAACACTTGAATACACATGCTCACTGTGCTATCAAATATGTTACACATTCCTTAAAATTAATAATAAAAATGGATCTTAAAAGACCAATTATAAACAAGCACAAGAGAAAAGCATTTTAAATAGCTCATGCTAATTGTGTTTATCTCAGTGTGAAGCCATGTCAAAGAGCCTGAAGCAAATGTATTTTGTTCAAAGTACCACTTGCACAGCAGGCATTAAACATTAGGAAGCAAGATTGTCATTAGTGGGCTACAGCTGAAAAGGCTACTAAAAACTCAGCTAAATTATTAATATTGTATCTTAAAGATATCAGATGGAGAATTAAACTGCTTTTACACAGTACATGATTTTAATGCTAGTTTTCTTCATGTCCCAGTTTATATAATCTTGGGGAGGACCAGAGGGCAGCCACATGCCAAAGCTGGTTTGCATTCCTCAGTCTGGGGAAGCTCTACTGCTCTCCTACGTCTGGGGCTCATATATTTTACTTTCCAAATGGAGCTGACTTTTTTTTTTTGGTATTTTAATTTTCTCAGGTTATTTATAAGATTAATGAATTATATAAAAGATAAGATTTTTTAAAATTTACATCCACTGTGGTGTTTGAGACTCTTAGTATTTCTACAGGTGCAGTTCCAGGCTGCTTCTAAGCCAGTTTAACACTGAGCTGAAAATGAAGGGGACAATTCTGCTCTTTCTTACCAATACACGTCTTCTGGAGAGATGAGTCAGGTGGCTTCTGAGATGAAACTTTATCTTTTTCAGAGTTATTTTTCCATTGGATCAGTCCTACTACCATTATGGAAAAAAGAGAACTATGAAAGACATCAAGGTGTAAGGCAGAAAACATTACTTTAGATGGTGATATGCCACTGAATTACCTTTCTTTAACATGAAATCACAAAGTCTGGTTTAAGGAGAAGGGCTGAAATCTGGAAAATACCACAGACTCCTAAGAAGTGAGTGAAGGGGATATCTCAAGAGAGGAATTGAGCTACATATTATATAGTCTATTCAAAGGTTTTTTTTGCTTTTGCAATTCATTCCTAACTCTCCATGAACAAGCAATACAATGCAACATTTTTTCCTGTTGGTCTTTGAAATCTGACAGAGAATAAGAAGTACAAGATATCCCTTAGCAACACAGCTATGATGAGAAATCGTGTTTCCTTAAAACATGAACAGACTTTCACCTCAGCAGGTTACACTCTCAAGCACCAGCTGCATGGGTCAGCGCACACATTCATCTACCATGCTGAGAAAAGAACTTCTAAAGGTTTGAAGCTGATTTTGTTTACTTCATTTTTTTTCCTTACAGAACTTTACTCTCATTTTACACATTACTTTTAATCACAGAGGCATTCTGATGTCATGATGCAAGCCCAAACACACAATCCTACTCAATTCCTATAGTTGAAAAGAAGATACCAAAGGTTATGTATTCTTAGATCATCAAGGTTCACAAAGCAAAAGCTTTACAAAATAAGTATTTTATTCATAAATATTATATCTGTAAGGCATTTGGTATAAGCTCCTAGTAATTTTTTTGTAAAGCAGTTTGTTTCTAACTTCAGAGAGGATGAGATGAAAAGAAATAGAATGAGGAAACTCATACTGTGCCAGCAGAGCAGAAAAATGCTTTGGTGTCAAACACAACTCATTTGCTTCCAGATTATTTGGAAAACAATAAGAGAGGGAGAGAGCAGCTAGTATGGATGTGTGCCCTCACAGCTGCCAGAGATCAAATGTGCTGCTCAGTGTGCCTTGGGTGAAGGTGCTGTGACAGACCAACATGGTTTTCTGCTAGTGGTCCTGAAGACTAAACCTGACACCAGTGAGATACTCTGGGAGTCCAGCCATCATTTCTCCTCAAGGTGAAGTTCATTGACTTAGTAAAGCCATCTCGGGGAGCAAAAGAATGCATTCATTCCTGAACTTTAGTGTCTTACAGACTGAAATATTGCTCAGGCTGTTGTTTAAACATCAGTAGAAAGGTGCAGTAGGTCAGTAATTCAAGATCTGATTAAATATAGCACACCTCTAAATGTATGCTAAAATTATATTCTAAATTTGCAGCCTATGTTAAAAAATACTTAAAAATACCATACTCTTCCACTCCCTATTCCAGGCAGCTCTTGACCTTGGCCCATGATGGAAACTCAAACAAAGATAACATATGTGCACAACCACAAGCCAGGTAACAGTCTCCTTGCAGCCCTTTCTCTGCTAAATGATGCTTAATGTCTTTCATTTTACTTGCACAATCTTTATGTCCAGGTTCCTGCCTATTCGAGGAATCACATTCTCCATAAAATAAGGTATTAAGAAAAGTATTCAAGCCTAAAAGCCCTTTCCATTTAAGAGACTAATGTCAACTTATTATCCATCATAAAAATCCAGATCACAATATGTTTCTTCTCTCTACTTTGGTGAAAAAATACAAGTTTCTGGTCCTATAAGCAATGCTGATTTCCTCAGAAAATGAGGAACAATGACATTTAGTTAAAAGCGTGGACAGGAGTTAGAGGAGTCAATTGAAAGAATAGAATTGAGCTGTAGGGAATTTTCTTATTTGGTATTTTAGTCCAAAATTGAACTTAAATAAATAACTGAACAGCTTCCCAACTAAGGCAACTTCCAGGAAGTTCTCTGGGAAAGAACTGTCCTGAAAACTGACAGAGCCAAAATTTACACTTGGTTGACTACTCTCTGTAGCAGTGACATGGGGATTGCTCTGGAGAAGGCTCACCAGGCAGATTGCTCCATGGCCAAGGAACCATGTGTCCAGGCTCTCCTACAAATCTACATGGTCAAACCAAAATATTTTGAATTTTAAAAACAGCATTTCCTATCTCTCTCTAGCCAGCAAGTCCTGTTGCTTTGCTTGCTTAGATGGAATTTCATATTTTCAGTCATTGAACAAGATTTTAGATTGTTTGGCTTTTTGTTGGCTTTTTTCAGTTCTTTAGAAAGGTGTGATTGGATTATTTCTGTTTTAAAAATACACATCCAAAGAAATGTATTAATTAAAACATGGGAGAGACAGCAGACTGCGCAAAATGACAGAATTGGGGAATAAAGGAGATAGAGGTGAGTTTTCTTTGCTTAGCTCTTTTTCATAGCTTAACCAGCTCCTAATGTTACTATTAAAATTCTGTCTTCAGACCCAACTCAGACACAGCTACCACATCCTAGTAGTTTTATCCCCATTTCATTAAAAATAAATATTAAATATGTTTTTCATATCCATTTATCTCTCTGCAGTCCTCCTGTTTTATGTATGACTATTAGTATTTTTGACTACAATAAATTCTATGTACTTTAGTTTTTCAGCCTTGAGCAGTTTCTTCAACTGATGACTTTTATAGGGAAGATCCCAAGTGTTGGTATAAAAGCTATACAGTTGACAGATTAAGCCAAAAATAAATAAAACCAGACCATTATTGCAGCAAGGATGCAGCCAGTGTTGTGTGAAATGAGGTGGTCCCTCTGTTCCGAGCTGCTTAGGAAACTGAACACAGTCTTCGCTCTGAGCACAGTCAAGGCCCACTTAGCAACAGTATTTAGAAATACATAAATAAATTCCAAGAAGACCAAGGAGACAGGTTAATTGCCCATTTATTAAGTATTTGGGGTCTATTTTACCTCTAGAATGATGTATGAAAGTACTTGGATTAAAATGGAATGATACTTTCATCAACATTATCTCAAGCAAGTACATATATAGTGCGGTTGAAGATATTTATGATATTTCTTCTCCACTTTTGAGTTCTTTGATACTTAAATTTGACCTTTGTGACCACAGACGATTCAACATGAACAGCAACCTCACCTGCTGAGATAGCTGAGGTCGCCTAGAGTACAATGGCACCAGAGGACAACTGGAAGTTCTTTGGAAGCTGACAAATGACTACATCCCATGGACAACACGTGAGTAAGAGACGAGATTTCATGACAGAGATTCAGCAGTTAGACAATTTATTCTCACTTCATGGAGTACAATTTTCTTTCTTATTGTGCTAAATCAATGGCTCATGTTACAAAGCTTTATGCCATTTGCAGTGTCAGCTGGACTCCCCGCTTGTGTGGGAATCGGTTGCAACGGGATAAAGTTTAAGTCTCTCCTTCAATTAACGGTTAAGCACAAAGAAGAAAATCACTACAGGTATTAGCTCTTTAAATTCTTCTGCTTAGACATTCTCCTACACTAATAAGCCTCTTTCTCGTTTTATTCATGGCTAATATGGAGGTAGGGACTTTGTATGTCACATCTGTCAAACAGTGAGGTTCTGACCTACTTTGCTGCTATAATGAGGACAATATTCCATCTACAGAGTGCTTCAATAAAAGCATTGGTTTAACCAGAGTTTTTTTGAGGCGTTAGTACTGTGTTAAGTGAAAGGAAATATTTTTTTTTTCATACAGAAATTGATGAACATTTTAAAAAAGAAGTTTAAGAAAATATTCTAAAGAGCTGTTGGGAAAGGTAGAATAAATCAGAATCTTTAATAACTTTCCAAAATATTTATTTGCCTAAAACAGGTAGAAAACCCAAAAACCAGACAGACATCCTGGCACTTTTTTTGACAGATTGATAACCTTACAGTTTCCAAAACTTCTGTGTTCAATAACATTTCATTAGTATACTACAGTGTACTTAGTACTATTCATTATTAATACAGATATGTGCCTAGGAGATGTACAGTTTGTAATTATTTTTATTTTCAAAGCATAATAGCTTCACACTGGACTTGTTGCAGCTACAATATTTCATCTCTGAATGTTCCTTCAAACATTCTGAGACTGTGACAGAAATTTGTATTTGAACAGAAAAGCTGTCAAGAATGTGCTGCGGTGCCATCCATCACAGTTTTAATCCTGACCATACTTAGATGTTAGTGGAGCTATCTGTCCAGCACACTAAACAAAAGCTGAAATTATGCCTTCTGTTCTTCCACATCAAAGCTACAAAGTTAGACTGAATTCAATAGGCCTGTATTAAACTCCTATTAGTTCTCAGCTATGCGAAATCCAGCCACAGTGTCAGTGTGGTTTAGACATGCAACCTTGATTTCAGCATCAAAAAATGGAGCCTGTCACTTGTTATAATTTTACAGAAGATTCTATAAATGTAAATCCTTTTTCATCCTGTCATCCTTTTATGTCCTTAATGAGTTTGCTCACTAACAGTGCAGAATCTTAATTTCACATTCAGAAATATTAACAGTTACTATTACTTTAAGCTCCTGAAGTAGCTGCTCAATTAAAATGTAATTTATACATTTACACTTAGTTTTACACAAAGCAATGACATTTAGAGTTTTGATTTTCCTTCTTTTACCTTTTCTTCCATTTGCATTTTATATTCCCCATGAAAAAAAAAGTTGCAGTTAAAAACTGAGCTAAAGATTCTAAAACAAAATCTTTAATCAGGAGCACATTATGTAGTAGAACATGATTCCTTAGCAGTTAAAATCTAACATTTGTAAAAACAAATGGCACACACTTGACAGGCAAATTACACATGGATTACCATTTGTTAAAATTTCATCACAGAAAATAGTTTAACTGTTGTGGATATGAGCCAAGATCATCCTGACAAGTACTTTACATGAAAGATTAGCATATTCTCTTCCAGAGGTTTATGCTTAATTTAGATGCATTGACTTTTTGCCACCATTGCTGACCTTTATGTCTAATCAAAGTCCCTTTGAATCCAAATCCCCGACCTTTTATCTCTCCTGACAACTTTTAATTTGAAGGCTTGTAATAAAGTCTATTAAAATTCAAAATGTATCAGTGTTTAAAGCGTGGTTCACTTGCTGGATTTTCAGATATGGAACTTCAAATGGGCTGATTATAGAGACTCCAAACTTACCATTTTAAGCTTTACACAAGGCTAAAACAGCCTTTTGGAGGGGGATATCAATCTAGATTTTTGGTTATAATGCACAAAGGTGATGTATGTCACAAAACCATAAGTGAGTATCTAAAAGGAGCATTTTTCATAGATATTGGGTAAGTTAGGACTGTTTCTGTGAGAGTCGTGTATCTCTGATTCATTTTATGATGCCAATTCACCCAGGGCAGAGTTTCCATATAAGACAGTATGAATTCAGTGCAATGGCCTCTGCTCAGCTTGCAGCCTGCCAGGCTACATGATGCCAAAGCCAAGCAAGCAGCAGCTCCATAGTTAAATCTCCCTGGAAGGAAAACAAGGTCAATTTTCTGTAACTGTCAGAAGAGTAAGGCAATCATCTTTTCCATCTTAATTAAGGCAATTACTTTAAAAATAGTAAGGTAATGGGAAGCAAAATGTTCCAGAATCACCAAAATACTTGATTAAAGGGCCTTTATCTTTTTTTGAAATAAACCAATAAACAAACAAAACCCTCCACTTGTTCCAGTATGCTGTTCCTTCAGTTGGAATTTTTCTGTTCTCTCATAGTAGCCTATAAGTGTAAATACAAACATTATGTATCCAATTTTTCACAGATACTCTTGTTCCATCAGGCAGGAACTGCCCTATTGAGGAGAAGCTGTAGACTTGAGAAGAAGATTAAAAAGTAGCCTGAAATAAGTTGGTGCTATAAATTTTTTTAAAGAAAGACATATCTGAATCCTACACAGAAATGTGAATATAGGTGAGGTTTATATTTGCAGAAGTACCAATTACAGAACTATGTAAAAAATTCCTTTACACTGCTGAACCCACAAAGAGCACAGGTCAGACCACAAGGGCTCAGAGATTCCCTCCATACACATCTCATGGCAAGATGCAAATTGATTTATTTGTAGTTCCAAAAAAAAAGAATAAACAGAGCTTTTGGGGTGAGTTATGTTAACATGCAGCTGGTTGTAGCCATGTGGGGGTTGGCCTCATCTCCCAAGTAGCAAGTGGTAGAAAAAGAGGAAACAGCCTCAAATTGTGTCAGAGGAGGTTTAGATTGGATATTAGGAAAAAAAAAATCTTTGCTGAAGGTGTTGTCAAGCACTGGCACAGGCTGCCCAGAACAGTGGTGGACTCACCATCCCTGCCTGGAGGGATTTAAAAGATGTGTAGGTGTGTCACCTAAGGACATTTAGCCTTGGCTCTGTCAGAGTTAACAGTAGGCCTTGATCTTAAAGATCTTTTCCAGCCTAAACAATTCTATGGTTCTATTCTTCTTAATGTACACATGATGTAAAACTTTTGAATTTATTACAGCACTGTAGTTCTAAATATAATACTTCTTAACCACAGAACAAAATTGTATTTAAACTGTGGCTTTTTTCCCCCCAATGATACTGTAATTTAATCTTCTACAGCTGTTTTTAGTCTGTTACAAAAAGGCAAAACTTCTCACATCTAATTAACTTACTCTCTATTTCCAGCTCAGCAAATGATGCATCACCCTCATCTTAGCTAAGTTATATGCCAGATGACACAAGGAAATGCTGAAATATAGTGTCTAGGACACCAGTTCCAAGGATGCATTGAAGAACCCAGAAAGGTTATTTTCAAAATTAGCCCAGATATTATACAGGAGAGAAAGGTCTGTATTAATTTGTTATTACTGAAATCACTAGGACATGGCAGGTGCAAGCGTAGCCAGGCTGCAGCAATAGACTTTTATCTTTCTTTTTTCTCCTGTTGTACATTTCACACATTCCTCTTTATAACCTCCTCATTTCCAAAGGCTGGTAATTAAAATAAGTTGAATATCTTCTGCAACTTCAGCTGCTTCCAAAGTTCTATCAGAAATATTCTGGACAGACAGATGTTCCTCATGTCCCAGTGCCATTTTCTGGCACTCCAGTGAAACATGTTCCAAACGTCCTCAATGCCACACCACGTTCAGAAGCAGATGAGCTGTTCCTTCCTGAAACTGCACTGTATCACCCAATGAATTTAAGTACAAATATGTTTATATAAGTCATATACTTGATTTTTGGAAGCAGCTTTGTTTTGGCCTCACTGAGAACTTGCTTATACCCACGATGACACAGTGATTGCCATTAACCAAGAACAAATGCACTTTACCCCACATACTTGACCACCAACATGAAACTGACAATTTCTCTCATCTTGAACCAAGATTTAGATTTTTCTTTTTCCTGCATAAATAAGAAAATAAATAAAGGTGAAATTTAAATTTCAAAGAATTGTTCTTTAACAAAATTGTCAACAAATAGGATTAACCTATACAAAGAACTAAAAAATAAAGAATGCCCTTATAGACTTAGAATCTGTGGTGTCAGAAAATCTCTTAAATCTAACAGTAGTTTATATTATAGGTTTACATTCTGCAGTGACAGAATGTCTCCCAAATCTAACAGTATTTTATATATCTACAGAGATGTAGAATTCCTCAGATGTTATAAAAAGAGAAAAAAGCTCAAACAACAACCAACCCACACAAAAACGTCCACAAACAAACAAAACCACAAAACCAAAAACACCCCAAAAGAAAACCCCCAAAATAATTCTCCAGCTCTGAAGTCTTTTAAAGAGTTTAAGGAGATGTTCAACACAACACCAACTAACATAAGCTAAACATATATGGCTATCAAACACTCATTGTGTTTTACAAATTACTAGGTCCACCTATTTGATCTGAATTTCCCATGATTTTGGAAGCATTTATGCACAACTCTCACTGCATTCTGTAAACAGAAAGAAGAAAAATGGGGCAAGAAGATGAGACAAGTTGGACAACATTATCATTTTAGGAATCCATCATTCCTCTGACACATTTCTCTGCTGTTTTATCACTGGGTTTTTTTGGTCAATATTTGTGCATTAGCATCACTAAGAAAGCCCTACTGCTGATTCTCACTGTGATTTTTAAACAGCCTGCATAATATCTGTTCACAGAGATACATGTGCAGAACATTTCTGCCTGATTTGCCAAATGTTTTTTTATTGGCAAACTTACTGTGTAGAGGAAAAGGAGCACTTCCAACCTGGGCTGCATGAGACAGAAGGGAAAAAATAGCTTTCCTCTCTGTTTTTTTTTTTCGTTTCCATGTATTCTTACATATTTGTCACTTAAGAGACAGTTTATTTTCCAAAGTTAGAAGGCACATGATTGATCATTAAATCTACATACACACAATCAAGTTCTAAGGTTCATCTCTATGAGGAGAATGAAATGTAACCAGTATTGTCTGCTGATTGGCTACACTGTGTGCAAAAAAGGAAAAAAAAAGAATTTTGATCAAGTTGATTTCAAGAATAAACTTTAGACCTTTGAGGGCAGAGGGGTGAAGTGTTAGAAAACAATGAATTTTAAGAGCAACATTTAAAATACAAAGTCTGCAGAACTCAGCTCCAGTTGTTACCACTGAATTTGTTCCCAGAGATCCCTGTTCTTTACACAGTTAAAGTTAGAAAGCAACAAAATTAAACACAGACCATGACTATCTGGGAAACTGTTCTTTCCCTTGTATGCCTTGAGAGCTTTGTGGAAGAGTCTGGGTCATAACCAGTTCTGCTGCAGAACATTCAGCTCCCTTTCATGAGGTTTTCTTTTCCTTACAATCAGCTGCATCATTCCCTTAACACTGTCCATATTCTGTAACCAGAAATCTGGGAATAATAGAGAGGAGATACATCTGCCTGTGGTTCCCATCAGGATACCCAAATTCTACCTCCAAAAGGAAGAGGAGAGATCTCATGCTAGATTATTGTGATTGTTTGATGTGGAAGGTAGTTCAGTTCTCTAAAGGATGCCAGAAATAATTAGTTCATAAATGTACATCAGCTAAATCCTATGATTCTGACAGTATCACCACAAATGTCAACATGCTTCAGAATAAAAAAATTATCTGCAACATGCCGCTATTTGAAGCAAAAATGACATTAATACAATTCCCCATACTTTAAGGAGGTATTGTAATTTCAGCTAATCACATCAAAATGTCAAGGAAAACAAAGGAAATTTAACATTTTAATGCAGGTTTTCTGGAATATCGGGATGATTTCAAAAGCTCAAATGCAGTATCCCTTGGTATATTCAGTATGGTTAAGAACAGAACCATTTTTAGTCAAGTTAGTCTGTTAATTTTCAATTAAAATATCTGATTTATGTATAAGTATTATCATAACATTAACTTTCTTGTAACTTATACCTACATAAATTTAACTACAAAGCCATAAAATATGTTTAATAGTTCAGCAGCAATAAAGTATTTAATGAACCAAATGACACTTTCTAATACCAGTACTCCTGATTTGCATTATATGGGAAAAGCAAACCAACCCAAACCAACCCACCACAACTTGGACACCATTCTCAGTTGAAGTGTTGTTTCTATGCCAGAAGAAGCTGTAGAATTGTTTATATAGTCTACTAGAAAGAAGTTTACTCTTTGGGATGAGGACAGAGACACAACTGCTCCCTTGACTTTCTGGGGGGAGATAGTGAGTACAGACTACAGCTGGGACAAACATTAGAATACTATTCTTTGGGTCTCATCTCTCTAAAACTTTGATCTGAGGCTGAGGTTAATAATTATAAACCAGAGGAGAGAAATATAAGCTACATGATTTCCAAAATTCATGTCTCACTAACAGTGGCCAGTCTACCATGGAGAATACTCATAACTGGGAAGATTTCCCAGGTGCACTGCACCTGAAATAATGTTTCCTAGTTGTGAGCACTCAGATAACATGAAAGTACTACCAGAATAAGAAGTGAAATTCTTCTATTTTTGGCTTAGTTTTCCATTAAAAAAAAACAAAACAAACAAACAAACAAAAAAAAAACCATCAAAGGCACCTAAAGCCAGTCTCTATCTGTCATTTTCACAGGAAAAAACACATAGAAAAGCCCTTGCAATATTGCAATGTACATGGAGGAGGCAAAATGTATTGTATCTGAGATGTTACTGAAATGAAAAAGACAAAACCTGATGAGATTTTCTATATATTGTAAGAAATGTTTATCAGTTTTGGAGATTATTTTAAAGAGAAGAGCTTTTCAGCTTTTCAACTGGTTCGAGGGTTTGCCAACTCAAGAGTCTACACCATCTCATTTTTGAAATAGAACTCAGAAGGACCACTGTGAGTAATGACTGCTAAAAGAGTTAATTGTCCAATTAATCTATAGAGGCCTTTCAGGGGACTAAAAAATAATAATAGCATTCCAAATGGAAACATCTCATTTGATTATCTCTAGTCCATAGGTTTATAAAGGGGAAAATGTCCTAAGTAAATAAGGACCCGGAGCAATGACCTAAAATTCTGAAAATTTTGAAGTTTGTGCTCCCAGAATAATCAAATTTCAGTGGAAACTGAAACTGAAAGATTGGTTTGGCTTCCTTCAGCAAAGTGTTTCTATCAGTCTTTATAGTAAAAACAGCTTTTACTTTTGCCCGACTAAAAAATCCCAACACCTGATTACCTGATTACCTGAGATTTCCTCGTGTTCCTGGTTATGGCAGCTCCATGCAATGGGGCAGGGATGGATTAGTTCAGCATGAGCTAATTCCAGAGTCATAATGGCCAAGAGGCACACTACAGAGATACTCACGGGAATTTACTCGTTCAAGTTGGTCTAAGCTAACAGGTTATTGGCTTTTATTTCATTATAACAGGTTGTTATGCCAGAGGATACCTTTATGGAGAATTCATGTTGATGGTGTTCCCAAGCTGATCATGAGAATCAAATTATTCTCCTTCAGCCTTTACGCTAAATTTGTCACCATCCATTTTTGGCTCACAAACAAATATGAGGCTATTCTGTAGTGCAACATCCAGGAGTAAGAAGAGCTCTCTGCAACTTTTACATGACTCTGGAAATAAGAAAGGAAGTTTTCTCAGAGGATGTAGGTCATAACTATGTCCCCTACCATCTGGTCCTTGAAACCCAGTAAAGGAGGCTGAATATATTGCATTCCAGCACTCTCAATTGACAGACAGTCCCTCAAGGACTGTGACTAACTGGTGAAGTTTCAAACAACCTCCAAACTTTTCTAAAAACCACTAGAGCTACAGAAGTCTTATATTGGCTGGCTCAGTAGGAAACTATAAACTCAGTAAGAAACTGCATGAACTTCCTTCATCTGCTTCCCTTTTAACTGCAGGTAATCTGCCTTTATTTGCGGTCAAAAAGCATTCATACCTGAAAGTTTACTATTTCTTCATGTAATCCTCTTAATCAGTGACAGAGCATTTATATATTTAATTTTAGACTACATTTGATGGTGGTTAATATTTTAATTAGCTATTTACACATGGCAAAAATTACAGAAGCAATTAGGAATATCCAGATTAATTAAAACTATTAGGCAGTATTAAATCTGAGAGAACAGATTTTAATTAAATCTTTCAAGTATTCTTTTATAATCTCCTCTGAGATTTCTCCTTGAGAAATAAGCAATAGGAACACAATCGTATCTGAATCAGATAGCTTTGCACTACCATTACCATAATGTTTTAAAAGTATCAAAAAAAGAAGTTAATGTACTTATTCTTCACTGTTTATTAAAAGTACTATCCATGCAAACTTTTTTTTTCTCTCCATCTATTTGCTTTATCAGTACCAATACAGTGACTGGTAGCAACTGAATTGATTGAAATGCTGTCTTAATCTCATTGTAGCTTATTTATACTCAAAATTATTTGAGAGAAGTACCCTTCAGCCAGTCTGAAAAATTCTGTTTAGGAAGGATCTTTTTATCTAAAACTCAGTGCAATCCAAAAGACAGTAGATACCCTTTGGAGTATCCATATTGCAGTTCAGGGACTCTTGAGGCAAATCATGAATGGGTTACTGTGTGTATGGATTCCCAGCTTCTGCCTGTGGCTGTGACAGTACTGAGACACATGATGAAGTCCCTGTGAGCTTGTGCCTTGCTTCACAGCCCTGTGAAGGCCACAGCCTTCCCCTACACAGAACCATCATTTGGGGGCTGGAAGAAACATGTGAAGCACATGGAAATACTGAGGTGAAATATCAATTTTATGACTAAATACTACATACAGACTGTGTCTCAAAGCATAAAACATGCTTAGTAAATGGACTGTAATATTCAAAATACCAAAGAAATAAAAACCAAATAAACCAAAAAAATCCCAGAACAAGAAAGCAAGACTTGCAGATACCAGAAAACCTGACATCATGGTTGTGAATGGCACCCTCACCAACATAATTCCTCTGTGATTTCCTTGATTAAATTACCAGAAACAAGACAATATTATAAAACAAGTACCACAAGGTCATTTAGGTTAAGAAGTTTAGAATGTTGGAGCATACAGAGATGCAAATGGCACAATTATTTACATTCAGGCTATTGGAAAGATGTGTGCTACTAAATCCAGACTGGAAGAGAGTAGGTTTAGGTTGGATATCAGAAAGAAATTCTTCCCTGTGAGGGTGGTGAGGCACTGGAACAAGTTTTCCAGAGAAGCTGTGGATGCCCCATCCCTGGCAGTGTTCAACACTCTTCCACCCCAAACCATTTTGTGATTACATGATGTATCTTTTTCAAAATATCATGAAGAAAGCTAAAAGGCTCTTAAATTCAGTGTTCTTGCTGTATATATGTAAGCCAGAGTAAGATATTTAAGTTCTTTTACTCACAAATGAATCACCCATGTAGTGTCAGTGCTGTTTGTTCCATTCCCATATGTTCCAATATACTATTTTGTCCTACTTTTGCATGTATACAAAATTAGAATTGCAAGTTGCATCAATTTTCATCTTTAAAACGGTTTTATTTACAACCTCTAAAGTTCCTTGATTATTTCTAGTAACATTTGCATCAATGTTTGCTTAAATTATTCATGACATTTCAGTTATATCATTGGGTGGTTCAAAGTAAAACTCAAAGTAACTTTTCTTTCCTGAGAACAAAGATATACTTTCCTTGCTCTCAAGCAGAAATTCATAAGAAGATGAAAGAAATGCCAAGAATTGTTAATAAACAAACTTGTGGTGTAAATTATAAACAGAAAAATGAAAATATTCCCAGTGGAAATAGAAAACACTGTCTAAAAATGCCTCCAAACACCAATTAAGTATATCCAATTATGATATTATTTGATTTATCTAGGTCAGGACTCAAGAAATTATTGTTGCCTAAGTAGTATCTGAATTACACAACTTCCCTGTGTGGGACAAATGACTGGGGAAAGTTGCTCTGACATCAGGCAGACTCAGGGGAGGACAGAGCCGCCTGGAGACCCTCTGTGTGCTGCAGTCACTGCTGGGGCCACATGAGCCTGTCCCCAACACGAGATCGCCTTGTCCACCTCTGCTCCAGCCTTGGGGGTCAACAAAGCAGGAGATGCAGCAAGTGCAGGAGCTCCTCTCTGTAGAACCTCTATGCATTTTTGCTTTAATTCTTCACCCTTAAACCTTCAGCCTTTAGAAAACATAAAGTGTGTTTAAGAACCCTGTAGATTTCATTCACCCCAATCTTATTTTCATGTCCTAACACTGAAACAAACATTGTATTTATATATCCCAATAGAAGAGTAGGACATTATAAAGCTTCCAACTTAAGGCTTTCAATTTGTGCTCCAAATGTTTCTCTTCTTTCAGCAAATACATATAATGACCTTTTTTAAGATAAGGAGTTATATTTATGAATGAAGTGCAACTTTACAGTAAACAAATTAACTATTTAATTAAATATTATAGAAATGTGATAACATTATTTCATAGTACTGAAATGAATTATTCCTAAAAAAACCAACCCAGCACAGCCAAACCAGTACAAGATAACTAGAGACTTATATTTGATAGTAAATGAGCTTACTCAGAAGGCTTCCTTAAGGGCATGATTAGACATATTTATGTTTTCACAACACATTTATGATTTCACACCAAGTAATGCAAAATTTGAAGTTTGCTATGGCTTTAAATCACAACCAAGTAGAAGTGTCTAAAAGGCTGCCAACATTTACCCCATGACAACACTAGCAGTTGATACTGATATTCCAGTGAATAACAGGTCACAAACACTTATTGAAATCGATGGGCTCTAATATCACCAGGAGAAAAATAGCAAAATGTGGCTAATATGTTTGGTTTGAGCACCCTTCCTTAGTGAATTATTTCACTGATGGGAAATTATTTCACTGGGGAAAAAGGTGGGGAAAATAAAGTTTGGACTTTGAAACACAGAGAGTGAGAGAAGTTTAAAAGTAATATATTGATATTTCTTCCTTAAGATGCTGTTCAAGGATACTGTTCCAATCTTAAGGACCAGTAAATTAAAATTTACTTGAATAAGCAAGCTCTTGTAGACATGTTAAAGACTTACTCACAAGGTGACACATAGCTTCAGAGATGAAAACTGCCAACCCAGTTAAATTTTATTAAGGCAGTCACATCTTTAGATATGATCACAATGCAAGCATTGCCTATCAAAATTAGATAATTTGACCTTCATCAGGGAAAACCCCCTTCATATAGCTAAAAGAAAAAAAAATATTAAGATATCTATACACAGAAGGAAGATATTTCTACTTCATAGTTCAAATCGCATTATTCTTTGTGGTCGTCAAGACCTTGAACCAAATTGTAAAAGGTCAGGAAGGTTTGCTAAAGCAAACAGTGTGAAGGGCAGCACTACCTTGTGATGATTTTCCCATCAGCTGCAAACAATTCAGAACTAAAGTTCAATTTTCACCTCCAAAAAAGTAAAATTCACCCACAATTGCATTTGAGATAACACATTTATTTGATAATTTTAGTTTTTTGTTTGCAAATAGCACTCTATGGCAACCACTGGAGCAGTGCCCAAGAAAGGAACATTTGATTTCTAATCTTTTGTTCCTGAATTCTGGCTTGCTTGAAAAGGACAAAAAGCCTGCAAGAGAAAAGTCTGCAAACAGTTGTCATAATTTCAAAGATTAAACAATATCTTACAGCAAATTCTCATGACAAAGAGCTCCATTAGGTGGAATATTATTCTGGGAACACACAGGGCTGTGAGCTCTGATTCTTGGCGCATGGGTAGACTGAAGGCCTCACAGTCACTCAGGCTGGAGAAGCTTTAGTCACGTATAGTGAACAACTGGTTCTTTCCTTCTCTAATATCTTTGTATTTATCTTCTTTCTGCAGCTCTGAAACGACTATTATAAAGCTGAGGAACCATTTCTTTTGTTGTCAAGATAACTACGGACCAAATCAGCAAAATAAAAGCCTTGTGTTTTCAGACATACCATTTTGACACTGGTTGCACTGTATGCACATATGTATTAGGGTACATCCTTTCATATAGCCAGAAAATAACTCGCTAGGCATTTGATGCAATGTGTACTAATAACATCAATATTTCAGCTATTTTTAAAGATGCTTCCTAGAGAAAAGTAAAGTACTGAGAAGCAGCAGCAGCAGCAGCAAATGACCCTTGCTATGCATGTGCACGCATTTATGTATTGCTAGCTGTCAAGACAAGAAAGCTGATCTCACATCAAAAGGATTCCCAGAGAGTGCTGGGGAGGGGGGAAAAAATCCCAAAAAGAAACCTCTTACTCCTTCACTGCTCCCTTTCTTTACTTACAAACCAATAAACAAAACACCGCAGTGAGTCAGTTAATGGCCACTTATCTGAAACCATGAATAAGAAATTTAAAAAAATCCTTTTGCTTCCCTCTTACCCTCATGATCCATATTCTTGGCTCTGCAAGCTTGGCTCTGCTTCTGATGACAAATGACACAGTTGTAAATAGCAGTCCTTGTTATCAGGACAGATCCATATCACCTCTATTTAATAAAGCAAGAGTTGTAGTTACTGTCTCTCTGATTTGTACATTTCTTCCTCCACAGAGAGCTCTTTGGGGTAATGCTTTCTTTACCTGGAGTCACTCCCGAACAGTCGCCTACCATTTGTTCAGTGCCTGGTTTTGAGCTGCCCCAAGGTGCAGCTAAGAAGTAGGTAGGACTAAGAAGTACCACCAAGCTCCAATAACTCCACTAATTAATTAGGGACTTTGAGGCACAAAAGAGATGCTTTACTTTTAACATTTTTATTGAAACATCTGCCCTCTCAGATACTTGTCTTAGAGGAAAACCTGGGCTAACTGTACCTTTTCAGCTGCCAGAAGTGACATTTCAGCTTCTCTTCTAGTGTATGAGGTGGATTTCTCATTAGGGACTGTTAAGGGTCTGTTCATGTGGCAGGGCTTTGAGAAAATTTTTACTGCCCTTTCTGTGATAAAACACTTGACAGTGCTAGCACACACTGAAATTATAATTCGAATAAGGATGTTTATTGGAATTTCTAAAATCCTTAAAAAATCTTTTGAAATGGCTATGAATATGGTGAAAAAGTGAGATATATGAAGAAAATCAGCTCCCTAGGTTGAGGTAGCCTATGCTATGCACCTTTTTTCTTCAGGTAAATAAATGGCTTTATTGATTTATTGTCATGAAGGCATTGTCTTTAACCACATGAGAGAATACAAAGGGGAAAATTCTACTTTTTCCAGAAAAAAAAATAAAAGGCTAATCCTAAAGTTTCTGAAATAGGCAGAAGACGATTCCAGAAGTCCAAAAGTCCAGAAGACTAAAAGTCCTCTGGAAACCCTTAAATACTCTTTCTCATGCCCTTAACTGCCTCGCACACACTAAAGGAAATGAAGCATATTGCACTAGAGCTAACAGGTGGTGTGTTTTAAATCCTCTGTGCAGACTAAAATGAGAAAGAGAAGTGAAACCTGCACAGTTGTTGCTGCCCTGGTAGTGGAAGTGCAACCACAAAATGCTCTCTGCAGCCCCTCACACATACCCCAAATCCTGATGGACACTGCCTTCACCACCATTGCTGTGGCCCTGCTCCTCAGCCATTAACTCAAAGACTCTTTTTATTTAAAGAACTCCTCTCTTGACCTGGAAAAAGGTTTCTTCCAGACTCGACTCTATCTAGTAGGATACAGCTTAAATGCCAGCAGGGTTTTCCTGCACCTGGAAGGTTCTACCCCAGTGACTTCCTGGCTTCCACCTCTTTCAAGAAGCTTTCCCAAACAGATGACAAGGCACTGATGAATTTGCCCTCTTCTAAATATTCATAATATAAGGAAAATTCTTGGGTACAAATAACTTCTCAAAAATCCATGTCAAAATCTGCACTATAAAACACTGCCTGTAGAAGGGAGCAATCACTCTCCAAAGATTACATTTTCAGAAGTGTTGTTGCCTCTTAACTAAGAAGCATCCATGGCATTTAAATTACTATGTTAAAAGAGTTTGGGCCATACTGAGAGTGTTACTGTACTTCTGTATCTTTGGAAGCAATTAGTAACTTTTCTCATTAATTAATTAATTTTTTAAAATTAATCATAACCATTCTCACATGACAAACACCCTTGGTCCAAAGGTACCTTCCACAATCCACCTTCCTGTCACAAATTTCTGATGTGGAAACTCTGCTTACAAAACAAACATGTTATTTTATTAGAAAAGGAAGAAAGTATGTTAGACTCAGACTGTCTAACAAGTAATGAAAGACATATAGCATTAGTAACTTGGTCCATATTTTGCCACAGTCCTTTTCTTACTAGAATACAATCCAGCAAATGAAAATCTAATAAAAAAAAATCTTTATAAATACTCCTTACAAATAGAGCTTAGACAGCATCCCTATTAACAGCTTGTCTGTTTAATCCCATGAATTTTCTATGCTCACCATTTGATAAAATTTCAAAATATACAATTCAGCTGCAGAAGTGCCTACAAGTGCAGGCTGTAACATCACACTGTCTTCCTTGGGGCTAATCATTTTATAAAGAGTTTAATGAAAAGCACCTATGCAATACGTTGTAGCTGACAGCAGCCCAAAGGAATCTCTAGGTGCAAAAAAATAGCTGCTGAGGGATGTTGAATCTCATCTTTTTCAGGATAGAAAAAGGGTTTATTTCAAAAATACACATATTTTCAAGTAGACATAAACAGCAAAAATTTGTATTGCTATAGGCTTTATTCTGTTTTTATTCTTACAGTCTTGTGAAGTAGCATATACTTTAAAAAGAGTAAGATTATTCATCTTGCAACAGATGCAATTATATTAATTTGTGACACTGTAGCACTCAGAATTCAAAAAAGGCTACTTTGAGTCAATTTGTCTTTGTGAGTGCAGAGCTGAAGACTCCCTTTTTTGGGGGCAGAATCTCAGAGCACATAATTCCTCCCAACCAGATTCACGGAGTGGAACTATACCTTTTTTTTTTTCTTTTTCCCCCACCAGTAAAAGCTATATTGCTCTGTACCATCAGTACATTGGTTTGTCAACCTGAGCAATTCGTTGCTATCATTATATAGCATGTTACAAAAATTTAAGTTATCACAGCAGAAATCCGTGGTTTAATAGTGCAGAGCAAAAAAACTAGCAAGAAGTTCAGCCCTTTCAGAATCCAGGGATATTGACCACAAGAAAAACAAAATTCTGAAACAATCCACTGGTAATACATACATACGTAGAATTTCTGAATAACAAAACCACTAATTCTTAAATGAAAATATAGCTTTTGCTGATGCAATCGCTACAACTATGGGCCATGTGTCTATCTTTGCCAGCATCTTTTCAGGGTGATTTGATAAATATTTAAAATGGTCCATAGGGAAATGTACAGAGTTTATAATTCCTGTCCTAGAAATTTGACCAGCACATTTTCAGGATACTAAATAAATCACTTTACAGACTAACTCAACATTCTATAATGCAAAATGCCTTAGGAAAGTTATTCTTTTCCTGTAGAACTTTTAGGTGAACTAATGTATGTAACCTATCCTGGCCTCCAAGGAAAAAATACATTCATCAGCTGCCTTAATTACCACTACCTAATGTATTATCTGTATGCATAACACCTGTAAACCACAGCTTCTTAATAAAAAACAGAGTTATATTTCAATTTACCCAACCCTCCCAGAAATATATATAAAATTAATAGAATCAGATGGCTAGCTACTTGGGTATTAGCTGAAAGGTATGGGAAATATAACATAAATCTAGAAAACAGTATAAAGTATATAGTATAATTATCTAAAACAGTAAAAATTATAAAGTATATGGTATAATTATCTAAAATAATCATTCTAAGGTCTTTATAACCTGGTTAAAAATGATTCTGTTTTGACATACTGTAATTATACCTGACACAACTAGAGATAACTGTGATCCTAATTTGCATATCTACCTATATTCATAGAATATACACCTGCTTATTATATTTTACTCCAGGCTACACTTTTATCTGCACACTTATGAAATATAAACCCTCAATTATTAGGAAAAAAAAATTCTATAGCATAGTAGCATGTTTAAACAGTAAGGAAAAGTTGTTCCATTCTGCACAAAGAAAATTATCTAAAATTTTGAGAATGCAGCATCTCAACCTGAATTTTAACACTTATGAATGAATGACTTGGAATTAATTTTTGCTGTTTTGTGTCATCAAACCCAATTAAGATACATTAAAAATATTTAATAGTTTACTCCATTAATTTTTCACTTTATAATTCTTTCTGGTCTGAAGATGAGTTTTCAGAGGCACAGGAAATCTTTAAAGAATTCTGACAGACTCAGAGCATTCAAGATAAGCTCCAAATACGAAATATTGTCTCCTTATCTGAATTGGAATCCGCACCCAAACCATTTCAATGAGTCATTATATCTAGTGGCCCTTAGGTTGCTGTGGCTATCAGCAACACAGACTTCATTTGGAGATGGGATAAAGTTCATAATTCAATTACAAGGATGATTGCCTAGTCCACTGAATAAAATGGACAAAAAGGGTAAAATAAACAAAAATCCCAGCATAGTTTAATGAGATTTGTTGACACAAAAAGAAGTAATTTTATTCAATTTTTCCACAAATACCTGCTGAAAATGTAGATATTTATCACTGAAGTCCAAATTTAATTGTAGCACAAATTCAATTTAAACAGAGTGCACTGAGTTACAACTATATTGTATTAACTGAAGACATGATTCATCCATGCTTAATAGTTAACAATAGTATGGGAAGAAGAATCACATTTGAATAATGACCACTATTTGAAGTCCTGAGCATGCTAGGTAGAATTCTGCCATCAAATAGAGCAATATAAAAATTACAAAACGCTTCCTACATTGTTACAAATTAAGGCAATAATTGTTGGTCTATTTTCCGGGAACTATTGATTGCTAGAATTGATGTTGCAATTAATATCTACCAAGATGCACTGAAGTTAATTAATTTAGTTTAAATTAAATCTTCAGAAAGATTATAGCTATTAATTTAACATTAGAACATCAAAGGGTGGGAAATAAACAATAGTAAAACAAGTTTAATTTAGTAATGTAGAAAAAAATTCTAATGACTATGTGAAAACTACTGTGATCTCATGGCAGATATAAACAAAACAGCTTAATTTCCATTAAGCATTTTTCAGATTAAATTCAATTTGTTTGGTAACTGTTTTATGAGATAACCAAACTTCAGTCTGAAGAAGGCAAGTATATATGTCCACAGCAAACAGAATTCTTTGATATTCTGTGTGTTGTGAGTCTAATAACGCACCATGGGCTGTGGCTTACTCCAACATCGTGATAAACAGCTCCAAAGCACATTCAGCACGGTCTTTGCAGAAAAACTTGGCAAAGACAAGGTTAGGCCCAAACCTTCCTGTCAAAGTTTTCTCATCTCATTAGAGTTTTGACAAGTGCATTTGTTTAAATTGCAGTCGATCAGAGAATTTATGTTTTAATAAAACTAAGAGTAGTGAGGAAGTAAGAGATCCTCCCAACAACTTGAGTCTTTTTGCTCCCCTCCGAAAGCTCCTCTGGGTACTCCATGCTGGGTGCTCCTCTTCCCTCTTTCCCACACCGACTTTTCTTGGTGCTGTGCAAGTTTTGGGTGCCTTAGAGATGTAACACCTATTTGCAGCAGGCTGAAGGACCCCAGTTTACTCTGTTTCTTTTATCCTTCTCACAGATCTATCAGAAAACTACTTTTGTAAAACAGAGGCTCTTCAGAGTATACATGTGGTCCTTGACCTGGCAGATACAGATCTCTCTGGCAAAAGGAAAACCCAAACCCTACTGCTTTGGAGGAAAAATTGTTCTCCATGGGTATTAACTCTCAGTCCTAGCTACATCATTGCATGAGGTGAGAGGAGGTACCAGATAGACAAAATTACTTTTGCTTATTAAAAGCATCATCATAAATTATTTACACTCACACAGAACAAAGAGCTACATCACCCTCTGTATTTCAGTTTCTTACACAGCCCCCAATACTACCATTTATTTTACTCTGTTTATACTTAAACTGAAATGGGTCTAAACAAAAGCAATTGCTTTGTTGCAGTCTTGGAAATAAGCCAGATACCTGAACATTCAAAAGGTTTCAGAAAAGCAGTTCCTTCAGGAGATACGTATGAAATTCCTGAAAGTACATACGATTTTTAAAAAGAAAATGCTCTATTATCTCTGTAGTCACAAGGAAACTTACCTTGGAATGGGAAAAGAAAAATAACCAACAAAACCACAGCCAGTTTGACTTTCTGCTTTGATGAAATGTCTTCCAACAATTAAGAATCTTTTTCTACACAAGCTAAAATTTTGGAGTTATATATTCCATCTAAACCAAATCACACAATTACATAAGTACAGAACCATTTAGGTTGAAAAAGACCTCTAAGATGAGTCTAACCAGTAGCCCAGTACTGTCAAGTGCCAAGAATTCCTGCAATCATGACTTCCTTTGACATGGGTTATGGATGCTAACTGTGAAGCAGGGAGCACAGTGTCTGTGGAAAAGCAGGCCACATAGTTTTCTCAGTCTTGCCTGAGAAAGTGACCTGGGAATTCATAAGGAGGAATTAAAACAATCCTCAGAGACAGAAGACAGTCTTGCAGGTGCTGTTTGTCTGTTCCTTGTTTTCTGGCAAGAGAAGGTCGAGGGGTGGTGTACCCCACTGACCAATGATGGTGATGTGTTAGTTTACTAACCAATACGAGGTTTTCCTTTCTGTCCTTTCACGTTTTGGTCTATAAAATAAGATCTGAGGTAATAAACCTTGGAAGAACTCTCCTGTTCAACTCACAAGAGAGTCTGTGTCGTTCTTCTCACCATTCCCAATAGAGTGATAATGAGTAAGCAACTTTTTGGTTTCTTGACTACCAGGGTTGCAAAGTATGCTTTCAGCCTGCTGCAAAACCACTACATGATTCTCTTTTTACTATCACCATGTAAATGAAGATTTGCTTTACTGCAGTTATTTGTACTTTATTATCAAGTGAATGCAGTCTTCAACAAATGTTTACTTTTCCCCAGTCACCAAAAAATGCCCTTTGAGGACAATAGGTAAAACAAACTTGCCAAATAAAAATCAAGAAATGGTTATAGTAGAAAAAAACTGCAATCTCTCCATTGCTGTTTGCAACTGAAAGAGACTGAACACAAGACTTCTTTCTATGACACAGAATAGGTAGATTTATTTGCTAGTAAGTACAAAGCCCCATAAAAGGCTAAATCTTCAAAGAGCATTTTCCTGGTGTCTGCTGCTAAGTAAACATTATGTGTAAATCCCTCCAAGCTTAAATGGCAGGAAGAAAACCTACTGTTATAATTACAAGCCAAAGATATTAAAACAACTACCCACTTCATAAATAAATACAGAGGGAAAACCTCACACTTGTAGTTGGTAGTGGTACAGCTGCTCCCAGGGGTGAGATAATAACTAGGAAGAAACAGAGACTTGCACTCTCAGCAAAACCAGAGAAGTTTATGTATCAAAAATCAGTTCCATAGTCACACATCTTCTTACTAGCAAGCCATGACCAAACAGGTCAACATATTTTGGCATCTTACCATGTCCCTCAGGACCCAGTGACAAGGCATCAGTGGCAACATGACCCCCTCTTTTGTAATGGGGCACTAACTTTGGCACACAGCTAAAATACTGCAAGCATTCCTATGCTAATAGGTGAAGGGAAGATCTAATTTTTATTTGAGGTCATTTCTGCATTGCACCAAGTTCCCTTTAAAAGAAGCTAATTTGAGAATGCTCCTGGAGTACAGGGACTTTGGAAGGTAAAGTGCCAATATAGCCAAGCTCTGTGCTGCAAGGCTTGAAAGGACTGCAAGATGAAAGTGTACTCAAGTAGATATTCGAATGACACAAGTTCTTGGGACCCCTGCTTGCAGTAAAAAGTCAGATGCTAGCTGTCATTCAATTTAGTGTTTTTATGAAGTTCATTTATGAGATATCTACATACAACTACTTAATTCCTATTTGACTTCCAAGTGTCAGAATGCCCTCGGTTGGTATGAGAATGGGAGATGGTCTGTAAATATTTTCACCTATTATTTATAGGTTATAATGACTTTTAATAAATAAAATATCTATCCTTAAAGCAATTTAGTTCACAGGCACTGCTGGACATGTGAGTTCTGATGTGTCCACCTCAAGTAAGTCCAAATCTGACAGCATGTCACGCAATTGTTACACACAATTCTCATAGGACAGACATTGTTACACACAATTTCTCATAAGACAAACAAATCATTTGGAATTCACTTTCAAAGCAAAACTGAAGGAGAAAAATTTCATGAGCTCAAGTCCTGTTACTGTAGCACTGAAACTGAAATTTAATTAATTTTCCAATAACTTGCCAAAAGAGACTTTAACCTCAAAATGTAAAATCCTCATTGAGATGATGTTGCCAATGCCTGAACTGACATGACTTGCCCAGTTTAACTTTCCTGTTATGCTGAAAACATTAAAACACTTTTAATGTGTTTTCCTGTTATTAAAATACTTATTTTAACCAAAGAAAAGACACATTTTTGTCATTGAATTAAGAAGACTTTTTTAAAATCTAAAATGATTACATCATACTGCTTTGTTGATTTATAAAAAAAGCCCTCTCCACTATCTTTCATAATTGCTATTCATCAATACTAAACATACTTATTTGTTCATCTCATTCAAAAATTAATAATAAGTTAGCTTTTGTGCACTTTCTTCATTGCTCCAAGCCCTGTGTTAAATAGTTGTTCAAAACAAATAAAATGATTACCCTTTTCTCTGTCTGCCTCTATTTTCAGCCACAAAAACTCCCCAAACTCCCACTTGTTAATAAACCAAAGTACTCAAACATAAAAAAAGGCAGTCCTCCTTTGCCCTCCAACTCCAACAGACATAGAGGTTTCATTTCACCTTCCTCAGTCACAAAAATACTCCACTACAACCTTTACACCAATCTTTCCTAGCACTGCTTTTTCCATGAGTCCCAACTGCTCCTTTCCATCACCTTCTCCAAACTTGACAGCAATTAGAAACCCAGCTTTATTTAATATTACTGAACAAAGTGTGAATATGCACTACAATTTTGCAAGAGGGGATTTTAAATAAATATTTAACAATATTTAATGTTACTGCAGTCACTTCAGTTGAATTTATGTATTCAAGCTCCTGTGAACCCCTCCTGACAGTCCTACACATTGAGTACTTATTTACTTGTTACCATCTATTCCATGCTCCTTGCAAACGCAGAATCAAAACACCAAGATTCATTATTTCAACATAAACAACAAATGGTTTCATGCTGCTTCCAAAATAAACAAACAATTGAACATACTGAAAAACTGTTTCAGAGATGTTTTAAAAGAGCATCAACACTTGATTTCTCTACTTCAAAGAATGTTGAAAAATTATTTGAATTTAGGTCAACCCCTAGTTTAAAGTATTTAATATAAGAAAAGATGTATTTGTTTAGCACTGTTTGAAACAGAAGTGTTTACAGCTGAGATTGATAAAATCAGAAGATAAAGGTATCTCAAAATGGGAATCATAAAAATCCAGCCGTCTACAAACATATTTGTGCTGACACATCTTTAGCTCCACATGTCCCTACAAAAGAGGACTGAAAAGTAACTTTATGAAACATGCTAATGAATGCTGAAAAACGCAAGTAAGGTTTTAGAATTTGAAACCGAATTTACCTAGACAGCTACAATGAAATATTATTATTTTTTGAAGAGATAACAAACAAAGAAGAACTATGGGACTCCATTTAACACCACTTTAATTTAATATAAAATACTGGTACACTTCATTATTGTTTTCCTGTGATTACAATTCTATTACAATATTTCCAAAGAACAACTGAAGATTAATCATGCTGTTTTGTTATCAGTTAGAACTGGTTTAAGATGATTCCACTAACCACTAAAGGCTCCTTATTTTATTATGAATTCTTTTGAAAACAACATCCCCATAACCATAAAATCTGTTAAGGTATCAGTAAATGTATCTGCTCTGAGAAACAGTGTGCTTTTAAGAGTGTTTATTTCCATTAGTCCATAACAAGTCCATAACAAGTTCACGTAGCTCAGAAGGGCAGCTGGAATCGGCTCTAACTTTGACCTGTAGTGACAATGACAGAACTTGCTGTTTCCACAAACAGGAAATTTCTATTGACCTTAAACAGGGTTTTAGAAGGCTATCCCTTCACCCTTTAAATTGATTAGCACTTCTTTGTAAAACAAATCAATATAACATCCATCTAATCTTAATCCAGCCCTTGCATGTAAAAAAAGTCATGAAGGATTTTTTTTTAATTCTCTATATCTATTCAATTTATGAAATAATGGCCTCTCAAATGACACAATAAACAATGTCCATTTATAGCAATGAAAAGTGTAAACAAATTTTGAAGAATTCACTTAAATTCTAAATAGATACTGAATATTAAAAAGCATTTAACTGGAGCTCAAAGAACTGGATGAATTTTATACTGTTGATCTCAAATTTTTAAATTCAAATTAGTTAATGGAGGTTTGTGAAATTATATAGCTTTCAGATAGATGCCTAATTAAATATCCTAGATCACTAGATTATTCCTGCAAAAAAGAGGATAAAGACTTCAATACAACTTCATGTAGTGGGAGACCATCCTCACTACCATACAATCCTCTGAGGTTTTTTTAGTGGGAAAGAATCATGTAGCAGATTGCTGAATTAATAAGATTTGCTTTATTATGTGCTTGGTAGAAAAAATATATGGGTTAGTTAAGCTTTGCCTAAGATTTTTGTCCCTCTGGCCTCAAATCAAAGCTTTGATTTTATATAACTTTGTGGAAGTTAAATCAATTTTCAATTACAAAAAAAAATAAAAAATAAAAATCAGTTCTGTTCAGAGGATCAGCCCAGGATCCAAGAAACTTTCACATCCTTGTTTTAAATGATACAATTCAGGTGGTATCCTCTACCCATAACTACTGTAATTCAAAATCAGTTTCTCATGTACTGTATGTCCAGGACAGATGGAAAATCTGGTCACAATCTGAAAATACAATTTGAGACACTTGAATGTATTACCCATTTTAAACCAGATTTCTGCACTAACTTTGATTCTTCCTATTAAAAAGAGCTTAATTAGATTAAAAGCCAAACACAGGGAGAGAATGCACTGGAATTTCATCTCAAAGTCACTTACATGAACGTGTGATACTTTTCTTCATATTAAGACAGTACTTTGTATTTATGCTCCTTCAAATGCTCGGCAAGAAAATACTACCCCAAAGCAGGCTGTTGCAACAAATGCCTCCCACACTATCAACAGGAAAGCAGGTTTCAAACACAAGTGCCCTTAAAGATTTTATCCAGCAACACCACTCTGTGACTCCTTTTGTTCAGTACTGTGAATAACAGAAGTTTCAGTGTAACTGCAAATTAGGAATACAACATTTCCAAGCATAGGCAGTATGTGCCTATTTGACTACAATGACCTAACAAATGGAGGCAACCCACTTATTTAACTACTGCCACTGTCTTTTATATTTATTTCAATGAGATAACACTCTAGAGATGTCATGTTTATTCCTGTCAGACACATTTCAAAAGAAAAGATGATCTCAAAAGTGTTGCTTCTTTTGAGATGATATTTTCCCTCATCCAGACAATAAAAATGTAAGTTTAAGGATAGTATTGCATTAAAGGCTTCCTACAGAAGTTAGAAAAGAAAGGGCCCTTTTTCCGAGCCTTTACTGATGCCCACTTTAAAAACATGCAGTGCAAACAAAACAACAAAGCAGAGGATCATTTTATGTTTAGCAGGACTCAAAATGCAATAAAATATTAATTGTGTTTTTATTTTAAAAATTCAAAGGGACACAATGGATGGATATCCTTTGGGCTGCAACAATGTCACAGGAGTCCACAATCTGAGGAAAGAACCAGAATTTCCAGTATAATTTTGGACCTCTTCCATGTCAGCACACAGTGATTAAGTAATAATCTCACTTTCCACTCCTCTATGAGAAAAGTGATTGTTCTTGAAACATCTCTTTGGTCTTAGGAAAACTGGCATAGTAACAATGTAACCCCCCAACTACATAACAAATTTATTAGTTTGGTCAAAAATTCTTGATTGAAAATCCAAATCCCAGTATTTGTCTCTTAAGAAATTCAGTGGAAAGAACTTGTGTTTCCATGATGAAGTTCTACCATTCTTGTTGAAAATATAAAGACAGGCAAACAGATTCAACAACTAAATTAAACATCTACATCAGGTTCTGCAACAATCTCAAAACATGGGTGTTCAGGTCATGAGTTATAATTATATTACATCTTTTTATTATTATATACAGATGCTCCCTCCTCAAAACAAAACAAAACAAAACAAAACAAAACAAAACAAACAAACCAAACCAAACCAAAACAAAACAAAACAACCCCACAGGAGCTTTTATTAATTGCATGGTTTTTCCTCCTATAGCTTTTCCTTGTTCTCCACACCTGATGAAGGCTGAGAGGCCTTTCACCAGCTCAGATAAGCTTCTGATTTGGTACAGACACAAAAAGCAAAATATTCATGATTTTTTCCTCTCTTCTTTTATGCACGCATCAAATAGCTGCAGAGCAAATGGTTTGGCCAAGTAAAAGCCTCATACGCCCCCTTGCTCCCTTAAGAGTTTTCTTCCATATTTACTCTTGACTGACTGGAAATTTCACAAAGTCTTTCTAGAGCTTTGCTACATAATGATTTCTTTTAACACAGTTAAACAAAACTGCTGAAATCTTTATCAAAGTAATTTCTTTCACAAATAAAGAATCATGCATGAGACACATAAATTAGTTAAAAATAGGACATACCTGATCCAGAAAAAACATGCCATGGTCACATAAATACTTATAAGCTCAAGGGGACAGAGACCTACCACTTTCTGTCCTCAGCCAGCAGCATTCATTTAAGCAGCCAATCAAACCCACATCCAGGACCCACTGACCAGATGGAAGCCCCACCATAATATTCCTGTAAACATATTTGATAAGTAGGAATCTTAGAATCCTTTTGTTTTTAGAGTTATGTTAAATGGATTTTGAGCATTATCATAATTGCTTCATGGGTTAGACTGGAAAAGAACAGTATAGCCTGTATATTATATGGCCTTTTGTTCTTAAAAATATCCTTTTTATTCCATACTTAGGTATCAGGGAATGTGCCTAATTAGAGCTAATACTTTCTGGGAAAAAGCAAGGTTATAGATCTCTTAAAATGACCTCAGGATCTCCTTGCAGAGACTTGCATAACAGTAGCCCCAATATAAAAACCTCTAAAGCACTTTGAAATAGAGTCTTTTTAAGAACAAATATATTCAGATATAATTGAAAACTGTAATTGTCTTGGTTCCCCAGTTAAATATTGTATATTCCAGCATCAGTGTTTATATGGCAAATCCTATGTTAAAAATAGAAACTGGTGTAAAGATATGTCTGAAGATGAGCTCCCTTTTCAGGAGAGTCCTGCAAATACACAAAGCATGTTATATGCAAAAGCAGTTTTAGTGGATTCTGGGAAATTATTGATGCCAGTACAAATAATTTACACATTAAATATTTACAGAAAATGAACTTGTAATTGCAAATAAATGCATTTTATATTTTCTATAAGAACGCTTTCTCCACAAATCAGCATAGGTGCCTGAGACTTATCTCTTCAGGAAGTAAAATCCTTTAATAATTTGGTTTTAATTTTCTGAAATTAAAGGAAAAAAATGGCATTTAATACTCCTTATGGTGTTCAAATATGGTAAAACTAGTTCCTGATGAAGAGAAAGCCTTATTGAAAAGTTAGACTTCAGGTAGGTGCCTAAAAGGATACTGCAGTCAGTAGATGAAATCTCCTGCGGGTTTTGCATGTGCATAAATGGGTCACATAATCATCCTGATATTTGAATATTTCCTCCTTTTTAAAAAAAAATCTCATTTCTCATCTGTTTACTGTGATCACAAAGCACAGCAGAAAGCGTGATAATAAGCTATGACTATTGTTACTTATCTATTGTAATTCACAAAACAAGAAATTAGGTAATTATGTTAATGAGATAATATTCAGAGACCAGAATTTAAAGAATTATTATGCAAATCACATCATGAATAGGGAAAGGAAGCACAAGAAAAGTTTTCATACCACAGTCAAACAATTATCCCAGAATTCACACACTCTACTGAACTTTAATTGGGATGAATGGAATTAAATAATGTATTTTCATACTTTTCTAAACACGAAATACAGCATGCTTGATTCTTCCCAGTCTGGGTAAGTCACCATGTAAGCTGGCATGCACAGAGGACATGTAGGCCACCAAGAAATTCATTTCAAGTGAAAAGAAAATAATGGAGTGGCTAAACTATACTCCTTTATGTAAAATCCACCATTTTCTTCAGGTAAAGATTATACAGTGTTGATACTTCACCAGATGATCCCTTCTGGTACCACAATATTCCCTCCCCCCAAATTCTGCAAATCCAAATAAAGTAAAAAGGCTTCCAGGTAATGAACACAATGTCCAAATAATAAAAGGTCAAAGCCAACAGTAGAGGCAAGTATGTTCCAATGATCCTGTGATGGGGGAAGTTTTTAACCCCACTGAGAGAAGATTGGATGCCCACAGCTGAGCCCAGGGCTGAGACAGAGGAATGCCAGGTTTTGTTGCAGTCACTTTGCTGTTTCTCTTTCAGTAAGGTGAGGAGTGTTTAGGTTTGATTTTTATTTTTTCTTTCTTAATTTTTTTTTTCTTATGATCCTTCCCACCCCACACCAGAAAGCTCCCTGTGTAATAGTGTTCTTCTCAGGAAATGAGAGATGAATTGTGAAAATCTCAGATTGAAGTAATATTCAAATACAAATATTTAAATCATTTAAATCTGTGGGATTCTAACACACTGACTTTTGCACAGCTTAAAAACTTCATAATATAGTCTCCAGTAAATTACACCAGTCAGCTAATTACTCCAAAAGATGCTTGAGTTCTAAAAGGAGAATACTGCAGCTAATTGAGAGATTCCTGTAACTTTGTAGGGGACCTGTTGAAAAATACATTTACCTGAAGGGGTTATTCCACAATGAGACCAATGAAGCCATAAGCAGAACTATCCTGTGATCCCCTTAAAAAGGTAAGGTCAACACATTCATTTCTCAGTTCGTTAAATCAGAATCTCAGTAGCATTTTTTAAAAGCTGTGTTGATGAGCTCAGGTTAATTTAAATGACAACGGGAGAAGAGCCAAAGAGAACCAAGGAACAGCCTGACCTTGAATAACTGCTTGGGTCTGTCAGTAATGGGCTGGACTAGCAAAGGAGCAAAAACTACGGGAAACACATAACATCCCCAGTTGTATGTGAGATGGACAATACAAAAACAACTCTTATTGATTATCTCATTACTTTAGCACTTGTCCTCATCCAGCAAAAAGAAAGGTTACCCCTGGGACAGCTCAGTCTTTCATGAAAGGGAAATCAAATAGGATTTACCATTTCTTTAATGTAAGATTGACTCACGTAATGAGGAGGAGGGGACTATGATCCTAGGAAAGCTTTTCTCATTAAACTGTCGATTATATGTTTCTAAAAAAATTGATTAATTGAGGTACATGTTGATGATCCTGTGAATTTTAACAACTTTAAGTCAATTATACCAGCGTTCAGGCACAGAGTTTCAGTATTGATGCTGGGATGTTATCTTTTATATCTCACTGAAATAAAGTCTGGAAAGCTAAAGCCAGAAGGAACAGCTTAAAATGTGAGAATGCAAAGGGCAGAACTCTCCACGTCGCTGTCATGAACCACATTATTGTTTAGAGAATTTTTTGATTATATACTAGAAGTGGAAATCATGAATAAGCATTACTTCTCAAAGCCTAAAATTTACTGTGGCAGAGAAAGCATTTACTCCTGCTTTACCTGTGAATCAGGCTACATAACAGGAAGATAAAATGGACACTGGCAGCAGAGATACTTGAGCTATTTTTATCTTTTCAAACAGGAAATTATGCAGACTACTACTAGGATAAGGAGTCACACATGTCTCCTTAAGTCCCTGTTTGAGAGGAGTACAGCATTCACATGCCCTAGCAAAACCAAAATTGTGGGATACAGGGTAAAAAAAAAAATAGCAAATCAAGAAAGAAAGAAACAGAAAACAAAAACTAAAAGCAAATACCAAACCAAAGAACAACAACAAAAAAAGGACCAAAAACCCTTGAGCATCCTAAATTAGTTTAAAATATCAGAAAGAGTTCAAAAAGTTAGACTGAAATGTTTTATCTGTGAGCCCTTGACTTGTAGTCAGTCATTTTTACATTCTGTGAAAAAAGTGAATTTATTTTGATTATCTTCCTCTACTTGCAGCTTCTACCCTTTGAAACTGGGAAGCTGCAATAACAAAAAGCCAGTGCCCTGTTTGTGCATATGGTGCTCCCAGGGCTGTAGGTAGAGTGAGAGCACTGCTGTATTCCTCATTAGTTTGGGAACCATACAGAAGTTATGATGACTGAGAAAGACATTTATTTTAATGGAGCATATCCTTTTATGCAGCAATTGTATCAAATAATAATGTGAGAAAAGCTTTTGTTGGCTGGTTTTAGTTATTTCTGACCAGGTTAATGCTTAGGATAGATATAATTCTTAGGGAGTGAGCATATAAATTTCCATCTCATTTGAATACTCTACATAAACATGAAAAAGTGATGCTGTGCCCAACTATTTAGGGAAGAAGAGCAATGTGCTGAATAACATATGGAGTTTTTAAAGAGACTGACAATTCTCTGCATTCATTCACTAAGTTTCAGTGAACATTTTCTGCTCCTCCTAAATCTGTCCCAACATTATTTCTTACATCCATACTTACAACAGTACAGTTGATATTTCAGAGGGAAGATTATAATTTATGTCAGAGACAAACCAAGATTTTTTTGCTCTACATGATTTTGTTACATGTGCTTTTTCAATACTGACTCTATTTTACTTTTAGTACTGAGGCATTCAATATTTTCAACCTATAATTAATAGCTCAAATCAAAAGGGGACTAATATTTTACACTGCATTCTGTACAGAAGTATTCGTCCTGTGTTATAGTCCTGGGGTGACTTTATGATGCTTGTATCCCCAGTCACCTGGCTTATGTTACATATTAAGTTCTGCACTTTTAAGACTGGCTCTGAGAGTGAAGCAGGGGAAGAAGAAGCCACAGTTTGTGTTGAGAAAGAGCACTCACTGCCCCGCATCCTGCTCCTGGACTGTGCTGTCTGCAGCACCGACAGACAGTGGGACAGACCTCTCCTTTGCTTTTAGTTAGTTTTTAGCTGGCTGAGGCAGAGAAGTTCCCCAGACTGCTTTTTCCCCTTTTCCTTGGAACTGTTCAAACCTGCTCTGGACTGAAAACACCCAGCCAAACCCCGGGAGCTCAGGCCTGTGGCACACCGGGGCCTGGGCCTCGGCACTTTCCGGCACCAGAGGGACTGATAAGAACCTGAGCGAGCCGAGCTACACCCCATGAAAAGGGCTTTCTGGATTTGCCATTTCATTGAACAGCTAGAGGTTTTATTGTTTAATATTATTCATTTTTTATGCTTGTGAATACTTAGCTTGTTAAAAACCATTTTTTTCCACTTTTCTCCAAGGCAAACCAGTTGCATTTCCCAAACCAGTTAGGGGAGAGACTGCTTGAATTTGCTTTCTGGAGGTACCCTATTCAGAGGGTTTCTCCCAGATTTGCTCTAAACCAGGACAGTTATAATTTTGTAAGGATTGAAGAAAATTGCATCTGTGAATGTGACATGAATGAAATTAATTTATCACCTTCAGATTCAAGATTCACAAGCCCTAGTTTTGTAGAAAAATAAGGGTTTGTTTTGTTTTTTTAATGTTAAGTGATTTGACTCAAAAAAGTGATTTACTTTCCAGTTCATCTGTCTTTAAGATATATTTCAATATTACTCTAGTTCAACAGCAGCCATCAGTCCAGGAGCTGGACTTACCCATAAACTGGTGCATGTGTCCCATCCAAGACCAGCTTCACAAGGTCAGGAGAGACATTAATGACAACCATAATAATAGAAAGAAGTACTCTGTGTTAGCTTGGTGCAGCTCTGCCTCCCTGCTACAACTAAGCCCAGGAAGCACCAGCATTTCTTGACAAGTTTTTTTAAGGCTGTGTTTAATCTTAAGCGATGCCTCTGCAGAGTCATGCTCATCAACTGACACTGAACCCGTTTCCAAGTGCTGGCTTAGTTAAGACCCAAGTTTTATATTTATCTACTCTCAGAATTCTGCAGGGATTCTGTATATTATTAGTGTTTCTTAAATAAACAGGTTTTTGAGAGATACCGCAATGGAAGAAAAAAGTATTATTTTTAGTATTAATTGCATTCCACTATATATTAAAATTATTATTTTAGACACCAATCTCTTTATAATCATTTAATTAAAGACCAATAAAGGATCTATCATATGAACAAATGTCAAGCAGCATTCGCCTTGGTAGTATGGTTGGAGTATTTTGAAGTTTATGACTTAAAATAGTTTCTTTTGAAGTTATTTTTGATGTAGTGTAGGGCCTCAAGTTAGTAATAAGTTAGTAAGCTGAATGAATCATACAGGATCACTAAGAAAATGGTATCAATATTTCCTAGCAAGGTTTTCTATGTATCAGAGTATCAGAACTTAGACATTTTATGAATGTATGACATTATACTAAAAATATCTTAAGCATTTAACACTACAGCTTTTTTGTGAGCGGTTACCATGCTGTTTCATTATCTACAACCCTCCATGTCTCAGTGGAAGGAATATTTCTAATTTATTATAACACAAAAGATAAACTAGCAAATACAATATATTAATCATGGCTAACCCTAAGTCAGTCTTATGACAGTTAAATTGATATTCTTAAGTTATTGCTTATTTTTATGCTCACATTTTTTCCTTTCTCCCCCCAGTGAAATAGTAAATTTTCATTATTTTCTTTTCGATTTAGAGTCATAGAATCATTTACATTGGAAAAGACATGAAAGATCAAGTCCCAGAACTGACCTAACGCTGCCAAGTGCATCCTTAAACCATGTCCCCAAGTGCCCCATCTGTACAACTTTTAAATCCCTCCAGGGTCTGGGGTTCTGCCTCTGCCCTGGGCAGCCTGTGACAGAGTGTGACAAACTTTTGGATGCAGACATTTTTCCTAATATCCAATCTAAACCTCCTCTGGCTCAACTCGAGGTCATTTCCCTTGTCTTATTGCTTGGTTTGGGAGTGAAGCCCGAGCCTTGCCTGTCTACAACCTCCTCTCAGGCATTGTTACATTCTGTGAAAAAATGAATTTATTTTGTCTATCTTCCTCTACTTTGCAGCTTCCACCCTTTGAAATTGGGAAGCTGCAATAACAAAAAGCCAGTGCCCTATTTGTGCATATGGTGTTTCCAGGGCTGTAGGTACAGAGTGATGAGGTCCCCCTTGAGTCTCCTTTTCTCCAGACTAAAAACCCCAGCTGCCTCAGCTGCTCCTCACCAGCCTTGTGCTCCAGACCCTTCCACAGCTCTGTTCCCTTCTCTGGACATACTCCAGCCCCTCAATGTCCTTCCCATCATGAGGGACCCAGAGCTGGACACGAGATTCGAGATGTGGCCTCAGCAGTGCTCAGCACAGGGGGATGGTCACTGCCCTGGTCCTGCTGCCACACCATGGTTGGAACAGGCCAGGTGCCATTGGCCTCTTAGCCACCTGGGCACACCTGGCTCATCTTCAGCCACTGCCTGCCAGCACCCCCAGGTCCTTTCCAGCCCCTCTGCCCCAGCCTGGAGCACTGCAGGGGCTGTTGTGACCCAAGGACAGGACCTAGCACTTGCCCTTGTCAAACCTCATCCACCTCAGGCCACTGATCCAGCCTGTCCAGGTCCCCTTGAAGAACCTTCCTGCCCTCCAGCACATCAACAGGCACACACAACTTGGTGTTGGTTGCTATTAGTTTTTGCTATTGCTATTTACTAATCAAGATCTTTAGATTTGGATCTCTTACAACTGTACAAAACCCCACTCACCAAATCAATTAACACATTCTATTTTTAATAAGTTAGGCCAGTGAGACAAATTCTATCAAGATCTAAATTTTTAAGCCCCTTTTATTAGATTGTTCCACTGTTGACCTTAGGGACTTTAAAACATCAGATTAGAGCTTGTGAATTCCAGACTTCTCTTGATAAAATTGGATTCCTCACAGTTTGACCTGTAGCAATTGTTTTGCTTTGCTTTCTTCCCCAGTGGCAGCAGTTTTCAGAAAAAATGAAATACACAACAGCCAGTGGATGACTGAATGCACCAAACATTGTCACAACAACACTCACGTGGTAGGAAATGGATAAAATGACAGTTAAAAAGGACAAAAAATGATCTAATGTTATTCATTTTCTTCTCCCTTGCCCAATGGATTGTCTGTTGGTTCAACACCTGATGTGAGGCACGTTTTGCTGATAAATCAAAGTGACTTATATTAATCTCCAAAATGAGAGTCGTTCAAATCTTTTTATACACAATAAGGGTGATTTTTTTCCTACAGTGAAGTCTTGGGGACATGTGAAATACATTTCTGAATGTAGGCTGCACAGCAGAGAGCAATTCAGTAAGCGTTAGATTTAGTTCAGCTGTGCAGCCTAGCAAATCTATTGGGGACATAAAACTTGGATACCATGGCATCTCCATTTCCTCTCTGCCCAGGAAACGTGGCTTCTTGCTGCATGCTGAGGCTGCCCCTTTCAGTGATGGCACAGGGAAGTTGTGCATTTTGTCCTATAAAAAAATGCTGTCCTCCCAGCGTTCAGTACCACTAAGAAATTACATTTTAGCTTTTTGTCATAGGCTTAGACTAGAAGAGAATGAGAAAGGTGGTTTAAACTCCCTAAATTTCCCCACTGTTTCACATTTATAATTGCTCACCATAGGTTCTTTTAAATTTTTAAAAATTATTCCCCCAAAAAGGTGCACATTTTTCTCACAGAAATCTTTCTCTCCATATAAATTTAGTTGTTTTCTTTTTTTCTGAATAGCTTTATTAAATCACAGCTGCATTTCCAATATCTGATACCCAGTAGCTTAAAGCTGAACTGATTTAGGATACAAATAAACCACACAATTTTAACATGTGAATAATCAAACCTTAAAACCATTTGCTTACAGGTATGCTGAATCCTCCATCACTTCAAGTCGTCGAATCAGCATTCATTTTCTTCTAAAAATATAAGCTCTAAATCAACCAGGAACCACATTATACCTCAAGAGATAGTTACTGCAGCAGATTCCAGGTATGTTACACAGCAGAACAGACAAAATGACAATTATAAGTCTATTTAACCTTAAAACATTTTAATAAACCCATATAACTATTGGGTAGAAAACCAGAAGTAAATGTAAAACAGTAAAACTTCTGTAAGTGATAGCAGAATAGGGAGGCAGTTTGGACAAAGCTGGTCTCAGACCAACAACTCAGAATTTCCCAAAATTTCTTGAAAATACACTATTTTATACTGGCAAAAGTAAAAGCCTAAAATAGAAAACATCTACACTGGTCTTGAGAGACTGGGGTTGGCATGAGGATTTTCAGCAAAGGCAAACCCCTACCTCACAAATCTGTCCATGTGTATCAGCCAGGTTCATTAGCATCCCATGGAAAGTCACCTAAACCAGGCAATAGCACTGATAAAAATTCTGCACTTTCTTTCTGTGTCTTCAAGTAACATCTTCCCCTCAAAGTGTCTTTTCAAAACAAGGAAAACTAATGACTGAGAAAATGAGCTTTGTTCTTCCATTCTCATACTCAATATGTGCATTTATTTGTTCTTTAATCCACTAACAAACCAGCTCTCCGGCATCCCAGCATCATTTTTTTTCCTCAAGTGATGTTTGTCTGATAAACAAAAAAGTGATTAATAGAGGAAAAAAGCTGAACTGTGTGGAGGCCCAGGGGCCTGTTGCCAGGGTGCCTCGACCCTGGAGGGCAGGACACAAGAGAGGAGAGACACCCCTCTAGATTAGGGTGGGGAACACCTTGTTACCACGGGCTTTTGCAGCCACATGTTCTTGCCTTTTGGGTTCTGGTGTTCTAGTGATTTGTGGGGATTGATATCACCCTTGTTCAGTCCCTGTTTATCATTTATGTACCTTTCCTAGAATGTTCTTCCTTCCCTTAACCCCGATTGGCTCTGTTTTGCCACATTGTTCCACCCCTGTTATCCCCTTGGTTCTCTCAGTCTTTGGTCACTCCCCTGCACCTCTTTCCCTTGTCCCTGTTGGACCTTGATCCTCAGATCTGCCCCTTTTACCCCGTATTTAACCCTCTGCCCTTAGCCTGATTCTGTTCTTGCCCCTGAATTCATTCAAGGCTGTTATCCTTTGACTAAACAATCATCAGATACTCAAAGGAGGACCTGTTCCTTTGCCTTTATCGTCAGTAATTTCTAGTGGTGCTCTCTGGGCCCCAAGAATGCTGGTCACTCTCACAGGTTCGTTGTGGCACACACCATAACAGAACTGCTGAGTCCAGTGTTCTGGAGCATTGTGGTAAAAACACATTGGTAAAACATGTCAGGATAAATACAACTCTGAAAAAAATAATGGACACAAGCAGAAGTCTGGAACCTGAGTACATTCCTCTGATCTTTGCTCTTTCCTTTTAATATATTCTTTTAAAAGAGCTTTTACGAGTCAGTGAAGCCACTGCAAGACACTGATTCTGCTACAGAAACATCAACAGCCAGACCTTGCAGCAGTGGCAGCAGATTAAATAAATTACTGACTACTCTGGAGAACCACAGATATGTTTTCCTATATCTGAAATGAAAACCAAATAAAATGGAACCCAATGCAGGGACAAAACTTAGACTAGGAAACTTAAATTCAGAGTGGATGTCATATTTGTGAAGTTTTCATATTATAACCATCACTCTGGTACCACAGTTCAAGTGAGTGAGCAATATATAGGAACACTTCCATACCATGTCAGAGGGGAAGGTGGGGTTATATTAGGTTGAATATCTCTGAATGTATTATCGCAAGAGTCAAAGATAATGAAAAGCTGTAAGAATATAATTGTTTGCAAGCAGAAGAAATTACATGACACTTAAGAGTGTATCTGGCATCACAGACTGTTCAACATTTTACTTTTAATAAATCAAGGCCACCCCTGATTACCCTGGGCACACACAGATTGGATTTAATACCAAGTTGTGTCTGAGGCCATTCACCGCTTTTAAAACTCTGACTTAGGAAGCCAGAAGGAAACAGTGGAGGGATTTATGAGACACCCTATACTTCAAAATTTCTCATAGAAGAAAAGCTTAGTGCAATAAAAGCATCAAAATAGTTCACAGGAGAGTGAGAAAGTTCTTTAATTAAGATGTGGTACCCTGAAGCTCTCCTGAGTATTTAACACAGAAATTGCTGAGAAAATTGGTTTTATTATTTTTATTAATAAAAATTACATGTAAATCTCTAGCCAAATTCTCAAAGCAGGAAATGTGTCCTGTATTATCAGCACTGCTTTCTGAAGACATCCTAGTGCTAAGAACAGACAGTAAGATAGTGCCAGTTTGGACCCTAACTGAAGTTAAGCTTCTATTGCAAGTGAATGCCAAGGTACAGAACATTTAATCACAACTATTTCTCATAGATCAGTCAATCTAAGTGATTTTCCTCTTGCCTTGCCCTTGCCTGAGCTCAGGCAAGACTATCCTCTTTTCTTACTTGGTGGTGGAAAATTTGGCAACTCTGTTTCTGCCTTTCAGACAACAGGGAACAAGAATAAGTGTGCTGATTTTCACACTTTTGGAATACACAAAGTTTGAAAAATAGGCATGCAAATGACGTGTTGTTTTTTTTTTTGCAGATCAGCTAGATAGCAAACAGAGGCTGTATCTTCTAAAATTAATGCATTTTTTTCCTCTATTGAAATAAAACAACCTTCATTTTCTATTTTTTCAGAACTAGTGTATTCTGCAAGTAGTGTTCAATCCAACAAATCACTTGAACATATGCTTACAGCTAAATTGACTTTCACAAGGCTGCATTTTCTATTAGACCTGTACTGAATACTGATATTGTCACTATATTACTTCACTGGCCCATCTGCACCAGCCAGGCATGTCACAATCATGGTTTATACTTATTTCAACATGTATTAGTAATGCAGCGCATGATACATAGGTTCAGTAAAGAGTGTTATAAAATATCATGCCAGAACACTTGTTTTATTGGAAAAATTTCTGCAGACAGCCATATTAGGACCAACGCAATATCCATTAATTCTTAAGAAATCAAAGGCATACACTTATACTAAGCTATAGAAAAATTCAGGTGACTGAGGACTCCCAGGTGTCAAGTTTCCCATGCAGAAAACTTCATTCTCTAAAGCCTTTGAAGACCTTAAAGGCAAAGTAATTTCTATCAAAAGAGATTAAAAAAAAAGTGACTTGCAAACTGTAAAGAAATGTTTTAAATTTCTCATTGCTAACTCCAAAAATATATTTACTCCTTGCAATAAGGAATAGCTGTGAATAGTGCAAGATCAGGTAAATAGACATTTGACCTGAACAGGAAATTAGCACTGAATTTGATTTTTGCATTGACAAAGTTGAAACTGGTAAAGCTGGGGTTAAAGAAGGAATGCAAACAAAAATGAATTATGTTGCACATAAAAGGTAGTTTCAAAGGGGAAATAAAATATGAGGTATAATTTAATTGGAGTCACTAGACTATTCTTCACATTATGCATAGTGTGCATACAATCACTTGTGCAAGTAGGTAAAATTCAATAAAAATGAATAGAGTTTCCCAACAAATGTAATGCATTTATCTCTTTTACTATGAATCATATACAGAAGTTGCACAGGTCTTCCAAGGACCCCATTTCCAATTACTTTATTCCCAGATAAAGGAATGCATTAAACATTGGTTAGTTCATCCATTCGTTTACAGTGGTCATTCATTATGAAAAAAGGCATAGCAATTGGATTGAGCCAAATCCCATTTCCATTCTTTTCTGCAGAAAAAAACCCTAGTTACTGGTTGTTTCTGTAGTATTTAATTTGCAATAAAGTCAGAGAAAAATCTGGGGGGAAGGGAATATGTGCCTCAACTTCAGCCAGAGATCTTCCACATCTTTATTAACGAAGATAGTCACGCAAGAAAAAAAACAGTAATTTCTTCTTCCATGGATATAATTAATGGTTTAGGATAGGAAAAAATAATCAAAGTACATATATAAGAAACAGATAAACTAAACATATCACCCCTGAATTTCCACTAGCTTTCCTTCTACCCAGCCTCAGCCAAGTCAGTTTTCCAAGGCCTCTAATTCCACATGACTACAGAGAGCTACTGGCAATGGACAATAAACGTTTGCAAGGGGTCATCAAGAAAAGAATAATATGTTAATATATGCCTAAGTAATTTCCCCAAGTGAGCTGGTCACAAGTTATACCTACCTCTAGCCATAGGGAACATACAAATCAGAGACTATCAGACACTGGGGGGAAAAAAAGCCTAATTTAGCAATTGTCAGCCTATACCTCAAATTCTGCATCACTAACAAATGATGAATGCCAATGACACAGGGACTGACTACTATGCAAAGCATTTTTTATAATTTTATTTGGAAGATGAAAGCATTTCCTTTGAGACACTACAGCAGAGGACATGGCAATATATGATGCATGAATCATGCTGTAATTTTAAGGGAAATATCTATGTGCCCTTATACCATAATTTTGTTAGAGAGATTTGTTTTAGAATGTAGGGCTGGAGTGGTCAAAGAAAAACATTACTGGACAATGCTGCCAGCAGACTACAAGTGTGAAGTGTAAATTACATCAGCCCAATTATAAAGCAAACCACTGGATATATTCTGTCACTGATGTGGCACAGATAGAATAGAGAGTTTTCTGGCACTTTGAGGAATATGTTCTGCAGCTTCTCCGCTGTGCACAGAGCACATCAGGGTTGCATCTAATAGGGTCCTGTAGAAAAACCCTCATAATTATTTTCAGATGGAAACCACTTCTTATTTTATGTATAAAATGAAGATCATTTTTCAACTTCTCATTTACAGGACTGATTCAAACCCCCTGTTTCCCAAGCCACAGCATCTACTCTGGTTCAAGGAGAAGTGAATGAAAGGTGGATTAAAACAAACATGGGGCTTCTGATTCAGGAATTGCTATTTTTCAGTGGAGACTAACTACATCTGCATGAATTAGAGTACTAATGAGGTAAACAGCACTGAGACAAACTGAAAAAAGTGTGGTGGTATGATTTCATAATATTATCTAGATGCACTGTAAAGTAAATCAAAGGATCTCATTTATTAATATTTTATTGTTACTTATAAATAGTAAAGAAAACTAGCAAGTTCAGTGGTCAGAGTGGGTGTAATAAAGCAGATTACATAAACCATGTATTACCTCAGAAAAAAAAAAAAGAACAGAATGGAATCCTTAAGTAGTAAAAGACCTACTTTAAAACTGAGCTCGTTTTGAAGGGGAGGGAGGGAGGGAGGGAGGGAGGGAGGGAGGGAGGGAGGGAGGGAGGGAGGGAGGAAGGGAGGAAGGGAGGAAGGGAGGAAGGGAGGAAGGGAGGAAGGAAAGAGGGAAGGAAGGCAATGGGATGCTCCCCGACCAAATTAGGTCCCTACCCACAGCATGACCCTCTGCAACCCATGCTGCCTGAAGAGGCTTGCCTGGTACCTGAGAACAGCATCGTCACACACTTGTGCTTCAGTGTATCTTGCACAAGAAGTTTCAGATTTATTTTTAGCTCCTTTTATTTTTCAGAGAGGAGTTTAACTGTTATTTAATCCATTGTAAAACTACTAACAATCTCTATAAACACAAAAATTTAATATGAGAGTCATCAGGCTTATCTTCTAGCCACTCTTCAGCCACAGCCCAGTTCCCCAACCTTTGGTTTTTGAAGATGGTGACAAATCTTGATATGTCCAACTGTCCTTGAAGTTAGTGAGGCAAGCAAGTGGCCTCATTTTTCAAACCGTCAAATTGCCTTTTTCACCTTTCAGAATCCTCCTGCTATTACCACAGAGCAGATACTGACAGACTCTTTGCTGATGCACAGGAGGCAGCATTTTAGCAAAGCTTTCATATTCCACGTATAGGTTTGTCAGAATCAGAGTGCCAGGAGAGAAAGAATATCTCACAGCAGGAGACGGGGAGGCATTTTGAACCACCACAAAAGACTGCATCAAAGCTTGTCCTTTTCCTAGGCACAAAATTAATGCCATGAAAAGAAGAGGGAAGAAAGAGACCCTCCTTCTCTGAGAGAATCCATTCTAATAGTTATCTCCAGAACTAATAGTTATCTCTAGAAACAATTCACAATATGGTTGCATGCAAACCTTCGGGGAGATAACATTGATCACGGATCTAACAAGATGCTGCTGCAGGAATGTTCATGAGGCATGATGGGAGATGGAAAAGGTGCAGGAATTCTACCCCAAGAAATCACTCACTATTTTGCTGCTGAATTGATGTACTGGGAAGGCCTGAGATTTAGTGTCACTTTTCCATTGCTGCTGGAATGTCCCATCCCTCCTCCTCATCCCAGTTATAATTGAACATAACTTGCCAAACAACAGAGTATGCCAGAACCTGAAACTCTGCCAAGCCTCCAGTGTCTCAGTATGTTGTCAAACAAGCTTTAAAAGTACACCTGACCACTTCTGGATGTTAAAATGATAGTAAAGATGCTTAATTAAGAAGGTATTTCCTGGTAAAAAAGTTTATCATTTATCTTGCATTACTCTAAAATGAAAAAAAAAAAAAAACAAACCCAACCACAAAGAAAAATGGCCCAGAAACCTTACAGTGATTTTGAGATGGAAGTTGATTTCAGAGTCAGGTCTGCTTCTAAGTAATTTCTATGTAAAATTCAATGGCTTTAAGCATTGGGGTTTTTTTCTGGGACATTTGTCTGAGTGTTTTCTTTCACAACAGCTCCTACTCTCTTGCCCTCTTACTTCCAGCTTTAAGTGACATAGTTGAATGCCTTGGCTGTACACTGGAACAATATGAGTCTGACATACTGGAAGAGCTGTCACCATAATACACAGTATTAAACCCCCAAACAAGAAACATTTGTACAGGAGCTTTTAAGCTTTACTTGCACCTGAGTTTAGTGTAAAAGCAGAATACTGACATTAATGAATGACTGTGAAGGCAGAACGTTCCCACAGACTCAACACATGTGGGTCACCACTGAGTTACTATGCCACACGTTTGAAACATCCATTTCATCAGGTAGTATGAAAGCTAAATATCACATAACAAATATTTAAACATCTAGTGGGGGTGAAATGCAGTTTTATATAGTGTTACTGTTAATTAGCAAAATAACTTTCAATCAGGTAGGGATTTCTTGGAATTTTTTTAATAAAACAGAGTATTTCTATTTAAGCATTTATTTTGCAAATATATTGGTTTAAAGGTAAAAAATTTGTTTTAATTTTGAAATATACTTTTGGTATGAATTCCATATAATTAGTCGGAAGTTCTCTTTTTACTTAGAAGTTAACTTTTAACTTTTTTCTTTGTTGAGACATACATCTAGAATAAGAGACTTCCCATGGACAAACACTGGCAGACACCCAGCTGCACTGCAAGTTCCTAATATATATGATCATGCTTTTACCAGGAAATCTGTTACAGTTCTGAGGGTAAGATAAATTTTTGCCTGCATTCAGTACATATTACTTATAATACGATACTTATAGGATCCATTTATGGTTCTAGGCATAGATAAGATTATTTACAAGTTAAGAATAGATCACAAGATAATCTTTCATGCCTAATACAGAAAATGCATAAGACCAAACTAATCCAATATAAATCTGTCAGGGCTTAACCCCAGCTGGCAACTCAGTAGCATGCAGCAGCTCCTCATGTGAATGAGAAGAGTCAGGGAGGAAAATAAAGCGAACACTAAACCTTGGGGGTTGAGATAAGAACAGCTTAATAATTGAAACTAATTACATATAATAATAACAATTATTAGAATGCTACTAATAATCACTACAATAAGAAAAAGTGGAGGAAAGAGAGAAAACCCAAGAAACACAAGTGAAGCACAATACAGTTGCTCACCACCTGCTGACTCATGCCCAGCAGCAATCAGTGGCCTCTGAGCAGCTTCCCCAGTTTATAAACTGGGCAGGCTGTCTGTGGTGTGGAGTATCTTTGATCAGTTCAGGTCAGCTGTGCTGGCCATGCTCCCTCCTGGCCCCTTGTGCACCTACTCCTGGCAGAGCATGAGACTCTTGCAGAAGCAGGGTAGATGCAAGGCTCAGGCACATGTCCACTCTCACAGCAATCCTCTAGGATGGACTAGAAATATATCCCTTTCTTTCTTATTACGTCTTGTAGCCATATAATGCTACTTTTGCTCTAGTGGGCTCTGGAAATAAATGCTGAACAAAGCAGTAACAAATTCATGTCCCAAGATACAAGAAATTCTTTTGTATTTACTGTGTAAAAGACCCCAAACATCCAAACAGTAAGAAATGCCTAGGCAGCAATAATAGTTTTAAAATCAATGAGATAATTCTTTTAGAGAAACAGATGAGTCCTAATTTTAGCTACTCCATTTAATTTTAGCTACATGCTCCCAACTGATAATTTTCTACTGGATAAGCTTTTAGTGACACAGCTTTTGTGAAAAATACAGCTATAACAAAATCCACACCAAAGGCTTCTGACCAAAAGGTTTTTTCCAACACTTTTGTTAAGGTATCTGAAAAATTCTGCCTTAGTTTCTGCATCTATAAAAGTCTCCAATATCCACTCAGTAATACTTTTGATATCCAGGTAGTGGGTTATTGTATTGGCTTCCACTCTAGCATGGCCATGGATTTCAGTTTAAAACTGTGAGAACATAAGCCACCTATTCTCAGGCTTGGCCTGATGTTCAAGGGTCAAAACAGAGCATATAAGCCACAACAAGATCTATTTGCTGCATCTTTTCCAACCAGAAGAAAGCGAGGGAGGACAATGAGAAAAATCCACTATTATTTTAACATTGGCTGGGTTTTTATCCCATACAGGACACAGCAGTAGAGCAAACTCTTTCCCTGAAAAATACAGTTAATTCTGAACGCCAGTTCATATGATCAAGTGTCACATGTCATGCAACTGAAGAAATAATAGATTTAGAAAATAATTTTGTTTTTCTACCGAGAGTAAATGATGAGTCAGCAGGGAGAAAAAAAACCCAAGACCTGACTGTCTCTGACTATTGAGTTCTTGGAGTCCAGTGTCAATTACAAACTTGCCATTCGTGCTTCTATCCAAAGTCTTTCATTTTGTTTTCTTATTAGAAATAATAGCTAAAGAAAGAAGTAGAGCAGGGTATATTTGAGTTGACAACAGATATATTTACAAGAAATGTTAGTAGAGAAAGAATGAGACAAAACAGAATTTGGATTTCACAATCTTGACAGCATGACTTTGAGTTTTCTGCTACAAAGGCATGCAAGATCACACATACACGCTGTTAGAACGAACTCAAGCTTTGCTTATTCAGACATTGTGGAACACAACCTTCTAAGCTACTGTTTAACTTTCAGCTCTGTCCCTACAAGTAAAGATTCAGCCCCTATTACAGGTTAATAAATGTTTTTGTATAAATCATTTTGACATATGGATTGTGAAATATCCTCTTATTATGCCAAAACTAATATCTGTAGTACAATAATAATAACCATAGTCTACCTAAAACTCCTCCATTTAAAGAAGCCAATGCCTTGAAATTAGAATTGCAAAAAGCACTTTTTAAGTAATGGACTGGGCTAACCCACTATAATTTTAGAAGTGTAATCTTCTATAATCTCGTTGCAACACTAATATACAAACTAAATAAATAGTATTAGTCCAGTATGCGTGTCTAAGTTATATACAAATAATTTTCTACGAATCCCCAAAAGTATACACATAGTTCAGGCAAATCAAAAACACTCCTCAAATAAAAGAAAGTGAAATAGGGCTATAGATCAGACCTCCAGGAGTGTTAGACTGATAACAGCTAATTTCTGAAGATACTTTAGAATATTGCAGGAAGAATACTTCTGGAAAATTAATGTCTTCATAAAAATGTGTAGAAGCAATAAACACCTGAGATTAGCAATAGAGCATCTGTTAAGTAACTTATTTTTTATGTTAGTATAAGTCTGACAAAGGGGTTGTGCAGAGCTAGTATGTATGTCACAAGTTACAATACATTTATTTCTCTGTGAAGTACAAAATATTTACTGTACTGTATTTGAAGTACAGTACAGTACTGTACTTCATACAGTACAATACTGAATATTTTGTATTGAAGTACAAAATATTTACTGTACTATAGTATGCTGTTGATATTAAATAATTCTATCAAAGCCAAGACACATGTAAGGTTTTGATGATTTCCTGAGAAAATATCAGCATAAATCTTAGGCTTCTGTATAATTATCTCAAACATCCAATAGACCTCATATGGTTTCTTCAAGCTTTGTTTTTCAGGGAAAAAAAGTGAAATGGTGTTTATTCAGGGAGGAATTACTCAAATATACAGACATTTACACTCGAACTCTTAGCCCCATGAAACCTCATTAACTCTACTTCTACACTAAACAAGAACTGAATATTTTCAAAATTACCTCAACCAAAGCTGATTTTAAGGTACTGATGGCAATGTAAATAGAGGAAAATAGCCTCTTTGCACTAAGTGAGCATGTACATCTGACTTTCTAACTTTACCAGTCAGAGCATAAATCTACTCTTTCATATAAGGATGTGGCAGGACCTATGGATCAACCATCACCTGGACAGAGTTATCTAAAGATACTACAGGAAGAGAGTATTCATGCTCTAATCCCTCAGAATTTTAATAATAATTAAATTGATGCGCTTCCATCTACTTTTCAACAAGTTTACACTACCTTGAATATTTTTCTTTCCTAAGCATAACCAAAATATTATTTTGTGCAGATCTCCGTCCTCCTGTTTGTCTTTGAACACCAACAATGGGTAGTTTGCCTCTCCTACACTGTCAATGCAGCAACTGTTTACTACTACTTAGTGATTAGAACCAAGAAAGTAACATAGTCAGGACTCAAGAAATTTAAAATTGTTTCAGCTGCAGTGTTCTTAAAACAGTCACTTTCTTCTTTAGTGTCATTTTAAAACTGAATATAATAATTTACTTCACAAAATCATCAGTTTAACTTTCATTGTGAAAGCTTAACAGTGAGGAATGTTGAAATTTCTTAGAGTTATAGTCGCTGTGTAATGAAAAGCCCACTACTCCATTTAATTCTTTGCAAATGGTACTCCCATGAAGGTTTCAGAAGCAAATGGATCTTTTCCTTTCTGTCTACTTGTGGCCAGTTGTGCTGATCTAATGGCTACTATCTAATAAATAGCATTCAGCACTCTTTTAGATTTACTACTTTAATACTATTCTAAATTATGCTGTTTTAATAGCTAGGTTAGACTGTTTTATAAACCAACATTTTCAGTTAAAGATTAGACAGACCCAGTCCAATTTAAAATAAATTTTAAAAATATTAAAAATAAGTAGTACAGCCATACCTATCTTATCTACCAAGAGCATTTTTAAGTTTTGGGTCTCGTGCTTTATGCAGATTTTCTCTCATCTTTAACACTAAAATGAGATGTTCTCTCCTAAAACATGAATCAGCATCTTATGGTCTGTCATGGTGAGCTCTAGTTACTTTAGCTCAAAAGTTCTTTTAAGAGCTATAAAAATGATAATCTTCCTAGCACAAAATGGAAAACAATCCTAAAGTAATCATCAATAGCATCATCAAATTCCAGAGTAAAACTTACTCTTTACAAAACTCTGGAGAATGGCTGATCTTTCTAAACTGGTCTCCCCTTTTGACTTCTCTTGTTTGATCTCAGGAAGTATTTGGACAAGCAGTCTTTGCTGTCTAGTGTACAACCAATCCCTCTGATCTTCCTCAAATGAAATAAAAAAAAACTTTGCTAAGAAAGATGCAGCAAAATATTCCATTCTTCAAACATTCACTTATTCCAGCTATGCGCAAGGAGGAATCTCATTTTAATTTGGCCTCCTTCTCTCAAATAAGGACATTTAGTAAGTTGGATAACCTTTTAAGGATTTATTCAGTAATTTGTACTTGAAGAATGGAAGAAAAAAAACTTTGATTGTAGTTCCACTGCACACAATCAGTTTATATCACAGAAATATTTTACTAGCAGTATAATCTATTCATGACTAATGTCAAGTTTTCCTTCTTTCACATGCTCCAAAGCTAAATGAACCACTTTTTTTTTTTTTTTAAATTTTATTTTCTTTTTCTATATAAATGGATTTGAATTTGAAATGTCTTAGATGCATTTTGAATGGCATGATTAAACATGTATTTCTTCAGCACACAGTTTAGATATTTGGATAATGGGACCACAGAAAATAGTGCACTCACTTTTGTCAGATGTATAGGATAAGCACTAGCCCTAAAAACTACCATAATCCTAGCCCTGAACACTACACTAACGCTACCCCTAGCACTACCCTGACCCTACCCCTAACCACACTGCCCTCACCACTACCCTTAAAACTACCCACAACCATTCCACTAACTGCTACCCTACAAAGTAACCTAACTACTACCCAAACCACTATGGTAATCACTATCCTAACCCTAAAATCATCATCAGGGGTAGGTCCAGATCAGAAAGATGTAGGAGCAGCAATGCTGGGGCCTGGCCACAATTGCTTTGGCATGTCTTTTCCAGCCCCAGTGTTCCTGGAGCTGTAGGCTCTGTGACTCGTCCCTACCCTAACCACTGCCCCTGACCACCACAGATGTGTAATGACATGGTTATACATGTATTGCTTCAGCCTACAGTTTAGTCATTCTGAAAATGGGCCCACAGAAAACAGCAGATTCATCTTTGTCAGACATCGAAGATCTTTACCAAGTTGATCAGGCTGTAAGTGGTTGGTAGGAAGACAAGTAATGCAATAAATAAGCACAGGTTTAGGGACTGTTCACAAGGACTAGGACCAATCCCTTCAGCTACCTGACAGCATGAGACAAATTCCACAGATAACTGTTTCAGCATGAACTAGCCTGTTCAACAATAGTAGGAGACAACACGGGAATTTCATTATATGATGCTTACAGTATTCAGTTATAATTCAGATTACAAAAGAAACTAGAGCTCCCAGAGAACCTTGCACCACTACAGTCAATACCACATATAAATACAAAGTTTCTAATATCCAACAAAAGTTTCAATTAATTACAGTCTAGCTATAAAATAGAATAATCAGGAGATGAAAGGGCTGAAGAGACCAGACTTCAAAGAATAAAGTAGGTGGAATTTTGTGACCTATCCTTTTGTTCAAAGCAGATCTCTCTTTCCCCAAACATTTAAGGAGCTTTTGCCCTTTAGCAAGACAGGCACATTATGTACATCTGTCCTGGACTGAGGAGCTTCTACAGAAATAAAGTCTTATAAATAAGAACTCCACCTTCAATACTAACTACTTTGCCTAATGAAAGGGCACAAACCCACTGATTCTGGTTCAATTAAAGTCTCCAGTGCAATCATGCAATGTTAAAGACTCAAAGCAAGCTGCCCTCTGAGCATCTCATTACAGGCCCTGACAAAGGGATGGAGCCCAAACCCCATCAGTATAAAGTTTCTTAATACTCTGGTTACATGATCACACAGATAATCTTCCTAACTTGTAGACTCCCTCCTTCATCTCTTCCCAACACTCCCACAGGCTCTGCTGTGAGTGAAGTGTATGTGGGCAGGTACAAAGAATAAGTAGGTCTACAGAAAGAGAGGCACCCTGGAATCACTTTTGTTCCCACAATAAAGATAGAAGTTTTATGCAACTTGTCCAAGCACATTTTTCATCACAGCCATGTTGAAGAAGGAACACAAATAGCTATGTAGACCAGCTCAAGGAGAAAGTGCCCCATTTGTTTAGGACTCATACAGCAGTTCTGCTGCACATCTCCACTTGCCTACAATGGCTAAGTTTGCAGAGTTGGCTGCCCTGCAAACTCTGTCTTTAGGAAAATAAACAAGAAATTCCATGTGCAGATCCATGAATGTGTTTCAACTCCTAAGGCAGACATAAGGATCCAAAGTGTTGGAGTCTGGAATACAGAGTGTGTGCCCTTTTTTCTGATACTTAGTTATAAGATCTAGAAAAACACTGAATTTCATATAATATGAAATTCATGAGTATGTTTTCATGGTGATACATGAAAACAAATGTTAAAGTTAGATAGTAAAAGCTAAAAGTGTAAGTGCATAGATTAGAAAGTTTTTTTAAATCCCTGGGTGAAAAAGTTAGTTTAGAGAACAGGAGACAAGATGGAGGATTTAGGGTGTTGTGCCTTGTCTCTTCTTCTTTCTTCTTCATGTTCTTCTCCTAGAGGTTTTTGGGCAATAGTAAGTGCTGGTTAGAAAATGCCACAGTGTAGCACAGAGGTGATGGGTCATTGGGTCATTAAGAAAAATAATATACATGTCTATTGTTAATTGAGTAAAAATAGGTATAAAGATAAAAGAACTGCATATTTCAGGGCCATTTTGTGCATGAGACATGAAGTGTGCCACAAGGCCTTGTTTGTACCATCAGAAGAAAGAAATGTACCAGATTGCAAAGATTAACCTTGTGTAGCCAGCCTGGAGAGACCTGTTAAGTTTTGTGATCACCTGTTAATAAACACGAGAAACAAGATTCTAACGAGCTCAGGAGTTTTCATCAAAACTAGAGAACTGAGATAAGCAGGGCTCCCCACGAAGGAGGATCCCAAAAGAATTCAGTCCAAAGGAGGCTGAGAAATCCAAGAATAAAAAGAAAAATATAGAAGAGTTGCAGCAGAAACAGAGAAACAGAAAAAGGATTTTTTAGAGAAAAGTTACACAAAGTAATGAGTTTTCTTTTGGACAGCTTCAAAGAGACCTAGTGGAAATGATTCATATCAAGGACCAGAGTAAAAACAGGTGAAACAAATACAGCACAGCACAGGTAGAGATGAAAACATCGACTGTTTTGATCTAGTGAACTTTCAGATTGCAGTGAGTTACTTTCTCATGTAAGATGTTATCATGTCTTCTTTTAAATGGTTCCAAGCATAGACAATAATAAAAATAGCTGTGAGCTAAGAAGTCAAACACAAAGTTTACTGTGTGTTTATTATAGTTTCCCCTTATGATTTTCCTCCACAATTCTGGGGGAAGGAAAAGCTTTATTTTGAAATATAGCCCAGTATATGCCTTCCAAAAACGGCCTTGAGAAGACAACTAGTCTAAATTTTATTGAAAGGCAAAGTTTTCTGAAGAGAAATATTGGTGGTTTTAGTTTTATTCCTACAGAAGATTCAAGTCTGAATTAGCTCACTAGTCATGTCAAAATTTCCAGGTAATCATATTTAAAGACACAGCCCAGGACTTTATTGAAAAGCTTAATAACATGGATTGCCAAGATGAAATGTGATTGAAGGGAGTAAAATAAAAACAATTAAGCTCTAATTATCAGCAGCCTCCATGAAGGGGCCTGTCAAAAATTTCTAACAGCTATTGGAAAAGAAATAATTTTCACAGATCCAAACCAAAGACCTATTGCACAATATGCCCTCTGTGTCCTTGGGCTGTGCTGATTTGAGGATTCACAGCCACTTGTTGTTCTCCACATGAATTAGAGGATAGGAATGCTACAGACACAGGAAATAGGGCAATGCACTGTTTCCTCCACTGGCCAGAGTTCCAGCAAAATGAGGGATGGCAAAATACCTATTTACACACACAACACCTGGGAGCACTTTGAGGTTTGAACATGGCAGAATTCCCCCAGGTTCTAAGTTTCTGTCATTGTTATTTCAGTTTCTTTCTTGTGTAGTAACTGCAGAGAAGAAAAAAAACAGAAACAGTAAAACCTGATCCCAACCATCCATGCAAAGAAAGATTCGAAACTGGTGTCAAATAAAGGAAAATCTAAACCAAAGAGCACATCCATGAAGAAGAAAAGGTACATTTCCTGGATACACCAGATTCTTCTCTATGCAATGATGAACAGAACAGCACTGGTTGTGTTGTGCTTGTAATACTGTGCTTCAAATACCAAGCAGGTGATGGTAAGAAATGGCTTGGTTATGTTAGTAATTTAATAATGAACTTTGTGGAGAAAAAGAATGACTCTCACTAGATCCTTGGCTTTTCCAGTCTGTTCATAATCTGTGCACCCATTGCCCAAGTCCAACCCCTCGATTCACTTGTTTCATTCTTTCCAAAGTTAACCCATACATAAAACTCTCTGTGCAATATGAAACCATGCAAATGGGGATGTTGCCAACAGAAACTGCAGACAGACCTACAAAACTGTGCTTCATCATCATCTCTGCCATTTTTTCAATCCCAGCTGATAAAATGGTACAACTGATTTAAACCATCATAACAGATAATACATTTCATTTGGTATTAGCAAACAAGAGTCTGGTACACTGGAAAATAAAGTAAGCTTGCTACCTAGAACAGAGGGACTGAAACATAATATTTTTAAAATATCATACTCTCCAGATAAGGAGCATTTAAAATTTAATTTATAGCAATTCTATTTTTCCCATGTCCATATTTAATTTTTTATTTAATTTTTAATAATAGGCTAATTAACCTAGGAATTATTTACTTTCATCTACCCTCTTATTGGCAGTAAAGTGACTGTGACTGGGACAAGGGACCACAATAATACCATAAAGAAAGATGTGAACCTATTTTCAAAGTCTCTTCACAACTGTTTCCTAACATTTTAATTTATTTTCATATTTTGCACATCATGCTTTTATCTTCACCTTCACGGCATCATGTATTTATTACAATTAAGCAATCAGTGTCTTTATTTTCTAATCTACTGGGCTGTAGTGTTTTAGTCTGTATATAAAGTGGAAAGACTATCAAGTTAAAATCTGATTATTAGAGTACATTAGATATTCTGCATAATTATGGGCCCAGTGGAAGGATAAGAAGATAATGCATTACAAACCTCATTTACTAGGGGTTATTTTTTTATTACATAAATGAAGCTTTCCTTATCTTAAATTGCATCTCACTAGAATTCTTGCTGAGCTTAAGAACAGTTGTCCTTTTTTTTTAATGAATGTTGTTGCACTTTGCCATGTGTCAGCAAAAGGGTTCTGAAATGTAAGGACTGTAGGAAAAAAACCAGCAAGACCTTCGCCACTAAGGACCTAATGCTTTATTACTTGTCAAGGAACATAAAAGCAAAATAAATAAATTAAAATGATGCACCACTTTAGTGAGAATGGCAGCCTGTCACATAAATTTAATCCCAAAGATTTAAATTGTGTTCCACAGTAGCATTAGAAAAAGATTGAATCCAATTAAAACCATGCTGGATTTCAAGGACATTGCGATATTCACTCTGCTTCTGTCATGTAAAATAAATTTAGTCCTGATTCAGTGCTGAGTACGAGGAATTAGATTTTGTAATGATCTATTTCCTCAGGTATTTTGCAGTACTACCTTAAAATACTGGAAAACAGTCAAAAAATTTGCTGAGCCAAGAGATATATTTATAAAGAGGCATATTTATAAAGTAAATCTAACCATTAGGCAAATAATTTTCAGACTCAGATTTAAGTTCCCAAATCTACATGCAAAAGTGAGTATTCAAGTTTTCAATAGGTGGGACACAGAAAATAAAGAAATAAATACTGCAGACTATAAACAAAGTATTGCATATTTTGTTAAGAGAAAAGGCAGCTCCACAGTAGAAGGAATTCACGTTGCCCATCTGTCCTGGCTGCTACTCTGAACCACAGCAAAGGTGAGCACGGAAGAGATGTCACCTTGGACCAGCCTGCTGGGCAGGCACAGCAGGAGCCCATCCCAGTGCATGAAATCAGGCAAAACCTGTTGGCTGCAGCATAAAAACAGCAAGGGAGAGAGGGCCTAAACCAGCATCTCTCCATAGCAGGGAGGAAGGGCAGAGCTGGCATGGGAAAATACAAGAAAAGCAAAGGAAATCCCCCAGAGATGCTGGAATGATGCTGTTACACCATCACATCTATAACCTGCCACGAGAAAATGGAGGGGGCACATATCTTGACCTTTATGGAAGTATTGATCTTCATGACTTGCAATGGTAATTATGTCAGGTTGATTTTTTTTACAAACAGGTTATTTCTTACCAAAGTCACTCTTAACAAACACAATTAAAATATATGCACAAATTCAGTTAGGGAAAAATTAACCTAACTATTTGTAGAAACCTCATTATAAGAAAGGTATGAAAATTTTTTTCTCTGCATGTATTTTAAAAATGAAATACATACAGCACAAACTACAACTACTGTTCTTCATTAAGTATATACTTTACCAGACTATTAAGAATTTGCATATAATATCTGGGTATTATTGCACCATAACCCAGTCTTCAACAGCCACAGGGCTTTGCTTCTTTGTTTAAAAAGAATTTAACACATTTGTGCCATCAAAAAAAAATCCATAAATCTGTAGCTTGTGTGTGCCTCTATGCATCTCTTAGAAGCAATGGAATAAATGCACTTTGTTTCCTATACATAGCTGCTATTATAAGTCTGTTTACACAAACTGCAATATCTCCAGCTCTGCTGTATTTTAATTAGGTCACAAGAGGAGAGAAAAAAAATCTACAGACACACTTCTAATCTCAAATAATGCAAGCAACATGTTTTCAATAGAAATTCTCTTTTCAGATGTTATTGCTTTTTTATCTTTAAAATAATTTATTCCTTAAGTTTTGGACAACACACATGGTATACATTCCATACACATGTTCACTTAATGAATTGGTTTGTGTATAGTAACCAATGGTGCCAAAAGTGTTTTAGCACAACGAACAGTGGAATGTCTCAAAGTATAAATTAGGATACAGAATGCATCAAAACAATGTATTTTAATAACAATTTCATTACCAAAAATGAATATTTTTTTCTAAGTTGTGGTAAATTTATTTGTTGCTGAAAAATGGAATTTTAATAGTTGCTTTTCAGTACAAAAGTTATTTGAACAGGCCTGGAGGCAAGTCCTTATATAGCACATCACTGTATTCAAATGCAGCATCATTTCTTAGATTTATTAGCACTACTATGGTCACAAAAATCTATTATAAAAGTGCAACATATCCAGCAACTTTAAAGGGAAAAATATATGTTCTATATCTTCAGTTCAGCATAAAGAAGATTCTAGTTTTTATCAAGACAATCTACTACTGTCTAAGTGAAAAACCTCTTTTTTTCAAGTCAGTGTTTTCCTTTTATCCTCAGTGACCTTTTTAGTAGTCTCAGGTCACAAATGATATGGCCTGGTGACCTAAGATTAGCCATCAGTGAAAAATAGGCTGCATCTCTACTCTGCCTCCAAAGAGCAGAGATTTGACAAGGTAGTGCTTAACAGAATCCCCAGGGTAAATGACATAGTTTTTTGTTCTGTGTGGAGAGGAGGGAAAGTCCACCTTGCAGGGCTTAGACTTGGGTCACCATGTCAGATCCAAACTGCTAAAAGGAAGCGCTTGGCCACGTGGAACATAATTAAAGAACAGAAATTAAGATCAATTGTATCTAAGAAGAATCTATAGAGAGTTTGGCAATTTACATAAAGCTACATAAAGGTATCTGAAATATGCACTTATGCTGAAAGGTTATAAAGGGTATAACACTGTTTCCCTCACACAATCAGGATATACAAAAGACATCAGAAGGCCATCTATACTTATATACCAACATTTTCTCTGTACTTGCCCAAGCAAATTGCAAAGGATGAAGAAAACCCTGCAGTCAATGAACTGGGTGCAACCCAAGGCCAACCAGAGAATAAGAACAAGATGCATCTTCTGCATGTTCTGTTAAGACTTTGCATTTTTCTGCTTTTGAGGAAACATAAGGAGCACTCAGGCATCTCGTTGTGTGACACCGATCCCACATTGTTAATTGTGTGCACTATTTGTTGACAGAAATTTGGCTCTAGGGTGATTGCAATACTACATTTCCTTCTAAGAAGTGCTATAATTTCCTCTCCTGCTGAATATTCCCTCATTTTACTGGACAATTTATGTAAATGAAGGCTTTTAAGTAAAGAAGGTATTGAGAATTAATCCCTGCATTTGCTCCTCTGGTAGTAGTCAGGAAGAAGGTCAAAATGTAGCACCTTATTCATCTATGACGTCCATTAGTTTAATTTCCAGAACATAAATGAAATAGGCTTCTCAATTTCCACAGTGATCAAGACAAGAGTCACGTTCAGAAGACTTTTATCTGTAACACTTTGTTTTCTCATCTGTGACAATAACAGCCTGATAAACTCTTAAATTGCTCTGCACCACTGAAGCCTTATGACAGAAAACACGTTTTCAGAAAAGTACATATTTGAACAACATTAATAGATTTGAAAACAACTTACTTTTCAAAGTACCAAAGACAGCTCACCAATTATCTTGTTGAAAACCAAAGTCTGATGACAATTAAACAAAACACAGATGTACAAAATGACATTCTATTCTCAAAGTCATTCAGCAGCACAGTCAAATTTAGATATTTTCCATAAGGAAACCATACGTGAACTGTGAATGATGTACAGAACTTTGCCATTTACCAGTACAAAATTTCTGAGTGACTTGTACCCTGTGGAGGGTCAAGTTTTAAAATGCAGAGTTACTGAACATGAGGGCAGAATCTATTAACACCACAAACATCAAGAGGCTTTCCAAACTAGATTCAGCAATTGTTCAAAGCTACATTCCACATCACAGTGAAGTGTTCATCAAAGGGAGAATGGAACAGCCTATAAGAAGTGATCACTTCTGGTTATTTATTGTTTGCAATATAACCTTGTGCCATTGCTCTATTTAAATAGCTGCACATTTTGTCTCTGCACACCTCAAAAACAGTTATATGGCATCAGCAGTCATTAACAAAACTGCATTGAATACTGACTAAATTGCAAGCCAGAAACCAATATCCCTCTTCCCTGCCTCCCCAGACCTTAGGGGCAAACTGTAGTGAGAAATGAGGTGCCTCCAGCTGCATGATGAGTGGTGCAGCTCTCACACTCCTGCTAAAATGTGGCTACATGTTTGTATTAGAAGTAGGGAGAGAACAAGTCACTAAAACAATGCTGGAGTACTGTTGAAAGAGAGATACTTTCTTTGCCTGTTTTGTTGCTGCTGGAAAGAGAAAATTATTTCTATTCTAGCAGAAGGAGCATAATATTGTATTTTAGACTTCAGACCTTGCTGAGTTCTCAGTATTACTGAGTAATACTTCTCAGTGTTGCTGAGTTACCAGGTCAGGTCACAATGAAGGCAATAGGACCAGCTTACTAAATCCAAGAATTTGAAAGGTCAAGACTTTAGAACAAGGATCCTTTTGAAATATTTTGAAACATATTGCAGCTTAATTTTTTTTTTTAACATAACCAGGGTGATTAGATTGTCATAACAGTGTTATTTGCTAGGTTTAACATCTAAAAAGATACAGGTATGTTCACAGTAATTCAATAGATAAGGTTCTTAGATAAAAGAGACAACCTGGGTCCTGGGATGAAATGATTGGCTGTGTTGGCAATTACAGCTATATTCCAAATTCTATTGCTCTTGAATCCTTTTCTTTTACAATACACCACTTTATGTCAGGTACCACTTTAGTTTACTCTAATTTTCCTTAAGCCACTTTCCTTTGAAGGTTTAAAATGCTCCTGGCATTGCTCATATTGCTACCCACAGGTGCAATGAACTTGCAAAATACTGCAATTCTCTTACAAATTGTCACATTAGGGCTTAAGACCTGTTCTCATAAATGTGCTGGCTGTTGACTGGTTTTGTTTTTGGACTTTTTCAGTGGTGTTGAGGCAGGGAACATTCAAACCTGTTTTCTTCCAATATGGTTGTGAAAATAAAGCACCATCTTTCCTTCTTAGTTTCTTCCAAATAATCAAGAACCATTTCCTTAGTCCTAGTTTTCACCTCTTGAATTATTTCATAAAAATTAGACAAGAAAATATTTTAATATAAATAGAAAACAAGTCCCACTGAACAATACAAGAGGACTCAGAAAGCTTCTAGGAGCCAAAGTTTATTTGTCTATTGCAATGGCTCATTTGGTAATGAACTGGGAAACTGATAATTCAGCCTAAAGGCAGAATTTTAATAAAGGTATTACAAGTTTATAATTTGCTACTTTTCAGCCGTAAGTAAATAAAATACATTTCCTCCATGAAATATCCTTATCTGTGGAAGCACAGGGAACTAATCCTCTCTTTGATCTCTGACAGATGCCTTTACCAGAAAAAAATCTGAAGTGGGATGCACATGAAAGAAAATTCATGTGGGGAAAAATGTTATAACTACCCAAAAACAAGTGTGCCAGGTACAGAAGTCCATTGTAGAGACATGAAAAATTAAATTAACAATAAGAAATGGATGTAAAGAAATCAGTGTTAGAGACCATAACACAGATGACTCCTTCAAGAAATTATATAGAAAAAATCAAAAAAACCTTTTCTTACTGATAAGAGACTCTCAGTAAGTCCAGAAGACATGTCCAGAGATGAGTGTATCAAATTGTGATCTTCCTCTCCATCAGCAACTAAAAGTTACCCTCATTATTTTTAATAGCCAATCCAAATATCTTTAACTTTGTATGAAACATATTCCAAGATCCAAGGAAGAGGTTTACATGATTCAATAAATATATGAAGAATATGGTGTGAAGTCATATCCAAGAAGAAAGGAAAATATGGACAGGAACTATTTTTCATATATTATACTTCTTTGTTGAAAGTGCAGTCTTGATTGCACCAAGATCTTGAAATAGGCAACTATTAAATATGAATTTGAGTAGTTATTAACATTCAGAACATTATGCTGGAAGTACCCTTGCTTAAATACATACACCAGAATAGGGCATTAAATAGAAAAGAACAGTAGCCCACAAGACATGTACAACTACAATTACAAAATGTATATTTTCTGCCATTAAGAGAAGTCAGATCTGGTATGAATTAAGATGGTTATCACCGATCTGAGACAGCTGAAAAGCTAAAAAAGCACTGCTAAGCAATAAAAGTCCCAATAACAGTGACCAACCAATATTTGCTGCAATTATAAATTAGAAAGCAACTTTGGCTTCAGGTCATTGTAGACCACACTGATTTTTAGCTGCAAATCTCTGTTGGCTCCTAGGAATGGGCTGTGTTAGAGAAAGCTGAGGAGCGGTGCATAAGCATCTACAAGGTCAGCATTCACACACAATGCTGCCACTGTTAAGTGGATTTCTATCCTTGATACATCTTTTGGTACAAGAAAACCCAAACCCAATGCAAAAGAACAAAAGAAAAAACAAAACAACAAAAAAACCCGAAAGAAAACCCCACCCAACTAAAAAAACCTCCAAAACCCCACAAAACAACTAAATACATACTGAAAGAGAACCTTATTCTTCAAGAACACCTTGTTCTGGATTAGGAAAAGATGTTGATAATAATTTAAAAAACAGGCGATGTAGCTCTCATTTTTTTATACATTATTTATAAATAAACAACACTGCAGTGATGCCTCACTTTCATGAGTGTAAGGAAAGATTAACACAGAGTTGGGAGGAGATTTTTTATTCATGCTCTTTTACACAGCACCCAACCAAAAAGCCTCTGGAATTTTCTTGGAACTATTTTTTTTCAAAGTTCTTTTTGATTTTCCCTGGTGATGTGTCTGTGATAAGCTCTCATGTTCAGAGTCTCTCCCCCTTGTAGATCTAGTGAATCACCTTTTTGAGCTTCCTCATATTAAAAAGCATGTCCTCATTTCAGATGGGGAAATATATCTGAGCTTGGGGGTGAAGCAAACATAAGTTCATAAAAGAAGCAGACCTGTCTTTTGCATGAGTTTTCAGAAAAATACAGTGGTTACATTAACTTTATTGTCATTCCAGCAAAATTCCACCATCACAAATGAAATAAAGCATACTTGAATTTTAAGTCCACAGAAATTTCCTGCTGAGCTCAGAGAACAGTACATTAGCATAGTTAGGAAGCAGGTATCAATTCAACCCTCATTGTTATGTTTAATTTGACACCCTATAACTGCCACCAAATATTACACAGCCTTAAATGCATAAACCAATCTAATTCATAGCAAAATTTCATCTATTTCTTAACTACTTTTGAAACATGTATGCATTATATTGTGGATCTGATCCTTTCTAGCTTTGCTCAGCCCAGATACCGCTAGTCGCCCTATCGTGCCTCCTTTTTTCAGCTGAAAATATTTGGGAACAAATTAGTAGATGGTTAAATGAATGACCATTCTGAGGCAGACTAAAGACCATTTAGTCTGGAGTTCCAGATCCCACAACAGACAGAAACTTGTGTCTGAGAAAGAAGTTAGGAGAAAGGCAACTACATAATGACTCTTTTCAGGTACAGCCCCACAGGATCCAATGCACCTCCTAAGCCAGAGGTGGTATTTTGTGTTCCAGGGCAACTACAAGTGCCAGAATTTAGCACACAGCTAAATCCTGCAGATAATAGTCCAAAGTTCAGAAAACTTCAAACTGGTAAAGAAAAACAATGTATGTTAGAGAGCAGAATAAAAAGTAGAAGTTGTATTTAAAAGCAAAAAAAAAAAAAAAAAAAAGAAAAAAATATTCTTTCGTGTAAGTCTTTTAACAAAAATCTTTGGAAAGTCAACTCCAGTTAATTTTTCAGTTTTATTTTTCTGAAAGTGTAAAACCACAGCTCAGTCCTGCTCCCCTGTGTGTGTGTATACTTCCTTAACAGAGAAGGGAGGCTCCCTTAACTCCACAGGCATATGTGTCAGTCATGTATGTATAGAAATATTTATCCCTATCCCTCTTAAAAAATCACAGAAGTGTTTAGCTCTCCACATTTCCTGTACAATAGTACTTTTGTAAAGTGAGATATTTTTTTTTCATTTAACTGTCCATAAGAAAAATCATTCAGCTGTTAAACATTATGCTTTCTATGCTACATTACAGAACTACCATACTATCTACGTTGGTTCAAGGCATTTCTCCTTATCAAACCTTAAAGCCACAGAAGTGCTGTCAGGACCCCATATTTTGCTTCTCTTTAGCTGACACTGTACTTCAGGATTTATATACTTCAAGCTCCCAGATTGCCATCTTCTCAACCATTAATGCTCAAGTCTACCTTTCAGTGTTGCAACTTCTCCTTTATTGCTACTTTTTCTCAAGAATTTGTGAATAATGTCCCATCTTGAATTACATCACTGAAATACAGGGTATTGCACTGATATACAACAGATTATTTTATGCTGTTATGTTTACAACACTTGGGTGAAATCAGGGGGCTGTCAGAAGGTCATCTCCTGGATGTACAGCCAGGGATTGCATCCACAGGTTATTCTGATTTAACAACTACTGGAAATATTTATTTGAGAACTCTTTTAAAGTTCAGTTTGGTGACAAAAAGGAGAAATAAAGGGAACTCAATTTTTAGTTATCATTTGAGCTTTAGCAGCTGATGCCTTACTATCATTATTGTCAACCCAATTTATTGTTTAGTTTTGAGCAGCAGGTGAGTCTGATTAACAGAGTGATCAAAGGAATCACTCCAGGGCAAACCAAAATCCATGAAATCTTAGGATGCTCCTGAGTGGATTATGAAACGGACCATGCCAACACTGAAAAATCTTAAAACACTTCAAAACACTTGCTGGTGACATCATGGTTACTTAAGGACATGACACGGTTATTTAAGGACATAGTATCAGACAGAAAGTACAAATGCACACAGCACTCATCTAGAAGCACTTAGAAAAGAGCAACAGTTGGTGTTAAAGGTAAGAAATAATCTTTGAGAAAGCTGAAGCCATAAAAAAAACCCAGACAGCATCAGAACCAGACAAAATCAAAATCTGGCTGGCTCAATATGGAAGGATAAACAGACTAAAAAAAATGTTTAAAGCTGGTGAGTCTTTGTGTCCAGCTTTGGGTGTAAGAGAAGCCTTTAAAGAAGATAGGGTGATAGAATGGAAAGCTAGAATACATCCAGCAAGTAGCTCTATAAACTCACTTCCGAGTAGTCAGGCATGAGCTCAAGTTGTCAGATACTTTGGCATTGAGAATTGCATGTTTGAACCTCAGCAATTACAGAGTTTATATGCATACTGAAAACTTGTTACCTACCAGCATAACAGCTAAAAATAGATGATTTTTAAATTTCATCTTTAATAAAATTCCATCTTTCCTCCTTTTTTTTTTTCCTTCTTTCTTTCAAAGGAAAACCAGAGAAGCTCAAATATTTTACCTAAGGGTTTTCCCTTCCAAAATACTAGAATGAAAGACATTAGCAGCCAAGAGAACCTGACAATACTGGAACTTTCTGAAACAAGGTTTTGCATATCTCACTTGGCAGCTGGTAACAGAATGTGACAAATGAGAATTCTCACTCCAAGCTGCTGGCTGCCAGTCATGAGTTATCTTATTCCTTGCAGTGAGAGCAGACCACATAAAAACAGGGAAGCAAATAGGCTAGAGATACAGGGAAAATACAACAGAAGGAAAAAAAAGAGGGAAAAAAACCCCCACAACAAAGAAAGCAATCAGATGATGAACACATTTATACTCTTGATGCTTTATTTAGTATCAAGAATTCTTGTGTCACATTATCATAGGCTCTAATGAAGGTTATACAAAATTAAAAACACAGTCCTTGCTATAGGCATGTTTTAATTTGTTCTTGAGTTCATTTGAAGTGTGCCAGCTTTTAATTGTTCTTTTAGAGGAACTCGTGGCTTGCTGAAATTGCTTATTATAATACAAGGCCTTCAGCTAAGCCCAAGTGGCAGCCATCAGACAGTCTGTTTATGATATTACTGACTTCAGAGCATATCCTGACCAAATAAACACTTCTTCTGCAACCATGAACTAAGTTCTCATCAGAGGGGGAATTCAAGGGAGGAACAACATTTCTCTTACTCATGTATTCAACATGCCACATATGCTTCTACTCCAATGTTTTTTGCATTGTAACTTACTGTAATGTTCATTTTTTGTATGTGTGAATGTCATAATCTTTGAGTGAGGCACTTGGGTTTAACTTCAGATGTGACCTCCATTTCTCTCAGTACTTTTGTTCACTGCCTGGAAATAGAGCCCTCTCTTTCACAGCCTTTTATCCATTCATAGACAATTGTTTTGTTCTCAGAATTCACAAATTCATTGTGTGCACACACAAATCCTGCTCCCACCTCATAAACTCTCAACTGGCAACCAGGGCAGAGCCCAGGTGACATGGCAACATTTTCAGGAGATTGTTTCTTCAATGGAAGGCATTGCAACAGCAACTAAAACCAGAGGGAGCTTGTTTGCTAAGCAGACTGGAAAAAGAGAGAGACTGAAGAGTATTTTCTGTATCTTCCTCCAGCACTGCAACACTGCTCATCCTTTCACAGGGTCTGCATTTTCTCCTGCAGCCATGGCACACTGGCTCCAAGCATCTCGAATTACCTATGACTATTTTTTTAATGCTAGAAATAGGCGGATATTTTTATGGCTAGTTGCCCTGAAGTTTGAAGAAGCAACAGATAAAGAACCAGCTAGCACCACCACCTATTGGTGAAAACAGGGAATTTTAAATTATTGATTTGTATTATATTATGTAAATTTGTACTTATTAATACTTCAGCTTTAAAGGCAGATGAAATTTACTGTAAACCCTGGGTGAGGATGTTTAAGAGTAAATAAAGTCCTGAAAATGACAAGTAGCTTGTAAGAAAGTCCTTAAAAAATTTAAGGGAAATAAGTACCAAAGCCTTCTATAATTTTTTCTGCATCAGTAATGAAAACAGAGTGAGATACCACATACACGTGGTTTCTTAAGCTTTTTATTTTCATTGTTTGGATTTATTAAAGTTTAGAAAGACCTAATAAGGGTTACTTACTACCAGAGATGACCACAATTACTATCAGTGAAAGGGATTTATGACTTTTCAGGCATGTCATGACAATATACAGGAACTTCTCAGAATAGCATCAGATTTTAGAGAGCAGAATAAAAGTAGAAAGCATGCAGTATCTTCTTAATATCTTGATGTTGTGAGGATTCTACTAAGATTTACTCCAATATCATTTAGGAAAATAAAATTAATCTTGTGGATGATTACTTTTGCCTTCTTAGATTATGGAACTAGGATAGTCTTACTTACTGAATCTTACTGGGTATTAGTCACTGAAATAAATATTTTTATCGGGATTACAAGAGTATGAGATTTTTTTTTTTTCAGTGACACCATTATCTCCTGCTTATCCCTTTCTCCTTACCTATCACTGTCTTTAAGAGCAGAAACTCTGCAGATTAAGAGACACCCCAGGACTGCATAGATAACTTCAGACAGTACATATCACAGGATAATATGCTATTTAGTTAAACACCAAGTTTTGCTAAATGCTATTTATTGAAAGCAGGGATTTCTCTGGTATTTCCTAACAGCATGAGATAAAAAGCAAAGAACCTTAACATTTTCAAATAGTAATGTGCAAGGCTGATTCTCCTTTGGACTGACATCTGAGATAATATTTGAAGATATTCCTTAATAAGATGGAATAAGCATTCTTGGAAATGGATCTTAGTAGTGCGTGGAATAATAAGACCTGAGATAGCACACTTACCTAGATATGCACTACTTCAGGAGTGTGGTAAATAAAGAGATGCTAATAAATATTGTTTTGAAAGACTAGTTAATTTTCTAGATAATTAATAAATAACTAGTTCTTTTGAAGCACCTGAAGAAAGAAATTTTGACTGATAACCCTCATCTAGGATGCAACTGCTTAGAACAAAAAATGTTGTTGCTCATTAAAGTTTTGCTGATGTCTAGTGAAGACTCCTTGTATGTTTCCCTACATAGGAAATGTCTTAAAAAATTTTGGATAAAGATATGGAGCAAATGGTGGAACTACTCATGTTCATTGACAGTAAAACAAAGGAAGCTTTAAGCTGCATTCCTCAGATAAGCTTTTTCACAAGAGATCAGTTTGCTTTTAGAAGAAAGCTATTTCAAAGAGACAAAACATCAGCTAGAAAAAGTTTCCAGAAGTGATCAAAATTAATGTATGAAAAGCAGGCAAGATCAGAGCCATGATTTAAATGAAGAGAGACATTGCTTACTCATTGAAAGAGCAAGGGACTTAACACTTTCTACTTTCCCCAGAAGATGAAAAGCCGTGTGACTATTCCCATGGTGTTCTTTCCCATCACGTGTCTGCATACAAACTGTACGACACTGAAACAGGTTAAGATCTCAGGGTTGTGTGAGCATATGGCTGAATCTATTAACTGTGGTATTGGTACAGTTTAAAACAGCCATTACAGAAATGTTCAAATTTTCTTGGACATCGTCCATTTAATAACATTCTGAAGATACAAGCACAATCAGATGGTTGTGCTGCACACAGAAACTGATTTCTGATAGCAACTCAGACATCTAACTTGGGAGCTTACATCCACTGGAAGAGAGGCTCTCCCAAGAGGCAGTACAAATGCCTCATTTTAGTGCCCTTCTCCCTCACCTTCCAATGCCATTAAGCCATCATTGCTCCTTGGCCCGTGGAGATAATGGTGAGTTTAAATCATGTGATCTTGCAGGCAAAATAAGGATTGATTCCCCACCCCCATGTCATTTTACACATGCATACAGCAAAATCCATTTGCCGTTTCTTTGTTCAGTCTCATGTCCTGTAAATCCCAATAGGGAAATGAAGAAAATTTAATTCTCTGATGTGGAATCATCCCTGTCAAAACCAACTGCCCCCTCAAATCAGCCCGCTCCTATCTGCATACAGATAATATTTGCAGAAACACAAACCTCAGCATCCATTGCCCACCCCCCTTCACAGACTGCACAAACAGAACCACACAGCTACAGCTCAAGTGCAGGTTTATATATCCTAATCAATCAGGCTGATTTTAATTAATCCTAATTGTCCTATTAAGGTTCCTGGCTAACAACAACACAGCAAAAAGGATTCCCTAAGCAGTGTAATTGACTTAATCAGCTCCTTAATAATTCTTCTTCAGGCCTTTAAAATGAACTAACCTCTGGTTCATTTTAATAAGCATATTGGAGTATAAAGCCAACTGCTTGACTCCAGGAGTCAAATCTCATCTCTGCAATGAAGAGTGTGGCACGCAACAGACATTTTCAGGCCCACAGGTAGAGAAGGATTGCATCAAAAATATGTGACCAGCTATCCTTCAGGCAATGGAGAAAATTTAAGGAGACCTAGCTGCCTTTTCCTACAGAGAAACATGATTTTAATCTTGGACTACAATCACAGCTGTTGATGAGTCTTCAAAGGCTAATTGAAGGTACTGTAGGTATTAATATAGCCATGAATTGAAAACCCTATGAATTAAAAATACCCAAGTTAAACTAAGGTGTGAAAAAATAGTAAGCTACTTTTACAGTATTTTTAGTTATGAACTTCTGCATTATATACATTTAAACTGTACACATTAGTTATATGTTGGAGGCCTACAAGTGCAAGACAAAGTAATGAAAGGTCAATTGCAAAAGCAATTCTTTTGTTCTGGCCTTCTGATTTATAAACATTTTAAACTATTGGAACACAGTAGCATGATATGAAGCAATAAAACAATAATTTGAAGCATTGATTTTGTACAACGTCCTCATGTTAAAGTGTCAGAGCATCTTTATGAAGCCAAGTTCAACCCATTTGAGCTCACATAGTGATACCTTTCCTGCAGGCTGCTCAAAGAGCTCTCTGTAAAGATTTCATTTATGTGAAAGCCAAATGCAATCTGGGAAAGCAGAATTTGGACTTAAAAAAGAAAAAAGCTGAAACACTCTACTTTCAACTCATTTCAGCAGACTGCTGTACTTTCAGCAAACAACCTTCTGCTGATGTTTGTGGGATATGGGGTTATAATTGTTGTTAAAGCTTATGTTCACCAGAAGGCCCTGTGGGGAGGCATAGCTGCAGGCTGGATGGTTGGAAGCTGATTGGGGCATGAGAGATAGTTAATGACACATAGAGAGCAGACTGCAGTTGAACCAGCCTATGGGTCCCCTTCTTCTTAAGAAGGGTTACCTTCTTCCAAGGTTAAGTTTTGGTTTTGTCTGGTTGAGATTAAAGGTATAAAAGAGGGGTGATTTCTAAAATAAAGCGATCTCCTTCAGATGCTTAAGAGGGTCTGTGTCTCTTTGTTCCCCAGTGCTACAGATGTTTAGCTTCTCCTCCTTCTCAGTGAGAGCAAGAGGCTGGAGCTACCTAATGATACAATTCCAAAATGAGACTGGTGGGTGGCTTAGCCAAAATACCCCACCCAGCCACCAGAACCAGAAACACTCTTGCTTGGGGTCTGAGGATGTGTTTCTCAGCAGAACTAATTGCAATAAATAAATGGCAATGTTCCATTCCTAAGAGCCCCTTGCATACATAAGAGGCTTATTCTCCTACTTGGAAATCCATGATTTCAGAAGATTATGCGATTCTGGCCTCTAAATGACATTTTATTCCCCAAAATGAAAGCTAGAGGATGTGTAATGTATTATAAAGGTACTCCAGTCAGTTAAGTTTAATAGAGAGCAGTTTCCTTTAAAATAGTTACAGGCCTCAAGACTGAAAGTACTGTCCATTCAAAAATTAGTTTTCTAACAGTTCTTTTATAAATCAGCTGAAGTATTTTTGTTCAGTGACTTAATGGAGACTTACTATGAGCATTATTTTAAATTAAGTTCTAGTAGATGGCAAGAAACCTCTTCATCTTCATTGTCACACTAAAGGAATATGCAAGATTTAAAAATGCTCTGAGAGCATTTGTCTACCTAGCGCAGGAGTCTGTCTTGGATACAAGGAACAGAAAAAGACAAAGAGGAATTATCCCTGGATTCCAGTCCATAAACTGAGTTTGGTTTTTGAACTTGCTGATGCTGTCTACCTCCACAGGCTCCCAGAATGCCAAATTCCTGGTACCAGAATCAGTAACCCTACCTATCCTTGAAGAAACCTTGTGTCCCCCCCATCTGCTTTATGCTGTTCTCCTACAGGCATCGTTGAGTATCTGGAGTTCTTCTATTACAATTGTTCTGTATTCAGCTTACCAAACCCCTCTGCAGTTTTGTAGACCTCTATTTCTATAGAGCACTCAGCTTTTCCTCCCTCCAAAGTGGAGAGTTTCAGATTTTTTTAGGCTTTCTCTGCAAAGGACCTGACCTGCTGTGTTGTAACCCTGTCCAGGATAACTGGAACAACACTCGAGGTGTCCGTGTAACAAGGCTGTATTTTCTGTTCTGAATAGATGCATCAGCATTCCTGAAACATTTAATTTTCACTAATTTACTTTGACATTGCATTCAAGCTTATGAAAATTCTTGAAAGGTCTTTGTGTTCCTAGTGGAAGTGCCCATGTCATCTTGACCAAGAATATTAAATAAGGACTTCTCACATTCTTTACTCTTTCTCTGTAACTTGAGAGACTTTTTCTCAAACTGTGTACAAAAAATGAACCGAAATAACAACAAAATAACTAAACAACACAAATTGTGAAAATGATTCCTGTTACTGTCTCCTTACACCTCACAACTACATTCTTGACATTTCTATCAAGAAAAGTAAGAGACCTTGATGTTTGTCTATGTACTACTGTTCTGAAGTAGGAATAGCTATTTAAAACAAACCTCCTACAGAAAATAATTGCTTTGCTATGTTCTAAATCATCACAAAGGACCCAGTGACATTCAAATATTATTTCTCCTTCTACTGTATGTTTGAGGAAAACATCTCAGTTAAGCATTTTGAAAGTATTTAATCTTAATCATTCAAACTCACTTTTATAATTATTTCAAACTGCTATGACAGTATGATTAATTCCTCCATGAAAGGCAGGGAGAAAATAACACCATCTTTAGGCTTTGCATACACATACAAATTATTGAACTGCTGATTAACATAAAGATTTTGGATATGTTAATAGCCAATTTGCATATGTATCCCTTCTAATATTTTTAGGAAGTGGAGATATTTCACATTTAATTTGTAACAAGATTATCAAAATAGAATTACAGAATCTGAAGGTGACTGCTTTTTAAATCCTCTATTCTTCAGTTGTGCAGGACTTATTTAATGGAAATAATACATTTCCAGGCTCCAGATGAATTTCAGTGAGCTCACTGTACATTAATAGCCCAAAGATTTTCAACATTAGGTTGCTGTTGAAATGAAACTCCTGTAAGTGTGCTACCATTCTTCCATTCAATAAAGGTCAAGCTGTTAGTTGACTGTCATTAGGCATAGTCTCTTGACTGCTTAAAGGTTATATAAATATTAAAGTTTATAAAGTCAGCCAGGAAACTTTCTTTTCAAATATCTTGCCACATTATTTTTATCTTTTACCAGAAACAATTACATGTCATGTATAATAGGGTGGCATGCTTTTCTTTTGAGACTAACAACTGGTTTTCCATAAATAATGGCTTTGTCTGAAATCACAGTGAGCAAATAAAAGGAGGCAAATCTAAGCTAAAAGTGATGATTCTTATTCTTATTAAAAAAACCCAAAGCACCCTATGACTTTATTTCATTTATCTAGACTCTGAACAGAGTGGCTTTCATTATTAGGTTACAATAGATCAAGATTTATGTCCACACTAACATTGCTCTCATTTCCATTTATATTAAACTGGTATTTGTTTTTTAAAAGAGGCCCATGAATGAACAGAAATTTGCCCAATCTCTGTTTGTTCAGCTTGCAACTTGCACAATAGAAAATTCAATCTTGTTAAGAGGCTTATTCTTCCACTGCTGAAGTTACCTGAATTGTAAGCAAGTTGGAATCTGCATAGGCTATAGGTTTATGTCAAAGGAAAATGACAAATTGGGGAAAGGCAGTTTTGGCTTGCACTAATAAATTTCATATAACTGGCTTGTTTCAAATATCCTTTGCCTATTTTATTTCAGAGGTTGAGAAATGCTTTCATCTGACAATGGCAAATGGGAGGTGCTCTCACAGTACTGCAGGAATAACAATGAAATTGCATTTCTCCCCCACATTCCAACTGCCAATGCAACTTGTCTCCTGAACATCTGTCCTTGTCCACTACTCAGGGAGGTAAGTACGAGCCCACAGTCCTGGTGTGAAACTCTGGCCACAAGCAGTTCTTGAAAAGGTGATGACTGATCTTAATTGTTCACCTGAACTATTTCCAAGCCTAGCTCCTCCTGGCTCTCTATTGTCCTCAGCAGAACAATTATACTGTTTCCAATTCCACAGCTTGCAACTTGACAAAAATAAAGTAGATCTGTCTTATAAGGATATAGAAGGACTTGTTTATGTGAAGTTCCTAAGCATGAACTCACAGTAACATATACCTGAACATTTATGAGGGAAAAATATCTGCTGAAACAAGTTTAGTATCTTGTAAACCACACTGATCTTTCTGAACCAAGATTCCAGTGGGAAAATCACAAGCTTCTGTTTGTTTGTTCTGTTTTCCTCAGTAAAAAGGGGAAAAAAAATCAATAATATTCACTTATTTGAGAGCAAAACACATAGGACTATTCAGGTAATCATTAATCAGAACATGTGCTATTGTTGGATGTGTCAGATGCCATTTTTTCCTTCAATAAATCCTTAAAAATATTTTTAAGGTACTGGTTTCCATTTTCTGTTCTGTGTTGGTTTTTTTTCTCTGAACCCATAGATATTAATTCTATTTCTATTTTTTGTAATCTGTGTCTTATTCATGCAAATAATAAATATCTTCCATTTCTTTGCATTTTGAACTGTATTATAACTGTTTTTACATGGTCCTATTTGCTTCTCTAGCTCCTACATAAGTTCCCTAATAACCCCTAGCACTCCACCCCCCAAAAAAGAAAAAGGAAAAAAAAATTAAATTAAAAAGAAAACTAATTTTTTTTTATTTAGGAAGAAAAGGTATGTATTTCAGAAGTAAAAATAAGAAAAGGCCAAATTGCCAGACAGAGTATAATAGCAAACATTTAGAGAATGTAAACAAGTATTATTTCTGACATAATTTTTTTTTAATAACATGTTTTTAATTGCATTTGCTATTCTCTCACTGAAGGGTGATATATGTGCTATTTGTAACTGTTATTTACATGTTCCCTGACATGTTGAGAACAATCATTTTCTATTGAAATAAGGAGTATTTAAACTGTCCCAGTGAGGCTGAAAATGAGTTATCCTACTTTAATGTGAAAGTAAATACATAAATGCTTTCCTGTGCCCAAGAGCACCATTGAGAATTGGAGTGCTAGGTCATTAATTTCTGTGTATGAAGAGTATTGTAAATGTTTCTCCAGAGGAGTTTTCTAAAGATTCAGGGGTTATTAAGGTAAAAAGTTCACTTTCTCTCCTAGAAAGCTCACACTTTGGAATATCTATGGAAATTATATATGAATAAAGATATGAACACACCTAAAAGTAAAGTCATTGTTTAACCATTAACTGTGTCTTGCAGGCAGCTCAGCAGAACGATTAAGCTTCTCTTGCTATCTCTTGCAAAGATTCCAATACAAATACACAGGAATTACAGATCAGTGCACTATCAAATCCACATTATACATCAGCTCTCTGCAGTTTAACCTGATGCTGAAGAATGGGTGAAATAAAATGCATCCATCTGAGAGCTTGATCTACAAGGAGTTGCAGAGAATGTTTGTGCTCCTCATTTGACATTCACTTCCAAGATGAACATCAATTGCTTCTTCCAGATATTACTTCACAATACAAAATCCAGGAGAAACAACAACGTTTAAGCAAATTCTGCGTGTTCTTCCTCATAGCCATCATCAATGGCTGAAGAATCACACTGGGCTCCTGACAGTGTTGTCCAATGAACAGAAGAGATCCACTGCCAGAAAAGGAATTGTGGTACTTCTGGACTAGGATTTTTCTTAAGTGTTTGAGAACAGGTGGGATAGAGCATCTTTGAGATTAGAGGTAGGAAGGAAAGCACCTTTTAATTAAGAAGGTACCAGTATGGTATAGCTTATTTCAGTTTACAGAAACAGTCTGACCACCATTATTAGGTACAGTAGCTATTGAAAGGCATTCACAATTTCCCATTAAAATCATAAGACATTTTAGGAATTATGGACTACTGGTTTTATAAAGATCCTACTACTGTACATCCAAAGGAAACATTGCTCTTATTTAGATGATAAGACCTCTGGATTTTCCTTGGTTTCAGTAGTAGAATACAGTGTACCATGAGGAAATGTCATTCATATTACTTAACTGGATTTTAGTCAATTTTATTATATTTTACACTGAACCTCAGCTCCCCAAACATATTTTTGTACTTGATACCTATTGGAATCAGCAGCTGCTTCTAATAAACCCCCTCCTTCACAAACCAAATACTTTTAGGTAATAAATCCCCCAAGGCAATATTTAATCATCTTTGCTCCCAGATCAAGCATATAATTGCATGAAGGTAGGTCAAACCTAGCTTTTTGTGCCATTTCCTGTACTAGATATTTATTTAATATTATAATTATGCTATTTAGCATTTACATCTGCATGTTCATTAATTGTTTTAGCAAAACTAGGACTGCACCAAAACCTTGTTGCTCTGTTATGGAAAACTGGCATAATATTTAAGATTCTTCAGGACCTCTAGTAAAGCAATAACCAACCAACCAAAAAGAATGCCAGTCAGATGTAAGATTGCAAACAAAGGCTGCAACAAAAAGCAATTGAATTGTAATCCTTACACATTACTTTCAATATACTGCCAAACATTAGGTTAATTATCAAAGTTATTATGCACCCCACATCTTTCAGAGCTAAAAAAATACTTGAATTTTCATGTGGAAATATCAGCTGCAACGAATATCATCACGGGATATTGAAAAAGAAAATTAATTATTTAAATGCACAAGACCAACATGCTCAGACAACAAAAAAGTTAAGGGAAAAATGCATTATAGCATTTTGATGTTTCATTTTTATACTGTATTTAATGATAAAAATACATTGCAAGATATCAGCTGTGAAGAAATGTTAAAAAGTAATGGCTATTTAATGGGCCTGGATAAGGAAATGGAAGTTTCCTTATGTCCATTTTGAACAGCAGCAAGTCTCTGTGAAACCTTTTCTAAATATGCAAGATCATTGCAAGGAAGAATTTGTTATATAGTACAGAAAATTTGCACCCTGAAGTCATCCTGATGACTAAAGCAAATCAAAATAAAATTAGATGGATAATCCCTTTCAAGTAAAAGACAGTGATCTTTGGAGAAGCCAAATATTTAGATTAGTAATTTACTGCATCAGTGTTGCAGACTGTAACAGGTTGAAGGAGGAAAAGAATGGATTCTAGAAATTTCTATTAAGTTTTCATTGTTTTGGGAGCAATACAAAGACAAACCTTTTTCCAAGCTCAAGCCTTACTTATCTCTATAAACCTGTTTAATTAACCTGGTGTTACATTTCCTGTCACTGGTCTATGCTGGTTTAAGGGGTTTTTTTGTTGTTGTTTGTTTGTTTTTCCTGTTAATGGTGTTTGCAATGACTGATGTGAGATTATTTCAGATAATGAATTAGTGTGCAAGAAAAATGAAACGACACAAAATGTAACTAGGGCTAATCCTGGATCTTTAACCTGCATCTTCAAAAGATGCACAGACATCTCACTTCTGTGTTGAACAAATCAGAACCAAGCATGTTGAGAGCTTACATAATTTCTGAGTCTGGAAGACTTCATTGAATCCTGCTGACATTTTAAAATGTCATCATTTATTTATTAAACAACTTGAAAACAGTTTAATGGTTTAATAAATAGTGCAGACTGACAAGCTTAAGACCTATTATATCCTCCAAAATGAATCCCCTGTGCACTAGAATAAAACCTAAGGGGCAGGTAAAACTCCCAAACTTTACCTAGAACTACACCACAACCTTAAAGAATAAAATCTTTATACAAGCACTCAGATCAATATAGACTGTGGACATTTCCATCTCTCAGAGTAGATGGAATAGCTCAGTATAAATATGTTCTGAAGGCCAAAAGCTCATAGGGGCTTTTTTTCTTCAGAAGACTATCGGGTAGATTGTACATCTAGCATGTATTTGGCATTCCTGATGAGCTCCCATGTGGACAAGCTAGTGCCCAAAAGGAAAGTGTTTATAGGTGATAACGAATCAGCTTCAGATTTTTCCACATAACAAATTATATGTCCCTAGTTAACACATAAATTCGACATTGTTTTTTACTCCTGATTATGGATAAACCCTAATTAAATGCTGCCACTGTAGTTATTTTAGACTATGAAGAGGCTGGCCTACTGAAATGAGTGAAAAAAATTGTGTCAATTCACATTTGTTATCTCTAAGATACTCAGAGTCTATTTCCTCAGTTTGTAGTACAAGGAGTTTTATTCTCAAAGTTGTCAGAGCTACAGATTCTAGTAAAAATATCAAAGTTAATCTCACTGCTTTATTGCTTTTTTTCACTTGTCTGGCATGAAAGTAGAATTGCTTCCTTAACTGGAACATTTACTAGCACAAGTACCCAAAGAGAATCCAGCTCAAATGTACACAATGCTGTTGCCCCTGCTGTGGGATTATCACAATTAAAAGCTAGAAGCTACTTGTTTCTTACTGAAATGCACACTTAAAACTTAACCACACACTGGCAGTAGTACAAATTTCCCAGAATTAAGGGAGACTTCTCTCCTAAGAACAAAGTTATGAACTTTTTCCTACCCTATTTTCAAAACTACAATTTTAATGAAAAAATAGAGTGCTCATTATAGCAATATTCCTGTTGAAAAGAGAACTGCTGCTGTCAGTGATTTATTTTGTGATATAGAATATTAAGAACTTTTATAACTTTTTTAGTGTACTGCAGGTGACATGTGATTGAATATTACTGTAGAATCAAATCTCCTAGAGGGTTTAATCAATACATTTTTATGTTTTCCTATCATATCTACTTTATTTTCGGCAAGCATAGTCTGGTCAAGAAGGGTAGATGGTTTATATTCAAGCAAATATGAAGAACTGGTGAACCAAATTACTCTTTTGCCCTGCTGATATGGAAGAAAAAAAGGACCAAAAAATTCTTATTCTTGTAGCATACACAGAAAAGAAGTCAGGAATGTAAGTGTAAAATCTTTATATAGAACTAGCACTGCATATTTCTATACTACTAGCAAGTAGAAAACAGGTGTAGTCCTTAGTTAGGAGGTTCACATATTGTAGCTTTTCAATTTTTTTCCACCAGATGGCAGGTGAAAGTTTTTGATTCCATATAGAAATATGTTATAGAAAGTTATACTATTTCTACATTTCTAAGTGTTATCTTGAGTTACACTGAATGTTTTGTTTCAGTCAGGGGAAGGTCAGTGTAAGGTTTTGGCACATGGATTAGTGGTAACTTAAATCTCAAAATTGAAACTATATTAACTTAAAGTTTAGATATGCTGCACCATTCAGATTACAATGCCTTGGGACAACACCACATATATACATGATGTATTTCTGTACTCAACATTTTAAATACAGGCAAGAACAACACACAGTAATTTTCTTTCTCCATTATATTTGCTCACTTGTGGACTCAAATCCAGTCTCTCAAGTTCATTCCCCTTCTAACTGTCCTACATCTTTAATATGGCTCTTAATCTTATAAGCAAAGCCATCACAGGAATGTGCCCCCAAAACACCTCTTTCTCTTATTTTAAATGGAATTAGAAATTCAACGGAATTCACAGAATCACTAGGTTGGAAGAGGCCTCCAAGATCATCAAGTCCAACCCATGCCCTAACACCACAGCTAGACCATAGCACCAAGTGCCATATCCAGTCTTTTTTTAAACATATTCAGGGATAGTGACTCTACCACCTTCCCAGGTAGACCATTCCAGAACTTTATTATTCTTTCAGTGAAAAACTTTTTCCTAACATCCAGCCTATATTTCCCTCGGTGCAGCTTGAGACTGTGTCCTCTCATTCTGTCAGTTGCTGTCTGGTGAAAGAAACCAACCCCCACCTGGCTACAACCTTCTTTTTAGGGAGTTGTAGAGAGTGATGAGGTCACCCCTGAGTCTCCTTTTCTCCACACTAAACAACCCCAGCTCCCTCAGCTGTTCTTTACAGGGCTTGTGTTCCAAGCCCCTCACCAAGTGTCTCAACATCCTTCCTAAACTGAGGGGCCAGGACTGGACACAGAACTCAAGATGTGACCTCTCCTGTGCCAAGTGCAGGGGAAGAATGTTCTCCCTGCTCCTGCTGGCCACACCATTCCTGATCCAGGCCAGGATGCCGTTGGCCTTCTTGGCACCAGGGCACAGGGCTGGCTCACGTTCAGATGGATGTCACCAGTGCCCCCAGGTCCCCTTCTGCCTGGAGACTGTCCAGCCACTCTGTCCCCAGCCTGTAGCACTGCAGGGGGTTATTGTAGCCAAAGTGCAGGACTCTGCACTCATCCCATTGGACTCTGCCCATCCATCCAACCTTACTAGCAGGAAAAACCTTCAACCCTGCCTGCTTTCCCTGCCTGCACAAACTGATATGCCACACCCACAGAGCTGGGCCACACCCTCAGAGTTGGGCCACGCCCTCAGAGCTGGGCCACACCCTCAGAGCCGGGCCACACCCACAGAGCTGTGCCACGCCCTCAGAGCCGGGCCACGCCCTCAGAGCCGGGCCACGCCCTCAGAGCCGGGCCACGCCCTGAGAGCCGGGCCACGCCCTCAGAGCCGGGCCACGCCCTCACAGCCAGGCCACACCCTTACAGCCGGGCCACACCCTTACAGCCGGGCCACGCCCTCAGAGCTGGGCCACACCCTCAGAGCCGGGTTACGCCCTCGGAGCCGGGCCACGCCTGACTCACAGTTTCAATAAAACAAACCAGAAAACTAATTATTGCAAAACCTAAGCTCCAGGGGCTAAATCCTGTAAAAATCATTTTTTTCTGTCCACATGAAATGTCTGCCACAGAAGACAAAAAGGATTGAATTTTACTTTCTTCAGAACAGAAGCCTTGTGGCTGGGGTAGGAACAAGGAGATCAAACCAGATTTGGAATCTCCTAGTTACCCCACTTTCCCTTTCCCCACTGTCGTTATCCTTGGGGCAGGAGAGCCAAGCCCATCTTGGGTGAAGCTGCAGGGGCACACAGGATGTTCTCCAGCCACAGAGGAGCACTGTGCCAGCCCAGAGCCAACATTCCTGCAGTGCTCCTGGGGTGGGTGTTGGCTCACCTCACCAGCTGCTTCCCCCAGCAGCTCTGCCTCACTTGTGCCCAGCCAGAAGCAACTCACTTCTAGCGACCAAAGTCAGTCACAGGTGTCCTGGTTTAGCAATCACTGCTAATTGGCCTGCCCATGTTCAAACAGCCTAAAAAAACATGTTATTTATACTGAGCCTTTCCCACAGAAAGAATAAAAATTTGTAACAAAAATGTCAGTATTATACTGAAATAAAGAATATTTCTTGCTATGGTGGGACATCTAAATTATGTTATCTTGGCCATTTTTACTGAATTTTATCTCAATGCTCTACAGCTTTTCAGTATTTGGCCTTTATCTCCTCTAGTCTGCTACTTAAATATTTCAACAAACAGAACCTCCAGAAAAACCCAAGACACAAAATGGAAAGTTACCAGGCTGCTGAACTCTCAACCAAGCTCAGCAAGCTGGATTTATTAGATTTCAGACACAAAACATATCTGGAAATTGAACGGTGATATTTATTAAAATAAAACATATTGTCAAAACAGATTTAAGCCATATCTAATATTGCTTAATTAGAGTAAGCCACAGAGAATATTTTTATCTTGGTGAGAAGATATGGAATTACATTCAGAAATCCCCGAGCAAGAGGATTTAAAAATACATTTTGGGTTTTACACTGTTTTAGAGTGTAAGCTATGTATTTGATAATTTCATAGATATCACGATCCTACCTACAGCTCTCCTCCTACAGCTCATCAAAAGAGTGGCATTAGTATAAAGACTGTGTTTGTCTGGCTAAGGTCACCTAAATATGAACATTTATGATCAAATTTATCTTTGAAGCCACATTTTATCATGATATAGTATTTGCATGAGTTATATAAGGCACATTTACAAATACACTGCAGGCTAAATGCACAACAGGATACTTAAGGAATTCAAGGCAGATAATAATGTTTAAATTTTTTGAATTGTAGAGAAATATCACTGAGCCTCATTTGTTTCTCCTTTTAAAGTAAATCAGCAGAACCTGAGGTATGTTATTTAAAGCTTGTTCTTTCAGCTGGAGGCTAGACTGGATTAATCTGACTGAGGTGCTATACAATAGGCATCTCCTATTAAACAAGGCAACAATAACTGTTTTCATCATCATTACTCCTGTTTAAAAACAAAAACTGTATGTCAGAATCTGTGGGGGGGGGGAGAAGCCCCCAAACCCTCACTAAAAGCATTAAACACAAACAAACAAACTAACTCACATACAACCAACCAAAACTATCACCCCAAATTATCTTTGCTTAAGGGTGCTTGTCTATGTACCCAGGTGGTGGCACAGTGGTGAATGCACATGTAACAGAGTACTTAATTTCTGATGTCAGCAGACAGAGGGACACCAAATTAAGCATAGAACAAATTACTAAAGATTAATTTAACAAATTCATTTCACCCATTGGTGATCAGGTCAAAATAAAACTTCTGTTACCATGGCTTTTATACTCCAGCTGTCCAAAATGTCTTACTGTCCTTCCTCAAAAACACTGATGCAGAGAAACACACAAAACTTTTCCATCTAAACTCACTTCTCACAAATATTCAGCTGTATAACATTGAAGTTCCACACAGTCCTTACTATCAGTGCTTGATGGCTTGGACTCAGGGCATTTGATGGCAATAAGGATGAAGCCTAGTGATGAGTTTGCTCCTCTTACACTATCGGATCTTCTTTAAGGTTAAACATCTCTCATCAAAGTACTCTCAGGGTGCTACAGGACTGAGGAACTCAGTCTCAGCCTGGGAAGAGAAATCTCTTTACCTTTTGTTCCAAGAACAGAGCACATCTATTCATACCAACTTTCACATCAAACATATAAACACAATATTCTCTATCATAATATCAACAAATAAACTCTATCATAGTCATTGTATCTCTCTGAGAAACAAAGACAAAACGAAGTCACTTTGCTTAATCCTCTCCTATCAGGTGTAGGGTTGAGCAGAGTGAAGAAAGAATGTGTACACCACAATACAAACCATCATCAGCACAACAGAACCCCTCATTCACACTTGTTATTTGTAAGGGGAAAAGGTTTTTGAAACAATACCAAATATGCTAAAAAACTTTTTATAATGCCTGCACTCCCCCTTCTTCCCACATGCACAAACTGTCCCACACAATAACATTAACATTTCACACAGCTGTTCTGGAGAGTCTAAGGAGGCCTATTCCATTATCCACTTTGCCAGAAATTGCAAACACCTGCCTGTCTCATATTTGGTCAAGAAGGTGAAAAAATGGATGAAAGGCTGGCAGTGGGATGCAGAACTTAGGTATCCTTAGCACTCAGTTTGATTCAGCACTGATCAAATTATTTAAGTGAATGAGCAGTTCAAACTAAGCAAATGTATCCTGTTTATCTCCTGAAGGAAGAAAGCATGCAAGCAGCTAGAATGGGGAGGGGCAGAGCAGGTGACAGACCAGTGCAGCTTTTCACTGCATCTTGTGAAAAACTTCCATATATTTAGCACTCTGTTAATGCTTATCACAGTGATCTTTCCCTGAAGCCCTGTTTTTCTCCCAAATTTTGTCTAAATTGATCTGACTCTGTATCCAAAAGAATAAATAAGAACAATATTACTGAAGAGCAAACAGGTGTCTGTCCTAAAACACCACCTTTGCATATCTTAGTGGACAGATGAGTAATTCTGTACCTTTTGAGTGCAGGGACTAAACTGTTGCTTTGATAGTTCTCATTCCCAAATTAGAATGATTGAGGAATGCATAACACTGAGCAATAATGTTCTGGCCACAGTGTTGGCCTTAATCCCGCCTGTCTACATGTAGGAAGAAACTCTAAAAAGTCATATAATATCAAAATTAAGTAAATAGAGGAATGATCCCACTTGCTACTCTTTTTATGAAGAAAAAAATTTACAATATAGTCCACCAATTCTTTTAGTGTCTCATTTCACACTCACAAAGTAACCCTAACCTAGTCTGACATACAGTATCAAGACAAACAAACAAAAAGCTCTAGTATGTACTGTTGCAGTCTTTCAATTCTCTGGCTAAATAAAGAACCACCTTGAAATGAGAACCATTTGAATTTTGTTTATTTATTAATTTGTTATTTCATTGGCACCTTCAAATACAAACCTTATCCCTTCTACAAATTGTTTCCCATCTGAGATAAAAACACACTTCAAAAGCTGCCAAATTAGATGTTCCAATCTAAAAATGAAGAAAATGTATCAATAACTGCATTTACTACAACCACACTTAATTCTGACACTGATGAAATAAAGATGAAGGAAGAACTGGCAGAAAGGCACAACTGGTCTTTTGCCAGGCCACATTCCCTGTAAAGTCAAAAGTGAGAGAAAGTGCTCCAGAAGATGGACTACTGCCATGAGATAGAGGCAGCAAGAAGAAATAGGAACTAAGGGGCAAGGAAGGCAGAATGCTGCAGTTTTGAGATTCGAAAAGATTGATTTTGAACCAGAAGAGAACAAGCATTGACATCTGGAGATTTTGACTGGAGCAGAGCAGGTCCCTTGAACTGCTATTTCCGTGCCTTATATCTACAGCTCCATGTCTGCCATTCCTGCAGCTGTGCAGTCCACAGAGTGAACATAACAAACTGCTTTATAACTCAGAGGGGATGAAGGTCCTTCTGCTACTCTTGGCCCCAGAATTTAGTGAAAGCTCTGGCTCAGCTGAACAGGAAGGCATGGATGTAGCCCCTAACAGATCCCACACATGTGGCCATGTGTGTCTGGTACCTGCATCCCTGCTCAGCAGTTATCTGGGGCTGTGCAATGCAGCTGGTTTTTTAACAAGTGTACCATAAATTCATAAATTAAAAAATTCTGGTCCAGCTTCTTTGAGAGAAAGCCACATTCTGAACAAAGGAATGAGTCACATAGCAGCTCTGGTAGAATTAGAGTGAAGGCGATAATGGAAAAAGAATTAAAACCTGTTGTGTTACAATAAAACTGCATGAAGTGTGGAAAGCAGGCCTGTTCAAATCAAAGAGAATATATTTTATTCAAGGAATCGTTCTTAGGGAGTTTTCAAAGGAGTTGAAAGAAAATATCTTTCTATTTCAATTTTAAATAATGCAGTTCAGGAGACAGTAATTTTTTATAAAAAATAATAAAAATTTCCTTTGATAAGAGGAGCATTTAGAAATTAGTTCTTTAAACATGTCCCACTACAGATCAAAGCCAAATCTGATTAAAATATTTTCTGAGTCCAGCAACAATCAGAATACTTTTTATATTGATCAGATGTGGAATTCAATGCATTTAATAATTTCTCCAGAAAAAGCTTTCAGCACACAAGGGACCTGCACAGTTTCTATTTATTATTAGCCAGCTTCACACTCTTCTGTCTTAAAGAGCTAACTACAGCAGATGTAACGCTTGGGTTTGCTCCAGATAAAGGCAAGGGTTTTTTGATGGCAATGAACAAGGATCAAGAAACATAAGAAAATTTACTACAAGTTACATGGTCACACACAGACTGAAGGCCAGGCCTTTTGACATAATATCACCTCTCTGTCAAACCGGACCCCAGCTGATTCTGTGGAAGTGAGCACCAAGCAGCAGATTGCAACCTTAAAATGACACAGTGGGTTCACCATCATGATGAAGAGATTCTGAGAACTTCACCCTGAAATTTCACTTTCAGTAATATGTACCAGCTCTGGTAAGAAAAAGAAACATTTGCTGAGTGGTGAAACATCTGACATTTTTGAGCTAGATATTTCACATCTCTCAGATGTACCTGATGAGACAGAAAGATGTTGGAAAGTACAGGTCATGAAAGGCAGGTGACTCCATCATATAGATCTACAGGAGACACACAACCATATAGAAATCACTAAGTTGGTTTGTTCACTGGTTTGAAATGAAAATTTGCTAGTATAGCAGAGCGAATGCAAGAGTAAACTTCAATTTGGAAACCTGAAAAAAACTGAAAGCTAGGAATTGAGTAGAAAAGTAAATACTGCTGAATAAGTTAAAGACACAAAAGCTACTTTTTCATGTTTATTTTTCATAAACTGTCTAAAGTAGAATACTCTATTATTTGATTCCTATACCTGTCAATCATAATTATTGACACCTTCACCCCCAAAAATTGAAAATATATTCACACAAACTGAAGAAAACATGAAGTGGGAAAGACAAAATATTTCCTCAGTGGCATCTATGGCAACAACATACACAGAATCATAGAATCATAGAATGAAGTAGCTTGGAAATGACCTTTAAGATCATGTAGTCCTACTTATGACCTAACCTAACACATCCTCATCAACTAAACAATGGCACTGAGGGCCACATCCAGTCTTTTTTTAAACACATTCAGGGATGGTGGCTCCACCACCTTCCTGGGCAGATGATTGCATTGCCCAGTGACTCTTTCAGTGAAGAATTTCTTTCTAACATTTAACCTAAACTTCCCTTGGTGCAGCTTGAGATTGTGTCCTCTCATTCTGTCAGTTGTTGCCTGCAAGAAGAGACTGATGCCCATCTAACTACAACCACCTTTCATGTAGTGGTAGAGAGTGATGAGGTCACCCCTGATTCTCCTTTTCTCCAAGCTAAACAACCCCAGCTCCCTCAGCCGTTCTTCTTAGGACTCATGTTCCAAGCCCCTGACCAGCCTCGTTGCCCTCCTCTGGACATATCTAAGCATCTCAACATCCTTCCTAAACTGAGGGGCCAGGACTGGACACAGCACTCAAGATGTGACCTCTCCTGTGCCAAGTGCAGGGGAAGAATGTTCTCCCTGCTCCTGCTGGCCACACCATTCCTGATCCAGGCCAGGATGCCGTTGGCCTTCTTGGCACCAGGGCACAGGGCTGGCTCACGTTCAGATGGATGTCACCAGTGCCCCCAGGTCCCCTTCTGCCTGGAGACTGTCCAGCCACTCTGTCCCCAGCCTGCAGCACTGCAGGGGGTTATTGTAGTCAAAGTGCAGGACTTGGCACTTGGATTTGTTAAACTTTGTGTTGTTTGACTTGGCTCATCTATCCAGCCTGTCCAGGTCCCTTTGCAGAGCCCTCCTACCCTCCAGCAGATTGACACATGCTCCCAGCTTGGTGTCATCTGCAAATTTTCTGATGGTGGACTCAATCTCCTTGTCCATATCATCAGTGAAGATATTGAATGGCACAGACCCCTGAGGGACACCACTGGTGACTGGCCACCAGCTGGATGCAGCACCGTTCACCACCACACTCTGGCCATCCAGCCAGTTCTTAGCCCAGCAAAGAGGGCTCCTGTCCAAGCTGTGGGCTGCCCAGATTTCCAGGAGTGTGCTGTGGGAGACGATGTCAAAGGCCTATCCAGGCTGAAGTCCAGGTAGACAACATCCACAGCCTCTCCTGCATCTACCAGGTGGGTCATCTGGTCATAAAAGGAGATCAGGTTGGTCAAAAATAATCCTCTTCTAAACGTATTCTGTCTGAGTCTGATAGACTGTCCATCCTGTAAGTGCTGTATGATAGCACTCAGGATAATCTTTTCCAGTATCTTGCTGGGTACTGAGGTTAGGCTGACAGGCCTGTAGCTTCCTGGATCCTCCTTCTGGCCATTCCTGTGGATGGGTGTCACATTGGCCAGTTTCTAATCTGGAATTCCTCTGGAATTCCTCTCCCCAGTGAGCCAAGACTGATGGTAAATGACAGAGAGCAGTTTTGCAAGCTCATCCTCCAGTTCCCTCATCACCATCACTGGGATGGATTCTCCGTATAATACAGAACTGTTATGCTGTAACTAACTGTTGCAGTGCATCTGTTTTCCTTGTGTTGTAAATATTATTTTTTGTTGATATGCTCTGTCACCCCTCAGTTCAGTTGGTTTGCCCCAGGTTGTACCCCCTCCCTGTTACTACCCCACCTCATCACCTAGAAAGTTCCCTATCACATTACCCGTCAGTTCCCCCTTGTACTGGCCCCTTGTTCTAGAAAGTGACTTGTCAATCCATCCTTTTGTATACGCCTCTGTTCTGAAATTCCCCTAATTCTTGAAGCCCAATTGGTTTGTTTATTCTGTTCCCCATCCCTTGAGCTTCTCACTGGTTTGTGTATTGTGAGCCCCACTTTAGGGTCCTCCCCAGTCTTCCCCTGATTGGTTAAAATTTTGTACCTTCCCCCTGAACCTCCCCCATATAAAAATCCCCTGCACACTTACGATTTCTGCTCTTTGTCCCCAACCCCTTCAGTGGATAAATGTCCCTGGAACCCATACAAAGAGCCTCCTCCTCCATCCTTGCCTCTACACTCAGTGCTGACAGCTACGTCGTGTCTTAGAGCATTGGATCTGAGCCGCATCTCAGGTCAGCCTGCTCGTGAGTTGTGTCCCGCTCTTGGCGCAGTGCTGTGGTGGTGAGCTAGCCTGACTCCAGCACCATGTCAGCTAACAATCCATAAAAACAAACCTACCATATCTAGCTGATCACTAAACTGAGGTCTACCAACAGTACTGTAAATTTTAATGAACAGAACAACCACATTTGACTGTCTTTCTTGAACAGTTAAGAGCAGAAAAGGAAGAAAACCAAAGTCAGAATGCATTATGTTTATTCTTTCCCAGGCTTTTGGTACAAGCTATTGATCCCAAATTAGAAACTGGACATCTTCTCTACAAATCATAACCAAACTCTAATAATCATAAATCAGAGGGAGGCACTACTTCTTGAGAATCTGCTTCGTGTTAAGAGATTATATTAAAAAAATCATAATCTGTACTCTTCTCTACACAATCAGAGCCAATATTCATTTAGTTCCACCAGGCTGGAACTTAACGTCATATGGACTGAAGCAAAATATATAACCTTAATTTTTATTTGGGAATAGAGGAAAGTACGAAGGAAAATTCATGGGTAATCAGCCAAAAGTGTGACATAAAAAAGAAGAAATGTGAAAAATCCTGTAATTCATCTCATAACAATTGAATGCATTGTTAATCAGTGACTTTTGTTACAGTGACAAAGGAAAATGAGTGCATCCTACCAAACTAAGACATCTATTCAGCCTGCAGACAACTCAGTTCTTAAAAGCTGTCTGAATCTGTGAATTTGATCTCAGTGCTCTTTAGAAAAGTACACAAGCCATTATACCTCACAATCCTGGCAAATTTAGTTCATTTATGTCTATGTTATGAAAAATTATTGCTGTAATGACATCAAAAGAGATCTTTAAATACATACATATCTTTAAAGCATTGGAATGGCTAGCTTCAACTAAAAATTATTTTTTGAGTTACTTGGAATTCTCTGTTTCCTCGCAGGGCATGTTTGTTTTTATTGATTAAAAGATCTCATTTGTGTAGCTGTTTCTTGATGTTTTGTTCTGTTGTTTTAGACAACTACTCTGGAATTCTTCCAATATTGCATTTCTGCTCCTCCTGTATACCGGTCTGTAGAATTTATAAAAAAATGGAGAGATATGAAGATTGTCCTTAGTAAATACAGAAATTGTTGGAATTTCATCTGTTTATACCAGCTCCTAACTTGCTCTACAGTTTTGTGCATTAAAGACTACTCGATGAAGCACCCAGGAAAAGCTAGCTACAAGATCAGCTCCTTGTGACCAGTTTTTAATTTGTTCAACCACTGTTCGTGTGTTATGTGATGATGTCACTATGATTGTTGTAGAAAGGATAAAATCCATATGAAAATGCATTTTCTTACTACTCTCCCATTTTCTCAGAACTTTGTTATCTCGCCTCCTTCAAGTTCTGAGTGTATTATTTAATATGAATGAAGCCGTACTTGGTCCATCACTCATTTGTTGTACAGTAATTAGACCCCAAATGAACACAAATAATTTCCAGGCTGCCAGCCAGATGAAATGTTCATTGCATCTTTTGTTGATATTTGGATTCTTATTTAACTCTTTTCTGTCCAAAAATCAAGAGAGAACATACTGGCAGAGGAAGGGAAAGAAAGAAATCAAGTAATTCAGTGTTACATAGGCCTCATGGTAACTCAAACTTGTACATGAAGAGTTAGTACAGCAATAGAAGAGTTAATACACCATACAAGTGCATTTGCTTCTTCAAAATTTCTCTTTCTTTCTTTTCTTTCTTCATCAGCATATTAATGCTCTTCATCATCATTCTTTGGAAGTGTGACACATACCACATTTCCCATCCTTCTGAGCATATGGTCTGGAACTATTCAATAGCTGCAATATGATGATTCCAGGCTGCTGAGCGCAACTGATTGGCACATTAAACTGCTGGGAGACTCTTATCTGGGGCAGACAGGATTCTTTCCAGTGCAGTCCTGAGGGGCCCTCAGTAATGAAAAATAGTAATTCTAAGTATTTTCCACCTGTTCGTTGCCAGGCGTTTTAAAATGCAGTTTCAATAGTTTTTCATTCCCTGTAACCCTTATTAAAGCAAATCAAGTGTAAGCCAGAAGAACCTGGAGAGTTTCACTAGAGACCCTGCAGTTATCAATTTAAGAACAGTTTTTTCAAAGCTTATTTTCCCTTGCTTTTAACACTGTAAAACAATCTAATATAGAAAAGATGCTAATATAAATAGGTATAAAATTAACTAAGTAAATACAGCATTATGATGTTTGGTTAATTATTAAAAGAAACCTGTTATTTTTAAAATATATTTCCCCTTCATTATTAATGAAGAGTAAAGAAAAACAGAATATCTTTTGCATATAAACAAAGTTAGGGAAATCAAAATCTAATTGAGGGTATAAAGTTTACCAGATCTAAAGAGATTCCTTCATTCTTTTCAGTCTCTTCTTAGCTGTGATTATAGTAATAAGCACTCCTGCTCTCACCTGGAACGACAGTGAATGAAGTATTCAATTCCCATTTCTTCAGCTAAAGGGAAAAAAATCAGCTTCCAGATTCATGACTCTTTACAAAATAAGGGAAGGATTTTCTGAGAGCAGTGATTGCCTGAAGAATCACTGTAGGAATTGGATACTGATACCATGATCTGAAGGCAGAGCTTTTGTGGTTGACATAGTGGCAATTCAAATCGTTTACATGTGCTGCCTTATAACTCAATAAGATAATGCTTCACCTCCTTTCATCTGTAAAACTATAAAAAGCTGATTCTTTTCACCTCAGTGTAAGCTTTATTGTGCTTAGATCCTTAAATAGTGACTCTGTTGTTCCTTTCCAGGAGATCATGGTAAATTCTGAATAGATATGAGGATGTACAGGACTTTGCAGCAAGTATACCTTCTGTAGTAGTGCAGAAAATTAGATAAATGGAGCATCACTAAGAAGTCTAGGAAATATTATCAATTGCTTTATGTTTGTAATGCACACTACTTTCTTATGTTTACAACTTCAGTAACAGTTTTTACTCTGGATGACTCATATCACTACACCCTAAATTACAGTTTCTGTAAGGTTATAAATTTACCACTCTCTGTCAAGGTCTTTCAGCTTAGAAAAATATGGATACAGAAAGGATTTTATTCCATAGGGGTCAGCTACTCACATAACAGACAGCTTTGGAAATTAGAGTTCTTTTGAGATTGTAAAAAGATCGCAGAGAGTGTTCTGTACTTAGGTCCTCTTCACAAGTATTGCTAAAATTTGCAATAAAATCCCATTTTCAGGGATTAAATTTTATCATTTTTGATTTAAAAACTTCTCAGAGGAGAAATAATCGGTAATTTTAAGGCACCTAGAAAGAAATCACACACAAAATTGTTTATTTTCACATAAAGAGCAATATTTAAGTTATATGCTTGTCTTTATGCTTCACATAAAAACTGTGTTAACATTTACATTCTTCATGGACTCACAAATATTTTTCCTTAGTTTCCAATGTTTATGTGTTAAAAGCTGTATTTTCTTCCAGCATCACTGTGGGTGAGGATCTGGCAATGCTGTTAGCACTCACCTTGGTAAAACTAAATTATTTTCAGTGGTGATGCATTAAAGCAGTTGGATGCACTAAAATTTGTACAACTCTCCTGCTGGATATTTTGAAACCCTTTATTTTTATGTTTACCTATAAAAATTTGGAGAACTTTATGAGCGGCTTCTTGCAGAGTAATCTGTTGTGAGGGACAGAGCCATGGATCTCAGAAGGACAACGGCCTAACATGGAATATCTTACATGCACAGTTGTACCAAAGGAAATTTTTTCCCATTTTACTTTTGCTCATGGCTTTTTATTTCTGTACCAGCTTCTCTTCAAGTAAGAAAGAGGCAAGAATGAGTTGCAAGCAGTGCAGTGACTGGAAGAGAGTACAATAAGAATTTGAAGTGGACTGAAAGAAGCTTTCAGATACTGGGAACAATCTGTACTTTTTTGGGGCCCTTGGGGAAGAAACAGCAGTCAGGTAACCCTATCAGGTATTTTCTACTACTGTTAGACATGTAGTACTTCTGTAACTTGGTAGGCAAGTCTTATTTGGCTGTACATAAACTAGAATAACAGCTTATCAAATTTATAACAAGCCACTCATGTTTAGCCAGCTCTTGTGTCCAACTCTGCATTTGGAGAAAATTGTAGTACAGGTCAGAGGGTACTTTAGAATTTCAGAATTTTAGAGTACAAGGGCAGATGTCACATCATCAATATAATGTATTTTTGTCAAACAAAATGTAAATCAGAAGTGGCTAGAGTAATACTAAGTGTTCAAGGCTTAGAATATCTGTGATATATATTTTCCAGGTAGTGTAAGCTAAATGCCTTCTCTCCTGACAGACTCCTGAGGGTTGCTGAATTTTATAAAAAAAATAAATAAAATATGTATTTTACTAAAGTTTTTTTGCTGATAGAGTTGGAAAATTAACATTATTGATTTTAATACATTTAATAAAACACTGCAATCAAAAATCAACAGCTAAACAAACAAAAAATTGCATCTTTTCTTCTTACATGTTGAGAATTATCCTTTCATGAAGTAAAGTTGTATATTATTGTTTTAGTTTAATGAATATCTTTAAGGAAAAAAATATTTAATTACAAGCTAAATTGGAATTTGGGGGACTCTTAAAGAAAAGGAGAGAATAGTGAAAGAAAAAGTCCTCATCTATTTAGGCTTCTTAGATTTCTTCCCATTCAAATCTCAGATTACTCCTTTTCCCACCCTCACTAGCTATCATGTTCCCTGAAAGATTTTAGAAGTATTTTTCCTCCAGTCAAACAGTCTGTCGTTACCACAAAGTAATCCTTACTATAATGGTCTTTAATTGCCTGTAATTATTTTATATCTGAATTACCGTATACTGCAGGACATTCAAAGCCATAACAATAAAATACCTTATTACAGTGGCTTACTAAAGTGCTACTGAGCTTAGACTTCTGGGAATCATTCTAAAGTCCAGCAGTGACTGTAAATCATTCTGATTTCTCTGTGTAAGTCAATGGGGATATCACGTAAGAAACTCAGCTTGTAAACTCTAACATTAAGTCCTACTAGAACCAAAGGCATTAAATTCCTTCATTCATTGTGCTTGGGTTAGGCTAAAGCTCCAAAAGCAAGGCAAACATCAACTATGGCACAAAATCAATGCTTTCTTTCCTCCTAAATATCTAGTATTGGTGACCCATAAGCTCCCTGAAGGGATTTGCCCAGAAAAGTAAGTATTGCTGTACAGTTACTAAAGCCACCTATACACAGGCCATTTCCTGAATTCACCGCTTTAAATCCATACTTTGAATCTGGAAAAGTTTTAGGGTGAGGTTATTTCTTGAAAAGCAAAGATAAAAGGCAGCCTGTCCTCAGCAAGATCTTAGATAGCAAAATGGTCATTAGAAAAGTTTTTTAATGTATTTGCTAAAGGCATGTAAGTATTTTAAAAAATAAGTCAATTATATTAACAGCAGAGGGGGGTTTTAGAAGTATTGAATGCTAGCATCAGTAAAGCCTTTAAACAAATTGACCAATAATATTTTCTAATGGGAGACACAGGACTGCCATCACAGAAATCAGAGAATGTTTCGGAGGGACCTTAAAGATCATCTCGTTTCAATCCCCTTCCATGGGCAGAGACACCTTCCACTAGACCACATCTGCCCCATCCAGACTGGCCCTGAGCACTTCCAGGGATGGGGCAGCCACAGCTTCCCTGGACTACCTGTGTTGCTTTTATTAGTCTGCTGTTCTAGCTCACATCCAGGTCCTCTTGGAGCCAAAATATCAGCTCCTAAAATATGGAGGCAACAGTGTTTCAGCTGTAGATGGATCTGGCTGTCCTGTGCTTATGTGCTTCTCTGCACTCAAAAACATGGGTTGTCTTCAAAGGACACAAGCAATGAACATGAAATGCTGTTACCATGTGTTTATTATGCAGCACACAGAACTTGGTGTTCCTGAGGTCCAGGAGTGCTGAACATCACATGTGTACCACATGTGTGTACCAGAGAAAACTGGAGCCCAGGACTTGGATCACCCTTCTCTGGCAGCAACACAGCAACAGAGATGGGGGAAATAGTTCTGATTTGTGTCACACATCAGCTGCCAGATCACATCTGCTGCCAGTGTACTCTGCTTTGCTAACCCATCCTTAATGCCTTGTGTCAGTGTAGACTTAAGCAGCCCACTCTTGCTGGGGCAGCAGGACAAGGAAACAGGCAGCACCACCACACCACAGACATAAAAACATAAAAGTTCTACCCTCATCACCGTCACTCTTCCCCAGGAATTTGTCCCTTTTTTCATTAACAAGCTTACCAGTTGAAAGACATGTTGCACTTCCAAATAACACCACAGTTTCCTTTAATGTGAAGAAAGTCAAAACCATCTCCCTTAAAGTAACAGACTGAATTAAAACACAGCAAAAGCTAAAGACAGTGTCTTATGGGAACTTCACTGGAAAACAAGACAGACATGGGAATCTCAAGAGAGAGTACTAGACATAATATCATATAACTGTCCAGTGGCTTCAGGTATTCAGATAGTGTTTGTAGTGCCACTACAGAAAATAAATAAAGAAAACAGTCTGATTTCAAAGCATTTTTATGTATCTTGAAGGAATTTACTAAACTTTCACCTTACTCATTCTTTTTTTTTCTGTCATCAGGTACCTCAGGCAAATGTCAAAAAGCTGCAATCCTCTCCATCACAAACTAGTTTTACCATCAAATCTTTTCTATTCAGATGTAATATAGCCATTCTGTCAATATTGTCTCACAGGATGTGCCCTCAGCAAGACCAATCTTTCCATTTTATTGCATTCTATTTTGTCTTTCATAATAGTGTGTATTAAAATCACTTATAGAGAAGACAAGCAAACATAGACTTTGCTCTTTGGAACGCAAAATGTTTGTTAAGTTTGTTGGCATATGCCTACCAAACCAGCACAGCTGAGGCTGATAAATAAGAATTTTATTAGCATTCAAATTATAACTTCTTCATTCCTCTTCATAATGACAGCTTGACTGAGATTGTGTTTGTCCATTTTCAGTGATGAATAACAGTGGCATTTAGTAAAGAAGTGAGAAAACCATGCTTGGTTTTTAATTTACTTTAATGACTTACTTGGCCATGGTTAGTTGAAGAAGAGTCTAGCCAGATGCCTTTATTTCCCCTTCTGCTAGATTATGATCTCTCTGAAAACAATACTTGAAAATAGCTCATCTGAACAAAATTCAAAAAGGGCTACAGAGCAGTTAAAAGACAAAAATAAATTGTGCCAGCATCACTAAGCTAAATTCAGAAGAATGATCTATGCTAAAAAACCTGGTGAAAATTTGTCCTCAATCTTTCTTATAAAAAATGTGATTTTCAAACACAGTCTAACAGGTTTTTCTGTTTCTCTGTCCTGAGGCGTGAGGCACCATGGTGTTAGACACATTTTCAAGAGTATGTTACATTCTGCCTTCACAACCCACAGAAAAGAGAAGGGAATTGTTTTCTGCTGTAGCTCAGGGGCACACCCTGCATACCTGTATAAGGTGTGTGTGAGTCACACACGGGAATGTGACTGCTTGGGGAGCATCAGTTCTGAAATGCAGCTCAAGAAGCACCTTTCTTAAAGTGCTCTGCATATCAACCATCCTGTACCACACCCAGTTTTTGCTAGAGCAGTGCTGGAAGGTGCTAGACCATCCTTGAGGGTTTCCCTAAAACATTCTCTCTCTGTTCTTCATCCCAATGAAGAAATATTTCCACATGTATCATTCTCTCACTTTTCACAGGACACACAATCCTCTAACAGTTATTCCCATATTCTTACTCCATAACTAGAGAATACTGTCAATTAAGAAGACATGAAAAGATGAATTTACAGAAGGATTTGTAACAGTTCTTGGAGTATGTATGCCAAACAGAATAAAAATCAACTCTGCCCAGTTTTGTTGGTCTCTATATGTTTTAGACAAATTGTTAGTTATCATCAAAATCACAAATCAATGGATATTTCAAAACTGTTATTCAATGTCCTCCTCCCTTCTGTGTTTTATTCATTTACATGTACAATATGGATTTTTACTCTCCTCTGTTACATATTCAATATTACATGCCAACATAATTCAAGCTCAATTTCTCAAATGTGATTAACTCATTTAAAGATATTTAACTAGTTTGTCAAATGGCTTAGTTGAGGTGCTGCATTCAAAAATGTGCTGTTTAAAAGAGTACTGAAATGGTGCAAAAAAAGTCAGAGGTGAGGCTAAAAATCTCAGCTGTCTCAAAGAGTTTTTCTCTGTTCATTACACAGAGTAGTAAGTCACTGCATCACACAAAATAAGGTTTATATAAATATTACACTATCCAAAGACCACACTGATAGGCATAAAGTAGTGGCCATCTAATTAATTTTAATAAATAACCCCCTTGTGCAGTTATAGAAAATTCTATCCTAGTGAAAATTCCAAGATTAAATTAAATATTTGCGAGTTCCTGAGCATCTGACAATTTCTTCTTGCTAAAGGAAGCAAACATCTCTGTACTGAGTTACGAAATATTCTCAACTATGATAATTAATTGAAATTAAGAACTCCCATGTGGCATTTGAGTAGAAAGAGGAAACAGGTTTCCTAGTCAATACATTATTTGTTTCACCTTCACATAAAATGAATTAATAACAAAGTAGTTAAGATTGTTTAAAAAGTACCAATTTTACACAATTTTAACTTTTGTAATGTAAGTCAAGATATTCTGTTTTTGAAAATACAAAACCAAGAATTTCTTGTTCTAAGTGTGTATATATATATATATATATATATGTATAATTTTATTTCTTTTCCTGCAAAGTAGCAGAAGTTTCTGCTTGGACAGAATAGTGTCTGTTTTTACACACATTCCTGGCTTAGCAGGAGCTGCTAATGTTACAGTATATCTGGAATGAAAAGTGTTAATGGGCCAAAATTCAGCACAAGTTCTGAGGCCAATTCATTGTGAGGTTTTCAATGTTTGGGAAGTATTACATCTACAAGCAATCATCCTCTATACATACAATACAATCTCATGAAAATATTTCTGGACTGATTTTTTATTATATTTACATAATAAAATAGAATTTTATAATCAGTAAGTTCTGGAGATTTTGAGGGAATGGGTAATCTCAAAATTGCTTCCAAATTTCATCTTACTATTGAACTTCATATGTCCATGTAGGCACCCAGAAACAAAACTGCTTTACAGATCTGTGACATTTGAATAGAATATTTTTTATTTGGCTATTTACTGTGTTCAACTCATCATTTCTTCTTTTTACATCTTTTTGACATATTCACACTTCATTAGCATTTTCTCTCTCTACACAGTTGTGACAGGATCGTCTGAAAATTAATACTCTGAATAGTTTGCTGAATTCTCTTTCCTTCTGTGAGCTACAACTAATTTTGCATGCATTCTGTTAATGCTTCATAATTATCTTATCTCACCAACTGCTGTGCCACAGCAACAATGGCTTACTGGTACTGGTATGGATGAGGCATTTTCCCTCTTCTGAGAGCAGAAGATGTGGAATACTCACTGATCCCAGCAGGCTCCTGGGGATTGCTAGAGACCCCTTGAATATCAGCCCTTATATGACAGAGACTTTTCTACAAACTTAGAAATCTGTAAACAATGAATACATGATGAGGATGTCACAGTGGTAGATAAGAATCATAGTGAAGACATGAAAATAGCAGCTGTCAACTGTTCTCTTTGGTGAGCCTTGCTCTTACAGATTCTTGGTATGAGGGAAGGCGAGAATTTAACAAAGCAGAGCAAGTCCCTTGCTCTCAGATGCATCACCAACACAAGCCAGAATCAGCATTTGGACACAATTCAGCTCCTGTGCCCCTCCTTGGGTGGCCATACTGGGAGTGTTGCCCTGTGGTGGGTGATGGGTGAGGTAAAATCCATTCTGTTCTGCAGTGCCCAGGTTTGGGGATTCCCACAGCAGCTGCTTAGACAGAGCTGAAGTTTTACAAGTGCAGCTGAGCTGTTAAACACAGCTCAACAGTTCTATTAGTACAGATTTTAAGAAAGGCTGTTGCTGAATTTTAAATACAACCTTTCCTTGAAAAATATGAAAAGAAATGTGAAAAGAAAAGAAGTGCTTTCCCTGGTGTGCAAGATGTGGCACATTTATTGCAGGTGCTCTTCTTATAATCCCACCTGGCCCATTCTGATGGAAAATCATTATGGTTTATGGTTTTTTTGGTATTTTTGTCCATGCTTAAAACAAGTAGTGTGGCAGGACTTAATGAAAGACACTGAAATTGTGTGCCTTGGACAGATTCTGAAAGCATCAGTACTTCTTAATAACGAAATAAAATAAATAAATGTATTTGTAATATTAAAAGCTATAAGGATGACTACTTTTAGTGTACATATTTGCAATAATGCCTATATTTGTGTAATTCAAGATGTCATTCAAAGCTGTTCTAAAGTCCTGAGTTTAACATCACTTGGCTTATGAAAAAAATTTCTCAGCAGATAAAAATAATGATTGTTGTATTGATTCCCTAGAGCTATGCTCATTGAAACCAGTCCAGGGATGCAGTTGCACAGTATCACTGTCAGCTCATCTGCGTGGGCCTAAATGTGCAGCAGAGCAAAAATTACAAGTATCTATCTTCCTCTATTTTTACATATTTCCTCTTGCCTTGGAGAACTTTAGAAATAGAAGCCGCAGTTTCACATGTCATATTTTGAAAGGGAACATCAGAGAGAGTGAAGAAAAAGGGTTTTTCTGATCCAGATCCTGACACTTCACCATTACAGAATGTAAAGATGTGCCAGTGTCACTGTGGAGCTGTCTGCACTCATCAGACACACTGCATTGACTTATCCCCTCTTCTGCAGATGCAGTTCACCAAGGGGATTCAAAATGAGGGTGAGAGAAAGGGAGAAAAGAGAGGAGGAACTGAAGCACCACTTCATACCATCTCTGTCAGCAAAATATCCCAATGACTCCAGTATTATTAAAACATGAATGCAGTGCACCCAGCAATGATGCAGGGTTCTAATGCCATCTGATCCAAGATCGAACACTGCCCTTGCAGCATATCCATGCAACTCACACACTGCATCACAAACTGAATGTCAGGTATATAGCATTAAGAAAGAAAAAAGTCACTTGCTGAATACTGCTAAACAGATAGCTTCCTATCTGCTTTCTTCAGGATTCACCCTTCCTCTGATGACTTTTTACAAACTCTTGTTAAAATTTTCCTTTGCTTTTGAGAAAGACAAATTGTATCTGAAGCCACTGATAAATATACATATAAATTATAGTACATAGTCAGAAACACGAGTACACCTTGACATGAATTTATTAGCAATACAGAGCACTCATCACACCACTTACAATTCCATTTTCACCTGCCTAAGGGGATATTGGCATTAATGTTACTTACTGCTTATAAGCACTCCCAGGCTGTAGGTAATCCTTATTATTTTCGTTATTTCAACCCAACATTTTATTATTTCAATCTGATCCTACTTCATATGAAGAGTTTATGAAATCATATAAATTTGGATAGAAGCTGGGTATAACTGAACTAGGACTATTTTATACCCATAATTTTTTAACCATAGTAATTTTTTTAAACCACAATTTTATGCGCTTGCTGATGTGGTTGACCAAACACAAGTAAATAAAACTGGACATTCATAAACTCAAAAATGGCTGTATCTTTCTTTAAAAAAAATCCCCAAGACCCCCACAGCAATTTTCATCTGAATATTGTGGAGTCCTTTCACAAAGGCCTTATCATCCAATTTTCACAACTGGGAGAAGCAGTGATAAAGATAGGTTCATTTACATTCATTTACTTAAGTACATCAAATAGTTGAGACTAAACACTTAGACTTGGTTTTGTTCTTCAAGATCAGAACAACCTTCCCTGTTGTAGAAGTCCTCCATGCACTAGCTTTAGGCACAGAAGATTTCAGATAAGGCATCCTTGAGAAGCAGAAACCTTCTAGCACCATTAAAATCAGTTTTGTCTTTTTTAATCTTCAGTGAGACATCATTCAGCATTCATTTATTCACTTCTGTTTATTAATTTCTTGCCCTGATTATGTTCTGGTTACACTTAAATCCTTATGACTCCCAGTCGTGGAATTGTCTACTTACACCACAGTTTATTGGGTTTCACATTACATATATAATCCAATTACCTCTATCTTTGTTTCCACTGCAGTATGATAATGAATTTCAACACCTGGAAAGCAATATTGATTTATAGTGGAGCTCACTGCAGTTGATGATCCAGTTCAAAACACTGTTGTGGGGTGGGAGAGCCATAACATAATGCAACATTATCTTATTAATGGGAAAGCAAGCAGGTGTGGAAAACTCACTGGCCTTAAAAAGGGATATGTAATGAGTGGCCACCAAGTGTGAAGTCCTAATGCACAGCATCAACTTCACCTATCCCAAAAGATGAAAACCAAACACAAGAAAAGTATCATTAGAAACCAGTGTTTTAAAGCTGAATGATTGATAAGGATAGGTGGATGAATATTAAAGCCTAATTCAACCCGCTTAGAAAGTGATACCTAATAATAGCTAAAGAATACCAATCATTTACATAGGTTTTTAAGTTCAGTTCTCAGTATTAAACTGAGTAATAAAAAAATAACAACAATGTAATAGCAACATGTAATTGCTCCTCTAGCCTTCTGAGAGGAAAAAAATTGGGAATCTTATAATATATAGGGAGTTAAGACACTGCTAACCTTTAAATAGTCATTAAGGAACAGTTAAGTGAAATACTAAGTTTCAAAATGCCTTCCTCTTTAACTTGATTTGCAAAAGATACAGCAGGTGACAAGGAGACTATTAACAATAGTCTCTATTCTTGTGTGTTTTGCATTTCAGTACAAAACAAAAGGGCAGAAAACCCTTAGCAGTGACACATCTGTCCTGGCAGGCTCTCCATGGCATCACAGTCCCATCTGGCCAGAGGAGCCCTGCAGTGTCAGCCAGACTTCAGACTCAGAACCAGCCTCCTCAGTGAGGCAAGAGGCTGAGAGAGAACTAATTGGGTTCACTTTGTGTGCCAGGGATCAGGGGGCTGAGCATGTTCCTTATTTTTTAAAGAGACTGTGAATTCCATCATGAGAATTAAACACATATCTTCTTTACCCTGTCAGACCACCTCTTCTCTTGATTGTAGAGGAGATAATTCAGAAACACTAGTCTGCTACATTCCAGTAAGAATACAGGTTTACCTATGTTCCCTGCCTTAGAAGAAGAGACAGATGAGGTCCCTCATGCAGCATTTCTTCAAATGACACCTTTATCCTAAGCCCTATGAGCACTTCATATCCAGTACTTTCATTTGCCTCTCCACTCTGTTTCCAGATGTGGCTGTTGGGAGTTTACATTTGGAAATAGCAGTGAGTGTACACTGTACTTGTGTGTGTAACAGTCCAAGGTAAGCACAGTGACTTTTCTGGAGTGAGGCAAGGCCTTGGGAAGGATTTGGAGTCTCCACTGAGGGGATGTGCATGGGTACCATTAGGGAGGAGGAATTTCCTTTCCTTCAGAAAAGAAATGCAGAATTTTTTCATCACATAGGGGACTTCACCTATCATGCCTGTGCCAAATAAAGGTTGGAGTTTAATTTTAAAGAGTAAGAAAGACACAAATTCTTCCTGGTGATCATAAGACATTATGGCAGTTTGTACGCAGAGTGTCTTTGCCTTAGTGCATTTTTAGTGAGTTGGAGCCCTTAGTTTCCATCTGTCAGGAATGAGGTGTGTGGATAGGCGCTAGTTTCAGGGGAATTCAGGATTCAGAAGAATTAATCTTAAGAACAGGTGGCATTGTTAGGCTTTGGAGCTGTTTGCTAATTTAAGAGACCCATAACCTACATAGAACTCATTAGATTCCAACAGCGATGCACAGGGTCCTCTGGGCTCATATTTGGGCTTAACCTTTCAAACAGAATAAAGCAAAAAAAAAAACTAAGCTCAGAGCTTGTACTGAAGCTAGAGTTATCTAATACCATCAGCAGTATTTTATAAGGAAAGGGGAGCAACAGTGTTAATGTGCAGTCATAAAACATGATTTCAGTTTGAATGTTTGCCATGTTTGAGTGAAATTTTCACTCTGGCTTCAGCACACAAAAACCAATTTATTCTGTTGTGATGAAACTAATAACATTGCTCTGAGTAAAATGGATTTAGCAAAAAAAGAATTAGTAAGTAGTTTTTGTTCCCAAGTTTTCTCCCTGTATTTAGAAAAATATGTGCATAGCACCAAAAATGTTGTTTGCCTGTTGTCAATAAAATACAGTAACAAGGTAAACATTAAAAAGGATTAATGATCCAAAAGCTTCACGGTTTCACAAGCTAATCATTTGTGACAAGTGTAATGTATTGACCAGTAAAATGCCCCAAGGTTTCATATTCAATCTGAAGTTTAATATATTTAATAACGGCAGTGCAGTTGAACAACAAAGCAGCAGTATTTGCAAATAACAAATTCAATTCAGGGAAAGCCGTGAAGAAGTCTGGGGGAATTTTGCCATACTTGGTGAATAGGCAATGGGTAGAAGTGCAGGGGGAAGGAAAGAATTTAAACTACTTGCACTCCTGATAGGTTTGAATGTGGCTGTTGTAACACAGGAGGCTCAGTGGGAGCCTCTGCTCAGACTGCTGTAGCATTAAGATGCACTAGGTATGAGTGGAAGATGATGTGCAGTCCATTCTAATTCAGCCTCCTCTGGAATGCTACAGGCTGCACTAAAGAAGGACAATAAAAGCAATACAAGCATAGAGAAACTATCACAGAGAGAGAGACTGCAAGCCTTAAACAGTTTGTCTTGGAAAAGAGACAAATAACAAAGGACAAGAAAAGGGCATAATCCGAACTAAAATGACAGGGAAGATAGATCTGATATTACCATTCCACACACATCATAAAGAAAGAGTAAAAGAAAAGCTAATGAAATATGGTGGAATTGAAAACACTGAATAAATGCCTTCACTGTGACAATTACACTGTGAAACTCCCTGCCCCAGGTACTGCAGATGTGCATATAGGAGTCTATACTATGACATTTGGGATTGGACGTTTATACGTGTATAGGAAGGATATCCTGAACTACAATCATAGGAAAGAAAAATAAAAAGAAAATTCTATTTTGTCCTCTAAGTTGATATCCAAGTAGAGCAGTTTAAAATCTCACCTCAGGAAGAAGAAGAGTATGAAACCTATATTTTACATGTATCTCCTTCGCAGTTGCCAGTATCTGCCATAAGTTACTATAGAAGTCAAATTCTGAGTAAGATGGACCACGTTTAGTACAGCAATTCATGTCATGATTAGCTTTCCCAAACAAATTATGATTTTATACATTTTTAAACAGCATTTTGTTCAGTCACTGCTCCAGCAGACACTTTCTGTATCAGAAATTACTCCAGAGAGGAGCCAGAATGTCTGACTCCTCACACACATGGACCTGCCAGACTCAGAAGGCAGAACAGGGAGGCTTCACTGCTTATGGTTTTGCAAATCTGCTTAGGCCAGCACAGCTATGTTTATCCTGGTGTCTATCTGGGCTGTCTAGGAACTGTTTTAACATATACTCTGATCCTTCTGCAAATAGGTACACAGTGTAACATTCACAGGCAGAAGTCTGAAACTAGAAAATTGAAAGATGTCATACTGTGAAGAATTGCACTATAAATAACACATGCCAAATATACATGCCATGTATAAATTACACATGCCAAAACTCAGAATCATGTATGTCAAGTGAGCTTAAAATTACTCATTAAAGCAAACAAAACAATAGGTTCTATGTACTGATTCTGATTGTTTCTCTTGGCTAACAAATTTAAATCAATGAGGCTGAAGGGAGTTTGCTCTTGCTCTTTTGATCCATTATAAAAATAATACAGAAATCCCCATTCTTCTTAAGCAATCTCAAAAACAAGAAGACACAAATTTCCTGTATCTTTTATGTTTCCATGGTTCACTTGTTCACTTGCTGTGATGCAAGATCACTTGATTTTCTTTTTTTCCTTTCTTTTTTAAATACTGTAGTATAAAACAGAGGAAAATGTGGCTGCAAGAAAAAAGTAAGTCTAATAACCCCACTGCTTGAGGCCTAAATTAGCTTCCAAGAGAAAAGGCTTTCACTGGAAACACATAATTTCAAACTCCTTCTTCTTCAATGACTTTGAGAGCACCTCTTTCTCAAAGGGACTGTGGCTAAGATGAGATCTTATCATATAAGATGTATCATTACCTAAATACAGATGTGGATATTCTTGTGTTACCAGCCACAAAAGGCAACAGACCAAGAAAAAAGAAAGGAAAAAAAGAAAGGAAAAAAACCAAACCCAACACCCCCCAAATCCCAAAGCTCCTCAATCTTCTTTGCCAGGTTCAAAGATGACCCAGTCTAACAATGATTTCTGTATTGCTGTTAAGGGAGCAGTGAGATTATGATCTTCCCTTTCACAGCAGCCACAAACCCATCATAAATAGGTTGGTCCACCTTTTCCATTTGCACACAGACCAGCACAATTTCCTGCACTTTCAGGGAATAACTAAGCCCAGCCTATTACTCCTAAGGAACCGTGAATCTGCCTACCCAAATTAAACAAATCTTGCTTTCCTGGTGCAGTATGATTTAGCACTCACCTGGCCATTGCAAGAAGGTTTCATCAGGAAAAAAAACAGCTCTCCAAGAAAACAAATATTTTTGAAATGGTTCCCAGGTCCATGCTGAATTAGGGTTTTCATGTTGGAAAAGCTGAATTCATAATTTTCAGTTATTTCCCTTTATGAAAATGAAAGTGACTACAGAGGTGAATCATCACCCTGCACAGTCAAAACTGAGCTTGGCACCTTGGTCGATTCATCTTAGGTTTATTAGTGCAGCAACTAAACTTTAAACAGTAGCATGTTTGGGATGGATAGTCATCATTATCTATTCAACTGGACAGAAAATAATTTGTTACAGCCACTTGGTTTTATCATTACTTGATATTGAAAACTGACAAGCCTCATAACTCACTTACATTTTGAAATCTCTTAATACTTTGATCCTTCACAAGATTTGTTTTCAGTAAGTAATCTAGGTCTGGCCTGCTAGGCTTATAGTAATTAGTTTCCTAAGTGTATATACTACCTCAATGTGTCTTATGGCAGAAATGAAAATGATGAAAAGGCCTCTCATAGTTCAAACTAATAGTTTCTCCAACCTTTTTGTGAATTCCCCAAGCATATCCTCCTCAGCTGCTACACTTCAAGGCTTTTATCTCAGGTAAATCACATGAAGCTTTCAGACCAGAAAATGTCCTCCTGATTAACCTTTCTTATCATGAGGGCAGCTCTCTAACCTTATTTATTTTTTTCTGCCATCGACTGCCTTCTCTGCATGCTATATTTTGCTCTCCTTCTTTACTGGTGCAGAACTCCTCAAACAGGGAGCCTCTGGTTCACTCTGTCCCTGGGCTCTCTGCTGCCACAATCCTCTGTCTACCCAGGCTCTCCCTGGGAGAAAGACCTTTCCAGCCACCCATTCCTGTCTCCTGTCCCTCTGCTCTCCTGTGATCTGGCCCCATCCAGATTTGATTTCTTCAGTGCACCTGCACCCCTCACTGCTCATTCCTGCCCTGGTGCTGCCTCTCATTTCTCTGCTGGCACAATTCCCCTGTGGAACCAAGAAGGGAGTAAATGTGAGAACTGTTCCAGCAAAAAACTGGAAACTCCTTTACAAGCTGGACCAGTTCCTTGATGTAGCACACCAGTCAATGAACATGAAAGCTGAGAATGGAAGTTGGTGCTGCTTCGAGTGGATGAAATTGCTGATGCCAAATGAGATCCCACAGCCCTGGTGCTTTTCATCTCAGTATTTAAAACAAGGGAGTCCTGGAGACACCTGAAAAACGTGCCTCGATCCCAATTCCTGAAGGAACTAATTTTTAAACAAAGTCCTTTTTCCACTGTAGCCACTTAATTGGGCTTTCAAATTGCCAGACATTCATGTAAAGCCACAGAAGACAAAGTGTTTTCTGAGTGCTGACACAGCCATCTTGCTCCCTGCCCCTTCTAGAGTTGCTAGAATTATTCTAGTTTCCCAAAATTCCATAAACACCTTTCGACCATTCAGAGAAGTGAATAATTATTCATAATTTCACTTAAAATTCATCATATACAGATTAAAATCTAAAGAAATCGTAGAATAGCTTGTCACATCAGAAGTTACATTTTCCTTTCATTTTGCATTCAAGCAGCTGTGACAATCCAAAGTTCACTTGCCAGAAAGATCCCCAAAATGTTGTGATGTGTTCTGTATTGGGTGCTACTTCCCTCTAGTGTGCAGCCCTTGTAAGCCCCAGTGACTCCAAACTTCATAATCCTTAAAATTTACTCCAAAACAAAAGCAGCTGCAAAACTGTTGAGTCTTTAAAGGGCACCACCTTGCAACATCGTCTCATTTCTTTGCAGAGTGCAATCAGAATGTAGCTTAGCATCTTTTCCATCTTCCAAATACATCCGGCATTCCTAAGTATGACAGAGCAGCTGTGAAGCTCAGGCAGAAACTTAAAAACACAAGTTACCTTTATGACACTGCAGAAAAACCTAATGTATCAGCTAATACTTGTATGAGGAGGTGGTCAGGAATAAGTAACTGATTATTCCTTGGATTCACTCATCAGACATTTTTAATAAAGTACTTTGTCAAAGGAAATTTTAAAAGCCTGTCAGAATTTGTTACTCTCACTCAAAAGAGGTGATTGTTTTGAGTGAATTTGCCACCAGCTCATAGTTAATGCAAAAGTCTGTAGTAAACTAACACCATCATTTTGAGCATTATTTGAATCAATCTAACACATTTATCATGCTGACAATTTGACTTTTGCCTATATTGTAGATAACTGACAATAAGCATTAGAGGAAAGATCTGTTTCTTCATTTCAAAGCACAACTGGGTTTCTGCCCTTCCTCTGACTGTTATGGGTATTACAGGGGTACACTTTCAGAAACATTTAAACTGAGCATTTGAGTCCACCAGTGACATGCAGAAAATGAACATTAAACTTTCCTTTTAGAAAATCTCTCAAAATTGTCTGATTTTTTTTTTTTTTCCTCTCCTTTCAAAATCAATCATTAATGCCCTATATGAACCTGCCACTGGCCATAACAGAGGGCAGAGACAGGGAATGTGTAGCCAAAACAAATAGTCCCTCCTTTTCTCCAACTTCAAGTGCTTCTCTAAGCAAAGATGACATTATCTTCAGGTATGTTATCGGCTGCCCATGCTGGATAACTGTCAAGTAGCTAAACAGATATGGATTAATTTCTTCCTTTTCTCAGTCTGCTTTCATGGGCAACTCACACATTCCCTGCAGAGAAGTCCCATGACTTCTCTTTAGCTCCTCTTCAACTAACTTGTCAATCAACCAGCTGCATTTGCCACAGCAGGTCTTGGAGCAGGAGAGGAGCTGTGCAGCTGTACAGTTTTTAGCCTGGAGAGAAGCAAACAATTTTAAGTAAACAAGTTTGATAACAACCATCAACACTGCAGTAATGATACAGATGCAAATAACAAGTAGATAGAAATGAACTGTACATGGATATGCGTGGATTCTTTTACTGTTGATTCATAACTTGAGTTTCCAGGGTCCTTGAGAAATATGGGAACCCCAAAGTATGAGTGTATGTATTAACAAGAATCTATTAAGGCAAGCTGGAATCATTCTGAGAGAACAATAGTGAGATTCTGTGTTCTAAATAAATGTCAATCTGTCTGTGAAGAAAAATATACCTTGATGGTATTTCTGAAAACTGTTGGTACATAAGATGAACAGGTTATCTAAGCAAAAATACATTGATAGATAGGCTGCCTTCACTGAGAAAACCACTTTAGCTTTTACAAGAATCATTTAATTTAACTATGTGGGGAATCATTAAAGCTGATCAAAACTAATGACATGAGCAGAGTCATCTCCATGTTGACTCTAAGAACACATCAAACTCCAATGAGCTGTGCAGGCACTTTTTTTTCTGAAGAGGATGTGCAGAATTGTACTTCTGGAAACCACAGCTGTATTTCTTCTGTGCTACTATTTGTATAAACCTTGCTCAATTATGTCTCCACTAGTCTTTTATGTGGGAATGAATAACTCTATTTTTGGATTCATCACTAGTGCAAACTTCAGTACAACAGAGGGGTAAAGTCACGACCTTTTCAAACCACTTATCTCTACTCACATTTTGGGTGTAGCTAAGCCAGCTCTGCTACCTTATCACATAAAGTTAGCTCCCAGTCCTTTCCATTTTGACCATCTACTCTCACATCTGTACTCAAGCTCATTGTCACCTAACTTTACAGAAGTGGTCCAAGTTAAAAACAAACCCTTAAAAGCAACAGCAGAAATTGAAAGGAAAAAAAAATAAAAGAGGGGGGAATGTACAGTAACATGGCAAGTGTGCAGGGAAAAAGGTGAGAAATTTTTCAGGCCACAATGCCTGGTATAACATGGCCCCAGTCGCCCATAGGATTCTTGGGTATTATAATATAAAAAATTCCAAACAAAAAGCAAATTCGCTGTTTAAATCATCAGGATTTCTTTCCTGTTAGGTTCTTTCTACTTCAGTTGTTTCACCTGCAAGAAACTTGGATGACTGAATCCCTAACTTGTTTTTTAGTAGTATAGCAGAAATACTTAATGTTTGTTGCACATTAAATATTGAAAATATTTATTAATAGAACATAAAACATAATAGAATATAAGCCTTAAGACAATAGACCTGTTTGAATGGGTGCATTAAATTCAGTCTTGGTTTTGAAACAAACAAGAATATATTTTTTCTTTCCTCATTGAAACTCCAAGGTCTTTTGGGGTTATTTCTGGAAATATTTAGTTTAAGAAACTAATAACTCTGTAATGAGAGGAGCTCTTCAAAATCATTATACCTTACTTCACATGCCTATATTTAAAATCCATTATCACAATTGTATTCTCATGTATTCTTTTTGCAGCAGTTTCTAATAAAGAGCCCTGCTCAGACTTGTAGTAGTAATGAACTTATCTACGTCTGTCTGTCTCCTTTTCTATCCATTCAAAGTGTTTCCAGCCTGTGGCTGTGCCTGAGGCAAAGTTATATCATCTTGACACAAAGAAATACCAAGTCTTGCCTTGGAGATTCCCTTGCTTGAAAGGAGCAGTACTGCAAAAATTCCATGGTGCTACAATTAAAAACATATAAACTAGTTATACAGACACCTAAAAGAAAATATCTGTGATGAATTATGAATTATTCTCATCCATATAGCAAATCTTTCCTTGTTTCTCTGCATTTGTATTTTAAATTACTGATTGAAATGATTAATGATTAAAATTAAAATTAATTCCTTGCAGAAAAATCATACCAAGTGTGTCTTAAATGTCCCCATGGACTACTGATCCATGAACCTTGTTATGTATATACTTAACATACATTTGAAAATATATCAATTGAGATGCATATTTTCTGGCCACTGCTTTGGGCAGCTGAATACAATCTCTGTCACTAGAAATGCTAATATCATTTTAATAACACACAAAAAAATGTATTTTAATTAAAGAACACTTTTTTTATTATTTGATCCTTTTTGGGTATGTGTACAAATATGCAATATAATTAGACACATTGTAATTAAAGAAATAATTATCTCTGCAGGCTGGTAGCTTAAACATTTAGGGCAATTTCAAGCTTCTACCACCATGTCGCATCAGCAAATTCCCTCCCTCCTGCAAAGTTTGCTCAACAAAATCATCATCTCTTTAGTAATTTAAAATGGATAAGATATATTAAAAAGAAAATGAAGATTTTATCTTGTTGGGAGAGGAAATAAAATGATTGCTGCATAAATTAAACCAGGGAATCAGTTCTACTTGGACAAATAAGAGCAAACAAGTTGCTTTTTATGGACAGACTTATTTTCTTTAAATTAAACAACAGACTCAACCCACTACAAATAACTGTGGTGTTAATTTCACTACATTAATTTGAACAGAAACTGAAGAAACACTGGTTAACGTTAATCAAGTGCCTTGGAAAAAGACTGTTTTTTGACAGACTTGCATAATGGATGAAGCACAAAATGAGATAATTGGGAGATGTTTGTCCTAGAGGGTGCAAAGTTTATAATTACACTCAAAAAAATTTGTTATATTCTTACATCAAATTCTTTTCATGCTTGATCAGGGTGTCTTCAGAGAAAAACTCTGCAAGGGTGGGGGGTTGGTATAATTGTATCAGATATTTAAAACTATGTTTACTTTATTATGCTAATGAAAGCCTCAGTCAACAGACTTTCAGCTTAGGCAATCTTCAGCAAACTAAATTAGTGAAACAAAACAAGAATGTTTAAAATTTGCCACATACTTACTTTGCTTATAATATATAAAAAATTGGCATAAATTGAGGTGATAATTATTTAAATCGAATTTAGGAAATTCAAAATCCCAATATTTACCTTTCCTTTACAATGAGCCCTACCTTTACTGCCAAAATACATAACAATATGAGCTGTAGAAAACAGCATCACAGAGACAGCATTTTCGCAGGAAATAAATTGCTTGGATTATCTGCTGGATGATACAGTCTATTATCAGAAGCAAGAAAGTAGAAAATTTGGAGATGGTCTAAAGACCTAGGCTTAAAAGAAAAATTTTCCCCAAGAGAGTAAGAGAGTCCTTTTGCTTTCATAAAGAGGTTTTGATCACACCCCTCACCAACAGATTCTGGGGAACAGTGAGGTATTTGCCCCATTTTCACCTTCTCTATTCATAGGAAAAGATCAGTATTAAGAAAACCCTAATATATTATTTCATGTATAAATATAACAAGGATTTAGAACCATTTTCCTAATAAGAAATCAGAATGGATTATTCCTTTCAATTGTAATGTTTTGTTTTCCAATTTCATGTAATAATAAGGTAAGAAAAAATTATACCTAAATCATAATACCAAAAGTCCTAGGGGAACTTTGCATTTCTGACCCAGAGTTCTAGCAATATAAAACTAGAATTAAGGTAGTGAAAAGCAAATGTGTCCAAGTGCAGCACTTGTTCCAACCACACACTAGATTCAGTAATTTAAATTATTTGTCTGAAGCTGCAGAGCAACTTGTTAAATTCTGGAAACAATTTTTAGAAAGAAAATTTTAAAAAGTAAAACAAATGAAGCTGAAGTAAGAGATGGCTAGGTCCAGACCTGAATTGACTTTCAAGGATTCATCAAAGGTTTTGGTTACCATTATAATCATTAAACTGATGTAAATCTGGCCCTTGCTCAGCTAATAGCAAGCAGTTCCTATCATAAGACAAAACTGTAACACCTGAGATATTCAGAAGCCTATGCATTGGGAAGAATTCAAATTTTGCAAAAAGCTTGAAAATGTTCATACCTATGGCATGTTACAAGGAACATAAGCAACATAATAAAATAATCACATTTTACTAATGACTCAGCTGTGAGAAGCAACAGAATTAGCTAATTTGCATCTAACTTTTAATAGCATGGCAAAGCAGGCCTCATCTTCATCTCAGTGCTACGTTTATCAAACTTTTGGATTGCTTTGTCATTTTTTTTCTTAGTTTTCTGCCCATCTACAAAGGTACACATCTGTAGCCATTAACATCTAAATTGCATATCATAGATTTTCTATAAACATAGAGTTTCTGATGAATAAAGGATGACATGCCAATAGGTAACTGTTTTGAAAGCAAGCCAGTCTGTCAGTAAATTATGAGTTTTATTACAATAAAACTCTAACAAATTTGACCCACTTCTCCTTAGCAGAAAGCACAATGGCTGCAGTGATATTCCTCTCCCAGAAGAACACTTATCTATAGGGGGCAAAGATGAAACTCTTGCTGAGATGTGCCACTAATGATAACATTAACTTTACATACTAAAGGGTGTCTGAACATTTCTGAAAATACTCATTTCCACCTTCAACTAAGCTGTCCTGATTAAGTTACTGTACTAATGAATTCTATGAATTTTAACTGTTCTTTATCACAAAACTACACTCTAATTTAAGGATAGAAAAATGTTTTATCTTGAATTTATTTTCATTGGCTTGCAACTTTCCATTTCTTCCAGTAGAATAATCTGTAAATTGAACTTGCTCTTGACCTGCTCTACACTTTGAGCAAATTTAAAAGGAATATTAAAGAAGAGCTACTCTGCTGTTATTGAGCTTGCCAGGCTTAGCTTTTATTTCTGAAGAAATTTATTGTGTTTCTATACACTGTTGGAAACTTAATTATAGAAAGCACAGAGGAAAGTCTGCTCTGCAGTACATGACATAAAGCACTGTAGTGACAGCATTAATTAACGAAGGCAAATATCACATTAGGGTTTCCAATCACTTCACACTTCTTAAAAAAGCAATCATTTGGTGCTCTCAGCCGACATCCCAAACTCACCCTGCTAGAAAGGAAGTTCCTGTAGCTGTGCAGTCAAATGCTCTGCCCAGTGTGAAAGGACACAACCACAGCCCCAGCACAGTCTGAAACCAGTGTCCTGCCCCAGCACCCCTGCACATATATGCTGCTGTAGGACAACATAGAAAACATGATGTACTTCTATCAGCCTTTCTGTGATCTCTGTGCTTTGATCTGGGTATCACTCTGGGACTCTCCAATTTTGGTACATATGAACCTCTCAAAAGAATCTCTGTAAGTCTTGAACAACCAATAAGTTGAAACAAGCCATGCCAACATGTATCCCTGGAATCTCAAAAATCACCCTTTTCTAGCTGAAATACATATTTTTATTTTTTTTTGTACAGAAACTGCATGCATGGGAATGACAATCATCACAAATATGAAAGGTATAATTCTAAGGTGATAGTAAGATACAATTTCTTTTTGAAAGAGTATCTATCATAGAAAAATTTACAGATAAAATGGTACTGTGAATATAACTTGAAAAGAAATTACTAGTTGTGAAAGTCATATAGCTCTTCTTCCTTTATTCAGTCCAGCCTACTTGATTTTCTCCTGTGATGATAATATGTACTTTTAAACAAAATAAATAACACCAAAACAATTCCAGAAGTCTTCTTAAATATCACATATACATTAAAATATTCTTTAATATTCTTTACTTTCCAGAACTATTTTAGACCTCGATTTTTGATTCTAACTTACAGGACAGCCATAAAAGACAGTTATTAAACTCATAAATTTTACTTTATCAAAGTAAATATATAATAATTATTTATTTTGAAGGGAAAAGATCAGATCCACGTAGTGATACCGTAATATCAAATGTGGCTTCTTTCTAAACAATATTGGACAGTTTAAATTGGCAAATATATGCATTCCATGAAATTTAAGACCTTTGCTATTATTTAATATTAGAAGTTGTTTACTAAATTCATGAGACGAGTGAGACGGAGAAAAATCTGCATGCTTGAAGAAGTTAATAAGAAGTAGAACTAAAGCAAAGTTTCTATCTGCAATAGGTTAATGGACTCTTGACCAATGTAAATCAGAGCAAAACGAAATCTGTACACTAAGAGATTCTTTCCTATCTGGTGGTTCTCTTCAAAGCCCTGGCGCTGACTCTACACCTGATGCTGTGTCTGCTTCTCCTGCCAAGTCACACTGCTCCATGCAGCTGCTTGCCAAATCACTTTGGTTTAATAAATAACAGTGCACTTATCGAGGTAAGTCTCCCTGAAATTTAAAACTAAGAGAAAAACAGTCTTAATTCCTGTGACATTTTAAGCCTCATGAAAACCATGGATTCTACTAGGATATTTAGCCTCTTGTGAGCCTTTCAGTAAATCAGGTCCTCCTACATATGTTTCATTTCCTACAGTTTATCTCTTACATTTATTATCCTGTATGTAGTACTGCAGAGAGACCACCCCTTGCTTCTGCTATTATCGTTACCCACAGGTGCAGAAGTGCGGAAGGCAGAAAGATTATTTTCAAATTTATTTCTTGATCTAAATTTTTTGAACTTTAACTCCAAGATTCCAGAAGGCCCTATATCCTAACAGCATCTAGCAGCTCATTTTTTCCTTTCTTTTTTATTCCAATCTTAGAATTTACCTTAGTTCTAAATATTTCATTTTGGTCTCTGCCCCTGAGGTATTATCCCAGATACATACATAAAATGAGAGGATTGATTTGTGGTATTCTATGGCACAGAAAGTATGGGGTGGCTGGACTATGGTGGGATGTGAGAGAGGAAGAGCAGTTTGGGATAAACTTATAACCTTAAGAGTTTTGGCCCAAGGAGCCAAATCCTCTGTAGATTACACTTGTTCAGACTGGTCATAGAACTTGTTTCCTGGTCTGAACTACTCTGGTTTTTGTCCAAGTTTTCCTGCCTCAATTTCTTTGGAATGCTAAAAATGTATCCACACTTGGAGTAGAAAGGTAAAAAAAGAGACCCGAAGAATAATGAAAGTGCTCAGTGGTGTTCCAGAATGAAAGCAGCCCACAATTCCAGAGATTCATCAATGACTTTGGACTTTAGCAACTGTACTTTTCTGTGAAGTCTCCTACAAGCACTGTCTTTTCTGGGTGATCTGAAATCATAGCCTGACATGCAAAGTCTAAATATTAATAGAATTTACATGTCATTGAAATACTTATTGAAATTTTAGAACCCCCTCCTAAAATAACTGAGCCCTTATTTTGGCACAAAAGCCACCACAATTTTAATACTTCATCAGCTGTTTTACATGGGCAATTGTTCTCAGGATGGCATGTCATATTTAGGTTCCATTAAAATATTATATTAAATCTGAACAATATTTGTGAAAAGCCCTTCATGGGTTTATACTCAAAAGAGATTAGTTTGTATCAAAAATTATCTGCAAGCCTTCCATAACATTTTTTCCTGTCTTCAGAAGATTTTATAAGTTAAAATCTAGACCACAGCCCAGACAAGCCGTGTATTACAATGAATAATAAATACATTACATTGGCACTTCTGAACTTTCCTGCAAATTAGCCAAAACAGATCTGCATTTTAGCTAGGTTAAACAAATATAATTAGTTTTTGCTGCATAAAGTTATTGTTTGTTTAAATATTGTAAGCTTTGTACTAAATATAAGACAGAAGTTAATTTGATGTCACAAGTAAATATTTCAAAGTAGTTTCATTCAAGTTACCTAATAGAGCTTTTCTTACTCTTTCCTCATGAAATTTACATTTACATAATTAAAATTCTTTACAATTTCTCCTGTTGTTTCCTACAGATTGGCTAATAGATCTTTCATGAAGATAAAAGACAATAATGAGGGAAAAAAGATCAGGACTTCAGTTAATTTATGAAAGATTTCTTGGTGTGTATGCATTAGATTTTTATGCAGATGTGATAGACCGAAGAGAAAAAGCAAATCATACACCTGAGACTTTTGGCATTTGATCAAATTCTTTCCAAATACCGTGGTAGATGGTTTAACACTGGAATCCTTGGCATTTTTAAGGCCCCCAGTCTATTAAAGCTTTAGTGCTTGACTGATGTAGAAACAGGGTTTGATGCAGCACAGTGTGGGAAAACCCACAGACTACTGTTACTTTCCAGCTGTTGTGCCACCTAACATCAGGCACCCTCACCTTCTCTGTGTGGCTGAATCCATCTGTTCTGTGAAGCAGAGGCACGAGGTGTGCCTGTGTTTCTGAGCTGCAGTGCCTCCACTACAGGCAAATCGCACCATCGGACAGGAGAGAGAATGAAAAAGGAAAAATGTGTCTGAAAGGTCACAAGCAATTCACTTTCACAACTTCTGAGCACTTCTGACATGTTACACAGGGATTTCAGCCATGAATCATGACCAATCCACTTTCAGCAGCAGGAAAATGAAATTTGAGCCATGCTGAATCTTCCACTACTTAATATCTGGGGGTTTTTGACAGCCCATTCCTTTTAGCATTTACTAACTGTGCAGGAGAAAGGATCTTTAACTTGGGACAGTAAACATTTATGTATTGTCACCAAGGATGGGAGAATCACCTGATTTAAATGCCAATTAATATGTACCCTGGCAAGATAATCAGACTAGTGCATGAGTGAAAAGCAGAAGGTAAAAAATTCCATTAGGTTCTTTCCAAATACCTGGTTCTAGATTTGTTTCTATTTGGATCTCTCTAGCTGAAGGGATGTCTCACTGCTGAGGTCTCACAATGCAAACTCTGTCCCAAACTTGGAAAGGACATAAAAATGAAAGGAAAAAGGTAAGACTGAAATAAAGAGCAATCCACCTTCATCAATTCTTCTGCTGGGACATACTGTCTTTTTCACTCTTTCTGAGATCTGAGATCTATTGCACGGGACAATAGGCTGATTTTGAATGAACGCTTCAGAGCTTTCTCTTCCTCAGAGCATTTCCAAGGGATGATGTCATATTTAAGCCTTCTCCCTACAATTTTGCTCCTATTTTTGGTGGAACAGCAATCCCATCTCAAGAGTGCAGAAAGCAGACCTCTTTTCTGATTCCATTATTAAGGTATGGTTTTCTGACCATTGTCATCCATCTTGCACTTCATTTATTTGCTTTAATTGTTTTCAGTACGAAGAGCAAGTTCATATTTATGTTTCTATTGCACTGTAATTTATTGATTAATTATGAATAATGTACTAAAGTGCAGAACACTGACTGGGAAGAGGCATTTATGAAATGTACAGGGAAATTATTGTTTCTTCAGAAGCACACAATGTCCTTATTCAAAGGCCTTGAAGTCAGAGTTTGAGCACTAATTTCTTTAAACAAGATCTGGTGAATCTCAATCCCTCCAAATTAGCAAACACTTAGAAAATGGGCTGGAGCTGACTGTAGCAAGGTGAAAAACAATTACATCTATCTGTCACTACATTATTAACTCATTAATATGAATTTGCACAGTGCTGCTAATACAGGAAGTCAACTGTGTCTCTATTTCAAACAGACCTGTTCCAGCTACACATAGAAGAAGCACTGCAGTTAAAGAGGGTTCTCATGCTTTCAGTTGGCAGTCAGGCATGCAATTAATCAGTTTCTAAATGCTGATGTAAATGCTGGGCTTTGCATGTGCATATTTACCATCTTCAAACACTATTTCAAAATTTAGACCACTCAAGTAAATCGTCTATAATCTGCTTCTTGTCCTTTGCTTTATGTCTCTTTCACAGCAGTTTAAATTTTACATTCTTGTTTGTACTGAATGTTTTGTTTCTTTGCATAAATAAATAAAATGCACAAAAATAACAACAATCTATTTCCATATAATAGCAAACAATTTCAAGGCAAAACAGCAGCTTTCAACTGACATTGGACCTACAATGGTACTTCAGAACTGAGGAAAAAATTCTCTGTTGTGTAGCTAAAAGCACATCTAATAAATGCATTTTTATTTTCCAAAATGATAAATAAAACAATTTTATATCAAACAACAAGCTAAATACACAGAGGCAGCAAGACAAGTTCTGTAGTCCTTCACAAGTGAAGAAATAGTTGTTTCACCAGTAATGATTAAAAGGCATTTTTACTAAACACAGGTGATAGCAACAGTAATTTAACAAAGAACTGGGAGTGCTTCTTCTGGGTGGACATCTATCATTATTTTAATTTTGGGCCTCATCAGCATATTTTCTTGCATTTTGAACTATAGGCAGTATATTACATTTCATCTTGCAAGCTGTTTATTTGACCATGTAAGAAAAAAAATACTGAAACTTTTAATCTATTAAAATCATTTTGTAAATCAGCTAAGCGTTCTTTAAAGGAATGGGAATCAGCCATCCTGGTTCCTCCCTCATTTAACTAATCATCCAAACACTTTCAGTTGCTTTTTTTCTGTTAAACTAAGTCTTCTTAAAAATTGAAATGCTGATTAAATTTGGCAGTCACAAAAAGGGGAGTGCTGTGTTAGAGTAAAGAAAGACACAGATGCTCTCAGGCTCCTGGAGAACTCCATACATGTTGCTGCGCATTGTAGTCACTAAATGGAAGGAAATAAAAGAGTTTCCATGTCTGGATGAGATATTTTACTATTTTCTTAAGAGTTCTGACCAGAAAAAAAACAGCAGCGAGTTACATAAGACTCGAGACTTGCTGAGTTTTGAGAGTATTCAGCACCAGAAATGTGGTCACAACTCATTAGAAGTTAAAATATGCCTTGGCAAGACTACTTTATACTTAATGCAGGGAACAATGAACAGCTGAACCTCAGACAACATTTCTTCTCTAACTAATTTTAATTCATTTTAATAAAGCTCCCTTCACATTTTTTGGAACTAAAAGCCTATCCAGGGATTTTATGCTATTCACACAGGAAATACAATATTCTGCAACATGACCTGTATTCATTTAAGGTACTAGAAAATGTCCTGTATACTTAAATGGTTGAAAATCTAGTCCTTACTGTAGGCCCCAGCACACCTAAGAGTGAGGCAATAAATCACTCCAATCCTGTCCCTTGGTGTTCTTCTCTAGATCACTTCCTTATAGTAATTTTCTTTATCTTTTATCTTATTTTATATCTTATCTTCTTATCTTTTAAAGTTTTTATCTTATCTATTTAATTTTATCTTTGTCTTTCTTTACAAAGTTTCTCCCTCTGCTAGGTGGCAACAATGAGATCTTCTGCCTTGCACAATGGATATACCAAGGACAGTACGTTCTGTATAAAATGCTCCCCCTAAATCTTTTTATGCTACCTCTCACCAGCCAGCTTCCCTCCAGTCATACAGATCCTAGTAAGAGCAAGAAGAAAGCAGCTAACAAATATAATTATCAGTTTAAAAGGGTTGCCTGGAGCTATTTGGCTGCTGAAGTAGTTGCTATTGATTTAACTAGAAACTTCTTAGCCTTGACTCTGTCAGCCCAGTATAGCAGAGTTCAGTCTTTCTCTTCTTTGACCTTCTTGGCCTAATTGCAGGAGAGGTTCAAGGGAACACAGGATATCTGCTCACTGGCAGCCCACTTCCACCCAATCTAAGCAATTCTAATATGGAAATTTTAACTTTTTTTAAACATTTATTATTTACTAATTAGACAACGCCAGTCACACAGAACCACACTCCATTCTCACTGTTCCCTAGCAACACTCAGAAATTGGAGCATGTGCACTGTCTCAAAGCAGCACACTTACAGCATAGCCACATCTGTTAGCAGACCTTTCATTTTTCAGACTTAATCTTTCAGGAGTTTGGGTTTTTTAGAAGCATTTTGAGACCTACATAATATAAAAAATAATACAGAAAACATTTAATTGGCCCTTTCTCTATTACAGCCTTTGCAAGAAAAATGCATTATTTTGACAATAATAGAAATTGTAACTGCTTCACTATTATTAAGAAAGAGTAAATATGCACATGTAATGTTTCCAGCTGGAATTTCACCTCAATCCTCAAAATAGCTCAGCAACTCAGAATAAACTTTGAAGTTCATTTCAGTTGAGAGGCCATGGATAATCACTATGGGACACATACTCAGATGCTTTTCAGGAAAGTTCTCAATCCAACACTCCCAAGTCAGATATTTAATTTTCTAATTGTGTGTATTTGTTTCCCTTGATGAATGTTTAGAAATGATATCACACCAAAGTGACCAATGTCCCAGCCCACCCACATGGCTGGATTCAGGGTGCTTTGGGATGGAGAACTGAGTCCAGCGTCCCAACAGGCTTCTCACAAGTATGTTCTCACAGGTATATTTAGATGACATCAGAGTATCAAATATGAGTGAGCCAATAATATGAGCAGTAAAAACCTGAAATAGCTAAGAATTATTTCAAAGCTCCAGGAAGAAAATACCGAGTGACCTCAGAAATCCTTTTTAATGCCAAATAGAGGCTACAGGAGGAATCTGATCCACAAAACCAATCTGCAAGAGCACCAGCAGTGTAGAGAGAATAGATTTAGATTAGTATAGTTGTGTTTATTGGATTGTTACAGGTCTGTGAGAAACATGACTCATAATCCTGTTACAGAAAGATAATGGTCTTGGAAACGCCTAAAGTACAATTGGAGATGTGTAAAAAGTATTGGTGGTATAAAGCTGATTTGCAGATCTTGATCCTCTACCTGTGGATTGCTCAGAATTTTACAAGAAAAGAAGCTTCTGATTTTTATATAATGTAGTAGCACTACCAGGATTCTGCAACTGAGACAGTATTTAATTGTGTAAAGTTATTTTTTATCTCATTGGCAGTTAGAAAAGGTGTTTTGCCAGTGCCTTCTGTATTTACTTCCACATGAAGGAATTCTTTTTTATCTAACATCATTATGTTTTGGGTTCATGTATATAATTCACTTAAATATCAAACATTCAGCATTTTATATCAACATAAAACCTAAATGTTAATTTCAAATAGTCTTGCTAACATCTTGATGAAAACAAGAAGAATTTCTTGGGAGCACTCTAAGAGAAATCAGCAGTTAGAGGATGATGAGCTGAACTTTTGACAAATTATCTTGATTTCCTAACAGTTTTCAGTAACTCAATCACAATATTCCTTAAGGTAAAATTTTTTTCTTTAATACGCTATTCCTGTATAGTTATACCAATCTTAACAAATAGTAGAAAGACATTTTGAAAGGGCATCTGGATATGGCAGATGAACTGTGTACATTGTGCTGTGTACATGGTGAAGTGGGAAGTTATTCCAAAAACAGCAGTGCCTTAAATGGAGACATTTAGCAAATCAGGTCACAACTTTTCCTTGTAAGGAGACTTAGCCACAGTGTGATAAACCCTGCCTGCATTTTCAGAGCAAAAGAGTTGGGAATCCTTATGAACATCAAAAATAATGTCTGTACTACCTGCAGTTGTAAAACCTAATCCAGATACAGTATGTCAATAGCACCTGGTTATCTGGGTCCGTGGACAGTTTTATAAAGGGGTGGTAATGATTTTATTTCAGGTCTGCAAACATTCTTGCAATCTCAGTTTTATTCATGCTATTGGAAGTATCCACATTTATGCACAAATGCCTTTCTTTCAAAAATGTTACCTTTTAGAAGAGAGTATCCATGGAAGATGGGGCATTTAAGATCCTTGCTGAATCCAATTATACTTTTAAATCCCTTTCTTCTTTCCTAAAATTACAGATATTTAAAACATACATCCAAGGAAACATCTTAGTACAGTGAGAATGAGTTGAGAGTTTTCTCCCTCTTATGCTTGTTACAATCATTATCACAAAAAGAGATTCATGTTGTGCTGTTTATTATTTATGGTTCTCATTATATTCTTTGTCACAAGATCACAAAACCAGAATTTTAATGCCTCATATATTCTGTGGAAGATAATAGTAAAGTGTACTGCTCTGACCTTTTCAGTGTCCTGCAGTTTGATTCATTAGCCATTCCTATTCTTTCCTATTAACAGCATCAGTAACCTGGGAAGAGGTAGCTCAGGCAACCAACCAAAACACAGAATATTGAAAAGGTTAAAATCTAGATTTATAAATCTATTCAGAGTTTACAATCCTTTCCAAACTATGCTTAGTATAAAAATTATATCTCAGTCTTCTGGCAAAGGCTGTCACTGCAATACAAGTAGTGTAAATAAACTACTTACAGTCACTTTTGAGATTGAAAGCCTTTGCTTTTTGAAAAGAGTCAAAGGTGAATGAGCTCAATATATAGTCTATTTGTCACATACCATGTCTATTAATTTATATCCAGGTTATAGGTGCAGTTTGAGGAAATACTGTAACCATTGCATTGTCATGCAGTAATGATAAGTGCCAGAGAAAAGTGCTGCTTGCAGGACACTGTAAGGGAAATATATTGAAAAACAAACTTGTATTTCATTTCACAATAAAGAAGATTTCAAGTAGGAAAGCTGAAACAGCTTATACACAATTATTTCATGATCAGGAAGTATTCTCAAATGATTTCTTAGGCAGTGTTTACTGTGCCATACAACTAGACTCTTGAGTACAATATAAATGCATTCCTGTTATAACAAATATAATGATGCTAATAGCAAATGAAAGCAATATCAGGGTATAGAGGAGAGGTAAGAAATGCATTGTTTCACCATTCCATTTTACTACTGCATGGTCACAATTTAAAAGCAAAATTAGTTCAAATTTGGTTAAAAGTTAAAGAAATGATAAAATGGTAGTAAAGCCATATCCTTTATGTGCCTTTGCTTAGCTTAAAATAAACCACATTAGATGCTGTTGTGCATATAGAAGATTCTACAGCTCAACAATTCCTTAAACTAATAAGGATTTTATAAAAATTTGGTGATGCTAAATCTCCCAAAACAGATGTATTTCTCAACACAATATAGAATTCTGAATGGAAACTATAAATAAACCAATAAAGTAAACAAATTCTGTAAAGTCAGAATTTCTTTGTCTAGCTTCTATGAAAGTCTAGTTTTACTGTGTATCCACAGTATAAATTAAAAGAATTTTAATAAGATAAATTAAAGGAAACACGGGATCATATCATTAACACATTAGCTTTGTTTGAGCAATAGGCCCATGGAGGCTTTACTTTCTACTTCACTTTTCCATAACAGATACTGATGATTTTAGAATCATGCACTTTTTCCTTTTTGGCTATCTGAGAGCTCATTGTTTCCCTTTTTCACATCCTCAGCAATTGTGTAGTTAACAATTTGCAGAGGTGAAGCTAGGAGGGATATACATGTTTTTATTCAATGCAGTCTTCATCAAGCAGCCAATAAATGTGTTTTATTGCTCTTCCCAGAGCAGGCATTATTGCCTCCTCCATGTAAAAATGGCCATATATTTTGAGTCCTTATAGTCACTCAATAGCTAATCAGGAACTCATACCATTATAAATGTGCTAAAGACAATGCATAATGTCACAGCCTGAGTGTTGATTATTCCTTAAAAAGGAACTTCTACTAGTAATAGGTCACTTGTGCAGTATCATGGTTAACTCTAGGCATAAATTATGTTTTAAAGCCAAATATATTTGTATAATAGGAATTCTTTAAAGATCAACAATAGAACATAATATATTTACACAAATCACAGAATAAAAATGTTTTCCAGGTACTAATCTAATTCCCTGCCTTCTCTTGGACCAGTGCATAGACTGTGTAATGTTGCCTCTACACTCAGCACAAGCTCATGTTGGGGTTGCAAAGGTTTCTGCACTAAATTTGTTTTCTTTGTTAATCAGAAACAATGTTTCCACATAATGCATGAAACACCTTATTCTCATGCAGAGTACTGTGAAGATTACAGTAGTTTCCTATCGGCACAAATTGCACTGCATTTGGCTTTGCTGGCTGCAGGAGAATTTGCCATTTATCCCAAGGCAGTGTAGCCCTTTCTTTGTCTCTCCACACCTGGCACTGCCCTCCCTGAGCCGATGCCCCTCGGAGAGCCCTTGGTAAGTACTGCCAGAAGAAGCTGTGCAGCATTTTCCACACTCCAAGCCAGCTCCCTGCAATCATTCCTGAGTAGCTCAGTGACAAGATAGAAATGAAGCCATCTAACTAACAATCCTACCTGAAAACTAACTTAAACACTCTGAACTGTTGATACCCAGTCTCCATAGGGATATTTCCACTCTTCAAGCAAATGTAAGCAAGATATGTGATGAAATTTTCCTGGAGCTTTTTTAATTATAAAGTCAGGATCAGAAATGCGTATGTCCAGACTCCCACATAATTATGATCACTCTTGTATTTTCTATTACTTTCCCTCCTCAGTATTGTAGAGCTCTTTCTCCTATGTTTAGTCAAGAGGTTACATTAAAACAAAATCACATAGAAGAGCCATTGAGATATCCCCAACTGTAAATGTTATTCAGATTTCCTTCTCACCACAACCATCATTTAAGTGGAAAATTAAAACCTTTGCAGATTATACTATTCAGCTTATGTTGTATCTTTGAGAAAAGATAACATTAGCTTTTGAATTATTACAGATGAAAGGTTTGACTATTAACTCTACTATATATTCAAAATATATATGTTCAGAGTAAGGATCAAGTGCAATAGAATTTGTAAATTTCATATTTTATCCTAGAAAGGAAGGGTAGATCTACAGTAAAAAAACAACAGAAGCTGAACTAATTTTCCCCCCAAGGCTTCAATTGTCACTGTGGTATTTCTGCAGCCTCTTTCACATTGCACCTGTCACTAACACAGAAGAAACAGATGTTAGAGATGCAAAATAAAACTCAGAAATATTCACAGCCAGTGTGACATAGAGTGGTATATTTTAAGTATACATTCTGGAGGAAAAATAATCATTATGGTCTTGAAATATTAAAGCCCTAATAATAAAACAATTCACACGTAATTGCAGTATCACACGATGCTACATACTGAATTTGCAGCGAAAGGGCAATTAAGAATGAAGCCCTTTCCTTTTCAGTGAGGTGGTTGGAATCACAAATAGGATAATAATAAACTTTCTGTGAACTAAACAAGTTTATTGGCAGTCGTCCTTCATTTGCCACACTTTGAAAGAGCCTGTGTGGCACACAACTCCTTAAACGCAAATCCATCAAGCACTGCAGCTCTATTCCTGTTTCAAGTGAGACAACTCATTTAACAATTTCTTAGGCAATGTCTCTTGGGTTTAGCTGTAGGCAGGAAATGAAGCATAATTAGCGCTTTTATGTGGCATTAACAAACAATCTTGTTACTTCATTACTTTCTGATATTTGCACCAATCTTCTGAAAGCAGATTAAGACCAACTGCAATTTCCATATGTGAGATTCCGTGATTGTAGAGCTCAAAGAACCTACACTTTAATCAAAACTGATATCTTCCACAATTCTTTTTCCTAAAAACCTTTTTGAAGATTTAGATTTATGTGACTAAAGCGCTTATCTGAAATGTTTATTCACCAGAGTATGACTTTTCAATTCACAAACATGGCCAGGGTCATAATGAAAGGGTCTGTATGTCAGCACGGAGCTAAAGAATTTTTTTAATGGAAAAAAACCCCCCAATAATATTAACTAAATTGCTGAAATGGGAAAAACAAACAAACAAATCCACATACTAACATGGATATTCTGATTTAAAGATAGATCTGACCAGGGAAGTTATAAATCATTCATTGGGGTTTCTCAGCCCTCTACCTATAGGAATACTTCAATCTTTGAGTTTTGTTCATTACTACAGCAATTGGTGCTGTTGGACAATTTAGTTCCTGGTATGTGGCAGTTTCTATCTTAGTATGTGGATTTTGAGGAACAGTTTTCCAAAACACTTGGCATATGTGCCTTTGGGGAGCTAAGTAAAAGCCAGGGGTAATTAGGTTTACTACACATGCTGTAATTGAAAGCATAGCTAATCAAGTGCTTGAACACTCTGCTGTATCATTCCCTACAATATGCAAAAGAGAAGGAATTTTGAAAAGTTCTTCAAGAGTTTAGCTCCACTCTGGTGTTAAATAAAAGCTTTCCTTTATAATAGCTTGTGCTGCAAAACAAGCTCAGAACTTGCATTTAAACTGAAAGTGTCAAAAGTGTATTGAACTCTTTGTTATGCATGTTTTCTTTAGACTGGACATTGGAAGCATTTCTTTCAGAGTAGACTGGTCAAACACTGGAACAAGATTCCTCAAGAAGCAGTTGATGACCCAAGTCTGTCAGACTTGAAGAGGCATTTGGACCATGCTTTGACTTTCTGTCTGCCCTGGCTTGGTCAGGCAGTTGGACTCAGTGGTCACTGTCACCCCTTCAGTGAAATACCTATTCTATTGTCTTCATTTCCTTTGATCATAAATTCAAATTAAACAAGGTATTATTTTGGAATATATTGTATTATCACTGTAGTCACAGAGAAACCAAAATATGTTAATATTTTTATTTTTAGGACTGCCCTTTAGACTCAGGTTTTACACTGAATCAAGGCTTTTATGTTCATGACATTTTATTTATTATGGTTTATATCTCATTATAGGAAAATTACATTTTCAGACCAGAATCTACATCTTCGATGAGTTCCATTTTGTTTTGAGTCACTTTGCCCCCTGCTGTACAGAGAGTTAAATACTACAACAGGGATACAGCCGTGCCAGGCAGATGTTAGAGCAGTCACCTCTGCATTCCATGTAAAGCACCTCTTTTCAGAAGCTGCTTGTTGTGGCTTCACCATCATTATGATTAGTGCTGTCACTGTGCATTCCAGACCTAGTCACAGCCTCTGCTCTGTGATACCTGCTGCCAAAGTAAACAGAAACAGAGACCAGCAGAAGAGGGAAAGGAAACAGCAGGTCACAGCACCTCCATCATCAGTGAATAAGGAAATAAGCCAGTTATGTTTGTATTTAAGTCTCCAGACAAAATGCTGAGGTAGAAAGTGAAGATGCATGAATAATTATCCTAACTGACAGTGGATTTTTTTAAGATCTGAGTAGTACAAGGGGAAAAAGTACTTGTTTTTTTTTTTTTATGTTTAGCAGGTGAAAAAAACAGCCTATACATTATCTAATCATAGTTCAAAATCAGTTTGCCATTTCTGAGTGAGAAATTTTAGGTAGAGTCTGGTAAAATGTGGAAATATTTATGCTTTATCATATAAGATAGAACCAAATATCCAGTGCCACCAATATATGGCATGACCTTTCCATAAGAAAAGTTTTACTAAGAGTCAGGTTGTTTTTATTTGAACAACCTACTTCTGTTGATCCAGATATTTCTTTGTCCAAAGAAAATTTGGTTCACTTTACTTTCATCTTGTCCAAAGTAGAACTGTCTAAATGCTTTCATCTATTCTTAGCAAGTTTTACGGGTGACCAGAGGCAAATTTTATTACTTTATAAGTGATGTTTGTCTCTGAAAACTACTTAAGAAAATCATAGTGTCTGAAAAACCAAACTAGCAGCATGGTTCAGAAATATATACACACATACACACACATATACTTACACACTATAAGAAGAAAGAAAGCCATAACAAAATAAAATTAATAGAAAAAAACGCCCTTAGATCCAGAAACTTAGATGCTTCTAATCTTAGCTAAAACAAGGAGCAAGAAAAACCTGAGATATCACTCTGAACAGATAGGAATCGGGAAGACTTGTGTTTATCAACCAGAGAAAATGAAGGCACAATAATCAAGATGTGATGCCAAGGCCTATATGACAGTTTAGATATTAAATAATTCAGATAGTAAATAATTCAATCACTATTCAATAGATCTGCTGTTTGGTAGACACCCAGAGCTGTATCTTAGCAATCACAACTGCATGCATTTCCTGCACTGTACAGAGCTCCCACCTCATTCTGCTTAGAGTGGGTTCTTTGTAATGGGTGGCACAACACAATACACTGCAGTGAGTTACATTTACAGTATTGGCTTAAAACAGTTAACACTGGCCATCCCAGCTCTCCTACTATGGATTTTAGCCGGATTCTTAATGGCATTTGAACATTTTTATTGTGATAGCATTATGTAATATCATATTAAACATTTACTGCAGGCATTTCCTGGATGTGAGGTGAAATACTTCTAAACATCTCTGAAATACTATAAAAATGAATATATAGAGATTGGATATATCATAAGATTTCTAAATCCAGCTTACATGAAAAATGAATGCAAGTTGTATTGCAGAATATTTTCATCTCTTACTTTCCTTTGAAACACACCACCTCCTTTGAATATCACTTTTTAATCTACATTTTATGTATCAAAGGATATGGCAAAAGGATACCATTGCTTTCACAATGCATGTAATCAATACAAGCAGCAATTTAATTGAATACTTAGGCTACAGTGTCCAGATTTGCAAAATATTTTTTAATTATTTTAATTATTTGGGCAGCATATATTGAATTCTTGACAGTGGGCAACTGGTATCATAATGGGAGGCACTGCTGCTATTCCAGTTCCAGCTCATGGTTAAATTGCTACTCAGGCACTTAGAAGTAAATCTGAGCTCTTGATCCTAACTGCAGACAGTGAACTTTTGAAAATGTGGCATTGTATCAACTTTTAAAGAAGTGGCCTGGCCTCAGTGCCTACTGCACACTATAAGAACAAATAGTAATATAGCACCATTTCCAAGCCAAATGAGTACACAAAACAATCTAAAGCCATGTACTGTCTACCCTTTCTTCTTAAAGTAGTTGAAATGTGCATATTTTTGAGCATGGCATGAGCTATTTAAAACTTATCTCATGCATCATCTTTCTCTTTTCTAATATCAGCAGATGAGCTGATTTTATAATCAGAGGCACTGTCAGCTTGTCACATTCTGCAGTTCAAAATGTCAGATGCACTGTAAACAGGCTCAGAGTAAGCCAGGCACTTTAGAACAGAGGGGCTACATGCTGAGTTTGGATGTAGAGAATAGATGAACCCTCTTTACATTACACAGAATAATACATGAGCCAATACTTGTTACAAGGACAATTTTTCTTTGAGGGATTATGATGAACAGGATAACTGTGGGCAAAGAAGCACCCATCAATGGAGCCATAGCAGTCTCATTCCTTTCTGCTATCAATTATCCTTTTAGAAATATGTGCTGTATCAGGTTAAACATGCTAAAAGCTGCTTGTTTCAATTATTTTTCTACCACTTTTGGGGGTGTTCTCCCTTTCTCTCTTCCTAGCCCCCTAAAGCATTTGACACATGAATGGTAGAGTTGGCTGTGAGCAAATATTTGGAAGAGATTAACATGTATACAACTATGAGTGCGAAAAACAACTATGAAGTCTTGTATGGTTTTGGAGGAATTAGGAAAAAGATAAAACCACATAGTATGTAATTTCTGAAACATAGTAATATCCATTTCTTTTGTTTCTATTCAGTTGAAAACATTAGCTTGCCCTTTGCATTATATATCTACCTAAGAGCTACCTGATATGTGGTGGTAGTATAAAAACCAGCATTTGATTGACAGCTCCATGTGAATAGAATCATATGTTTGAAAAGATCTCTGAAATCAAGTCCAACCATTAATATAACATTGCCAAAATCACCACTAAACCTTAAGCACCACATCTACATGTCCTTTAAATCCCTCCAGGGATGGTGACTTAGCAAAGGAAAACCTTTTTCTAAAGCGAAGATTGAATTAATCAAAGCCTGTTAGAATGAGGATAATTTTTTTCAGGATGTGACTACATTATTATCATAACTGTACTAAGCCCAAAACATTTTAATCATATTTCCTCTGGGACCAAGCAGTGAAATAATAAAAGCCCCACAACTTTCCTTTAAGTATCAGAGAACACATCTAAATTATTCCTTGAGTCTTTATACTGATGTATTGATGAATAAATATGTCCTAGAGAATAAAAGCAGGATACACAAAGACTGGAAAGCAGAGAAGCTGAACTACCACTCCTCAAAGGTGTTTGAGCATCTTTTAATCTACAACAGCAACTCTGAAGAAAGGTGGATGGAGTCCATGAGGGACTTGGGATACCAACCTGACTCCCTCTGAAATGTATCGATCACTTATTAGCTGAAATGGTGGGAAGGCTACAAAGACACACAGACATGCATTAATAGATCAGAAAGACACTTCTCATCTGTGTCACAGAAAGGCTAATTTATACTTCATTCTTAGACAATGTTCTTTAAGGCTTAAGATGCTCAAGTCTGCTCAAAAAACTTACTGTGAGCCATCTCAGGCATCAATTTGTACTGAGATCACTTTTCACAGGGTCATATAAATTTTAAGAAGGAAAATGTTACTGATCACACCTCTGGCAATGAGAGTTTTTTGCCATGTTTTTTCTCAATCCCTGTAACCTTCCTCTAAAAGTATTATCATCAATATCTAACATTTTTATTGTAATGGTCAAAATTAATTTCTGTTAATACCAGCAGTTATCACCAACTAAGGCTGTTAACTGAGTGCTGATCCTCACTCTTGGGCAAGCCCTGAAATATTGTAATCAAATATTTTCTCCTTATGAAGTATTCACAAGAAAGATCATTCTCACTGGTTTTGTGAGTTCCTGATTTAAAAGCAAAGACTTGTCAAGGTTTGGGTCATTAAGTCATTAAGGGAAAGTGGGGAGAAGAAGGACTGTTCAGAGTAACATAATCTGATCAAATATTTCCATTATATATATATATATATTACTATTTGTAATACTCCCATATAATTGGTACTTATACCAGTTTCAAAAAGACTTTTATTCATTTAAATTGTATTTTGTTGTGTTGTTGGAGTCAGAGGCACAGATAATATTCCCTTATCTGTGCTGACAGGCACAGACACTCAAGAGAACACTGAGTTTAATTTAAAACCATGGAGAAAGCTTCTAGAACTAAGTGGAGAAACTGGGAATGTGAGTGTGTAACTTAGAATTATAGAATTATATTAAGTCACTGGGTGAGAATGTTGGAATTTAGGGTTTAAACTATATTAGTGAATAAGAGACAACATGGAAAATTTAGGACAACGGCCCTTTCTCCTTCTCCTTCTCTTCTCCTTCTCCTTCTCCTTCTCCTTCTCCTTCTCCTTCTCCTTCTCCTTCTCCTTCTCCTTCTCCTTCTCCTTCTCCTTCTCCTTCTCCTTCTCCTTCTCCTTCTCCTTCTCCTTCTCCTTCTCCTTCTCCTTTTCTTTCTCCTTTTCAGGTTTTTGGGTAATATTAGGGGATTGGATGGAAGAATTTGCATTGTGGGAAATGGGTGTCTACTTATTGGGCTGTAAGTGAAAATAAGTTACTTGGCATTTCATTATTGGGTGGGTTGACACTTAAAAGACCTTGGAGAGATACTTCTCTCTCCATTTTGCACCTTGTTAGCCATGGGTACATAGCTCCTTGTAGACTGTAAATATGTAATACAGATAAGGAAAAAATAAACAACTGAGCCCAACATGAAAAAGGTTTCTCTCTTGTCAATCTCAGTCCTGGGGAAAAGAACTGAACCACGGTGTCACTCTGACACTTTGTGTCCTTTTGTCAGTTGGTGTCATTGTGATACCTTGTTCATTTCCATTCTGAAAAGAGTAAGCTGCAACTCACATGATTTCTTACAGGCAGTTTATTTAAATATGTTTCCAAAAGTATGATCTCGAATCAGTAAAAACATTTATTTTCAACCTATGCTTCCTAGGTGTGAACCCCTAAATTAATCTCTAAATGACTGTTATCTGCAAGTGTCTTTCCATTTGCTATACATTTACTATGTAGTTACAAATATAGTAGTATTAACTCTGTGAAGAAAATGAAACAGTAGTATAGAAAGATCTCTACATATAATGATCAGATTTTAGGTACTTGATAATTATCTGTAAGTGCAATAATGTCTGCATCTGAGAAAAGTAGTGGCCCTTAGATCACGGATTCTGCACAAGTGCAGATGTGGTAGAAGTGGGATAAAATGAATTCTCTGGTAATTGTTACCTGACAACAAAATACTAATCTTCTTTAGTGGCAATACTCAAAATTTTTACTGATACTATCACTGTATTTTTTTATTCTGTATGAAAATGTTGCAATATCCTATTGGGTTGCCATGATTAATTAATCCATCACCTGGCTAATGAGGAATGGTAGCTGTATGTCACAGAATTTCAAGGATAACTTCAACTTCTCAAGGATCTCAAGCTGAAGCTTTTCTGCTGACAAGCTGTCTAATTGAATTTTAATTAGCTGAAAATTGAGTCTTTTTAAACTTCTTAATTTTCATAAGTAGCTTTCTTTGTGACAACTATTATAGTTACATATAGTTCAAATGGTTCCACATCACATATGTCCTTGAAAACAAGTCTTCCCAAATCTATCACCTTACTTTTGAAAACATATTATCTCTATTGACCACTTAATGCTTGTTCTTGTTGGTTTTGGGTGGTTTTTTTTACTTGATCTACAGCGGGAATCTTGGAAGCACTTCCAAGCATCCATGGCTCTGCTTCTGAAACAATTTTAACTCCACATGGAGTGAATATTGAGACTGCCTTCTAAAGCCTTCTTCCCTCCCTGCTGGTGCTCAGAAAAAAAGAACCTGGGTGCCTGGGAGTCACAGCACAATCCTCAGCTTAAACTAAACAAATGTCAGGATTCCTCTGTGCCTTATGATCCAGGTCATCTATAGGTGCCAGGTGAAGTCTCTGCCTACTGCAATATTTCATGATAGGTAGTTATACTAGTACATCCCAAAATAAAGTCAGCAAAATTAATTGATTCTTTCCATAATGACACTGGAAATACCTGTAGCTAATAGCAGTTGTTAACACTCCAGTTTCCTCTTCAAAATAGAGACTTTTTGTGCATGTCCTCAGTCAGTACTAGCAAGGCTTGTTCTCCCAGACATCTTCTCTGAAGTGCATGCAGTGTATTTGGCACACAGGCACAGCCTGCACTCCAGTCAAACACAAGCTGTGGTGCTGCATCACATCAAATACTCCCCAGGGCTACAGGCTGTACGTGGAGACAAGAAAAAAAGTTTCTTCTACATTTCTGTGTTCATTGGACATGTCTGCAATTGTAGCTAAAACAGTATTGCCACTCAGTATGAGCTAAATAGGAGCAACATTCTTGATGGAGTAATGCATTATTCACAAGGAGAGAAACACTGAGCTGGCTCTGTGCTGCTGAGTTAGTTTGTTCCCTTTCCAAGAACATTGCTTCAGTTTAACATTTCCTTTACTTAAACTTTTATCACCTTGACCTTCTAACTGGCCCTTCTCTGTTTCTTAAAAAGAAAACCAAACCAAACCAAATACCTACCCCCCCCATAATCACAGAAAACAAGCTAAAAGAGGCAGTGTGTGGTAAGAGTGCTGGGCAAGCACATCCTTCTTGGGACAGCAGCATCAGTTGGAGGAGCAATGATCACTGCTGGGAGAGGATCTGAGTCAGTACCAGTTCAAACCAAGGAGAGCTGGGTAAGCACCTGCTTTCAAAAATGCCATCTTGAAACCCTCTGATAGCATGTGCAAACAGCACTGAAAATACTGTTCTGGGGATGAAGGAGAGGGGGATGAAGGACTGAGTTCAAAGCAAAGCTGTTAATTAGCTATGAGATACTGAAAAGCCTAGTCAGCACTAATTCAGAGTAGCATCTCACTGATTTGGGGAATATTCAGAGCTCCTAATTTTAGAAACATGCAGACACTAAGAAACATTTTACTCTTTCTAATGTTTGAACTTCAAATCCTCTAAGATCTGGCTTCTTAATTAGCTAAACAAGGACAGTCATTTTACTAGCACTGACAAATCCAGCAGTGTCAAATTAGTTCTTTCAGTTAAATGTACATCACTCCCCTCAAAGTCAACTAAAATTACTTTTTTATAACCTCATGCTTAACTCTTGAGAGTGTCTTAGAAACCTTTTCCAGATAATTTATTGGGTTTTCCAACCACTTCAAGGCAGGGTTGTCTTTACATTAGCATATAAACAAATACAAAGATATTCAGAGCTGAGAGAAACACAGATTCTGCTCATGCACAGAAAACTCAGGATATTCAGTGTAGTTGCCTTCTTTTCATTATCATCAGTTATGAAAGGTTTAAAACTTTAGCTAAGTTTTATTCATCTGCATAGTCCTCTGGAGCTACCTCATTACTTTGTTTTTAAGTTGGGACTGCTTAGCTACTCAGGTGTTTTCTGGGGTACAGGTTTGACTGGTTGGTTGGGTTTGTTTGATGATCAGCAGATCTCAAACTTGTAATCATTGCAAAGAAGAAGGAAATAATTCTTTTATGAAAAGATCATGCAACTTTAAAGAGAAACTTAACCCCGTAAGTAATTTTTAAAGAGTAACAGCAGATTGTGACAAGACCAAAGATGACAAAAAGTATCTCTCAGGTAATGTATAACCTGATTAAATAAGAACTGTTTGTCTTTAACCACTCCCCAAAGCCCTTTAGGAGCTAAAACAACAGATGTTTGTCACTACAGCCAGTCACATGCTGCAATTTCACTCTTGTGAACATATTTTGGAAACCAGATAATGAGGTGATCTGCAAGGAATATGTTTGGTCCCCTTTGGCTAATATTTCATTACTGATGTCATTTACCCTCTATCATTAGGCAGAAACAACCTGTAATTATTTTATCCTCTAGAAAGAAATTACAAAAAATACATTAAGAATGTTCTCTACAAATGTATCTAAAAAGTCAGATTTGCACAAGAATCTCTAGTTCTTCATAACAACAAAATTGAGAAATCGGACAACCAAAACTCAGTGTTCCCATAAAAATTTGAATTATTTTTCTTTTTATATTTTGCTACATTGTAATGTGATTTCTTTCCAACTTGGTTCTCCCCACTGCACTATGCTTTCTAGAACATCCCTTTTACCAAGTTTACCTATCAATCTCTGTAAAAGTTACACTGATATTTGCAAGATTTTTGCCAGAAGAGTTTGTGACAGATTTAGATTGTTCATTGGAAAATGGAATTTTTCCAAGGATAGAGGCTCCTTTTCCAATTATTTTTAGTCATTACATTAAAAAAAGCAAATTGTTTTATTTTATTGATTGCTGTTATCAGTATTCAAAGAAATTTTAGTTGCACCATTGAAGACAACTGCTATTTTGCATTTACTGGCCCAAACTAGACCCTTTCTCTTCTCCATAAGCCACAAGATTGAAAAATTACCTGAAATTTCTAAGCACTTTTGTCAAAGTGGAGCCCTTAAAGCTTTAGAAAGTATTAGAGACAATCTTTAACACCTATTAGTCAAGGTGAGATCCTGTTAAAAAAAAAAAACAGGATAGCCTTTACCTAAGATAATTATTATTTAATTAGCTAACAGAATTCTAATAACATTTCAGACTGTATGGAAAGATGTTTCTAAAAAACTTCACACAATTTCAGCTTTAATTAGGCTGTTTATTTCTGTACTCATCATGGCAAAAAAGACAAAGAAAAACAAGAACTTAAGAAGGAAGACTAAGTGAATTTGTATTCTGCTGTGCTTTTTTTGCTAATGACTTACTGTGATTTTCTTTAACAGGATATTTTCACATTTACATGTAGTCAGTTAAAAAGAGAATTAAAAGTAGCATTGAACACTACATCTGCCCCTGGCTCATTCTTCCAAATTTTGTGATTTTACAAACTCATTTATTTCCAAACATTTCTCCCTCATTTGCTGCTGTGTGAAACAATCAGACATAAAACAGATGAACTGAAAAAAAAAATAAAAATCAAAAAGTCTTTCATTTATGTTCTAGCTGTCATTTGTAACAATGGTAGGGTAAAGACTTTCTGGAAGGAAGTATAATATTTATGTAAAAGTGTTAACTTTAAATTAGATATCAAATAATTTTCCATAATCCACAATGAGCTTAGAGAACACTCTTGAAAACAGAATAAAAAAAATTAATCTTACTGGGAAAGTAGCTGTGATACTATTGAGTGTGATGAGCTGAGCTGTAGTTTTCACAGAATCACAGAATATTCTGAGCTGGAAGGGTCCCACAAGGATCAATGAGTCCAATTTAAGCAAACAGCCCATACCAGGGTAGAACCCTTTTCTTCAAAGACACTAAGCAAAACCAGATTAGCACTCAGTTGGCTTCACATATATACCATACAGTTTGTGCCTAATGAGGTCAGGCACAATGAGTTTGCAAAGTCTGGGGGTCAAGATGAGAGATGGGTGATGGCAACATCACCACACCCAGAGAGTGTGTGAGCTGCGTGGTGAATCAAACCCTGGGGATCACCAGCCTTTGGAGAGCACAGAATGGCTGAACCAACAGGCAAAACATAAAATCACCACTGGAAAGTTTAGGTCCTATCAGCATTTCCCCTTACTCATGATTTTCCTCAAGATTTTTTTTTTTTTTTAACTGGGCTTTTTGGTTTAATGTCATATAAAATTAATGTTTTAAAAATGGTAGATTAACATAGCCTAAATGTTCCTCTGTTTGCAACCTACTGCTCTACTAGTAACTGATGGTGCATAACACATCACAGGATCAGTTTGTGTGCCTAGAAACAAAACTCCTAAAAGTCACTCTCAGTCACTCTCACATGACACCCAAAGATGTGACTCAGCAACATGACAGTCATGACTCAGCAAGCTCCAATTTGTGACACAGCAATTTGGGACAGTCACAGCTCTGGAAATAACAATATTTTAAGCTATAGTCAGACCCTTAAGATCTGGCCTTAAGATGGACTAAGCAGTCATGAAAGGAAATAAATGGTCACTAATGATCAATTGCTGTTGCAGAGATACTACAGACCTCTAAAATATTTAGGGTCTCCCTTAGTTCCTCTGCACTGCACAGCTCAGTGAGTTTGTCATTGTGTGCTATGCACCAGTAGGGAACATGAACAAATGGCTTCCATGTAATGAAATCTGTTGTTTAAACTAAAGCAAATGACTATGTTATGTGAAATAAATGGGATAGATTAACTGATTGATTTACTGAGGAAATTATGAGATATTAACAGCTTATACTATAAAGACATTTTAACGCAGTTCCTAAGACTGCCAATTAAACATACATTTGCAAAGCAAAAGAAATGGAATAAGAAGCATGTACCTCCTGAAAAATGAAATTTATCAAGCAAAATTGAAATCAATTAACAAACAGTAACACTCTAGGACTTAATAAACTTGTGCTTAGGATGACAGTTTCTATAAAGTTAAATTCCAGCCATGGGCAGACACCCTAAAGTGAATAAGGTTTCACAAGTCACCTAATTTTATCATATCTAAAACTACATCTATACCCTTCCATCAAATACTTTATAAACTGAGCAACAGCTATGAAAGAAGTATGAGAATTTATAATAAATGGCTCATGCCAGGTTAGATTTAAGTACTTCTAAGATGCAAGAATGAAAATAATCTCAATTTAACTTCATTAATTTATGAAGTCCTAAAATATTTCTCTAAAGCCTTCTAAGCTATCATCTTTTAAAACTAAATACAAGAGCTAGAGTTCTTTTTAATTATAAAGTTTTAGTTTGTCCTCTGTCATTATTTACTAGTTTCTATCTTAAAAAGTTTAACAATCATCCAGTCTGCTATCAAATAAAATAAGACCTTTGGATTTATTAATATGAGTAGTAGTTGTAAAATTATTTTTCAGCATGTTTTTCACTTTTTCCTAGTTCATTCCAAACCTTTTAAAATAGTAATATTCCTACTACTCATCTTTATTCCCTTCCACATGCATATGAAGATCATATCTTTGATAATTCATTTCCTTTGAATGTTACTATCATTAAGTGCATAATAAAGTAAATAATAAATGAACTCTTAACTGCAACCACTTTGCATCTTTGCAGTTTTTCTAACGCAGTGTGGATTCCAGTAAATATTTCTTTTATGTTTTTCATATTTTTGGATGAAGTCTAAAGGGAACTCAGTCTTGGTGACACAACTGAGTGAGATTTATGTTGTCATATAAAATTGCCTTCTTGATTTACAGAACATCACTGTATCCTCTCCACAGCAGCTAAGAGATCTTCTTCTTACACAGGGTGGATTGAGTAGGGTGAAACAACAAAACAGAAATTTATACTTTAAGTACTTCATCATAAGAATTTTTGCAAAACAAGGGACAGAGTTGGCAGATGTGGAAAGAGTACAATATTACTGAATCATATAATCATTTAGGTTGGAAAACCCTCTAAGATCAAGTCCAGCTGTTAATCCAGCACTGCCAGGTTCACCGACTAACCTTGTCCCCAAGTGCCACTTCTCCATTTCTTTTGAACACTTACAAGGAAAGTGATTCCAACATTCCCCTGAGCTGAACCAACACCTCACAACCCTTTCTGTGAATTTTTTTTTAAAAATAGCCAACCAAAAATTATGTGGCTATTTGTATTCAAAATTACGGGAATTAAATATCCATTCTTAAAATGTTGGCTAATATCAGATGCCTGACAAATTCCTCACCAGGGGTATACTCAGTGTTGTTATCTGTAGTGACTTACATGAGTTTATCTGAAATAAAATAGTACCAGGTCTACTAATATTTACTAACCTGTCACTTTCAATTTGTAGTTGAGGAAGTAAATAGGAAAGAGGGATGTCTCAGCTCTAGAAAGCTGGGAATCAAGGTACACAAATCTATTTTCAATTGGTTCCAAAGTTTTTAATAATATCTTCTTGGAGGAGATGGCATTTTTACAGCCCAGGTCTAATACTGGCACCAGTGGGCAGCCTCTGCTCAGCTCCAGTCCCAGTTCAACTCTGGGCTGATAAATGTGTCCTTCTGATGTCTGGCTGCCATGAGATTAAAACAACTCTCCTACTATAGCAAGATGTTTACACCCTTTGACAACTTTCCTTTTAGTTACTGAATTTTCAGAATAATTGTGTATATAAACCAAACACTTTGCTTATTTATATTCTCATATTTAATGACATAGTGTTGCAGCAACTTCTCAAATTATGCTGAATGACATTTTAAATTACTATTCCTGCCTATTTCCATTATACATGTACTTGATAGAATAAGGCAAGGTAGTATTTTTTCATATATATTCAGAAATAATTTTTTTTTTAAATGCAAGTGGAAGAAAAAACTGATTTATAAATTGTTCCAAATGCCTTCTTAATTAAATTTTTTACTGCAAATGATGTAATAGTCAAGCCACCACAAGAAGATAGATTATATATATATATATATATTTTATGTCAAAATGTTTGGGATTGCAGCTGTAGTATTTGAAACATTTTATAAATTTTATGTGTATTTCTGAGCATTTTCAGTTCCTCTATAGGGTTTAGAATCTCGTTTTTCTCTTACTACCTCTCCTAGCTCCATATAATTCAGCCCTGATGCAGACCAGCCAACCAGAGGTGGAAGAGTAGGAGCCCTGCATGAGCTACTCATGCTTTGCTTAGGCAAACACCTTGGCTGCCATAAGGGCTGCCCATAACATTTTGATACAAAGACTATAAAAAAACCCCATTGATCAGCTACTAATTGGTGTTTGTAATTACTACATAACGGTCTGAAAAAAATTTAAGATATATTGAAGCTAGTATCATTTTATTATTTTTTAAACATTTGTTTTTGGGGTTTAGTGAAGGTTATAGGAAAAGTCCGAATAACAGGAAAAAATATGTTTTTTAATTCTAGATCTAAACAATCATAAACTAAATGCCAAATAACACATAAATGCTAATTTAAACCTACTTTCATTTCCACGCAGAATGCAGTGTAATGAACAGACTATCCTCCATAGAGCAATATACTCTATCACAAATCTGAGCTGCATTTCCTCTCTTATTTTCAGTCCAAAATATGATTCCAAAATGATATTATTAAGTTAGAACACCTTAGTCCTTTTCAAGCTCAAGGCGCTTAATATGGTGAATTTTAGATTGCTTTTTTATATTCTACCTGTTCCTGCCTCCCTTACTGTACGTTAAGGTATTAAAACTGTCTGCTCCAATTTCCCCTCTGCTCAGGAAGATATGACAGAGAGATGAAAAAGATTACCTTTTGTCTAGAAAAGCTAAACAGACCACAAGAAAAGAAACAGTGGAAGCTAATGGTGCCTTACCAGTTTACATCATGCAACCACTGAAAATACACTAAAATAAGAGTGTGTGACATAGCACAAGTCCTGCCAGGTTTCTTCCAGAAAAACTGCAACTACTGTTCCTCATATTTTGGGCTTCTATGGGAATACCCCAATAGAAAAAAAATGCTATTAAATTAGTCTCATTAATAAAATTAATTGAAAAAAGAAACAAAAAAACCAAAAAAAACCCACCCCCAAAACCAAACAAAAGTAAGGTTATTCAGTATAGTGAGAATACCAATTTTTAAATTTCATTCTACATGAAGTCATTAATCTTGGAGGGAGGGGAAGATGAATATTGTTCCAAAATACCTAAATATAACTAAAATTTAGACTAAATTCATCTCCATTCTCCAAGATTTCAATGCTTAAAATTGAATACTGGCAATACTTTTATGTGTAATTCTTGTTGTCTTGGAAAAATGAGGAAGAATCGGGTTTGGATCTCTATGACTAAAGTACTAGATGGCATATCTCTATTTGTAGGTGGAATTTGAGTTTGCAATTTGTAATCCTGGAGACTGTTGCACCACAAATAATATAATTTTGGGGGAAAAGAAAAAATAAAACAATAAAAACAGTTTTTGCATAATTTTTTTTTGCGTTGGAAGAGACCTTGATGATCAATACACACAAAAAGAGTGTATGTACTCTCCAGACACTTTGGGACAAATGACATTTGCCTCTACAGACCAGGAGTAACCCTACTGCAAGTCTTCAGGCCTTCTGATAACCAGGAAATTGCTAATAGGAAGCCATGAAAGCCAGCCTCTGAAGTATCAGTTTATACATAGCCCAAAGGCAGATTTTGTTCACTCTTATACAACTTCAGAAGAAATACCGAGCCATCAGTAACACCAAATGTAAATTAAATTATTTCAGATCAGAAAAAAAAAGCACTTTTAAAGGCTCATTATGCTGAATGAATTGGCATACCAGCCTGTATCAGCTGGAATGAGTTCCACAAGGAAACAGCCCAAATCCCAGATAACAGAGGGCTGTTCCATCAGATTGGCATCGTGGAGTGAGGCCTTGGGTCACTAAATGCAGCATTAGTCCAACCTCACACACTAATACATTAAACTACATTACCAAACAGCTGCACCAGGGAGAAGGGGCACAGTGGGTTTCTCTTCAAGTTTGAAAGGTAGTTTCATAGTTTTTCCTCAGAACTTTTGCCATTAATGGTTAACTGAGCCTATTCCCCCATGACTCTTCAGTGAAGTCTGGGCCAGGCTCAATGGCAGCTGCTGCCTTGAGGCTGGGGGAATCTCCTGCCGTCTCTGGAGAGCTGGTGACAGCAGCACAGCTGATTTTTTTGTGAGATATTTGCATTCCTTTTATGCTAACAGCTTACTTTTAATGTTATGGAAATCAAACATTGCAAGACAGAGTAATCAAGCCACATCTCCCCAAGTAAGACAGTTAATTACCCTTTTCTACAGAGGTAAAAACACTTGTGCCTCAGATACCTCTGTAAAGCAAGAGAACATAAGCAATAATTTGAAACAAATTACTATTTCAAATATACTTATTTTAGATGTCAACTGGTGGGAAATTTACTATATAATAGGTGGGGTGGGTTTTTGAGACTGAGAAGATTATTACTTAGTGAAACAGTTCTATATTGATAATAAAGGGGGAAAAAGTTTCACTTAGGAAACTTGGAACATTTTCCTACAAGCTCATTTTGACTTCATGTCAGTGGTTATGGCAACATTTTCCAGAATTTTCTCTCACATTAACACAGATCAATCAAGATAATTATTTTTCTGCACTACAAAAGCAAAATAGAAGGAGTTGGTTCCTGGTCTGCATTCCACAAGTTGCTTATCAGGACGACCTGATAGAGAGAATTTCCTTTTAATTAGCAAGTGAGAAATGCTAATATGAATGTGCTGACATAGGATAAAGATCTTCCTATCCCATGCTGCACAATGATATATATATATATATATATATATATATATATATATATATTCAGCCTACTCTGAGAGTCATCTTAAAAGTCGAGTGACTCTAATAAAAGACTAATATGGTAATATGGTCTCCATGTTATACAAAGGACAATATGTAGCAGACGGAGGAGCAAAAATGAGTACAGTAAACAAGGTGATTAAATATACAACTGTTTTTCATTCAGCCTTTTATTCCTGCCTTATAATGCACTCATTCACCCATGCTGTCTTCCTCGCTAAATCACACTTCAGAAAAAATTACAAAAACAGTAAGAAGAATAATCAAGGAATTTAATTTCAGATGTGGTATAAACTCTTGCCATGTAGAGAGACACTGATTAAATCCAATAGAACTTCATTAATTGTTCAGACAGTAGGCTTTTGAACTAGAAAAGAAATTAGATCTCAGTATATTTCACTAATTAAGGTACAACAAAAACCCACAGTTCGTTCCACTGGACATCCAGTTGATGATTTGTTTCATGTTACTTGTGATCACTTGAAGGAGTTACTCTGGATGGAAATCTTTATATATAGGCTATGTAAAAAATTCTCCATCAATAAACCAAACTTGTCTGCTTACAATTCCTCTAACTTCTGCATGAAGACAGAGTACTTTGCTGTGAGTACTCTTGCAGAGAACTGTAATAATGTAGCTCCCCAAATATTTTATCAATACCATGAACTTTGGTTTGAATTTCCAGTGGGAACACACCTACTTTTTAGGATAGCTAATGAATTAAATGCCCCATGAAAAAAGACCCAAGTCATACTCGAATATCAACAGAAGTCAAACAAATTTAGCAGTGTCTTGTTCACCGGATTCTATTAAAACAACCTGAATCAAGGCAGTTGTAATAAGCAGAACTGCATTTTTTTGTTATTTTAGTATTTTGAAAAGGTAAATAGAATGATAGGACTTAAACACAACCTCTGCTTTCATAATGTTTTTCAAAACCCATTTACTAAAATATAATTTTTTACATAGCAAAATTCATAAAATACTCAGATTGTGTAAATGTCAACAATTCATTGCTTCCTATATCCTGCTTTTTAAAGGATTTCACATTCATCCTCTGCTGAGCACTCAACAGACATAACAGAATATTCATGATAAAGCACATATATAGTAAAAGGGGAAAATTCAAATATCTTAGTGTTTGGTAAAAGAAATTTGGTGAAATCTGCAAGGAATGGTATATGGAAACAACTAAACTGTCATGATCATGACCATATGTTAAAAATGTGCAACACATGGAAAGATGAAAAGAGAAAATAAAAACAAAGGCTAAACTTATCTTTCCTGATTCTGAGGAGTGACATGTTATCACTAGCAAAGTAGTCACAGATTTACAACGATGGCAAACAAAAAACTCCTGTGATATCAATAAGAAAATAATAGACCAAAGACAAACAAATTATTATTCCTGTTCTTATATAGCTTGACTATTCCTTTTTAATATCACCTGATGACTTTCTGATTTTTAGGACATGGCATTCCATATTTTGCAGTGAATGCCTAAATTTAGGTGGGCATGTTATGTAGAAAATAATCCAAGGCAACTACAGAAACACATTTGCGTTGCCTTTGCTTAACTTCTTTTGGAAATAAAAGCTCTCCACAGAGTTGTCTGCTAGAGATACTCCTAGGGAAGAGTTTCAGAAAACCTTAAGAAATATCCATTCTTAAGCACATTTTGAAAGATCCCAGCTGATGGTTGCAGGAAATTTCTTGTTAATGGGTCTAATTATGGAGAGCTTATTACCAGGGAAAGCAGATACAGAAATGATAGCTAATAGTGATTTCTTTAACGTGTCTTGAAAGACGTTATCATCTTACACTAATAGACAGCAACTACTATGCAGAAATAAAGGCAAGAATCTAACTCTTACAAGCAACAGAATTTCTGTGCAAATCATAAAGTTTGAGACATGTGAAGTGATTAAAAAAAAATTGTTTGGTATGTGGCAGTGGTGCATGTGTCACATGAGCACTGGTTCAAGTATGCAGAGGAAGGAACAGTAGGACTGGAAAGGGAGAGAACATGATGCCAAGAATACAACTACGATTTTTGCAGTGTATTTTCAGTGTCTCTCTCAACTAGTCTTTTGTCAACCTGTGAAGCAGACGCAGTCTCCAGATGGATCATGCAGCTGTGCATATTTGGCTCAAAGGTGTGTCAGCTCCTATTTGTTCACAAGTCAGCCAGCAGGCTCCTGTCACAGGAGCACAGGGAAGGATCAATACAGATTGATGCTAAAAAGAGCAAGTCAGTTTGGGTGGGCCATGGTGCCCATGAGCAGCCCTTTGTTACTATAGGAGTTATGGTCTGGCTCTGGCCCTTTCTCAGGTTTACCTGGGGTACTGGAATGGCAGAATGATAACCAAAAAAGAATAATCAAAAATAACTCAAATGGATACTTTACTGTTTCAGGATGTGGGAAATGGTATTTCATAATTTCTATAGCACCAAATACTAATAAATGAATATATTTGCATATTTTACATATTTTAGTTTCATATTTCCACAACAAATACTTTAAATTTTTGCTGATTTTACTTTATTAATTCTTTTCTTCTCTGAAATTTCAAAATTCCATCAGGTTTTGATGTAAATTATTTTGGTATAGTTGAGCACTTTACTTTTTTCAGTACATACCAAAATCCATATAATTATTGTGTGTGACCTTACAGAGGCAGGAGACAGTGATTCTCAGTCCCCTCATCCCATTCCAGTAGCTCACTCACACTGCAGTGCTCCAAAATTATAAAATTGAAGATAGTCTCATAATATCATATGGTATCTACTAATGCTCTCTTGAAATTGTGCTGCTCCATAGAGTTCCTTGTCCTCATATGCATAAAGATGACAGCTCTTATTATCTCTCTTGCAATTCTCATTTATTCTATATCTCACTCCTGGGGTGACCAACTGAAAATATCACATTTGATGGTGATTTCATGACTGCAGGATTTTGGGGAAAAATTGAAAATGGAAATCTGCATTTAATCTGCTTGTAAGACTAAATTCACTATATTTTAATTCTTACTGCACAAATATTTTTATCTATATATAAATAAATATGAACTCCCTGTCAGAAAAATATGGTCTGAATGTAGTTGTTCAGCCTAGGACTACTTTTGTAGCTAAAATTATAAAGCAATATTTATTATACAAAATAGATGTATAGATATGAGTGCCCATACATTACTAGATGTACATATGACAACCTGACAGATTATTGCTGGTGTGCCACATCCCCCACAACCCATTCACTTCTCAACTACCCTTTCTCAGTATATTTGTTGATACACATGTTTCATCAAGACTTCTCATTTGTTCTTCAAAACATAATTTCAAAGCTGAAGAAAAAGAAATAAAAAATAATAGCAAAGCTCCAAATGCAGCAATTCAATGCCTAGCAACCTGTGAGAGACTAAGGGAAAAAATCACAAATTATCTGCAAGAGGCAGTTGGAACAAGGGCTTGGGGTAAACAGACACACAAACAACATGTCAGCCATGATAAAGAGTGTAAATTTGAACAGATGTCACTTCCAGAGCAGCAGCAGGCAGATTAAACTGAATTGGTTTTGGATGAATTCCAAGGAAGAGCGAGAGAATTTGACGCTTTTGCCCTGAGCACTTACAGAAATATAGTCTCCAGAACCTCTTTTCTTTAGTAATCATAATTGAAATGGGCTAAAAATAGGAATAGTCTTCAAGAAAGGCAGTTTAAAATAAACTCATTCATTGCACATACATTTTGTTCTGTAAATGTTTCATTCTCAGGTAAAAAGAAGAAAAATCCCTGTCTGCTATGAAAAAAAGTGCTAAACAAGGAGCCTTCAAGTTATGATAGTTTACAGTAGCAGAAATGTCACCAACATGCTACTTATGCTTAATGAATCTAGGCTAATACTCTGAAATGAAACATAATGTTGCAATCTTCAAGTTAAATCACACTCATTAGAAATGTTTGCTGTATTCATTGTTTCTTGAATAATTCCGGTTGCTTGTGCTTTGTGCATGTATGTTTGAAATCACTGCTTGTTCTTACTTGCATATTTCAGTTTATCATATATGATGTACATCACCAGGGACAGCAAGAACACAGAGCTCTGAACACCTAAGTCAAGGAATAATGGAAATATCTATTTGGATTTTCCCTAAAAACATCCTAAACAATCATCCTCTAATTCGGATCATTTACATCATTGTTACACTTTCCAAAGCCCTAAAGATGGACCAATTACATCTCTGTCTGTAGCATATAATATTGTCCATTGGGTTTTGTTTTGCTTGTTTTCCCTGGGACTGCAATGGCTTGGCATTAGATGCCAAACAACGAAACAAAATTTTATTCCAGTGGTCACAATTTTAATAAGGACATCCCCAGAAGAGTTCTCACTTATTCCACTTAGAGGTGTACAGTTCTATGAATTTCAAATCATAACACTAGTAGAAATAAATGCCAATAAATGTCACCTCTACATGTTCCCACACTCTAGAACTGAGAAAATAATATCTAATCCCCATAAATAATTAATTCATCATAATCAGCAGCATTATTATTTTTTACTCTTAGACACAAAAATGAAAAACAACATTTTGAGAAGGGGAAAAATAAAGAAATACATTGCAGAGATACATTATCAAATCACCTGAATTTTCAATTATTATCACTGAAATGGACTCCACTGTGTGACCTTTAGATCCTTGAAAAGACCTGCTTTCAGTATGGACCACACAACAGCACAATTATTTTCATGAAAGCGAAATGAATTACAAGTCATTACTTCTCAAATTAATATCAGCTCTCCTAGTTATAGTAAGCTCCATGTGGAAGAGATAAAAATCACACACTTTGTTTAATATTCACAACAGATGCCATCTCCTCACATTTGAATAGAGTTTTCATATTTGTAAGTCAGTATTTCAAGCTGAGACATTGCAGGTTTTTTAAGTCAATAATACAAGCCTACGAAATTAAAATGCACTACTTGAAGCACAACAAAATCATTGTTTGTTTATCTTTAAGGTGATAATAAAAAAGATTAATGATACTACTGTATAATGAAACAATCTGCCACAAAACAAGCTGCAGAATATAGAATGAAACTCTACCAAAAATACTAAGGAAAGCTTCAGTTTTCTCACAAACACATTAAGAAGTCCCTTTTATTACCAGGTGACATTTTTACATTTAAATGAGAGTTGATTTTCATGTGGTTCTTAAAGGTCAAAGAGTTAATCTACCTCTGTAAGGAGAGCGTATTCTTCTGAAGAGATTTCTAGGGGACATCAAATCAATAAGAGTTAGACTCAAAAAGAATAAAATCTTTCCCTGTTCTCAAGGCAAAAGCTTATAGCAATCCTAAAGAAATAGGATCCAGCTCATGAAAAAATCAGTCATCATGCAGCAATAAAAAGTAGCGACCTTTAGAGTAGAACAGAGATGTAAAAGATTTTTTATATCAATAATTCTGAAGAAAAAATCCTATTCAGAATGGAATCTGGAAATCCATCATACGTGTTCCCTTTGCTTTTGCATTTTTAAGTGGTAAAAACAATAAAAGAGTGAAAAGTTGAGCCTACCACGGTCTTATACACTGGAATATTCAAGAGTGTGTTCTTCAGCTCTCTCTGTTGTGACACAAACACCCTTTGCCTCTGCTGGAGGCAAGAGAAACAAAAAGGGAACCCCAATGAGAAAAGGACAGATCAAGCTGTACACTCTAGTTTTGCTCAGTTTGCTTACCATAGTAAGTCCATTTTTTATCTTTCTGAGGAAACTGACATTTGCCTGCATAATGAGAAGCTGATTGGGAGTGCCTCAAATGAGAGTAAAATACTGAATTCTGGAAAATGATCATTTCAAAAACATTTTGGGTATGAAAGTCAGAAAGGCTACTTGTGAATGTGCTATTTTGGAATGGAATTAAGAAGAACTGGTGTTCTGTTACTGGCTCAGTAAATCCTTGTACAAGTATTTTAGGTGCCAGTTTCCCATTTAGAACATGACAAGAACAATAATACCCTTTTTAGTCTTTTCCACAGACCAGGAACTCTTCAAGACAGTGACTGTGCCAAGATAGGAATTACATATATAAATATATACACATGAGTAGAAAAGAAAACTCATCTTAATATCCTAATCTTACTTAAAAATACCAGGCAACTCTACAGCACAAATGGAAAATTGCAAAAAATAAGCTCATTTTTTGACCTTCATTATAAGTGCAAAACACATCTGTGCTTGAAAGGAAAGGAGGGTTGAGAATTACATAGGAAATATTGAACCTTCCATGAGGACTGCTCCTTAATGTCTTTCTGCAGGTACAAACCAACACTGATTATGATGGCCTTGCTTCTGAAGGAAAATAAAAAAAAATACAGGAAATCAGACTGAAAAAAAAATTCAAAAGCTAGGGAATGGTAAGAGAGAAAGTGAGAATAAAAATTCAGTGAAATCCATAAATACAATATTACATTATACAGGCAGCACTACAGTATAATTATTAATTTGTTGGAAAGCAATTATTCTAGTGATCACAAAACAATACAGCTGCTTGGTCTGTATCACATCTTGAGGAATTCACCTTGACACTGACATTGTAATTTCTATCTGAGTTTTATATTGAACTATGGTACATACATTTTTAATTTTCATTCTGACTTCAACTAATCTAGGATAAATCTCAGTCATTACTTTGCCTAGCTTGCTTTCAAATCCAGGAATAAAAAAATCCATAGCCTATAGGCTGTGATGCTTTTTGTTTATATGACAACTGGTAATTTAATTACCATTTTGTTTGCCAAGTCTCTTCAATGAAATTTAAAATGCAATTATTTGCCACTCAAACACACAGTAATTTGAATGAATTATATTTTGATGTAATTAAGGTAAAACTAATCATTATATATAAAAATTTTATAACAGTTCCTGACAATACATTATTTTTATTATTTATCTTTGGAGTCTCATTTCATTCATCATTCATTTTGAAACTGTTTACAAGGTGAACAGAGACTGGAAGAAAATTGTGTTTTCCTCTTAGGTTGTCCCCATACATACCATTCACTTAAGTAACTACACTACACTTCAATCCTGCTGCAGATTCAGCCCCAAAGCAATTTCCAGGTTTATAGATGTCTGAAACCTGAGGTAAAAAAGGACTGTGAAAGGTGTGAGGTAAAGATGCCCCAGATTCCAGGGGTTTAGAGAGATGGAAATTTTGGGTATGATTTTGTTCACAGTGGATAAGTGAACACATGGTTTCTAAAAGAATTCAGCACAGGAAAACAATTCCATCTTGTAAAAAATATAGTCCTTTATTTCTAAAATTTTCCAGGAAATTATTTTTCTATAACATGGCTTCCTGAAAACCGCATTCTGCGCTCCAAAGTCTAAAAGTTCACACCACACAACAGGTTCTCTTCTCCTAGGTGTAAATCAAGAGAGGTATTTCAACCCTGTCCTTTGATAATTTTAAGACCGGTCCTTTACAAAACTTACAGAGCTAAAATATGTGACTGAAAGCACTCAAGGACATAGAATAAATCAAGCTGACACAAACTTTTCATTTTTTTTACCTTTTAAGCAGTCCACCCCAGGGTGACACTAAGGGTGCAGTTCCACAAGGATGTGAGTAAATCTAAATTTTGGGCTCTCTTCGTGGTCCTGTCCTGTCAATTCCTCATCCTCTCTCAGTTATGTGTTTCTTGCTCAGTAAACTTCATGAACTGATTCACCACTGGATTGCTGAGTTGAAGTTGTTTTTCCCTCCTGCTTACCTGCACTGCAGGTCCTTCTCCATCTCACTGACAATCATGAGACCAGCAGATGAGCCAGCCAGAGGAATGCATTCAGCTAAAATTGCCCTTAAAAATGTCCCAGACTACAGATCAGTTTTTAGCCTGTCTGTCTTGCACAGTGTGGATAATGAAACAAGATCATCAAAAGAGTAACACTTAAATAGAAAAAATCCCATCCCTTTTAAACATTAAAAATGACAAAATAATTAATTATAACAGCATCATCATTATATAAATATATCTCTTTTCAAGCTCACAAAGAATGTCAAAACAAATTTCTCTGTTAACGGCTTCTTTGGTGAATATTCAGACTTGAATATTATGCTTTGTGAGCAATGCAATATAGCCAGTATCAAGTCATTCTTTCTTGTCAGGAAGTTAATAGGTAGAAATAATCCACTGTTCAGTGAAATTTTAGTGATGGAAAAGAGACAGCACAAGGAATAATATGACTCTGACTACCGTATTTTTCCTGATGAAAGCAATAAACTCTACAACATAGAAGTCTATATCCTCTGTAAGAGAAACCTGGGGTAGAATAATACAGGGATAATGACATTTCCTTTTGAATGTACAATGAACAGGCACAGACATTATTGGAAGACAGGACAGAATTAGTATTAGTTATACCATGGCTTCTGTGGTGGATGAAAAAAATGGTAAATTAGATAAACAAGTTGATAAGGAAACTGTTGAACAAATCACAGAACAGTAGAGTTGGAAGGGACCTCTGGAGGTCACTCAGTCCAAGTCCTCTGCCAAGGCAGGGTCACCTGGTGACACAGGAACAAATCCTAGTGGGTTTGGAATCCCTCTGGAGAAGGAGACACCACAACTTCTCTGGGCAGCTATTCCAGTGCTTTGCTACACTCAACATAAAGAAATTCCTCATGTTGAAGTGAACCTTCTTGTGGTTTAGGCAGATGCATGCAGTCCATAAAGTAGAGACACATTGGTAGTGCCTTCCTGCTGACACCAGCTGGCAGAGGACACGTGTGATGGCAAGAACAATCCCTGCAAGAGCTGCCTCCCTCCTGACCTGCCTAAAGCCACCACAGCAGCTGTAAGGCTTGCAGGGTTACTCTCCTAAGGGCTGTCTGGCTGCTGTGGATACATCAGAGCACGTCCTGCCTTACATCCCTCTGTCCCCAGTTCTCCAGGTCATGAAGAGTGTCAGACCATTTAGAGAACAAGCAAGATAAACAATCTGGAACAAGTAACTCTCCATTCTTCTTTGGATATGATATTTGGGGCTCAAATATTGTTTCTTGTTTATATTTACAGAGGCCTTACACAAAAAAGGAAAGAAATAACAACAGATGTTTGAGAATTTGAATACTAACAATAATTTATATAATTATTACAGATGAGACGTGACATGAATTGCACACTACAAAAGAAAGATGAGATCTCAGCTAATAAAGCCTGAAGGTCAGAAGGAAGTTTAAAGTATGTCTATTTCAGAAGAGAGGGGACTAACTTATTAGTGGAATTCCATATACACCTTTGGATTAAAAAGTCTGTACTAATTAGTGAAGGGTATTGATCTTTTCATAATTGCTGAGAAGAGTAAATGTGCCTTAGTAAGACAAAAAGGGAAGTAGATCAATCATATGCACGTGTTTATGGTGCAAATTTAACAATTGAATCTACTGGCTGAGCAAACACTGAACTGGAATAGCCAATGTATACTGAGACTTCTGACTTGTTGGCCAGTGGACAACTGAAAACAAGTTTTAAAAGATCATACTCTCAGAGATAATCTATCAGAGAACAAAGTTTCTGAGACCCAAAAAGCAATGAGCATGACATACTCACACTTGCTGCCAAAATCTGTCCATATTCTAATTTCAAGAGGAAATTGGTGCAGAAAAATCATACAAGTCCTTGTAATGGATGAAGAGCCAATACAGATAAACAATCATATTTGGAGCAATAGATTTCAACAGGAGAATAAAGCTTTGGAAATTAAGATGCCCACATGGCATCAGTGGAATTGCCCAAAAGACTCCAGTCTGAACTTTTGCCATTTTCATAGTTTAAAATAACTCGTGCCATACCCTGTATTTAGCCTTGAAGACAACTTCACCAAGGAGACAGGAAACTGCTTTTTTATTGGAGGAGATAAGGGACATCTAAAACAACAAATCTTGTTCTGACACCCCAAAAGTCTCTTCTGTTTGTTGTACAGAGACATAATTGTTGTCATTTTCATACAAGAAGCAGGGTATAGTTAAAAGTATGTCTTTGCAACACAAAGAGGACACGGAATGAAAATTCTGTTCCTATGCTCCAAAAGAAGTTTTGCAACAGATGAGATTCAGCCATTTACTGAGTAATCCACTATACTTAAAATCACAGAGAAATCTTAAAGCTTTCACTCATGGAACTTTAAAAACATTTTGACAATGTTGGGTTTTTTTCCCAAATGTGCATGTGCATTAAATACATTCCAGCTTTCACTCCTTCGAACACTTCATAGCAGTATTTCTAGTGTGCTCACTTAAGATGTTTCTTCAAGTTTAAAGGTCATCAGAGTTCAAGAAGTATGTTCTATACTTGAAATGTTCACCAGAGTTTTAGAATTATTAATAGATCTCATTATATTTTTCATATATGAGTATATCTCTTAAAGTTTGTGTTCAATTTTAAATAACTAGAATTTTGAAAGGTCAAATAAATAATGAGGTGTCTCATTGCAACAGGAAATATATTCACTATTATGCCACAAGGTTTTTCTATTTAGTTACTTCTGGAAAAGAAATATTTTGCTCTATTGCCTTGTTGCATTAAATTCTCATTATCCTTATCATTACAGAATATAAAGTATAAACCCATGTTAGACAGAAGCATAATAAAATCTGAAGTGATGTTTATTCATGATAACGTCTCAGAAATTAAAATTTGTTTCAATATTTAATATTAGTACTTTACCATCTCCTACAGCATCATATAGTTTCTTTATTGTTGTTGGAGACAACAGTAGAGACTGCAGCCTGAGTTCTCTGCCTAAGATTCTAGAGGACAATGAACTTTTCTGTGTGTGGCTACATTGCTCAGAAATTGATGCTCTCCTCATTTAAAAGGCACTGGTCTCTTTTCCCAGCATCCTCCTCTTCCCCAGCCATTGCATTACACACCCTTGGAGCTCCACTAATGTGACAGGGACAAAACCAACTGAATTAAACAAATCACACTTAGCTTATTGTTTAACTGAGTTAAACAATCACACTGATCCAGACAAGTAGCATAGCATTGTGGAGCCCAATATCCATTGATTCTTTCTTCACTATATTATATATTCTCCTCTCAGCTAACAGCTTTATTATATTTGTTATACACTTCATAAGTGGCTAGTAACTTTACTAACTGGGGGAAAAAACCAAAACTTGTAAGGAATTTCTTATCAGTAGCCTCTTTTTAGGTTTTCATGTTAAGCCACACAACCTAGAAGGTACCTTAACTATTTCTAGGAGCAGAATGTTATCATTGTATAAAGCCTTTTTGTACCAGCTACCTGTCAGAGCACAAACACATTGTGATGTCTAGACATCTGTCTGTCTTTTATTCATTTGCCTCCCTTGAGGAAATCATCCTTTCACAACTACAGCTGCACTTTTCTTGTACAATGAAAGAGTTCAGTCTCCCCTTTCACATGTTTTTGTAGTGTACTCTAGAGCCTTGCCCTAAGATGAATCCCTAAGTACCCCAAAATTGGGATTTTACAAGTAGGTGAAGAAATGCTTGGACACTAAGGTCTAATAATTTAAATCAATCTTGGAGAAGCCAAGGTCCAAAAGGATTTATGTAGGTATAAATTTATGTCTGACTATCCATAGCAGGGACTTAAAACTTTGCTCTTTCTCCCCAGGGTTAGAATCAGCAGGTTGGGTATTCTGGGGGATTGTTCTGTGGACTGCCTTGTGAGCCCCTCTGTTATGTTGGAGAACTAATCTCAACTCAATTTTTAGTGATTTTATATTACAGACTTGAGTTTTTCTGTTCACTGGAAGTTTCAGTTGAAAAAAGAATTTTCCCCAGTCCCATCTAAATACTCTTACCACTGGGATAATTCTGATAATATTCTGAGAATATTTCTTTTTTCTTACATAAAATCCATGGAGAAAAGTGCATAGATTCTCTAGCTTAGTTGCATGTACAACAAATGGTTACACAACACAGTGAACTCAAAATCTGTTTGACCACATTGGTGCAACTCATCCTTTCTCTTTTTTTTTTTCTCCAGGAGCAATTCCCTGATGAATTAAGTCTGCATGTCTTAGAAAATGATCAGTAAAGGACTGAGGATTGCATTTGACTGCAGGATATTACTCAGTAATTCAATACTTATTTCAGAATGTACTGCTCTGAATATTTTTATATTTGTATATACATATACATATAAACATACAGATATACACATATGTATCTATATATCTCTTTACAGGAAAAATATTCCTTGTGATTTTGTAAAAGTCTCCATTGGATGACTACTTTCATTTATGTAGCACCAAAACCAAAATATTAGGGGGGTTCTTAACTGAACATTAGAAGACTTGAGCAGTAGAAACTAGAGTCAAATCCAAGCCTAAACCTTTTTCAAGTTGCTGTGTGTCAGGCAAAGACCTTCAGTTAGAATTTTCAAATCTAGCTTTTAAGAGTGTTTAGATACCATGCACTTGAAAGTCTCATAAGCCAAACATACATTAGTTTTTACAATCTGTAACTTTTTGAGCAGTTTTGTACTCTAGTGCTTTCTGTGTAGCTGTCTAAACAGTTTAACTGTCATGTAGCTTTCTGCTTGCTAAAGATCTCTGTTAAATTTAAAGATGCAGAACATAAATTCAACTCAGCTTTGTTTCCTTTTTCTTTTAATAATTCTGTTCATGAACATCTTTTGTATTTTGTTCCTTTACCATAATTATGTAGAAGACTCTTGACGCAAATTAGATTGTAAGCATCAATAACAGAGTTTTATTAAAAATTACATAGACATGCAAACTGAACATTAATGAACTGATTTCTTCTGATACACAATTTCAACATAAGATTTATTCAGAAATATGCTGATTGGGACAAAAATACTTGTATTGGTGAACAACAGTTTTTCTACTTTGAAACTGTTTTATTTTTGTTTACTCACCTACAATATGCCACAGGTTACACTTTCAACTAATTTAAGATTTTCTATACTCACAAGATTGGCTATTTACAAGTCTTTTCACTTAGCAACTTCTGAGAAGCAACAACACTTATGTGAATGACCCATATGCTGCCACTCACTAATTTATTTAGGAGATAATGTAGAAGGTTGAGCACAAGAGAGATCTGGTAAAAAAACCCCAAACCCTCAATTTTTCTCCATAACTTACTCTAGTGAATTAGGAAGCAGAAAAACATAATCTAGTTATTTAGATGACTGCACAGAAATAAGAAACAATAAAAAAACTTTTGGCACTGTTGTAATTACAAGAAATATCAGTATATTTTAATATTTGGTGTAATTAGATTGAGAAAGAAGAACATTGTAACTGAAGGCTCCATCTCTGCTCTTGTGAGGTTTCCACAGTCCAGTCCAGAAGCACAAGGAAGGCCTCAAGATTCTAATAATGTATAACCCCCATACTGGTATTGGAGCATGTCAACCTGCATTGTGAGGGGCTGGATAATTCTCAGCTAAAATGAGCACCATATTTTGTCTCCAACATAGCATGAAGAAATAAAAAAAAGAGGCACTAGAACATTGATGAGCTGAGATTAGCTGGACTGATGAGGACATTTAGGAGAGGAACAGATTCAGAGGAAGACTCTTTTAGCCAGGGTGCCATATAGACATGCCCATCTTGGCTTCCAGAAATCTTTTGCATTCTTTTTCATTCCTTAGCATCTCCAGACTTTGCTACGCTAAAACTTTGCCTTTGAATCATTCTGCTTTGTTGAGGCCACCCTTCTACATCTAGACAGTATTATAATAATTTCACAACAGCAAAGAGCTGAGCCTTCAATTGGGCTATCACTCACTGACATAAAACATTTAATCACAGAAAAGTTAAAAGAAAATATGCAAAGAGGTTTTGCCTTTCCTCCACTTTCAAGTTTCAAAAAAACACGAGCAAACAGTCTCACACTATGCTCTGTCTAACTAGATCTGTATCTCTGGGAGAAAAAAGTCTGATGCAAAATAGGAAAGACATAAATTGAAATAGATAAATAATGCCCAAGAGAATGCTGATTTTATCCTACAACAAATTAATCAAATATTTTCAAGAAATTCAATCAAAAGAAATGTGTGGTTTAAGGTAATATTCCTTTGACCTTTAAGATTCTGAGATTAACAAATACTTCATTAAAAAGTAGAATTAATACCTGAATGCTTATGAGTTTCTAGGTAATCATGTTTTAAACTTTTAAACTAAGGTAACACAAACCAATGGTGAATGTATATATTTTCTCAACAAAAATTCAAACCACACTCTCTAGGTCAATCTCTTCATACCATCCCTATGTCAGATAAAGCCACAAAAACAACACATTATACTATATAGATAGTGGTGAAATAGGAATCATTAAAAAAATTGAAAAAAACAATAAAAAATAATTTTCACAGTAAGATCTCAGTGACTTTTTTTTTCTCTGCTGTTTTTCCAGTTGAGTTATTTTACCTACTTGACGTCATCATATCAAGAAAATAGATTGGGTATTAGGAAAAAAATGCCTTCACTGAAGGGGTTGTCAAACACTGGCACAGGCTGCCCAGGGCAGTGGTGAAGTCATCCCTGGAGGGTTTTTAAAGATGTGTACACTTCAAAAGATGTGCAACACTTGGAGACATGGTTTAGTGGTGGGCTTAGAAGTACTGGGTTAGCTGTTTCATTTCAAAATCTTAGAGGTCTTTTCCAACCTAAATGATTCTAAGACTCTAAATGCATCCATTCAAGTGCAATCACTGTCACTATTCCAAATCCTTTGTTTCAACCATTACACTCAATCTTACCATAGATTCTAAGGCATTAGATTGTGGGGTAGAGCTATCTGGAGATACCTTGTTCCATGCACACTGAAGTTAACAGTTTAACTGAATTTTCATAGCAAATTCTATGGCATACTACTACACAGTTCCATCAGGGAGCCATAAGGAAATCCTAATGTTTGTGAGTTCTCAAATGTAGTATCTGTTGCTTTACTCTCTTTGTTTTCCAGATTTTTCATAAATAACATCTTCGTTCCATCTTCAGTGTTCCATCTTTAAGGTTCTTTTAAACCTTATTGTGTAAGGTTATTGAAGTGCTGTATTCAATTCACTTTGCCCAAATTTTTACTTCTGGCCTAGAAAATTGAAAGCCGGAGCTCTGACACATCAGTCTCACAATCAGCTAAATTAGGCTACTCCAGTTGGTTTAACTGGCAACTTTCAAGCACGCAAATCAAAGCAGCAAGGTTTTAATGGTTTAAACCCTCCAAAGTGGATCATAATACAAAATGTATTGCTCATCAGCTGGCAGAGAAGGCAAGGAATGCCATATGCTTTCAGTTTCATTTGTGTTGTTTATCTTTAATACTAAACCCTAATGCAATACACTTTCTATTACTCTGCCATGTCAATCTTTTTTATGTGCAAGGGGATCAGGAAAACAAGATGATATTGGTTTCAACAGTCACAAGCCAATACAGACTCTATTAATTCAAGGGTAGCTCAGAGCTATGGAGTAGTAAATTACTACTCCATGAATGAATTAGAAAATAAAGTTAACAACACAGTCAAAACACTTGCTTTGATGGCTAGCTGATGGCTTGGAGTTAATGCTTAGACAAACCTGAAAACAAAACAGCAATGGCTCAAAAATATGAATGAGCAACTTGAGTTTTAAAGCATTGGTGCTAGAGTTAAGTTCTAAACATGCAACTAAAGGCTAATCAGTATGTGAGCAAGGGGGTTTCCTGAAAGACAGCACTGCATTCATAGATTTAGGAGGCCACTTTTTCCACTTACAATGGGGAACAAATGACAGTGCCTCAGTACACGTGACAGTAACTCACCACATTGCAAGGCAAGAAGTCAGTATTTATGAAAGCCAAACTCCATCTGATCCATATCCCTACCAGGTTGCTGGTGTTTCCTTTTATCATGCTCAACACACACCAGACAAACATCCAGGCAGAGACAGGCAGCAATGAGCACCTCTGAAAGCAAGTTTCAAAAGGCAAAAGATTTAATTCCAACCACATTATGGATTCTTAACCCTACTCATCTTTGTAATTGACAAAGGTGAAGACACAAACACAGAGGCAACTTTCTGAGGGTCTCTTTGCCCAGAAATAATCCTTTCAGTTGCCAATTTTTTCCTCTCTGTGAGATGGTGGAGGTTACTTCTTGACGACGAAATGTTTCCATGAATATGTACTCTATGGTCACCTTACAGAAGGTGTTACTTTGCTACTTTGCTCCCTTACTCTTGGTACAGAATTCTAAGTACTAGTCTTGATTCTGCTTGGACTGCAATCTCTTTTAGTCCTCTACCTTTCTCTGGAGCTGAACTACCCATTGTAAACAAGAAAGATGCTGTAATATGACATGATAAGAGCTCAGAAATGGCAGATTGCCAGCTGGCTAATGTCCTGAAAACTCTCCAGGAGAATGACAGAAGGTGGCAAGTAGAATTGCTAAAAACAGTCATGGGGGAAAGATAGAAAATGCAGCTTAAGAGAGATGCTGTAGAAACTAAAGTAGGAAACAATATGAATTAGAAAATTTGATGATCACTGGGGAAATGGACACTTAATACTTCATTCAAACTCCAGACTTAGGTATTCATCTTCAATCAGGAAAACAGTAATTGGCTTAAATGGAAACTTTGGTTTAGCTGGTAAGGAAAGGGGAAGAAACTCTGAATCAGATCAAGTTTTGTGTTTCTGGATGATGGAAAACCTTACAGATATGCAGCTGAAATAGGAAAAAGAGAGAAAAAGTAAAGCAGATTTTGCCAAAGAGGAGCACATTATTTATCTTCTACAGAGAATTGAGTCCCTGAAGTCTTAAAACTCTTTGAACACAGTTTCACTGGGATAAGGCCAGAAAAGCAACATAGAATAAAAGAACACAAACAAACCAAAAACCTCACAAAACAAACAAACAAACAAACAAACAAAATGAACCTGGAAGCCATGTATTTTCTAAACTGTCTGTTTCCCTTTAGAAGAAAACTCTTTTTTTATTTCCCTTTAGAAATAAAAACTCAACCTTTCTTCATGTATTGATCAACTCAACAATTATATTTGTTCAGTACTGCTTAATAGTTTCTAAATAAAACAACAACCATAATCTAAGTTTTCTTCTTGGTTAGGAGACACATGTGCAGACAAAGATGACTTTCAAAGCATTTGCTGCAGGTGTCCTAGAGAAGTTAAAGCTTCCTAGGAAAAGTCTTTGCTTTGATGATTTTAAAAAAAAACTTTGGTCTTACTCTCAGAGCTCATGACACATCATTTTCTGCAGGTTTTACAATATTCTCTACTGCTTAGCTTTAAGACCATTACCTAAGAAAGATTTTGCTCCATATAAATGTGCTAAGACACAGATTAAAGTTTAATTAACCAGATTCATGTTTTTCAGTGACCTCCTTGCAGGAACAGCTTATATCATTGTAGAATTATTATAGAATTTTAAAATTAAATTTCAAATACTACATCAGGAATATCATTCTTTCTAAAAAATTATTTTATTCTTAATCTTAAGGTGACATTAGCCAATCCTACCCAGCTGAGAATCCTTGAAAGCTTCTGACTTGCATTAAAAATTGTTATTAAAATTATCTATATTTGAATTAAGTTCACTTTTTGTGAAAACATTTAACTCTTGGTGTAAAAGCTTTGCAGCTGTAGAATTTATCAAGATCCTTGGAAAATATTTAAAAATTAATTGCCTTCACTTGAAAATGTACTTATGGTCTGAATTTTTATAAGTTCAACTTCTGCCCAGACACATCACAGAAGAGCAGAGGTCTGCAAGGATATCTGGATTCCCTAATGCCTGTCTACTAAAGCAGGACTGTATCCCATCAAGTTCTGAATATTGCAAATGATGGTGATTCCACAACCTTTCTTGTCAATTGTTTCAGTGTCCAACATTCATCACATAAAAAGAAAAAAAAAAAGAAAGAAAGAAAAAGAAAAAGAAAAAGAAAAAGAAAAAGAAAAAGAAAAAGAAAAAGAAAAAGAAAAAGAAAAAGAAAAAGAAAAAGAAAAAGAAAAAGAAAAAGAAAAAGAAAAAGAAAAAGAAAAAGAAAAAGGAAAAGGAAAAGGAAAAGGAAAAGGAAAAGGAAAAGAAAAAGAAAAAGGAAAAGAAAAAGGAAAAGGAAAAGAAAAAGGAAAAGAAAAAGAAAAAGAAAAAGAAAAAGAAAAAGAAAAAGAAAAAGAAAAAGAAAAAGAAAAAGAAAAAGAAAAAGAAAAAGAAAAAAGAAAAAGAAAAAGAAAAAGAAAAAGAAAAAGAAAAAGAAAAAGAAAAAGAAAAAGAAAAAGAAAAAGAAAAAGAAAAAGAAAAAGAAAAAGAAAAAGAAAAAGAAAAAGAAAAAGAAAAAGAAAAAGAAAAAGAAAAAGGAAAAGGAAAAGGAAAAGGAAAAGAAAAAGGAAAAGGAAAAGGAAAAGGAAAAGGAAAAGGAAAAGAAAAAGAGTTGTTGTTTTCCTTTATTTAAATGAAATCTCCCATATTTCAATTTGTGGCAGTTGACTCTTGTCCTGTCACTGATCACCACTGTGAGTATCCTGTCTCCACAGGTTGCTATCTCCCACTTGGGATGTAAACTCATTGGTAAGTTGAGCCCTTTCTACTCCAGGTAAACCAATTCCAGCTCTCAGCCTTTTCTAGTATGTCAGATGCTCCACTCCTTAGTCATCTTTCCTGGCCTTATACTGAACTTGTCCATGTCTCTGTTGAACAGAGAAGCCCAGAACTGGACATTGTGTTCCAATTTTAGTCTTACCAGTGTTTTTCCATAGTACATATATATATGTATTTATAAAGCAGACCAAACTGCACACTGATTTATCCATTTTTCATAGAGGTTCACTAAGCTCTCCTGCATTTATCTAACTCAGTTACAAAAGAGCTTCCTTCTCTACTCTCTCAACTGCTCAGCTCTCTCAACTGCTCAGCTGAGCTGAAAAATGTTGTCTGTTGCTTTTAGATGGCACATTTAGATCTCCATTCCTTCTCTAAGACCCCTCATTTAATATCTTTGAGAAATGAATTGCTATTATGCATGAATTCTGCTTTGCTCATTTCAAGAGTTGTGTTCTCTGACATGAGATTTTTAGCCCTGGATGGGCGCAGATGTCGTCTCTACTGTTCTGGCAAAAAACACAGACACTAACAGGTGCTCCATTTTTTTGGCCTTTAAAACAAAGCCAAAAGGGATCAGCATCTTTGGTTTTTTAAAAGTCCCAAATCTTCTATCTCTTTGGTAATCTGCAGCTCTAGTATGCTCAGAGTCTCAACCCTACCACTCTTCTGAAAAAGAAAAGGAGCTGGATAAAGAAACCTCACATGCTTCCAAGGCTAGTCTGTGCTTTGCACACTCATCCCCACTTCAGGAGCCAGCTGTTCTCCAGTCTGCTCTTTGCTGCCATGCACCTACCAGAGCAGCCACCACCTAACTCTGTCCTCAGTATGGGGGGCCTGTACTTACTGCTCACATCTCTGCAACCAATTACCCCTGAACCGTGCTGGCACCTTGAAATGCAGCGAGTTGCCAGGAGTGGAAACCAATACAATTTCAGAATTCCCTCCTCCAGGGAAGTGAAAGAAAAGAGCCTGGCATTAAAGATCTATAACTCAAGTTTTGATTACATACTGCCATGCATCTGTGTGTAGTGACCTAGATATCACTGTGAGCAAATTCTCAACAGGAAGCTAAAGCAAGTTTGGGAATTTTCTTATGTTATCACAGTACAAGAAGCAAAGATAAAATTATATCTGCTTATTCCTTGGTGCATTTTGCAGTTTCCATAAACCCACAGAAGGTGTTGTATATTACTGTCTCTCTCATGAAAGTTCATTATTAATACTAGTTTTTATTTTTCTGATTTACAGAATGCAGAATTATGTTCACACAAATTAAATGTCAGAGTAAATCCTACCTGGTATTGTCATAATTTTGGAATAATTTCTCAGGATAGTTAAGACTATCCCAACCATCATTATTCTTGGATATGTTCAGACAGAGAATGAATACAGACAACTCTTAGAAATATTAGCACTATTTTTTCCCCAGAAGAACCTTCAGTTTTTGTTGGGTTTTGTTTATTTGGTTGGTTTGGTTTTTAATACTACTCATTACTTTCCTAGGATTCTATTGCTTATTAATCCAGTGGTTTTAAACATAAAATTACTAATCTAGCAAAAACATTTTGTCATCTTTCAAAGGATGATCAAAAGAAGCAAAGCAAAAACACTTTATTAATTAAGAGATGCAATTTTTTTTCTTTGCTAATGCAACCTAATCCTTCTTTCCTAAAAGCTATGGCATCCATGGAACAAACAAACTGAATCCTTAATAAATGAATATAAACATATTAAATCTTTTAATAAAACTTTGTTTTTCAGTCTCAGTGGAATTGGGAGTTTCTATCATCCTTTGATGCTTCTGTCAGTGTCTAGATCATTCCCAGTAGGATCTCTGGGCATTTTACATGCCACACACCAAGAGAAGTGGTCTGTATGTACTTCTATCCATGTTAGATCTCATTAACCAGACAAATGCATCTCTTGAAGTCTGAAGCTTAAAAAATGGGGACGTGAGCTTTCAGAGCAGCCCTGGATCATATGCTTTAGTACTGCACCAAGCTTGCTAACACTATGCTGGAGAGCATTGAGAGGATCCCCCTTTCCCATTAAAGTCACTAAGTACCCCTGCTGAGCAGTTTTCTGGGGACAGAAACTGAAACTCTTTTCCAGGCTTTGCAATTTACAGATTCTGAAACATGAATTTTAGCTGTTGTTTCATGATGTTGCCACCTTCCATCTCTCTCTGTCTCTTCAGAAACTTCAATTTGCTTTACTAGGAGAAAAAACTTGTATTGAAGAGAAAAAAAAAAATATCACTACACCACCATATAAATATATGATGAGCCTGCATCTTGTGTGCTGCATGCATCTCTGGTCCTCCCAGCTCAGCAAATTATAAACAAGAGGGAAAAAACAATATTAAATAATTCTGATGAATGATGCAGAACTGCTTCCCAACAAGAAGCCAATCAAAGACTAGAATTCCTCAGCATAGACAAGAGGTGCACAAGATGTACCTGCTGTATATGCACTCACAACACCCTATTCCCTTTCTAAACCAGGTTTTGTAGCATAGCACAGTTTATCTTTTAGAAAATTTTACCTTAGAAATTCTACAAGAGGTTTCTTTGGGGAAATTGAGTGCCGCAGAAAGTTCTGGAAACATTTTCTAATCAAAAGTAAAACCTTGATGTGTAGTGTTTTAAATTCTGATTATATATATATATAAATATATACCATTTAATGAAAACTTAGTTATGTAAACTTTAAGTTCATCATAGAATCAATCAATTATTACTACAGGTTGCACAAAATCTCTGTTTTTTAACATCTTTCTAATCAGTTCATCTTTCTAATGAAGTCACTTAGGGTTTCTATGTAAAAGTCTTAAATTAAGAAAATCAACCTTTCTACCACTTCAGTGTACCAAGGAATGTTATAGTGAGCTATAAAAACTCACTGAATATTAAGGAATTTTTTTTAAGAATCTACTGTGTTATCTTTTAAAAAGAAAAAAAAAAATACCTTTAGACGAATAACATCTTTAGATTTTATTTTACATTTCTATGAATGTGTATATTAATTTTCTCACAAAGTATTTCTGAAAATTAAATGGTATTTACTGAGAAAGAACTGAGTAGCCTGGAGGTAAAATCATAGGGGGAATTAGTAAAAGTAGTACGTGAAGAGAGCTAGTATTACAGACCTATCATTTCCTCACTAGCTTTTTCCAAGCTCATTAGGAAAAATCAACAAAACACAACTGTCTGTAATAATTTTAATGGACATTGACTAAGTTTAATAGAAATTGGTTTAACTGCTTTGAGATAGGGCTAAGTTATAACATTACTTGTGTCTGTATTTTGGGGGAATAAAGTAGCTTCACAATCTATCTAAATCATTACTATTTCCAGAGGGAAGGGGTTGCTTTTGAGCCCAAATACATTGAAACCAGTGCAGAAAGCTAGCCATTTACTAAATACTGTATTACCAGCTTACAAATACATCTGCTGTCTCAGATAGAACAGGTGGTAATAAACAAACCCATCTGCCATCATACACTGCAGGTAAAATTCGTTTACATTTGAGTCTGGGAATTATTAAAATCAGCAGTTATATTTTCAAAGACCTTTTCTCCCACTTAACACAGTATTTAATTTACAAAATGCAGTCATTCATGAGGCCAAAGGAGTGAACAAAAAAGCTCTTTGGGCTGGAAGGTGCTGACTGGACCCCACAGCCCTTCCAGTGCACAGCAAAGCAGAGCTTGGGCTGCCAGGAGCAGCCTGGTGCCAGCTCCATTTCGTTCTTGAAGTGTCATAGACCCTTGCCATAAGATGAAACCTTTCAGAATTATGACTTGTAATGTCAAAAGTCATTAGACTTTTTGTCTAACTTTTCAAACAAATGCAGATTTCTTTTCCCTGACTCAGTCCCTTTGAGCTACACAGTATCTGAAGACTCTCTACAGATAGTTGCTAATGCTGTATGGAATTAAAAATTCCTGTTCAGTGCATAGAGATGCTATTTTGTGGATTCACTATGGCAATATTTTTTCTAAGATTAGTTTTCATACTACACAAGTCCTTCACATAATTATCATAAAAACATAGGAAAATTCATGCAACTACTTCAGAAAAATTCCTGATGTTTCAAGTGTCTGATATGTATGTAACTTTATATGAAAGCTTTACCAATATAAATATTTAATTTAACCTTATTAAATATTTCCAGCATCCAATTATTTTTTCCTTCATCTCTCAAATAATTTTTTCCTGGAAATCTAATTCTGGACACTAAATAATTTTAAATACAGAGCTAACTTGTACAGAATTCTGCATTCTCCAGTTTCTTTGCTCATCTATCAGATTCAAGCATTCTATCCAATCCTTCAGACATGACTGAGAATATCCAACATGAATATTAAAGAAACTGCAAGATCTGACTGCAGTAGCTCAACAAGAACTATTACTCCATGTTATTAGTAAAGAAACTCTACCTCGAGGACATCGGTCTTCACTCATACAAAAGAACAGACCAGGCATATTAATGATCTCTAGACACCAAGCTTTGAAGGATTGCTAGTTTAAAAATTAAAAAATACTACTAAGTTATTTATCCTGTCCCCTTATTTAAGAAAATATCATAATTCATTTCTAGGCAAAGTTAGCCTTTTCCAAAATATTTTATGTTACTAGCAAATAGTTATTAATTAAGATGACAATTCTATGGTCTTGCTTGTTGTCATTATTATGCCAGGTCCTTTTTTGCCATTTGCAAGCCAGAACTCAAGGAGCTGGTGCTTTCAAATGATATTTAGATGCTCTGTCATCTCTCATCCTAACTACAAGTCCCAATCCCTGACACTGGTGGCATTTCCCTGCAGCTGGCACATTTGCATCTCACAACCCTCTATCAGATATTCCTTCTTCATATTATGCTCTCCCACCACCCCTCCATGGCCCTGGTACTTTACTTTCAAAAGGATTTTTCAAATTATCTTCCTTCTTAGTAACAGTCCCTACCTAAAATTTATACTTCTAGATATCTAAAGAACCATCATCACCTTTAATGTTTCAAATCTAAAAACTCTAGATATTACCTATATATATTCTGTTTAATTTAAATATTCTGTTTATGTAAGTATTCTGTTTAATTTTCTCCTGGTAATTCTGGGTAAAATATTTTAGTTGCTTAAACTCAATAAGCTGCTGACTGTTAGACCTAATCAAGGCCTTCCTATTGTTTTAGCATCTGTTTAGTCTCAGCTGCTATTTTTTCCTAGATTCCTCTCCAATGATTCTTTGTACCGTATCTGTCTCTTCCATAAAATCCAACTCACCGAAGCAGCATACTGAAAGAAGTACTGATATCAACCAAATAAACAAAACATAAAAATATAAAAACTTCCTGCATGATCTAGGGGGTTTTAGGAACACTTCCACTTAGTTGCAATTTAGCTGATACACAAAGCAAATGGAATGAATCTCTAAATACACGAGGACAAGAAAATAAGACAAACAGAATGTGAGGAATTATTACTGTATTCTCAAAAACTAATAGCTTTCATCAGGTTTATTTCAGCCCTCTAGAGAAGCACTGCTATGGATAGTAGATAAAAATGAAGTTGATAAAGGAAATGAATAGAGTCTTTTGGAAATGGGGACAGTCTTTCAGGGCTCTGCATTTTTAACACAGGTAGATTAAAATGACATGCCTGACCTTAAATGTAACACTTCACTTTATAGATTGAGTTATTTGTGTTAGACTTGTCAATCAACTCAGGCATGAATATATTTCAGCAGCTGTGAAATTTGATTAAAACTCACTGAAGTCTTTCTTTTTCCTAAAGTCTGAATATATTTAGATGGCCTGCTATCTGTGAAATTTTGATTTTGCTTGTTAATTGTTCATTATTTTTACTGTTAGGGAAACTATTCTTGCTTTGCTTTCAGCTGAAGAGCAGTTAAAATCAGCCCTTTCATATTAAGACTTCCATACCCTAAGGCAATATTTTAGGTGCCTTTTACAGCAAGAATCCTGACTGCACACACTGCTAAATGTTATGCGTAATAGTAAAAAACATAAAATCTTAAAATACTTGCACTGTAAGAAACTAATTACAGGAAACTAATGTGTTTGAAGTTTAAAAATCCAATTCTGTTTAACTGGACTTCTTCCTCAGCTTAAAAAACAGGGATGTCTAGGAAAAAAATGGGGGACAGATGAAAGCATTTAGTAGACCTTTAACATTCTTGTGGACAAAATAACTCAGTCTATCAGGACAGTTACTCATTATTATTACTTTAATATAGAAAATTAATCACTGCTATGAAAATACTCATTGGGCAACTGCTCTTTAAATATTAGGTAAATTGGCTAAACATCAGACAGGCATGAGTTTTATTCACTTCCCACATCTTAGAAAAATTGTGATATCACTAAGATAATCCTATCTCTTTGCAGCAACAAGAAAGCTGTAGGGCTTTCAGTCCTGATTTTTAGCCCCCCTCCAATCTTCAAAAGGAGATTTCAAAGTTGCAAAAGTGTTTCAAAAAGGAGTTTCACAGGTGCAAATGGCAGTGAAGGTGTTTTATGATGAATTTAGTGTTATGAGTCTGATCTCAGACAGGTCTGTGTTCATATTACTGATGCAGAATTCTTACTATTAAATGACAACACTTGAACTCATTATCTGCATCTCCAAACTAGGAAGACTGGGTTTAAAAGTCTTTTGCTACTTACACCTCTTTAAAGTAATTTCAATACCTGCAATATTCTTTTTATCATAGCCTTCAGGGTACAAAGACAAAAAATATCTAATCCTTCTGTCATCAGAGATTTTTAATAGCAGCATGTAATTATTTTAGTGCATTTATAGAGAGAAATGTTACAGTTGCCTAAAAGAATTATAATATAGGGTGTGTATAGTAGATGATGTGCATGCATCATCTCCACATGTATAACTAAATTAATTTGAAGCTGCATGGCCAGTTTTCCCTCCCTCCTGTAGCCAGCAGTTTGAATTGAACAAAATTATTGAAATAAGAATTTTAATTCCAATGTTCTCACCTAAGTTAGAGATAATTTGATGCTTTTTATGTTTGTCAGTGCAACATGCAACCTCCCATTTTACAGATAAATTTTGTTTCTGCAATGCTCTACCACTTTTGCCTCAGAAACCTAAGGTAATATCTCTGTTTTTTATAATTTTTAAGTTGGCAGAGAATTTTTGGAAATATTATGCATAAATTCTATGTAACCTCCCAGAACTAGTGTTGAAGATAAACTTTCCTCCCCAGGAAACGATCTTCTCTGTGCTTATAAAGAGTAGAAATATTCCCAGAACTCGGTTTGAGAGTTGTATCCTTTCTTCTGTCTTTTCAGAAGATGAGTGTTTTAAAGAACAGTCAGGTGACAATGGACACACAATTAACACCGAGAGTGGTTTCAAGCATCAGCACTTCATTAATCCCCAGTACAACCTTTTGTACCCTTTCCTTATGCCTAACATCTGTGTGCCCTTTCACCCATTTGTGATTTATCAATACACATCAACATTCTGTGCTTCTTTTTCCTTCAGTGCTGGTCACCTGTCCTGCACATCTGCACCACGCTGGGGATGAGGCTCAGCCACAGCCCCATTCCCCATGTCTCATAATGTTTTCTCCTACAGACAGGCATTTGGCCAATAATAAAAAGAGAAGACTTAGATGACTATGCAGTTTTATCAGTGGTAATTCCACCTGTAGGAGGATTTCTGTATAAAATTGTTATAAATAGTTCTGGCCTCTGATTTCAGCATGCTGTGTATCACTGAATATGATGGGTTACACTGTTTTTCCTTCAAGGTTATTTGCAGAACTGTTTCTTCTATACAAGATCTTGTTTTCTATTCCTCAGAGTAGGAACAAATCCCAGTAATGCAGACCAGTTCTTTCCAGGGACCAGGATATTCTGGAAGATCTTTGGGCAACAAGGTTTAAACAATGGGAAAACCTCCATAGTTGTCACAATTCCCACTGACATACTAAATGCAGGCACTCTGAAGCCTAACCTGGCAAAAAAGCCCCAAAAAACCCAACAAAAATCAAACAAAACAAACAAACAAATAAAATCCAACAAAATCAAACAACCCCCTCCTAAAATGCTAAGACATCCCCCCCCCCCAAAAAAAAATCCCAAAAACAAAAAAAAACAAACCCCTGAAAAAACCGAACCATCAAAAAACCAAAACAAACTGAAAATAAAAACCTCAAGAGAAACAAAACTTTACAAGTTTTAAAGTTGGGGATTTATCACTATTACATTTATACCCACAGGCAGGTAACTTCACTTTCAAAGCCTTAGTTGGGGAAATTACAAGCATTCCCAATAATAAACAGGTCAAAATGGAGAGCTTTAAGAGGCTCATTGTTCATACACACTCTTGTGGCATTTGTAAGCTGTGGATAGTTGGGGTTCCCCAAGCATTCACTGTGTTCCTGCTCCAAGTTATTTTTATAAAGCAAAGTCAGACATGCCTTTTATGAACACGGCATTGTTACAGGGATAAAAGCAAATAGTACCACTTTTAATAGAAATATCACCCATTCATTCAGGAATGCATAAGAATAATAGCTAAGCTGTTATAAAGATCATAAGTATATTGTTAATTTGGCAGCTGACAGGGCATTTTAATGCATTCCATGTGTTTTCCCTTCCTTTTAATTGTTTGATGAATGCACAACATAGATTCTACTGCTAAAAGCTGTATTTTCTATTTCCTTTAGATTACCAGAGGCTGAGCAATGTATGAAACATGTTAATATTTCTGTCCCTTACTCATGACTTGATAGAGGAGGATGAATATGTTTTCCTACTTAAATTAGAAAGATGGCCAAGATTGTCAGCAGGAACTTGACTGGTTTGCAAAACAAACGTGCCCAATTTGTGTGTTTATGAGACACACTGTAAAAGCTCTGTGAGATTAAATACCAGTGTGTCATTGGAGAACACAGGCAAAATATAAATATACCATCAATGCAGAGATTAACATTCTTCAGAGAGCACCATCTAATTCAGAAAGGTCTGAATGTTCTTCTCCAAACTGTAGTAACAGTGTCAGTGAAGAATATTACCCCCAGAGAGATTTCTCATGGCAGTTTTAGATTGACTAACATCCTGAAATATTCTTTTCTTTAATCTTTGAGCTGAAGAAATGTAAACCTTTCTTATTCTGGATGTGATAAAAGGCAAGTAGAAGTTATTTTGGATGAGGAAATCTTTGTTCTAAAGGTTGGGAAACAAAATGAAACTGCAATGAAGTTCACTATTTCACATCCACATAGCCACTCTCATTTATTGCAGCACTCTAAGACAGCCATAACAATAACTCAAGCAAGGCTTGTTATGGACAAACCTCCTCTCTTCCCTGTGACCTCTACAGAACCTGCTATAGTCAAGGCTGTCGTGACTTACACATCAGGAAATCTACTTCTGATTGATTCTGATCAGGCACAGGGACAAATGCAGAGGGAATGTGTGTGGTGGTGGGAAGTTACATGGGAATGCACTGTCAGGGAGCACTGATCTAAGGCAACACAGATTGTGTGCCAAGATGCTGAAAGAACATGCTTTATTTGGAGTAGAAATATACAATATTAATAAACATTTTAAGTCCTTTTTCTTCCTAAACCAGCACGCCTTGGCATATAAACACCAGTCCAGGCTTCTTATATTTCTGTTAACTCAGAAGTGATCTATACAAAACAATAAGCCCTTCATAAGCAATTGAGAAAAAGTTTAAGCAAGTCTAAGCTTGTCAAGTGGAAAGTGCTGAAGGAAAAGTACTAGTTACAAATAATTTCTCTTGATTTGCATTTGAAATTCATCTTTAATATGCTGAAATGAATCAGGGCAGAAAGGGTTCATAAAACATGGTGGTGCTAAATGCTCTATATGAAAAGTAAACACCAAGAATTTTCTTTGTGTATCTCAGTGAAACTTCTAATCAATTAGTTGGACTGTACATGCTTGCAGCCAATTTACATGTATTTCTGAATCAAAGAAACTTTTGGAAAATACACCAGAAACACAATTAAAAGTTACAGGAACAAAATAAGTAAATCACAATTAATTACCTTCTTACTCCTGGGCTGCATATCAGTATCTAGAAACAATTGCTTTAGTTCAATTACTGATAGTTTAAGTTCTAAGAATTTTTAATATTATGCTTATAACATTCTTCTTATATTTTATAGCAATAAAACCCAGTTATTTTAAACAATCTGGGGGAAGATTCAAACTAATCATGACTAGCAATGTTTTGGGCTGTGTAGCAATGCAGCTTGGCCATGATGTGCTCCAGCTGAACTGTCTGTAGAGTTTTTTTATCAGACTCTCTGAAATTTCCCAAGGCTGCTGAGACATAAGCTATTCTAAAAATAAAAAAGAAGAGGCTGATAAACAAGAAATCAGGACCACAAGAGCCAGGTGACAGAGGGTGGTTGAACACCTGGACTGTAACCAGGCCTGTGCCCCGAGGGGTGTGTACAGAGTGCACAGGGGCACCAATGAAAAGATGTGTGATTGTGTGAACAGTAGTTTTAGAATGTATAAATAAGTGTATAATGTAAACAATAAAGAGCTTCTGCAAAATCATATTGGTTTGTTGTTCAGAGGCCCTGAGCTCCTGCAGGGCTGATTCTTAGATGAATGAAGACAGAGAAATTGGTGGACTACTTATCCTGGCTCATAAAAAGAGAATTGCTCTATTCCTTTCTCTTCACTGTACACAGAAGTAGAACCATCTCATTATGTGAGGTGTGTGAATCCCACACAGCAGTACAAGAGATTCAGATTGGTTGTGCACATGAAACACATCAGCTGTGATCACTGCTCTGCTACCGTGGTTCTAAATTAGACATTATGCTGTAAAGGTATTGCATTAATAAAGGTACCACTTGCTAGAATGCATGAAATAGAAGTCTTTTTTAATCCCTCAGAGAGGGAAAGGAATACAGGGATTGAATTGAAGCCTTTAGAAAAATTAAAATGTGTTAAGCCACAGACATGAAGTAAGAGTGTAAGTTTTAGTTTTAAGTAAGTAGAGATATATCTTAAGTACCTTAGGAGACTGTGTTAGCTAGTAAAAAGCCCTAAAGCCTAGTTTAAAGTTCAGGAGTGTTACCCTTTACAGAATTTACTTACCTCTAGACATAACAAAAACACCGCTTGCATATCTAGGTAGAACAGATAGGACTATTCACATAAATAGATAAAGCTATACATGTAAATTTTAAGTAAGGACTGACACTACTTTTGTACATTAGAATTAAACTCAAATTGATGTAGACAGAATGTTTTAGAATCATGTTTTTAGCTGATTGGATGATTTATGAATAAAATCCCCCTGTACTGGGGTGACACAACACCACACAAGAAAGAAGGAAAGAAGAAAAAAGGGAGCTGCTGCTGTGGCTGCTGCTGTGGCTGCTCAGAGGAAGCTTCTGCTGCTCAGAACATCAGGACTTTATGCCAGGAAGCTGCTGCTGCTCAAAATATCAGGACTCTATTCCAGAAAGCTTTTAGCATGGACTTTAATACTCTGAACTCTTTGCCTTCGAGACTGATGCATTCATACAATAAACAACTTTACAGCAACCAACAATTGCTCTTGTCTCTTTGAGACCCAAGACCCACAAAAAACTCGACAACCATTAACAGTCAGGCAATGCAAGAATAGTCCAGAATTTCTGTTGTGGAGGATAACAAGCTTAGAAGGAGCATTGATACCCATTTAGGCACTTAGAGGCAGATGGAACTGTCTTGCCATCTCATGAGATATTAGAATATGGACACCCAAAATCCTGTTAACAATATCTGTTAACTTAGTTGCAAAGAATGTGCATCTGTAATAAATTATTTTCTAAATCAAATAGCTTCCAGCACACCTTTTATTACTGTTGATTTGAAAGGCTGACAACTCAGTTTTTTCAACCAAAGCAACAAACAACAAAGTGCCTTCTCACCTGCCAAAGATTTAAAGGTCTCAATAGATCAAACATCTATCCTTTTATTGGGATACAAAGCTTCAACTTGTACATACATGACACCAAATATAATGACAACTACAAACATTTTTTAAAAACTATTATTCAGACTTAAAGGTATTTGGATGCAGTTTGAGTTTTCTTACCAATTCCTCTATTTTCTTTGTGAAACAGGCTCTCTGATGAGTTTAGCAGTTGTTACTAATGATGCACATGTGTGTGAGAAGATAAATGGGCATGGTTAATTATGCAATATCTGGTGAGATTAATGTTGTATATGTATTATCCACATGTATCACTGAGAAAGACAATTTTATACACGAGACCAAGCAAATGATTAAGATGAATTATCAGATCACTGAAGCTCATTTTACCAGTCATTACAATGGGCTCTGTCTGGCAATTTCAGCAATTTAGGTTAACATGTACCTCTTTTCTCAAGCTGTTTTGAGGGGTAATTCAAGAGCAGAAAGGCTCAATCTTTACTGTCAGATAGATGATGTTAGAGGGGAAAGTTATCATTACAAACTATCTCCAGTGTACAGGTTATCCTTCATTTTACAGTGTTTTTTTTAGGGTGAAGCAATTAAATGTCTCCACACTAGAGCAGGTAAGGCTATCACCTTCTGGCTAAATACAGTCACACAGTTAAATTAATCTAGGTATAAAGAATATTCATCAATATCATGAAAAAGAGCTGGCAAACTTGCACTATTAGATTTACTACATCTGCTAGCAGATGCTTACTACTAGTTACTCCAGAAACTTTCATTCTAAATGAATGATTTGATTTTACTGTCACCAACACTGTCAACAAGCCTTACAATTCTCTCCTTTTAAAACAAAGGCTCAAAGGCATGCAGTGGTATTCATGCTGGAAGCTACAAATCCAGGACAGGTGAAATTTTGCCATTGTGCTATTACTTCTGTGCTGTTGGTTATTCAGTGTTGACCTCTATGCTTTCTAGCAGTGATGAAGAAACACATTTTTAATTTATGTTTAAGCAAATCATTACAAATTGACAGTAGCAGTCACATCTGATATATTTTTTAAAATGGACCCAATTGGCTCCTGCACATCTGCCACAAATGCAGCAGGCAAACGTAATGGCATCTTTATTGCCCACAAGACAAAATGTCTGGATTAAGTTTTTATTTCTATATTGAAATTAATCTGCAATCACTGCAGATTGAGTTTACATTAAGAAAAAGATTGAAGAAGTCTGTCTTGCATCTGGAATAGAAGCTTTGTAATGACACTCAACTCTTGTGGGAATTTTTTCTGCAATTTAGCACTATTCCCTGGAAGCTCTGTTTTCTGAACAAATATGTTTAACTCTTTCTGGAGAATTTTTCACATGTTTCTTCCTAGAAATCACTGTCACCTAAGTGCTACTGGAGTATACTGAATGTCCAAAATAAGCCTGGAAATTCAAACTTGATTATATATCATGGGCACAGTAAGAATTCAGCAGTGAGAGGGTGTTAAGGGACTTGCTCATGTATTGCTTGACCTAGATAAAATGGTGACATTCTAAATGCCTGTAACATATTTCTATTTGAAGGACCTTTACAAATTTAAGGAGATGGGAAAAAAAAGAGGTGTTTAAAAGACCAATATATTAAAAATTAGGCTGTTGTAAAAACATTTTTGGAAATGTTAATCCTTTTCATGCAGTAAGTTGTAGCTATACTATAAAATTTGTGGGCTTTACAATATCCCTTGAAGAGTAATATAAGCAGATGGTTGATGTTTTTTACTGGCAATCTCTTCTATTTGCATTTCCAATAAAATAAAAAATGAAACCTTTCCTGGCCTGTGATGTTATGATGATACAGACAACTGAACTGTTCTGTGACATAACCATTTAATAAAGCTTCTTATAAACTGTACTTTTAAAATGTAGATGAACACCTCCATCTACTAATGGAGATTCCATTCATATTTCATGTAACTAAAGCATAAGAGTGAATCATTACTTCTCTCTGATGCATTTTTGTATGGGTGCAAGAGAAAATTAAGAAAAAAATGTCTGGTGAAAGCACAATGAAATTTCATTTTTCTGTGAAATGTGTGGCCAGTGTGGAATTAGACTATGATCAAGCCATGTATTTCTCAGAAACCCTGAAGAGTTTTTCAGCACCTGGAGGTGTTCAGGCCATCACCTTGTCAAGGTCCCAACATGTTCTGGTTAACTAAAATCCCAAAAGATGCCGACACTTCCTGCAGTCCTCTGTTCTGTCCTGATTGCAGTGTTCTCTCTGCTGGTGCTCTGTTCCTCCTTGACAATGGACAGGAATTTCAAACCCCAGGCACCAACAGATGCACCAAGCTGCCGACCACTCTTGAGCCAATTCAACACTCACACACTTAAGCCTAACACCAGTAGCCTTTATGAACATATTTACAGTATGACTCAGCAGCATCACTGAGGTCTCCTGCATGGTGGGGATATTAGTTCACAGTTAGAGATAATCCACTTTGGTAGACAATCTGTCCTATTCTCATTTAAAAGTGATAATTAAATGCCGTTTTTTCTTACTGGCCATGCAGGATGTTGTTATTCCTATGACCCTTTGGATACTGAATTTTTAGTGAAGAATACAACAAGGCAGCTCTCAGGGCTTCACACAGCATGAATTAAGAGGGTTTTGGTATGTCTTTGCTGCTCCAACTGGCTTCTTTTTATCTTAGCTTCTATAATCAGATTTGGGGGCTATTTTCCCATTATCTCACAAAGGTGTTTTAAGGTTTAATAAAATAGAAATTGTTAAATATTTTCAGCCTGTTGAATGAAAAACACTAAAAACCATAAAAACCACAAAAGCTGAGTATTAGCAGCTGAGACTCCCATTCTTAGCACTTGCTATATTGAAGAAAGACCAGCAGTACTCGTGATACGCAATTCTCTTCTCTTGCTGCAAGGATCATAATTGCTCTGCTAGTTTAGCACTTCATGGCTATTTTGAATTCCTCTTCATTTTTATGTACAATGTGAAATTAATAATACTCTAAAATAATCACAGTCTAAAAGATGTAAGCATGTCAAAAAGTTTAGCACTGGTTTAATGTCGTCTACTCTGAGCTAACATGATTCAGAATTATGTAAATTTAGAGACTAGAGAGATAGAGAGATAGACAGCCCTCTAATCCTGCAGTGGGAAAACCAAAACAAAACAGTATTATTGACATTAATGAGATCAGCAGAAAATTCATCTGTTGGTCACGATTTGAACATTTGAAGACCAGACTTGTGACAGTTTAGAGAAAACAATGATTTCCTTTCATTTCCCTCTGACATTTCCTATTGAATTACATACTTTCCTGTGTTGTTTCATGTTGCAAGGAATAGTGGTCACCCAGACAGATAATGTTTCCTTTCCTCTCTAGAGGGGCATAAGATTTACACATCCTATAAAGGATCACATCAGAACATTGAAATGCTTTTAAAATTACATTCTTCACTTTTCTGTAAATGTATTTCTTTGACTGTGTATCCTACAACATAAAGTATATTTATAGAATCCAAAGTGGCATACATTAGGATGTTTTTCAACAAAAAAAATAAAGGATAAAAGCAGAACACTACTTCTTAAGTATTTTGAACTTTCAGGCATCACCAAAAATAGAGACTTTTTTTTTTTCTACTCATTTTTCAAAGTATCAGACTATGCCTTTATTTTTTTCCTGTTTGGCTGATAAAATAAAAATAAAATAAGTGCTGCACCTCATGTATATCCCTGCATATAGTTACAGAACAGCTGTCAAAGGCTCTGTGCACCTCTGAAAAGGTGATGAAGCTCCACTTCTCAAAATGACAGTTTGTTGCCAAAGACACTTCAATGTTTTCTATCTTTTCCTCTGTATGAAAGTCATTGTTGAGATATCAGCTATAAATAGAGTTTTCTTTGTATGCTAGGTGCTTTCCTCTCATCCTTTCTTCCTCCCTCTGACTCTGCCCACTGAATAAGCACTTTGGTGAAGCAATTCAGAAGCTCAGTGAAATCAAACATTCTCCTGTCTCTCCATTTCTTTTAAAAAATAATGAGGGCCAGTTGCAATTTTGTAATGTTTTCATCTACTGTGATAAGCCAGCATTGTTTTTTAAATATTTTCTTGTGTGACAGCTGATTGTCTATATTTGGGATGTTTCAAGCATGAGTTTTAGGCTTATGATTACTTAATTATAATTTTATTCCTCTAGAAGTTAATGCTAAAATTACTTTTTTATTAAAAAACCCCAAAACATTAGGCATTCTGGTAGTGACAAATATCACCCAAATAGGCCAGACCCTGTTTGAATGGTTTTTCAGTCCAAGACTCATAATCTCCCGAGATCCCATTTTACCTTAGTAGTTTTTCATTCCTTCACAAAAAGAAAAAAAATAAAAATTTCATTTGGAAAACAAGATAGTGTCAAGACACGGAGAAAAGAGGTATGTCGTGTCAAAATAGTGCAGGTAAACTAATGGTAGTCTTCCACTCACCCTGAAAACAGCAGAAATCAAACTCAGACATTGCTGCTGCTGCAGAAACCTCCCAGCAAAGAGGATTGAAGACTGAAAATCGCCACTCACACACAGTAATGACCTCTGAAATTTTAAAAGCTTAAACTAAATATTGAAAGGACATCAGTTTAGAATGTTCATGGGTCTGATAATTATATTTAAAGAGCTTCCCTCATAGCAAGACATAAAAGCACACGAAAGCTCTCAATACATTGCTGGCTGCAAAACAACTTTCATTACAATCATTAGTATGTTTCCCACATAATGTGACTTGGAAAACTGATAGACAACCTTAATCGAGTGCACATCTACATCATTGAATATTTAATGCTAAAAACTAGGAGAGGGAAATCTTAGGCAGCAAAACTTGTATAACATTAAACACTGTTAGACAAGACATTTTTCCTCTTTCTGCTGTCACAGATAATAAAAGTCTGCCATGACATCCTGAAGACAAGAGTTTAAGATCAGAGTAAACATCCCCCCTTCACCCCATTCAACAGTCTCCTGTGACCACTCAGTTTGAAAATGTTACATTCTGGTATATTATCTGAGGAACAAAAATACTTTATCTGGGCATACTGCTTTTATTCAACACCCAGAACAATCTATGTCTATTCCTTTAAGCTCCTTTGGATGTGAAAAAATATGGTTACATAAATCTCTGTAATCCTGAGGGGAGGATAGCATATAAAGAGTTTACTGGCATTAGGATTAAGTCTAGTGTATTACAGTGCAATCTTTAATCTCCTAAAATCTACCTCACCATTCCAAGCTGTTCTGTGCGAGTAGATGAAGCTTTGGAAATAGGACACAGCTGGCAAAAGTGATAGATGGAAGGGGAAGGGGAAGGGGAAGGGGAAGGGGAAGGGGAAGGGGAAGGGGAAGGGGAAGGGGAAGGGGAAGGGGAAGGGGAAGGGGAAGGGGAAAGGATTGGTAAAACTGTTAATGGGCTAATTTTACGCAGTGACATGCATAACAGTATTTTTATTAATTAAGAAATTACAGAAGTTGTATGAAGCTCTGAATTTCTGAAGTAAAACAAATTAGGAGAAAAAAAAATCATCCAAGTTTGGAAAAAGGGAATATTCAAACATGGACCAAAACCATCTAAAACCACTTTACAAGATAGAAAAGTCTTGTTTGGTTCTGAGACTCCCTTGTCCAAATGAATAAATTCTTCTCAAGTAACAAAAAAGGATACAACTGCATGCCAAAATGGAATTTTTGCTCTCTTTAGATAAAAGTTTATGGAATGAAAGCAGTGCTGAAGCCATGTATTACTCAAGAGAAAAATGTAGGAATAGGCATATTTCTAAAGAATACTACAGTTCTCTTTGGACTTGTGATTTCCCATGCAAAGGTTCCTGTTGAGGTACCTGTGGCCTCTGCTGAATTTAAAGGTTCAAAAGGCCAAAAGCAGTGCAGCTCAGCAAGTAATGCACAGCTTCAGAGCACTGATCCCCAGCTCTGCAGCCACAGCTGAGGGGTTTTACTGCATAAGTCTCAGTTTCTTTTGACTCTGGTAAATTCAGGAAAGCTTACAACAAAATGTAAACATTTACTTAAGGGCTATTGTACCAATGATAGTTAAATATGTGATTAAATGATAACTGATGATAACTTAGATAGTAAATACAGATTACACACTTGTGCTGTATTTGGAAAAGACAAATTTCCTTGCTCCTCCACTGTGGCTGCAATCCCAAGGCACAGGAGCATCACACAATGAAACAAAAAACAATGAAGCAAATTTTTCCACTTCTGTTCTGAAGTGATACTTAAAATTTAAACCTCAAATCACTGTTTTTGAAAGTTACAAGTGTCAGTGCAACAAATCATTAGACACAAGCACAAACCTCTGTATCTACCTGCCAGCACAGTCTATTTTTTATTTTCCACCCACTTCTTTTTCTTTTAAATGGAGATGCCAACTTTTCTGTATCTCAGATTGTTCAACCTGCCTTGTCTAAGCATTAAATACACTAAAGTTCTGACTAAAGATGAGCAATAATACACAGAAATATGTTTATCTGGTAAATTTATGCAAACAATTCTGCATATAACTAGTATTTATCAGCATTTCAACTGTTAGGTAAGTTAAGTTTTACGTATTTCCAGCACTGAAGAGAAATATGAGCAGGAATTAATCATGGTACTGCAGAATCTAGAAGACAGTACAGTAATAGCATTTTTTTCTTATTTAGTAGTTTGTATTTCCAAAGCACCATACAATCATGAACAAATTAATCTAGGGCTTACACTGAATTTTCCTGATAAGGATATTAAAAGCCTTTAGCAAATGTTTAATTGAAATAATTGCTGCACATTAATTCCAAAAACTTGTTTTAGTATCCTAGAGATTTAGCAAACACCTAATGAGTGAACTCAATATGCCCCAGTGCACAGAATTGTGTGTGTGCTCTTCTTGAGTCTCAACAAGCAAGAAAATGCTTTGAAATGACATCTTATAAGCAAAGGAAGAGCACATTAACAGAAGGAATCTAATGCTACACTGTGTCATGGAGCATGAGCAGAAGCCAGTCTTTAACATTGTTTTTAGCTGACAGTATAGTTGTCCATGGAGAAAAAAAATCACTTTGTCATTTCAGTAATTCTGAATTTGACTCCCAAATCCAAATGTTTTCCCTTTTTAAAGCAGAAGTATGACTGTCACATATTTTCCCCCTCCAAGCCAGTAATTTAATTGCGGTAACTTAGTTAAAACCTGTCAAAAAATGCACTGTGATGAAACCAAGGGGTTTCTTAGGAAATTATTATTATTAGGACAATCAGCAGTAGAGGATCTGGAATATTTTGAGAGGGGAAGAAAAGGGAAGGCTTTTAATAGTTGATAGAGGAGGAGCTAGAAGAGTAGGAGAGTCAATGACCATTTTCATGGAAAGAAGGTGGAAGGGAAGTATATTATATTCTTAGAGGGAGGTTTCCTGCAGTTGCAAGCTTAAAGCTCTTTGGAGATCCACCTGTTAAGCCTACTCATGCAATATTTTGCTGTCTCTAACACATTCTCTGAATTATATTTCTGACAGGGTCTCTTCAGGAAAGCATCTGTGCTTTCACATGAAAGAAAAAATTGACAATTATTTTTCTTATATGTAGATAGCACGCTGAATTTCAATTTAACATCAATTCCTCCTTGAATAAATGTACAGGAACAATAAGTATGCCAAGAAAAAAACTGAAACTGCTTAGACACTAAGTGAAATAAAAATTATTCCTAACAGAACAGCAGAACTTACCCAGCAGATATAAAGTGGATTCATTTCTCTCAATGGATATACAAATGCAAATGTTTGCCTTAGTTCTAAAGACATGAACATTAAGTTACACTGCCTTGTATTATGTTGTTTCTGTGCTAAATATTGTCAGAGAAAGTATTTGTCATCAACTCAAATGAAACTCAAATTTCTTTAAAATATTTAGCATATATAAAATTGACTGATTTCACTAAGCAGAGTTTTAAAATCCATGAGTAATTTTATTTTCAACATCTTCATGAAAGGAGGGAAAGGTAAAAAACTCATATATTCACATTCATAAAACACTACACCACAGGAGAGTTAAAACTGAATAAATTGTGAACAAATGTTGAATTAGGGGGTGGGGTTAAAGCAACTTCACATTAGTGAAATATCCTATGGTGACTTACATCATTGATTCTCTGTCAACATCATGTTAGTTCTTTTTTAAATTAGTTCTGTGGCTTGACCTTGAAAAGATTGTGGTGCAGAGTCCACAGGTTCATTCTAATTGCAGTTTTTCCTGGTGGACTTAACCATGCCAACCTGTCACTCATCAAGACCATTTGTCTGTGAACAGACTTAATTAAACACCTCAAATCCAATTTCTCTGATCCTTTCCACTATTAAAAAACCCACATGTGCTCCATGAGCTATTAAAAGTTTTCTAAAAAATTCTAAAAATTTTTTTAGAGTTTTAAAGGAAAAACTGAAAATCCTCATTGGCATTACTCTCTACTGTTGAAGAAAGGCAGAATTCAAAACCCAAGATTACTAATTAGGATGGGAAAATAAAATATTTCTAGAGACAACAAAGAATTTGCTAACTCCTAAACATACAGTAGAAGATTGAAGAATGATTCAAAGCACCTATGCAACTTTTCACTTTTCTTTTTTTTTACTCATCTCCTTCATATAAGATCTTCAACATGCTGTACAGGCTTGACTTGAATATGAATTTTAATTTATCTTGCTTCAGGTTTAAACAGGTAACTGCATTACTTTCTGTGAAAGAGGTATTTTCAGCTTCGTTTTTTTATGATTTAAATAGCCAGCACACTGGTAGAAACAGTGTAAGTGAAAATACCTCAAATATAAATGTGTAGTTTCATAAAAATTATTGACAAGGTGCTTTTGCTTTCTATTCTTAATAAATTTTCTTAACAAATTTTAACTTTATTTATAAAATTGTTTCCAAATTACATTTAGCCATGTCTCATCTTGTAATTGCATCCCAAAGTATTTTTTTTTAAAAAAATAAGTAATCTCACAGTTTTGTAGAAGATTATTCTGCATTTGATAGGTATTCACTGCACCATCAAGTACAGTCTTTAACGTATATTGCTGAGAGTTATAATTTAAAAGTATTTCTTAAAAATTAATTTATGAATAATTGATATCTCTTACATTGGGAAATATTTAGAAATGCTATCCCTATAACAGCTTTCATGAAAGAAAAATTAGTGGTTATGGCTGATTTTATTGTTGCAAAGTCTTTAATGCCTGGTGAGGTAATTCTCTCTTCTTGCTTTCAATTATGTATTTTCCAGTATTTTATGGCTGCACCAAGAATACTCAGTCTGTGCAGCCATGTTTGAAAAGGAATTCCTACATTACAGATACTTAGCAGGCTGAGTAGTATTTTACCACTCTAATTAAGGTTGCAGTAATATGCACTAAATAAATCCTCAGCACAACCTCTAAATTTGAACTATACTATGAAAATATCTCTGAATTCAAACCATTCCCAAGCACAGAAACTGCTTTTTATTTTATAGCTTTATCAATCTCGAGTTTGGGAATACAAAGTTTGTGTCATAAAGACATTTAGAAAAGAAAGGCACTGAGGTTTCAGTGAGCTTCTAAAGCAGTGTTCAAATATTGCCTCAATGGGTTCTGTCATTAGAATTTAGATCCTTCATGCTAAAAAACCTAGAGGGTTTTTTTCATGTTTGGTGCAACAAATTATGTGAGCTGCCTTCAAATGCAATAGTAATCAATCTAGGAAAGACACATATACCCAAGACAGTGCATGTGTCTAATCTGTGTACTTCCAGTCTTGATAATTCTCTTTTGTTGAGTTTGTATTACCTCCAAGAAATATAAAGTAACATGACAGTGTCAAATAAAGCAAACTAATGTAACATGATTGATCTCTGGTGTCAGGACAGCCAGAGTCATCCCTGTGTCATTCCTAGGACCAGACAAGAGACATTTCCTTTAACACTCAATAACATATTGTATCTCTACAGCTGCTATAATTTTACATCATACAAATGCACACATTAGCTTTTTATAATACTGGTAAATCTTCCTGCATACAAAGGTTTTATGACCCACACATCACTGGAATTGGAAGAAGAAAAAAATGGTTTTTTCTCAATACAAATCTTTTATATAAATGAAAACCACTGCCTGAAAAAAGGGAGCAGAAGTGCTCGAATCAGTACAGATTCAAAGTACTACTGGAGGTGATGGCTCTGCTGCACACATGCAATGCAGCTTATCTGATACTGAGAAAGACTGAACATTCTTATATCAGATATGCTCTCTGGACAGAGAGACACATCCCTGAATTTGAAGGCTAAAAATATCTATGCTGAAAGTGTGAGTCCATTCTCTCTTGTGGTGACTATCACTCTTACTATTCATTTCTCCCATTCTTTAAACTCTATTTTACATCACACTGATGTACATGTGAGCAGCATCACTGATATAAATTGAATTAATCAGTATTCAGCCTGATATGCTTGGTGGTAGTACTTTATTTTTCTGACTGTTCTAGTTTATCACACTTCCACACATCAGTTCTCATTTGGAGGGAAGTGTAATAATGAGCAGAATCTTAAAAATTGTATCTGTTTGGCAAGACTTACAAACCAGATATGTGCTATGACAATGCTCCTGTCTTGCATAATTAAAGAAACAAAAGTACCCTGAGTCAGAGCACCTGTCCTTGTGGCTGCTCTGGTGTCTGTGACAGGTTCAGTGGGTGAAGCTGTCACAGGAGCAGAGAACACTGGCTGCTTTCTGTGGGCCTCTCCCCCAGAATTGTCCCAAAATCCACAACTGTAGGACTGGGGTTATTAGTGGGTACACATTGTCCTAGTGCTTTCAGCACTTTCAGGGATGAAAAAGCCCCATATAATACCAGCCAAACAGCCAGACACTGTATTGGTCTGTTGTTTGTTCTCATTATAACTCCTGCTCTGCCAGTGTTAGCTCTTTACAGACATTCAGAGACATCCTTGCAAAGAGAGGACGCCTCCCCAGCACAGTCCAATGTGATCGGACATGCCCAGACTGCAAGGGGGTCATTCACACCAGGGATGTGGGTGATGAGTTGCCTGTGAGCACTGGGAAAGGCTCAGGTAATTGGCATGTGCTGAACCCCAGTGGTGCCTGGCAGAGCCAGTGGCAGCTGGGTTAGGAAGAGCCAGATAAACTCCACTTTGAGGAGGAGATTTACTAATGTGATCGTTTTTGTTCTCACATGTTGCTGCCAGAGTTGGTGCTCAGCAATTACCTCCTTTACCTTATAATTCCATATCTTTTAAGCTCATCCTGACTCAGAAGATTCATTGCTCCTCTCTCAGACATAGCATTAATAATAAAAACAGCAGTATAATATTTGAAAATATCAAAACAGCAAAGAAAGGAGAGAAAAATCAATTTATAGATAAATGATGATTGATTCAGTAAGTGTGAGGTCCCAAGCTTGCAAAAATAAGTCCCAGTTCAAGATCTTTTGTTTTATAATTGCACTTGGAAACTTCTTATTTAATTTAATTATATAACTTCAGACATAATCACAACTTAAACACCCCAGTTTATAGTTTTCACAGGAGCAATAAGTCCTATATTTAAGCTCTTTTGTCCCCCAGAATAAGGACTGAGAGGTCAAGTTTTCTAAATTTCCTCCTTTCTTTTATGCTACCCCTTAGGAAGAATTAGAATTGGCTTTTTATGTAATGTTAAGAATGATTAGAAATAAACTTTGCACATATATTTGTATATAAAATATTTACTTTCTCTTTAATTTGAATGTTTCTCCTATTAATAATCCATCTTGAAAGACACAAATGTAATCAAAGCAGAAGTCTATTTAGAGTACATTATACTTTGTTTACTAAGATTTTAGGATTCTTTAAATAATGAAAATTTTATGTGGAGAATGCAATAATTTCATATAGTATTTTGAAGCACTTTTATTTCTTTACACAATTCTAAAAAAATAAAATTTATTTTAGGGTTTACTTTTGCTAAAGTAAAATGCTTATGACAGGGATTTCTAGATTAGATAACAGCACAGGGTTGCTTTTGTTACTTTTCCATTCTCTGTAAAAAACAGGAGGTGTTTTTGAAAGTTTGAGAAATTGTAGTATAACACTTAACATGATCAAAGCTGAAAAGTGGCATTACATTTGATTACATAAACCAGTGTTAAAGAAGGTCGAAGGAACCCTGAGCAAAATGTTAAATTTCACGTAGGCTCAAAAAATTCCCATTTCAGTTAGGAATGATGCTCATCTGTTTTATCACTTGTTAAAAGAGTTACACAAACAAAGCACAGCCAGACCTGCTGCATTTCCTTCTGAGCCTTACCAAATTACCAACAGAGATTATTCTCTGTACACATGCAGAGGCAGGCTGCAATTTTTTTTTCTTTCCAAAATACCAGGCTTTTGGTCCTTTATCCTTAAAATAAATATGAGAAGGATCTATCATTTGTTAGGTGTCTTATTGATAAGTCCACTCATTTTTCCAAGGCATAATGACTCACAGTTTCAGAAGTTGGGACTTACTGGAGACATATTTCTAACACTAGAGTGTAAAGTGCAGCAACTTCTACTACTTCACAAGTTACAAGAAAATGTAGTGGCTAATTCTGTTGTTCTACAAAGTACAGTTTTGTCTTAAGAACCCTTTTTAAAAATTGCAAATACCATTTTCTTTGTACATTGAAATGGCAAGTGATTAAACTGCAATTTACAAAATGTCACACCACTCTTAATCCCCTGATCTTCAAAGTATTAGGATTTGATCTGTATTAGAAATAGTACAGGTCAATTTTTCCTTTGGGATGTGGCTACAAACAGTTGTAGATTATGTGCCAAGACAAAAAATGTACATTTTTCTCTGCTTCCAAACAGTGTGAACTGACATAATTTGACTGAATGCTGTGGTGGTACCATCAGTACTGAAATGTTACAAGTGTCAAATGTGTTTGAATTCACAAAATACTCTCATCTACCATTTCTCATTATCCCCAGCAATTCCTGTGAATAGGCTGTTGTTAGAAGGTGCTTACTGAAACAATATCAAGCACAGGCAGCATGTCTCCTGAATAGAAATAACTTTCTTGTAGAGAATGTAAATAACTTTTTTTTTTTTCAAGAGAAACTAAGCAAACTTGCACTTAAATAAGCTGTTGGTCTGCCCACTTTATCAATCAGTGACCTTTCTTTAAAATAGAATCAACAGAACTTCTTTTTCTTATTTTTTTAAACAGTCTTACCCCACAATCCACTAGAACTTTCTGAGAAAAAAAACATTGAATATAAACTAAATAAACTGAGTGAATACAAGGGAGAGATGGTTAACACAACCAGCTCTGATTTCCATAAAGTATTCAACTAGATCCAATCACCAAAGGGTTTTAAATTAAGCTGACACAAGATAAGAGGGAAGGTCCTCACAGGGATAACTAACTGGAAGATCAGGAAGAAAGAGCTGCAATAAATAGTCCATTTTCTCAGTGAAGGGAAGGTACAAGTGGAATCCCACAGGGATCTTTTCTAAGGCTCAGCTGCTCAACACATTCAGGAATGATCAAGAAAAGAAAATGGAAAGGAGATTGAGTTTGCTACTGAAGACAAGTTTTTCAGGGGAAGAAAACCAGTAGTGGACTGAAAAAAAAAAAAGTTGCAGAAAGACTCCATGGCACTGAGTGATTGAGGATAAAATGGCAGATGACATTCAAACCAAACAAATGTAAAGTAATGAACTTGGCATAAAAACAAAAAGTAAAAAACAAAGAAGCCAAACAAAAACAAAACAAAACAACCTCCAAACAAACAAAAAAACCCTAAAAAAATAAAAAACCCCAATTTTAACCTTATATACCCAGGAATTGATTCTGAGATAACTACTGCCAGAGGCAACAGGGATCTTAGGTTAAAATCATAGCCTTATGAACATATCAGTTCAGTGGCTTCAGAATTATAATCACAGGAAAACCTCAGAAAGTGTAATGCTAATGTGTAAAGTTTGCACAGTGTCCACATCATGATTGTTATGTGGTCCTTTCATCTGAGAAAAATCATTTGAGTAGAATTTGAAATAGAATTTGACAAAAATTACTAAAGATAACCAAGTAACTTCCACAGAAAGAAGCTATTTACAGACTAGGACTCCCAAAACTAGAAAAACATCAAACAAGACCCAACTAAAAATCATGACAGGCATGAAAAAGGTGAAGGAAAAATTGGTTAGCTGCCCCTTCCATTGGAATAACAAGAAACCCTGAAATACAAATTCACAGGTGGAGGTTCAAATCAAATCAGGCAGGCACCACTTCACTTAATACAAAGATGAATGGTGGAACTGCCTGACATAAGCCACGTAATGAATGTTATAAACAGGCATGAATTCATGAACTTTGGGAAACAAAAATCTTACAGGCTCTTAAAACTGAAAAGCCTGCCCTGACTCAAGTAGTCCTTTTTCCTCAGATGCCATGAAAGCATCCATCAGGATTACCATAAAGTGTAACCTTCTCACATGCATTAATTTTCACCCATGTCTGAGCTGGGATACAGAAGCAGAGGGGTTTTAGTCTAACCTGTTGTATTTCCATGGGCTCCACACACAGGATGATGAGCCAGAACAGGCAGCCTGTCCCATAAAGCATCGCAGGGCCAGAACCCCACGGATAACAATTTCAAAATCCTCCCTCAGCAGGACGGATTCAGAGTGTGCAATGCTAACCAAACAGTCTGTCTATCTTCAGCAATTCTCTGTAGCTTTGGGTTTTAAAAGACTTTTCTAGAAACAAACATTTTCTTTTTGGAGAAGAGATTTACATTCTGGTGACAAAAAGAATTCCAAATGAGAAGGAAATAATAATATGCATATTAGTAATTTCACCATTATCTGTGGGTTCAAAAGTCCTTTATAAGGGAAAGGAAGATTAATAACCTGCTCTGCAGAGCAGGAATAAATGGCAAGCAAGCTGTACATGAACCCAGACTCAAATGCTGGTTTAGTGTTCTGTAAATTGAGCAATACGGTCTCCTTGGATAGACATGAAAACTTCAGTGAGAGTTAGAACAGAGATTTTATAGTAAAAGGTGTTTTTTCCTCCATTCAAAATGATTTATCCTTCAGTCTTACAGCTAGTCTGAACTGCAAGAAAAGTGTCATAGAACCGTGTTGTAAAAAAAAATACGAAAAAATAGGAATGCTACATCTCAGCTCACCTATGCTACTATCTATAATGAATTCAAGAGTCTTTAGTTACAATTCCTAGCAAATTTGAAGTTCATTTTTACAAAAATGCTGTGGGTTTTTTCTTTGTTCATGAAAGAACAAAGAAAACATTTCTCAAAATGTCGTACTCAAAACATTTATCTATCTTGCAATTCTATGAGGAGAAAATGAAGGTTACAACTTTAAAAAATAAAAACATATTTGAAATTGAAGACTGATCTACATATTCTGTATAAGGCTTTTAAAATCCTACCCCATGAATTTTAGTTTTTGGAGCCCTGTTTTGAACTGCTATCTGTGACCTAGAACTAAAATCTGTAAAATAGTTATCAAAGTGGGGGGGTTTTACGTAATTGGGGATTTTTGTTTGTTTATTTGTTGGTTTGTTTGTTTGGCTTTTGTGGGTTTTTTAATTCAAAACAAAATCACATAATTTCACTTAAAGGGTTTAAGTTTGCTTATCCTAATATTGAGAATTTGGTCATCTATCCAACTGTATCTTAAACAGCCTGTTCTCTTTACTGAAAAAGATTATGCTATGATAAACAGAAATGCATGACAACTTTGATCATCCATCTGTGTGCTGATCAGCTAAGACAACTTCACAGCATAAGCAACTGTTGGTAGTGAGGATCCAAAATTAACAACTGAAGTTGAACATTTTGGGCAATGGGTGAATGTAACTCAGTTAATACTGAGTTATACATTTCTCCTTATCTTCCATTGCAGGAGTAGAAAACTGAAATTTATTTTTTTTTTAATCCACACCCTCTGAAAAATCAGCTGTAGCATTTAAGTGCTATGGTTTTCTAAAAAGTGCCAATAACATTCTTCAACTTTGGTTTAATATAAAACCAATATAAAAGTATCTTTTAAAAAGGGCTAAAAACATTCAGCCGAGTTCAGAATAGGAAAAAATCACCCCTCCACAATCTATGAATTTTAAGTTATTCTGTTCATCATATCATTGAACATTTAGATTCTTGACTTTAGACTTCAGGCAATAGCTATTCAATTGTTTTTAGTAACATTTCTAGCTTGCCTACAGTGATTTTACAACAGCATATTCAATGACTGGTATACTAGAAGTCCTGAATGAAAACATCCCAAATTTTGCATCAAAGTCATGCTAGGGTTAACATAAGAGTAATGGAACATATGAGAAATGAGCTGAAATTCAAATATTTATCAACCAAATGCCTCTGGCAATGAACACCCCAATGCAACAAGCCTGTAGGAACAGTAGGGGAATAGGCAATGACACTGTGATGTTTAAAGGCCAGTATCTTCAAAGCAATAGCAAACAAATAACTGAGAGCTAAGCAGAAACACCTGAGATGCCAAAATGTTTCCTTAACTTTGTAAGCAGCACAAAGTCCCAGGTAATCCCAAGGAGCTCATTACCATGCAGGCTGTGCTTAGATCAGTCAAACCTCCCTAAGCCTTGTTCACTGATCATCTCTGAGCTCTGATGATTCACTTTAAAGATCAAAGTGAGCAGCTGCTTGAAGGAGCTCCAACTAAGTCCATTAACATTCCTCCTCCTGAGAATGTCTTCTTGTACAAAGCTCAAAATGCAGTCAAAACCACGCACTCAGAGAATCAACAGGTTAGAAATAAATGGCAGTGAGAGAACTGTTCTGGGGTTACAAATACAGGTGTGGACGGATACTGCTCTCATATCAGCTCATTTAACACTAGATGACGATTCCAAACAGTTTGAAAACATATGGTTATGTCAGAAATTTGAAGCATAAGAATTTATTGCATTGCTAACAGCAGCTTAAATTTCACATTCAAATCCTCATGATAATTTATTCAGGAATGTACTCTACCTTTCTGGTGTTGTTCTGCTTTCATTGGCATTAATTTGTGCTTCCCCTGATATCTGAAACAAAAAACTGAGTGCAGGTAAAAGATCAGAGAGGACAGAATCAGCATTCCTTTACTGGCATTAACCCTGCCCTCATTTATTTATGGATGGATCTCTGTGGTTTAACAAACACAGGCACTAGCAGGATAATGAGAGGATGCACACTCTGGTATTTACTGTACAAAATTCAAATTGTGAGCTGAAGATGTCATAATTAATTTTGTTGTGGGTTTTTCTAGAGTGCTCATCACTGTGGTATTTAAAATATTCTCCAAAAGGAAAATAATTAAACTCCATAATGCTCCTTAAGGACAATTAGGACTGAAAATCTCAAAGCAGGAGTACCATAGTATGATGCAGCCAAAACAATACATGAAATACAAGTTTCTGATGTTTTGTTGAGTTTTGGGTTTTTTTACCTCTGGATTGTAGAATGGGGACAGAAAATTATTTTTAAGGAGATGGAAGCTTTAGATTCACTTCATGATCTTCTGCCTTTTCATTACACAGTTACTGACAGAAGGAGTGTATTTTTTAAAATTTCCCAGTAAAGTTGGAAATAAAGAATTATTTTGACTGTGGACAAAGTTATTTTTCAAAGTGGAGAGCATGACACTTATTCTAAAAGAATATGATATTAATGAGAGTACTTTGACTTACAAAATTAAAAATCTGTGGGATTTAAATAATGTAGCCAGCTGATATGAGAACATCTGAATTAATATTGGTGATAAATTATTTCACAGTAAAATTATTCATACTTAGCAGGGAATTAAGTTTTCATAATATGATAGTGTTAAAGAAAGCATATCTCTAATCTACGCCTACATATGTTGCACGAAATCACAGAACAGTAATTTCTCGTGGTGTTATCTGGAACATATTCCACACTATACATGGAGTAAAGTCCTGTTGCATATTTAGTACAAATTAGTGACTTCATTAACTTTATATTAAAATCCTATGTCCCTCAATAAGTGAACAATGAAGGAGTTCTAGAAGAGTTTCTCAGTGATAGCATTTTAACAGAACATTAAAGTAAAAGAAGAAAATCTTAGCAATATTAGAACATTTTTTTAAGCTGCTGGCAGATGTTTCTAGAAAACTGGTACAATAAAGTCCAGCATTCAGAAATTGTCAGTAAAAAATAATGCCATTTCTGTCCTGTGTAAGTCTGTACTACCTAATTTAAAAAATCTATTCTGTATACTTGAAATTAATGAACTTGCTCTTTACAAAGTTTTCATTGGATGGATCTATAATGTAAGTTTTCCTAAAGCATGATTTTGCTAAGGAAACAAAGGCACTGAAAGGCAAAATTCACAAAGTACTGAAGACAATGTGTGAGAGTTCTTATGCTTCACAATTCAGGAGATTTTGGCGAATGGCATTTTTGTCCTGAAGAAAAAAGTCGAATTAAATTTGAGATTTGCAATAGGTGTACAATAGAATTTTGATTTTAAGGACTGTTCTTCAGTCCTTGATATAACAATCTAACATGATCCTAATATTGTTATTCTCTTCCTAATAACTAAAGCACTCACTAAAAATGTGAAAGGCATGAACTTTTGCTTAAGGCATCCTTTAGTTAACCATTTTTACTTTACTAGGTAAAAAGAAGATTTATTTGTATTTTATAAATTGCTTTTGAGTGAGCAAAGTCATCATTATGATTATATTTGACCTTCACTGCTAAAACTTCAGGAAAAATAATCACAATTCAGAGAGTTAATTAAAAATACACAATGCTTCAGAAAATTGAAAACTGTTTGAAAACAGAAACTTTTATTGGGTAAGTAAAGCTCCAGGTGCAGATGTTTCTTAGGAAAAAAGTACTTTTTTTGAAATATCTCTGCTGTTATAATGATAGTAATTATTTTTAATCTGCAATTTCCCAAATTTGACAGTCTCTTGAACACTATGGTGTAAACCTACAGGTAAAACTGCATCTGTTGATAAACCAGATTGGCCTGAAGGGTAAGGTGGTATTTTGCAAATCTGATAGGTTTTTCCTGATATTAAAATCAGTGTATGATGCATAAAAGCAGTTTATGTTGCACATAAAGACAGTTTGTGTATGTCCCTCTTGAATCATTACTGCTAGGTCTAACACAGACCCCAAAGCAACACTAAAATAGATGGTTCTATTTCTTTTAACAGATTTAAAATATATTAGTAGAATTACCTATTTTTCTATTTGGGGAGGTTTCTGATTGTTTTATAATGTTGTTACTTTAGCATTCACTGCTTATAATAAAGAGACAGAAGAGCTACAGCCAAAGGGCTTAGTCAGAACTGGGATCTCAATAAGGCTATTCACTAAATAAACCAGAGATGGTGCCTGTCCTGCAAATTGATACCTGCACGTTGTGTGTAGTCTGACAAAGCGTGGTGTGCTCACAGGACTCTAAAGGGGAAGCAAACAACTGAGGGTCAGATCAGAGGGCTGCAACAGTCTGCTCTTTATAGGGAAAAGAAGAATTAAATTCTCAGTAGATAGCACAGCCGTGAGTAGAGAAGTATTTTACCTTTAGACAAATAAGCTGTTCTGAAAAGCCATTTCCCAGCTTATTGCCATAAAGGTCTTCTATTGATCACTGCAAAACAACACTGTGATTGATCCTTCTTGTCTTCACTATTTCTAATATACTCATAAACTGAAAGTCTAGATACCATTTATGAGGAAGATAACAGAACAGCATGCTTGAACATAGGTAACTAAAGATATGAAATTTTATAAAAGAGTCCAACTTCTTCACATCTACTGGTTTTACTGCGAAGGACAAGCAGACTATTTAAACAGCACTGCACATAAAAATGTTGCTTGATAAACCTATCAGTATATACACTTCTCCATTGAATCATGCTGATTTCATACATGTTTTCATCCCAGCCTTAGGAACATAGCAGCTGTCATATTTATCACCCCAGTGTTCATTGTTGCCTTCTGTTATTTCAAATCTTACCTCCTTTTCTATCAGGCTGTGTTCCAGATCCTATATTTATACTTGCCCTTGATCTTCAGTGACAGCTGGGAGGCCTTTACTTGCTCTTTAGAATTCAGCTTTCCTGTTAACACATTCTATGCAAATACACAATCTCTTCTCTAAATAAAATCAGTCTTTTCCTGATGGAGCTTAGCACATTAGCATGTAACTCAACAAAAAGTGGACATTTGGCAAGGAAAGAACAGAAAAGGCCACAGTAAAACTGGCGCTTGCCAAGACAACAGAATAAAGTTTGCATGCAGTGTAGTCAGCACCAAAGCAGCTGCTTTACTCCTTTACACCTTGGGAATTCTGTACTTAGTTCTCTAAAACTGATGTACATACACACTTGTCTGTCTTTCTGCTACTGTGAACAGCTTCATTGAGAAAGATATGAACATCCTGATAGGTCTGCCACATCAAATGCTGCCAGATGATAGGAGAAAGCATCTCCATCAGCAGTGTTAGGCTGATGTCTTTCTCAGAATTTCTACTTTCTTTGATGCTTTGGGCATCAAGGTTAAGAAAATGAATTTTAGATTGAAAAATCATCTTGTTATGTGAAAAGAAGGAATACAAGAAAATAAGAACAAAAATGAGCTAATATTTGTCAACATTACTGATTAAGAGGACACAGAAAATTAAGCAGTGATGCAAGTAGCATTATCTAGAATTGGTTCTGACACAATGACAATGTATTTTTCTTTTTGTTACTGATGCCCCACTCGGGTGTGTGCAGTATACTCATGCATATACCATCTTAAACACACACTTGAAACAGGAAAAGCAACATCTAAACCTACATATCTACTAATCAAATCTACATAGCTACAGCATGACTTTGGTTTCAACCGTAAGGGACAAGGCAGCCAGAGCTTCATATGAATTATGTGAAATTAAATATGCCTTCAGGTACTACCAATTATCCAGTGAATGAGATGTCCTATTATTTCTGTCCCTCTATCAACCCAAAGTCCACCCTTGTAAACACACTTGAAGCAAAGAGAGTGTAGAAAAAGAAGCTAAAGGAGGGCTAAAGGAGGTAAAGATGAACTGTGCAGAGAAAACAAAGCTATCAATATGGAGCAGAAATGTCTGCAATCTAACCATAATTTAACTTTTTTTATTGAATGAAGTACCCCCTGTTAGCTGATGTCTGTTATTGCAACCTTATACTCGAAGTTGCAGAATTGACAGGAATTATGGTCATTCTCAATTCTACACTGAATAAAATTCCTTCACTTCTAAAATTAAATCTAGGGACAAAACCCCACTTTTCTGCAGCACTAGTTTAATTTCATTATATCTTCTTTTATTTTGCTGTCTTTTTTTCCCCAGTAAAATTTTATCTGTTCTATACACTAACTATAAACACTATAAGCAAAGAAATGCTTCTTTGAATGTTCAGCTAAACTCCTGAATCTAATTATCAGTTTGTCTTCACACTGCTTAGCTTAATTTTTAATACATTTCTATATCAGAAGTCAGTTAACAGGAATTCTACAGCCTTGGTAAAAATAAGGAAAAGAACAAAAGAATGCCTGGAAAGTGAATTTTCAGTTAATTATTTTGCTGGTATTATAAACTTCGTTCTGAAAGAAGTGTAGAAAAACTTACTTGTTGACCTATGAGACCAAACCAGATTTCTCACAACATATTTTGAGTAGGTAGTCTTTGCTCACAATGACTTGTATGCATACACATAATCTGCATATTAAATCGTATTCAGAAGTAACTTGGAAAAATGTGAGCTCTGTACAAACGAGTCTACAATGAACAAACTATTGATTGAATTCTTAGTTCTAATAATTCACTGACCTTTTATATTTACATTTTTCCCAGACTTTAATCTGATACAATACCTAAGACCAGGCAATTTACAGCAAAATCTTGCTGCAGTTGCTTCTTTTAAACTCACCTAATTATTAATTTGAAAATTCTTCCCTTTGTGAAGACTCAGTGAAGCCTCTCTCCAATCTCCTGCAAGCACAGCTGAGGACTGTGGCTGCTGTAAAGAAAATGACAGATGAAGACAATTTTATTCAAATCTGAAAAATAAATTGGACTTGCAACAGAGCTGCAAAATATAGCAGATGTGTTCAAAGCAGTCATTTAAAAGAAAATGCAAGTCACTGTTCTAATACAATGACTTCAACATTAGTATTGCATAATCAAAGAATTAATGATATTTGTGACCCTCCAGATTCTGCAGTAGCCTCCACTCCTGGATAGCCCTCCACATTAAAAAATACTTGATTTTACTAACACTGAAATATAGCAAATATTTAGGAATAACACAGAAACAATGTGTAAAAGCAAGACACACTACAAAGAAAAATTCTATAGCAGATTTTTTTTTTAAGAAAATATCAAGAAGAAAAATAATCAGTTCTGTGTTGTACCAGGCTAGATCTGCTGGAACTCTTTGTGACTTGCACCAGTATAGCTGCAACATCAAAGTCCCCTTCTCTGTTTCATGATAACAAGGACTGTGTCTATTAGTTACTAGATTTGGTATTGGGCTTAAGAGACATCAGTTTATACAAATTTTGAAGGTCAAGATATTGTCTGAAAAGAGATTCTCTTCTATTAATGTGTTTATATAACACAGATTAACTAGGATGCAAGATATTGCAAAATGAATAAAGGTAGTTATTAACACATTTTGCTTGTCTGGGAACTGTGAATAAGACTACTTTGCAATTCTCTTCTACACAAAAAAACATAAAGCTTTCTCTTCATTTGCACTATTGCTTTTTTTTTTTTAATTTTTCATATGCATTAGAATATTGTTCATGCTGTGAGAAATAAATATATTCAGAACAGCTGCAAAACATTACACAAAGAATTATTGTCTTAAAGCTGAACTGATTTCAAGCAAATAGAATGTTCATTTTTTGAACAACCAGCATACTTAGGAATAGGGAAAAACCAACCAGATAAGCATTCTGAATGCATTATTTTATTTCAGTTGTCCATTTTGGTGAAAAAATAGAATATGGGTTCATCTACACCAGAAAGCATCCATAGTGATATGTAGGGAAAATGAATTCAATAAACAGAATATGAGAAGTATATATTTCAGTCATCATAACTTATGTGAGCTTATTTGGTAGGCAAAAAATTGTTAAGGCTTTCACTAAGATTTCAAGTTGTAGCATGTATTCTTCTGATAGCAACTGGAAAACATCCAGTTTTGAATTTATGAATAGGCTTTTCCCCTCCTTAATTTCAGTCAGTCCCACAAAGACAAAAGTATTGCTTGCTTGTTTTACCAAGTGATACCTGTCTTCTTGCTATTGAATAATAAAAGAAAATTTTATTCACAGAAATAATGTTTGAGTGACTGCTCCTGCATACACTTTCATAAAGCCATATAAAAAAAGATGAAGGTCTCAAGGATCAAGACCATCCCCTGCTGAGACTGTAGGGAAAACCTTTAGACAATACCAGAGGTTATTAAAAGAAAATAAAAACTGAATGACTACTGCACCACATTTGTTTTTAGTGATCTAAACCTGACTCCTGTTTGAGTAGTTATTGTGGACTTGCTTCCATTAGACATGCTAAAAGGTCCAAAAAACATAGAATTAAAACTGCTTTTGACCCAGCCTAGGAAATCCATCAGCATCACCTCTTACAAAAAGGTGGGACAGAGGCTGCCAAAAAATCATAAAATTATTTTGGTCAGAAGAGGCTTTTAAAGGTCATTTATTCCAACAACCCAGCCATGGGCAAGGACATCTTCAACTGGAACACATTACTCAGGGCCTCCTCCAACCTGGCTTGAATGTTTTAGGGGTAGGAGAAGGGGGGGTGGTGTTAGGCATCTACCACCCATCTGGGAAACCTGTGCCAGGGCTTCACCATCTTCATTGTAATACTTTTATTCCTAATATCCTGTTTAATCTACCCTCTTTTAGTTTAAAATCATTACCTTGTCCTTGCACACTATGTGTATATCTTTATAATAAACTCTATTTGAAAAATGAAGGACCGCAACAAGGTTTCCCCAGGGCCTTCTCTTCTCCAGGCTAAGCAGCCCCAACTCCCTCAACCCTTCCTCACCAGAGCTGCTCCAGCCCTCTGATACTTTTGCCACCCTCCTCTGGACCTGCACCAACATGTTCACATCCTTCCTGTGCTGGGAATCCCAGATCTGGATGCAGCATTACAGGTGGGGTCTCACCAGAGCTGTGCAGAGAGGCAGAATCCTTTCTGTCCCCTGCTGCCCACTGGGCTCTGGATGCAGCAAGGACATATTTGGCTTTCTGCATATGCACTGTGAGCCCATGGCTGCCTTATGTCCAGCCTCGAACCCAGCAGCACCCCACATCCTTCTGGGCAGGGCTGCTCGCCATCTGTTCATCCCCCAGCCTGGACTGACAACGGCAGTAGCCCCACCCCGGCTGCAGCTTCTTCCATTTGGTCTTAATGAGATTCCTATGGGCCACTTCTTGAGCTTGTCTGGGTCCCTCTGGATGGCATCCCATCCTTCAAGTGTGTCAGCTTCACCACGCAGCTGGGTGTTGTCTGCAAACTCCCTGAGGATGTGCTCAGTCCCTGAGTGCAGTGCTCAGTGCACAGTGACTGTAGCACTGATGAAAATATTAAAGGGTCCTGGTGCCAGTGTGGACCCCACAGGGACATCACTTGTTACCAACCTCCATCCAGACATTAAGCAGTGGACCACTGCCCTCTGGATGCAATCTAATCCTTATCCATCCATCAAATCCACATCACTTCAGAGAGATGGATGTTGTGGGGGTCCATGTCAAAGGCCTCAAGGAATTCAGGCAGACACCCACAGCCCTTCCCTTGTCCACTGATATTGTCACTCCATCAGAGAAGGTCACTGGGTGACCTTCCCTTGGTGAATCTGTACTGCTGTTTTCAGTCACCTCCCCATCCTCCCTGAGCCTTAGCAGACATCTGTGGGGGATCTGTTCCCTGATCTTCCAGGGATGGAGGGGAGGCTGACTGGCCAGTATTTCCCAGGGTCTTCCTTTAACTTACCTTTTTAAGAAAAACGTGATAACTTTTTAAGTAACAAGGTTCTCTTCAGAACTTTCATAATTATTGCCTAAACTATTTCCAGAAAATATCCCCAAATGAAAACTAAAAGGATAAATTAACAAATTTGGAACATTGTTTGGTCAAATTCTGTAAGTCTGAAGTGATACATTAGATTATTTGCAATTTTTTTTCTGTTTCAAACCACCAAACAGCTCTATTTAACAGCCATCTCCCAATCAATTTTTTCATTCAGATCTATTTCCAATGCAATTTTCTAGAGGTCAGCTTGGAAATGTATAGAAGATATATCATTTTAACCTGAGCAACAAACTATAAGACATGAAACTGCTGGTGGAGCTAGTAATTTGTCTCTACAATTGACCTTTCAGTGCTCCATCTATTTCATATTTCTATTTAATCACATAGCCAGGTTTATACTCACTCAGCTACTCTATATGCATTTTAAACTTTTGTTCAAATTTTTACCATTGTTCTTTTCAAATCAAGTTTGAAAATATTCTTGAATTTTTCACCCAATTTAAAAATTATACTGACATTCAGAAAAAGTATATTCTTTGCTAAGCTATAATCAGTTATATTAACTATTTATAGTTTTGAAAACAAAATAGATGGAATTAAATTAATTGCTGCTGAGTTGACCCTTACTTCTCCATTAAAAGAATAATGGAATAGTAGTTTTAACACTAACATTTAGGAAGTCATTCAGCATAAAATTTGAAATACTTTTGCTTGCACCTATTATGAAACATTCTCAAAGTTCATATGGGAGGAAACTCAATTCAATGGGCTTAACTCCACCACAAAGATGACCAGCACTATCCACCATCAAAATGCTGTGTTTAAAGAGCTGTGCTCAAAAATAGAAAATTAAAACTTAAATTAGAGAATCTATTTAAAAATACTTATAAATTTGCCAGCATGGATCCTCTTTGATTAGAGTGTAACAATTACATCATTTATACCTCAGTTTCATCACCTGCTCTCAGTCAGGGTCAAATATGTTTTATGAAAGGAGATCAAACTTGCTGACTGTGCAAAGGTGAAAGTAATTCTTAGAGAAGTAATCAAGGACAGCAGCTGTTTGCCTCCAAGTTTTCCTTAGCCTTCTACCAGCATAACCATTTCCCCTGCATAATTTGTACCCTGGTATCAGACTGTATGAAAGTTTGTCCTCTACTTGTCAAGAACATGCTCATTGTATCAATAGCCTATTTTAAAATATGTGCATTTATTAATAAGGTATTTTAAAATAGGAGTATTTATTAACAACTAACTTTTATTATACTAAGGCTGTCTCATACCCAGCAGAGTTTTATGTACAAATTGGAAATGATCTGATACCATGGTTACAACTCCCTGGGTGAACAGGCAGCAGTGCAGGGATCTGCAGTTAATATTCAAATATAATTCTCTCTCAGAGCTCCTGCCCTGCACTGCCATTAGCAAACCCAGTTCCTGATTCCATTCTATCTGTATTGATATGTAAAAGAGACTGTCTCTATGCATTTAAAGGCCAATCACTTTTTTTGTTTTTAAGCTTAATAATGCCTTATTAAAAAAAACAAACAAACAAAAAAAATGTATAATAAATAAATTGAAATTTGTTTTATTTGGTACTACAAGGTGTCTTTCCAGATAAAGAAAACCAAACCAACAAACCAGGATTTTCATTGAAACAAAGTGACCTGAAATCCCAACAGTTGAAAATTTCTTGCAAATTACGAAAAGAATTTATTTTCTATAGGAAATACTTATTTTCACAATAATTTTTTTTTTCCAAGTTAGTTAAAGCATCTTTCAAAACACAACAGAAGGACAATCTGGCTAGCACTTCTAAGGATGATTTTTCATAACACAGATGTAGGTTCACAGCATTGAGAGAAAAAAAATAAATATGAGCCCTATGTCCACAAGTAACTCAAAGGAGGACTTCTCAATAACTTCTGATTGAGAAAATGTCAAGTGCATTCTTAAATACTTCATCCATAGTATAGAAAACTATCCAGACTGAAGTGTAAAAAATTCACCTCTCAACTTCCTAGCTTTAAGCTAGTAAATCTTCCTTTATATCTTTGGTAGTTCACTAGGAAAGGGGTTTTATTTTTACATCAACTTTCATGATTTTCCAATATATACACTAAAGCAGCTTGATTAACATTTTTGAGGCAGGAAATTGAAATTTGAAGTGTTATTGTTCTGGAAATCTTGAGATTTCTTGGAGTAGCACAATATTTCTCCCATCTGTTTTGCTTCCTTTGCTTGTAGCAGGGACCACGTTGCTGTGGCAACTGAGTTCCAGGATGACTCCAGAGCTGTTTGCTGCCACTGTGCAGAAGGAGCACCACCCCCCTTCTTGTCATGATACCACTCAATTCCCCAAACAGAGAAACTTTCAGGTTAACCTGACTGTTTAATCATATACATGGTTTTGATAAAGAACACAAAAGAACAATAACTAAAGTTAAGAAGAAATATGGAAAACAGCCTCCAATTTAGGCTGATTGTTCAACCTGTGCTATGTCAGGAGAAATGTGCACTTTTCTTTCTATTTGCAGGTTTCTCTTTAACAGCTCTCAGAGCCCTTCCTTCATTATTTTACCTTCATTTTATATGTACTGCCCAACAACTTATATTAATATGAAGCTTCAGGAAAAAATCCTCACCTCTGAGAAGTTAATAAGTGTTTTATCACTCTGCTTCTTAAGGTCATGATTTAATGGCTGGAAAAGGGAAGACCAGTCTACAAAATACACAGGTGTCAGCTTTGTAACTAATGTACCCTCTAAGGTAAACAAAATCCTGAAAATAATTACTTACTAGTAATTATAAAAATGTAATTTTTACTACTTTACTAGTAGTAGTAATTATAAAAATTATAAAAAACTAGTTACTTTTAATCTAACATTCCTTTAGCTCAGAAAAGGGCTCATGTTCATTAAAATTGCATTCAGACAACACATCAATTTGGCAGATCTCATTATTTAGATTTTTGCCTTTAAAATCTAATCAGTATCTTCATCCCAAATCATTTTTATGCTCCTTCCTCATTACAAAAACTGCTATTTTCAACTTAATCAGTTTCACTACACAGTTATATTTCATTAAACACTAAAGAGCTGTGAGATTGGGGTAGTCTATTAAAGAAAACATTAAACATAGCGCTCGATTTCTGGGAAATAAAATGCTCTACAGGAGTCCTAATGGAAGAGATTAGTGAAATTTCTAACAGAAATTTAGGAACTATACCTTGCAATATATAATTTGGCTTTAAAAAGCATTGTGTTTGAAAGAATTGTCTGATACAATCAAATGGAATTATGGCCAGCCTATAATTACAGTCACACCTATTTTTCCTGTGTACAAACCTTCTAAATCAAAAGTAACATTCAAATCTGAGGTATATTTTTACACCAAAGGCTGATTATATATCAGCTTTACTGGGATGGGCAAGGTGGGGAAGATGGAGGAGCAAACCAGAAATCCAGAAAAAATTTCAAGCTTTTTTTGGAGCTGACAGCCATGTCAGAGAGCATTGAACAAAACCCCGTTGTTTTCATGGTTGTTAGAAGGTTATGAGTTTGCTGAGGCAAGTTAAAGTTCCCTTGAAAATCCCATGAAACAAATTTTGTGGGACCTTAAAGAAGAGATATGTAAGTGCACTACACAGAAAATATCTGTTACTATCTTTTTGTGCTCCTCTGACTGTATGATACACACCTAAAGATGAACACAGTAATTTTGTTTAACAGCAAAAATATTTATTTTTTTTTGTTCAAATGTCATGCTTCAGTTCAATTCACCTATTTCAAGAGAAATGAAAGCAAACATCAGAGAATATTAATGTAAAAACCCAAATACCATAATGATACTGTAGAGAAGATGCTATTCAAACTGAAGTCTGTCTGAGCAAAGAACGATAATGTGTCCATCAAGCTCAAGGCCAAGATTTTATAATCTTGGCCTTGATAATAGGCCAATAATATCAATAATAAGATGCTAAATGTTCAAGTATAAACTTCTTAAAAAGACTGGTTTTCAAAAAGCACCAAAGGCTAGGTGAAAAAAGCCCAGGTTCTACAAGTTTATTTCAGCCCATATTGCTGTTTTGTATACAGCAGGAGTTCATGGCATTTGCACAGCCCAGGCCAAATCAAAACTATAAATCAGGAATCGACCTGCAAGTTTATATCAGCACAACTGCTAATGTTTCACCTTCAGCAACAATCTTTTATTATCAAGGAAATAATACATATCCCTCAATGTTACTTTAAGGAAAATAGGAAAACACTAGCATTTAAATATTGCTCCCCAAGGGTAAAACAAACTAGGCCATAGCACTGCTTGAATACGTGTGAAAATGTGAACAATATAATATTTAGATATGCAAGGGATACTGCTGATGTGTCTGCAGCTCAGAGAAAATTTACAGCATAAACCTTGCATGAGTCAGTGTGATGGCTGCTGTCAGCTACAAAAATCATCTGCAACTTACACATCTACCACATGCAAAACACTCCTGCAATGATCTCATTAAGGAGGCTGTGCCATATATCAAAATAATGTTATACCTACAGCAGCCTATAGATACTAAAATATGCCTTTCCTGCTAATCTTGTACACAGTGAAAAATGCGACACTTGTGGGTAAACTTGCTCATTAGTTCTGACAGATAACTGAGAATGCATCCTTGATACCACACCTTGAGTATCTGAAAGCCATAGAAACATAAATGTCCTAAATGTTTCTGAAAAAGAAAGAAAGGGAGAGGAACTGAGACAGCAATTATTTGAACTACACAGAATTTTAAATGGGTAATAATTAACTTGGTGGTGAGTAGCTGAGCAACGAAAAATTTCACAAGCTTTTTTGAGCAGTGTCTAAAAATAGGCATGAAACAGAAGAAACACTTTTTAAGCAATTCTGTTTCCTTCTTCCATTTTTTGTTGAAACACCAACTTCTATTTACTATAAAAAGCTGAGGAAGTTCTGTACATACACATGGAAAAATGGCCTTAAGTAGATCAGCACTCATTAAGGTGGGATAAAACTGAAGAGAGGAATTCCTAAAAGTTTTCTCTCAAAAAGACACAATCAATCCCAGAGATATCTTATACGGCTGAGATAATTCATGTCTTAGTACCTTTGTGCAACATGGATATTCCTCTCCATTTGTAGTTAAATTCTATGCACAGCACAGGGCACAGCATCATTTCCAGGAACACCCTTTGAATAGCAACATGTTAGAATGGTCCTTTGAGTACCAGCCAGCTGCAAGAGGAGCTCTGGCAGAACCACCTCTTCATTTCTTAATCAGAAGAGGAAAGCAGCCCCCATCCCTCCGTCCATGGGCATATGTGTCCTGCTGTGATCAGACATAATCAAAGCATTTCCTAGAATGTCTTTGTGTCTAGAATCGATCCTGCTCCTCAGAAACCAAGTGGATTCCTCTCCTCCAATTTTCCTTTGCTGTATAACATCTATACATAATCCACTATGTTCCATATTTTCTAAGCAGCACCCCATTGTTCATTCAAAGGTCAGGCCAACATATACTGAATGCAATTCAGAACAGCAAGCATGAAAACATTTGTCATTAGTCATTATAAACACTAAATATAAACATAAATAGGTGACAGTGGATGCTCACTAGCAATGAGTTGCAGCCAGTACAACAATTTGAAAATTTATATACACAGTCAGTGCTCCAGCCAGCAAATAATGTATGCAATTACTGCTCCTGTTAATGTGCCTGTGTGCCCAATTTTGAGAGCAGCATGCACAGTGCTTTCCCCTTAAGGTGGCTTGAGCAACTGGTCTGTATTTTAATGGAGAGAACCATATGTAATGAAAGCAGAACTTCTGGGAGACAAGCCACAATTTCAACTTGTTCTTGTTGCCAGAGTAATAATTACGATGAAATGAAAAAAAAAAAACCAAAAAAACAAGTACACACCTACTATAAACAGATGGCTAATAAAAATTTGGGGAGTTCTTTCAGAGTAGAAACAGAATACTCTGAAAAGACACCTACATAACAAATGCTTGGACATGTTGTCTCCTTTTATAGGCTACTTAAAGATGTGCCCTCTAGATCAGGAGCTGCACTTTACATGCAGAAGTTTCAGAATATGTTTATACTAAATATTAAGCTTTATAATATAATGTTTCAAATATTCTCATGAAATATGGGTAGTAGGTATTAACTAGTAATGTGACATACTCCAATATGGTCATGAAATTTTGTTACTGATCACAGATTTCTGGTCTACCATCTTTAAATAAAGAATAATCTTGATGAAATTAGGAGTTTACTATATATTGTAAGCATGGTCCACTGAGACTGACTCATGCCTGCAAACATCTGCTCTGTTTTGTACTTCCATTTGAAGACAAGAACAAATATTTCCATTTGCTCAAAAAATGCTGACAGGTGAATCAATGTTTCAGCATTCAAGTAGGTCAGCCCATGTTACATTATTCAGTCTAGCAATGTGACACTTCTTAACAAGAAAATATGGTCTAATACAAATTTGAAGTGATACAAGAAAATATATGTTTTAATTACTTTAATTTGAAATTGTCCCTCCTCCATCTGTAAGACGAATATGAAATATTACAAATTAATTACTTTTTCCTGCCTATCTTCTTCATCCCAGTTGACAGCAGAGCAAAAACAAGAAATAGGTATATCTGTTCCCAGGCAGCACAAGTGACAGCAGATTTAAAGAGACATCATCAGCTTCAAACATTGCCAAGCAGAAGCAAAAACAATAAAAGCTATTTCAGGTACCACAAACTGCCTGACGTCTTCCCTACCAATTTAGGGAGGCAAACCCAAGCCATTTTCTGTTTCTTAGAATGTCTTTTTTACCCTGCTTGTGTTTTAAAAGTTGTGCCCTTAAGGAAAATGCAGTCTCAATGTTCCACATTATCAGTACACTGAAACACTTGTCAGTGGGGAAAGTAAACAAAGCAAAGCTGGCACCTCTCACTTGCCTCATATCGAGTAACTCTATGTAGCACTTTTAGTAACAGGAAGCTGAATATTCTCAGGAAGTGTTTATCAAACAAATAGTTGCCCCTGAATGCAACACAGAGAAATCAAAAGCATATTCCTAAAAAAATCAATAATTTGATTTACACCACAAAATGCCCTTATATCCTGTTTATAGAATATGTTATCCTGTCACAGATTTCTGACACCAAATATCCACCACAGAGTTTCCTACATGAAAAGAAAATATTGTTTTTGCAATTTTTAAGGTTGCAAACACAGACCCTGAGTAGTTCCTTAGACCATGTGCTAAGGAGTACTTTTTCAGAAAGAGAAGACCCAAATCATTTTCCATGAAGAAAAATGAGCGCATTCAGTATATAATTAAAATACAATACTGTAATTTAAAAGCAAACAAAAAACCAATAAAAAACAAAATAAAGCCACACCAAGAACATCTTAGTGTTTTATAATAATCCAGTTAATTATTAATATACCTGAAAATACTTGCAGGTGGAACAGCCCATAATCATAGTTGCAGTGGCTATGATTGAAGAAAAACTTACCCACCTCTTAAAGCAATATTTGTATTAGAAATTGGTATGGATTTATCCAAGAATGGAAAAGAAAATCTAAGTCTTTTATTGTATTATATATTACCTACCCATTAGCAGCATATTCCTGGGTGGAGGTTTTATTTTCCTCTGACCCCTAAGAGATGTGATACAATAGATTCAGCTCATCCCTGCCACACTTCATAAAACCTCTAAAATGAAAAAGGATCAGAATTGACTCGAGAGAAGAAGGAGGGCTGAGACACTGCAGGTAAAACAATGGTCACATAAGCTCACAGTTAACATAAACTGATTTCTTTCTGATTTCAACCAACCTCTCACCCCCAAACTGATTACAATAATAAGGTCATTCCAATCAACACTTCTGTCAAATACTTACCTGTATGAATCACCAAGACCTTTTACCTCTGATCACATTTCAGATGATCATTTATGATCATTCTTTTAAAGTTTCTGATCAACTACATCTTAACAGATTTAGCATATGATCAGGTTTCCCTCACTGTCTTTATTAAGGTGTTGCTCTTACTAATTTTTTTAAGCAGACATTTGTTTCTCTCTTTCCTAGGTCAGTAATCTCAGTAATTTAGAGACTCAAAATGCTGTATATGTCCATCACATTGTCACACAGCACCAAACTGAGAGCATTTAAATACAACCCCAATAGCTCTCACTTTCATCCAGGTGATTCTAGTTATGTTACTCAGACAAATTTATCCAGCACCACCATCCAAAAGCATAGATGAAAGGTTCAGAAGCAATTTTTCCAGGAAGGAATTGACGGTGCCTGCACTGGAAAAGAAAAATAGCATTTGTCTGAGATTTTTCACTTAAGTTTTGTTCATCTTTTCCCCCACACAGTTTCCTTCACTAATGGCAGCAAAATGGATGGCAAAGAAAGAAAGAAAGAAAACATATGATGACACATCAGTTACTAGTTTTAATTTATTTTTTTTTTATGTCTTTAGAACATGAAAAAACCCATTGTTCTTCCTATCGAATTGTGAGTCTCCATAGAAATCACTAAACAGTGAAACCATAGGGTGCTGTGCCTATTCACACTAATTAATTTTCACCTAAAAATATGCAGCACATTAAACATTTCAACTGCTACCCACTCCAGAAAGAATAAACAGCAGAATATATTGGACACACCATGCAACAACATCTGTGCAGAGACTTAAAATTTTGTAGAGGTATCAACAGCAACTCCATACTCACATTCCTCCATTTTCCATATATATTGTATAAAAACTACTTAACTGCTTTTGAGATCAATACTTCCCAAAATATCAAAACAGCACTGCAAATTAAGCAAATTAAGTTGAGGAAGCTGAAACAGATCTAAGTTCAGAGATAGCAAAGTTGTAAAGTGATCATTAAAACACTGGTGACAGAGAAAGCCAGACAGACACATTTGTTTTCCTGCACAGAGCCTTTTTCTTTTTTTCCTATTTTAAAGCGCAAATTATTTGCATTCATTCTCACTTTTGGGGGGAAATACCCAATCAAGTTAAAAGTGGTGTTTTAAATACAGACATTAAAAGATACTTCTGGAGATGGAAGTACAGATTAAGTTCTATATTTTTAAAACAGTTTTGATAGCTAAATTTATGTCCAACCCATTAATTTAAATGTCTGTTATAATTACAGCTTGATGATGTCTCCTGCAGAATTTATGAGTCTAGAATCACATTAATGTTCACAACTTTGATTTTAGTCATGAATGGATCCCAAATCAAAGCTTACAGCCACTTTTTTTTTTTTAAGTATAGACAAGCATTTCTCTCATTGTTACTGATCAGTATTTTTTCCATTTCAATGGAATTGTCAGTTCTCACTTGCTTAGGTGATAGTAATATGTGGTTTTTCACAGGCTCAACATCCTTCAGAGACACTTCACACGGTATGTCTTATCCAGTTGTCACTTTAACCAGCTGGACAATTTTTCAAACAACTTCAAGTTCAGCAAGTCCCTGAAGTGACCTGCACACATCTGAGCCCGCCCCGCTGAAGAGAATGGGAAGGTTGGGACTGACTTCAGTGGACCTCTGAATTCACATGCTGTTCTAGAGGTCAGGAAAGCTAAAGCTGAGATTTGGATCAATAAATTCAAACAAACTTGTGAAATCATCAGGTCCAGTTGAGCACCTGCCTCTAATGATCAGAGGAGTTACCCCTGTCTAACTACACATCAAGTATAAATACAAGCTTTGTTTGCATCTGGGCACTTCAGCTACAGCAGCTAAACTGTGAGAAGAGTAAAATACATTCAAAATGTCATCAGTTAATGCACCAACATGGAAACAAATTATGACATAGACACTACACTGTGCCTTCCAAAGCTAGAATGTCCTTCTTTGTGGCTAGTTGTTTGGACATTCTCAACTTTGAAAGCCAAATGTGAGATATCACAGATCAGCTCACTGAAACCAGAAGCATTGAGGAGGTTACAAGCTGGGAATCCCAAAATAGGAAGCACTCAAAATACCTTTTTGAGATGGACATAACTGTGCTTTAGGTGAAGAATAGAAAGAGAAATTACTATTGCAGAAAGTTACATTAACTCCTTCATAAATGAGGTTCATTCAAGGGGGCCCAAAAAAACTTTACATTTCCTAAGGAAACTAATTTAGCACACTTTTCTTGTTCTGTCCAGAAGGACCTACTTGTTTTGAGTGCCCATCTGCAGACACAATGCCATGGGTTATTATTTCTTTTGTAAAACACCCTTAACTGTGTTTTCCTGAAACCCGTGTCTCTATATTTCTCAGGGTGACACTGTACATTGTGAGAGAAATCATGTCTGATTACATCAGTCAGACTGCATTAAGCTGTGTCAGTAATGACTGCCAAAGTGACTGATATAACTGAATGTGACACACCATCACTCTGTTTCCTCATCTGTGAAATATGAGATGGATTTAGGGGCAAGAGGAAAAAGAAAAATCACCAAAATTTCATAGCAACAGGAAATGAATTTAAAGAAACAGGTTCCTGTGCTTCCTTTGAAAAACAAAATTGATTAAAAATATCTTATTATTTTAGGGACTAAAATAGTGAGGCTTGAGATATCTCTGCAGTCAGCTGTGCATGAGAACATGAAAATTGCAGGATGAAACTTAAAGAGTTTTGCCTGTAAGGAAGTACTGCTTATTTGAAAACCTTCATGGCCACCCCATTGACACTTCTAGAAGTCTCTTATTAATTTCATATACATGAACACAGCACATAAAACAAAGCAGTTTAACTCTTCAAAACTTCTGGAAAACTAAAAATTTGGTGGACTTTAAAGGCTTCTGTTTACTGCTTTATGATGAAGTATTTTAATGCTATTAACATGCCAGTCACTAACAAATTTCTAAGAACTCTTTTTGTGGCCATCTGATCCTTTTGGCACTGGCTCAGGACCATGACAGGCGATTGTCAGGGGATTAGGATCCAAGCATTCCCAGGCTGCAGAGCAGGGGCCAGGAAAGCCTCTGGTTACCAGACCTTTTAAAAGCCTCAGTTTTTCAGTACTAATGTAAGCTCACAAAAAAATTTTAAGCTATCTTCAGCAATGCCAATGTTACAGAAGCCAGCACATTATTTGCCATGGTTACATCCTCCCTAACCCTCAAAAACTAAGCAGTCATAAGAATCCAAAACAAATCAAAGCCTGGAAAGCAGCTAGAACAGTAAGACTTGCATATGGTGCACAGCAGAAAAAATCAGCCTTTCAAAGCAGATCACTTTCAAAAATCCCATGTGAAACTGAGGCACAAAATCACGAGTATTAACGAGCACTTCAGGGACATTTACCCTTTTAACTTCCTACTATATTTTTCTTTTCTCTGCCCAGTTAGGGAATTCTCACAGCCAAATACTCAGGACGGCTGGATGAGCTGACACACTGCTCTTTTCAACAGAGAACACTCAATGCGAATTGGCAGAGACACATCTCAAGCAACAAGATGAATCAGTGGCTCTTCATCTTCTGTCTTTGCCTCTCTGCTGAAATAACATGATGTGTATTCAACTCTTTTGTACCACCAACATCAGGAAATGGAGTCACCAAACATTTTGTATGGGCTGACACCTACTTATCATAAGAACTAAATCATGTCATACTGCTGTTGAAAAATAAATCACACATGATCAACATAATCAGGCATCAGCCAGCATACTTACGCATGTAATAACATGCAATACTTATTGTTTATTATTACATATTGATTTTCTATTTATTTTTTTAAAAGAAATAAGACACAGGACTTCTGAGTGTGATGCTACCCAGTGCATGGGAAACAGAGCACAGCATGGCCAGGTAAATTAACCTCTATTAATTACAAAATCTATTACAAGCAGCAGGAATTGCTTCCCATGCAATTCTGGAAAAATACAGTCTTTTTTTTATTTTTTTCCCTTTTTTTCCAGTTGCCTCAACAGTTCTGAACATCGTGACCTAACAATATAGCAGCAGCCTAGGAGTGGGGTAGAGAAAATATGCCTTGCAGGGGCTGAAGGAAGACAAAGTCACATGTGCAGTAAACACAGTGACACAGAGAAATGCAGGACATGTTCAAGGCACACACAGACAGAGTGATTCGCAGTGCCCAGCCCAACAGCACTCTCTGCTCAGCCCTGGATTCTCAGCTGCAAGCCCATGTAAACCCTGTAAACAAATAAACTCATGGCCTGTGATTTGCTGGGAAGGGGAGCAGACTATTTGAGCTAAAGAGATCTTTGCTCTGTTTACAGCAGAACAGCCAACAAGTCTTTCTGCCCTGTGTACAAATGACTTTGTGCAGGTCCTTAAGCAGCTTTGTGGTTCAGTGGGAATTTGACCATATATAAGCAGAGGATAAAAATAATATTTTGAGTTCATTTGCTGCAGAAATAAAATAGACTGAAATATGTTTTCATATGAGCACAAAAATAAATATCTAGGAAAAAAATAGATTCCTTTATATTAAAGCATCCTACTTTTAAAAAAGTTTTCATATTTACACACAGATAAATACCTCTTCCAGACTGCACACAGGGCATTTAACTACCTTGATCACTCAGAGATTTCACCTCAAAGACTATAAGCAGGACAAGCAGGAGAAAAATAATTGTCCAGGTAATGTTTAGAGTCACACAGGTGCATTTGAAGGTCCATCCCAGTTCTTAAATTCCTTTTCTAAATGCATAAAAGTGTTCTGATAAAAACCAGTCTCAATGTGAAATAGGAAGAGAATGCATTTTTGCTTGATTTGAGCTTTATCTCCAAACATCATCTCTCTCCCCCAACATATTTTGCTTACAAAGAAAAGAGACTATATTTTCCATGATGCTGCCTCACTAAATTGTATGAGTCAAATTAATTTGTGTGTCCATTTTCCACAAGAAGTTTTCTGAAGCCTAGAGCTCTGTACAAGGGAGTATGTATAAATTAATTGTCTTCAGAGAGAAACCAGGCAAATATTGAAACTCAGAGCTCTTTATGCAAAATTCAGCATTAAAGAGCTGAAGAGAATGCAGAGCATAAGCCTACTAGTGGAAATATGATTTCCCACAAATGTCTTTATATCTCATGCAGAAAAGTTGCATTTACATCTCCTCCAACTTACAGTCCATTGAACAGAAATGGAGTTACAAGATATTGCTCACTGGACTTGTGGCAGGGAAGAAATTTTTGATATTTCTAAACTTACCTCACCAAACTTAAATTGCAATTTCTAATTCTAATTCTGCTTTTTAAATTCACAGCCAGTCTTGGAGAGACAGAGATTTTAGGTCTGTTTGAATATCATGTTCCATTGACACTCAAACACCACCTCTAGGCCATAGGAATCCTTGCTGCTTTCAAGAGGATTTTCCTGTCCAGAGCAGTCACAAAGCTGCACAATATATTGCCATATACTAGTGCACACATTAGAAAGCAATAAAGTCACAAATTCAAGAATTTATCAACTTCTTATCCAGTGTAATTCAGGAATGAGCCTATGTTAGCCATGCTATACTTCAAAATACCTCTCCAGAATGTTAAAAGAAAAAAACAAAGCTACAATGAAATCAAAGGCGAAAAAAATAATCTCCTTCAGATAAATGCAATAGAATCTTGTTTTTTTCCATGATCCAGAGAAAACTTAGAGTTGACTTTAGTATCCTTTGCTAACCATAAACCTAATCCAAAAGCATCTCACCTGGTTTTATGCAGAAGCTGCTGTATCAGAAAGCACACATACATCCTGACAAACATAAACCTACAGCCGTGCTTGGAGCACTGATTAGTCATCTCCTTTCTGGTGATGTGTTAGCTGAGCCAGCCATGCTTGGTCCCAGGTACTCCCAGTTTCCAAACACTGAATTAGATTTCAAACACTGCCAGAAGCAGTCAAGGAAAAAATACTGATCAGATGTATCTATGAGATCTATGATTTGTTACAGACCCAGAGTGTTCTTGACCACATGCAGAACACAAAAGAAGCCATCAATTCTGTCCAGACCACATGATGATCTAAAAAGAGTTTTAAACATATTGAACAGTAGACCAGAACTAACTCTCTAGAACTGCACATGCTTAAAAGCCAACTCATTCCTCCTATGAATGTACTGTAAGTGAAATTGTGAAAAGTTAATAACACCTTGTTGTCCAACTGTGAGAAATGAACACTGACACTGCTGAGATGTCTGCCTGGAAGCTCTCTTTTAACCCACATGACAGCAATAGAAAAAATACATTCAAGAGCTTGGCATCTGAGTCTTGCAGCTGTCAGAGCACAGAGTGGCCACAGGTGCTACTCCCAGGCATGAAATTCGCCAGGGAGGGAGAAGGCAAATGAGAGTACAACTGCTACCAGCAAAACAGGGACTAAAGGGCAGACATAAAATCCCCTTCAACTGCCAACACAGTGGTACAGATGCCTTCTGACTATTTACATGGTAACATAGACACAGCAATCAAATTGGTAATCTTAATGTGTGGAATATTTGCCTTTGATGTAGGCAAGCGAGCATTTGCCAGATAGTCTCAAATAATAAGAGGTATGGGGGTGTAAAAATTATAAACAAACAAATAAATAAAGTCAGAGCATTAAATGACTGAGGGGAGAAAACACAGCAGTTTGCCTCTTTCTTCAATGATTGCTCAGTGATGTGGAGATGTACCCATTTCTATTCATTTTTCCTCTTGCTCTGTTTAGGCCTTCTCTTTTCATCCCTGTGGTCAGCTGTCATTTCTCATTATATGAGTCACCCATGCAAGATGCTACTTCTGAGTGTCACCCTTACAACTGTGCTCATGTCCTCCACAGTGCTACATAAATAGCTCCATGAAAACCAGTACTGTGACTCTATGAAATGTCCAAAGATCTCGAGTCAACTTTCTGTAGTTACAAAATTAGGGTAAGGGATCATTTGCAGCATTCATAACAGAAGAAATGTCACTCCCAGTAAATCTGAGTAAAGTCATTCCCTCCCTTTTATTTTCCTCGTTCCAAAATACACCTGTGCATAAGATAGAAAGTTTCAGCAGCAGAACATTGCAAAAGTCAAATCAGACAGACTTGCTATTGCAGCTAAAGGAAGATGAAGGTCTCAGCTATTCTCCTGTAAGCTGCTTACTCACTCCAGGAATGGAATCCACCATTATCTCATCTCGACACATATTTTAATTCCTGCCTTTTAAAAATAGAACTTAACATGACTGAGAGCAATATAAGGCAATATTCCTCATGAAAACACCCTAATAAAAAGCATTACTTCTAGATCATGGAATTTAAATTTTAAAAAGTCCTTTGATTTTCCTATAAAATAGTAAATATGGATTATTATAAGGAATATCAAATATAAATGTTTTGACAGCCATTTCCCTAACTTTCCATTTGTTCCCTTCATTTCTTGATACTTCTCTAATAATCAAGTATATATACAATACTAACAGACTTGATTCCTTAATCCACACAAACTCTGAAGAATTAGCTAAATCCCTTCCTGTTATTTCCTATCCAACTAAAAATAAAAACACACATTTTCCCCAGACAAAACAGCTGGATGTAAATTCTTTCATGTACTCTTTCAAAAGAGAAAGAAATCAGTTCCTGTGTAAGCACAATGATTAGATCAGAGAGTCCATTAGATATATGCATCAGGACACTGTGTCTGCATAGTTTTTAACTATTGCATGGTGGCAGATACATATGAGGCTTTGCAATTGTAAAAGTAAAACATGGATTAATCTCATGCAGAATTTTCTACAGCTACATAAAAGAGACTAATTCCTTTAATAGCCTCTACATTACAACTGGTTTCCATGTCCATTTATTCCAAAGCTTTTCCATTTATCAATCACATTTTGCCACAGGGTCTGTGGCCATGAGTACCTGGCTGATTTACTCAAACTGAAAAGCTGATGCTGATGTTTTGCACACAGTTAATGCCTAACAACGCATTTGATGAGATTTCCCAGGGTGGTTTACTTGATGGGGTGGTTGGAGTGCACAGGGTCCACATTGTCAGAGCTGCTGAGAACACAGCAGTTCAAATACCAGCCCCTGCCTGTGGATCTCACTAGGCATTAAAAAACTCTGTAGCAATTAGTGATTAAGAAAGTTTTCAAGGCACTGCTGGTACTTATGATTCCATAGCTCTACCTCAGTGCATCAGAAACTACAGATGCCTATAGCATGCAAGAGGTTCACAAACACATTTTAAATACAATGGCATTTATGCCTTCAACTCATTTAGGCATTTTGTTATCTAAGCTTTCACCAATTTGCAGCTAAACATGCCTAAATACATTAATAATGAATAGATTTTATCAATTAGCATCATACAACCCAGTTTCACTTTAGGGACAAACTAATTTCATGGTACAACACTACATTTTCATTTGTATACTGGTGTAAGTAAAATTCATCAACTAAAAGACTTCTAAACCATGTAAATCCAGGTAACAATGCACATAGTCTGGAGAGAAAAAAATATCATCACTAGACAAAAGCACATGTTAGCTACCATAGAGTGTCTGGGAGATCATTCAGCTGCTCCCTCTCTTCAGGGACCTGTAGGGGTGCAGGGAGACTTCAGCATGGCACACTGTAGTCAGATGGCAAAAGTTATTCCATGTTATTGTCAGAAACTGAGACCACTGAAATTCTCAAAATAAAGGCTAAAGGCTACTGTAAGGTTTTCTGAATTACAGATTAAATATCAGTTTCCCTTCTGCAAATCAAGAACATTTCCCTGGGTGAAATCAAATTGGTTCAGGGCTGGCCTCATTTGCTAACTCTCAACGCCTGTAGGTTTGATTACAAAACTTTCAATTAACTAATGATACATTCACAGTGGCTCTTTGCTGTTTGCTGTTTGTCATCATCTCTAAGCAATATAATACTTCATTTGGAACAACCTAAGTCTGTAAGGTTTCAATTTCTCCTCATAAGAGACATGGAAAAAAATACTTACATTTGATATGAAATGTTCCACTTGATCAAGTGTAAAATACTAAGGACAGCTTTGAATATAATCATCTGGATAAAAGAAACTATCATACATAATAACATAGAACTGTATTATTTCTGATCATTTGTCCTATTTAAAGGCCTGCTAAACATTCAACAATAATACAAGCATTTTATTTACTATATACAAGGTTTCTAAGCAATCCCTTGACTTCTCTGAAGGGAAACCTTGAAAGAGCTCATAAGCCACAGACTGTGTGCATTCACCTCAGCCATGGGAAATTACCAGGAAACCTATAGCTATTTGCTACCTGTTCCAGACCTTGCAGCATCAATGTCATGACTTGGGCTACAGAATGATTTTGAAGCTACTGAAAGCAAAAAAATATTTCATTTTGTATCTGATTTTCAAAACCATAGAACTTTCTATATGTTAATTATCATCTCAAATCCACCATGGTAATGACCCACAATACACTGAGTATACTGACACACAAAGTGCAAGCACTTTTAAATAAATGTGAACTTCATGGATGTCAATCACTTCACATGCAGTGCAAAATGCAGTGGGAAGACAATGTCTTTTGAGGTGAGACCTAGCAACAAAGATGCATAGGAAAACTAGTTAAAATGATAAGAAATACCTTCCAGTCATGAGAAATTTTATCTAAGCTTTTTCTGGCCCAAAACAGAAGTGTTACACCTGTATTTTTCCCTTATAATCCCTCCTGAACACCATGCTCCTTTCCCTCTCAAGTACTTTGCCTCCTTCCCTGTCCCATCCTCTGTCTTTACTCCCAAGTGTGAGTCCTATATTGCTTCTCAATGCTTACTCAATTTCTTATTTCTTGCTAGCAATCATCTCTACAGAAGCTTCTCCTTCACCAGATGATCTTTCCAATATGTAGTTCTATAAAACTGTGTTTCTCTAGAATGTCCTGGAGGAAAACCTGGCTACATCTTAAATTAAAGACCAAAAAATGGAAAATGTATGTAATCTGCAAATATAATACTATGCCCACTCTATTTCTTATAACATAGTTCCACCAAAGCAAACTCAGAGAATATGAATTAAGTAAAATCATCCTATAAACTAGAGCTTGAAAATGGGAGAAACATCATTGTCTGAATTTACCAGGACAGTGGTTTTTGCTCAGCTCACAAATTCCTACATAAATTCTCACTCTCCCATTTAGGGGTTACACAGGCACAAAGGACAGAGGGTGCTGGACCCTCTGCAGGACCATGGTAACTCCATTATCATGATTAGAGTTTTGCAACACCAAAAACACCTGCATGAAGATCCAAAACCCACAGGACCTAGAAAATGAATGCATACATTTAATCTTAACATAGACATTTGTCTACCTCCTGAAGGTGTATTTGTTTCTTTTTACAGTGGTTTTCAAGGAGAGACTTTATATTTGATAATTTACATGTGGAGAATTCTCTTAGTATCTCCTGTGTGCAAATTTGTTTACCACGAGGAGCTCATTTATTTCAGGGCAGAATTGTCAATATCTTCTAAAAACAAATAGAATTTCTGACTTAAAAAAGAGATTATGTCTCCATCAGATTTATGAGGCTATAGAAAATATTAAACCCATGAGAACTTAACTTCCAGTGGTTCATAAATGTTATTTCCAACTGCTAAGTTAATGTCTTATGGTATCATTATGGGACTTTTTCAATCCCTTTGGAGAATTTCATCTATTCCCACTTCTGGAATAAATAGCCTGAAACGTTGTACTCCCAAACAGTTCTGACTGAAAATCTTATGACACCCTGTTGAGAATCATAGTTAGATTATTATTTCTTGCAAATACAAATATTTGCTTCTCAAAACATCCAAGGAACCTATATTACTGAACAGTTACTTCTTATTCATCTCCCAGCTATCTTATTAAACCTTTCAGAAGTTATTTCAAAGTGATGGAAAACAAAAAGTGAAGTATTACCAGCCATCTTGCTAAGCTTAAACTTTATGAAAAGCACAGGGATGATTGGTTGGCCTTTATTTAGAACACGACTGACAGTTTTTCAGTATTTCACTTGTGTTCCAGTGACTGCAGCCAGTAGTTCCACACAGAGAAGGTGCCCTCCTAGGGCAGTGCCACTTCAGGTTTACACTGGCTTGGTCATGGACAGGACTGAAGCAACCAGAGTGAACAAAAGGACGCCCAGAAAATCCTTGTCAAGAGATGAACAACAAATCAGAACCATTTGTACAGGTGTTAGCTTGCCATTATGTAACTCTTTTGTATTTTAGATTGTGAGATTTAAAATTTAGACAAGGTTTTTTTGTGTCGTATTGCTTTCATCAAAACTATGCTGTCCTTATCCTTTGGCTATTTTTGGGGTGTAAATAAACTGAAGTTAAACACTAGGTCCTTGTTTAAGAAAGTTTTTTCTGTTTTGACATTCAGTCACTCCTGTTAAATGCACATACTGTGTTTCCTCTGACAGCAAATTTCCCCTGCTGGGAAACACAATGACATGCACAGAGCATCACTTTTTCACCCAAATCTAACAAAAGGCTCATCTGGTGTATTAATCTGCACAGTAATGAAATGTATATTGTATATGTGGCAAATTAATTTTTAGTATTGCATATGTGGCAAATTAATTTTTAGTACTATTATATCAATGGGGTTTTGAAGCTGACCTCACATGAAATAAATTTTTCTTCCAGTATCCTATCAACACTTCCAGAGAAAGATGTCTGCAGTTCCATTGCATCTCAGCAAGAAAACTACACATTCAGTTCCAGATGGGACAAAGAGTACAAGCTACCACGAAAATGGTAACTGAAACTAACTTTTTCTTGTAATTGCTGAAGTAAACATCTGTTGAAGATCAAGTACTTTGAAATAAAAGCATAGTGTTATGTTTATAGTGTTACTATTAGCATTGTGTTACTAGAATATCCTTGTTATAATTCAACAGGAATTTAATCTCTGGAAAAATAAAAATATGACCTTGTCAATGTGTTGTCCTTGAATACTTTCGTGCATCATATCCAAGAAAAAAATTTCCATTAAGAAAGAAGAATACATTAGCTTCTCACTAGATAAACTTTCTGACTATTTCAGCTTTCTCCATGACCATTCATAGGTAAATGCTTCTACTTTCTTCTGATAACCTTCTCGTACTCTGCTTTACATGTGTTTTACAAAAGATCTGGATACCACTCTGGTTCAAATTAGACAGAAAACTAATGCATTGGATCCTTCCTTGAATATTTGTTTTTTTAAATTGCACTATGTTAGAACTTTAAATGTAGTCTATATTGTTCAAGAAAAAAAGGTTTTTCCAAAAAACAATTTAGATAAAGAAGCAGACTAGATTAAACAGATAGCAGACAAATAAAATATATGATTTGGTTAGATAATGATAGAAAATTGGTTTCTATCTATTTTATCATGATCTGAATCAATGTTTTGTGCAGAATGCTAAATTAACTGCATGAGATAAATGTTTGTTCTCTCTGACAGAGAAGTGAAAACCAGAAATGTGACACAACAGTGTTCATGTAGAGATTAACAAAATTGCATCGTTGGTCCATGCACTGCTGACAGGAAACTTCATCTCCTTTCATAGCATGAAGTAAATCTGTGAATTCGAAACCACAACATATTCCCCCTAACTGCAATGTCCAGTCCTGCTATGACTGAAGTAATGAGGATTTAGGTCATAGTTTTCAATGAAGATAACTTATATTCACTCACAGTCAATCTGAGTGACAGCAATAACAAGTATTAGATTTTTTTTTGCAATGGGTGGTAAGAAAATATACAAAATCATACACATTCTGACTTTATGGCCCAAAAATATATTATTCAAGAGGTAGGTGGTTGGTTTTTCAAGGTTTTTTGTTTACATTTCCTGTCATAATATATCATCTGCAAGGTTCATTTCTTCTAAAATTGGTCTAGTCATTATTTCTTAGTTAGACCATGACAATCCTCCATTGCAGATGACTTTCAGAGATACAATAATTCCCTCTCTGAAGCTAACAACATTACATGCCACCATTACTTCAGGATGATATAAATCATTATAGTCTTCTTTTTTTTTACCCTTCAAATTTTTGAATATTTACAACTTTTTAATAATTCCTCCCGGCACAGAAAAATTACTGCTTGGAAACAAATTTTCCATATCAGTTTTTAGCACCCCTGTCCATATGCTTGATTCTGTTTTGAAGGTACATAATTGTATTTCTAAATTAACTTTGCATTTTAGCTAATTGATTGTATTCTGCATGCCATCAATGCAGTTTATGAACTGTTTCTATTTCAAAACTTTTTCTGCTCTATGTTTTAAAAGAAGACAAAAACCTTCCTTTCTGTTATACTCCTGAAGTCTTGACATTTGCTTTGTCATCCATCTGTACTCTGAGTAAACACATGGATCATATTTAAGCCCTTTACATAATTTCAGTATTGTGCAAAGATGCTGTATTTTAATTGCCCATACATTCCACCACTTTCAGGTTTGATTTATGTTGTCACTTTAAAAGGTTTTGAGCTTGTAAAACTTGGTGCCAAGCCCTGAAATATGCTGGTAAAAACAAATTATCAACTTCAAGTCAGCAATCAAGTGCAAAATGGTCTCTGATTTGATTGGCAGAGATTGAGATAGATTAAGGGAAAAATAAAATAATATGTACTACTCTGAAAAATAGAAATTATAACTATCAGGGCTGTGAGAACAGAAAAGGTAAATGTGAGAAGCTTAAGCAGGGAAAAAAACCCAACTAAACAACAAAATAAAACTGAAATTCACGTAACTTTGTTTGCTAAAGGTCCAGGCCATGAGAAACACTCTGACTCCAGGTCTATCCTTAATATATTACTTTTATCAAAAGCTCAGTAAGAAACATTTTTAGGATAAACATATCAGCCATCATTCACTTCTGATAATAAAACTGAAAGAAATATTAAAATATCTGGAAAATATATGTGACTGAGCACAAACTCAGAAACTTTCAGGAAAGTGCAGTGAACAGTAAGCTGTCCAGTTATAGAGCTGACTACTGCCACAGCATTTTTCACACAGAACACACGCTCACAAGTACAAAACATTAGGGTTGGATATTATGTTTATCTGTAATGCAGAAATACTTCACTAACACAGAGCACTGGGTTATGTGTACAGAGAAAAAGTTACAAATACACACCTAGTGGAGAGAAAGAAAATAAAATGTTGCCACTGAAGATGAATAGATCACACGGACACAGGTCGAGGTGTGGTGAAAGGAAGAGAGAGTTTATTTTTCCTCCCAGGATTTATAGGCTTCTGACCATGGCCAGGGATTGGATGGTCAGGATAACACTTTCTCACTGCACTGGCCATGAGAGATGCCCATCACAAGACGTGTAACAGAAAGAATGTACACATATCTATGTTTACAGTTACTGTCCTGGGAAAGTCTTTAGAAAACTGTGTTAGCAAGCTCAGAAGCTGAGTTTTCAGGGCGACAATAAAACACTGCAGCATTCCTTGATCCCCACTTGGCAGCACGGGGTCAGAGACTCAAATATTTTATATTGTGAACTGATTACAGCACTTGTGCTTTTAATTTTTTGACATTAAAATTTCATAAGAACTTTAATGTTGACTTTCGACAACCACACAAATCCAATCGGCCACAGTGGCTCTAAAAGCCTTTTAACAAACTATGTAGACATTAAACTAGCCTTGACAAAGGAGCCTTGAGAGACTTCCCAATGTAGAACTGTAGGCTTTAATAGGGTTTGTTGATAATTATTTACAGTATCAGTAATAATAATTATATACAGTACAGATAATTATATACAGTACAGAAATTCCATCAGACTATTGCTTCTTTTTGCTAAACGTTGCTAAACTTCAGTGTTATCAAAAAGCTGTGTGAACAGGGTAAGGTGGGACCCTTTGTGGACAGTTTTGAAGCTTCTTACAATTGCATTAGTTCCTATCACCTCAGTTTCATTTGAAGTTCCACTTGTGTCTTTCAGTATATACAATAAACAAGACAGAAAACAACACAATGCTCTATTCAAACTCCTCAATAACTATGCATAATTAATCTTTTTCAATTTTTTTTTCAATCCATAAACAAAACTTTCATGAGCAAGCAATGACTTTTGAGAGTATTTGTATTGCTTCTTACTTCACAGGTAATAACTTAAGTGAAAAAAGCTTTTAGCTTAACTACTCAAAATTTGTAGTAAGATAATTAATTCTAATTGGAAATTCAGTTCACATGCTATTATTTCTCCTGTAAATAAATTTAATTCTTTAATTCAATGTGCAAACACCCATATTTCCATAGGCAATTTCAGCTTTCTTTAATATTTCCTAAAATTTGCTTCAGTTTTTCTGTCTTTAACTTTTGTACTCACTTTCCACACGTGGTCTTTTGTAGACAGAAAAACTCTCCTTTTTTACTGTTTTGGAATTTAAACAATCTACACAGATTAAAACTGGTGGTAAAAATAGCAATCAATTTCTGTATTTTGCACTTTCATAAATAGATTTCCTAAAAAGATGTCAGAAACCAATTATTATATCTTTCAGGCTTTTTATTTATATGGAGTACTCTAGGCAATCCTCCAGGAAACTAAAAGGGAGGACTGAAAAAGGCAACTGTACTTTAAAGTACCTTTAATACTTAATCGCAAGGAGGCTGACACATTAACAAACAGGTCAAAACTTCTCTGTGTTAACACATGATCTAATAAAAAAAATGGTTGTTTCCAGGATTTAGGCTTCATTAGAATTCATTATGTGGCCCTTGAACTCCACAGTCCCCTTCAGTCAATCTGTGCCACCTTCATCAGCCTGAAAGTTACAACTGTTTACATGAACCCTGCCCACGGTAAAGCACTGCAGGAGAACTGGTTTCACCCTGATAATTCATATGACTAGACAGAATGCAAACTGCTATCTCAACAAAACCTTTCCTTGGCAAGATAAATAATGGAGCAGAAACTAAAAGCACCCCTCTTCATATTTTCCACCACTCTGAAGAAAATTACAATTCATACAGAATTTGTGCATGTAGATATTTTAATATTTCCATATTATATGTATATAGCATATACATATATAAATACATAAATATATAAATAAGACAGTGTACTTTATCTTTCAGGAAAAAAAAACTACAGTATCTCAGGTTTCTCTAAAGGTGACAAAAAGGACACTTCCCCCCCAACCATAACCATTTGCTTCATCCATACACTTCCTTCTTTTTACTAATATATTTGTCGTTATCTGCCCACAGCATAAGAAACGTAATAGCAATATCACAAGTAGAAAAATTATTTGCAAATGGGATTGGAACAGGCAACTCAAAGACAAGTGGAAAGGTGAAGAGTTGAAATATCTGCTGGAGTCTTGTTTGTTTAGATTAGCAGCTGATTACCACTTGCCCATATCAATTGCAATCAACTGTTTTTATATTTATCCTTGGTATTTCCTTCTGAGATATCAATCAAAACATTTCTTTCTGGTTTTCATGTTAACGCACACCTCTAATCTACAATCTGCATTGAAGACTTTCACTTTAAGTGTTTGTAAGCCACTTACACTTAAAAACATATTAATAAAAACAAGAAAGAACTAGACATTTTAGTAAATATGAGTGAAAGTTGATTCTTTCCTCTAGAACTTAACTAATTTGAAGCTGTATGAAGATCAAAATTGCTCCAAACGTTGGAACATTTACTTTTCAGTAAAATGATTAATATTAAAATTCTATTATTCTGTATATTGCTGTATGCTATCAAAAAACCGCTATTATTTCATTTCCTGAAATAATTTTTTAACTCATAAGCTTGAGCTGTACATCCTTCATGCCAAGGTCAAAATGTTCATCTTTATGACCATCCTTTAGAAGTGATAAAAGGCACATTGTGCACTTCTGTACCAGATGTACTATGAAAACTCATTATGGCTAGGTGTACATGTAATAATTCCTCATTATGAATTTGTTCTCTCTAGCTCTAAATCCAGGTATTTGCAGAAAATATGGGTCTTTAGTGGATATTTAGTATAAACAATATAAAGGAATACACACAATGTGGATTCTTTTGCACATTCACTTCACATCTCTGGGCACACAGACATTGCCACTTAATTTGACCAGTTCTTCCAAGAGAGTTGGAACATCCAAAGAATTTACCTTCTGGTGTTGCCAGCAGAGCTCCTAATTTGTATGATATTCAGCTCCCAATAATGTACTGGATTACTATTTTAAATACAAGTATACAGAACTTTCAGACTGATAGAACCTTATAAATTACTTTTGAAAACTTAAAGCCAGGCAAAGACTTTGCATTTAAATTGATTTTTGAAGGGTTTCCGGAAAAGGCCTATTTTCTTGACCATATTTAGTGATATCTAGCAGGATCCCATAAAGCATGGGTAGCCTAGAATAGAATGACAGTCATTTACATACAAATGAGCTCATTAATATTGCATTTTTTACCAGCTGTTGATTCAAAATTTGCAAGATGTTTTATGAATCTACATAAAATATTAAGTGACGGCCATTCTATTATCAGTGTCCCTTATTAATTCTTTGTACTAGTTTTCACCTGCATTTTTGTAACTGTCATTCCATATATTGATTTTAATCAAAGCCATCATATCCCCAAATTTTAACCCATGTTAAAAACTGTTTCCAACTGCAATGCACAGTGAATTGCCTAGTCATGAGTTTAAGCTATGACAAAATGTACGCTCATTTTTAATGGAGCCAATTAAATTTCCTTTCAAGGAAATAAGTATTCTATCCATTGCTTAAAGCAACATCAAATTTGTAGGCAATCTCTGCAGAAACTGCCTTGAATAAACACTCACTTCAAAAGGATTAACATGCATCTTCTCAGGAGCCAGCTCTTAATTAATATTCTGGTTGTCTTGCTCTGAAGCAGCAGGAACTCTTATTCTTCACCTACTGTACAACAGGTAACATGCTACAGTCCCTTCCAGAACCCTCATCTGGCTAACTCCAGGGACACAAATCTTCATACATTCATTAAGGATTGCTTATTTACAGAATGACTTTGACTAGGTTCATGTTATATTTCATGCACACCTTCATACAGTAAGAACATGAAGAGACCCAAGGAACATGTCCTGGATTCAGAAAAGATCTTTTAAGCAGAAGGCTATTGCACACCTTTAGTTCTGGCAGCACTTCCCTCTGCAGATGAGCAACACTAATTTGTATTGCTCATTTAATATGACAAACTTTCATATTATTCTGAAGTAAAAAGATTTTGTCTTAATGCAGATCTCATTACATAAACATAGTGTTGAAAAACATCCCAAAAGAAAAATGGTCCTCCAAAGTAGGTGAGGTCTCACTAGGAGTGTGATGCCTGAAATAGCAAAGAGATGAAGCCATGAATGTAACATGAGGAGAAAATACGTATCCCTTCTCCCAAATTACTGCCCTTAATCAGAACCACACAATGATGACCAGAAGCCCTCCATATCACAGAGTTTCTTACATCCCAGAGGTACCAGATTTTGTTACTTTACCATCTCAGAAAACCCAGCTCCTCCTGCCATACATAGATCTATTCCTCATCTTGCTCATTGCCTCTTCCAATCTTTACAGAAGCCAGAGTTCAGGCTTTCATCACTGTGAGGCACAATTTGTTTAAGCAGCAATTAGGCACCCACAGAATCAAAGATGAACAATGCAGTACAAAGGAAACAAAGAAGCCTTGGAGCATGCCAAAGGACTAAATTTGCAGGCCCAATCACAAAATTCCAGAGGAATTTCAATCAGTAGTTTAGACAGACACCATTCTTGCATGCCAGCTTTTGATTCTCAGACCTGCAGCAGTGCATCATCCTACTCCACTGTCCTTTGGACTATAAACTTCCCATCACAGAGCATGAATTAATAATATCTAAAGTGGTGGATTTTATTTTAAACATTGCAGCACATTACTGTTAACACTATAGCCTCTGCAATTGCAAATTATCTAGTATCGTTCATGAGTTTCCTTCCTGCAGTGTTTTTGGAGGAATCCAGCATTCATGAACAAAGCTTTGCTAATTAGCTCAGAGCCTGCCTGTCTGAAGGGGCCATCAGTAATGAAAAATGAGAAGCAATCAGTGAGAGACTTCAAGACACAAGAAATTGGCAAGAAGAGCACAGCAACCCAAAACATAATTAAATTCTAAATATTGCATCACTTCCAAAATTAAAAATAAATACAGGAACATTCTTCAATAGATATTATAAGCATAATTGGGAGGTATAGAGAGCTGATTAACACATTCCTAAAAACACTTTCATATTTTGAATACATTCTTTGTCTCATGTCCTGGTCTCATATCTAGCTTTAATTTCACACTTTCTATGAGCAGCCAAGCTAGAAAACCATTGAGGGTATCAGAAAAAGTCACATGATATTCCATCTTATGCACTTAAAATAATAGCTTTCTCACACTCTGTAATTGCGAAGATCTTGACATATGCACCAAAATGTATCACCCCAAGGGAGGCTGGTGTAGTGTTATGTGGATTTCAGAGGAGAAGCAAAACACAATTTGCCCCTGCAATGTCACCACCTGAACACAATAAAATCTGTCATCCCCACGTCACACTGCAATACTGATATATCTTCACACCAAAATAAATCCAAACTGTAAGATTAAGAAAGGCATATCCAAAATCACACTGTTGAATATGATTAATAATGATGTATAATGGAACCTGCCCTATTTCAGGTATTAATCAAGGAAATTATTATAAATTTGCATTTCTGCAGAAGAAAAGCATTGAACAGTGATCCAGGCTACCACATGACTCTAAATACCTGCAGTCAGCTGTATCCTGAATTATTTCGAATAAACTGTTAATATTTACACAAAATACAAGGGTTATCCAGACACCTTCTAGATCTAATGTTTTTTTCTGTTTTTTCTGCCATGTTTTTTTCAATGCTAAGTTTCTCAGTAAAATTCAAAAGCCAAACAGAAGTACCTTTGTCAGAAGAGATTTGTTTATTTTATGATCAAGCTATTCCCTTAATAGATAAATATTGTCAGAGGGTCAGCAGTGAAAATTAAAATATTTTCACTACATTTAACTTTCCAAAAAAAATTCTATTTAAGCCAATATTGTTGTCTTTGGTGTGTAAGATAGCTAAGAATTGAACTAGACTTTGAGAGAAGACATTCTTTGACTGTATTTTATACTTCATTACTGTCTATCCTCATTTGATGTAAAGAGGCTGTGTCAAACGAGAAATCCAAAACACTAAGAGAAATTGCTTTAAATTTTAAAGCTCCAAAAAGAAAGAAAACAGATGTTCATTAAAATCTCAGATTTGGATTCTTCAGAGAAGTCACATGCAGATATTAGTTTTATAATATCTGTTCAATATCTGTTAACTGAGTCTTTAAACCCGACAAACTTTGACTATGACTAATTGTCTGTGGAACTGCTGATAATTTTCTAGAAGCTATCAAGGTCTATTGCATAAACTTCTTCATGGTGTTAAAAATCCAGATTATTAGCATAATAGAATATATAATATTTGAAATTGTTTGGGAACAAAGAGAATAGGAAGTATTTAATACACTGCATAATCCTACTTAACACAGAAAATGGCCAATAATATAGAAACTCCTATGAGAATGGGATGACCCTCATCTTCCTCTCCTGATCAAAAATTATATAGAAGCAAGAAAATTCAGAGCAAAATATGTACTATAAAGTTTATGCACAATATTTTTTATATTCCTGTCTGGCTTCTTTCATTTTTTGTCAGAGTCCTTGTGTCAGTTCTGAAGGGCACAAGTATTGGCTTGCCCTTCCTATATTGTTGGCATAAAACAACAATCCCCAGGATATAGGAACCATTTTCAGAAATATCACAAAATAATATTTATGTACATAAATACAAATACAGATGTGTGTCAGGTACAAGCAACTTAGAAAATGGGTCATTAAGTTGGATGGAAGTAACAGAAACAAAAGAGAGAAATAAAGTAGATTCTGCAATCCCATATTATTTGCTTCGCATCATAGTAAAAATATTACAGATCATTTCTGTAACAGTGAAAGACATAAAACCTAGAATATTGAAACCTTTGCAGAGTTCAATGGATTAGTCATGCGAATAACCAGCTAAAATAACAGTAACTTTTAAGATAAGAAAGCCAGTGAGAGAGCATATTCATCTATAAAAACTATTTTTTTCCTTTCTTAGCAGTAATTTTTAAGAAGCATTCAGATTCTATTTCAGTTTTTAAAATTTGGATTCCAACAGAAATACAGTTTTTCTGTTCAAAAATAAGTATAATAATAAAAATATTGAAAATTATATGTTCAATTGAAAGCCATAAAATGTTTTCAAAATATTTTTCTAAATTGCAAGGAAATGTCCAAGTAGGGTCAAGGAACAGCTATATTAAGCAACTATACACAGTCTAATCTTTGTACTATTTGCCTTCATAAAACACTTCACTAGTCAAAATACATATTTTCCAAACACAAAACAACTGTGTAATTGTTGGTGAATGAAAGTGCAACATAATCACCAAACTTCATAGGAAAACTTCATTTTTTCTCATAGATCTGAGTAGGAATGCAAAGAACCAGGAAACTGCCCACAGTATTGGTGTCAGCTGCCAGGCTCTAAGGAATTCCCCCTTTCCAGACTCCACTCATCCTGATTAAGACATTATCCTGACACATCCAAAACAGAGTCACATCTTTCAGCATAAAATGCTTACAAGTGTAAGAAAAAGCTACATCTACTTTTCTCTGAAAGAAAGCTGGGTTTCTCTTAAAGTACATCACAATGACCTTAATGCAAAAAAATTAAAGAAAGTATTTGCCAGTTTTAGCCAAAATTTCCATGATGTGAACCAGAGTGGCTGAGTGGGTTGATTTGTTACTGTATATAGAATACAGGACAACAGGAGCTGTCTTAATCTGAGCTGAATTTCTGGGCACTAACAGCACATATTAACTAACAGCTTGATTTAAAATACAGCAGTCATTTTTCAATGAGATGATACCCATGATAAAAAATAAATAATTAAAATGCAACGAACATAAATCCACATTTTTCATGGCACAGATAGGTATTTTCCTGATGAATTTATGCTGTCCTTTATATATCCAGGTTATTTGACAGACCATCTTAGAATCAACTATGTCAGAGGAAACATGGTTTCCTCATTGGAACAGACCAATGTCCAATTTCATTACAGAAATTCAAGGGTTTCTAAAAGCTCTTTATTGCAATTTTTAAAATCAGAAGCTTTTATTGATGCCCCACAGGGCTCAAAATAACTTTTAATATTTTTATGAAGATATTAGGATATAAACAATTTCTACCTTTAATGAAAAAATACATTGCTCATATTAGTATCGGTAGGACACTTTTAATCTTGTGTTTGGCTTTTTTTTTTTCAAATGAGAAAGAAGATTAATTTTTTATTTATCATCGAAAGAACTTGTACAATTGCAAAGGATACATGTGGGAAATAATGATGGAAACTTTGCTGATGGCAACATTTTTACTAATTGCTTCAACCCACAGGAAGTAGAAAAATATCCAGAAGTTGTTGGCTTTAATCCCCATCTTCTAATAACTTTTTGATAATTAGCTCTTAAGCATCTCCTGATACATTATCTCCTGTAGCTTCATGAATTCAAAAAATAATATATAGATGTTTGGTAATGTTCAGGGCTTGAAATCTTGCATTCAGATTTTTTTTTAATAATTTTAATTTTTTCTTGTAGCTTGCCAAATTTGTCAAAATGACAAAAGTCTCTCAAGTCAAGATAAGAGATTTAAAGGTAGTATTTGCAGTACTTTATTTTTCAGCCATAACCACTCTCGGTCTTTTTGTTCTCAACATTCTAACTAACTAACGTTTCACATTTGATTTATGAAAGCACAAATAGTTAATAAGGAATAGGTCACATTCGATAAGAACTGGAAACACATTGCAGTTTTATCCTGAGGAGTGACAAAGCAGAAAACATTTCCCTTCTCATGCCTCAATGCAAATCTTGATTTCTTCTAAGTGGACCCTGGAGAATCATGACATAGAAGGCAGCTGTAGAATCAAGGAAGTTTTCTTACTTTCTCAGGATTTTTCCTCTCACTTGTATCCCTTACAGATCTATAATACTCAACTTCTCAGGTGTAATCAACATGCCTTGGGAGAAAAAACACTGTTCAAAGAACACAAACTGATTTTTTTGTATAAAATGAGATTGCTACTTTCACGTTGCCCTCAGTTTTCAATATTGGCATTTTGTTCAAGTTTCTTGCCATTTTCATCACTTCATTCATTGAATGAAAAAGATCCCTTTCCCTTTGTTTGAGAATATTACATCCCAGAGAAAGTAAAATAACACTTGAAATTAGAGCTGCTTATACATTCAGACATAAGAGCCCAAACATTTCCTTTAAGGAACCTGATCAAAATAGGCATTCAGTGTTGTAAGATAAAGTGTCATGGACAAGCCTTCATCATTACTTGTATCTCTGAAGCTAAAGTTACATTCATAGAAGGCGTCTGTGATTTGATTTGGTTCAATTGGGAGGTGAAAAACATACACAAACAGAATTTTAGCCCCTCTATATTGATCATGTATAACATAAATAGTTGACCAGAGTGGAAAACCTCCATTAAGGTTTTACTTTTAGGAACTTCAAGGAAAAATAAAATTGCTCAAACAATGAAAAACAAAATATACTCAGAATACTTCCCAGGAGATGATGACTTAGAAGAGCCCAAAGAAGAGTTAGGGAGCAAGATCAGGTGTTGAATAGTCCTATACCCTGACAGGAACCAAGGGATTTTCAGAAAACACCCACAGCTAAATGGAATAGTTAATTTAATTTAAAACATCTTTCACTTAAATTCATATGTTTCCTTCATCTAAGACCCAACCATTGAGATGCAGATGCTGTTCTTGAAATGTCTTCCAAATAACCTGAAATTCAGAGCATTGTTCCATTTGTCTTGTTATTTGACATACTGTATAATCAGAGGTGTGTAAGCCTTTAGTTCCAGAGATAGTAAAACTACCTTTTACAAAATAAAATATATTTTAGGGATCTACTGGGGGAACAATATGCCAAATTTAAAGACCAACATAGTTATTACTAAGCTCAAAAGGCATTTAGTTGAAAAACTTTGCCTGATCAAGTCTGAGCAATAAAATTCCACTTATAGATGAACATTCAACAAGTTATTGAATAAGGAACTCAATGCTGTAAATATGAGCAAACACCACTGCAAAGAAACAGGGAACTTCTCTGCAGCAGTACAAGTAAATTTCTCCCTGCTATTACCAGAGAACAACAATCAGGACAGAATTCTCTTGTCTGCATGAGGAAAAAGCTCTCAGACTCAAATCCATGAGCAGATATGTTTTTAGGAAACTCTTACTAAAAGAAGCATCCCTTTTCTTCAAATACATACAATACTATTTCGAGCAAAAAGCACAAGACTTGTTAGGGACTAATGATTTTTAAAATGTTAATAGCTCAATTAAGTGAGAAGGGAGAACTTGATATAAGGAAAGGGGCCCATATTTTCCAGCTGCATGACTGAGACACCCAGTACAATACACATTAGTCTCCACTCATGCTCAAAGGTTACTGGAACCACTGGGTATAAAACCACTCAGTTACTGGGACACAAAATCTCAGAAGTGTGATTTGTCTCACCAGCTCTGTTAGAAGCTCTGAAGACTCCAAACCATAACAATACATTCGATGACATGAGAAAAAAGATACTCATATCATCTCTTAAAGAACATTTTCGCAATAAACCTAAAAGTTTCTGTGGAAAAAATACCTTTTCATTTAAAGAATCCTCCATCATCAGTGTGGAGTTATAGTTGCCAGGGAAGATCTTTATGCCTTCCAAATAACCAGTTTATTCAAATTCAAGCAGAGTTTAGTGAATTTCTTAATTCTGTCTTGGGTTACTAGCAAAACCTAACACACAGCTAGTGTCACAGAGCTGCTTTTGAAAGGTAGTGTTTGAAACAGTGTATCATCATCCTACTCCACAAATATCATCTAGCATTGGACAAATTTTGAAAGCATATATACGTTTTTTAAAAACTTTCACTTTAAAGCTCATAATTTTTAAGTTCACTTTTGGTTGCACAAAATCAAATTTCAGAGCAACATTCATAGCACCGTAACTGCTGACAATGGAACTGTCCTTGCTGCTGACACCATCCACTGAGCCCAGATTTAAAATAAGGCCTCTGGGACCCTCCATACCACCCCCTTTTGAGCAGATGGAAGCATGAAAATAGGACTTGATCAAACAAAGCAAAATACAAACTTAATTATCTTAAAATGTTTGCCATTGAATTTCAAATAACTCAAAACTGCTGATGGTTTGTCATATTAAAACAGTATTACTATGTAAATGAAACTGACTTTTATATACACAACAGAACTGCCAATTTTTTTTTTATTTAAAGCATAATCTCTCTTGAATAATATATATATATATACTGTGCTCAGGCTAACCTGAATTAAAAGCTAAGCCAAAACCACAATATGATTTTAAGACAAAGAATAAAAAATACATATAAATAAGAATGATCTGTACTTCCTCTCCTTATGCTTCTCTGAAAGTTAAGCAAGTTTACTTCCCAAGCCAAGATGAACACAGCTGGGGTTTCTAAATTGCCATTTTTTAGGTTTCTGATATCTCTTGACAGGCAAGCAAAGAAAGTTATCTAATGCATTTTAGCAATGAATTTGCTTCCCTGCCCAAGAGAAATCTCATTTTAAAGCTCTACAGCTTTCCAAGTTTCTTTTTCTTAGTAAAAGTGTCCTGCATACTGAGGTCATCTAAAAGAGGTGTTTCTGTCTGTGTACTGAAACAAATGACAACTGAAGTACATGCAAGTATGTGTTGAGTACTTCAGATTTTGTACTCTGTAGTAAGCACAACAGGCTGCCAGAGAATCCGGTTGAGAAAATTGGCAAAATACACACTTACATGCATCTCTGTTTTAATAAATTGTAGGTATATGAATATATGAAGTTCATGGAAAAAAGATAAGCCCAAACAAACAAACAATCCTCCACATCCTGCCCAAAAAACCCCAAGCAAACAAACCAGCTCACCCCTGCAGCTGGAGAAAGATTTAACTAAGTCTACAAAAGGCTTGAAAAAGACCCCAAAAACCAAAACAAGCTGATGTGTACAATCCAGCCATGTTGTCTCATCTTAAAAAGAAATAGACATGAGACAGAAAATTACATGTACTTCAGCACATGTAATTCGGTTCTACCTTTAAGTTTCCAATTTTTCTAAATGGACTAATTATCAGGATTTTGAGAGAGAGACAGTACCACTGGGAGATGTTTCAAAGCATGATTTATTATTCTGCTTCTACGGTGTCATGAAGGAGTGAGAGTGTCTTCACCATGTTCACTAGCTGTTCATGGTCAGTGGTCACAAGACCACAAGTTACAAAGTTTTTTAAAAGTTAACTAACAAATAAACTTCTGCCACAAAAGAATGCTTCTACTTTCACACCAATAGTTAATTATTTTTTTTTATATGTCTTTGCCACAGTGTGGACTTCCTTAGCCAATCATACAATGACACACAAAACTATTTGCTACACTTTAAAACTTCTTATTACTTTATAACCACTTCTATATCTTAACTTTAAAACCTTAATACTTTCCACTACCTAGTTTAATGTCCTTTCTATCTAAACTACAAACTCACATTCTTATTCATGGTTTCTAAATCCTTCTGGTTTTAAAGGGGGAAGCCTTTTCCAAGGCCTCAGGCTGAACCCTGTGTTCATTTCTATGCTTGAGCTTGCATACACAAGATTTTGAGAATTTTCTGTGCTTCAAATTCCCACAAATAATGTTTTTGGGTTTTTTTACTAAGAACAGGTGTTCTCAACCCTTCTATTTTGAGGATCTTTAAGAAGGTTTACACAGTTTTATAGTGTTTCTCAAAACAGTCATTCTGGATCAACCATTCCCACTCTTTTCCATTAAATGTTGAAACTTGGAAAGATGTCAGAAATCCTAAATTCTTTGGGTTTTGCTTTTTTCCCTCTTTATTATTCTCAAGAATGCCTTTCCTGAAGCTGTATTTGAGCTGCTGTCACTGTTCTTCATTCCAGGAGCTAAACTGAGCCTAGAAAAGATCCATCAACAGACTGATCTAATAAAAACTGCCAGATCTGACTGACTCCTCTCACTACTGCTGAGCACCTACACTTGGCTACACAGTAACTCTGATTCTGGAAATGTGATGAAAAATTCAAAACTATATAGACTCTATATATACCAAAACCAGATCTGGTAGTCCTGTCTTGCCTGTGGTCCACAATTCTCTTAGGCCTTCGAAGAAGGTTTATTCACTTAAACAAAAAAACTTCATGTGTCAAAACTCCAGGTGTGATTGTAACATCTGTCATGTCACTAATGAGAGCTTTATTAGAGCCACCTTGGACACCTCTGGCTACACAGACCCTCGTGAACCCTGGACCACAACATGCCCTGCACAACAGATTGAGGAGATGGAGGTGACCCACCAGTAACCATACATCATACCTCACAGAGGACACTACAGTTCTGCAAATAGGTGCATGAATACCACAGGCAGAAACAAAATCTGTGTTACCTCAATTCATATCTAATTGCAGACTGATTTGTGGAATGAATTGTGATAAACTTGCAACAAGAGTACTCATTTCACAAGGGGTCACAGAAATTCTGACAATAAAAGAGAACTATTCAGTTTGTGCCTTGCTGAACACCAGCAGCACCCCTCCTCTGTTCAGGTTTCATGGATTTGGGGTGATTTAAGCTGCAAACACCCATCAAAGATCTGGTATGGCAAGGACTTTTACAATGTTTGGTGGGACTTATTTAAATCTCATATGACATTTTTTAAAAAAAAAATTTATAAGGGACATTTCACACTGCATATTTCCCTGTTTGCCCAGAATCAGATTGAAAACAACAACAAATCATTCCAAGGTGTCAAAGAAATCAAAGGCAACATTGAAGAAGACAATTTTTTTTCTATTTTTTAAATGGAGAGTAAATGAGATTGATTTTTGACACCTTATTTTCCCCTTTCCTCTGGATTTGTATACATACCTACAGTGAAAAACATTAATTTATACTCCCAAAAACTTTTGTCAAGTTATTACAATGTATAATTTCAAATTAAAATTAACTTTGAATAGTTAAAAGTATATATATGCTAGTTGTAGTAATTTAATAATTGTTATACTGATCATTTTTACTGCTGCATTTTACACTTTATCTTATTATTTATTGGATGCTATAATGAAATTCCAGTTCCTTATTGAATTAGTTATGAAACAAAGTGGCAAACTATAGAAGTTAGCCATAAAATTAAGGTGACTTAACAAAAAGGCTGCATTTGCATCAAGTTATGGGAAGATGGTTTTGAAGATACTAAAGCAAGACAGTTTACTCGACAAAGAAAAGTTGTTCTTTCCTGCATGACAGAAATTAGGAAAGCATTATAGTAATTTCTTCATCTGAAGTTAAAAAGATTAAGGAAAAATGAAAGAAAAAGTATTTTTTTTCAACGGAATTAATATGGATTAATGCATATTACAAGGCAGTTCTGGAACGAAAATTAACATTAACATTCTAGCAGATTCCCTTGCCATCAGCATTTCTTCAAGTCTTTAATCTCCAAGAGACATTCACAAAATCCACGAGTGATGATGATGTTGAAACCCAAAATACTTAACTCCTGTATGGCCTACAAGTATTAGCACATGCATAACATTTATACAGCTTTCCACTCATGTAAAGGTGTGCAGATTTTTTAGCTTCACATTCCTTTTTTATAATATGCTCCATATCTGTAATACTAACACTTGATTTTTCAAGGCATCTTTCCTGGATATCCTATTACTTGGAAAAACTACTGCTGTAGAGCTCTGAGTCATGATGCTTTTTCTGAGCTTATACACCCTGCACTGGCTCTGTCTCAACTTCAGTGCCCTGGTGTTTCTTCACCAGAGACAGTTCTTGTGCTTTTGCATTAGAACCCAGGATTTCCAGCTTGAGAATGGGGTCACTCTCTGGGCATACATTGGCCTTGGGAAACTCCTGAAAAGTCAGCTGGTGTTCCCTGGGAAGCTCTTTCTGTAATCTACCTAATTAACAAACTAATTTATTCTCTTTAATTAAGACATCAGGAATTTGCTTTTCCTACAACGTATGTTTGTGTGTTCTCTTAGCAAGCTGGGGAACAGACCAAGCACACAGAGCAGGCTCCTTCACTGTAGGAGTGGATTCCCAGAATCCCAGAAGAGCAGCCTATGACAATCAAAGGCTCTCCTGTACAGACAGAGGTGTCACTGGCCAAGCAGGATGGATGTGTTTGGAATATCCTGATGTACTTCTGGCAAAATATAAATCTCATATGCAGGCATATGCACAAAAAAGCCCAAACCAAACCAAACCAAACCAGTTTTGACAGGTATTATCTAAGTTTTGATTAAAAAATTAACCATTTCAACCAATGCCTAGGTGTCTCCACTCTAAAACAATGTTAACTGGTACAAAAAATTCTGTGAAAAGCAACACTGTTTTAGAGAGCATATATATATATATGTGCGTGTGTGTGTGTGTGTGTGTGTACACACACTTCTTATATCAGTGATATTTTATGCTCTCTCCAGCCATCTCTCTTATTCAAACAGATATCCCAGGGTTTTTTTTCAGATGTGAAATAAATTGTTTTTTTTAAATATAAATAATTTTGGGTTTTTTTCTGAATCTAATTTACCTTCTTTCTATATAATGGTAGCATGAGATTCCTTTGGTTGTTAGTATTGTCCTTTATGAAGGTAGAAGAAAAAAATTAATCTGATGCTTCAGAAAGATCATAACCTCCTGACTACAGCAAAATAACCCAATCAAACATGAAGACCAAAGGCTTTTTCTTGCTACTGCAATGACATTATGCAATTTTTCTCTTATGGAAGGAACATAAAGGAAGGAGAAATACAGCACATTCCATGGTGTAAGATAAAATAGGTACTGTCCTTTTCTAAAAAACATTTACCGCTTCCAGTAAGGTGTACACAGAGTGAGGGTAAATCTTAGACATGGATCTTTTTCCCTTTGAAATAATTTTCAGGTATGCTAACTTACAGAGTTCACAAAACCTGTGAGATGAAGGACAGAGGGGTAGCAACACCATGAGCCAATATAACACAAACTGAAATGACAGAGTGACAGTAGTGACTGAGATGACAAATTACATCATCCATATTATTAAGTGCTAGATGACATTCAGTGACTGTCCAGTCCTGGCTACAGTGAAAGACAATACAACATTTTAGAATAGCAGCAGATGACTTTTTAAAGCTTTCCACAACTTCAGCAGTCAGCAGGGAAGGGACAAGGTTACATACACCTGTAAAGAGCTCTTGTGGAGTTCAGCAAGACAGAAATTACTCAGAAAATGTATATGCAGAATTTTTCATCGACCTAGTTAGCTGTGTTTTCGAATACATAAATTCAAAGTTCTCCCATCACATACAAAGAGAGTGAAAAATAAATTATTTCTCACCCTGCAATAGAGGCATGAAAAATTTTTAGGCCTTCCAAATCACTCTTTCAATAGACTTTTTTGCTAATTTCATACATTTACTTTGTGGACCAAATTGCTGAGCTGATCCCACTCTGGCTGCAGACTGTGAATTTCACAGCAAGAACACTCCAATTCCCTTCTGCTCCTTGCTACCTCCCCTGTCTTTGGTCCTTCCTCCAGGGAGCTACAGCATGTATTTCAGCCTCTGTGTTAAAACCCACCAAAATAAAATGTTGGCTCTTCTTCAAAGCAGGTGGCCTTTCCTACCCTGTCAGCTGGGAACAGACCCACACAATCCTTTAAGACATACTCTTGTACAACCTGTATCCCTGTCCCTCTCCACCTGCTGCTCCCATTCTGCTCAAACTGACAACTGCCAGAGCAGCTGGTTCAGTTGCCTGCTTGCTAAGAGCTGAAGAAAATAATGAGATCCTCCAATGTCACCTTCCAGGCTGTTATTTGGAGTAGTTATATCCCACAGTATATTTATTTCCATCAGACAGAATTTTTCATGGGTTTTCCATTTTGGTTCTGCTAGGAACACTTTTCCCAAGCCGGAGTAAAACACTCAGAATCTACCATGTTCAGTGGGTCTGTACACTGAAGTCCAATAAAATAAATGAAGCACTTCCAACAGAATAAAAATATCCTCACAGCTGAATGCATTTTTAAGCCTTTAGAAATACACATTAAAATAGACATATGAAAAGATAGAGGCTTTCTCTCTACAGGCTGTAGGCCAGTGCAGCCAAAACTGGAAATCAGTTTCACATCAGTGAATAATCAATGTTGGACTGCACAGCTACAAACACTTTCCTGCTCCAGGCTACAGCTCAGCTGCTCTTCAGCCAAGCCCCGACTGCCTCCCCAAGCTTGACCACTGGCACTCTCCACCTCTACAGAAAGTGAAATCAAAAGGAAATTCTCTTCTTTACAAGAGGATAACAAAATAAAGATATTTATCCTGAATCTTCTAACCTGTTAGAGCACAATTTAGTTTTCAAGCACTACATATTCATTATTACTCCAGCATGCTTTGCTCACTCTCTTGCATAAAACAACATTAAGTCTGTGTTATCCATATACTGGTAATGAAGGAACATATCCATCATCTTCTAAATCTTTCAATCTCTTTTGTGACATGAAAGCCATAAGAATGTGGTTGTAGGCAGTAAGTATTACTGGAGCAGGGAGGGAGCATATGTGTATATACATAGCTGAAACAAGCAATCCTCCAACCCTGTTTTATAAAAATGCACTCACTGATTTTATGAAATAGACTTAAAATCCCCTGAAAGTTTGGTGTAGAGATGCTCTACAGTCTGAGTATTAACACTAATCTAAATCTAATAATTTCATAAAGCTGCCCATAGTAATTAAATACCAGGTTAAAATGAATATATTATTTATATATTTGTGCATTATTTACATAATACTATTAGCAAGTATGGTGCAATGATATAAAGTATTTAGTTAACCTCAAATATAAATAAATCAGTTCATCATTTCAGGTGTCCGTATTTCCCATCAAGGGAAGCAAAGATAACTTAGAATTGAAGTGCTTTAGCAATTAGTAACCATTATTGAAAATATTATACAGAAATTACTGAAGCCTTTTACATTCCAAATTACTCCAGGATTTTAATACTGTGGAAAATATTCCAAGATCTGGATGTGATCAGATTATATTACTATGCTGAAGCATACAGTGCATTAGTTATTGTAACAGCTTGGTGTCCATATAGAGAAATTATTAATCAAGCGGACCACAGCCAGTTATTGTAACTAAATCAATGAAATGGGAACAAAACCAGCAGCTTACTCTATGCACAGTTTAATATTATATGGAGAGCTTCTAACCAAAAGCCAAAAACTTTTGAGTTAGAACTGACAAAGGAAGTACCAAACATACACCTACTATGTATATATGGACAGCTTAACCACTCCACTTGTTAAAATTTCTTCACCTATTTTTGATCAAAAAGTATAAGACCATATTTAATTTAAAAAATTGATTATTTAAACATAACCACTAAATACTGGGAATCTTAAAATTCATAACACACAATGTGATGATTCATAAATGCACAAAGCAGACAAAACTTGAACCCTTAACAAAGCCAGCCCATGGAATGCTCAGCCACCTGAAAATCACTTTTGTGTAAACAAGTATTTCATCCACTCTGCCTTACAAGTAGATCATGATCATCCTCCCCCCGCTCTGTCTTTCTCAGGACTGCAATGCAGAGGTATTTGTGATCCAGAAGTTCAACTTTGTTCCAGAAAATTTTAGAGATCTGCCCATTTGTCAGCCTCTTACCATGTTTACACCAGTTAACACTCTTTGATTTTCTTCTGCTTGCCAGAGAAGAATGCTAATGACCAGCATTGTGTGTTGATTTGTGTTACAGTTGCATATAAAACCACAGAACAGAGATAGAAGTCTGTGGTCTTTATAAATTTCAGCAGGGCTACTCTAGGTGATTAGGCACCATGATATTAGAACATGACTAGGAAGCCCCCAGAACACAGCAGAAAAAAACCCTAATGCATGCAATGAAGAATTCATGTGTCGCTCTATTGGGAACGGCGAGAAGAACAGCACAGACTCTCTTGTGGAGTCAAACTGGAGAATTTCTCCAAGGTTTATTACCTCAGGGCTTTTTTTATAGACCAATACGTGAAAGTACAGAAAAGAAAACTCTTATTGGTTAGTAAACTAACACATCACCATCATTGGTCAGTGGGGCTCACCACCCCTCAACCTTCTCTTGCCAGAAAACAAGGAACAGACAAACAGCACCTGCAAGGCTGTCTTCTGTCTCTGAGGATTGTTTTAATTCCTCCTTATGAATTCCCAGGCCACTTTCCCAGGCAAGACTGAGAAAGTTATGTGGTCTGCTATTCCACAGGCACAGTGCTGCCTGCTTCACAGTTAGCATCCATATTCATGGGCTAAACAAATTACAGAAATAATCAAAACATATCATGTCTAAGTGCTTAGAATGGTTAGGAAAGCTGCAGAAAAGAGAGGAAAGAGACAGAACAGGCATGGAAACTTTATTTTCCTGTATTTTGGCAAAAGCAATGCAGACAGGAATTTTCTACCTAACTGATGTGTCCAGTGCAGTACTAAATCCAGCCTGTTAGTAACAGAAAATAGCTTTTCATGGTGGTGGGATGAATGTATGATAAGCTGCATGGCATGGCTGCAAATTCAGCATGGCTTAAAAACTGCAAACTAGTTTGAGATGTACAGCACATCTGTCTGGACCCAGCCACAAGCCTCCTGTGAGATACTTGGTGACAGTTAAGGATGAATACAAACCACATAAGGAAGACCGATTCCCTGCAGGAAATGATGAAATACGACTTTTCATTACTCCACTGAACTGTGCAGGAAAAGTATGCAAAGATTGTGCTGGCACTTTATTATAAAAGCTTTCCTTTTAAACACCACTAGTTTTCACTACACCCACAGTGCATAATATCCATTACCATTGAAAATCCTGCAGAAAACAAAAAATATAATGTGTTTCCTTGCTTATTCTACTTCATTCTACTATTGTTTTGGTTCAGGGGAAATTTTAGGAGGAAATTTTTGAAGTGGTCCCTTTTAGAAAGCAAATTTAAGATGCCCTTTTCCTAACATGTTTAGGAGAAAAATATTTTTTGAGAGAAGTGGAAAAAATTGTTTATGTAAAAACAAAGTATTTACAAACATGAAAAAATGAATAATATTAAACAATGAGACCTCTCATTGTTCTGAAGAGAAGGCAAATTCACAAAGTCTTTTTGTAGAGTATAGCTTGATTCGTTCAGTCTTATTAGTCCCTCCTGTGCTGGCAAATGTGTCCTGGACTCTGGTAGGCCATAGGCATGAGCTTTTGGTGGTTTTTTGGAGTTCAGAGTATGCTCAGAGTACGTTTGAATAGTTTCAGGAAAAAAAGAAAAGCTACAGTTCAGGGAATTTTTCTGCTTCAGTTAGCTAAAAAAACTAACTAAAAGCAAAGGAGAGCTTTCTCCTGCTGTCCATGCTGCAGACAACAGCAATGAGAAGGAAGTGTGGTTGCAAGTGTGGTTTCTGAACACAAACTGCGCACTTCTTCTCCCCCACTTTGCTCTCAGAACAAGTCTTAAAGGTTAAAGGTTAAAGTCTTAACTTAATATCTAGTATAAACAAAACAGATGATTTGGGATACAAGCATCAAAAAGTCATAGCACAGTTATCAAGCCATCTACTCTTACTGCTTCCTTTGACTAAGTCTGAAGTTCTATTATTAGGCTGACACCACACTAAAACTTTCATAAAATTTGTTCTCAGTGCTGACTGTAATCAATCACAAAGGCCATTAATTGTAAGCACAAATATTTCTTTAAAGTCACATCCACCTAATTGCAACAGTCAATCATGTATTTGCATGACTTACTGCTGCCACATTATGCTTAACTGGTTTCATAGATAAAACTAGGTGCCAGATTACAATCCAGTAGTTAAACCTTGACAGCAAAAGACTCCCTAACAAACAAGGGAAAAAAATCTGTGAGGGATTATCACTGTGAATGGTCTTTGCTGGAGTTATTCAAAGTACTGTTTCTGACTCTCATATAGGACCTGCTGCAGGTGAAACTCACTGCTTCCAGTCACTGGAGCATTGATTACTTCTGATCTGTCAGAAGCCCTAGGTATTGGGGATTCAGACAGATGAAGGGACAGTGACAGAAGGGGAAATGACACAGAAGCTCACTGCTATGAGTGACAGACCCTTAAGTATGTCCAAATGTTATTCTGACTAAAAACAGGATCCAGGAATGCTCCTACAATCTAAAATTCTAACAGCTGAAAACTTACTATAAGTTTAAGTAGAATAACCAGTTCTTTCCAGTGAAATCAGATTAGATGAGAATTAGTGGAGGGGTAGGAAGAGGTGAGTGACTTTTATCTGGCCCTTTGCACACACCTTTTCTCAGCATGAGTTTGCAGGGTTGAAAAATATCTTTAGCATTTTCTTCAGCTGTATTCCAATGCACATTCTGAACCCTGTGATGAAAAGCAAGCATACATTACAAAAAGATGTTCCTAAAGACTCTTTTATTCTCTTCAATTTTCCTTCCCCACCCCACAATTGCTATCAATTCATTAAATCACATTTGATACCAAGGGAAAACTGCTATGTTTCCTTCTCTGTATTAAAAATCCATACCTAATAAATAAAAAGTATGACTTATAAAGGTCTTTTTTCTAACTGTTGTATTAGTACACTTTATATTCTTTTTATTTGAGTAACTTCATTTAATTCTTATCCTTTTTTTTTGAGCTGACTATCTATTTTATGATAAGCAGTGAGCTATGTTTGTTAGCTTTATTCTACCAAGTGAATCCGAACACTTCTCAAACACACGCTTACAGCACAGACAAGTTTTCTAAAGAAAATAGAAGTTGTTTCATAATATTCCTCATTCCTAATTTCAACTTCGTGACCCAAAACATGGGTTATCATTATTTTTTTCTAGATAATGGGTTTATCCAGGTCCTAACCTGTACAAATATAAATGTAAGACTAATTATTCAGCAAAGTCTTAAATAAGTTAGTGGATAAACCATAAAATGGTTACACCAGGGGTTATAATAATTCTAGTTAATTACAATTCATCATATTTTACTGATATAATATAACTTTACAGTAAATTAATGTGGAGGCCCAAGGGCCAATAACTAAGATCCTCATCCCTTGACCTTGGAGAGGTAGCAACAAGTAATACCCTCTGAGGCTGGGATCAGAGAATGTCTCTCTCCCACTGGTTTTGGAACTATATGATAATGTATTGTTAAGTTTGTTCTCCTATTGATTTATCAAATTGATGTCAACCCAGTTCAGCCCATTTACCTTATACGTACACTCCCTAGAACGTTCTCTCCTCTCCTAATCCCCTTGGTCTTAGTTTGGTGCAGTTCTCTGCCCCTGTTCTCCTATTGGTTGTTCCTATCCCTAACCCTGTCTATGCACCACTTTTACCCATCCCCATTGGGCCCTGATCCTCACATCCATCCCCTCTTGCCCCATATACAATCCTAGACCCTCAGCCTGGTTTTTTTCCCTGGACCCCTTTGAAGACTAAAGCTTTTTGGATTTCCATATAAAGACCCATCCCTTTATTACTTGCCAGCCTTTATTTTAGCAGCATGTTCCGGGCCCCAAAAACACAGGTCGCTTCTCAGGGATTTGTTGTGCACACACCACAAAAAATTAACTTTACTATTTTGTGGAAATGAAGTAGAAGGTATTCCAGTCTCTGTTGCAGCCTTACTTCTCCACTCTCCTTCAGTCTGCTGGCTCAGCTGCTCTTAAGAGACCATCCCCATCAATGACCTGAGTTTGTATACACATGTAAAGGGTGGCTGACGGGTCATTGGTAATAACTTTAAGTGAAATCAGCTGTGGGGTTGGCTCATGGTCACGTTCACCTGAACACCTGGCAGGGCGCCAAGGATGAGCAGCAGAACAAAATTTTTCAACTACAGAGAAGTCAGTTTTCTGATTTTTTTATGAGAGTTTTACAAACTACATCCTCCTCTCACAAAACATACTATGAATGTTCCTTCCTTGCTGGTCTGCTGTTTTGTTTCTTCTGTTGTTTGCTTTTCCCTAGTATCAGTATGGAAAAAAAATAAACAGTGGATGGAAACAGTGAGTTCATTATATTCAGTGCTGGACAACAATACTGAATGTTAAGTGGTATTTTAACAGCAGTATTACTTTGAAAATAAGTTGAATCTTTGTACTGTTCTACCTTTTTCAGATAATGCTGCTGCTGCCCAAAATATAATAAACTGCAGTAATTAAAATTATTGCTCATCTAAATATGATGAAGATAAGAAGAAAAAATAAACCAAACTGGCAAGATGCACAAGTTGCAATTAAGAAAACCCCAGAAACCTATAATGATGTATGGTGAAGTTATTTATGGCTTAGTAATTATCTGATAGCTAGTTTGGTTCAATAAATCAGAAAGGGAAAGAAAACGGAAGAGAAAATATTGCTACATTGTGACTACTTAGACATGCAAAAGAAGGTAGAAACAATGAAAATCCAAATAAAATGAAGATCTATGAAAAGAAAATGGTTCACTACCACTGATCTCATAAACGTGAGAATTGTTTCAGAGGTTTTGTTTATCCTGAAAGCACAAAATCCTGCACTTTCTTCTAGTACATTGTAGAATTAGTTGTACAGTCACAAATCTCTGTACCTGCAGTGGACAGGGAGAGAACAAGAGCAGAAAGATGGACAGTGGTGTGCTTTTCTTAAAAGAAAGAAGGAGATCAAAAATATGAAACCTAAACTAGGGAAGATGCTGGCCAAAAGATAATCTGCAGACCTTTTGGTGAGCAAGAAAGTGAGCCCAGCATCCTGAACTTCAGTTCAGTACCTCTCAGTCACACATCAGAAATGAATAATAAAGTGTTTTCAGCTATTAAATATGAGACATTAAAGAATGGGACCTTTACTTCCATTTTTTAAAATGCCACTTGTAAAATGTGCACATCCAAGCTGAAACAACAACAAATGGAGCTATTATGGAATAGGAACACCATCATTTTTAGAACAGCACACTGCTGTTGTACAAGAGACCTTATCACTCAGTATTTGCTTCAAAAAATCTGCCAGGCTCAGTTTACAGCTCTTGTACGTCGTGCTGCTTGAACCCCAGCCATCACTCAAGCTCTCTGTGTCTCAATTACCCCATCTATAAATTGCACAGTGAATTCAAAGTATGTGGTTTGAAGAAAACACTCCATTGAAAATAAGCATTTTTAACTTCGAAATCCAAGTATGTTCCTTTCTCCATTTACATAAATAAGTAAAAGAAGCTACTTTGTTTTCCATGGAAAGTCTCTGGATGTTGCTTTCAATAGAAAAGTTTAGGCAGTGCAATCACAGGACAGCTATATCTGCTGACAGTGATGGCTGCATCAAGGGCTGAATAAAAGGTCTTTTCTCTTTTCAATATTCTTTGGTTTTCAAAAACTTTTTTCCTCAACTGATAGGAAAATCATTCCCACTCCCTTGGAAAAATCATTACAAGTTAAATGCATTTAGTAATAGCTTGTTGGACACAGCTGAAAGAAAAATTACATATGAGGCTGAGCAAACAATTCTTTTATGAGTAGATACAGCTTTCACTTGATGAGCTATATGCAAAGTAGTCATACGGGAATCCTCGCTATACTATTTTGGGATTAATGCCAACATTTCTCCAACATTTTAAAAATTACATCTGTTTGATATCATTTACAGCCAGTCTCTCTCAGCTGAGAATGATTCATAGCTGAATATGCCATCAGTTATTAGCCAAGTACATGCAGTTCATACTTTCTTGTATATTCTTGTAGTTGTTATTTATTCTTGCTGCACTTAGAGCGCGACCTGCAGACCACACTAATACATAGCTCCTAAATCACAGGCTAATTTTTTCAGAAATGCTGGGCTTTAAAACAGCATGAAAAATCTTCCAACACCAGAGTTTAGTATTACTGTCAGCTTCTTACATGGCCATGCAGTTACTACAGATACACTTTCAACAGCTTAAACAGAGCAATACATAAAGGCTCTCATTTAAAACATCTGTTAAATATAAGCTGCTAAACAGGCATAGGATTCTTCACAGTCTTCAGCCAAGATGCAAGCTCGTGATTAAATACTTTGCTAAAGAATACAACCAGTCTTGTATTATCAGTATTATTATTGTTATGAACTCCTGTATATAAGAATTCCATAGTTATTCCACAGACCTTTGTGTTAAGACAACAGAAACATTTTCTTTAATATATGCTGTTTTCCATTATCACATTATTATGCTGTTTTTCCAGTTATCACAAAGTATTTCTTTATCAATACAAAGCATAATAAATATTTTATCATTATGATTTATTTTGCAGTAGTCACATTTCTCATTTTATTTCTTTAAAATAATATACTTCTCTGTCAATAAATAGGGTGTCATAGTAGTATGTTAGTTGATGAAATCTTCATTTCATAATATATATGCAAACATAAAATGAATAAACCTGACCTACAGTACAAATTCTAATTGAAGACATTTATTAAAAACTGTGTGTTTATACAATCCCTGGAATATTAATTAAAATGAATTAAAATTACTAATATTGAATGTGGTTACTCTTGTTTTTAAATGCTCCTTCACAGGGCTTCTTCTATGAAATGTTTTGTCTAACTCTACAATTTCTCTTTAGCATTATGACTGAGTGGTAGGATTTCCTACCAGAACAACACCTGCCAGAAAATTGTGAAATCAGGTATTAACATACAAAGTTTAGAACACCAACCAAAGTGGTTAATTAAACAATTACTAATTATCAGATTTTTAAGTCCCAAAGCTGACGGATGTCAAATTATCACACAGAATAGATAAGTAAGGATATAAACTTCAGCAATAAAAATAATTTGTTCGCCTCTTTTATTACCTTTGTTACCAAAAGAGCCCAGGTGATTAAACTATTGATAACAAGAGTTTAATTTGGTGAGTTAGCAGTACTGAATAAGGAGTGACAGGTCACTATAAAGGGAATTTAGTTTTGACATATTTGGAATTACACAATAAAACTTGATTCAACCACTGCAACATTATGAATAGTTCAGTCAGCAATATTAAAACAGCTGGACAAGTAATACACATCTATTTGTGATATGTGTGGAATGGATACAATCAAGAGCACTGTTAATTAAAAAAGGACAAAAATCAGAGATGAAAATTCAGTTCACTTTACCGTAACCTTCCATTTGAAGCTGTAAAGATCTGAGACTGCCAGTTTGCCACATAAAATTGAAACTTTATTCCTTCTGCTGCCCATTTCTAGTTTTCTGTGAATGCTGCTAGTTTTCTGGTTAAAGTAACTACAATGGTATCATCTGCTACAGGGGTAAGTATTGATTGACTGATGATTTTTATATATGCATTAATTTATTGCATTGGCATTTTCTTTGCCTGGTTGACAAAGGATATGACTATTACAGGTCCTAAAAGGAAGTTTGGTTTTAACATGTATCCTTTAATTTCATATACATATAGAAATCCAGGTTTTCTGTCAGCTCAGAAAAGGTAATGACCATTTTATCTTCACAACATAATCTGCCTCTCAGCCCTGGTCCTTATTCCTGGACCAGTCTACTGGATGTTGCAGGCATATAACACTATATTTAGTTTTCCTGTCTCTGGAGACCAGAATTCTAACCCAAGAGCCAGTCACATTCTAAATGAAATCAGGAACTTATAATTGAATAAAACCCAAACGACTTACCCTTTTTAACTGAATAAAACTTGTATGACTTAGTGATAAGACTTCATCTTTGGCCCTAACAATACAAAATCCTTCATTCCTAGGCAAGCCTGGAAAACCATACTTAGCCTGAATTTACCATAAACCTTCACGGTTAATAATACTCTCACTCACTGAAAACCAGTAAGCCTGTCTGAGCCCTGAGATTACCTGAGATTTATTCTAAATCTAATCCTAGCCTACTCTGAAAATGCTGATAAACTCTTCTTCCCTGCTGGCATTTCACCCCAGCAAGACTTCTAGAATCTCAAATAAAAATTTTGCATTTTTATAACCAAAGTATATTCAGCAAATACAATACCTTACAGGCAAACACCAGCTCAATAGCTAAATCAGCTCAGGGCACACTACAAAAGAATGAGGATAGATCTGAAGCTGACATCATCAGTTACTCACTCCCCCTTCAAAACTTTCTGGCCAGGCTCTGCAATCCTGGACAATCATATTGGATTCATACCTGAGGCTTTCAGTGGACTTGAATTTAACTCATGGACATCTGGTTCTTTGCTCTCAATCCCAGCTCTAGTTTCACACCAAGGCAATGGATTCCAGCCACAGGCATTATCCCAGAGCTGTGAACATTAAAGGATTAATCAACAAAACTTTTTCTCTGCGATTCAAAACCCTAACCCTAGAGATCCCTTTTGGTCACCACAACTTGTCAAGAAACACCAGAGAGCACAGAGAGAGCAGTTTTGATCTCAGCCCCAAGGTCTGTCACCACTACCTTCGCCTTTTCTATTCCAACACCTAATGTCACTGGAAATACAAAACAAGGCTTTTTTGCATGTCCTGGGGTCTCAAGGATCCATTCATCTCCACTGGAACCAGCTGTAAGCTACACAACAAGCGCTAATCCTAAAATGAGTCTGAAGGATCCTGAGTTTTAGTTGATCTTGGGGATATTTACCCAACCATAAGTTTTCCATTATTATCACTGCTAGATTTTATCTTATTTCTGTCCTAAAATCTAGACCATAACAGGGATTACCTGATCATTCCTTTCAAATGATTCCACAAGGTATTCTTAGGACAACACATTTATCTAGGACTTAGGAAAGAAACACAAGATCTTGATATATTCTTCGATCTTGCAAGGCTGCAGGACTAACATGGAGTGTGGCAGCAGTAAAAAATATGCTATTGTTACTTCTCAGAAGACTGAGAAACACTCACAGCTAGTGTGAAATAGGTTGGAATTCACTAAGGACGACAAAACATTTATTGCCGTCAGAACTAGAATGGATGTTGATGTGGGTGGGGAAGACAGTTAGCACTTACCTTCAAGCAAACATATATCCACTGGACTGTGGCTACATCTAGAATTAGAGGTGATTTGGGAAACAGAGACCGAGAATCTCAATTTACTGCTGGCTTCTACACTTGTAAGCCTTTTGAAATCCAGGAATAATCTTAGCTGCTCAAGCACTGCTTTCTCAAATACCTGTACCTATTTCATCATTAACTTTAGATGTACTCTAAAAATGAATTTTCTGTTTCTTACCCACCCTCATTGTAAGCCTTTTATCCCCACCTAAACCACCTTCACATTAAATCCTACAACATCCAGAAACAAATGTACCCATTGTCACTCTACAGTCTGCAACACTAATCTTTAACACGTCCCTAACTTTAACATTACCATCACACCAAAGTGATTTTGCAATTCCGGAGCTAAGCACAATCCAATTATTCTACTATATTTCAATTCTCTACTATGTTATAGAAAAAAGATTGAGTCTTTCAACCTGTTTCTGATTTTGCTTTTTTATAGAGTTTAGAATGACAGAATGACTTTTTTCTTTTTTTTTGGTGATGTTTTCACATACGTTCATAAATCTTGATAGGTCTGGCTAAAATCAGATTTGCTGCTTGATGTCTGTATTTTGCCACCTGAGCCATTTATACAGGTTAAAAAAGGGGATAGCAAGTAACTCCTAGAAGAAAACAATTCTCTCTGCACTTAAACATCCTGAATGATTTTTTTCACAAGTAGTCTGTTTTCTCTATTTTAAAACCCAATTCTTTATCTGTCTTCATCCTCTGCACTCTGGCTTTAAAAAGTATATGCTATGTATGGAAGCCTGCCATGTGGAACACAGCTTTATCTAAATCCCAATGGTGTGTGTATCATAGTGGCTACTTGAATCTAAGGCCAAATTCCTCTTCCCTTAGTTGCACAGAGCTCTGAACAGGGCAATAAGGAGGAGTGTGAAGCGAACCTGAGTTTCTCTGGAGTTCTGAAAAACAATGGAACAGATTCTGTTACACAAAGGATGTCAAAAGAGAACTGCAGCAAGTGCGCCTAAAACAGAGCATTTTGTGGTGGAAACTACAAACAAGATGCATGACACATCATGTTGGAATGAAAACAATTCTAGGACGATGTAATTAGTGCTGCAAAGTATCTTGGTGCAGAGGAAAGAAGGAAGGAAGTGCTTAGACTTTTCAATGAGAAATGTGCTTCAGAATGAGGCACTGGTGAAGTTCAAACAAGAGGTTTTCCATTGCAGCATAAAATTTTTTGTTTTTTGGAACAGAATTTTCTGACTTCCTAAAGAAATGTTCTAGAATCAGTTGCAGGAAGAACAGTAAGACATTAATGTCTTTGTAGATATATGCTTCAAATATCACAGGGATAGACTCAACAGTATAAATCCTCATGTGAGGCGACAGCGAGAGATTAAACAAAACAATTCTCTGCTGCAATATATGTCAATGCATACTGTGAGACATTTCTCAGATTCATCCTTATTCAAGCTCTTAAATTGGTAACTGAGTGACTTGCCCCTCCATTGTTTCTAAAAAAAGTGCAAAGAGCCATTAACTCCTTAATACAGCAGGCTTTGAAGAGTATCCAGCACAGAGGACTGCAAGTTGCTTCTTGCAGCTGAGCAAGCTACTGTGAAATATTGATTCTAAAGTGATCCCAAAGCTTTCTTTGTGGTAGCATACTTACATGTGCACAGCACCATCCTCATCTTGGAGAATTAACCAAGATTGAATGAATAGGAAAGAGATGCTGATGTCACTCTAAAGCAACCACAGACAGCATTAACTCCAGCCAGCGTAACTGCTCTTATTCTATCTACGAAGGCCAGGTTGGATGCGGCTTTGAACAACCTGGTCTAGTGCACATGGCAGGGGCATTGGAGCAACATGATCTTTAGGACCCTTTCTACCTCAAACCATCCTGTGATTCTGTGACTGGACTGTTTTCAGGCTCCATCACATCCAACATAATGAGGGTCGGGCATCCTTTCCTGAGTGTCTCTTCCATGAAGTCTGACAGCATTAATAATACACTTACACAGCACTGGGATGTGATGATAGAGCAGTGTTTCTCTGGAACTATTCTCAAAAGCAATGCTTTCTACTGTAATACTTTAGCTTGTTCTGCAAAGTTGCCTTCAGGCAAGTCCTGAGGACCACTAGGACATTTGTAGCAGAATACCATAATCATATTTTAAGTGATTTTGATGACAAGAATACATGATTTCAAATGCTAACCATTATTAACATACATTGAATGAGATATTTCAAATGGATGTAATAACAGATTCTGATTCTGATTCTAATTCAAGATTCTGAACCAACAGAGTTTCAGTTCCAGCAAACACAGAACTGTGATGTTTGCAAGCACATTGGTAGACTGTGAAATTTAGCTAAAGGAACAGCTAAATGCCATATGATGCTATTTCTCAATGCCATTCATTCTTTTTTGTCTATGTAAACTTGGTTTCTTTTAGTATTCTTAGAACTCTTCAACTAGCTGATAGCTACTAATGCTTCCCATTGTTTTTTCAAGTCAGCAGCTTACAAGAGAACAGCTATATTTACTTCCTTTTGTTCTTTTTAATTTGTGTTGATTACAAAGTGCCTAACATTTTACTCCAGTATACTTAGTATCCCAATGATGTCAGAAAGTTGCTGTCATTTAAAATCATGTTATATACTGCCTTCTGCCCTAAATCTGCCCTAAAATCTCAGGTGGGACAGTTGTTCCTCTAATGTAAAACTTGCTTTATAAGGGAAAATACTATGAAGTGTGTCCCAACACCACAATGGACAAAAACACCCTCAGGGCACAAGTTTCTGACAAGGAGGATCAGGTGGTATGAAAGGACATTTCCTTTATAGCGGCAACAATTTCTATGTGGGCATTGAGGCTTAGATCTCCTGAGGAACGTGAGTACCATCCTGTAGTGATTCTCAGACACACAAGATGCACACAGATGTACAAATTTTTCATAACAAAAAGATATGCCGAAGTATTCAAATAATCAGGCGGTTTCAATTCACTGTGGATTTTACTAAGCAAAAGACTTAAAATCAGATACACCATTATCAGTACAACTCCCATTAGGATCTGCAAGGCAGAAAGAATGCCAGTGACTGACCTCTACCACAGAATAGTCAGGCTTTGTGTGTCCCCATGGTTATTGACCTTCCTGTTGATGTACACGGGGAGAAATATAAGCTAGAAATATTAATTGACTCCTTTTCTGAAACGTAATCAGGAATTTACATGAAAATCATTGAAAATATCACCTGGGCTTGAAAGGAAACAGAAATGGATAAGGCTTAGGCTCAAATTTTATAAACAAAACTCATGTAGTATCAGTGAAACATTTGAGACAATAACAGAAGACCCTAAGAGTACTCCTTCATATTTAAACAAACTAAATTAATGTTCTTGTTGTTGCTAAAGAAACACATGCACACAAATTTCCTGGGAAAATGTGGACAATGATGGACAGGTAAGAGCCTTCAAACACCTCTCCTCATTCTCCTGTATTCCCATAGAAAGGCTCGCCACAGTCTTAATCCTTGGGCTCTGAAAAATCATGGACACATTCACAGCTTCTGGACAAGACACTGACTCAACCTTTGTTCTTATCAACAACATAAAAAAATAACTGGCACTAAAACTTGCAGAATGACCAGAGTGCAAACCCCAAAACTACCTTCTCTCTAAATGCACCTTACATAAGTGCAAACTGGAATTGAGTCCTTCTTTCAAAAGTATAACCAGTAAGCCTAATTTTACTTTGTGCTTTTGCAAGGCATGAAAAAAGTACACATCCATGTACCACAGGTTTTTTTTAGTATCTCATGTAATTTTGCTCACATGGAACTCTTCATCCCTCTTTCTAATTTTAAATATTTCTCAAAGTTTGGTAGCTCAGAAAAATTCTAATTTTGAAAGTAACATGTGTTGTAAAAGCAAAGAAAGAAAATCCAAACCAGGTGAAGCAGTAATTACTATATACTGGCTGTAGCAGCACTGAAGTCTGCATCTTTTTGCTTTGACTCTGGTCAAATGTATGCAATCAATGTGACTTATTGCAAAAGACTTAGGAGATAATTTTGAAAATATCTCTGAAATGCAAAATTTGAAAGTTAGATGAATTTGAGATGGCCATATTGATTTTTATTTTACACAGAAATATCCTGTTTCAAAGTGGATCTCAAATCTTTTAAAGCAAGATCTAACATTATAAACGTCTTCCAATGCTGTGTTTCCAGCTCTGAGCAGGCATAGTCTTAACCCTTAACCAGTCTGTAGATTGGTGGCTTCTAAAAGTGTGAATGAGTTCCTGAGTTACTAATGCCATGCTCTTTCGGCAGTCTTCTAGACCAGTTCATTAAGGAGCACAGCCTCAAAATTGTTAATACATACTGACATTGCAAAGATTTTCTGTACACTGAAAAATGTACCCTGAGCCCTCAATCTTTCACAGGAACCAAAGACATTCAATTGCAAGCATTTAAATTTTCCAAAATTTACCTAAAGAGCAAAGAACTGTAGCAAGTCATAGATACATTAAACAAATAAATACACAAAAATGCAGTTATCATCAAATGAAAAATGTGAATCTAGGCTTAATTGTATGATAAAATTTATCTGATCTTGTTCCAAATCCTCCATGTCAGGTTGCTGAGTAATCAAGCATACTTTGTTTTTAAATACATTAACAGCAGACAATTTAAGGAAATAATTTCTCAGCCTTCTCTCAGATAAACCTACCTCAGTAGTGATAATGTCAAACAGAACATTTTCTCTCTGGTATTTTCAGAAAAAATTCTGTTGTTTTCCCTTGTGACTATGTGCTAATAAATATGGGAACACTCAAAAGGCAGAGCATGTGGCAAAGCAAGCAGTTTGCATTTGCAGATGAACTCATCAGAGTCTAAACTCTCTAGAGGGTGGACATTTTAACTAATTGTCAATAGTATTATATACATTTATGGTGGTCTAAGCACAACCACACATTCTAATTAGTGTAGTGGAACAGGATAAGTAAAACTGAGGCTGACTGGTGTTTGCAAGGAGAGAAGTTGTATTATGTTGTATTATATTTTCTTCAATAAGTTTAAAGTCCCATTTACAGCGGTTTGTTCCCCCCCTGCTTTGTTGGCTTGACCCAAGTTATCGCTTCCCCTATACTGCCCATCACTGTGACCCAGCTCCGTGTCCCATCAATCATTGTAAACCCTGCCCCTTGTTCCCAAATATTCCATGTTCCCCCTCCCATTAAGTTGTCAATCCTCCCTTGAGTCAAGCCCCTTTCTGGGCCACCCTCTTTGGAATTCCCCTAAACCTCGATGGCCCATGTGATCCATTCTCTGACCCAGGTTTTTCCCAGTGGTTTATGACTTATGTAACCCCGCCTTGTACTCCTCCCCTAGAGCTTCCCTATTGGTTCATGATTTGTACCTGGTCCTCCCCTCTGTATAAATTGCTGTATGTTTGTGTTTATGTATTTTGTCCCTGGACTTTTCAATGAAATAAACCTCCTTGGAAACCGTACAAAAGAGCCTTCTCTGATTCTTACCCTGACCCTAGGCACTGATCCATCACGTGCCGTAGAGAGCGGCCTTGTGGCTTCTGAGCTGAGCAGCCCTGCCCTACCACCACCTGGACTCTTAATAGTCCAAGGGTGGCCACACTCAGCACAGCCCGGAAAGGGGAGCCAGCAAATCACCTCCACTGTGTAAATGTGACAATTCGTAGTATTATGTATATTTATGGTGATCTAAACACAATCATGCATTCTAATTAGTGTAGTGGAATAGGATAAGTAACACTGAGGCCGATAGGTGTTCGCAAGGAGTGAAGTGTTCATATACCATTTACTGTGCCTGGTGATTTTGATAACAATGAGCCTCCTGGTTTCTGTGAGCAAATATTTTTAGCAGATCAGTTCCACCTACCTAACCCTCTCACACACTCATGTTATATTAGAAGATGAACAACTTTTAAAAGAATAGCTGTGATTTTCCATTTCACCTTCAACAATTGTCTGTGTCTTCCAGGAATTTTCCTAACTTGTAGGAGTTACCAGATCACCAATTTCAGCCTATTTTCATAACCTTCAAATTGCATAAATGAAAATCAAAAATTGAGGTTAAGATCAGCAGTATATTAACCATTTGATGATTGAGTTGGCTCAGAGAACAAATTTGATATGTTAGAAACATTTAAAATACCCTGAAGTTACAGAGGTAGAATGAACAAAATTTTTCAAAAGGGTAAATATATCACTAACATATTATTTAAAATTTAATGCATAAATATTAAATTCCTTCTTTTTCAGTAAACAATCAGGCTAGAGTGCAATTATCATTAAAGAGAATTAAATAATAATTACTAGAAATTATTAGAGGTAATTACAAAAGACATTAAATGTAAAGAGAAACTCATCTTCAAAAGAACAATATTTTTCCTGTGCATTTAAACTATGCCTTTATTTCTATTAATGAGATGCATAATGATGACTGGCCATTTGAAAAGCTAGAAGTCTGTAATTGAACAATTATTAGTGTCATGCTGCCTTAGGGCACTATTTGTCAAGAGATTTATATTATGGTAATTATAGCCACTCAGGCTTGAAGTATAGGTAACATCTTCTAATGGAAATAAATTACCCTTTATATTTAATTTTTTTTTTTAATTGTAAGTTTAGGTTCTCTGTTTTATTATTTAGACCTTCCATACTAGGGTCTTTGAGAATACATTCCTTCCCCCCATTATAAGACACTATCAATTTCACTAAGATACAATATTATACAACTTACTATTTTACTTACCTCACCACAGGGGAGAAAAAAAAAAAAAAGACAATTTTTTAAATTCATGTCTGTGGTCTAAAATGTTATATTTAAATTTAGTAATGTACAGAATTGCATCTATAATTCCTACTGAAAGACAAAAGAAGCTTAATGAACACACAAAAATTCTTTAAACCTTTCAATATATTTAATTACAAACTCATTCATTCTTTAATACCTAAATGAATCAACAGAATGTCATGGTAAAACAAGATATCCTTGACCATTCTTTCCTAAATGCTTTTCAAGTCCTCAAGAAATGTAGAGATGATCTCCACCCCCTCATCAAAATGTTGCTTTATTTCTCACAAGTACGAAAAATAAAAGGGAAAAAAAAGAGGGGAAAAAAAGAAAGAAAGGAAAGAAAAGTCTTGCAATTACTTCTGATAATAGACTGTGGGTGGACTCTCACAGCATAATTCATTTTGTGAGGTCCAAATCCTAAAGCAGATTTAAAAGAGCTTTAAAAATACAATGATTTCTAAATGGAGAGTGTTTTTCTGTTTTCTGTTGATTTTTCAACTGCCATTAATTAAGCTCAAGAAACCTGATTGGACTTAGTAGTTTGTTTTTTTTTTGTGGGAGAAACACTTAAGAAGCTTCAAAGCCTGACAGGATGCTGAGCCAGAGCCTGAAGGATACTACAGAGCACCAAAGGCACCATGTATTTTTTCCTCCATCCACCTAATGTGAAGAGTGATTAGTTCTGGAACCACTCATTAAGCCTACATATTGTGTGCTTTAACTATTGCCCATCCCAGAGAAGTGATCTGCACGCTGGCAATATTGCAATAGGTTTTCAGATCAGGAAGTTCCATATGTCTCCTTAAAACCTTTCCAACACAGATATAATCAACTTAGAACTTACAGGGGATGCCAAAACCCATAAATATAGCTTGTCACAATGAGTACAGAGTGATTCCTAGTATAACAAACATTATGTATTTTTCCACAGAGAAAATAACCCCCACAATAGGCCCAGTCATTCTTTGGCAGCAGATGGGACAGGACAACCAGTGCCCTGGCGAGGATTGACATTGATTATTGCAAGCATGAGCCACGCAGAATTAGGAATCAAAATTCATCATTACATCAAGATTACTATGACTGTGTACACTCCATGACATGGTAGGAAAATCAGTAGCCACATATTAACAGGCATGACCACAGGCCCACTTCACACATAAAAAACCCCAAACCTTTTCCAGGAGGGATCTGAAATCTACCACTCATTGATGCTGGCCAACAAAAAGAATCACCTTTGGAAGGCTTACTCCAGTGTGCTTCACTGACACATTGCTACTATCAAAGTCTGAAATGCTCTTCACTGTTATTATTTGTGTTAAATAAAACACAGTGGTAAACACTTCATTCTTCTCACAAATTCTATTTCTGTCAGCTCAACCATTATTACTTTTTTTCTTGTCGGTTTTAGCAAATAGCCTACTAAAAAGCTATCTGCAACTTAATTAAAACACACATTATTAATGTCGTGTATACATGGAAAATCTTTGGCAAAATAAGTAGTCTCTATCTTTTGAAGCAACTGCAATTAAGTCTGTCAATCTGTACTCATTGCTGAATACAAGAAGAAAACAAGACTAAATGAAGCAATTTGATCTGCTTCAACTATCTCTGCATAAACTGCCTTTTCACATAATACTGGATCAAGACAACTACCCATGGATCAATTATAAGAAACTGTCACTCATACAATATAATGTATGATTGAAGGTGCTAGCAAATTTTGTTTAGAGAATAAGTAAAATTCTATTTTATTCATGGAAAATTTACCACTAATTTTAATAAAAAACATAATTTCTTGCTAGTACATAAGAAGTAACCTTAATTTAAGTACAGAATAGGAAATGGCTGCTTAAAATATATGTAGCTAGATGAAAGTATCCCAGATTCCAAGGCTAGTATTTTGAAATATTTGTTGATATTGCAGGTTTCCCTGCTGCCGTCCGTCAGTTTCATGGCTGCTCTCTAGTTTGATCAGCAGGTAGTTCAGCCTTTTTTCCTGGATGCCAAACATCACCACAGTTCTTAAATTACCTTCTGCTTCTGATCTTGCATTAGCTCCAGACATGTTACATAGCTATTAGTTTTTTACTTGACTATACAAAAATTTCTACAATTACTATTTGCATATTATATACATTTAAAGTATCAAGAGTAAGATACAGAATTCTATATCTGGTGAAATGACTTGTGATTCCATTGGCACTCTTGTTTCACATATTTTCAGACTCAAGCCATGCCTGCACTGTGATTGCCATCAGTCCTCTCTGTAATGCACCTGTGGCAATGGCAGGTCTCAGGTTTCACCACAGAGTCTACAGCCAGATGCAAAATGATAATGACATGCCATGTGCTCTCTGTAACAAGAGACATGCAGGAGTTTTGAGGAACTGTGAATGCAATTAAACATGAGAAAACTTTAAAAAGTCATAATACACTTATAATACGTAATACACTTTCACATTAGCAAACATGAGTTTGGAATGAGCAAAACACCCACAAACACCCGCCTTATAAAAAAAACCCAAAGCAGCTTAAAATATGTGTTTTGACTCAATGATTTCTTCAAGAACAAACCCTTGCATCACACTGGATGAAATTCTAGACTAGAGTGCAGTGAAAAACTTCTACTGATTTCAAAAGTCGCAACTTTGTCTCAGAGCCACTCACTTCACCAAGGTCCTTGTCTGCATTCCATAAGCTGTAAAAGGACAAAGGTCTGTTCAGAGGCATGAGGGATACAAGATGAACCTTCCAGAGTGCAAAAATATACAACAGGACATTATTTAGAGCACAAAATGTACAGTAATTAAATTATGTTTTAAATATGTAAATTTAATAGATGTTCAAGCACCATTTAATGATATGAACAATATAATGCCTAATACTGGCAAATAATATCGGGATAGGATTATGGGATTAGAAAAAGCAAGTACCTCAGATGATTCTCAAAGGATAGAATCAATGCTGAATTAGTTTACAGCTGTTATACTGTTCAATGCTCTTTGATAGCATCAACAGGCGAGCAGGACCATTTTACAACAAAAATTAGGTGATCTCTGCAAAAGAAAGGATGATCGCAAAAACAACTTCTACAAGTTTCTGGTTTAAATGCTGAAATGATACTGAATCTCTAAATTTAGACATGGGAACAAGAATCCCTTGAGTAATGTGGTTACCAATGTATTTACAAGGTAAGGGCGTGTATGACCCCATCAATTTGTAACACAAAAAAGAATCTTATACTAATTGCAAATAATCAAGCTTATCAGTGTAAGTGCTAAGATGCTACCAGAGAACAATTTCATGCAGCAAGTAGACAACAAATTTCTTGTTTTTCCTGGCTGAGCATAGGCAAATAGCAACAAAAGAATATTTAGTTAATTATTACAAGTTCTATAAATTTGAGCACTGCAAAATGTAAAAGTTCAGTCCACAAAATACATCCTACTAGAGTCTGTTTTCCACTAACAAAATGTTGGATCAACATTTCACTGAAAATCACTAATGGATTTTTATAGGTGATAAAGGACAAAGAAAAGCATCCCTCTCTACCCTCTGTCAAGAATTCTACTTAACTGTAAGAGTCATTAAAGACACAACCCCCAAATTATTGAAATTGCTTAGGTAAATAAAGTCATCAAAAGAAAGTTAAATATTCGAACACACACTAAAATTATTATGTATGACCAATTCCAACAAGCTGACTCTAATTATTGTAGTATGCACTTAAGAATTCTAAGTAAAATCAGAACTGCTGAGAACAAAAATCTCCTTTGTCTCCAACTGACAAAAGTGCTGCACTCCCCAAACACAGATTCAGTAGTAAAATACAAGTTACAATGTTCAAGTTTCATTTTTCTGGTAAGAAAAAATAGAAAAGCTTTTAAAAGAAATCAAGTATTTCACTGTTTCATTAAATGCTGTCTTCAAAGATATCTTCACAGGAGAGCAAAATCCCAAATTGTTTTCATGCCTTGAAAAGCCTGTATTAAAATTTTTTCACTCTGCCAGAGCAGCAATGAAGAAAATATATATCTTACAGAATATCTGTATGGTCAGACATTCACATTTGCTGATGTATTATTGTCTATGGGAGAAAAGATAGTTTTTCACCTTCTGAAATAGTTTATATCGCCTCCCAATAATGAATGAGTGCAACAAATATTTCTTATAGAATAAAATAAAATCTTAATATTTCCTAGAGGGAACAAAGGAAAATTATAAGTATTACAGTATTTCAGACAAAGGAGTGGTTTGACTGAAGTGACACTTGACACACAAACTGCCTCAACTCTTTGAGCTATGGGTCTACAACTATTTTTGTGCTAAAGTTCCAATTTATAGTAATAGTAATAGTAATAGTTATAGTCCATCATAACACCTAACTATGAAACTACACTAAGACTTTTCAGAAGTGGTAGTCTTATAAGCCAGTGAAAAAATGAAGCAGAGAGATTTTGTAATGCTAAGTACCTAGAACTCAAAAGCAGTCAGACAGATCACTCTTCTCACATACATGCCCAAAAAGTAGTATCTACCTCAGTGTCACTGTAACTGTAATGAAACCAAAAATGCCATGGATTAAAACCCCTCTCTGAAGTAATGAGATCGCCAAAAAGAAAGGAAAAGCAGGTCAGGCATAATGTGCCTTTGTGATTTCTCAGGACAGCTCACTGTGCCAGATGCTGTATAAAGCCCAGGGAGACAATATTCCTGCTAGCTGAATCATCCTTATCCTCATCACTCAGAAGGTACAAGTTGTGTTTTATTTGGTATAACAATGTTTCTTTAGTGACAAGGCACAGAATGGCTGTGAGTTGAATGGGAATTGCAGCAAATCTTTTGATTTAATACTTGGACCATGCTTCACCTTAAATTCACCAGTAATTTTTTACACTCAAGGTTCAAAAATAATTCAATAAGCTTTCACGTATCCTTGAACAAACTACATTTCTTCCTCATCTCAAATTTACCAGTTTGGTTTGGATTCTTCACAAGATACTTTTGTATAATGCGTGATAATTTTATTTGGCCCATGCAAATTTAATGTATTCTCATGTTTATGGAAGCATTTCACATCCCTTTTGCCCAGTAAAAAATTCAACAGGGCTGGTGTAAAATAGGATCAAGCATACTGTGTGCTGATAAAAACTTAATTGTAATATTTTGAAAAATTTGGTATTTACTAAATCAAGAACTTGAAATGCAGTCCTTCCTTCCAAGTAGAAAAGACTGAACAATGTTCTGCATTATCTGAGATATATTTATAAGCCTCCAAAATCATCCAAAATAGGGATAACCTGAAAATCTCGAGGCTCAGGAAAGGATACTCACATTTATAGTGACTGACAAGAGAAGCAAGGGCTATGAAGGGAGGCTTCAGGCTAGAGGAGATTTGCACCAAGAAAAGAAAACTGAACTCTCAGATTAAGTTGATACAATGGATGTCATTAACAAGTGAGATATTTTTCAATCTTTTTCAAAAATAGGTGGTTATTTAGGAAAAGACAGAATTGTCAGTGGAATTCCAAATATTCTAGATAATTTACTATGTAAATTACACTTCTAATTCAGAATAGGCAGGGATACATCTGGGTTGCTTTTCTATTTAACTCTCTGATGTGACTGAACTTTAGATTAAATTTGATGGAATAGATTTCCCATTTATATTAAATGACATCAAAGAGTTTACCTCTGAACTCCAAATTTAGATTTCCTTGGGCTTGAGATTATTTCTGTGTTCCAGTTATTTACCGAGCCTGCTAATGTGAAGATACCCAAACCAACATCATGACTAGCCTACCAATTTCATAATTAAATATAACAGTACTCTGATCCAGAAACAAAACCTCTCATTCATCTTTCACCATTAGTTCAAATAATTTCCTGCCTGTTTTGTCTGCAAGTTATTGTTTTCCACTCCTGAAGCAGGTTCCTTTTCTTGTTACCAGAGGCAAACAATTAGATGTGTGAACAGCAGAACTAATGAAGCCTGGTTTACAAATCTCCATGGGAAGCTTCTGATGCTTAATAAAAGGAAAACTGATTAGCTTTGGGGTTAATAAGTTTGGATATTAATAGGGTCCTTCTCCTCCACTCAGAAACTTGTATTCAGAGCTAACACTTTAATTCTTCCAGGTTTCTGTCAGATATAAAACACTGGCCAATCAAAGAATCAAATACATAGTGTGATTGAAAAGCCTTATTCTGGGGGAAGCACTGACAAAAATAAAAATCTTATTTCCTTTCATAATAATAATAAAAAAAATCAAACTGGATAAATAATTCACAGCCCTTGTCATATATTTTCTCTTCATAAATGAACATACACATGGCCAGTGTCCATGAAGACAGCAGAATTCTGCTTCAGAAGTCCAAACACTGACACCAGTACTTCCTTAGACTTTTCATCCCACAGAAGTCAGCAGAGTGTATGGAAAGAAGGGATGCCAACAAAATGCTTGTGGGAGCATGCAGAGAAATAATCACAGGTGAAATAATTGCCTAAAACCATGCATGGAAAGGATTCACAAATCACTAACAAGGGGACAATGCTGGTGGCAGGAACAGCTGTCTATTTGCACCACGGGCCAAATATGAGCACTCTGCCACTACTGCTGCATTGCTGCTTGCTGTAGTACTTGAGAAAGTTCCAGCCTCTGTGACATTTTAATAACTATTTAGATGATAAAAGCAATCTGAAACATAAAACTACAGAAGTCAGGAGTCTGAATTTCTCAAAAAAAGTGTATGCCAAAATGCACACATTCAAAGCATTTTATACCAGATTAACTTCACATATATTCATTGTAAAAATAATTATAGAAATTCTTGTCTGAAAAACTGTTTTAGGAACAAAATCTTGCACTTTTACAGTGGAATATATATGTATATGTACACTATTATACTTTTCTGTTACGTAGCATAATATACATCAAAAATTATTCAACTGAAATCCTGTAGTTTGGTTGTCAAAATATTTTTTTTTATTTTAATTTGTAATCTGAAACCAATAAGAACTTAAGGATATATATGCAACATATGCATTTTCCAAGTATTTGTTAATGCATTTTTTTCCTGACTATTCTTATCAAAGGTCAATGGTGGAAAAAAACACCCCAAACCACAAAACAATGAAAGACATCACTTCAGCTGATTGTTAGATGGACTAGTCCAGACATCTATTTCCCACAATGGCATTACATTTAGTTGATTCACATTGACTATGCAACCATGACTTCTATAGAGGATGCATGAGCCAGAACTAAGGAATCCAAGGAAACATCAGGTTCTTTTCCACTAATAAATTGCAGCCTGATACGCAATACTTCAAGACTTGATGGTAAATTTTATGCGCAGTAAATGTAACTATTGGATCACTTATGTGATTGATATTGAAAATGCAACCAACTGCACTTGGGAAGAATGTGTTAAGAGTCTCATTCTAAATGGGCTAATGGACCTGTTCTCTGAAAGCTACTCAATAACAGTGTTGAAAAATCACACTCTAAATTTACAGTATTGTTTTCCAGCTGTTGCTGGCAAACAGTTTAGGAAAAGTGTTTTACTTTTTTTAAGTGCATGTTTTCAGGTATGAAAAGCTCTGTTAAAATAAAATGCATTACACTCCTTATAACTCCTCCAAGGGCATAGCTTCTTGTTTTTTTAACCTGTAGAAATGTCATGTTCATAACAGGCATCTTCACATTCCTATTAGAAACAGGAGTTTGATTTGATTCACATGGTGGCAAGTCAGTGCACTCTGCCAGGTAAGAGTACTGGGATGGGTTTTTCTCTGCTCTATCCATTTCTGCTGTCTGGGCTTGTATGATGCTCAGTTACACAAATCAGGAGCTCTGAATCCCATATCAAAATCATTTGTGCAAAGAAATGGGAAATCATTTCTCTGGATTTTGAAAGCTACTTCTAGATGCACAGAGCTGTCAAATGTCTCATCATAATGAATATGATTATGATCTTGCCTCTCTTTTTTCCACCACTTCATGGCAGAATGAAACCGGCTATCACAAATAATGAGAAGACCTCAATATATTGAGCCTGTCATTTACAGGTATACAGATTTATGCAGTAATACCATAAAACTGAAACCCTTATTTCACCCTTGAAATGTGCTTTGATTCATCATACTACATTTCAGAGGGAAGTGAAGCAACTGTTTATTCCAACAGTTGTTCACATTACACCAAAGTGCAGAATACTTAATGTGTATATTAATGCTTATGATTGAGCACCACTTCACTAATAAATAAAGGAGGAGCACAAAATTAAATAAGGAATTCTAAAAAAAACACAACCTTATAATTGCTGTGTCTGTTTTTGAGGGGTAGTGGGGTGGAGTAAGGGTAGAAGGTCATTGGATATATGGTTTAAAAATATAGTCAAACTAAGACTTCTAGAATGAGCAGATACTTTTTAGTTACACCATCAGGTTCAGAAAAAGCAGATAAAGGTTCTAGCAAGTCCTTTTTTAGATCTAGGAGAATCTTCTAGATTTTCTCTCTAGGAGATCTTTTAGATTTAGGAGAAAAATTTGAAAAAAACATTTAGACATTAAGAACAATTATTTAGGATATAATTAGATATGAATTACACTGCTCAGGAGAAGAGGAAAATTTGCTTGGAGAGTCAAAGACTCAGTAAGGAGCTGGGGTGAGAGCGGGTTGCCCTGTCTCAGGGAAAAGTGCTACATGTAATCTGTAACCTGTGGAACTCTAACATTAATGGGAGGCTGAGGGTGGACAAGGACTTGGACGAGGCTGTAAAGGAGAAGAAAAACAGCATCTGCAGTGAGTCCATAGCTTTTGGTATTTACTAAGTTATGAATTTGAGTTTCCAGGCTCATCTTTCAGAAGTATTTTGTAGGTCATTCTTTAATTAAGTCAGAGCAGTAGCTTCCAACTTGAATTTTGCTTTGAAGTTTCCTGCTTCTGTTTCAGACCTCAAGAACTACTTATGTGCCTGAGAGCTTATCTGTTTTTTTATTTCCCAACTATACTTAGTCTAATTAAAGATGTTACCCCACCTGTAAATCTTCTCCTAATTAGCAACTTCATGGATTTGCTGATGGCAAGTGCAAGAGTGGATCACTCCACTGCTATCAAACCAATAGGGAATTAAACTAAGCATGCTGAAATGTTATTTCCTCATTAAGAAAATGCAGAAACACCTTTTCCTCTCTAACAAGACCATTACTGTAAAATTCTGCCCTCCAAGACTGGAGTGTTCTTGTTGAATTCTGAGAGAACACCTATCTCATGCTATAGTGGTTGTTGAATGAAATTGTGGTTAAAAAATTAAGTTTCTCTGGTATGCAGGTGTCACAAAGGAAAAGATGAGATAGAAGCATTGACACCTGTAAAGAGCCAAATCAAAACTAAATTAATTAAACAATAATATGTTGTTAGTGTAATGTAATACAAGATAAAAGGCTAATGTTGGAAGAGACAGAGGGAGAGGAAGGTGTCCATGGTCAGTGCACATTCCCTACAGAAGTTAAATAGGAATGACAAGCAAAGAAAATGTCTTCTGGGTTTAAAAAATTTCCACTGAAGGATCTATGTGCTCTCCCATGTAAAGGCAAAGCCAGAGAACTCAAAAGGCAAACTAAGCAGATGGGATATTGTGAGTGATCCAAGAACTGACTTAATTGTATGGCAAAACATTATGTATGTACAATCAGCTTTAAAGATTTACACACAATGTCAAGAGATAGAGGGGTCTCTGAGCTCATCTGAGAAATTTTGCCATAAAAGAGCACTTTCTTCACCTACCTCCAAAGGAAAAAGGAAGCACACATAAATCTGATCTATTATAGAAGAGCAATTTTATAATTTAATTTTAAATTTCTTAAGCTCTCAAAATTTCAGTGATATAGTGTACAATGCTACTTCATAAAAAGATCAGGAAAAAAATGTAATATGATGGCAATCCTTTTCATGTATTTATCATATAAAACAAATTAAACATCTTTGGAGGCTAAACAAACAAACAAGCATAGCTACCTTTTCCATTTTGGCTTTCTATTGAAAATAAAAAAACAAAACAAAAATAATGAGACTAAAGACAAGATATAAAATACTAGAAGATATTTGGATGAAGACAGGAAAAATGCCAAAATGTGATTTATGTTAGTCTGTTCTCTGGTGCTTCTCTGCCAATTTTCTTTCTTCCTTTGAGGATAAATGTTTAATATTTATATTACAGATCAAGTACAGTTTTAAAAGGAGGTAAATACAGTTCAGTTAAAGGATTCCTCAGATAAAATTCCCAAAACTGAAACATAAATATAGGATTATGGAAACTACTTTAAGATGGGAGAGAGCAGGAACTTGACTTCCCAGTCAGTTTGCTGCAGACACTGACAGGCAGAAGAAAAAGGATTCAGACTGTATCGGTGGATAAGCACTAACAACAACATGGGATAAGTTCCAGCTGCTGCTTGGTCATATAGTGAAATAGGAGGAACCAGATGCAAAATTCCCAACGCCAAAAAAAGCGAAAGCCAGGTTAGTTAGTGATCTGTGCCCTTTTTGAGAGAAGGAGCTGGACCTACACAGACTTAAGAACAGGCAAGTAGATACCCTTCACTTCTGGTACCAGCACTCCATTGTGATCCCCTTCCCTGCTCACAGTCTGGACTTGAAATGATTCTCCCACCTTCCTGACTTGCACACCCACATTTCTACAAGTCATTTGAATTCGACCTGCACCTTAGACGCCTTTTTCTTAGTCTGCATGTCAATTATTTCTTTCTGGAGGAATCAAACTCAAAAAGTGGCTTTACTTGCCTGTTTTACATGGTTAACTTTTACCAGAATTACTAGAACATATCAAATAGCAATTGACAGATGAAAATATAATTTATCACAGATTCTCTCAGGCACATCTGTCCTGATATTTATTTTCCATCAGTGTGGCTCCTAACCTTCCTAGCACAGAAATTTCTGCTCCTTGTTCACAAGAGTCTCTGGTGCATGTTTCTAACAGGTGTCTGTCATCTTCATAAAGCCCCAAGTGAGATGATAATCATCCCCATAGTTTTCAGTTTATTCTAAGAATCTTCCCTTACTTAAAACATTTTCTTTGGCTCACAAAAATCAATCTAACAACAGAGCCCCTCTGTCAGGTATATTCTGATTTCAAATTTCATCCTTCTAAAAAGTTTATAAGCAAAACAGCCAACATTCCTTTTGAAAAGACAGATGTCTTTGATCCACACTTCTCTTCTACAAGACCCTTGTACTATTTAGTAATAAATAAGGAAGTAATTTAGTAATAAATTTAGTAAGTAATTTGGTAATAAATAAGGAAGCAGGTTAGCAAAAAACAAAAAAATAAGAAGTAAGAAAAATACTCATAGTCTCCAGTACAATGGATGTTGTAATCTTTGGATGTTTGTTTATTGAGCCCAGGTTTAGAATCCAAAAACCAAAAATTATATTCTCCTGGGTTATATCTCTAAAACAAGACATGGAAACCCTGTATGCTGGGAATAGTATCCTTGAGCCACACTGAGGTACATGTGCTCACCCATCTCCAGAACAGGCTCCTGCAAGAAAGCAAAGTGACAGCGCTTTTCCTATCATAGCCTCATAAATGAAACACTCACAAAAAGACTTCCATTCAAAGCCTTCCTCATAGTCTTCATTTGAAGGGGACTCAAATCCTTATCTCTTACCTTCCCATGTATCCTAAAGATTAGACATGTAAGATTTTCTGGGACTGCAGGAAACCACACACTGTTTACTTGCAACTTCTATTAAGGCTGTAACACTGAATCCAAAGGAATACCAGACTCACATTGCCAAAAGGGAACAAAGGGAAAGATTATGTAGGAAGAGGCCATTTTATGGTCCTTCTTCTTCTTCTTCATTGAACAACCTTCAATGGTAGCAACCCACTAACTGTATCCTGGGAAAAGAAATTTGAATATGAAACTCCATCACACATTTGTCCCAGATGATGTTTTCAAAAGAATTCAAAAAACTGATTTGTGCATTGTAAAGGGAATTAACCCCTACTACTTTTTTTGCTCTTTTCTTTGGGTTTATTAATCTCTTTTAGAATAATAATAAAAAAAAAGTTTCCAAAGAATCTGAAGTTCTCACATCTATTTCTTCACTCTTAACCATAGGGGTTTTTCTCACTATTACCATGTTGTTTTTTACTAGTCTTATCTGACCATCTCCCTCCTCTAAACAGAGCACACTACAGTCATTTTTATCAAGAAGGAAGTGAAAAACGTCCATATGTGAAAATAAATGCAATGTTAACACTTCTGAGGAATCAAGACTCAGTTACTAGTCACCCGTCCTGCTCTGATAGGTGATGGCTACACATTGCTATTAATGGGTTAAATTAGCAAATGCACTGTCTAGAATTGGGAGAGATCATTACTTCTCAGAAGGAAAACCATGGGTGATGGTGACATTTCTTTTATTTAGCCTGCAGGGACTATTCTATTCTTAAAAGTGATGAAGTTTTCAGAGATGTGCTGGTCTGGGCTGTGAAAGAGTTGCCAGCAGTCAGTATGGGACTGTATTTGTGTTTCAGGCTGGAAATAGTGTTGGTAGGTCAGGGATGTTTTTGTCACCGCTTAGCAGGGCTTACCCAGAGCCAAGGCCTTCTCTGCTCCTCAACCCTCCCCAGATGCGAGGAGGCTGGGGATGCACATGGAGCAGGAAGGGGAAGCAGCCAGGACAGCTGACACCAACTGATGTTAGGGATGGCCCAGACCATATGGTTTCATGCTCAGCATAGAAAGCAGGGGAAGAAGAAAGAAGGTGAGACAATTCAGAGTGATGGTGTTTGTCTTCCTGTTACCATTATGTGCGATGAAGCCCTGTGGTCCTAGGGATGCTGAGCACCTCCCTGCCCTGGGGAAATGAAGAATTAATTTCTTGTTTGAATTTCCTTGTGCACATGGCTTTTGCTTTACTTATTAAAGTGTCTTTATCTTGACCCATGAATTTTCTCACTTTTACTCATTGATTCTCTCCTCCATCCCCCCAAGCAGGATTGAGTCAGTTGATGTGTGGGGCTGAGCTGCTGGCTGGAGTTAACATATGACAGGAGATTTCTCTCTTAAGTTTCCCATTATTTATCAAAGGACTTGTTAGAAATAAAGAGATGTTAGATTTTTTTTTTTTTTTTCAGGGAATTCAGTTTGTCCCATCAAAGGAACCCCTTGTTTCAAGATGCCTTTGTTACTGCCTTTACTGCTTCCTGTTCCTGACATTACTGCATATTCTCTACCAAGGGGTATCAGTATCTGAAGTGAAAACTGGAAAGAAACCTGGCAGACAGACAAAAATCAGAATCATTAAAAAAAAATAATTAACAATTGAGAGGTAGCCATCAAAGGATTCTGTATTTGAAGGTAAAAGGAAATAGCTCCCTCATTCCCTCCCAAATGTCATGGTTTAGGAATGATATTCTCCAATTTAGTAGTCCCCGAAAACCATGCCACTGCTTGCTCCCCCTTCACCACCAAGTGGAAATACAAAAGATGAAGATCACATGTTGAGGATAAGAAAAATCTAGAGGAAACACCAATCAGATAAGAAAACAAATAGTAACAACAACAATACTAATAACACACAGCCTAGCTAAAATTCTACATCTTAAAATCTTTCTTTTCTATTGGAGTCTCTTAGTTCATGTTTATTTTATTTCTGATAAAAAGCACTTCATAAAAGGTCTTCTATAAAATTCTAACTTCATTTTTACTATTCATTCAGTTTGAAATAAGTAACAGCAGACAATTTATAATTTTTCTTGTCAAGGACAAGTACTACTTTTGTTTGCTTTGATATAGCATTAGAAATTCCTAGCCTTGATTCATTGCAAATGCCTGTGTTATATCAGCCATGAACTCTGACAAGGATCTCCACCCTCTGTAGGTGCACCTACACAATTCTGATGCAAACATAAGCTCTTAACCAGGTTTTGTGCCTTTGAAAGCAGAATCATCTCACAGCACAGATGATTTATGTGCTGACTATGAGTCTTGGAACTCTCTGCTATTTTGAGACACCTAAACTGACACAATTACAAGCTTTCACAGACCAGTATATAAACTGTGTTCCTGACTGAATGGTTTCAAATTCAGTCTCTATAGTAACTTGATCGCCAAAATCATGACTTCACTAACTTATTAATCTTCCTCCGGTTTGAACCAACAGCTAGTTATTTTTAGTTCAGAGTGTTACAAATGAGGTTTAGGAGTTTACATCATTACTCCAACTCTTTCATTTATAGAAATAGTCTGTAAATAACAAAACCTCATTTTTAAAGGCTGCTAGAAAGGTAATATACCAATATAATACACAAGTTTTAAAATAAAAGATGAATTAAAAAAAACTCCAAGCAGAAAATACACTGAGATCCCTAAATTCCTCTCATCAATCCAAAATGACATTACAAAGGAATGTTGCATTCATATCTATTTATGCCTTAACTTACTCTTAAATTAAATTAGCACTCTTACCATTTCCACCCTTGGCCTCTTATTTTTGAGATACAAAAGATTTATAAAAGCAAATACGTCACTTGTACTCCATTTCAATGAATTTCACTCAGGCTGCACTAAGTAACGTTCTTATAGTCAACTCTGACACTGTTTTCAGAATCATAAAAATTCAACATCAGAACCAACATACTTCTGTTCAATATTTGCCTTGAGGCTGTATATCATACACAAACAGGGAATGTAATACTTCTGACTGTAACCACTGCTAACTGAATCATGTAATGTGAAAACAAATGCTGCTGTATTTCACAACAAGGTAGAGAAGCTGTCATTTGATAGGCAATTACAACTGTAGTTTTGGTAATAAAAAAACAGACTAAAATATTTATAATATTTTTGTAAAACCGTTTGGAAGATACATTAAAAAGTCATTAACATTTACAAAATACATTCCTGAAAGCTAATACAAGCAGAAATTTATTAGAAAATGTAGCCTCTACTACACATTACTGAGCAGCCTTGAAACTCTTTCCACTGAAACCTAAATCTTACACATGGAATAGCAGCACCTATTTCTCAATCCCCTAATTACAACCTAACAAAATAAACTTGTGAGATGCCAGTATCACTTCCAGTTCCAGTTTGGGAAAACCACATAACTTGTTCTGAGTGGGAAAAAAAGTATTACTCTGGTTGAAACAGTGCAATCACACCATGTAAATAAAATGTGTTAAAACCAGACTCCAACTGGCTGAGGAGCAAAGCTTGTGTATACCACTGAGACTGCATTTTGCAGTGGTGTCATTTCATATCTCAAAAACAGAACCAAAAATCAGCATTGTTTTAATGCAATGAACATTTCTAAAGGAATGTAGTTATTTTCATTAATTCTGACACAATCTTGCTCCTGTCTGGAAAGTTCACTTAGGAGCCCAAGCACACAGATGAATTCAGTCTACCAGCAATAATGCACAGCAGTGTCAGTGTAGCACACCAGGCTCAGATGGTCTGGCCGAGTGCTACCTCGGGATCCTCGGCAAGAGGTCCTCAAGAGGGTGATGAATAAATGAGATGACCATGAGTCAGTGACCCAAAAAACAATACTTTATTACAAAAAAACCAAACACACAAGCTGGACAACAATATGGGGTTCACTAAAAAGGTGAGGGGCAGGGTAGGTTACAAACTTATGTAAGGTATGTTAGGGGTGGAGTCTGAAAGAAAGGGTCCAATAAAAAACAGTGATTATGAATATGTAAAACATTGCACCAATTTCTAATCAATAATAACAGAGAAACTATAGAACTTTCTAGTATTATTAACATGTAACTTTCCCGGGGGTATTGTGGGTGAGCTTCTACTTACTTTTACTTAAGGGACTGGGGCAAAGTCCCTTATCAACTCTTTGCCCTGATGGACTCCAACATCTCAGGCTACAAAAGCAGCATGGCCTATCAAGCTTGGAGATATTTAGGTCTGTTTACAGTAGACTAATATTTTTCAGTTTTCTAAGTATGAAGTCTCAAAAGCTCTTATTTGCTGGGCTTAAAATAAAAATTTGTTTTGTTAGACTTCTTAATTATTTTATTAATTATTCCAAAAGAAACTTTATTCCAGCCACCTTCAGGGGCCTTTTAGCATTCAGAATTCATATGTTGCACTGAAATGATAGGCAAGTCTAACTCTGCCAAACAGTATCTTTAGAAGAACCAAAAAGACCATTAAGCAGACCTTAATCACAACTGCATTCTCTGAAGAAACAGTCCTTTTTAAAGACTCATATCTTGTAACCACTTGAACAGAGGCTATTTTGCTCATGGGAATAAACCCGCAGGATGAAGAGTAGCAGACATGAACACAACGCTCTTGTATGTTCAAGAGTTTGCTGAATCTTGACGTTTTCAGTACTTGAATGTCTCTGATTGCGCCCTGTCTTCCCAATCTGAAATGAAGCCGCCCTCAGACTGTACCTAGTGGGTTTTTTCATGGACACTTAGCAGCTCTGAAGGCTTCCATTTTGGAATAAACCAAGCTCTTTGACTACCTCTGTATAAACATGTCATGCCCATGCTTAGAGTGTCATCCATCAGATCCAGACTGAGTGCAAAGTACTTCTCAACTTCTCTGCAGTCAGTTTCCAGGAACATACATGTGTTGTACAAATTCAGACATGGAAAGATAGCAGCAAATTAAGTGTGCATTCTGGAAGTTGTGTTTTGGGAGAGTTAAAAGATTGTTTTATGTTCTGCTGAGTTTCTTGAAGGGAAGGAATGACAGTGAAAATTCAGCTGGAAGATTGGAAACTCTTGTCATGTTTGTTCATTTTCAAGCAGCAGAAAAAGAATGGACCAATGTACCAAGTCTCCAATGTCTTTCTCTTACCAATGTATTTTCTCAATAAGAGGAATAAAATCTGTGAATTAATCACATTTTCAGTAGGGTCATGGCTCATATGGCTCATTAGCCAATCTGTCTCAACATCTAATATTACAATTGCTCATGTAGGCAACAAGAACGCATAGTTAGAAAAAACATCCAGCACAACTTTAGATTGGCATGTACTCATCACAAAACAGCACAAGAACTTATTTCACCTATTTTGATAATTTGGTCTAGCTCTTTCAACATATTAATTTCTAAATTAATATGTCTAAAGTCTTAAGAGTTAATACAAGAATTCTACTCCTTATCAAGCTCTCATGCAAGTTAGTAGGAGAAAAGGCTAAATATGACTTAACCCGATATTTAGAGTGACTCCAGCAGCTTTCAGATTGTGCCTCATGCATAGCTATGCAAAACTCAGGGTTCTGGAAGATGCTCTGTGTCTCCTTGCTCAAAGGCAACAGGAATTTCTAAGAACTGAACATATTTAAAAGTCTGCATCTACCTTTTTCCCCTATTAGTATTCATTATCAGGCTATTACTAAATGGTACCTAAGTATATAAATAAAACTCTGGTAATGGTTTAGGAATTTAATCCTTCAACCTTTCATCTTTAGCGCTATCCTTTTTCACGTAGGGATCTCTCAGCATGGGAGTTACAGCAGCTGAGGTCCAGGAGGAGGCTTTCCCCTTTAAAATGCAACACTTCACACTGAGAAACAACTTACTGGTTTTGGCTCTATTTTTAAATAAGTGACATTGCAATCTGCTGTACCTTCCAGTCCCATTGGTGTTAATGGGTAAAATTCTAAGGTTATTATTTAGCTCCTGCTGAGATGAATAGACAAAAACTTTGTACTGCTTTCAGTCAAACAGGATTGGGAGTTCAGCTTCACTTCAGGCCTGGCTCATGCAAGTTTTACACTGAAGTCAGTGGGACGTGGTTTGAACAAAGATTAAGGACCTCGAGATCCAGCCTACCATGAGCTGAATCCCTCGGCACTTAACAGGATCAGGCACACACACCTTACTTTATGTGGAAAATTCTGACAGAAAATGAAACCTATTTTTATTTGACTCATTTTTCTGAGATATATGGAAGATACTCACTGTTTCAGAATAATATTAGAAATTACATTATAATCCAGTAAAATATAAAGACATATGGAAAAACTCTGTTCATCCACATATTCATCAAAATAAAACTTATTTGCAACTTGTATGGCTATCGGCTGCAGTAGGCAAATAACTTTCAAGCTCCAGCTATGCCATTATGAGCTCAAAGGCAGTAATATATTTCATCTATTTAATGCAGTGGAGAAAGGCTTGTGTACCTCTTCATTTGTAAATTGAAATGCATTGTGAGGTTACATGAATAATGAATATTAGGAAAAGACACCTGCTGCCAACAGGTCTAAGAAATCCAAACTGTAGCACAAACAGGTTTAAAATTCATTTCAGAGCTTTTCAATTTTTCCCAACATGACAGCTTTGAGAGAAAAGACTACCGAATAAAATGGTCGCTGCTTCCTTTAGAGTTCATTATTTCATTTCCTCTGACATTTGGAAAATTTTCATTCCATTCTGCTCTTTCTCCTGTGTTATTTGTTACACTCTCCTTTTCTTGCCTTTTATGTCAGGAAATAGATGAAATTATTTGTCTCATCACAATAAAAGAATGGCTCATAATGTTTTTCTTTCAGTTTTAGTTCTCTATTACTTAACTGCAGTGCTGGGTTTTTGTATTATGGTTTTCATCTCGGGAATTAATAAATTAAACAGAACAAAAATTTAATTAGACTTGGCAGGTTTGCAATAGCAGTGATTTAGGTGTTTTCTCACATCAAATTGAGATGGAGTGTTTCTGTATCCTAAGGGAGACCAAATGAGATGAATACCTTAAAAGAGATTAAAATTTGTTAGGAAGACAGAAAGAATAGGGAGCCACTTTGGAAAAAGATCTGAGGTGCAGCAGTTTTACATTTTCAAAATCTCTTTGAGAAAGAAGGAGTTATCTAATCAATCCAGAGACCTCTTTCTGAAACTTGGCACACTAAAAGTACTAAAAAATTGCATGCTTTCTGACAATCTGATACCCCTTCTACTAAAATTTTCATTTTTAATTCTAAGTAGGATAAAAAACCCATCAATTTTATTGGTGTTATACGAAAAGTGAATGTTACATGGACTTCAACTGATTTTGCGTGTTCTTAGTTTGCACGTTACACTTCTTTAAACATAACTGGGTCAGGGCAATTCCCAGTTTAGAGTGCTGACACAGGTGATTTTGCACTACAATATCAGGCCTATGACTGACATGTGAGGTATCCAATTTGTTTTGCACTCTTTATTAGGGAGGCAGTTGCCACCTAGAAGTGTTGCGTACCAAGAGTTATTAAACTGCCAGGTGAGCTGGGGCAGTACATCAGCAAGATTTAGCAGAGGACTCCTGTCATGGCTCTGATACATGAGCAGAAAGCATATCTTTATTATAGTTTACATATTCATGTAGCAGTACTGACAGCCTAAAGGAAATCAGACATGCAGGCACGAGACTAAAGGAAAGGAAGAGCACAAAGTGTACTTCGTAGGAACTGTTTATTTTGCCAAACCAATTTTTATCTTATCATGAGGTTTATAAGAGAGATGGGAATGCTTTTTGGCAAGACTTGTTGCAATAGGACAAGGAAAAATGGCTTTTAACTAAAAGAGGGTAGATTTAGACTAGGCAAGAGGAAGAAAGCATGGTGAAACATTGAAAACATTGAAACATTGCCCAGAGAGGTGGTGGATGCCCCTTCCCTGGGAACATTCCAGGCAAATTGGAGGCAGCTCTGAAGATGTCATGTCCCTGCTCATTGCAGGATGATTGGACTAGATGACCTTCAAAAGGGACTGTAAAATGTTCCTTCTAACCCAAACTATCCTATGACTCTATGAGCTGTAAGTTATTCTGTTAATCAAGTAAATTGGAACCAACTCAACATAACACCCAAAAATATTTTTAAAAATGCTATTATTAATCCATCAGAAAAGCATGTCTTCATGTTTTTGTCTGAAAATGAAGTCTACTTAAGTTGGCAGTACCAAGCAAGAGTTGCAGTCAAACTGAAATGTATGTTACTGCTCTGCTCCATCTAATACATCACTAACACCTCAAAAACAAAATTCCACTTGGTTTAAGAATTATTAAAGTAATTCTATTTACTATTCTGAAGGATTTTGCATCTGATGGCAGTATCAGGGAGATGAAAACATATGAAATGATACACTGTATTCAATGGAAAGGTCTGGGGAAAAGAAAGAAAGAAACCACAGGCAAATCAAATATACAAAATTACATCTTGTTGCTAATATTAAAATTATATTATTAAATTATTTAATTTACTATTATTGAAATTAAATTATGCTATTATCAAAATTAAAGAACTATTCTTACCACCTTCTCATTGTAAATTATTTCAGTTTTGAAAACCTTGTCTTACTATGCACAAGCAAGCCTGTGATCATTCCATAGAAATCAGTTCCTCCTGGACTGGCTTGTATTGTTTTATTTTATAAGTTACTAACTAGATAGTAGTTAGTAACTTATAAAATAAATAGTAACTAGAAGAAACACATTTGTTGTGATGGTCACACAAAACCAATCCACTATTAGCCACAGGGGCACAATGATCAAGCAGGATTTATTACTACAATTTACTGTAAGTGGGGGTATAATCATAGTCCTTCCTTCTCCAGCAGGGCTGAGAAAACCATTAGGTGACCAGCTATTACTTTTTCTCTGCTCACTTTCGTGTCTAAACAAACACACAGAACTGTGCTGCTTTTCAGACAGGACTTTTCTGTTCTAGTATATTCAACTCTAAGTGAATGCAGCCACATTGAACCATGCCATTTATTTGGCTTTGGGTCTGGTGTGCTAGATAAAGATCCTGATTTTTCATGGTAAATGTGACCAGTCAATGAGAAAAGTTAAATAAAGGTACCTCTGCTAACAAGCAAAATTGGAATAATACATTACAAAACAGACTCAGCTTTTCAGACCTTTCATTATAAAACCTAAGAGGTCATTTGATTAAAGCTGAAAAGATATGTCTAAACATCCTCTTTTAAAATCCTTACCAAGTTTAATACATTTAATGATGTTATTTATGATTGGCTTATAAAGCCAGATCTAACAGAAGTATTTCAGCACCAAAGCTTCAGATTTCCTTTCTTTTAGGATGAACCCACATCCCTGTTAGGTGCCCAGACATTCTGTACAGCACACAAGACAGCACAGACCCTTAAAAATGGAGACAAAGGTCCAGGCAAGAGAGCTTCCTCTTACCAGAAGTTACTGACTTAACTAAAGACAGGAATAAATATCAAATTTGAATTAGGACATTTTTTGTCTGTTTGGTTATGGCTGCAACAGCTGGAAAATGGTATCCACACTGTCTCTTTTGAAGGGCAACACAGGCCAGGACTATTCTTTTAAAAGATTGCTATTACCATTAAGAATAGATAGGTAATAGAATTTACATGTTTCACATTATTAGATCATTTACCCAGCAAGAACTCTCCATGGGGGGATTTTAAGCAAACAGCATAAGGTAGCATGTTGAGTAGCAATTAAGTGGTGCTATTAAGGTTTATAATTGTGACCTAAAGTTTTCACATAAATTCCATTTTATATCTAGCTTTAAAGGTATCAACTAGGTGAGAAAAAAACATCAAAAAATCTTTTTAAACCCCCCCCATTTTTTCCCAGGCCATTCATAGACAATAACTGAAATCCCTTTGCAATAACTGTCAAAACACTGAACCTAATTTTATTTCTTTGTTAATCAAAATGGTCATTTGAGAAACAGTGATCATCCTGAACACTCTCTAAAGACTACAGAGAAATTATCCTAAATGTAATGAGTGCTGGATAAGGCTATGGAGCATCATCATTTCAATTTATGAAATTGATTATTTCATTTGTTGACCATTTGGACATGTTCTAAAAAAAGAACTCATGATAGATATCCAGAGTTAATTGATGTGTTCATTCAAACTGTAGGCCCATAGGTAAAACTGCATGCCCATAAACTTAAATGAAAGAGCCATACTTAAACCTCTTACTCATTAAAAACATTACAAGTTATTTACTGCAGTGCTGCAAGACTGGAAATCAGTTCCTACATGAACTTTGCACTTTCCATAACATCATTTAGCTCAGATACTTAGACACCATTGACCTCGTGATTTTGCCAATTAATAACTGCTAAAGAGTTTTCCAGGAATAAAAAACCAGAAGAAAACAAAACAATCTTTTCCACTTACCTTAACATTCTATTCTTTGCAATCTCATGCTTCTTATTTCTAAAAAAAAAAACTATGCATTTCTGTCAGTTTTCCTGTAAAATTTACTGGGGTGATCAGGCTACAGTTGAGGCACCTGCAAATCAACACGTGATGCAAAGCTCCATCTTTCTCATTCTGAAAATAGAGGATTAATTTCCATAAAGGTATAATACCTTAGCTCTCATAATATTCTGTATGTTTCTTCTGAAAAGATTTCCCTGTTAATGAAGTGTGAAGAAAATCATGGTCACACTGAAAAAATAGAAAACAATTTCCCCTCTGACAATTCTGGTGCTTGAAATTCACCTAAGATTTTCATACATATATTTTAATGTATTTTTACATAAATATATTTTTTTGATCAGAGAATTTATATCACCAGCAAGTCACAGCCTCTCTCAGACCCCCTCTCAAAGAGAAAGATATTATTGTCTTCACATTAACAAGCAAAAGCAAATGTGCAAACAATGATGCGAAACATTTCTAACATTCTAACATTCCTTTCCTCCTTTGACAGGTCAGGTACCCCCAAGGCCATTGCTATAACCTAACCATCCCCAGGGTTTTCTCCAAATTTATAGTTCTTCCCATAACAACTGAGAGTCTCTCAAGCACCCTCTTCTTTTCACATACTGAAATTATGTTCCATCCACTCCTACAATAAAGAATGTGAAATGATCCTTTGAAATCAACCCTTGGAGTTATGAATACAGTGTCTTCTTTTACCTTAGCTTCAACAGCAGGAAAATCATGCTGATGTCTCATCCTCCAGCTTCTAATACTCAATATAGCATCACTGCTGACCAGCCCTTGCTGTTTGCAATGAATACATTGACCTACTCAGAAAGCAACATGCCACATCATGTGTTTCTAAATGGTGAAATAAAATACAGACTCTTCAAATTCAGAAAGATTTTGAGACTGAATGAGGAGGTGATAGTTTGTTTTTCAAACCAGCAACACTGTATGGCCAGCATACATTCAGGGATGACTAGGCAGCCAGACAAAGAACTTGGAGGTATTCTATGGCAAATAAATGAGCAAATACTCTTGCAGTGATGATTTCAAAAGATGAAAATTTTGGCCATATAAATTCCACAAAAGCTAAGTCTGTTCTATAACATCCCAGTGTTGATGCCTGCATTGCATATTGTAGCTCTACCTGCATTTCTTTCTGGTTAGAAGTGTACGCTCACTCTACCAAGGATAAAGTCTAACTCAAAAGTGGAAATTTCCTGTTAACAAGTGGCAGCACATTGCTTTTGACAAGGGAAAAAGGTGGAATATGATTTATGAAGATCTAATATCATTTGAAACTACTCACATCTATCTCACTTAAAGAAAAGCCCTAAGGAAATTTAGTAAAGAACTATTCAATCTGACATTTGCTGTCCTGAGTATGAAAAAACATTCCTTGTAATAATTGCACTTTATAGCTATATGAGGAGCTGTAATCAAAAATAATCGGAAGAAAAACCCTTTTTGATTAAAAAACCCAACCACACCACACTGAACAGGTTTTGAAATGGAAATGAAATGGCATTTCATCAAAAACATTAACTCTAGAAAAGACACTAATAAAGTATTTTTTATTATTATGCTCTAAATCTGAAAGCATTAAACAAGGGCAACTCACATTCGCAGTGCCTCTTATTATTAACTATACTGCTACTTGTGAAAGATCTCAAAGAACCCTGTTTTCTTCTAAATCCATGTGATCTAAGACTGTCGTGTCTTAGCTTTCAATACAGACAGACCTAAGCCACACAGACAGCAAATCCAAAACTGTTCTCAAGTCTTCTTTTGGTACTTTAATTCAATACATTTTAGCAAAAGGGGCCATGTGTCACACAGGAGTTCAGAGATCTAGATTCTGAGTTCCTAACAAGTCCTTATCATTATGAATGCTGGAAGCTTTTCAGAGACAAGGGCAATACTGTCATATCTGTTGCAAGGGATAAGATCTTCTCTTTGAACCTGTGCCACTTAATTCGATTGATTGTTAACTTTTTTTGAATTCTAGTTTAGATGAGCATTATTCTCAGATGACATTCTCAGAAATGCAAGGTTAGACATATCTGATAAATTAATTCCCTTTGGATGTTACAAATGCTCCTCTTTGCAGGCCTCAGCTCTATTAATTACCAGTGTTTTGCTTTACAATCTGACATTTAAGCTAGAACTTCGTTAGCTTTTTTGTGAGATCAGTGAGCTGGTGTAGAGCTCACTGAATGTGCAGGGTACATACAGAAGAAAAAACACAGCAGACATTCCAAAGACAACCATATTCGAGAACAGGTGGACTGGGACAGAAAATGAGATAGAGAGAATACCAGAACTGCTGTTTAAACCTATTCATAAACCATGAAATTAAAATCTTGGTGAAAGTCTGAAACATAGCACTATAATTCACAGCTACTGTGCTCCTTTAGAGTTTTGTGCAATGTTATTGTGTCTGAACAACTTTTATGTCAGGACACAGCCTATCATTTATACAAAAGTGAAAAAGAGAAGATAAACACAGAAAAGACACTTTTTAAGTATATAAAGGGAAAACATTCATGACTTAGGAGAGAGCAGTTTCTGGTTGGCTGACGAGTGAGAGCCCAGAGAGATCTACTTGCTAGTCGGAATGATAGTGCTGCCTAAAAATCTCACAAGGAAAAGCTCAGTTTTGTTCTTAAACTGGGCTGTGGCAGGAGTTGGGAGTGCCAAACTGGGGTGCAGGAACTGTGCTGCTGTGGGAATTTCCCCTTTAAGAAAAAGAGCTTTTTAAAATTATATTGATGTTTACTTTCGGGACACAATGGGTTTTATACCAATTTTCATTCCTTTAACATTAGCTATTGCTGTCCAGATAAAGCCTGCCTTCAGCCCTACGGCACATTCAGGCACTCTGACTTTCCAAAATTCCTTTCTACTTACTTAACCCTATGTAAGAGACGGTCTGAAGATTCCCTCATCTTTCTCACAACCGTCTCAAGGACAGAGACTGAGACCCTGAATATCACAAGGGACTTGGTTTGGGGGTTTGGGCCTAGCTGAGATGGACGTTTGCTCAGTGATTGTTTGCTGGTGGTTGCACGGTACACTGCTCTCGTTCCTGCTGGTGAGCAGAGGCTTGGTAACCTGCGTAACGGGTTTTCCACGACTCATGGCTCTCATTCCTGCTGGTGAGCAGAGGTTTGTGCCTGGTACCCGGTGAAATGGGTTTTCCACAACACCTTGTCCTTGTTCCTGCTGGTGAGCAAAGACTTGCAAGACATGGATCGCTCTGTACCCTACACCTGCTCCCTGCGCAATGGAATTTCATCACAATGATCATCAATCTCATCTGGTTTTGGCCCTGCGCCCCTCGCTTTGCAAAAGGCTATAAAATTATACCCCAAACTTACCTTCCTTTGAGATCTCCCCAACGGACAGAAGACTCTGCGTCGTTGGACGGCTGAGTGGACTTCGACGTTGGTAGCTATAATCCCCTTACTCTCTTTTCCTTATGCTTTGCTTTCTCTTTTCTTTCCCTCTATCGCATATTAGTGCTGATGAGCACTCAATAAACTGTGTTTTCTTGTTTAAGTCCTTGGTTTGCTGATAATCTTTTGTACTCTAAGACCGGCTAAAAGAACCACATCACGAATCCCACCTTGCGGATCGTTACACCCTAAAACCACCGTTTCTCCAGCAGTTCTTGTTTTGCCTCCCCGCGTCATTTCCCAACGCCCGAACAGCTTCCACAGCTCCTCCCGCAGGCCCCTCCGCGGCCGTTCCCCTCAGGCCCGGCCCTGCTCCGGGCCCTCGGCCTGCTCCGGGCCCGGGTTTCTGCCCGGGCTCCATCCCGGGCCCGTCTGGCCCCTCGTGTGTTTGTGCCTCTCCTCGTAGGCTGAGGAGCCCAGAGCCACCTTCTCTCAGGAAGATGCGTAGAATCAGCGCCCACATAGCAGTGTTCCTGAGGAAAGGGGGACTCCAGCCAGTAGCTTCAAAATCCATAATGTAAGATACTTTAGAAAGGGAAAGGGGGAAAAAAAATATAAAAAGATGAAGAGGCAAAGGGCAGGGAGAGTGCGGGTGTCTTGGCCCTGGGAAGGAACTGCCACCTCAATGAGCTCTAGCCCAGGATGGCCACACACTCATTTTTCAGCGATTCTGTTTTAGACTCCTATTTATGCCGCAGTTGGAGCTGTTCAGGGGGTTTGAGGAGAAAAAATACATATAAAAATACCCCAGATGTTGAAAGAATTATTTGGGGAAATGAATGTTTTTAATTGAGTGGGGTTCTGCAGGCCTGGCAGTCTGTGGAACACCTCCTGCTTCCAGCAGGTGCATGTTACACTCCGGCTCTCCTGGGAGGAAATATCCCACCTGCTTCTCTGAGAAAGTACTGGAGGAGTCAGTATTGACTCTACATTAAATTAAAATGTAATCTTTTCATAAAGCAAAGAGAACACAGAATTTTTAAGGAGATTGGGGAGAGGATAATTTCTACTCTAAGACACTTCTAACTTAGTTTTTCTTTCTAATGGTTGTGGAAAAGTGTGTATACCTACTTCATTTTTATTACAGAACGAGCTGCCCTTAGCTCATCTAGACAGAGGTCTAGATGATATGGGGAAATGCAAATGAAATATATACAGATACATACAGTGGCAATTAGTGCTTTTAACAAATTATAGCCCTTCAGATTCCCTTTTGACACCAGATCTCTTTCAGTCCTCTCCTCACTGTGTCCTGAGCCTTCAGAGAACATGGCACTTTCTCCTTCTGTTCAGAGCCATGAAAGTGAGGATGTTCGGCGTCTTTGGGGATCCACTTGATATTTCACAGAACTGTGTCTAAATCCACTCATGGCTGGTACTGGTGAATTATTCTCTACAATGCAACATGGAAGGATCTTATTGCTGAGCTGTGGTTAGGGGGATGTTACTTCCCCTGTCAATGTGAGTCATTCTCCAAGCCTTTAAGGGCAGGAGAGGAAGTCAGAACAACAAACAAAAATAATTTTGACAACTAATATTTAATCTTTTACCTTTTTCTCCCTGCTTTACACTGCTTTCCTGCTAAAACAGCTGGGATGAAAATGGCTTTCACTGGTCTTGAGGGAAACAGCTTTTTGTTATATTGCCATTATATTTTGTTTTATTTCCATGAACTCTGGAAACCATGGAAGCAGATAAATCCGTTTGTCAAGAAGACATACTCAAGGTTCCAGGGACAAAACTGATCTCTGCCCCATGGGTTAATGGCATTAATAATTGCCATTTTGATAAGTCTAAATATAAAAAGCCTGCTTAAACAAGAGTCAACCCTTCAAAAATGACGATCCATGATAAATTTTCAAGAGCAGTGAAAATTGTCACTCTGCCAACTTGATAAATTGTAGCCGCAACTGGCAGAGCCATTTGCCTTGCAGTAAGCACAAAATGATAGATCTTTGCTGAATACAAACTATATGCTTGCACCTTTCACAGCTGGTTTAGCTTGTAAACGCAGCAAAAAAAAAAGAGGCTTTAATAAAAACTGAAGGTTATGCACAAACTGCTTCTTTCAGTTTTTAAAGCTATTTCTTTCATATTGTTAAGTAGTCTTGACAGAAACCCTCCAGCAGTCTGTGGTATCATGCTCTAAAAACACATGTACAGCCACGCCATGGTGGTCTCTTCACCACTACTGAAATGATTCACCAGTGTAAGTATAATCATTTCAGGGAGAGAAAAATCACATTTAGTAACAACTTAGTATTTACCAGGACACATGCACACCCCTCATATGTAAAGAAGATACGAATCCGTGTACTGAACTGTGTATCTTTATACAAGTAAGTGCAGCATCTACTCCAATTCCATTGTTTAGCTGCTGATCTGTCTCCCTAATGACTTATCTAATCTTCCAGGTTGCAAAACATCTTTTACATGCTCTTAGAAAAAAAAAAATTACTTTATCAAAGATATGTTAAATTCTTCAATAGATTGAATCCCTTCTTGAAAAAAAATAAAAACCCACACTTGCCTGAAGCTACTTTTACATAATATGTACATTATGCAGACACAGTGAAGTCTATGGCTTTATGTTGCTATAAATGGATGCTTTATGCCTTCAAAAGGAGATTTCCATGTACTTGACACAAGCAGTCACTCCTAGTCCTAGCAAAACTTGATATTAAAAATGTACAAATGCAAAGAGGTGATACACTTGAGCTACTTTAGGGTGAGTTTAAGGATACTTAGTTCTCCTGAGCCATAGCAAATTCTGACTAGCACACAGCTTGATGAGCAAGAATTTTACAAAGCTCTTCCAACTTCCTGATAATAATTTGCCTCTAATAGATATTGCAATGGACAAGAGAGGTTTATTTTGAAGTCTTCTTACTTGGTCTGTCCTGACCAGTTCAGAGGGGATTTTTTTCTCTTTAAAAAGCTACCTCCAAGCAGATAGCTATTTTATGTTCTTGTAAAACACAGCTTCAAAGATCAAAAGGCTTCTGGTGTATTTTGACCTGATCACTTCAAAGAAAACTCTTGAAGCTCCACCTCAAGACTCTGGCTGACTTGGTACCACCATCGCATTACTGTGGGAAAATATGCAGACAGATCTTGAAAGCAAAAGGTACAACTGAGTTCATATATTAAACTGCAAATTCCAGATGTACCAACGACCGGTGTCCTTTAATTCTGTAGTTTCTCATTCCCTCAAACTGCATCTTTGCTTAAGTTCATACACAGTTCATACTGGTTGGATCTCCCTTGTTTGCCCCTCTTCCTCACCCCATTTAAAAAGAACCCTACAAATCAACAAGTAACAAAAATGAACAAAGCAACCCTTCAAAACCTGTAGAAAAATCTCAACAAGAGTAGAGATGAAGCATGGGGAAAAACAACCCTCAGAACAAACAGTTAATATCTTTGAAAATAGTAAGCTACAAGTCACATAACTTTGCAAGTGATATTTCCTAGGAAATCTCAGTGATAAGCTCAGTGTTTGCTATGCATGTTAATGTACAGCTACAGGCATGCAGTTTGTCTCACTACAATGATTTGTATGGGACGAGTTTTGCCAAACCTGTCGTATTGTTTAACTTTGTTTATGTAATAAGACATCTTTTTGCCTTGTCTTACAGACAGAGAACTTAAGTAGTTTGTATGATACAGCCCAGAAAATCTGCATCACACTATCAAGCTTTCAGATTGGCTATCATATCTCCTTGCTATCCTGTAGTTGACAAGTAGATAATAGTGCTTAATGAAATTTGGTATTTAAGGAATTCAGTGTACACATTGTATGCAAAAATACACACTATAAAATGAAAGACAGAAAAGGACAGAAGTAATACAGGGTTGCCACTTCCATTCTGGGGATTGCAGTGGACCTGAGTTTGTGCCAGGCAGGCCTTACACCTGAGCTTCTGCTGGGAGGATGAGAACCAGCAGTTGAACTCACCTCTGGAGCTGGTGGAGTGACAGTCCCCTTGCACACCTCTTTTAGCTGACTCTATTTAACTATGCAAACAGTATGTAGATTCAAAGGGAAAGGCAGCCAGCCAATTAAATTACACTCGCAGATTAGTATATTCCTCAGTATTCCAGCCTGTTACCCTGCTGACAAAATGCAACACATCATAAGGGAAAGTACTGTAGTTCATGAGGACATGACTAATTATCCTCTATCAGAGAATGTATAATAATCACTGATTTTGATCCACACAAATGGAAGATCAATTAAATATTAAGCTTAAGAAAACTGATTGTGGGGAAAATTAATTCTATCTGAAAAAGAATATATCTTTTAACATGCATACAAAATATGGCATATAGAAAATAAGACACAGATGATACTGTAGTTAGTGGTCAAGGCGAAAGTATGATAGAGCTGATAGAAGAAGGTGGGAATTTTCAAGGTGGAGAAAGAATACATAGGCTGGGAAGAATGTCAGGAGGTGTGTGACAATATCCTCTAAAGAGTAGCTTAACCTGAGATTTTTAGTACAGTAAAACGGTGATTGCTTTCCAGAGGGACAGTTAAAGGTTATAGTGAATCAGTTACTTGGGTAACATACATAGTTTCTGTGAATAATTTTGTTTATTTGTCTAGGCAAAAATGGATACAAAAAAACACTTTCTAAGAAAAGACAAGACATTTCTATGCCCCACGTTGAAGAGTTTGATGTAGCCGTCCAAAGGACAGTTGTGCAAGGGAAAGACACCTAATTTTAGAAGGGAAGATGTATGATGCTGCTGTCCAAAATAATAGCAGACTATTACTTGACCCAGAAAATCCTTTCACTTTTTACATTTAGAGTGCTTCCATTGAAAGCAGGAAGAATATGCATTCAATGGAGAAAGAGAAAAATAGGGAAAGTGTCTAGATTCTTGACTGAACTGTAAGCATATTGTATGAGGGGGGAAAAAAAAGAAATTTAAAAAAAGAAAAAAGAGAAAGAAAAAAGTAATGAAAGAAAAAACCTTCCTCTTTACTGTGCTACCAGGGTAAAGATAAGGAGCTTTCTTTTCCCATTCTATGAAATTAATTTTATCCCATCTAGCCTAAGTCTTTTCTCTTCCCACCCCCTCAATATTATAACAGGAATTTTTAATCTGAAAAAGTCAGTTAACAGGGTTACCACAAAGAAAATGTCATGAGTTGAGGTCATTTTCCTGAGTAGAGAAAAGCGAGTGAACATGAGCAGTGTGTTTGGTTATGCTTATTTTTTTAACAAACTGGAATACTTGGCTTGGGAGCAGCCCTGAGTGGAGTGCTGAATGCTCTTCAGCTGCAATAACAGATAGATTGATGACAATATCCAGATGACATGCTCCAGACTGTGTGTGCAAGTAACTCTATGTGCAGTGTGACTTCCTAAGCAGGATAAAACAGTTAGGAAGATTCTTTTACAGGTTTAATATAAGAAAGTGGTTGGTTGGTTGGCTGGTTAGTTGGCTGGTTAGTTGGTTGGTTGGTTGGTTGGTTGGTTTACCCCAAAGCAGATAACAGAAACCCAACCAATAGAAGACTTTGGAAATCTCCTTCTAGAAATCAGATAGTAATGCTATTTCAACTGCAAAGAACACAAAGCTAATGTAGTTGTTTTTTTTCCAGTCATGCCCTGATTAAATACCCTCCATGAAGTACACAAGCGCTTCACTGTAGTAGACTAATTCAGACCAATTGTTATATTTACCAAAAATTCTTCTTTTCACATTGTCAGAGCTTATCTTACTTGTATTATTTGATCCAAAAGATGAGTTCCTTTAAATTATAGCTTTCTCAACTGGAAAATGAAACCTGGAAATAAGAATAGGACTGTTCTACAGGAAAAAAAAAATATTTCTGTGTAGTGTCTTAGCAGAAATCAGGGAAAATGCTGCTTTCATGGTATCAGGATTAAAAGTATATGAAAGAACCTAGGAACGATAAATTCCAGAAAAACAAATACACAACAAAACCACTATTTAAAATATTACAACATTCTTCTGTAGTTGTTGGCATTTCCCTTTTTATGTCTTACACAGACAAGCTTAGCCAAGGCTTTTCTTTTATAATTCAAGACGGAATCTCCTAGACAGCAGTATGTATATACTGAAAGAAAATAGTTAAAAGAAATTATGAAATCCAAGAGTCCACTGTCGTTGTTTAACCAGTATTAATGGCCTCCCTTGTTTTCTCATGTACCTTTTCTCTGATTTCATCATTAAATGTAAACAGAAGCAGAGGGGATTTAGTGCTTTCTTCCAGGCCAAAAGTACTAAAATTTCTAATAATAAAGGGATGAAAATACATATTTGTGAGAACTCTTTAATCATACACATCTAGTAATATCCACGTCTTCTGATGAGTTCAGCATTTGCTATCATTAATTTCTATAATTTGAATGCCTCAGAAAAAATTATTTACAATATCAAGTCAAACATCCTGTTTGGCTCTATATATACACCTATGCTGTTAATTTAGACAGTAAGGTTAGTAAAAGTGCTGTCTTCTGTAACCTCAAAATTGTAAGCTTGCTTATGTTGCAAAGGCTGAGTTATTTATTTAATAAAGTCTGAGTTGTTCCATTATTTTGTTTAATGCCACTGCTAGTCTGGCATTCCCACTGTTACTGGGGCTCTCTACTTCTAATCTTTATAAAATAGTGTTGCAACATTTCTTTCATGTTTCTGGCCTTCAGTATCTGCTACCTTATTAAAAGCTGATACTTTTAAGCCAAATATTTCATATCGAGGAGAAAACTAATTTATGTTCTTGGTAGAGCACTCACTCTAGTCCTGATGTTCTTTCCTATTTGGATTGTCTTTAAAGAATAAACCACAGAACATGATGTTCTTACGGTGAAAAACTCTGTGAAACAGCAAAAAAAAATTCCAAGGACCATGTTAAAAACTACTTTTTTCAGAGATCTGCACCAGATTGAATCATTAAGGCTTATGTTGTGCAAGTTTTGACATATTTGTGAAATATTTTTTTATGGACACAAACATCTGTAATTGAAAATACCATATCTATTAGAAATGCCTCTATGTCAATAACTTAGACCTTACAGAGAACTGAAAATTGTAGTGCTGAAGAAGGAAGGAGGCTTTGTATTTGAAATTTGAAAACACTGTTGACTGTGTTATCTAATATTTAAACAAAGATAGTAGGAACTCAAACAGAGAAGTGTAGAAACAATACATTACTGCAGATAATAATCTTTCATTAATGACCATAGCTTACTGAAGATGATCAGGATATGTCATTTAGAGTTCGTAGGTGAGCATGGGGAATTAAAGGAACTGACAGTCAAAAACTTCAATAGAAAGTTTAAGGTGGAAATTCAATGTTAGGCTTTGTAGCCTAAGCACTGGAAGGTCTTCCAGTGACTCACATAAAAAAAGGATATTCTACATTAGATGCACAATACTAATTTCAGTATGGAATTTACTCTTAGACTTTTTACCTTTGTTAACTAATTACCTTTGTTAACTAAAACCAACCAATCAACCCTTCACCCCCCCTCTCCCAAAAAACCCCACCAGCTCATATTTTCACATTTGAAGTTCTGCATGCTACCTACAGTGATGATAACCATATTAATGCCCATGATTTTTTAAAAAAAAGGAAAAAAGAAAAAAGGAAAAGAATGGAAAGAAAAAAAGAAAAAAAGAGACTATAATAATAGAATAAAATAATAAAAAATTCTCTTCATCGGTTGGAGAGGATCTCTTGTGCAGCATCTGACTTGGCTTTAAAATGCTGTCATTTAAAAATGTTAATCATAGTATTTACAAAATTGTAAAAACATTTACTTCCTGACATGCTTTTTCCCTATTAAGAGGATTAGCACACCTTTTTATTGAAAGAATGCTTGCAAATGTTGAATTGCTGGCAAAGAATTACCTCCTCTGCTATTTAAAAATGGCCCTGAAGATTTAGTTTGGGGTATAAAAACACTTAAAGAAGCAAACAAACTCTACAAAAACAGATGACAAAAAAGAAGAGCCTTGGCATCTGCTAGGCTAAACACTTCTGCTGTAGTTATAAAAGTAGCAGGATAATCGACTTCCATGATCACTTAATATTTTGCTTTATCCTGCTGCTCTTATTCCTCCTACCATGTCCTGGGGCTGTATCAACAGGAGGACACAGCCTCATAATTTATCAGTTTTAACATGGGAAAAAAAATAAAATAGGATGTATTCGACCACATAAATAGCCCTGAATATTTGCCTGTTTAATTTCATTTTGAAGTGAGCATATGGTGAAAATGATGTGTGACAGGCAGCTTTTTATACAGTATGTTTTCTGCAGCAATGTATGGAAGCTCACTGGCAGGGGAACAAGCTGTACAATGAGCTTCCTTCCCCACGGTGAGATCCATGGATCTGAACAAACTGACAGCAGCAGCAGAGGGGGCTTGTGCAGGTATGTGCTGTGCTGGGCTGCAGCCATCACACTGATTCAGTGTGTGCCTTCGCTGAGGCCATGTCCTCATCTGATTCAGATTAATTTGGCCTAGTAAATGGTACAACTTGATCATGAAGAATCAAAATAGCTTCAATAGAAAAATGCAAGGATGCAATTTTATTTACATTCTGGAAATTTCAACTCAATAAAACTTGATGAGTGATGCATTTTAAACAGCCTCATTTCACCTTTCTTTGCTTTCTCTTATGCAGCACAGAGGTCTAAAACTGATGAGTTCAAGTCAATCTCATGCTTATGGTGCAGGCTTTGATCTTGTGCACTTAATGCTTATTCTTCAGCCATAAAGAACAGAGGTATCAACTGCTACATATAAAACACTGTAGTTTCTCTTCAACTCAGTCATCTATATATTTTTAAAGCACATAAATAAGGAAATGGGGCAGTGGAGTGACTGCCATTGTCATGAGGAATGAGGTTTTCATTTACACCAGAACACAGACACATTGACTAAAGGAGCAATTATTGCTGATGCTAAGGGAGAAAACTGGCAAATGAACTGCAGCTTCATAATTCAGGGTAAGAAGGCTCTCAGAACAGGGAAAAGGAGAATTTATTAGTACAAAATATATGCAAAAATATAAATTCATACCTATTTCAGGTAAGAAACAATTTCTGTCAATTTGCTCATGGCTTCCTGGTTTGAAAAATAAAGTGTTCCTCCTAGAAAGCAATACTCTTTTTTTGGCAGAAAAGGCATCTTTGAAGTTCAATATTATATCAGTAATAAGACAATGAAGTGACTAGCATGCTACTGTATCTCTGTAAGAAAGTTTAGACTCTACTGCTGGATACAGATTATATAAGATCTCACTTATTTACAAATAAATAAAACACAGGAGGAATGTGAAGGAATAAAACAAGAAAAAAAAAAAACCCAAACAAATCCATAGGCAAAAAATAAATATTATTACACTGGATCCTGTGATCTTGGGTAACCTGATAAGCTATTTGTGGCTTGCTGGGGGTGCTTTCAGGTCTCCCTTCTGAAGGCCACTTGCACACTCTCACCAATTAGTATTGCATTCTGGAGCTCAGCAAGCTGCTAAGTGTCTTTTGAGCTACCATTCTGTAACCTTTCCAAACCTGACCTTTTCATTATCATTTCTCAGCACTCTGTATGTGTGTGAGAGAAAAACAGCCTTTTTAATGTCATGCTTATTTCCGCTGGCTTTTAAACTTCTTGTCAAAACATCCTGATTTATTGTACATTAAGTGAAAAAGAAAGATCTGATCTTTCAAATACATTCAACACAAAGCAAAACATTTCATTCTCTTTTTCAGGAGTATAACACTGCATCATGGTCATCACCACACAGTGCATAAATATTATTGCTAATAGTGGCATACAAGGGCCTCATATTTCAGGTCTAGAAGCAAATGTTGGTTCCTCTCTAAGTGAATTGCAATGAGACCCCTTCTCAAGCTCAGCTGGCTGCAAATTTCCTGTGCCATCATGGGGAATAGTTTGTCACAACAGTTGCTCATATTCTAAGGCATTGCTTCTGATGAGCCTTAAAAAGCTTTTACAGAGTGCATTTGGTTTCTTAAAATGCATCAAAAATACCCTTGTAAAAGTTCCTCTGGAGTTGTAGGACAACTGCATACTGAACAAAAGTTTTATATCCATTTCTATTTCTCAGTTCTATAAGAAGTAGTGCCTATGGCAAAATTCCTAAGACTGAATCAAAAACAGCATCTCCCTCTGCACGATTATGTAAAAAGTTGTGTTGAATGGATCTGGATAAACTGAGACTAGTTGTTGGTTTCTGTCAGTTTTAGACTGCCAAATGATTTGAATTTGTCCATTCCTATTGCTGCAATATTTCTATTGACTGTAATAGTGAAACAGCTATTGGCAGAAATATGAACACTTCAGTGTTAATCCATAACTATCAAAAATACTGCAAAAATCTTTACTATCAAAAATCTTAATAATTTCTCAAAGACAAGGCATTGCACCCCCAGACATTCACACACAAAACTGTAAGCTCCGTTTTCTCTTTTACAATATGTGGAAAACACTTCTATGATGCATTTAAGATTTTGAAAGAGGGTCTATACTACCAAATCATGTACAAAGCAGCACATAAACACTCATAGTAAGTTCTAGTTTTCACACATACAACAGTTCTAGTCCAGTAATCTTTTAAACCCATCCTTTAGATATGATTGAGGTGACCTTTTGTTTTGTGTGCTGAATATTTATGTATCTAGTGTCATATATGTCCTATATACAAAACTCTTTGGTACAACAGAAAGTACCAAAATAAAATGCCCCTTCACAAAACCAAGAACAGAAGTCTTACGTTCTAACTCAGGATATTCTGTGATTCTAATAATTACCCAATAGTACTGTAAATTGAAGAAAAGATAAAAATTACAGTTCCAACTGAAACATCTTGATCTCACCACACACAAATCACTACCCAGACCAAGACCTGGGTACATGTATCAATTCAACACTATACATTTCAGTGACAGACATAACCCCAAGTAAACAGTGTACAAGTGAAGGACTTGGAAGAATGAGCAGGTGAGGAATAATATATAGAAAGATTTTGTGGTTACTTAGCTAGTCCTCAAATGTCTTTGTGTGTACAACACTTCTAAGTACAAAATATTTCTCATTACACAAGATCCTTTTGCTACAAATAAATTTTAATACCTCTTGACTTCTTAAAAGATGTTCAGAAGACAATTAAAAATGGAGTTTCCAGCTTTCCCATCTTGGTGAAGTTACCATCCTTGCATTACACTGAGTTTATAGAGATCGCTTACTTCAAAAGAGGAAGTTGGCATCTCCCACCTCACTTTGAGGTTTTTCCATCTTTTAGGTTCATTTTCTGCATATTTCCTCATAGGCTAGAGCCCACCTAATGGTAATGGTACTCAGTATATCTGATGACAAACTAGTCAAGTTCCCATCATGAAGTTGACCTGTTGCTGATCTGACTTTCCTTTTTCTCTCTTCTGATCCCTCTGCCCTCCCTGGCCTTTTCTCTCAGAAGACCTTATTTCTCACAGATATCTATACAGCACTTTCTTTACTCCTGAGCACTGGGTTCCAGTGCACTCACTCTCTCTCTTATATCTTTGATTTCTAAAACTACTAGACTTCCATGTCAGCTGCCCCTATTGCTTTTTATTTTTTTCACATCCTCTGCTGAAATTGCCTTATTTTTTAGTTTTTTGTTTCCTTCACTTGCCTTTGCCACATGGTGAAGACCACATGTCTACATAGGTCACATTGCTTGTCTAAAGATCTGCCTTTAGGTCCTAGGCATATGTCAAGAAATTTCTAGCTACCCATGAAATCTGGAAATTGTTTCCCACTCTCCTCCCTCAAATTCTCAAAACTCTTCTCTAGTGCCTGCTCTCAGCTATGTCTGGTCCTTGAATCTTGTTTTACAGATTCCACAAATTTTCAAGCAACACATAACAGGTAAACAAATACTGTCAAGCACCTACTTGAGAGTACTTTCGGTTCTTCACCTTCTCCACACAGTTTTGTTTTCATTATTTCCTCTACTATTAAGAGCACCTCTAGTCCTGCATCAAAATTGCCTTCTCAGAGAAAAAGATAAGTTGGCTGCCATCAGCCCTCTCTTGCCTCCTCACTGCAATCCAAGGATAGCCACGCATCCAAGAACAAGTTGACTCTACTACTAAATATGAACATTAGTCTAAAAAATTTTCTCTCCAGAGAAAAGTTAAATGTCAGTGCATGAGCCTCAATAAAATACAAGTAGGTTGAAAAACTGTGATTTGTTCTGTGTTTTCATATGTTTTAGATCAGAGAAGAATGCAGCAATTCTTTATAATTTTGGAGTAATGACTATTCTTGTATATCCACCAGGTAATATTTACAGGCACTTGCAAGACACAACATCTGTAATTTACACATCAGGACAAACAAAGACTGATATTACCAACTCCTATTAGCTCTGCCCTGAGACCAATCAGAGGTAGAAATGGGTTTATTTCCAAGCCATCACCTTTTCTCTAACCTCAAGGCCTCCTTCAATGAGAAAGACTATTCAAAGCTTAAAGACAAGAAGGCACTAATTCAGCAATGCTATTTACAATGGTAATTTCCTTTATGACAGATTTGAAGCTGGACAAAAGGATAATTGCAGAGAATTCTAAAGCAAACAGGAATCTGAAGTGATAGTCACAGATTTCCAAAGCATTTATATTTTTTTTGAAACCAAAGTAAACGTTTTGCTCTCATATTCCATTATAAGCAATTGACTTGGTAGATTTTTTTTGTCTAGAATCATCTCATTTTTTCTGTTCAAGCCTTTACATCTTTCAAATTCCTCACTCTTTTTTCTTGCCCCTCCAGCTCCAGCCAGTAACAAGTTTTCCCACTTTTTCTGCTTAGCAGCCCATGCCATCACTCTGTTGCCATTTAGGTGCCATCTATATATTCAAATATTTGACAGATATTCTTTAATTCAAAGTTTGTTTGCTTTGGTGGCTATTTGGAGCAGAAGAATAAGTAAGATAGCCAATTAGGATTTTAACAGACTCACTGTTCTATTATGCTAAATTTTACGTTTCTCATCTCTGCCTCTTGCCTAAGGCTGTGCAGTTTTAAACCAGATGTACATCAATGCCCTTAAAGCACAAAGGTATTTGCAAATATTAAGCAGCAGGCTAATAAAGTCAATAACCAAGTTGCTTAATACACACCTCAATTCAAGGGCAGCCTGTCTTCTGGGAGATAAGCTACAGATATTTGGTCTTCTGCTCTTTATCATTACCTGTGAGTCCAGGTGCTGATGCTTTTTAGTCTAATTCTGCTTTGGCACCACTAGTTAACTTTATCTTGTGCTTTAGGCTATTAAAGCCTCAGAAGACCATGCTGATTTTATGAGCGGGAATATCTAAATGTGGAGAGCAGGTTGGTTTTATGGAATGTGGGAACTACACAGTTTTAAGGCACTGTGTGACTCCTGATCTACATCTGGGTAAGCACATAGCTACTCCAACTTCTGTGCAAGAGCAAAAGCAAACCCCACAGAAAAATCCTTAGACATGCAGAGTTACAGGCAGTGTTTTTGTGGAATTCATCATTCATGTAAGTATTTCTCCCAAAAATCAATAGAAGATAGAAATATAATAAATAGAAGAGTCTATCCTACCTATATTTAAAAATTATTCTGAAAGATTATTTAAAATCAAGCACTATTTTAGCAATACTTGCTAAAAATAAGCCAGCATAGGCTTAGGTGCATTTCTGCTGAGCTGAAACTCTGCAAATGATAATTTGACAGAAGTCTCCTTCTAACAGTAACTAGCAAAAACTTCATTTTATGATTATTAAAATTTCCCATTTTACCCAGAACTTTCAAATGGAAAAGTTTTTATTCTGGGTGGGAAGACAGTTTATAGATTTCTCCTTGTAGAAACTTTTTTTTTTTTTTCACTACAAAACTAAGTATCTACAACAATATGCACTCTCAGAGGATTTCTACTCCAGTTCTCTGTTTCAGAAACTTCAGATGATGAGATCCAGAGTATGTACACAGCCAGTAATTTTTTGTTGATGGCTCACCAAATTTCAGCAGAAAGGAGTCCAGAAGAGAGAACTGAAGACACAATGTGGTCTTCACCCATGAAGTAGCTTGCAATGGGTTGTTTTTTTAACATATAAGCTACTCAGTGAGTGAGTTCCCCTAGCAGCTGACACCCTTAAAATGAAGCCACTGAAAAATGCAGAGGCCATGGACACTAAATGAAGGAACAGATCACGTGTGTTCACAAATACTACTTAGGACTCACTTTCAAGGAAATGTAAAGGAGGCTCTTGCTGAGATGCTTCATGGCATTGAATTTAGAGATTTAAATAGAGAAAAATAATGGAAAAAGTTTAGATTTCTAACCTTGAGCAAATTCATAGCTATTGTAATGAAACAGTTTATTCAGAAATTCCTTATGACCACACATACCACCATTAAAACTGTCTTAAAGCCCCTGACATTTCCATATAGGCCTGTTTAGTAGATATCATTACCATCCCTTTTATTGATGCACATGAAGAAAATGTTTACATTAAGGAAAAAAAATCACAAATTAAACAAGTGTACATGTGCAAGACTTATTTGAGAACTGTAAATACATTGCATTAATAACAAGTCACCATTAATTTTTTTTATTTATTCTTATTCTTGTAAGAGAAAAGAAAAAAGGAAAAGAAAAGAAAAGAAAAGAAAAGAAGAAAAGAAAAGAAAAGAAAAGAAAAGAAAAGAAAAGAAAAGAAAAGAAAAGAAAAGAAAAGAAAAGAAAAGAAAAGAAAAGAAAAGAAAAGAAAAGAAAAGAAAAGAAAAGAAAAGAAAAGAAAAGAAAAGAAAAGAAAAGAAAAGAAAAGAAAAGAAAAGAAAAGAAAAAAGAAAAGAAAAGAAAAGGAGGCAGATGAAATTTATTTGCAAACTGGAATTAAAACATCTTCCCTCACCTTCCATCACTGTCTTGTTCATATATGGAACTCCTTCTTTGGTATGTGACAAAGACCCCAGAAAAGGGGGAGGAATGCTTTCTGCTGAGGCTTCTGCTGAGCATAACACCCCCAAGTATATTGTTCTGGACTGAGCCTCCTGGAAACTTAACAGTGTTCTTATTAGCAGCATATGTTTTATGCTGACTTCCACACTATCTTAATTAAAGCAAAACTTGTTAAATATGATGAAGAGCTATTCTGCAGCCCTAAACAATTCCTGTTTGTTTGTGTAGCCCCTTTGCCATTTAAAACCTGCTCATTTATGCCTCAGGACAAATAAATATTAGATTATTTATCTCTAAAAAAGAGTATGATTGGTCTCCTAGTTTTGAGGTATATGTGCTGGGTTAAAAAATAATTGGTGGCACCTACTGTGAAAATTACAAATAGCTCTAGGAGATATTACATATTTAAGAGATGTTATTGTATAGATGTACTGTAGAAAAATGTATTTCTGAGTTCATGGGAGGTAAACTCTGGACAGTACAATCAGGATCAACCCAAATACAGTGTGGACTAAGACCATGAGCTATTCACCGAGATCCAAGTGATAAATGTACTTTCTTTGTGGGTGAAAATTACTGTTCTTGCAGTTTTTCCCTGTTGCAAGGCAGTATGAGAAATTCCACATTCAATACTTGTAAGCCAGCCACACTCAGCATCTAAGAAAACCTTCTAATTTCAGTGTTCTGGGCATTAGTGAATGAAATATTATGTACTCCACAAGAAATTTGGGGAAAAAACAACTGTTCAAAAACAGGCACAATTTAAAGTATTACTAAACTGGATGTGGACAACCAGATCTTGATGACAGAGAGACTCAATACAAGAGGTGAACCTCTGTTTGTTCTGCTGATATAATTGAAATAACTTTTCATCAATTCCAAGAAAATAGTTTTGTGTAATCCCAAATGCAATGAGTTGGGGGTTTTTACTCTAAAGAGGTTTTTCTTTAGGAAGTTCTCAGTTTTGTCCTGGCTTCAGCTAAGAGCTGAGGAAAAAAAAAAATGTAAGCTAGCTTTTCTTGCAGTGAGTCATAAAATAGAACTAAGATGGAAGAATTAGTTTCCACCATGCTCTACTTGCTGCCTATGTAGAATTGTTCCCTATGGCACAGTATGTAGTGTTTCACCCAGACTTATTTTAAGTGTTCAGCTCAATTTCAGCCATGAAATGGCAGCTAACGAATAATCTCCTTTGGTTTATTTTTATCACATTCTCAAGTATGCATTAAAATTAGCATAACTGATGGTGTAATTAAAGATGTCGGCACAGCCCTGAATACAGAATTTGCTAGTTTACTTGTACTCCTAGGATTTTTTCCTGAAAGCTTCCTGCCAACATTGTATTGTATTATTTTAAAGATGTTTTTAATTCCAGAATTATTGTTCAGGAGATCACAAGATGTTTTAAAAGCTTTTAGAATTACAATCATATGAAAAATTTCATCCTGTGAAAACCAGGTAAGGACACAATTCCAGCTACTCCCATTCCATCTCTCCATTTCTGTATATAAAAGTTATTCAGTCAGGAAGGTAGAGTTTCCCTATGCTTCTTTTGTAAAAATTGATCTCTATTAACAGAATAGGAGCATAACCACCTCAACAGGCACAGCAATTTCCAATTGCCTATGCAAGCGTCAAAGCTTAAGGCACCTACCATTAAGAAAACATTTCTCTTGAAGCTGCAAAGGAAGAAAGCCACAGGCTCACTACAGCTCTGAACATCATGGCACCCTTACACTTCCTTCTCATGTATGCCCTGGGTCATAAAGATTCCAGGGACCAGCGATGAAATTCAGTTTGAGCTGTTAAAGTGACCAGGGGAATGAAGGATGGAAGAATAGTCCTACATGCCATACCACAGACTTTTTTTTTCTTTCATTTATGTCTTGATGAGCCCCGAGCAGCAATTACCCTGCTTCAAAGATGCAGTAGTTACAATAATCTTCCTCACAGCTTACTGTTTACTATACCAGTGATATAATTAAGGATAGTGCTCATTTCACAGTCAGCTTTTGGATTATGCAGGATTTTTGGTTGAACGTAATCTCATACATGAGGTGTTCTTATGCTCTCATGCATCCAGTAAGAAAAGTTCTTGTGCTGTCCCATTGTACCAGCCAATAACAGATACTTGCTGCCCTCAAAGTAAGGTAGCACATTCATGAAGCAGATCACTAACTCGTATATGAACATTATGAAGAGCTTTTAAACCTATGACAATTAGAGGCTTTTTTTTCCCTGCTAAGGCACTATTTCCTATTGTACCCTTCCCACTGTACCAGAAACTCCCCGCAGCTGTTAGTCCTAGCTCCACCGATCTGCCAGAATTCACAAGGCTCAGGGAATAAGTGGATTCTGGAAAAAAAAGGTTTAGTGGAATACTGCCAAAATGTATTTTCTTGCAGCTATCCTGCTGAATATTATGCAATTCCACAATGAATGGCCTTTCCCAATTTATGAAGGAGCCAGCCAAACTTCACAGTTGTTACTAAGTTCAGCTAGAGAAGTTTTCCCTTTTCTTCAAATTAAGTAGAAAGCAAGTAGTAAAAACATCAGAATAAAGTATAAAACAATCTCGTTTTTCCCTAAATAGCAAACTAAAGGTAGAGCTGGGAATACTTGAGAGCACAAAGCATGTGTCCCCCAGCTTGAAGAGCCATTGGCCATGAAATGAGCTCAGAGCTGTCCCTCATTTGGTGCACAGCAGAGCTCTAGGATCTCATTTGCTTGAAGATAACTGCACTGGGATTTTAATCAAGGGTGACGCACAAGAATGATGCAGTGGCAAATAAGAGATCTGAATATCCATGCAGACATGTATGACAGTTATAATAGCCCTTAATGAGTATTAATGGAATGCTTCCATCTCTTTAAACTCTTTGTTCAATGAAAGACCCCCTTTAAGTCTTAAACTCTTGGCTTGTATGAAGCAGAAAAAGAAGGTTTGTATCTGTGCAGGTGTGCTGGTTTTGTATCAATTTATGTTTAGTGAGGAGGGAAGAAGCCACCCACAGAAATTATTTTTTTTTGAGAAGTTCCTAAGAGCTTCCTCTGTGCCTAGCAAAAACCAATAGCTGGCTAGCTCTGAGAATTGACAACCTATTAAACCATTTAGAAGGTAGGTCTGCCTCTGTGAAATTAACATTTTAAAGACAGGCAAGCCAGGGAAATGGCTCTCTTGGCTTCCAGCTTTGAAGAGGTAGCTGGGTGCCGGTTAGGCCAGCCCTGCTTGCTGTGGCCTAGGCAACCTGGCAGGGCTGGGCCGGACCCCAGTGGTGACCAGGTGGGGCTGCAGGGCCATGGCCAAGGTTGGGCCAGGCCATGGCTGCTAATATCTTGCCAACACTAAGCCCTGGCCCACTGCTGGCCCACACTGAGCCAGGATCCTCCAGGCCCTAGGAGTGGCTCCGGGCCGGGCTCGGAAGCACTGCGGCCCACACGGCCCAGCAGCTGCTGGCTAGGGGCAGGGGAAGCCATCAGCCCACAGCTGATGGGAAGGAAGTTGGGGCCAGAGTTGAGTTGAAGGAAGCAGGGGCCAGAGAGCAGCCATGTGGCCAGAGCAGCTGCCACCGTTCTGGCCAGGTCCCCTGAGATCTTGGCATAGCCCCCAGGGCAACCTGAAATCCATTGCTGTGACTGCTTCAACCATTGCCCAGCAGAAACCATCGTGACCATCTGCAGGCCTGGGCGAGATATTAACTCTTCCACTGCACAGATGAAACTTGCAAAACACTGATCCTTTCTTGAGTGAGAGAACAGGGCAGAGTGAAGACACGCAGAGGACAACATGAAGACACCAAGGTCAGTAAAGAAGTAATCAAGTCCCAGATGGAAGGAGAATGAGGAGATGCTTCAGTATTGGACCGGAAGTTCTTTTGGTAAGGCCATGGAGTTGATCTATGATACATTAGAATATCCCCTTTAATTCATGAGAAAGTATGGGAGGATGGAGTGTTCAAAATGTAGACTTGAGCAGAGGCATCTATAATGAAGCAAAGCAAATCTTAAAGTAGCTGTCATCCCATGAGAAGCTTGAACAGAGAGAGATGAGAGTGATGAAGACCCTTTTCCCCCAGGTAGAGAAGAAGACCTGTTCCTAGAGATGAAGATGATCACAGAGATATGAAGAGAATCTTTTCTTTTGAACAGCTCATCCTTAAAATAGTACCCCATAAGTTGACATGGCCCATTAACTCAGTTGTAAGAAGACCATGAAAATGGGAGGAACTTCACGATTGCAGATGGAAATGAAAAGCCACAGGAGAACTGTTTCTTGTGGAGAAGTCTCCACGGCATGGCGAGAGAAACTCCTCTCCCTACAAGAACTGATGAAAGACTATCATAGAGGTGGTAACTGACTGAAAATCCCAGGTTTTGTTTGTTGTCAGTTGGGAAAGAGAAGAAGTCAGGTCGAGGAAGAAGTGTTCTGAAGGTTTTATTCTGATTCTTACTATTATTTTAGTTCTGTTAGTAAAGTTTTCTTTATCCTTTTAAGTTTGAGCCTGCTTTGCCTTCCTCCTAATTCATATCTCACAGCAGGAAAAGAGTAAATAATTCTAGTAGGTGCACTGGCAATTTTAGCCAGTGCTAAACCCATTACAGCAGGTCTTTCTCAGGCCTGAGTTTATGGCTATACATTCAAGAGTCTTGAAGATTGACTGATGTTTAAACATAATTTGTACAAATAAAAGTGCAGTATTATTTTGTCTTGGTTTCTGATATGTAAACCAAGGAAAAAAAAAATATTTTTGCCTGTTATTTGGCACAATTCCATTATCATTTTCCGTTTAATTCTTTCAAATGTTCCTTTGCTGAATTTCATCTACCTTATAGATCTCCTCTCATTCAGCTTCCTTTTCATTAATCCATTACAAAAGATATTTTGTCTGTCTTATACTTCAAAATACCTTTGTTTCAAAAAAGATAAAAGAGGACAAAAACCATCAGAAGTCTTGGTAAAAAGGCAAACTTTGAAGCTCTGATATAAATACAGCACAATGCTTTCCAACAGTTTTTTATTTAAACTCTCACATTAAAACAGAATAATTACTAGGCCTAGTGGCAATGCAGGAAGATACATGGCTTAAATGTGGCTTCCTTCCCTGTTTCTGTTACTTTAATGACATTTCAGCCATATAATGATTCTGGCAACTGTCTCCTCTAAAGAGCTTTTTTGAAAACAGAACCAGTCCATACAGAACTGGATTGATCAAGCGGTACAAGTTGTATCAAGAAGGACACTTTGGAAAAATACATTTGGGCTGCATTTAAATCAAGTTTAATAAGTACTTCTTAAATGTCTAAGTGGACAAAATTACCCTGAAGTTCTTAAAGATCAGGAAATGTAGTGCAAAAGTACTCCCACTGGCACACCTTTATGTAAGAGCAAAGCCCTTTTGGCAGCCATGCCATCAGCTGACAGAGATATAGTATCTAAATGTAATTTTTTGTCAGTAGTTATTAGGAAAACATGATATCTATCTTAGTAACAAGACTTAAAAACATAGGCCATGGAGGCCATGAGTTTTTAATACAACTCAAAAGTAATTACAAATGTACTTTGGTTATCTTGCATTGCTTTAGAATTAAAGCAGTAATTATTTCACATGTAAGGTGGTATTTTCAGATGAATTACAAACATTCAGGCAGCAAAGTCATTTGGCCAAAAAAAACCAAACTCAACAACAACACGTGGGGTGAATGGGAACACAGACCACAAGGAGACTATGATGTACTAAACTGGGACCTCCACTATACACCATTAACCTCAGTAAACCAAATGACTGCATGCTTAAATTGACTCTGAATCAGGGATACTTAGAGTCTAACAGATTAGGAATTTATAAATTATTGCACACAGATTTCCTCTAAGGATGGTTTTAGCTTTTTCAGAGTTCTAAATAGCTACATCTAATTTCAACAGGCATGGGTACCTATCAGGTTACTTCAGGTTAATTCACTGTATTTTTGACTATCAAGATAAAGAGGTAAAAGTGCTCTTCCATTTTAAAATATCAATTCTACTTATTTCTTACTACTTTTTAAAAACATTAATGTATTTTGAAATAGACATTTTCAAAAATCTGTATTGCTAACATAATCAAATGAGATTTAGGCTTTAAAGTGTGGCAATACCAGGAAGTTTGAGTAGACAAGTGTGGAGGCATATAAATAAGTTTATTCCATGTTAAATGAAAATAGAAAGTGTGAAATGAACTGGATTAGGAGTTAAAGTGAAGTATAACCACTTCATCTACAATTTCTTTGCAGTTATATGTATAGTCAAGATTCTTAATTCATGTGTGCAATTATAGGCAAATACCTAGTGTAAGCCAATATTCTGTGCAATTATATTTCCATCTGCAATTCTGGATGGAAACTAGGAAAAATGCCTGAGAATAATATCTACAAGTTGGAGGTTATGGCACTGAATAACAAGAATGACAAAGTGAAAGCAGAGAAAATCTGATTGACTGACAGTCACTGACAAAACTTTGGAAGAAGAAAGGGATGCATAAGCAAGGAGACAAAAAAAAAGCAGAAGTATTCCTAATCACTTCCACTATGTATAAACTGATTATTGCTTAAAAATAACCAGCACGCTGTCATCTCACACTTCCAAATACAACTCCTCAAAGCAGTTTCTAATGTGTGTTTCTGACAGCCATGAATCAAAGAGATCTGCTATTTGGCATGAAAATCTAGAAACCAAATTGTACACTGCCAGCATAGATGTAGAAAAAGTAGCAGGAGTTTGAAGGCAGTATGTCAAGTTGTCCACATAGTCCTCCTGACTGAATATTTTGTCAAGATGTGAGTCACACAGATAAAAGGAAAACGGTTTAAAGGAATATAGTCCTAGTAAAATACTTCAGTGTAATTACAAATCAGTTATCCATTGCTCTGTGTCACACTTGCAGCTAACTTCCCACATAACATGTAAAAACTCTGGATGACCTAGTGGTCTAGCACACCTTAAATGGACAGATACCTCAACTTATTTTTTAACCTTCATAGTAGGTCAATGCCCTACCCATCAATTTTACTCTTCCTCCCATATAAATGAGGTGATGACCATATTAACTGTTTCCTTCAGCAGCTCAGTTATGGCACGGTGCTCGCTTTGCGGAGCATGTTACAAATACAGTAATGATGGGGCTTGACAAGCTGCTTGACTGCATATTATTTAATGCTCACAAGGCCACTAAGTGTGCAGCGAAATTTGTGCTCATAAAATAAACCAGGCAGCATTGGCAATTGTTTCATTCAGTGGCTGGAATTCCCAAGAGGAGGTTACCTAAATCATCTCAGAGCTGATGGGCCAACAATGTGGGCAGAGCAGAAAAGGACAGAAGCAGAGAGGGCACCTGGGAAAATGCAGGGACTCAGAGCAGCCTTGAGTCAGATGCCTTAGGTAAATTCTGAAATCCAGCCTATTTGAGAGAGGCATTCTGGAGTGCTTCTAAAGTTCTGAGACACTACCAGGAAAAGTCTGAAAAAAACCTCATATGATAAGTTTGAGTATCACAGACTCAGCTCATCACATACAGGAATCAAAATTAGCAATATTCCTTATTCATTCCTGTGCTTCAGTCAACTTTCAAGTCAATTTAGAAGAGCTGAGGTGCATTCATTCTATCTCCATTGCAAAAAAAATATTGAGATTATTGCTTGACACTTGTCATTTTTCCACCACATCACTATAATCAAAATTGTACATACATACAAACCCTGGTCATGTGTCAGTTCAACAGCTTGAGGCTGTTGGTACAGAGGGCTGAAAGGAAATACACTGGTCTTTAACAGTGTCTACGATAGTTTCATAGTGTTGTAAGGAGTAAAACACATTAAATACCTGGCTGAAAAATACAGTCTTTAGTTCCACCATTTGGTTGCTTCACCTTTTGCCTTTCTAGGGAAAGATTTTTTTTTTTCTTTTTTAAACAACAACTTTGATGATCCTGAAATAACAACAGCAACAAAAGAATTTGGGTTGTTTGCCTTAAACTAAGCAACAGATGTGGAATACCCCAGGATTGGTTCCATGCATTGAGAACTGCTGCTTAGAGAAGTCAGAAAGAGCAGAAAATATGGATAACAGAAAAGTGAAGAACTGTTGCTCCCTAGTGCCTAAGGAAAGCAATCCCTTGACTGCCGACCTGAGCAGTATTGCAAAGGAAAAACAATTAGGTGATCCATGTATCTCAAGCATTTAACTGCAAGCAACACAATATGTTTCATGGTATTCTTAACATTTTGTTCCAAGATAAGTATTTCAGAAACACTGACCTATACAAAATAGAAATAGCTTCCTACATTTAATCATGCTTCAACCATCTTACAAATAATTCCTAGATTATAGTAGTAAAGGCAACTGTCAGAAGCTGGATTGCAGTATCTGTGTTGTGTGCTTGCATTACAGTGTTTACAAAGAAAGGATCAAATTTAGGTGATATTGCATTTGAATTTAGTATTTATATTATGAATTACCTTGAAACTTTAATGCATGGACTGCTTTAAATATATTTCCATTCATGTATCAAGGAGTACAAGTGCAGAAAATAGTACATTTATCCATTCTTAAGGCATTAAGAACATAATCGCCTTGTGATTGTAAGCTGTTTTGTTCGATTTTGTTTATTGTTTGATATAGTACTTTGGTTTTGTAAATTGGGGTACAGCATTTGCTGGCAGAAGATGAACCTGACATAATTTTAACTAGGCTTTTATTGCTGTTGTAGTTGCTGCTCTGTTTATTGTCCAAACTATGAAAATTACAATGCAACTTCAACTAAAATTATTCTTTGTTTCTCCAAGCCCCGTAAATGTTACTCTAAAATTATCCTGTTTTAAATGTAGTGCCTCTATAGGGTCCTTTTAAACCATTAGTGAATCAATTAATTTTTCATCAAGCTTTTTGTCATCTTTTTATGCATTTCAAACAAGGCCTTCCGTGCTTGACCACAGTAAACAGGACAGTTACAGTCCCGGTGCTGTGAGAATTTCATACCAAGGCCCAGCCAAAATAGACTGATTCACTTATTTAATACTCCAAGGGTTCCACACAACTCTCTCTCTCTCTTTTTCATGTACAGACCTCCCTCTTCAGTGATTAACTGTGGCCAGCCTTGCCATGCCCACAGGAGTCAGGACATGTCCGGCCTCTCTGACCTCCTTTTGAGGAGAGGGGCAAGTGAAGGGCCCCCCACTCACATAAATTTGAGATCGACAACTTAGAGCAGGGAGCTGAACTGGGAAAAGGTCAGCGTGCTCAGCTTCCAAAAGAAGGGAGGAGAGGGAAAAGCTGTCAGCCCTGCTGAGTATACCACCCCTCTCCAGCCATCCTCTGGAGCCTGCTCAGCACTGGAAACAGACTGGCTCTACAAGTGCACCCCCATATTTACACATCTGCAAGCACTGGCTCCTCTGAGAATTGGAAATTATCTGCCCCACATCAGTACAACTGCACCATGCAGGGTTTTCTCACTCAAACCCTTGTTACTGTGTTGGGTTTGACCTTGGCAGCAGAGTGTCCTGCTACTGACAGCCAGTGCTGGCCTGCTGTATCCCGCAATAATGAGCTCCACCTTAGTGGAGCCTGGATCGATTTCCCTGACAGTTGTCAGCCCTTACTTACTCATTTCACAGCACTACAGTAAGATCAACAGTGCTATAACAGTGCCACCCAGATTATTGAAATATGCACTGTGATATAATAAAGTGACACACTTTGTATTTAAGCCAAAAAAAAAAGAAAAAAACAAGTCCTGATAGTGCAGAAACTGTTTCTTCTCATAAGATTGATGGCAATATCAGGCAGGAAAAGCGTAATTAGTTTTGCTCTGGCTTTATGTGGAAAGCATAGTAGGCTTAAAATATTGTCCATGCTGTTTGTTCAAATGAGTTCAAAAATGGTTCAAATGAGTTCAAAAATGCAAAAGTATGATAATTTACTTATGAAAAAAAAATCAGCAAGATCCTTAGAAATTTTAATTTTTACTTTATTTTCTCTATAGAGCATGCATTTATCACATCTTTGCAATATGGGTGGGTTTGACTCGTTGCTATAATAGACTAATTATGAAAATGAAGGAGCATAGCAATCATGAATACAATAAAAAGCATTTAAAAAATCTCAAACAAAACATACCACTGAAGGGTGGTTTGCCAACTTCAGTACTCCTGTCCTCTCTAATACCATTAGCCACTACTCAATTTATATGTATAAATATCCCGAACTATTTTTATGAAGACAAAAATGAGGATTATTTTCATGTATTTAATTTCAAGACAGTGTAATTGTCCTTATTTATGTCAAACTATTAACAGAATTTCCTAAGCAATGCAATATTTCTGCCCACAGGAAATCTTGCCAAAAAGTGAAAAACAACTGGTGCCACAAATGGCCAAGACAAAAGTTCTTTCACGAAATTACATTTTAATCCTGAAGTACCGCTGAAGAGTGTTTTGTGTCAAATCATTGCCACCTTCAAGTGAACTGAAACTAAACTAAAACTGGAAACAAAATATAGTCAAAACTGGAGAATTAGAAGCAAGGGTATTTATGTTGCCCAAACTCAGGGGTTTATCCTCAGGGAGTAGACATCTCACATAGGAAACAGTGAAAACTGTGAAGGAGAACAAATCAGAGAATGTGGCTTTGAAGTGTGACCAGCACAGAGGATGTACAGAGTTCAGCAGAGACAGGGATGATGGAGCTGTTATCACACCCAAAGTGTCATTTGAGTGGTAGATTCTGACAGGAAAGGGTGACAGCTGCCCAGGAAAGACAAGGGGACTGGAATTAATGAAACACAGATGAGATCAACAGTGGTGTCTTTTGACACACTGGTCTTTTGTAGGTAGAGCATGTAAAGACCTCTCTCAAATGCAGACCTTTCCTGTGCAAATGTGGAGAGATTAACATCTCTAGAACTGCCAAAAGCAGAGTAAAAGAAAATGAAGAGTCATGAAGTTATCACACGGATTCATTAACCAACTGATTGGCGCTCTCCTATTGCTGCTGTCATGAGAAAGGACAGGAAGACAGATTCACATTTATCTTAAACACATAGCAGCAGTTCTCAGGGAAAGTACATAAACTCTTCTCTGAAAGGTGTCTAACACTAACGTATTTTAGATAGCAGGTGCTAATTGTGGAAAGAGCAAATTTTTGGAAGTACGAAATTACTAAGAAAACTTGGCATTTTCCATGGTGTTTGTGTTATTGTCATTCTGACCATAATTACAAGTGCAAGAAGTCCAACCAGTAGAGACCTAGGTATTAACAAACAGGGCCTAGAAAACACAGCAAATACTGGAAAAAAAAAAAAAAAAAAAAAAAAAAAAGGAAGGAAAAAAAAGTGCCCTTTTGCTTTCAATTAAAAAAACCCCCAAAAACAGTAAATGGTGGCAAAGTAATATAAGCCTAGAAGATTAAGGTATGCTTTATCATCTACTTACTGACAAAATCATAATCATTAACCAAAAACTAATTGTACCAACATTTTACAACAGAATTAAGATTGCAAGTCACTAAGATAAACATCAAACAGTAATGAATAATTCCTGAAGCTAAACTTAGTATTCTAAAATAATAGAACATTGGTAGGAAGACACAGCCTTTACAAGCTAATCATTTACACAGTGTTCTGGACAAGCCATCACATATTACAAGTCTTTGCAGAGTATGCTTCAGAAAGGAAGTATTCCTATTTTATTTATTTTCTATATTTTTCCCTTCATAAAGCTTAAGTTCTCTATACAGAATAGCCTTAAAATCTTTCCAGTAGCACAAACCATGACGTTTTACAACTAGCACAAAAATAGGCTTGTTAAAATGCCAACAGAGATACTACAGTTACACTGCTATCTACTGGTAGATTTTTTCACTGTGTGTTGTAGGAATATACACAGGCACATTAAGGGAAGTTGTTATTGATAAGAACCTGTCATTTTTTCCTGCATAGACACTGACATTTAAAAAACTACCAAAATCTGAGTACTATCAGTAATTATACTTTTTATATGGCATGATTATTCAGAGCCTCCAATTAACTTCAGGGTTGCATCTTACTGAATGCTGCATGGAAATACACAAAGAAATGGCTCTTTTCAAATAGCTTAAAATCTAAACAGACAGTTGACACAAGAAGCAGGAAGACAAGATGGGAAGAGTCTACTGTAGACAATTAAATATACAGAGAAACATATGTGAAAATACTAAACACATATGGAGAATGCTTACTAGAGTTAAGCAATGAGGAAAAGGGCTCAATGAGAAACAAAAAGAAATAAAGCTGAGAATTGCTGCTCTCCTCCCTGCCACTACCAACATGCAATTCTGATTAATTTTCTCTCCAAGGTGAGTCAGTATGGCAGGAGCAGATGCTACAAATGCTACTGTAGTAAGAGCACTAACTGGGACAAAGAGGAGTAAACAGTGAGGTTCAGGGAGCAATAGCATTTTCTGCAGCAGGAATTCCCTCTTTCCCGCTTTGGGGCACTGTGCCAGACCTTGGTTTTCATGAGAGCATGAAAGAAACTGCCATAGATAAACTTTGGGGCTACACCTTGCTATTGTCACTCAACTTCAGTACAGCAATAAGAATCACATGGTGGGATTTTTGGCATTGTCTGGTGCAGGGCCAGGAACTGGACTCTATGGTCCTTGTGGGTTCCTTCCAACTCAGAATATTTTATGATTCTCTAATAAGAGCAGAACTGCAAATTATGAATAAATGGTCTAATGTACAATGCTGCTGAACAGAGGTAACAAAGTGTTTGACACTGTCAGTAATAAGCCATGTGCTTTAAGAGGGCCAAGGAAAGTCCTGCTTTGAAAACCCAAATAACACCTGGTTGCTGTCAGAATGTATGTTCTCTCCTTTCCTGTATTCATCTCCTGTCACTCTGAAAACTCAGTTTTTCTGTTTATCTTGTTGACATAGTTTCTAAAAACTTACCCAGGACAGTAGCTGTAAACACAGATATGTATACATTCTTTCTGATACACATCTTTTGATGAACGTCTCACACGACCAGTGTGATTGGAAAGGTGGTAACCTAACTATCCAATCCCTGGTCATTGCTGAGAATCTATAAATACTGAAGTTGTAAAAATAAAACCAGTTTTTTCCCTGTTATACGGGAGCTGTGTCTGAGTCATTGCATGTCCTACAACGACAGTCTCCATTCTGCATTGTGATCTCATCAGTAAGTTCATGTACCTTAACAAAAAATGCAAGAAGCTGGCTCTACCGAATGTATTTTTAATGTGTCTGAAAAGATTCAAAGTAATTTTAAGGTATATTGGCACTTGGCTGAAGTTGGAGTAATCGCTTGCTTTATCTCTTTGCCTGCAGTTCTGTAGCATGACAGTTCAGCACCAGCAGCTCCTGGAGTCTGGTGTGAACACAACACAGATGTTTTCCAGTAGTTAATCTGTGACTGTGACCAGTGTTTCCCAACAGGAGCTCCAGAAAGACTGAAGGTAATGCAAAGTGAGACTGGCACAGATTTATATTTTGCAGTGCTCTCAACAATACTGCCAAACATTATCTTTGGATTTTTTTTCCCATGTTCACAACTGTGGCTTATAAAACTGACAAATTTTAACAAAACTTGTATTCTTCACACCTGAAGCTAAAATAATTACTTCAAAAAGCACAGGTCAAGACCTGTGTACCTCTGAAGTAAGACATTTTATCCTAAATCAATTCAAGTAATACTCCTTGAGATAAATTTATGTGAAAGTTTGTCAGCTGTGTGATCCAAGAACTGAAACTCTTTATGAAGCATAGGCAGAGATTTTGAACAGTGTGAGAAGAAGTGACAGATATGAAGAGACATTTCTATTCCTTCAGTCTTCATGTAATCATACATTTCTCTGATAGTGAATGTGCTAGAAGTACATATCTCCTAATCAACCCATCACAGTGCTTCATTTTTCTACAACATGCAGTCATTCTCTACATTATACTATAAAGAAAATTTGAATTTTCAAGCTACAAGCGAGAATACTTGAATTTGTAGTTTTAAATTAGTATCTTATTCTAATATTTCTCCCAAAACTCAATGTGTCCCTTACTTGCTACCCCTTCTTAAGTATTAAAACTGCCAACAAAATCAAGCCTGTCCTAACAATAACTGTATTTTGAGAGCACACATAGGAATGTAGGTGTTGGTTTTGGATCTCTAACAGCCTTTGATTCTGTGGCAGAGATATATTATTTCACCTTCTGAGGACCATGAATACAGCTACTTTCCACTGAAACAGGAATTGTCTAATCATCACAGGAACTGACTAGCTTAGAAAGTATGCAGAGAACTGTATTTCTCTGACTTTCATTTTGAAAAGAACATATGCAGCCAGCAGAAAAACATAGCATAATGGAAAATTATTTTGTAATAAGACTATTTCTTGTTAAAAGTTACTTCATGATCACCTTCAAATGCACAGTCGAAAAGAAAACATCTTAGCTTCTCATCATTGCCTGCCTAAGTGCTCCCCATTAACTGGATAAAAACAGTAGTTCAGCAACAAATTCAAAAGATAAACAAGTGTTAATATTGAAGGTGAAGAAGATATAATCCAGTGAAAACTCAGGTTAGAGGGAAGAAAAAAAGATTCAGTACATGGGCATGGTGGTTCTAGGAATTCCCTCCCAGCAATTCTACTTTGTGACAATAAAGCTGCAGTTTAAGCCCACAATTACCGTTTGACAGCATTTGAGGGACTTCAGTTATTATGTGCTCTCAGAGCTACTCCAGTACCCTCAGGCATTGTAGAATTTCTCAACTGATTTCACTGTAGAATTTCTACTTCTACACATGCAGGGGGATCAGACAAAATAAGTATTCTACAAGCAAAAGAATTGGGTTTTCCCAAGGTGAGTGAGCTTGCAGGGATGTGGATCCCAATGTGAAAACTTGGGAAGCAATAGGATAATGTTTTAGCAAAACACAAGAGCTCAGTAGAATGAGGAGTTTCTCCTTTAGGGCTCACTATCCTGGCAGCACTCCTGGGCACCTTTTCTCACTCCAGTGGCATAACACTTCTGTAAGAGGGTCTATCAGATGTGAAAGGGTTCTCCCAGGATAGGAGAGATGAGAGATGGTTACTCCCAACCTAGATTACCATTGGATGTGAACTCATCATGGAAAAACTGGAAATGGCTACAAAAAGATCACACCTCTGGGGTGGGGAAAACAGCCAGTGGAGACAAGGCTTCAGGCTGCAGGACCTTCAGGCCAGGTTTAAAGATAGCCTTTAATTGTGAGCCTCCTCCAGTGCAGCAATAGCACTGGATACTTCTCTGGAGCAGGCTGACAGACATTTTCAGCTGTACAAAATTTAGCTCTACTACAAACTTTGCAGTAAAAGTTAAAATTGATGTGACTTTCGCGGCAATTCTTTTCAGCCTAAATAAATAGTTAAAAAGAGCGATTTGCCATGCTTACGTTGGTCTTGCTTTTATTAATATTTCTGCTCCTCTTCCCTGTTTTTCATTGTCAACCTTTCTGTCTTCATGGTTTTCCTTTCTTCATCCTAGTCTCCATTGCTTTTTTCACACACATTTTTCAATCTTGCCCTTTTCTCCAAAATAGCTCTCCATGGCCATACTGATGGACTGCAAAGAAAGCAATTCCTTCTGTTTCATTCCCACTGATTTCCCACACCAGAGAGGAGCTGCTGTTTTTCAAATTCCCAGTTCAGCTCAGCAAGGAGGAAGTGCCTAATGCCAAGAACAGCAAGAAATTAGTGTCAGCTCATTATGAGGGGAGAAAACAAAAAACAAAGAAAAACAACCCACAAAAGAACCCCAAAACACCCAACACCTGAAAAGCTAGAATTTCAGATCAGCAGGATGTGTTAGCATTCAGGAACACACATAATCACGAATGATTATATGAAAATGCTTTATTGAAGAGTTCTGGGTGTCAGGGTTACACATACCCAAATCTGACCCGATTTGGTTTAGAGTTGAACATGTTTTATACTCTATTGTTATACAACTTACATATTAATTATTAAAATTACATTGTTTTTTACCCAAGCATGGATTTCTTGTGATCCCCCTCAACCGCCAACATTGTTCCTCATTTTCTTTAAATAATAATTATATCTAATCACATCTAACAATTGTATCATTTATCATATTTATGTAATAAATCATATGATTACACGGGTGCAGTTTCACCTGATCTTTAGCAAATACAAGGCCTAACATTTCCCAGGGCCTACTTTTCCCAGGGCTTTCCAAGCTTAACTTTCTTTCTAAGTCCCTGAATTTTCTATGATTTTAAAACCTTTTACTGTCAGAGGGGAGAGATGGCAATTTTATGGGAGTTCATTAATACCATTAAGGCAAATTCTCAAGAAAAAACTGTTTGTATGACAGGAGTTCAAGCCTTTCCTTGCTCTATTTGTGATCAACATGGGGTCCAGTTGGATATAAGTTATTGAGATTTGTAAAAATTTGATTAAAAGCAGATTGGAATGCAATATTTTAGCTGAGCAAATATCCAGGAAGGTATTTTCAGGAAGTGTCCTTACAGAGAGAACAGAAAGAGAATATGTTAGTGAGCATAAGCTGCATTTTCAATGCCATTATAAGACTGCAGCTCTTCCCAGTTTGACAGCACCATTCTGGCAGTTTATGACTTAGGCTGATTTCTTCCATCTCCATTACAATCAAAATAAACAGAGGTTGAACCACACATGAACCCAGAAGTACCTGAATTATACAATTTATTTCAATATTATCTTTTCTTTATAAATGCCTAGAGGCCTGGGAAGTGATTGCTCTTGAGCTCCCTTCCTCTTTGACTCCCTTTAGTCACTTGCAGACAGGTTAGATTTTCCCATTTAAAACAAAAGGATCTTAGCTCAAAGGCTGATAGTTTGTGGGATGTTTTGATCACCATTAAAATTGGCTCCAGAATATCACACCTCTGAGAACTTGACACATTTATTTCCAACCTTATTTATTCCAATAAATATATTTATGTATTTTTTCTTAATTTACTGCTTAATTTCTGATAAATTTATCTGCTTGGACTAAGCACAACAAAGTCTCTCAGACTCTTCTTATAAGACTTCCCATTCTCCTGAACATCCTAGTAACCTTTCTTTGCACCTGCTCTAGTTTGAATTCACCTTAATTAAAAGCAGGAAAATAAAACTATTACAAATATCCCACATTATTGTTTCTGTGGGACCTAGTTCAGGTGTTTGTTATTTCCTTTGCTAAGGCAAATATCTCATCTGGCACACCATAAGACTGTATTTGCCCTATTCATTGATGTTTTGCACTGATGACTTGCAGTTATCCTATGACTTTCTCCTCTTCTGTCATTTCCAATTAACAAGCTCCTAGCTTATAACAGAAATGTATTATTTTTGTGCATGATCTTGCACTTTGTCCTATTGAATTTCATTCAGATAGTATTACTGTAGTGCTCAAGGTCATTTTATTCTTACTGTTTGGAATTCTGAACTCCCTCTGTGACAGGACCTACAACCATTTTGGGCTTCAGAAAAATTGTTTTTGCTAATTTATTTTTTCAAGGAAATTACTAAATTTTTAAAACAGGATATACTAGGAGCATTTTTTGAGGGACTGACTTGTAGTCCCACTACCTGACATAATCTCAGTATGTCCCTGGCAGATTACAGTAATGGATATTGTCACAGCAATGACTTTGAAGTACTCGAAGCAAAATTCCAGAATATTTTGGTCTTTCTCTCTGAAAAAAAACCAGAGTTTTCAGAGACATCCAGGCACTCTACTTATCCACGGTATCAGTTGTTTTATACATTTTTCACATATCTATCTCCGTACAGCACATTGTCTAAACCAAAGTCATCGTACTTAAATCTTCACAGCACTGCAGTTGTCACATCTTTACACTAAGCAGAGATGGAGACATCTCTAAACAAACACTGGAGATGTCCCAGGTGACTGCACATATTTACTGGATAGAGAGCAGCTACTTAATTTATCATTAAAAAGTTACTACAAGGAAAACCGTATATACTAAAGGCAAGTCTAACCATTATCAATTTATGGCACTGGAAACTTCCTCAAGTGAGAAAAACATGTATGGTAGCTCCAGGATACTGAAAAATTGAAATATAAACTTGAGTGATGAACAAACCCATGAAAATAAAGTTCTTGGACTATCTCTGATGATCAGTCTACCTGTGCTACAAAGAGATCTATTTTTTAGAGATTTTTCCTTCTGCTTTTTAATTCAAAGGTTTGAATTATGACCTATCTTGAGAATAACTGTTTTCATAGTATTTTACCAGACAGCTTAGAAATACTTACAAAACAATGCAGTTGATACACATTAGGACTTCAGAAACATTAGCCACACCACCAGCAACAGTCAAAGAAAGAATGAAGAGTGGAAAAGGATCCTTTTACTCCTTAACTGGCAGATCAGAAGCACAGAAACTCCATGCCAGTTTCGCCCTTGGGTTTATTTACACAGCAAAACAGTTCTTGAAATTCACAAGTCCATTTCTATCCTGCAGAAAAATATTAGTGAAACAGTCATTCTGCTATTACATGAAATACTGCATGTGGGAAGAGGTATTCTGATGTGCTGCACAGCAAAAATCCAGCACATTGTGAGAATCCTTTCTTCTTTTCTCTTCTGCCTCTCAGCATCCTATTTCTTCTAGAAACACACAGAGGACACACAACATTTTACCACAGACTTGGGCATCACCTTCAGTCTGCCTCCTGACCACATGTAATTGTGGGAGGCCAGAGGACACATTACACTGATCTTCCCCTGTAACCTGCAGTGATCACACTTGCCAGGATACAGGTGTAGCCCATGCAGACCTTTACACCAATCCTTAACACCTCTTTTCCTAAATGTTACAGAACATTTAACAATGTCAGTTTCTCAACATACAGTATTTGCTGGGCTCTATTCTCACATACTGTGCTACTGCTCAAAACGTAAATGCAGCTCCAAAACATTCCAAAATAATTAGGCAAACTTCATGCACTTCAAGAGTGTAATTAATTGATAGCGAAGTGGGAAAATTGGAGGTTTTCCAAGAGCCTTCTGGAGCACTCACCTGAGTCTAATAAGCAAAACCTTTCCAGTGTCACATCAAACTCTAAACACATTCACTCCAAAGACTGTAATGAGGACACAGATTCTGAGAATCTAAATAGTCTTAAAATTAAGCACAGACTTTTTTTATATTTTTTTAATTTTTCCTCTGATTTTCTTATATTTTTCATTACAGAATTGGAAGAATTGCCTTCAGACAATTTTATGAGATGTACAAAAGCTCATTTTTACCACTCTATATACATTTAGATTTTAAATAATTAAGCATTACAGCTCCCTGTCATATTGTCTCACTGAATTTCAGAGAGGAAAGTCACACAGAGAGAAAGATTATTCAAATTTACTACAGAAAGAGAAACAAACTCTCTGAGTGTGTGTTCTATTGTAATTCTCTTCAAAATTGCCGAGAGCCATGGCAGTAAAAAATGTTTGGTGTCTTGGGCTACTCAAGGTAATTCCTGTCAGCTCATTCCCTTGGTTTAAACATGAGTAAACTAAGAAAAACACAGGCATAAGTGACAGGAGCTGTTCTTTACCTCCTCATTCATAAACAAGTGTCCTGATGAAGACAGGTTTTGTCACTAGCCCCATGACTATCCAAGTTCCAGAATTGTATGTGGTGCATATCAGTGCAACATTTAATTAATCTGTCATTCTTCCTGAATTATGCTTAACAAAGAATGTTGATCCTACATGGTAAATTTATATTAATATACCAAAGAACAATAAATTTCAATTATTTGAGTACTTAAAGACCACAATTTATTTGAAAGGGGGTTTTAATTTCCTTGCCTCTGTATGCTGTATAGTGGCTATTCCCTCTGATTTCTAGGTCTACAGATAAAGTATTAATAAGGCAAAATTAGTTTTATTCTATGCAAGCCATTTTTCTGTTGTATTATCCTACACAAGTATTCTTTTATCCTGGCAATATAAAACACTGGCATTCATTTCTGCAGACTTAAATCCATTATACTGTGTGGTGATTTGCTGTTAAATCTGGCAGGTGTTTTGTTGGCAAATGTAAATAGAGGTAGAGCCACTCTGAAACACTGGGGTATGCCTCACATTCAACACAGCACCAATGTCAACAGCTTGATGGATATATTTTATACCAGGAAAACCTATTTCAATTAAATAGCTGTCATTTTAAGAAAGGACATCACAAAATAAACAAGTTGTCTGTAAGAACAACTGTTTTACCTTTACTCCTTCTCTTGAATGATGCCTGTCTTCTCCAAGAGATTTGTACCAGTCTGATTGACACTGAAGTGAAAAGAAAAAAGCAAGAAGGAGACTACACCCAACAGCACGGCTACTTCACAGAAGTGATTTTTTTCTCAGAATTTATGTTGCTTTCTTCTGCTTCTTTAGAGATACCTTCAAATTTCTGCAGATTGTGCTAGGTAGGGTGCTGAACATAGTGATCCTCCTTCTCTCCACCTCCCATACTTTCCACAATATGTTGCTTTACCCAAAGAAGTACTTCAGAGATGCATTTATTGTACCAAACTAACGCACTATAATATAATAAAAATTGTGCTCCCATCTCTCTGCCTCCCTTGCTCTACAATAAATAACCTTAATCCTGACAAATTTTACCAGCCATCAACCCTGACACTGCCAGGTTGCTTAAAATAAATATAAAAACTTGGAACTGTAAAAAGAGTGATTAAGTTTTCATAGACTCATAGAATGGCTTGGGTTGGAAGAGACCTTGAAGATCATGTGGTTCCAACCCCCCTTGCCATGGGCAGGGACACCTTCCACTAGACCAGGCTGCTCAGAGGACCACCCAACCTGGCCTTTAATACTTCCATGGATGGGGGCATCCACAACTACTCTGGGAATTGCCTCACCACACTCACAGTGAAGAATTAGAATTTCTTCCTGACATCTCATCTAAATCTGCCCTATCAATTTAAAGCCATTGCCCCTTCTACTTTCACTCCATGCCTGTAAAATAGTTCTTCTCCAGCCTTCTTTTATCCCCTTTAGTCACTGAAAAGCTACAATGAGATATCCCTGGACTATTCTTTTCTTCAGGCTGAAGAAGTACAATATTCCCACCCTGTGTTCAGAGGTGAGCTCCTCCAGCTTTCTGAGCATCTTTGTAGCTTCCTATGGACCCACTCCAACAGGTCCATGTCCGTCTCAGGTTGTGGGCCTTGGGCTGGTTGCAGGCTCCAGGAAGGGTATCACCAGAGCAGGGGCAATCCCCTCCCTTGACATTCTTTGGATGCAGCTCAGATCACGTGTGGCTTTCTGTGAGCACACATTGCTGGGTCACACTGAGCTGCTCGTCCACCTACAGCCCCAACTCCTTCTCCTCAGGGTTGCTCTCAGTCCATTCTCCAGCCAGGCTGTGTTTGTGCTCAGGCTTCTCTCAAGCCATGTGCAGGAGCCCACACATGGCCTTGCTAGTGAAAGAGGTTGGCACAGACCCAACTCCCCAGCCTGTCCAGGTCCTCAGGGTCCATCCCTTCCTTCTCTAGCACTGACCACGCCACTCTGCTCAGTGTCATTGCCAAACCTGCTGAGGGTACATTGTACAAGTGCTTGTGTAATATTTCCTTTTGGTTTGTAAAAATAGCATAATTTTCTGTCCTAGGTAAGATTCAGACTGAAGAATTATGTAAGCCAGTGTCTGGGTTGGTTTTTTATTCTAAGTCGCTCAGATTACATATTTAACTTTAAGGTTTTTTTTTTTTATTCCTGACAGTATTGTATGTGGGGCTCATTAAATACTGACCTAAATCCATCTCCCTACATTTCATTGCAGCATGGCAGATTTTGTGATGGTTCTAATCAGGCTTAGTAGACCTGCCCACCTCAATTCCATTAAGGAGAAGTCAACATATGCATACTTGCACCCTAAGCTATTGGTGATTCTTGGATCAAGCAAGCAAAGCCCACAGAGATAAAACAGCTGTCCTACTTTATAAAAGATATAATTTTATATCTAACCTGCTTCTTTCCTTTTATTTTTCTGACCCCTGAAAAGTAAAACAATGAAATAGAATACAACATTAAATAAAACCAGAACTTTAAACAAACTTTAAAAAATTCAAAAAAAGCTGAAAAAAGTTTTTCAGCTTCCAGTTTATTTTCTGTATCTCTCACCATTCAATTTTGCTTTAGAATTTTAAATTCTAAATGAGGCTGAGGATATTGAGAAGGCAAAAAACATGACAAGCTATTTTTTTCAATTCTGCTTATTCTACAAATGACCTTTATCAGAACTTCCCTGTGCTAAACACTGCTGCTAGGATTGATTGAATCAGATCAGGGCTGTTATAATTTCATTGAGGAAAAAAAAGTTTTAAGAAATCATATATATATTTTGTTTAAATTATTATTTAAACATAAGTATTGCATTACATGTCTTTTAAAAAGCAGCAATAAAGTTTCAGTTAAAAAATAAGAAAATGTTCACATTCTGTCTGAAGTATAGCCTTATAGGTATGATAAAGACAGCTCCAACATCACAGCCTTTCCACACAGCATCAAAAGGCACTAACAGAGAATAAATTATTTAATGAGTCCCTAGCTGTTAAAAAAGTGTAGGGCAGATAAAAAAGTTATATAACACAGAACCTGCAGTTGGAGTAAATATGTACTTCAGAATTTGTTGTTGCTGTTCCTGTAGTTAACAGTCAGTTTGTTACAACATTAATGGTCCAACGACTCACAAACCAGCAGTTAATTGCTAGTAATGATTGACTTCTTGAGGATTATTGCTTAAATAAATCTGAAAAGTTGTGTGCTGTTAAGTAACTAACTAATTTTTTAAAAGTTGGCAGTGAAGTCCAATGGTTAGTTAGTGTTAATCAGCCTTACCATTAATCCTGATCCCCTGAGTCCAACCATTAACTCTTATCCTTTGCATACGTCAAAAACAAAATATAAAACTCCCTGATTTTCTTCAAATATTCATTTGGAAAAATGTTACCGAATTTCTTGACAGTGGAAAAATAATAATTTAGTATCATAGTCTTGTTCATGCTCACAGTAAATGCCTGAGTGCTGCTGGCATGTCTACTCAGTATAATTGCCACCAGTGAGGTTGTTTGGAAATCCTCATGTATAAATTTGTAGTCATCACACATTACTGGGACTGCATGTTTAGTGTTTCAATTCCAAAAAAACAAGTAAATTATTAAAATTAACTAAACCTAGATCAAAATATAATAGCCACTCTGGGGACTCGAGGAATACAGTAAATGCATATAATAATTATATCAACACGTGGAATGTCATACATTGAATTTGATAGTCCCTTTACTAAAATCAGACTCTCAGGTCACGCCAATTATTTGATACAATAAAATATCAAAGAGCATCAAGAAACATCAATTAGCTGTGGAGAGGGACTTTTCCTTTCATACATCAACAGATAACCTTGCAACAAATCTAAAACTTCATCATTCATTCATCCAAAGGCACTAGGAGTCCAAGTTTTCCATCTTAAAAGAGTAGTTCTGGGAACTACTAGAGAGATTTGGTCAAAGCCACCAATTTAAGGGAATACCCACATATTGCAATATAATGATGCAATGTCAGAGAACTTTCATACCTCTGGATAGTCACATTTGATACCTCTGGAAGTCAGATTTGTCTGGTTTTATATTTTAAAAAAACTACACAGAACCAATCACATGATTTCTGCTGAGAAATCATAAGATTTCTGGGACAGTAAATCAAATCCACTTTTAGATACACAGACATAGATCTGCTGTCAGTGACTCCTGAGCTTCTGAAGGATCTTATTCAAAGTATGGTCTGTGGTTCCCCACATAGACAAGGCCATCCCACATCCCCACTAAGCTCTCTGCAGTAAGGGGAGTCTCTTCCAAGGTGGGGATGAGGCATAAAGTTTTCTGCTATCTGTTTTATAGTTTAAAACATGATTTATAGTCATGAAGAAAACAGTGTTTGTTCAGCAGCTTTTTAGTAAGGTAAACAAGAGGTAATAAACCCAGAGAAATAATTAAAGCCAAGTTCATAAGCTACAAGGTGAACTAGCGTCACAAAAATGCAAGTCTACATAAAGCTCCACTAGTGTGAGTGAGGATAATCTAGAAAAACTCATGCAATATGTTTCCAAATAGGCAGCTGCCAGCGCCTGTATTTATGAGTAAACTGAGGCATAGGAAGGTAGTAACCTGCAAGCAATACCAAGATAAGAAACATATAGAGCCCAATGCACAGTCCTTGTGATCCCTTTCAGAGAAACCTATAAAGTGTGACAACACATTAATAAATAATAAGCCCTTTCAAGCCAAAATTTAAGGCCTGAATCAATTAATAATTTTTCTAAGAATGTTTGAAAATTCTATGTATCCCTACGGTGAGAATTTGGACTGGAGGTTAAAAAAAACCCAAACAAATAAAAACAAACAAAACCCCCACAAATCCCAAACCCACCAACTGTAATTCATTTTAAATATTTCTGAAACCTGAATTTTATGAGTTTCTACTGAAATGCATTGATGTGTTCAACTTACTACCTCCTTTTTCTCTTTAAGGTAATGATTCACTTCAGTTTTACTGAAGAGTGTAAGTATAATATTCATCATCTCAAATTTCATATATCAAGAGAAATTAAAGGAGTCAAGACATCACTTTCTCATTCTAGTTTCCTTCCCATCTAGGTTGCTAATTGAACTGGTACTTCCCAAGTGTGTATTTTCTGAAGAACTGAATTTCTCAGAACGGATGAAACAGAAGGTAAAACTGTTCTCACCAGATCCTCTAACCAGTGCTGGTCACTGACTACATCTCACCTCTATTTCACAGCTGTAATTTTCAAAGCTATTTCTTTTGTACCTCCTTAGCTTTTATTGCTATCAGATACAATTCTCATTTTCTAAGAATTGTTTTTTTCATTATGCTCATCAGGAAAAAAAGGCTGCGGATTTGGACATCCTCAATAGTTTTTCCTACAGATAAGAGTCACAAGATACCTTTAAATAAAATATATGGAGCTATTTCTGCATAGAGCAAATACATACAAGAAAAGGTTGTGTGGGTATTGAGAGAGCTGTGCTACTTTCAGTATTTGGTTTTTATTACAGCAATGGTACCTAAGCTCTGAATGTTTTGAACCCTATTTTCAGGTATTTTTGCAAGCAACAGAATCCTAAGGCATGGTATACTTGCTGACACCACTGCTTGCACTTTAAAAATATGTATAGATATTTACCTTTAAGAATTCCCTCTCTGGGGAATTCTGGTCTGATGTATAGAAGAAAATTTTAAAGATTGCAAAAGTTTGCCTCTGACTCCCTTAGCTACTCAGAAGACAACAACTTAAACTGATTACACAGTAAAACTCTGAGTCTCACAAACATCATGGTGACTTTCACAGGACTGACTCTTAATCTCAGAACTCATGGAAATGCTACACCTGTTTTTAATAAATTTATTAAGTTCCATCCCTGTCACAGTGCACACAGTACAGGTGGAACAGATGTCACCTAACCATTCATTCCTGTGAACACAAATAAAAGTACAAGGAGCAAAACTGCACAATGGGATCACAAACTGCCAATACAGCTTTCACCTCCTCTTCACGCTGCCCTCTGTCCTGTAGCACTAAGGCAGATGAAATGATCATTTGTGACCTCAGGCTCTATCCCACCCCAGCCCTCAGACATCTCAGGAGGTGCCTGCGTTCCCACAGGCTCACAGCAGGCAACCTATAAAGCAAATATCATAACGGCTCACTACAATTATTACATAAATTATTTGTTAGCAGGAATACTAACCTGCTACAAGATATCTGCCTCAGGAAAGTTTAGAAAAGTCTTAATAAAATATGCATAAGTAACTATGAAAATATAGTAGATAACTACCAAAATAACTTTGAATATAGAAAAGCATATCTGCTGACTTTCCAGCACAAAAAGAATTTATGGTAATAAGTTTTGGAAAGTAATACAGCCATGTTGCTAAAAATGCAGAGCAGCTGCTTCAGTTATTATAAAATGGCTAATTTTTACTCATTTGTGACATGGTTTTGTAGATGGGTAACAGCTGCAGTTTCACCCAGCTGCATCCTGATGCTAAATGCACACTTCAAGCCATCAGATAAAAGTATAGGTTGCTTTGCTTTACAGCATTAAGTACCAGTGTCTTTCTAAGAAAAACCCTGAAGGTCATTGGTAATTAAAGCTCCCCAAGGTCTCTTTCACTCAGGGAATGGTGACTGGCAGACACAAGGTCTCCACAAGTCAGACACTATAGAAACATAGCAAGTAGTAACTGAGCTGCATGGATTTAAAAGGATGTTGAAAGGGCTTCCTACCTGGTACAAGTTGCTACTCCCCCTCACAGCCTGGAACCCTAGATGCTGGCTCTTCTCCTTAATTGCTGAGGTAACACGAATTTCTCTAGTAAGAAGTGGGGGAAAAAAAAAAAAAAAGAAAAAGAAAAAAAAAAAGAAAGGTTCTATTGGCTGCTGCTTCCTTCTTAAAAAGGTTACTTCAAATGCCTCTCTCACTCCCTATTTATTTTCTCTCCCTCCCAGAAGAGCAGTTTAGAGGGAGAGTAACGGAGTGTTTATCCTGGCTCTGAGGACGCACGCTTGTGCGATAACTGCCTGCTCCCTGCAGTATAGCCGGCATGATGTGATGTGCATACTAAAGCAGTTTGCATTAGGCAAGGCTTAGCAGAGCCAGCTTCCCAGTCTCCACCTTCTACATCACACAACGAGCTTGCTTCCCTGAAAAGAGTGGGGCTGTAATGACAGAATGATAGGGCTCTGGTTATTTTCTTTGAAGACAGTCTTTAAGGAAAAGGTTATATTTATGTATCACCTCACCTATGAGAGCACAGAAGCAGCTATAAGTGAAAACGCAATACAGTCACACAAACGTGCAAAAATTCCCTGTTGTTTGCTGCTATATGACAGATGATACTAAAAGCAAAAACTAATGAGACATCTCCATTTAGGAAACATTTATCTGCTGCCATCTATCAAACAAGCAAAGGCGTAAATAAATAAATAACGCCCTGAAGAACAGAGAGGCTTAAATGTCTACAGGCTCAAAGATAAATGCATGATATTTATACTCTTTAGTCATGACTGAACAACAGATACATTATGAACACGAATTAGCTCTAAAGTACTACATTTATCATAAATCTGAATAAATATTAGAGAAGGGCTCAAGCTGTAAAGCCCTGATTTGGATTTTGAACACTCCACAGCTCAGGACTGCCTCAGTCTGGGGATTTGGCTCTGGCTTCTCTGTCCATATTAGCTGCTCATGCACACACTTACAGAAGTACACAAAAAAATAAGGCTATACATGATTATATGAAAAATCCCTTTGCCTGCCCAGGTGTAAGAGTGCAGTAGTAGGTGCTACTCTGTTGGCTGCTTATACTTTTTTTATTGTTTTTAAAATCAGGGATTTAGTTCTTAGTTACAAAGCATATTTCCAAAGTCTACATACAGTTGGACTGTTGTGCACCTTTAGAAACTATCTGGGCATTTTTTCTGTATGATACCCTTAGGAGTATCAGGAGTCACCAGGGACATATTTCTTCCTTTGGGCTATACCAGGCCTGACCAACCTAGAGGTAGTGAACTTGGCCTGAATTCCCTGTATATTCAGAGTCATTTTATAGCCATATTTTCTTTGCTCCAAATTCAACTTTTCTACAATTTTTTTTCCCCTCCATGCTCTTTACCTCTATGGAATGTTTATGAAAGTATCTGAGCTTTGGATAGGTGATTTAAGGGAGCCACTTTAGACTTTTCCTTCCATGGACACTTCTGACCTGCCTGGCAGCAGCATCAGGTGGGGAGATTTGGTTGGTTGATTTTGTTTTTATACTGAGCATGAGTGACTAAGACTGTGCTGATGTTCAAGCAGACAGCTGAAAAACATTTTGTGTAATTACAATATTAGCATATTTTCCTCTCTATTAGAAAAATATTGCAGAGCTTTGAAAGACTGTGTTTGCCTTTTTGTGACTTCATCACTCAGGGAACCATAGTCATGTCAACTTGTACATCTAAAGCCTTCCCACTAGATGAGTTCTCACCTTGCAGAAGCTAATGTTACGGTTTCCCATCTGTGGATCTCCACATCTCTGGATATGATTTCATGCTAGTTATTTACTTCTATTCACAAAGTTCTCAGGGGTCTCTATTTTTTATATGATATTCTAATATTCCTTTATACTGACAATGCATCTTACCTTTCCATGCAGCAGACTTTATCAAACAGCATTTATAAAAGGATTTTAAATATATATTGTATTGTTCCCAAGACCAATTCTTGATGAATTTTACTAGTAAATTTCTTCCAGTCTATTACTTCCATATGTAAAGAAAATTTTCTTCAAGCCTGCATAAAGTACTGGGATATGGATGCAAAAAACCCTATTGCAAAACATTTCCGTTCAATACCACAGTGCCATACAGTGTGATAAATCTATAGCTGGGTACCCACATAATTAACTCCTCTTTCATTGTCATGTCTTGACTGAAAGTTCTCAAAAAAGTTCTGGAAACATTACGTTAAAACAAAACTAAACAACAGCCCCACGCTTGAATTAGTGCCACTACTTGAGGACAGACTACAGGCCTGGTTTTTTAGTTCTGTATTAAAAACCTGGGGATTTAGTTAAAGTCTTCATCAGAACATTGGCAGTGATGCTGATGTGTGCAGACACAGGTGCACAATAATACATCTGTATTATTCACAGCAACAAGTACTGAAGCATTACAACCTTATGATGACAAAAGAGTCTTGGAGGGTTTCTTCTCTTCTGCTGTGTGTAGCTTTGATATCTATTAAAAAATTGTGGTTTTTTCTCACTATTAGCTATGAAGCTTGAAATCTCTGTTCCAAGTATAGTCTAAATTGACTCAAATATTGTCACTATGGATATAAATAATATAAGTCAGAAACTGCTGAAATTAATTGCAAGCTTTAACCATTTTCATGCATTTTTGTTAAAGACCCAGCATATCACTTTGAAAATATCCATTAAGACACCTATATCAAACATACACATATATGCACAGACTTGTGTGTATAGACTGTAAATTACCATAAGATTTTTAACAGAGCACTCCACTACCCACATCTAGCTAAAGAAGAGTGGAAAAGAGGGTGTTTATATACATATATAATTGCCAGGGGTTCCTCAAAAGGCTAGCAACAGGAAAAAATTAAAGTGCCTGTAGCCAATTTTAATACAACCTGTTATTCTTCCAATCCTATGACAGACATGAGTTCTGAATGAAATAGAAGTAACATTTGGCTAAAAAATCTTTACATACAGCTCTGCCAACAGATATTACACAGTAACATTGACAATGTCTGATGCTCATTGTGCAAACATTCTCCTTGTGTTTCAAGTTGGAGCCAAAAGATATTTTATGGCCTACATAAAGTTTAGTGGCAACAGCAGAGGCATATTTTTATGGACAGTAGAGTAAAAGTCCTCCTGTTCCTGAAAAGACTATTGGGAAAAGCTGGCAGTCACTGCCTGTTGAGAAGGGCAGATATTGGAATGGAGTATAAAATATATCTGTCACTCACACTTGCAAGGGTGGACACAAACACCAACCACCAAACAATTTTCTAAGCATTAATCACATCTTCCAAGAAAACTTTAGAAGCTTAGTCACAAAATAATCAATTCCCACTGAAATAGAATAGAGGTGGGCTTGGTTGGTTATTTTTTGGGGGTGATTAGGAAAGAAAATGAGAAGGATCCATTATAAAAATCCTGATTCCTTTGAAACACAAAGGTCAGCTGCTCACCCAGACTATCTAAAGATCAAAGCTACACATCTGTATAGGTCAAAAGAAACACAAAGGTTTTTCAAAAGGCACTTTCTGCCTTACTAGGAAAAAGGAAGAAAAAGCACATATTCAAAGTGAAAATAAAGTCTTAAAAAAAAAAAAAATCCAAATTCATAAAAGTTTGAAACAAAAGGTTAGTTCTAAAATAAAAGGAGTATACATAATTCATAGCAACATTAGTGTTACTATCTCACATAGCTAGGCTTTAATCATTGCTTACCAAAACGTGGTATTATGTGTATTTCAAATACTCTTGTGCTTCCTTCCTTCCTTCTTGCAATTGGCAGGCAAGACAGGCAAAAAGAAGATTCAGTGCCTCTTGGTGTTTAATTTTGGGTGTCTTATTTCACAATAGTAACATCACCATTCCATGCTGACAAACTTTATTGCCAATAATTTCAATGCAGGATAACCAGAAAAGCTTGACATGTCAAGACTGAGAACTGGAAGTGAAGAGGGGCACAAAGCTGCTCTCATTCCTCACTTGCTCTCTTGCTAGAAGAGTAAGATGTTTTTAACAAGGACACAGCATTTTGGCCCACTGAGGAAAGTCTGAGACTATTTCTATTTCAAGACAATAACTTCTCTTGACATAAAGATCTCTCTCTCCATCACAAAAGGAAAAAAAAGAAAATGCAAAGCCTTAATAAATACACTAGAGAAGTCTGCTTTGCAATTGACATATGACCAGTCTAAAGACAAAACTCATTGGTATTCGTGAAAAGAAAAAAAAAAAAAAGGAAAAAAATCCTGCTTTTTGGCTCATATACTGAGTTTGCTTTTGCAATAGGCAAATTATTATGCATCTTCATTAAATAGTGTCTGTATTTGAAAGGAATGTTCCTGCTCATTACCTGACAGAGCTTAAGTGTAAAAAGGCTGAAGGCCAAAAAAAGTGGTCCATGTGATTAGCTTTGATTTTCTGTTCTACATAAAGTACATCATTAAAATGAAATTACTATTCAGTGTGACCAATATAATTCAGTCCAACTGTTAGAATTAGTGTTTTCTCAAACTCCATTCTGGCAGAATAATCCAAGCTCCTCCTCAAATTACATATTTGCTCAGGAACAGAGAAGAACAGGGTACCAAACTCCCATCACTTTTGGACACATGCCAGTAGGAGACAGACAGAAAACTCTGAGCAAAGTACCAGCTTCTTTGATCAAAAATATTATATTTAAATTTAATATATTGAAATACTTTCCATTTAAATTTTAATATTCGAATTGAATGTTATAATCTGGGGGGTAAGAATAGTAAAAGAAGTTCTGCAAAATATTTAGGAAAAAAATAAGATCTAAAATATCAGAACATGACAGCAATTTTTTTTTCTTTCCAGGAAAGCTAATCTATATTTAATAACAGAGTACCAGGAGAGGGGCACTCATAACAGGATGAGAAATATTACAGTGTTTCTCTTGTTAAGCATGAAATATAGGCATTAAATCGTTAAAATCTCTGTAGTGCTTAAATATGACAGAGGAAAATTGGTCCCAATGAGATTATATGATCCTATTACAGTCTTTTAGAATTGTGAATGTGGACAGCAAGCTTGGGAACTACACTACTTTTCAGTGAAATTTCAGGGCATAACCACCATTGTAGTGAATCAATTTTGACTTCCAAGAGAGATTTACACAGAGATGCAGAATACAGCACATTAATCCCTTCATGTGTCCCCAGAGGGAAAACATTCTGCTTAATTAACAACTCTTAAAAAAGGAAAGAAATTCAGACACATATTTGTTCTCCAAAACCAAAGTTAACTAAGTTTCTATTTGGATAATAGCAATATTTTTACTGAGGGAGAAATAATAAGATCTCCACACATGTACAACAAGATACAAGACAACATGCAGGTTTTGCAGAGGCCTTGCAGCTTGTCATTCTGTATATGCCTCTGCAGAGTTCTGGGCCTGATGGCACAGATGTGGCCAGAACCCCAGAAATGTTGCTTCAGAGACTGGCTCTTTGAGATTCAAATAGCTGGGAAAAATCTGAAGCAGTTCAGTGCTGCACTGGGATGGATAAGACACAACCAGTCCCTCAATTCCCAAGGCAGGTGTGGTGAAGAAGAATAATGTTTTCAAATATTTCAGAAGCACAAGAGTTTTCTGCGTTGTTTCTTTTAATTATTTGTTTTAATACCTGTTTGCATCCTGCCAATTTAAGTATCTCCCCCATATAAAAAAAGCCACCAAAAATCCACAAAAACCTGTGAATTCTGCAGGTGTTTAACTGCCCTCCATATAAATCAGGGAGGTGTTAGAATGTGTGTAACCTAGGAGGCACACAGACAGCATGCCAGCTTCCCTCTGTGCATCTGTTCAGCCAAAGCAGAGCCAAAAGGTATTAGCAGAATTCTTTGAAGACAGGAACAGCACCAGTCAGGTACCAGAAGCATTGCAAAATGGTCACAAAGCAAACTTCTGTCAAGTGATTAATAGGCAGTGTTTCTAAAATATCAGTTTTAATTACCTGCAGACTGTTTACACATTCCAGAAATGCTATTCAGGCTTATCAACACTTCTGCATTTTATCCAAAATATATCTTAATAGACACAGAATCCTATGATTCTACTTTCTTTTTGAATTTCTTGTCATCAGGCATTGAAAACAAAGCAAATGTCAACAAATACGATTTCCAGTCTAATTTTATAGGCTCTGAGAGCCTTCAGCAGCTTACTGCCTGCTAATTCCTTTAATAACCTTATTTCTCTGTGTCATGTGTTCTAGTTTATGACTTCCTTTTTAAATCTAGTTGTATCACCCCAGAGGAAATAAAGCATCTACTCCTAGCAGTGTGGTGGAAACAGCACAGCTGGAGAAAACCGGTATCTAATCATGAGGCATTATTGTTTTTCCAGCAATGGTACCACCAGAGGCTCTATAGTGCTTTCCTGAAGTATCAGGCTCCTTCTTTTTTTTATGTTAAGTAACTTGACTTTTGCTTCATTTTCCCTATGTGCATCAAAAATGATACTTATTCATTGTATTCTAAATCTAAGACTCTTGGGCTAGCTCTGAAATGTTGGAATTATTTTATTTTATTTTATTTTATTTTATTTTATTTTATTTTATTTTATTTTATTTTATTTTATTTTATTTTATTTTATTTTATTTTATTTTATTTTATTTTATTTTATTTTATTTTATGTTTGAAAGGCAGTAGGCATATTTAACATGCATCACTCCCTGTCCCTTTAGAATCAGTTTGTCAAGGGTATTTTTATTTCTGGGGAAACAGGCTGAAAATTTCAGGTTGGACAACAATGAGTCAGGAAAACCTGAATTTTCATCTTAAATGTAAGCTCAGTTCTGGTGCCCCTTGCCAAAATTGTATCCTGAAAAACCACAGTGGGGCTGGCTCAAGACTGAAGTACAGAGCAAACCCAGGCATCTAACAGGAGCTAATAGTAACAGCTCAGCTGACTGATGTGATAGTAATGTTCAAATACACGTGGCATTGTGCTAAAAAGTCTGGGTAAAGCCAAGGAATGGGATTGTGATACAGCCTAGGAAGCTTCTCAGGTTCCATCATGCAAACATTAATTATTGCTGCCACAAAAATCTTCAATTGCAATATCTTAGGAAGAAAACCAAATATTATTAAAGAATTTAAGACTTGTGAAAGGATGGGGAGGAGGCCCATATGATGTTTTACTCATGTGAATTTGTACTGCATAACTAATGGTGAGCTATTTCCAATCACTTTTCTGCATATTACACTACATATGGTGGTAGGAGGACCCATGATTTAATTTAGCATTGGAGACAACATAGCTTATTTTTATTCAAAGTGCTTATTTTGGATCCTCCTCATGTACTAGGGTACTTTTGTGAGAAAGCCCTGGCTCAATGACCTTTGCAAATATAAGAATTTATAACTTAGATTTTATAGAACTCAGTCAAAAATAGCAATATACCTTCTACATGCAGTAATGTCAAAGCAGGTCATAAAACATTAATAGAAGTGAAATTAAATTAAGACTTAATTCAGTATCTTTTCTGTCCCAAGTATTTTATTCTTATACTAATGGTCAATTAAAAATTTGCCTCCATCTCTTGTTTTTTCACCTTGCTTGCTAATTTAAATATAGAAATGCAGATATAAGATCCAATACAAAATTTTTCAGAGAAACTTTTCAAACTTCAAATTTTTTAAATTAAATTTATTAAAGTAAATATTTGCTCCTTACTCTAAAGGAGGGGTACTTATAGCTTCCCCTCTTGAAAATAGATCAAAAAAGATATTTAGGGATTTAGCCAGTTATTTCTTCTGTAGAAATAGAGAAACTCTGATACTCAGAAGATATATGTCTCCATATATATAGGAATTAGTGAAACAGAAAAGTTTAAGCATATAGGATTTAACATTGTGCGGTTTTTGTACTGTTTTCCTTCGTGATTTGCCTACACAAAAACCCCAGTATCATCAGAGAACTAATATTGTGAGAAAACTCTTTTGATTTTATTGAAAAAAATATTTTAATCAATATAATCCAAATCATCTCCTCTGCTCCTTGTTTCCATTTCAGAACAAAATGAAAACAAATTCTCATGGGTAAAGAATTATTATCTATAGAGGAGAATCAAATGAGATGATTCAACAGGAAGCCAACTGACACTGGCAGACACCAAGCACTCTGTCAGAAACTCAGCATAACTAAAAGTAGTTTAATTTTTTTTTTTTTAAGATGAGCACAAGTTTGTTTGTTTTTTAAACATAATTAAGATTACTCATGGCTCAATAGATGAAGAATAAGTCAATGAAATCACATGAGCTATTAATATTGGGAAAAAATTGGCAAAATTGGTAATCTTTTTGATTAGCAAGATGACTCAGTGTGAGGATAGAACTGGCTGGGGCTGACAATGAACTGGCCTTGGGTATCAAACTAAGGCTGTGGGAAAAATCAGTGCAGTTAGGGTGAGAAGAAAACATGAGGGGAAAATTATGTTAATGTTACTATCCCTTAGAAGGTTACATTTCTAGTTCCCTGTTTAATTGGTTACCCTCAGATTACATACATGGCCATGTTTTGAGTTCTCGCTTTTGATTGGGCCCTGTACCCTATCGAAGTTCTTGTTCACCCCATTTCTGGATTTTCTGAGGTTGTCCCCATACCATGTACTGCTTACATTCCTTTGTTATTTTATGCATTATTAAAGTTCTTTATTTTTGGGCAACTCAATTCAGTTGTACCTGTCCCTATTTATGTTTTCCATGCAACCCCCAGCTGGACCAGTCTCAGTGTCACAGACCCGAACGTGGCAACTCAACTCCTTTTTTTCACCACAGATATCAATATTGTTTTTAGATAAATCGAGAATAAGACCTCAGTGGTGTCTGGAATCTGTCATGTGTACCATCCATTAATGCTATTCAGGTCAGCACTGCCAATGTGAGCTGCTGCAGTCCACAACCTCAGGATCTCGTCCAGGGAAGCTGCGGGGTTTGGGGACCAGCATGGAGCACCGACGAGACGAGCTCCTGTTCATGAAACCATTTATTCAGCATGGGAACAAACTCAGATCCAGAACAGAGAGCCCCAAACAAAGTCAGAGCAGGGGTTTTTGAGGGACAGAACTCTTGAGGGTCTCCACCTTTGAGGGTGGAGTTCAGGGTCAGGGACCAGTAGAAACACAGCAAGGGAGAAACCCCAGGGACTCAAACCCAACCAGAACTCCTGAGCCACCCATCACAAGGGTTTGGGGTGGGGTAACTTCATCCAGGGCTCACACTGCCCATCCCTCAACACAGGGGGTCAGAATTCACACACATGGCTTACAGCCATGCCTCTCCTTTCACTGTGCTTTTCTGAAACTAACTTTGGCCTCCTCAAGGCACCTCACAACACTGAGCACAGCACAGGTTGGATTGGCAACTCGCAGTAGTTCACTCATAAGAGACATCCCATGCCTTAAATACAGTGGCAGAAGTAGGTCAAATTTAGTTACAGCTGACCCCTTCTTTTCCATTCTGTTACACAGTGGCCACTCTCTTAGAGAGAAGGGCAAAGTCACAAAACTGTGCTCTTTTGTGCAGAAAAATACTTTATCACACCCTTCTGTATCATAACTGAAAAAGCGCGCATCACATCATGGGGAATCAAGAATCCTTTTAAATGTTTTCTGCCCCCTGTGCAGATACAAGGGCAGCTGTTTAAAGCACAGCATCTCATGCACAGACCTGAAGCTCAGACCTATGAGGAAAGTTCTCCAGCAGTAATGGGCTCATCTGAACGCCCTGAGTGATAAACAGGAATATGCTATCTCTAGGTACAAGACTTCTTCTCACACTTTATTCTGAACCTAAGAACCACCTGACCCACTGTACTCCAGTCCACCCAGCTCCTGGGCCTTTCTTAACCAAGAACACCTTTAACGAGCCTGTTCATTATCCTGAGGTCAAGCTGGCAGAAAAGCACTGGAGTAACTACCTAGACCCTCACCTCTTTCCAGAGGACATATGCAACCCTGATTCTGAGAGTCAGAATTTGTTTCAGGTGGGAAACATCTTTAAGATCACTGAGTCCAACCATTAAGCCAGCGCTGCAAAGTCCACCATTAAGCCACATATGCACCTCTTTTAAATTCCCTCAGATTTACAGCACTTCACCGAAAAGTGAGTTCCAAAAGAGGAGTTCCAATGTTTGGCAACTCCTTCTGTGAACAAATTTATTTTATTGCAGACACTACTTTCGTGATCTGTTCCAGAATATTTGATTAATTTTGAATGCCTATATATAGTTTAACAGAGTCATCACCATTCCCAGAGAATTTCATATAGTAAATGCATGTTTTAAAAAGTTTGCTTTACTTCATCTGTTTTGGTGGGTTTTCTGTATAGTTTCTAAAACTCTTTAGCAAATGAAGACATTTGCAGTACTGAAACGTAAACACAGATACTTTGATTAAAAAAAATAAAACTCACACCAGCACAGAAGATAAAGGAAATCTGTTATCAGTCATTACATAAAGCTGAATGACCTGGTTAACCTTACCCCAGATTAAGACAGGTGATATATTCTCTTTATCAAAGTTTAAAAAATCAAATAAAAAGAAAAAAACAACTAGAGAGCTCAGCTAACCCAGTGGAAGACATGGGACCACAATGCTGCAGCTTTTATGCTCTGTATCACAAATGACAGTGCTGGGTGATCTTTCAGACACCTTTTCATCCTTGTCTCTGCCTCTGGCTACCTCAGGATATTTTGTGATTTTTCACATAGCAAGCAGTAGTTCATACCTCAGAATCCCAACCAAGTTGTATAAAATGCCCGGAAGGCACCCCTTGGGAGGCAGGAGGAAACATAACAAGCTACACCAGAGAAGTCTGTGTCTGCATGAAAGCAGGCTGGTTGTGCCTGCCAGTGAGGAGAAATCCTAAATGGCTTAGATATAATTTACACTTGCTGTTTCTGTTCCTAATTTTGCCTTTCAGTGAAATGGTGTTTATCCCTTCTTTATTGTTAGCATGCAAATGCTGTCCCCATTTCCTCCACAGCCATGCCATCATTATACAGTAAGATATTGTACATTAATGCTAAATGAAGGCTTATGAACTATTTCAAAATAAACTGATCTGCATCCTCAACCTAGCATGCCACACCACAGGCCTTACTCAAAAGCAGATTAAATCATCACTGATATTTTTCTATTGTGATATAGTGGAGGCTTTTCTCATCTGACTCTGGAATATGTGAAATTCATGCATAGAGAGGGAATTTACAGAAAGCACACATGGATTTTGAAATCTGCCTGATTTTTATGCAAGTTGCATAGAAAAATGCTGCATATCTCTAAGCTGAGAGGCAATCCCAAAGTCAACCTTTTGTCTGCAGCATCAAATTGCCTGCATTATATACTAAGCAATAGCATCTCATGCAAACAAGTATCTACCATTAAAGGAAATTAGTGTGGAAGCCAGATGTGCTTAGCAGACAGACCTGGAACTTTATCTCTTTTCTTGCTAGATATGTGGCAACAAATCTCCCTACTTTTTTTTTTCTTGTATCAACACACACAGAGCAAACACATTATGAAGCATATTCCATTTGGATTCATTTTGATGAACTCTGTGTACCTCAGACCTGAATAACTAAAACATTCCCATCAGACTTTCAAAATTACATCAAGACGAAAAAATGTGAATAAAAAATAAGGTATTTGAAAAATAAAATGTCATTAGGTTTGTTCATTTAAGTGCTTATTTCCTTCCCCATCTAACAACTGCACAGAAAACAGCTCAGAGTTTATCTATGAGACACTGGGAATGCTTTATGAGAGCTGCATTCTTCTTTCTTGAATGCACCTGGTATGAACTTATTTATTTGTACTTGAATAATGTGTAGAGCTACAGACAATATCAGAATTTGGCTGTCCCTGGTGTCAAATAAAACAGTAACAGCAACAACAAAAACAACAGCTTCTTCCCTCAAGAGAGGTCATACAACAGACAACACATGGAGACAGAAAAAACAAAGGGAGCATCAAAACCTCTGAGAACACTCTTCTCAGCAGGGAGGCAATCCTGATACTAAATCACCCACTCCCTCCTTGTCAAATTTTTGCAGCCTCTTGCACAGGAGATCTCAAAGGGGGCTGTGAAGTAGGATGCTTGCAGATGTTTACAAAGAGCTCATCTTACCTGAGCAAAGCAACAGGGGAAAAAATGTGACAGGCTTGTTTAGAAACACACACAGGCAAAAACACAGAATAAACCCTTTTTTTTTTTTTTTTTTTTTTTTTTTTTTTGTGTTCCTGAGTTGGAGTTTGTTCTTAATCAAGAGCAATAACTGCTCTTGGAATTCTCACATGTCAGAATGGAACTTAAAAGTCTTTAATTATATTGACCATTACCAGGATTGCTTTGTTTTTTATAATAAATGCCCTATTTCTCTAGAGGGGCAAAGAGACATGAAGGAAAAGGATTTACCAAGTGGCTTTGTGATGAGCAGCTCTACTAATTCAGGGTAGTGCAAGTCATGTACTCCTGCGCATTCCCCCTGACCCAGATTTAGATGGCAAAATGCATTAGCAAAACTGAAGATTATCCATCAGCTACTACAAACCAAGTATCATAAGAGCTGGATTTGGGTGTGTGTGCCAGAAAAGAGGGGGAAAGTGCCTAGTGAGAACAATCAGTATTACTAAAACTTGTGTGCTTTCCGAGATCCATTCCTTTTATACGACCTAAATGGCCCAAAGGGGCCTTAACCAGCCACAAGTTGTCCATCAAGAACAACCTACAAATGGAAATGGCTGTAACATTTGTGTTGGGCCCTGGTCCTACAAACACCACAAGACAAGCTCCAGGAATTTCCTGAGCTGGAAGAGACCCACGAGGATGATCAAAGTCCAGCTCCTGACCCTGCACAAGACAGCCCCTGTATTCACACCAGTGAGCGCTGTCCAAATGCTTCTTGCGCTCTGCCAGGCTTGGTGTTGTCGCTCTATTGGGAACAGTGAGAAGAACAACACAGACTCTCTTGTGGAGTCAAACTGGAGAATTTCTCTCGGTTTATTACCTCAGGGCTTTTTTATAGACCAATACATGGAAGTACAGAAAGATGAAACTCTTACTTGTTAGTGAACTAACACATCACTATCATTGGTCAGTGGGGTACACCACCCCTCGACCTTCTTTTGCAAGAAAACATGAAACTGACAAACAGCACCTGCAAGGCTGTTTTCTGTCTCTGAGGATTGTTTTAATTCCTCCTTATAATTTCCCAGGCCACTTTCTCAGGCAAGACTGAGAAAGTTATGTGGCCTGCTATTCCACAGGCACTGTGCTGCCTGCTTCAGAATTAGCATCCATATGGTGCTGCAACCATTTCCCTGAGAAGAAGTTACAGTGCTCAGCCACCCTCTGGATGAGGAACCTTTTCCTACCATCTAACCTAAACCTCTTCTGACACACACAAGGATGAGAATTCTCTCCAGCCTTATCTCCCATCTACCTGAGTCATTCTGAAGTACCTTTGAACTTTTCCAGAGGACCCAGCAAGATGACTGTGATGCCATCAAGTCTTTGTACACCCAGGAAAGTCAGGTAGCATCAGCCCAATGATGGCAAGTTGGGCTGAGCCAGCATCACTGGAACCTGAAACTAATTTTCAGTTGTTTCAAGCTGTCTGGAAGCACATCTACATGATCACAGAATCACAGACTGAATGAGGTTGGAAGGATCCAGAGTGGGTTGCCTGGTCTAACCTCCCTGCTCAAGCAGAGTCATCCCAGAACATGTGGCACAGGATTGTGTCCAGACATCTGTTTATTCCTTCCTACCACAATTCTGCAAGAATGCAGCAACAATTTATGATCAACTCTGAAAAACATAGCTAGCAGGTTCCACTGAAATTACTTGGGCTTCCAACTTCATTGTTACATGCTTGAGATGTAGGTAAATGGAGAGAGCACTTTCTTCCCTTCAATTTCAGACTTGTACCATAACAAATCAGTCCACTTTTAATGGAAGGTCACAGGAAAGTACTAAAAAAATAAATATCAAATAACAGAGGTCTCAGTAAATTAAGGAAACAGGAGTAGCACTACATTTGTAGCTGGAGAACTCTATAATCTGGAATAATGAAAAAGCTAGTCAGTGTTTCATTCTTTAATTTCTATAAAAGTCATTTAGAACTGCTTTATAAAAAATCCCAATTTTAACCTTGTGTGAAGATAATGCTGTTCACCTATAGCCAGGATTTATCCTGTCAGCTTTTCCTGTACTATGTGTGTTCTGTGTGTATTACTTCCGCCAACTGCAAATACCTCTTTGTACTTAAGATATGGCTCCTGGCAGTTGTCCAGCTTATTTCTATGTCTATGCTCCATCAAAGCTCAATTACCCTGAAAGCTTCACAAAATGTTACCAGGATCTCCATCACAGTTTCCTAGAGGACATGCAGAAGTAGTGTTTTAAGTAACAGTATCACAGTGAGAAAAAGTACATATAGAGCTGCACATTTTCTAGGGAGAGGGTAAACAAAAAAATATCCAGGTTATAAAAATATATTAAAAGTGGAGTTTTAAGAGCATTTTATAATGTGTGTCATTGTTTTCCTACATCTATTCTCTGAGCTAATTTCTGGAGTACTTACCTTCTTTTGGGTTGCTCACCAGCCACGTTATAGGTACTTTATAGTTCCACAAATCATTTTCTGTCCTATGAATATTTAAGCAGAAAAAGTCTGAATGTGATACTAGTGCCATTTATTTAAAAATATAAAACAAGGTGAAAGGAATCTAAGTACAAAATAGTCCAGTGTAATATTATGGCCCAAATGAAAAGGGCTATACACAGATGGTTTTGCAGGGGGACACCAAACACCTGGTGAAGGTTAGTTTGCACTGCTAACACTGAAGGCACAGAAATTCGTGGGTTTTTGCAAACACATCTGTCCAAAGCACAGTAGTTTTGCAGACATCACAACAAGCCTTCTAACACTCCCATTGGGAGTGCAGGGAGACAACGAAAGGTAGTTCTAAAGCACAGAGGACAGAGGAGACACCACAAACAAGCAGCCAGTCTGAGAACACTGCAGTAAACATGAGAAAATGGAATTGCCAGGGACGCAGCAGCTGGAAATCCCTAAGGTTCTCAAACCACAGCCATGCAGCCAATTACACACCTAGGTTGTAAAATTTAGAGCTGAACATGGGGGTTTTTCTTCAGTTCTATTACAGACAAACTACAAAGGAGGAGCAGCTGTGAGGGAACAGAACAGAGACTATGCAGGAAGAGCAGGAAGGGCTCCACAGGAAGCACTTAATGCTGCTGAGGCTTCATAAATGATAACAAATATTCTCCAATTTTAGATACTGATAGAAACAGCTTCTTAATGACTACACCAGTATGAACAGTATCCCATGTGAATATACATTAAAACATTTTGTATTTTCAATTTTTAGATACTCAGTTATCACTAAGCTAATTATGGAAAAAACTTGTAAAGTTTTATACCAGCTCTATAGATCCTGCATCATCCAAAATTGAGCAAAAATCTGTTTCCAAACAAAAATTTGTGGTAAAAAGTGCTGTCATTGTAACAGTTACTGGCACACCATAAAATCCAACTTATTTTCAATAAAAAATTATATACTTATGTTATACACTATATAAGATCCCATTAAAGTAATTTTAAACTGTGAGCAAATTGACATCCAAGCTGAGGCACTGATCCACAAACCAACAGGATTACTCAGTGGTGTAAAAATTCTTAGAAAATTGCCATATCCAGAGAAAGATAATGTGCCCAGGGCTAACTGCTCATTTCAACTATTCACTTCCATGACTGTGGCAGCTGCAGGGTGGGCTTCTCATCTTGGATGAAGAATCTGCCCCTGAGGGCATATTAAATGATGAAATCTGCCCAGACATATACCTGTCCCTTCATTTCATTCATATTTTGCATTTGTATATTTTCATGATTCAAAGACACTGTAAGTAGCTTCTAGTCAGGATAAGACCCTTTCAGAAATGTATAAGTAATGGCTGAATATATGGGGTTTAAATTTTGTGGGCTGAAATATCTTTTCCTCTTTGAAAACAAATGTGGCTATAAATCCTGCAGAAGCTAATGAAGATTCTCAGCTGAAGATGCCCACAAATCCCAAAGGCTGTGACATCTGCCAGATTATAAAAGAACAGGACATTTTGCAATAATGTGTTTTTAGCACTGGGGGACTGAAATTCATTGTGCACATTTGCTGAACAGAGTGGGGTTTTTTTTTGTTTGTTTGTTTGGGGGGTTATTTGCTATTTTTATATTTTGGTGGATTTTGATTGTAAATAAGCTAAATCCTTTTAAAATGCAGATATGGGAATACAGCTAGACAGCAGGACCTAAAGCTGTGACTAATAATGACCATATTAAGGTCATTATTAGTGTTTATTTGATGCAGTCTCAGAGGAGGTTTCATCAGAGTTTTTAATAAATTGTTAAATAAAGTTTACAGCTTTGGAAAGTTCTTTTCTGACTGAAAAGATACTATTGGCCAGCTCTATTCTCAGAGGCTTTTGGCCTATGATGGCCAGATCCTGTCTCTTCCTTAAAAAAACCCACATAAAACACCTTTTAAATGAGTGGTGAGCTACCACAGCTTCCATTAACCACAACTGCATTTGTGATTTCTCACCATTAAAAAAAACCAGTTGATCAGTTGTTGATGAAGACTTGTTTGTTCTAGTTCATTAGATTTACATGAAGGAGAGTTTTATAAGAAAGTTGATGCAAAGGTAAATGTAACCTCCAGCAGTTTCAATTATCTTCTTTGACTGGCCTTCATTATTTGTACCTTGTCTATTCTTTAACCATATCACAACAACACATTAACTTAAATATCAAATATTCATGCCTGAGAGTACTAAAATTATATTAAAAATACCAAACTATCTGAAGCATACATTACACCTTAGGTCATTCAGAAGTAAGTTTTCATAGTTAGAAAACACAGATGACATTTCATACTCTTCTGAGGTGTGGAGTTGCTTTGTTTTTTAAATCTCTATCATAAACTCAAATAGTGGAATTACCTACCTAGAAACTCACATTTTATCTCAGGGTAAGCTAATTTTGATGTCACTCATAGAAATCAGCCAAATTTCCAAAGAAGGTGTTTTGCTAAAATGCAAATCTTATATAGAGGGGGAAATTAACTGAACAGAAAAACCCCAAACAAACCCAGCAAAAGACCACACAGATAACACCACAGCCATCTGAAAAGAGAAGGAAACAGATTTATCACTAGCAATGGCTGCAACTCTCAGAACCTGAAACTGAGGAGCTGCAATCAGAATCTCACAGAACTTTGAGAATTTTTGTCATGAGATTAGCTGGCACAGGCAGTTTGTGTATTTTAATAGTAACCAAGTCGCCAATGCCAGAAAAAAAATAGACAGGAAAACTCCTGGAAAAAGGTTTCCTCAGAAAATCACCTCAGCAAGGGAAATACAAAGACAGGATTTCCAGCAGGGTTTTAACTACCATTGATTGCACTCTTGAAGTAAAAAGGCAAAAACGTGTAAACAAGGGAACAGTTCAGACTTCTGGAAAGGTCATTAAAATTAAACTGGTTTTCTCCCGAAAGTAGTGCTATTTGAATTACCTTCTCAATTACCTGAGCCTTCCTGGTATGTTTTGAAAATTTGTGTATAGGAAGTCAAGGACAGTCTAATCCTCACAATGCACCAGCACTTAAGTACCCATACATTCTAAGTGGTAAATTAGAGTCAGTTTTTAATCCCCTTCTCTTTCCAATTTGTTTTGGTCAACTATAAGTACTTTTCCACTTGGCTTGGGTATTGAAAGATTTAAATTCAAAAACAGGCCTCTTACAAAATGTTAAGATCGCTCATCTGATCTCTAGGTATAAATATCTAATTAAATCACCCCAGAAAACAAAGTTTTATTCCAGAGCTACTGAAAAGAAACATATACTGTGATTTACAAGTGTGGAAACTTTTATTTTTTCACGTCTTCCTTTTGATGATACACTTTTCTCCATTTGCCTGAAAGTCAAACCACTTAATTGCTTCAAATGATACAAAATTAAACTTAAAAATCAGCAACTTTTATATTATAAAGGCCCCACCTAAAATTAAACTATAGAAAAGTATTAGCAAATACAGAACTCCAGGGCTTTGCATGTCTGTCACAAGACAAAACCAAATGTCTTTGGCATTTCTGAACTATATTTCCATGCTGTTGAAAAGCTTTACTTCTAAACCCTGCTCTTTCCAGCAGTTTTTGTGAATACCAAATTTAATTAAAATGAAAAATTAAATCAATTAAGAGGCAATATTTGATATGTTTGACAACATAAAGCTTACTAACTACAATACAGTGATTTATCTTGGATCATAATGCTTGTCACCAAAACCCATTCACATCACTATCTGGAAGCCAATTCCTCAGGTTGCTGAGAAGGACAATAACCTGGAAATTAAATCGTGATAAGATATTCTAAGCAAATTATTTCATAATAGAATACATTAATCAAAAATATATAATTAACTGTAAGTGCAATAGAACCAATTACTGAAAATTCTAGAGATACAATTATTTTTTAAAGGCAGTAAAAAGTGAAGAGGAAAGCAAATTGAATTTTGCCAGAGGTTATTCTCCATGACAATATGAAAAGCAGTATTTTTCAAATGTGCTGTATCCTGTGTTTTATAAATTAAGGTGGCATATTGCCTTTGCTGAATCTGTGTCAAACTGCTTGAGGTGTGTCAGGTGGGATATACACCTTTGCACCCTGCTCAAAGGCTGTGATCATCTGTCATTCCCTTGAGTGCCATGGGCTTGGTGTTCTTGCCCTTTTTATTAAAATGCAAAAAGAAGACAAGCCATTAGTTGCCTGCTGTGCCAATAAAAGCAAATTTTTGGTGAAAAGCCTATGACATTATTGAGAAAAAAAATCTCAAGTGTTTTTTTTAAATCCCCAGCTAGGCACCATATCTCAATCTGGGACAGTTTCCCCAGTGCATGGAGAGGTTCGTGCATTTCTGTTTGTTTTGATTGGCAATCCGCTTTTTGATTGATCGATTGATTTATTACATACCATAGTCTGCAATCGCTGAGAGGTAATAAAAGGTACTATTCATGAAACTGTCATTCATTATCAGTCTTGTAATCACTTCATTGTAAGTGTGTTCTTAAAAAGAATCAGTATGGATATTGGTGATTTAGGGAAGTATGGGTAGATATCGAATAGTTGGAGCTTTGCTGAAATCTCTCTCCTCAGTCAATTCCTCCTGTATGTACACAGCAATCACATAGAAACCAGAAACTAAAGGAATCAATAAAACTTGAAGCCTTAGGTCATTCCTGGATTCATTCATTACAAAATGAATCTTTTTTTTTCTTTCCACTTCCAACATGTTTTAATAGTAATGAATACTAATGCAATATCACTCCTTGATGGAATTTTTTTTCTTAATGATACAGAGCACTTTAAAGATTTTTTTTTCCCCCTCCACCAAGTGTAATGGTATTTTAATTATGTAGTTCTAAATGCTCAAGAACTTTAATGAGGAATTTGATAGACTAATTGAATGAGATGCAGCCAAATATAAAAATTTTAATGGATGCTCCACATACTTTACGATTCCTGGCAAAGGTGCCTGAAAAACATGTTGACCCATTTACACATCACCATGGGTATTTCACTTCACTGCTTCACTTTCTACATCAGCAATCCATCTGATGGCAAAGCAAAAGAGATATTAAACTGCAGTGGCAATATCACCACCTCCATCTGAGGGTTAATAGTACAGAAACAACAATTCTGCATGTTGGAATCAGAGATTCCACTACTGAACAAGGTAGGTATAAAAAAACCAGAAATGTAGCTAACTTACTTCAACAGCTGAGACCAAATCTTGGGGGGAAAACTGCAAATTTATAACATACAAATAGCTTTCCCCCACTCGCCAAGGGCTCTTACTGTGCATTTATGCAAGTCTGTAAGGACATTTGTTTAAAGTTGTTAATCTAATTTCCAACTGCTTTATAATGTTATAGTAACTTTGCAGAAACTACTGTGATTACAAGAGAAGCTTCTGTGACAGAAAAATCTGGGTGAGAATCCCCCACAATACTCTGAATTGCAATTTTACACCGTAAACCCCTCAGCTTTTAGAGGCCAGCACAACAATAAGTATTTGAAAGCTAGAAGTTCTGTTTTCCTGGTTTTAACCATTTAACTTCAACTGAAGGCAGCAAAAGGACCAGGTCCTTTAAAGTGTTCCTCACATCAGTGGCTTAGCACAATCACCGTCACAGGAATGTCGTGACAGTCTCACCAGGAATTCAACACTATCAGTTTAAGATGGAACTTTGTCTCTTGCTTCTTACTGAGAGTGTTGCCCTGACCACTGCAAAATTAATTTTAAATGACAGTAAAGCCATTCTTACAATTTAATACTCCTTATTATGCATTAGTATAACAATGCACATTATTAAAGACCATTACTTATTAAAGATGAATATTTAACTATCTACTTGCTAAGTTTCCCTTTAATTCTAAATCTTCCAAAACTACATTACACAAGCTGAATATTCTGTTTATTTCTATATATGCATTTATCCTTATGCAAACATTGGTTCACCTCCTTTTGGTTCACCTTCCAAGGACTGGTATTATTGCTTTTAAGTTCATTTCCATTTCAGATTTCTTCCAATACAGCTCCATTAGCTTTAAAAATTGCACTTTAAAGTCTAAAATAATTTAGCCTTTTTGAAAGTAACTCAGCAAAACAGGCCACAGAGCATCATCATGTAAGCCAGCCTGAATTGATAATATGCCAAAGTTTCTGGTTTTGATGGACAACCTGAAAGTTGAGGAGCTTCTCTGTAGGTGCAGTAGCACTCAAGGAGCTCAGCTTTGTGTCCAGGGAAACTCCAGCTTTTCTCCATCCAGGGTTTCTCACTGCTCCCTGTCTCTGTTTCCAGAACACAGTGGGCTGGAGACTTCTGCACCACCATCAGATTTGTCCAATATTAGCCACAATATTCAGCAGCCCTGGGGAGGAATGGCAGCTCTCATGGTGAGAGCAGGATGGGGAAAAAGTCCTACACATTGTAATAAAATAAAAGCATTTCTATATGGTGCACCAAGGTGTTCCACAAACTGCTGTCTACCACCTCTCAGCTTCCAGACACCAGCTCAGCCAGCAGAACAGGTATCTTAAAGGACCTGGTCAGACTTCAGGGCCTTCCAGAATAAGCAACTGACTGAGCACTGATGGATAGCTTGGTTGTCATTAAATCACTAATAAGACTGATCTTTACTTCTCAACACTGTGCTGTGTCAGACAGAACACTGCATCTCCCAGAGCAACCAGAGGCAGCTAAAGATTCAGGAGATCCTATAATGGATGATTATGAAATAATTCATTTTCTGAGGAGGGTTTCTTTCTAATTTGCAGGCTCTGAGAGGATTTGCAATAGTCAGAACTATGCTTGCACAGTGCCCATCATGCATGTGACATTCAATAGCCATGTAAATATCTGGTCGATGAATTCCATTAAGAGCTCACTATTTTGCGGCAATGAGTTCTATAGATTAATTCTGTGTTTGGTAGAAAAGAGATTCAATATATTTGTGACCTAGCAATGTGAATCAAGTTGCTTTTGCTGGCACTAAATTTAAGCTAAATTGTTTGCTTCTTGTTTGCATTGCATCTTGTTAAGCTTCTTGTTTGCATTTTGTTTGCTAAATTATTTGCATCTTCTCTTGTATTTACATTTGTTTTAAACTGTCCAGAAAACCACTAGTAGTATCTAAATAATTGCACTGCAGATGATAATTTGTCCTACACTGCTATACTGTCCTACACTGCTAAGTGAGCGATAAGTATGATATCAACAGCTGAAGAAAAAAAGATATTGAGAAATTATACTTTCAGGCCTTCAATATTCTTACTACATGGTCTGAAGCAGCACTTCATATTTTTAAGGCCATTTGAAGTGTTCTGCAACTGGTAGATAGACTAATAACGGTTTTGCAATGTTAGGAAACATAAATATCCGATGACTCATGCCAAAACATGATGACTGAGTGAAATACTGCAGGATGACAGTTTATTTTTATTATAAAACTCCTGAGGATTCATGGCTTAGAGAGGCAGCAGGATAATTGCAGGTAGAAATATATTGTGTGCTTTTCTCTTCAAATACTTTTCCCACCTCTCAATACAAAACAAAGTGTCAGAAATCCAACATCTCCTGCCCTCCTAGCCTTGGTACACATGTAAACCTGGGAATCATTGACTGAGGTGATGCACAAGTTGTCTCATGGAATCTCTTCTCCACAGGTGTGACCTTTCTTCCATGAACAGCCATTTGTCTTAATAACAAGTTATGACACATCTACAGCGTGACTAACATGCTCCAAAATACAGTGCACACTGCTGTGACTAATCACAATAACAAGGCAGCTTATGCAAATAAGTCAATATTACACCCTAAATAACAGTGTCTACCCAGTTTGCACAGGCACATTAGCTGTAAGAACTGGGAAGGCGCCAATATGTGGCACTTGGTCAACCCATGAGAATTGGAAGCCCAAAATGTTGCTCAGGGCAATGTACACACCTCATTTCTGTTCAAAGATTTATGTCTCATACCATTTCCCCTCTATGCTTCTGAATTCAGATTCTTGCCAAGGAATCTCAGTGTAAAGATCTACAGCAATCTGTGGAAGATCTGTTGAAGAGGTTACATCAAGACTTACAGCTAAATTGCAGGCATAATTCTAAGCCTTTCTGAAAAATGTAGATGGTTGAGGTCAGAACTAAGTTTTGTGTTCACAGAGGGACATGTCACAAACACTTTTGTCAGTGATATTAAGGAACATCTCTTTGAATAATTAATTCAAACAGGAGGGGGGAAAACCTTTGTACTGAAAAATTGTGTCTGGCCAGAAACACATTCTTAAGAAAGGTTGTATAGGATAACCATTGAATTCATTCATTATTAAGAGTTGCTAATTGCATTTCTCATTCTTGTAGTTTTTTTCCTGCAAGAAAAGTATTTCCTGTACAACACTATGAAGAGCCCCAGTACCTTGGTGCTGTATTTTAAGGATCCACAGGGCTGAGACACAGTGGTTCCCACTACATCTGATGAAAGCAGTCCTGCAGATTTACACTGAACTCACACTATTAAGGGAACAGATGTGAAGAATAGGGAGAGGAAATATGCCCAACCATCCTACTCTTCCTGGAATTCCCATTAAACTGAAGAAGTCATGGGGAAGAACACAAAAGGCACATGTGTGTCTTGGCCTGATGAAACCACAGGAATTGAAAAGCAAAGCTGCTGGTTCAGTTCAGCACTTGATGTACATGTAAAAATCAACCTGTGCAATATGCAGTTACATCTACCCTGCTGAGACTCTGAAATAAGTACAAAGAATATATAAAGAAAAAAAAAAAAAGGATCAGATCATTCCATCAGCCACTATGTGGAAAGTTACAATGATGTTCAAGTGTCTATTTTTAACTGAGGTACATTGCTGAGAAATTCCCTAAATTGGGTTAGGTTGTTACTCTAATCCCTGGCCTCTGGCACATTCAGAAACCTCTAGAATCAGTGCTGATATATTTTACTTAAGTGCAAGATACCTGTACACCTACATCAGAAATGGAACAATAATTTTTATTACTGATACTACAAGCAAGACGAAATTCTTACTTCTTCCATGTAGAAGTGCTTTGCATTTTTCCAGTTTTAATTTCTTAATGCATTTCTTCCAGTAAAAATGTACATTTTTTTGCTTTGTGCCTGCAAGTTTCTGCGTGGATGGATATGCATAAATACTTGTAAACATGTATGTGCTCACTAATTAGGCATTTTTGATGATGCCAAACGTTACCAAATAGTTATATTTCTAGGAAGTCAAACTCTGGCAGTTATACTTTGCACTTTTAAAATACTCCAGGCTTCATTCTATGATAATCACAATCCTTGCCATGTCTTATTACACAGAGTGTCATTCCAGACTGTGAAACTGGAGGAATGTGACCCATAAAGTTTATCTAGTGCAGCAGTTTTCTTCCTTGGTGATTTTGCAGTCAACATTGCATTAATCTATGTCTATTTTTGAGAAAGATACAAACAGCTCATTATTGTGGTGAAGAAGAAATAAATGTTAATGAAGCACACAAATCAGTGTATGTTTCTGAAAATGGGATTTTGGGGTAGAAGAGATCAATAGCACAGTGCTGGGCTCTTCACTCATGACCCAAGACTTGGCAAGGCAAAAGGGCCATCTTGTGGACCTATTTCATATTAGAAAGTTAAATAAGTAGAAATTTAGCACAATTTTTTGATTACTCAAGAAGTAAAGAGGAGCATATTTATCAGATAATAAATAAATAATGGTAAATCTATAATAAAGGTATTCTTATACATTTTAACAAAATGCAATGTTTTGGCAGCCTTCTACAAAGAATTAGAACAGGGTTAACCTGATGAAGGTGCAGGATAAGAAAGTGTTCTCACAGTCCAGCTTCAGTGTATTTTCAGATTGATTAGACTGTTTGCTTGATGTTTGCCTCTTACAATTCACTCCAAAATGCCAACAGCCATTTGTGAAATTAAGATTTAACAAAAGGTGGAAAAAAAAAAAAAAAAGTTTACCTCAAGTGTGTTGGATTATAAACACTTGTATTGACTGTCAGTGAGGAAACAAAGAGTCGTCATGGCTTCATCACAATTCAAGATGCCATCTGATTCCAACCGATGAATTGTTATAGCTTTTTCCGTAGATCCAAGCTGACCTTTTTGCATAGTATTTGTACATCAATTGGCTAAGTGCTGAGCAGATTTTTCCACAAAGGTAACAGCAGAAATTGCTAGACAAACTGTTCAAAAAAGTACTTTTTTAATCTCCATAAACAATACAGGATTTCTGAGCATTTGAATTATCTGATGACCACCTCTCAGACTACATCCACTCAATGGATGTGGTGCCACTTGTACTACTCTCTGTATTGCCAGCACTATCCACACAATGTAGCACTTCCACATACCCACGCTTGCTGATTCATAATACAAAAAGCCGATTTATGCATTTTAGGTCCATACCTACAGAGAGGATCTATAATAATCTGTAATCATTTTCCATACCAGGATCATGGTGCAATTATCCTACATCAACATTCCTCCAGAAGTGTGAAGACTGGGGAAATAACCCTTCCTCTGGATGGAAACAAGCACAGCCTGCTGCAAAGGGCTGGAAAGCTGCCCCCAGGTTGCTGCTGTGCCTTTGCACAGGCTGCAGGAGCTACTCTGGCCACTCTTCACGAGTCCAAGCAGCTGCTCCGTGCTCATTAACAGGAGCTCCTGCTACGCAAGGTGAGCACCCTGAGAAACTCTGCACTAAGGACTACTCCAGCCTTAACTACTAAATTCATATAATACAGTGCACAAGCAGTCTGTCTGCTGGGTGATGATGTATAATGTACTTTTCAGTATGGCCAGCAGGTGTTAAACAAATACTCTGCAACTTTCAAGGGTATTTGTTATAGATGCCATTTCTTACTTCACATAAAATATCTCAGAGAATGCCTTCGAGTGAAAGCAAACAAAAAGCTCACTGGTAACAGCACACATCACTGTCTGGCTGTATTGATGCCCTGTATTTTCAATAAGCATCCCTTCTGCAGAATATCCACATAAATATCCTACTTGTCTGTGTCACATTCTATACCACTTCTGCTTAGAAATATGATGGATAAAGCTGTGACATTATCACCTCAAGCTTCCATAAATTACCTCTGCTGCGCCTCACTACTTCATTTTCTTCCTGCAATAAAAAGCAATACTCAAGGAGCCCCCCAACTACTCGACTCTTTCCAATATCCCAATATCTATTGGGATTAAAAAAAAAAACAAACACCCAACCCAAAAAACCAACCAACCAACCCCCTAACCTTGAGAGAGTTCAAAATGCAGTTCCTCAGTGACATAGCCAATATCTGCTTTGCAATGTTCTATATTCCAGCTGCCCCACAGAAACCTGATGTTTCACTGTACATTATATTTGCCCATGCTATGGTATGAGTCACTCCTTTCCTGAAAGTATGAATAAATCTTTGCAGCAATGCACTGTGTCAGAGTGGTGAGAATGTAATAAATTATTATTGTTTGTTAATCAAATTTAATATAATTGTTAAATATAATATGATTGTTAAAGCTGTTTTAAGAGTTAACACTGCAAAAATGCCTAACCACAATGACCTCATATCCAGCTGTGAAGGCAAGAAGCTGAAACTGCAGAGCTGAAGCTGCAAGATGTTATCTGGCTGTACAAAGGGGAAGCAGAACATCTCCTTATTAAGGAGAATTGCCTACCCACGACCACCAAGAAGCAGAGGAAGACCCTGCTCACGACCACGGGGAGGCAGAAGAAGACCCCCTAGCAACAGGAGGTGCAGGTGCTGATGTGATCCAGGAAGACACAGATGCAGGGACTGTACAGAAAAGGGAACCTCCTCAGCCAAGGCGCATGCCGTGTGCGGGACACTTAAGAGAGGAAGTGTCCTCAGGCTCGCCCCCAGCTGGGTTTTTGCTTGCTTTACTGCTTGCTGAATTAATAAAAATTGGATTTTATAAATTATTTAAAATTGTCCCTTTTATTTTGTCACTCCAATTTATAACAGAGAAGCTCCTCTTACATTCTGCTTATTTCAAAAAACAATTAGGGCCCTCAAGGTGAGAATTACATTCTGCTCTCTAAATTTATGCAATTTATCCAAGTTCAGAAATGAGAATTTTATACTTTCCAGTCCCTGCACTGCTATATCCTGGGCATTAGTGAATATCTAATGAAGTAAAAGCATTAGATTCCACAAATAGAGATGTACATACCTAATAAATGGCCCAGCATAATCTAAACAAAACACTGCTAGTTAAACTCTGGTGAAAATTAAAATATTTAGGCATAAGATGCATTTTTAAAACCCTTGAGACCATTATGCTGTATCTTCTATTTCTGTAGAAGTCTCTCATCACTGAGATAGAGGAGTGAGACAACCTAGACTTCAAATATTCCCTATACTTGGAAATAAACAGACCCTGTAAAAATCACATCTTAATAATTGTAACTAAGATCTAGAAAGTCTTCTTAATAAAATAAAATTAAAAATTGAGCTTTCTTAAGCCTGGTTTCTAAGTGATGACTTGTAATGAAAGAACAACAGGAGCAATCAAATTTTACAAGGCTTATTGTGTAACTTCTCAGGTACTTTGCAGAATGCCATCTCTGAGGTTTAATGTGCCTGGTTTAACTGTTTCCGTCTTCCAACCACTTCTATATCAATCCACCAAATGCAACCAAACCTGATATATCAAAACCTGACATAAAAAAGATTTTAATTCCTTAAGAAACAAAATCACCAAAAAAACACCCTACCACAAAAAAAAAGTAAAAAAAAAACCAAAAACAAAACAAAAAAATAAAACCACCCAATCACAACCCACTCCAGCACTTCTTCCCTTTACCATGAAACAGGAGACAACAGAAACAGGGGTGACAGAAATTATTAAGGGGTCACTATGTGACTGGATACACAATGGGAAGGATGAAGTTGTAGAAGTCACAAAATTCACCCAAAGATGAAAGAAAGACTTGTAAGACACACATTTGTAGGAAGATGTTATGTTTCTGGTTAAATAGTCTGTATGTATGTACATGCCCACTGTATGTTGTACAAATTTTAATTTTCAGATTACTTTTGTATTTTAATGCATTTTTCAAGATCTTGAATTTGTGCCATACAGAGTCTATAGCCCCGCCCCACCCCCCCCCCCCTTAATGATGATTTTTCAGTGAGAAGTTTGCCAGACAAAAATTCCTGAGGCTGTTGACAGTTTTGAAATAAATTCAGATGAGCCCATCTTCCCACACTGAAAACTTTGCAATAGTTATGGTTGGAACTAATTCTCTTTTGTGGGATTAAAGCTGAAAGTACAGTTGATGATCTTCAACCAGCATAAATCATTACCTTTATAACACTGGTGAAAAGTTTTAAACTGCCACTAGCTCAGAGATCCTTTCTTCATTTCCATGAAGCTCCATTTTGCCAAAGTAAGGAATTCAGAGGCAAAGGCAACGAACCTTTCACTCTGATCTTCCATCAGATGTGAAATTACTGCTCCTGTTCCAGTTAGGGAAGCACCATAAGGTAGCTTTATAGACAAAGTGTAAGGAGTGTAAGGACTTTCTCACACAATATGAGCACTATCACTCATGAAAAGTCCCAAAATGCCACGTGAAACAATGTGTTTCTATTCGTTCTGTAACAGTTCATTCTGCAGATCGAATACTGTTACTACCGTAGGCAAAACCCTACAGAAATAACTAACTGCAAACAGAGGCTCACATAGGGCATATTTGAAGGTTAAGGTTCCTTAGGATAAATCACAAGGCTTAGGTGAAACTCTGCCAGCCATAACATAGTTTAATCTCCAGATGAGAAAAAGAAAAAAAAAAAAATCTGATTTTTCATATTACCTTCAAACTCTTGACAATTTCTCACCAGTGCTATTTAAGGTGCTTTATACCACTAACTTCTAGTACCACTGAGTGCTAACAATGTCATAAAGCATCAGTTTTATTGTTCAGTGCTGAAAAAACAAGTACTGATGGTATTGATAGGATTAGTTGGTGATATTGCAGCTGTCCTTGAAGAGGTATTTCTTGCAATCAATTTAAATCTCCAATTTTACAGACATACTTCTCTAGGTAGATTTGGGAGTTTATCAGCTAATGGAACAAGTTTACCCACTGTTTCAGTTAAAAGTTACTAAATTGCAAGTATGAGTTAATATTGAATTCAATTTGGATGTACAGAGCCTTAACTGGTTTCCAGCTGGTGGAAACACACTGCAGTGTTCCACTCAGGTTGTCATAAGATATCGGAGAGGGGTTATATTCCACCTTTTTCTTTTTTTTTTTTTCCTAATTCCTGTAGAAGCCTAGAAACCTGTATGTTTAGTCTCTCCCAAAAACACAGTTTTAAGATATTAATGTCTTCCTAGAACATGTAGGAAACTCCACAACATGCTACAGAAGAATACAAAATTTACAGTAACACATAACACCTTCATTTAAAGAGCACTTAAAAGTTGCAGGTTCTTTTTCCATCCATTTAAAACACCAAGTTCACTGCTGCTTCATTCCTGGCATGGAAGCATACTGCCAAAAATACATTTCACATTCTGCTCCCTCCACTTCTAACAAAATCCAATAACATTTTGGCTAAACTGCTGTAAAGATACTAGTGTTTTTACAATACCCTACAATAGAACACAACAGGCACTGTCCTCTGCAGAATCACAGCACCAAATGCTCTTTATGTTGCCCTCGTAAGGTGTAATAGGTTTGGAACCTGCATCTTTTGTCTTCATATTCCATTCCTCTTAGGTATTTCAGATCAGCACTCATTTGCATAAGACAGAGACAAGAGATGCTGCTTTGCTTGTCTGGTTTCAGCTTTCAGCTTTGGACACTGCTTAGTGGTCACACGGGTTGCCCACAGCATTTTAGTGTCTCTCCCATCCCCTGCGGCTCTTAGTGTCTTGCTCTGGATCAATTACTCCAGTCAATAACCATTTTTAGACTGTTTCATTTCTGCATATAATACACCATCCAGTCTCTCAACACATCATTTAAACCTTTTCTGAAGTGACAAATTCAAGAATTGTCTCATTTTCTCTTTTGATCCTCTTTATAAAAGCAGATACACTCAGCAGATACCATAAAGGTAATTTTGCAGACTTTCCACAATCTCAGCAAATGTTTTGTCTGCTGATTTAATACCAGCTGTTAAGCTATACAGCATGTTATAGGCTTTAGTCCTCATTACACTCTGTAAAAGTGTCATCTTTTTCTCCTTACCGATATCATTTGTTATAATACATTGTTCCTATTGCCTGACACAGGCTAGTTCTCTAGTGCTTTACCCCATCCCTGTGAGCTCCTCTATCTTTTATAATTGACAGTATAATATTGGTTTTCACATTTACGTATTAGCTCTTGCATGTTGTTATTGTTGTTACAAATATTTTGATATGGTACAGTATATAATTCCTTTTAAGTGCTTGTTAGTATAATCTAATCTATCAATTTATGTATGCAGCATATAGCTTAAACAAATAGTAGTGTGATAAATACATCATAGGCCTTAGCAGAATATTAAAAGACTATGTAATGTAAAATGCTTTTATGTAAGAAACTCAGAGAATTTGTAATTATGTTGTTTCTCACTTCTTTGGACTGGCCTCTCCAAGTGATAACAGTGACAAAAACCAGAGCACCAGAAAAGAATTTATTAACTCATTATCAGGGAGTGTGAAACAATGGGATGGAACCACGTGAAGAAACAAAATATGTTGACCCAATTTACAAGATGTCATGCAGACAAGTCAGAAGTTAAAAACCAAACAAAGGAGTTCTTGTATCAAAAACTCACAAGAATGTTTGGATAGTGTATAAACTCATGAATATGCATGTACCCCCAGTAATGTAACAGTACATACAGAACACTGTTTTAAGCTAAGGGTGTGTTCTTTGGCCAATCACCAGAAACGCCCCAGCACTGAATATTGTCCCTTTTTGTAATTTATTAAACTTTTAAAAATTTTAAAGGGAAACATTTTATTTTTCACACTATCCTTGCAACACTTCCCATTCTCAAGGTACAAACCCCAGGCTCTCTGTAACCCCTTGCTCCAGCTGCATGCTGGAATCAGGCCTCCACAAGCATCCACAATGCCTTATCTCTCCATGTTAAAAGGAAATCGGAAATTACACAATCTAATTCCCAAACTTGTTGCAGTAATTTCTGAAAAAAACCCCAAAAACAAACAACAAACCAAAAAAAAACACACAACCAAAACGCAGAATGATTAGAAACACAGAGGTGTTCTGTAATCACCTAGTGTCTTCTACCAAGAAACTCAACCTGTTAGAAATTTATAAGTTATTTAAAGGGGTATTAAAAAGAATAGCTTTATCATGTTTGAAAGAATCACTGACCCCTTGGGAATCAAATTCAGTTTTATTCAGTGTCTGTAATTACTCTGGAAAATTTAGGCTTATATTGAACAGTACTGTGTTTGAGACACCAAGCACCAGAAAAGCTATATTTGAAAAAAGGTAACTTGAAAAGTGAGTACTAAAATATCAAAATGATACAAACTATTAGCAATTGTAGATTGTTAGATTGTCTAACAATGTTCATAGAAAATCTGCTGTATTCTCTACTGCCAATTCTGCTTGCTTAGAAATATTTTTACTTCGTTCCCTTAAATAACCAAAGCATGTTAAGTTTTATCAAGTCATAATAAGAGCTTTGAATTTAGATTTTTCCAAAAATTAATAAATATTTTAATTAAACAAACAAACCCACCCAAAAGACTACTGCCTTCAGAGAATCTTAATGGTCAGTTTGATTTGGAAATCAAGACATAGGAATACTTAAAAATCTAAAATTCTGATGCAGTCCTTTGAAAGCATCTCTTTTGAGGGAAACAGATAAGCTTTAGTTTTAAGAAACTTTTTATGTGAGTTTTAAAGGCTTTTTGATTATAAAAGGAAGTAATTAATGATAAATAAACTAGGGGAGGGGGTTAGATTAGTGATATATCTGGGTTTAAGTTGTGGTATTAACTGGGTAAACAAAAAGTCCTGTAAATAACAGACTGTATATTTGAGTCTTCTTAAAATGATAGCTCACTGAAAGCAAAACTGAGATTAAGAGCTATATGTGTCTTCATACCAGAGGATTTTTAGGCTGTAAAAATTTATCTGAGAAAAAATAGGGTGAATGGGCTAAATCTATAAAGTTGTCAGAAGGATTATTAATTCCTTTCTGAGACCAAGAAAGGCCAGAAGACACAGAGAGCATTACCAAGAAAATTGCAAGTATGATGCAACAAACTCATGGAAGGAAACACAAGTCAAAGGGAAGAGGGAAATTTTTCAGATTAGACAGCAGTTTGTATCAGCAGAAATTAAGTATCTTATTGAAGGTCTGGTAGAGGAGCATCAGAGGACAGGGGAGTGCTGCAACAAGATCAGTTAGTAACATGGAGAAAGTATTTCTTCACATTAATGTTCATAGTAACAGCCTTACCCGCCTCAGCCTTCATTCCAGAATAAACTTTAAAAACTATGGTGTTTAACATGCCACACAGCAGGACTCAAGGCTACATAGAACTGGGAGGGCAATACCAGCATTTGAAGCCAGCTACTGCACAACACTACCTTATCTCACTTGGGGGGAGTCAAACCAGAAAAACTTGCCTTTCTACCCTAATAAATCCCTGCTTGAAGATTGTTACCAGAAAGACAGAACTGAGAATACCCTTAGACCATCTGCAAAGTTGGAAATTCTGTAATTGTTTTTTTTTTTCCCAGCAAATAATAGGTGCACTCAGAAAGATAACAAAACAAAAAGATTCTTTAAAGAGAACTCCCAAGTTGTAAAACTTGCAGGCACAAATCTACTGTCTTTGCCTACGTCCAAGGAAAAGGAAAAATATTTGATTTCCTGAGAATTTTTAAAAGGAGGAATACTCTACTGAAAACCCTCTCCAAAGACAGTTTCCTTCAAAGGTGAAGCACCAGAAGCTATACACCACATTTTTACACATACTTGTTCCTGCATTTATTTAGGAAGATGTCTCCATTCTCTATTGCTAACAACTATGATGAGAAAGAAAAAAAAAAAAAGAGAAAAAAGTAAGATGAGACTTTGTTATTACAGTCACAAATCTTCACAGAACCAAAAGAATTATTTTGAACAAGCTACAAATGTCTAAGCAGAGAGAACAGGGAATGAGTTTGAAGTAAGGTCAGAGGAAAGGCAAACAAAGTACAAGGCATCCTTCACGAAGAACTGGGCTGAGGCCAATGTGAGCATTATGACATCTCTGTTATTCTCCAAGATTAAATAAGTGTCCATGACACAACTGGTTCTCAATGGATCAGTCAAGCCACAGCTAATTCAACATCTTCCAAGAAATAAAATTGCTTAGGTATGAACAACAGCAGGAAATTTAATGAATGTTTCATCCTGATACTGTCCAGAATCAAGATGTTCAAACCTTCTTTTAAATCAATTTATCTACAAATATTTCCATGAATTAAAATTTTCTTCTTATAAGTCTTTCTTAAACCTTTATTCAACTTAATTTTGGATAAACATTTGCACGTTCACCAGGAAACACTGTGATTAAGTCGCAATTATCCAGGTAAAAATCAGGAAAGACCATCAAACCACAGGATACAGTTCTAGCCAGGCAGCTACACACAAAGCAGGAAGCATATGACAGTGTTTACAATTTAAAGAGAGCTACAAATACTCTCAGAAATTAAAAAAAACTGTGGGTAAATGGAAAACAGAAAGTACAGAATAATTCTGTTGACTCACGTAAAACCAGAACATTTCATTTATCTTTCAGCTTCATTTCAGCACTGAGAAAACAACATTATACTCTGCAGTGTTTAGGAATCCCTTATGTCCTGCAGATTGCAGTTAAATCTGCACTTTTCTGTGAGGAGCAATGGAGACCTTCATTTTCTCTGTCTTCACCATTTCCTAACACTTTTAATTCACTAGGTTGCAGTGCTATCAAAAAACACTTTAGCTAAATAAGCACATCTTAACATTAATTTATTTTCTGTCATCTGCTGGTTTTGCTTTTGGGCCACTGTGGTTATCTGTAATGACAAACAATAACTGTGACATTTTAAGGCATTGAGGTGAATCTGAAAATGGAAAATTACAGGTGATTACTTGAAAGTTAAGCCTCCAAATCCTATAACTTTATATTTAGGACAGATCATCTTTGATAATGAAATACTGGAAGTAGAAACTTCCATAAAGCAAAAACTGACTTACAGCATTCTCAGTATGAAAACCAGTATTTTGATTCCCAGATGCTAAAATGGAATCTCTGATATTTCAGTCCATTTTGTCTCCTTTCTTCTTCTTAATGCAAAAATATAGTTGAGCTAGTAATCACTGAATGAGACAAGAGCAAATATACTCAAAAAGGGAACAATAGAGAGAAATTATGACATTTATAAAGTGATTGGCTTGGGCAGAAGGGAAGTAAGGAAAGGATATAGAGTGAGATCTATTTCACTTAAGCCTCACAAAGGACCCATAAAGGAAGGAAGGAGCTACAAAGACATGGTTTATTGACTGCTCACCACTGAGACAGAATTTTCCTGTACAAATTCTTTCTTAGAAGGTTAATTAAAAAATGGTTAGGGCCGTGATCCAAAAACCCTTTATTCACCAGCATAATCCTTATTCGCACAAGGGATTCCATTGATTTCAGTGGACAGGGGATTGCTCATGGGGCTTAAGGTTTGCAGAACTAAACCCTGTGGTTCTGAAGCATTAAAATTGGGAATACTTTTAGATATCAATACATCCAGTCCATGCAGAGCAGCACAGCTCAGCCTAAGCACAGGAGCAGTATGGAACTGTGGGTAACTTTTATTATAGAAGACAGAACAAATGGATGGCAGTCATGTTAAAAACCTGCATGTACACATAAACAGAAGAGAAAAATAATTTGATAGTTTAGACTTTGTTTAGTACTTAGAGCATACATGCCAAAGTAACACCCCTTTGTCCAGAACACTGCTTGTGTGTCTGTGCCAAGCTCAGGGCTAAAAGCACAAGACAGGGCTACAGTGGGCACTGCTGCACATTCAACACTGCAGAGGATGTATACTGAAAGCATCAGCTTCCCTTAAACTCAGCACAAATTTCCACATCTCCAGAATCAGCAGCAAGAGCCCCTCTACAAGTACACCTGCTCTTAATCTCACAACTATTACCCCATTTATAGCCCCCTTTTTCCCTCAACCTGCTTCTTTGCCTTGCCTCTCTATAGAGATGCCATCTCTCTGCCATCCCTTTTGAGATGCCAGCTGGAAAATGTACAAAAAACATTTAAGTCATCTTTATTCATCATGTGCCTGCTCCATAAAATGATTCCATACATCATCACTGGGAAGAACAGGAATATTAAAAAATTCTTGGTGTATGTGTGAAATGTAGGATGACACTTCTTAGCATAATTAAAGGATTAACAAAAGCAGGAATGCTGTACTTAAACATTGGCACTTCTAGCAACATGAGAAAAATAGAATTTTTGAGAAATAAGAGTTAAATGAAAACTATTTTTGAGAAGGCCAAGGCCTTATATATAGTAAACCCTTTACAAACATCAGCCTAATCTATGCTACAACCAGAGAAACACTAAGATGCTTTTCTTTAAGAAATTCCACAAAGTTATAGGGACAGGAAACCACAGTATTATCAAAATAAGAATGCACAGATAACTACATACAGAAGACTCCCAAACATAAGGTACTCATTTAATAGGTACAAGAAACAGAGACCAAATTCACTTCCAGGATAACACAGGAATTTCAGAGGCACAGACTACTTCCAATACAAGCATCATTAAAAAAGAACTCAAAAAATATTGTAACATTATTTTTCTTCAAACCTCCACATATTTAATTATAACAACAACAAAAAGAGAAAGAAAAGGATCAATCTGTGCTTCAGGAAAGGTGCTGCAGGCCACAGCTTAGGAAATCTTGTATCTTTTGCAGCCTGCTCTGAGTAACACTTCAAACACAGAAGGGTGATCAATAAATCCTCATGAAAGTTAAGCCAAGAGCACTCAAAGCCTTCCCACCTCTGTAGCTGGCATCACACCCATCCTTTAGTAACAGGACACGCCAACACAACCATAAATTTACTGCAGCACCTATAAAGGCACCTCCCTGTTTCTGATGAGCTAGAACTAAACCACAAACATAAGGAGAAACACAGGTGTTGATCCTTTCCTGATGGCCTGAGCTTTAGGGGATCTGTGGTGTGACCTCCTCAATCAGAGGTTCTAGCTGTTTGCTTGTCCCCCATAGTTTTGTCTATTCACTTCCTGAACCCATCAAGCTTTCAGCATCCACAGTATCTGTTAGCAGTGAGTTCCACATTGTGGAAACAATTACTTCCTCCTGGGTTTCTTCTTTTTTGTTGGATTTTATTTTTGAGCTGCCTACTTGAAAAATTCACAAGTTGCCCCATATCATGAAAACAAGGAGCAAACTCGTAGAGCTACAGCAAAGCCAGAGAAAGGAAAGAAAGGAAAAGACAGTATCAGGAAAGCTACTGCATAGGGAGCACCATGGCACCTCCTGGGGCAAAGAAGCTTCCTCCTAGGAAAGGCATAGGCAGAGAATACAAAATTATAAAAACAGTGCAATGTGAAGAAGGCAATAAAGATCACTTGTTTCTTCTCTTGAAATTACGATCAAACTAAGGAGGCAATTTTACATCCACAAATATTGGCAAGTATATTGCCTTTTATAGCCACAACTGAGGAAAATGTGTGATTGACTACTTAGATTTTATAGCTCTAAAAATAATCAAAGTCTAGGCATATGCTTTATGATTAAAAAAATAAATGGGGGTGAAAATATTTATATATCCAAACAGAATGTTTAGATGCAACAGAAGTGAGTTAGTGAGGTAGGTGTTAATAAGGTCCCAGTTCAGTGGCTGCTCTCACAAGCTGAGGTTCACCCCACGGCAGAAGCAGCAGCTCTGGGCTGGGCTCTGGTGGCAGCAGCAAATTCCCTTCCCCAAGCAGCAACTCCTTCCTTCCCAGAAAACCCAGACAGAGCCAGACTTGCAGCTGCCCCCGCCCCTTTACCTGCCCAGTTCTCGAGGTATCTCTGTCCTTCGGAGAGGAACCCCCAGATGAGAGAAGTGCAATCAGATGCCTCAGCTTGTTCACTTCCTTGTTTTCTTAGGTACCCAGTAGTTAGTGTTTCTTAGCAACTTACAGGAAAAATTCTATAGGTAAAAAAGAACAAAAAAAAAGAACCTAACCCCCAACAGCCAAATATGAGTATTAAAACCATTATCAGGATTTAGAGCAGTGAAATTTTATGGATTGGTGTTACAGAAGAGGCCAGAGCATACAATTAATCTTTTCTGGTTTTAAAATATACAGTCACTTCCATTTTCTGTGAATGTGTTAAAGTAACCTCCATTCCCAGTAAGTAGATTCAACAATGACAAATGTCCATTGGAAAAATGTTGATAGCTACACAGGTGTGAAAATTTTAAAAAAAGCAAAATCTGTTTTCTAGATGGGAACAGAAGGTAGATTCTGTTGGAGATTTGTTTGATAGTTATAAATACCAGATACAAGACAATGTCAGTTAAAGATTACTTGAGCAGATAGATGGTAGACTGAATGCACTGTGTGATGTTGATTGAATGGCCTGAAATTAGTAACTGGAAAACAATTAAAGAAGTGACTACAATCTGCAAATTCCAGGGTTGCCCACTGGCCCAGAAGATGGGATTGGTGCTACATGAGACACATCTTTGAGGGTTTCCCTGATTTTCACACAAGAAAGCTGAAGAAAGACTGTTTTGTGTATTTCTCTGGAAGCATACATGACTGTTTTGATGAAAAATAGTTTTTTGTTTTGTAATAATTTTCATATTGCCAGGATCTCAAACTATTTCTATTTAGAGTATCACCATTTCTGCAAGCACAACGTTAGGCTGTTAGAGCTGAGCTTCCTTAACATTTTGTCAGTAGATCTGAGCGAATGGGCTGCAGAGACAGGGGCTGCTGTCAGGAAAGGGCTCTGGCAGGGCTGTGAGAGCGACAGACATGGTACCAGATCTGTTATCCCTGCTGGAAAGAACACTGATTTACATGTGTGTTCAGAGCCATCTGGATTCATTGCACACATGGGGTAGAGCTGAGTTTCACTGCACAGGTGGCCAGAAGTGATGCACACATAGGAACACTGACCCCAGGTTTCAACCAAAAGAGCTAACAGGAGTCTGTTTTTTCCCTTTTATGTTCCACTCATTGAAACCAGTGTTAAGCAATGCACATTTCATATTGCTAATATGTAATATAGATTGCTAAGTGCTAATCTTCCTCAGCTTCTCTTTTCCTCCCTAAGTCAATGCTGAAAAGAAATAGGTTTGTTTACTAATTAAATGAGACACAAAATATAGATAAAGGGCCAGATGCTCAGCTAGGATAGTAGAGTTAGCTTATCAGAGTTCTCCCTGCATGGTGCTGTGGCTGTTACCTGTACTAATCTCTGTAGTGCTCATTTTCAATGTGCTTAGCACTGGAATCCCAGAGCATCTTGAAATTATTGGAAAGCTTGGTTGATTTTACTTCCTTTCTGGGGCTGGGACCAACTCCTAGATTGTGACAAGCAAAAATGTAAGGGAAGCTAGCACTGTGTTGTGTGGTTCTCTTCATCACAGAACAACTTACAGTTTGGGAAAGACTGACATAGCCAGGGACCACTGCAGAGGATGGAGATGTCCAGTCCCAAAAGATTTACATGACAGCCTTGACACCCATGGGAAACTTCCTTCTGTACAACATTTAGAGGCACAAGGTTCTTAAGCTCTGACACTGTGATTAATAGTGTTTTGCATCAAAATGCTGAACCTAGACAGGCTGAGTGTAAAATGGGTAGTTCACAGTGTAGTTATTGTACTATTTCTGCATTTGTGGTAAAGGAGCAACATTCAGAAGCCAGTGTGTGGGTCATGGCCCTATTTTGAAAGTTAATTCTGAATACTGTTTTTCTCAAAAGACAAATAAACTTATTAAACTCCCTTCCCTTCCCTTCCCTTCCCTTCCCTTCCCTTCCCTTCCCTTCCCTTCCCTTCCCTTCCCTTCCCTTCCCTTCCCTTCCCTTCCCTTCCCTTCCCTTCCCTTCCCTTCCCTTCCCTTCCCTTCCCTTCCCTTCCCTTCCCTTCCCTTCCCTTCCCTTCCCTTCCCTTCCCTTTTGGTTTTCACATGTCTGATTGCCAAGTGAGCCCCTGCTGAGGGCTTCATCACCCTGCACTTGCTCCCTGTTCTCAATCCAGGGATGGGGTTGCTTGTGACATGCCAGGATTTCCTGCCTGTGCACTAGGAAATACTGGAAATGTCTCTGATACCACTATGAGATAGCTTTTGAGAAATGGCGAGTTTTCTAGTTGGTACTGCTGAAACATCTCAAACCTCTTGCAATTCTTAGAGTGCAGCTTCAGCATCAACTCATTCTGAAATGGTTCCCATTAACCACTTGCCTCAGCTCCTGCCCTCAGTGCATTCCCTGCCTGCTCTCTACGCTGCTTCACAGCATTCCCATCCAGAGCACCTTTCAGGAGATGCACTTTGGGGACTGCTAAAGCCCTACTGCCTGTTATAGCTCCAGTTGAGAGCAGCAATAAATGTAAGGAAGGGAGAGAGGTGCACTGAGCATTCAGGCAGCTCCTGTTCTCTGCAGTTGCCTGTGGAGACACAGTGTGAGGAGGGAAGCTCGGCTCAGCGCTTCATCATGCTCAGGAAACAGCCCAAAAACACTCACCTTCTTGGACTGGTACAGCAAGGAGAACAGTGTGAAAGCACTGAAATACAGAAAAAAAAACAAAAAAAAACCCCAACAATTATCCAAGTATTTTGAATCTGAACACAAATTGACAATCCCAGTTTGAGTTAACTTTCAGAAATGTTTCTCCTTCTGATGTAGGCAGTTAATTAATTAATGACACCCTGTGGTGTTTGATGCCAAGGTTCCTTCCCCAGCAGCAGTGGAATTGATGTGCTCACCTGTCCCTCGCCCGCTCCTGGCCACTGGCCTGGCTCAGTGCTGCCAAAAGTGTGTCTTCACAGAAATATCCCAGTACTTCTTTGTCTGCTTCCCAAATATGTTCTGGAAAATGTTCTTATTAGAGGTAGTGTTTACAGAAGATCTAATAAAAGCAACTTAGACAAGGAACACAAACATTGCCAGTAACTTTGTGGGCTTTCAAAGCAGCAACAGGGAAGTACATAATGAGAAGTGACTACAAAGTTATAGCAGGAGCTGGGGTTTAAGCCATCCTCTGTCCCCCAAAGGCCTCTGAAATGGTTTCACTGGGATGAGTTTTTTTCAAACTTCTCAGATGCTTCAATTATATGAATTAGAAACATGCTGTATTTCCTGGAATGTCTTGAAGGCTTGCCAACTTATTAGCTCTCCTTTCGAGGAAACTCCACTGAAAGCAAAGCAAATTAATGCAGCTGAAAACCTCTTCTTTTCTGGAAAGTGGATGGTTTTCCAGACAATACAGCCATACCCTGGGCAGCAGGGATGTCCTGCAGTGCCATGGCTCTAGGGGTGCTCCCCAGATCCCAGGCAGATTCTTCCTTTCTCCAGCCCACAGCTGAGTCCCATGAGGTACCTTGCTGGTTGTGACCTTATTTTGTAAATTCAACTTCTCAGCTGCACCTTGGGCCTCCATGATCAGACTGCTGAAGGTGGCCATTCCCAGAACCATAGAGCAGGTAGGCATAGTGGGGGGGACAGGAAGTATTTAGACCATCACAGAGTGGTTTGAGCTGGAAGGGACCTTGAAGATCACCTAGTTCCAACTCCCTGCCATGCACAGGGATAATGCCCACCAGATCAGGTTGCTCCAAGCACCAATGAACCTAGCCTTGAACACTTCCAGAGACAGAGTATCCACAGTTTCCCTGAGCAACCTGTTCCAGTGCCTCACCACCCTCACAGTGAAGTGGTACTCCCCCTCATCTAATCTAAACCTAGCCTCTTTCAGTTTAAAGCCATTCCTCTTTGTCCTATCATTCCATGCCCTTATCAGAAGTTCCTTTCCAGCTCTCTTGTAGCACCTTTAGGTACTGGAAGGTACCATAAGGTCTTCCTGAAGCCTTCCTCAGGCTGAACAACCACAACTTCCTCAACCTCTGTTCACAGGAGGAGTGCTCCAGCCCCTCCAGCATGTTGAGCACATGCTCTGGAAAGATCTATGAATTCTACCTGAATTGTTGAGGGGGAAGAAGTGTGTCTGTGTGGGCTCTGTGCAGGGGTCCCTCTGAGAAGAGCTGAAGGATAGTGTCACTACCAATCCCCTCAGAGAGGCTGGTGGCACCCACAGGTCCCAGGAAGGTGACTTCACTCAGTATACCTTGATAAACCTTGTCCCGTCTTTTCACTGACAATTTAAAGCTGTTACATTATTCACTTCTTATCTAACAGAAGTGACATTTAATTCCAATGAGAGCTACACGCATGTATACCTATAGACTTTGTCCTTATATTTTCTTAATGCCAAAAGGGCTCCTCTTTTTTTGATAACAATATTGTATCTTTGAGGTGTGTTTCTTGTCACGTCATATTGTGATGAATCACACAGTGCCATGCCAGTCACCACAGAGAATCAGATATAAAACAAATTATTCTCCTGTAGGGGTTTAGGTTCACCAATTTGAGTTTCCCAGCCAATGCACCAAATAATGTTGTGGGTTTAGTGCTGGCTAAAATTACTAGTGCCCCTACTAGAATTATTTATTCATTTCCTGCTGTGAGATATGAATTAGGAGGAAGGCAAAGCAGGCTCAAAAGGTATAAAGGAAACTTTATTAACAGAACTAAAAGAATAGTAAGAATCAGTATAAAACCTTCATAAAATTTCTCCTCCTCTTCCCACAACCTCTTTTCTTTCCCAACTGACAACATCGAGACAAAACCTGGGATTTTCAATCAGCTACCACCTCTACAATAGTCTTTCATCAGTTCTTGTAGGGAGAGGAGTTTCTCTCGCCATGCCATGGAGACTTCTCCATAAGAAAAAGTTCTCCTGTGGTTTAATGTCACAGTGAATCAGCCACCTGAGAAAGGAAAATCTGTTTGCAGTGTCAAAGTCCCTCCCATGCCTTGCAGCTTTCCCAAAGCTGCTTCCATGGGCCATGTCAACTTATGGGGTACTATTTTAAGGATGAGCTGTTCTGGCATAAAAAAAAAAAAAAAAAAAAAAAGAAGTTCTTTTTATGTCTGAGAACAGAGGCTTTTCTTCTTCTATCCTTGGGGCAAAGTTTCTCATCTCTCTCTGGTCAAGTTTCTCATTAGATTACAGCTTTTCAGCATCCACATGCTCCAGCATGAGTGCTCTTTTCTCATGGGCTACAGGTGACTGCTGCATCCCCCCATGCACTTCATGAATTACAGGGGGGAAAAAAGTCTGATATATCAAACATGTATCTTCACCACAGCCTTACAAAGAGAATTTCAGCTCAAGAGCAAGGCTTCTCCTCAAAACCTTCCCAACTAGAATTTGACTCCTTCTTTACTGACCGCAGTGTCCCATGTTGTTTTTCCTTATGTGTCTTCACCTTTCCTTTTCCTGATTCGGGAGAGAATTCGTAGGTTCATTTGTTCTCAAGCTTTATCAACTGAAACAGTTTTTATAGAGTTTTGCAGCACTGAAAAGCTGATCTCATCCAGGCTGTGCATTGGGGAGATCGCTCTCCATGCCTCACTGCTGCTCACGGGGTCTCTGCCGACACCGTCGTGCCAGCTGGCTCAGCGCTTTTCTTCATGCCGAGCTCCGGAAACAAGAAAAGCTGCTGCTGCCATTTTTGTCCTTCTGTGCGCACCATGGCTGGCTAAAAGCGGCCAAACAAACAAAGTTCATTGCGAGCCACGCTGAGGCAGCAATGGCTGCGCAGCGTTGGTCACGCTGATTTTTCAGCCCCGCAGTCCCGGCCCCGTGGCCACTCCTGGACTGGGCTGGTGGCAGCCACTGCCAGCCCCCGGCCGCTCCTGGCCTCGGGGCCGCTCCCAGCGCCGATGCAGCCCCCGGCTGGCACGGCCCGGCAGTGCTGCAGGAAAAAGGACCGGCGGGCTCTGCCGAGAAGGGGCCCGGCCCCGCAGCGAAGGGGCCCCAGCCGCCCGTCAGGACGGGGCCCGGTGCACTCCCCGCTGAGGGGCTCGGCAGCCCGCCCACAGCCCCTCAGGGAGCAGAAAATCTCGGCCGGGCCCGTGGGGCCGGCCCAGCCCGGCCGCGCAGGGCCGGCCCGACCGGCACCCGGTTACCTCTTCCGAAGGCAAGAGAGATTTCCCGGGCTTGCCTGTCTTTAAAATGTGAATCTCACGGATGTGGACCCAGCTTTTAAATGGTTCAGTAGGTTGTCAATTTTTAGAGCTGGACAGCTATTGGTTTTTGCTAGGCACAGAGGAAGATCTTAGCTGCTTCTCTCTGAGAAATCATTCCCGTGTGTGGCTTTTTCCCTCCCCACTAAATGTCAATTTATGCAAAAGCAGCACAGCTCCAAAAAGGAACAAAACATTTATAAAACTAACCATTGGATGCTCCTTGTCTCAACTTTGCTAATATTGAGGTGCTGTTTCCCATCCAATACAGACAATGCAGTCTGCAGGCTTTACAACACAAATCACCTCCACGGAGTGACTTGCAAGTTTCAGATCTTTCCAATTTGAGTTTTTGAGACTTGCACTTCAAAGCCATAAGGGAAAATATATTGTATTATATTACCAATATGTGTAGCAGGCTGGAAAAGCTTCTCCTTAGGGATCTGAAAGCCATTATAATAAATTTGTGCTTCATAATAAAAAAATGTGTATTTTTAGAATACATCAAAACCCGAAGCACTTTTCTCTTTAGAGCTGGTTAGATGAGTGAGGGTTTCAGGTGTCTGAATCCAATGGCTTGAAAGCTCAACCATAAATCACAGAGATAAGACAAAAAGCACCCTGCTGTCCTCCAATTCCTGATGTGTAATCAGCTGCTTGGGAAAGTTAAATGGCATCTTAAAAGACAAAGAATCAAGTACTGGTTATGTTCTTAAATCTTAGTATGAAAAGGCAGATACCCAATCTACCTATTGCTTTCACAGAAATATCTTGGGCATATGTGAACAGGCAGGACTTGATGCAGGTCCTGTGTGACAGAGCTTGTGCATCTGGTCCTGCATTATTTCTGCAACATGCAGCTGCAAGAGACACGTGCAGACATAGCAAAGGAAACAAGACACCTGCCCTTGTACCGGGCAAAGTTGCACTGTGGATCTTGACACCTTGTGTTTAAATAATGGATAAAAGTGGTTGCTTTGTTACATGTAGATGCTGAAACTCCATCTCGACATACTGTTCCATGCATTGCTAAAGGAAAGTTGAACTCTGGACGTATCAAGGCTCAACATTTTTTAGAGTCTTCCGGTGCTGCTGCAGCATCTCCATTGTTCTCGCCCTCACAGTTCTGCTCTCGCTTGTCATCTCCCCTCTCTTTTGATCCTGTCCCTTCCTTTGCCTTTATCTTTCCTCTTTGTGCCCCTCCTACTCTTTTCACTGCTATCTTAAATTATTTCTCCTGCTAAATCTTCCTTCTATCATCAGGGGGTTCTTTCTTTCTCTAGAAATGCTTGATTCTACTAAGTGCAGACAAGGCTCCCCGTTGTCTCAGGACAAGAGGGGCTGAAGGACGCTGTGTTAGGCTGCAGAGGAAAACTGCCACGAGTGGAATGTGCTCCAGGAGCAGCAGAACGAACAAAAAGTCTGAGAAATTAATAACATATATGTATGCCAAGTTGGGTACTTGTTTGCTCCTGGAGAGGCCTTAAAACTTCTTAATTGCATTGCCTTGCCTGGGGTTTTGTGCTGTCACAGCTGTGGTAACTAGAAAAAAAAAAAAAACAACAATAAAAATAGGCAGGCAACTTCATGATGCTCAGCCCAAGAAACACAGAATGCAAGAGGAAATTTGGGAGAGATGATGCTGCTGAGCCTTTCAGGTGATTCTTTTCTGCAGACAAATGTAATAGCCTGTAAGGTGGATGGGAGGTGACAGCTACCAGTACTGACCTCTCCCACAGGGGGACTGTGGGGAGACTGCTGTTCCTCTGTGGTGAGCTGTGCAATGTCCCAGTTTCAAACAAAAATGCCAATATTTTAATATTTCTTTCTTACATAAGAAATAAAAACTTAATCCGTCTATCTACATTTTCTTCTGGGTTTCCAGACAATATTAAGTTTGGAAATTCTGAAATTATTTATGTTCTTCTATCACCAGCCAGCCACTGATACTTTTCAGTGCCAGAGAGGAGCGGCTGTGGGGGAATTCCTTCACCCTGCTGCAGTCCTAGAGTCCACTGTGCAGGTTAGAAATGAGTCTGTGCTGCTGGAAGTCAGTCCACATAATTTTAAAAGCTGATGTTAACATTTTTTCCATTGAAGAGGAAAAAGTAATAAAGTATTCCTTTCAATCTGAATTCCCATGTAGATACAAATAAATGCACAACTGAAAAAAAAACAAAAATGCTTTAGCTGTATGAAATGGGAAATATTTCAATTGTACTCAAATTTCCTCATTGGAAAAAAGAGGAAACAGCAACAACAACAACAAAAATAAACAAGAAAATCTGGGAATGTACTTTTCAACTACATATCCCTAATGGAAGAAAATTCTTGCCCACCTCTGAGTTACTTTTCAAATTGAACCACTACTGGGCCAAAGTCCACAACCTTGAAATGAATTCTCACACATGGAAAGGTGAATCAAAATTTTTCCACTCTTTCTCCTCTGAATAAAATATACATTCTTTAAAGTGCATTTTTTCTAGAAGCTGAAAAACAAGAACATCTAAAAAACAAAGTAAAACATTTCATCCGTCACTTCCATCATTAGAATAAGAAAAAGCTGCACAATTTTGATGTTAATGTTGTTCAGTGAGCTACCACACGTTATCCAACAAATCTCTTAAGTGCAGTAGAGAAACCATAGAGAATGAGTTAAAAGAAAGAAAACTTAGCATATAAGTTTTTTTCACTCTACTTTGGTTATTTCTGTTTAGCAAAAATTCTGTGGTAACAGCTCAGGATTACAGCACATTGCTTCATCACCACCACAAAGGGCTTGTCAGCCTCAAGTGTTTTACTCCAAGGTAACTGATGGCTAAAGGACTCAAGTTATGTAATGGATTTGCAGACAGCATTGCAAGTAGATGCTTTGCTTTGTTCCACCTAATGATGTTTTGTACAGCCTGTCTTAATTAGGACAGATGGAGAGCTTTCTGCATCAGTGCTACCCACTTGAACAGGGTATAACAATGCACAAGACAGGCAGAGATAAGGATTAGTACATTTGCCTTTGTGTAAAAAGAGAAAGAGAACAGAGATTTGACATCTGAAATTTATAGAATTTTCATTAAGCTTTCTATCCAAGTTGCCCATCTTGACTTGGTCAACCTAAAGATTCCTTTCTTTTTTTTCTTTTTTCTTTTTTTCTTTTTTTTTTTTTTTTTTTTCTTTTCCAAGAAGGACAGAGCAGTAGCCTATTTTACTCAGCTAAGTAACATACTACATTTCCAGCCTCTTGGCTGTGACAGTATTTTGTCTTATACTAATCAGACAGTGTTAGCAAAATTGTTGGAAGTGAAGAGGGGGAGAGAAGGATGAAGGCAAGGTCATCTTTCTTCCCATCATCTTCCCATGGATAAAAAAGCCAAAGACTTTTCCTCTTGTTTTTCCCACTCACTTCCAGAAATCTTAGGTCCTGTGTCTGCAAAACAAAAAAAAATGTGCAGCAAATCAAGGGAGTGCCATATAACACTGGGACTGATTCTCACATAGAAAAAACTCCCTTTCCATCACTTTTGAGGATATGTTTTCTACACTGCAAAAACACTTCATGCTAACCTTTCTGTGAATCAGTGTCAGGACTGTGGTGTTTAATTGATTATGATGCTGGGGGGTCTGAAAGGAAAATGGTTATACTATAAAAAAAGCGCATCTCCTTCAACGTGTTAAAATCTAATGAGATTTTCCACTTGTTTGTGCAAAACTGGCTCAGGGCATCTTTTGTAGAGTCCTCCCCACACTGAGGAGCTGAAGAAGAAAAACAATTAAAGCTGCTTAGTTATTGTTTCTTGCTTTGAAGGTCAAGCCCCATTATTAGATTTTTCTGATGCTCTGTATGGCTATAGGATGTGGTTTTTTCTCATGTAGAGGTTCTGAAGCAGCTGGTAGGATTCTGACTAGGTAACTGTAAACAGCTACACTGCCACTGACAATTCCTTACTCAGTACATGACTATCTTTTGTGCAGCAGTCACATCAGGTTCCTGTGTTCCTCCAATTTTACTAAAGAAATTAATCTTCTTAAAAGCAAACTCCCATCCCCCCACCCCAATAAACCCTTCCTCTCATCCCCTCTCAGATAATTTCTTGTTTACCAAGTAAAACAGGAGCTTCAGCCTGGGTTTTCATGCCACCACTGGTAACAGGAGAAAAAGCCTAAAATGAGAAAGGAAATGTGATTAAAATGGAGACAAAATAAGTAGGGATGGGGGGAAATGAACTGGCAGACTATAGAATAAATTGTGGCAATGCTGACCAGAAGGTAAAATCTGTTCCCTCCAGTAATCTTCATTTAAAAATTTCACTCTCCTGATTAAAACTTTGTAAATAGTAATTATTATCACAAAGATATTCATAAACAGATGTTTTTAAAAATGCAAATTAGTCCACAATTCAGAAAATATGCAGTTTGTGTGCCACAGGGAATTTAATCTTTGAAAGTAGAAAAATGCATCAGGCCCTATTTCCAGCAGAACACCATAATTCAGGTCTGGAAGCAGTGCTTTTTTTCCCCTCTACTTGTTAAATATGGTAATGAGTGAAAAACCCATTATTTACTCAAGACTACTGCTTTCATATTGCATTTGTATTCATAAAAATACTATAGAATATATCTAATTCCAAGCAGCTTTATTAGTTTAGCATAAAACTGAGTCATACTTATATAAACAGAAGTAAAAATAATTTCCATTAAGATATGTAAGTATCTACAGATAATTCCAAAGGTACATACTATTTTTTCTGTTTTTCCCTGGAAAGGGAACATTTGTTCAAATCAAATGCATTTCTGGTAAGATCAGCTTTCCTGATTTGTTTGTGAAATACAACATGGATTATTGTTTATGTAAGGGTAATTGGCTGTGGAGTCTCTTCTATTTCATATCATGATACCACTAGAAATTATGAAATACTATGGATTCTAAAATGAGTATGGTCACTTAATTTTAATTTAATTTAAAACAAAGCAATTACTGTTTTATTACCAGGTATTCTGAATCAATATATTGTCTTGCAACTTGCAGTCACATCCAGAATAAATCTATAATATTACAAGTAATCAGAAGTGAACAGCAACAGAGCAGAACAGATATTCAACAGGATTCCTTGGATACAGTTTGTACAAGTTATACAATCAGATTGGCTAGCAGTGAAAATAGAGGCCAGCTATTGGTCTTCCAGTTGCCTCAAAATATCCAACTTGCCCAGGGATATACAGAATTGATGGAGTTTCTGGAAGCAGTAGATTATAATTCTTACCTTATTTTCAACAGCTAGAGTTGGTCCCTTTGACATCAAAGGAACTAACAAACCACAAAGTGTGCACTGGATTTGACCCAAGAGACACACATGCACTTTTATATATGAGGTAAAATTTTATTTGTGGTGGTAAGCCTCCTGGCTTTCTTACTGGTTTGGATTTTTCTGCCTGTATCTTTCTTTTCAGCAATTCTTTGAATAAACACTATATGGTTCTCATTTCTTCCCGACTGGAAAAACAGTCTGCTTCTCAAAAGGAAAAAATAACAAATTCACAGAGGTTTAGTAATAAGTAAAATATACAACATAAATAATGAGTAAGCAAAAAAAAAAAAAGTGATCACTGCTACAAGTGTCAAAACCAGAAAAGTAGATGAGAGCTGCTTTTTTTGCACTGAAATTTCCACAATGCTATATTTGCTCCTTTAATTGAAGTTTTATACATTAGCATTTATACAGATGATTTTTATAATGCTTAATATTAATAAAGGATTACACAACTTAAAGCCCCAAATTATAATAACTACAAAATTAAACCTCCTCAACCTCTCTGAACAGCAAGAAACTGCCATGTCCTCTGTGAAACCTGAAGGAGGGGATACCAGGATGTGTAGGGATGCTTCTCTTTATTCAAAATGACAGCATGCTTAGATTAGGTATTACAAATAAATTCTTCCCCATGAGGGTGCCAAGGTACTAGCACAGGTTTCCCAGAGAAGCTGTGGCTGCCCCATGCCTGGAAGTGTTCAAGGCCAGGTTGGATGCAGCTTGGAGCAGCCTGGGATAGTGGAAGGTGTCCCTGCCCACGGCAGGTGGTAGAACAGGATGAGATTTAAAGCCCCTTCAAACCCAAATAATTCTGCAATATGATTCTAGGACAAAAAGAAATTTCTTCAAGTTGGACCAGGGGAGGTTTAGATTAGATATCAGGAAAAGCTTCTTCATCAAAAGGGTTGTCAAGTATTGAACAGGTTGCCCAGGCCAGTGGTGCAGTCACCCTCCCCAGAGAGATTTAGATGTGTAGATGCAGCATTTGGGGACATGTTTTAGTCATGGGTTTGGCAGTGCTGGGTTAACACTTGGACTCTATTATCTTATAAGTCTTTTCCAACAGAAATTCTATAATTTCACACACACACTCCCAGCCCATGAGTAGCACTGCAAGAGGTGTTTTACAGCTTGTCCTATTCACTAGAGAAGGGTTTACATTTCAGCCCTAAGCAAACAGACTGCTTTATGCTACTTAAACCTGTACAGGGCCAGCCCAGTAACAAGTTGCACCACACAATTCTCTAGGGATTAACCCTATGTGGTATTTCAGATATTTTCAATTATTAATGTAATATAACTATAGTTATGGGCCTATAATATAGGCCTATATTTCTTCATACAGAACAATGTTCCACTTCCCACCTTACACTGAAATTTCTCCTTGTCTGTCATAACACTGAGGATTAAACAGATGATCTCAATTTTGTGACAGTGGGAGACATGGAGAGCAGTCCCAGTGAGCACAGGACTAAATTACCCTGCCAAAGCACAAAATTATAGCTTCTAAGATGAATTAGATAATACTAAAGTGAATTTGGTCTGAATTTGGTTCCCCTACTCCTCCTGCAAGTAGACAGTGAGTTCCAGCAAGGCAAAAGTCTGTGTCTTACAAGGAACAGCTTGCCTGAGCTTACCTCCACAATTTCCTGTCAGCTAGAAAAGATCCCCTCTGACACTGAGGAGTTAATTTATCCAGAACGCAAAGTGCAATCTGAATTTATTCATGATCATCTCAACAATAGTCACACCCATATTCCAAGTACCCATCTGCCATCTCTCTCCATCCCTGATGAGGATTCACCTTCCTTCCACACTCATGTCACCCGTCCCCAGACAATCCACTTCTGGGGTGTAAGGAACCAATTTATTCGTCTCAGCCCTGGTTGTCAGAGGCCTGTGGGGGAGGGGTTGCACATGTGCCATGTCCAGGAGGCACCTGGGAGAAGATGAAGGAAAGCCTTGTCTCTGGAGGGACTGCTTGGAATGAGTTCACATCTCGGATGGGACAGGCAGTCAGCAGGGCACACCAGGGACTGTGCCCCAGAGACACTCTGCAATCAGATGGCAAAAGGTCTCTACCAATGGACGGCAGTGGGACATTGGACTGGGGCAATGGTGTCCTGTCAGCAAGCAGGCTTTGGGAGGAGCCAGGAGCATAAAAAGTAATTGCATCAAAAGCCTCGGGGGCTTTTCGAAACTTTTTTGAGTTTTGTTGGGTTGGGGCTGTGCCTTTGATTTTGTGGCTTTGGTGATTTGAGGGCTCTTTGAGACTTGCTTGTTGAAACTTGCTTTTCAACAAGGGGCTTGAGGGGCTTTTTGAGCCTTACACTTTTGCCCTGGCCCCAGCCTGCATTTTGTCTCCCCTGCCTTCGCTGGCTCTTGCTCGCCTTTGTGTCGGCCTGCCTCCCTGTGTCCCTGACCAGCACCCTGCCTGTTTCTTCTCTGTGCCCCTGCCTGAGCCACCTGTGTCCAGCCCTGGCTGCCTCCCAGCCTGCCCACCACCGTGATCCTCCCCAGGACCCTGTCCAGGCTCCCGGCCCTCCTGCCCGAACAACCTCACCTCATGTCCAGCCCGCCAGGCTCTGGCCCTGGCAGGCAGCACACACAGCCCTGCCTTCGGACGCGGACAGCGCTCCCTTACCTCCGCTGGGAGCGCCCTGTTTGGGGTAACTCCTTTTTAATTTGTTTTTTTCTTTTTCTTTATTGATAAACTGTTCTCAGATGCAGCGTTTATTTCATTTGACTTTATTTCGTTCCTGACCAATTATTTTTAAAAGACTCCTCCCAGTTCTCCATAGTGGAATGCAAAATGGGGTTAACGTGTGGAGAGGGTTTGCCACTAGCGCAAGGAAAGTTGGCTTTCCTTCTTTAAACCAAGCTCCTAGGAACAGGTGGCAGCCTTTTCTATGTATGTTTATACCTTACATTTAGATCCATCATTGCATGTCATTTACTGATGCTGTGTAAAATCACAAAGCCAGTACCTTGAAGATGAAAAAGCACAGATACAGCAAATCCCTCCAGCACTCAGCTCCTTGAAAATAAACTTCTCATACGGGCTGTTAGTTTCATCCCGAAGTTTGTCACTGCAGCTGTTGGAAGACTTGACTTTCCAAACACTGTTTGGATAGCACTTGTTCTATACAGCATCTCAAGACAAAAGATTTTTGTGGACGCCCAAGTTGTCAGTAAGTACTAAATAAGTCTGTGGGTGTTTTAAATGTGTGATATTGTGCTCAGGTCCATCTCTCTTTCCAGAATTCCTGATCAAGGGGAATAAAGCAATTCTGTCTCATCTGAATTCTACGAGGACATTGGAAAACTCTGGGCCACTAAGAAAAAACTACATCCTTGTGATGGTAGCCTCATGTTAATGCAGTCACAGATTAACTCACCTCCTGAATATAGCAGGGAGTAAAAACTGAGCTAAAAAACTGCATTTCTAGGAAGATTCAAATGCTAGTGCATGAATATCAGTAGCGCTTGTGTCCACAGGGATTTTATAGAGTGGTTTTGAAAAAATCTGCATCAGAAAATACCACATTCTTCAATGAGCACAGGAAGTCTGCAAAGCTTTTTGTGTAAAAGGCAAGGTCAAAACTCATTAGAGCTCACATCAGGCATTTGATGGGCTTTAGAAGTTGCCTTACTGTCTTGAAGTGAAAAATAACTGGTAGGAATTGGTTTATATTTTTAAATGTCCTGGATTCTCCTTCTCTAGCAAGGAAGCAAAATTGCTCCATGCCAGACACTTATTCCCCTGATAATTCTTCCCCTATTGTTTTAAAATTATGAATTTTGACAAGGGCAGTAAAGATTGCCATTAAACTCTGCTTGAGAGCTGCAACGGAGCACAGGGAAGAAAGTAAAAATAGTGAGGACCTGGGCCATATTTTCCTCCACTTTACAGAGCAAAAGAAGAAATTAGTGGCAGGAACATTCAGGCCTTTTCCATCTCAAGGTCAGGGTTTACACTGTGACCCGGGGGACCTGCATTTTTGAGTGGCCCTGGTCACTGAACCAAGTTTCACAAGGAAAGATCCCTGTTCATGGCTTTCTTTGGAAGCAAGAACAAAACAGGGACTCCTCCAGACTGCTCCTTTGATTACAGAGAAATCATAGATTTGCTCCCAAATAATGTGACTTGCAAATACTAAAATATTCTTTTGAAAAGAGTAAAATATTCTGAGATTAAGCCTGTGATCTAAAATTCTCAATGTACACAGGCCCAGATTAAATTTTCCATTTTAATTTCAAGAGCTGTCAGCAAAACTACAATACCAGAAAAATATGCTTGATACAAGAAAGAAGAAAACAAATAAAAAATTATTAATAAAAGAAAACCAAAACATTAATAAAACATTTCCAATATGTCTTTACTTTTATCTGATTTAGCACATCACTGAAAATCCTAAAACCCTTGAATTTTAATTTGGAAGTTTGACTGATTTTTTTCTGTATTCAGCAGTGTCAGTACACAAACTGTGTTTGTGTACTTTGTTAAATTCATGTAAAACTTTAAATTTGTTTCAAAGGAACTCTGAATGTGATCTAAATAATTGAGCAAGAGAATCTTGTTAAATATTTAGAAAACATATATTGGCATTTTTATATTTTACAGTACCAACCTATTAAAATTTATGGTAAGGAAGATTCTATTAAGCTTCTGAGACACTAAGTACTAAATAATCCCTGAAGAGAGGAGGGAATGTAAGTATTTCCTTGTTACTGACTGTTCACAGAGTTTTCAAGCAAACAACACTACAATCCAATCTGCATTTAAAACAGTTGACACTATGGTTGGGTGCAATGAAAATAATATTATCTAAAAAATTACTCATCTACCAAGACCTCTGGGGTCTGCAAATACAAAGACTCTGCACGTATACAGTGGTAAGTTATACCACATAAGTGTTTCCATCTTGGACTCATCCACTGCAGCTTCAGGCAGTGCTTTGCCTGAAGTCCTATGCTGCATGGGTACGAGGGGAGGAAAAAATAAAGGATAGCTGAAAACCCAGTGGCAGGCCTATGCCACAGAAGTAGTGGTAAAGAAAGAGGAAATATCTGAAGACACTCATGGTGTGGAACATCTCACATTTACACAACAGAGAGCACTCATGGATTATTTAAATGGCTCTTGGATCACACCATTAATATTTTGAGACTCAGAATGGAGAAGCCAAACAGGACTTCATCAGCAAGTCAAGCTGAGGTCTTCTGAGTTTGACTCCAAAAATATGAGGTGATAATCAGCAGACTCCTTGATTGACAGTGTTTGCACCAAACAATCTTTCATGGTAATGTCACGAACCTCTGCTCAGCTACTGCGGCATCTAGACAACGTACACATAAGTGAATCTATACATGCATAGACATGGTGAGCAAAGTGAGGTTTTCTCCTACATGACTATATGTACTTTTTAATAGCTTGAAACAGACAACTGAGAATAGAAATTTAGTTGCTTTTACAAATTATTTATAATAAAAGAACATGAGATTAGGAAAAGAAGAGCATGTTGTACCACATTAAAGGAAAGCAAATGTTGCATATACCATATTCCTGGTCAGAAGAGAAAAAAAAAGTTACTTCTGGGCTGTGCAGATTAACTGTGTCAGCACAGCACATACTCATCCCGAGTTTTCTGTATTGATTTTAGAGACAGAATCTGTCAGACATCTAATACAAAGCTACTCAAGGCAAGAGCAAGGTGAACGATCACTACCTCTACAACTCTGCCATCAAAAGCAGTCAAAGCCTTGGAATTCTGAAATTATTTTTTAAATGGCTTCCTTGACAATTTTCTGTTTGACTAGCAATAGCACTGACACATTTTTTTAGTTACTTTTCTGATTTGTTTACTAAAAAATGCTGCAGCAGAGATGCTGCTTCAGGATGAAAACAATCTCAAGATGCCTGGAAAATGTTTTGCAACACTGACAAGTGATACCAAATAAGACGTTGTGTCAAACAGCATTAAACAGCTTTGGGAGGGTCACTCCTTGACTTTAGGTTTTTGACATTGTCTCAGTGCTCATTTACACTCTGCTGTCATTAGAACGCTATAAAAAGTCTTTGTAACTAAAGGTATTTTATTTCATTATTTTGTATTCTGCAGCTATTCCACAAAAGCTGCTGGGACCACAATTCCTGTATAGCATCCAGCTAGATTCCAGATGTCACAAGGTTATTTATAATTTTATATAACAGTCAATTCAATGATGAAGTGAGAAGAAATGACTCAGATTCACTGACTTTTACTGACCAGAATATGCATTCCACATTTGTATTTGGTGAATCTTGACTTCTAGTCCCCCTTTGAATTTGCCTGAAGTTTGTTAAATTAAATACAAAATTAGGAAACAAAATCTAGTCCCAAATTTTTATTAATTTATAACACATTAACTGTCATTATCCATAAATCAAACAACACCCTTTATGTTCTCAAATTAGAACTTGTGCAAGCATTTTCTACACAGCAGTGACACTAATTTCACATTGGCATATCTGTGTTCCTTAGTATTCTGTCTGATGTACTCAGAATGCTCTTCCTAGAAACATGCAAGAGAAAAAAAAACCCTAAATATCAAGTATAACATGACATGTGCAAAACAGGAGGAAAAGTCTTACTACATGACCAGGAAAACTTGGGGTTTTTTTTTCCATTAGTTCAAGGTATCAGTTATCTGAAAAGTCACGGACTTCATTCATTCTACCACTAATTCAATCGTTAGATATCTTTAACTTAAATATTAAAACTTCCAGTATGATTAAAAATGTTTTTATTGGAACTTCAGAAGAAAAATCTTTAAAATCAGGTTGTGTCCTATTTTGCTACAGAGTAAGAAAAAGTCTTCTTTAGGTATATCTCGACTTCTATGTCTTCATGCCTGCAGCCTAGGTTAAGGATGGGCTTGTTCTTTAAGCCATGATGGAGCTCAGGGTTTGGGGCAACCTCATGGTGGCAGACTTTGGGCAGACTGCTCTAAGACAAAGCTGTGTTCATGTGGCAGCACAGACTGGGCAATAATACCCTGCACCCCACCCCAGACTGGGGCCCCTTATGGTCACCTGTGCTCATGACTGATAGATACTTATAAGAAAATGCAATTAAATCTGAATACAACTGTATTAATTACTTCTACATAAAACATGGAGGCTTTGTACACCCACTTAGCTCTTCAGCTAAAAGTGGAAGTTAATAATGGCCATAAGAAACAGCATTATACGCAACTTTCCTCCAAAGCTCTGAGAAGATATTTTCTCTTCTATACTCTTTAAATATAGATGAGTGGTTTTTCAAAAATGGTAGAATTATTCAGTTCTTTGTTATTGATAAAATACTCAAAAAGGTCACAGATGCAGCACTTTATAGATGATATATATTCCCAACAGGAAAATACACTGAAAAAAAGCTACTCTGACCTTTTATCCATTGCAAAATGACTTCCCAGGCAGTAACAGCCCCATTTTGTTTGGCTGGTTTTTTTGTTTGTTCTCCCATAAACTTCAAAGATGTATTTTATAAGTCATTCCAGGAAAAAAAAAATAAAACAACTCAGCAGCATTGCTAGTAAAATTCAGAAAGATATTACAGATAATTGCAGAAAAGAAAGCAAAGCACTGTGCATGGAGAGAATCAGTGAAATCAAGATGTCTTTCACAAAATTATTGCTGTATTATTTGTACCCCTTATGTTCGTCCCTCCTTTGCTGTGTAGTCAAACCATACCTATTCAAACTATTTCTATATATTTACATTAATATATTTATCACATCATATGCCTGCACCCCAACCATACAGGTGCAGCTATCTATTATTTGCACAGAAACAGAAGAAATGTAATATTAAGACAAAATCTTATAATTTGTAAGCCAGACTCAGAACCCGTAAGACATTTAAAGCATATTTTCTCTGGCTTGAGTGTGACAGTGGGTGAAGGCATTGCACACAAGTGCTGACAGTGCTGGTTTATTATACCACACTGTCAGGAGTGCTACATGCTCAGTACATTTTACAATAAAAACTTGGAGGTACTGAGGAGCCCCTTAAAATGTTAATGATGCCATCTTTTGTACTAGACAAGTAAGCTTCAATCCAACTCCGCATGCTCTAAGATGAGGAAAATACTGTTAGCATTAGTCAAGAAACTTACAAAATTAGTTAAAATAGTTTTCCCTTGGGAAGCAAGCCTAAGGGAAGCTATGCTCCAGCATATGTGGACACTCCAAGTATGAAAGCTACAAATGTCATTACAGAATACCACATCTAAAGCCCAGGAGGGGTTACTGCTCTACAAGAACAGAAACCCAGAGCAGATAATTTCACTCTGACCTTCAGTGGCTACAAGCAGAGCTTACAGCATACACTCCTGGGTGCGGGGAGTTGGTGTGGAAGGAAAAGATCTCAATCAGCTCACAAGTTCATGGTCCATTTCCATTGACAGGACAATCTTCTGTCAAGTGCTTGCTAATTACTACCAGGAGTCAAGGGGCAGGCCATGGTTTGCCATGAAAGGATAATCCTAGCACCTTGACTGAGTGTTAGGCAAAACCCAAAATCTTCTTCACACACCAAGAGAGCACAGTGTGGGTACAATCCAGTTTCCAGCACTTTCTGGCATGGAATGACAGCTCAGTTCCAGTTTCTCCCTTTGCTTCCTGCACAACACGGGATGGGGGTGGATGGTGTTTTTCATACCAGTTTGGGCCCTAAGGGAGTCTGTGGCATCACAGCTTATAAACACCAAGTTGAACACAAGACAGCAATTTCCCCAGAGGCCTTAGAGAATGAGACAGGCTTTGGATGCAGTGATTTTTGCTTACTTCATTACAATGGAAACATCTTTTAATACATATCCTTTGGGTCCTATATCCCTGTAACAGCTTTATCTCTTAAACAGAATTAAGTGCTCAGTCTTACCAAGCAATCACATACAAATTAAGAAGACCTAATAATCATTATTTTTGACTGACTGGCAAGGGTGATATGGCTGATCTATTCATTATTAGTTACAGCTTAGATAGGTCTTCACCAGAAATACTGGTTCCACAGAGTCTGTTGTGATATAAATACATTTTTAAATTAACTCAGGATCTCATACTAAGTCTTTTACTCACATATACCAATCAAATCACCTGAATGTCTTTGCTGACTGGAAGTGCCCTATGCACTTTAGCAAAGGCTACATATATAAGTGAGAGAGTACAGATCTAGACTTCCTTTCTCATGTTTTATTTACACAGACTTGTGATTATTTGATATTAAATGTATTGTTAGCACATTTTTTTATAGCTGTTAAATTTATAAATTATTTGTATAAAGGATGTTATAGCATCCTCTTCTGGATGGAGCTCATGGAACAACATCCAAGAGCTTCTGGACTTCTGGGATTGCTGTCAATGAAATCTAGGGTTTATTTGGGTTATCCATGAGTGAATTCCCTCCTTGTCAATGAGCAGATTCACCTAGAAGACATTTGTGCATTCTTCAAGCTTCACTTTTAATTCTCCACTTGAAGGGCAGCAGTGCAAGGCATCCACAAGAAAAAAAATACAGAAACAAATCAACCAAACAACCAACCAAAAATCCCAAAAACAAAACAATAAACAAACAAAAAAAATCCTGCAAACGGCAAAAATAAGGAAGAGACTGAAAAAAAAATTGAATCTTAGAGAAATCTAAGCCTCCTGACCCACTGGATTGAGGAATAGAAATAAGCAAACCAGCTGGCTGTAGCAGAAAAGTTTCTTTAATTTGTAATCTAATCTCACCCCAAGCAGCTATAAAATGATTTTTTAGTGAGACTGTGGGGTAATGTATATTGACATAACCCTAAAAAAAAGCTGAGAACCCATCAAAGGCTCTAAATATCAGTATATCAATACAAGGCATTTGTTAATGAGACCAGGGCTTGCACACAGTTTGAGAAGGAGCTGATGGAGAGTTTCCCAGTCCCAAAACACCTTGCCAACGTGCAAAGCAGAGCCATGCAGTGCTGTAGCCTGGCTTACAGCACTAACACTGGCAGAGCAAGTCTGCCATCCACCCGTGCCATGCCCTGTGCCAAGGCTGGGAGTACAGGAGCTCTGGGCAGGTTTCTGCCAGGCTCTTGCACATCACTGCACTTGACATGCTCAGCTCTCTTGCTGCACTAGCACTTCTTGCCTCTTGAGGTTATCCAAGGCTGGGAATCCCCCTCTTGTTTGCAAAATCTTCTAGCGAGAAAATGGTCAAACAAAGAGGAACAGGTTTGGATCCTAGAAACCCAAAACTATTGTGGAGCAGTTTACTTGGCATACATGTGAAAGCATCCTGCCTTACTTATGGTCTGAGAGGAAGGTACTGAAACCATTTTTGTACCTCTTCATGGCATGTGTATTGATTATGATGGAAGAGAACACATTTTCACAGATGCTCAAAACCTTGAGAAAATTCAGCCCAGAGCTACACTTTCTGTTTTTGGGCATAGAATGTGGGGAGGATCATGGCAGCAGGAGGGACAGAGCATCAGGGTCTGCAGGCACACCACTATCTCAGAGGGAGCAGGGGCAGGGAAGTTTGAGATCTCCTCTATGACAATAGAGAACAATGCTGATATTGCTCTGTTTAAGTTATTGTCAGATCTGTTGAGCAATAAGTCACTATTTAACATTTCCCTCACCTTCAGAGTCCCTGTAGCAGCCAGTGCCCAGACTCCTCCTTCAGGCACAGGCAGGAAGGTGGACTGTGTGGAACAGCCAAACCCACATCAATCCATATCGATGTTGATAGTTTCAATAATAGATTATAGCCGAATATAGATATTAGCCATTATATGCCAAATAAAGCATGGCAAGTTGTCAAGAAATCTTGGAGTTTGCACAGCTGCAGTTTTACCTGATTCACTTCTCTGCATATCAGATTTTTGGATCAAGACTCATAATGTTTGACAATGCTATCTCCATGGCCCTCTGAGCACTTGACTGCACCCAACACTGAAATAATGTAAAGCAAAGCTACCACTTTTTACAAAGAATCAAGGTTAGTAAACTTGCAGAAAGACTTTGGTGAGTTGAAGGCACTTGAGCTGAAAAAATAAAAAGGGAGGCGAATGTTCTCGTGCTACTCTGCAAATTACTGAAGAGGTTCATTTGATAGTGTTACCTGCAGACAATGAGCTAATGCCAACAGCAACCAGTCTGAATGTAAATACTCTTTGTCCTCCCACCATCACTGAGGAGCCAAACATTTGGAATCCTTAGCCAGGGGAGCAGTTATTGTAGGTACAATCATAAATTATAATTGGAAGCTACAATACAGTCATCTTAGATGAGGAATCAGTACTTTTGAAAACAGGAAGGAGAGGGGATACATCTGTCTCTGTACACTTCATTGAAGTATGATTCAAAGTGCAATGTTGGTGGTTTAACATAAATGCAACACATTTTTATAATCCTTATCAAACATTCACTGACTAGATCAGCATAAAGCACAGCTTATTAAAATGGATAAGAGGGGATTATATGATTCCCATTGTGAAGGAAAAAAAAAGTATTTAAATTACAGAGGTTCTTTAATCTGTTGCTCAGAAGGTACCATGCACGTTGCTGATGGAACAATGTGTGTGCATCCAACTTTTAATCACACAGGTCCTGACAAAGATAATAGTGAAATGATTCCTTCCAGTGCACAGGATAAGCTGTTAACAATATAATCCTGATTGCATGTCAAACTTTGATGATTTTGGTTTGGTTACTGAATAAGTATTTAATTACACTTTGCAAGTTATAACAACAAGGATGAGATTTCAGAGTCTAAACCTTCATTCTAAAGTCTTGTATATCTATTTTGGGCATAAATAGTGTTTTCTAACAAAATTTTATATTATTTCTGAGATTTAGCGAGCAAATCAAACAAAATTTGAGCATCACAAGTAAAGACCATATTTTTCAGCAAAACCATATCCCAAATAAAAACATCTCTGATAAAAGAAATAGAATATTCAACAAGACCTCAATTTTTTTAAAAAAAAATTCAGATCACAGTTGATAATATTGACTTCATTTAGTGAGACTATTATAACTTTAAAAATTGTCAAAGTTTAGATTTCTTCAGCTGTGCCATTTTTAAAGTAACATCTAGAAAAAAGCTAAAAGAAAGGGGAAGGGACATGTCTCTTGTTGAAAAATATTGAGGAACCTGTGTCACCGGATTTCTCAACAAACTAAGCAGCGACGACATCTTGAGACAATCACATAGGACATGAGACAGTACCTATGGCTTTAAAGAAGCTCAGAAGTTGAATAGATTCCCATATTAGAGTTTCTTCAGGCTTTGTTTTCAATAAAAGTTTATTTTGTCACAGGTTAACTCAGGCTATGAGCTGACAGACACCTGAGATATATGCAAGATGAGGACATACCAAAAAACCTCAAAGTTTATTTATTTGTTTCTGCAAAAGAAGTCACAGATTAAAAAAAAGTCCTTAACATTTGTAGCCTAGATGACTGTGACATCCTAATCATCTATCAATGACAAGCATATTTCTCAAATCTCATCTACTGAATAAGAACAGTAACTGTACTGATGTGGTGAATTAGCATTCTGTATGAATTCACTGACATATGGTTACAATGTTTTGCAATCAAATCAGAAGCTTCTTTACAATATATGGTTTAATTCAGAGAAGAAAAGGTTGGAGGACTTTACAACTCTCATAGTTTTTTCAGGTCAGTGATAAGTTCTCGTCTAACTTGGAAGCAACCTTCTAAGATTTGTATTCTGATTTGTATTTTCCAAATTATACCTAGGGGAAGTGGTTTTGCTAAAATTGCAAGTGGATTCAGAAAGAAGCTGGGGACACCACAGTAAAGAAAATCTAAGAACATGAGAATGTTCCTGCATAAAGGGAGTTTTACTAGTTGTACATACATATTTGTACTTTCACATTGGTTCTGAAAATAGGCCGATGCCTTCAGCAGTTATACTTGCACTTAAATACCCTTTGATCACTCAGAATTTGTCTTGTGGCTGGGAGCAAATTAGAAGAGAGTGCTTTCAATTTACATCATTCAGGCAGGAATTAAAAAATAAATACTGTAATAATGAATCCTAATAAAATTATACCTTCCTTAAAATGAGGTCATAGCAACATGTTATCATCAGATGGATTCAATTTTGTATTAAACCTAGGAAAACAGAAGAGCTCAGCACAAAAAATTATTCCTTTCCAAGAGCCATTGGTGTTGATAGAAGTTTATATGCTGTTGGCAGAATCCGTTCAGTAGTGTTCTGCTCAAGCCCAAGGGCAGAACAAACATGAGTAAATCATTAGTGAAACCAACTGCTCCACCTGCCACAAGTCTATGCAAACAGATAAGGAAACTGGGTTAGCAGCTGGAAAGTTCCATCAGAAATATTAACACCTGGAGTGCAGTCACTGGCAGGGCCAACTCTTCTGACCAGAGGGATGTGCAGTGGTCCTGATGTACTTCTGACCCTTCAGCATTGTAGAAATGCAGTAACATCCAAATAAAAATTCAGATGTTACTCGTGGTCTTTTTAAACACACTGCAACTTGAACTTTAATAGTTGTTTCTTTTGCATTAAAGGTAATTAAGTACATTTTAGCTCTTCCATCAAGAAAAAGGAAAATACACTGTCATGGCTGAAATTACCTCAGGTTGGAGAACCAAGTGTAACAACTACTTTTCATGGTATCTACAGCAGCTCACCACCCACGTCTTTGGAAGCTATGGCTTTTATTTTGCACACTGCTCAGCAGAAGCCACTAGTTTAATTTTTGCCCTGTTTCTTGCATGAGGAGAGCCAATATGAGTAATGCTGAGCTAGTCAAGCCTGGTGTCACTTACATCAATTCTGCCTTTTTGTTAATCTTTGAACAGTTAATTCTTCAGGTGAAACAGCAAATGGTGTTTTTTACTTACATTGATAAAATAAATTATCATAAGGCTATTTTATTCTTAAATATTGATTTTAGAAAGGGAATGCATTATTTCCTTGATAAACAGGCTAGAACATCAATCATGTAATTTACTCTGACATTGAATGAGATACAATGTCAAAAATTGGAGTTTCTGAAGGTGGCAACTTGTTGATTAAGGCAAACAATACATCACAGTTTATGCACACAGCAGTGGACACCCTACCTCAAATCACTGCTGTTTTCATAGTGAGCCAAATGTGATGGCCAGTGACCAAAGCAGTGTAAGAGGTCTTGAGCTGGATTATGTTAGTGAACCAAAATTATTATTTAATGCTAACAAAAGCCATGGTGGGAGTTATAAGTCCTTGCTACTTTAAGTGGAAAACACTTATCATGGTAAATCTAAAAAAAAAATTTAAATGTTTCAAAACATATTTTAATAATTATTTTGAGCAAAAATGAAGATCTGAAATAGAAAGCAACACAAACCTAAGTTGGCAACAACTCATATTCATTTGAAGGACAAGAACACCTTCTTCAACCAGGTCCTTTGTAACCTTGCTATAATTTTGGGTTTGTATGTTTTATTCATTTCAAGAGGTGATGTTAGCCACATAATTATTGTTGTAGTTCATTCCCTGTGTTGCTATGGATTAAACAGTAACTTATCTGTAGTAATTATGCAATAGGCTGTAACTAACTGAAATATGAATACTGCCAATTTGTCCCACTGTGTTTCAGATCTGCTACATAATTGTTAATGTTCACAACAGTGCAGTAATTGAATTACAGACGATTAACCACATGATTATTATGATCATAAATGCTATCAAAGGGAAGACTGTGAAATAAGACTCCAAACTCTGAAGTTATGAAGTTCATACCAGCTGTATCTGTCCCATTCTTACAGACTTATTTAATCAATATGATAGCCATTACTACTCTCACCTGTAAAATTTCAGCACACACAACCAGCCTTATCTTATGATATAGCTTCATGATTCCAAGATTTGATTTTGATGCAACCCACATAAGTCTTTCATGTTGCTAAATTAGCCAAGTTTCCAATCATGAAAAATCTTAATATATTTATTTGAATGAGCCTACCTTTGAGAAGCATTGAGCAGATACCTATCTGCTCCAGGTTATCAAACTAGGCTCCTGGTGGAATTCACTTGACATAACTTCAGCTTTAGATTGGATACCCAGTCTAAAGTAAACATACAGTTTCAACATACACAGGGGAAAAAAAAGAATTTCAGGGAAGAATTCTTCACAAAGGAATGTGTTAAAAACATGCAAGTGGATGTTCTTGAGAAATATTTCTGTGAGGAGCTTTGGTTAAAACCCCATTTTTCTGGTCAGTCACAGTATGCAACAGTCTCAGCATAATTTGGTCTCATAGCATAGGTGAACAAAGGTCATCTTCTATAGTTTCTTACATGTACTGCAATTGAAATACAAAATCACTGATCCAAAGAATCTGCCCATTTTGACTCTGAAAGCATCCTAGTCGAACCTAAATGCTCATTTTATGTCACTGTTTAATTGGGAAGACTCTATCCCTGAATTTTACATCTTAAATGGGATATTATCCTCAATAGTCATTTATTGCATTTTTTTTTAAAGATGAACTAAATGCCTTGTATCAGAAGAACATGACTGAGACTATAATTGAAATAATTACTTTTAAAAAAACTTCCATTGTTATTTCTCAAGGTTACTTAAATTGTCAGAAAGACAGGTAATATAGACCTGCATGAGCAAAGAGAAATCAGTATGGAAACAGCCAATGTGAACTCTTCACCCACTGGGGCTTCCTACATCTGGCACCTCTAGGTTGTTCTTCCACCACTACACAGCTTTCATGAGTTCTTTTAATGTGTGAAGCTGCAGATTATTTGTAGTGAATAAAGCCCTAATGGATTATTCATTGTTAATTAAATAACCTGATTCTGTCCACTGAATCTAATGCATTATAGTATTTAATGTTTGTTTGGTAAACTGCTTTGCTAAATGCTCCTTTGACTTTTATTGGTAATAAGCATTAAGCATTTATGGCCTGTGAAAGCAGTTTCACATTCTAGCTTATGCTGTTACTATTTACAGTTTGTTAATGAAATACCATTAACTTGCTCCAAACTGCAACTTGTTTTTGTTCTACTTCTTAACTTTTATTATATAGCATACAGAATAAGTCAATGGAAATCACATGAACTATAAGAAACAATGGTACTTTTTACAAAAAAAAACACTTTACATTGTCAAACCAAACATGTTCTTAACTATATAAAGCTCCAACTAGGTTGTTCTTTTGTCCTTTTTATTCCTGTTTTTCCTGTGTGCACACATACATTTATTTGGATGTACCATTCCCAGTCTCTGTTCTCGCAAAGGGAGGACGTAAGTTCCATGAGTTCCCAGGAAAAGTGCATTTAAGACACATCTGTGGAAAGTCTCTTTTAGTCCAAAATTAAACCTTTATTGTGCATGACAGTGTCTTCACACAACTGTAGCTATCTGATCTTAGGAGGTAATATGTGCCTGCTTAAAAATAAAAACCTTTTTTCCTCCACAAAAATAGACACATGCTTCTCTTGCTGTCCACTAACACAACACAGCTCCAAGAGCTCTTGAAATTTAAGAGCAGCAGCCTGTGTGTGCAAGTGATTTGTGTTGCTACACTGAAAAAGCAATGCATTTTATCTGCCTGGGTTATAAAATACAGGGTTCTGCCAATTTAACAGTCTCCTGTCTGTCGTGTGTAGTGGCAAACAACTTGAGCCCAACTCTCTATATAGAGGAGGCATGTGCAGTATTTTTGAGAGAAGACAAACAAACATTGTGCTTTCAAGTATAGTTCCTTTGCTTTTGCATTTTCCAGATTCTTTTCTTTGACTGTTAGATGTGCCCAACATGCATACCTATTGAATATATTGTGTAATCATCCCATATGTTTGTCTGCTTGGTCTGTGTCCACAGAGGGGAACACACTGCCCAGCATTTACATTCTTTTTGCAACACAAACTTGAAAAGCTGGAAAAATGGTTTGGTCTTTCTGATACATTTAATTCCTGTAAAGAAACCATTACTGTGACAGTGCAATCTTCTCTAATGGGAGTAGCTGAATGATTCATTATTCTCCTAAGGAAATGTCTAATTTTGTTAAAAAAAATCATGAAATAAATGAGATGGCAAGAATTCCAGCTGTTGTCTGCTTAAGAACAACACCACATCTATCAATAAGTGAACACTATAGAGTTTCAAAAGAGGTGACATTCAAAGGAGGTAGGCTGAGGGGAGACCTTGCTCTCTACAATTTCCTGAAAAGAGGCTGTACACAGGTCAGCTGCTTCTCCCAGCTAGTAAGAAACAGGACAAGAGGAAATGGCCCCACCTTGCACCAGGGAGGTTTAGAATGGATATTAGGAAGTGGACATTAGGTTTCTTCACCAAAAGAGTTGCCAAGCTCTGGAACAGGCTGCCCAAGGCAGTCACCACACCTCTGGAGGGATTTAGAGTTGTGTAGATATGACACTTGGGTTTAGTGGTGCACTTGGAAGTGCTGGGTTAACAGAACTTATTATCCTAAAGGGCTTTTTCAGCCTAAATAGTTCTATGATTCCATGAGGGCAATACTCAGACAAGGAGGTGCCTGTGGGGCACAGGCAGGGCTCAGAAGGGTTCTAGTCTCAAACCAACTGCTGATTCCCACAGAGACTGAGTGCAAGGGTCAGTGCTCAGCCAGGCCACCACATGCACAAGGAAACAGAAACCACCAAGGAGCCACAGACCAGGATTTCGGAGGGAGGGATGTCCTTAGGCTGCCTTTTGGGTGGCTTCACTGGCACTTTAAGGTCTCCAAACTTGCATCGTTGCCTTTAGGTACTGATCAAGGGCAAGCAGTACAACCTTCCCCTTGGCTGATTTACTGAACTGTGATTTTTTTTTTGCTTGCAGTTCTTTTTATTTAATATTGATTATTGTAGAGTGCTGTAAGGTAACAACATGAAAGTGTTATTAACTTACTGGTAGGGTACATTTTATCTTTGAAAAAAAAAAGAAATGTTTGTTTGTGAAGGTTTTAATCTTCATGAATAGCTCCATGATGAATAGGTGTAACATTGAGAAATTCTGATTTTTCTACTCAAGTCATACAATCATAGGAGATAAAAAGAAACAGTCTCACACCTTCTATTCTACCCATCTACCTCCCCAAAATCCAGGTAGGAGTAAGCTAAGAGGTGTCTAAAAGAAGCTAATCTATTCTTAACCTTGCCTCCTAAGTGACAGCAAAATTAAATTGAAGCAATCATGAATCATAGGAGGATCAGAGCTGAGTAACTAATTGGCCTATTTTCTATACTGTCAGAATCCTCTCGAGCAATTTTCCTCAATTATAACTGCAAATCAGCATGTTATTTCCTCCTCACAAACTACCCATTGCTGAGGGACTAACTTGGTGTCCCAGGATATTTCCTGATCTATTGATGGTGACGAATTCCCACTGTTAAATAATTCCATAAAGTTCAGTCCCATGTTGAAGGGTAAAAAGAGAAAAAAAACCAACCTTTCACCTATAAAAAGAGAATAAGCCTTATTATTAATAGCAGGCTTTCCCAATAAAAAAAGGGGCACCACCTTTGAGCAAACCTAGGGACAGCCTCAACAGAAGATTCTCAACACATGCTCTTTGGTATGCTCTTCAATATGAAGGTTATAATACTAAAAATCTGCCAAATGTAGCGTTCTTTGGAAAAAAGGACAGCAGCTATTCACTGCTATTGTTCAGGGAGATGAATGATATGATTAAACTTGCATTCAGTGACACCAACCACGAGAGGCTGGTGGCTTCTCTGGCTACCTGCTCATCAGGTATGATGCACATTCCACCTGTTATTTGTATTATTCAAGATGCATTATTATGTCTATTATTTAGTTAATATCAATTTGCCTTTGTAATAGAAAATATAGCAAATATATAATGAAAACACAAAACCTCATCTATTATAAAGCAAAAATCACACCTCAAAGAGATCCCTTTGGAAAAATAAAGGTGATAAAACAATTAACTCTTCTAAAATATACTATCTGAATTTCCTCATTTACAGACTGTAAAAAGATACAGATTAACAAAACTGATCTGGAATAAAATGGAGAATAAAAAGGTTAAAAAGATCAACTTTCTTATTAATTTCAGAGCAGGGGTACTTCACTGGATGACAAAGCATTATCACTCCCAGGTGACAGGTCCAGATTCACCCTGACCTGGCAGGACAGTGAGGAAAACCTACACATAACAGCCTTAGGGCTTTTGTTTGTTTGCTTGTTTTTAAAATCTTTCCTGCTACTAGCAGCTTGCCTGCCCAAGGGCTAAGCTGGATTTGCTTTCAGAGTGATTCCTTCTGGCTTATTATTAATGACAGACTCATTTTCCCCAGTGACATCAGTGCTAGTGCCACAGAGGTCTTTACTCATCTTTCACATACACTTGACATGAGAGAAGAATTGTTATAAGTAGTACTCAGGCATCTTTCTTTGTTGCTTGAGCTGAGAAAGAGATTTTGGATTCAGCATCAGTAGTACAGCTTCAAACCCTGTCCTTTATCACATAAAATAATGGCTTAGTATTGAAAATACTTTCATCTCAAGGAGTCAAGAGCTTAAAAAAAAAAAACCTACAAAAAACATAAATTGTGTGTCTGTGTGTGTGTATATGTGTAAATTATCTTACCTTCTTTTCTACATCATGAAGAGCTTAACTTTTCAGTGCTCTCAGTGTTGAAATGTTACAATTTTTTTCTAGTAGGGTTTTTTTATTATTGTTGTTTTGGTTTTTTGGCTTGTTGGTTGATTTTTGGGATTTCTTTTAAATAGGCAGCTATCTATATATTAAAAGGAAATAGATTACTGGAACATCACAGAGATACTGGAATGTATTTAAGTTTTCTTAGTTCTCAATAGCTGCATTTATCCTGTCACACTTAGAGCAACACTGCAGATGAAGCTCCATCATTGCTGTTGGGGAATAGCTGAATGACCATCAGCATCTCCAAGAAGGTCTTATGCACTTTGCTGAAGGTAGTGCTACACTACAACCTTTTCTAAAGACTGGGCTATTACCTCATATCCTGTTTTAATTTGGTCTAGTGAGATTCTGGGAGTTTCTATAGTATTACAATAGTAATACTTACTACTTACATTAGTACTTTATAGTGTAGAGCAGCAAAGAGACTACCCTCTTCAGATCAGCTGGAACTGTGCCCCAAAATTTTCAATTGATTTCTAAAAACCACAGAAATATTCACCAAATTTCTCAGTGGTGCGTTGCACTTCTCTAATACAGCACCTATGATGTCTGAGGAGGAGTTCCTTTGAAGGTGTTGAAATGGTCATGCTTAAATAAATAACAAAATAACACCAGATGGCCTTGATTCAGTAATTTCTCGAGAGTAAAAGCTGTGCTATACTCATAAACTGTGGTCAAGAAACACTTTTTATCCTGTCTAGGTAAGAAACAGAAGAGTGTTTATCTCAGGTCAACAGGGAAAACATCTGAAGACAAAGAGAGAAATTATGTTAGGAATACTTCAAACATGTATAATCTGCAAATGTTTTTATGTCCTTCAATTTTACTGTGTTTTGGCAATGTGCCATTGCAGTTCCACAGCAGCTTTTATTCAGCTGTGGACCACAGGGCACAGCATCTCCTGTTCTCTTTGCCTGTAGGGAATTTCAGATAAGCATGAAAAAAAGAAAGCAAGCATAACATTATTGACCTCAGTGATGTTTTGATGTTTTGCCGGTAGAATAGAGTATCATTTAGCTTAAAGCAAGTGAATGTGAAATCTAATCAAGAGAACCCCAATGAGAGCCCAGGATTTACAGTTCTCTAACAAAGATGAGCTGACAGAAGGTTAAATGATGTCATTTTTAAAGTACTAAAGCATTGTCTGATGGGGGGAATTTCAGCACTGGTAAGAAGAGGCCTTGAACTCAATCACAGTGGTAGGAGGCATGATGGAGATTTCAGATCTAAAACTGAAAAATTTTAAAATTGCTCCCAAGAGAGTAAGAGCACACAGAGCACCAGTACCGTGGCAGAACACCATATCTAGGTTCACATACTTTGCCAAGAACCAAGGCTGCTCAGTTCATGCACTATTTACTGGACTCTGATAACCCCCATCAGAACCTATTAGTCTGATTGATCTGTATTGTACCTTCACACAAACTGTCAAAACAGAAAAAACCTACAAAGGGACCAATATTTAAGGAGAACATGACTGTCACTTCATTTTGAAAAGTAAAACAGAAAGTAGCATTAAACTTCAGGCTGACAGAGAGCAGGTCTAAACTAGATAGTAGGAAGAATTCTTCCCTGTGAGGGTGGTGGAGCCCTGACACAGATTGCCCAGAGAAGCTGTGTATACCTCATCCCTGGAAGGGCCAGAATGGATGGGCCCTTGAGCAATCAGCCCCAGTGGAAGGTGTCTCTGCCCATGGCAGGGGGTTGCAGCTGATGGTCTTTAAGGTCCCTTCCACCCTAAACCATTCTGCAATTCTACAATTTGCTGGAGGAGGCAGTTGAACTGTAAATTCACAATTCAGTGTGTAGGATTATGCAAATCAGGACACGTGCTGCTGGGATGTCAGTCTGTACTGCAGAAGTCAGAAATCAGAGCTAGCTTCAAATGATATTTAAGCTCTCTCAAACTGTACTACTGAATCATGTATATTCATTTTATTTATTTTTCTGTTCATTTTTTAAATGTGCTTATCAATCAATCAATTGCCACACCTATTTGTCATAAATTCCAATATTGCTGTCCCACACATTAGCTCTTTGATGATAACCAAAGCAAAACTGATTCCAGCTTGCTGCTCCAGGACAAGGATCTGGAGACAGCCCTTGCAGCCCCTCCACTCCTGCCACACACATGGTGCACAACATGACAACACAGATGACAAGCACATGAAACTAGATGATAATGGGCTTCCAATCTCTGTTCTTCACATCTTCTCCCAATGGCTGGTTCTAAACAGATCTGGCAATAGATTTTTTATTTTTTTTTCTGCAATGTAGCCAGTTCAGGCTCTGGCTTTACATGTTGAAGCTTACTGGTTTAATTCACACCCATGAAAACAGCTGTAAAATTTGGAATTGTTAAAGAAGATTAATTTGAATTTTTAAAGATGCTCTAGAGTAGAATTCACATGAGGAAACAATGCCTGGTAATTCTTCCTTCTCAGCACTGCGTGTCATATAATCCCGTCTCCCACCATACCATCAGTGCTATGCTGAGCAAAGCAAACTGCAGCTCAAGCCTTTTGTACTGCAAACCATTGCAGTCACACTAAACTTCATCACAAATGGTCACACTGATTCATTAAAAGCTGTTACTGTGCTGAAGGTTAGAAATATTTGTGTGGCTCACCTTCTCTGGGGGTAAAAGCCTCCATCTCACCAGAACATAAATCATTAAAAAGCTTCTTAAAAAGAAAACCTCTCCTCAAAGGGTTTGAATCTGATTTTTTGCTCAATTTTTTCCCAATGTGGAATCACATTCATTAGCAATGTGTCTTCTAATGTTCCCCCCTCCATAAAGCGCAGACCATGCATGTGCTGGCACCAGGCCAACACCACGCTGGAAGAACATCATATGGCAGAGGAACTCCCACATGGACATCAATAGCTACCCCCAAGCTCAGAGAATAGGGTGAGAGAACTGAGAAAGTTGACAAAGGCATTTTTTTCCTGTTTACTAGAAAAAAAAGCTACAAGGTTAACTACAGGAGAGTTCAAGAAGTGTTTGGACAATGCTCTCAGGTACCTGGAGTGATTTTTGGGCAGTGCAATGCCCAGAGTTGGACTCAGTGATCCTTGTAGATTCATTCCAGCTCAGATTATTCAGTGATTTTTATTTTTTTTTCCATGTTAGTATTTTTTATTTTGATAACAACCTGCTCTGATTTTTTGTATGATATTGTTCTCTTTGGTTTCCACTGTGTTATATGCATGTGAATGCAATGACTCACACACACCAGGAAACACTTCCCTGAGATCATCACCAACTAAAATACAATACAGCCTTTCAGTGCATATGTTAGCATTTAAAAAAAACCTTACTTTGCTCTTTGTTTTTCTTGTATTAGTGGTATCTGCTAGATCTTACCTCAGGTAGAATGTTTACATTTTAGATCCACTAAGGTGTTAATACAACAGAATGAGTGCTAGATGACACTTCCCTTCTCTCTTGCATGCAGTTACCATCAGCTTAAGTGCACAAAGAAAGCCAAAACACTGCCACATTTTTTTTAGAGAAGCTACAACTTACACCAATGTATTGAACAAATCCAAGAAACTAATCAGTGTTTTCCCTGCTTGAAACAAAAAAAAGTTTCATAGCCCTGGGTATAGGGTTTTTTATGCTAACATATGCCTTTGACCACCTTGAGCAGTCTTACCTGAGGCTTACATGACAAGAACCCTCCCCCAAAACAGCCCTTGCCTTTGGCTCCTGCTTTATTACCTCAGTGGGACAGCCCCACTTGTGCTGCTTCATCTCAGAGGATTCCGAGCATCCCCCCCCCAAAATATCCTTTTATATATGGAGTCATGTCAAGTATATACTACCTGTGTGCATAACACCAGCTGTAGACAACAGCAATTCAATAAAATAAAAAATCTATAAATGGCATCACCTTGCATTAAACTTTTGACTTGAGGTGAACATGGAGAAGACTTGACATTCACAGTTACTCAGGTCAGACATTTAACTCTGTGTGGTCCAGGTCCATCTCTCCCCAAGGAAAGGCTGTTCTCTCCTAATGAATGCATATGCTCACTTTACATTTTCCCAAAGCCAAAAGAGGTTCAGATTGAGTTTGGCTAATATCCAAAAACACGAGGTGACTGTGAATACACTAATCAAATATGTAAAGAAAGGAACAGAGTATTATCTCTTAGGAGAGTTTAATTATGGTTTATACCCTGATTTTATGCCAATGTTGTTTCATAGGTATTAACAATGTTATTTCTAATCACTCCTAATATGACAGAAAAGATAATTAGATTAAGTATAGCCAAAGCCTTTGACTTTTTTGTGCACCCAAATCATAGCACCAGAATGCAGAATGCTAACAAAAATCATGTACTTCCTCAAATAATCCTTTTGAGTTCAGAAATAAATATGGGCAAGTAAATTTCAGAATTAAGACCCAAATTTCAGAATAGGCAAGCCAGATTAAAGAAAGTAGGACAAAAATGCAACTCCTCACAGCAAGCAAGATAAAGAAAAAAAAACAACTCAGAAATTTTTCCCTGTAAGGGTCAGTAAAGTAGGATTAGGGATTTTTTTTATCTATTTTAGGTTTATTATTTTTTATTTTATTTATTTTTATTTATTATATTTATTTATTTATTTATTTTATTTTTTTATTATTTTAGGTTTAAAAATTATATTCAGAGGTTCACAGATGACTTCTGAAAAACAAACAAGATGCCTAAGTGACCTATGGTCAGTTTATTAAAAAAACCCCAAAATATCAGTTTTAACACCATTACCTATGTATGTAAATCAGTTCAATCTGAGCATACTTTGGATTAAATATAGGTTGTTTGTGTTTTTTTAGCCAGACCACTGTCTTATTCAACACATTTCTTAACCACATAACTGGAAAACCCAAAGTTATAAAGTGAACAGAACTTTAGTTCTTTAAGACCTGAATAGCAGATGGACTCATTAAACTACTTTGAAATGTTAACTTTTGCATCTCCCTGAGTTCAAGATGGGCTGTGCACATGTCCTGGAGATTTCTGCTGGGGAGAAGCTCTGCTCCCCCTGAATGTGTTGGAATCATACAACATATGCAGAAGTATTTAAAACAAAAGAATGTATTACATTAGAGGCTTGTCAGAAGCAAAACCCAGATTCTCCAGGTGCCAACCAGTCAAAGGTCTGACAGAGACCTAAACCTCAGTTTGGATTCCACCACCTGTTAATCTCCCTGCAAGACTGCTTGGAGCCTCACTTCATCTTCCATACTCCAATATGTTTGATTTTATTAGATGTTCTCATTGATTCCAGTTATTGATTTTTATAGCTACACTCTAAGTGAATCGGCATTTTTCTACTGAAGGTAAGACAAATTACAAAGGGAACCCACAATGGGTGACATAAAACAACCACAGTGATCTCCAAGGAGATATTAATTGTCAAGTTGTAGTAACAGAGTAACCAAAGAAAAATAATACAACAGAACTGAAGGCAGTAAGGGTGCTTCACATTATAGATTGAAACCCAAGGACCCCAGATTGATAAGAGTGGACTTGAAAACCAGTGAAGTTGTTAAGTTATTAGAATAGCAGACTGGTAATGTGTGTGCAACTGGTTGTACTAACAGTCAAGTTCTATAGTTCTCAGGCTTTACAATCACAGATGGGAACAAGGAGCAGAAGCAACAGCATGGATGTAAGGGGCTCAATCTACAGAAACCTCTGCCAGCTCTTCATGCTGCTCTGAAGACCTGAGACAATTATTTCCTCTGAAGCAAGATGGAATTAGCAAAATTATTTATTTTCCCAGAAGACCACCCAGTACTCTAGGAGGTGTGGTAAAACAACCTTTCCACATCAAAATAGATGCCATGATACAGCATACAATCCTAAGGAATGAAAAAGAAATAAAATTTAAAACATCTTGGTTAAGTGATAGTTCAACATGAGTAATCCAAAAGCAGGGAAAAAAATAAGTATTAATAGCAGATAATTTGTAATGCAATATAAGCATTATTATACATGGCATTGGAGGCATTAGCATTTCACTAACAAGTGGAGAAACATTTCTTTGTGAACCACCAACTGTTTCACTATTTCTGGCTAAATAGACCTTTAGATCCCATCTGAACAGTGCCTATACTTGAACTTCCAGAAGTCATCTCTGTTTCTTAAGCAGCAAAAAATATACTTATTATTAATTCAGAAGGGGAAAAAGTTTAAAATAAATAATATTTTTTTATTTATTGAATCAGGTAAACTGGGAAATCACAACATTTGTGTTGAAGTGGAGTAAAGGTTATGAATGAGACAAGATTCTAATGCAGAACCTTCTCATTATGCCAAGAATTAATGAGCCAGAGGTAACATACTCATGGGCATCCAGAGGGGAAAAGATGACCACATTTCCCCCGGGAGAGGTGCAGTCCACACCCCATGTGTGTCTCTCCCAGCAGAGAGAGAACAGTGTTATTCACATGGAGAGGGTTTAAGAGCTGCAGCCCTTCTTGGGCAGGAGGTTGCCATGGTCCTGAGCTGAAGTTGCCCCAGTGTGAGCCCTCTGGCACAATCCCTCAGCCATTCCAGCCAGGAGAGCACTGGCTGTGACAGCTCTGCCATCCCAGGGCCGTGGCCACCTCCCAGTAGCAGCGGCGGTGCCTGATGGCAGCAACACAGCAAAGCATGACTGATTTAAGGGGATGCATGAAACACAATGGGCTTCCATTACAACCTATCATCCTTTTTATGCCTTTCCTACAAGAGAACCTATTGGAGAATCCCCACCACTATAATCACAAATAAAGCCACAAATATGAAAACAAATAGAAGGTAAAGCACTGCATACTGTTGTTCCAGGGCACCATACAAATTCAAACCATAATGTAACAAGAGGAGGTAAGAGGGGAGGGAACTAGTCTACTACAGTGCTCCTCTGTACTGCTGTTCCCGTTAGTATCAGCAGCTATTCCTCTCGGTTGTGACTCGAGGGGATAATTAAACTATTGCTGCTCCCATTTTCCCCGCAGAGCAGCCCTGGCCTCCTCCTGCTGGAGCAGCACCAGAGCCCCTTGGGAGAGCTGCATAATGCCGCAGTCTTGCCGTGTGACAGAGAGCACTCAAATATTTCCTGAAGTCAGTAGCATCTCCTGCCTTCTTCTATTACAGTTTTCAAACATCAAAGCTGCCCTTATTTTAGCATTTACTCAGGAACCATTGAGGCTTCAGTGAAACTGGGAAGATTAATTAAGTGATAGCAAGTTTGAACATGGGAGATGAATGATTTAAAGTTCTCAAGGTAACAGTAGGTACTATCTTTTCAGCAAATGGTGCCTACTTATATTGATGAATTTCTTGCTCAGTGGTCTATAATGTCACTTCAAGATGAGAAGCTGGAGTGCTGTAAAGAGAAATTCTCTAAAAACTACTCTGCTGACATTGTAACACCACTTAAGTACAAAGTCAGATAATGCAGTATCACTCAAATACTGACAGACTGATAATATTTTTAAGCTATTGAAATGAAAGAAAGACTTCTGATTTATTTGTATTGCTGTAAAAGTTATCAGAACAGTTTAAAAAAAAAAGCTAGCAGTTCAAATTATTATGCTCAAGTGATATTTTCTATCTCTTTTCATTTCCAAGCTGATCTGCACTTCTAAAAACTGCACGACTGTTAGAAATGTGCCTCCATCTGCTAAATTCTAAACATGTGGATAGAAAGGAAGGGGTGTACAGACACTAGCAGCACAAGCTTTTCCATCCACAGCCCAGATCAGGACGATGAACTGAGAGGCAGCAGCATAGCAGTGTCTCCACAAGGTTATTTGCTCTGTGCTGTGCTCAGGGGCCTGGTCCTAGGGAACACATGGTTCTGGCAAGAGCTGCCTGGCAGAGAGAGCACACAGGAAAAGTGACAGCATTTTGTATTGGAGCAGTGGCCTGGCAAGCTGAAAAGAGGGAACAGGTACAGCATCCCATTAGTAATAGTTGCTGGTACTATCCACTACTTTTGAATTTCTTAATTTATTAAAAGTGATGTAAAATTTAAGTATTTCCAGTTTATCTAATCTTTAATCCAGCAAAGGCTAACAAGGCCACACTGGAGCCACATATACATATTCACCAGAGTCGTCTGAGGAGGGACAAAAGTAAACAACTGCTCTTACTTTCAGGCACTCCTGCTTTTTCTTTTTAAATCTCTTGCTCCACTGTTTATCATAGGAAAATCACAGGTCAAACATCCCTAACTAAACACAAACAACCCTCTGCTGTGCAGTATAATGAACCTCAGCTAGGCAGCAGTCATCAATGAAACAGTCAATAGCACACGTCTGAAGAAAGCACAGAGGTTATAATATCATCTGAATGCCAAATACCAAAGTAACATTAATTCCTAGAAGATATCTGCGATACCTCTCAGTATTACCTTTTACCCAGAAGTATCCAAAGAATTAATTATAAAGTTGATTTTGAATAGTGCTTTAAACTGGAAATTACTCTAGAATTTAAATTAAGCAGTAGATTGAAATGACTAAAGGTTATTAAGCAATGATTAAATAAAAGAGCTGCAGTTACTGTCTATAAAAAGGCTTGTGCTGCTTATCACCATGTCCTGAGACAGGTGACTGATGCTGAGATGCTGAGTGTGTGCTAATTCCTGAAACATCTTTAGCAGTGGAGTGACATTCATAGCCTCTCAAAATAACATCTCAGGTTATTTAAATTGGCACTATTTCCAGAGACAGGACTCTATGACACAACTCAAGAACTCACTCAGACATCAGCCAGTTTGCTGCTCACACAGCTGCAAGCAACCATTGTTGCTTGTTTATATTCCCATAATGCTGCGGAACAGGAAAAAGGGGAAAGAAAGCTAGCACAGAAAAGCTGTGGCAGCAGGAATGAAGTTCAGTCCAGTGAGGTGACTTGAACCAAACTTTATATTTGGCTTTCATGTAAAAAACTCATGATTCGCTTCCTGTTTGTTTGGTGATGTCATGGAGCAAAATTATTCCTGCACAAGGAAAGGGCGACTAGCAGCTATGTCTTTACCACACACTTTCCTGTGCACTGCAACCTCTGGAACAAAACTTGAGAAAAACTGCTTGAAATTCATGCCTCCCAGAATCCTATCTATTGAATGTCTCTTGCCTTGCAGGAAGCTGGAACAATAGGTGAATCAAAGGCAGTAGAAAAATCACCCTGTCGGGGGCAAAGAATAGGAGCTGAGAGGCAAGCACCAGAAATAACCCAAAGATTTATATTATTTCTGTAAAAAGAAAAATTTGAAAGTTTTGCTGAGGGGAGAAAAAGAGGGAATGTGGAAAGAAATCCCAGACAAGAACACTTGGTTATTCTGAAACATCACTAAGGAATTTCAACTCTAAATATGTGCTCTATCAGCTAAGCTAAATTATATGGCTTAAACATGTTGGATATTATGGTCAAAATAAACTACTGATTTACTAAAAAACTATAAATCACAATGTGTTTAACCAAAACAATTTCAATTAACTTGATCGTTTCAATTTTTGCTTGTTTTAGCACATAACATCCATCCATCAATAGAGCCCACCATACCATGATGCCCTCAGCAAAAGCATTCTCCAATGATTCCAGCTGCAGAAGGAATTTGTTCATTTACTTTACAGGGCAGTGCTCAGGTCCCACAGACCTGCCTTCCACCCTTCAATCCTGTGCACCCTTCAATCCTGTACAATCTGTCATCAGAATGCAGAGTGGGGGGAAGGGGAAAGAGCATTTTCTGTCTGTTTTTTTCCTACTCAAATTATACATAGAAACCTTATCAACAAGCTGGTTCTGTCACTCAGGTACAATCTGTGATGGTGATCTCTATTGTATTAAAAAGAAGGCTAATAGCATTAGAAGTGGCCATGTCAAGAACTGGAGTGCTAAGAAATATCAGAGGCTGGTACTGTTAGCTTAGCCCAGCCCTCCTGGGACATGATTTAAGTGTGCTTAGTTTATCATTTACTGTTCCAGAAAATCTATTTTCCCTAGTTAGACCATGAAATAATGTGGGATCAGCAAAATAACCCACCAAAATAACTAGTGTTATGTGGACTGAGGTGGCTTTGTTGTTTGTTTTTAGTCCTTTTCAGAAAGACACCAAACAAACAAGTATCATGTGGACTGAGGGTTTTTTTCAGAAACCAAATCCAGAGAGGTTTCTGGGGGAGCACAAAGGGACACTTTTGATAGACGTGACATTTAGCTGCTAGATTCCAGTTTCTCTTCCAAACTACACGGGAAATCATTTTCAGATATGGTCTTATTTAACACAGACCAAGCTGGAGTATCTCCTGGATTCAGTCTTAGTGATGATCAGGGTATTTTAATTAAATACTGGTAGAATGGGACATGCAAGTACAGCAAGTACCCAGCCAAGACAACATTAAGCAGAATGATTTATATCCATCAAATCTATTGAGGACTGGAAACAGGACTTTTAAGTGAAAAGTGTTAGACCCCTCAACTGTGGTCACATTACCTGTGACCTGTTTCCCTCTCTCCTCTAGCATCTGTAGCCACTTCCTCTACACTCTAGAGAGGCTGAGGAGTGAGTGTTGATTTTCTCCTGGCTGTGCTATCCCCGTGTCACTGGACAGAGCTGTGTGCCCATGCTTGAGGCCAGTCTATGCTCGCAGCACCGCTGACTCCAAGCACTCTGCAAGGGCCAAGGCTCCCTGTGTGCCTGAGGACTGAACACACAGCAGGCACAGCCACAATGAGGGTGTTTTGATGCACCACATGCCACTCAATCAAAGCACTGGTATTAAGAAGCATAATTAGCAATTTATATCACATAGTGGCAATGATGTTTTTAGTGCATTGAACATAAGTAGTTGGAATATCAGTAGGAACTGCTGCACAGAGCTGTGTGTTTCATGTAAGCAAAAATTACATCTAAATGAACAAATACCAAAAACAGAGATGGATATTGCCTCCAGATGAGCAGATACTCATATCTGATAATGGCATTGCTGGGAGAAACACACAGTTAAGAGACAACATAAAGCAGGAGAGCTGCACTTGTAGTTATAGGGTGACAAGGCTATAACACCACAATGTTTACACTACATATAAATCAGCTTCTCAGATGGCCTTTACTTGTAAAAGTGTCAGTCACACCACCCTCCTCAAAGTACCAGAGTTTTTCAGAATCATTTCTCTGTGGATTTGGACACTCCTGTTGCTACCTAAAGAGCTTCTCAGTCAAACAGAAAGCAAAAGGCACTTGGAAAGTTTGCTGGATCCCAAAGGGAAAAACTTACAGAAGCAAACTACATGTTTGTGTTTTCCTGTAATCAACTGGTTCGTTCTCCCTGAACAGGAAACTTTTGGAAAAAATTTATGCAAAACTGCAGGTCAAAATATTTTTTACATTTACAAATAGGACTCTATTTGTAAAAATGTGCATGTTTGGGCTTAGCAGGAATCTCCAAGTCATTTTCATATTTATTTAAAGCATTACAGTACAAATATCCTTAAAGTAGACACCCAAAGCAGACAGTATTTTCCAAGTTCGATTGTACTATGTGGAGTTTATTCCTGTTTCAGATTAACCCTATTTCCATTACTAGTTTTTCCACAGTGTTCTGATAATTTAATTTATATTTTTAATATTCATTCAATTCTCCAGTCTGCAGAGTACTTGATGTTAATAATGAATCCTATCCTGAGGATTACTTGTGAAAACAAAAGACACCATGAGATAACCCTGACAAGTAACAGCATCTCCTGTGACTCAGAGAGCTGAATTAATTTGTCCACGTTGACAAAGGGAGTTCATTAGAAAAGCTCTACTGAATCATTATGGGGAAATCTAAGAGGTTGCTGCCCTTGTCTGTTCAACTGACTCCACCCTATAATTGATGGCAACATGAGTTAATACACCCTACACGAGCCATTCCCTCTTGCTAAACTGCAGGATTAGGTAAGGAGCAGAGGATGTGGCCTCCCTATTCACCCTCAGGTTAACGGGCAGAGCTCACCTGCCACAATGGTTTGCACTGCCAGGAGTTGTCCTTTTCCTGGCTCCTAACACCCTGTTCAGTTCACCCCATCTCTTGAATATAGTCTTATTTTTATCATATTATAAATACTAATAGACAACTCAGAATGTAACATTTTCCATTATTCTAGATAGTCATTGGTTGCATTATGATATATACATGGAGAATCTAGGATATAATGCGCAAAGCAACTAAAGCAATCAAGAAGAAATCTTTGCACACCCTTAAATACCCTGAGTGTCCTCAGGATAGTCAGAAGGGTAAAATGACAGACTGCAGATGAGGTCCCAGCCTTGCATAGGGTACACATCCATTCATAAGAAAAAGTCCAATAACCCCTATGCCAAAACAAAGCAGAAACTTAGTAATGTTCCCCATATTTAGTTTTCTAATCACAAGTTAAGCAAATGCACTGTTAAGCAAAGATTTAGGAAGAGAAGATAAAAACCTGTCACAGTCTGGTAGCAACACATTTTACTCAGGGTGAAAAGTAGCTTCCCATTATGATATCATCATTAATACTGTTATTTATAATTTATCATCACAAGGAAAACTTAACTAACTTTTATGTTAGTCTGAAGTCAAAGGGCACTCCCCCATCCAATGAGAGATATTTCAAGAGCAAAAGATACAGTAGATACACATCTTAAAATAAAGTTCAATTAGCTTAAAGAAACAGAGACAAACCCATCCCTCTGCAATTTTCTCAGTATTAGGTGGGATAAGAGAACTATTATGGCAGCTGCAGTTGTCTCTTCCCCAGGTTTTAAATTCCCATTTTATAGAGGGAGCAAAACCCATCACAACCCATTCACCAGATTAGCTCTGACCAGGTTTGAAGCAACTCACACCATACAACTGACCCACCCAGATCCAGCTCCCTGCCCACCTTGACTGTGCCCACTGCACCCAGAGCAGATGCCTGGCACCTCTTCAGTTCCCTACAGCTGGAGCAACTCCATGCACTGATTATTCAACTACACAACAAAAGAAACCACCTCCTCTCCTCTCATTCTGTTTTAAAGCACAGCAATGGGTTGCCTCTTGGGTCAGCACCACCAGCCACTGCCTGACTGAGAAGAGATGCTGAAGAGTGCTGATCTAAGACTCTGAGCAGGAAAACACGGACACAGGGCAGCATCCTTCCATTTTACTCTGGATATCAGTTTTTCCTCACTCATTCTTTGTAACTGTGGTTGATGCTCCCCAAAGAGCTCACTTGTGAGATCCTCTGTACATGGTCAAGATGTTGTCTCCACAAGGCTTTCCTTGACCAAGCTCCCACCTTTAGCAGTACACGCACTTTGTATCAGCCAGCTCAGCTGCACTAAACAAACCACCTTTACAAGCTGCCTTCACGCCTCAGCTGGATCATTTGTATTTATGCCTTGCACATAATACTCATCTCATTACCTGCCTGCTCCCACCCTATCTGGAGCTGACCACTACAATTCCAGTTTGATAAAATCACATTTTGGGGGAACATGGGTCTAATTATTCTGTTTCTTATTTTCTTTATGCATAAAGAAAAAAAAGCCTAAAATTATGCTTTACCCAGAAAAAAAACCCAAAACACAATGTAACATTTATAGAGGGAATGAATGTGAAAGAAGTTCTTTGAGCCAGTGGCAATAAAGGAAACTCCAACAAAGCATCCAAGTCTTCAGGGTTTGGAGACTTTGAAAGATCATTAAAGATGCAGCAGTATGGAAAGCCCACCAAAATAAAAAGAAATCTTTCCACTTAGTAGAGCAGCCTTGAATGAGGCCTCTGGAAATTAGGCTCACACACACAGCTGAACAGACCATCATGTGCACTATATCCTACAAAGTACTCTGAGTAATCTCTATTAATACTCCTTTCATAACAAGCTGACAGCAAAGGTGCTGACATTATTTGCTGAGTTGTTCTTTTTTCCTAAAATCAATCCATAACAGTGACCACAATAAGCAAGTTAGGCTGTTTTATAAAATTCATACTTAAAATAGCCATGAATCTTCTTAATGTGTCATTTGACATTTGTTACTACTTGGCTGTGGACTGGCTTTGAATATTTTATGAAATATTTATGGCAGAAGGGAATATGGGATTCATAGGAGCAAGACATATACAATACGTAGAACATCAGTGACAATTACCACAAGGGTGAAATTAGTATAATCAGCCATCACTTTCTTATGAGAAAATGCAGACTTAATTGGTGGCAGGTGGATATTTCTTCCATTTTAAGACTGCAATTTTATAGGACTGATTTGCATAGTTTTCTTAACTTTGCAGGATTAAATAAAATTCTGCTTAAATGTGAACTTTGGCTAATTAACCATAATAAACAGAGAAATGTCCTGTTGTCTTTTAAGAAATATTTTGCAAATTCCCTTTTTGTCCCTAATAACTCATCGAAAGGAGAGAATAGTAATTATGTGCATCAAATCTGGCTAATGTGCAAAAAGATTGTGAGCAGGTGAAAGTGAAATTTATGAAAAAAAGACATTTCTGTTGTGTTTGTTGGAAAGTGGATTGAATTCAAAATCTTTAATTAAAAATGATAGTAAAAGTTCTATGATTAAAAAAATACTCTCCAGTGATAATGGCAGATCCCATTTTAGGAAAAGAAACATTGACTCACTGCAGTGTCTCCAAAGCAAGGTGTATTTGGACTTCTCAAAGGATATCCTGCATTGGCTGTTAATGTGTAAAATCTCACCGTGTCCCAACAGAATACCATAAAATACCCTGTGCTGTGGGGGCACATTGCCCAGGGCCAGAAGCTCTGTGGGCCAAACTCAGGCAGCTTCCATTGGAAGAAATATTTAAGCAGTTGCATGGTGAAAAGATTTCTCAGACTGGATGGAAATTTCACCTACTTTTATTTGTGCAGGACTTGAAACAACATACACAATTCGAGGAGATTTTGCTTCTAGATTTATATCCACTGCTAGAGCAGAGGCAGGGAAAATAAGTCAAAACCTGCTGCTGTGTGTTGCTGCATCATCTACTGAATTCATATATTTAATGTAAAGCTGGAGTTTGCCTTGCATAGCAAATCTGCAACAAGACTTTCAAGGAATAGCAGGGGCTCTCGGGCCACTAAACACCTTCCTTTCAGAGAAGTTTGGATTGGACTCCCTCAAATTACTCACATTTTCAGCTTGTGCCTCTTAACTGGGCTTAAAAAAGCAACACAGTAAGAAGAAAACTAGTCTATAATTGCCTTACCCTAATTAATGTATCACCTAATTAATAAATGAAAATAAAAGGAGTGCTGTTAGTTTAACCTGGGATTAGTACTCCCATGCAGGTTTACACCGTTGCTTTCCTTGCTATACACTTTTCCCCACAGGAAGATTAGCATCTTTAGGGTCATATTTATTTATGTGTGTGTATTTATATGTATCAAATATTTATTCCATTTCTAAACCATGAGTGTCAAAGCCATTTAATACCAATTTTCTCTTGCCCACTAAAACAGTGTTTCTCATGCAAATACTTGTACCACAGTGATTGTGTTCTCTTGAAATCTCTAGGGGTTAGGTACTTTAACACCTCCTGGGATTATGGCATAAAAACAGCAATGTATTCTGCATAACAACCCATCTTAATGCATTTTGTTGCTTTTATCTAGGAGCAGACCAAAAGAGCTCTTTTTCAGGAAAATACATACATATATATATATATATATATATATATATATATATATTTAAGCAGATATTGCAATTTCTTTGGAGGCTCGAAGTTCTTTTCCAAGTGCATAAATACAATTTCCATTAGCATTTAAAGGAACATGAAATGAGATCTCTGAGCCTGTTTCAATGGATGTTTTGAATATCCTGGCTGCAAAAATGTTAATGTTTTTATGTATTACCTCCATCTGCTTCAATCCTGTGAAACTTGGGTGTGCTATTTATAAATATGAATATGTTTGAGTTAGTATATGTTTTGCCTGTTGTGAAGGCACTGTTCATTTTCTTGCAGAAAGGACATCTGTCACTGATTTCATTAACAAAGGGTAGTTTTTACATTCTTTTTGAATTATAATATTGATTTTTTTTTTCCCCAGCACTGCTGTTTTTCATAGTGTATTATTAAACCACTCAGCAAATTTAAACCCTTGAGAATGGGATTGGTAGTGGAAGTGCTGGCACACCCTGAGCTACATTATCATGAGCCCTGATGCTGTGCTAAATGGATTGAGCCACACTTCTACCCCCCACCTCAGGACTGAAGTCCCAGACACCTTGAAATACTATTCCAGCAACACAGTTATGTGGTGATACACTGCTTGGATCCAAAATAAATTCTATGAAATTCAAAGAAGCTCTGAGAATGGATAACCACAGCTGAGATGCTGGAAATGTCTCACAGATCAATCATCCCAGGTGTGAACAGAATTTCCAGGTTTTCTACATATTTTATTTTCATGGGTTTCTTTGAAGTGGAAATCTCTTTTTATTTGTAACATCCTTGCCCTTGAGTCTTTCTTCTTTTCTATCATTCCCATAATCCCTTTATTCCATTCTATTTTCCAGCCATACCTCCCGACACGCATTTCAAAGGCCTATTGTGCTCAGGCCCATCTGGATGCACTGTTATATTTGGAGTTTTGTCTCCACTTACCTCCCACAGGAAGTGGAGAAGTTACAGTTCCTCTGGATCCTGCTTACCCAGCCCTTGGGACAGAAATACACTGGTGGAAGTGGAAATTACAGTGGGTTTTGAGCTGCTCTCAGGCCATGCCCACACCTGTCCTGCAGTAGCCCAAACTTCATATCTCCCACACAAGTGTTTGCCTGAGCACGTACAGCAAATTTACTGATCACTGCAAAGTCACACATAAACTCAACATAATAGTGTGCCTATTCCTTTTGGAAAAATACCATATTTCTACAAACCCCATGACAGTGTAATAGTCTAGTATTTCCAGTGTAATTATATTCCTTTAATAGTCACTATACCAGGATGCCTTTTTTATGGAAGATATATAGACAACATCATACACACTTTCCGAGGCCTTTTCTGAAGTACAAAGAAAAGCTTGAGGGCTTGGAGGCATTCTGGCTTCACTAACATTCATATATCAGAACAAACAAATGTAGAATTTTGGATTATAGCCAACTGAAATATCACATCAGCCTGTGGTTTCCTTTTGAATGATTAAATATTGTACCAAAGTAATTTTAGTGCTACTATTCATGGGGAAAAGATGATGAGAAAAAGCAGAGAAAAATATATGTATTAGTTGGCTATGCAGCAGATTGCAACGAAGGCACCCCTGTTTTCAGTGCATTCCTTTCCCTGCTCCAAGGAACTCCTAAAATCCTGGTGAGAGGACAGGCAGAGTGCCTATTCCTGTGGTCACAGGGCAGGGAAAATGTATTCCAGGGCCATGATGGGGACTGGCATCTGATGGGGCCTCTCCTGCTTCGTGCTGGACTCATGTACAAGCCACTCCTCTGGTTTTGCTGTTTGAGCAGCCCTACACCTGCACTTGGATCAAGGCAGGCTGGGTTATCTTGAGCGCAAAATACCAGGTGGAACAGTGTGTGGCTTTTCCCAAAGGCTGGCTAGAAAAGCCCCATCTCAACTGCTCGCCTTCAAAAGTCTGTTCTGGAAGCAAGGGGGTTAAAAGTAGAACCATTTGCAGCTCTATTTTGCTTTTGAAATGCTAGATTTCTGAGATACTCATTAAAAGATGATTTCAGACAGTGTCCTTGAGACAGTTAATGAGATATGCTAATTTAAAATAAATAGGTCTGGTATGAATTCTTGATAAGAAAACATCTGCTTGGATCTATTGCTCACTTTCAAGGGAGGTAACTGGGTCTGAAGACAGCAAGATACAAAAAGGAATATGTAGCCATCTTGAAGGCAACAGTTTAAAAAGAACTGGTTGTTTTTCAGGTTAGCCCTGGAAGGCATTAATTTTTTCTGTCTGAATTCTTTTGTATATAGGGACTAAGAAAGGTAGGCCCAGGGGCCAAGAAGGCACTAAATTAATTACGGGGAGCCTACTTGGCCATCTAAGCCACCAGGCGAAAAGCAGTTCTAAGGCACTCCATGGTCCCCAAACAGCTATGTTGTATTTGGCAAAGAGAATGGATTTTTCCTGAAAGTCACCAAAGGAACTGACACAAAATATCCCCCCTCAATAACTGTAGAGCATGTCACCCTGACTGCAACCTGTGTGGCAGTCCATGTGTTCCTCTGGGTGAGCCAGCATCAAGGGCATTTTACCTCCCTGACCATGGCAGTGAAGCAGAATGATGTTACAGATGGACATGTAGGTATGGTAGCTTGACATTTAGGGAAAGAAGTAAGAACCACCCACAGAAGTGATTTCTTTGAGAGAAGCTGCTGGGAGCTTCCTTTGTGCCTGAGACAGGCCAATAGCTGTCTAGTTCTGAGAACTGACAAAATTTTGCACCATTGAAAATTAGATCCACCTCTGTGAATACCACCTTTTTAAAAAACCAATCCCGGGAACTTCTCTCTCTTTAGTTTCCAGCCTCGGAAGGGAATGGAGCTCTGGTGAGTCCAGCCCTGCTCCCCCTTGACCTGTCCAGCCTGGGGGGAGGCCGGGCTGAGCCCCAGAGGCTCCCGGCAGGGATGGAGGCTGCGGGCTCCCCTAGGCCGGACCAGGCCGGGCTGTGCTGCAGCACTGGCCCCCCCCGGGAAGCCCCCTGGGTCCCGTTCCAGCAGAGTGGCCGGGACCCTTTCCCAGGGGGGCCGAGCCCTTTCCAGGGAGCCGTCTGAGCCCTTTCCAGTGGCACCGCTGGGCCAGGCCTGTCCCCGGTTTGGCTGAAATTCTGCTGCCGCCGAGTTTGGCCAGAAACTGCCAGGCAGGGGCAGGGGGAGCCACTGGCTCGCAGCAGCTGCCTCTGAGTGCTGGCTTGGCTGCTGATATCCCAGTGCCACCAAAAAATCATCCAGCACAAACAGCTCCGGCTGCTGCCCCGGCAGAGAGCACATAACCATCCACAGGCATGGGCAAGATTTAATGCTTTCACTACACAGATGAGACCTACAGACCTTGTTCCTCTCTCCAGGGAAAGAAAAGGACAGAGTGGTACGTAGTAAGACAACATGAAAACATCAAGGTCAGTAAAAGAAGGAGTCAAGCTTCAGATGGAAGGAGAATGAAGAGATGCTGAATGGGGCTGAAATATTCTTTTGGTAGGGTCATTGAGATGGACAATGATATACTGAAATACGTGAGGCAGTTTAGCTCCCTGGCTTGCTTATTGGCTTGCAGTTAATAATAAAGCTTATGTACTTACATGGGGTTTGACCTTCACAGTCATATAATGGTGCAGTGTACATGCTACACAAAATTTTCTAGAAATTTCGAAGGTTCAATATTCAAAGATTACTTTGAATTACAAAGATACTGAACTTTTAAAAATTTCTGATCCAGATGTTTTTATTTTTAATTTAAGTCAATGCACCATACCTGTTACAGGGTATTACTGAACACTCTCAGGCAGTGTCAAAATCTATTAGGTATTCAATCCCTTGCACTCAAATAATATGAAATTAGGACTTTAATTGCCTTCTACCACACCATTCTTTTCTAGTTGCACCTGTGCAGCCAGGCTGTCTCTGTGACTGAGGGAATGAGGAGATACCATCTGAGAAGTACTATTTACACTCACTATCCTAACTTGGACTGAGGTTGTTCTCTGTAGTAATCTGACAACAAAATATGGCTAAAAGATCCTATTGCATTGTAACATTTCCTCACCTCTGTGTGCATCAGCTTTAGGGTTGTGTCAAAAAGTCAATAAGCTGCACTTGAAGGTCTGAGTTCAGCTTTTAGATTTTCCTTCTCTAAAATACTGATGCCTCAAAAAATGGATCTGAGAGGGTATTTGGAAAATATGACAGTACCTCCCTGTCACCCTGAAAACTCTGCTTTTTCGAGCTTGTTGACATAGTTTCTAAAGACTTTCCCAGGACAGTAACTGTAAACATAGATATGTGTACATTCTTTCTGATACATGTCTTTTGATGGACATCTCTCATGGCCAGTGTGGTTGGGAAGGTGTTATCCTGGCTATCCAATCCCTGGCCATGGTCAGAAACCTATAAATTCTGGGAGAAGAAATAAAGTTCTCTCTTCCTTTCACCACACCTCAAGCTGCGTCTGTGTGAGTCATTTTGTGTCCAGCTGCAACACCTGCCTATGTGCAAGTGCCTGAGTGCCAGCTTTCATAAGTGATCATACCACACTTACACAGATTTCTATTCCTTAATTTCAGGTCTAATAATAGATTCCTAATTCCTGTTTCTATCTGGTAAAATCTAACTACTCAAGATGGTAAACTAGATAATATGACATAAAATGTCTGTTCTTAGCCCCTCATTATTGTAACAATCAATTACATGAATTTTTTTTCTCTAAAACATTTTGTCAAGGTAATTTTTTGGCAAAAATATTATTATTATATAATCATAATAACATCATTTGGTACAATTATTGTCAGACACATCATCTTTCCTTGTCATACCTTTACTCTCCTGTTCCTGAGTTGCTTTGTTTAGTTTTGTGTACATCTGCAGTCAGCATCATGCTGAGTCACTTAATAAATGAATCAGAGATATTATTATAGCCCACAATTTTATGTTTGGGCTGGGAGCTTACAGCTCCCAGTATCCTAAGCTTTAAATCACTCTACTCATGTCTTTAACATGGAGTTTGATCCCTGAGGTTATTTGTGACAATAAACACAGAATTTTATAACAAATAGTATGCACTAATGATGCTTGGCTAGTTGTAATTATGAAAGATGATTGCCTCCTCAGTTAGTGCCACTGCTGCAGAAGGTTACTGGAATTCATTAATAAATGATCTATACCGATACAGCAAGTTCTGTTACCCTGAATATTTTGTTCCAAAAGGTGTGAATGCCAGTACTCCATATATGAAATGCAAGGAGAAATGGTCCAAAATATTCTATACAATTAGTGTTTATCAGAACTGTAATGCTGATTCCAAACTCTTGTTTGGAATAAATATGCATAATGTAAAATGGGAATATCTGACTATGTTACATTTGTCTAGAAGAAGGTTTGAAATCAGGTCCAGATTTCATCTTAACTGGTGTTAACCAAGCTTTCATTAAGCCATCTCCTTTTTATTTAAAAAACACAGCCATATCTCTAGCTGATACAAATCAAGACCACTTCCAAAGCTTCATTATATATGTAATTTACAGAGGTACAGACTCCATTCTCAAGTCATCTAAGTTTGAACCTTGGTACCTAAAGGACAACAGAAGTCAATTTATATTATGTTTGCTGAGTAATTCATGAGAGAAGGAAAATCTAGGCTGCATTGTCCTTCACACTGGGTAAATTGCTTTCTATGCCTTTAATAAGGTGGGCTAATGGTCAGTCATTAACATGCTTATATATTTAGCAAATAGTCTATTATATAATCTCAAGATTAATTTTGAGGAATATTCTTGTTACAATTCCCTTTGCTACATCTTAATTCAAAGGTTCCGCTTGCACTTTCAGCTGGACTGCACAAGTTCTAATGAAGCACAGACAGAATCCTTGCTTTTCTGCTACTTGTACCTCACTTAATCTCCTTTATGGACATGCCACTCACTCCTGTAAAACATCTTAATGGAGTGTCTGTGCCATGCTGGGAGCCAGCTGGGGGCTCTTCCTGCAGCACGGTGAGGATAAAGGTGAGCACTGCCTGACTGGCAGCCCTCACCGGGCTTGCACCGCCCTGCTCTGGTGACTTCGATTTTGATTGCAATGGTTAGTAAATATTAATAGCATTACTTGTGTTGCCCAGAAGGTGCAGTGGAGATTAGAACTCCATCGCTCATTCTGCTGCACAGACACAAGAGACAGAGCTTCCCTAGAAGGGGTCAGAGAGTGGAGGGGAAATGTGGCAGATGGGAAGAGTGCCTGGCACATGAGGGACCAGGGACCCTGAGCTGTATTGCATCCTCTTCTCATCGTCCATTCACTCAGCCGCTTTCTGGACAGACAGGGTTTCACCAACCAATCCCAGCTGCTCCACGCCTGAATGTGCTGAATTCTGGAGTCAAGCCAGACCTCCCCACATTATTTTTGGGTGATGGCTCCACAATCACTAAGCCTTGCAAATACCTGCAGTACACGGACATTTGGCAAATCCTGCTAGTGCCTGTAATGTCATAATAAACTGACATATTTATGTACATTTTATGTCCTTTTGTGATGCATCTTGGGGATATGATTTTTCATTGTTGTCATAATCAGTCAGTCAGAGAACTGGTACCTTTCCACAGACAGAAATAATGCATTGACACTGCCTGACTGCAATATATTAAAATTTAAATCACCCTCTGGCCTGCTGTAGGAATCATATTAACTGGTCCTAAACACACAAAAAAAGGCAGTACAATAAAATTCAGAGAATGATAAATTACTGATGTTCTTTCATATTTCATAAAAGATTTTAAAATAGCCTGAAGTTTACTTACTAAATGTTTATAGATGCTAAGATAACTTTTTTTGAAAATCAGAATAATATTCAAAGTTAAGAAGACATTTCTCTGACATTTGACATCTTCACAGCCTGGATAAAAAACAGTTTGCAGTAACTATGAATTGCCTTTCAATTTGAGGACATGAACAGCATAATTGAGAAAGTGTGTTACAAGGCAACAAGCCAGAGTCACAAGTAGTAACTTCAGTTCCCTGTGGCAAGCCCACCATGATCTAAGGATCAAACTGTAGCACCTTGATTTCAGTAATTAAGTGTACAATGGCAGCAAAGACTATTTTTGTTCCCGTACTGAGCTCCTGCAATAGAAAGCTGCATGAGCATTTGGACTGAGATATACGTGTGAATTAATTTGTATATTGGTCCAAGAGACATTTTGCAGATTTCTGTTCCTTTTCTAGATACTTTTCTATCTGAAAAATTGTGCACTTTTCAGTATATGTTATTCTAGTCCAATTGCCTGGGTCTTTTCCATTCTGATAATTTCAATACCTGTGTATATAACATGAAACCAGACCCCCATTGTTAACATATCTCTTTAAGTAGAGAAAATGGGGAATTTATGGTGGTTTTATTACAGCTTATCTTCATGAAGCTATGTTTGGGGTCAGGGTTTTTGCTATAGAGAGTCAAATAAAATGCATTTGAATGCTCACATGAAAGAGCAGATTCTACTTCCCAGTTCTACCTTTCACGTGTGTCTGTCTTTCCCTCTCCCACCATGCCCAATATAGTGTCTCTGCCCTATTAAAAAATAACTCAAACCTGAGTTTGGCTGATGCTTTTTAGAAATGTTTTTAAAAATAATCAATGCTGGCTTTAGTTTTGGAAAATTATCAATCTCTTGTGAGATTTCCCAGGTTGTGGGACAACCCACACTAAAACTCTCCTACTACATGGAAGGAAAGACTGTCAGAACAGGTAATGTCCATTACATGTAAGTCTTTTGTTTCCTTCTCTGAATTCTACTAAATTGTTTTTGATAGGAAATCACAAGAGGACCTCATAACAAGGTCCAAAGACCATCTGCTTTTGCAATGGGCAGGGTGGCACAACACGTCAGATTTTTTTCTCTCCAGCTCAGCTAACATTCCTCCTTAGTCATATTGATGCTCTTTCATAAGCACAGTTCATTTTCAAAGTATTTGCTGCAAATGCATCTTAGACATTTGCTTGCTATACTGAGCTGCTTTATTAAAACCAAACTCAGCAAAACACTTTATTAAGTGCAAAATCATTAAGAGACTCCCTGGAGTTTCATGATGCATATCCACCTCTCACACGTGGTTATCCATCTCGGGTTAAGGGAAAATTGCAAAAAGCTGGCAGGACACCATCTGTGTTGGTATCAGTACTACAGTTTTTGAGTTTTGAGTTACAGTTTTGAGCTAACAAGCTACAATACTGCACCATGAAAAAAAGTAAAGGATCATGGCTTGAACCCTGACAGATGGAATATGGAGACAGCTCAGGAGAGCTTGCCAAAAAATTGTATATGTGCATGCGTGTGCACAAACCCCTTATAAAATTAAGCAATCTCTTGAAATTCCTCCACTTCAAGAAGCTTCAAATCAAGCATACTTTCACGTGCCAACACCAAGAGAAAGTTATTATTATTTATATTCATATACACGTAAGTTTCACCCAGATGGTTTTACAGACATCACTGTTTCCTGCAATCTAATGCATTTTTCTGCTTGTGAATTACAAAGAGATAATCCTGGTTATGACAATTATATTCACACTTGTAAGTGCCTGATAAGGGCATAGGTAAATGCGTTAAAGCCAACACATTAGCCTCAAACTATCCACTTTTACTAATTATCTGTTCTTTGTAGTTGGTCACCTAGTCACAGGACATTATTTTAAATGTGTGAATAAAACTTTCTAGAATGGCAAAGTATGGAACAAAAAGCATGTCATTCTCTCACAAATACATATTAATTTCTGAAAGACTAGGAAACTGATTACACAAATGTTAATGGATAGGGAATCATTCCTTCCATAACTGACACAAAGCTAAGCCTCAATTGGCACTCATCTGCATAACTGCAGTGTCTCATAGGAAGATATAGCAGTTTACACAAGCTAAGAGGATCTGAACTTTTGCTTCTTGTGTCTCTGCTGTATTCTCCTATTGTCATGGCCTTTTTACCTTGCATAAATGTGTGTTAATTAGCTTTAATTAGGATAATTGCACCATAGCTATTCTACTCACACTTTCAACGGTATTAAAGACATTCAGCCCCTTTAGATTTTTGCTAATGATGCTGGTTCACTTAGCACAGTAATATTGCCAGATCTGATATCAAAATCTTTTTTTTGGAAAGAATTAAGGATTTGGTCATGTCCTAAAGCTGAATAAAGGTCAAAATCTCATTTTTTTAACTAAAACTGAGATATAGCTAGGGATATACCTATTAAAATCATGAAACAAGGCACATGAATGTGCATTAGAACAGGTAACAGAAGAAAATGACAATGCAGTTGCGAGACTTTTCCCAGTGGATTATGTCTTAAATAACACCAGTAATGATGTTATCTAATTTCATTTGGTCATGTGCACATCAACTACTTTTAACAAAGATTTACACAGTAGAGGTATGGAGTAGAATAGTTCAGTTGGAAGGGTCCTACAAAAACAATCTACCCATACTGCCAATTTCCAGATTATAAAATAAATCCTTGGCTGCCCAAATATTTGCGTTAAATAGTCTGGGTGGGAAAAACAGTGCTAAGCCATCTTTTGACTCTGCTCACTGTGGCTGTTGGAAATCAATTTGGGTTTTATTATAGAGAGTCATCTCAGATCTGATCAAATTTGTGTTTGCTTCAGAAAATAATTTCATAGCTTTGGGTTTTTGCTGCAGTTGGTGCCCCAACAACTGAAGTAAATAGAAGAGTATTTAGAGGTAGCTGTGTTGCCTAAAGATTACCTGTAAGAAAGAAATCCCTGGATGTTGGGTTAGAGCTGTTTGGGAGCTGTAGAAATGAGGTTTAGCAGGAACCATTCACCCTTAGTCAGTAATAATACACAAATGTCCTAATGACTTTTGATTATAATATTAAGCAGTGCAGTGATCCTGTGCTACAAAGGGGTCCTGCACTGCCCTGCTCAGTGCTTACTCAGTTTATATCCGCTTTCATGTGCTCAGGTTTGGATTCACCAGTCCCACGGATGTTTCTGCAGAACACCACTTCAGCAAAACCAGCCCTGAATTCATCACTGCAACAACACAATGTAGCTTGGCAAAACTGTATTATCGTATTGCATTCTTGTGCTGTAGTTAAGGCCTGACAGCAATTTCATTATTGAGTCCTATCTTTAGATGTTTGTAACTTTTAAAAAAAATAAAAGCATAAAAAAATGTGAAATGCATTTACAGTAATCATTAAGTGAACACTTAATCTGAACAGTATTTTTTTTTAGTGGGAAACTTAATGATACACATTCTATGTGTGTATGAATGATACACATTCTATGTGTGTATGAAAGATATACATTCTATGTGTGTACGACTGTACAAGTAGTTCCTTCATCTACATAAAAAATCTGCTGACTTGTGTTTCCTTATTTTTTTCTGTGATTTACCGTTATTTTCAAATGGATTTTAATTTGCAATTTATTGCAAAACTTTCATTGCAACACAGTAGGAGTAATGTGGAATAATGTTATACATGGGTTCCACAAAGCTGAACATTCACAGGGTGCAGCAGTCACTAATACGGGTGATATTGAGCTGATGATTATTGATGAAGGCGTTCCCCTTGACTTCATGGGTGTAGTAATATACCATGACAACTTTAAGCATCATGAAGAAAAGTTTTCTTGTGTCAAAAAAATAAGCAGGATTTTATTCCTCTCCATAAAAACCACAATGTAAATCCTGAATAATCCTTGGACGAGCTCTGAATATTTTAGTATCTAAATTGATTAAGAGGTACATTGTCTATTTGCTTTCTATACAAAATGATTTTACGATCTATTTTGTATTATATGACAAATTCTGTCATGAACTGCATCTCTGGAAATCCAAACTAGTTTAAAAGATCATAGTGGACTGCTGCAAACTCACCCTTGGTGTAACAGAGCTAATGAATTGGCCTCTCCACCATGAAGGTGAAAAAGCATTTTTCATGTGATGGCTGAGATTACAAAACTAAAGGCAATTCACAACTTGTACAACAAGACACAATTCATCTATATATTGTTTTTGGAACAAAGGCTTGCTTTTAAAGGTGGCAATTACAAGTAATTGCATCTCTAATAGTGATATGTAGCTCAATTATCAAGGCCTTCCTATAGAAGTGAGAACAGAAGTACATGGAATTGCCTACTTTTTATTTATTTGCTAACATTTTTGTTAATTTATTTATCCTGAGCCTTCTACACCTGCTTAAGCTGACTTCATAATGACCTGTTCTAATGCAACACTGATGGGAATGTTTATTAATGGCTACTTAATTGCAGAATGCCCCAAAGAGCATTACAAATGTAAGAAACTGGAATAATTAGATTAAATGTTAAACACTGAATTTATGCTTGATAATATTCAAATATGCAAAATCTGCTCAAAACCAGATGCTCTTCATACAGCAAGTTCAGCACATTTTTAGGCAAGTATTTGCTATGGAAGCAGCGTCTAGGTCGCCTCCTCACAGGAGTTCCATTAGCTGGCACAGCTTTAGCTACAGTCTCCTCCCAGGTCTCTGTAAGAGTCAGTGGCAAGAGAAGACTTTTCATCAATAAACACTGATGCAGGCCAGCAGCAGAAAACGTGCAGCAGCATCAGTTTGTACTAAAGCATCAATTTTGATAAGTTACTGGCCTGTTGCTCCAATATATCGCTCTAATATATTTTTCAATATAAATTTGAAAAGCTTCTTGTACTTTACACTGTTTCTACTATTACCCTACAAACAAGGGTATTCTGCATTCCTCAGATCTTTGTAACCATCTTTACCAAGGAAAGCTTTGCACAGTTTCAGTGCCTGGCTTTCTTAGAGCTGCTCCTCTCTACTAAAAGGTATATCCTCTGTCAGGTGAGAGAGACAATACTGGCTTGGCAGCAGAAAAATTGATGTTTGAAACAAGTTTATAATTTAGATTTCTCCATTGCTCTCAAACTCCCATTAAACACTTGATGCTTTATGATGCTGGGAGACCTTTATCATTTTCCATAGGCACAGTGAAGTTGTGGGGAAAATATTGGGCACCTGCTCCCAAAACAAACAAGCTGTGTATGTTATGGGGACATAGGTGATGAGCTATGACTCCTTACCCAGAGGTGGCTAATGGGGACCAGTCATGCCAGTGTCCCCACAATGGAGCTGTGTCCCAGCCTGGATCCTGGAGGGTCTGAACCCTGTGCCAGGGTTTAGGAGGCCCAGTCCAGCTGATGTTCACAGCACCCTTCCTTCTGGGGCAAAACCACTAAAACAGTTATGTAATTTTGAAAATATGTTTCAGGAAACTGCTAAATTCAATTGCCTAGATTGGAAAAATTTCCTTTTTTGGACAGTTGCATATGGAGACAACTTCCATATTACTGTCACAGAAAGAGCCTGTGTGAATGCCACAGCACAGTAACAGGAAAATAGTTCTGGCAAGTGGGGCTGTCCTGTCATTTTGTGGAGGATGAAGAGATCTTCGTTCTCGTCATATATTTTTTCTTGGGAAAGGATGAGCCTGCACACACTGTGTTGGCAGCCCTGTAGATTTTCAGCACTTTTTTTACCTACATAACTAATGCAGACTCTAATTTGGTGTTCTCAGATTTTCATCAAAGCAGCAAGAGCCTTACACTACAGAGCAGCATGGAGCAGCCAGGCAAGTATCATCCTAACAGCAAAAGTACAACTTCTTTGTCTGTGCCAGAGAAACTCTGTTTCCCACACCTTATAAATGATTCTTTTGCTTTAATTGTGCCCAGAGGTGGAATCAGTTTTAATACAACACAATAAAAATCTATCCTCACTCTGAAAATTACTTTCCTATGTATATATTTAAACAAGTTACATCATACGTATATATATATAAAAGGATTTTATAGACAGATTCTCTGTCAGACCTATATGTTGTATCCACATCACCCTATTTACTGGCATGAATTAAGTCCTCTTTATATTATTTTTTTTTATTTTCTATGAGCTCATTAACCCTGTGGCAATCAGTTCTGAAATTTAATTACCTCTTGGGAAGAACAGCTCCTCCTGGTAAAAACAATTGGCTAACATTTTCATGGGGAAATTTTTGTCTCCAAGAAGAGATTTTCTAAAATCTCTGCTTTATAGAAAAAGTTGATGATTCACAATTCACTTCCTCAACCTGCTGATAATTTTGTAGGCTCCTGGGAGATCCTTACTGCAGTCATCAGCTTTCCAACACAGCAAGCTCCAGTCCACTTAGTACTTGCTACAAAAATATGCCATTTCATTTTTATGGTCATTCTTATGATCTGCCTGCTATCTTGTCTAGGTCTCCTGCAGCCTTATGAAAATAGAATAAGAGTAATTCTGTACAGTATACATATTTACTACTGATAGATACAGCAGTATAATGAAACATTCTGGTTTGTTCTCATCTCTAAAACAGTAGTCAAATTGTTTTACATTAAGAAACAATGACTGTGATTCCATAGAGTTCCCCTGTTTTTTGGTGTTTAGCCCCTTGGTAGCTATAAGTTTGATTGTGAAATTCACCATCTAAGGAAGAGACCCTGATGGCAATGTCAGAATAATTTTTGTTGCTGTTGTGCAGTGGAAGAAAACTCCGTAGCTCTGAACCTATGTCCTACTACTGGGCCAGTGTGGAAAAATCTCCTCATAAAAAACACTCTTCAGGGACCATAAGGAAAGCTCTGGTTTTGCCAAGAAATGCCTGCAGGGTTGCTGCTTGTGCTGCTTGTGGCAAGATAACGTGCATCAGTTTTCAGTACTGTCAGCAGGGCGTTTTTCATTGCCATATAATCTATGCATAAATCAAATGATCCATAAATTTGTCCATGGCTTGAACAAGAAGTGACTCTAAGCATGGGAGCAGACCTATTAACAAGCAGAGATGCTGCACAAGTAGCATGACTATGTGGGGTCACTGCCAGCAATCACCTGGGCTTAGCACTGACCTGGCCTGACTCTGGGCTTGCTGGAGCTGTCTGCTGGACGGAATGTACAGACACAGATATACACTCTCAGGCATGAATATATAGGTAGAGACATATTAATAATAATTTTAAAATAACCTTCTAAAGGATCAGGATTAGCACCTCACAGGTGATGAAGAACTCATTATCAGGATCACAGCCCTTAGAGCACTCCATCACCTCTCTGGCACACAGCCAGAAATATGTATCTTGCTGCCTGGGTAAGGTTCTGCAGAATATTAATGACTTTCATAGTGCACACTCTCCTGGATTCATAACTTCCCCAGAAGTGGGCAGACACAGGTATTTCTCCTTTGGTCTTTCACAATATCCAACAATATCCTGCCCTCCAAAATGCAGAGGTGTTGCTTTCAGCAAGGCAGGCCAAAGGCAGAACTGCTACAGCCCTACAGTTCCACAGAAAAACTGGTCTCAGGAAGCAGATTTGGGAATAGAAGCACTTCGTTATTTCAGCTAGATATAGGTGGAGCTGAAGATGGAACCCTGGGTCACCCAGTGAAAACAGATGGATGTGGCTGGGACACACACACTGTGTATCCCTGCATGTCCCAGCCCAGCTCTGCCTGCTGGCACAGGGACTGCCATGGACAAGTGGCTGAACCAATAGCAACAGTGAGGAAAAGCCTGAAAAATGTTTTGTGTCTTGTTCCACTGGGTGAATGAAATGCAGAATAAATACAGCATTCCTTTTCTTTTGCAGCAGACAAGTGTCCACAGAAGACACGAAGGTAAGAACAGTGGTCTCCTAGGAGGAGCCACCACAAGGATGATGGCAACCTGCATCCCTGAAGAGACCAGGGATGGGTCCTGGGTGGTGCCTGTGGGTACCTTGTACCCACCTGGGTGTGCAGTCAGAGCATAGTCCCCCCAGCTCCTTAGAAGTAATAAATGAAGGCAAAAAATACATATGTACAAATCAGTTTATTCATATATTATTCATTCATTCATGTATAAAACAGTATAGTATGTTAATTCAGGTCCACAATGTCAAGGCAACACTACCCACTTCCATTTCTGAAGCAAAAATAACACATGATACATTTAACTTACACTTTTAATGACAGAGCTGTATGTATTTCAGATATGTTTTTAAACCTCCAGAAAATATGCATCACACTTCTTTGTCATGCTTGGGCCTAATGTGCTTTGAATAAGAGGAGAAAATAAGCCTGACAACTAATATATTTATTGTAATAGACAGTAAATATTAAATACAAGTATTTATATGAGACATAAAACCTGTCGTGTGTATAACAGGAGAAGGGAAGGGTATATATGAGTCAGGAATCTGTTAACCCCATGGCAAATGTAGCTGTATTCTGCTGTTCCTAGGAGTAGTGGTAGCAACAAATGAGCCAAAGTTCTTTGCTGAAGTTTCATATGTAGTTAATAATATCACAGGTTTTGAAAAGGAGTCTTTTTCCCAGTATGAAAGGAAATTATTTCCCTTGTGCTCTATCACAGTGTCTCCTTGATGCATCATTTTGCATTTACTTCTTCCCTCCCACACTTCGGGGTAACCAAGCAAAGGTGGGTTTGGCAGATTTTCACACTGCTTCACAAGTGGCAGATAATCATGATTAAATTCCTCACTCTCCCAGCTCTACTCTTTTTTTTAAACATAGTTTGTCTAATCATAATTGGATCATCTGAAAATGGGAGCGCTGTTCCTCCTCTCATTTCTAGTAACCAGAATCACTCTCTCTTTTTTTCTCCCCAGAGATAATCCTCTGGAGATGGAAAAGGTTTTCTGTTGAGGTTTTCACTTCCATGTAAGCTTTGAACAATGACTGCTGAGCTAGATTTGACAGGTGTTAAAATACCTTGGAGCCAGCTGAACATTCATATTGATTAACTAATACATGGGCAGAGGTTTTTAGAACTGATTGCTTTACACTGTTTCAGAAGGAAGTGGAAAAAATATGCTACATTATCACTATCTTTCTCATCCATTTTCATGTACTATATTCCATGTTCATCCAGTTTAACTGCTAAGCTGTCAAAAACCAGAAAATAGTGAAGAATGTAGTTATGTGCTTATTCAGAAGATTTTGTTTACTGCAGCTGTTTGTTCATGACATAATAAGGCAGAAATATACAGCTTATGGAAAAGTTAATAAATTTCTGAGACAGTCCTAAATGATTGATGAATATTTTTCTACCAGTCTATCTGGTAGAAAAGCCTATTCAAAATAAAGAATCTTCAAATTTGCAATTATCAGTGTCCCTTTGCTTCATCACTACAGCTAACTAGTAATAATAAATACCAACCAAAAAGATTTATCTTGTAATCCAAATACCTGATTTTATACTTGTGTTTTATACCTCCCTTGTGACACAGAGAAAATGTTCAGCGTAGAAAAGATGCAAGATGAGCCCCCTTTAGGAGACAAAGCTGTAATAAATTTATCACAAACGCTTTAACAATGAGTTGCATTCACAGCTGACAATAAGATAGTAGGGCTTGATCCTCCTACTGAAGGGTGCATCATGGTTTAAGAAGACAAAACTTAACAGCACTGAAGTAAATTCTTGTTTTGATCACAAAAAGTGAATATTAAATATTTTATTGTCGAAATACCCCACAGCTAAGCTTCTCAGTTTAGATTCAGACAGAGAGATAAAAATTTGAGATATTTAGATCTATTTTTCCCAAACAGCAACACATTTCTCTAAAGCTAAAATCCTAGAATTTCCAGGCTGTTCACATGCATAACAGTACCAAAGCCACCTCCTTCAGAAAATGCTGCATACACATCTCTAAGAAAATATAAATCATCTGCTCTCATATGTCAGCACTTGCCACTTATTTAACAGCCAACTCCCACTTGAATTGCTAATAAAAAATGTACAGGTATTGCATGGTAAAGAAATAGTGTTACCACCAGGCAAAGCAGGTGTTGATTTTTTTCCTTCACTTTTGGCATTCTGCATGCCTGTGTGTGCCCAGCAGACAGGCCAATAAAAAGACTGATTTTACCTGCACTACATGCCCAGCATGGTATTCACAGGATGGAGGCACATCCTCCTTTTCTCAGGAAGAACTGACCTTTACCCTGCTGCATGAAACCCCCTTCTGGGAAGCAGAGGTTTCCTTCCATGCAGAGGTGGAAGAGACACTGAACTTTTTCTGACTTCAGGCCTGTGTGTTCCTGACTCCTTTTTCAACTCACTGACAGGACGTTTTGTGGAAGAACTCTTTTCTTAGAGTCATGACCACTAAATCCAAACTTTTTTCTATTTTTCTTTAATGCTAATAATGAGTTCCTATTATGCTTTAAGTACCTCTTCTAACTCAAAAGTTTACACTGTCAAGTCATGTGTGCAATGAACTGAACAGTTCTTAAAGAGCATTAGTTAATTTTTCACTCAGGAACAATAAAATATAAGAATAGGTTTCTTTAAACCCAAGAGTGTGACTTCAGATCCCCTTTTTACTTAAATTTCATTATTTGGTTTATCTTTTCTATTTTTTGATTATTTTTTCAGAGTTGATTGAAACAAAACACAATTGGGCCCTTACACAAACCTGTTTTCTCTGTAAATGAATGCATGGGTATGTGAGAGTTACCATAAAGTCATTGTAAAAAAAGCATTAACTGTTTTCTTCCTTCTTTTTTTTTTAATAGATTTTATGGATTAAATAATTAAATTATGAGCTATCCACTCTTTATGACTGCACACAAATAATGAACTTTCAAGACATAAGGGATGCATAAGTAAGAACTCCAGCCTAGACCGCTACTGCACTTATTTATGAAAGTGAGGAGGACAGTTCTGGTCCTATTTACATTAATTTAAATATTGAGAAATATCAATTAATTCAGTTCTATGTCTCTAGATTTACATTGCCATAGCAGATTGATTTTCCCTTTTTAGTAAAGGGGCTAACACTGAACATAACATGAAATTATTACCTGAGCTTCAGAGTTCTATTAAACAGAAACTTATACCAAAGCCTTAAAAAAATAAGATAAAAAGATAATTCAGTAAGTGTTTGCACCATACTAAATATTATTTTATTCACATGTATTTTTAAAACCATCTTTCTCTTTGGAATACAAAGATTTTTCGTAGTTCTGATAGATAATAAAGTCATGTCAAGGAAAAAAGATGAGACAGTGCCAAAAGCTCTATGTTTTTAGTTTTTAAATATTCAGTACTTTTAATTTTCCAGATAAACATTAAATGGATGCACTACTTTTCAGAGAACCTTCATTTATTTTACATTAGTTGAATTACAATGCCCTTAGCCCAAAATGTGTGGTAATTCTGTTACGACTAAGCTTTACTGCATTACCCCATAGGTCTTTTGTCAAGTTTGAGGAGCCATTTCCACAATTTCATCTAGAATTTTCAAAAACAGAAAATAAATATATTTTCCACTTTCAAAAAAACAATACAAGTCGAGGGGGAAAAAAGTAACTAAGAAAGATAAACCTACTGAGGATGTAGCAGGGAAGTGGTAGAATCACTATTCCTGGAAGTGTTCTAAAAGCATATGGATGTGGCACTTGGGGATATGGTTTAGTGGTGAGCACAGTAGTGCTGGGTTAATGGTTGGACTCAATTACCTCAGAAGTCTTCTCCAGCCTTAACAGTTCCATGATTCTGTGATCCCTGTTTAGCCTCCATCTGCAGATAATTAGTCATGCAGTGTGTCCCTCTGCACAGAGCACCGAGAACAGCAAGATCCTTGCAATCTGGAGCATCCCCAGCAGCCAGAAGGAGGGTAGGGGATGGTAACATATTTCAGGCACTCATATCTTCCAGAACCTTCTCTTTTCCTGACTCACCTTTTAAGAAGTGTTTTAGCCAACTACCCTGTCAGAATTAGCAGGACAACACTGCTTGTGCTCCAAACCAGGCTCCAGCCAACTCTTTGACACTGGACTGGACCTCTTGCTCGCTGCACATTTCAGCACTCCCTCACCCATGGCTTGAAAGCGCAAACCAGAGCCCACAAGAACATTTTCACTGAAGTCCTGTAATGGGACTAAGAGATATTAAAGTAGACCAGTATTTCACACCTTACTGAGCTGATAACCTACTATTGAAATATCTTTATCTTAATAACAAGCAATTAGATTGGTGAAGTTCATTTCTCGCTTTTAAAAAATGTTCTCTCCTCAAACTGCTTGCCTGAGATGGCCTACATTTGCACATTGCATTATTAGCAAAATGACTGTGATAATTTCAATTTAACAAATGGAAATGCACAAACACCTGCCTTTGTACTAATGAGCTTGGCCTTTGGAACTCGTGGTGAATGGCTGCAGCTTATTAGACATGCCCAGGAAAACAGTGGCTGCAGATTCCATTTGCAGGTTTGTAATTCCCTGAAGTTATCTCATTTTCCCAATTGGGTCCAATTACAATAGTCATGATAAATAACCTTCCATTATTGGTACATTTAATTCTCTAGAAAAGTAACTGGGAAATGGGTCTGGGGTACTTACATGAATAGGAAAGAGTGTGTTGTGCATCTTGGGGTTTGGGGATGTACAGGAGAGAGAAAGAGTTTTATAAAGTCTCTGTATATTAAAATTAATTTTTTTCTTAATAAGAAAGCCTGGAAATGTTTATCTTTTTCTTTTTCTTTTTTCTCATGCATCTCTGTCCCCGGACAGCTTTCCCTTCAGTCATATCATCATAAACCTTTGCCTTGTAGATGGCAACTCCTTGCTTTACAACACTTCAAATCAAGATTGCCTGACCTGAAGGAGAAGAAAAACCTTGATTTTTTTTTTTTTCTTTTCTACAACATATTCTTTATTTTAGTCCCCCTATATAAAATTTTATATTTTTTAAAGAAAAATATCCTATTTCATTCTTTTATACTTTATCCTAAGGATTCAGCCTGTTTATCTCAGGCTAAACTGACAAATCACTTGCATTGGAAAGGAGCTGTCCTAGGCCCCTGGCTATGATTCACCAGCAGGTGCTGGCATCTCATAACCCAGCATTATCAGAAAGCCAGTTTTCACTAGACTGCCTTGGTATTTCAGCACTGGTGGGAAAAAAAGGTTATTTCCCACAGACAGGGCTTCCTGCTCCCTGCACTATTTTGTCGATGTCCATTTTGTATTTCTATACATTCCCCCTGAGCATTGAACTGGAAAATAAAACTGTAGCTATTATTCCTCTCTATAAAAATAAAAATCTCGCATGCTGAGCACTCATCTGGCCTTCACAACACTCCTTTATTTTTTCCACATTGTGTGACTGGATGCAAGAAAATAGCTCAATTATCTAATGGATATGGGCACTAATGAGGCCCAGGTCACTCTGAGCTAATTAGAAGCAGCCCAGTTTTTAAATGATTGCATTTCTGTGCCCCCCATTTTGCCCATTCTGGTATTTAAATTCTTCCTTATTGTTACTCATGGCTGACTTCCCCACTAATGAATCTGATTTCTCCAGTCAGATGTTTATGAAAATATCATGCCACTCCATGCAAGATGCAGTCACTGAAATGACCTTCCTTCAGAGCAAAATTGTTCTGTCTCAGGGATTCACAAACAGAAAGACTAGTTGTGATATCAGTTGTAAGACTCCAAATTGTCCTGGTCACACAGAGCTCCTAGGATAATTGTTGCTATATCCTGTTTGATTTTTCTTCTAACTCTTGGAGCAATGCAATTAGTGGCAATATGAACATTAATTGACCTAACCACTGAATCAGAAAGGCAACCCCTGGAGAAGGACTGTGAGACTGACAACCCTGGAGGGAAAACCCTGACATTTCTAGTTAGTGTTTCCACAGTCAGGTAAACAAATAGAAATTGGACCATGTCACCACGTGTAGATATCCCATTAACAAGCCCAGGGGAAATATTTTCTGGGAGCATCAGCAAGTGTGTTTTATGTGGCAAGCAAGCTGCCATTCTGAGGAACTGGTGGTTTTCATGCACAGTCAGGAAGCTCCCTTGCTTATGCATTGCCAGGCCATGTCCCATTCCCAGCTGTGCTTTAATACCTTCAGAAACACACGTGGCAGCTATTCTGCTCCAGAGAAAAATGCTGTTTCAGAGCTCAGTCCAACACACTGACATCTACCTGCTCAGCTTTAACCCACTGAATGTGGAAAGAAAACTCCCTATTTTCACATAAACCCTATTAAAATATCCCAGGATTACATCACTATATCATATAATTATAGAATGCTTTGGGTTGGAAGGGACTTTGAAGATTATCTAGTTCCAATGCCCTTGCAATGGGCAAGGACACCTTCCACAAGACTGTGGCTTCCTAGCTGGCAACATCAGCTATTTCAAGTATTAATGTTCCACAAAGTATAGTTAATTATCATGTTGCAAGATTTTTAGGGAGTTCAATCCTTTTAGGTCTCATTTGTGGTTTTGTTCAGACCTCTCCAGACAGTTTCAGTTCCCTAAGCAGCCTGTCCAGAACAGCAGCTCCTGTGACAGTCCTTGTTTATCTTATCTCCAGCTCTCAGCCTGAGAACCTCCTGTCACCAAGTCCTGCACTAGTCCTGGACTGAACAAATGACAGATGTGAAAATGTCCTGCCAGGGAGGACATCTGTGCTCTCCCACATCTTAACTTCATTGATGAGGCTTGGTCAGCTTTACTTGTCACTACTTACAAAATCTTTTAAGCATTTGAAACCACTTGCATTACCACACTGACAATGCAGGGAATTTTTGTGGTCTAATCCTCTGTCTTGAAATTAGGAAATTTAGAGCACTGGCCATTCCGGCCACTACCATCCAGATGGCTTATGAGGGATTTGGAAGTGCAAGGTTCAAACCAACTCATCTGTGCCATCCTTTGCATCCATGGCAGGTGGCAGAGGACTGGGACAATCTGCTATGGGCCCCCTGTGCAGCCCCAGGGCTTCCTGCTTAATCTGTCTGGAGGGCTCTGTGGGGCTTCTACAAGGCCCTGCTGGCTGCTAGACCCTCTCCATTGTGCCAGGGGGGCTGGCAAGTCCTTCCCACTGCCACCTGCCTCATGCAGAGTCCTTCTCATGCTGCTGACAGGGCCCAGAGGAAGGGGCAGCCTGAAGGCAGCCAGGGTTTTTGTCCCCCTCACCAGTGACAGGAGGCAAAGGGGCTCAGGGAGCTCTGCCAGGCAGACCAGACCTCTCTACCTTCACACTGTGGAGGAGCATCACAGTAGATGCTCTTCCCTCACCACCTTTGCCATTGCCCTGCCCTTTCCATGCCTGAAATACATCTCCTGACTGTAACAGTCTTTTCCATTAGATATTCACACCATCAGCTTTAGGCACCTACTTTAGCTGGCTAATTTAAGAGCTTGGGTCCATCTCACTGGGTACTAACAACAAGTTGTAATTAAATGATATTTTCTATGCTATATTAAACTCTTTCAGTCAAAACATATCTCATTGAAAAATTGGGAAACAAGTCCCCAGGGCTATCATTATCCATCTGCTTTCCTAGCAACTTCAGGCAACTGCAAATTTTAAAATAAATTTATACAGGATGCCTCCTTCTCTCATGTTGTTCATGATATGGACCTATCTTTCATAGTTGCCTTCTTGGAGAACACAAGTACCAGAGATATTTTGCAGCAAAGTGTCCCCAGCCAGCCATGAAAACAGCAATCTCCCACATTCCCAGGTGGCCTTTGACTATTTACAACCTAACACTGAGCTGCTCCTCAGCATCTCACAGATGCATATAGGAAGGAAGATGGTTACATCCACTTTGAGCAGGCAGATGAGAGAATAGTTGACAGCTGATGTTCAATTGAAATAAACAGAAACAAATCAGTTTGGAAAGTCTGAGAGACCAAAGTGGGAAGGTTCAGCTTTGGAGAAGGAAGTAGGAAGGTGAGGGGTTTTCTAGCACCTATCTAGAAATCTAGACAGATTTTCACATGATCATGGCATCCTCCTTTTAATTGCAAGCAGTGCAGAATTTGATTTGGAACAGCTAGTATACTCACACAGGAATGCATGAAATATGCACAATACTGCTTAGGAAAAAGCTGAAATGCTGGGGAGGGAGCAAGTTAACAGATTTTAGGCAGTTTAGGAGCAGATTAAATCATCCAAACAGTCATAGTGCCTCTCTGCATTGCATACATAGGCAATCCCCCCCATAGCAGCCCCCCTGGCTAGCTGGGAAGAAGAAATATTCCCTCACAGGAGCAGCCCAAAGCTCATCAATAAAAAGAAACCACCACCCTGGGAGCAGTGCAGGAGGTTTTCAGGGGCAAACTTAAAGGACTGAAGGAACCAGAAGTGGGTCACTGACATCTGAGCACAAAACTGCTAAGCCTGAAAATTCTTCCATTTGTTCAGTGCAAAGCACAGCGGAGTCCAGATGTTTAAATTCAATTCTTTAGACAATGAAGATGACAGCAGCTACAATCCTGCAAAGTTTCTTTCATCTTTCAACATGATACATAGATATGTTTTAAAAAAACTCTAAAAAAGGAACTGTGCCTCATTCCTATTATGCTTTATTGTTACACATACTCACTCACCTCCCAGCAGCAGCTGCCTCTTAGAGCTGCATTGAAGCAGCCTTTCCATGGTACAGCTTAGGGCAGTGCGTGATCATTAATCTTTTGTTTCAGTTACTTAGTCCTTAGTCCAAATTTAAGCCAATAGAATGTTTGTTTCATGCAGGTGTATCAAAATTAAGATTTGAACAGCACCCACTTGACATTATTAAACTACAAGTTTTGCCATTTAGCTCCAAGCACAACTGTGAATATAAGTTATAAATAGACACTTAAATGTTCCTATCAACTGATGTTAATCAAAAATCATGAAGGCTAAGTTTTACCTTTGGGTTCAGAAGGGAAAAGCCTTCCAGTTATTTGAAAGATAATTCCATTGCCATGTATCTTCCCTGCCTCTTTGCTGTATGCCTCTCCAAGGGATGTGCAGTGACATCAGAACATGCATAAACTACCAAACTTTCCTTGCATAACTTTCTGGCCTTAATTGCAGCCTATAAAGAGTTGGAGCTGCTGCCACCTATAGACAAGCATCTAACACAAACATGGATTTGCTACTGGAAAATGGAAGTGAGAACTGACACAAAGTTGTTAATATATTCCTGTAAGTGTATTTCACAAATGTGGTTCACCCCACCATTATTAGTGCCAAGCTTTGTGCTAATGAGCCACATTAAATGTTTATGGCACAAGCCAGAATCCACAGAAAACATCCAGCACCTCTTGTACCACTTGTACTGGTCCCTCTGTTGTCAGAGCTAATGGAGAATAAACCCCAAATTTCAGTAATATATTAGTTACTATATTCAGCATGTTTAACCCATTAAAAAAATGAATTACTATGTTTTAGCTCTACCAAATAACCAAGTATGGATTAACCTTTGATTTAGATTTTAACATGCCTGAATCTTGTTGTCTAAGGACTTAGCAGGACAGCACAACATTTTTTGATTGACCCACAGTAACTGTGCATAGATTATTTAAAAGTACATTACAACCTCTCAGAGAAAAAAAAGGCAAGTAGTGTTTTAAAATAATGCAACAATCCTGTCCTTTTTTCCTTGCATATTATACCTGTGTAATCTAAACAAGTGCAGAATGAAGCCATTTACAAGATGAAATAAACACAATTCTCAATACTATGACAGCACTAGAATAAATTTCACTGTAATTTCCACTGCTCTTGTTTCTGTAATGCAAAAAAAAAGTAATGAATGAGTATCTATTTCATATAAATCATTATAGGACCATCTGGAATCCCTAAATCTAACAGTTTTAAGAAGAACTTTTCAAAATTTTATTTTCCTTTTCACTACATATAAGGTCAAAATTCTCAATGATTAATTATTTTGTTTCTGTACAGATCAGTATCTAATAATAATCCTGACATCTGAGTATCTAATTGCCCTTCCAGGTTGTTGGGTTCAGGGGCCACTGTAACATCTGTAAAAAATAAAATCTGAGATAGCTCAAGGAGGGCATCCAAAATCCCAAATTCACAAGCCCAAATTCAGCCATTCACCAAGAAGGTCCTCCTCCCTCTTAGCCATTGAACTCAGAACTGGCAGGGAGTGTGACATGTTTTCTGAGACAGAGATATACCTCACACAGCTGAGTTAGTTTCTCAGATCAGCAGAAAAGCGTAGATTTTTAAAAATAACAGCAATAACTGTGAGAGATGAAAAGATACCTTTAAACACACTGTAGATTTCTTTGTTGCAAATTTAGAAGCTCAGGAAATCACAGTCTCCCAAGTTCTTTGAAGAACACTGAAAAGGAAAGGAAACCAGGAACTGTTTCATCTTCCAATCCTTCTGAAATGGAGATGTGCTTGGCTATGAATAGCTCCACTTTCCCTCTATTGCTGGAAACATTCCCAGCCTGTGACTTATTCTGAAAGAGCAAGGCGGGACCATCCTGACAATGTTCTAAAGACCTTATTTTGTCTGTACTTGAAACAATAAGAACACAGTTGGTCAGTTTGTGTGAAGAAACTAAAGGAGTTGGAAACAAGGTAAAAACAGTTCCTCAGAGAGTACATGGCATGGAGTAAAATATTTATAAACCAAAAGGCAAGGTGAAAGGAGTCCCCCTGTCTCAGAAGTGCTATTCTATTCCTTCTCCAGGCAAAATATATAAAAATACATACAGGAAATATATATATGAAAATACAGGCTTTCTGCCTCTCCTACTCTTCCCCTGTGAGGGTCTGCTCCTCTCTGGGGCACCTCTGTCCCACTAAAACACTGGCACCCCAGGCACTGTGACAACTGGCCACACCTGGCCATACCAAAGCCACCTCCCACACCGTGGCCATGCTCATCCCAAACCCTCAATCCCAAACTTTGCAGTGCAATTCCGTGCAAACTTCTTTATTTTGTGAAATTACAGAAGTATATTAAAAATTAAACTTCAGTAAATGCATAAAATTGTTCATCAGAGAACCCTAAATTGTTCCACTAGCTGGAACTTTTTAGTAAGCATGCATTCTAGTTTCTTTTGGGTTAAATCATGCCTTTTCCTATGTTATGACAGAGACAATTCCTTTATCAATACACTGAGCATACATACAAGTCTGAGTCATCAACAGCAACACATGTTCAGTTTGTACAAACGCAATTTGTATTAAAAGCAAAGTTCAGATATTTCCCAGCACCTCTGCTTTAATGCAACACCAGGACATATTCTTCAGAATTTTTTTTTCCATTTTAGAGACATAATTGCCCACCTCATCCATCTAGTATTTTATTAAGTGTCACTTATGTTTTCAAGTTCCTCCTTACTTCAGTTGACAACAGTTGAAATCCATTTTTCTGGGACTCCACAATACTAATAAAATATAGCATATTTGTTACCAGAACACATCTGGCATCTTCTAGCGTATTTTTAACAGTCTTCTTGCTGAAATCAAATAAAAATTGGCTTGAAAAACCTTTTTAATGTCTGTTACATTGTGTTCAGGTTTCCTGCTCTAACATATCTAGGAAGTTTCGGTGGGCTTTGAACAGCTGAAGTTTTGAACATCCATCAGCTCAAAACTCTTGATGATCTGTTTGATACAATCATTGTTGTGTTCACCATGGGAGCAAAAGGAAGAATATGTAGCTGAGCCTTCTATTTATGAAGGCAGTAGGGCAGAAATTTTCCATATGTGGGGTTCAATTCTTCCTTCAGTCTAGCGTCCTGTTGATTTGAAAAGCAGCTTCTGTTCTTTTGAAAGCAGAAAATGAAGATGTAATTGTGGAATATAGTATTTAACTGTAAAGCCACTAGCACTAGACAAACACAGTGAAAACAAATCTAGAAAATAATTAAATGAACAAGTGTGTTTTTTTAAAAACAATGAAAGTTTTTTCTTTTACAGAATAATTTTTATACTATTTAATTCATAATAATAGATAACTGTTCTGATAATAGTGGGATTATGAACAGTTTGTTTGATTTGTTTGATTATGTGCAGAATTGTAACTAGAACCAGCAAGTGGTTTTAACGTTGTGTGTTGGTTAGGATTAATTAGAATGAATTTTCTATTCCAGGGAATGGTATCTTGCCTGCTCCAGGCCTATTGTCTGGAAACAGGAACAGGCCCACAAAAAAATCAGTTCTTGCCCAGGAGAAAAGAGGCATGTCCCTAGGAAGAAAATGGAGAGAGCGATACATTGATGGAAGTCCCTCTTAAAGTAATACTGGAGCACAGGGAGGAGCAAAGATCATGACAAAGAAGAGATAACAAAGAGGGAATAATTTCCTGAGGATAAGAGACCTGTTTAGATTAGACAAAGAACAATATTTGCAGTTAGAAAGCCTATCAACTTCAAAGAATAAAACACATTAAATGCAGGCTTTAATTATATATAGAATTCTCAAATAAAGCAGTTGCAGCTAAAGTGCATGAAACAGAAGTACACAACAAACTCTTCCTCAACTTCTGCTATAACTGGGACACATGCTGTTTTTAAAAGCACTAAACATCCCTACATTTCACTGCACTAATGATACCTTTGCAGGAAAAGCAGGATAAAATAGCTGCCATCCAGCAAGTACAGTGGGTCCTTCTGTCATAGGGTTAAAGCATATTGGCAAAATGAGAGTGGTTAGAAGAGATTCAGGTTGATGTACAACAATGTGAATTCCATTTTATTAATCCCAGAGCTCAATCTTTGGAGCTGCTGTCACAAAGGGAGAAAAATGCAGTAAGAAAACTGAACGGGACTAGGCACCTGTGATTACATGAGAAAATAAAACAGGTTCCCCTTGTACGATTTATCAGCACAGCTACTGAGTAGCCATTCCTAGCAACTTTAACACAAACTGCTTAATACTAGATGTTTTTCTCAAATGTCCAGTGGCTGAAGGCAGGTACCTGTGGGAGAATCACAGGGTTCAACACAGGAAAGAACAAAATGCACTTCTGTGCTTTGGGATTGCATAAAACTGTGGAAAATACAGTTCATCTAGCCTTGGGAATGTTACAGTTGTTGAAAAATGTCACCTGATTCTTGCAAACTTGGCTCTGCATGATGTTCCCAAAACCATGAGTACAACGTGCTATTTTTTTCTTCATGGGCGAGATGAGACTTGTTCAAACTGTGCCTAAAATTTCACACATAGATAATGAAACAATCAAATCATGGCCTCTGAAATATCCTTGTAAATGGTTTTTTTTTGTTGTTTTCTTGGTTGTTTTTTTCCTCCAACTATATTTCCATGCTAATTCATAGCAGTGAGGAGCACATTGAATCAGAGCCACTGACATCGCTGAGCTCCCAGTTTGACAAGCCAGAGTAAATGTTTCAGTGGCTTAGCCCTTAAATTTTTTCCATTTTCTTAGAATGTAATTGCATCTAATTGTACATTTTGAGCAAATACACATAATCACATCATTATGACATGCAATTACCTTATTGTGTTGTATAATTAAGTAAATCACACAATAAAATTGTGCAGAACTTTAATAAAATTTTCCAAAAAGAAGTTAATCTTCCCTGCAATTGACAGAAGAAGCCATTTTCACTAATTATAATCAATTTAGCATTTTCTACCAGAATTAGTGGGCACTCTGCAGGCATGTGCAGAATATGCACATTCAAGCAAAGTGCTGGGTGATGACATTTGTAGCTTTTCACGTGTGTTTGCTATGCAGAAAGACAAACAACCTTATGTAGAATTTAATGACCGGTTGCTTCAGGATGTGCAATATCAGGAGAATTCATGTATATATTAAACACATTCTGTTGATAACCTTTAAAATTCACCATAATATTTGATTTTATCAGTATGGTTCAAAATACATTATTACCTGTTAATGTCCATACATGTGCTTCATTACATAACATAGCTTAGGAGCTGTCCTTTGATGGAAGCAGACTTCCCCCCGGCAAGGGAATTTATTTGTTATCATAGCTGATTTTTGTTATTGTCACAGGAAAAGTTTATGTATTACCCAATTATATACATATTTTATACACACCCAAAAAGTGGGTTAGGAACTTAATATTGGCAAATAGAAAAATACACAAGTCCCTTTAACATCACATAGTCAAGCAACACGGGCCTAAAGAAGAAAAAGTGACTGGTGAGATTTAAAACAGATTCTTGACACACATAGAAATATTTTCCCAAGTTTTTTGGTTGCATTTTTCTTCCCTGGCATAAAACACAGTCACACCCAGTATGCCAGATTAGGGCCTGTCTGTAGACATCTCTATGAGACATTTACCCATCTCCCTTAGAAACTGCTCTGTGCCATCAAGGCAAAAGTAAAGCAGTACTGGTTCCTAAAAAGGGTTTTCTACACAAATATAGAAAAGAGTAAATGTATAGAGTAAAAAGTATAGAAAAGAGTAAAAAGTATCATGAGTAAAGACCACATAAATACACCTTTTAGTCATAACTTTCCAGCTTGGCCTGTTGATATTCACAGTGATTTTATGAACAGCTGATTTATATCCAGGAGCTGGAAGCTTTATGTTCTATACTCTCTATACTTTTTGTGTTTCCCAAAGGCAACAAAACCTCAAACTGCCCAGAAATAAACTGATTCCACATGCTTAGGAACTACTTCCTCCAAACAACACTAGCAAATATTTTGAGAAGTAAGGTCAACATAGACTGAGAATTGAGGAAGTGCTTTCGAAGATGCAGTAAACAGAGGAGTGATACACATAGAACGTTCAACAGAGCAAAAATGTGACAAAGAACATTTGACAAATACAAAGCACTTTTCAAGGCATAAAAACAGATTTTGTTTCTTCCTACATTCAAAAATAAACTGCAACTAAAGGATAGCACCAATTAAGAAAAATAATTTGACACTGCAAATTTAATTTAAGAGAAGAATGGGTATTTTTCATACACACTTTGCAGCTATCTGAACAAAATTTACACCCTCGCTAAAAGGTATGAAATTTAAGTTGTTGGCAAAACTGTCTGGAAGCAGAATGAAGAAAGAAAGAAATTAATCTGGGATGACAGTAAGGATGTTACAATCAACTAGAACAGAGGCCGAAACTTGAATTCACTTTTGCAGTTTCCAGCGTTATCAGGACTTGACACCTCTATCACACCAGTATTCCAGGAAGAAAAAACTTCAAACACTTCCACCCACACCATCAAACTTCTATCACACCACACACAACTTCCTATCCACAACAACTCTTGTGAAATGTCTTTTTCTTTTCTTCTTAATGGTATTAGCTTCAACTAGATTGCACTTGGGGGAAGAAAACCCAGCACATAGGTCATCTGATAAACAGAGATATGGCCACATATCAATGGGGTGCTATACAAATAGTTTTTTCCATCATTTTCTAATAGACTCAGGCCATTAGAAAAATTACAAAAACAGTCACAGAAAGAATTTGGCAAGAATAATTCATATATTTACCCCTCTTACAGAAAAAAAAGGGGGAGAATAGAGCGGGAAAATTTACATATTCTGCGGGGACATTGACACTGTAACTGGGCTTCAGGAGAGAAACACTTAAAGCTTTCAAAAGAAGCAATCAAATGACATTTTCTAGACATTGGTCTAACTGGTCTTTTGTTTAATAGAAACACTTTCAAAGATGGAAATTAATCCAGATTTGTTGGTCTAATAAAGAACTGAATCTAGCTCACTGATTTAAAGCACTAGATTTACTGCTATGTTCTGGCCATGTGAAGAGCTGTAAATTGGATTTAGGGAACAGGAGCAAGTCAATAAATGCCAGAAAGCAGACAAGATACCAGTAAATCCACATCAAAATCACTGCAAAATATCTTAACCAAAAGGTACTGACCCTGATTTTCCACTCATGCAATTTTTTTCAATATTTATACCTGCCTAGATGTAAAGAGCATAAGTCAACGAGTTCCACTTAAAATGAGATTTTCAGGCAGGTAGGTAGGTCTACACCAATTGAGAAGCCTGTCCCCACTCATCTCTCTCCTCTGAGAGAAGAGGATAAATTTTCTTCTTTCTCAGTAGAGAAAACCACAGAATCATTCAGGTTGAAAAGACCTCTGAGCTCATCGAGGTCAACTGTAAACCCAGCACTGACAAATTCAGCATTGAAACCTGGCCCCAGTGGCTGCATCTACCCATCTTGTAGGTACCTGCAGAGCTGGTAGCTCCACCACTGCCCTGGCCTCCTTGTATATTTATTTCAATTCATCCTTGCCAAGAGATCTGTTAATAAAAATTCTCTGTGGATAGTGTTGCCAGATTGTTTTCTTACCTTCTTCCACAAAGAACCAGACATAGCTGAGATCTCTCCTGTATCAGTTTAACAGAAGTGTATTTTAGGCTATCCATAATAAGGAACTTGCATTATTTTTTCTGAGGATTTCTAAACACAATTAATCTGGGTTTAGATAGTTCTATAAACCTCTGGATTTGGGCAACACGAGAATTACCAGATTCAGACAAAAATAATCCATAGTTTTTTGCCCTGAGGTCATATAATCCTCCTGAGTGCTTAGGATCCTGCTCTGAACATTCATTTCTCTCTCTCTCTCTTTACCTGAGGCCACTTGCTTTAGCCTTGGCCTTTCTCACAATTAAAAGAGCTGTGTTAAGTTAAAAGTACTAGTAAAGAAAGTACAGAATTTTTTATTCTCCCTGAATTTTTGCGTACTCTCCTCCAAGTTTTCTTAATCATCAAAACTGTTCCACTGCAAGCAGGTGTGGCTTAACACTGGGTGTTTATGCTGCCTACAAAGGACCTTTCCAGTTTCATGGAATAAACAGGAATTATTAGCTCCATATAATTAGAGTCTCCAAGCCATCAAAAGAGACTCATAAAAAAGCACATTTCCTACTGAATAAAACACAAATATATTTTGTAAATCCTAAAATTAAGTTCAGAAAGTGTTATGTATTGGTTCTTCTGCTTCATTCACACACACAGTGGCATGTATTTACTACAAATGGTACATATTCCCTCAAGCCTCACCACAGATTAAACACACAGCTATTAAACATAAAAATAAGATGAAAGCGATAGACCTCAAACCCTGATTCTAGAGCAGACCTCCAAAACAACCCCCAGTTTCCATTGAATATGCCACACCCCTCTCAGTAAGGAGAACATGCTTTTGATAACTGTATTAGAAACATAGTAGATCACAGTGAAAATTAGGGATTAGGCTGAGGCCAAAAATAAGAAGTGTTTAAAGGCGAATTAAGCATTTAATGCAGCTCATACTTGAAAACTAAAAATAACCATTAGTATCCTCATTTTCTCTCCCATTTTGTGTGAGGTGTGTCCAGTGCAGTGTAAGGTGGCAGCTGCAGAAGGGATCAGTGTAGCCAGGATGGGGAATTAGAACACCCGTCACATCCTACATCATCACAGTTAAGTGAAAAATTCATAATAACTGTATTCTTAAAAATGTATTAGATATCCAGGACATAGAAGAAAATTATACCATGCACTAATTAACAGATAGTTTACAAATCCCAAACTCCTATTCTCTCCAGTGACCATCTTGGCAAATACAGATACCAGCACAGACTTCATTTTCTATGTTTTTATCCATTATCTAACTTTGCCTTTCATGGGTTCATTAAAATAGTGTTTTATAATAGTGTCAAATTGGTAGAAAACCTGAGGTGTAGCAGTTTGGCAATGATATAGCTGTCATGATGGTTCTACTTTTTGCTTGTACCTACTCAGGCATCATTAGAATCAAATATCTACCTCTCAGCATTTCTCTTGGGTTCATCCAACTCTGAAAGCTCTCAGGCCATTAAAGCATATCAATTAGTAATGATTTTTTTCCAGCCCCAGCAGCCAATGAAGCATACATTAAAGGTGATACTTGCAGTCCAAAATTTAATGTGGACATTTGAGAATATCTACTTTGATGAACAGATTATCAGAGAAACTCATCTGCTTAAAGTTTCAGATCACAGTTATTGAAAATATTTTATTTGCTGACCAAATGCCTGATAAACATTCCTGGACTCATTAAATAATATTAATTGCACAAAGGTTTGGAAAACACAAGAATCATTAAAGGATAAATTAGGTTGTGCAATGGCCCAGAAGAGCTAATGTTATAATTTTCCAGGCTGCTTTTACAACCCAACCTTCTGAGTAGGACTATTTTTAACTGAGTCATCATGTCCTAAGGAAAGCTACTTTCATTTTTTTAGTATATCTATCCAATTGAGTAGATGTCACAGAGGCAGGTCATTACAAGCACTGGAGTTAGAGGGCTGTCACATTCCTCATGGCTAGGTTAGGTCCCTTCAGTCAGGACTGTTTGGGAAAGCAATCCTTTCCATGCTCACAGGCACTTCCCAGCCTGAGAGGTCACTTACCTCTTGTTTCCAATGCAACTCAAGTCAGTTACTAAAAGATCAGACTGCAAAGCAAATGTAATTAATTAATCCAAAACTTCTGGACAATTCACTTTTACCATTTTACCTACATTTAGTTATTTTTAAACACAGAAATAAGCTGCACCTAATAGAAAACATCACAAACTAGCAAAACACTAGGAGCACAACAAAATCACATTTAATTCTGGTAGCCAGCACCATGAGACTTACTATGGAGATAGAGATGCAATTGAATTTGTCACTGCTTTGAGTGGCAGAGGCTCTCTCTCCTCATTAAGCTACATGACCTGGAATGATTTTTGAAATACAAACATAAGATTCATTTCCAAGTTTATATCATACTGTTATGCCTGTAAAATTGTTTCCACTTGAATATACTTGACATTAGTCATAAATCTCTGATCAAACAAAGGTTAAGAAGGACAAAAATGCCATATACAACATTCATTCTTATCCTCAGCTGCCAAGTCTTCTGTCAGTATAGTTGACCTGATCACCACTTGAAACATTCATGTATTGTTTTAATTATCTTTATAATCACCCAACAAATTTGACACCAGGTTTTTCAGCAGGAGTTTGCAGATTCCTACTCAGCTAGTTAGTGAGTCTTAAGGTCTGGTCTGGACACAGAATACATACCTGGTATGACTCTTTCAAATTAGATCTAATTTCTTTTTCATGTTCTTTTTCCTTTAAATCTAAAGAGTAGCTCTGTTGTGACCACACATCCTTTTATACCTCAAGTTTCTATACTGATGGAGATAATTTTTCTTTCCATGTGGAAACCCCCTCAAGCAGAAAAGATCACCATGAAAGAAGCATTTCAGTAGGTGGCACATGCTCGCTTCCCACCAGCTCTTTCCTACTGCTCAGCCACCATGGGCAGTCCTTCAGCCTGGGCATGTCTGGCCAGCAGTGCCTGGCACATCATTAGCATCTCTTCCCCTGCCTATTTAAACTCAGTGAGTATGTGCATACTGGGCAGTACTTCCATAAGATGTTAAATGAAAGCATATGTGGAAAACATATTTACAGGTTGAATTTTATGACAAGGATTTTTGAAACTGTAACAAATCTATCATATAAAACTTGAACAAACACTTTTATACTTCACTGGAGTATTTCCAATCACGGAAAAAATATTTCCAAAACAGAAAAAGAAATATACTTCAAAGTGTCAAATAATCTATATAGCCTTATCTGCACACATATGCATGCAAGAAATATCTACCTCCCAGGCAACAGTCTACACATCCCCATTCCCTTTCACAGCTATCAGACAAGTTTGACCTTTGATTCAGACCTAAAATCTCCCAACTCATTCACTCTATCTTAAGAACAGTTTCTTCAGGGAAGGAGATGATAATGTATCTGCAAAGGCTGACTCTTTGTGCAGTTGGAGGGGGGAAGTGCCAGCATAACAAATTGTGCCTGTTCAAACCCATCAATTCAAAACAAGCATCTGGAAAACTTGACAAGAATACTCAAATGACCCTTGTGTTCTGACAGCTGGAAAAGAGAAAGTGCTCTCCCCAAGGGGAAGATGTGTGCTCAAACTTTTTGCCTGGATAGAGAAACACATAAAACTGTTTGAAATATTTTTCCTCAAAGCTCATTAAATAAAACTTTCAGTGCAAAGTATGACTCATGTAGGCAACTATGTCAGCACTCACAAATCTGTGTACAACAGCACCAGAAGCAGGTCATGGCAATGGGCACGTTACAAATTCCCTTGCCTCATGAACCCCCATTGCTGTAACAGATCATTTCCTCCCTGTCACAGCAACCTCAGTCTCCCTCAAACCCTGGAACATCACAACTGCCACCTTGATGGGGAGAGCTTCTGCCTGCTCCACTTGGAGAGGCCACTGAGGATGGTTCCATGAGGAACAGACTGCAATTCAGTTCTCTCCACTCCTGCCAAGAGAAACACCTTGATTAGGGTGTGCCATTGTAGACATCATTTCAATTTGATTTTATCTTAGGATTTCTGCTTTGGTCAAGATTTGCACTTAGGGGAAAAAAAAAAAAATCCAACAAAAATTCACCTTGCATCATCAATGAATTATCTTCATTCTGAGTTTCCAGACTTTGGGCTCTGCAGATGAATCATCTACCTAGAGCATCAAAGTATCTTAAAACTCTTCAGAATGCAACAAACAACTTCTGGAACTTTACAGTCCCAAATTAATCTGGTTTTTTACTGCTGCCCCACAGATTTCCTTTTACTGCTGTGGACATAGTCTGGTCCACAAGCCTGGTTATGCACTGTACATCTAGGATATGTGAAATAGTCCAGTTTACCTACACCCTGAAATGCTCTGCAAGAGGCAAACAAAAGAAAATTGAGCAGCCAGATCCATGCTCCCACAGTGCTTGGGGGTGTTATTCTTCAGACTTGTTTCAGGGAAGAGCATTTTGAAGTTTTCTTCTTACTGTAAGATACTTAAATAATAGTCTGGTCTAAATCTATTCTTTTAGATTCAACATAACAATTGCCCCAAGTTTCCTGATTGAAACAAAAAATGGCAAAAAGAAAGGAAGACCCTTCAGAAGGCACAGTTCTATCTGGACATTTAAGCTCTCCAACAGATAGCAGCTCAAATTATGCCTAAAATGGATGTAGACAAAAATTCTGTATTTACCAAAAAAAGTCTTGGGAAATGTTTACTAATGTATAGTCTTGTATCTTGGAAAAACAAAGTCATAAACCTTATTACTTTGTAATTGCTTGTTCAGGAGAAATGGCAGAAATTCCTTAACTTACTTGAATTTTATTAAGCAAAAAAAGACCTGGTCTTGGATTTAAGCTAGTTTTGATTAAAAGTGGCTGTTTGGAGGAACTCAGTAACATATTCACTATTCAAACCAATAAAGAATTGACACTTATATAGCAGCAAATACTGGACCTTATTTTCTTGCATCACAAAAAAAATTAAACAAGTTATACAAATAAATGGGTCACAACAGGATTTGCAATAAATACTATACACAATATCAGCCATTTGTACAGAACACAGCTGACACACACACAGAGTTTTCTGGTTTATGCCTTCTACAATTCTAAATTGATTTACAGCCCCATGTGAGACTCATAAAAAAGCCTGAGGCAACTCTATCCTGCTCACAGACTATTTGCAACACTGAATTTCTCAATTTTCCCATTTAAAAACATTTTCCCTTTTCCTTCCTTTCAATAACAGATCTCTGGAGGAAGTAGGGTGAGAGAGATGAGAAAAGAGATAGTTAATGGTTAGATAACTTGAGACACAAATAAGTACATCACCTTCTCCTACTCCTGATTCTAGAAATGCTCTGTTCTTTGGCTTGAGGGAGTCACTGTTTTCTGCTCACCTGCCCTGGTAAATACAATTCTATATAAATTCTATATAAATTCTAATAAATCTATAAGCAGCATCAGCATCCTGACCATGTGTGATTATGCAAACACTACTTCTAATGTGACTTCAATTAGAAGAAAGACATATTTTATTAAGGCAAAATATGTAAAACCAGGAATTTTATATGAATACACATAGGAAAGGCCTTAAAGCTGAAGCATAGTTGGTCCATAAAGGAGTTTGCTTATTAATTTCCCCTCCCCCCAGCATAACACCCTGACATTACTGGATAACTATCCATCCTCCAGTTCTGAAATTAGGTATGGAGAAATGAAACAGGGGGTCCCAAGGTGATCCAGGAAAATGGAGACAGAACAAGAACCAGAATTTGCTATTTTGATGGTTAACACAATTGTCTTTCCAATAACACAGACTGCTCCTCTTCATTACTGTTTTTATCATACTTCTCTAATGAGAAAATGGCTACGGAGAAGATTTCCTGTCAGGCAATAGACATCTAGTGAGCAGATACCAAAGTTAACAATCATTTGTTCTGTTTGAGTGCAGTGCACTTTACTGGGGTTACAGAGGAAAAGCTCGGAGCTGACTTCAGCCCTGCATGGACCTGCCTTTTCTGCTGTCATTCACTAATTTAGGACTTCATGAAGAAATGGCTGTGAATCTCTGCTTCTCCACAGCACTTTTAGCCTAGTTAAGGTGCACCAGTAAACCTGCCCTGGACATCCTGAATCTCAGCAGCTGAGAGTGGCCAACAGAGCCCAGCTGCTGAGAAAGGCATCATTTAGGAATTGGGGGCTGCAGCAACCTGTGTGGGGCACACCCCATCTGTACCATCCCATGCAATCCTTAAGTACCCCAGCAGCAGCTGTTAACCTTCCCCCTACATGAGGCCACTTGAATTCTCTCTCAGATTATATTCATAGTCCCTATGCCACTGCTGCTCTTTCATTAAAACCTTTCTGATTTTCTACAACCCTTCAGTACGGTATGAAGAAGTAACAAATCACATGTGACTGACAATTTTTCTTTTACAGTCAGCCATGTGAGAAACATGTTGATGGTTAAGATGAAGAGCCTTTCTTTCCATGAGTCATAAATTTTGAATTAAAAACTGCAATATTTCAGGACTGTGGGTTTGGGGAACAAAATTGCAGTTAATCATAAAATCACAGAATAATTTATGTTGGAAGAAAAACCCATGGAGGTTGTCTCATTGTCTCTAAGCAAATCAACTTTTACCTGGACCTTGCCAAGCCTTACTCAGAGCCTTGTCACACAGCTTTGCCAAGCAGCTGATCTGTTTTGTATATTTTCCCCTTTGAAATTACTTTTTCTATGGAATATGTACAATAACAAATTGAAAAGATGACATATAAATGCTACTTAGAAGGCTCAAGACTAAAACAATGTCTAATTTAAGAATATTGTCAACTTCACAAGTTTGTGGGGTGTTTTAAATCAAACCCAACAAAGCGGGCAACTCTTCCACAAGCTTCAGTATTTAGTTTACTAGAAAATATTCTGAGTTAGAGATAAAATAAAATTTTATCTTATGAGAAGAAAATATCACCCTTGAAGCTGAAGTTATGTTGGGAATCAACTGTAATAGTGCATTCAAGATATAAATTTTTCTTACTAAACAGATCTATGTTAGTATTGACTTACCAACAGACATCAGACTAGACATTATTGGCCTTCAGTACATAACAAGGGTCTTCCTTGACAACGAAAATCTTTTTCTCTCTCTAAAACAGCTTATTTTGAGGTGGAAAACCACCCCTCTGAGTGGCAGCAATTGAAAAGCTCTACCAGCACATTCACATGTGCAGACTAGTCCATCATGGGAAGGGGAGCTCCAGGAGGAGCCGTGGGCTGGGTGCTGTGGCTCAGGGCCTCGGGATTCCACAGCAGCCAGGTGCCCCTCCCCAGTACAGCTCTTCCTCTTCCCCGGGCTGCCACCATCCAGGAGACATCCCAAACCTAAAGCTGCTCCCAGGGCTCTCAGTAATGGTTGTTACAAACATAAAAGTGGTTTCTTTTTAACACATTTCTCTTATATAACCATCTCCAATTATTTTTGTTGCAGTCACCACAAAAGTTGTTCTTGTTTATCTGCCAATTAGACCGAGATGGAGCTGTGTGTAGTGCAGGCCTGTCCATACATTTAAAAGATAACCACTGAAGGGTAATTATAAAATATCACATCATGAGGGCAGACACTGCTGCCCTGACCCAGTGTTGCACATATGGGAGCTCTTTGGGAGCAGGACTTGTTTACGTGGAGTGAGCCAGTGGTAAAGGTGAAGCACAGGAGGCAGCAACAGAGCCTCATGTCTCTGCACATCCCTCCTTCCTCCAAACGACACCAGACTGGATACTAGAAAAAATTTATTCACCCAAAGGGTTATCAAGCACTGGAACGGGCTGCCCAGTGAAGTGATGTAGTCACCATCCCTGGAGTATTTAAAAATACGTGTAGAGGCAGCCCTTGGAGACACAATTTAGTTTCCTTGGCAGTGCTGGGTTAGTGGTTAGACTTTATCACATCTCACTGGAGCTTATCTGGCTCTGTCACTTCGGCCTGCGACAGGAGTGGGTCACACCCCAGGGGCAGGATGACCCGAGGTGTGACTAGAGCACTTGCTCAACGGCTTTTTGGCTGTCAGTCTGTGCTCTGAGGAGACAAGGATGAGAGGGAGATCTTTTGCATGGGATAATAGAGGATTTATTGCTCTGGGGAATCTTGGGGGCAAAAGACAGAAAATGTGAGCGTGCAACAGCTGAAATAGGGAGGCAGCTCAAAGGGAGGGTACAAAGCATCAGCTAATCAGAGATATCCTGGGGAGGGTAAAAGGCAGGGTTCACAAAATCATCATCCAATGAGGGAGGTAGGGGGGGAAAGTTGGGTCACATGGACTAATCAAGCATCGAAGTTTAGGGGATTTCTGAAGTGGAATTCCAAGCATGCGGTGGGCCTAAGACAGATTGACAGGAGACTCAGGGTAGATTGACAACGTGGGGTGGGAGGGTCTCATTTGGACTAAACCATCAACTTAGGTAATAACAGAACATACCATTAACAAGAAACACACTGCAACAAGACTTTATCTGAAAAGTCTTTCCAACCTAAACAATTCTATATCTGTATCACTTTAGAGGTGTCAGGATTTCTGGAAAAACACAATTTTTATAGGAGTCCAACTGAAAATTGAGCATCTCTGAAACTATCTCTTCACCTCTCTGTGCCTCAGCTTCTCATTTGCAGACCTGTGATACTCCTATTTCTCTTCTCTGCCTGGTAAATGTAGATTTAAAGTTCTTCAGGCAAGAATTATCTCTAATGATGTGAGTGTACAATGCCTGAAGCTGGGTGTCCCAGTATAGACTGTGACCTCCAAGAATTCATGGTCTACAAGAAAATATGGGGGGAGGGGGGAGAAGATGAAAGAGAAAAGTATTTTAGAATATAAGACAGAAGTTAAACACAGCTAATTACCCAGAGATTCCCATCAGGCTCACGGACTCCCACCATGGACATACTCAGTGGTTGCTCTTTATTTCTGAGCTTTACTTTAATCCTTCCTCATTTCTTTTCTTTAATTTTCAGTCAGTTCAGGATCCTAATGTTTTTGCCAACTTATTTTTAATGGGATTGTTAGCATCCAGGAATCCTTGTCAAATAATCATTATACAACTACTTTCAGGGACCCCTGTGGCTGCTTCCACTTGCGGTGCATTCCCCCTCACCCCTCTCTCCTTACATTAGCAGGGGAGAGAGTTTTCATACTGGGAAAGCGTCAAATTAAAAATCTGGCTGTTTGACCCTATCCTGCATGTTCATCCAAAAGCATAGCTGCTCTGACTGCCTGATGGTCCTTTTACATTATTATATTTTCTTTGGCAATTCACATTTACACATTAGCCAACAAAAAGACATTTGTAAAATTTTTTCTTGAGTAACAAATTGAAGTCTGTCAGCTACAGGAAAACCATAAACCTGCTGCTCTTTCTCACTCAAATGGAAAAAAGGTTGCTTTTAAATGAGACTTTCAGCCATTTCTATCTAAGAACATCTCACTGATTGCTCACCACCCACAGATCAGCCCTTTCAATGACTATTGCTTTTCAGAAATGCTGAACAATGTATGTTGCTGAATCTTAGTGCTTTGCCTGTCTCTGCTAGAGGCTGCATTATCTACCTATTTTGATACTTTCTGCTGCAAAGCTTACATTGTGGTAGATTTACTTTTCAACTAGTTTCCCTGTATTCTTTTCTAGTTTCATATATAAAAGGAAATCATCATTGCCACTTACAAAATCTTTATGGCCAGAAATTTTAGGGTCCCCAAAACCTTTAAAATTGAGGTGTAATAGTAGAGAGTTGGACCAAAGTTTTAGAAGAGCTTATCTCCCACAGCTCCCCACTGGAAGCTGGTAGAGACATTCAGAAAGCTTGTGGGATGTTTTCCTCTCAGTGGCCAGACCCAGGGTTACTGTCAGCACTAAACTCTGCAGGAGAGAGAGATTATGGCAAATCAGTCACATGCAGTGCCCTTTGACATCAGCACTTCCTGACACAGGGCAACTTCTCTTTCCTCTCTTGTGCACCAGAAACAGCATCTCTGTGGTGCTGTGGGCTCTGGCTCACCAGGCAGTGCTGCTCCCTGGAGCACTCATCACTCATCCAGGTCCTTTAACCTTTTGAAACTGTGCAAGATTTGTTGCCCTGGTTTTGAAAGGATTTCAAAGAAGATTCACCTGATTCATGTAAAAAACATTTTATCTCAAAAAGTTTCAAGAGGAAGTTCAAGAACTTGAGAATGCAGAGCCAAAATGTATCCTTCCAGGACTTACCCTTCCTGCTAGCCTATTCCCATTGGAGAAAGCAGTCGGAGTTTCCAGAGCCATGACTTGGAACATAGTTCACCTTTTCCAAGTTTATTCTTGGTACAGGACAGGCTTGTTAGACTCCTGACATTTCATAAATCAACTGAAAAAGATGATGGTGTAGAACTGCTTTTTTTTTTTTTTTTTTTAGGTCTATATTTTTTTGGGGTGGGGGGAAGAGAACACAGAATAAGCATGATACTTCATACATTTCATCTGATGTTTTTACAAGGACTCAGGAACAATCTGCCTGAGAGTAATTCAGCTGGCAGACATCCATTTTTGGCACTGTACTGCTTGGATATTTCTGACAGAGTCAAATATTGATGAGATCAACAAAACTAACTGGCTGAAGACAGTTGTCGTTCTCAAGGAGGATAAATCCAGCATGGAAAGGGTCAACAGACATGCCTAAGGGAGGAGTTTTGTTGCTGTTCTCCTAATGGCCCTACCCAGGCAGAATTAAAATCAGTCTGAAACTGCTCTGCCATTAAAGGAGCTGAATCATCTTGGGAGGAGCTCAAACTGGGGATGCAACAAAGTCACAAAAACACCTTTGTGAGCCTGTTTCTCCTTAGCAGGTCACATTGCTGCATGGGTGAATGGAATAATTTATATTCATTCCAGGTCCCACTCAATTAGAGATGGACCTTGATTTTGGTTTTTAGCATTCAAAACTCTGAGAAATCTTGATCTATCCTAGCTTGTTACATTAAGGAGAGTCAGCTTCCAATCTCTAGCCCCCAGCAGTGCACTCTGCATTACACCTGTCCTGAATTCTGTGCCTTAGCAGCCCAGCAGAGGTGCAAATAATTGTGCTCGAAGTGGAATGTAAATAGACATTGATACCTTTCAAGGGATAGCTGCAGGTAATGACAGCACAGCAAATTGCACAGAACCGTATTCTTGAAAAAATTCACCCCTTTTTGGGTTGGCAAGTCATTCATGAACCAATTTTGATTACTATGTATTTATTTCTTGTCCATACATATTTCCCAGTTAGTTTCCATGAATTATTGTCAACATGTTGGCTACAACCAATTGATAGTTATGAATATTTGCTATTCATTATCAATGCAGTAAGACAGGTCACCAGGGGTCTATGTTATTGTTTCTGCGTTTGCTTTGGACAACTGTTTTAAAGAGGAGAGTAATGAATCCTGATATGAATAATGTAAAGAATAAAGAATCCAAGTGACAATTATCAAGTGAAAAAAACACTTCTGTCAAAATTCTTAGCTCAGAGATGGAAGGAGTCCGAGAATTAAGAATTCATAATTAGTATAGCCTCACAAATCATAACAAACAAAATAATTTTTGTCTATACAAGTATTCTCAAGCCAGTGTCTTTAACTATTGTTTAAAAAGCTACAGTGCCAGACATCATCCAGCATTCTTTTAAATGTAGCAGCTATTGTTTCAAACGCTAAAAATATTTATGTAGAAAGCAGAATTTGGTAATAGTTCTGAGCACGTAGAAATACACTAATGAGCTTTTGCAGAAGCAGCTCCTCTTGACTGGTTATTGCTACAGCTTCACAAGAGGATTTCCATCCTGCATAATTTAACAACAATGCTCTTAAACCTTGTGAAGTAAGCAAGTTTAAAGTTTTTTATACATATTCTCTATCTTCACACTGTTCGGAATTAAACCATTACAAGAAAACTATCTGTTAGGAGTAATTTCACTTGCACAGGCTATGGTACAGATCTCAAAACTATGCCAAGTTGTTTTCTGAACTGATCCCTCTTTGTGTAACCATTCCACCCCATTGATCCCTTAAAAATGAATGATGGAAAAGCATGAGTTTAGTGAGGAACTCCATATTAAATATCAAGACTGCAAATTAAACACTCAAAAGCTGAAAATGCCACTGATCTCCCTATTGATTTCTCACTAAAATCCTCCTGTCCAATCTGTCTGCACTCAGTTTTGCCAAACAAAAAACTGAAAATTGGAATAGGATGCATCTGGTGGCAATTCTGATCCCATTTATTATTACTGGCACCACTGGATATTTTTTATCAAAAAATCAAGTACTAGCTAGCATGTGCAACAATAGGAAATCTGCATTGTAAAGGGAGTGTCAGCCTTGGTGTTCCCTTGGCCAGGACACAGCACCCTGAGCCTTTCAACCAAAACACAACCATGAAATTCAATGCTCCAGAAAAACCCAGTTTCTCTGAATGGCCAAATGAATGTGAAAGCAGCACTTTAAGAACATCTACAGTGGATAACAAAAACCATTTAAGCTCAGTTACATCATCTTTGTTACCCAAATTTTGGGCTAAAGGCAAGATTTAGCCCCAGACAACTCTGCAGTACATGGGCTGTTCTGCTAAATGGGAACTAGAGAAAATGCTATTATATGGTTAATCATACAAAGAACATCAACTCATCATAGAACACAGAAATCTAAAAATTTAATGCTATTTATGAATAAAGCTTTTGTGGGAACTGTCAATGAAAAAAGAGCAACATTAGGAATTAGGTACAATTACAAGAATTTCCAAATTAAACATGCTACAGTCCAACAAGCCAAACAAGGACTACAGGAGTTCACTTGCTGACATGTAACTGGGATTTGCCCTAATGTTATGACAAGTGTCACATAACTCAAGAGAAAATGAGAAATTCTGAGCAGTCATCAGAGTGGGAAACCTGACAAATAGGGCCCAATGCCACACGCTGAGGAAAACCAAAACTGAACATCTGTTCATTAAGTGATCTCTGTCCATATTGTGCACTGAATGGAGCTGGGGCCCAATGTCAAAATAGAATATGCTTATTTAACTAAAATCTCATCATCAGAGACACAACATTGCATAAGCCCCCCCTGATTCTCTCTGTTTAAAAATTCATGGCCTTGTCTTTGGAAACTAGCAAAATTCTTTTGTTATAGTTCTGTGTATAATGATTATACACAAAGCTTTGTGATGGGGTAGAAAGCCTGTGCTAAAAAAGCAGCAAAAAAAAAAAAAAGAATTTTCACAAAGTTTGAATGTCATAGACTTCACCAGAGGGAAGCTTAACTTCACATCTTTCTGGGAAACCATTCCTATGTCACTGGTTTAATCTAAAATGTAAGATTAGGTAATGAAAGAGTAAAGAAGAGCTTTAATGTTTAGATTTTACCTCTGGTTGCTACAAGCACTGTAAATTGGCTCTTCAATAGAAAAATGAAAAGACAGACAATGGATGAATTCCTGAACCAGATGGTTAAATTCAAAGAAGGCCATGTAAGTGTACTTTGGCCTGTCAAAGTGAGCCATGTGAGGTAGATGGGCTATAGAAATATGGGACTCACCATACATTAGCAATCACAGACACACTCTAATCAGGACAGCACTTTAAACTTGTACCTCAAAGGCAACAAAAAGTGTTGGCTGTGTTTGATTGGAGTGAATGTTCATTGATTTCACAGTGTCCTAAAACTTCATTCAAGGTTCTTCTGGAAAGGATAAAATAAAGTGGCATGTGGTAATTGCCTTGACATCTTTCAGGAAAAATCAATAATGAATATGAGTGAAGGTTCAGAAAAGAAAGAGATCTACTGCTGGGCTAACCTAGAGGGTTTAAATTAAACTAACTAGATTTGATAAACAGTGAAGTCTCTCTCATCCATGTATTGTAGGTGAACTTAGTTATATTGCTTCTGAGAGTGAAGTGCTAATTTCATCCTGGCAGCATCCCCAGGCAGGACACAGCTGACACTGCATGGTTTCTCTGGGCACTCAGCTCTGCAGGGTCCTGGGATCCAGACCCATGCCACTCCTGCCCTCCCAAGCCCTGTGTCTCTTCCTCTGCAGTGATGGGCAGCCATGATCAATTATGTGCTGAACAGACACCCCAACCAACCAAGCAGGCTGAAAATTGCCTGTGAGAGCAAAGAAATGGTGAGCCAGGAGAGACAAAGGTGGTGGGGAGTGGGGAAAGAAGGAAAGGATATTTCTGCTGCCAAAGGCATGGGCAGGCTGAGATCTCTCTGATGAACTGTCACTTTTCTTGCAGATGCTGCTGTTCCTGGTCTTCAGGTCATGGATGCACTTTTGAAAGCATTTACCTCTAAACTGGACATGCAAAATAGTCAGATGTGTGGCTTGTATTTTAAATTACCCTGAGAAAGAGTAAAATCCTCTTGTGGCAAAATTTCATTACAGAGCTTCACTCTTTGCTATACTGAAATTTCATAAAAGAACTACTCTTCTACAGCATGATACTCAGGATTACAGGGAGGAAAAAAATAGAAATATGGTTACCCAAGATGGTCTACACATCCTCGACATTTGCATTGAAAGGAAATACTGCTAGAGATTCTCTTCTCCTTCATTTTTTACTGAGCAAATTTTTCTCTGCTTCTGTGCACAGGCATAACTGTTATACACTAAAGAAAAGGTTGTTTGTGGGAGCCCCTAATTAATGGTGAATAACACTGGTTACCAACAAAACAAGTTCATTTTCCCAGAGTTCAGATACTGGCAGCAAGCTTTCCCTGGGAGTGTACAAAGCTAATGAAAAGTCTGTTCATTTTGCAGCTCAGATACAGACAATATTTATTCCTCTAGTTTTCCAAAATGAACATATAGTCATCAGATGTAATTGTTTACCAAATTTGATACTTTTATATAGTGTCGTTCTGGAGCCTGAATAAGCACAAATAAGGCAGAAATGTAACACAGAGAGGAGGAAAGAAATTGCTCACAGAATCCAAGCAAACCTTCATTGTACTTCGTGTTCTTTCTAAAACATTGCAGTCTGGGTCTGCTCTTTGTACTTTATTAGCACCATCTAAGGGAAGAAAATGGAAAGCACCTAAGGCAGGACAGAATTAGTAAACGGTGAAATCTTTTCACTGTAGTGAAAATCTATGTCAGAATGTTTCAAATCAAGAGACACAAAAATCATATTTTAGTTCTCAAATTACCTACCAAAAAAATACTGATTAAATTTATCAGTGAAAAAAAAATCAGAACATTAGAACGTAACTCTTGGTTTTCAAATTTGAGCTAATATTCATATACAGAAACAAGAAATAGTGAGGGGTTTTCCCTCCATTAATAGTTCCACATTAATGGAAGAGGTGTAGGATGTGGTGACCCACAGAAGAATGAAATAATTCATTTGGGTAATAAAAGATTGCAATATTTTTTTCAGAAATAAATTAATACGCACTTTGTGGGGAGGCAGGAAGTGGGAGCTGTTAACACCTATCCAAAATTAAAACAAAAGGCTTGGGTTCACAGTCATGGCAATTTGGTGTGACAAAAAGTCACCTAATAAATCAACCTGGAAAGCCAATACAGCTCAGCAATTAGCTGTAGGTGTAGAAATTACCATTTTCCCACCCAGTGGGGTGATCAGTGTTGATTTTCAGCTCTCTAGCTCAGTACCTGCGTTAGGATTTTTGCACTTAACTAGCTGAGAGTTCTCCAGCTTCTGACTGGGACAGGCTGGACAGCTGCTGGGAGGTGCCAGGGCTCTGAGGAGTCCTGCCTGGGCCAGTGCCACAAGGAAAACCTTTCTCCTCCTTGGCTGGTCCTGCTGAGACCCCTGCATTTATGAAGCGTAGAGAGAGAAAACATACTTGGGAAAGACTTTTTGTCTTTGGGAAATAAAGCAAAGACTGACTTCTGAAACCTGGTGTCTTATTCTAGCTTTATGTTTGCTACAGCAAGCACCTTGTCCTACCTTCTTGCTTCAGTTCAACTCTATTGAGCTGATTAACTTTGTGTTTTCATCATAAATATTCACTATACATTAAACTCAATTTGTGCCTTTATGTTGTCTTATCCTCTTGTCATTTGACTTCTGTTTGTGAGTTCTAAAGTCTTTATTTCTCCTGTTTTAAATTAAAAAACTATTTTATGTTAAGCAATTAGAAATTATTATAAAGATTCTTCCTTCATAAAACAGCTTTCTCACTGAATATGGAAACAATTTATCAGCATGTGAATCATGCTTGCATCTGTTCCATTTGCAAAATAAAGGGACAACCAGAGTGAAATAACTAGAACATAAAGAAAAAACCTATAAATAATAGGTTCTTCAATGTAACAAAAAATTACATACAGCACCAAAAAGAGAGAAATTTAGGTTAGAGAAAAAAGACACAAATCTTACAAAGAGGACAAACAATTACTGGAGTCCTTTGCCACATTTTATACAGGGACCTCTATCATGGTCATTTTTAAAGTAGGATATGACATCTTTCCAGAAGCTCTACTGTGCTTCAATTAAGAAATAATTAATCCAAGTCTCCTCTACCATGTTATAAAGGAGGTCAGATTAAAAGATCACAATAATAAAAAAAAAAGTCAAATCACTCTGCACTATGAATAATTTGTCTGATATCTTTTTTCTTGTTCAACCATTAACATTTGCACATGTTAACTACTTGTCCTGTATAATGCAGTAAATAGTGCTTATTGAGCAAAAACCTTACAATAAGATTATCTATTACTTACACAGTAATTTCCTCTTTTCTCAAAGAAAACTTTGAGAATTAATCTCCATTTCTAGTGCTTCAAAATTTTAAATGCAAAATTTGCTTCATGTACTTACTGCAAAATATTATTTTCAACTTAGATATTGTAACAAGGATTCCTTTCCTCTGGTTTGTGCACAGAATACATATAAAAAACAGAGATGTGAATGCAGTCTGACTTTGCTTAAAAATCTAAACTTTTGTCACAGGTTTTACAGAAACAGGCTCAGTTCAATTTATTGGTTAATTCAGTACCCTTAGAACGTAAAGGAAATGGATGCAGGAGCTTTCACAGCTAGTCAGAGAAGAAAGACATTTTCTCAGATCTATCTAAACAACTTATTCAATTTTGTGCTGCAAGTCAACCTATTAATTTACTTGCTTTCATTTTAGCTGTCCTTATAAACAGATGTCAATTGCAGTCAGCAAGTAGAACAAAATAAAACAAAACTTAAATGGAAAAAGGCAAAAGAAAACAAACACAAGAAGATAGCAGCTAGTTCTACATGACAATTCAAGTATCCTCAGAAACAATTTTTATCTGCCACAGGAACAACAGGGCCTGCCTTTCCTCTTGCAGAAACACACATGCAGGGTTTATAAGAGTTTATAAGGAGAAGGAGCATGATGACAAAGCAAAACAGTTTGGTGGTATGAAGGTTAAGTAACTGTTTATCAGCCTTTGAATATTCTGTGGCTTTAGCTCATACCTACCTACACAGAGTGGAAAACATGATGACAAAGCCATCCCCCAGCTGCTGAGGCTGCATGGGGAGCACATGAAGAGAACACACACACACTGAGCCAGGTGTGCAGGAGATGCCATTATCAGAATCAGAACTTGCTTTGGTTTCCCAGCACAGTGGGAATACATGACTTGCTCTTTCTATGCATTAAACCTGTTTGATGTCCACCTCAAAGAGCATGGCTGCTTCTATTCCCTTTCCCTGCAGTGCCACTGGAAAGAACCCATTACTTGGGTCGAATATTTTCTGAAGGTAAGACAAGAGTTTTTGTCACATTTTTTGGCTGAATAACTTTTACTGAAATCTCTTTATAACAGCAAGATTTCAGTGAAATTTAGTTTGAGTTGATATTCAAACCAGTATTTTTCCTCCTTTCCCCAAACAAAGGAGGGGACAGAAGTCTTCCTGTTGTCCCAGAGCTGAGGAAAACCTGTGGGCTATACCTTCACAGCACATACAACATAGAAATATAAAGATAAACATGCTAAACATGCATGTGACTGCCACCCTTTCTCAACTGTCATCATGGTAACCTCTGCCAGCACTGCAGAGCCAGTGCTGGGCTGAGGCACAGGGCCCCCAGTGGCCTGTTTGCCATGGCAGAAAAGACAGTGTCTCTCCTAGAAAAACACTGCTGGTTCATTGTCCTCTACTCATGGGAATGGAAGGTACTAAGGCATATATAGGAGCCAACACAGTGAAACAGGAAAACACGTATGAGGAAGCTTAAACAATACAGCAGTGGAGGAAACAGTAAAGATTTTCTCCCTTCTGTATCCATGCAGGATCTTAGTTCATTATTAAAGCATGCACCTGCTCAGTATGCTGTGTGCTACACAACATATATGTTGTTCTTTTATCTACAAAAGGCGTACATTTTATTTCCTTTGGGGAACAGCTTTTCTTTAAACCCCTACCTGCAAATTACTAAGAACATTGCTAGTGCTTTAAAAACAACAAATTGTTGTAATAACATTAAATTGTATTTGTGACTACACTGAAGATAGATCAACCCAAAGTTCATGCCACAGCAAAGATTTCATTTCCACTGAAAAAAGTAGTAAGATGCTCCTCTAAAATAGACTCCAATGTGCTTTTCTAAACTATTTTATATCTTTGGAAATCATGTATGTCATTCAAGAACTGCATTCTTGCATTCAAGAACTGCAAATCCTCAGGATGCTCCAACAGCACATTAGCTTTATTACTTTAGATTGGCTTTTCATATAGTACTCACAGTGCATTTGAGTTAACAACTTAGCAACCCACATATTGAAACACATCATTTCTTGAATTCCCAGACTTACAGAACTGTGTTCTCCTGTACACTGACAAGGCTCCAGTGAAGTTATTGCATCTTTAACAACTTGTGCCAAAATATAAGGATTATTGTGAATTCATGACCCCATCAAAGTCAGTGAAAATTTCCACTGGTTTCAATAGAGGCAAGTTTTTGCCATTGATTTTTAGAACTCATCCCTTTCTCTTTGCATCATCTTTTTGCATAACCAGAGAATCAGCTTCATCCAGCTAATTTCACACATCCAAGTGACGCTCTATATATACAATTAAAAGAATGAAAGGCGTTGCCTTAAGACAATCCAAGAACTGCAGCAGCTCAGCCATACTTAGGAAATCTTTCCCTCTCTCTGTAAGCAGTGAGTGCTGCTAACTGAAGAGACTTGAGTGTGGAGGAAGGTGAACATTAGAAAGAGTGTATAAAGGCAAAAATTCTGGTGGGATGATGACTCAAAATAAGTGGTCCAGTCTCTGCAAGCAAAGCTGAAGACAGAAATGCACAAAAATTGAAAGTTTAGAGATGAAGATTTGGCGTGAAGCACTTCCTTTAACCATCCTGCTGGTCCCTTGCACAGCAGTGCTGGTAGATTCCTGGAGCTGGGCTGCAGAAGGGACATCCTTGCATTTCCCAGGAGAAAGAGCCTCATTCAGCAACATTTATTTGAGAGTACAATATTACTAATTCCATTACTTAACTGCATTTACCACTAGAAAAGTTTTTTCTGAGGTCTAATCTAAGTGTCTCTGGCTGCAGGCATACATGTAAACTCAGTCTATTATGTCTTTTCACAGTCCAGTGAACATAGAGTATTTTTCTCTTTGTAGAATCTTTCTATATATTCAAAGATGTTGCAAAACCTCAGTTTCCTTTCCCCTAAAGTAGACTACACTAGTTCTTCCAGTATTTAACATCTTGTAAGCAAGAAAACAACCTCAGCAAAGAAAACCCCTTGGCATTCTCCCTGGTTGAGGTCTATTACTTTTCTTAGAAAACTGGTAACAGTAGCATAGAAGATGGAATGAACAAATTCTATGCCGTAAACACAGTCCTTGGATTGTCCCACAGTTACTTTGGCATGGTAAGGTAATGTTAACCTGTGTTTAGTTTATGATTGAAAGCCTGCAGGCTCAACTAATAATGAGTACCTAATTATTCCTTATTTAAATACTGCACTTTGGGATTTTATTCATTCAAAATGTACATTTGCATGAATATTTGCATAAGTGTAAGACCTGACCTTATTGAGTGCCAGAATTCCCAAAATTATCAAGAATTTTGATCATTTTCTGCAAAGCCACTTCAATCCCTTCTGGATCTCACAACCTAAAAAATCTATAAAATAAACTCAATTCCAGCAGACAATGATGAAAATATAGAAGTGTACAAGACCAACCAACCAGAGTTGACTTAATTTATGTCTCTGACATGACTTGGTTATTGACATCCATGACTTCAGTGCTGTTTTCAACCAGCTGGGGATACACACCACAACAATTTTGTCTGGAAAACACTCCCTGTTTCAGGAATGGTGTACTGAGGTGTGCTGCTTACCTCCCATCTGACAACTGAGGGCATTAATTTATCATGACAAACAACCTTGTACTTACTTAAGTTTGCCTCTCTCTTCCTGCACTCTCTTTATGCAAATTTAGCCCAGCTGAGTATCAAATCCTCCTGTCCTGAGGTCATCTTTAGATTTTTTTCTTTAAAAAAGCTTTCACATTTATAGCACAAAATGCAGTGATTCTGACTCTCTACCAGGCAACAGCATTTTTACATGATCCTTTAATAGGACCTGCAAAAGCAGCCCAGCTTGACTGATTTCAGGGGATCCACTGCCTTTCAGATTAAGATACAAACACAAACTTGGAGGGAGAATCACCTCTGTGTGGGGAGGCTTTATAGAAAAATCCATGGAAAGGGAAGGAGAAATCACTCACCTCACCCCATTCCTCCCTCCACAAGGCAAGAACTTAGATGAGGAAGGAGCCTAAAAAGAGCAGCACAGAGCAGGGCTTTTTCCACTCTCTAAAGAAGTCCTTTTCTCTCTGTACTCTCAGTACAGAGCAGTTTTTCTCTCAGTTCCAGCATCAGAACCTTGTGTACCATGTCAACTTTTCCCCATTTATTTAGGCTGCAGTCATTGTCTCAGGCATTCTCCTTTTCCCATACTTGTTGACAGAGAAGGACAAGGAGCTTCCAAACAGCACATCTTGCCCTATTCTCCAACACAGTTCAGTGTCATATTTGCCCTTTGAAGCCACTCCTTTTGAATTTTCCTGTGATGGTATGTAACCTCAAAATGCTTTGAACAGACTTTGATGCAGATGAAAACTGCATTCTCAAACCAAATTATTTCCTTTTTAAATATTATTTATTTATTTATTATTCAGTCTCTCCTGATGAACTTTTGCCATTGAGGAATCTGTGCTTAGCAGTGGTACCCCGTTACAGTGCTGGAAGCCTTGGTGGTAGCAGTAGTTTACCTCTGCATATTCTATGCATTTCTGTTTCATAACTCTTCTTTCCTATTTGTGGGTCAAATCCTGACTGTCCAGAGACTTCAAATCATATTCTTGCCTTGCATCTTGTTACTCCAATTCTCAGTAGATAGAAGTCATTGTTGCTGCATAGATTTTAGTAGTTTTATTTTCTACAGTTTTGTTCATCTAAGACAAGAATAGAGAGAGCGTAGAATAGAGAGAGTGTTTTAATGGTCCAGAATGGAATCCTGGGTTCCTAAAATCTGTAGCCAAAATCCAGCCAAAAGTACATCTTAAAATATGCTGAAAAAACCTCATTAAAGAATCAAGAAAGGTTCTTCCAAAGCACTTCTCCCTCAAAATACATGTTTGACCCAGGGCAGTCTGAACTCTCACTGAACTCTCACTGTGCATTACACCCACTCCTTGAGAGCTGCTTCTCTCTCTCCTACACATGGCTTTCTGATCTGGCTGGTAAGGAAGGAGGCAACCCCTACTCAATCCAGCCTGTTTCAGCAGGTGGCTTCTTTACTACAGCCATCTGTGTTCTGTGCTGCAGCCAGACAGTCTTTTTCTTCATTGATGTATTTCTATAACTCCTGTTTTGTGCTCACATCCTCAGAAATCAGCTGTAACTGTACACTAGTGGACATGGAGCACAGGCACAGATTTCAGGTTCCTGCTTGGCTCAGTCCAGGTGCTCCTTGTGGACACTCGTGCACCAGCCTAGCAGGAGACTGATCTATAACCTACACACAAGATCCCTGCATCCTCCAAACCTGCTGAATGGGAGTTTATTTCAGTTAAGCATGCAGAGAGCCTGAGGCCACCCTTGTACACAGCAGAGGGAAAACAGGAGCTGGAAGCTGCACACATAAAATAGTGGGATCTTTATAACAGTATTGGATTACATACTATAACAAGCAGGGAAGAAAAAGGTACTGAGATGGAAGAGGACACTAGCAGAGCATATCAAAGGAAGAGAAAATCCATTCTTCATATGCAACTTTCCTGAACTAATCAGCATTTTCCTCTTAATTTGTATTAATTGTGCAAGAATCTATTTTTTCTGATCTGATACAAATTACTAAAGAATAAGCAGCTTGGGTTCTACTACACGTACTGATAAATAGTTGCTTCGCTCTTTAACAGTCTGCACTTTGAAAATTATTGAAGTCTTCCAGCCTTGAAAGGTGTATCTTCATTTCTGATACTTCCACACAGTGATTTGTGCCTCATCTTCAGAGGTGTTACAAGGCTGGTCCAAGCAGGACGGCAGGTGGATCTGCACCAGACTCCAGTCTGCACCTGAGCTCATGCCTTGCTGTATTGAGATACTCGTGAGTGCCGACACAGCGTTTCCCAAACTAAAAGAGACTCAAGAGGCTCCTAAAGGCCAGAAGGAGAGCTAGAGAAAAGTTTGAGGAAGTTTTTCTTTCAGAAACATATGCAGGTTCTGCAGGGAGAGAGGCAGCTGCTGAGTTCACTTACAAGGTGAACACTAATCAAATTTTCCAAAATCTCTGTGTTCCTTTTCTGCAAGGATGAATAGTTCATGCAGTACAGATAGGTACTCCTGAAGCTCTTTTACAGGAGCAATTTTAATCCTGCTGATATCTGGCTGGTCTGATTCATCTTCTCACAAATGTATTGATGTGTTTCTGTTCTGATCACATAGAGCCAAAATAAGACAGTTTGTGCATTTGGTCCAGGTTTGTAATGAGATGTGAGGTAAAACTTTCCCAGCTGCCTCAGTGCTGGCAACTCATAGCATAGAACACACTCCTGCCCCTTCCCCAGAGGGCCTCTTCCCAGCTCTAGGCCCTGGGAATTCAAAACAGTATCAGCTGTGCTGCATGGCAGAATCTCCAGTGGCTGTGCATAGGCAGGTCGTGATCTGTCTGATTTTCATGATCTGCCAGATGAAAGTGGCTGAAGTCTTGAGGAATTTCAGATTTCTTTCCTGTATCTTCTCATTTGTTTTCTCAAGGTCTTTGCCTCATTTGCCTAATTGATAGGCAAATATTCAACAGCTTTTAAAATCTTTTTATAGTATAGATTTTCTACCTAATTTTCCCATAACCTTACAATAAAGACAAAGGTAATAAAATAAACTACTTTTTTATCCCTCCCACTGAGTTGCTGGGTTTCTTTCTTCATTAACACCTTTCATCATTAACACCGTATACTAGACCCTTGATTTGCAGCCTCACTAAACTTGGAGAATTTTTTTCTGTAATAAACTTACAAAGTTTGTTTTAAAGATGAAACACAGGCATTTAACTGTCAAAAAACAAACTTCAAGCTGGCAGCTTTCTGTATTTCTGCCATTAAAGATAGCATACCTGGTCCTGTGGGTTTCTTTTCACTCAAGGAAATCTCTGAAGTTTGAATGGGAATTTTGAGTAAGCAAGGATCCATGGTGAAATATGCCTTCAAAGCCCTGCTATCCTGTCCAAGGGCACAATAAATTGCTCTCACATTGGGAGTCTAACGAAGATAAAGGGAAAGAAATCCTCCCCTCAGTCTGGCATCCCAATGCTGTGAATGAGTTGTAAGGATTACAGAAGCAGCCAAAGCACCGATATACCCTCTAAAGGAGGTTGTTTCAGTGGCAGCAAAGCTGAAACAGAATTAAATACTGCCAAACCCCCCATTTTTTATGTACACAGCTAAATATTAACTTAGTGTCAAGTCAGCTAGTTACAATCTATTGTAGCTCACTCACTCCAGAGATATCCCAATGACAATACTCTACTGATGACCCTGAGTGATTAGAGGGCACATCCAGCATAGTATAGTCTTAATTCCAGTCAGTTCTTGCAAAACTCCTCATTTTTAGACTTTTACACTTCTGAATACACTTTGGTCACCAAACAAGTCAGAACTTCTTATGAAGATGTCATTTTTCAGGTTGAAAGCTATGCCAGCTATACTGTTAATTATTTTCATTCTAAAAGTGAACATGACCCGTGTTTATTCAGTTATGGGACTCCTATTTCCTTTCCTGAACATCTCTCCCATTCCCATAGTCACTGCAGGCATGACCTGTTGTTGCTGTGCTCCAGGGTAAACCACCATTCATTTAAAACTAATGAGCAATCTACACAATCAGCAACCCAGAACTGGTGAACTTAAAACTGGACCTTAAATTTCTAGTGCTGATAATCTTCTTTGAACTGAATCAGCACTGAAATTTTGCTGTCCACTTACAGTTCTCCAAATGACTTTTTGTCATCAGATGACAGAGTCAACAAATATCCTGTTTAGTATGGAGCCAATTGCTGCAATCACCATGTATTCCCCCTTCTCTTCTGTCTCTATATGTTATCTTACAGTGTGACATTTTGCTATTAACAATGGGCCATGGAATGAAAAAGAAATTAAGAGAAGAAAGCATCAATATAAATAATCTGTAGAGAAAATGGAGACAGAGAAAGAAATAAATAAGTTATGAAGATGTCCTAGAAGCCTGTTTTACAGAGAGCATACAGATATTATACTATAATACACCTGAAGATAACCAAATTTAAAATCTTCCCCCGTTGGGTTGCTGAGGAGTTAAACATCCTTAAGCTTCAGGGTTCATGTAAGCCTAGTTATAGACTCCGACCCAAGTATTATTTGAAAAAAATAATAAGAAAACAAAGAGAGAAACAGCAGAAAAAAAGACAATATTTGGCATGAGTATTATGTAAAAGTCAAAGTTATAGTCATGGCAAATCTGCCATCAGGTTGCTGGGGAACACAATAGAAGGGCTATCCAGCTAGAGAACTTAAGTAATATCTAATAAGAGAAACAGGGCAGGTAGCGATGATGAAGCGTTGGTTTTGTTCCACATTAAATTTGACAATGGATAACATTCAGAATGAGGGAACAGCTCAATTAAACCAGGAACAAAGAGAATCACTCCAGAAATGTCAAGTCATATGTCAATCTATAGGTATAGTATCTACCAGATACTAACAAAGAAATACCCAAATTTCCACATAGTCTGGATGCATTTCTACCACACAAGTAAGGTATGATGTCCACATTGCTGATGCCAAGACCTATGCTAAAGCTCTTATTACTGTTTCCATCAACTAATGATCTATATTTTACAATAGTCTATTCAAAATGCTATGGAAAAAAACATCTCCTACTGATTTTACAATGCTTGTCAGCCTTTAACTCCTTGTTCCTGCTGTCTCCTGAATCTTAACCAGTCCATTTCCCACCCACCAAGTGTTTCTGCATCTTTCTGTTGACTCCCAGTCTCTTGTCTCTAATCTGTTGTTCCCTTCTCTCCCCATCTTCTCTAGCTCCACAATCCAAGTCATCACCCATCCCCAATCTTTTGTCAGCCACCCTTCCACAACACCTTCTTACATCAGACACAGCAAGCCTAATTTTGTGTTCAGAAAATAATTGGAATAATGAGCAAAGCCCTCTAATCCTTAGTGGATTTTCTCAACTAGAAAAACAACACAAAATTTCCTATTTCTCTTCTTATAAGTCTTGAAAACAAAACTTTACCACTAGACATGGAAATGAGGAAGAAATCTAGTGTCCTTGACTGTGTTTGTTGTTTTTCCAACATCTTTGGATTACACAGACTGGATACATTTCAAGAAAATACTAGTGCCTTATTAAGTAGTATATGGTTAGTGCAAAACATGTAAAAGTGAATTAGTATTTAAAATTATAGTAGCAGTTACACACATTTAGAGAATTGGTTCTTGCAATCATGAATGAAATATGGCAGCCATGTGCTTTATGCCAGCAAGAGCACTCAAGGAAAACATACTCATATTGTATGATACTACTGGAAGAAGGCATCTAATGATTATTAAAACACTTAGGAGACCCAGAGCTTAAGGCTGAGGTGATCCATCAGAATCATGCTACCTCTGAAACTATGGCAACACACACTGACCCCCTTCAGATTTCCTGTTTCCAAATCCACACAAAACTCAGTAAAGAAAAATCTCTGGACCAAGGGAGTATAACAAACATATTTCCACCTGTGTGGATGCAGTGGCAAAATAACAGGATAAAAAAATTATATCAGTCTTACATTGTAAACTTTCCTTTTGCTTTGCCTGCATAGAAGGCTAGTCTTGGTATCTGGATGAGAACTTTATACACACAGCAGCACCAGTACAGCAATACAGAAAATTAAAAAGTTTGTGCCACCACCTTTTACAACATAGGGACATAGGATAGAGACACTTATGTAGATACCTTCAGAACAAAATTCTTTGCAGACAAAAATAATTACTTTCCTATTAACAACATGTACTTAAAGATAAGAGTAAGCAATTCAAATTAAAGTATCTGCCATACCATCATGAGAGCAGCCTTGACTTTGCAAACACCTCCTTCCCATTTTGGTTGGCTGGGCAAGAGGAGCCCAAGTTGTCCCACATCCCTTGGCAGAAACATCTCATACATTCTGAGACAGTGCAGGTGACCAGAGAATGAAGCAAAAGCAATGTCCTGCCATCCTCACCCCAAATGAATCCAAACAACCAGACCTCATTTGCTTTGGTCCCTGAGAACACACACTCCCACATACAACAAACTGTACCATTTCCCAAACATATCTCAAAATTTATCTTCATTCTAATCTAAATACTCAGAAAAATATCACCTTGGTGCACCACAAAGGTAGCCAAAGAGGAAACCAAAGTTGTCTTTTTTTCCAGTTAAAGCCTATATAAGAAAAATAAAACAGATTTTAAGAATATCACTGAGTTTCCCCCTCCTTCCAAATACTGTTTTCCACCTTTAAATCACTGAGTGCCATCTGGATGAGCACCTTATCACTAACAGGGGGAATTCAGTGTTTGTATTTATATTTGCATTTATATGGCATTCTCATACACTGTATCTCAAACCACTGACAGAGCAATGAATCACAGACTGGTGAGTGGTGACGCATCACGGCAGCATCATCACACAAACGGTACAGCTGGAAATGCTTTGGGTGCTAATTAATCTTGGCTGCTAGTAATTCAGAGAGAGGAGAGCCGGGCCTGACAGATTTGGCTCTGCCTTACAGTTTGGGGGAGAGCTCAGAGAGACAGCATTTTAAAAATTGCTTTAGGAATGCCTGACATAGCATTTCATTGAGGGGATGGGACCAGCACAGTGCTCTCAAAAGACATCATGTGTCATAGATGCTTGACTAAAATACTGTGGGCTTCAAATAATTTCTTCTCTTATTTGAAAACATAAACAGACTACATCTGAGATATTTGGGAACCTAGAAGATCATTTAGTATGAGTGAATTCATAAAAATCACTGAGAGTATTCAGGAGAAAAACAAACAAATAAACAAACAAACCCACCAAAAAAAACAAACAAACCCACCAAAAAACCAAAACACCAGAACTACTCAGCTTTCAAATGATGTCAAAAAAAAAACAAAAAAGAAAAAAAAAAAAAAAGTAAAATTCAGAGAGTCTGCTCAAAGTCTGACTCAGGCTACTTGCAAAACCTGGATACAGTTTGGAGAAACCAAGGGATCATCCCTTCTTAATTTGCAACTCAAAGCCACAGATGGTACAGATTTGAGACTACTTTTAAGAGCAGTAAGACCTGTCCTACTATAGGGATCAACCCAGGGATTCTGCAGCTAATAATGCAGCCACGCAAGACATGCACATCTGCCTGCTTCCCACAGAAACTGAGACACTTCCAGGTTCACTAAAGCCATCCTGCGCTGCTAGCAGGAAAGAATTGCTGTATTGATGAGGAAGTCAGGATTCCTGCAGGACAACCCCTTTCATGTGATGGAAAGGAATGGGAGTGTCTCCAAACAGCCTCTCTCTGTACCTCATGCAAGAGGCTGCCACATCAGAGCCCCACATAATTCATGTTTCTCATTTCTCATCAGCCCTCTCATTTGGTCCCACTCACACCAGCAACCTCAGTTGTAGTGCTGAGGCTGCAGACTGCTCTGATTAATTGTTCTCATTACAAGCTCATTTTTTAAATTTCCCTTAATTTTAATGCAGAACTTTTCTCTGGAACCTGACTTGTAATAAGCAAAAAGCAGTAATAAGTTTGAAAACAGGTCCCAGTGGCTGGCAAGATGTGACGGCTTCACCAAAGAGAGAAAAATGAGCAGGCAGCCCCTCAGAAGAGTGGAGCTAATGATGAGCAATCACAAGCCAAGTGACCTACAGACATACATAACAGGAGCTAGCACTCAGGAGAGGAACAGCAAGAAGCAGCATTGCAGAAAGTGCCCATGGGAAGTGCCCTACAACACCTGGATAAGCCCTGCCATGCATGCTTCTGGAGAGGCCAGAGCAACGACAGGGGCTTCACTCCAAATGACAGGAGAGGCACATTTCTTTATTAAAATGGCACATTTACAGTAGGGATTTTTTTTCAGATAAGTGAAAAGTACATAGAATTCCAAGCAGTCCTCAGAGATGTCAGGAAAATTAATCCACAAACACTAGAGGTTTACGTCCAAAAAGGAGACAGAGGAGTCCTTTTACTTTATTCAAATAAAGAGAGAGGCCATGGGGCATCACTGCAAATAATTGCAAAACCAAAATGACCTAGGAACAAGAAATTAAGTCAATGATAACTAAAGTTTGTAAAGACAATTGTTAAAAATTAAAAGAGGAGGGATTGAGAGGAATGTTAGGTTTGTCTTTACAAACAAGCTGTGGGTCTGCTGATAAGATGCAACTATCATTGAGAGAAAACAGAAACAATAGGATGAATTCCACTGAAAGATGAAAGAGACAGTGGGGAAACACCATAAAATTCCACAAGAGTTAAGAATGAAGAGGGGGATTATGCATTAGGGGGGAATCTTAGGTATTGGGCATTCCAGGAAGTCTGTACCTCTCAAGTACCTCAGCCTATGGGGAAAGAGAGAAGGGACAAGCGGCCGGGAATTAGGATAAAAAGGAGGCTGCGCCCTCAAAAAATTTGAGAGACCCCAGGGGAATGCCCCATGGCCTCTCCCTTTATTCAAATAAAGTAAAGGGATGCCTCTGTCTCCTTTTTGGACATAGGCCTCTGGTGTTTGTGGATTAATTTTCCTGACAGACATAAATCAGAGGAGTTGCTGTGGACTTACTATAAGCATAGTAAAATAGCAAATGTCACTCCCTCTTCGCTTTAACACTGACAACATTCCCTTTGAAACAGAATTATTGTGAATGTAAACTTGAGAAATGAGGGGGACAGAAATGTTTTTTTTTTCCTAAACAGATTAAATCTTGAAGTACTGAATACAGCACTCCCAAGCATTCAAATGCACTGCCGGTAAAAGGGTGCATGATTGTTCTTTATGGACTAGTTTCCGTAAGTTCAATATTCAAAAAATTAATATTCTTCTACAACAGGCTTGAATGCTTAGACTTCTGTCACAACAATTCAGCTGTTCTGTGGTGAAAACAATAATTTAACTTACCTTGCCCTAGCTGATTGTGGAGTCATCATCCTGTGAGTGAATTCAAAGTTGCAGTGTCACAAATCAAAGGTTCTTAACAACCACTCTTTACTACAGAAAAGAGAATAAAGTCTGCTTTATTGAATAATACAGTGTTTGTTACTGAATACTACTTGCTGTTTGAATAATACTAACAGGATGAGGACTGTAGAAGCAAGGTACTGCTGTAAATCTTCAAGTACAAGGAGGCATGATCAGGAAGAAACTTCCATTTTCTCCAAATAATGTTTCTATTCTGTCACTGGCAGACACAATTCAAGGCAGCAATCGTGAGCTATAGGCATAGTACAGCTCCTCCAGCTATGAAAATGGAGTTAGGAAAAAGAAAAAAAAAGAGATGCAAAAACACAGGTTTTGCATCTAGTTCTCCTTCTGGTGTTATTCCTGTTGTAACAAAAAAAAGAAATTATAGTTTGCAACACAGGCCACGTGTAAAGTTATGCTAATTTAAAATACAGGAGCAACTACTATGAGGTAATTTTGCAGTTATTAAGTACTTACTGAACTCTAACTTCAAAACCAAATTTTTTGCAATGCATAAAGGATAGAGTATTACTGTACTTAGTGAAATGGATAATTAGCTGAATGCTCAGTAGACAGCAAGTTTGCCCTTGACTTTCCTTGCCACTGTTTGTCTTGCTTAGCTGCCATTTATGGATGCTTGACTAATAACCAGTTCAGCACTGTGTTTACTCCTTGACAGCTCAGGTTGCCTGACATTTCTCAGTTGCTCTGCACATGTATGCTGCTGAAAAACAAACAGATGTACCAATTCTAGTTCTTTGCAATCATTCCCCAGTCCTTATTTTTACCAATTAAAATTACTTCTTTAAGATTTACAGCCCCAAAATCCCATGCTCCCTGACACCTCAGTCTGTGGTTCAGTTCAGAGAGAGGCAATTTCTCCAGAAAGCCCAGTCTGAACCAATCAAATACATCTTGTTAAAGTCCAGCTAATCACAACCCTGTGCTTAATCACTTGAGCTTTTTCGGATAATTCCAGACAGCATTACATTTGAGGATTCTTGAAAAGCTCAGTATAACCCAGTATTCAAATAACCCAGATCACAGCTTGTTCATCAACCTGATACTGCTTTTTACAAATATTCATAAAGAATGGTGTCATAATTTGATATACAAAGTTTCTGAGAACTTGCTTATATTCTGCAAGTTGCCTGGATAGAGATCAATGTTCTGAGGACACTGAAAATGCCTCTGGGTTTCTGATGTTAATTTTTGCACATGTCATTTTAAAATAGCATTCCCTAACTCTTTAACTGTTATACATCCATGTATAAGATCAATTTCTACTTTGAGAAGGTTCTCAATTTGTGAAGCTTCTTGATGAACTAGCTAAAATTATGGATCTAACTATTTATTTTGTTTGGACAGGATCTAAGAGTTAAGTATTGTCCGTTGTTGCAGCTATTTTCAGAACAGAAGGTAGACTGAACACTGAGCTAAACAAAGCTTAGTTTACTATCACACTTTCTTTTACAAATATCAATCCATCTAAGCTTCCACTGTGCCACTTCATTCGAAGTCACCTTGGCCCTAATGTTATATTATAGCTGCAGTGCTAATTATTGCTCCTTTTCCTTGTGTTTCAGAGTTATGAATGAGTGGAGACATTTTCCATTAAAAATTTAAACCAGCTAGAATGTCATGACTGTGAGATGAAAGTAAGGTTGCTCAGAAAGTACTGGAGTAGATGAGAGAATTCTTCTCGAAGGAATGCCATGCCCTGTGGAGAGGGGTGAGCAGTGTCATGCCACAGCACTCCTTTATTTACAAGGCATGCGGCCACTCGTGAAGGAACGTAAATGGAGACTCTGCAGCCTCTCAGCAGGAGTCTCTCCAAGCCACCAGGGTGTTTTGCAGCCCCAAGGGTGGTATAAATGCCATCTCCCCAAGTTCAGCAGAAACCCAGGGTGGCCAGACTGCCCTGTGCTGGTCAGGGCTAGCAGCTGCTTCTATCCCCAGCTGCCCCAGTTTTCCCTTTACGGGAATACTGTAAATCCCCACACATTTCAGGAAATGAGAGTGGGTTTGCTGGCTTTAGTGATTAGTAGCACTTTAACTCCTGCTTTCCAGTAGTCCTGCTAACCAGACAGCAAAATACATTATAGGAAAGCTCCCAGATGCTCTCATTACAACCTTCCTATGATCTTAACATTATTTAATAGAGAAAATAATTTTTTAAAAATACATCTATTTTCAGTTTATTCTAACCTTCAAAGCTTGCTTGCCTTCAAAGAGAATTTCCACTTCTCCTGAGGATTATTTCTAAAATCAAGAATCATGAAATAATACTGAACCAGTTCATTTGCAAAGAAAATCATTAAAGTCACACAAGGTATAAGAAGAGGAAGATGACTAATCTGACCTTTTAATTAAATGATGAACACTAGTCAGCAACAACACGGTGAAATGACAAAGGAATAGCGACCTTTTTTATGTCTTTACTAAGAATGGAAACAGAGCACCATCAGCATTTAAATCTTTTCAAATAGTAAGTTATAGAACCACTGACCTCAGAAATAATTCATAATTACAACCTTCCAAGTTGAGTATATATATGGAATACATACTCTGCTCAGTGCATGGAAAAAGAGCTATTCTCAAGAATGACCAAGGGGAAAAAGGTCAGCCTGTCATATTTTACTAGTATTTGTCTTAAAGTCTACAAAATTTATTCCTCTGAAATGGATGGACTCTGCTTCAGTGACTCTGTCAAAGCCATTATAAAAGTAAGTTACCAAAGTGTTAAGATATAAACTGGACTTCAGTGAAGCCGCAAATGCTTAACACTAAAAGTGAAACAGTGCAGGGCTTTCTTTCCTAGCTATAATTCCACTCTTAGAAAAATAAAGTTAGAAATAAAAATAGGGGAGGGGCATGTCTGCACATAAAATGAGAGCTGGTTAAAACCAAGAAAGTAATTTTTCTTTTGTAAAGAGTTCTCTAACTTTCTATATTTTGAATTATAGCTTTCAAATTGAATTAATCCCAGCTTGAACAATAAGTTAAGGTCTCCATACTATCTGAACACGAGGAATTTACAAGTTATGAGTATTTACAGCCTGAATGAAGATAAAATAAAATAAAATAAAATTGAAACAGAGGTTGTGAGATTTTTTTTTCCTGGCTTTGTGGGTTATTCCTTAAATAAACTATATAGGCTTCAGGCACAAAATGACACTTGGGTGTCTGTGGTAGCTACATAGCAAATATCTCTGAAATGTATACTACTATTAAATATATACTCTGCTTGTGCAATTTGCTTGTAAACCAAGTAGGAGGCAGGAGTATACCACATGGTGAGCTGCATTTTTATTCAGATCCTCTGATCCAGTCATATTCTTCCCAAGCAGCACATCTAATCTGTTATCCAGAATTTGTTTTACGCTGCTTCCCATGACTGAATAAGGCTGAGACTGTAAATTCTGGCAGTATTTTTGGACACACACAGTTCTAACAGAAGCCAAAACTGCACTTCTATTGCCTTTGCTAACACCTGGCCCTTCAGCAAAGATCAAGGGCAGCATCAGTTCAGTACCAAGACACCTTCTCCCAAGAGGCTTTGCTCTACATTCCAGAGAAGGGAACTCAATGATGTTGAAACTTTTCCATCACCTCTTATTAATGACCAAATCATTAAAATGTATGGCCTTGCTATGGATCACCTGGAGCCTCTTTAGCCCATTATCGTGTCCCAGCTTTTAGCTGTATGTTGTTTGGACTCCTACGTTTATTTTGAACACCTGTTTTCCATTTTTTATCACATGACAGTGAGACATATCTACCTTCTCAAGGCTGAATACCAGTAACACAACTACAGAAAGTATGCACATGTATATTTTTATAACATTTCATAGGCTACATTTCATGGTTTGCTTCCTTATCCATTTTTCTGTTGACACAGAAGTAACTTCTGCTTCATCAGAATAATTTCAAATATAGAAAAATATATACAGGAAAAAGGATTTATTTTTTTTTTAAACCATATTCTTTGAAGGCATCAGCACATAGTTAGTTGTATGTCTTCACAAAATCCATCTCACAAGAGTGAAATGAGCTGTACAGACTTTCCATATAAATAGAAGTAAGTAAAAGCTCTACTTAAAGAGCTCTGCCACATATGACTTTCAGTCTTATTTCCACTTCCACCTTACACTGATAAAGCATTTTCAACTAGTACAACAACCAATTAATTGAAATTTTGTAATTTTTTAGTTATTTTCTGCTAGGACAAAACAAGGTCAAAAATATAAACAGTGTAGCTAAAAATGCAAAAAGCCTAAGGGAGTCTCTGAAGTCAGAGATTGCAGCATCAGACACATAATAGAGCTCTGTTTAAGTGAGCTCATGTGCAGACATTTTGTTTCTCAACTGTTTAACTGTCAGGACAGTTAAAAAGAAAGAGACTATAGTCATTTGCTATCTTAAGATTATTTCCAATATGCTGATTTGTGTATTTGATCAGGATGACAGCTTCTTGCCAGTGCTGACAAGTTATTGGCATTTGTGGATTTTTTTGACCTCTGCAACAATTATGCAAGAAGAAGAAAAAAATAAACTTACCTCTTTATTTCTAACTTATCAGGGTTTCGTTATCTAACCTGAAGTGAAAGAAGTTCTATGCACTTTCCCACATTTGTTTCTCATCTTTGCAAATCCCAGTGGCTCCACTGTCTCAAATGTGAGATAATATGTAGATCAATGAGGGCGGATGTAAAACTCTTGCTAAGCCATGTTTTCCCAGCTGGGGGTAAATTCACTTGCCTGTATGAAAAAATTTCCTAATTAGAAATGTCAAGTCTCTGTTAAAAGCTTCCAGAAATTGATGCTGAGCTCTACAAAAAGTTAACTATTCCATAGCTGTCTTACCTTACTCATCAGGAGAAACTTTCCCATATTATTCATAATTAGGGCTATAGTAGCAGCAGAATTTCAGAGTTTTACTGGGCAAGGGTTTCTGCCTATCAGCCGTGACAGCCCTGGGAATGTGCCCCAGGAGGACCAGCACCCTGGCACTGGGCACTGCCCAGGCTCTGGGCATCCATGGAGGGCAATTGCTTAGCTCCCAGAGACTCTCCACAGCCCAAATCCAGCTTGATCAGAGCAATTAGGAAAACCTTTGATTACCAGTCCACTGACACAAACTGCAACATTGCTCAGCTAAGAGAATAGCAGAGGAGTCCAAACTGTATAATTCCCAGGTTACAGAAATTAGAAAAATCTGGAGCTCTTTCAGTGCTTAAATTTTACATCCTTACCATTGGTAATGGATCTATTGAAATTCTGGTTTCAGTGTGAGACTAATAAAGGTAACATAACATATTCAAAACTTATATCCTATCCTCCACTTGTTATGGACTTTTCATCACCATAATATAGTTATACTCTGGATGGGTTTTTGCAATGTTACTGTATTTCCTGTCTCTCACTATAATTGGAAGACAGTTTAGAATAAAGGCACAGTTACAACTAACAGCAATTTTCCTATGTTAAAACTCTATTATTTGGTAGAATTGCAGAATGTCAATGTTGTTGAAGGTGGGAAATGGCTCTAAATATTTGCACAGAAGTACCTGACTCTGCATCCCATCTGATCACACTTATTTATGCACAAACCATTAAAAAGTTCACTGAAGCAGAGGTGATACCAAAGACTTGAGTAAGCATGGTGTAATGCCAGAATCATGGCCATAGCATTCATTTTACCCTTATTCCTAACTAAGGAGGTTTTTTCATGATAAAAGGTGATGTGCAGTACCTGTAAAAGAAAATCCCTTTAAATAAGTACAGATAAATTCAAGAGACAATAGCTAGAGGACACAAAATGATTCACACGAACACGCTCAGTATCAGAACAGAAAAAGGTACCTTTGTTCTCTGACTCCAGTATTTATATATTTTTGACAATGACCAGAGATTGGATAATTAAGTTACTACCTTCCCAAGGACACCGGTCATGAGAAACATCCATCTAAAGAAGTTTCTTAGAAGGAACATAGCAAACAACTTACATTTACAGAACTTTCATGGGAAAGTAACTAAAGCTATGAAAACATTATCAGAAGACTTAATTTTCAGGGCGACATAGCCATATTTTGTCGTCAACAAAAAAGTAAATTTGGATCTGTGTTCTCAATTAAGCTGAAAAATAAACAGGATGAAGAAAAAAAGAGTACCACAGACTACCACAGTGTTCAGTCAGATAACAGACTGCAAACCAGAGAGTGGAACCTTCCAATATAAGCTATATTAAGAGTTCATCTTAAACATTTGGTCTAAATGTAACAAAATACTCTGAATCTTGGACAGATTGAGCTCTTTGCAATAAACATTCAGGGGAAAAGAAAGCTCAGAACCCAACCATAGCTGGCCCCTGTCCATACTACTGCCAGCCACACTTCTAACACTCAAGAAACCCAGCAAGAAGCTTTATTTCTACCTGTCTATCCAAAGAGAAGTCTACTCAAACAAATACCGCCAGAAGTCACCTGCACCTTTTTTGTACATCTGAGCTTGCGATGTCAGTAATTGTCCTCCCTGCTTAGGCTGATAGCTATGAAATAACCTGTGTTTCACTGCCACTTGCAGAGTTACAGTTATTGCCACGATTACTGGTGAATAAGTACAGAGCTTCAGTGCCATTCTTGCCTTACGAGCAATCAAACAGCTCTACTGCATTCATCATACAATGACTAGAAATATTAAATTTGTGACTGTACTTTCTGTCCCCATAAGAAATAAAAATTATGGAGGAGAAGGAAAACAAGTAAATCAGTGTGGGTTTTTCCACCCACATGGATTTATTTATTTATTTAAATTTATTAACTGGCTAAAATGTAATGTCTCTACCACATTGTGAAATAGCTTTCAAATAATGAGAAAACATGAAAGCGGATGCAACAAATACGTGTTTCCCAGGAAGACAGCAGTTTCATTACTGGAAGAAAAACTAAACACATCTTGGAAAGGGAAATACATTTGAACTATAAAAACAGGGGTCTGAAGGATTGTTCAAAGTCTCACCATTTGATTCTAGCGCTCATACATATCAAATATCCTTTTTTTTCCTGTTTTGTTTGACTTGTACATAATGGCTATTTAGGGGGTTTCAAAGACAAGTAATAGAATAATTGAAGAAGAAACTAAAATGGGTTATATCATCTGTGAAGCTTCCATTTAAGAAAAGGCTACTGAAACCTGGTTAACATGCTCTTAAAAAACAAAAGTTAGGTGGCCTCCAGAGACCGTAATTAGGATTAAGGAAAACCCTTCTTCTCTCATCATTCTACAAGCAGATTATGGTTACAGCAGAAAAATAAAAAAGCGTGCGTATTCCCTCACAGAGTACAAAATGAACATGTGGCACTCACAGAGCAGGGCACAGTTACTCCTGGGAAAGGCAGCAGGACATCAGCATTACCCACAGCAACACTGGTGAGGAGGAGCAGGTATTCACTGGTGGTTCTGGTGACACCAGAGGAGCTGGAAGAGGGAATCCCCCAAAGAATGCTGTATAACAATCTCTGAAGCACCAGTATCAGATGTCTGCCAAAGCTGCATATTGATGGTGCTGTTTGTGTCATTTCTGGTTATTAGATTACTGCATGTCTGAGGTTTTTTTCCTTTAAATAGGAGCTTCCCCCAATCCCTAACCACAAATAAATGAGAACAGAAAATGCTCTGTGCTGAGAAGTAAAGAGCTGTTAAGTTCAGGAATGGATCCATTAGTTTAATCCATTAGTATTAGGAATAAAATACTGCAGAATAAGACACAATAACATTTTCATCCTTTTCTTTGCAGGGGTTGGAGTGCCAGCAACACTTGTCTCCTGCCCAGCACATGGCCTCGGCACATCCAGCTGTCTGGAGCAGCACTGGGCAGGAAGCTCAGCAGATGTTCAGCCTTCTTGGGCACTTGGAATTCAAAACACTTGTCATCTCCAGCAGAATGAAATCAGCAGGTTGTACATCGGTGCTGGAAACAATACATTGTGTTGACCAATGTATTGATCAATGTATTGACCAGTGGCTGAAAGATCTACCAGGGCTCCCATGCTGCAGAAGGCATCATGGATTTAAGCATTGCTATCACTCAGCCAACAAAAGACTAATAAAAAGATAACTCTCTCCATCTCAAACAAAAATTCTCTCACATCCCTGCAGATTGCTGTTAAACTAAAGCATGACCTATTGAAGTGAGTCATTGTGACAAACAAGAGAAAATGCTACATTGTCAAAAAGTAACTCTGAAACTCAGGACAAATTTGAAATTTGTGAAACTAACTCTCATTTCTCACTGACTGCACTTTTCCTAGATTTTAATTAGATATCTATCATTCTCCTAATCATTAATGTAATTACAGGGAGTTATGAGATGCTAAAAGTGGTTCTTTGTTATTTGAAGTTAAAAGAAAAAAAAGACAATGAGTTTTTTAGAAACCTGTAGCTCTTGTACTGACAGCAACCACTTGCTCTCTTTAGACCATAGAAAGTTCTGACAAACTTGGCTGTGACCAAGTTGCATCTGTACAAATCAGGATTTGGGCAGGCATTTTGCTATTGCAAGAATTAATCCTTCACAGTGAACTCTTCCCCCAAAACAGACACCCCCACAATTTACCTGCAGGTACACACTGCAGTTACTTTCCAGCACTAAAATGCTGATGGTCACATGAACAGTGTATGGGAAAAAATAGAAGATAATTCTGACCACAATCATATTTGTTAAACACTGCTGAGTTCAGAAGAGGTGCACATACGATTTTGTGCTCTCTGCTAAAATGCCTCATTTAGAATGGATTTAATAATAAATAGAAAACAAACTTTTTGATAGGGATATGTCTACTCATCTCATCTTGCACATGACAGACTGGATGAAAAATAAGCCTCAGTCACAGCATACAGACACATTTGCTGTAGACATCCTTTACATGACCTAAAGCCATCCTCTGGAAATAAACCATACCAGCAGCTTTGCAGCAACAGAAGTATAAAATGAGTATTTTCGTTAACGGCTTTAAATAAGGGGTGTTTATGAATATAGTCTGTCCTTCTACTATCACACAGACAGAGAATATGTTGTAAAAGAGCACCACAGGCCCTTTAAACTGCACAGGGAATTTTACACTGTAAGGAAAAAAAAAAAAAAAGGGAAAAAAAAAAGCTAGTCATTCCAGCAGCATGGAAATGGCACAGTTCTTTTGATTTTAACATAATTGTTGTGCTATTAAATTATTAAATAGAATAACAGCCCTAAGTTAAATTGTGAAGGTAATTTGAAGGGTCCACATATTTTGCCTTTCTTCTGGGAAAAAAATAAAAATTTTGAAGCCTTCTGCCTGACTATTCCTAGAAACTGAAAATATAGTCACAAGGGAGTCAAAACATTCAGGGTCATTACTTCATTAACTTTGATTTGTTTCTAGCTAATGGAACTTAAAAAAATTTTGACTATTTACCATGGTATTCTATACCAGACATTCACTCTCAAAATCAGTGTGTCACCAGGCAGAGTTACGCTATTTTCTTTCTCCCCTTTTCCCACAGTACTCAGAGACTGTTTTTCCTCTTTCATCAGAACTGCAGAGATTCAGTCTGGTGACCTAAAAACCTAAGTAAGACTAATAAGAAAATTAAAGTTTTCCAGAACAATGACTAAGTTACTCTAAAATATTAATTCCTCCAACAGGAAGCTTATTCCAACACAAGACATTGAGTTTGAGTCAACACTGAAGAAACCCAGTGCAGTATCTCTCTCCAGGCTAATATCCACCCTGCTTCAGTGAATTACCATTACCACACATTATTTGTTGCATTGAGAAGCCTTATTTACTAAATGGCCCAGAGCTGCTGCAACTCTTAGAAAAGGGACCACTCACACAAGCAGACCTTCTGACTGGGGGTTAAGATTATCCTCCTATTATGAAAATGCAAAAAATCTGAATATAGTTTTCCTAATAAACAGAGACTAAAAAAATAGGAAAATACCATAGATTATCAAGAGTGAGGCACTAATGTGAAGGTTATTATAGCTTCAATGCAGTATGAATATTAATTCTGGAAATAACACACTTCATTCTAGTCCATGCTGGGAAAAATGAGGAGCTTTCATGGTCCAGAGACATTTCTTTGTGTCCTTAAAACCATCTGAGCTTTGGGGATACACACAGAAGACTTGAGCTCAATACTGAATATTGTCTAGGTCAACTGTACAAGTCCAATATTGCTCCTGAAAATAAAAAATAACCAATGTCTTTTTTAAAGCAGTCTATGTTTCTATTCTTTTCATTCCCTTTCCTAAGGGAGCATGATTAAACAGATACTAATCCAATAAAATTCAAATTTAAAATGCAGTTAAAAATTATTTAACATAGATTTCATAATACTTATTTTGATATAATTAGAAAGTATTAGAAAATAAATATTATCCATATTTATGCTTTAACCAGAGTTTAGTCACTCATGCTTCCTCTAAATAAATGCATATTCTGGCTGTAGCTTTCTATATTCTTACCTTTGTCTGGCACTGTGCTGTGGAGCAAATAGATTGAGAGATGCAGTTATACTCATAACCTTTAGTTTAGTTCTTATCAAAAGGAAAATAGTTACTGTTGCTATGCTTGTTTGGTCAATCTGTCACCCCATATCAGCATTATTAGTATTCACACCTGATAAAAAGATACCTTCAGAAAAGAAGAGGGGAGGGTGGGAAGTAAAGCAAAATGTTCTGTAGGAGGCAACCCGATTCTCATCTAATCTCTTTAAAAAAATCTGCTGTGCTAATGCTATCCTGTGTGCCTATCATGGAAATCATATGAGACTTCAAATAAGTAGAAAATAATGAAAAATAGAAATCTGTGCAGTTTTTCTGATTATAGTGATGTTTAGATTTTTAGTTGTAAACCACCCGTAAGGTATTTTCAAGGTCAGGAAAATTTTAAAAGTTTAAAAAAACAGGGATGATTTTGAGTATATCTAAGCTGAATTAAATCTCTGAACTATTGCTCTACAACCTGAAACCAATCCCATATGAGACTATTATTTCTCAGTATCTTGTTAGTCCTACTTTGCACATGACCTTGTGAACTACTAATCTTCCTGAATGACTACACTCAGCTCTAAAGGCACACCAACAACTTCAGCAATTAGACTTGAAAATTTAAATTAAATTTTGTTTCAGACACAGCTGTACAAGGCAGGTGTTTCAAAGTATTCCTGCAAGGTAAACTTTTAGAAAGTTTAACAGTTTAAAGAGTGAAATATGTGAGCCTGAGCAAAATTAAACAGCCACTACAACAAACCTGAGCTCACACAAATATGAAGTATATTTATTCCCAGGTTTCCTAGTAGTGGAGATGCCACTCCCTCCTCAGTGAGGGACAGAGGGGATTACATACGTCTCCCATTAAGCACAAACACATTACAGACCACTAATGCATACTGACAAGATGCTTTCTGTTGCTCTTCTTTCCTTCCTTATCCATTTTTCACACATCTATTCAGAGCCAAACATTGGTTATTCCTCTCTTCTCTGAGGAACATCAAGCACAGCCCTGGGACCTGTCCTTCCCACAAACCCATTCTGGTGCTCACCATCTCTCCACAATCTCATCTACCCTTGTCTTTACTCTTATGATCCAAGATCTTGAAAAAATTTCAGCAGACCTGGTCTGGTCCTGATTGCTAGGAAACTCCAGAACCTCCCAGATGTTCTCCCCATGGTGCTAATTGCAGTGATTCACTGTGGATGTTTACCCTGCAGCTGTTGCCTATCACTGCAAAGGCTGCTTGCTAAAGCAGACACGTGCTGTGCTGGTAAATAAGACAAGAAGCTTTATTGCTTATTGTAAAAGCCCATATGAGAAACTAGCACACTCTTCTTTGGCACCAGTCTTGCTTAACACCCCACTAAACCCTGGTCACAGGGAACCAGGAGTGCAGAGACACTGTTCTGTGAACACTGCTCTGTTCAGCAGCTTCTCAGTATTCATCACAGCCCAGAGCCCTCCTCTGCACCCACAAGTCAGGTATTGGTGCACTCTGCTCATCCAGCTACATCCACAGCAAGGCACAGGTGGTTGCTAAAGGAGTCTATTTTTCAAAATATTCATTTGTTCTGCTGTCTTCAGGAAATAGTATGTCTGTTCCTGCCCTTGCAGATGTAATGGAACCAGTATTTTATCTATTGGCTCCAATGTGAAGGAGTGAGAAATGTTGTTTTATTGCATCCTAAGGATAAGGCACAAAAACTGTGCATGCAAACCACTGATTTGTGCCTATTGTTGCAGATAAACAAGTAAACATGTAAATAAAAGTAGGCTTACATAAAACTGGTGACAATGTGAGTTCTTTCTGGTGTTTTAAAACAGACCTCTTTTGTTTTACATAACCAAAATTAGTAGTGCCTTTCAACAGTTTCCTAAAAATTTGGCCCAAAATGGTGGCTTAGGCTCAGTTGTTTCCAACATCAGAAGTGACAGCCTATTACTTTTCCTCTGCACACTCCTGCAATCCAGCTATCCAGCTCACAGGTAGATATGGGTTAATATATATCCCAGCAGCAATGAAACACAAAAGTAAGGTGGCAATTAAAAACACGGATGTTGAAAGCTACAGGGTGTCATCTTGTCCTGGCGATGCACACATGCTGCTCAAATCTTCAAACATTTTGGTAGTATTTTTTGGTTCCATCCTAAGGCTCAGATTTTAACTTGGACAAGTCTCTTGGTTACTACAGCACATAAGTTGTCATTTGCATGTTTTGGAAATGTAAAAGAAAAAAAGTATGCTGGCAGTTAAAGATGTTTACAGTATTTGCAGAAGTGAGGGCTAGGCCATAATGGGTTCTCTGGAAGCAATCACAGCGCAGTATATTTAAGTGTAAAGAGAATAATCACTTATATCAGCAGGGCAGACAAGACTACCATTTGCTGACATCAATTCATTTATTGAGTTAGTGTTCCTGAAGTCAGGATACTAATTTATTTTTTACAACAATTAGATCCCACTGGGAGAGAAGAAGAGAGAGGTGTGAGACTGACCACCTCTTTGATAAGCAGTGCTCAAGTTTGCAAAAACATTCTTCTCTCTGTCACACAGTCAATGCCTCTTAACAATGCAGGAAAATCAAATCCAGAAGAAGAAATGCATCTGAGACATGGAAGGAAGAAAATCAAAGCAAACACCTATTTATGATGCTGTTGTAGATGTCACTCAGATACATCCATCAAGTAGGTTACATATAAGATTTTTTTCTCTCTTTTTTCTCTCTCTCTTTAATAAAACTTGAGGCTCTTGAAAGCTCTAACCAAATCTCAAAACAATTTCCAGCTTTAAAAGAACTGTGTATTTTGAAATACAACATAATCAAACCCAAGTATGTGTTTGCTCCATTTAAACTACCCCTTTACCTGAACTTCCTATTAGCCATGCCAAATTAAGTTCTGTAAGTCTCCCTCCAAGCTTTTGCAACTTTCTAGAAAAATAAATAGGTTTATATGTCTGGAGTGAGTCAGGTGGGGAGGAGAGGAAGTGCCTGAGCACACTGGTGTCCTTTATGTGCTCTGAAATGAAAGCAATTATAGCAAATTTTCTAAACTGGGAGCCAGTGAGGAATACTGTGCAGCAGTAGGAGGGACATAAATTAGGAAAAGACAACACTGTAAGAAATCGAAATATAAGAAAAATTATCCTTGTGGGACATTATATATTCAAACAAGGATGAGAAATGGCAAAAACTAAGTCAGCATTAGCATGTCAAGCTATTAAAGTTGCTTTATGTATGGAATGAAGAACAGAGACTGGCATGAAGTTGGAGGGGAAAGAAGCTGAAACACAAGGGTAATTGTAGGTCAGGAAATACAGGGATGAGCTTTGAGCTATCTGGACACTGCTCTACCATCTGTGGGTATAGCTACTGAAGAATGAAACACTTTAATAAAAAGTAATTGGAGAACAGGACAAATAGTCACCCTTGAACTTACTCAGTATCTTCTTCCAACTCTGTCTGAACACATTGATTTTTTGAGAGGTATTTACTTCAATAAACAGGGGAAAGGCTACATGACTATAAGTTCAATTTTTTGTCAAGCCAGAGAATGAGTGCCATGGTTGTTTCAGGACTCTACAAATGTCTCTGTTCTCCCCATCTTGCTTTACTGTGGTTTTCACTACTCAGCTACGGAGAGTATGTGCACTGAACTGCAGAACCAGGGCCTGTGAGGCACTTTGTGGCCCTGTGCACAGCAGCCAGGTGAGGTACTCTGCAGGAAGTAACAGCAACAGAGATCCTTGAGAGAATTTTGGCAAGATTTTTTCCAAAAATATAACAGCTTGTTCAATTCAACAACAGATGCTTTATATGTTACCCCTACAGCAAAGAAGTCATTGAACAGCCAGCCATAATCCTAAGGCTGTCAACTGGTGGTTGTAACAATGAGTTTTGTATTTCCCTCCCACACCATCACTTATCATTACTACCCACAGTCTTACTTCAAGCCAATTTTTACCAGGAAATGGCCAGCCCATTCCACACAGTGTTAAAACACCATCATTTTCACACAGGTTGAAAAATTAAACCAAACTTGGCTGCAAGGGAAGACCTCACAGCCTTTGCAGCCTCACTCCCTTTGCACCAGTGTGAGCTCCCACACCCTCCATCTGCCTGTGACTCATCCACACAGAGCACCTCAGGAACTGGGAGCAAAGGGCTGAGGGCTTCAGCAAAACACAACAGCAAGCCATGGATTGCAATGAATCGTTCAGCTTGGAAAAGCTTCCCCTGAGTCACGCACAACATTTCACAGCGAAGTCCTGTAGCAATGCAGCTGAACAGCTTGGGCCATGATGTGCTCCAGCCAAACTGTATTCAGAGTTTATTATCAGACCCTCTGGAATATCTCAAGACTGCTGAGACATAAGCTATTCTAAAAATAAGAAGAGGCTGAAAAACAAGAGATCAGGACCACAAGAGCCAGGTGACAGAGGGTGGTTGAACACCTGGACTGTAACCAGTCCTGTGCCCCGAGGGGTGTGTACAGAGTGCACAGGGGCACCAATGAAAAGATGTGTGATTGTGTGAACAGTAGTTTTAGAATGTATAAATAAGTGTATAATGTAAACAATAAAGAGCTTCTGCAAAATCATATTGGTTTGTTGTTCAGAGGTCCTGAGCTCCCACAAAGTCCTGCTCAGCTTGGCCTGGCAGGGGCTCAGTGGTGTCTGAGGAACAGATGCCAAACAAGCCCAAAAGGAGAGGAATCCACCCACCAACTACAGTGACCTTAAGAATTAACAAACAGACCATAAAAGGTGTCATAGACATATGCATTTCCAAATTTTGAAGATATGCATATTTTGCCTTTTGTTTTACTCTTGATGCAGAAGACAGAATAACAGCAATGTAAACAGTAACACAGTCCTTGTTTTTCAGTATTTGGCTCGTAATATTTAAAAAGGCAATTTTTTGCTAGGCGATTTCTACAGGCAGTAGGTTCGAAGGGTGAAAATTGAAAATCTAAAGGCCATAGCAGAACTAAAGAGCTGTTACCTGAGAGGGAATTAATCCATGGGCCAATTTATAAAGAGATAGTGATACTGTAAACACAGAGTATTTAAAGGAATAGCAATGTTTTCGTAAAGAATGTTTCTTCCATTGAACCACACTTAGTGTGGCTTTAAGAACCCCAGATTTGCTAAGACAACCCTAGATGAAACCCTCAGAGGAATATCTAACTCTCTTACTGATCAGCAAAATCAAACCTAATCATAAAGAGGAACTACCACTTTACTCTTCAGGTTTTATAGCACAAGTCCCAAAAATGGGAGGTGACAGAATTTTGGATGACATGCAAACCCTTTTATCCAGAGCAACATTTCTGTATAAACTTCTTATCTGTCAGGACTAGCTCCTCTTCAATTTTATTAAATCAGAATAGTAAGGGCCAGGAGAGACTTTGAATAAATTTTTAAGACTGCTTCTGGTCAACATGCAAAGCTGATTTCAAGGAGTTATTCTGCCCAACCCTGCACAGTAGGATGAGGCAGATATGTCTACAGATGGGGGGAGGGAAAAAAAGTAGAAGGATTCCTCTCACTCAGTCTTCCCCTTCTCTCACACTTGAAAAAAAAAAAAAAAAAAAAAATCTGCCAGCCAGACTTAAAATCTTGTAAGTACAACTTGTGCACAGAAATATCAAGTCTTCCCTAGACCTGGGCCTCTGCTTCCCTCCTGGTTTCTCAGCCTCGGTGATGTGCAGCTGCATCTGTCATGAGGCATTACTTTATGTCAGCGATTTAATGCAATAAGAGATACAACAGGTTCTGGCACGCAAGAAAACCACAAATCAGTCTAGAGAATTTGAAGAGACAGTTGTCTGGAGGAACACAGGTGCACAAGCTGGGATTTAACAAAAGTTATTTGAAATGCAGGAAGTAAACAATTAAAAAGGACATTTTACCCTAAGTAAATTTTAGAAAATAGGTTTTCTATCCAAATGTTTTGCTACAGCTGCAAGTCTCAGATTCAAAAACTGACAAATAGGATTTCTTTCAAACTCCAACACGAAGTGAATGGGAGAGAGTGAAAGACAGAATTTCATATCCATTAGGATCCCAGTACTCCATTTTAATCAGGAATCAGTTGCAGACTAAGAAATTGTCTGGTCTGTACATCTCATTGAGTATTTTGCAAAAAATTCAACTAGTTTATGTGTTTGGAGTTGCATCCTAACACAGGAATTAACAGTTAACGAAGCCTTTAGTGAGACTGCAAACCTTTCATCACAGAGATTGTCTCACCATTATAGAATCACAATAAAGGGACAGTCTCTTATCAGTGTCTTCACTGTTCTCTCCTGTGGGTACAAAAGGTTCTTGGGGCAGCAGGACAGGAGTTAAATGATTCCATATACCCTATAACCAAGGTTAAGATAGGTTTTCACCACAAGATCACACACCTGTTTTACTTCACTGTCTATTGCCATCTATTTCATTGCCTCTTGCAATAAAATAGTGCTTAAAAACAAACAGGAGATTACAGAATCACAGAATGTTTGGGGTTGGAAGGGACCTCAGGAGTTCCCCTAATCCAACCCCCTGCTGCAGCAGGTTCACAAAGAGCTGACTGCACAGAATCATGTTGTCCAGATGGGTTTTGGATATCTCCAGAGGAGATCTCAACCTCGGTTTCAGTGCCCGGTCACCCTCACAACTAAAGAACTTTTTCCACCTATTCAGAGGGTGGAACTTTGTGTTTCAGTTTGTGCCCACTGTCCCTTGTCCTGTGCTGGGCACCACCAAAAAGAGTGTGGTTCCATCTCCCTGAAACCCACCCTTACCACATTTGTGCGCCCTGATGAGGTCCCCTATCAGTCTTCTCATCTCCAGCCAAATAGGCCTGTCTCCCTCAACCTTTGATTGTATGACAGACGCTCCATCCCTCACCATCTTCACAGCCCTCCACTCAGCCCTGTCCAGTAAATCCTTGATTTTTGACTGTCAACCCACAGGACACGGACTGAGAACACCTCCCACCCTTCCTCACTGAAGTTTCATACAGCCTCCCATCTAAATCCATGATACATTCCTCACCAGTCTCACTCAGGGCTTCCCAGACTGAAACTCAGGCTGTAAGATCCTTCAAAAGCAAGAGTGACAGAAGCAGCCTCAGGTTACAGTTAAGGAGAGGAGGGAGCATAATCATCTTTTATGCTGGGGGCAGCCTCAGAGAGGCTCCCTTCCATCTGCACACCTCCCATTGATACCTATGAGAGCTAAGCATCAGGAGTAGGAAAATACAGAAAAGTCAATGCTAAAGAAAAAAGTTTAAAATACTGGGATTTTTACACTAAAAAAAATCAAAAACAAAATAATAATAATAAAAAAAAAGAGAAACAAACAAGAGCTGGCATTAAAAAGTTGGTGTTGACTTCACCCAAACACCCCAGATGATTTTAGTGTATGATTTTTTATCTCAGTGCAGCCTGGCTCACTGATGCTTTGCCAGTACTAGAGATAATCTTTTGAAATCAAATTATATGTGTGCAACATGAATTATGCTTTTGGCTTACACTGCAGTAAAACTGCACATTTTGCATATTTTTAAAGGAGGGGAAGAGGGAAAGAAAAAAATAGAGAATTATATGTCAAAACCAACTTATCAGAGATGGAGATAGCTCAAGATTCAAGCGACATCTTAACTCACAGGAAGGATATGTAGCATCAGATACAAAAATGACATGTAGATTTTCCCTGAAAAGTTATTACTGGCATGAAACTATTGTAATATTTTCCACAGGAACGTAATGTTGCTTGGGAATAGCCAACCATTACAGCATACTTAGAGCTAATGCTGGCAATCACCATCTTCTTCCAGTGACACATGGCTCAAATGTCATCCCTGTGTTTCCCCTATATCTAAAACAGCCCAGGAAACACAAGGGTGTTGAAGGGGCAAGTTGGGCCCTGTTGTCAAGGATGACTGAAATATGTTATTTATGTGTAAGACTGGGAAAGAGTGATCATCCAAATTTGAAACAAAACACCAGTTTTGTTTATTTCTCCCTAGAAAGCATCTGATGCGGTATCTGAGAAATATCTCAGCAGTACTAAAGCCTTAGTCACTGTTTCTGAAGCTTTCTGGACATAAAAAATTACTAGGACATATAATAAGGAATCCACTGGCCTAAGAAGGATTTGTTTTTCTACTCACTGGCACACCAATTTAACTAAGACACCAAACCAATTAATAAGCCCTACTAATAAGACCCACTATCTAATAGCATATGCAGTGAAAGCAATTTCTGCCTGTGACTATTTATGAGAGTAGTTACTCACTTGGTAACCATTTACATAGTAACAGCACTAAAAAATGCTATTGAGGACAAAGAGGATGGGAAATTAAGTGCTGTGTCTTTTACACTGCATAATTTTTAAAACTATATTTCTAGTGAGAATAAAAAGAAAGGGGGAAATTCCACTAAATAAGGGCATAAAATATGCTTGCCTGTGCCCCTCAAGTCAGCCATTCCCACGCATACTTCCCAGCACCTTGTTGGCCCCAGCAGCCCTTAATAGATCAAAAAGACATCAGGGCTGTAGCAGTAACTGTCACTGCTAAAACTAAGGTCACATTTAAGCCAGTCAAGTATTCTCCCTGTACTCAACAAATCCATGCAAATTAAAAAGAGTTAATTAGCAGGTGCCCCCTTTAAGCAAGAGAGCCAAGAGCACCAATGCCAGCTTCACCCATGTGGGACACTCGCTGTGGCCACAAGGCAAGTGAAGATCACTGCCAGACATATCTCAAATCACCCATGAGATACCTTTTTGCAAACATCCCTGGAGGAAAGGATCATTACTCGGGAAACATTCTCTCCCAAGTGGTAGACGTAACTTCATTTATCAGCTTCTCTTAATTGCTTTCCCCAACCCTCTCGTTCCACAAAGGCAAGCAAAAGGAAGTTTTCTGGGAAGAGACCAACCACCATGAGGAAACAGATTCAATTAGGACACTTATTTTCTGCTTTTATTTACAGCAATTTCTGGTTTCATAGTCTCACTGAATCTTATCTCAGGGCAGTATATATTTCCATATCAAGAGGAAACTTCTGTACAATGCTCCCAAATTTGCTCCCGGTTGTTTTAAGGAGAGAGATGGCTGTGCATAAATACGCAAGAGGAAGTATTACACATGGGTAATGTGATGCTTGGCTCTCACAATTAGGGGATAAATATTGTGTGCACGTTAAGAGAAGCTTTATTGATGTACAGTTGCTACTGTGATTTGTTGTTTAGATGTCCCCTGCTCTCCCCACAGGCCCCTCTCCCCGCTCTGTACCGTGCACAGGCCTTTGTGACCGGGGGAGGAGCGCTGCTGGGGAGGCGGGGCATGGCAGCACCTCACCTCCAATCAAGTTGCAAGAAAGTGGTGTCCACCAATGGACAGTGAAGAAGAGTTGACTGACAGCCTTGGGGAGGGGCCTGAGGCAGCACCAGGGTGTAGCAGGTGGAGCAGCCATTTTGTGAATTCATGGCTGCCAGTGACGAACTCTGGAGTTGCTGTCCTTTTTCCTTATTCAGTCCTTTGTTATATTTGTTAAGGTTTAATAAACCTTTGGAATTTTAAAAAGTGAGGGGTCGTTTCTCACAGGAAGTATCAGAAACAAAATCTTATGAGTGAGATGTGAAAAGATTTCCCCAGCATTGTAACTGTAGCATACCTGAAGCACACACTGTTTGTTCTAGGCTAGAAAGTAATAGAAAGGCTTCCAAATAATGAAAAAGTAATCTTCCCAGAAGTTTCTGGGCTCCTCAATGAATTTCATCAAAATGTCATGCAAAATAAAAACACTGCCATATATTTGCAGTAGAAGTTCCTGAATAAGCCAGTGGTAAAGCGAAGGGTGTATAACCGACTCTACCTATGGTGTACCAATCAAAGAAGCAACTCAGCTGTAAAATTTGAATTCAACTGTTTTTCCAGATCTCTATCTGGCACTGATTCAATCCAGACAATTAGATACTTATTTCAGATGGCTGCAAAAACACTTCTCCCTGTCAGCTCTGACCATCTCTCTGCAGCTTTGCTGAAGAATGCTGGTGAAGAATTTCAGCAAATTTCATCTGCAATAAAATACCGAAGCTGCACATGAAGTTTGGTGAGTTTATTATTGCTGCTGTCTTTCCTAGGGGGGAGAGAAATTAAAGACAAGCCAGAAAAAAAATGTAGAGGCTAATCATATATTTGGTCAAGTGTCTATTAAGAGCAAATATGAAAAAAAGTTAGCATCCCAGAGTGATACTAGAATTGCACATCAGTAAATGGTGTAAGAATAACACAAAATTAAAACTAAAATTATTAGAATTTCCAATGGGTAAGGTTTTAATTTTGTATTTTCTTTTTAGCCCAGAAAATCATTTCAGCTGTCTTGCAAAAATTTGCAATGAAAAAACAGGTTTGTTTGCAGTCTGCAACAACGAGCTGGAGTGAAAGACAAAACTCCAACTGGGCATGTGATAGAGTAAAAAACACTTCTAATAACAAGGAAAAAGAAATAATACAATTCTAAAAAAAATTTTTATCATTTTTCTTTCTGCTCATAAAGAAATTAATTGCTACAGAAATGCACACAACCAGGCAGAAAGTTCCTGGGTGATACTATTTTTTTTTTCTCATAAAAGAAGGAAAAAGATTGTTGTCAATGGCCAGGTTTTTTGAATCACCTGCAGTGGTCAATCCCACTGATGAAATAGTCAGGCAATGTAATTTTCAAAGCTGATGAAAAAAGAAGCCAAGCAAAGAGACAAGCAGCCAGCTACAAAACACCCTTAGACAATAGAATATCCTTAAAGAGACTCACTAATGGGTCTCAAACTAATTTGTGCCATTATTCACTATTTTAATCATCAAGGACAGCTTGATCTCTAAATTCCATTTAAAAAAAAAAAAGCCAGTTTTAATTAGTATGGTTTCCCAGCAATCCCTTGTACCTATTGCTGTGACTTCAACTAAAAAAAGTCAGAAAAATAACAAATCTATAGCTCAAATAAAAATATGTTTTGCGAAAAACATAATTTTTCTCAGTTCTGTTGTTACTGTTTCTGTTATTTTTTTCATTAGACACTCCTCCACCACTTATCCCCCTCAGGCAAAGATTACATGATTGATTCTGAGCTTGCAGCACCTGCTGCAATCAGAAAAGTGCCCTTCCTGAAAAAGCTCCAGCAGAATGCAAGGAGCAGCAGCAACCAGGAGGAGGCTGAAAGAATTCTTTATCCCTATCTATAGCACAGGCCTTTGTGCTAGTTGAACCTCATGTGCTTCTTGTTAGTCCACTTTCCCACCCTGTCCAAGTCCAGGTCCTCCTGCAGGACTATCTCTTCCAAATATCAGCTTCACTACTCAGTTTGGCATCATCAGCAAATTCACTTTATGCCATACACTTTATGTATATATTACTATATACAGAATACACTTTATGCCATATTCCAGATTATTTATGATGACAATAAATAGTATCAGGCCCAATATCAATCCCCACTGGATTATACGTGCTGTAAAATCTTCAGTCTGCAAGGAATACATGTAACAGGAAGTCACCCAGAGTCACAAAGCCCAAAATTGATCAGAAGTAGAAATCTCAGGTCAGCACCTTAAGGGACTGTTGAAATCAGGAATGCTTCATCTACTTACTCCATCAGAAGGTTTGTGGCAGAAATACTTCAGTATTTATAAAAAAAATATTTCTGTTGAGTTTCTAATCTGCATTTCAGTCATCCCAAAGCAGACAAATGTGTCATTTTAAAATATAACATCATAAAACTCAATGACTGCACTATTTCTCCTCTTGTCAACATACCAATTTTCCAACATAGTACTATTTGCTTGAACTATTCCCAATACATACCAGTGCAAGAAAGAGGGGAAAATACCTGAAATTATTTAGTCAGAAATGAAAAATTTGAGATATGAAGCTTCCAAAAAACCTATTTACACCTAGAGCATAGAAAAATGTGTATGTTGATGCATTTCATTAAGACAATTACTAGAAATCTGATGTGATCTGTGTTCCTGTCAGTTCACCTCAGCACATCCTGCAGGCAGAGGGAAAGCTGGAATGTGAGACAAAGTATTATGAAATTAGTACAGTTGGGTTTTTCCTCCCCCTAACATTCAGAAGAATTTTTTTTCCTGAAAGGGATCAATTCTCTAATAAGACTGAATTATGCACATCTCATTTACTGGAAGAAAACTGGAGAAGAGTGGTTTACAGGAAGGGAAAATACAAGAAACACTAAATTGGATCTTGAATAGCTGTTGTAACTAAGGAGACTTCATTTGGTTTTTACATTTTTTCACTTGTCTCTTGGAAAGTATGTTACACAGAAGGGACTGCTGATGAATTTTGGACAGTGTGCCTGGTTTCTGGTTTTTTTTTAAGGCATCTTGTAACAGTCTCCAAACTTTATATCATAATTGCATGATGCTCAAATATTCCTCATGTGAGGACTCGTGAGAAATTAGGCTTATTTCATGTATGATCTGAAACATTTTCTGGCTGTCAATACATAACTCCTCAGCAAAGGGGATTTTGTCAGCAGAGCTGCTGAGAATAAAATGGTAGGATGTCTCACCAAAATGTATAAACTCTGTAATTCCCATTATGGAGGTGAAGTCAGTCTGTCATGGGGCCATTTAAAGTATTTGTGTGGGATTCTGTAAACGAGCCTCAGCATCCATTTATAAGGCATTTAAGACTCTGTTGGAGCTGATCAAACTGTGAGTGAAATTTTTGATCTAATATAAAAAATTCTATCTTTTGGAAAACCTAAAACAAAATAAAAACCCAGACTAAGATCATTCCGTTCTTTTCCACAGGGACTGGAATGCAAACAAGAGTTACTGTCACTGGCCAGGGAACAACCAAACACTGTTAAATGGGATCAGCAACCATAGATCCTGCTTCCCATGATTTGTAACAAAGGAAGTGCTGGCCTTTCAAGGTTCAAGTTCCCAATGATCTTTCCTGAGAGGGCCTCTGTGTTTCTACCCAAGGCAGAATGGGGGTCTATCAATTATGAATGTGCTGATAAGCTCTGGAAGGGATGAAACCAGCTGAGATACAAGCAGTCATTTGGAGACAGCAATGAACTCAGAAAAAGCCTGCAGCAATTTGTTTCATATCATACACTGACAGAATTTTGAGTTTAATAATTCTAACAGAATTACGGCTCACAGAGATGCTAAGTTATGAACAGATAACCCATCCTCCACACCATCTCCAGGTGCAAGATGTTACCCCAACCCACCCTGGGGTGATATCAGTGATGTATTTTTCCTAGAGCAATGCTTTTAGTGCTCTCCTTTTGCTTTACACTCAAAACAAGGTAGAAACCTGCACACAAGCAGCTGCTCTGAGTTCTCACAAATTCACACCCTGCCTCCTTCTGCTCTAATATAATTGTTTGCCCACGTACCTGAAAGTAACACAGACATATGTCAGATTTTACTAACAGGATCGTGGCAGGTGTCTCTCTAATTTGGAATTATGGTAGTGAATTCTTCATCTGCATTTTGATAATCATATTTGCAAAGTGGTAACATTTGCAAGGCTCAAAGACAAGTACAGGCACACCTTCCTTAGGGACTCTCTGTGTTGGGCAGCTGCTGCACTCTGTGCCTTCCCTCTGCCTTTTTCTATACATACACTGTTGACATACACCTTACAAAAAGAGGCTAAGGAATTTTTAAGTGCAAAGTTAAAGTGGTTTTTGCCATACAGACATAGCATTAGTGCTATGCAGAGGCCAGGACCTGGCACAGAAAACATTTTGAAATATCTGTGATTTGTTTATTTCTCTTTCCCAAACCTGAGAAAGCTTTTGTTTTTGGTATGTTTCTGAAAGGTTTTTTGTCTGCGAAAGCAAGGCTCTTTAAAGTGTCTGGTAAAATGCTTCAGGGTAGAATGCATGAAGGGCATGCATTAACATACATTGATTACTTGTATTTTTAAATGTAAATGTTGTCTGCTCAGCATCTGATGGAATTATACCAGTACAGTCAGTGTCATTGACATTCAGCTCCCCGTTCTGAAGCTTGACAATACCTCTGATTCTGCAGTTTTTATTGGATAATTTTCATCATGGTAACAGAAAACTACTCCAAAACACAATAGCTTCTGGTAGTCAGACTTGGGAATTTCAGATCTAATTTCCCAAGGTGTTAGTCTTTGACAGAGGGTTCTGGGGTTCCCTGGCAGTGCTGGCAGAGCACTGATAGCCTGTGACTTATTTTGTGTGTATCTGCAGCTCCATTTTTTCCTGAAAGTGGCAATTCAGATTTAGCTCAGCAGCACTCCTACCATCAGTGAGTCCTTCTCTCTTCTGAGTATAGTAGGCCATAACATGTCTAAAGAAAACATCTTTAATGAACTCTTGGTCTTAGATATATTGCAGGCAGGGAATCCCACTCTTTGCAAACATATATCCAGTGCCCAAACCATCATCAGTTTTCTTGCCAGGCAGGACAGGGATAGTTTCATATTACCTGGCTTCTGGAGTCCTCTTGTGCAAACTTCTGTCCTGTGACAAGAACACAGAGCCTGGCTGCAGTGGCCTCCACACACTTGGGCAGCCACACACCTCATCCTCACCTCTGAGCCCTTGTCACAGACCCTGAAGCAGGGATCCCCTGTCTGAAGTCCAAGGCAGAAAGACTTTATGCTATAGCTCTAACTTAATTAATGCAATGGTACCTAACTCTGCAAATACAAAAATCCAGAAGGGAACAGGAACAAATTCTACCTGACTCTAAATTCCTCAATTTTAAGAACAAGTGGCTGCTGGTAGAACTTTGAATCACATTAACAGAGCCACTTTGCCTTCCACTGTTAATTTCTAGCCTGTTCTCTTGATTACACAGGGACATTAATACATTAATACATTATCTTCCACTGTTCCACAGTTTTAGAGTGTCCCAGACTCATTAGTAATGACCAGGCAGACAACAGCTCCACATCTCACTCAGCAACAGCCACATATTCAGGCACTGTTGCTAAATCTGTACATTTTCCCTCAGTCTGGTAACAAAATGCCCTTTTCATGACCCCAGGTAATGCACAAACACCACTCTTTGACAGTCAATAATCCACTGCTCTTTTGGCATTCTTTTGAATCCATATAGTTAATTAAGGTATGAATGTCTATCCAAAAATCTATACTGATTAAGCCTGGATTGCAGAGTTCTTTCCCTGCTCATTCTGAATAACCGTGCAAATTATGAATATCCAGACAAAGAAAGCAGCTCCAGTTTCTGTGTATTTATTTGACTTGAGATCTGCCATCAAAGAAAAGAGTGTCATTACTTGAGCACCAAGCCTTAAGTGATAGATTCCAAGTGCATCATTTTTAGAGTCATTAGAGGTTATCAGGCCTATATGGTTGCTAAGATACTATGAATCTTGAAGGAAAATATAAGATAATGGTAGGCAGTCACTGTGATGTTTATCAGCATATGTTCTCTGCATCTTACTTAATAGCATCATGATTAGGATCATTTTCAAGTGTTCCTGTCTATTTTCTAGCTAGGTGCAAGAATGCAACTGCATGAAGTCAGCAAATATTGTTTATAATTCATGTTTTGCCATGAGTAAATGAATTTGTGGAAGTCAAAATTTGTAATTGCCACTGCAGAATTTATTAACAAGTAAGAGAGTGTGTGTACAGGTTTCTTTCCTGGCTATTAAATAGTATCTTTAGACTTGGAATTAAATCATCCTTCATTGATTTAAAGTATATTTTGTGATAACAGAGACTGTGCTTTCAAAGAGTTTTTAAATTAAATTTGTAGCTGAGGTAATTGCTGTTGCAAAATTATGCAACTAAAGTAAAGCGTTATGCAGGAATTTTCTTGATATTATAATTTAACTGCCTCTTTTCTAAATCGTGAAAGTGTGAGATGCCAGATTAGGGCAAAGCATTAGGTTATTACTGCATTATTTCATGGTCTATCTCTGGAAGTATCTGGTGATAAGTAAAGGGATGAATCTGCAGTGATATGAGAGTGCTCGCACTATAACCCCCAAAGTCCTCCCTGGGTTCACTCTTTCACTGCTCCAAAATGGTGAAGTCCAAGATGGGAAAATTGCCCATTCTCCCTGACTTGCTACCATAACAAAGAATGTAATTCCTACACCAATGGACAGAGATAGCCAAATAAGCTCTTATTATATAATGGAAAAAATGGTGGTTGTTGTTAGTATTAAATAGTAAGGGACTGGAACAAGTTGCTCAGAGAAGCTGTGGATGCCAATCCCTGGAAGCATTCATGGTCAGGTTGGATGGGGCCCTGATGTAGTGGGTGGTATCCCTGCCCATGGCAGGAGTAGAACTGGATGGTCCCTAAGGTGCCTTTCAATCCAAACCATTCTAGGATTCTGTGATTCTTATCTGTCATGCACTAAACCCACAAACCAGTGGACAGGTGCCCGTGGCATTTGAAGGAAAGCACACAAAGCAAGTAAGACAAAAGTTCAACAGGCTCTCTTATCCAAGCTTTCAAATAAAGCATCTTCCCATTCCACACTACAGAGGCATTTTAGTATGATTTGCCAACTACCTTTCCCAACACAAAACAAAATACATTTCAGGTGAGAAAAGCTGCTGGAATACACAGCAGAAGACACCAAGCAGCCAAGATCAGAGTGATATTATGCTACAAGAATTAACCTGCATCTTCTAAAAGATTTCAACTGGATCTCATACAAAACAAGACTAGTGACACCTTTCTGGAACCATCCCCTCCCATGTTAGTGAAATTTTGTTCTATGAGCCTGCAGTTCTGACTCAAAGCAAGGTTTCCCTGTCCTTGACAAGAACTGCAGACTGCTTTTTAATTCTTTCAAGAGCACTGGAGATTTAGACATTCATTTAAAACTCAGAGTTTGTTCAAAGAGCCTAAGACCCACTCACAAGAACAAAAAGAGGCCGTAATATTTTTAATTTTCCTGGCATCCACAAAGATGAATACACACTGACATTTGAGTACTGTAACTTTAAGTAAATGAGCCATAAAGAGTATCTGTCAGCTAAAAGGCACCCAAGGGCTTGCTTTGCAATGTTTCTTTTTAAAAGAATGTTTGTTTTAACATTATTGTTGCAACCAGCCAAAGAAAACTGTAAAGCCATCATAAAAAATACAAGTAGATAGCCAGTTGTTAAGAGTTGGTTTAGGAACAATCATAGGAGTGATAGACTGTGTGACCCAGGAGAGGTTCCTTCCAACCCTAATGATTCTCAGAATTGATTTTCTTTTGCAACTCACTTTCAGTTAGTCGTTTTGAAAAAAAAAAATAAAAAAGGTTTAGATCAATGCTGCCTTCAATGACACAGCCATTCCAGCTCCTGCAGCATTTTCTCACCATGACAATCTCTTTATCCTCTTGTTTGTATGAAGACAGTTCTCTACTCCACTGTTCCTGGCTGTACATAAAATAAGGGGATGGGCTCATAGTTTGCTGACTACAGGGTTGAATATGACATTAATACCAATCAGTTATCAGATAAAACTCTGACTGCACTTCTCAGTGAGTGAGTATACAGTTGTTCTGCTCACAGTTTGGGAGAACTAATCTTTTAATTCATTATCACAGTTGCTAAATAGAACCTCTTCTAGCTAGAAACTAGAATAGAAATACAAATATAAGAAACGTTTATTTCCAGAAGGATCCGTTCTGTAAGTTTTATATTGCAGAACACCAACACAATTTCATATAAGCTGGTATTTGCACCAGATTCTTAAGGACAAATATCCAGCACTTCCTCACTTTCAGTTAGCAGTCTAAAAGGAGGACAGCATTTTACCCCTACTTCTTTCCCTTTTCAGTCCACTGGCACAATAAATAGTCTGTGCCTAAACAAGAAAGAAAACTCTCTGTAGATCAGGGGAAATAACGCCCAATTAATTAAGTGAACTCTAGGGGTATCTCAGTATTCTGAGTCACATTTTGCAATGACATGTAAAGACCAGATCTAACTCCTCAGCACTGACATCTGGGATGACCACAATGAACAGAGAATAGTTTATGGGCATACCAAAATCTCTCTTTTGATGGAGCTGCCTATAAATGATTGCAGAATAAGAGGCCCAGATATTTCTCAAAGAGCTAAGTTGGTTGGAGGCATAAATAAATATGCTTAAAACAATAACTAAAAAATTAAACACCAATAGTTTTAGTGCACTGCACAGTGACATTCTCCAAAGCACCTCTCTTAATCAAGCACAATAAAGCTTCCTTTTGTCTCTTTCCATGAAAAGGACTTGTACCATGGAAAAGGAAAAGTAGAAAGGTATGACACCAAAATGGCTCAATAAAGCTCCAATATTGAAACACATCATTTCCAAGATTTGTGACCCACTATGCTATTTCTCATTATGTAGGAGGGCTTCAGGGTGCCTGGAGCAGTGGTAATGGAAGAGGTAGAGGGACATGAGTTAACCCAAGCATTTTGACGTCCTTCCATGGACTGTCACTGACATGGGTCACAGTCTGATCTGGAGGGCAGGCAGTTTGCTGCTAAAGCTGCATGTAAGACACAAAAGCAGCACTTCAAAGGTGCACACAAATAAGACCTCGTGTGGAAGCAGAAACCATTACAGAATGACAGCCCAGATGCACCCACATCACTGTATTCATCCCTAGGAGTGCTGTCCCTGTACTTCATTTACCTCAGATGCTTTGTAACTCATTGCAGGCAAGACTTAGATTTTGAAAATCTGAGCAGCTGGAGGCAGTCCTCTCCTGGCAAGCCCTGTGGAAATCTCCCTCAGGCAAAGTTTGTAGCAGTCAGTAGCCTCTAGTATTTGTCATGTATTTTATTTTTGCATTTCTCACTTTGAAAGATCTCCATGCCCATGGGAAGACAGAAGCAAGCCATGCAGACAAGAGCTGGCATGTCTGTACAGGAACAAAGCTGACTGTGTTTTTTAACTGGTTTATAGAACTTTGACTTTTCATATGCCACAACATGTCCCTAGCTCAGGACAAACTCAACAGAACTCGTCAAGTGTGACCTGACCTCTGCAGACCCCCCCATCCTGTACTGCTCAAACAGCCCTTAAGCAGCTGCAGCCCTAGACACATCCTTTGCATCATTGCTCTGCTGTGCTCTGCTGTGCTAGCCCCCAAATGGGGGCTGTTACCATGAATGAGCACAAGAAAGGCTCCCCAGACTTAGCTGGTCTAACTGGCCTGTCTCCGTAGGGTGGCTCATGAATTCAGCATCAGCACACACTGTCTCTGACACAATTTCATTCACCTTGCACCAATGCAATCCAATCAATTTATAATGCAGAACTAAAACTTGCACTATTTTGCTTTTGGCATGTGTTCTTTCCATTCTGCCTTTCCAGCTTGTCATCACCAACTATTTCAGCAGTGCAATGTTACTTCCTTATTGTAGGAGATTTACATGATTCATAGAACCATAGAAAGGGGATGGAATGGACCTTGAAGTTCATCTAGTCCCAACCCCCTTGCCATGGGCAGGGACACTTCCCACTAGACCAGGTTCCTCAAGGCTTTTTCCAATCTGACTTTGAACTCTGCCAGAGTTGGGACATCCACAACAACACCCATGGCTTCAAGCACTGTCCCATAAAAGTCCCTGCCTTGTGCAGTTTTTACACTGCATTGCCTTTCTCATCCCACAGATCTTCTGTACCTTTTTGCCTTTGTTTTTTTCCTTTGCTTCTACTTCTCTCTAAAGTATCCCTCTCTCCTTCTTCCCACACTTCTTCCACTCTCCCATAACTTCTGCCACGTCTTGGATTTCCATAAACTCATCATGTGGAAATGTATGCAATACAATTCAGAGAGGTCACCTACACTGTTCTTGATTTATTTTATCCAAGTCATCCTATTCCTTATTGCATCTGGTGTTTTCCAGAAAGGCAATTTCTAGATGACACACCATGGAATCGGCACACATCCAAAAAGTATTGCTGCTTCACATAACACAGTATTTGGCATGGTCTCATGTTGCCCTGAAAAACAGCTTTTATTGTGGGCAAAAGATCAAAGCAAAAAGAAATTTAAAAAAAACAATGCAAAGTCAATCTGGTCAAAACTTAAGACTTTCAATTGGCCTGAAATATTGACACTGTAGAATTTGTTTAGCTCATACTCAGGGTAAATTGGCATTTTTCCTTCTACAAGGAACCTTTAATAGAAATTCTCTTGCTTTGGAAACATTATGTTTCCAAAATTCATTCTGATACCAGAGGCAGCTGACTGAAATTTGCGTTATTTTTCAGTCTCAGAGCTCTTACAAACACTTTTCCTGTACACGGACACAGAAACAAGGAGAGTCCCAACTTTTTCAGTTTAGCTGTTCTGGCTTTCTGAACCCCAGATTTTTAGAACTGATGAAACTATCATGGCTGAAATATAGTTTGGGACTCCTAGATTCCCTGAAATGTGCTCACCTTGAAGAACTGGTATTTCAAGTCAATGAACCATAAAATACCAGCCAACAGCAGCTCACAGCCCCAGGAGTTCACAGCTGATCACAGGGAGCCAGATATCACTTTTGCCTTTCACTGTGAATCCTCCTAACTGTACCCCACAGGTTCCCATCCACCTCACCCCTGCCCAAATAAACCTGCCTTCTTGCAAATACTCCATTCAAAGAAAATTTCAATAGCAGGACATTATCTGGAGATTATAGCATTTTGGAAAGATAAAATTTCATGGGTGCATAAGTAATATTTTTTTTAACTATGATTACATCTCCAGGAAGAAAAGTTAGGAAAGGGCCATGGAAATCAACATAGCTGACTGTGCACAGTGCCCTAAATAATTAATCTATTCAAAACTCCAATGAAAGAGAAGGAACAGATTCTTGGAACTTGCCTAACTCCATTCAGTGTGCTTGTCTAATAAATGCTGGTCCCTGGGACATCCAAAAATGAACAGCAAATGAGAACTCCAGAATTCACCATTTCTAGTTTGGGGTTCAAAATGCAGTTTCTAAAACAGCTAACCTCAGAAAAAAGAAAATTCTGTCCTTGAAAGGTTTTTTACTGTTCTTGACCATAGCTGATTGGTATATCATTTGCACCTCGCACTCAAAATCAATGTCACAAGACAGAAGAGTTATATTCTGATGTTTCATGTGTACCAGCTTGCAAAATATAGAAGAGGAGGAACTGCAATTTTACCCTTTCACTTTCAGTATCTGACTGATGGCCATTTTACAAAATTATGTTACTATTTTCCTGGTTTACAAAATCAGTGACCCATAAGAAATAGCTTTGAAATCATAAGCTACTGAATGCATAGACTAGTGTCATCTCATTCACTAAACATGTTATCAATAGAGGTATTCATGTTCTGTTCCATTTTGTCTTTTTTTTTTTTAATTGTAGTCTTTGAATATTAAAAAAAAAGCCCTGCTAAGTAGGTCTTTTCTTATGTGATAGAAGATAAGAAAGAGTATAACCCAGTCAACTGCAGTCCACAGCTGAAATATCACATACATTGTCAGTTTAATAATGTTCATAACTCAGATAAAATTTCATTAGCAAAAACTTACAGCAAAAGTCAATGAGGCTAAATTCTTTGTACTCATTTCTCTTCATCGAAACACACAATTGTATAATCTGATCTGTTTTAGTTACCTTTTCTATACACCTGAAAGTTCCAATAAAACTGCACAAAACTGAGTTTCAAATAAGCATCTTAACAGAGTCTGGTGCAGAACAGAGGTAGAAGCACTGAGAATATTTTGAAACAATACTTTGATTTCAAGATTTTCATATCACCAGAGACCAAGAAGCTGGTAATTAAGAATTGGCAATCTGCTGAGAAAACATTTTCTCTAGATTACCGTTAAATTGAAAAGAGAAGTACAAATTTATATTTGAACTAATAAATTAATCAATCATCTAACTGCACAATACTCTTTTTATAATTTATAATTTTATCATTTATAGCAAGTGCAATCTAGTAAAATGGCTTAAATGATAAGAGATTGTTCTCCTTAAAAGGAAGTCCTATAACAGACACACAAACAAACAGCAAATTAAAAAGCCATAACAGCAGTACTTCTATTGGCTTTTATTCATTATCATTTCACATCGATTACCATCATGCATTTTTAATTATGAGGACAAAGATCTGACCAAAGCATTTTAGTATCTCTGTTTGTGTAGGCTTTTAACAATGCATCATGCAGTGCTTGTCATATGGTCTGAAAAATTATCAAATAAGTAAGAGCTGCCTTCAGCAAACACCATCTTTCTCGTTGACAGAAATACTCAGCACCTGTTGCAGTTTTTTCAAAAGGAGTCTCTCCAGCTCAGTTACACGGTCCTCCAAAATATCTGCTTGCTATAATAGTGAGAAATGTGGCTTTCGTTCCTACTACTTCTTCGTGCTTGTCATTTTCACTGGTTGAAATTCAGATTAATATTGCTAATAACAGACTCTACCTGCAAGGTCTTTTTTCGTTATTTTGTTTAAAAAGACTCTTAATTGGTTCAATTATGAATTATGGTTTCAACACAAAGTAATTTAAGTGAATAGGCTTACCTTGCCTTGCATAGATTAAGTCTTCTGCTAGCAAGGGAGTAAAATCAGACTTTTTCTCATCAAATTCAATTTAAACTTATACACAGGTGTATATCACAGCATATATATATATATATAAATATATATATATTCCTAGAAACTCAGCAAGATTTACAGTCCTTGCAAAGGAACAATAAAAACTGCCTTCACTTCTATTTTCTCCTTTTACCTTCATATATTTCAGGAGAGGTCTGGAAGTAGATTAATTAAAGGAACAAAACAAATGATCCACGTCCTTGTCATCAGTCACATAATTGGTCCATCAGCACTGCAAAAACTTGTAAGGTCTCATGCTCTCTTCTGCTGATTTTTTCTACTTAAATGTAATGTAGAAACTTTACACCTGGCCCCTGATGAAGGTCCAGATTTCTGGGATTGCAGTAAGCATGGCAGAGAAGAAACAATTTGATTTTACAGAAAATGGAGGGAAACAAACAAAAGGAATAGAAAACCCAGGCCATCTATGTCCCTGCAGACACCTTTACATGTGGAACCACAACAAAAGGAAGTTATTAGTGCTCTACACATCACAGGACTGTTTGGCACAAGAGTCCCACCTCATCTTTGCCACACTGGGAGAAGTTGAAGAAAAAATGAAATGTCAACATGCAGAAATCTGAGAGCTGCAGTATGGAAATGGGGAAAGAAGAGCAAAAGGAGGCTGTGTTCCCCTGCTCCCACGGCTAAATATATGATGGGAAATTTCAAAATGTCCCCTAGAGATGTACAAAACACTCACTGGTGGTGAGAGACTTCTCCAAGGCCAAGCTGTTCAGGTATAAGCAGTTCATTATATGGGTAGAGGGAGGAAGAGACCCGTTTATGCTGCCAGCCACCGCGTACACGTTGTCAGGGAGCGAGAGAGGGTGGTCCAGGGAGAGAGACAGTTTAAGAGCCAGGGGAGAGAGCTTAAGAGAGCAGGGAGAACAAGAGAGTGAAGTTCTTGTTACAATACATTATATCCTTTTCTACAGTGAATGTTCTAATTCCCAGTAACCAATCACTACGAGACACACCCACTAAAAAATTTACATATAGCCGATTAGAACTACTATATTACCATACAGTGCTACATTTTAAATTCTAAAAGCTTTACAAATTCTTCTCTTGCTGCTTGACCTTTTGATTCTCTGTCTGCAGAAGGACATTGTTTCATCAACAGGGATTCTCCTTCAGCTGGCTAGGCTGTTTTCTTTGGTTGTATTGTAACTAGCACTCAGTATCCCATATACTCAAAGCTAGCTTTCATTCCTATTTCGATTCTAGGTTTCACATTTTCAGAATCTTTTGCTAAACAATCATATTCATAAGGTTTCTCTGTTTCATCCTCCCCAACAGTCCCCAAAATAAGAAGGGAAAATGGGAAAATGAGGATGCAAGGCCCATGTGTGCTTCTTGCAGCCAGCTGAGCCAGCAGAATTAAAAGTGAGGTAAGCTACTAGTTTCGTACTTTTTTAGGCTTAAACACTTCAGAGCAGGGTTTCTTCTTTTCTTTGTTCAGCACAATGAGGGCAAATGTCTTAGTGCTTGTGTGATGTAGAGAGCAGAGGCAGTACCTTAAGAACTGCACGTAAGGCAAACAAAGTGGCTGAATGCATTGGGAGAAAAATTCTGTTGTCGATATATTCTTTTCCTTCTCAGTGTTTAATGTTTACTGTTCAGAGTATTTAAGGTTTGAGGTTTGCATTGACCTTTTTAGGACAAATGACAGGCTCAAAGCTAAACACACGTTTAGATGTTTTGGCATAGCAGAGAAATTAAGCCCAGCACAGCAGAGGATTAAATCTACACTATAGCCACTGCAGCCTTCACATTGCTTTATTGCTAATTTTTGCACATATGTCTGTGATCGGTTACAAGGCTCTGACATATGGTGCGTGCACCTGCTAAGTCAGCCAGGGCTATTGCCTCAAACAACACGGACACTTGTGGCAGGATCTGCAAGAATATAAATAAGGGATTATAATGTCCCTCATGCTGTAGTGCTTTGCATTCCCCAAACAGCACTGTGGCAATGCAGTAATCTCAGATAAACAGTCTAAAATGTTCTGTAAGCATGCTACAGAATAGATTCATCACTCTCCCATAGTTAAGCAAATTTATTACTAATTATGCAAGATTTAAATTGATAAAGTGTGTTTTCAGGGTTTGGTATTCATTTGCATGATTTGGTGTGGAATATGAGCAGAACACTTATCTACCACAGTCACGTTTTTATCTGTAAAATTACATTAATTGCCCAAGAAATTGGCAACCACATTTGTGTGAGGGAGCCATAACGTTCAACCAGTCTTTGTCACAGAGCTGGGCAATAGCATTCACACGTTCCTCCAGCACCAGCCTCCCTGACTTGTTCCCTCTGCATCTCCCAGGGATGTTCCCCCACTGCCCAATTAATGCCCTGTTAAACTGCTCACCTGCAGAGCCTTTTATTCCCAGGCCTCTGAGCGAAGCTTTAATCCCTCTGCTACACATCCCTTCCTGCAGGGCTGCCGTGGTTCTTGATGCGTTTTCAAGTTCACTCCGAGTACTGAACAGCCTCTCCTGCCGGTTTTCCAGCGCTTAAAGAGGTTATTCCTTACCAGATCCTTTAGGACCTACCTGTACACCAGATTCTTCAGACCGCAGCTGTAGTCAGGTTTTTAAAGCAACTGTTTGCACACATTACAGAGAGCTATGTTTATTCTGCTGTGTTTCACCACATTTGTTTTGGCATCAGCCTCTTCTGACAGATTGGAAATAGCACAACAGCAGCTCTGCAACTGCCCATACGATGACTTTTTCTGTAAAGGGGCTTTTCAGGACAAAGAATATCAAGTTCAAATATCAGAGCTTTCATGGCATTTAATACCACATATCTAGATCTGGTCCTCAAAAGTAGATTCTGGACTGTATCTGCAACATGGACTTTTGCCAGAGTTCACCTTCTCCTATTCCACTTATTATGAAAAAAAATTGCAAATCATGTATTTGTCTCAAAAATATCAGGAAAACATCTTTAAAGATTTGAACACAATTAAATATAAACCTCAAAATTTCATTTTCTATTTGGATTTGAATACCATTATCTTTTCTCTGTGTACCCAGGTAATTTTATATTCTAGGATGCAATACCATATCCTCAGGCACAAGAATAAAAATTGAATTTTTTCATTTTATCCAGTTCTTAATATTTTTGTACGGGTATTGAATGTGTGGCTAACATCACTGTAGTAGAGGCAATTAGCAAAGTATGACTTTTTTTTCCCCCTTTTAAATATCCCTCTGTACACTCTGGCAGTCTTTTTACATCTTTTTTCACACTCCTCAATTAAATTATTCCCCATGCTTACACCTGAGTACACAGATTATATAGTTCAAGTGACATATTTCAAATTCAGTCTTTTGAATCTTTCCTATTCCTAGTCCTGCTAGCAATTTTCACCTATGGAAGACTCTCCAGAACACATTACCATTAAAATCTGCCAGAGACTCTATGCAATATTAGTCAAGGCATCTTTAATAATGCAAGAAAGGTCAGCAGCTCACAGAATATCAAGCTATGTATCAAAGAATTATGAATCTTTTTCTCTGTGCAGATTTCATAGGTATTCTTTGGGGCTTTTCCCTGATTCATTTTATGCCAACAACAGAGGATTTGTTTCATTTTCATCATATACCAGAAAAAAAAGAAAATAAGAGGAAGAAAAAAAACTTTCTTATCAAATGAGAGTAAGAGTGTCAGTATATAAATCACTTCTTATATGTCAGTACATAACTAGGGATCAGGTATGTAACACACTTTCTACGTGAGAAGTAGCTGATTCCTACTAATTCAATTAGAAATTGCATTGTAACTCCATGTGCAAAAGTGACAGCCAGAACTTATGGCTGCACAGGCCATGTCCTCTCCAAGCCATCGAACACAAGGAGCTAAATTCCATATTTTGTTCCTTCAATGCCACTAGAGTTAATGTTGCTTTACAACTAACAGGTTTTTCCTGGAACAGCTCAGGATGTGATCACATAGCAGAGCCCTGACCTCTTGACTACATAATGCTTTTGTGATCAATAGCACTGAAATTAATGTGTTTATCATATCAGAGCATTTTAAAAATTTCATACATACAGTCACTAATTACCTCCAGTGCCCATGATACAGCATTTTGAAGTGCTGGTCCAGTGCTTTCAAAATTCTGCACAGGAAAAAGTTGAATTAGGCAGTCTGAAAAATCAAACCAAACTAATTTCTTCTGTTCTCCCCAGGTCATTAATCTTCATGGGACAAATTACCACCGGCAGCTCAACAGAGTGGCACTGATGGACTGGGGAGACAACAAAGCCACCCTGGCATAACTGAGAGGAGCATTTTCCTTGTATCCTCTGCAACTTCTTCCTTGAATTTCCCCATATTTCCTTTTTCTTTTTTTTTTCTTTTTTTTGTGCAATTTATTAGAATTTATTATTTTTAATTAATGTATATTTAGCATGATTTATTCAAACTCACATTGAGCCATCCACTGCTGAACAACATGACCACTGTGACTGCAAATTGACAAAGCAGTTTTGACAGGGTATCTTTTCTGCACACAGTTCTGCAAGAATAGCAGAACTATTCTGATAAAAGAGGAGCAGAAGAAGTCTTACAATATTTAGAAATTACACAGGGTCCTGGTATAGCAATAGAGGCAAAATATTAAAATAAAAAACTGTCAGCTGAATTCAGGGGGGGATTGTCATGATGAAAATGTGAGCTCTCGAGGAATGCAACAGCAATGCAGGAAGATGAGTTCCAACTTAAAAAAAAAACAGATTTTAAAAGATTTTAAAATCAAATTATAAACAGAATACTAAAACATCTATTTCATTTTCCCAGACAGAAATTATGCTCTTTTCGGTATGGTGTGATATATGCACAAATTAACTCCAGGTCACATTTGCTTTTGTCTTTAAGCTTAAGGGGATGAAATACTCCAGCCTTTTCTTTAACCTATAGCATAACAGTAAAAGGCACTGATGAGGTCACAAGAGTACATAATAAGTGATCAGTAAAGAAAATGGTGGCATACATTGCTTTTCCCTTGCTGCACTTAGTTCTCTGGAAAATGATCAACAGTAGCTTGCAGCTAAATCATACCCTATTTTTCTGTTATCAAATGGGGTTAAAAAGTCATGTAAATAAATATACATGAACTAAACAGAAACAGCTGGAAAGTTCCCAGAAGGGACCTCTAACAACCTCCAAGATGGATGGACCATGGTAGATCAAGGGATCATCATTAAGATTAAAGGCTTACACCAAACCTGCTGTGAAATTCAAACTGCTGAATTTAAACTTTGATGGCACAAACTAGAAAGTACTAAATGGTGGTATTTATTAATTCTTAAAAAGCCAGATGATGAGAGGGTTGTTACATTATCTGCATTCCAAATGTGCATGGTGCAATTTGTTGAGATTAAAAAAATCTGTAGATACCTCCTGTGAAAGTCAAACATTTCAGGCAAACTCATTCTTGTATTGGTTTCCTGGAGAAAAAAAAAAATATCAGCATCATTAGTGCTTTTGGGGTTTCTTTTAAGGGCTTCAGACCAACTTCATTTTAGAAAAACACACCATAGAAGTGACTGGAGCTAAATCTTAAGTCTTGGAGGAAGGAGCTTTTTTACCTTGGTTGACCTGTGCTATTCCAAATCTATTTGATGGCATTATGCTCCTGTGCCTAACAAATAACTAAGATGACAGCTGTCTGAGACTGAAAGCATTACTCAGTGTCTCACCATCCTTGTGGGATACCTTCTCCCTGAATTGTTTTTCTAAACTAAGTTAGAGAAATGTTCTACAAGTCCCCTGCAAAGGAGAGGTTTGGCGTCTCTGCTGCAGGGAGATGTTCTCACTGTTTACACTGCACGCTGAGTCTCTGCACAGATGCCACTCTCTAACTCACTCAGCACTTCTCAGCTAAGATCTGTTACCAGCCACAAGGTCCAAATGTTTGAAATCTCAACAATCTCTCTGGAGTGAATGAACAAAAGAAAGCTCCCTTCTTTTTAGAGTAAGTTTTGTATCTCCAAAGAAGACAGTGTGACAGTAATTAGTTATACTTGTTAAGAGATTTACACAGGAAATGCTCCCTCCACAGACAAGCCGTGTGGAATTTATGTATATTTGGAAAAATATTTAGACTTCTGTCATGGCTTTGCCATCTGTATTCCTTGGCAATCATACTCCTTGGGCAAAGAGCTATGCTGACAATGTAAATTAGGTCAGAGTGACATTGGTCCTCTGTGTATGCTGGAAAATATTCAAAACTGCAAAAGAATAGGTGCATCCTGTAATGTGGGAGGAATTCCTCATTACTTGAGACTGTATTTTCAAATTATAACTGTGCCCTGATCCTTTCAGTCAGCACAGAGCCACATTCCACAGCTAGCAATCTAGTATCTGGCACTTGGGCTGGCTTAGTCAGACCTTTGTCAACTGGAAAAGTGGTGGATTTCACTTCAAGCATTAAAAAATATTTCACATGGCAAAACTCAACTGTTGAAACAGTACAAACAATTTCCTCTCTAGAAAAATGATTACAAAGAGTGACGAGACCCATTGTGCGAGAAGACGCTTTCTGCTTCAGCCAGTTCCCACACTGAAGCCCAGTGACAATATTTTGGGAGCTAATCAAATAGGCTTATTTTTAAACACTTGACCCAAAGAGTTTACATTCTCTTCTAACACTGGATGGCATATTTCAATCGGATTTAAAGCTACCATATCAACAGATCCCTCTGAATATCCTGATACCTACGTGCCAAAAACCTGGGACCTGCAGGAGAATCTGTCTTGAAAAAAGTATTGGCTGAAGGAGGGATCTGTTTATAAATCAGGTCGTGGGGGTTCAAGCTTTTAGCAAAGGGGAAAGTTTAGTAAAAGATAGTATGGGGAAAGTAGAACTAGTTATGAAGATGATTTTCTTTAGTTATGCAGTTTTTAAAAGTGCATCCATTTCTGCTCCATCTTACTTTAATTTCACAACACTTACAAGCATGGCACATTTTATAGGAGCTTGGAAGAAGCTTCCCTGCACAGATCCCTCCATTCTGCCTATCTGGAATATGTTCTTGGAAGATAAACTGATACAAACAGACAGCAAAGCACCTTTGTGAGTTGATTTGTGAAAATTGTTTCTGTGAGTAAACAAATGTATTTCCTTACTCTTGACAGACAGCCTCATTAAATTTTCATAAAAGATCTGCATTATTAAAATTCCTATTCTCTTCTGAAGACTGAAGGTATAGGAGTCTCAGGTGACAGTATAGTACCTATTCAATGAAATTTTTTATAAAGATGCTATTTTTAAAAAGAACACTTAGCAATGGAGCAAGTGACCTGTTTTGTTTTGGTTTTTTTTGCAGGAAGAAGCCCACTCTTACTAACAGGAAAGATAAAAACAACCACTTGACTTTAAGTGGAAAAGAGCCTTAGTTACACTAGGAGCCCACCCTGTCTTTCTGGATTATCTTGCTTAAAGAAGTATTTTCAGAAAACAAGAATAAAGTGTTTCAAGGAGTGTTTTTACAAGTGTTGACTTATTTTATAACCATCAAAGTGTAGTGTGTGGAAATAAAAAGATAAGAAACAAAATGTGCAAAAAATCTTCATAACCAGGTATTTGTACTGCTCTTTTCACTCTGACTCCTGCCTATAAAACATGTATCTGCTATTATCCTCCTGCCAGATGAAGAGGCAAGGTTGTTAAAAGTGGTCTGCCAAGAAACTTTTAACTTCTGAGCACATCATCACAGCAGACATAAGATTTTTCCCTGATGAGTGCAAATTACTGTAGGACTGGTGGATCTCCGGCACACAAAGAGCAATACACTCTACCCTGCATAGAAGAGTGATTTTCACTTTGCATGATAACAAGCCTTTTGTATTTTTTAAGTCACTAACAAAGTACCTCTGCAGGAGGCCGCTGTGTTAGTCTTCATTAAAGGATCCAGATCGATAGATTAAGCAAAAAAAAAAAAAAAAAAAAAGGTAGCAATTCTGCCTTAGCCTGAAGCTCTTTCTTTGCACTCTTGAGCTTTATGGGAATCACTGGAACCAAAAGAAAAGTTGCCACTGCATCAAACAATGAGATTTAGAAAAAAAAAAAAAAAAAAAACTTAATTTCAGAAGTCAGTGCTCAAGTAGAAATAAGGCAGAGAGGTAAGTCTAGAGATGGATTTGCTGCTAAGTAAAATAGAAGAAAATTTGGAAACACCTGGAAGCCATTCAGGAGATGTGACATTGCAGATACAGTGGCAGCAGGTACCAAGGTGCACCTCTCCTTGGCAGGCTCTGCTCCCTTAACAGCTCCCTAGCAGATCATGGCAACCGGTTTCCTCCTAACCTGTACAAAAATGACCCATTTTATTCAACCATCTCCAACAGACACAAACTTATCATGTTTCTGGCTCACCTTTGCTTAGCTCAAAGAAAATACTTGGTGAAACTTGGAACTGGGTGTAACTCACCAAGCCTGCACTGTTTAAAATTAGTTCGTTGTGGATAAGACACTGTGCTAAATATTAAGGAAACATTGGGAATCCCAATTCAGATAAGCAGGCTTTTGTTACTCTTTCAGAAGCAGCTTTAGTAAGAACTTCAAGTAATTTAATAAAACTTCATCTCTATTAAAGGATGTGAGAAAGAGCCCAACTACAGGAGAGAGTACTGGGAAAGAAGGATACCTGAGGGAAAAGGAAAATATTTCTATCAATTAAGAACTGGGACTGTCGGTAAGAACTGTAGAGCACAGAAGCTTGGCACAGTAAAATCAGAGAATGTTTCTGCTTTCAAAATGGGAAGTTATTACAGTCTGCAGTCAGAAAGGAGATGAAAGCTGCACCAATGAACTGAAGCACCAAACTCGCACTTGAGAAACCATAAACTAAATGCCTATTAAAAAGCCAGAAATCAGACAGAGAAACATGCAAGGGACAAGGTTAACTATCATCAAAGAGAAGAATTGAAAGAAGGTCGATAACAGCTTGGACAGGAAAGGAAGATGAATAGAAAATTGTTCTGGACCACCTCAAACCCCTGCTCAGCAGAAGGGTATTGATAGGATTTGACGTGACCAAGGAAAACATGAAAGATGTGTCCTTTCTCTCACAAAGTGAACTGAAGAAAAAAAAAACATAAAAACAACAAGACAGAAAAGAAAGAAAAGCCAAAGTCAGAGAAACCTCCTTGCAAGTTCCTGAGATTTGCTTAGGACGAAGGACAGACTTTCAATCGGACACTAAAATCACCTTTTTAAACCACCATTTCAGAAAAGTGCTTTGCATATTTACATAATATGGGTCATTGTATAATGACAGGGCTTTCTGTGTATTTCACCCTTTTGTGTATTTTAATCATATTGAATCACTTTTTACTATTGACAGAGACATAACTCATTTGAAACTCTTTGAAAAATCTCCAGCTGGTTATCCTGCTTGCCCAGACAAGAACCAGAACAGCAGACATCTCAAACACTGCAATAATCTCATCAAGAAAACCAAAGCAAAATCTGTACTATAAAAATGTTTATGAAAAGAAAATGGGAGGAAACTGCTCTGGTGAGATAGGAAATAAATCTGGACAATCTCAGAGAAGAATTTCTTCTGGCATAGGATACTCAGAGATTTTGGTAAGTCCTTTTGTCCCCTTATGCTTCAAGTTCCTTACCCATCTAAGAAAAAAACAAAGTTATCATGGCTTTGAGGTTTTTGCTTAGGTGTAAACAGTTTGGAGCTCTGATTTTCTGGTGACCATGGCCATTACTGCAATGAGTCTCTGCTTCTCAGCATCACTTTAATGCAAAGAAATTTTAACTGGTACTCTCAGTGGGAGTAAATGACTTTTCAACAAGTGACAGGAATTTGTTGGGGTGAGTTGTATTATAGTCATTCCAGACACTGGAAATTAATGAGGAGAAATATTTGGGAGGGGAAGTAAAACTGCTTCTGGCCTCCAGAGGCCTGAGTGGGATTGGGTGTGTGGGTCGGTCCAAAGCCACTGGTCGTAGAAGCTACAAGCAGAGCCACACGGCAGGCAGACAGGACAGGGAAAGAGCATTCACAGGGCAAGGAGAAGTGGAGCAACCACACTGAGCTCAGCAAGTCTTTCAGATCTGCCAGGGAGATCAAACAAATGGAAGGGACAGATCTACAAAGCCTTCCATATCCTTTCTTTCAGATCTCATAACTCTTTGCTTCTACTGCACAACACTGACTTGCTCACTGAGAAACATCTTCAGCAAACACCAGCAGTGACCAGCACAGAGACATTCAAATTGTGACTGCCACCAAAAGGCTCAGTCCTACTTTAAAACCCCTTGGGAAAGCCACATGAATAATGAAGTGTAAAAAAACCCAGACAGACAAATTTCTTGCAGATCAGTGTGCTAAACAGGACAGAACTGGTGGGCAAAATGGGCTGTTGCAAGAAGCAGCTTGCTCAGCCTGTGTTCCATCTGTTATCTGCAGACAACACAGTTACATTCTGTAATTTTTCCATATAACATCTCAAACTCTGTGTATTTAAAGACGAAGCTTAATCAAGATCAAGAACAGTGGTATTCAGCTGTCGTGGTGATAAAAGCTTGAAAGATTGTCTAGATGAGCTCTTGATTCATGCAAGCATAAGTAAAGCAGAAGCCAGCAGGTGAGAAAATGGCCCCAACTGAGCAAACTGAGCTCCTTCCAGGGTTACAAGTATTTAAGAGTGTTTTGTTAAAGATTTTGGGGAGGACTGAAGTGTAGGACCTGTGACAAAATTCCATTTTCTCTAGATTTCCTAACAGGGATGATAAGTTCTATATAAGCTACAGCACGTGTAAAGGACTTAATTTTTTTAAAACTTGTTCTCCATTGCAGGTGTAATTGTGATGAATTGTCAATCAAGATAAATACAACCCGTTGATGAATTTAAGAACGTAAAATTAGAGGCTGGTAGCAAGACAACAATGGTCGGAAAACACCATGAGCAAATGATGGATGAGACCAGGAAAACAAATGGCCGGATTGTCAAACACACAAACGAACAGCACACGGGAAATTGATGGCAGCTGTTCCAGCCAAAGCATGGACCTAACATGCTGCCTTAAAGCATCATTAACTTTAGTATAAAAGCTATGTGCTACACAGACTTTATTAGGTAGAATCACAGATGTTTAAGAACTTGAAGTATTTTCTTGACACATGTTCACACACAGGTGCTGGGGGGGGGGGGCGGTGGGATGTGCTCATGTGTACACCAGAGTGACCCAACGTGTTTGACATGCAGGAAGCATCTGGGGAACTCAGGTAAATGGCCTGCCTTGCCAAAAATGAAAATTCTGTCCAGTCAGGTAAAAATAAAACACATTTACACAAGTGGAAAGACCAGTGAAGTGCCCATAATGGAAACAGTGTCTCCTAGAGAGTAGTAAGGCAGGCAGGAGAAGCAGTAGTGTGGCTCATGTTTGTAGCATAACATTAGTCAGTGATCCAGTTTGCCACTGGCATCTGTCACACACAGTCTGCTCTGGGTGCACCAGGTCGGTCCCTGTCTGCAGCACAAGGTGTGCATGTGCAGGTGAAACACTATTCCACAGTGGTTCCCACACAGCTGCACTACTGTTCAGGCACTCAGCATTCAAGAGAGAAGAAACGCTGCTTCACTACACATCTAGGAATTTTCCCTTTAGCTTAGCATTCATTCTACTTGAGTTCAGTCTAAAATAAACAGCTGATTAATCCAGAGAAAGCAAAACCAAGCTTGATCTGTGAAGACAAACCTTTCCATAGCAAAGATGTGAGCTGAACAGAAAAGCTGGAGAAGAAATGGTGTCCTGCTTGCTCTGTCAGTAATTTCTTTGGCTATTTTTGATAATATCCTAGAAGCTTTTAAAGGACATTTAACAAAAAGGTCACTTGAAGTGTTTGCAAAGATTACGGGGGATCAAGATCCATTCACTATGCACAGCCTGCTACATGCTCAATTCACTGTCATGGAGGAAGAAAACAGCAGAATTAATCCTCACAGAGGAAATTAGGATGATATTGTGCTGGGTCACGTTCCTGGATTATAAAATTTCCACCAGTCAATCCTGAATTATTGCTCTGCAAATACTCAACATAATTTGATAGATACTCTGAAAAAAAATACAATAAGAAATTACTTTCCTTGTGATTCAGAGTGAACATTCCATAAAAAGAAGAGGCATTTAGCATGATACCACTGAATGCCCAGACCTTTATTAATGAAGGTTATATTTCAAAGTAGGTCACTATCATTCTGTTGCTATTAGCCCACCTAACAAGCATATTTTTTGTGCAGTTAGCATGAATTATTCTAGCCAGGGGGGAACATGGGCTAGGTTAGACACATTTATCTGTATCTTCAAGGTAGAGCAAGATGCGAATCAAGGTGCCAAAAGCAATCTTTTCCTTAGATATTTTCCTCTAGACCTGTATTATGCCATGGAACAGTCTGCCTCAGTCAGGTGCTTTTCTACAACTTTCACCCTGAAAAACATGTTCTTCCTTAACTACGTCTCACAAATTCTTGAGAACACATGCAGAACTGACATAGGTGTAATAGTTACACAGCTCAAACAGAACGTCAAAGCACACAGAGATTAAAGGTAGAATTTGATTCTCAGCTTTCAAGGTGACTTTGGCTCCTAATACAGGATTTTCTAAGTCACCCACACAGATAAGGGCATCTGCACTTCATGCTCTTCATGGGAATCTAACTCACTAGACACTTTCAAATTCCCCCACATGGCTCTTAAAAGCCATAATTCTGAAGGTCAACAGAAAAGAAGCATTTCCAAAATGACCTGTTTGGAGTGTGGGAAACAGGCAAATTCTCCGAGTCCTTTTACCACATCAGCAACTGGAGTTTAGTGGAAATCCTCTCACTCATCTGGCAGAAGCATAGGGAGCCTGGCACACTTGATGGGATGCTTCAAACCAAAATACAGGCATTAAACCCATGGGAATCACACACATGAAAAGTGTGCAGTGGAGCAGGGAGATACTGCCCAGTTTATGGAGAGAAGCCAGAACGCCACTCCTGTGTAACTTTTTCATATCCTTTCTAGCCTAGTCGTTTGTAGTGAGTAATTCAGCCCTTCCTGGCATTTCATAATTACAGTTAAGAACATTTTGTCATGTCCAAAAGTCCAGGATACTCTTGTCATGCAGGAAGGGGAATGACCCAAGGAGCCTGAAAGAAGCTGAGAAAAACTAACAGTGTCAGGACCAGCTGTAACACTTCTCATCCCAATTATTCTGAATTTTTTTGGACATACCTTATTAATAAATAAAAACTTAATGGACTCTTTTGCTCAGCTACCAGGTGACTTGGCTATTCAACAACACAGAATTGGGAAAGATCACTTAGCCTGTTATAAAAAAAAAGGGACAAGCAAATAAAGGCAGGGAAACAAAATCCTCCCAAAGGTGACAGAGTCTGGGTATGCCACTCACAGTGAGTCTGTGAACCACCCTAGCCTGAAGGCAAGAAATAGTGTGAAGCATAAAACACTCTAATCTCTGATTCTGGACAGTCACTCAAACTTATGCCCCTTTTCAAAAACTGTTTACATTATTAATGTAGCCAAGAATGAATGGACTCATTGTGCAAGATACTGCAAACAAAAGCAAAAAATGGTATTTGCCCCAGGGAGGTTAGGTTGTATTTGGAGAAGGCAGATGGCAAATGCAGAAACAGAGGCACACAGGCAGCCAGTGTGTGGAGCCAGTGTCATGGAGCAGCTCTGCAGCTCGGAAGTCAAACCTCTCGAATATCTGCCTGATGACCAGTGCTTTGGAATTCATCACTTCCTCAAGTCCTTGTCCTGCCTGCAAAGTGACATGCAAATGCCTATAAGACAGCACAGAGTATAATTTCCCTTGCTTAAATCTGCAGAATTTCATGTGTTCTAAAAATTAATCTAATTCAACCAAACATTCCTTCTCTAAGTAGAACACACACAGATGTAGAATGCTCGTGTGCCTAAATTCTTTCACTTAAACCCAACATAAAACTCAAGCAAAAAAACCAGAGAAAACATATCCTACTTCAAAACATATTAATTAGTCACACTCATTGAACTCTACATTTTCCTGCAGTACAAAGCAGTACTTATCTTTATGGTTCAGACTGCAAACTTCTCACTTCTCAAGATGCTCATGAAAGAAATGTAACTGCTTTGGGTGGGGTTGTTGGCATCAGCAGGAGCTCAGCAGCAGAAATGGTTCACTTCCCTTTGGGAAGGACTCTGTTCTATTACCCAGGTTTCTCTTGGTCACTTGCACAGTCACAATGCACTTATCATGTCCAGGCACAACACCATCAGTTCCAAAACAAATAATTCACTGCAGAAAATTGTCCAGTTTGGTTCATAGCTCCCAGTGGAGCACAAGCACTGCTATCAGTTGGGTGCCTCTTTGCTCAAGTCTCCAGCCTGAGGACTGTGAAAGAGTTAAATGTTGATTTTAGAATCTCAGTGATCTTCCCACCAGAGAATGATATTTCAGCATACCATTACAGCAAATTTTCCTAATGCCTGCCTATGGGGATATCTGTATAATGGCAGCATCTGACTCTTATCATAATTTGATTCAAACTCATATTGCTTTTACATTTTATTTCTCTTTGTCATTCTGGCTTGTAACAGACAACAGCAGGCTGAAATTTTACCTAAATGAGAGAATTTTTGCTCAGTGAAAGAACATTACTTTGTGCCATTTGCTTAATAGTTCACATTACTGTGTAAGGAGTGTTGCATTCTTAGGCCAACTTCCTGGCAAGCAGTGTGTTAAAAGTTTCAAGGGCAACACGGCAATAGCTTCTGCATGGAAAAACCTTACTTTCTGGGCAAAATTATTGTTTTTCAGATAAACCAGAAGTCAAGAAAAATCTCAGCTGTGTTTATGCACAGGCAGAAATAAATTAATATGTACAAGCTATACTCTTGCCACAATGTGTCCATGTTTTCTGAATGAAAACAACCTTTATTTAACACTGTTCATTCTGCAAGTAGTACAGAAATTTAAGAGATGGACTTTGCCATTCTTTTGCTGTTTTCTGCGATAGCTTTCAATATTTGTTACCCAGTTATTTTTTAAAAAAAGGAACAGAAGGAAACTACTGAACCCAGGAGCTGAGCCTAAAGTGGATCAATGTGGTGACAAGTGAGAGTTATCTACTTACTGGAGTGTGATCCAAACCAAAGGGAGCTGGCTGAAGCAGGTGAGCCTGGCCCTTCCTGCTTCCTAGTTGGAAAGAGAGCTGCAGGGAAAAGGAAAGCTACACTGAGGGCCAAGGCTGATGGCACAGCTCTGAGTGCCTTTGCTGTGACAGGAGGAAGGGCCAGGAAAGCCCAAGGGACAGAGTGTGTAGCAGAGTGTGTATTTAAGCACAGTATGATAAAACACTGCAGAATTTCCCATGTTTCCAGGACTCCACTGCAGTACATGTGGTATACTGTAGAACACCAGCAATGCCAAGAACTAAGCTGTAGACAGTGGGTATTTGTGCTTCCTTGGATCCTACCACATTTGGAGATTACTTAGACTCAAATCATACCGATAATCTGCAAAAATAAATCAAGTTGCCATGTTTATAAAACCTTGTGGGACACCAGAAGATACTTTACATAGCAGGAAAGATATCATGCCAGTCCAAATGCATTAAATTGTAATTTAAACTTAGAAGGAAAGGAGAATCCGGCCTGACTTATATCAGGTTCCTAACTCCTTCCTCACAGCCCAAGAGTCATACACAGCTGTGACAAAAGAAAAAAAATAGATGTATTCTCAAGGTAGGGGAAGTGGCTTTGATCAAGCTGGAAAAAAAAAATCAGATTCAGATGAAAAGACACAATATAAAGGCAACACCCATAAAAAGGAGTATGAGCTGCATCACCAAGAACAGAAAGCTATTTCAGACAGATTAGATTTTATGTCCCATGTTCCACATACTACATCTCATTCCAAAAGTAAGACAATAAATCTGCAATAACTATGGAGTGATTTTCCCCAGACCATAGTATATTGTGAGCTTAAGCCAACTACTAATACGCCTCAACACTGATCCTAAAACAATGTTAGCACTAGTTATTTATCTCTAGATATGACTATTGTTCACATACAATGTCCAGACCCTTTGACTCTTGCTAAATGCCAGTCAAAAGTCCGGGGAAACTCTAAGTAAGAGAACATATCTTAAGTAACTATTTTTTCACCACACAAATATACTTCAAAACAACTTATTTATGCCCAAAACAATCTTCATCTAATTTAATCTGTCCTTCATTTGTAAATGTCATGGCTTCCAGTCATTTGTCATCTTCCCTGTGAGGGTGGGCAGGCCCTGGCACAGGGTGCCCAGAGAAGCTGTGGATGGCCCATCCCTGCAAGTGTCCAAGGCCAGGTTGGATGGGGCTTGGAGCAACCTGGGATAGTGGAAGATGTCCCAGCCCATGGCAGGGGCTTTTAACAATATCATCTTCAAAGTCTCCTCTAACCCAAACCACTCTGTGGTTCTATTCTATTTTATTATCATTTTCTGAATTTTTTTTCATCCTATTGTTTGCTACTTCCCATTTGAGAATAATACAGTTTGTATTTCAACAAGCTGGAACAGGCATCAAGCAGAAGCATCCACCCTTATTCAACCAAGAATTCAAACTCATGAATATGTTATCCACCATTAAGTTTATATTTACAATCTTGGAATTGGGCGTTTCCTCTGAACTGCTGTGCTCTCTTGTGTGAATAAGGGAATATCGTGCAAAGCATTTCATGCAGCAAGGAAACCTCACTGCTCCATGCCCAGGATCCAAGGGCACTGCAAGCAACAGCTGGAAGGACCTGCACTGTGCCGAGCTCCAGTGCCTGTGTGGGTACCTGAACACAAAGCTAGTGTTAAGGTTTTCAGACTCATCACTGACAGGAGATGTGGCCAGAGGCCATCTTTTCATCCTGTAGAACATTCTGCATTTAAGCAGTGAAACACACTGATTAGGAGCTACTACACAGAAGTTATATGTGCCAATGCTGCGAAGTATTTTAGCAAAAAAAGCCAAACTAGAGTCTGGATTTCAAAGTAGGAAAAAATACTAGAATGAGAAAGGACTAAAAACAAACTGGAATTTAAAATACACAACTAGATGTATTGAAAAAAAAAAAAATTATTCTTTTTTCTCAAGTTCCATCTTCCTTCCTCCTAACAGCTGGTCTTATTTTTCCCCTGAAGAGGCTCAAAGCACACATTTAATGGAATTTGATAAATATCTTAAATATCATGAGAAAGATGTTATATATTGCCAACCTGATTAGGATTTAGGAGTGATTAGGAGTTGATATTGATCTAGAAAGTCAGATCTTACTTTTAGATTACTACAAAATATTTCAGTGGCTTATGTTGAAATTATTTCAGAAATTGTTTTTGTTAATACACATCCATCCATACTTCTAAGCAGGTGATAGAAGTTTGATCTGCAGCTTTAAAATTCTGAGACTCTTAGTTGCTAGGAAACCAACAAATCTTATTCCTGTGTCTCTTATAACACAAAAATATAACTATATACCGGTTCTCTCAGAAAAATTCATGCTATGTATTTTTCAACTTCACTTTTTGTCAGTGATTTGAAGCTTTATTTTCTTTCATTTAGGCCTAAAAGAAGGCACATCACTTATAAAGAGATTGGTAAATATGTTAACAGAAAAAGAGATGGAATATTCTTTTATTGTAATTTTTCATGTATCTCATTTCTGGAATAAGGAATGTCTGAGCAGCAAGTTACAAGGGCTTGAAATTCACTTCTAATATGGATTCATAAATTTATCTTTAATATTTCATTACCCTGAATGTTGATAATTTCTGGTTCAGAAGATGGTTTTGTAGACAATCAATCTAGTGTCTTTATGAAAAACATTATTCCTAAAACATATGTAAAAGGCCTGTGCTTTCATTACAGCACAACCAGTTAACCATCTATCTATGTAGGCCCATCTGACCTTGCAATCACTGTCTTATATATATGATGCATTGCAACAGAATTATTAATTCTACTTCCTTACACTTTTATTCTTTGGCTTGGCAGGTCTACTAATGGAAAAATAACACATTTTCCATTAATAACAATTATCAGTGACATGATAGGAAACTGAATATTATGTTATTCAAAAAGTAGTATTTTGTTTGTGGGCAGAGATAAATAGAAATCCCTTAAATTATAGGAAAGTATCTTCTCAATTTCATCAGAGAAAAATTACTATATGTAAGAAGCAGAGACAATGTACCCTTTTTATAGGAGGAAGAAAAACTTAACAACATCTAAAATAAAATTGATATCTTTTCCAAAAGTTATTTCATATTTTCTCAACATATGTGAATAAAAAGCAAATGCAGTGATGAAAAAAGTTAGGACAGCCAGTTTGTTCCCTTCTTCAAGTGATGTCAAAATTCCAGAGGTCACCATTTTGCATTTGCTTTTCTTGGGACAAGGCAGCTGCCAGCTGAACATCCTTCCCAACCTTGGTGACAGTAGTCAGGTGCCAACACCCAGGCACCCTGCTTGTCCTCACTACAGCCTCCCCCGTTTCCAGCACCCCACAGGGGGGAAACAACCCTTCTTATGAAAAAACGAGAAACCTCAACTTGCACAAACTATTTTTCTTCCCCAGTTTTGGAGCCTGGAAACTGCAGCCTCTGTTCCTGCTGCCAGAGGTGATGTGGCAGAGCCAGAAGGAAAGCTCTCAAACCCTGATGTGCCATATAACAGCTTCTGCAATTACTCAGACTTGTTTTTCTCTCTGCTTTTAAGAAAATAAATATGAAATGGCATCCAATAAACTGCATTTAAAAGTTTAGATTGCAAATCACACACTTCAGCTTAAGAAACAGCAGATTTATGCTGCTGCACAGTCTTTATTCTGCCCTTTCAGGATTATGACATGTTTTTCAATTTCCATGATCCAACCTTCTCTTCCAAACACTTTAGGCTTTGAGTAAAATAAGAGCTCAGTGTTGGGAGATAAGTGTGGGAAGAAATCCAGCCTGCATAGAATTAAGGCTGTATAAAGAATTACAAATTCAGATTTTCTCAGTTCTCCAATTCTTGACCTTGCAAATATAGTGCCAGATTTTTAATGTATAGCTGTTGTGAATACATCTGTGTATACCCTGTTGGTATTATATACATATCTCAAATACACAGACAAATCCATTTTCTCTGTTGAAAATGTTTCTATTAGGGAATAATTTTGAAAATCCTTCACTCATATAAGTAATCCTAACAGAAGGATCCCCTGCAAAGACATAACTTTGCCCTGTGCACCTTTGAACAGAAAACCTCTGTCCCTAATGAAGCATCAGTTACTCCCAGAACATCTTTCCTTCACACCCTGCAGTTTACCCCTCATGGTTCTTATGTACCCCACCCCACCAAAGAAGACTCTGGAGAGAGGAGCAGAGCAGAACTTCTCATAAAATGGAGATGGAAAAGATTAAGATTGTTTACATTAAGGAAAAATTACTAAGGTAGGACCTGATGAAAAGAACAGTAAAACAGATATTGAACTGGAGGCTGGCAATCTTCCTAAGATGAGGAAAAAAAAGCTTTCTTCTCCCTTAAAAATAAATTCTAACTCTCAGAGACACCCCCAGCATTGCAAGCAGCACATTCTCCAGTACATGCCTTGCTACCCTGTGAAGTGCACAGGGAACTGCATCAGTATTGGGATTTTCTATTCCAGCACTAATATATGAAAGAATAGTAAGATAAACAACTTCCTCCCCAAAACACAATAGACTATTACAGCATGTATTCACCTTCTTTTCCCTTATTCCATGAGCTCTAGGTCTCCATCACTCTCATCTGGGTGTGCAATATACAGAAATCCACATCTGAATCAGAAATAGGATGAAGAAAAATGTCCAGAGGACTGAGGGCTCAGCCTGGGTCACTGCATTGAAAATAACCTGCCCAAAATGCCAGTGTGACCAGGGCTCAGCAGGAGTCAAACTCCTGTCACTGCTCTCTGCTACAACCCTGCCAGACACCATCAAGCCTCAGTTTGCAAGCCTTTGATTACCTATGCTTATCAATTGACATCACTTTTAAAAGCCTTTTAATGCACAGTTGAAACAAGAAGCTTGCAATAAATACATAGAGGCAGTACTGCTTAATCAAAAGTTAAAAGGAGGAATCAGATTATACAATTAAGCATTTATTTGTAAAATTATTGCTTTGACTAAAATACAGTGAAGGAATAAAACAGAATTAAACTCCAAGCACGTACCATTCAGCCACCTCCATTTTCTAATCATCTGATGTTGCTATTTATCAATGAATTTAATAAAAATTAACTTGAAGAATAGACATGTATCTTTCCAAACCAAAGTAGACAGAGTGATCTAAATCAAAAATGCAACAAAGCACTTGTGGAGGGTGGGAAGAAGCAGAGCAAGATCTGCAGATCACACCAGTGCAAGAGACAGAAGATTTTTTGGTCCAAGCTAAAATAACTATACCCTCATTGCAAATGAATTTTGCAGGTTTATTCCAGCTAAAGGTCTTTCCCAAATGCAAAAAAAAAAAAAATAATAATTTTAAAGAGTATGTATCAATATCAGTGCTTTTGTACATTGTCCTTATTAAGGAGAAAGCCTCTGCAGCTTTTCCCTTCCTTGGCACTCTCACACTTATTAATAAATTTTGATCTTTTGAAGTAATGAGTACTTCCAGCATTACCATTTTTGAGAGGGAAAACAGGAAGGGAAGAGAAAAACAAGCAGATGATTAAAGTAAGAAGATCTTAAAACTAGACCTCCAAGTCTAAAAGATAGTTTAATCTCCTTTTAAAATAATAGCTCCTTTGGCACTCTTTGGGGATATACAGGACAGGAGAATTAATTTGGAAGCTCTCTTGTATATGTGATATGCAAACAAAAAAGATTTATACATACCTTATACAGAAGTACTAGAGTTTATCCACTTTGAAATAATGCTTTCATCCCTCCCAATATTTTAATTTTTACTGATAGTTATTTTATTCGCAATACAGTGTTTAGTTAATTAAGCAATATAGAGAAAAATCAGCTGAAGCTTAAAGGTTTATTGTAACGGCAACAATATATAGTTCACCACACAGAGAATAACTGCTACAAGGTCAAAATTAAAGATTACATTACCTTTTTCATATTGCATAAAATAGATCATTTTGGAATATATTTTGCATTTTATACCTGTAGCCATAAAGAAAAGGGTAGCTCTAACAAATGGCTCTAAAGAACATGTTTCATATCCCTAGTGCTGTCAATAGCAACAAACAATCTTCTCTCAATAAATGTATCTTTTATAAGACTGCTTCCTTTTACAATTTCTAGCATAGAAACTGCAAGAAAGGAACACACAAGATTAGATGAGTGCAACTTGACCTAATATTGAAAAACAGATTACTGCTCTCCTATATTACAGAGGTTATAAAACCATTTATTTCTGTGTAGAACAGCTCACAAATACCAATTTCTTGCAGTAGAAACTGGGAAAACAATAAGGCATCATCCCCTTTAGTCTGAAATTACACAGGTTCCTTTTTTTCTCTCTCAAAATGCAAAGGTGACTTACAATCTACTGTGCCTCAGCAATAAATTGACAAAAAAAATAAGAGGTGGATTGCTACCTGTAGACACATATGTTGTTCTATCATAATTAATAATTATAGTTTTATTACAGTCCATGTAGCAGCTAATCAATAGGCTTTGATACTTGCACAGTCAACAACAGTTCCTGTGTGCTTGCATAATGTTCTCTATAAAACTTGCTGCTCCAGATAATGCATTTACCACCAATGGCCCAAAGTCAGCAGAGAAAACTGCATTTACAGTCCATACATCACTCTTCACATTTGTTCAGATTCAGGCTGAATGCTCCAGAACACAGGGGAGAATGACAAAAGGCAAGTGTGAAAAACAAAAAGCAGGGTGAATAGCCTTACTGGATATTTGGAGATGAGAATCACAATTTTACTACTCCTGAACCATAATTTTCTGAGCTAGCTTCAAAGAGCTATTCCATACTACCTCAAAAGAAAAAATCCAGAAAATAATCCTACTTCTCTCATAAGGACATAGGACTTGGAGATACAACCCAAAGGCACCAGAAGAGAGAAACAAGCTTCCCAAGAGCCTTAGCTACTGCAGGATCATAAGACCTATTTTTTCCTGCTCTAGTTTTCAGGACATATTTCATTCATTAGCCAATCCCCATTTATCTCAGTAACAAATCACTGAGTGGGTTTCTTCAGAAGACATTGTTGCTGAAGTTTCCCCAATTACAAAAAATGCTTGACTGGATTTTTTATCTTCTTCAAATCTGGGATATCTCAAATGTATTGAGAAATTGTAGGTGACCATGGCCTTTCATTTGCAAGAGCAACTTTAGTTTTGAAATCACAAAGAATGAATCCTATAAACTTTACAGGACATTCTAAAATCAAAGCTTTCCATGTAAGTGTCTACACCAACAGCTTCAGTATCTTGAGTCTTCCTGTTCCTTTGCTTTCATCTTCTTTCTCCAGAAAATTAAACTTTCTCCAGGTGTTGCTGAACTAATTATTATCAGAAAGGCAGTTAGCTACAAGACAAAATGCAGTGTATAGTGTAATATATGTGTTTAAATGCAGAATCCCCATTGTTTTGCAGCTGCTGTCTTGAGACTTACACTTTTCTAGTATGATGGGGGCTACAAAAATAAAGTAGTAGTGATTTATCCTCAAGGTTGGAAAACAGATGCATTAGAAATTATGTTCTGGTTGGTTACGAGGAATATCTTTTGTCTTATGGTTTGCATCTTAGGAAAAATGACTTTCACAAAGCTTTTTAAACTGTTCAAGGACTATAAAAGGAAATTTCCAATCCTTCCTGCTTGCTGATTTACAGTGGATCATCACGCACACTGTCACACTACTGACTATAAATCACCCATGTTAAGTCAGGAAGAAATGTATAGTCAGTGGCAGAAAAAGCAAATACTACACTTTAAGTTGCCTTGGTATTGACTTCGGTTTTACTGGAACCCCGACTGTGTCAGTCTGGGAGTTACTTTTACCTTGTTAGTGTGACTATTGCAATACAGGATTGGTGCTATTTAATTTAGAACAGCCACCTTAACATTTGCCCAGCAGGTGCTGTGCATAACACACTGCACTGCAAAACAGGGAAAACAACCATACTTGATCCTTTCCAGAATAAGCAGAATCTGAAAAAAGTCAGCTCAAGAATCTGTCCTGTGGCATGTAACAAGGTGCCTCCAGGACTGCTCTCATTTTTGGTATCGCACACAATGCCCAAGTTTCCAGTGGGGCATTCTGGAGTGTGTTCAGATCCACACAAACTGGCAGATGCTATGTAGGTACCAGTTCTATCCCTGGATCCTGAACATGTCAAACATGCCCTCCCTATCATCTTTGCTAAGTGATGTGTCACATACACACAAAGCCTCAGGCTACAGGCATGACAGGGATGATATATCAGAGTTGTACAGACCCATGGATAGCCTAATGTCCAACAAGATTACTTTTCCTTTCTGAAGTCGAAGATTCTCAGGGGAGGAAAAAATGCAACACTTGCTAAAGTGAGAGAAAAAGTTTCTTTTCGACAACACTGGAACATGGAAATCAGGTACTGGAGCAGCATCAAGAAGAAATAGTACATTTTATTATATTTTTTAATTTACACTTACTATTTAATCCATTTAATGGGATTTCATCCTGTGATTCCTACATCTCTGGAGGAGGTCAGAGTAGATGATCACAGTAATGTCTTTTGGCCTGCAAATCTAGGAAACCACTGGGCCATTATAACCTCTCAAAAATATGCAATTAAGAAGTACTTTTAACACCAGCAGCTGCTGAGATTCAAAAAGCCTCTCTGGCTTATCTGGCCTAGGAAACTAGAGGAGCGGGAAAAAAAAAATCAAACTGTTAAAACTTCCATAGTTTCCCAAGACTTCTAACAATACTTCATATATGAGATGACAAAATGGTACTGACCAATGTCCCCTATATACCTACCATCATCAATCTTTAAAAAAAACCCAAACGCTGGATTCAGTTTGAGCTGAAAGGCTTGTCTAAAAACCTTTTTTGAAGAATTTTTATGAATGCTAGAAGCAGAAATTGGGTTGCATCCATTTGTGGTGGTGGGAGGTATAAAATGGGATTTATCAGGGCCTGCTGCAATTGCCGTATGCCTGAGAGGCTCAGATGTGTCATTTCACATGCTTGGTGAAATACAGGAGATGGAGCACGGGTAGCAGTGAACTATATCTGGACTCAGAGAAGAAGAGGGCTGCATGCCCTGAGAACAAGAACAGGAATGAGTTTATTCTTCTTAAAGAAGTTAAGGAAAAGGCACACCTGGTCTATTTTGGCCCATTACTTGGTTGAAGCAGGATTTTACCAGTTTCAGAAGACAGAAATGAAGGCAGATGCTGAATTAGAGACAGAGGCTGGTTGACATTTCTAGTTCAGACCCATAAAAAATCTCTGCAGACACTTGGATCTGAAAGTTATGACCACCTTATCAAAAACCCAAAACTGGATTGATCATAGAGCTACTCTCTGATTTCCACTCTTCTGAGTTTCTCCTGAAGAAAACCTTATGTTTCACTACCACAAGTATTTTCTGATGGAGTGAGGAAACAACTTTCTAAAAGACCAGTAAGTCCAATAAGCAAGGTGGTTACAAAACTTCAATCACTTACATTTTCAAAGAACATTATGGGAGTTAATGTCATTGAAGAACACTCAGTTACTCAAGCCCAAGCCAACAGAGCACTTTTCCATCCCAGAAACCCCACACAGCAATTCAGCAGCCTCCAAGCATTTGGTGATGACATCAAAGCAAGTTGTTTGTAGAAGCTGGATAACACTGTCATTATGGTGCTGCATTTTTCTTCAGTATAGAAATATTTCTCTGTGCTAAAAGGGAATCACTGCTGCTGCCTGAAGAGTTTATTTTCCACCAGTTTCTACAGGTAACAGAGCACTCCAGTATCATCCTCACACTCTGACAGTAACAGCTGCCTCTTCCTGACCCTGCAGAGCACCAAGGTTAGATAATAATGACTTGGCTTACTTTGCAGGTGAGATTTTTTTTCATATACTATACACAACCTTTAACATGTTGTACAAGGTCAAAGAAGAGACTTCTCAGAGCAGGGAAGTCTGCAAGTAGCTCACAGCCCTTAAAAGTGGGGAGAGAGCTGTGTCCCAGAGAGCAGGGCAGGGTCAGCATGGCTCTAAGAGGAATTACTGGTAGTTTTGCTACTGAATTCAGTGAGAAGTGGAAGGCAAAAGCATAACAGACACAGTTCTCTAAAAGAGAAGGAGCTGCAGAAATGCAGGACAAAAAGAAAAAAAAAAAGACTACTAGAGAACTCTGGAGGTGAAAAGTACTTAGGAGAAAGGCCATAAATGCAGGTTTTCAGGGGAAATGAAAGAGTCCGAAGGAAATGGAAGAACTGTCTGGAAAAAAAACAGATTTAACTTCTTAGCAATTACTTCTTATTCCTAATGGGAAAAAAAAAAATGGAGCAAAACCACCTGCACAAAAGCAAATACCAACTGATAAAGGAGTTATGCTTTAATAAAAATGTAGTGGTCAATTTCTAGTTCTGCAAAACGAAACTGGAACTGAATACACACAGCTACTTTTCTTTGTGTTCTTACATTTCAAAATTGAGCATGCAAAAGGCCATCTCACCAGCACCAGTATTTACCACCAGTGTATTTCTAAAGTCCAGGCACCAGCACGCTCTATTACAGTTTGTTTTTACAAATGACAGTTTCACAAATCTCTTTGCTCTTTAGAGGAGCTGAATCAAGCTTAGAAAGCACCACAGATTAAATAGCTTTATCTAAATCCATCACAAACTTGTAGAATGGTTTGTGTTGGAAGGAATCTGAAAAACCATCTCGTTACAAGCCCTTGCCATGGGCAGGGACAACTTTCACTAGGTGATGTTGCTCAGAGCCCCATCCAGCCTGGTCTGTGATAGATGTTCAGTGTCGGCTTAAGAACACACACACACACTATTTAAAGGCAAGGAAAAAGGCCTCACTAGAGGCAGCATTACCAAAAGGAAAGAACCTGCACTATTTACCATATGTTAAGATCAGTAATACATTAAAAGCCATCAAGAAAAAACTGAATGCAGCCCACATTGTTTTCAATGTGTTTCTTATCATCTTCCCTTTTTTACTGTCTTGGTTTGTGTAAATGATGGACCAGCTACAGAGTGAAAATGATTTTTTGGGAGATAGGGATATCAAAACCATTTTATGCTGTTGATTCTAAGCATGTAAGGGATGGTGTTATGCAGGAAATTTCTGCAATGTTGAATTTCATTGCAGTCCATTTGCTATGAAGTGATGTAACCAAATAAAGTAGAAGAGTTTGTTACAAGTCCTTTCATAAGAACTACTAATTAGAACTACCATTCACTCAATTACACATAGTAGAGTTTAGGTTTAGTCTTAGACACTTGCATCTGAGATAATTCACCATCTGGGGGCAGAAATTTTCCCTCCCATCTCCAGTCTCAGAGCCAGTTTTTATACCATTTAAACAATGTCTGTAAAAGATAAATGAAACTCATCCCTTGAAAAAAAAGCTAAACTCCTCTACAAAACGGGATTACTTGCTTCTCATAGACTGCTTCTCTCGCACTGGATGTGAACTGAAAAGGAAGAAACAACTTTCTTTGGAACTCTATTTTTCCAGGAATCTCCTCCTTCTGTGGAGGGTTCCCTTAATGCTTTATGAGGCATTACATAACAGAGATTAATTAGCAGTGTGGCAACAGCACTGGTCTTATATTTCCAGTATCCCAGAGAACAACAAACACAGGTTTTATGAGACAATTGAAATGGTAATCATATTGTAGTTCAGGATTACTGGTGACTCCAGCCTCAGGATTGCCAATGAGAAATCTAAATTTAACTATAGCAATAATGCCAGGCACTTAATCAAATTACTACTTTTGAAAATTATTTTTTTAAACCTTTGCTTCCCTCAATTATGGTGGGATATTACTTGGAAAATTGTAGATATCATATGTTTCAGGTTTTAAAAATAACTTTAGCCTTCATTTTAACAGGCTGGATCCAATTCTAACTTGCTGTTGTAGATCTTCTCTTTTAATACACCATTAAAAATGATTGCATAATCAGGCCACTTAGTTATGATATGACCATTTGTTTATATGGCATGTTTTAATGAATCATTAATATATTCTGTGGGCACTTTAAGTAATCTGCCCTTTACTTTGGTATTTCACAATACACCCCAGGCTTAATGGCCCATTAAAAGATGCCCTGTTGAATCTTGTGGCTTAATTGATGCACTTTTGCTGTTTTGATGTTATTTTCAGGAAATTTGTTTTTGTTTTCAGTAAGGAAGGACAGCACTAAATTGGAAATGAGCTCAAAAGGCCATCTATTAAATGGAAATGTGGGTGTTTTCTTTATCATTTTTTCTAATCCTCCCAGTGTTCAAGATTATGCACATTTAGATTTAAATTGCGAGATTGGTTGATCACAGCAGGAAACAGAGTAAGCACATTACTTCTGTTTTGACAGAACAATATAAGATTTTTATACATTTCATTAAACAGAACTACTTAAAGAAAAAAAAAGTCTCACTGTGTAGCACCATCTTTTACTCATGAACATCCTGTTGAAAATCCAATTAGTATTTTCAGAAGGTAAAAAGTCCTGCAGTTAAACTCCATTGTCACAGGCAGACATCATAAATATGAAATGAAGTTCCAATATTTAATTTTTTTCCATGATCAACCTTTGCAGTGCCAAAAATTTGTCATAAATTATACTTTAAATTAGGATTTTTTTTCCTGTCTGTTTCTAATTCATGCAGAGAAAATGGAAGTACATAAATAAGTTTAATAAGAACTCTGAAAGAATTAGCCAATCTACAAGGAGGAGCTGATCAGGAAAAATACTGATGAGTGGACTCTTCCTTCATAGCAATGTTTCATTCTTAGTGATTCCAATAATACATTGTGAGACTTTTGTCTTTTTCATAGGGAGCAGATAACTGGAAGCATAGCAACTTCTGTTAATTTTAGCATTTTAACTGATCAGTATTCAAATACTAATGCCAAATAGATAGGTGGCTCCTTGACACTAGAAGTTGAAGGTAAAAACAATTATTTCTCTGCAAAATTGTGTAAGGAACTTGTACTATTCATCTGAATGTTATGCACAACAAGAACAAATGCGCTGACTGGTTACATGACATTATCTCAGTCATGAATGATAAAACATCAAAGCAAGTACAAGAAATCTGGAAGTAGTCAGTTTTATACCTATTGTGTACAGACACAGTGAAGTTCTGGTAACTCCAGTATGGCTGGATTGTTCCCAAAATCCTGCTGCTGTTGTTTTGCCATACATTAAGGTAATGCTGTTTATTATCACTCACATTTAAGAAAAAGCAGTCAATGTGCTTCAAGAAATGTTTGGTTCAACACAGAACTTCCTCCCTAGAGAGAAGTGTCTCATATGGACGTACAGCAAGCAGGCAGTGTGGGTGCCACGGGATATTAATTCTGCCTAATGCAGGGTAAAGGCCCTTAAAATTACTTATTAAAATATTATGCAGATTGCTAAGGCATAGGCAAAGAAAGATAACACAGACAATAGCAGAATCTTGAAACACAGTGACATAAGGGCACAAACACCAAGTTCTATTTGTTTTCATCCCCATTTTTTTTCTCATTCATTCCCACTGAGAAACCATTAAAAATTAAACTACAATCTAGTGATTCAGGCATTTAGTCTGAGCTGATCTTAGGCTTAGGCTTAATTCCCTACATTGATCTAACTGCCTCTTGCCTGAGCAAGTCATACATTCACACTGTTCCTTGTTCTCCATGCCCTAAAATTGGTTATTCCCGTTTCTCCCTCAGAGGTGTCAAATGCTCCAGTACTACAGGTACATGGACCAGAACTGTAGTACCCAGCAGCATTTACTATGGCAGGCAGTCTTTGCTCATTATGTGCTTTCACCTTCTAATGCTTTCAAAGGTGATACCTTTTCTGACAGGAATCTAGCACAGTCTAAGCATAAACTAGGAAACTATTAATAAACCTCAGCCAAATTATGTGCAGCTGACTGTGAGATGGGACAAACTACTGCCAGTAAGACAGTACAAAACTAATAAAGGCAATTTGTCATTAAATAACATCACATAGCTAAGATAATATGCTATGAAATCTGCATTCACTGCAGGAAAAAAAAACAACCCAAAAAACAACCTACAAGAGTAATTCTCTTGGCAATGAATCCCACCAAAACACACATGTATCACAGAATCCCATCTAATACATACATAGTCCAAGGTAACAAGTAATGCAGCACAGCAGAGGGGATTGCTAAAGCAAACATCTGGTTTTGATGGACAATATCCTGCTGTGTGTATTCAGGGATAAAGGGGGGAGGCAGCTTGGACTGCCTACTCTGATCCAGTGCACAAAGTATGTGCAGCACCTAGCTCCAGCAGCACATCTCCCAGTCCACTTGTATCACAGGATTATGTCGTTGGTTTGCTCTCCAAGGCTGTTCTGTGAAGCAAATGAAAGAAACTGGGGATTGTTGGGAGACTCATTTCAGAAGCCAGCTCCAAATCTGAACTGCAACTTTAATGCAAATCCATTTTTGTAACACATGGAAATGCTTTCGCTGAGGCATAAGCCAGTCTGGGAACTTCAGTGTACCTAGTGGCATCTTAGAATTATCCCAGCATGTTGTAAGGCAACATGAATGGCTTCCAAGCAATGTAATAGTATGTTACAGTTTGAATGCTAAGAGCAGAATTGCAGGTGAGCTCTAACATGAAAAGTTAAAAGCCCCACACATTCCAGTGGCCCATTAACAGAGAACTGAATTAACAGCACCACATGGTCTTATCTTTCCAGTATCCCAGAGAACAAAGAATATGGGGTTTGTAGGAAACTAAAATGATAATCAAATGATAGTTCAGGATCAATGGTGATGCCAGCCTTAGGTAGCTTAATAGCAGGCTTTATATTAGTTCTAGCAAAAAAGAAAGCAAAGAATAAAGTAGGGCTGGAGTGCAGCCAGCATCAATGACCAGAATTTGGTTTTCTAACACCTGGGGTTCTGAAAGTTAAAAAAGCCCAGGCTCATTGGCATTCAGGCCATCCATCAAGCCAGAAATTGTCTTACTGAAGTCAGCTGTGAGAAAAATACGAACTTATGTCATAACAAAGTTCATTAACAACCTTTCAGCCTCTCCCTCATCTACCCTATGTTACCACAAGCAGCCACAGCTGGATTGTTGCTGTTCATGCCCTACACAGCAGCCCCTTCCCTCAGTTCACCAGGAGACTGTGCCTGCTGCAATCCATCCTGGCACCTGCACTGGCATTCTAACTCTCAGTCCCTGCTGAATGCCATGGCTGATAATCAGCTCCTGCACCGGTGTGGGCTTGGATCCATCTCATACAGCCTAGGAGAGTGCTTCCAGTGGAAGCAATAGGAATTTTTCATCCCACAAGCCAGCACCACAGAGAAACAGCATGAATTTTACCAAGTGGGTGTATAGTATGCACTTCTAAGAATTCACACTGTATTAAAAACAAACAAAAAAAAGACCCCACTTTGTTAAGAGCTCCAGCACAGCTTAGCAGCTGTGAAGTGCACACAGAACACTAAATTGAAGGCACTAGACTAAAAATATTTTGGTTTCCTCTGCCCTCCTGTTTCTCATTAATATGCTTTAAAACAAAGAAAGAATGTCTATGACACAAAATTAGATATACAAAGCCAAAGAGAAAATGACATACAAACTGGGTTCAGAAATTATATTCAACAGCTAGATGAAAACTTGATACAGTGAGAAAAATATACTGCCACGTGAACCACCTTCTCTCCTCAAGGATAAAACAGGACTTCAAAATTGCTTCTACAGCCAGCATCTATATTCACTAAGGCAGCAACAGACCGGCTAACTACCTTTTGCAACTGTAAAAGCACAAAGGTATCCACAGCCGCTCCATAGTCATAATTCTCCGAATCATGTGAGCCACATGAAACCACCCTGCCACGAATGATCTGGACTGTGGCATATTTTCCAGCTCAATTTTTCCACCAGTGAAACCCAGCTGCCTCTTCCTCCTTCTCCTATGAGAGAGGAACTGTCAACTTTCAGCCCAGGCCTGATTTAAAAACATAAATTCAATTTATATTTTTATCCTATCAACACACAAAAGTATCTCTCTGCTCCAATATATCCTGTCTGAATTAAAATCTTTTCAGAGAAATCTACTCATTAGTTTTAGCTTAACATAGCAATACAGCTCAAATCCTTTTTCCTCTTTTCTCAGTCATTGCCAACAGTACAGTACCACTTGTTGCAATCCATAATCAGGGATAACCTCTATTTCCCATCCTTTTCTCTGTCCCCAAATCCAGCTTATGTGTAAATCCTGCAGGTGCTCTCTACATGACAAATTCAGATATGGCTTTTCTTATCAGATCACACTGGAAAAAACTCTTTCTGGGCTCCAAACACCTCTTCTCTTCATTAAAACAACATGGAGTATTTTTCCTGGGCTTTGAAAAATGCAATTCTGTCCCTGCTCACATCCATTTGCAATATTTTTGAAAAAATTTTACTACTCTGTCACTTTGACCACATCAGCTGTCCTCTCTGTCATCTTTGGCATAATTTTGTCCTCCTTTTATGTTCCATCAAACAAAAAGCATCTTCATTTTCTAAGCTTTCCCTTTCTAAGCTGTCCCAGCCTTGTCATCTCTCATTCTGCACTGAGAAACAGGCTGTCACTTATCCTCAGGCAGTGACTTCCACCTCCAGCATCCACTCCCTACAAAAATACAAAAGCAGCTTCATCTTCTCTACCACAGTGTCCTTCATTGTAGGAAACAACATACTTTGAACATCTCCAAAGTTACTTACAGTCCCTCAACTCTGCACAAAGATTTCCTTCCTGATACACCTAGGGAGTGGCCAGCCTTGGAGAGCTGTATACCAGGAACTAGCATGCCATCTACTGCCACCACTCTGCTTCTTTCCCATGCCTTTAGCAACCACTTTTGTCTCATCTGTCTGTTCAGCGTTAGTGCAGAGCAGAGCGTATTTCTTTCCTGCATACTCCATGCCTAGGCTTCTAGACACTGTTTGCAAATGCAAATAACAATAAACAAAACTGCTGCCTCTTCCCTGCACTTGGCTGTGCTGCTGCTCATGGAACAGCTTGATGTGAAGCCACAGTCCAGCTCTGCTTCTCCTCAGAGCATGGTGTGGACACCTGAGAGTGCCACATGCTTTCCAGTGCACTCCAGGCTCTTGGTGAGTGCTAAGGGTTCAAAGGACTTTCAGATCATCAAGTATTTACAGGGAAAAGCTTTTATATAGGAGAAATATGAAACACCACAGGTCTTGGTCTTCTTTTAAGAAACACATATGCCACAAGCTTTCATTTTGTGTCATAGGAGTTTTGCTTCTAAAGATCAGAAATCTGCCAAAAGGCACTTCTTTGCCCAAGCAATAATTTCCAGGGCAACAGACTTTCTTTTGAAGTTGAAGGTCTTTATGTCTTGGAGAATCAGTTCTGCAGAGGTCTCAATTTCCCATCCTTAGCAAGCGATAGATGCTCAGGTAACTTGTTATATGTACTCAATACCAATAAGATGGAATTTGATTGAAAAACTAGATAAAGCTATAGTAATGCTAATCTAGGCTGACAATTCAGTCTGAAAATAAAACTTTAAGAACCAAAAAGTGGGTCTTGCATCTTGAAACGAAGATTAATACACATGCCTGGGGACTGAAAAAAACACCAGTGTACTGGCACACCAAGAGCAGAGGGAAAAAAAGAGTTTGGATAACCTAGAAAAGGCGGAGAGAGAGAGAGAAAGGAAAATGCCATTAGAGAAGTGCAAGAAAGTTACAGATATTGAAAAGAAAAATTCATGGAGTACTTCCATTTTTCTTTCCTAAGAGAATACGAACCAGAATCTTGGTTCATAAATCTGTGTTAAAATTGCTTGACCTAATATACTGAGCTTTGATCTACTCACATCAACTTCCATCTTCAACTAATCATTGTGCTCCAGACTGGGTGGCAGCAGGACAGGTGTATCTTTCCAAAACCTATTGGACAGTAACTAATTTTAAAGATTGGTTTGCAGTTAGTAATGACATGGTTCTTGTATATGCTCTGTATAAATCAGTACAGTCTCGCATGCTACACTGAACAAATCAATAAATCACTTACCAGTAACACTTGCAGACCCTTTATTATCAACTGTCCTTTGAAACACTTCTTGCCCCTTTCACATAATATTTCCTACCTTCAGTTATTACTAGAAAGGTATTTTATCATTTGTCTGTCTTATTGGAGACATTTTACGCTTAACTGCTTAGTTGCTCAAAGATTCAGTAGACTCACAGAAGTTTTCCTTCTCCTCAGTACCCTTAAAAATTCTAGTAAAATCTAAACAAAGACATATAGAAGTGTAACCCCATACCTAGATGAAGTCTAAGACCAGCAACAAAACACTATGGCATTTGTCCATTAAATCAAAAATACTAAATCTTCTAATTTTCAATGGAATTCACTTATAACTGTTTATGACCAAAGAACATGTGGAGAATTATTCATCTTACTCATCTGGTGAATAATTTTGAAAAACAAAGGATTTATTAATGGTGAATTGGTGAAAAAGGGGATTTGATCAAGTAAATTATCGATTACAAATTTTGTTTTAATTAGTAAATCACCTACAGGGGAATTTATGTACATTAGAAAGCAAAAGGATTCAGAGATAGTCATGTAATTGTCTTCACAAACAAAAAAACAAAGCCCTTCAAGAAAGAGGGTAAACACATTTAGATACCTGAATAGCATAGAAATGAGTTACGTTACTTAAATAGCCCATCAAATAAAGTTTTAGAAAACACCTTTATACTGCAACAACCAGCTCCTAATGTCTGCTGGGGAATGAGAAGAGGGAATTGGGGAAATTAGTTTTCTTTGGATAGTCTCCTTTATTAATTTTTCCATATACTCAGTTCCACATTGTGCTTCTGTTCAGCGCACACCTGGGTTCCCAAAGAGCAAGTGTAGCTCAGAACAGCTGGGACACCAGAATCAGAGCTGTCCAGGGCACTCACCTGGGCCTGCTTGACACAAATAATTTTAGCAGATATTTTAGCAGAAAACAGAGAAATATCAAAACACAATAAGCAATATAATAAAAGCATATTCTTCAGATCTGCACGTAATTCTAGTCAGATACCTAACATTCCAACCATCTGTCTCAAAGGACAGTGTGTTTGAAGAGCAACATTAATGGATCTTTCCAGTCTGCTCTTTCCATGCAGCCAATAAAGAGCATCACATGGACCTGTGCGCTCCAAATTTCACACGTCATTAGCAGAGGGAAGGGATTTCCATCACACTCAGCACCAAGGACTGGATGATAGATTTTGTTAAAACACTTTAAACCTTTAGCAGAAGGTAGAGCAGCAAATCTGAGCTGAACCTTCTTCCAAGAGAAAACATGTGTACATGTTGCAGGCATGAGAGACTGACTTTCCACAGACCTTCTTTGGTCCTTGTACTAGTTAGGAATTTGGGACAAAGATGCAAAATTCTAAATATTCATATATTTGACATAATGTTTCAGAAAAAGCAATAGCCTTCATCTCCAAACAAAAATATATTAACATCCTTAAATTCTGTATTAATGTAGTTTTATGAATACAGTTAAAAGTTTCAGCCTTTCTGGGTGGCAAAACTTAAAACACTTGGATAAATGCTCAAAGGTTTGCCAGGAATAATCTCTTCCCCAACACTTTTGTAAGCTGTCACACCAAACTTCTCTTCTGGCAAGGTAATCAATAACTTTGTAATAAGAAAGCTTTACAGAAGCTATAGAAATCTGCTTATGTAAAGGTGCACATATTTCTTATGTGGCATTGGATGAACTATAGTGTGCTGGGATGTGAAAAAAGAATTCATGTCAAAGAAGATGTAAGAAATAATGGTAACTAGGCCTTGTCATTTCATCTGAAGAGAGCTGTGCATGTGTAATAGGTATAAAATGCATAAAGTTTTACAACATGTTGCCTGTTCAGAATCTCTAACATTTATAGTATATTTCCATTATTATTTGCTGTAAATTGCCTATGTCTTTTACACTAAACGTAAGTGCTTCCAGCTAGATAGCTAAAAGGTTTGATTGCACTTGTAGTTGACAGTATCAAAGAGAAAAAGTCTAAAACTTTGAGCTTAAAGCAGAAAAGAAAGATGTAACTTTGCAAAGATGATCACTAGTGAACGAACCTTGATCTACTTTCTGTGCCCTTAATGCTTTGCCCGAATTTTGTGGATTATTTCTCTACATTATTTTTGGAAACTTTGTCCCCCCTCACTCACTGAAGAGCTGGAACAGTCACCAGCAGTTTTTAATTTGATTCAGTTTGTCAGAAGGAACAACTGTAGCCTTCCAGAATCAATGCCCACATAGAGCACAAAGAGCTTCACTGACTTTTGTTTTATTGGCAGGCAGGGGACAGGCACCTGGCCATACGTCCAGGTTCTTGGTACTGGGTGAGCAAAAGTCTAGAGACCAGCCTAGTCCTGCATTGCTGAGGAGCCCTTTTTGAAATGTGTAAAGACAGAAAGTGGAGCAACTGGAGACATCAGCTCTTGCTTGGTTCATCTTCTCCATGTCACATGCAGTCTGCAAAGGGTACACAAATGGACCAACCAGCTATGTGGGACAAGCCCTGTAAACAAGGCAAGTGATCCCATCTACACTGTTAAAACATAAAAGGTATGTATAAAAGCTGAACATCCACTCTTCACTCCTGCTCCCCTAGCTAAGCTGGGGACTGCTGGTGCACACTGTGCCCTCCTTCACCACTCCATTCAATCACCTGAAAGCAGGAGGAAGAGCAAAATGCTGCCAAGGGAAGATAAATAATTGATGTTTACATAATGAACATATAGCAGCACTCATGTCAACAAGGAGCAACTAAAGCAAGAGTTCAACAGCAAATTTGCTTTTGTAATCTCCTCTTATCTTTTATTCTCCCTGTCATGGAGTTACTTTACCTTTAAGGGAGTTGGAGTTGCTGGGAACTGCCTGGAGTCTTTTCTCCTGACCAATTATCGGTCATTGCTGGGAATTGACAGCAGTTTAGGCCATTGAAAAGTGGGATCAACTTGTGAACCCTACCTTAAAGTGTAAAAGCAGAGCTCTCTGGGCTCTCTTTGTTTCTTGGCTGTGAAGGGTGGTGGAGCTCCAGGCCTCCCGTCCCTGCCCAGGCCATGCGGCCGGGGGGTGGGGACAGGGCCGGGCCTGCTGTGGCTCCCGGCCGGGAGATGGGGGGGCCTGGGGAAGGTTTTCCTCAGGCTCGGGCCGGGCCGAGCCGATCTCTGGCTCGGCTGCAGGTTTTACTGTAATTAAATTCACTAGAAACTGCCCAGTGAAGAAGGAGAGAGGCTCAGGACCTGCAGCAAGCAGAGACAGCCACACTCTCCAGAGCAGCTATGAAGAACTTTCCATCGCAGACGGCTCCAGCTCCTGTTCAGCAGAGATCACCAAACCACCTACAAAAGCCTGGGCAAGATTTTAACTCTTTCATTACCCAGATGAGACTTGCGGATTAATCTTTTTATCTAGAGAGAGAGAGAGAGATCAACATGAAAAGAGACTTTATAAACTACCAGTAACAGGAAAGAAAAGAAGCTTCAGGAAAGGTAGAGAATTAAGAAGATGCTTTAATTAAGCTGAAATATTTTTCTGTTAAAACTATGGAGATGGACATGGAGTTCTTCCTGAAAAGAACTCCTTTAATTCATGATACAGTATCTAGAGAGGAATAAAGTGTTCAAAGTGTAAATTTGAGTAAAAAGTAGAGAAATTATGGTATAGTGAAGTGCTGGGAGATTTGAAGCCTTGGGAGGCAATGAGAAAACTGTTTTCTAGTGAAGCTCACAGAAACAGATGAAGAAGACTTTTTTTGCCTTTGAATAACTTATCCTTAAAAATGTTATCTCTAGACTCATGGCCCATACACACTTCAGAGTGATGTGAAAATAGGAGGAGTGAACTCTAATAATAGCAGCTCTGAGCAGCTAACATTAGGGCAATAGAAAACTATAACAAAAATAGTTTTCTTGTGAGAAACTCCATAAATTAACAGGAAGAAACTTCTGTTTCTCTATAAAGACTGGTGAAAAGACTGTAGCAAGAATTGGGACTGTTTTAACCATCAAAGTTCCAAAGTTTTTGTCTCTGTTGTCATGTGAACAAGGGAATAGTGAGTAGATAGGGGATAAAAAGGTTTTTTCTGGAAGTTTATTCTAGTGTTCTTATTATTGTAGTTTGTCAATAAACTTTCTTTTTTTTCCTTTTAAGTTTTATGCCTGTTTTGCTCTTGTTCTAATCCATCTCTCACAGCAAGAAATAAGTAATTTTCTTAGTTATTGGTTTAAAACCATGACACTCCCTCATAGGCATGACCCAGTTTATAATGACTCCATGGGCTGGAGTGAGTTAAAGAGATCTGCCACAGAGCTGCCTGGGAAGTCTGATGTACAAGTCTGATGAAGTTAGGTAGTTTTGTGTACTGTAATGTAAGAAAAAGTCTTTCATGAGAGGAAATCGAATAAATCTTATCAAAATGCACCACAGCCAGGTTTATGGGACAGTTATCCCAGAAAATTGGCATACTAGCCTTACCAGGCTTCCTCTGTCATGACACATCATTGCTGACCTCAATTCAGCAAACAACTAAAGATCTCCCAAGTACTGGAAATAATACAGAGACATGCAAAGAATGCTATACTCCCAAAGCAGTTTGCAGATCTCTGCAATCTAGAGAAAATGTCTGGCTTATGGAGACCAAGGGAGACAATCATATTTTCCAGTTACTGCCAGAAGAAGAACAGAGAAGTAGATTCCTCCACATATGATCCAAACCACCTGTTCTGAAAACACTACTCGTCTTTAAAAGTACAGTTCAGAGGTAATCCCAAACTTTTTTCTTTCCTCTACTGAGTAACGTTTTTCTTTCCTCTACTAAGTAGGCTAGAAGCTAGTGAAATACTTTTTTTTCAGTTGCATGACCCAAGAGATCCTGCTCCAAGCAGAAGGTTAGAATCTCTGACCTGCAGAAGCCCCATTAGTTAGTAATGAAATAAATACTGTATAAAATATGTGAAAGAAAAATATGTTCCTGTCTTGGCTGATTGACTGACAATTAAAAGAAGGGCCTGTAATTGACTTACATTGGATTACACTCTGCAAAGACAAAGCCTTGATAACAGGTGAAAAGAAGTGGTTTATTCAGCTGTCTACAAGCTTCCAGAATAAAACTCCTTCATATTTTATGTGGGAGAACAGTGGAACCATGCTGCGTGTCTGCAGCAATTCAGTGTTCAGTGTCTGGAAAACTTCTAAGCTACATATAAAGGATAAAATGTGAATTACATGAATTCAGAGTCTAAGAGATGAGAGCAATTTATTGCCAAATAATCTGTTCTTGCTCAGAAGAACTGATATTTGGAGCAGTGAGGGGAGCCTTTGGTTTATACGTCCCACAGCAGCTCAATCCAAGCTGAGCACTGAGGAAGTAGCACAACTTCCTCGCACAAAGGGGCTCATGGGCTCCCAGTATTCCTTGTGTTCAGCTGCAAGGAAAGACTCTGTGGTGCCAATTCCCACAGCTCCTGGTCCTAATCCCAGTGACCCTAAACCATGTGCTGACACCCCTAACTCCCTGCTGAGTGGCACAGGGGTCCACGGGACCTTGATGTTAGTCTGAGGGGCAGTCCTACATCCTGACCTTTACATTCACAGGTAAATAGATTTTTCTAATTAACAAGAAACTGCCATCTATGTGCCTTTGCCCACTATAGGCACTGTCTAGCAAGTGTCCTGCCATAAAAATGTATTAATTTGGCACCAGCAATTCTATTTCTAGCAGTGTCTGAATTGTACTCCATGCAACATCCCAAACAGGAAGCACTGAACCAGAATAAGCAAACACTAATATGACGACAAACTCCGCTAACCTATCACTGTGTACACACATGCTCTTTGACACCAGATTTGAATGTCAGGTGTGTGGTGACAGCAGACGCAGCCTTGAAATAGCATTAAAAATATGCAAGATCTTGCAGTGAGGCAGAAAGAGTGTGTGCTCACATGTACAGCTGCCACCTTTGTCAGTTTTATTCCTAGATGAGTAATGCAAACAATGCAGTCACAAAATATTCTTTTGGTAACTCTTTGAGTATTCACAGTGTGCTCATGTGATCTAGAAAAAATTTAGACTGAGCGAAAACTAGGGGCTGCTTTTCTGATTCTGATACTGAATTGTCTTTCTCTCTGCTACCCCCTCCATGAATACACAGTGAGTCAATCTGGTATGTCTTGTTGGTTGAATAAGCTCTTTGATTTTTGAATTATTTTGAGATTAACTGAATTTGAAATGTGTGCTGCATGCAATGTCTTGCTGACACAAAAAGATGAGCTTTTCTATTGACAGAGAAATGTTGCAAAGCCACGTTTTTCATTACTTGTCTCTGCTGCTGAACTTGTGTTCCTGTCAGACTGCCAAGACAGCAGGGGCCACCAGGCTGAAAAGTTCAATTTCCAATATTCTTTCCTGACCTCCCTGAACTTCAGAAAGTAAAAAAGCAGTCTTTTCCATCATGATAAAAAAAACCCCAATGTCTTGTAAATAGTAAAATATAGTGGGCATTAAGTGAGCTGAAAGCTGTATAATGCCAAGAGTGCATCACACTCAACCTGAAAAACATGTTTTGGTCAGTATGATCTCTTATAGGACAACAAAAATTTACTATAGTTTCTACAAGTTCCTCTCTTGGTGCTCTAAGGCGCTGTCCATCAGGAGCCCTGAAGAGCTAGCTGGCCACCTAAGAATTTTCAAGATTGTAAAATGACATAAGGATAAGACAGAAGCACTTATTTCCAATATTAATTTCCATGCAAATTGCTATTAGTGTTGTAATTGCCACTGAAAAAACTACATGCCAAGACTAAGAAATTGCCAGAATGGATGCAGGAAAAGACAGAAGGAAGAGTCACATCAGATAGACACAATCTCCAAGAGGCTTTGCCCTTGGGAAGAAAAGGAGGAGAAGAGCACTGGAGCAGGTGTTTTTCTGCAACACCCTAAACACACCTTGGGAACATTTCTAACAGCATTCCTCTTTCCTGTCTCAAAATCATGCCGATTTTTCTCTACTGTTCTGACGAGCAGCTGCTAAGGGAATCTGCTGCCCACAGTCACTGCTAGTGAACCTCAGGCCTGTGACTGCCACCTTTGACCCTGCCACCAAACCAAGTCATAGGAAGGGACTTCAGTCTGTGTCCCAGCAGAATTCAGGTAGAGAATCCAGAGGGCCCCAAAAGTGACCTGACAAGCACCAGCAAGTGCATTTGCTATTCAGCCTGAGCTGCAGGAGCTCCAAGATCTGCTGAAAGGGAGACCATGACTCAGAGACTATGGGCTGCAATACCAGGGTGTGACGTAAAGCTGCAGAAAGCTTGGGAGTGTTACATTCCTTGTGAAGTGTAAATTCATGGAAATTTGCTGTTAGTCCACAGATGTAGGAATCAGAGGAAAAACAGCTTTTTACTCTCCTCTGTTTATTATTGCCTTACATTCCTTTTGTCTGGCCAAAAGTATTTTGTGCATAGAAAATGCATTTGCACTTTTCCTACTGCTTTTGCAGCACTTTACACCATCTCTCTTTCTTAAGCCTTTGTTTTCCTTCTGATCTCAGAAACTCCTCTCACGTTTCTTCTCTGCTACCCACTCTCTTTCAATTTCTCATTTCCCTCTCCCTCCTTCATCCCCCAGTTCTTCCTTCTAGCTCAAATTCCTGGTACTCAGGTTGAAAGTACCTCAAGCTATCAAGATTAATTTTCCTTTCCTATTTAGACCTGATCAGCAGGTATGCCAGGAGCTTTTGAAAGGCAGAAAAAGAGCTCTTGTCCCATAGAGAATTGCCCTGTCCATTTCCAGAAAAACCTATGGTGATACAGTAAAAGCAACATTACTAATATCACATTTCACTACCTTCTCTGATGACTGGTTTAATTGAAAAAAATTATGAATCCCACATGTGCCACACTAACAGAAAGCAATAAAATGCAATAGTTATGAATAAATTATCTTATTAAATCAGACAGTAATGTTATTCTATCTGAGGACTCTTCATCTCATATTATAATCAATATGATTATGAGTGTAAAGAAAAGGCTCTTGCCATTACTATAACTAGGTCCCATAGATTTGAAGAAGTAATGAAAGATTTTCTGTAGAAAGTAAAATTTGGAAGAGTTATAACAGATTTTGAAACCGTCTACTTGGCTTTTGAGGTAGAAAGTTTTGGATATCAAGCCAGATTTTGGCATCATTGACACAAGTATCAAGCTGCTGTAATTATATAGATGTCAGTATGGTTATCCAAGATTGATACCAGTATGACTGACTGGGAGCAAGATCTCAATCTTTTAAAAGCTTTTGTTTTTAAAGGCTGAAAGAACTTAATAAAACACTCAGACATTTCCGTAGTTCTGCTTCTGTGGGTTGTAATTTTCTAGAGGTGTAGCACACAAGCTTGATTAAAAGATAATGATCCAAGATTTATGTCTCTTTCTGGAACAGTAATCTTACTCATTAAAGGTAAAAATTATCCCCAAGAAACATACACTTTGTGCTGCAGTTTCACTTCTATATTCAGGGGCCAAGATATTCAGGTTTGACCAAGATTTTAAAAATTAAATTATTCTGACAATTCAATTTTGTGCCTATCTCCTCAAGATTTAACCTGGTTTTTCAACAGATGCACCCATTTAAAGGCGTTTTATACAGCTTACTTAAAGCCACAATAGTGTTATTCATGTAAGAGGTAAATATATTTATTAAAATTGAGTGATCTATACAAATTACTTCCACCAAGACACAAAATATTAAACCTGTATGTAATACTACTGCTCTTCTTCAAAAAGAGAATAAAGTAATTTTAGGACAAAATAATTCTTTTTGAAGTAATTTTCTACTTATTTTTTTTAATGGAGGAGGAGGAAGGAAAGTTCAGTCACTGATCAAAGTAAGTATTTCTTCACATGGTCCCAGTACAGCCATATATCTAATCAGGAAGGAAGCATCTATTTCAATTTTAAAATACTCCGTAACCATAAATGAGCAAGTACTTAATAGAGACAGCACAAAATTCTGTGGCATGGAAGCAGGGAATGACCTTGTACACACTTCCTTGGGCTGATGCTGTCAACATTTCTGAACAGGACACTTGGAACAGCCATTTCCCAAAACAAACAGCACAATTCAGTGTTGCCCTGAAAACTCAGCTTCTGAGCTTGCTAACATAGTTTTCTAAGGACTTTCCCAGGACAGTAACTGTAAACATAGATATGTGTACATTCTTTCTGACACACATCTTGTGATGGGCATCTCTCATGGCCAGTGCAGTGAGAAAGTGTTATCCTGACCATCCAATCCCTGGCCGTGGTCAGAAGCCTATAAATCCTGGGAGGGAAAATAAACTCTCTCTTCCTTTCACCACACCTCGAGCTGTGTCCGTGTGATCTATTCATCTTCAGCGGCAACAATTCAGGGCTTGCTGCTGATGTGAAGACTAAGAAGGACTAGGAGGGAAGGGAAAAAGAAGGGGTACTTTTTAAAGGGAAAGTTATTGAACCCCAGAAGGGATTTAATCATCCAAGTTTCATTTGTGCTAGAGGAATATGCAAAATTGTCATGGCTACCATGGAGCATAAGAAAAAGTTTCACTTAATCATAATATAAGCCAAACACAAGTATTGCAAGGCAGCCATTTAAAGTGGGAAACAAGCAGCTGCCACTACATGTGCAGTAATAGCAGATAAAGAGCTCAAGGAAATGTGTCAAGGTACTAACACTGCAGCCTCAACTAGAAACCAAGGATCCTTACTCTTGGAAAGCTTCCACTCCACCTGGTGTGCAAATACTTGCTCTACTCCCCTTGCTCTCTCCTCCTTTTTTCAGTTTGAAAACAGCCTTATAAGCACAACTCTACATTTAACATTTTTGCCTTGTTTTCATTCTCCTCTTTGAAATAAGGACCATTTTAGATAACGAGATTCATGAATGTTCCCTACTATAAATTCAGCACAAGTGTTTTGACCCCAGACCGCACCTATGATGCAGCTAGACACAGACTTAATAACAGCAGAGCTCTCAAAAATTTTCCCAGCAACTTTGAAAATCCTGAAAAAGTCCCTGACCTCATGCTCCATTACTTTCAAGTAAAAACCTCAGCCAAAGTTCTCTGACATCTCTTGGAGTTTGCAATTCTTTCAAATAACCTTTTACTATGTTCTGTGTGAACCTACCCAGATTTACAGCTTTAGAATTAAATCACTCAAACCTCAATAGGCTCAGTGTAAAAATGAGGTGAAACCACAATGGTTTTGAGTTCTACTTGCAATTTCAGGCTTGCTTTGAACTCAATGCACAAAGCAAAATGCACTTTAAGCCCAAGCAAGCAGTCTTTTGAAATCCTGCTCTCTTGGAGGCACGGTAGACAAGCCACCTCTGCATATTACTTGGAGATTTCTTCTGTGGTAAAGGGTCAAAAGGAGGGAAAACACATTCCTGCCCTTCTGAATAATACTTTCCATGTCCCAGTTTCAAATATGTATCCATATCCTTTTGATAGTTTTCTCAGACAAGCTCAAAGTTTTAAGTTTCAGAAAATTTCACTTTCTACAGCCTGATGTCAAAAACAACTTGCTGTGAAAGCAGCACTCATTTCCTCCACCCTTGATATCTGTTTCCTCCTTTTTTAACAGCCTATAATATATCATAAATCCAAGGAACAGCCTGCTAACATCATTCACATTTCCATTAAACACTCCAGCATTTGAAGATTCAATACAGCTCTCAGCAGATGCCTACCAGTAGGGTTTAACCTATGGGTTCCAACACTTCTTTATTCTTGCAGACACAGACAAAACAGAAACCTTTATGCTGATTCTTTCCCACTTCCACTAAAACTCCAAATTTAGAATGTATTGATCTGATCTGTCATTGGTGACTTACTGACCTTGATATTTTACCCTAACCAAATCCCTGTCTCCCTGCCCCTCTCTCTCTCAAAAAATATAATGGGGAACCCAGATGAAAATTAAGGGAAATAGTAGGATATTTTCTTCTGTCTTTCTAGACTGTAATACGCTTTGCCATTATTTTCAGATTTTTGTACCCTAAGGTATTCTCCAGATTAGCTCACAGTGCAGAATGCACAGACCAAATGTTAAAACAAAAGGTACTAATAAATGTAGCTTGTGATTGCAAAGGATACCATAAAACCATCCAACTCCTCCAGTAAGCCAGTTAAGATGCCTTTGTTTTTCACACACACAAAAACCAGCAATCAGCATTGGCAAAAACGTTCCAATCTTCAGTGAGACTCAGTTGATGTATATGCAAGAACTGGGCATTTAATGATTAATTTCAGAACAAGTATGATAACCTTCATGTACCAAATTTGGGTTCTTCAAACTAACTAAATCCCTTTCTTAAAATATTGGCAACATTTTTGAGACTTCTATGTAAGAGTGTCCAGTTTGTGAGTCTGGACGGTTGTAGCCATTTTGCTTTAACTACAAATTAGAAATGCAACCTGAGAACTGAAAATGAAGTGGTACTTTCTACCCTATTTCACAAAAACCACTATTAACGAATATTTAGTCAATAATAAAGAATTAGTACTTAACTCATGGTTTCATTTGTACATGAAGCAGAACAGAATTCACCTCCCTCTCCCAAAGCTATACTGAGTTTGCAGTGTTCATGTTACCCAAGTGCACAGTAATTTATTATCAAAGTATAGATATTACTTGAAAAGAAATATAAAGAAAATAAATAAAAAGTAATACAAAGCCTGATCTACTTCCCTTAAATCAGTTACATGACTCCCACTGACATCAATAGCTCAAAATGGGGATCACAGAGGAAAGGTATCTTTTAAAAGTCACACTTTGGGCATAAAGAACTGAACAGCTTAAAACAGACTCCATGCAAAATTAAACTCTATCCAGTCACTATTTTTAGACTCTATAAATTGCTTTGAAGCAAATTAACTAAGATGATTCAATAATTCAGCATCACACTAGGTCAAAAACAAATTTCTAGTCATAAATGGAAGTGCACAGAACATTATCATGCGTCTGCCAGGAGTATTTTCTTCTTCCAATAGAGCCACACTTTCTCCAGGCATTCTAATTGTTTCATTTTGGCAAAGATACATCTTTCAAATTAACATTTACTAACCCTTGCCTCCTCCAACACCTTTGTAATTCTCATCATCACCTTCCAAATAATACAAATTAAAAAGGGGGTGGGGGGAAATGGAAAAAGCAAACTTTTTTCATCCAACATCTGTCCCAAGATATGTACTGGCTGGAGGGGATAAACTATGTGTTTACCCTGTTTGCAATTTCTCACCAGCAGTCTCTTCAACTGGGGGACTTTTCTTGCAGCCATGCAGGTTGTGTATTCTGGGGTCTTTCTGCAAACACAATTGCATCCAAAATCCCTTTTCTATTCAAGGCATGTTTTTGTGGTCCCCCCAGGTCAGAGATAAACCTTGTCAGTCTGAAGGTATGCAGCTAATGGTCTGAAGTTTGCTCAGCCATTTCCATCCAAACAACCATAATTATTTCCTGAAATAGATACAGTGTAACAGCTACATGATCACTAACATTTCTGATGTGGAGGACTTAGATCTGTTCAGCAGCAGGAAGTCAAAGCCTAAGAGGGGAAAAGAGTCTACTGTTCTGCTGGTGAAGTACATGCTCCCATTAGTAGTCTTGTCTTCTGGTTTTTAGTGTCAGATAAGAGGTGTTTACAGACAGAGGAAGCACTTGGTTTCAATTTCCAGGACACTTTATAGACCATACAATATAGATGCTGACACTGGTCACAAGACCTAATCAGAATCCAAGAGCATTTTGCTTACTGAGATGGTTACTTAACCCAGTACTAGTGCATCATCTGATAACAAAAAAAGAAATCTTGGTTCTGCTTCTCCTGCATTGGAGCTCTGCTGTACCAGGGAGACAAGACTGATATAGTACCTGGTGAGCCTGCTAATACACCTGATGCAGAGGCCACTGTGTGGGAATGCAGATTTCATATACTTTTGACATTTGAAAGTTTGAGAATTTGAGCAAGCTTTGGGAGCTTTTGGCTCTGAGTGAAGCCTGTCCTAGACAAAATATAAAGCTTAGAGATGTTTTACTCTAGTCAGAGAAGCATAAAGTTTAGAAAGTTCACTAGGCATTAATGATGATAAGTAGTCCAACATGGTTTTTTATATTTTCAAGATTTTAAATGAAAGAAAAGCAAAGTGCTATGCAAATGGGGGTGGAAAGATCAGGCAAAGGGTGGAAGAAGGCGCTCTCATTACAGTACTACCACAGGTGTACAACAGCAGCTGCTAATAGGAACTGTCAGGGTATAGAAACTGTAGGTGAACAGCATCAAAGCTGAGGAGGAAGAACAGAGAATCAGGTAAGCACAGGTAAATAGTGGTACAAAAGTGCCATCTATACTTATAACCAAGAACAGCACTTAAGGTTAACAAATGCATTAACATTCTCAGGTGATAAGCTCATAAACTCATAGAATTAGAGCATTTTAACATGTCTTGAGTAGCCCGTTAAAGGAAGACAGGTTGTGCTCCATAAATTACATCAAATACATTACATGATCACATTTATTTTTATCTGAGCCTACACCTCTTGAATATTTTATCATCTAAAAAAGAAATTATATAGACATGCCCTGCAAACCCATCAATTCGTCAAGTTTAGATTTTGAAATACATATAAAATTTACATCCGCTGAGCATATTTTTATACCCACATAAAATTTATTCTGGCAGTGTTTTGCCAATATGTCATCCATAAAGTTTTGTTTAGACTATATATATATATGTATATATATGTATATGTTTGTTTGTTTTTTTATATAGGGGCTAATGTTGCTCCTCTGTTGAAGAGGTTTGCATCTTAGTCATATCAGTTATGGTCTAAGCATCACTCTGCTCATATTTGAGATACAACATCTTCCATCTAAAGACAAAGAGTAAACCACAAGATCACTAAACTGGATTTCAATTCTTTCAGCAAATTCAACTGCAGCTGAGCTCTGCACAGTCCTCACTCTGTGGAGGCAAGTCTCAGGGTCTGCATGGCTCACAGGGGACACCAATCACAGGGAACATGGCCACCTGCCCACCTGCCTTCTCCATCTCCCAACACAGGCACAACAAAGACTGGACAAAGATTTGACTGGCCAGATTGTTACCTCTTACAAAACGGATGACAGCCAAAGTCTCCAGCAGCCTCAGCATTAAAGCTATGCCTCCTTCTTGAGGCAGGTTTAAAACTGTGTGACTCCAGACTCTGCACCTTCATGGCAGAAGTTGCCTCTAGAGAAAGATGCAATCTGCCCTCTTGGCTGCTTGGCACTACAGATTCCCCATCCCACCACCTCCCTGCAAACCTGTCAGGAGGATTCTGCAATGCTGTGAGAAAGCAGAAAACTGCCTGGCATATTGACTGAATGCTGTGTCTGCACGCAGAGGAACTGTCACAAAAGCTACTGACATCTTTTCGTGTATCCCTGTAGACACAGCCTCAAACCTCTCACCGGGCATAAAGCAAAGCATCCTCCCAAAAAAAATAAAAATCCACAAACATGCCAACATGTAATAGCCAGTAGATAAAAGATAACAGAGGCAGATGCTCCTGATGATAATTTGGGGGGGAGGGCGGGGTGTGGAAAGGCTTTAAGTAAACTTAAACTAAAGACTGCCTACTTGAAAGTAAGGTACAATTACTCTGATTTTTATAGTCATAGAAAATAATAACACAGATGTCCACTTTCTTATTAAAGTAAGTACCTCTCACATCCTGCTTGGTTCCTTTCATGCCCTCACAGGTTCCATTTGATTAGTGAGAAATACCTCATAAAAAACAATTTCAAAGTCTGTACAGTGCCACACTCATTCTTCCAAATGCTGCTTCTAATGGGTTTGGCACACTCAAGGGTGTCCTAAGTTTTGTATTAAATAACCGTAGAAAGTCACTGTGATACTGCTTCAATGATGAACTAACACAGATCTGATAATATGATCCAGGAAAAAAAGCTTTTATGCTTCCTCTGGGCCATGGCTCTATGCTCTGCTTGCCTTTGCTGTTGTGTGCTTTGTACTCCTCTCTGCTTACTACTACCAAGATAGCAATTTCACAGAATCTACGTGGTAGGTAACTTGGCAACCCTACCAGCCAGTAAAAACTATCTTCATTTTACAATTTGCCTCAAGCTGGACAGATGCATATGAATTTAGGACTAGTTTCAGAGCTGTGTCCATGTGTCTCCATTGATTGTACACATAGAGAGTCAAGTATCAGCTTCCATAGAGGCCACCTAATTCCCATTGCATTGCAGGAACTTATTGCCATCCTTCAAGCACTTAAATCAATTTAATCTCCTCCTCTTGTAGTTAAGATGACACCTGACACATAAGAAAGGAAAACTGTCTTTGCCCACAGGATAAGCTAATACATGAACTAATATATGGAAAAAGATATTTAAGAGCGAGAATATAAAATCCTTCCCTCTTCAATTCTCTGTAACTGGTCGTGATGTCATATTTATCTTTAGCAGAAGTAAAAGCAGGATTGTTCAGTTTTGGTGTTCAGATTTTTATCTGCATGGTGAGTAGTGTATGGCACAGTCTCACCCCTTCTGTGTTATATGAGGTTCATGCACAGAAACAAGGAGAGCTCAGATCCCCAGGCCCTGCAGAGCCCCACACACTCCCTCTGTTCTCATCCCTCTTGTCAAGAGTCTCAGCAGTTTGAGCCAAGCCTGAGCCCAGAGCTGCAAGGCAGTCCTTTCAAACTCTGACTCAGTGTGCAGACTGAAAGTTGTCTCATTAATCTGTTAGTAACTGAAAAAGGCACAGCCAGATTAAGAGTGTGTGCTTTCATTAATGTAAATCACACAAATAAGTTCCTGTTCTCTCCATTCCTGTATATTTTCTGCACTGAACAGTGCCTTTCATTTCCATATCTCATCCATAAACATTTTCTGATCTGGCTTTTAGAACTGCAGTACAGTTTCACCTGGGCAGTTTTTATGCTCCTTCATATGTGTGGTCTGTAAAAGAGTATATATGTATTAGGCAATTAAATGTTAAATTGCAATCAGATTTGTGTACATAAAGTGACAAAATAGTTTGAAGCCTAATTTTAACTGGTCTCTAAGGATGTACTATGAATCCAAACTTTAATTCTTGAAAACAGGACTTCTAGCCTCAAGTTAGACATATTTAATAGACTTAGAATTATTAATTAATAATTAATTAATAAGTCTTCAATAAGACTTAATTCTGCCCCCATTCTGTCCCCTCCCCTGTGCACTCTCTGATCCCACAGAGGTTGTGTTTGTGAAGCTGAATTAACAGGAATCAATTCACTGTTTTTTCACCTTCCCCTCCAAGACTCACTATTTTTCTGCAAGTTAGTTCAAGGTATCAGACTGACTCCTGGAAGAGCAAGAAAATACACAGAGAAGAGTAAGATAACTAATAATTGCAGTAATTTACGTTCATTGTCAAAGTGAATAATGAGAGATCAAGGACAAAACTACTTTAAATTAGAACAAAACCAGGCCCAGCATAGGGCTTTCAAGCATAGATCCACTGTTCTAACAGCAACCTGAGAGACAAGAACACCTGAAGCTCATTTCTACAAACACTGCTTTGACTGCGTGTTTCTATGGCCTCTTCCCAGCATGAAGTTCACCTGCTTTCCTGGTATAACTTTTGAGGCTGTTACAGAGGCTCCAGTGTATAAATAATAATTAACTTCTGAAAGCAGAGGCTTACAAATGGTATTATTTGATTTGCAATACATTTCACTCAATTTTTATTCTGCGCAGAGAATTCTTAAGGAGAATGCTGACAAACAAGCAGCATAAGGTCTATGTATTATCAAAATTTAAAACACATGCTGCACACACAGAATGTCAAAAGAATATGTTAATCAAGTGCAAGCAAGCCAGCTTGATCAGCTCTTCTCTGTGATGGTACAAAGCTGGGGAAGTTGCCAATAGAAGAGTTACTCTGGCTCCCTGTAACCACAGAGGATTTATCCAAACACATTAAAAAAAGCATATACATGTACTCTTCAAACTCACACACTTCTCATATTCTGGTGAATCCATGCTGGTTATTCAGAAAACAATGTAAAACTTTAATTCTGTTTCACTGTAGGGCATTCAAACTGTAACCCCCAAGCCATGAGAGAGCAAGGAGGAAACAAACTGACGATAAGCTATAGCTCCATGCAGAGCTTACCAAAACATATCCAGAGCAGTCTTTAAAATACCCTTCATTAAGGATAGTTCATATCTTATTCCTCTCCTCTCTTGCTTTGGCAGGAAACAATAGGAATTAAAACACGTATTAGTTTATAAGGACTAGATTCTTAATTTAAATAATTTGAACGAGTTTCTTTCACTTGCAGCAACTGAAAGTGTAGAGTTTTGTTTCCTATTTGAATTCAGTTTCTCTCATTCAAGCAAGAAGCAGATCCTAAGTTTGCATTTCCTTTGCCACATTTCTAATATTTGGGTCATCTGCAGTTAAAGGTGTTTGATCACTGATGAGCAATTTCACTTTATAAAGTGAAAACACAAAACCTTTCCTAGGTTTCAAATGCTTAACTCTTTGAAAAACCCCAAAAGCTGACTATAAATAATATTCATAGTTACCCCTGGTTTCAGTTCACAATCATTCATTTGTTTGGTCTAGGGTTGTTTTTTCATTTGTTCACTGTTTCACTGAACAAAGGAATCTCAGATTAATAGAGTCTTAGACCCGAATGAGAATTTGTGGATGCCATTACTGTACAGCAGCAGAGATGTATGTCACAAGTGTGATTCCCATTGATAGCACTTTACAGCACAAAGTTACAGACACAGTGGCACATAAAGTGCACCCAGCACAGACAGACACCTGTCAGAGGCAATTCCCTCTACTGCACGTTCATTCTGGGAGTAAATGAAAATGGATGGGATGGCATTTTTATACAAATACCATGGGGAAACCTTGTTCTGCTGAAGCTAGGCATGTTCTGTGCCATCTAACAGCAGAATTCATTTAAATTTATAAATTCACTGCAAAGCTAATATGTTCGGGTTGGAGGGTGGGGGGAAATTGTGGGGGGTTTTTTGTTTGGTTTTGTGAGTTTTTCCCTCCAAAGGGTGAATAATGAGCAGTAACATAGCAGGCAGGTCACTGCCTTTTCACATTCATTTGTATCATATTTATAATGTGCCTCTTAGAGCAGCATTTGCTCCTTTTAATCAAGTTCTCCTATTGTAAGTGTTCATTTCTATGGGCATAATTTAATTTTTGCTAAAATTCTTTTTTTTCCCCATTGGAATGATTTTCTGTGCAGAAACTGGTTTTGCTGACAGTTACTCTTTTCACAGGAGTTCCTTTAAGTTGACTCTAGTGAGTTACTGCTTATCCCCCTGACCTGTGGCACGGATTGGGAAAAGCTGCACAAAGAAGCACAGAGAATACTAAAATGATGTGATCAGCCAGTTTTACTGCATAAATCCATTTCAGACCTCAAATGTCTCACTCTGTTAATATAAACTGTGCACAAAGGGAGGCATAAAAACTTCTTCAGCAATTCAGACCTTAAATGTTACTAGTACAGGGAATTTCAACTGGCAAATTTCCAAGCAGGAAAACCACTGCAAAGAGAGACTCTTATAAGGGGACTGGTGCTTTGAGCATTACCATTGCATTTCTTTAAACAGTGCTGCTTTCACTAGCACTGTAATTGCTTCTTCTATTTGAATAACTGCCAGAAAGTTCTCTATACCAATAAACTCCACTGTCAATGGCAGATTTATATTACTCTTGATAACAGCTTTAAAAAAAACCCACAATTTATTCATAAAAAAATTTCAATCAATACATCCAGAATTTATATTCAGAAGGCATCCTTGCTTTTAAACAAATAATTTCATCATAACCTACTTCTCAGTAAAACGACAATAAGTTTTCACATTATATTACAGGAGCAATGGCTATTCAGTTCTAAATAATGGCTCCTTTGCTAGACAAGTCAATGGAAATTGATTTGTTTCAGCCTCCTGTGCTTATACACACAAAGCCTGTGTACAACAACCCTATTGACTCCAGCAAACAGTATTCAACCTTGCGTCCTCAAGGACTCATGGCAAAATTTTAAGTCATTCCCCATCCTGTATTGTACTCTTTATGGAACAAGACTTCATTTAAATGTCAGTCTCCAGCAATAATGCTATAAAGAAAAAATTGGTCACAGAATTGAAAATCTACTTTGCATTGAAACATACAGCACAGAGTTGGATATAAGAATGAAGAAAATTAAGCTGCATTGAACTTCAAAATTAAAAGCATTGACTATACATACAGTAAAAGGAAACAGACTCCAGCACCCTGTCTGCATGAGAGAGTTTTGGCACACAAGCCATCCTATGGGCAAGCCAGGCTGCCTGCCATAAACCTCTGATCTGCACACAAAGCGCTCTGCATGGCACACAGGCCTTTTCCAGTCTTGTGTATACTGGACCTTTTCTCTCTTTTATAAACAAGAGCATTTAAAAACAATTAAAATGAAGATTAGGGATATTAGCACGGTAGGAGCATCAGAGACAAGAGACCATATGGCCCATCAAAATCTGTGTTTATAAGCATTGGAAATACAAATCAAGCATATTCCCATCCTTTTAATCTATTTTTTCCTATTTAAATCTGATTATCAACTTTACCCCTCCATATCCAAAAGTAAATGCCACATCTTACATTTCAAACACATCCATAAACAATGACAATTGTGAAAAGCCCATAACTGAATGTCTTCAAGGCTGATGCCTGACCTCAAGTTCTGAGCTAGTCACCATCTCACATAATGTATTGGTTCCTACTTTTTCCATTTGCTTTTGACTTTTTATATAACATTTAAGAGAGCACCTTTGGCATCTGAGAGATTGCACAACACGACAGCAGCTTTCTTCATGCACATCATGGCAATATTTTCACTTACATTTCACACAAGGCAAAGAATGTTGTGACTGTTCCCCAGCAATTACTCTGAAGTATTAAGATGAAAAGTTATTTATGTGATAAAAACCTCTGAAGTGAGCACTTGAATATGTTTTATGTTGGCTAACCTTCACCAAAAGGGATAACCAGGTTATTTTTGTGTTCTTTCTCCTATTATACCAGTGTGAATAGCACATAGTTCACTGAGCTAAGTGATCAAACTAAAATCTGAAGCTTGGCAGAAATCAGTCCAGTTCTATTCCTTAGGCTTGTTTGCTGGATTTTATTTTATAAACAGGAAAGGATTTGCCATGCATGGGTGGTACAGAGCACACCATGGCATTGGTGAGGTCTTCCTAAGACTTTGTCACACTTAAGAATGAGTAACAGTAGAAAACAAAAATGAAAAGCTGATGAAAACACTTTGCTTTATTTGAAAAGATGTTCAAAGTGTTTAAATGAAATCTCATTAGCACAGTTTATCTACATTCCTTATAATGAAAGAATTGAATTTGAATTTCTATACACAAATTTGAATGTTGGTTTTAGGATTGGGGTTTCTTCTGTCCACTAAGTATCATTTGAGGTGTTTTCTCCTCAAACAAAAAATTCTTATATCATCATATCAGATATATTAACATTTTGCCTCACTATTTATCCTGTTTACTGCTGTGTTTTAAAACTCATTTTTTCACCCACATTACAGAAGCATCTATTTGCTTCTCTCAAAGATAGCCTTAGAACTATTTAAAATTACTCTTTCCCTTTTCTGATCTAACCTTGCCATTCCTGTCAGTCACTTCTTGATTTCTTCATTAAGACAAGAAATATTCTCTTTTGAGTGATCACCTGAAATAATATGCTCATCAACTGAAAACACAGTATGAAAAAAAAATATCTGACTATAAATCACCAATACCACAAAAACCTTTCATATACCAGAAATGCTATTTCCAGCACTGAGTGAGAGGATTTAAAGACACCCATCTACAGTTTGGGGGGTTATGTTCAACAAGGAAAGAGTAGGATTTAACAGCAAAATTTGATTATAAAGGAAAAAAAGAAAGAATTTGTTTACCTGACTAAGAACAGATCTGCCATCAGTATATCATTGGGACACACATCAGAAAAGAAGCAACATCCTATACAGTAGACATGAACTGAGAAGCAAAAGCATTCTTGTTAAAAGTTGACATGGTGCCGGAGTCCCAGGCTAGCCCGCTGCCAGCACGGCACCACGCCAAGAGCGGGATGACCTGCAGTGCAGCTCAGAGCTATCGCCCTATGGCATGTTATAGCAGTCAGCGCTGAGTGTGGAGGCAAGGATTGAGGAGGAGGCTCTTGGTATGGATTCCAGGAACAGGTTTATCACCTGAAGGGGTCAGGCACAAAGAGCAGAAATCGTACCTGTGCAGGGGATTATATACAGGGGTGGTTCAGGGAGCGGTTACAAATTCTTGACCAATAGGGAAAACTCAGGGGAGGGATTCACAGAGTTCCAACAAATGTGGAAACACAAGGAGGGGACACAAACTGACGATCAGGTGAACAATCCACTGGGATGTCATAGTTTAGGGGCATTCCAAAGGGGAGATCCAAGCCGGGGTTTGGTACAAGGGAGGACTGATGGGAACTCATTGGAACAGGGACAGGGATTGATTGACACTCAAGAGGCAAGGCATAATACAGGATTGACACCCCAGGGGGAGGGACAGGATATTCTGGGTGGGGAGGCAGGGGTGTAACAGGGGAGGTACCAGTCACCTGCCAATTGAATTAGGGAAAACCAACTGAGCTCAGGGGTGACAGAGCATAGCAACAGAACATAATATTTACAACACAAAAACACGGATGCACTGCAACAAAAAGTTAGTAGAAGATTCTGCATCACCAGAGAAACAAGGGAGCAGTAAGGATACAAAAAAATATTTTCTAATTATTTCCTTTTAAAACTGAGGCTTGATCATCTTAAGAAAATATACACCCTTGTAATAGCAGGGGATTTGACATGGACATGGTGATCAAGAAATCCTTACCCAGTGTTAATATGATGGCAATATGTTCAGTACAAACATGAGGCTTGTGTAGCCCAACTAGATTATCCTGTTTGGTGTGGAGTATTTACAAAAAAAAACAGTTCAAGAAAAATAAAAGCTGTATATTTGTAAGGATGAAAGCCTTCTGCTCAGGAGGAAATAACTACTGACTACTTTCAGAAGAAAATGAGAGAGAGCAAAAGAGAGAGAGTTGTTATTGCCAGTGTGCTGGATGAGTTTCTGAGCACTCCAGCTCTGACACAGCTGGTGGCAGCCAGTTCTGAGGGGCAGGTGTAGGACATGGTTTGCTCTACCACAAAAAGGGCTACATTTGAGAGGGATCCCCAACAAGAACATGACACTTCTGAAAACAGAAACTGTCTCCCAAAGGTTCTGACTAAGCTGTGACAGGTTTCATGCTAGTCCTTCAGCACTGCTCTTTCACCAGTGCAGCTAAGAAAAACTTAGGACAAGCAAAAAAGTCAGAAACATGGCTCAAAAGTCCTTGATTCAGTACACCTCTTGTAGGAAAGCCCTGGATAAAGTGAATTCTATCTGTATTCAAAAGAAAAACCAAAAAATGAAAAATTCTCAGCTGCGCTACTTCACAAAGTATCCTGAAAAATGACTGAAGGCTAAGAGCAAATAATCTTGATCTCACTCAACTCAAATAATCAAACTCCCATTAACTTCCAGTAGACAAGACTCAACCTAAGAATCTTAGGAAGAGATAGTGAAGGAGAAACAGCAAAACATGGGCATAGCAGAAACACAAAAGCTAGGTCCTAAGGCCCTAACATGGTATCACTGTCCTACATAGAACTTCAGGAAATCTGTAAATAACTATATAGTTATATAGTAAATAACCATAACTATCACAACTTCCTTCATCTATCTTTCTGGTGCTTGGATTGGGATTTTTTTTACCATTAGGAGTTCAGAGAAATAAAATTCTGTCTACAACAGCTGTGAAAGAAGTGGCATTCAATCCTGAATCTTGTATCTGCAACCCATCTCCTTGTGGACCAACAAAACTATTTCACAGAATCATTTGCCATTGTCTATCATTTTTAAGAGTTCAGTACCTGAAAGCTGCAGCAGAGATTTTCCCTAGTGTCTCAACATTTAGCATTTCATGAAATCAACTTAAATTTATAAAATAAATATTCAGTCCTTGAGTTGGCAAGAGAAAGATTGAGACAACTGTAACTGTAAAAGGACCTCAATGTAGAAAATAAGTGTGAATAAACTCACTTAAAAGACATAGGAAAGTGTATGTTTGATTATGCAGAGCAGACTCAAATCTTAGCTTGGGTAGCACTGTGCCAAACTGGAGTGGAGCATGGGGGGTACAGCAAGAAATAAATCACACTCACATGTATGAAACCAGGCAGAGCAGGTGAACAGAAATTTGTTAATTAACAGCATGAATATTAACAAGATCAATGGTGAAATCTAAAACTGCAACTGACAGTAATAAGTGGGAAAAATAATAATATTCAAATGCACCTAAGCTTAATTTTCTTTCCTTCTTTTCTGTAGTGAAAGATAACAAACCTTTAAATTAATTTTAATCAAGTGTCACAAACTGAGCAATGTGTGAGCCTTAAGAAGAGGCAGGCAGCTTCTTCATAGCAGCTGCTCTGGGCCATTATGCTTGCTTATTATTTAAAACCCAATGTTAGAATTCAGGGCACAGCACAGTTTATCAGTCCAAGGTAAGCAACAGGAGACACCCCTTGATCCTAGGACATGATGAACAAACAGTGAAAATGTTACTTCCCTCATTCCCTGGGTATTTTGGCAGTGTGACATGAAAAGGTGCCTTGCCATTTCATCCTGATAACACACTGGCCTCCAGAGGGGAATATCTGGATGCTAATATTCAAATACTCGTGAGGAACATAACATTTATATTGGATGGTCAGGACCAAAACACTGCCAATTTACACTTTGTAGAGTTCTCAACAAAAAATGCAACCCACTGCTCTAAAAACATGAACCCTACATGCCCAATGAATTCATGGAACATTCCACCAGCATTTTCATTTCACATCTCACGTTTCTGGTGTTGATAAATGAAATACAAACAGCACTAGCAATAAAGGACTTAACAACCCAGTCACCAAAAAACAACCCCAAAAAATAAAAAAAAACCAGCCTTTTCTTTTCCTCCGCTTTGTCACTGTTTTGCAATTTAACATTTACCATGAATTAATTACTGGAAGTCTCCATTAAGACTCTTAACATTTAGAGTGAAAGGTCAGCATAAACTTAGGGTCACTGTTTACGGTGCTCCCTGAGCAAGCAGTCTTACTGCTTGTAAGTAAGCATGAATGTTAAAAGGTACAAGGCAAGTATAACAAGGAAATGAAATACAGAACTCTAAAAATATCCTCCTGATCTATGCATGTAGTGTAGTGTCTGACAAATTCAATTAAATATGTCATACATCATTCGCACAATGTTACTGATAGAGACATAACAGTATTGAATTTTAATTATTCAGCTGGTATTGATCCCACAATAATCTGGTGAAAATCATTCCAGGTTGTCAGTACCCCTAGGAGACAACAGCTATTATCTAATTATAAATCACACTGTGTCATTTGACAAAAGGTTACAGCTTTCTTTTTACACATTTTTGCAGCCAGATTCTCATGTATAAATCAGAGTGACATGATCGTCTGCAAATGCTAATTATTTTCTTCCCATTGAGCATCTATTCCATTACCATGATGGACTCATAAAAGCAAGCTCTTCGTGCATGTAGCAAATTCCCACAACAATGATAAAGGAATTGGGATTTCAGATTTTTATTCCATACTGACCTTGAGCAAGCAATTGTAACGCTCGCAAGGCTTGCATTTCCTCCAAGGAGAAGAGTGGGACAATATTTGCAGTGCCCACTCTTGTTAAACACTTTCAGACCCTCAGAAGAAAGCTGCTGAGCAGCAGGAAACTTTCCTTTTCAGCTTACATGGAGACAAGGAGGCTGGCTAATAATCCCACAGTGTTCTCATCCAGAAATCTAGATTTCCCTCTGCACTGCACTGCCATCATCAGGGAACTGGGTGGCTGACGCTATCCATCTGTTTTCTTTCCCCGCTTCAGATGCTCACCTTTTATCAAAACTGGGGCCCAGAGGAGGTGGGGCACATTCCCAAATCATGGAGTCAGTCCTAGCAAACAGCTTTTTCCTCTGATGGCAGTTGGCTTTTGGCTCAAGCACCCTCCACTGACCAACAGCAGTGGCACAACCACACAGAAAGCCCTGCTCTGTTGAGAGCCAAGGCAGCCAGTGCAGCTCCCCAGGGAAGGCAGGCAGAGGGAATCTTTATGGGAAATTCAATAGCCTCTGAGAGATGCTATCCCCACAGGGTACGTAATGTATAAGGAAAGAAGGTGATAAAAGTGCCTGATCATTGCTCCCTAAAATACAATGACTTAAACAACTGAGCTGACGGTCTGTAATAAACACACTGTTCAGTGCCATTCTGGGACTCCCTTTTTTTCTCACACATGCCTTGAACTTTATGATACAGAAATAAGGATAAAATAAATGATCAGTGACAAATGGCCTAAACCGAGAACATGAAATCTGAAAGGGGAGGTTAAATATTTGGAAAACTGTAAATGTCTTCTTTTAGATTTGAATTTTATCTGATTTGAAAATGTCACTATTGAGTCATGGACAATTTGGAGACTAAAGAAAAATCAGGTTCAAATGAGAAGCATACACATGAAAGCCATCACTTGGCACTCATTGCAGTCTGCAAGCCCTGGGTGGGCTTTGGGACTCACTTTATTCTGTAAGACATTTTCACTCTTGCACCCAAGACCTGCAATATTGTGACATTTTCTGCAGTTCATGGATTTCAGAGACTCTGCAGGGAGAGTAACTACAGTCCTTCATTGCCTTGCAAACCCCTGAAATGAAGGATCTCTCAGAAAAGGAAAGACACATTATTAGCAACAGCTAGATCAGTACCTAGCCTGTCCACTTTTGCAGGAGTGAGAGACTGCCAGGACATGCATGTTATTACCAGAGACTTTTAACAATACAATAGATTTCAGGTACTTGGTGGCTTAAGTTCTAGTTTGAAAGAAGAATTGCCATGGAATAACCCCAAGACTTCCTTTCATTTCATTTCACAGAAAGCAAAAAATATTAGGTAGCATTAAAAGCTCCTCTAGCTAACCTTTGCAAACTCTCTCTTAGTACATATAGGTGAAGTCAGGACTGTGTTCACTCCCAATTACTTATTCACTCTTCATTTTCATTCTTTTAATTACCCCAAAACTCTCCCACATAAAGAAATTCAACAAGACACTGCCAAAAAGAGAAAATCCCCAGCATTTAGAAAAATCCCCTTAAGCTGCCACACAATTCCTAGTCACTTTCCATTCTCGAGTCAAGTTCACCTCGGCTATCTAAAATAAAAAGCTACCTTGCTTCTTTTTAAACAGTTTTTTTTATTACTCCATTCTGTCATTGTATGTCCTTTCTATTTTCAGGCCCTGCTTTATAAGACATAAGTTTGTGACCGCTCCTTTTTCATAATTAACCTCACATATACATAACTACCTGTGTTGTTTTTTTTTTACTCTGAACATAACTTCTCATTTTGCTTCATCTCTAGAGTATTCCATGTTGTGCCCAAAACTTCATGAACAAATAAATGGACTGGGAAGCACAGAGTCTCAGCAGGGTGTACAGCCTTGCGTAGATACTCTATGAGCATGAATAACACAAAGCCAAGGGGAACCTCCCAAAGAGGCCTAAAGGAAAACAATGCCAAGAAATGCCAGGCTCACCATACACAATTTCTTGCTTTTCTGGCTGCAGAATCTTTGTCTTGCACACCACAGCTGAGTTCTAAAATTCCAAGCCCACCTAGAACTCTAGATCAGACTTGCACCCCTGTCACCACTGACTCACAGGTCACAGGTGGTGAGGCAGAAAAGCATCATTTCCTTCCCAGCATGGCAGCCCAGAGACCTAAGGAAAAGACACACATTGTCACAACTTGCCACCCAAAACTGAGGTGATGCCTAGCAACACGGGAAAAATTATGTGAACAAAACACAGGAGAAAACCTACCTATTAATTTTGAGGCAAACACGAAGTTGCAAAGAAACCCTTATTTTAAACAATCCAAGGGGTTTTGAGAAATTGAGGATCCATGTGGTTTGAAAAAGCTACATACTACAAGGCTTGAATTATCCTAGACAAATGAGACTACATGTCACAGGCAGTGCAAAACCCACTGACTGGGTAATGGCAGCTCACAGGTGTACAGAAAATCTGCATCTGATCAAAGGTAAAAATAAAGGCAAATTTAGAGCAGAACTGTGAGGGTTTTGGGAGTACTTTCACATGGATGCCATCCATCAAATCCCCTACTATGCATGAACATGATATCAGACTCAGGCAAAATGTAACATTTTTTCACCATTGAGCCACTTGGCTTTGTTTGGCATGTGATTGTGTGTGATTTCTTTCCCCCCCTTGAAATTTCAGCTGCTATTCAGTCATACATCTTTCAGACCCTTTAATTATAACACCATATTCCATAAAGTGAAGTATCAACATTTTAGAGATTAACAGCACAAATAATACATGTTTTCAAATGGCATATGATGTTTGGTGAATAAAAAATGAGAAACTATCAGTGTTTTTGGGTCCTACTGTAGAATAGTAACTGGTGCATTTACTCTAAAAATGTTGCTGCTACATCTCGGTGCATTTTTATACTCATTTGTATTCCTAGAATACGTGATATGATCACTTCAAAACTGTGAAGAGCTCAGGAGAAGTTGAGTGAAACATTAGGTGCGACAAACGAGAAAAAACTCATCCCGGCCTTCAGCTGCAGTACTCAAACTGTTCATAAAAAGCTTTGCATCCTTTTTTTTTTTTCATATGTATATATACTTTTCTCCTGAGGACTTCAACATTAATGAAAAAAAGCCTAACTGAAAAAATTAATTTGTTTCAACAAAACAATCAAAACCATTCCAAAAATGGAAGTAACCAGAAAGATACTTTCCACTGAAATAAAACACTGATACAAAAGATGTAGCAGAGCTTGCAAACTATAGCAGCATATTTGTAAACCAAACACAAATCTGAATTCTTGTCAAATCTCATATTTGCTGGTAGAATGGACAAGCTTTTTCATCTGATACCTGTACTATCAATTGATCTGCTTTAGAGCGGTGCATATTGAACAAATAATAAGATCCGAAAAAAACACAGAGCCCCTCTAACAAACCAAGTGGATTTCTGATGTCCTTGTTGATACTTTCATAAGAATTATGAGAAGTAATGAAGACTCACAATCAGAGACAAAGACAAAAGATGTGGTTGGAAGGTAATAGTTGCCCCTCCTCCCTTCCTGCTGGACATACAGGAAACATTAACTAGCCAGACATGTGAACCCATCACATTTCTATCACTGAATTAAAAAGTCGTTTTCTTCTGAGAAACATCCCAGTGAATTTATTGCTCTGTACCAGATGCTGGCCAGCTCTCCTGCACTGCCACAGCCACACAGCCAAAGCTTCAGGAAGAAGATCCAGTAGAATCAGGAATACAATGCAAGGTGTAGAAGGGATGATCAGGGCATAACTCCAAGCCCTTGATGTATCTTGTTGGATATTCCACTGCTTTTAACAAAAGTAAAAGCAGTACTGGATGAACAATTTGTCCCAATTCACTCTAGGGCCATGGAAAGGTGGAGAGCATTTGTGCCACTGATGACACAGGCACATCATCCATGATGCATCACTTCTCAATTTGCTTCAGAAAAAAAAGATGTTCTCATGATTAAGTCATGCCTAGTGTTATTAGCAAAAGATGCCTAAAGAGCTTACAGGTGCAGAAGCATACTCTGGGCAGAATGCATTATTGGCTTCAGTGTCTCAGAGAAAGAGCCCACCAAATCAAACAAAGCTGATTTCAGAAAGGTAAACACTTAATGTTTAATGATTACAGAGCATGTTATAAGACACCACCAGTTTTACTCAGGATGGGCCTTAAGCAACAGCTTTATGAATTTTCATAGAGCAAACCAGATCCTATCAATGCAGTAAGCAAATTCTGATGGCAAAACTCACCAAGCATAAAATTGCTTTCAGCTCTATTTTCTGGAGGCAGAGTGGACTAACCTGTGTTGGAATCCAGATTCTTCCTACACCCTCTGACAAGTTTCTTAAGGCTCACACAATGACACCTGCTTCTCTCTCTGAACTATGCTGTAATTTCCATTCTACATCTAGAGCTGGATTTGGTGGTTTCAAGATCAAGTCCAAAAAAAGGGACACTAAAATTAAAAATTCTCCACAGGTGAAATGCAAGGGTTGCTGCCTGAATTACAGCAAACCACCATTCTTCAGCTTCTTGTACTGGTTCAACTAAAGGAAAGCTTTATTCGAAGGTTGCTGGCTGAAACATCTGTAAGAGTTCATAATTCCTTTATATTTTAGTCCACACCACCTGCCATAAGACTCATACTGATAAATAACATCAGACAGAAAATGGAAATACAACAAAGGAGGCAGACAAGATTGTTGTTCTAAATTCCTGTGGAGAACTGGTTGTGAGCTTAGACTGACCTTCAGTCAGTCTGACCTGATATTTCCTAATCAAAATTATAGTATGAATGACAGGGCTGATTTTCACTCTGCTGATAACTGTAGCTGTTGCTGGGAGATTCTCCAGGACTGTCCTGTGTGCCAGATACACTGGATCTGCTGCACCTGAGCATCCCTTCTGAATGCCTCAACTGGATTTTCAGACCTTTGAGTCTTTTTTACTATTAAAACCATGTGAGACCACACACATTATTCAGTAGGTGAATATGATCTTGTTTACTGTCTTCTGCTCCAAGAGTCTTCCACCACAGGACAGAATAAAAAACACACAAAAAGCAACAACAGGATGTCCAGGATGGACAAGGACAGCACAGCCTTGATTGTGCTCAAATGAAGCTTTATGATACAGGACAGGAAATGGAAAGGCTCCATTTCAAGCATAATGAAAAGCTGCATAAATTGGCTGTTTGCCATAAAATTACTCATTTCTGTCTCTGTAACTATTTATCAACTATTTATCTATAAATAATATCAATGCCATTTATGGGGTTATTTTTCTACTTAACCCATTCACCTACCCCAGCTGACCTGCGCAGAAACTTCTGCAGTGACCCCAGCTTCTTTGCCTTTTCTTCTCAGCCCCCATCAAACTGCAATACAGGAAAATAACTGTTACTCAACTTACAGGTGCAGCCAGAGATCCAGTTACTCTGAGGTCTTCCATGATAGCTTTGCTCAATCTATTTCACTCCAGGTGTGAAGAAGAATAGTTTGCATTCCCTTTCTTTTTCTTTTTCTATATTGAAGGAAATGAAGGCACATCCATTCCAATTATTAGTACTATCTAAAACTTTTCCAATAACAAGGCATATGGGCAGCTAAACACGCACAAACGAATCAACTTTTACTGCTGCCTGATATAAAGTGTCACACTTATCGTGTTCCCTGATCAGCCGAGCTTATTAGTTCACTGCATATGACAGTCACAAATTTGCATCTATTATACACTGTCTGGAGATTTAAAAGCTTCCTGTTATGCAGAGATTATCCATCAATGGAGGCAATTCATGAAGGAGATAAAAGAATATATTAGTTCAGTGCTAGCTTTGCTAGGAAGGCCTTGTTGGATTTATCATCTTAATCTGTTACATTGACTGAAACCATTGCAGCTGTCTTTATCCAGCTGTCTCAGAAGTGATTGGCAATGTATTAATAATAATTTTACTAAACATTCTTCTGAATCCTTAAGAGCATAGGTTAAATGTAGCTTCTTTTTCTTTGCTTTAACAGTTTTTTAGTATGTGCTAGTAAAATAAAAAAGGTACCTGAGCAGGTGTGAAGTAACTTTGGGTGGTGCAGTGCCTGGAAATCAAATAAACTGCTTCATCCTGCCCATTAGGGAGGGAGGGAGCAAAGGTGGCAGTACAGGGCAGTCTCTGGCCTTTCTGCAGATCATGGGAAGCCAAGACACTTTACCTTGCTTATTGACCTTTTGAAGAGAAAAATTAGGTCTTAATTCTTTATTTACACCTCAGAGAAATGGAAAAAAGGTGAAAAATTGTTTTAGTAGGCTTGGCTAGAACTTCTTGGTCTCCATCTCCTCCCCCTGAAACAAGAGCCTACATCACATCTCTGTTCTTCCACTGCAGTTAGTGGCTCCCACTGCCTACAGTTTTGGTGAAGCAAGCTGTCCTCTCAAGTACGAATTTTTACATCTTAATGCACAGACATGAAGTCTGTCCCCAGAAATAAATTACAGATATTCTTTATCTAGAGGAAGCAACAACTGGAAACTGCAGCAAAATATTTTGTCTTGCAAGCATCAGGACTAACCCACAAGGGGTTCTATACTATTATTTTATTTTCTTGACAGTCTCCTCCTCATTATTACCTTCAGCCAGGAGAGTGAGGGGAGGGTAGAGAAGAAAAAGGCTGATACTTATTCCAGCCATGAATCAGCAAACAGAAGATAGTACATGTGCATTCAGGCTGGCATCTTCCCTAAAGAGAATAATTGCGACAAGCTTGCTTGGCTTTCTGCCACTTCTTAGTCCTGCATAAGAGTCTCTGCATGGCATTTCCGTTTGCCATCCTGCCCCTCCAAACCAGTGTCGATAGTTAGTGTCATTGTGCTCTCTAACAAGCTGGAAAGAGAGAATTAGCAGGCCTTTAATTTCTAGTCAGGTCAGCTAATCCTCAAAGCCGTCAGGCAAATTGCAGAGATAATGTCACACAGAAGTCACATCAGGCAGAGGGGTGAGTCCAGCAGCAGCAGCTGCACAAATCCGGAGTGTGAGGCAGGAGCGGGGAAAGGGAGAGCTGGATTAACAAAGCTGGTGGGTGTATAAGCAACCCTTCCTTAGGTCTATAGCAATGAAAGGCACAGCTGAAGAATTAAACTCATTCTCTTGATCTGCTCAGAAAGAATTGGACTACAGACGAAAAGCTTAAAAAATTAGATGGTAACTGACAATGCAATTCGCAGTTGTATGTGCAAGGACTATAAAATCACTGTTACATTTCTACATTTCCTTTTCATAATTCAAAGCAGTTATGCCCAATCTGATCAACGTTTGAATAAAATAACATATAGATTGCAAAGATCAACATGCTTAAGGTGATGTCTTTCATAATATGTTAGAGCATCTAGTGACATTTATTCAGGCCCTTGTAACATTGGTGCTGCTGCTGAATAAACACCTGCTTGGGCTAACCACTGCAACTCCCTTGCTTGTTCCAATTTCACAAATACTCATCATCACTGAACTAAATCAAATCCTGTAGCAATCACAGAGCACTTCTCTATGGCAGCCAGTAAGGGGCAAGATTTATGGCAAAAGCATTGAAATACATGGTTGTATAATTCGTGTTTTATTGTATATGTTGTAGCCGTAGAACCAGCTAGGCGACCTGGTTCGGGAACAACACGGCGCCTACCTCGAGCCTGCTCGGACCACTGCTCTCAGACACCAATGTGGTGGATGGCAAATGGCCTTTATTAAGGGGTGATACAGCTTTTTGTATTTTCCAGCTCGGCGCGTCATTTCCGCCTGCGTATGTCATTGCCATCTGCAGCTGGCACCATAACTATAACTGGCATAACCATAATCATGAACAGGGGGGTGGGAGGAAGGACCCTGCCTCCTCCTACGGCGTGCCATCTTCCAATCGGTCACTCCAACTTTTTGCCCTCCCCCAACAATATGTATATAAGCAGTAAGGAAAAATAAAAACTGGTTACAAGTATCAAACACACGTGCATAGCAAGAAGTTGCAACACAACAGCCAGGAGCCAGAGGAGCAAAGTAATTTGCAAAACAGAATGGCACCAAAGAGAACAAGACCCACCCAAAGAAGATTAGCGTATTGACACTTGGTGATTTTCACCTGACACAGAACTGATCTGATTCTCCAGACTATGCATTTCAATAACCAGTTCCTGTAAAGCCACTCAAACCTTTCCTACCTTCTCAGAAATCAAGTTAACAAACCTACAGTAAATACGAATATGCAACAAACCCTAAGAAAAAGAACTGTACAGCCTTAGGCTGCAGAAACTGCATAAAAACCCACTCCTCCAAAGAACAAAGTGAACTTGGGGGAATCAGTGCAACAGAAGCTGATTCAGAGTTCACCCAGTGTCGACCCCGGGCTTGACACTGACAGTGATTGTAATTGTTGCCATAACTAAATTTTGCAAATTTTTTAATAAAATTATTATTGATAAATTTGGCTCTATTTCATTTATAACAGCGTGGATTCTCCATAATGGATTTTTGATAAGCAGTAACAAAAAGTAAAACAGCAGAAACATCTATTTAAGTCTCAGTGACTTGAGTCTCCAAGACTGTGTCAAGTGAAAGAAACTGAGAAAGCAGCAGCAACTTTGTTGTGCTAAGCAGTGCTTTCATGCTTTTCAAGACATCCTTTTGCCAGCTATGTCTGTCATTCATAAACGCAGAGCCATGCAACTGGTGGAGAAAATGTTACCTGCATTGCACAGATATAGCTGAGTGGCCCAGCAAATAGTGCAACAAAAGGTCACTACTGCTTATAATCCTGGTGCAACAACTGGGCTGTGCAGCTCAAGCTTGAGCACAACCAACCTTGAGCACAAGGGACTTAAGAGTCACAAAAAATTACTGTAATTTTTCTGGTAAATATCTTCAAAAACCCACAAACCAAGCAGGATGAACAAGGCCTGCTATATACTACCATTTTTAATGAAAACTATAAGAGATGCTTGTCATAGCAGAGCTGGACTGTAGCTGGGCAATTAAATTTGGCCATAAATAAAAAACCCAATTTGGATCTCCTAGTTTGATAAGTAAGTCCCTGGGTGAGTAATGATAGGATAGATTTGAACTCCAACAGGGCACACAGCCAATCCCATCCAGTCCTGAATGCAAACATATTACAGCTCAGGGAGTTGGGTGGTGCTGAAGCCCTGACCAACCAGTTGTCCAGGCACAGGAATTTTGAACCCCCTATAAAAGTGTGTTCTGAACAGAAAACCAGGCTGTTTGTCTCATCATCTCAGTGACTCAGGTTGTGAGTCTGTCTCCAGCCCAGACCACACTTAACCAGGTGTGGTGTGAAGAAATTAATTCTCTCTAATTTAGTGACTGGGAAGCTGAAACCAAAAAAAACCAAAAAGACAACTACTTTGTGGCTTCCACCCAGGTCCAAACAGCAGCCAGTGGCATGGTGTCTAACACCTCTGCTCCACCAGTTTATTCCTCACATTGCACTGCCCCTTGAGACTAAGCAACTAAGTATTTATAAGAACAGAAGTATTAAGGAGAACATTAAAGCAAGGGAAAAAAAGAAAAGTAAATAAATGAAATCTTTTGCAAATTAGAAACAAACCACCCTTGCTGTTAAATAGTCTGTAACCAAGGGTACTGTGCCATTCTCTCAGGTCTTTTTCACCCAAACTATTTATTTCCAGAGGCTATACAGGTTTACAGATTTAATTCAGTCTGTGGAGGTAACAAAAGATAAGCCATTCATTGGGACCATTTTCTTTCTCTGTTCATGAGACTTGATTCACGTTCTGCCCTGGAGAGGAGGCACACCAATTTCTATTGATAGCAAAAATACAGAGAGATGCAAGTTCCAATTTAATTGTGACTATTTAAATCACTGCAAAATAAACTGTTTTCCCAAGGGCTTCATGAAAGAAAATGGAAGTTAAAGCTATTTTTTATTCAAGTAAACAAACTGGAAGAGTAGACAATCTTGTTAATGAAACACACTGAAAATAGCTGGAAGAATAATGCCAAGAGTTACAAACAAGACATGCTGTAGAATGTGGAGCAGCAGCTGATTACCCGTCTTTATTTTCTAATGGTAATTTGTGATTTCTTAAAGGAGATGCACATGGCATTTCTTCAAACTAAGCACAGGCTCTGTTTGCTAAAGACATGGGGCATCCTTCTTATCTCAGATGTGTTGCAGCACCAGAACGTGCCCTTTCTTAAGGCTGTGTTCTCAAATCACTACTGCATTTCAACACCACTAGGCTCATTCTCTGAAGTCTTTTAGAACATCACAGAAAGGAGTATTTGTTAACATTTCAGCCATTACCTTTTAATAAAAAGGAATGCATAATACCAAGAGTATATTTGCCAAGGAAGCTGACTGATATATTTGAATATTTGCACAGCTTTTGCAGCAAATCTCCTTTACTGTTTCTTCTGCATTTTCAGATCAGAGGGAAAAACCCCAAGTATTTCAGTGGCATGCAAATGGAGTAAATAATATTAGCACCAAGGAAGTGGGGAGGAAGAAAAAAGCCTACAAACATATGCAGGAAGAACAGAAGTGAACTTTCTAACTAAGAGAATTTCATGCAATCATGGACCTTATTGCAACAGAGTTGGAACAAAGCAACACAATATAAGAAGTTGTCATGCAACTAAATTAAACATCAGCAAAAAAGTAATGGCATAACACACCTCCCTGGTGAAGAGTGAGCAGAACACTCAGATTTACAGAATGAGGTGCACTTGAATCCATGTCTGCACGAGTCATCTTACTGCTCACATTACCAATTATCTCAAGCAATACATTTTTTCTACCCCAAAATGAGCTTTTGCATTTATGTTGGAAATGTCACTGTGCATCCTAATAACTACATCAAACAGAAGCAGCACATGTATACCTGTGGCTCACTATTCCTCCCAGGGCACATTTCTTTGTTCAACACAGGCATTAAGCCGCCTCACTGAGGTCCTCCAGAATGATTGAACTACTGCTATCCAAATTCAAATGGCATGGAGCTTTGCATCAGAGCAAAAGTCACATAAATGGAAAGAATTTCAGCTTGGAAAAAATCCCAGAGAAAATTAAATTTGGAGTTAAGCTGGGTCTAAACAAACCAAGGAATGAAACATGTTCAAGTCTCAAATTTCTTTCTCCCCATGCCCCACTAGGCATGCATACCCCTCACCTCACCCAAATATTTGTGACAAGGAAGAGCATGAAGGCTGAAAAGCTTTAAGTATCTCTTCTTCCCAGATTGCAATTGTTTTTTCATTTGGAAGTGTCAAATCACCCATTTCCAACTAATTTCAGGAAAAGCCACAGAAACAGAATCAGAGGGAAACTGCTTTGTACTGCCTTGCTCCCAGAAAGAAGCAATCAGCCCTCCTGGGCAAGCCTGGCTGGGAAAGAGCTGAAATTACATTATTGGGCTGTCACCTCCTCCAGACCCTTTCCTAGGAAGCACAAGCATGCAGCTCTGCTTGTGACACTGTTCTTGCCATCTCCATGCAGGAATGACAGAGACAAGTAAAGGTTCTTAGGGATACAGAATGCTTTCTCTTGTATTCCTGCACTTAGATCCAAACCTTGATCCCCAAAGTTTCATGCAGATAAGCACAGAAGTCAGCAGTTCAAATCATTTTCATAGGTAGACATCAGAACAGAAGTGAAAATACCAAAGTCATGGCAGAATAGAGCTGAAAGATGGGAGACAGAAGAACTGCATGCCTTGGAGCATTCAGATATAGACATACCAGAATTTTACATATTGTCAGGTATTTGAGGAAGCAAAACATGTCAAAGCACATAATATCACATTCTATCTAGCAGAATACTTTTTTCTACTGGCAGAAATATGCATTTTCCAACTCCTTGAATTGTATGTGCAGCAGCTGATTAAATGTCTAACTAAACTTTTACTTCAGGCAGATGAAAAATGCTCTAAAATTCATCCATCAAAGACATGCAGTGAAGGACAGCAAGTGCAGTAAGGGGTATCTACATTTGCACCCAGCAGTGTCTCACCTGATGGGAAAAGGCATTGCAGGTTTTTTAACAGTGACAGCATTTGGGCATCAGGTAGGGACCTGGTTCTCCAGCAATGGGACCCCAGGTCCATTGGTACCCAGGCTTCTGGGCAAGACACACACACCTCAAGTACTGCTGGGGCACCATTTTTTCAGTCTCCAGACAATTCCTCAGTTTTACCTGGTAACACAGTGCAGCTGAAGGCCTGCAGGTACTGCAAGAATAAAGTCTGTGACATATTGTGGAAGAGACCATGACAGATAAGAAACCATTACCCTTCTTAAAGGCAGGGCTTAAAAAAATCAAGTCCCTCTTGAAGCACTTTCTCCACTAGGTAGACCCTCCTACCTTCAGGGTTCTAGCAAAACTTTTCACAAGAAACAAAGCACCACAATGCAGATGTGGAAAACAAATGGATCTGCCATTTAACTTACCTTGTTAGTGACCCAGGAAGCTCATTACAAATTCTGAAGGCTTTCCTTTTGTCTCCAAGCAGATGCCTTACAAACACAGCCACAAGTAAACTTGCAGATAAAATCAGGTACTGCAACCACATGCCTGAGGTTTTGGTGCCAGATTTAAGATCCTGCACTTTTTTCCACATTGCTTGTGCAATACTCAGAAAAAAAGACCAGACCAGCATGGATTTTGTCACAGAAAGTTTTCATTCACCATGAACTGGTCATGCTCCAAGAGCTCATAAGAAGTCACAAATAGAAGGACACCTAACTTGGTGACACATTTCACACAGAAGCAAGCTGGATACACCATCTCAGTTCTGTGCTGAGCCACAGCAGAAGTCTTTATGCTGGAAAACAAAATAAAGACATGAGTCAATCAACCATAAACTTCAACCATCTTCAGGGTTAAGTGACATCTAAGCAGACTATCAGGATCATAAGCTTGGATGGGTCACCCAACTCCTCACTAAACACCTATTCTCAACTTGGGCTCTGGTCTCAATTCTCTGTCTGTGAAAGATGGTGTACAGAATTTGCTGTGGGAATGAGGGTAAAATATTGAAAGAACATCAGTCATAAGTACCTGTGAAATCCTGAACAATAATTTGAAAATTAGTGCAGGAAAAGGTTGAGTTAGCTTAGATATAGAGCATCCTGCTGGTAAAAATTATTTGTTTTACAGTACTAAAATCTCTCTGTGCAGCAGCATATGAATTTTAAGACTAATTATTTTTAATGACTGTTGGCTTCCAGATGTAATACAACTATTACTACTCTGATTACCCATTATTACTGTAACAGTATTCAAAAATCCAGCATTCAAAAGCCACAAAACACTTATCAAGCAAACATTCTTTTCTCCCTGGGCAGTGGCTTTCATTATTTTGCCCTTCATGAAATCACTTACTGCCACAACCTCATTCTTCACAGGTATCTTCTGCAGAAAGGAAAAACAAACAAACAAACAAACAAACACCTAATCAGGATTAAAATTTCTTGTTCTGAGTTTCAACCATAAGGATCACTCTGTTACTGCCCATATCAACTTGCCCTACCTGGCCTTCCAGGCTGTGCTCCTGGCATTATTCTGCCTATGCCATACCTGAGTCAACAGAAGGGAAAGTAAAGCAGGCTCTGAGGCACTGATGGAAGAGAAACCTCCTGCCAATGGAGCAAAAGCTGCTGCTGGAAACGATCTCAGTGAGCAGCTTGTGAGCTGTGCACAGCAGAGGCATAGGTGCTCTCCATCAACAGCAGGACACAAGGCAGCATGAGATGCTCTGCTAGGACTGGGGCACTTAAATCCTGTTTTTATCATAGGATTAGATACTGCAACCACTGTGGGCCAGCTGCTTTTTATCAAGAAAAAAAGAGGCAGCACAGCACTCCTCTAGGAATACACTTAGCATGACAAACTCATTTATTCCCAGCAGTTGTTTACCACTCTGTACCTTTCCTACAGCAAGTGAGAAAACAGGCAGGATTTGAATGTGCAAATGGCTTAAGTGTTATAGTGGAAAAGGGGGCTGGGGTCTGGATTCACTCCCCAGATATACTGCAAGGATTTTCATTTCTTGCCTACACCTCTGCAGTAAGAGATACCAATGTACAGTGTGATACTCTGCTAATGCCAGGGTTAATTTAAACCTCATATGTGTGAGACTTCAGAGTGGGAAGAGCTACTGAGCATCGTTGTCCAATGTTATCAATTTCATTGCTTTTCACCAAGGAAGCTTCCAGTCATCCTCCTTCCTGGTCCAACCAACCTACTGGAGCCGGTGCTCAGCACTGCTGAAGTCCCCAGAGCTATGAGCACACAGTCAGGGTTATGGCATGATAGGAGCCAGACTAAAAGCACCAGTGTCCCTTGGCCAGGTCTTGCCTCTTAACTCTCTGCAAGGCTTTCCCATCAACACTCACCTATTCTGAGGAAAGGAAATCTGGCCACAAGAAGAAAAAAATAATAAAACAACTCAAAACTAGGTGGCTCAGCCACGTCAATTGTTGGCTCCAAGACTGTCACTGGATGCAATCCTGAAAGGCAGATAGGGTGAAACAGTCCCTGTCCCCAGGCACAGGGGACAGATAAATCACACACCTGAAATGGAAGTAGCAGAAACCCACTGGTAAAAAATAGTATTTATATTTAAGAACAGGAATTGGTGAATTTATTTTCATTCATTTAAACCCAGCAAAATTGGTGGTCCTGATTTTCAACACTGTGTGTCCGTGAGGCCCTTCTATCTCCCTACCTTTGGCTGGAAATCCAAGTCCATGTTCAGTCTGCTGAGACTGCAGCAGCCCTGAGGCAGTGGGTGCTTGATACACCCAGAGCTCCCAAGTCCCTTCTTGACAACTTAGGCACGACTTCATTTTTTCATTTCTTTTGTACAATGAGTTAATGTAAATCTGCAATTTAGCTTCTAAATCAAGTGCCTGTCTAGTGTCAGCCTGGAACAAGGAGCACCATTAGTCAAGGTGTGACTGGAATGTGCTCTGATCTGCTGGCCTTGCCTCTGACCCAGCAAAGCACATTCCAGTATTTCCTGCCACTGCAGCCCCACAGCTGTGTGGGAACCCTCACCATAGAGTGTATTGACTATAATTTTGAGTAAATTTGGGTTGGTTATGCAGAATGTCTGTATTTACAAGAAGAGAAACTGCTCAGGAAGCTGATCAGCCCCCATGAGAGCAGCTCAGCTGGGGCCAATGCTCTGGAGGGAGCCCACAAATAGGGACACAATTCTCAGACTGCAGCCTGAGAAATGGCCTGACACTTGTTCCTCCAATGGCTACAGAGCCCCTTGAGTGCATTTTCATCTCAAGGAATCATCTTCTCCCCTGACACACCCTTTGAGCAGTACCTGAAACCTCAGGGAGGAAAAAAGGATAACAGCTTCTGGGAAGTGCAGAGAAGTAATAAATTATAGTTGTACATATTTGATATGCATACATATATGCATATGGATAGATTTGTCATACACCTTTGAGTTGTTTTGAGACTATTCCCCTTAAAAATAACTCTACAAGGCACAGGAGTTTCACCAGTCTCCTTGCAAGAAATCACATGCTTTGGATATAGAGAAGGTGAATTTATAGAGTTGTTTTTATTTTCACCAAGTTTTTTCCATGTTTCATAAAGCAGAACATGGTGTAATTTATTGCTTGTCTGGCATCTTTCACACCAAAAAGATTACAAAAATGTTTCACTGCCAATTACAGTTAACCAGCCTCACTGAAAGGCAGCAGAGCTAACACTGAATTCACACAAACTCAAGTTCATGGACAGATGAAAGATCTCAAAGCTCAATTACTTTTCATGGACAAAATCCTAAACATCTTTCTCTTAACCATATCCTTCTCAGGAGGAAGGATCTGAAAGCTGAAAAGTTCAGCAAAGATGGCTTGAAAGGAAATCTCTGAGGCAGGTTGGCTCTACAAATACATGCAACAGAGCATTCCCAGGCATATCATGCAGGCAGGGAGGGAAAAAAATTCGAAATAATAAATTAAAAAAAAAAACAAAATAAAGCTCTCCTCAATATGGCAATGATGGAACAGAACACTGAGAATGTTAGAATCATAGGATAAGAAAGACTGGCTAGGGCAACACAGCAGGGAAATTTTTAAATGAGCAGGATCATTTTTACTTGACTTCGAAAAGAGAAGGTATTACTATTCTCAGCCTGGTGTGGAGATATTATTATTGCTTAACTTTTACATTAATCCTAAAAGCTAGTATTTGGACATTAAGAATATATTTCAGAAATGTATCAGTATGTCTATAGTGTGGCTGGCAGGGACTTGCAGCTTCTCTATTCCAAGCTTCAGGAAATAATGTCCTAGGTGACATATCTCTGTGGAAGCACAGAACATCCATCAGATTAAGGCAACTCACAATGGTCGTGTGCTGACTTCAAAATCCATGAGGTATTGATGGCACTGAGACCTTTTTCCCCTAAATAAAGGGTTATTCTTCTTCTTTAAGAAGATGGTTGAAGCCAGAAAATATATAATGTTTTGAAGTCTCAGCTTTAATTAGAGAGCTAAAGAAGCATATCTTCTATTGTTAAAAGGACAGACTGTATTGAATGTGTGACAATGAACCTGCTTCCAGGACAACCACCAGAGATGTTCCTGCAAGGAACTGTGGAGAAGGATGATAAAGAGCTCACTCTTTACAAACATTGCCATCTTTGAACTTTTGTCACTCATCTCCTACTGATTTTAGTAGTAAGCAGAAAACTTTTAAATGCAAATATTATTTCACATCGAGTTTTATCAAAGACAACATCCAATGTTAAATCCATAGTTAGTCAACACTTAAATACTTTAAATACTGAGGAAAGGATGTTCATGTAGAAACTTATGGGGCTATTATCTGAGAAGTAAAATATTACAACACATGAATGATAACAGGTCTTTGAGACAGGGCTGGTTTAGATCTCACAAGGACTACTCCTAAGAGTTAAAGCAGATACTTCTTTATTTAATAGAGTCCCCTGCAAAAATATGCCAGTCAAATACTGTGGCTTGCATTGAGAGATGCCCTTGTCTAGCATTATCAGAGAACAGAGTAAACAGCACAATTCAGTCTTCTTCCTTGGCTCACAGCAAACAGCAAGCAAACCCTAAAACAAGAGCAAACAATCCCAGCAAGCTGAGTAATTAGGTTTGCTCTGTAACACCTGCACATAAATAAAGACAGAGTGCAAGCTTCTATTTCTCTCTCCAGAAAAAAGACAACACAAGATCTGGCAAAGTCCATCCCTCGCGTCCTGATACGCAAGGATGAAATGACCCACACTGCAAGGAAATGTAAACAAGCAAAAAGAGATGTCAGAATTCTTAAATTTAATACAGCAGCCTAAGTTTTCTTGACTACAGATTTCAGACTAGATTTTCAATGGCTGATGTCTAAAAGAACAAATAACAATTTTGTCAATGCAATATCAAAGACTGTATCTGAAAAATAATGCAAAGAGGGTTTGGCTAAGGAAAAGCTTGAAAATGCAACCCCTGGGGGATCTGCTTTTTCATGAAATTTTAAAGATGTGCATAAAAATGCAGTTTAGGTTGTGTGCTTAAAAGAGTCAAGCTAGAGTAAAAAAAGCTTTCTTTGTACCCATTTGTTACTTGAAAAAATGAGCACTGGCAATCTAAATACTTAAAAATAAGACTAACCCAAACCTGGGCAAAATTCCTTATCTTTTCCCTCTTCCAAGGTGTTTGTGTGTTCTTCATCCCAACAGTCAACCTACATTAACTGAAGGTGCCCTGAATTTCAGAAAAATGTTATTTTCCTTGAGTGAAATACAGAATTGTACTTAAGGATTGAAGTCTTCAGAGCTGGGCACTTCAGGGCCAGCAGTCTTGGATGCACTGTTTCAGGCTGGAATTTGCTGCTGGAGAATGCAAGCTGGAGTTTGTAACAGCTGCTGGGACAATCTCTGGGCAGAGCTGGGTGTCCCAAGGTGCTACTGGGAGCCGACTGCAAACCAGTGTTACTCTTCCCAAAGGTGTCATTTCTTACTGTGCCAGAATTTCCCACCCCTGTCATCTCAGCAGTTTCCGTTCCCTGCAGGAACTGTTGTACTTTGGTAGTCCTTGGACCCAGAGTGATGGGTTGAGCAGAGGCTATCTCCAGCAGAGTAAAACTGGTGCCTAAACTGAATCCCAGTGACAAAACCACCATGAATCACTCTGCCTTGTGGACAAATAGCATCACTGTCTCAGTCCCAGCATCCTCAGTATTGCTTAATTCTCAAAATTTCACTATAATTCACATTATTCCATCTAATCTTGTAATTATTTATCACCAAAAAAACAAACAAACAAAAAAACCCCACAACAGTGAAGCTCCTCATATAAAACCAGAATATTTCAGTTATTCCCCTTTGCCAGTTAGTGCATCACATGCAGCCTTGCTTTGATTTCCCTGCCTCAAGGGTCATTCAATTTGCTGCAATGCTACACAAAAAATAAATCAGTAACTTTACAGAGCAACAAAAGGAGGAAATTTAATGAGTCAAAGACAATATTGCATTACCAAAACAAAAATTAAAGTAACTAAATTGTTCATTTAAAATAAGATTTGAAAGCTTTACAGAGCCCAAGAATACAAGACCTACATTAAATACAACAATTCTAACCACAGAAATACAAATGTTATTGGTAGAAAACATAACAAAGCTTTTTGAGAGAACACCACTGAATGAAAGCAAGAGAAGCAAAAACTGGATGAAAGGAAGAAAGGATGAGACAGATGAAAGAAAAGATGAGAGCTGGGTAGGAAAACAGGAAGGTCATTCCCTTATCTAGACTTGCTAACTTCAGTGTTTAGAAACAAAGGCAGCGACTGCCTTTTCTTCGAAAAATTGTCTCCAAGGACTCTGTAAGCCCATTTGGTGACACTTTTTAAAATAGTTTGAAGAAAAAGAAAGCTACATTCTTTAATGGCACTCAGCAGTAGTTCTGCAGCTAGGGATTTCTGTTCATACAATGGTGTAAAGTTTTTTCTGCTCTAGTTATTTCATTACAGCCACAGGATTTATTACATGGTAATTCCCTGAGCTCTTATAAATCTATTTGGGGATAAAAGGGGAGTTGTCTTACGATTCCAGTCTGGCAACAAATTTTCCATCTAAAATTTAATCTATTGTATATCACTTTTGTATAATCAGATCATTAAAATGCATTGCTAATATGTAAATCTGAGCTAACCTCATTACCATAATTATGCTCCATAATTATTGAATAAACAAGCATTTTAGAGTTTCTGAAGTCTGCTGAGAATGCTTTTCTAGTTTGGGAGTGGCTTTAATTATGTGCTTCCTAATCATTATTATAAACCTTTGTGGCAATCCTGCTATGTGATTGTTTTAAATGCTTCTCCTAATCTGACTGTCAAGGACCAAAGGTTCTTGTGTTGTGAGCACATCAGACAGATCCCTTAGTCACATCCTGACTGCTGGGCTCCACATGAATTAGCAGTATTATTTAATTTATACACAGGGCTTTGCTCACAAGCCTTCATGCATTTTCAGGAATTATAAGGCAATGAGTCAAATTTTGCTTTTCCCTCTGGAAGGAGAATTAGTAAGTGAACATCTTTGCATGTGACAAATTTATTTTAATGTAAAGTGTTCTGAAAAAACATGCTCAGCATAGGTTTTACACCTGCACTGTACAGATGTCCAATGAAACAGCTTTCAAATGTGCTGCCTACTGGGTATTTATTCTATTTTTATTTCCACACATTTTTTAGTGCTTTGGTGGGTTTTTTTTACAATATGTAAATGTTATACAATAAATGAGGCATAGGGTAAACATCAGATCCCCAGCCAATACAAGCAACTCCACTGAAGCTAATAAACTTTTGTCAATATATGGAAGATTCAGCCCATTACTTTTGGAAGCCACCATAAGCAGAACCCTGCTGACTTCTACAAGTCAGTTTCATCTTTAATGAGCAGCACATCATTCTAGGACTACCACTGCCAGAACATGATGCCACATCTTGATCTGAACAGAAAATAGATAATTATTGTCTTTGCAGGCCCCCAGAAAAAGAGATCCACAATCTGTGACAGATCTGACTTAGAACAAATGACTCATAAATTATCAATAAGGTCTTGGAAACATTTGAGTGTCCTTAACCCAGAGTGACATAAACAAAAACAACTATGATATTGACCTTTACTCCTTTTATAAGAGATTTTTGTGTAGACCTGATTGAAGTTTGTCCAACCATAGAAAGGTCAATAAGAGCAACTCATACAAATTTTCAGAGTGAAAATTTTTAAAAAAAATGTGTTTGATATATTCATTAGAAAAAACAAGTATAAAAAGTGTAGTAGGAGTACTAACAAACCTGCTAGAACAGAACAAACAACTGACTAACACCACCACTATAGTTCTCCACAGCTCAACAGAAAATATAAATCACATACAGTGGAAAAGGTCTTTCTATCCAAAAAAAGACCCTGTAACAAACAATCAAAAAATCTCAACCAAACAGGCCAAGAATCAGATTACTTTAGTGCTTTTTAGAGTACCAGGGCTCAACTGATTTTCTAATAGCAAACAGGAGAAAGAGACTGGAAATGCCCCACCCCTCAGAGGGTAGCTCTCTTTCTCCAGTTCTTTGTAATAACGTCTTTCAACAGCCTATCTACGTATTCTGTCTCTCAGGTGTGCCTCCCCAGAAAGTGAACTAGAAAGGAAGCTCAAATTAGATTCAGGCAGTGATGAACATTACCATTTTGGTGAGCTGAAGCTTGTCAAGCTCTCTTATCCTTTATGTGAACATCGCATTACCGGACCACAGGACAAAGATTTGATGTGAAATTACACTTCACTGTGCATTTATAGAGCAGACAGACTGTTTTATCTTAGATGGGGGAAGAAAGATCAGACCTTTATAGAAAAGAAAAAAGGATTATTCTCATTCACTGAGAATAACATCACCCTGTAGGCAAAGACCAGCACTTTTTTCTTCTATGTATGGATTTTGTGCCCTTCTGCACAACCTTTTTTTTAAGAGCATTGGAAAGAAAAGTGACAGCAGTAAATATCAGTGAAATAAATCATTCACTTTTAAGGAATTCAAGATATAGAACAAAAGGAAATTTAAGTGATACAAGAAATATATTCACAGAAATGTGTTAACCTGGAAATTAACCATCCTGGTTAGGAAAAAAGTCTCAAGCTAAATTTAAATACCATTTAAATTTAAATCCTGACTCCATCCTTTCCTTACACAAGAATTTCCAGTGCAAGGAAGGTGGTAGGAGAAAAGATTAGATCAGTGTTTTGTTCAGTAGAAAATCTCAGCAAAATGCAGGGCTTAGAGCCCTCACCAAGAGTGACACTGGCTAGTAACAATAAAGCTTTTCATTTCTGTAGTGCTTTTCAGCAGAGAATCTGGAATTACTTTCAAGTACCCATTTATTAAACTTCACTGTTGAAATTATATGTGTATGCACATTTTCTGGATTTAAAAAAAAAGGCACATAAAGATCTGGTACTAGATTCCTGGGTGGGTGGATAGGTGAAAGGCAAAAGAGCATAGTAGTTTCATGTTTTTCTGGCAAGAATGCTCTTTCTCCTATTCCTTTTTTCTGCAAACAGAATCTTAGCTCTCCACCTCCATTGTACCATGGCTTAAACAGTCTGGATTGGCACACTTTTTTTTTTAGTGAGGTGCCAATTTGGTTTTATTGTTCTGCAGGTAAGCCAAATTCACATCTGCCACCTCACACAGCCTGGGAACCTCAGAAGAGCACAGGATGCATTTCACAGTGAGACAGATTTCTAAAAGAAACAGAAAGCCCCATGACTCTTGAGATCCACTTGCTATCATTGTTCAGTCAGAGACTGGCAGTGATTTGTGGGGCAAGGAAGAGTAGAGAGAATGAGCAGGATTTACCCTCTGCTGGAAGCAGGGACCCAGATCCCTGCGAAACTGCCTCTTTGTAATGAGAAGCTTTTCTGGAACTGGAGTACTGAATATAAAAGAATAAAATAAGCCTTAACCCTATGTTATTTAGATGTTCATTTTAGCTGGAGTCATTGCAGACCCAGTTCCAATCCCTTCACATGATGAGGGAAGCAGCAAAGAGCAGCTCAGTGACAGCAGCCAGTGACCAGCAGAGGAAGGGAACCTCCTACAACTTCAACACAGAACATACAAGGATCCTCAGAAAAAGCACAAGGAACAAACCATCATTGCCTCAATGCATCATCTTAGCCACTAGATCAGTGTGGTTTAGGGTGAAATTTCACAGAAAATGTAAATTAGGGAGGTGGCAGGAATAGCTCCAGCAAGGAGCTAGTGGTCTGTGTGCTTATCACCTGCCTGGGTGTAGATGGAGGCAGAGGAGTGGGCCCAGCTGAAGAGCTTTCTCACATTGGAACACCAACTTGTTTGCTCCTCCTCTGCTCAGGGAGCTTATAGGATCTTGCTTATCTCTGGAATACCACCCTGTGTCACCATGGAGCCTGTGTGTATGACAGCTTTTGTCACAGATAACATATAGGCATGCAGGCAAACACTATCATCCCTTACATTTCATTTACTTAAAAGAAAATCAGGGCTGATTCATCAATAAAACAGATGCTTTCTTGAATTGCAAATCTTGGTATCACTAGGTGCAGACACACCCAGTCACTGAAACAAGATGGGCCATTCTTTCACCTTTCTTAGCCAATCTCTACTGCCAGAAGATGAAAAAGAGAGGTATCTGCATGAGCAAGGGCACTGTACAGGGCATAAAGCCATCAAAGCACCTCCCATCATCTGTCTCCTACAGTCTTCATTCACAACCAGCAGGACAGGGAAGACAGCAAAGAAACTTCATAATACTAACTCATAAGCTTCCTAACAACCCTTCTTTGACTTCAAGCAGCAGATTTCACAAACTCAATATATGCCATGAATCACTGGGATGAGAATCATGAGCTAGCCTTACCTTTTCTTCTGCCTTCATCTCAGGATGAAATGTGCTCTTTATATGGGATGTTTATTGACCTGACTCTAGGATGACACACACACAGGGACCTTCCCACTGACCTGGAGATTATTGCAAGATCATGTTCAGAGCACCAAATTCAAATCCTCTGTTTCACAGGCAATTTTTTTCAGCTGAGATCTCTCTTTTTTGGGAGCAAAAAATAAAAATTAAGGGACTGAAATAACCCTTCTGTCCCAGATGAAACCTTCTGTTTCATTTCTGAAATAACCTTCTGTCCCCACCTTCTTCCTTTGTGTATCTTCCAAGTTCGAAAGAGCTGTTATTTTACACTGCACATTTGTGACACTTGACTTCAAAAAAATTAACTACCAACCTCTTTTCCTGAAGCAGCACTAAAACAGTTCAGTACACTAAGCTAGTTTATGGTCTTTCATCATCAAGGACTGGTTCTTCTGCACACACACAGGGACAGAATCCATTTATTTTTTATGTATATTCTTTTATTTATCTCACTCCTACCAGCTGTATGATAATTTATTCTCTGTCACTCTTCTTAACTCATGAGTTCATTTAAAGTGCGATAGCAGAGAAAATACATTAACGGTTTCAGAGAATAAAACCTTTCTGAAAATGGAATCCAGCACTTTACTTTTTCAAATACAGAGTTTAAGCATTTGCACTTGGCTTAATTAATTAAATCCATACAGGATTGCTTAAATCATACAGGAGGGCACAATATATATGCTGATAGCTAATTATCATTAATTTAGGCAGGACAAAGCCAGAAAACACTCTAAGTATGAAAGATGTGTAGGGACTGGCTAAGGAATGAGCAAGAATCCCATAGTGACAGTAGCTTTGAGGTGTCTGGGATGTGGGTTCTCAAGCTAAGACTCCCCTGTAGCCAGAAGGAATGGACCCCCTCTTCCTTCCATTTACCCCTGCACACACATCACACGTGGTTCATTTAGTTCATTCATCTAGTTGAAGATTGAACCAGTTTGGGAAATGTTGGCTGAGCAGCGCTGGAAACAGTTGGAAGCCAGAGGAGGACTGGGGCCAGTTTGGGAAGAACCTGAGCAGCTCACATAACCACACTGTTAGAAAACATCAGATTGTTTTAAATAATAAGTTTCTAGGATCTCAGAAAAAAAAAAAAAACACCAAAACAAACTGGGAGCCTTTTTGCCATGCCTTTCCACTATGTGAGAGCAACAACCTCTTCTGTCTTTTTTCTCGGGAAGTGAGTTTGCAAAGGAACGATCCCCTTTAGCCCGTGAGGGATGCTGGCAGCGCCTTGTCCCCAGCAGCAGTTCCACAGCCCTGGCACTCTGAGGAGGATCAGCTGCTCCTGCCTCGGGAGATTAAAAACCCTGGGCTAACAGAGCGAAGGGCTGAGGTTTAGTTTGGGGTTTTTTTAATGAACAAATTTTTCTACTCCCCATTCTCCTTTTTCCTTGGCCTCTTCTGTGTAATTAAGAGCAGTTAGAAGAGAATTAGCCAGGACAAAGCCACCAGTTTCTTGGGTAAAACAGCCACTGGGCAGAATCACGTCCAGATCCTGGCGTGGAACGTCAGCTGTTCTCTGTGAATGGCCTTTCAGAAGAGGCAGCTCCGAGAAGAGCAGCGCAGAGATGGAGCAGTGCTCCTGGCAGCAGTCAGGGCTGGAGGGACCAGCTGATGGCAAACGCTGCCAAACTGAGAACACATCAGGTTTCCCCCAGAGACAAGGGCCCGGCTGCAAGGCAGCCTTCAGGACATGCAAATCAGCAAAGGAAAACAGCAACCTGGAGAAGTTAGGAAAAGACATACACCCACAATCCATTGTAACAATCATTATTATTGATTTTGCTGCTGCATTTAAGGGAGGCGTCTATTACAGGAAACAATGCTTAATGAAATTAGAAAGAAACGCATATGCTTTCCCATAAACATGCCAAAGACAATTGCCCATCACCATTCATTCATTACAACTCCCTGGGTTCAACCACAACCTGGAAATAACATTTCAATATTGTTGCTGCCCTTAAGCAAACATACATAAAATAAAATTTTAAAAAACTAAAAATTTTGAAAATCGTCCTTATTCCACTCCTGCTTAAAACAGAACAATTTTCACCAGGAGCACTGAATAGAAACATTCTCTTTCCATCAAGAAGAATTACTTGCACAGCTATATGCACTAGTCAATACCCCAGTGGAAAAATAGGAGCCCCACAATGTATAAAATATTATTTCAGTCTTTATGTTCACTTGTCATGGCCCTGCTCATAGACTTAATTTTTTAAAGCACTTCAAAATCAAATCCTTCTCAGTTTTTAAAATCATGGAACTACTAGTCAGTATCTTGTAGCTAGAAGTTTCTCCATGTATTTTAAAAAAGAGATGCAAATCAGAGAATTGAGTATACAGGGTATTTTTTTTGATCTGGAAAATAAATTTATATTATTTCCCTCATATTTCAAAAGTGTCTGAAAAAAGCATCTTGAAAACTTGAATTTTTGTTCTCTTGTTTTCAAATTAACATGAAACATGGGCACAAGTTGCTTCTTTCCAGGTAATATCAGTAGAACTCATTACTGGACTATGGACAGGATTTCTGAGCCTGAGAGAAGTTTTGGCCTGTCAGGGGCTCATCTGTTCCCAGGGAAAGGTTCCTGGGAACAGCTTTCTCTCCAGGATTTTATTGTAAAGAGATAATATTTCTCAAAACAATACTGAAGAGATGTCCTTGGTGTGTTTTCTCTGGTCCCACCAATGGGACCAAAGGGGGTGTTTCTTCTACCAATCAGGGTAACCTGGTTGGAAAAACTATATAAGGTTTTAGAAAACCTTGCAATAAAGGCTCTTCAGCCACACGGAAAACTAGTTGCCATGGTGTTCTGACTTGGACCTGTGCCCAATACTTCATGTCCTCAAGCAACACTGGACTCTTAAACCCGAAAGTTATCTGCCACAACCTCGACTCAGAAAGATGGTAAAGTGTACAACTTGAACTCTTTCACAAAGGCTTTTAGCAACAATACTCTCAAAGTTACTGCACCCTTTGTCCAAAACAGGGTTTTTTACTTCAGCCATTACACAGTTAAACAACATAGCTTCCCAGAGAAACACAAGTGAGCTTTTCCTGATTAGCTCTGTGTACCACGTAGAAGATCAAAATGTAAAACCATGTTATTTGATTTACTCTGAAATCAGGCTCTTGGGGCTTTTCAGGTTAAGGAGGTAATTTCTGTTTGCATGTAAAAGAAAATTGCTGCAGTTTAGTGTAATTCTTATTCTCCAAAATACAAAGTCACAAACATAGAGCTGGTACTATCATGAAAATCAGGCTGTAGTGCAGATCTATCAAGCACTACATTATACTCCATTTTAAGTAGCATTATGGCAAATCTCAAAGGAATTTTATAAAACATAATATGATTTTTAAAAAGAATTTTTTAGAGAAAGAGTATGTTTATATCAAATAGCACTATACTGTTTAAAAGTTACAAAGAGATCCCACAATCTATTCAATTCTACCAGTTCTCAGAACCACTTCCATAAAACCATTTTTGGATCCAGAGTCAGTCAAAAACTCTCAAGCACCAGGTTTAAACATATGACATGTATCACCCCAGTTTCCCAGAGCACTTCAGCCTGTGATAATTTAAGCATATTTAAGCCTCACTCAGGCTAATGCCAGTAAGAACTGTGAGGTCTTAGCAATGGATCCTACTTTCCTTTCAAAGCACTTTGACTATATTTCTGCTGACACAGCAATGCAGTCCCACTGCTCTTTCTCAAAAGACAGTGAAAAGCCTCAAAGGAGTTGGGTGGAAGACACTGGCACAGAGGTTGCTGTAGGTCCCAGTTCAGGCCTTGGCTAGAACTGCCAGAGAGGGTGGCTTTGTGCCAGGCTGGAGAAGAAATGGCTGTTCCCTGCTGCTGTCCAGCACTGTCTGAACCTCAGCTGCTGCATGAGTCATTTCCCCATCAAGATTCCCATATATAGTGCATCTCTCTGCATAGAAATTAAATGAGCCACAGCAATAGAAATTAATCAGAATTTAGGAGCAAATAATATAGCTTCTAACATTCAGAAGCTTTAATATTTTGGATTTTACTTCATCCCTGCACAAAAGCACTCTCTGTCTTGAATATCCTCATAGTGCAGAACTCTTTGTTTAAGCTGCCCCCAAAATCAGCAAGCAATCCAGGTTTCAGTTTCACCTGGTTTATAGCCCAGTGGTTGATCACAACTAAGCCTGCAAAAGTGGGCTGCTCCATACATGCCATTTCATAATTTAGGAAGTGGGAAGGTGGGAAGTGGAGCTATATACATCTATATTCCATCTCTGCACTGAAGCAGAGCAAGCTCAAAACGAGAATATCAGAAGACCCTATGCAAAATTCCCTTAATGTGTGCACTTCCACAAGCTTTAAATCATGACAGTCATGATGACATCTATGCCAATGAACATGCAGGGCTTTGTCATGCTGCTGACTTCCTTCTCTCCGCAGGTCTACTTATTTGTGTGCTTCTGTGAAGAACTCCAGCATTTGCTCCTGGATAGCAGGACACAGAGTGAAGAAAGCCGTTAGCAAATCAATCCTAAAGTGATTTATTTCCAAGTGGCAGATACCAAGCAGGCAGCTTATATTTATCATTTGGACAGGGCCTTAATAAAGATAGATTTGAAGTATAAGTCTTTCTAAGAAACAGCTTCAGCTGCCAAAGCTCCCCTCACTGTTTAATTAGACTCATATGCTCCAGCTGGGGTTTAATATTCATGATGTTTGCTTTCACTTATGAATATTACAACTAGTTCTCTAAAACTACAAGCTGTCCAGGTCAAATAGAATAAAACCCTCTTGAGATATCTATTGATTATCAGTGTTGGAAAAAAACTTACAAATCAAAATATTCTCCCTGAGATAGTAACCAACATATTTATTACCTCAATAAAGATATTTTAAAATATCTTGTTAAAATAACATGAGCAATACTGAATCCTGTAGAAGATTTAGAATAAATGACCGATCTAGGACAGTAAGAGCATTGCTTTAAAATAATTTCTTCTCCTCTTTAGAAACTGAACGCCGTAAAATTTGGGGGGGGGCAACCGGACAAGAAAGAAGCAGCATAGTTTCTTTTTGTCCATAAAAATACACTAAGCCTCCTTTTATCTATGCCTAGATAGCCATCCATCATATAAATCATCTATTATTTACTGCAGTTTGCAATATATTCTGTGCTGCGTGATACAGTTTCCCAGTTTCTTTGAGACTAACCTAGAGCCAACCCCATCTTCTCACACAGATGATATTTCTTTCAAGTCTGTGGGAGGACACAGGTTGCAGAAATGAGGTTGAGCTACTCAGAGAGGTTTGGAGACACATTGCATCAAAATGAATGAAAAGTAAACTTCCTGCATGCCTTGAAAATCTCATTTGCTCCTCTGAACTTAATTCAGCTACACAAATTCTCTCTATTCAGGGGCTCAGTAATAGTTTACTTATTCCCTTATGCAGAACTACCACAGCATAGTGTGCTCTGTAGCTATGTCTAGTTGCTTTATGAAATATAACCATAACAAAACTGAGGCTAATATTAAAAAAAAAAAAATCAACTATAAATAACTCTATACTACCAACTGACTGTTCAGAGCTCCTGTCCAACATATGTAATGTGAACCAGGCACTTTGCTCAAGCACTCTGCCATCAGCCAGGAATAACCTTTCAGAAGTCAAGGGAACCATGTGTAATGAACCCACTTCAAGTGCTAAGACAAACACTTCAAAAAAGACTAGGAGGGAATGTCTGATCTGTGATTTCTCAGACACACAAACCCACTATTCCACTAAAGTCAAAAATCTGCCTCAATATCTCTTCTCTCCTCTCAGCAAGGTAAGGTTAGAAGAGCCTCTCTAGGGATACAGCCTGCCAAAGCAAGGAGGCCAGTCCACTGGAAAGGTCACAAGGGCCACCCAGAAATGTCCTTTGCCCCAAGAGCCTTAAACACCTTTTAACACCCTGTGTTTCAAACCAGTGTTATGCAAATGAACAGCCCTTCTTCAAGGTGACTGTCTGGGGACCATCCAGCCCTGAGAAATACACGTTTTCCTAAACCTTTTAACGCATCTCTAAGTACGGCAAGCGTTAATGGCTCTGATCCATACTGTGTTGTAGCACATCTCTTCCCCTAACAGAGAGGTCAGAAGAGACCAAGGAAACCTCAGAGGAAAGCGTAAGGCTAAAACACACATCGTAACCCTCTCTTTGGAAAGGAGAGGCAAAGGAAAACACAAAGGATGAACTTCCCTGTAAGTTAAGAAAGAGAATCAAACAGTTCTCCATATTTCATATTGTCACAAAGCCCACACAGATGCACAAAAACACACTAAAATAAATTTGTAGATGACCTAGCCGGTGCTCTTACCTGTGTGTTGCTCAATAGTTTCCCTAAGGTTTCACAGCAGAAAAGGCTGCTGAAGTACAAAAGGACCTGCCTGAAGTTAGGGTGGAATTTGGCTAAAGACTTCCTCCTGATTCTCTATGTGAGGAATACAGCTGAAAGACTCTAACAAGATGGGTTATTTGTAATTTTGGATGATCAGATGCCACCTGATAGCTTTTTAGCTTTCCTTGATGGGTCTTTGTTAGACAAGTATGGGCAAACATAGGTTTGCTAACTTAAGCTAAACACCTCAGGTAGAAGATTAGTGAAAAAGAACTTTTACAAAATACTTTTTATTTTTCTTCTATTTTATAAAAAATAAATATATATTATTGGGGCAGCAGTGAAACTCTGTAGCATTTATCTCAATTTGGTAATTTTAGAAATTACCTTGCCCTCACTAGGAAGCGAGCGTGGAGTATCAGGGGTGAGAGATCAAGAACTGCAGTGCTTTATACAGATGCCAGCTTTAGCTAGGCATTGCAGAACAGTTCTCCATTACTAAGTCCGTATCTTGAAAATGGTAATGACCACCTGGCATACTCCATCAACACTTAGAAAATCGACAAAATGGGGCTGCACTTTACATTTAGACAGCACATCAGGAAGAGAGGGAACCATGTGCTAATGTAGGCAGACACATGGAAAAAGAAAGACATTAAGTAGTTTAGAGGGTATTATATAATAATTGTTGGCAAGTGTTGGCTTTTTAAGAGCAATGGCTTTAGAAATTGGGCAGCAACCCATCAGCCTGCAGGTGTTGAACAGAGAATAAATTGCTTATCTGTCCCTGCTGCTCAGTCTCAGGAGAGATGGTGCATTGTGTCATTCAACTTGCTGATCTCTTCAGACAGGCTTCTCCAATGACAGAATTTTAGTGTCAAAAGTGTTAGTTTACTAATAAGGAAACATGGCTCCTCTGAATTGATATTTCTATATGCTGAGCACATAGGAATACCCTTGGGATGTCTCAAGGAGAACCAGTTTCTAATTAATTCATCCACACATCTCCTTTTTTGGCTACATCTGTATACATCAGTACTGACATCAAATTCTCTGTTAACTTTATCAGAAGTATTTCCTTTCCCCAAATTTCCCAGGGGCTGTATCAATACCTCTGTCCCTAAATAAAAGTGGCAGGCGGATGTAAAGTGAGTATCAACTGACTCCCCTATTTGGCATATCTCCAGTGCAGCCAACAGTTCAAAGCGGTTATTAAAAAGTCAGAGATCATTCCAGTTGACAAGGCACCAACTCCAAGTGACACTCATCCAAAAGTGCTAATGGAAATGGAGACAGAAATTGGAAAATCTGTAGGAGACATTTTGACAAGCTCAGCTGAGTAAAGATCCCTGAAGGCAGACAAAGAACTAACATAAACCAGTGTTTTAAAATACCTAAAAACCAACAGGGAAACATACAGATACAGGCATTGACAGACCAGTTTTCAAGAGCATTTTGAAAATTATTTTCATGGTTCTGGACTATGAAAAGGGAAATATCTTCAATTTGATACCTGATACAAGCAGGTGGTGTGTTTTCAAGAAAAGGCAAGTTTTCCTTCCTTTACCGCCTCTATTCTCTATGCCTTTGCATGCCTTTGCCTTCCTAGTGGAAAAAAACCAAACACAACCCTGTTAAAGCAATCACATTTAATGAAAAGGGGCTGAAAAGGAATTCTGACAGCATCAGATGTCAAGAGTTGATGCCATTCCTTATATATTATTGTATTCAGAAAATCCTACAAAGTCTCAGCCAGAGAAAATTCCCTGACTTAAAATCAATACCCAAGTAAAGTCCTTTATCCTGCCAGTAATTGCTGTTTGCATGCAAAGCTGCTGCATACACCTTCACTGGGAGAAAAACTAATAAGAGTTTCCTTAGATCAGCAGAAAAACAGAACTCGGATGTCTGGTCTTAGCACTTCTGTGCCGGGGTGGATTGGAAGGAGGTGGTAATGGCCATATCTCATGAAACTCAGGTGAAACAGCTCTCAGTTTCTTCAGTGAGTGCAAATCTCCAGATTGCAACTGCCTGCATAAATTGTGTCAACCCACTGACCTGCAATTCCTGATGCGCTTCCCAGTATAAGTCATTCCTGGAAGGGGATGCCCAGCTGGCTTGCAGGGAGGGGGACACAGAATGAATAGACATGGACTGTCTGAGCTCTCAGCAGTAGGGGTCAGAATGGAAAATATCACAAATACTTATTTAAAGACAAATTCTTCTGACAAAACCTAAGCAGGTTGAAACAAAGATGTGAAAATTTTACTGCTTCTCTGACCCTTCCAGACTGCATGAATTTGGTAAAGTGGATTGGGAATGTATTTTACTCAATGATATATCACTGAGGTGATGTTGGTTTGAGGGTAGCAGTCTTTTCTGAAATCTGCAAAAATATCCCAGTTTCCAGTTCTTGGCTCTTGTATGTCTCAGCCTTTTCCTGTTAACATGCCTGTCTCATGCACTGAGCCCTGTGGCACACCTGTGGTGGTACACATGTGCACAGCACCCCCTGCAATAGACTAAACCCCATGTGCTAAAAACACTGTTTCAAAGCAGCATCCTGGTGATTCGCTGAAAACATCTGTTGCAAAGCTGCTACACGGTACTGTAGTTCTCTTTTTCCTCTGGCTCCCCCAGCAGAGAGCTTGTTGGTGGGGCACAAACCTGCTGAACTAGGCAAGTGGAATCCTGACAGAGGAGAGCAGCCATACACCTCACCAGTGGTGCAGCAAGATATGGGAAAGATGTGTTTTCAGCCCTACACTGAGTCCTTTGCATCCATCTTTCCTATTAGTTGCTTTGAAATGGAGAAACAGGAAAAGAAGTTGCCTAAAGAAGGTCAAGGGACATTTCTTCTGTGTTTGTTCTAGTAAAGTGACCAAATAATCGTTTGCCTGCATTTTCCAGGCAGATTCAGACTTTATCACTTGTGATTAGACAGAAGGTGAGCCATGTCATCCTGAAAGGATCCTGGCATGGAAAGGCCATTGCTCATCAAGGTCAACATGTGCAGAAGATCAACTGACTTTTCATCCACCTTACAGCTACATTCCTTTTTTGCAGGAACACCTGACATTAATTCCTCCCCCAACTCTACCATGGTCTTCCTTTGAAAATGACTGATTTTAGTTTAAAGGAGAGTACAAATAAAAAGCACTGAATTCTACACATCACATGTATTCCAAAACTTCATAGGATGTGTGCTCTCTGTGTTGAAATTGCAATCTATCCTTTATAACATTTTCACCTTACCAGGGAGTAGCTGGTATTTGATCACCTCTGTTTGAAAGATTTTACCTTTTGTTCTCTGGAGTTGCAGGGCTATTTTAAGCTGTATTTTCTAGCCAGCCTTTCCATAAATTCCTCAGAAACAGGTAATTTCCACCAGCACCTTTAATGCCAGCACTGTCTATTCCCCTCCTGAAATGCAGGGGAAGGGAATTTAGAAGCAAGTGAAAGTACCTGGATGAATGAAGAAAGAGCATATCCCAGTGTCAAAACCTGAATTAATTGGTGTGCCTGCATGCATGTTGTTTTATTACAGTCCTGACTATTAAAAACGGGCCAGTTTATCACCATGGAGGAATGAGACTTTGAGAATCTCATGATCTCTCAGTGAATCAAAATCACTCAATCCCTTATGCTAAATAATTGTGCTGATGTGCTCTGGAAATGCGAAGACAGTCTCTGCTCCTCACTCAGCCTGTTTGTCACCTTAAGTGGGCTGGTATGAAAAGTACGTCTAATTGAAAAGGCAATGAAGCAATGTCCAAGAAAAAGCCAGGGTGACACGGGAAAGAAATTAGGTCTGTGGTCATCTGCACTCCTACACTGACCACTGGCATTCAAGTTTGAGGCATATTGGGTGTATTTGGGGCTTCCTCCACTCTGTGGTAGAACTCAGCTGCATTCTGTGGCTTTAAGGTCTGATGCTTAAGTAGGCAACTTTTCTGTGCGTGGCACTTCAGCCACCAGAACACTCAAATTTATATTAAGGAATGTGAGACAACAAAGATGTCTCACATCTTTGTTGAATAGGAGGATGTCCTGGTTTGAAAGACAGGTATCTGGCAACGAAGGTGGGAACCTCCCTTGGAATGGAAAATATGACCCTTCTCTCGAGATTATCATAGCTTTGAAATTACAGGGCTTTCAGGAAAAGATATGGGGAAAGGAACAACACCTCTTTACTAGTATGTATATGTAAAACAAGGCAAACAAACAACCGTACCAGCAGCACCATGGGACAGAACACAAACCCAGTGACTTCAGCCTTCTCTCAGCTACGGCACCTTGCCCTTCGGTGCATGTCACAGCTGCAGCTGGTCTGAAGCTGCACAGATAAATTTAGCCATAACAGAAACCCAATTAGGCTAGCCTAGTTAATTATAGAAGTAAACAAGTCCCTGGGTGAGACAATGATAGGTTGAATTCAAACAGGGAATTCCTGCCAATCCCATTCAATCCTGGATGCAGACATCTGGTTGGCCAGTGAGCTGGGCAGTGTTAAAACCTCAACCAATCAGGTGTTCAAGTGTGGGAATTTTGAACCCCCGATAAAAGGGGGCCACCATTAATAAACTGTAATAAACTGGCTGTGCTGCCTGACCTTTGGTGTGCTCCGTTGGGTGCTCGTCTCCAAACTGCGACCCAAGGTAATAGGTGCAGTTCCGCTCCCAGCCGGCGGGGGCGCTGCCGGCTCCGGACAGGGCACGGGTGCTGATTCCCGCGCCTGCAGGGGGAGCTCTGGCGCAAGCTCGGCTGCGTCTCCCTCACGCGGTAATGGCAGGCCCAGCCAGCAGGAGAGAGAGAGAAAAGTGGCTTCCTTTGCAAACCCCAGGCTCAGCCACTCCTAGTGGCCCTTGGGATGGTGAAATGAGCTGCAGCAGGAACCTCGGAGTGGAGCTGGGACAGCAGAGGCAAGCAGACTCCTGGGGGTGGTGAATCGAGAGGTAGCACTAAGCCCCAAGCGGTGGCTAAGCAGAAGCAGTGGGAATCCAGTGAATACAGGGTGTCAGGTTAAAGCATAGCAAGAAAGCCCAGAGAAGCAGCAGAAAACAGCTGGGCAGGCAAGCAGCCAGGAGACATGCCCTCCAGGAAGGGATTGGGGGTCTTGGCCCCATTCCCAGTGAGGCTGGATGTTGGAAAGGTCCAATTCCTTCCAGCAGAAGCTCACATTAAGGAAAAAGCAGTCCAGGACATAACTCAGCAGTGGCAGCAAATTCTCCCCAGCAGCCCAACCAGCTCCCTTCCAATCCAAGAGCAAGAGAGTGAGGAGCTGAGCCAGGCCCCTCACTCCCCTGGCCAAAATCTCATGGTATCTCTGCTCTTTCCAGCAGAAAGCCCCGCCAGCTTAGAGGCTGCAGCCAGCTTCACCCTTTCCCCCTATCTTCTTCTGCATCTTTTATCTGTCTTAAGCATCGTTGTTATCATCTCCTAGGCAACAAATGGGAGAAAATTCCCTTAGAGAAAGAAAAAAAAATCCATCCTAACCTCCAACAGAGAAGAAAAATCTGTGCCTGTTGTCTACCCAGCACCAGAGTAGAGATTTCTTAGAGGAAAGGCGAACATGGTCTGTACCTTTGTCTGGTGAGGTGTTTTCTACCACCCCAGAACTCTGTCCTACCCTTGATCTCTTCATCAGAGTCATTTACCCATGAGTGGCAGCCTCATTTCTGCCTCAGTACCAATTTTATCTGTTCCTCACATCTTGCCAGCTTGTACCATCTCCTCTCAGACCTCCCTCTCCTGAAGTAACAGCAATGCAATGCCTGCCCCAGGAGAACATGGCAAGAGCCATGGCCACTACATGCCCCAGTGTGTCCTTGGCAGGAGAGAGACCACAGGGTGGGAGGGCAGGCAGGCAGAGAAGGGGACATGGAGCCAGGAAACTCTTGGCTGGTGAGCTGCCTGTGTGCTAAATCCTGCTTCACAAATTCTCATGCTTATGTGGATCTTTCTTTCTTTCTCTCTTTCTCTCTTTCTCTCTTTCTCTCTTTCTCTCTTGAAATTCCTGTGGCTTGGGGGGAAAAGCATTAATGGCAGATGTTTAATTATATAATATTGCAAAGAAGCAGAAGTCCTGCCATGCTCTGAACTGCATTTACCTGTGTTGACCCCACTCCAGTAAGGCAGCAGAGCTCAGCAGAGTCCAGTGGACATCACCAAGGCTGTTTCAAGCTGATGTACTCAGATGAGGTCAGAACACAATAGTCATGAGGGCCACAGACTCTGCTTAGAACATATTTCCTTCTATGTGCCAGTCAGATCAATATTCATAACTATGTGTTTAAAAATGCTGCTTTAAAACTGTGTTATGGATTTCAGGGACCTGTAAGGCCTTTGTAAAGAAGAAAAACCCCCATGGCCTCCCCAGAAATAATCTTTATCAAAGTAATGTAAGGGCAGGCACATACATCAACAAATCTATCTGGCAACTACTTCTGCATCGTGCACTGTATTCAGAAAACTCTGAGGACTGCGAGTAGCAACAACACTGAATAACAACTATCAACAGGAGCTCCACAGCAACTGCTCCCAGCGATTGTTAGGAAGCAGGAAAGCAGCAGATGAGCAACACCCCACAAAAAAGCCTGGGGTAATGCTGTCCAAAGGGAGCAGTGTTCCATCATGTTCTTGCAGCACAGGTTTGAACTTTCCTTTACTGCAGTGGCACAACACCACTATGAAGTGGTGCTTCACTTAATTAAGTCAAAACTGAGACTACAATGCATATTAATGAGCACCCTAATGAGCATTAATTTTTGATGTTTCTCGTTAACAAGGATTATAAACTATGACAAATTTCTGTTTGCCTGAATGCCAAAATTTGGATGAGCAGAGGTTTAGAATTGTAAATCTGCATACTTTCCCAGGGCATTAGAGCACCAGATACCAGGCTCTGAAAGCTTGCATGTCAAAGAAGAAATATAAATGTCACAACAGACGATCATCCACTGCCCTTCTACACGTGTCAGGGGAAAAGCACTCACATCTTTCAAGGAGAGGTAATTCAGATTCAAAGAATAATAAAGGAAGTACCCAACTCTCAACTGGTAAAAATAAATTATTCTTCTCTCATTGAAAGCAATGAAAACACTTTAATATTGAGAGCTGTGTATGAGCAGAAGTGAACTCACCCTTCTGAGCTGTGTTTGTGCAAACACTTAGACTTTGTGCAGGTCTAGTAAACATGCAGGTTTGTATCTGTTGTCATGACATTGGCATGAATAAACTAAGCAGTTTTAAAAGATTAACATATCTCAAAAAAAGCCTGGCTCATGCAACACAGTTACAAGAAATTCTAGACCATAAAAAACCCATATGGATATTCCATGCAGGTATTTTCAGGGTTGTCCAGTGCAAGCTGGACTTGGCAATTCTTGTAGGTCCCTTCCAGCTAAGGACATGCTATGATTCCATGATTCTGTTCCTGTGCTAATTTTCACAAGGGCTTCCTCAGGCTTCAGCTGGCTGACTCAAGCAATGAGCCGTGGGGCTCCATCACTGAAACACACTCTTGATGTGTCTAAGACACTGTTGCGTTTTGTTCACTTGAAGATAATCAAAGAAATTTATTTTAGTTTTAACTTCCTACCTTATTTTTGTTCTAGTTCTATCACAATCTAGCACCACTTTGAAGATGGATGTGCACATAACAGCATAACATACCAGGTGAGTCTCACAACACACCAGCTGCAGCACATCTGCATTTCTTGCTCCTCACTGGTTCAGATGGAACAAACTGGTGGTGTAAGAGTTCTATTCTTAAAAAAAAGACATTAAGACAATGGCAAACGAGGAGGAGGAAAGCTACAAAGTCAGGGGAGCCTGCTCTGCTGCAGTTTCACCAAAATTCTCCACTGCTACACTCCACCTTACCCTTTAACCATCCTACAAGTTTGTGATCCAGACTAATATTCATGTCATGATTCTTCTGACTAAAACTGGTGCTTCATAAAAAGTGACTTTTCAAAGTTACTTCTATTTCTGAATATCTAAAATGAAAAACTTTGTGAAGTTTGAGGTTTTCCCCCCCTTTTTTTCTCAGTATTTTCATCTAAGCCTCACTAAAATCTGTAGTGACATTTTGCTTGGTTATAATCTGATGTTAGAAAGGAAATGCACCTTGTTTAATAAATTTTGAAAACTATGCTTTTTTCCTAAAGAAAAATTCAGTAGTGTTGATATCTGCCATGCACCCCCACCCACCTAAACAAACCAAAACAACATATAACTTTCAAAAAACGGCTGTCCATGAGCAAGCAACTGAGGGAGGTATCTGGCAGCCACACAAGGTCACCCAATTCACCATAACACATATGGCAAAACCCTGTGATCACTGATCTTCCATGCTGCACCTCCTGCTGACACCCCACAAAAGCCTTTGCCTGTCTGGTTACTTGATTTAATTAATTTTACCCTGGATGTACTTGAATAGATTCACTCTCCTCACTGCTGTTGGTAATTTAGAAAATGGATTTTAACAAACCCCACTACTCTCCTCTCTCTATACATCAGCCAGTCCTGAGTTGCCATCTGATTTTCTCTGTGACTGCTGACACTTTTAGACAGCAGAAATATTTCTGACATGCTAAACCAACCTCCATGCTGAAAATCTCACAGTCCTGTCTCCCCACCTGGGAATGTGGAAATAATGTTGGCTCTTTCCAGTGATCCATGACAAATTTTCATTTCTATTTTCAGTTCACTTTCTATTGGTGTGCCTTTGATTTGAGTTTTGATGTTGTTTCCAATAATCAAAATAACAAATACAGCTTTTTACTCACATCTTTCAAAACTATAATTAAATTATGACAGTTTCAAAATCCCAACAGGACAATTCAGAAAGACTTTCCATTAATATTTACAGAGTAGGGTATCAGTAAAAAGAAAAATGAATTAACTTAAAACAGTTGTTGAGGTCAGGAAAGTAATTGTAATTGAAATATATCCTCATCCTTATTCTTCTGTCTAAGTGAGTGATAACTGATAGCAGGATTTTCTAACTATCCCCCATTAAGTATTATGGAGGGGTTAATTATTTTTTTCTTTGGAGCTGTGGAAAAAATTGGTCTAACTAGATTAAATGGCAAATCAACAAACACTGAGCTAGAAGTAACCAGTTGTTCCAGGTGAATAATGATGCTTTTGCAGTCACTTACTCCTGGGATGTCAGAAAAAGCTAACACAGTTGTTATCAACCTAAGCATCTGGGGTAGCAATGGGGGCTACTCCTCTCAGTAATCTCCCTCATGCACTTCTGAAAAGGATGGAAAAGGAGATTAGTAATTACAAAAATCATCTTTTGGAGAATATTTTTCCAACTGACCTGGAAATACATTTTTTATGAAACAACCAAAAATGGTATTTTCCCAGTTTTAGTGTTTTAGACAATGACTTGATAGAATTATGGAGAGCTCTTGTAAAAGACACCAACTGCTGCTCAAAAAGGCCCCTCATTTTCACGTTGGTGAAATCAGAATTGGTTTATCCTGCAACAGATAGCTATTTTATCTTATCAAGGTGTGATTCCCTAATTATAAAAGGTATGAGAGTGTGTGTGTGTGTGTTTGTGTGTGTGTGTGTGTGTGTGTGTGTGTGTGTGTGTGTGTATTTTTACGGAAGGGGGAAGGAATGTTCTCCACCAGGAAAAATCTCCCTTCAGGATTTCAGGAAATTGGCCAAACCACCATGACATTATCAAAACACCACTTTTGCTTACTGCTTGGAAGTGCCACTACACCTAAGTTCAAAAGAAAACCAAAACCAAAACAAAACAAGAACAAACAAACCCCCCCCAAAAAAGTAATGTTTTATCTTGATTAACAGACTTTTACTGCTCAGGATAGCTCAGATGACCTTCACCTCTGTCAACACATACTGGAATCCAGCTCTGAACATGCTGGAATTCATTAGTTCACAGATATCAGGAACCAGGGGCAACTTGGAAAAAAAAACCCAAGACAAACAAAACAACAAAACCCCATAACTGCACTTTTCACAGGCTCACACCCACAAACACAGACATGAAAGCAGACCAGCTGCCAGACCAGGTGTCTGCTTCCCACTGTTGCCTTCCATGAAAGCAAAATTGTGAAAGTATCAGGAGAGACAATATCTTCTGTCACTCCATACTTCAAAATCAATCACTGTGCTGCAGTGAGAAAGGGATGAGCTGACCCCCTGGGTACCCACGAGGCCTCTTCCTGGGGGAGAGCTGTGCATTGTGACACTGGAAAAGGTAAGCTGAGCTGCAGAGAAGCACAAGGAAATGACAGAAATCCCCCACTGCCTGAGACAGGAAGGCAGCCTGCTCCCCTCTGCCGGCAGCTCTGCAGGGGTTGGCAGCAAGAGGACATCTGCAGTAGTATTGTAAGCCTGAGGCAGAAGATACCCTGCTGTCCCTTCTCTCAGCGCAGGCCCTTTCCCCTCTTCCTCCTTCGCCAGGTCCAGCACAGCTCAGTGATAAAGAGCAATTTAGTTTTATATATAAACTGTGTTGACACTGTGTGGATCAAACTGGCTTTTCTTAGCTAGCAATGATGGATTCAGTGGTGCATTCCTGATATCCAAGCATATTCCCACTGGAATCTGCCACCAGACTGTCAGGGCAAGGAGAATGGGATCAGCATCAAAAGCTATTGTCTTTCTCACCTCACCCCATTTAAATACATGTTTACAGGCAGATGTTGCTCTTTCTGTAGTCACTGAGAGGACACATATAAACTTTAATGAATATTGCCACAGCCCAGGTCAATAGATAAATGACTGGTATTTAACATAGACCTTAGAGTAATTTCTAAAAGGAGAAACACACATTTTATACCTCCTATTCATGAGCAAAAGCTATAGTGAAATTTAACTTGACATTGGCTGGGATTTGTGAGTTAAAGGGATAAACTCCATTAATTTTCTGCTGATAAAATGTTATTTCAACTCATTCTATTGTCTACTTTTCCCTTGCCAAGATCTCAAATTCTTTTTTTCTGTTACCACTCCTATCTGTGCTAAAGGCTACATAAAACCAAAGCTAGGCAGTGGAATATTTCCTTTATTGCTTGTTGATAAACTGGCAGTCTGCAGGGATTGCTCCATACAGCCTGCTCCATACAATAGCCCCACAGGTTGCTGCTGATGTGCTACCATGACTTTGCACAACAGAATTTTGAGAAATGCCCCCAAACCTGCATCTCTTCCAGTTTCCAAACAGTGAGATTACCCTAGTGTAAAGAAACACCACCAGTCATTTGTGTAAATGTGTGTTATTAGGACTAGAAAGTTTATTCTAAGATAAAAAATAACAAAATTCACAATAACAAAAATTACAATATTCTGCTTTAACATTTGTGACCAAACTACTACATGACATCATGGGCTACTACATGAGATTACTGTGAATCAACCCAAAACTGATTTATCTGGTTTCCTTTGCCAAGCTGAATGACAAGTTGAAAACTGAAGCAACCAATTATGTTTTGAAAATAGTTGTGTCAGGAAAATTAATCCACAAACACCAGACATTTATGCCCAAAAACAAGACAGAGGAGACCTTTTACTTTATTCAAATAAAGGGAGAGGCCATGGGCATTCCCCTGGGGTCTCTCAAATTTTCAGAGGGCGCAGCCTCCTTTTTATCCTAATTTCAAGGCCGCTTGTCCCTTCTCTCTTTCCCCATAGGCTGAGGTACTTGAGAAGTACAGACTTCCTGGAACGCCTGATACCTGAGATCCTGCCCCAATGCATAACCCCCCTCTTCATTCTTAAATCTTGTGGAATTTTATGGTGTTAGTTCAGTGTCTCTTTCATCCTTCAGTGGAATCCATCCCATTGTTTCTGTTATATCTCAGTGATAGTTTCATCTTATCAGCAGACCCACAGCTTGTTTGTAAAGACAAACCTGTCATTTCTCTCAGTTGCCTCAAATAGTTGCCTTTGTGAAATAGTTCCTCAGTCCATGATGTAGAAAATAATTAAGAAAGATTGGCACTCCTCCATCTTGGAGGTGCAAACAAAACCACCTCTCTTACAAAAATCTCAAAAAAAAAGTAATATAAATTCAGGACTCTGCTAGTAGAAGAAATGCAGTTTGCACCTCTACGGCTTGAGGTTACATAGAAAATATTAGTTAAGAGTGAGATACTAATGTAAGGAAAAGAGGATAAAACAGCCAAGGTGAAGAAAAGTAAACAAAGATTTGCAGGAATAGCTCTGCATGCTTTTTCCTTTAAGCCTACTAGTAAGTGTGCTAATGAAAAATCATTAGCTGGTGATATCAGGTTACAAGACCTGATCAATACTCAAAGAAGGAACACTCAAGTAGCACACAAGAACTACAAGATGAAAGCTGAACACCAGGCATTTAAGAACTACAACAGTTTTGCTGAGAAGTGGAAACTGTGGAGAGAATTGAGAAAGACTTGGGTGTGTGGCTACAGATGTGGCAACACACAGTGCTGATGTACATCAACCACCCAGCTTCAGCAGGGACACACAGGTACCAGTGTAACTCTCCAAGCACTGAAGGAAATTCAAGGCTGGCACCAGTGATGATTATTGTCATTACATTTGTCATTAAAGAAAATCTCAAAGATAAATGTTATTTCTGCCCTCAAATGGATGGGTCTGTATTGACCTAAAACAGGCTGAAAACAAAAACTTGGTGGGGGGGAAATTATCTAAGAAAAATATTCCTCGAATAATGGAAACAGCAGAAAAGGAAGTAGCTTGAGTTTGATATATTGGTGAATGGCAATATTTTGTATGATGTGAATGGAGTTACATTTCCCTGCATTGGCAGGACAGTGCTCTGAGAAGTGCTGCCCAGCCCAATGCTCTTGTGCTCCACTTGGCAGGAGTCACCTTGAGCTGGATGATTCTGCACGATTAAGGCCTAAGGGAATTCATTATATTTAATATTAAAGACTTTACTTTGACACAATTTCAATTGACTACAACAAATCAAAGCAAACTCTGCAATAAATGTCTTCATAATGCCTTGTGCTATAGTTGTACTTTGAAAGACCAAAATCAATAAAAGCAAAATGGTGACATATGTTTGTATTATTTGGAAAGCTAAATGCATGCAAGGGATCTGTCACTGCAGAATTAATAGAGTACAAGATGTTCTGTTTGTTTGGCATCTGAGTGTCTGTGTCATAATAAGAATTTTGAAATAGCTGGGGATTTCTGCTAGTGCATTTCCAGGTTTATGCTGAATTTCATATTAACAATAAATCATCCTGTATGTATAGTTCTCTTTTTCAATTTACTGCAATATAACTTCATCAATCCACACAGGGAATAGGGCCATATGCATAATGAGTAGAAATCTGATAATAAAATATTAAGACATCAAAACAAAAACATTTGAAATATTTATACCAAGGCTCTAAAATACCCCTCATTGCTATTCAGTCTACATTTGGTGTGCGCATATCTCCTACTTTTGAGTGGAGTGACAGCAACAGAGTGCCAAGTAGCCTATCCTAGTGACTGCAAAATAATCTACTGGAAATTAGGGAATCCATTTACCAATTATGTAAATGAAAGCAAGATGCATGCTGTTGTGAGGTGAAAGACATTATTTTTACTCTAGTTGGCAAAATTACCTTTGACCAAGTAATTATTTACTACCTTAGCTCCTTTTCTACTCACTGCATACTTCACAAAGTGGATGTGAATGTATTTGTCAAGACTGATCCTTGGCCTTCTGTGTCTGTGCTAATGAGGCAGAGAAGAATTCCTGACCCAGCAAGGTCCCTGTGGTGCAGGACACATCATGGACCATGTGCTTAAGCATTCCCTTGACTTCCAGCACCACTTTCCAGCAGACATTGCAGCATATGCTTAGATTGGAGCCCATGCTGACACAGGCATGGCAGCAATAGGAATTCTGCACATACCCACATACTTCCCTGATATCAGGGCACATACCCTTCCCCTTGCTTTTTTGGTATCTCCTGCAGATTCAGATACTGAAACTCCTGGAATTAATCAGTCTTGGATTCAATTGGATTCAATTTACAAATACATCTATATTTGAAACACACAGGCAAGACTTTTTCAAGATCAAATGCTTTTGGTATTCCACAAAATACAGCTCTCCCATCCCATGTGTCATGCAAATAGCCTCACGAATTGAGTAATTCTCCTCAGCTAACCAGGATCATTTACTTAACTGATGTGAACAGACAAAGAAAAATACACCAATTGCTCATAGTGTGCAAAATTTATGGTTTGTAGCTAACATAATGTGTTTAACAATTTAATCCAAGTTTCAATCTAGGACAAAACAAATATGTTCCCATAGTCCCAAGCAATATTGTAGCAGTTGCCTGCAGTAAGTGATTTAGTTTTAATTAATCATTTAATACACTGCACACATACAGGTTTATCTTTTTAAATAAAAATATTCAAAACTTCCAGAGTCATTAACAATTTAATAAGCTGTTTAAAAAGAGAAGTCTTTGAAAAGCTTGTTCTGTGCCTGTGTCTTCTAAGCAATCATGCAATGATTTATCGGTTTCACAAATTGCTTGTCAGCTGGACCAAAAAGACAAGTTCTGCAATTATCTCCATTCTGAAAAGGGTCTATATAATCTTCACATGAATAGGTACAAGAAGTATATGGAATCAGGTTAAGTTAATTTGCCTTACCTATGTCATTAAGAGTTGCAGAGAACCCAAGAAAAAAATGTTCTATTGCCAGGTGACAGAGCTGCAATATCTACATTTTATTTGCAAGAACATAAACAGACAACAGCAATAATGACCAAGTGGAGCATACTGGATTTGATGGCATAAAGTGAACTGTGTCACACCACTCATGCAACTTTATGTTGCCAAAAGGTCGTCATATATCTTCACCTGCAGCTGGAGGTTATTTACCTGGACATCTACCAGTCTTATCTCCAACTTAGGCTCAGTTTTTGCCAGAGGAGGGTGAGTTAGTAATGAGGATGACCATTTCAGCTTTCCCCTATTGAGCTAGAGTTGAGTTGGCATGGCAGAAATTTTCTGTATAAGAGAAACACCAGATGTGCAGCTCAGGGATCCACTTGCTTGTCTGGGTATTAAGCAAAGAACAGAGGCAGGGAAGATACTCTCCAAGCCTTGCCTAAATTCAGTCACAATTTGTCCCATCATATGATGTTCATGGTAATGCACCTAATGGCAGTCCATTAAATGACCTATCACATACAAATGAGACAGAATCCCCCAGGGACCTGCAGCAGAAGCTCCTGAGTGTCAGCTTTCTCCTCACTACCTTCCCAGAGTAACCTAAAGCCATGTGACCATCTGTAGCCTACAGTAAAATCTCCTACCAAAAGTAACAGCTGTTTGAATGACTATAGTGACTAAAGGCACCAGTTGTCATAATTTGACTCTTGTCTCTACTTGGTGTCAGGGCAGAGTCACTGTGTAAAACTGAACCAGCTGCAGTCTGGAAATGCTGAGCTTGGGAGAAGTACTGCACTGGAAATTTGACCAACACCAGGACCAGCCCCATCTGCCTTTAGAATCTGAGTAAAACTATCCAAGAAATTTGCCCTGTAGTACTCCCTTGCTTCAACAGATAACCTTTTGATACCTTCCTATTATTGCCACATCCTATTTAGTCAATAGAGGAGAAGTTTTACTGCATTTGAAAGTCTGATACCAGTCTCTAAGTGCTTCTTATTAAGACAGTTAATAAGTTTACTGTTATTCACTGTTTACAAGTTGACAGTTTACAAGTTTACTGGTTTACACTGAGAAATGCATTCCGCTTCTACTGTATTTTTAATTATTTAATTAACATTGTTAAGGAGAAACAGAACTACTCTAAAATTCTGCCCCATTGATTTCAATATCCAATTCTTGCTATGGTACATGAAACATCATGTAGAAATTTCTGGATCAAGTATAGTGATTAATCTCATCCAAGTTCATGGACTTCAATATACTGCACTCACAACTTAAAATCCAGTCCAAGTTCTATTTTCTGCAATATCTTATAGATCTTTGTTTTGTAAGCAAAAGGTTTAACCATTTTTTAACTATGGAGGTAATAATGGTGCTTGTCAAGACTTGCTGGTTTCTAAATACCCACAGTGGCACCTCACCTTTCTGAATGATTACACCTCATTCCCAAATCATTATACCACATTCCCAGTCACACTGCTTTGTTTTATGTTACTGAAGTATAAGAATGCAACACAATTCACATGTCACAGAAAAGAAACTGGAAAACAACTTTGGTTTTGAAAATGCAGGTTAAGGAAGAATCTGCACATATCTCCAAGCCTGTACCTTTCAAAGTGTGCTGTTTGGGATGGGTTTCTAAAATGGTTTTGACAGTTTCTCAATATCTCCAACCAAGCATTGTGAATTATTTTGTTCATTTTACATCCAAGGCCCAGTAGCTTTTCAAGCATTAAAAGCATATACTGCTGCATATAAACTTGAAATAACAGAGCTTTGAACTGCTCATTGCCTGCGATTGAAATTGCAGAACTGCTATAGAATTGAAAGGCTTTAGAGATCAAAAATGTTCAATCTTAAGTAGAACAGCCACCCAAAACAATGTGACACTTGTTAACATTGTCAGTGAAACAAGGGAAAGAGCAGTAATTCTTGTAATGCAGATATAGCAGATAATGTGTTTTATTGTGTTACTAACAGTGAACAGGGTGGCAGCAGAACTTGTAAAACTGACATGGCAAGCAAAGAGTTGGGAAGGAAAACCCTGGCTAGATGGCAACAAGAGGACTTCCACCAGCACAAGAAGCAAAATGCATCAACAGACATGTAAGAAACACTACTGGAGCCACAGAAACATTTTAAGCCTATGCTCTCTAAGTTTTTTGACCCGGAAAAAATGGCACACTGAATTAATACAAGGCTAATACTTTTAATTATATGATTCTATCATGTAATTTGACATGTAGAATCATATAAATATATTTTCTCTAACTTACATCCTACAGATCTCAACAGCATATTCTAGACTCAGAAGCAAATTATTGCAATGTTAGTAGGTGAACTGCAGAGACCAGGTGAAGTATCTACAGCAAATGAAGTGGAATAAACTGCCTGTCATTAGGGGCTCCAGCATTTATTCACTAGGATCAATTTGATTCAAAGATTGCCTTCATGAAACTGAAGTCTTACTTAGGTTGTAAGAAATTACATCTGTGTTTCAGATACTTTGGGAAGATCTCTGAAGACAATGTGGTGCTTAACAGAGTTGTTTGTTCTTAGTTACCTCATATATATTTGTTCTGGTTTTATTGTAACTAATTCAGTGTTATGAACCTTTTTATTTTTCACTACACAGTGTGCCAATCTCTCATTAATACAATGAGATATGTGTAAGCTTCAAAAGCCACGCAGCATTTGGCAGGTTTAGGATATCTTGACAAAAGGAGCATTGAAATAGATGTTCAAAAAATACCTGTAGCATTTAGCACTGCAGTGGCATGTTCTGTGTTATTTGCATGCCTTGTTGAATCTTAATCAAAAAATTCATTGAATATGATTCCCTACAGCGGAGAATGAATATGCACCTTACTTGTATACATCATAATTTTGAGGCCAGCTGAGGATTTATGTTTTCTGAAGAAGCAAGGGAGGTAACTCCAGCTGGGTTAGAAAGGTAAAGCTAAACCAAGAGAGACAGAAGCAAAGTACTGCATTACTAAGGCAGTGACATCAAGTGAACAGATTGAAATGGGTTAGAAAAATAAATGGAAGTCTGAAAGTGCAGTGTGGAGCTATGGATCCAAGCTCTTATATAAGAGTTATATCATACAAAGGAAATAAAACATCATTTGACTTACATTCCTCATAATGCCATCCATTCCAGTGGTGTTGCCAGACAAGCTAGAACAGATTTAGCCCCATGCAAGTTGTCTCCGAAGCACTAGTACATAAATTATGATATTCTGTCCTCTTTTGAACACTCAAGTGGCACTGAAGTAGATATTTGTGCCTCACTCTTCCACCAATATGCAGAAATGGGAATCCTCAGGCACCCAATTTTACAAATTAAGCAAACATTATTCTGTAACAAATGACTACACACTTAGAAATTATTTTAAAGCAATCTAAAAAACAGCCTACAGGGGATCTACAGATTTATTGCAAAACAAAAACAACATTAAACCACAAAACATAGAGAAAAATATAACATCATTTCCCATATGTTCAATGTGGGAAATGGATATACAGCCCTCTACATAGCAATTGTAATAAAGAAAAGTCATCTGGGTCAAATGGCATATTTCTATTTACTATTAGCATTATTTAAACTACACTTAAGGTGTACAGAGTGCTCTAAAAACAAATAAAAAAATGACAGAGCCCTTCCCTGAAAATCATACAACATGCAGCAGGTAACTCAAAGCATAATAACTTTAAAGTTTTTGCAGTGATGAAAAATGTCACAATATAAACAGGTTTCAAAGTTTTTGGCTGTGAAGTGAAAGGCTAATTTAAGGGGTTTTTTTCTTTTTATTGCAGAAAAAGCAGCAGTCTGCATTCAGATGGGCTCCTCCACTAACACAGCTGAAGCAACAAACAGGGCTATCTCTAATACTACCAAGCAAACATAAAACAACAAGGAGCCCCATAAAACAAGAGAAAGCTCAGATCCCATTTGTTGGGTGCCAGCAGTGCATTATATATATTTCAGAGGAGCTCATACAGAATGAGGCAGAGTTTCAAGGCAAGGAAAGGCAAGCTTCAGATGATCCCCTGTAGTTAAACTAACATGGAGTATTTTATTAACCACATGTCTGCATTTGCTACAGGAAGTGGCAAATCCTGTCTGGGTTGTTCTCAGGGTGTTGGCTGGCAGAAGAGACCTATGTCCACTGTCTTTGGCTCTGGGCTTGGGACAGAGTAACCACACTCCTGCTTCCAGGGAGTTTGTAAACAAATTTTGAGCCTGCTCCTCATCAAAAGCTCAGAGGGACCCCAAGGGGAGTGTCTCTGGGGCACCCCCTAAGGAGCCTGAAGGGAATGGACAGGGCACAGAGCTTCTTCAACACAGAAGAACCAGATGACAGCAGGTTTTGGGGGCTGGAGGCCTCCACAAGTGTCTTGTACAAGCTAGGTAAGTATATGCAAGTACACTTAACTGCTCAAGTATCAGGTCAGACTTTGCTGAGTGAGTCTGACACAATGAAGCCAGTCTTTTTATCTGTGTACCTTCTTCCAAAATACATAAAAACTAATTTTGACACCTCAGAGCATAGCAAGATACAAAGGAATTCCAGAAAGGATGGAAATGTTACAATTTTACTATATAGTATACCTTTTTAGATCTGTGTAACATAGATATAAGTAGCACAAAGGAGCACAGATATGTACAAATACATAAAACCAAAAATTACACACTTAAGCATTCCTCTTCTATTTTTTCATATCTCCTTCATGTTAAAACACAATGCACAAAGAAATAATTTTTATTTACAGAAGTGCCATACATAAAAAATAATTAAAACATTAGATCTTTCCAAATAGATGTGATGTAATAAATTAAACTCAGCATTTAGTGAAAGGAAAAAAAAAATCCATCAGACTAATGTTACTGATATGGAGAAGACCAGCTTCCAGGTCTTCTAACTGAGTTTTATGGTACCATCATACTTCTATCCACCTCAAGCTACCCTCTCCCCAACAGCCTGTATTAATTTGTCCACACCAATGGAAACATCACCTCCAGCCATGCTCATGGGTGCTGATTTCATTTCTCTCAATAATTTCTTTAATGTTGTGTGCATGTACAATACCTAGTATTTCAGCTTAGATTTACACAACAACTCTGCTATTTCCTACATGCAAGTGCATTTCTCCAAATTGGATTTCTGAATATAATGCAAGAACATTTTGCTTACAAAAAAACTTAGTTTATTAGCAACATAAAATTGTCTGTTGTTTATGCCCCACTTGTAAATACTGGGCCACATTAACATAAACTTGCCAAATGGAGGGTGGGGGGGATAATGGGCTACTTTCCTTGCAATCCTTCAGCAGGAGACCAGAAGAATAAATAATATCAAGCATGGTGGGAAGAGTTACTATTCATTCTTGTAATTCATCCCTGGCTATGAAGAGGAGACACATGGCCTGGAGGATACGAGCATGCCCAGCCATGGCCAGATCTCCTTATTTACTGCCCTGAGCCTCAGCTGTGTTTGCCAGCTTGACTTTACAGGGGAATGTGTTGGCTCATCTTGTGAAAATATATTGTTAGGCTGTATATTTTAAAAGCTGTCTACACTCCTTGTAAGATTCAAGACCTAATCAATCCTTTATGTTATAACCAGGTGTAAGTCATAAAGGGGTTGTTATTACAAAATTTTATGGAGTGAGGCATTTAGGTACTCATATGGCAGAGAGGTTACAACATCCACTACCTCTTCATGTTTTTAGATACTGATGTCAAGATTTCTATCTACTGGTCAGTTTTAAGTATTTTCCATTACTCTGAAGTCACTAGTTTAAAATTTCAGAGTTGTCTCTGCTGCTGGTTCATAAGAGCAAAATTCTTCAGCCACAGAGAGAGGTGAGTAAGACTCTCCAGGGTGTTTCAGCTTGGAGGCCAAAGCTCGCTGCTGGCATGTCACAGCACTGAATTTAAGTTTGCACCTCTGGGTTTAAAACACGAATTGATTCCCTCATAACAGGATTTTATATGCACATTGTGGATGTGCCTATGGTGTTCAAGCCGTTCTCACAAAAATTTCCTGCAATAGTCTTTGCTCCCCCCTCCAAATTCCAGCAAGCCCTTAAGTACCTTAAGTCCTGCACACCAAGCCCCACCTTTAGTAGCATGTCACTCTGCTATTTTTGTCCTAGGTGATTCTGACTCCTCCATAATTTGTCAGAGTAGTTGTAACTCAAAGGATCCAGTTCCCACCCACACAAATTGAAAACAAAATAAGGGCAAGACAAGATACCAGGTATCCACAGTGCTATTACTATTATCTTGATAAAATAGCAGGGACACACATTCTGCCTGTCACAATTAAGGTGATAAATGCCTGTTTCTTTGAGGCTTGTTTGGAAGTCAATTATGCAGATTATTTCTAGAATACAGACAGATGGTGTTTTCCCCCATATGAGACAATCAAGTTGAACTTTGATATGTGCATAAAAATACTGTAATTTGTCAAGTTCCAATGGGGCCATTTTATCACAGATAACCAAAAGACTATATGGATTTTTGTATTTGCCTCTTTTCGATTAACACAGCCTATGTTTCTTTTTTATTCCATTTTTTTTTTTAATGAAAGCTTTTCTGTGTTTCATTTTGAAGCCAAATATTGATCTTTCAGTTTAGTCTTCAGGTTTTGATTAACGCAGAAGGTTGTCAGGTGAATTTTGTTTGTTTTCTTGTTATTCTTTTTTTATTATTCACTTGCTGCAATAAATCTTGCTTTTATTGTCCAACCACTGAAAAGAAAAAAATAGATTGATTTGAGTCCCTAAATAATTTACAATGCAAAGCTTTTTGAAAAGACTGATGCAATCTTGACCTTCATTTTTGCCCCTTCTCTTGTTGACAATATAACATTTTTGATTGACTTGACAGGAAAGAAAGGAAGAACATTGATTTTGACATATTAATCATGATTTAATTCAACTAAAGCTTTAGAAAATGAGTGTTTAGTAAGATGTTTTTAACAATAGAAAAATGAGTTGTTGTATGAGAAATATTATAAATATTTTCTTTGTCATTTTAATTCTCTATCAGGCTAAATTTCATGCTCCTGTTTAAAAACTGAGTTATATTTATTTTTTACAAACTAATCTGATGGCCTGAATACCTCTCCATCTACTCCATAAGAGGTTTGCTATGAAATGAAAACAAGTGGAAAAGCTCTGACAAATGTAGGAAAGGATGGTCTGAAACAGACTGGGAGACAAAGATCCTATTTCTTGTAGAGATTTTTTTATATCATTGTGGGCAAATGACTTGTGCTCCCAGGGAAACACAGCCAAGGCTGTGCAGCCAAATCACCAGCTCCAATCCACCAGTTCAGTCCAAACCAGGGATGCCTTAAGCCTGCTTCTAAAGGGAAATAAGACCTCATCCAGGCTATACATATTAACTAACATGCAAGTTCAGAACATATGTAGTCAATAACAGATGCTGTCGCTACCTCTCTGAGGCTGTTATTAGACGAGATAAGGTAAATAACATCTGCTTAATTGAGGAATGTTTTGAGGTCTCTTGATGGAAACACAAGGTATTATTCTGAGAATTTTTTAGATACTTGGCAACACTACCTAGAGTATAGAGTACAAATACCTGGTAAAAATATCATATAGGTTTAGATGAAGACAGGCATTAAGCCAACAGGTTTTTAGGTGGAACATTGTACCTACTTCAGCTGTCAGAGGCATGAGGCAGATTATCAAGGTTCACAAGGAGACATGGATATCAGAGCCACTAAAACCCACAACATTTCTGCAAAACACATAAACAGGCACTTCAAACACCTGCTGTCCTCAATCTACGAAAGTACCTGAATATTTTAAAAGTTTCCATTCAGCCTAAAAGAGCAATTTCAACAACTTCAGCTTTGCCTCACCAGAAAATTGCTCTCAAGATATTATTGTTTCCAGCTCTGACCCCATCTACCTTCCAAACAGCTAAATGCTTCACAGTAATCTACCAGCCATGCTGGGCTGGGCACTTACCAGTGAACCTGTCAATATTTCTAGTGATGGTTTAATGTCTCTGGATATGTGCTACCTTCATTAAAGACCATGCAGTTCATAAGATCCTCCAGATTTTCATTGGCCTCAGATTTTCACTAAGAAAGAAACCTGGATCTATATAAATAAAATGTTATGTGAAAGTAATAAATGTTTAGGTTTTCTCTTGCAAAGGTACTACCTCATTTTAACTCCAATAGAATATAATGCCAGTAAGTACTCAGGGGTCTGGTAATGCATTGTTACACCTGCCAAATCTGCAGGTGTGCAAGCTCCATATGCTAAAGAGTATAATGGTGTTCTCTTAGAATACAAATTAAGTTAGGCCATTATCTCAGTAAAGCTCTGATCCATCAATATGACTATTCAGATAGCAAATATCACCATAAAAGTAGTAAAAGCTGAAGACATGCCCAACTGTTCTGGACTGGAGCCTAAAGTAGATTTCTAAATAGAATAACATATGCCTTGAATGTTTAGCTCCCCCTGAAGTCAACACTATCCTTATGAACCACTTTGTTTAAGACTCTGCATTTTTTAAAATGAAATCATAATTTTAACACAATACAATCTCTCTTCTAATCATTAACAATTTATAATAAAAAAAGCCCTAAAAATTAGAAAGCCTTGTGCCTTTCAATCACGAGCTCCCATTATCTCCATTCTATACAGATGTTACTGAGACTAATAATTTTCCCTGTATGAATAATATGTGTACATGGTAAGCACAAATGTATTCTAGGACTGCTTATCTCCATGATGTTTGATGCTCACAAAAAACTTGTACAAGTGGTAAGGTCTCTGCAAAAGTAAAGAAGGCTAAATAACAGGTTATATTAAATTTTGACAGTTTACATGCAGAAAGAAGCCTGAAAAACATTAACTGTATGTCTATAAAAAGAAATACACCTAATTTTATTGAAACTCTCTTCATAGCAAATAATTGCAAATAAGACATCCCAGTGAACTTAACTTCTCCAGAGAAAATAAAAAGATCATCTTTACAATTGACTGTTTCTACTTTCTTTTGCATGCCTCTTTAGCTGGAGTAGAATCTCATTTATGAGTGTTGGCTCAAACATCACAAATTCAGATATGGTATCTTGAATTCAAAACTTTCAATTCCTTTTTTTCTCTGTTTCATCTGCAAGGTAGCGTTCACCACTGTCCTAAGATAAAAACAGACCTCTATCTAACCAGTTCTTCCTTCAGGCTGTTAGTGCCCTGCAGGCCAGTGATCTAACTGGGAGCATTCAAACACAGGCACAACTGCTTTCTCTGCATTAATGTGGCAAGAAACAATATTAAAAAAACCCCAAACATTTGTTGATGGGAATGAGGAGGGTGAGAAGGACTAGTAAGTTCAATATGGCAAAGGCCAGTGCAGTAGCAACATGGCACAGCCTCTGCTTGAGACTCCTGTTCTCTATCCTACTCCATCCTACACCCCTTCTGAATGGTGATCAGACATTGAGCCACAATCCCTCCATGCATGAAAAACATTCAACTCCTAGCTAGAAAAGTCCATTGCAGTTCTTCAGTGTTTCAAGGAGAGAAAGCACAGAACATGAAAGAATGAATATGTGCTAACAGAGAAATCTACAAAGTGACAAATGTAACTTTTTATTGGCTTGTAAAAATAAAAGCACACTGTAGATGGAAGAAGATCCTAGTGATGTGCATTTTCAATAAACCAAATTCATTATCATCAAGTGAAAGAATAAAAAAATGGATTAATTTTGCACATCCTTAAAACAACTTGTTCAGTTTGCAACTGTGTGTAAGTTTATAAGGACAAATCAAACCTTTGAAACTAATGATTTAATCTTTAAGGGTGTCCTTGAAAGACTGCAGCCATATTTGAATTACAGGATACAAAAAAAAGAGAAAAAAAAAAAAAGCCCTGTAAATAACAAAAACTCAGGTTGAATGTCAGAAATGGAAAGCATACATGCAACTGCTGCAAAATAAATTACTATAGTCAAATCTGCTCCTTAGAGAGCTCCTCAAGAGCTCATATGGCAGTCTTTTAAAGGTCAACACTGAAGGCAGTCACATTAGAAATGAAGTTGAAGAATATGAAAGCCAGAGTTCAAATGATTTCATTTAAGGGTCCTTATTAGAAAGATAATCTCTTTAACAACATATCATTACTATGTAAAGTGTTTTTAAAATACCTGGATTACAAAGGATTATATTTAAAACCAATTCATTCTATAACTTCCCAAACAACACATAAAAATGGTAAAGAAGTTATAAAGATATTAATTTTACTGGCAATTTTGTAACACTACTTGAGAGAGAGAGCAAACAGCCCTAACTCCTAAAATTACATTGAAATTACAGACCATTTTATCACATGAAAATTACCAAGTCATGGTAATTTCTCTGCTAATTTTAAATAAAGCTTCTTGGACTGTCTCACACACTGTCCTTCCCACTCTTTTTGCTATTAAAAACAACCTGTGAAGTTTTCCCCCTGTCACTGTATTGGGAACAGCAAGAAGAACGACATAGACTCTCTTGGGAATCGAACAGGAGAATTTCTCCCTTTATCTTAAGGTTTATTACCTCTGATCTTCTTTTATAGACCGAAACGTGAAAGGACAGAAAGGTAAAACTCTTACTGGTTAGTGAACTAACACAACACCATCATTGGTCAGTGGGGTACACCACCCCTCGACCTTCTCTTGCCAGAAAACAAGGAACAGACAAACAGCACCTGCAAGGCTGTCTTCTGTGTCTGAGGATTGTTTTAATTCCTCCTTATGAATTCCCAGGTCACTTTCTCAGGTGAGACTAAGAAAGTTATGTGGCCTGCTTTTCCACAGGCACTGTGCTGCCTGCTTCATAGCTAGCATCCATAACCCCCAAGTGAATTTTTCCAAATGACTGTAGTTCCAGTGTTAGAGTCATGCCTTGCATAACAGAAAGTTTACATGAAAAGTCAAGGTTTTGATGAATGTCACGCCTGAAAGCCAATTAAGTGGGCTGAAAGGAAGACACAATTTCCCATTGTCTAATAGCCTCACAGCACCTTCAAGGTAATAAATTTGTCACATTGAATTATTAATGTGGAACAAATATTTGACTTGAAGCCTTGAATAGAAAGGCTTAGTTCATTATCAGTTGGCATTGTTCCTTCCAAATAAAAGAGGGGCACTGTGGGAGTTAAAGAAAGTTGTCAGAGAAAGCTTTCCCTCACATCACTGTCTCACACACTGAATGCAACTTTTACATCCTGTAAACAAATGTTCCAGTGAGGGGGAAAAATTATGGTGCATTTCATTCCTAATTCTCTTTGGTCTTTTTAGCCTGACAAATAGACTTCCATCTGGATTCCCCAAAACACACGCTTTGATTGTATGACTTCAGACACAGAGGTTGGAAAATTTTTAGAATTGACTACATAAAAGTACAAGGAGTACAATAAAGCAGAGGCCAGTTTTAGGTTTATGTGGGTCTTAAAGGCTTTCTGTCTTATCTCCTCTGCAAAGCACTGTTCACACACCTTCTGAAGCTGGGGAGACTGGTAGATTAGTATACATATCCTTAATTCATGGTTTCTAAAGCAATGACCACGCACTTGAAAAGCATCCATTTCAGCAGATGATCTTTCTAATGGAGAAGGACTCTCTGCTACACATCCTCTGCACCATGACAGAAGTCACAGAAAAAAACTGAATTCAGGTCCTTGGTGTGGTGTTAAATCAAATTATGACATTGAGTTCATTTGGGCATATCTTGGCATTCTCAACAGGCCAGACTGGCCATGCAGTGTCTGGGACCCTGCCCTCCCAGACCACGGCTGGCTGTCAGCTGCTGGAAGGATACATGCCTGCTACAGAGCTTGCAGTGGAGCAGCTTTGGGCATTAACACTTCTGTGGGGGAGACTTGGCTGCAGTCATGTGTAAACACCAAACCTTGTTCTCCTTGGGCAAAAGCTAAAGTGCTGTTAAGACTCTTTTGAAATGCAACATTTGCCAGAGCCGTTTGCTGAGCTAAAGCGGTGCTTGAAAGGCCTATTCCAAATACTAGTTTGAGCCCCTAGCAAGAAATCTCTCAGACATAGCATTTCTGGCACTCTATCAGGACTCTGTGGAGATGAGGATGCCTTGGGGCTTCAACAGCTTTCATTTTGCAATGAAATTGACTTGATGTCTTTCACGTATGTACCAGTAAGACCTATAGTGGAAGCCTTAGAAGTTAATGAGTAAGACAGGGAGATTTAGAGATTTGGGCATATAATGTGCTCTTACTTGCACTACTCCATAAGATCTATTAGGCATACTACAGTAAACCAAATAAATCACAGGTCACAAAACACACCAATAAATCCTACTCATATTAAATTGCAAAGTAATTAAAACTGGTATGATATTTACATTACAAATTCACTAATAACATCAGAAAAACTTCTGATTACAAGTGCATCCAAAGCAACCTCTGTAGTGTTTCTTCAACTACTTCTAACTAACATGATGTCCTTCTTTTTCCAGACATCCAAAGGTTTTTAGATACCTAAGTGTGCCACAGACTTTTCCTAAGGCTTCATAAAAGTTCCTTTCTTGGTTAGATCCCTAATACCACTGAAATAAACTTACTCTGAAAGTAAATTCTATACGAACACATCAAAATGGGCAACTTCAACTAACTAAGTTTTTGTAGAACACTGAATAATACTATTTAAACTGCTTAATGAGAGCTCGAGTTTTTATGCTCCAGTCCCACCTCCACCCAGGGTCAAGTCAACAACAAACAACAACTATAACAACAAAATAATAGCATTAACAACAAAAGCAAAATCAACCAGGTGCCCTTAGTGCTCCAGTACAAGTATTGTTGAAGGGCCTGAGTGGAGCCTGACCTCTTATTTCCACTGTGCCTTGCAAATAGAGAATCTCAACCCCCAAAAGCTCCCAGGCCAGAATCTTTCAGTAGTGCTGAAACAAGAAGCAAAACAAAATAATTCACTCTTATGAAATCTGACAACAGTGAAACAGTCATTATTATCCCTGACTTACAGGGCAAGTCAAGCCCTTAGTCATCCTGGTCTTAATATACTGCTGAAGATAGTGAACAGTTTTCACCATTTTTCAGAATAAAGCATCTACCACAGATCATACTCTGAAATTAAACTCAAGCTTTCATTACCCATATGGTGGATTTTATTATTCCTTTTTTTGTTTGTTTTGGTCACCCTGGCAGTAGTTACATGTCCTCCTCAGGATGTGGCAGTTAGACATCTTGTGCTAGACACTTACATTGCTCAGTCCTGGGCATCCACTCCATGCAGTGACTCCCAGTACATCACAAAGCCACTAAAAACAGCAGACAAAACCTCCTGGCAACCTATGAAAAATGCCCTATTTTGAAACAATTTTGCCTCTGCTTGATGTATGTTCTGTTTTTCCTTTCCCTTGTTCTTCATTACTAAAAACATTTGCATGAAAAACAGCATCTTTCTTTTTCAAAAAGTTCAGTTGTTCCTGCTGCTGCTATTTTTTTTCCCTGCACTTAAACTTGTAATCTGCTCTGTGTAGCTACAGTGGAATGCTGTGAAAATGACTGTGGTATCATCAAAAACAATAAAATGTAGATGCTGATGACTTCCCAGGAGGAAGGCTGAGAGCTAATGCTGCCCTCAGCACAGAAACCAAATCAGCAGATAGGTATTAAAATTTTGCCACCTTCAGTAGCAGTTCTCTGACTGTTGGCCCTCACAGCTGTAAGTGGGGCTGGAATTTCTGCAAGGATGCAGCACATCCATCTCCATGCTGTTGCACACAACCTGGAGCCAGATAACCTCTACCTCTTCCCTACTGCTTCACTCCCAAGGACAGCACAGACCACAAAAGTCTCTGGAGATGCCCCCCTGAAGTCATACATAAGCAGGAATCATCACAGGTGAGTGAGACAACCCTTGAAACACCTTCTGCTCAAATCCACTCAGCAGGCTACAGCAGCAAGCATTTTCCTAATGTACTACTTTCACTCTGCAGAGGTTACTGACACTCAACTCTCACCCCTTTCCTCTCTGTGTCACAGGCCACCTGATACCAAAGACCTTTCTCCCATGCTGACCCTTGCACTCTGAAGGGACCCCCTGGAAAACCATCCCAGAGCCCCCCTTGCTCTTCACAATCCATTTTTTTAATTCCTCAGGGGCAACAAAGAGCCTTACGACAAGCAAGTCACTTCTGGCTGATCTCAGCCTGTGCTTTCCCTGTGCTGTCAGGACTGCATCCATCAGTTGGTTCATGCTCCAGGCTGTGTCTTCTCTTGGGCAAATCCCATCACTTTGTCCACTGGGATTCTGGTGTATAGATAACGCTCTGGTTTGCTCTGGCATGAAAAACAGTGCATGTACATAATAAGCAAGGATGTAATATGCACAGGTATATGCTCATTTCACCCATTTCCTACTGTTTTTTGCTGGTCTTTAATCCATAAATATCAAACCAAACAATGAAATTATGTTTATGCTAAAATAAGATCTACTGGACTCTATCCAGTCATTTTTCCTAGTTTAAAACTAATATACAAAAATGTTTCTAGTTTAGAGCTGGAATATTCAACTTCCCAGGGAGAATATTTCTGCAAGCATGTGGCCAAGGAAATTTATCCCAGCAGAGAGGGTGGAAGAACCATCTACCTGTGGGAAAAATTAGCCCAGAGCAATGTAAGTGGTGCACAGACTTTGTGCTGGGCTCTGTGGTAGCCAGACCAGGTCCGTCTGACCCGGAGCCACGACCTTCCCGGAGGAAGAGTTGTCCTGTAAGAAACAGCCTTGGGGGGGCCCCTGGCAATCCCTGGTCACTGGATAACTTCAGCAAGGGGCAGCCTGCAGCTCCAAGTGATTTCAGCTCAGTGATTTCAGCTCTGCTTGCTAGGTTATCCCAGGCCACCTCAGAGATAGAGAGACAGGAGCGTCATGCGGCGATTCCACAGAGGTAGCCCTTATTGTCCAGCAGTTCTGCAAAGGGTAGACAGGGACAGTGGCTCCCTGCTGAACTGGGCAGAAGCTGGGGTTTTTATGGGGAAAAGCCAGGGTGGTACCAGGGGGGAAAACCTATGGTGGGATAGCTCACCATGAGAAGAGAGGATGGTCCCATCTAAGGGGTATCTCTCCAGGAGAGGGTTGAGATTAGCTTATCACAACTCCCTCAGAGCTCATTCCTCCAAGGGAAAGACTTGGCAGGTTCACCTGCCTCCACAGCCCTCCACAGGGCCTGAATTTCTCCCTCCATTCCCACACAAAGATACAAAGCAGGTTGTTATCAAAGGGCCAGATACCAGATCATCACTGCAGCCATCAAATTGCTACTTTCTACTTTCTTTTTCCAGGTTGGAATTACTCAGATTACATTATGGCTCCAGAAGAAAGAGAGGGGGGAGAGAAGTCAACAAGAACTACTACATACTGTAAATCCTCAAAAGATGCCTTCATCAGCCACACTGTGCCTTTTCCTTTCTTAGGAGGAGTCAGCTGCTGACTGCTATGCTTTCTGTCCCTCCTACCTTCTTATCAGGATTACTATAATCGTTTGATTATTCCTTTCTACACAATGGACAAAAACATCTATCACTTTAACTGAATGTTTTAGGAAGTAAAGTATCAAAAGGTGGCTATCTGCATGAAATACTTATTATTCACAATGCTTTTAAACAGAATCTGTTTTCCCTAAGTGCCTGAACATTAGTTGAGAGCTCTATTATCTTCTAGAGATCACTGATTTTATTTTCTAAGCACATGGTGGGCTGTATTCATCCAAGCACCTCTGCAAAATAGAAGAGATCCATACACAATGAACCAAATTTACAGAGCAAGTGTAGTCTCCTCAAATCCAGTAATAGATGAACATAGAGGTACAGGGTAGAAAAGAGCAGCAGCTGAAAGCCAGCCACCAGAAAAAGGTCAAATACTGAAAATGCGGAGGGAAGAAATGGCAGAAAGTCACAGGTCCACAGAACTCTGTGGAAAGTAATACACAAAACTCTCCTTGTTTTAACAAAACCAGCTTGGATGGTAGGGGATGAAACTCCAACTCTGACCATGCCTTCCCACTAGTTTTCCTCTCCCTGGTTAATAGTGCAATAAACACAAAGGCAGAAAAGATACTTTTAGGAAAATCAATGTTTTTAAGATAAAACATCAGTGTAATTCAAACAGCCCAAGTCAACTGTCCATAGTAAATTAAGTTGAAAATTTTAACAAACTGTCATGTATACTGGTGATGTCTAATAAATTAAATTACAACAGTAATACATCCCTCACAAAAGTATTATTGATAGTGACAGGAAGATACTGAATTTAAGTTATTAATTTTTATCAATTAAACAGCATTTCTTCATCAAGAATAGGGCAAAACATCTGACAAACATTTAAGATTCATATTTTAGCTCCTAAAATAAATAGCTGTCAATCCACCCATGCTGGGCTTTTGCATATTACCCTGCTGTGGATCAAGTCAGCACTAAAGCTTCATGCATGGAGAGCCATCTACCCACATTTCTTGTAGTGAACACCGAGCTGCAGAACACTCTTTCCCTTCCAGAAGTCGCTCTAAAAGCTGTTTCTGTGAAAATGTGCACACTCTTGTGTCCCTGTGAGCAGCTGCCTTACTCACCTGCATTTCAGAGTAGACATCCCAGGCAGGTGGGACACCAGCCACAAAATGTCATCCCTACTGTGAATTCCCTCTGCTCAGGACCAGTCAGGAGACTTCAGCTGAAGCCTGGACCTTCAAGTCATTCAATACAGCCAGTCTGAACTTCATTCCTTGCCAGCAGCAGCGATATCCCAAACAAAGTGAAAGGAGTAATTGATTTCTGACCTTAAAGACTGAACCAAGTGACACCAAGAATACTGATCCTAAGCAGCTCTAACATGTGTACTCCAAGAAGAAAAATAATCAGAGAACAAACAATTAGATTGCCTTCAATAACCAATGTCACTTCTTCCCCTCAAACTATTACCTGTGAAAAGTCCTGGGGATTGTTATTTAAGTTCCTAGTTCCTTGCCCAAATTCTGTCCTTTGAGGTTTTCACTCTGATGGCACTGAACATCACACATATAACAGGAAAATAAGTCTACACCAGCAAAGTAGGTGGAAGCAAAAGAAAAAAAAAAATTTAAATTCTGAGCCCTAAACCAAGCAACAGCCTCTTATAGAAAGGCCTCTTGCATCCAGACACATGCATTTGATAGATTTAGAGACTTCTGGCCATGGGAACTTTGACACACCCATAAAATCCCAAGCCATCTCCTACTATAAGTAAGAGAATGTCAGGCTGAGAGTTCGGATATTTTTGTGCTGAAAATATTTTTACTTATCTGCACAGTCTTAAGGGCTGAAGGAAAATAAACATGACTGTACATCTGGGTGATCTTCATGCACAGAGTGGCAGAGCTGATGTATAGTCTTCAGCTTCCTGTAGCAACTCACTCTCACATCAAAGCACAGGGAATAAACACAATTTTCTACATGAATATACAGAGTAACCCATACAGGGACTGTGCACATCATTAACGTGTAAATGAATAAATGTGAAGTAAACCTTTCATCACCATAATGCTATTTTGATGTATTTTTAGGAGAATTTGAAGTTCCCTTTCCTTTATTGATATCCAAATGTACTGATACAATGATACAGTGCTACACTTTCATCTGAATACTCTTACTTGTCTATATATGACTAGTTTTCTCTTCAGAACATTAAATTTGATTCCTCATAGTTTGAGCACTGTTATCAATATAAGATAACTAACATTGTTACTACCATAAGTTTACCATAAGACTATCAAAAGATTATCCAGCCATTAAAATAAAATTATATTGTTATTCCAGACTGGCAAAATTTGTGTGCCAGTGCAAAGGAAGAGTTTGCTTGAGTTTGGATCTCAAGCCACGATCAGCACTGGCTGTTTCATAAGCCCGCACAGCAGACTGCACATGGTGGAGCCCAAAGGCATGGGCAGTTCATTAACTGGTCTCAGGACACACAGCCCAACATGGCCAAAACAAGCCTGGGAGACTGGTTTTACCATTAGCCAGGGGCTCTTCCTATGTTTAATGCTGATGTTTGAATTTTAATTTCAAAGGAGGTATTCACTCCTGCTCTGAATTTTCCAGAGGGAATGGAAATGTAGTGCCACAGCTCTGTGTCAATGAAACATTCCATTGGAGAATTAATACAGGAGTAGCACAATTTATTCTTTTCCCTAGTCTACAAAAGAGAAATAAAGAGAGAAGTAATAAAATTATACTAAAGAAAATTTCTACACAGTTAACAAGCAAATTTATTTAGATAACAGGCCAATTTTTATAGTGTTTTGGGTATTTTCAGAAAAAAAATTCTTTCTGTCTCCAACTGACATTTTTATTTATTTTACATGAAGAAAAATTCTTTCTTGTCTTTTGGTACAAGAAAGTTCAGCTTACTCCCTGAATTCTTGTTGTCTACTTGAAATGAAAAGGAATTTGCTTTATATATTTGACCTTTGATAAATTACTATACAGTAAATCCTTTTCATTTTCCTCTCCCTGCTGATCTGTATTTGGTCCAGTGTAAATATAGCACATTTCAGCAGCTCTGAGAAACTTCAACAAGGGACCATGGAAAATTAGTTTGTTCCTACCATTACTATGCCCTTGTTTAAAAGCCCTGTGTGATCCATCAGAAAAAAATACATCAAATAAAGAACCTCAATGTTTAAATGATTCACAGCCACTCTACCAAAAAGCAGTGAATCCAAGATGTTTCAATGTCTCTTAACAACTTAACATCTAATTTAAATGCCTACTTCTTAAATGTCCTAGTTTTAACACATTTCAGCTACTCAACAGAAATATCCTGAATCATTAAATGAAGTGGAACTTCTCAATCCTAATTCCTTACTCACATTTTCCAACTCATCCCCTTCATACCAAATATACAGTGGAAACCTATAGGAGAGGTTTTGGGTCAATCCCCAAAGGTCTACAACGCTGAAATAAAAACTGTACAAGAATTCTTGGTACCTATTTAAACCCAGAGGCTAGAATCTCTGTTTTGTGGGGAGCACTGAATGAAATCTGAGTCCCACTGATTTCCAGTCATGGCAGACTCCCATTAGAGAGACTTTCCCATTAGTGAGAACTCACCAGACACACCTGAGTTACACCATCGTGTTGGCCATGGCACAAAAGAGAATGGACAGACCGTCTAGCTCTCCGAAAGTGTTTCTTACACATTCTAACCAATTATGAATGTCAACATAACTCATATTAACATAGTAACTCCCATGTTCCAATGCAAACAAACATTAACTCTCCCTAACCTGAATATCCCTGAACTTAGGGTGTTGTTTTCCATGGTCTCAAGTTGATCCTGGCTATGGCTGGCCCACTGGCCAGACCAGGGCATCACAGTCTAGTGGCCTGCTAGAAGTGTTATTAAAAGTCTAAGGGAATCCTTTATTCATCAACTTACAGTCTTAAACAGATTTCTGCGAATAATCTGATATATTAATAAATAATTTTTAAAGAGGCTATAATTCATCAAAATTAAGAGGGCTAAAGTCACAGACTATTAGCACTGATATAAGGTCTGGTAGCACTTGAGGACACTAAACAAGTAAATTAGTCACTTTAAAAAAAGAAGAAATCACTGTCAGAGAACCATAGAATTGTTTAGGTTGGAATAGACCTCTAAGATTGTTGAGTCCAGCTGTTATATCAGCACTGCCAAACCGGTCAATAAACCATGTCCCCAAGTACTGCATCTACACATCTTTTAAATCCCTCCAGGGCCGGTGACTCCATCACTGCCCTGCAAAGCCTGCTCAATGCTTGACAACCCTTGCAGTGAAGAAATTTATTGTAATATCCAATCTGAACCTCCCCTGACACATTTCTTCGCTATCTGGGGGAAGCCACCCATTGTAGCCACCTGGCTACAATCTCCTGTCAGGCAGCTGTAGAGAGCAATGAGGTCTCTCTTGAGTCTCCTTTTCTCCAGACTAAAAAACCCCAGCTGCCTCAGCTGCTCCTCACCAGCCTTGTGCTCCAGACCCTTCCACAGCTCTGTTCCCTTCTCTGGACATACTCCAGCCCCTCAATGTCCTTCCCATCATGAGGGACCCAGAGCTGGACACGAGATTCGAGATGTGGCCTCAGCAGTGCTCAGCACAGGGGGATGGTCACTGCCCTGGTCCTGCTGCCACACCATGGTTGGAACAGGCCAGGTGCCATTGGCCTCTTAGCCACCTGGGCACACCTGGCTCATCTTCAGCCACTGCCTGCCAGCACCCCCAGGTCCTTTCCAGCCCCTCTGCCCCAGCCTGGAGCACTGCAGGGGCTGTTGTGACCCAAGGACAGGACCTAGCACTTGCCCTTGTCAAACCTCATCCACCTCAGGCCACTGATCCAGCCTGTCCAGGTCCCCTTGAAGAACCTTCCTGCCCTCCAGCACATCAACAGGCACACACAACTTGGTGTTATCTGCAAACTGACTGAGAGTGGCCTCAATCCCCACATCCAGATCACCAGTCAAGATATTAAACAGAACTGGCCCCAGTACTGAGTCCTGGAGAAGATCTCATCACCAACTGCCAACTGGATTTAATTCCATTCACCATCACTCTCTGGGATTGGCCTTCCAGACAGTTTTTCACCCAGCAGCAACTGTTAAACAGATGACGTGGCAAAAGAATTCATGTTGATAACACTTCCATTTTCCATTATTTTGATGTCCAGATCAAATCAAACCCATAAGTGGGAGTACTGACATGATTAAAACAGCCATGAAAAGATTAAGGGCTGCTTAATTGTCTTACAATTCAACACAAGATTTAAGGGGAAAGTGTTACATATGAAAGATGGAAATTAGAAGATAGAAGTAAGGGTTAAACTGAGGTTTTAATCTATGTATCAGGCCCTGAAGACAAGGACTTGGTACAAACATGAATGAGACACAGAAGCTTTCTGAGAAGACAAGATCCATAAGGACACTCCATAACCACCATCCTATTAACATTTATCTTTTTCATCTGGTTCTATATCTGCAATATTAAAGAGACAATTATTTATCTATCTTTCCAATGCATTATTACCAAACTACCAAATGCAAATGCAAACCAGCACACAACCATCAGGCAGGAGATGGCAAGAAACACCTCCAAAATACAAGCAACAGGCAAAATAAAAGCAGAGATTTTAGCACTTTTAATTTATAGACTAGTAGGGAATGATCTCATACGTGTCTGATGGTAGATGAAATAGCTGCTCCAGTTCATTGGTGTAAGTGTCAGCACTGAACCCAAGCAAAGCAGAAAATGACACCTTTCAGCCAAACATAATGGGTTGAAAAAAGAATTGCAATCAGGTGTACAATGGAAATGTTGAGGTTCTTAGAAAAAATTACTTATTGTGACAACAAAATAAGTGCTATATGAATGAATAAGTCACCAAAGTTGTCACTGCTTAGAAGTTAATTTAAAAATACAGAGCTTTGCAGTTGTTTGGAAGTATGTAATGGAATTTTTTTAATACACGTGACAGCCAGTATTTTGTGTACACTCAGAGAAATTTCACATTTGTTTCTGACTCATTATCCTAAATAAATCAAAAATAGCATGCTGTTTATTTATATAATAAGAAAGAGTGTGCATATAAAATAAAAGACCAGATTGCAATTCAACAAATCGGCCACTGTTTTCTCACTCCCAATTTGAGTAAAAGTTTTCTTCTGAATTATGTCAAATCACAATGAAGCAGTAAAATCACGGACAAAGGACTCTCTACCTGTTTAAAGTTAGGGAGGGTATGCTTTTATTACAGCCGGGCAGCACACAAAGTCATGTCTCAAAGACGTGCGCACCCCACCACTGCCCATCACTCTCTATTTATTCCTTAAAGTATTACATATGCATAGAATATGCATATCAGCATACCTAATATGCACACAGCACACCTAATACATATTCATTGCCTGACTCCACCCACTTGCATCATATGGTAATGAGCTCCACACCCCTCTGGGCATGCTCAGTTCTTCTTTTGAAATGGGTCTGGGGTCCTTCTTAATGAAATCTGCCTCTTCCTGAGGCTTGAACTTTTCAACTGTGTTCTGTTGGCAGTTCTCCTAGTCCTCTTGGACATAGTTCAGATTCCTTGCCTGGAGGTGTAGACACAATTCTTTCCTTTCCACAACAGTCCATCTTTCTTGTCTCCTACACACACAACTTAAGACAAATAAAAGATACATGATCCTATTCTTAACTAAGTATTAAGACAAGTGGAATGATATATATATCCTTGGGCTATTCATTTCATCTTGGCAATTGTTGACTACAAGCAGGAGCTATATAGACTTGCTTCTGACCACACTTAGTAATCATTAATAATCTACATTGCTCCTTAAATTCTTTGTATTTCCTTTACCTTAAATTTTCTCATAAACTGTTCTTATTCCAGTCAAAATCATAATTTCCTAATTTTCTTAACTTATTAACATGATGATGTTAAATCATTAACATACCTGAAAATTAAATGCTTTTTCTCCTCTGAAGAAGATCTTGGCACAGAGAAGTTTCTTCAAATAAGGAGGGACACGACAAGCAATAAAACTAGAACACATGAAATTAGTCATGTAAAACCCCTCATCCTTATCACAGAACCAACTAGAACATAATCATTCCTGACCCAGCTTTGCCAAAATTTTTCCCAAAAAATCCTTCAGCCATGTAGACTTCTTGTCTATCTTTACCAATGATGTGCCAACAACTTAACCACAGGTTGCCCAATTCAAACACTTGGAAGTCTGTGTCATGCTTTAAGATGACTTTCCTTGAATTCTTATACTTTCCAACTCAGTTTTTGAACCTTGAAAGTTTGTATCTCCCAGCCTTTCTGAAATATAATTTCATTTTTTCTTTCAGAAATTGATAGCTTTTCATAAACATTTGAGTTCAGACACTGAATCTTGGGAAGCAAACATATATACTTCTTCCAAGTGTTGACAGTATTCATTTAATTTCTTGCAACCAGGGTGAAGAGAATAGTAGTCCACTGTCCTTTAACCTTCCAGGGCTCAAAAACTCCCAGAAATGCTGCCCTTTAAACAGCATTCATCTGTGCTTTGCTGGAGGCCAAGGAAATCTGCCTCTGAGTTCCCTGCAGCTCCCATCCCCTGCCCACCATGGTCCCCAGCTCTTGTTATCATTATCCTCTTGGCTCCAAGGGACCACACTGTAGTTGTTCTGCTCTTCTCTCTCCCTCCTGTCCTGTCACTTCCTCTAGGCACCTTGATCCAGAAAGTATTTGTCTGGTCCTTTGCTCCATCTGCTGCTCAAACATTAAATGTGAAAGAAGGCAGAGCCTCTAGACTATTGCAGAAATGCTGTTTAGGGTGTGATGTTACTGCAAGTCACTTGCAGTATCAATTTGAAATAAAAGCAAGATGCTTTGCAGGGGGTTGCAGGTACTGGAGGTTTAGCTTCACTTATATTTTGACAAAGAAAATAAAATTTAAAAAAATAAATAAAAAAATAAAATAAAATTTCCTTTACCACCTCACAGTTTTCCAGAAATTCTTTAATTCTGTACTGGACTACATGTTATAGATTCATATTTATGGAGATACTTTTTCCTCTAATTAGGACATATTTATTCTCTTCATTGATTCAAGAAATGAAATGGGAGGAAAACAGTACAGAAAAGATTTGCCAAAAGGAAAAAAAAATTGCCTTTTCAGAATACAACCACAGCACCCACTGATTACTGGACTTTTGGCTCAAGGTTGTGTGTGCAAGACAATTTTATTTTTCCTAAGAAAATCTTAGGCATATTGCTTTGGTATTTAGAGAAAGAGGGAGCTCTGTGCATTTTTCACTTTTTTTTTTAACACGGTCCTGTAACACAGATGAATTTTAACACTGTTGGGCACATTAATTTTGCTGGGTTTGGACACTTCTTCTGTACAAAAGGCAGTAAAAATTTAGTCACAGCCTCATTCATCACTGGCCTGATCCAACTTACACTGAAACGTCTGGACACATCTCCACAAAACTCCACGTGTGCACCCAACAATTCTCCTCTGACCAGGCTAAAAATAACACAGGTCTTGTATGAAGCTAGATATAAATGGATAGTAGAGAATAAATCACTGTAATAAAATAATATCAAGAGAAGAAAATGGGGATTCAAGTCAAGCTCTAGATTTATAAACTATAAAGGTAAAAGATCTAGCAGCTGCAAAGAAACAAATGGGTATGATTGACTGTTTTGTTCTGTTTGCAGATAAGCTTTGCAATTGCAGCCCCAGTTTATAATCATGCAGGAATCCTTAGCTGTAAGCACAAAAAGAACAATAAAACAGCAAAACTCCAAAGTTACAATGTACAATGGAAGACAGAAGTTGATGCAGCATAACTTTCCTTCCTCCTTCCTTTGACAGTACTGTCAAAGTGGCATAATTACTTAGAAAATTAAGAATATGTCACTAAAATTATGTCAGAATAAAAAAGAAGGGTTAAACAGTATGTTTGCTACCCGTCTCACTACTAATTGCTGATTTTGATAGCTTTGCACTCCTTAGCCAGCAACACACAGGAAGGGGAGGGGGAAAAATGTTTTATTCAGTGCTCAATAAATGCACTGCAGCTTTGTACTAACATGGCACTCAGGACGAAGGCTCTTCACTGTGCCACCAAGTAGCTGAACTTCTAGTCCTGACTTGTCTTAAAAAAAAAAAAGCAAGATGCCCCTTCTCCCAGTCAAATGATACATTAGCTGCTGTCACTGCTGTCAAGTCTGAGTTATAATGATAGCATTACTGCTCGTACAGCCTGCAGGCAAACCAAACAGCATCAGAGAGGGAGGCTGCCAGGAAGGTGCACTCACCACCTCATCTGCCTAGTGAGATGAATAATGTTTTTTGCAAGAGATATTTCCCAAAGAGAAGCGATCCTTGCAAACTGCCCTGAGAAACACCCGTGCCTTTCTGACCAGCCTCCTTTTCATTCTGCAGATACAATAAATCAACCTTCACATCCAACAGTATTTTTCCTTATCAAGCTGAGGCTCTTTCTGTCATACTCAGCATCTAGCAGACCATCTGTGTTTGGACACAGGTTTTGTGCAAGGTTTCTGACTTCCCCACACTGCAATCCAGCTCTGATCATATGGCTGAAATGTGTGAGCTGCAATGTAGAAATTAGCACATGGCAGTGACCTTTCAACACACATAAAAGCAGCATTATGGCTGATACGATTATTGTCCTGCCATACATCTATCCTTGTGAATAGTTTCATTTAAAGAAAAAACATTTTGAATTTTCCCCTGCTTCTCAACACTTGAAATTTTCCCCAGAATTTCCAGTTTTGCCAGATTCTAACAGAATTCCCGTTAATAGGCTTCAATTCCTCTCCCCACTGACAGGCAATGCACTCACATTGTTTGTTTGCTGACAAACTGGAGCTTACCCTGGGGTTTCTGTGCCCCCAGCAAACAGCTGTCCAGGTTCTGTCCCACCACCCACAGGCCAGTGGGTATGGAACAGGCAGGGACCAACCTCACATCTCAACATCACACTGAGATGCTGCTGCTGCAGCAACAGCTCCTCAGAGCATATGTCCCACCAAAGCTCCTTAGGGAGAAATAAGCAAGGAGTGCTGGGGAAGGATCTTGTCATCATTAATAACATTAGACCCTTTTCTGCCTTGTTTTCTTATGTTAAAATTTTCAGAAGAACATGGAAGAGCCACACTTGACAGGTCCTTGAGTACCTTTGACACACTGATCAAACTTGGCACCTACTACTTTATGTCTAGAGTAAATTATCTTTGGAGCTCATGTACACATCATGTATTAGCATATATAGCTTTTCTTATATCTATTTGAGATGTATTATTCTATTTAACTGCATATGGATACACAGCTATCTATTCCTTGGTCTATTCTGATATCCAGAGGTATTCTCAGGCAAATTCCCACTACGGCTGGCCTCAAGGATCATACTTTCTGACCTGTACAGATAACAGCAGTTATTCTGAACTGAACAGCTCATCAGTCTATCAAAGAAGTAGGTGAGTCCTGCTAGCCAGCTACACAGACTGACTATTTTCCCTTTTCCCTTCTGACAGATAAATTTAACATGGAAATTTTCCTTTCAATTCATTAACAGTTTATCCACACACTACAGCAAGCTGTTATATTTGGATACCTTTCTCTCATAAGCCTTGGGCTGACTCCTCTCTCTTAAAAATAGTTTCCCAGTGGATACCAGCATGGTTATGGTGGTGTACAATCTCCTCCCAAACACAGCTCCTCGTGTTTATCCCCAGTTCACATCTCCAGTGCAGCATGAGAAGTACCAGGTTCCTGAAAGACCATGGAAGATTCCTACCTTTGAGCTTTTTACTCCAGATTCCCCATGAGCCACATTAACTTCCTGGCAGTTTGAAATTACACCTGTCTGGCCCCACAATCTCATTGAATGCAGCAGTGTGGTGACTGAAGCATGCACAGCCCTAGCTGCAAACACCTGGCTGGGAACCTGTCTGCACCAGCCTGCAGCAGGTCTCTGATGGAGCACATGAAAGGATTTATTCAACAAAAACACTGACAGCAAATCCTGCCCTATGTGTGTTAGCAATTCTAGCAGGTGCCACAGGTAGCACCAGGTATAAACTTCTTTCCCTCTCTAGGATGCCTCTGTTCACCCTGAAAAGCTGCTGTGCATCCCACTGCACACCATAAACAGATTTTCTATCTATTGTGCAGAACATAAATGAGAAGCTTTGTTGTCAATCTCCCATTATTTTTGTTACAGATGTAAGGAAAGGTGGTCTGGTTTATTTAATGAGCACATCCAGCAGTGTCAAAAGGCACCAGCCCTGCACCCTCTCTCTCCACAACAGCAAGGCAGGTGCAGCACTGGAGAAGGTGCCTGCTCCCACAGACACTGGAAGAGCTCTAACTACTGATTTTCTGGTGCATTCAGTGGCCTGACCTAGACAGAGTTTCACTAAGTTACTCCGAGATGTGCCTTTCCTGAGCTTTGTCACTAGAGCTATCAAAACCTGCTGCACAGTATTTTCCCTTGATACAATTATTTGCCCACAGGGAATTTGTCTGAAATTTTCTCCCAGACCCAAAACAGCATCTAGCACAGTAGCTAGATTTAGTCCAAAATCCAAGAACTTCCTATGGCATAACTTGGAGGCTGGCAACCCTTGCTGTCTCCCATACCCTCCTCCTCCAGCTGTCTCACCCTTGCTTGTTCTTTAACTACCAAAAATCCCTGATTTCTGATACTAGCTATCTGAAGTCTCACATATAGAGGAATCATCTCCCCATCTTGCTTGTATTATGAAACAAATTAGAGATGTTGAAGTGAAGTGTGTTAATCCTGTAATTACCATGGTTATAATGAGGCAGTTTAATGATCTTGCTAATTGTCTGTTCAGCAAGACTGGATTGGAAAACATTCCTTACCCCATCTACCCTTTTAATTCTGCTTAGATCAGATGTTTCCTGTAAGTGAAGTGTTGTAGCTATGTGTATTACTACCCCATCACCAAATAAATGTTTAAAAATTGCTGCAGGTCTAACCAAAGGCCAAGTATTATATTGTAAGCAACATCTATGTGGCCACAGTCAGTAGCTATTCAGCTATATAATAATTCAGACAAGATTGCCAGGGGAAGCAGAGAGAAACAAAACCTCTTGTGAGGACAAAAATTTTGCTTATGGATTGCCAGTTAAAGGTCTTAAAATTATCAGCTGAAATAAGCTGCCTGGAAGTTGTTTCTGCCTAATCAACTGCTTTCCTGTTTATTCTGCTGAAACAACCTACTCTCAGCCTGTGGCTGAATACAGGTGCTGTCCCAGAAACCACCTGTAATGCCCCAGGAAACTTCATTCTCCAACTCTTGCACACCTTGGGAGCAACTCAGGACTCCCTACATGGGTCATCAGAGATTCATTAAAAACAATCTTTATAAAAGAAAACGATCAAGAAGGAGTACACAAGTAAGTATGTTTACTACTACAAAAAAAGCAAGTGTTCACTACTGCAAAAAAACACATGCATCCAGCACATCAGCTTCTCTGCAGGAGCTGTCATGCATATGCTAATCCTGCATATCCTGGAGTGTCACACGATATTAGGAATGGCGAGAAGTACGACATTGGCTCTCTTAGCTGTGTTGTCCAAGGGAGCAAAGTTTATTGCTCTTGATCTTCTTTTATAGACAGGTTTGAGAAAGTCTGAGAGGTAAAACTCTCATTGGTCATTAAAGTAACACATCACCACCATTGGTTAAGTGGAACACCACCCCTTGACTGTTTTCCTAAACACCACCTGCAAAGATTGTTGTCCTTTACCAAGGACTGTTTGGATTCTTTCTTACACTTTCTCAGGCCAGAGTGAGAAGCCTGTGTGACTTAATTTCACACAGGCTCTGTTCCCTGCTTGCTTTTTGCATTTAGCATCCACACTGCAGTAAACTGCAAGTAATTCCAAGCAATGAAGCAGTAATTTACCCCATGTTTACTGTAAGCAGCTTATGTAGCCATGCTTTCCCTGCCATGGCTGGTTCAAAACCCTACATCTTATCCTCCCAGCTCTCTCAGCTGTAAAAAGGTGAACTAAGTGTTCCTGTAATAGGTAAAATTTACCAAGCATCTCAATGTATAATTCCCATTTTGAGGCTGACACCTGTATTTCCCCAGCAAATGATTGCAGAATTGAAAAAGAATGAAGAGCCTGTCCATTTAGCCAAACATACACCTCTGAGCTACAGAGGTAGCTGGAGAACTTCTGCCAAGCACCAACCAACCAGGATCTCTCAGAGAGATCCCTACCTCACCTGCTGCTACAAAACAAATGTGATTTGTCATCAAGCCTGGTAAATAACAGTGCTGTGAGCAGCCACCCAAAACCCAGAGGTCAGATTTAAACTGGTATTAAACCAGCAAAACTCCACCAGTCAGAAAATGCAGTGATTTACAAGCAGTTGGGGACCTAACCTCTGCACCCAGCAAGCTTTGCACCACACTGCAAAGGCAAGCATCCCAGCACACATAGGCCAAGCTGCCCAGCACAGCAGAGAACAGACAAAAAACAGGAGTTACCTCTTACTGTAGCCAGATCTTAATGCTCAGTAACCACCAGATATTGTTTCTAGTACATTTGACACGCTGGAGAAATAACAAATTTTAATTAATAATTGCAATTAAAAGCAGTGGTGCTGGGGAAGATGAAACAGGGAAACCTTATGAATATGACTGTTTACCAAAAGATTCTGAAAATATGAAACCTAGAATCAAGACAGAAATTAAAACTAGCTTTGAGCTACAGGAAACTGAGTGCTAGTTATTATATAACCAAAGAACAATAGCCTAGCCAGCTGAAGGAGAATCCCTGGTGATTGAACAATACCCTTCTGCTGATAGAGAATCCAAAGGTCAATCAGCAAGAGAAGAATTTGAAAGGTAGCTTTTAGAGTTTAAAATGTAACACTGTATGGTAATGTAGTAGTTTTTATAGGCTATATGTAAATACTATAGAATATGTGTCTGTTGGGAGTTGGGTGTCTTTTTATTTTTCTTCTAGTTTGCCTGTGGAATTTTTACCCATTAATTTCGGCGACAACCTAACCGTGGGTGCTTGGTGGATGCTTGAAAGAAAACAGAGTTCGGCTGGGCCCAGGGTGGGGGAAAGGGGCAGGAAAAGGGGAGGGTGGGGACAGTTTGGCGGTTTTTTCTTCAGCTTCGGAGAAGGACACTTTGGGCGCAGAGCTGTTGCAGTGGGGAGAAGGGAATCTCGCCATCACCCAGACGGAGCTGCTGCTGCTTCTCCTTCTCCCCTCTTTGTTGGTGGCCTCGCACCCCCTGTCCTGCCGGGACGTGTGGCAGTGCCAGGCACCGCCACGGAGCTGCTGATCCACCTCAGCCACCGGCCCAGGATCTCAGCTCATCCCTGCTGATCCACCTCAGCCACCGGCCCAGGATCTCAGCTCATCCCTGCTGTTCCAGCTGAGTGTTCCTCAGAGCCCTGCAGGAGCACCGGCACTGACTGCCCGAGGGGTTTGTGAAGCAAAGCCTCTCCTCCATCCCTTCCCATCTCAGCCGAGAAAGCTGCCACGGGGTCCCTGGTTCTGTTTTGTTGTTAATGCTGTAGTTGTTGTTTGTTTGCCTTGCTATAAATACTAGTAAAGAACTGTTATTCCTATCCTCAGATCTCTGCCTGAAAGCCCCTTGATTTCAGAATTATAATAATTTGGAGGGAGGGAGTCTACATTCTTCCATTCCAAAAGAGGCTCCTGCCCTCCCTAGCAGACACCTGTCTTCTAAACCCAAGACAGTGTCAGGTTGGTTACTGGGAATTAGAATATTCACTATAGAAAAATATATAATGTATTGTAACAAGAACTTCACTCTCTTACCTTCTCTTAACTTCTGCACCTCTCTTAACCTCTTACTCTGTATCACTTCTCTTCCCCTCACTTCTCTTCCCCTCTCCTTCTCTTATTCTCTCCTACCTTCTTTCCTCATGCTCCCCAACTCCTCTCTCCACTCTCTCTCTCCCTCCCTGACCACGTTTATGCTGTGGCTGGCAGGGTAAACAGAGCCCTTCCTCCCTCTACCTAAATAATAAACTGTTTATACCTGAACAGCCTGACCCTGGAGAAGTCTCTCACTGTGAACATGTTCTGTATATCTATACAGTGGTTAGCATGTCAATTATTTATGAATACAGAAGTGACACATGGGATCAACCCAAAGATTTAACTAACCCACTGTCCCGTTTCCAACAATTGTCAGCAGCAAATGCCTAGAAATACATTTGCAAGGAAAAGGTAGGCATCAAGCAAAGCTTTCCCTGAACATTCTTTCAACCTCCAATGACTCACAGCTGAGAAATTTCCTAAGCCAAAGACTCCTGCCAGGGCTGTGCATCTGAACAGCTGGCACCCAGCAGCACCCACAAACTCCTTTTGCTCTGCAGAACATCTCTACCTGTGCCTCAAAGGCCAAGTCCCAGAGAGTAAAGGCAAGATTTCCATGTAGCACTATTTCTTTACTTAATAGAGACAAAATTCTCTTAGCATCACTGCATGAGCTCAAGGTATCATAGGACTAGAGCACTCCTTTAGCCAAGTGCTGAGTGTTACTTTGCTGAGAAAAGGGTTCACAAGTGAGACAACAGCAGATAATGCATCTACTATAGTCTAATGATTTCCCTTAGCTTTAAAAAATATTGTCACTGTAGCATTTGGCCACGATAACCGAAGGATGCAATCATAATGTCTGTAGATAAGCATTAGATTTCATTAAAACCAACCAGCAGAGATTAAAAATGAAGACAAGCTTATCAAGACACAAGTCCTCAGTTCAATCAGCTCTCCTATTAAACTGTATCATCTCTCCCCAGAGACCTGCCTTGACTGAGCAGTGCTCGGTGCAGGAACAGCAGGGATCAGTTCGGTTTAGCGCCACTGCCCCTGCTCCCCACTCCGCAGTAGACACAGAAAGGATTGGCCTCTCATGCCAAGCAAGACCTGGAAATTAAAGTTCATTTACCAGAAACGGGAAAAATATTCCCTTGGTGGAAAAAGGAGGGGTCAAGTTACAGTGGAATCTACTAAATGAGTCTGTTTCACACCACTCTTCAGAAAATAGAGTGGAAACAGCAGTGATGACATTAGGTGGAATCACCAGTGAGATGAAAATCGAGCACCAGGGCGATGGGTTAAAAAACCAAGGGGATATGGCTGAACTCATTTCCCTCAGACCTACAACAGGAATTTTTATTCTGTGCTTGACATTCCTGATAGCACAGACACAGCCATCCACAGGGGATCAAACTGCAGGGTGCTCAAGTCAAAGAAAAGTTATTCAGTAACTTCAGACTGGTTTTTATGTAAGCTCCAAAAGCCCTTCCAGCTCAGCTGGAGAATAGCTGTGTGCAAGTCAGCTGTTGCACCTGGAGAAGGTAGTCTAGTGTGAAATTTTAAATAAAATAAATGTTTTTCAGACACATGTTACAGCAAGGAAACCACTGGAGATGATGGAGAGCCTTGCTTGGTTTTTGGGCTTTTGGACATCTTTTGAAATAGTTTTGCAATAACACCACTTCAAAACAAGCTGCCATGCCTCTGCATGTAGTGGCAGAGTCTATATTATATTTTAAATAAAACACTCATTTCTTTCTCATTGTGCCTTCAAAATTATTAACTTCTTGATTACAAACACATTTCTCAGAAAACCTCAGATTAAGATGTATGGTGTTTGCAGCCAGGATTGTTATCAGCTTTGTATGATCCTCAGAAACATAGCCACACTACAAATGAATTTGCATATCAGAGATATTTGTGGCCAAATATAGTAAAACTGCTCATTATTCCTGAGCTGTAACATGGCTCAAAAACATTCCTCTATCCATTTACCTCTGTCCATTAACATTCCTCTATTTATTGGTCCATCTCCAATATGAACAACTGGTGAAAAGTTTGGGGTAAAAACTCTGCAAATATGGATTTAAGTCAGAACCAATATTCCAAAATTCCAAGATTGTTCCTCTGTCTATTCCATCTACTCCACAGCTCTCCACAATAAATCACTTGGGGTCCCCATATACTGTAGCACATCAGATTTCAACAGCATAGATCAGAATACACAGCTGTGTTTATGCAAAAGAGAAACTAATAAATAAAAAATTATGAGTGAAAATTGAATCTGCTAGATGAATGTTCAGCAATAGATTAACATATGCTGCATTTGCAAAAATAAATAATACTTTAACTCCAGCTTATATTATATATTAAGATCACAAAGTTTTCTTCAATGTTCTGCATGTCTTGATATATTGTAAGCAACTATATTTCATCAGTTGCATATAACCATATCTCTCTAATAACTTTCAAACTCCTGGACTCCTGTCATTTGGACTTATATTTGAAGAGACACTTGAGACCTATAAAAGAAGGGAAAAAAACCAAAACTGAATACTAAAAGCAATGTGCTTTCACCGCTTTTGTCAGTGAAAACTTTCTTTTGAGTTGTATAATTGAAAAGCAATGCAGTAGCACAAAATATTACATGAGACAAGGAACATTTTAGTGACAGCCTCGCAGCCCACAAACCAAAACATAATGCATTGTTTATCACAGATAATTGCAAGCTTTCCATCCCATTTTAATATTTTTGTTAGCTTTTAAACAAACTCTCTGTCCCAATTTTAGAGACAGGAATAAGAAAAAACATTTGCATTCTCTTCTGAAGAATATTCATTATTCAGGGTAACAGAGAGAGTAAACTGGATCTTCTGCAGAATATACTACCCTACTCATAGCAGCTACCCTTTGCATGATAAGATACAAGCCAAAATGTATGTATGAACCATCATCCATGTATGAAAATGTATGAACCATCACAATACATATTCTTTATTTAACTTTTAGGAAGCTGTAACGAACCTGTAAATTTCTATGTTTTGATCCCTTGGCTTTGAATTAATTTTCTGCCTTATTTTAATATTTTCTAAAAAAAAAAAATTCCACTACAGTAATTTTTTTTTTTTTCATGCAGATGAGGATGCCAGGAAGTAATTCAGTAGCAGATTTATCCCTGAGAACAGGAACACATTTAAAAAGTCATATATCCATTTTTAATCATTTTTACAGTCTAAGAGGGAGCATTTTCTAGTGAGATATTTTTCCTCCTGCCTGTTCTGAAGAGCAGCCACAGTGTATGTAACATCTGAGGTGCTGAAAAATCCTTGAGAAGGTCAAAAATGTAATTCTGACACCAGTTTTAATTTAGCAGAGTTCAGCCAAAGTCATTCAAGGGAGAAAAAACCAAAGCAACTTAGTGGTCAATAGGTAAAGAGAACTTTTGCCCATCCCTATGTTACCAGTTTCATGGACATCAATGCTGACAACTATTCTCATTTTCCTTACACATCTATCCATAGCCTGAGTACTTGCACATATGACTGGTATAACTCATCTTATGCAGAACTCCTAATGTTCACCCACTACTGCTGAATTAAAGCTCACTGCCTACCACTCACTGGTATCAGCTTCTCTCCTTAGGTGATCCAGTTTTAACTCAATATCCATATTTAACAAAAACCCAGCTCCCCTCCAACGAGATACCACTGTGCTGTGTTAGTCATATGCTTCAAAGACAACGACCAACTAACACAGGAAAACCTGTGCAAAGTCAGCTCAGTTTGCTGATACCACTCAGGTGTTGCTCATAGCAGGCATCTCTAACAAGATTTGTAGTGCAGTTTTTAGAAGAACACTTGGTTAAATTAGTATCTGCAAACTACAGTGCCACACATGCATAATGCACTTTGGCAGCTCTGAAGATTTAGTGAGGCTGTACAGAGAAGCATACACAGTGATAAATGAAAAATACAGGTTTTCAAAATACAGACTTTATGTCTCAAGACACCTGTTACTTGCTTGGAGAATGAATGGAAAACTACCAGAAATCAGAATAGGTGTTCTCATTAGGCTGTTCATAATTTACCACTCTATTCCGCACTGTCAGCCAACCAGACCTCTCTGGTGTGGCCAAAACTATTGCTGTCCAAAATTCAGTCAGTGGGAAAAAGCCAAGAAGACAGCAAAACCTGGAACCAACCTTAACTTGGTGAAGGTAGGGATGTTTGAAGGACAGCTCAGAAGGTGATAAAGGAAGTGTCTCAGTCACTGATGTGATAAGGATAGTGCAATGTCTAAATAAGTAAATTGTAATGCAGTCTTGGTCTCTAAAAAGTTGCAGAAGTAGGAAAATTGAACTCACACCCTTGAGCTTCAAAGGCATGAAACACCTGCTGCTGAAATGGAGAAAGGACAATCCTGCAGTGTAGCAATGTATCTGAACAACTTAGACCATAATGTGCTCCAGCCAAACTGTCTATAGAATTTCTTATCAGACCCTCTGGAATTTGTCAAGGTTGCTGAGACATAAATTGCTCTAAAATAAGAAAGAAGAGGCTGAGAAACAGAAAAACAAGACTGCAAAAACCACATAACAGAAGGCTGTTGAACACCTGAACTGTGACGAATCACATATCCTGAGAAGTGCGTGCTGAACGCATGGACAGAATAGAGGCACCTATCAAGTAATATGTGATCAATGTGTGCAGTAGTTTTAGAATCTATAAATATGTGTATAATGTAAACAATAAACAGCTTCTGTGTAATCAAATCAGTTCATTGTTCAGAGGTCCTGAGCTCCCACACTGCAGTTCTTAGTAATACTTGATGTAGCAAATTTTTCAAAAAGAGAGAAAAGCAAAGAAAATGCAATGCAATACAGGAACACAATAGGGTTTGAAGGCACAGATTAATAGATTTCAATATTAATAAAGTTAAGGTAGAGCTTGTTATTAGACACTATTGCCTTCAAGTTGCTTCTGTTCATATATTTATTAATTTAGGTAATTTTACACAATTTCTGTACAAAAAAAAAAAAAAAAAAAGAGAAATTGATTTTAGATTTCTGAACTATGCTCTGTCCTACTTCACTATTTCCACAGAGCTCCAGAGTGAAGCTATCTGCTGAAAAAGCCAAGTAGGCATTTTGCCAATGAAGACCAATAAAAATGCACAGAAAATCTGCCTTGGTAACTAATAATCATTATGTGCTTCTAAGTTGCATCCTGCTGCTGAGGAGCCCCAGGAAACAGCCTTGCTATCAGTGGCACCACAACACAGACCCCTGTCCATAGCCCTTTTCCTAAGGCTCCCTCTCTGCATCACACAGGTGATGTCCCCTCACACCAACTCTCTCATCCAGCTGACAATTCCCAAAAGAGGAGCGTTTGAATAATTAACCAGCCCTCTGCACAGCTGAAATAGCAGTAAGTCAATATCAGGGTCATAAACAACTGTTCCAAGTTCTTTTTTGTGATAAATTGTTTGCAAACATTTCTCCTGGCTCTAGCAGTATGAGGTTGGAAGTCATGAGTGAGCAGACCAATTCCTATTGCAGCTGGATAAACCCTCCTTCCCAATCTGTACAAGATATATGTGGAGAAATAGTGTTGATCAAGGTGGAATAATATTTAGAGCAGAATGTCAGGTTCAGCCACAAATAGATTTGCTTGTGGAAGCAGCTGCTACACCCATTAGAATCTTTTAATAAACTGCTATGAAGATTGACACCTTGGAAGTAATTAACTATTTAGTATTTTTAGGTAATTATTGCAGCAATAACATAAGATGTGCTCATCTTCAGAATGAGGAATTATCTGCAGCTCCTGTTGCTCTGCTCCTTTTAATAATTCATAGTAGTTTGACACCAATGATTATTACTCCAGCTTTCCAACTTTCCAAACAAACTAATTGGAGCAAAAGGAACTGTTTACAGTCCAGTAGAAATCCCACCAGTTTAACACAAGCTGTATATGGGACTTTTAAGAGAAAGGAGCACACAGAAGGCATGATGCCAATGCACTGATGAACAGCAAAAAAATTCACATGTGAAGCAAATACCTCTAAGTCAAGATCCTGTGTAGAAGGACAGAAAAAAAATAGCACAGCAACAAAAGTAGCCATGAGAAAATGATGTCTCATTAACAGGCATGCTGTCATGCTTGTTAGGACACTCACACAATGACTCTGATGAGAATGGGATCTTTTCATACAATCAGTGCTCATGGACCACCCACCCAAACCAAGCTCCGCACCTTCTCTCTTCCACTGACACCTGAACTCAGACTCCTTCCCCAAGCCCTTTGAAGGGCACAAGTTCCTTCTGGATGTCCAGTCATCTGCATTTGCCAAGTGAGATGTCAGAAACTCTCCTGGACACACAGCTGTTCCATGTTCACACATACAGCACATCCTCACAACTGTGCACAGAGCCAGACTCAGGCTCATGCTGCTTCCAAGCATCATTTTATCTGGTAATTGCAAAAAATACAAACCCAAAACTTCCCATGGACACACTTGTCATTTTTGCTATGAACTTCCCAGGTAAACCTCAACAGGTTTCCTGTGAGGTAATATTGATAGAATCTCAACATGCAGATGGGTTTTCTCAGTGCAGGAAAATTTAACTGTTGTCCCTCCCCACAGAAGAAGTTTGCCTGTCCTGAAGGTCATTCGAAGAGCAGGAAGAACAGGCCAGATTTCAGTGCTGCCCCCTTACTCCACAGTGTCACCACTCCAGAATTTAGCGTCCAGAATTCAGCAATGTCCTTGATCCACCTGGTGCCAGAGGACTGGCATGACAATCCTTCAGGCCCTGACAGGTTGAGAGCAGTTGCACTCCAAGAAACTGCTCTGCCACCCTAGAAGAAATTTTGAGAACCAAAAAGTAAATAAAAATAAATACACATCAGTTAGATAAGAAGGCCAAACCCTAGGAAATGTTACTGAGTTAAAAAAAAAAGACAGAACCAATAAAGGTTAAAACAAAAATAGTCTTATCAATAAAAAATGCTTCAGTAGTTTTAAAACTCCCTAAGAGTGGCATTCACCTTATTACTTTCAGTAAATCTGGAGGTCTGTTTTGTATTTTAACTTAAATGTCAAGTTATAAATGCACTCTGAACTGAAAATACATTTTTAAAAAAACTTTTCAAAGTGGGATATTCACTAAAACTAACCATTTTCCCATAAACAGGTTTGGCTTTGACAGAAAAATGTCAGCATAAAACATACCCACAACTCCATTCTGAACCGTGTGGCCCCTAATGAGAGGATATTCCTAATCTGGCCATCTAAAAACATCTCTCAGTGCCCTACCAACCAGGCATTCCCAGACAACTTTTTTTCCACAGCCTGGTCACACCTGGTGTTGCTTCATTGGAATTTTTAGCTGCTGCCTCACTCTGCTCTCCTAACAGAAGTGCTCATCAGGAAAGCTTGGAGTACTTCTCTGCAAAGATGGGGATATTGTTGCTTGAGATGGATATATATATAGTTAGATAAACCTCCACTTTGTCTTCATTTGCTGCCATCACAGCAAAGACAGAAATATCTGGCCCATACACAGCCTCTGCCCAACCCCATTAACATTTGGTTAAAAGAACCGCCAAAGGAGAGATTAACAGCTCCTCATTTATTTTAAAATGCTTCCTGGGTTTTTTTTATGAAATGCACCATCTGTGCTTCCACCACGATGTGTTAATGAAACCTGGCTCTTGGTTCTTTTAGGGCACAAAAGTGATTTTAAATGCACTGGTAGGCAGGAACCTGAACCCAGAAGTTGCAGCTGTGACTGTTGAGTAGCATGTGGTAATGGCACATCCACCTTTCCACCAGGAGAAGCTCCACAGCTGCCAGGAGCTGTCTGAAGAAGGTTGTGAAAAACACACCAGCAACATCCAGCCTCTTTCACAATTCAGACATGAGGCCAAGGAGATTTTAGCATCCATAAATTTCAAGTAATGATCAGATTCAAACAGATAGAATTGAGACACACTCTCACAGATGGTTTTTATGTTTGCTTTTGTTGTGGTTTAGCCAGTAGACTTTGGGATAACTGTGTCTTCAGGATCCCAAGGCTCTAATAAATTTGCATTTCTCATCAGCTCTATTTTTATTTGCATTGCTACAGGATGTACCTTGGCATCTGTAAAACAAGACAGAAAGGCTTACAAAGTGGATCAAAGTGTAAATAAGAGCACAAGCTGACTCTTCAGATAAATATACAAAACCTGCAACTAAACTGTGTTTTGAAGAGGAATTTTAAATTTTATTAAATCTGTTTGCTGCTCTCTGACTATGTACTCAAGACAGACACTCAAGACTTTTATCCTGCTTAAGCAAGCCGTAAAGGTAGCTAAATTCCATGCAAATTCTCTCAGACCAAAGCAATTGTTTCCACAGCAGATAACTCAGATTATGCTAATGTCAGGAAAATCAATCCACAAACACTAGAGGTTTATGTCCAAAAAGGAGACAGAGGAGTCCTTTTACTTTATTCAAACAAAGGGAGAGGCTATGGGGCATTCCCCTGGGGTCTCTCAAAATTTTGGAGGGCACAGCCTCCTTTTTATCCTAATTCCCGGCCGCTTGTCCCTTCTCTCTTTCCCCATAGGCTGAGGTACTTGAGAGGTACAGACTTCCTGGAACGCCTGATACCTGGGATACCTTCCCCCCCCACGCATATTCCCTTCTTAATTCTTAACTCTTGTGGAATTCATGGTGTTCTATCAGTGCCTCTTTCATCTTTCACTGGAATCTGTCCCATTGTTTCCGTTGTCTCTCAATGATAGTTGTATCTTACCAGCAGACCCACAGCTTGTTTGTAAAGACAAACTCATCATTCCTCTCACTAACAAAGCAATGGATTAACTTTTTTCTCTCGGATGGTAATACTATTAAAAACATAAAGCCAAGTGACACTGTCCTGGCTAGAAAAAGTTTTGTCCATCAGTTTTGTGCAAAGATTACTCTTATTAAACAATAGTATCTTCATCTGCTCAGAAATTACCATCATCTGGGGGAGACAGAGAAGGAAGGAAAGGAGGAGGAGGAGTAAATGAAGAGTGAGACAGAGGGTGCCAACCCCTGCCTTTAAAGACATTGTTCTATTTGGTAATAGTGACATATCTGTGTTTCTAAAGAGATGAAAATCTGAGCCTACTATCAACAGTCTGCCTTTTCCTGAGGAACAACACCATGGATTTCAATATCTTTTTACTACATGGTGAAGTAGTACCAGTTATAATGGGAGAAAAATAAATCATGTTTCATGTCCAGACCAAAAATTAGGTAAACTCTGGAAAAGCAACAGTAAACCCTGAAAACACAAAGTTTTATTCCACATTAAATATGAAACAAGCCTACTAAAAACAGGGAAGTTAAAAAAAAAATTGAATTAATGCCTGAAGAGACCTTGGCCATATGTGGTGCCATATTCAGAAATTTCTTTCTAGGTTGCTGTACCACTCTTCCATTTGTTAAATTATTTTTATGTTAGTGAGAATGATTAGGTTTCTTGTTTCTTGTGCAGTTATTAGGACTCAAAAGGCACCTTTATTTACCTTTTTTATCATATACAGTAGCATTCAGCTGAAGTGTAGAGGTAAACAATTTTAAATAGCAATATTCTTGCTAAAATGCAGTCATCTTGACCACAGGAGCTTTGGAAAAATACAGATTTAAACTGTTCACATTACTGTTTTACCTGCATTTCAGTCTGAATTACTAACTCATCATCAAGCTTAGCAATAAAGAAACATGGAGGGAAGATATTAACTATTTATGCCTATAATACCTTACATTGAAATATTAATTGTAAAACAAAAGCACAGCTGTTCCAGCTACCAGGAGCAGTAAAGGCAATACTTAAAGCCAACTAACAGTACCATAGCCAATTTAGTGTGCTAGAAGAATTGTTAGCTCAATTTAAATTTGTCAAGGGAAACACTTTGAAAATATATATTCAAAATATTTGTCAGTCGCTTTGCAATCAGCACCTGCTGGAACTGTTAAATTGCTTGCAGGTTACAGAATAAACATAAACTAGGGAAATATCTCGGTACCCTGGCTCCCCAGGTTATGCTGAATTTCTGTCACAGAATTTCCTGCAGCTTTGCACACTCACACCAGGACTGACATGTTAGTCCAAGACTCCAGAGCCTGGCCTGGCCATAATGGTTACAGCAAAGCTGGTGCCGCTTCATACCACTCATGCTATTTTCTTAAAAGGTCATCTGTTCAATCAGATCATATCTTTTACAGTAAGCTGCAATTATTTTTTACAAGAAATAAAAGCTTACTGCAATCTGAAAGAAATAAAAGCTGGTCTTTGCTGAAAGAGCTTACTATAAAAGGCAGCCTGTGTGGGTAAAGAGGGGAGAAATGCCAACTAAAATGGGCTAAAGAGAAAAATCAAAGAGTAGTTGGGATAAATGAAGAGAAACCTCTTCATTTTCACAGAGATTAAATTATTAATTATCCTGGAGAAAGCCCTATATTTAAGTCATACACGTTCAGTGCCTTTACAAGTGCCACCATCAGTGCTGCCTTATAGCGCAGCACAGACAGAACTGCTACATGACAGCAGATTTTAAATACTGCTGCTCCTCAAAGGCAATGATATGAGGTCAAGAACATAATACCCATAGCAGAGAAATCTAATTCCAAAGCTGGGAAAGTCTCTTCCCACCCCCAAATGGCTTTAGGTATTGAAATGAATCCTGTATTACAGCTAAGCTTTGGTAAAAGCAGAAATTCTGACAGATTTATTACTACCATATCAAGTGACTTCATGGTTTCAAAAAATACATATATTCTTCTAAAATCCATTTATCTAGGCAGAATTTAATAGTTGCAGGAAATATGCTCATTTAATTGAAATTTGGTCCTTGCAAGTTACTCTAGGGCTCTCTCCGTCTGCAGCATCCCACCAAGGCGTTCGTCTCTTTATTCCTGCAGTCTGTCTTCCACATTCAGAGGCCCACTTAAAATCATGCTAAGGCACTTTCCTTTATGCCTTTGCATTCTCAGAGAAAATTGATTTTTAACTTGGGTCAACTTCAATTTTAACTTTATTTTTTAGGAAATGTTTTTTAATCTGCAGCAGCTCAGCATTTATATACCTCATTTTACAGTGCTGCTCTGGAAGAAATGAAGAAAGTGTCCAGGGCCTCATCACCCCAAAGCAGTGCACTATGCTCCTCAACCATGCTTTTGAGGCTCTGATGGAAACAGGAAAAATAGGCTGCAATTCTGGCTCAAGCCCTCCCCAGCCTCCAGCATGAGGTAGAATCACTGCTGGGTGATGCTGGATGTCAGGACATGCTCTGCAGCATGCATATGTTCATGGGCCCAATTGACCACTACTACCTCAAAGCATTTCATTTCTACAAACTTGCTGATCAATGAAAAAAACTAAAAGCCCTTCCAAGAGCTAAGGACAGCCCGGGAGAAGAGTAAGCAGAAATTATCACTCATCTAAAAGCTTTCAGTTGCATTAGTACACATCTGGGATAACCTGTTTGATTCAGGGCACCTTAAAACAAGTTGACAGGATGCCATGGGAGCCCTAGGTGAGTCTGCAGTCCCTGAGGCAGCTTTGCATGATCCCCCTCCAGCCCCAGGCAAGGTGACACTGGGGCTCTGATAGCACTCACAGACAGTGTAGAGAGAAAAGAAGTATCTGGCAGAAGGAAAACCAGAAAGAGATTGGATTTAAATTATAAACTAGGAAGATATTCTGGACTGTGGGGGAGGTGAGGCCCTGGCACAGATTGTCCAGAGAAGTTGTGGCCACCCCTCCCCTGGCAGTGTTCAAGGCCATGCTGGATGGGGCTTTGAGCAGCCTGGTCTAGTGGAAGATGTCCCTGCCCATGGCAGGGGGTGGGGATAGGGGATCTTCAAGGTCCCTTCCGACCCAAACCATTCTATGATTCTGTGATAGTAAGAGACCAGTGTTCCATATAATTGAGACTATAAACATAAAACAAATCTTTAACTAAATGCATACTAGAAAAGAAACTCCTAACCAATTCATGGATGTAGGCTACACACTGAGCTTCTAAAAGTTAGCGAAGAAGCATTTCAAATACACATTCTACTGGATTTGGTTCCCATAATAAATTCTTAATGTAGGAGAGCTGGTGTTTCATATTTCCTATAGTCCACTTCCAATCACAATGCCAACTGCACTTATCTGAAGGACATTATTTTAATGAAGTCTTTAGTGCTCTTAAAAATTAATATGTCAGAGCAGTTAAAGTCTAGTGACTGTAACCAAACCAAATAATGTATAATGGAGAAATGCTGTGAGAAAAAAAATACAGCCTGAAATCAAGGTTAAAGTAGTTAACCTTAGGAAAAAGAGGGAAAAGGAAAGCCAACACCAATTATACATCCCCTTGACACACCATAAAGAATACCATTACATTGTCATCATCCTACTGCATACAGATGTGAATTGAGATTATTAACCATCACTGTACTGTACACTGAAGGCATGACGAAATTTATCTTCACTTGAGGAGATAAAAATTATATTCTTGTGGTCTAGAAACAATTGATCTAAATGAAGCCCCTTTAGCAGCACAGTATCAGAGCTTCTCAAAGCGCCATGACTAGAAAAGTCCTTTTTGTTGTAAAGAGTTTCATGCAAGACAAAGACATTGCAAAAATATGATGCAATATTCACTCTTCCAGTTCTTTAAGCCAAGTTATACAGAAATTGCTATTTAATTCCATTAGTTCAGGAAAATACTTCCCTCATTTTTGCATAAAGCCATGACAGACTATTGCCAGCAGCTCCTTAAATTAGAACAGCTCCAACTCAGGACTTCCTGTCCTTAAATAATTCAGCTTTTCCCACAGGTGAAAGTGAACCATGAGCTATCTAAAATGCCAACAACATACAAGAATACATAGTGCACCTGTTGATGTGCTACTACTTCATCATTTTTCTTACCATGACATGTTCTTCAGTGAATGCCATTATTCCAATAAGCATGGACAGAAGTATAGCTGGTCCCCTGTGAAATGACAGGAAGTGTTCACATACAGATCTGAGGCTCCTTCCTTCAACATTCCAGCAAATGTGCCACACACAAATTCAGTGGCCTTTGGGTGATAGAAGGACTCCTAGCTAAGCATACAGGAAGTTTAAACACATGAAGAGTTAATCCTCTGTCCAAATTTCCTGATATCCAACACCCCCCACCTCACTTTTAACAAATGGACAGTATTTTTCTCTCCTGCAGAGAAAGACCACATCCACTGGAACTCAGCAATCTAACACCACAGCCATTCACTTAAACTACTACATAGGGGTTTTCTTCATTATTAGTTGTAAACATTTCCAGACAAGAAAAGCACAATCACATTTGCAGAACCCACCACAGATATTTATGTGTTCTTCTTGGCCCATGGAATTTATCAACCGGTTTGATAAACTCTCTTCCCCTTTTAATACAGCTTAGCAGTCTCCAAAGTGTACCTCCAAACTAGATTAATGTACCTCCAGAACTTTATAAGGTAAAGAAATGTAATTTAATTTGTGATTACATAAACCAGTCACGGAAGCCTCCCAAGAAGCCTGAGTTTTCATTTCTTTCATAGTAGACATCTAATTGTATGATAATTACTTACAGCTTGCAGCTCAGCTTCTACTTTTATGAAATATAAATTGCTCTTCACTCAAAAGTGCGAGATGAGCATTTAAAAGGCTCAATTAAGCAGGTTTTAAGATTTTTTGATGACTTTCTTCAAGCTGTGGAATGGAAAGCAGATGTACCTGTAAACTGTAACTGTACATGTAAACTGAAACTTGCTTCACAGAAGAACAAAGTAGAATTGCTAATGTAATAGCAGCATGGATGAGCTTTTACAAGAAAAAGATGCTAACTTTTAACAAACACATTTTTTTAAATAAAAAACAAAATATTTCTGTCAAGCTGTGCGATAAAAGGGACCAGAAAGGAATAAGCAGTATTTCCAGATCTCAGACATGAACAACAAGGCTCTTTATTCTAAATTTCCAAAGCTTGGAAACCTGAGACTGTGTCAGACTCACACCATCATTAAAGCAGCCCAATCAAAAACCCACCAACACATTTGTGGCTTCCTAAAAGCCTAGAAAACAGGAATTTTCTAGCAGAGATAGGTAGACAAGAAAAATAATGTCACATGACTTTATGTATTGTAATTCTGTGACTGTTTTGACCTTGCTTTTGCTTTTAGACAATTAGGAGATGGCAGTGGTGGTACTTCTGCCCTCTCATACCTACACAGTGCTACAAGATTAGACCTAGGAACAAATGTGTGAGGAGACAAAATCACCAAAGGCTGAGGTCCTGGCTGCTGCAAAACATATGTGCAGGTGTTACTGATATCTGGTGGCCACACAAATATCTCACAGTGGTGGTAGAAAGATGCTGTTTGCCTCAGAACCTGAAGGAAACATGACCCAGGCAGGCAGCATGTTCTTCTGCCACAGGGTTGTGGCTCCTTCATCCCAGGCAGAAGGGGTGAGCTCAGAAACGTGCTGAGACACAACAGGTAAGTTTTTTCTGATTTTATATTAGCGGTTGGGTATGTCCATACTATTAATTATATCTGGATTCATTAAACATGAATATATAAAATGAGACAATAAAACTAATACACAACCTGCCTGTACATTCTGCTTGGCAGCTGTTTTCTGTCTCCCTCCAAGTCAGTACCTCAGAAGAGAAATTCTCGCTGAAGCAGAGGAACACAAAACTTGCCTAGACCAGTGCACTGCTAAGGAAACTAAGCAGATCTAAAAAATAGATTGAAAGGCTCATTTAAACTGCATTAAGTCTTTGTATGGACACTCCCACTCAGAATTAAAATGTAACCCTGATTAAAGTTAGCCTTATTAATTCCCAAGAGAAAACAAATCTTACAATTTTCTGTAAGTTAAATTCTGAAGTAACAAGTCTACTGAGAATTTGATCATTTGCTTTAAAAGTTACTTTGGAATTATTTTCCTAAGGGCTCCCATCTAGAGCAGCATTTGCAGGCTGCAGTGTGTTTTCAGACACTTAACAGATACTGCAGCACTGAGCACTTACATCACCCCAGAGCTACCTCTCTGCAGCTAGTGAATTCAGTTTACTGTTTGTCCTTCTTCTGGAGATGACATACCCCAAAGGGACACTTCTAATTGTGCCCATGGGCAAGCAGTTCCCAGACACTGGTCTTTACACAGAGGTTATGAACAGTGCTCCTAACACATGGCTGGCTACAGTTAGGATCCAGGGGAAAATAAAGAGCCAACACCCTACAACAAGTTGTGCTTTGGCTGGAATGGGCAGAAAAGTTCATCTTTATTTTATGTAGTTTACAAAAGGGCAGAAAATGCCATGCCATTTCGTTCTGAACAGCTTCTTCCATTATCTACTGCAGCAAATAGCATTTAGCAGATAAATAACAGCAAAGGAAGGAAATTAAGAAGTATAGAGGGGCAAAAGAAGTTGCATATCCAGCTGAGACGTGGAGGGAATTGAGAGATGGTGAAAGGCTGCTTTGTGTAGGACTGAACATATCTTCTGTACCCTTACTCACACCAACATAGTCTGCTGGGGTTAGGCTCTCAAATACCCTCATATTGATCAGTAATGTCTGAAGCTGTGGAAATCAGCTTAATGCTGAAACAAAAGCTACCTGGAAGCACATAAAAAATTGAAAAGCATTTTTTGAGTACAAGTGCTAAAGGAAGGTGTGCCTGTGGGCTGCAGAGCAGAGAAGGGTCTGTCCCAAAGGGGAAAGGCTGCTTAGCGCTACTGTGAGACTTGACACACTTTTGGCCACACACTTTGCCTTGAAAGGGGACAGTATTTTTTACAGCTACTTTTCTGAAACTTATCTCATATCCAGAAATGGGAGGGAGACATCACTGTCTTCTCTACCCTGGCCTCTCTATACTACACCTATTTCCATACATCAGCAGGATCATTCAGTGAAATGTATTGAAAGCAGTGATGAGGTAAGGAGAATACCTGATCACACAGTCCCGTAAAAATAAAAGGTTTCTCTTTTAAGTTCCATTAAATCTGGCTGAAATTTTGCACCTGCAACAACTGCACAATTAAGACTGCAAGAGATAAAGGTGTAATTTAAACCGATAATTAAAACCAAACTTCTAAAAAGCAATCTTTAACTCTTTCCAATCTTTTCTTTTAACATTTTATCAGTTTAAGGAACTTTTAAAGCCCACAGCAAGTTATAACACCACACTCTTCTCAGAAAGTGAAGTAGCAGGGCCTCAGACAACATCTGCCATCAGGCAGGCACACTTTGTGCTCCAATGAAGAATGTCCCATTTTTCATAGTTGGATACTGCTGGGGAACCTCATTATAAACCAAATTACTACCTGCATCAGGTTTACACTAATGTATTGACATCTACAGCACTTGTTAAATGAACCATAAATCCAATACAATAAAGTCATTTTCAACTGAATCAAATCAGGTTTCAGTCAAAAGAATTACAATTGTCATATACTTAAAGCTTGGCACTTTCCTGGTGTCTCCAGCTAGATCATTTCACACAGAGAGAAAATTGTGAACCTATGAAACAGCACAAACTAAATTGGACACACTGCAAGCATACTGAACACAGGATGAGGAGTCTGAGGATGATAATTGACTCTAATTGACTGCTTGGTAAAGCTACCCAGGCATCCACAGGCACATTCCTTACTAATCTGTTTTCAACAGATGCTATTTTCTTCTCCTTAGTTAATTTATACTTTCTTATTATAAACCACATTGTTTGCATTTCAGAGACTCTTAAAATTAAATCTTTACCTCCTAGTCCCCCTCTGAAGTAGTGGCTTTGTGGGACTATGGTCCCTGCTGCAGTACATAAGGACCAGGCAGCAGTGCTGTGCACAGCCCTCCTCAAAGTTCTTTCTCAACAGGAAGAAAAATGCCTTTCAGGCCTTGGGAAGCAAATTCAAACTCATGTGCTCTCTCCTCCCCTCACTGCCACCACTGGTCTTCTTTTAATACTGATCTAAAAATCTTTGACCCACATGCAAGTGAGGACAGCACTAACCCCTAATCTCCTTTTTCACTCAGGATTGATGATTTCCCAGTAAATGCAGGTCTGTCATCCAGTGCCTAACCATGTACAAAGGGGATCTCAGAAGAGAGGAAAAAGCCTATTTCCCCTGGTCTTGCTCCTCCAGCCTACCTTTTCAGCTTGTTTAAACTAAGATATTTGAAAGGCCTAATTCAAATTCAGTACAGCTATGAATTTGAACTAGCAGATTTGTGCAGCTAGATTTTCTTCCAGCCTCACACAGACACTTTCCTTAAGTGGCCTTAGTTCTGCTTAATTCATTTCCCAGAAATAGAAAACACAAAATGCAAATTAAAAAGGAAATATAAATGAGCCAGCTTCTCTATCAGCATAAATTGAACCTGGTACCAGTGAATTTCTCTGACACTTAGTGTCTGAGGAACCAGCTTCTTATCAAGAGTTTATGTAGATTAAATTCATTTATTAGGCTACACTATAAACCATCTCTTTTGGCTTCTTACTATATAAACCCCAGGCAGACTATGTGTGCCTGGGGTTTAGAGAAAGAAAGAAGATGGCACCAGTACTATGGTGTGTGGCCTAGAACTTCTGCCAGGTGAAATTCTGTAGTTAATACAGCTCAAGGAGAAAACAGGAACTTCCAGGTCACCAGGTGTGGGCCTTGTGACAAGTGTCCTGCAAAACATTGAGTAAGGAGGCATCTAGCAGACTTCAAGGAATTTTTTGCACCCACTGACATGCTGAGCTAGGCAGGCAGCAAGACAGGTTGTGCCCAAGCAAGCTCTACACCAGTACAGAGAAAGGAATATAAGTACAAGAAAATAATAGATTTCTAGAATGCCACTGTTGACCTTAAGGATTAAGGTCAACCTTAAGGAGGACTTTAAGTCCTCCTCCTCCTCCCCTTTTCTTGGAGCAGCGCTGTCTCCATCATCTGCTTCAGCAATAAAGAGACATCCCTTGGAAGAAGTAGCAGCCACAGAACAGAGCAAAAGGCCACATTAAATTTATGAAGCCTGGAAATAATTCTGCTGATCAGTCAGAAATAATTGGTGACCTTCTAATATGAGAAGAAACCTCAGTAGAAGGGGTGGAAACTACTTGCTTCCATTCATGCACAGAGCTGGATTGTTTGGAAAGCTGAAGCTGTCCAGTTGAATGGTACTCACTCCTTTGGTCACTTTCCATCCCCATTTACTATTTTCACAGTGCCTGTGGTGTTTTCAGCCTGTTTCTGGAGGACTCTAGCAAAAAGTCAGCCTGCCAGTGTATTCAAGGACACTTCTACAACACACTGATACTCACCTGACATATTTATAGGCTGGTGGTCAAAGTGAGGATCAGCCACACAGTGCATCTCATTCCCATATTGTTGCTGAAATGCTGGATCTGACCCTGAAGCAGGGCTCTTGAACCTCCCAAGTCAGCCAGATGGCAGGGAGTCAGCCTGTCCCCTGAACCCAGAACATGGGCAGGTCTTGGACCAGGACAAGCTGGCACAGCTCAGCAAACAGCATTGGGCCATTTGCTCGGTGTGTTTGCTATCAAGTGAAAGGTCAGCAACTCATTGTGGAAAAACATAGAAAATGCTGGTAAATTGATGTGAAAACATAGCCTCAAGCAGAGTGAAGATGGTTAGAGTGAAGATCACCCTTATCTTGGAACAGATTTGTTTTGATTGCTTCTTCCTTCCAATTCTCAAATTATTTTTTGTCTCACTCAGTTTTCCAGTATACTGTTAGTTTCTTACTCCCCTGTGAACAAACATCTTGCACACAAGTTTATATAGGTGCAACTCCTTTCCATTGCTTCTCTGGACTGCTCAGTTTGCATCAGTGTCCATCAGTAGATGGATGAGGATGTCATGCTGCTGGCATCAGTTCACTTCAGCCACTTCTGCAGTGAGCTGGGAAGGCTGCACCCTCCTCACCACATCAGTCAGTCCAATGTCAACTCTCCTACACTTTAACCGCAGTCATTTTATCCCCCTCCACCCTGCAAAATAAAAGAGTAGGTATGAATTTAGTAGCTGTAAGGTTGCATTGCATCCTACAGAGCCAGCTGCCATGGGGAACCTTCACAGGATGCTCATCAGACAATAGAAACATTGGTGGGGTAACCAGCACAGTGGCTGATGCGAGAGTTATGAACTGGAGATCTCTGTTGCTAAATACATGAGAAAGAATAAAGTCTGTGATTTCACTGTAGCTGACTCTAACACACTCCCTCTCTTTGACCAACATGTTCTCCAGGGGATTAGGGAGCCACATGACTGCACTGGGCTTCCCTTTACTGAAGGGCAAGCAGGGAACAGAGTCAAAGAAAAGCCTGGTCCATTAGAAAAGAGGTTCAAAATACATACCAACGAAAGGGCAATACCAAGAAATTGAGGTTAGTTCAGAGCCAGTTACAAAAGCTCAAAACAAAGAGTGGCTACATGAGCCTTTAAAAACCAGTAGCAGATCCAGATATAAAAGCCAATCTTAAGGTGAGTTGTAAAGGAGACACATGAAATCCCCAACATAGGAACCAGTCAAAAAGTTCATTTTGCTGTAGAGCTCTCCAAATACCACAAACAAGCATGCTAATGCTGAGTGAGTCAAGATAATTTTCTTGTAGTCTGTACCCAACCATAGTGCAAACCAGCTAGAACCAGTGCATCAAGTCACATAATCAGCATAGAAGGATCAAAACACCTTCCTCAAACATCTTTGATGAAGGCTTCGGACTCCTGCTATGCTTAAATTTATTATTTTTGATGACAGTATTTTGCTTTCATTCAAACTAATTATGCCCAAATCAATGGTAAGGATAGATTTGGCATCAATTATTCCTGTAGATACTCTCAAATCTTCCTTTTGCACAGAGATAATTTTCTTGGCTACCTCCTGCCAGAGCATTGACACCTGAGTATTTCACTAATTATTTTTACACACATCACTGGCATTTGGTATAAACTACAGGGATATCAACAGCTTCCCCCTCCTGTGTTGTCCAGAGACATCAGAAGAAGGTCTTGCTGAGCAGTGAGCCATTGTGAAATAGTCTGCTCAGAAACTGCACTGAAACCGAGCTGCGTTCACAGAATCTTCCTCAGTCACAGAACCCGTAACAGACAAGGCGTCCATTTGTGGAGTTTTATCAGTACATGATGAGATTAACTGATGTGCTAGACTAGTGTCTCTTCATTTAAATTACTGGAGAGTTAAGAGTTCAAAAAAGCTGAAAAATGTTGGGGTTTTTTGCACAAAATAAAGACTTATGCACTTTTGCAGCTGCCTCTCTAGTTGCTCACTTCTCCCAACTATTTCCTGGTCTGAAAGGGATTACTCAATTTTGAAAGAGATGGAAAGCCCACAGTGATTGGGATGACAGATGGATCCACCTGTTGGCATAAAATCATGTTTTCTGTCTATCCCACTTCCAGATAAGAAAAAAAAAAAAAAAAAAAATAGTTGCCTGTTGGAAGTGAAAGATTCTACATTATTATTTACATTATTATGTTGTCCATCTTTTCCCTTATATAAAAATTACCTAGGTTAAAAGTAGTCAATTGACTTTCACAGTAAAAACCATAACCAAATGGATGCAAACATTTTTTTCTGACCTTCTGACTCAGAATGTAAATATCATCTCAAATAGCCCCTCTACATTTGTTTACTTCTGAGACAAGTAGGATTAGTCTCAGTGACAGATTAATTTGCTTTTTAATACAGAAAAAGTGCTCTGTGGGATAAACAAACTCTGCTGGCTCCAGATGATTGCAGGAGAGAATTTCACCTCCAGGTCACTGGTTCAGGTTCCATTTAGAGGTACGGACAGAAGATTTTTTTAATATCTAATGTTCAATGGTCCATGTGAAATGAGTTTTGTAGTTGTGCCTTTACTTCAAGTTAACACTACTGACTGTTTTAGTGGTAAGGCAAAGGACTGGGCTAGTGCAGTGAGCAGCTAACCCTCCTGCATCCTGAGTTTCCTTTCCATAAAGTCTGTTATTCACCTGACTGTAATGCAGTTGTTCAGTAACAAAACAACGGATTTCTTGACATTGGGGCTTATTAGCCCACTGTTTGTCACCAGAATTAAAACTGTTCCAAGTGAATGCTGAAGGAGCATTTATAACCCAAAAGAACCAGCTAAAACTCAGGTCTGATTCAGAGATGAATAGGCTGCTCTCCTTTAAAAGTTTCTCCTTTTCTTCCTATTTGCATATATGTGGCTTTCTCTAAAAGAAATATATACAGTCCTAAAGCCTAGGAGACTGCTGTTTTGGAGCATCTCCAGAAGCACCAGATGAAACACACTGCACCTGGAAAGGTCTGCTGTGGGCAGATGGAAATAAGCAATAAGCCATTTTCCTTTATGTAATCCCACACTGCCAGTAACACTGCCCAGAGGCCTCATTCCCTACCTCATGTGCATATTGAGTAACTTTACTCCTGTGACGTAACACACTTAATGCATTTTAAAAACCAAAAGGTTACTCTGGATTTCCCAAACTGAAACACTGTTTTAAAGGCCAGAACTTGAGACACTTCCTTTAAGGGAGAAGACTACTGCTCTCAGGAAGGCTGCTCTGTCGAGGACCTTAGCAGAGCCAAAGCAGCAATAAAAGCAGACAGTGACTGCAGATGGTCACTGAGAGCAGCTGCACTGAACACAGTGCTCTGCAGGAAGGGGAGACACTGGAGGGAATGCAGAAAGGCTACTGCATCCTCCCAGCCTCAGGGCCTCCTAAACTCATGCTGCAGACACCAGTGTGATCCCCAAAAGAACCAAGAGCTGCACTGGGGCTGTTCTGGTCACCTTCTCCCACAAAGTGCATCCTTTCAGAATAGCTCTACACATACCTTTTCTCCCAGTCTATGCACATGAGATAGGAGAGGGTAAGAAAAAGGCAACCTTGAACTTTCCCTGCAATGAGTAGAGGAAGCATAAAATTAACTGTGTTTTCCAAATCTTGCTATGATGCTGTATAAAAAAAAACAGGTTCTTGCATCGGCTACCCACCCACAACAATTTATAGCACTTGATTTGGGGGCATTAACCTCTGCACACAAAATGTGTCAGCTCTTATTACTCATTGTAAACTTGTCATCAGCATGGAAATCTGCTCTGCAAGGCTACTGAGGCTGGTCCTGAAATTGTAAACAGCCCATTAAATAGGAGTAATAAATACTCCAAAGTGCTGTAGATCTTGGTCAGTTAAAAAGTACTAGACAGATTTTAAACCACAAAAAAATGCTTGGCTCCATCTAAATCCCCTTCTTGCAATCCAACCCAATGCTGCACTGCAAGAAATTGAGGGGGAAAAAGCAAGCACGTAAAACCTACACAAAGACAGAAAATACAGGAGCACTTTCATAGCTGCTGTCTGCTGGAGCAAACACCAACACCAGCATGGAAAACACTCTGCTGAAAGAGAGGGATGAAACACAGGCAGGGGATGCCTATGAGCACACATCCTTGTTTATATCAAAGGTGCATCTGATCCATCTGAGCCATCTCAGGCAAGAGAAACAAGAAAAGGCTGCACTGGTGGTAACTGGTGATTTTGCACTGGAACACAGAACTGTGGAGGAGGCAGAAACAAGATGTGGTGTCTAGTTTATAGAAATATTTTTGCTAAGACAAAAACATCTAAAGCAGCTGGTTCTGTGTAACTTGGTCCCTGGACCAGTGCAGACACTGGGATGGGATGGGGACCTGGGTCTTACCACCACAGAGGAAACACCTGAACTCATTTTTGCTGGGCTGGAACTCAGCTGATCCTCACAATAATTTAAACTGCTCTCAAGGATAGAAGCTACATGTTTCTGTCTTTACTGAAGACCAGAAAACTTCATTTACTCCCCTGATTGCATTAACCAATATGAAACAAAGTAATTTTTAATAATGTGTGCCATGGCAGAGAAAAATGTATACAATCACAGAGCTGGTATAATAGGATTTAATTCTGCTTCAGATGTGCTAGTTTTAATAAAAAAGGATTGAGCAAATCTAAAATAAATTACACTGAAAGGTCAGGCTTATTGCTTGTACAGTTATGTTAACTCTTCCACAGACATTTTTACAGACTGTATTTATGAGACCTTTTGATTTTCAGAAGAGGTATAAAGTACATCTGCAATTTTCTCATTATTTGCAGCAATGTTTCTTCTACAAGTGTCATTTCTTGGTACTTCAATATAGATTTATTTAACAGACATCTATAAAAAATTATGAGTTATTTATCAGGTGGTTTTGTTAAATTAGTGAAACTGTAATTCCCAACTGAAACTTAAACCCAACTAGAAAAAAATTTGTTAAGGGAATGATGATTTCCAATTGTGTGCAAATGACACTCATGATTTTTTTATGCACTAATCATTCCACCAGCATGTCATTTATTCAATAGAAAGCAAATCAATTACTAATTTTTATATATAGCTACAGCCCTGATACTGTGAACTACTCAGAACAGCCATGAATTTGGAAGAACTGTAGACACTGAATCTTATTACAAGGCTCTTATTAATATTACAGCAGCACCTCAAGACCCTATCCAAGATCATAGCCCTCATCACTTAGTGCTACCATAACCCAGAGATAAATATCCATCCTCCCTGTAAAGGAAATACACAGCATAAACAGACCTTAGCAGAGGAAACAACAGAGTTTGCAAAGAAAGGAGCTTGCTGCAGTCTCAGGAGACACAGAAGAGCACGGCAATGTCCCAGTTCAGAGTCCCAGGCTGCTGCTCTCCTTCATTGTCTGACACAAATCCTGCAGGCACAACCTGGGACTCAAACAAGCTGCAGTTACATTTCATTCTTACTCAATTCCTTGCCATTGCCATGGCTGCACAAGTCCATTGGGTATGAGCACAGATGTTCTCTTGCTGCTTCTTGGTGGTTTTACCCAACTCAGGTGAACATGAGACCTCACAATTGGAAAGAAGTGCCACTCCTACATCATTCTTGATATTATATCTAGACACCAGAAGCTCAATTCTCTACAGCCGCACCAGAGAAATACTGCTGAATTTGACCAAAGAAACTATTGGAAAGAACAGAAAATTCAAACCAGTCCTGGTATCTGTGTCCACAGTTCCAGGCAACCTAGGCTCTAGTCCACCAGCAGTGAGCAGAGACAAAGTGGGCTGGACTGTGTCACCACATTTAAAAGTAAAATCATGGGTTCACTGTGAAGTTCTACTCAACACTCACACCAGCAAAGAGTCTCTCCAGCGGGATAATAAAGACCTGGCACAGCAGCCAAAGACTTTCCCAGGGGAATCTTGGGTTAAGAGTCACTTCAATTCCAAAACACTGTTTTTTATGTCTGATACCGCTCTGACAAGATATGTGTATCTATTTCCACCTATATAATAGAAACTACAGTGTTTGCATGTGCCCTGCTACATACAATCTGCAGTTACTGATGCTGTGATTGATATAAATCCTCTCATGTCCCACAGGAATGTGGTCTCCATCTGACAAAACTATCTATTTTGTCTTTTTAATTGGTTTCCTGCCAGCTGAGGTCTTCATCCATTTGATCAAGTGAACTATGTCCTCAACCAACTCTTCCTGATATTTTTCCTCTCTTTTTTTAAAAGCAACATCCCAAGACCATGAAAGCAGTAAAAAAATTGCATTTTCTCAACTTTTATGACTATTGCTAATTCCCAATGAGAAAAATATTTTTATAGCAACTCTTAAACAAAGCCCTCAAAGCCCTTTAAATTAAAAATAATTTATTAATGCAGAGAAATTGGCACCGCTGCTGATCCCAGGTTGTAAGCAACTTTGTTTAACCAAGAGCAACTCAGAAAACTGAGGTACATAATCCACTACCAGAGTCTGAGCAAGGCTGTGTTGCTCATCCTGCTGCACTAATTACACAGGAGCTTTCTCTCAGCTCTCCCGCACATGTGGGTGGGCTCGGAGTGACAGCCTTCCCACATTGCTTCATCTGGCCCACACCAGAACATCTAGTTCTGAGCAAGGAATCGTACATCCACTCCAAACTCCAGGAACAAGTTAGAGTGCAATCAGTAGTTTCATTCCAATCCAGAAGATAAGGGTGATTTGTGTGGGGTGTATCAATAGGGTTAGCAGCTCCATATTACTTTTAGTTTCCTCCAGTGAGAAAGAGTTTCTGCCCACCTCCAGATACACTGAACACTACAAGAGCCTTCTGTGCAGAGACATTGATTTCTGAAGGGTGATGGGTTTGCCTGTGTACAATATGGATGGGCATTGGGACCTGGGATCAGACAGCCAACCAATCCTTGCACCCCAGGCTTCTAAACAAACTTTTAAACCAGGATGCCTCACACCAGCATTTTAAGAAAATCCTACAGCACCCAAGAAATAAATAGACTGGCATTACTCTTATGTTTCTGATTCTGCCTCAGGTTCACTACAAAGTAACTTGTAGCTCAATAAACTTTGACATGTTTTCATGTTATAAAAACAAAGAGAAAACCTTATTTATTCACTTTTTACCTCATACATCCCAAATCAATAATTGCATCTATTGATTGATGACAAATTTAAAACTTTAATTTACATTGAGTACCATAACCTAGTAAGACAGCAACAACTGAATTTGTTGAAATTGATTTTCATTTCCAATAGAAAATCTTCAGGCCCATAGCATAATAAGATGCAGTACATGGAGCAGTTAATTACCAGTGAGTATCACAAAATCTAAAATTAAATTTCTTTTTGAACATTGAAAGAAAATACTGAGTCTCTAGGGCTGACACTTAAGAAAAAGAAACTTCTTGTACCTCTTCCACATGTTCAATCACATAACATTAATCAATCCTTTGTAATGTAAGTAAGTAAAATTATTTCAGAGATATGTATGTATAGAAGCCACAAATTAATGCTGACACGTTTTTAAAGGGTATGGTTTTTGGTTTGTTTTTTTTCATTACAGTAACATAATTCTAATACCAAGTCCCTCAAGAGAAGTCCTGCTTTTTGTGGTGCAGACATGCCTGCCTTCAAGCAGACACTGAATGTGCTCTAATACAAAGCCAAAACAGACCTTGCAGGCTCTGAGTGTCTCATCGAGTGCCACATTAGCTGTATCTCAGTTTAAACTTTGGTAAGACACCTTTTAAGTTGAGCATAATGCAACTTCTGGATGGGAAGGCCTCCTCAAATCACCTCTTACATGGCAACTAGCCAGCCAGCCAGGCAGTTTGCATGTATGTTTGGAACTGAATGGCAACTCTGAGGAGACAGCTGGACTACAGCCCAGTCAACACAAAAATGAAGCAATTGCACAGAGCACCTTAATACTGCCATATCACTGGTCTTGTTCACAGTGAATGGAGCTTCTCCATCTTCACATTTCCTCCTTTCAGATCCAACACCACCACCTGGGGTCTGAACATGTCTGAACAACATGGGAGCACTGCAGGCAGGAAAAGCCAGAATGGAGCACAACCCAACCAACAGTGCTGTCACAAGCTGCACTCCACACGAGGCACGTGGACAGTTCCCGTGCCTTCGTAATCCACTCACTCAGGCAGCAAGTTACAGTGGCTTTACTTTCAATTTCTACTTACTAGCAATAGAAAGAAATATATTTATCCATCAATCTCCAATTAATTATACACAGATTTTTACAGCCCAGCTCTCATCTCTGCTCTAGCACAGGCAATTTTTTCCAGGATTCAGCGTTTTTGCTCCCCATTTCAAATGTTGGATGGGGAGCCTGCTGTGGGAGCAGGGCTTGCACAGGGACTGGGCACTGTGCCAAGACACCCCATCTGTTAATTTGGACAGCTTTCCAAGAAGCCTCCACACGAAAATATCCAAGATGCCAACTGACACAGCAGGATTTGAAATAAGGCCTAGAAGCAAAGGCTTAGTCACAGCTAAAAGAGCATCACATACATGTGCATCCTCCTGGTCCTGACTTCACCTCTCTTCCATCCCAACACCAGTCATGATTTAAAGCAGGTTGTAATAACAACTGGCAACTTCTTGCCCCTCCCGCCTCTGTTTTCCAGCCTCATGATCACTGTTCAGCAGCACAGTTTAGCATCAAACTCCAGGATGGTCCAATTGATGTGTCCAGAGGTCAGGCAGACTCCACAGCACAGCAATTAAGTGCCTGGGTTTGCAGCCTCCAGCCAGGGCATAGTAACCGAGGGCAGCCTTACATGGACCGTGGAGCAGAAGGGAACATCAGACAAGCCACAGCTCCCTTTGTGTCAGGGCAGAGGACACTGAATGGAAGTAACCATCCATATTAGTAATCCTACAAGGGCACTCAAAGCTTCCAAGCCAATAAATGGTCTTATTCAGCTCAAGGACCAGGCACTAGTGTCACCTCCCTACAGAGAGGGACAGACAACTTTTCCTGCCACCCAGAGCAGAAATCAGGCAGGCACAAAGCCACAGCAGGTTGAGGTTTTTTGAGAAGAACTGACTGAAGGCAAAGGGAGGTGGTGCAGACTAGGCAGGGAACACACAAATGATTGTACGAACACCTAGGCTAAAAGGGCCCTGTAGCATCAGGGCTCCTGAAGTGAACATCATCCCACACCTCCACTCAGGTTACACACCCAGCTAAAACACCCTTTCTAAGTAAATTTAAAAAAAAAGAAAAAAAAAATCCTGACCAACAGCCCTCCATGAACAAAGATATGAAAATCTAGGCATCTAGAAAATAGTAATTTTAAGAAAATGCAAGTACTACAGTTGTAAGGAAACAGAAGTAACAAAAACACTCAATGTAAACTCATCTCTCAAGTAATATCCACCTGTTAAGCTAAAAAAAAAGAAAACACATAACAAATGCCATTTACCAAACTGATGGATAGTATTTAATATTTTGTGGCCTTCAGCAGTGTCTACCTAATTAAGAAATGAGAAGATAAATGAAGATGACTTTTCAGTCTGTCCTCTTACAGCACGGAACTGCTAAGAAGCTGTCTACAGCCTGACCTTCCCCACAACAGAGCACATGAGAACAATCATCCTGTGTCAACACCAAACTCCACAGCCACTGAGTAGTTCTGCAGACAGCATCACTGTTGCTCTCCAGAAGTTTTGTTGCATGAACAGAGTATCTCCTCCAGGAAGGTTGGCAGGTACTGCTTCCAAGAAAATCCTGAAAACAGTACTTTGTGCTGGTAAACCCCTGAAAATATGCAAGTAGAAACTAGCTGTGTGATCCTGCTCAGTCTACCAGGAAGCAAAGCTATATGGAAGACCTATAGCTTTTGTAGTGAACCCAAAATTTTTTTTGTTTGGCCTCAGTTTGGCTGCTACTGAGGACCAGGTAAGCTGGAAGCACATATCCTTTCCCAGCTCATTCATCCTGGTCTAGGTGTCTCACCTGAAAAAGTGTGAGGTCTATCAAAAGTTTACTCTGGAGCAGACATAATTTCTACCAGCCAACACCAGAGAAACTGGTCCTCCAGTCTATCCTTTTATTTTAAGTTATCTTGAGGAAAAAAAACATTCATTTTAGAGCATGCACCTCACCAAACACAGTATCTAGCAATGCTACTGGTGATCAACAACAACAAAATTCATGGTTCCCATTATTTTATCAACTGGACTTAAGCTCCAAAGTATTTCATTTCAGGAAGACACCAGAGGTAAGAAATAAAAGGGAACCAGCAATACACTTTAATATAGGATCAACAAACATTGTGTAACACTGTACTAAGAGACAACACAGGCAAGGCTGTCACAAAAACATAGGTACTATGTTTCAGATCACAAGAAACTATCATTTGAAAGCAGATGTGGAACAGCCACATCTCCCCTTACATTCAGCCACAATGGCACAAGAGCAACAAAACCAAATCAAACTATCTTGTAAGTATCCAAGTAACATACCCCTGTTGTATGGTACATACCCTCTGGTATGTACCAGAATAACCAGAAGACATCGGGTTCATATTGACTTTTATTTTCATATATGTACAACTTAAGAAACAAATCCTAGACTGAAAAATTTTAGAAGTTATCTTGAACAACACAACTGAACACGACACCGACATACCTTTGAGGCAGCAAATATTACTCCTATTAAGGCTCTCATGAAAGCAAATATTACTCCTATTAAGGCTCTCATGAAAGGATGGATACCATGCAAATGCAATTCAAGAGTACATTACATTTCAAAATATGCAAACTAAGTTCAACTTTAAATCTTTCAGAAAAAGAACATAACAAACATTAGAACTATGAGCCACGAACACATTTACATACATGCTTGAAATTAAGCGTGTGGACCAGATAGTTAATTAAAATGTAACAAATGTCAACCTCTCTTCAGTCAGATCAGAACTACAGTTGGTAATCAATCCCTTCCAGCATCACAGGTGCCAATGTGTGCATCAACCTCATCATTTTGTATTCACATAAACTAATATTGACTGCAAAATTCCCCCTTTTTTCAACCTGTAACACTTTAGCATTAATTTCTCCTCAGTGAATGTACTTAATCCCCCTACTGAACGTGGGCAGGAGGCATGGTACAGAGAATGCCTGTAACACAGCAGGAACTGCAGGCACTGCACAACATTATTTCCATTGATGCCAAGCTAATTTTTGTATATATATTTGTAGTTTTGTAGCTATATGAAGGATATATATAAGCAAAAATTAGCTTGGCATCACCATCAGACACTCAGAGAGATGCTGATTAATTTCTGCATACTGTACTCCTTGCTCATCATCTCAAAGAGTGATAGCTGCTTTTTCCTTAACCCCTTACCAGCATCAGCACTAAATCAAACAAGCAAAGCTCATCTACTAGAAAAAAATTATTAATTAATATTTTAGTATAGTAATACCACTTGTGCAAACCAACATCTAAAGATGGTCTAATATTACCAGCAAGAAGAAAGTTAATTTCTTCTGTGTCATTGTAACAAAGTGAAATTACATACAATGAAGGTGGTTAGCAGCATTACTTTTTTGGTGTCATCACTAACATAACTCAAAAATAAAAGAACTAGTAAGTTGGAAATGATGAAAATGTGAAAAGGTAACTACCACAATTGCTGTGACCTCTCCCAGGACGTTACGTGCAACTGCCTGGTGAGTCAAAGGTGCTAGGTGACTCTTCAAGCCTGATGTTTACACAATCAAATTTAACTTGTCCACTGAAAAGAAACTAAATTAATTTTCAAAATGTTTTCTCTTGCAGCATTTTTGGCAACCCCAAAATAGCCTAAAGGCCCAAATTTTTCCTAAGTTTTCTATCGCATAACATTCAGTGCTTACAAATTTCTTATGAACAGTATTCCTTGCCTAAGAAATTAGCGGTTAAAAATAGGAAGATTCTTTCATTTCTGTCACCTAATTTTGAGTCACAGCAGCATATAATTTAAGATACTGCTAGGCACACACTGTGTTGATATCTGCAGCTGAAAGAATGAAAAAGGGAAAAGAAAGATCCATTTTCCTTTAATCCTGTCCAGCAGCTGTTGGCAATTTTCTTTAGCTATCACATGATGGATAGGAAGGTTCAATCCCCTAGGAACTGGTTTATAGTGTTCAAATGCTCTCAAGGACTCTTGTTCAACAGCACATTCAGTTTAACTAGGGACTACAGACTGCAAGAGGTAACAGATAGTTCCTGGGAGAATCTATCATTCTTCAGAGAAGCTGTCTGATCAAGAGATAAGATCTGAAAGAACAATTGCATTATCTTTAGCTACATGGTTTGTGTATCATGCCATTGAGATGAATGAACAGTAACTCAAGTGGTAACTCAAACCAAGAAATCTGCATAAAAGAACATGTTGAGATATTACCATTTTAAGACTTTCCATACACTTTGCAACACAGAAAAACTGGATGCACAAAACCATGCAAGTCAAACAAAGCTAATCTACAATAAACAAAACCAGAAAACACTTATTTCAAGACTTAAAACATTAAAATATTCATCCAATGCTAAATAGGAGCAATAGAATAAGCTCTAGACCTAGCCACGTAATTCCATAAACATTTCAACTGGCTCTTTCAGCCTTTACTTCTCATCTCTTTTAACGTGTTTTTATCATTTCAGGCCATAAACTTAGTGAGTGGCTGATGAGCCAAAATGCAAATGAAAATAAGGCATCTTGCTCTCTCTATTAATAGCAATGCTCCAGGGATTTGTGGTTATATGTGCATGTAGCTGCATAGCCTTTTTCCACAATTACATGGGATGTCCTCCTCCCAAGAATAAAGCAGGATGGTTAGCTGCTCCAGTACCAGAACTACATTCTGAGGAGACATGCTTCTTTCCTGAGCACACCAATCCCACCTGGGTTGCAGAATCATTTAAAAGCATGCTCTGACTCCTAAGACCAATCTCCTGCCTGGAATCTGTGCCCTGTCATTATCAGATGCACCTCTCTACTCATCAGATGAACAGACAAATATCAAGTCTTAAAAATATAAGCCCAGTGAAATAATTAATGTGGTCCCTGGCCAAAAGTTACACTCCAAAATACATAACCTAATCTTTTGAATTATCTTTTGAAATGCTCAACCAATCATCACACCTATTTTGCCCCAAACCTTTAACAGACACTACAAAAAAAGCCAGAAATTCCACATCAAACTTAAGAGATACTAATCCCAAAAACTTCAAAGATATAACAATATATTTAAAATTACATAGAAGAATATGGGCAAAGCTCAAGAACTTTATTTTATAAAGTCCTATATTTTACAAACACAGAAGAAGTTAGCCAATGCAAAGCACAAAAGAGTTAAGAGGTTTCTTGATTTCAAAACGCCTCAAGCCACTGAAGGAAGCAAACTGCACTAGAAGAAGTTGACAAGTAGTCTTCAAGGAAAGTACCATGTAAAGCACACTGCATTAATCTAGACCTGACATTATGAGGGTATGTTTCACTATAGCAAGGTCTGTACTAAACACCAGATCAGAGACAGAACATTAAAGTAAAACATCAGATGTCACAGCCACTGTTCTACTGATCCAGGAAAGGCAGAGACTCCGAAATGAGCAGGAACTGTGAACCTGCTTAATAAAGGCCATTCTTGCAAAGTCAAAAATCATACATCCAACACTTTCATCCCTTCATTAAAATAGAAATACTAAAAAGGAGCACTCCATAACATATCCCCATTGCTTCTGACTGACACGATGAATTAAAGGTAAAAAAAGAACTTTAGCAGAGATAATTAGAGCAACAAAGATCTTTCAACACAAGGCAGCAGAGCTGAGAAACCTACCAACCAGAAAGTGAATTATTTTGTTTGCTACTTAAACAACCAGAAGCTGTGAACTACTTCCTTTTATGAGTCATAGAAAAGCTTTCATCTGGAGGCCATTCTGAGAAAAACCTCACCCTGTGTTTAAGCATGTAGACCAGCAGAAATCATTGATTAAGAAAAACAAGAAGTGTGTATTTGCTGGGCTTCCTTCTGAAAATTTCAGAGAAAACGTCCATTTAATGCAGAGAGCAAACAAGGTTGTCAGTCTAGGTTTTGCTCTGTCATGCTCCTGGTCCTGTCTACGTACTCCTCTGAAAAAAATCTGATTGATGATGAAGGCACAATTATACAGACTTTAACATTCTCTCTAAACATAGCTATGCAAAAAAGGGAATGAGGGTAGGGAAAACAAAGGTGAAGTATATTTCTCTTCAATTAATTAAGTCCATTTATTTTCCAACAACGATATAAATTTAAAATATGAAACAACAACAATACAGCTATAGAATCTAGGTTTTCTTTCAAAGCAGCAGCTTATAAAACATATAAAAGCTAAAACCTCAGCACAAGCTTCAGAAAACCAAGAACTGAGTGAATTTTGCCAAAGACATGAAACTCACAAAATACAGTACACAAAAATACTGGAATGCATAAGATATAAAGTTACACATTTTAGGTAAAGAAAGGCATTGTAAAGGATACAAAATTTGCAAAATTAAAGCATGGGACTTGGGGAAGAGTACCATGAATACAAAGAAGTTGGCAATTAATATACATAGATGGAGTGAAGAACGTGGCAGTTTAATATTTAGCATTCAGTTTCCAGGTTCATGACTTCACTTTCTTAGCATCTTTTTTTCCAGAGTTTTCAGCAGCCAAATCTGCTTTTCTCTTCTGTGACTAAAGAGAAAAAACAAGTATAAATTTAACAAGATGGTAGCATTATAAAAACAAAAAAATTAAATACATAACTGACTTCAAAAGGGAATGTGTAACACCAATGCATTCTAGATTTCAGTTCATCTTTGTAGGATATAATGGAAAGGCAAATATTAATCCCTGATGTAGACACTTAATTCTCCTACCCTTTTTATATTCTTAAAATTTTACACTGTCTCAGTGGTGCAGGCATCACACATACCATGAATTGGATGAAAAGATCAGAACGTTGACTTATACAGAATTCTGTTCTAAAGATGACAACCCTTCAAAATAAAGCAGCACTTTAATTTCTCCTTCCAGCAACTACTATGCAGGGGAGGAAAAAATATCTGAGAAGAAACTGAAGCAACATGCGATCTACGTAAGTAGGAAGAAAGTAGGCAGTGCGACGCTCTAAAAAGTCTTTCTCTGCTACTTAAACAAAAGATTTCTGAAAAAAAACAAAACAAAAAAAAAAGCGCCCCCAAGTACTAAACATTGGGAATACCTACCTAAGCAAATCTAGGAGAGCTGTGAATAGACAAATATTTCAGTTTAATCTAAATAAATATATAATTGAATTCTACCCCATTGGAAGTAAAATAAGTGCTGCTAAACATACTGCTGTAACTTTCGCTCCTCTTTTCTTCTTTTCAGCTCTTTCTTTTTCCTCAATTTCCATATTTTCTTTTTCTATTAATGATATGAGAGTATTGCAGCGTCTCTGAAACTCCTAAGGAAAGAGAACACATCAAACTTTTAAGTAAATTATACAGCTTTTCTTGCTTCTTGTATGTTCAAAATTCTTTAATTTCAAAGCACTTACATTTTCCTTAAATATTCAATAATACTAATCATTAGCTCAGTTACTATTATCCGTCTTTCTCTCAGTGTAACCTATAGAAACAGAAAAGGATTTTTTCTCCTCCTGACAAGGAGTTTTCAGGATTCTGTCTTACAGACTGACATCCCAAAGACTGATGTGATCTTTCATCTTCGTTAATGAAGCAAATTACAGCCTGCCAGCATAGTATGCAAGATTTTAAGAAAGAGGACTTCAAGTATATCTTTAAAGAGAGAAAAGGAAGCAAAGCTATCTTAAGCAATACTTTTCTGTGGCATACAGACTACAGTGGGGTTTTTTTTTGGTGAAAAGACACAGTAGAGCTGCAAATTGGCCAAAAATCTATTCAGTCTTAAATTGTGAACTCACTGTTGTATTTTTATAGAACTTGAGATAGTAGGCCCTAAATGCTTTTAACATCAAGACTTGCAAGACATCTGAAAGCCATCAGGACTAAATGCCATAATGTTGCTTACAAATTAAAAAGTATATCCAATACAACTCAAAATATCTGTATTGCAATTACTAATGGTTGGCTTGCTTAACAGAACTCACTTGATTTGTGTAATTTCTTGTACACTATTTAAAAGAAAAAGATGTCTTACAAAATACCTAACAGTCCCTATTTTTATTATTATTCTGTATATTCTATGTACTATCGAGAATATAATTCCATGGGCTTTTCTTCCCAAATCAGGAAGCTCTCTTCTGATGAAAACAAAGCACAAAAAATATGTCTCATCTCTGCTAAACTAAGTGAAGCCATTTTTGAAGCATAGACTATCCTAGAATTACCTAGAAGCATGTATCTTAACCTGCAATGGGTCCATTTGCAATGAAGTGAACAAGTGACCTTTTCTCCCAGAAATTAATCTCTTATTTTCTTGGCATAGCTAAGCTGGATATTGCCTCAGCCATCACAGTCCATCATGGTGATGGCTAAGATGCAGCCTCTGAGCTTTCCTGATCCTGAACCTTCCCGAACAGGCAAGCATGTGACTCATCTTTGAGATGCTCTAACCCTCAAGCTTAACCGCATTCTTTAAGTTTTATGGTTTCCACAGACTCCTCTACAAAGGTTGCTCCATGGCCTTGGCCATAAACTGTGTAGTTCAGAATGGACACAGAGAATCCTACCACCTTTTTATCAGACACACACAAAAAATCCTCAGCACATTTTTCTTTACAACTCCCTTCCAGAAATGTTCCAGTGTCATGCTTCTAGCTTCACCAACAGAGTACTGTAATAAATTGCTTTTATCACATCCCTGTAGCAATAACCCCCCACACTCCAGTGAAGGTTAAACCATGAATTAGGGTGCCATGCTTGTGCCCTGGTATGTGACAGTCCTTCTGGAGCTAAAATACTCTGACTTAAATTAATAAACTCCCTCAAATTGCACCCAAACAACAAATTTCATATAAAAAAGCAACAACTCTGAACTCGAGTTCAAGCCATCCCAATATATACCACAACCCAAACACAGAATAAGAGAGCCTTTATCCCAAAAACCTACACTCTACAGATGAACAGATATGAAAAAAGACCAAAATAGAATGAGGACTGTCAATATGCCAGAAGTATTTTACATCATTTAAATTTGTGTATATTGCACTCAGATTTAGGAACGGAGGTAAAAAGTGATGACAAGCTCCTTCATCTTTATCATCATCATCATCATCAAGGATGATAATCATGGATTTTTTTTTCTAGCATATGAGAAATGGGATTGAGTTAAACTCAAAACAAGCAACTAATCAGACTAAGAAATAACCTTGATCCACTTGCCTAAGGCCCTCAGAAAGATCCTTCTCTTTCCTGGGGACAAATGCTTAAATGCTTAAATGTATGCATAAATACATACATTTATAAAGTGTTCAGGTTCACGGTTAGACTTTCCAGATGGACTACTGCTCCAAAGCATCTGTTGTGGATAGAAGATAGACTCACGAACAAGATTCTTTGGAGAATCACAAAATCAGCTGACAGTAACACAGGTTGCTTGTACATCTACCATGAAAAATAATCTGAGTGACAAATCCTGCACTAAAGCTACTGAAATTTCAATATGGACTGCTGCATTCCATTTTAGTACTATGAAAATACACTTATTTAAAAATGCCTTGCACTTTTAGAGATGAGTTTTTACTCTGTGTGGCCTGATACTTTTTTTTTTTGGATGGAAAGAGAGTATCTGTACTTTGTTCACCTCCTCACAGCTGTAAAGACCTGGATTGCAATAAATAAAATGGGAGCACTGAACCATTGCTTTCCACATGGCTGGAGGCAGAGATGCTGACTTGGGAGCAAAGGCAGCCCTCAACTCTGTCCAGAGGCCTGGGTATTTCTGTATTTACTAAGGAGTCATTTGTCTTATGCCAGGGAGTGTTTGCAGAAAGCTAAAAGAGAATATGCATAATTTATGACTTCAGAGAACAGATACATGCCTCACTACTGCCATGATATTTTGCATTCTTCCTGCATGGACGGAAATTAAAAAACAAAACAAAATAAACAAACAAAAAAAACCCAACCTGTGCTTAATTTAAAAAGAAAAAAAAAATTACAATATTAGGCACTCATGGTATCTTTAAGAACTTACATTTGGGGTAAACCATTTGATTATAAAATAATTAAGTGAAGCAGAATTTGTTAATTGAAGAGAAATCTCTGGGAGAACAAACAATAGTAATAAGATAGAAGATAAATTAGAAATTTTTATGGAATTCAAGAGACATCTAGTGGTTAGAACACAAAGCTTTCTCAAAGAGCCTGCTAAGCCATTTTCAGAATTTGCTGCCCTTTTTATCTTGTTTCATATGAGTAAATGATCACGTGTGAATTTCAGTATTTTAGGAAGCCTTCTCCACTTTCACTAAACTTATTTACTCCTCTATAAATATTTGTATTTATACTTTATTATTTTTAGCATGTGATTTTCCAGCACATTTTACAAAAAAATAATCACCGAACTAGTGCAAAATGGACCCACAGAAATTAACACCTCCACAAATGTCAGGACATTAGAATATATCAACTATATTACTAAGCCATACAGAGCATGATAATTTAGAACATTTCAGAAAATTAAATGCACATTGAAAGTGAAAGATTGTTTTAAGTTTGCATTTCTGTAATATTCTTTTTCAATCACGTAGTAGCAGAAAAACTAAAATTATTAATGGATAGAATTTTAAAAGAAAACGTAAGCCAAAAGATTCACTATATTCCCAGTGTCTCAGTTTCAGCATTAAGACACCACAGAACATATTTCTACACTTGAGCAAATGATTTCTATCCCATTTAAAAAAAAAAAAGTACACTGAACATAAGGATGCGCAAGACTTAAATTGAATATTTAACTCTACCCTGGACAACTATATATCAACTAATATTAGACACTATGCTATGTTTTTAATTTCTAGTACACATTTCTATGATTTATTTAAATGGATTCCTGCAAAAGCAACTTAAAATAAACTTCTTAATATACTAAGTATTGCAGGCTTCTCTCTTTATGGACGTCATTTTAAAATCCAGTATTTCTTCAAACAGACATTTTAGAAAGAAACACTTGTAATTCTTTTTAATTAAGGGCTAACTGCTACACTATTCAGAAATGCTTCAATTGCTGAAATACCAAGTAAAAAGTGTATTGCATAATCATAAGCAGTACTGGGAAAAGCAAATATACCCACCTGTTCAAATACACATTTTAAATATTTTATCTTATGATTTATTTATTCTTAGTACAGTATCCAGAACTCTGAAAAACATTCTTTCAGATAAATCCTGAAGTCGGGAAATGAAGACAAACAACAAGTAGAAAGAACTGAGCAAAAATTCAGGATAGATACAACAGCTTTTTAACACTGAAAGAGTGCCGTTTTCTGATGATGGTACCTACATACCTTAATATTTGCAACCACTAAAGCTGTGGTTATCAATTCCTGCTTAATGACTGAATTAAAAATGAATGGCTATGCTCTAAAATTCCAGTACTAGTCTACTTGCTATTAACCTTGTGTTATATTCTCTAAATACAAACAAAATTTTCAGTAAGGTATCCCTGAAGAAATTTAAGCACTTGCATGGGCTAGTCCACATTCCCAAAGTGCATTTTAAACCTAGTTCTTCAATGATTAATTTCTATGTGAATCACTAACTTTCCTCATGCTGTCAGAAATTAAATACTGTATAAAAAATCCTGCTTCCTTCTCCAAGTATATTATTCAGATGTTTTCAGTCTTTAATATTAATCTAACAACTCTAAAGAAGTTGTATTTTAAGAAACATTGTTTGGTAAAACACTCAGTTTGCAATAAAAGTAACAAGGATATTTTTAAGTTTAGTCTACCTCTGCATTAATCCCTCTGGGTTACATAGGGCTTCAGTTTGACAGTTTTTCTAATCTGTGTTTCAGTTGTATTGTGTTTTTTCTGTACTAAGGCAAAAGTTTACTTTAAAAAAAATAGAAACAAAAATAAAACCCAAAGTTATTCTTTCAGCATTTGTTTCCTAAACAAATTGTATGTGCCAGTGCTTAAAAAAAATAACAAGATACCTCATGTCATGCCCTAGTCCCTGTAAGTGATACCTACCATCGCAGTTCTGGATTTGATAAACCAGTCGAACCTGAACTGAGGAGCATTGCGCACACACTGCCTCAGCTCTTCGTACACATTTTCCTTGTCAAAGCCCATCTTGTGTAACATACAGATCAAAAATCTGTCTTCCTCTTCTGTGTAGTTTTTCCCTTTGTTTGTTCCATACTGAATACGCAGCTGATGAAAAGGTGCTTTGTACCTTGCAATCTGAACACAAAACAAAAGGACTAATAAACGTATGTTTATTATCAATGTTAACAATCAAGGAATTGTTACATGATACTGTGGATCACTGCTAGATGGAATACTACCTATGCTGCATAAAAAGACAGAACTCTCATCCCCAATTTTTCCTTTTCTGAAGGAACTGTTTGAAGTCAGCTGCAGAAAACAATAAAACTGGAATAATTACTTTGGCATCAAGGGCTTTCTTGATACTGATCCTCCGCTGAATTCTTGCCTCTCCTCGTTCAATTTGTGCCATAATCCTCTCAATGTCCTGTAGTTCATTACAACGTTCCCAGAAAACAGCTGAAAACACAGAACAATACTGCTGAATATAATCTTTTCCTCTGCACTTAAAACTTTACTGTTAAGATACTCTGGCAAAAAAAAAAAAAAAAAATTATCTTGTACTTCTATTAAATATTAAACAGTAAGCTAATGCTCTCCAGCTTACTAGGCTAACCAAAAAATAAGCTTGCATTGATTCTTTATTCAGTGTCTTTAAAAGTTAGCTGTAAGTAAAGGCTTAGTAAAAATTCTAACAAAATTTACATGCAACATATTTAATCGTAAAATCAATTCAACACTTTGAAGGGAACTCTTGCAGAGCTCTTCCTTTTTAACTACAGGAAGAATATTGCAAAGTTGATTTTATGAAGGCGTTTAATAAAATTACACCCAAGGCTGAAAGAGGAAGAAACCTCAAAAGCACTCTGTAAATACAAAAGACAAAGATACAGTGTACTAGGTAAAACAGCAGAGATACAGCATAAAGAATCACGTTGGCAGTATATGGCAAATTCACAATTTCACAAGTCCCTGTTGTCAGTGATTATTAACTATGTCGAATTCTAAATCTTGACTAAGGAGGGCTGGAGGCAGCTGTAGGTGTTAGTTATATGCTGCAAAATAAACCTTTTTAATAGAATTTAGTCTTCTGAAAGAAAAAACAAAACCTTGTTGCACACTTTATGAAAAAGAAATACTTAAATGCATCCAAAATCTCTATCTTGTAATTTTAAAAGAACATGTAGCAAAAATCACAGTAATACTCTGGTATTAGGAAATAAATACATTCAAAATAGCACAAACCTGAGTACTCAATGACTTCCTCTGGTGACTTTCCTTCCACCTCACGGGCAATATTGTCTATATCATCACGACCATATTTCTCATTAGCTTTAATAAACTGGTTAAAATCTCTTTTATTCCAGTTTGTAAAACCCTGTAAGCAGCAAGAGATTAAGAAGGCATTATCAGGTCGAAGGTAAGCATTTTCCAAAATTTTGATTTATGTATGTACCATTTGCTCCTCTGCAACATCACATAATTACAGCGGCTAATGGTCTTTCAGGTCTTTCCATAAACTTGCATTATCCAGGGCTTATTACTGAATCATTAAAAATCTAAGGAGTTCTCTTTGGACATGACTCCATGTGCATTAGTAAAAGCTTTTTATCCTTTCTTTTTGAAGTTTTTGTGATACTTCTCCAAAGAAACACACTCAGTGACAGTCACCCTCCTGCAGATACAAGAACCACACTTCAGAGGAGTACAAGGTGCGTCAATGCAAGTGTTATCGCAAGTTCTTAGAGCAGGGCAAGTATCTAAAAGTAAGAGCTCCTACTTCAGACATTTACAAACCTGGAACCAGACAAACAGCTGGATGAAAGCATAAGTATGACAAGAAGAGATCTCTAGTCCAAAAAGATGCAATCAAGTGGAAAAAACTCTAAAGCGCTGTCAAACAGAGAATTTGTTATGTACCAAAGAAATCAATCCAAAACTGAACAAGCAAGATGCAATGCACAAAAACATTATCCAAGAAAGAGACATTACAATTTAAAGACAGGGAAAGCAGAAAATGCCAAGAACAAACAAGACAATCACATGCCTGGGCAATACTTTGTAGTGTATTGAGTTTCTTTCATCACAGAAATGTATTTACAAGGAACTTTGTTAGTTCTCCAGCTGAATAAGCTCACTCCACAATTAGCATGCTCTGAGTGAGTCTAACATACTCAGTACAACTATTTATTTTTAATCATTAACAGTAGTACTGATAAGCATATCAGCCCCAGCTTAAATATCTCCTCTGCTATACATAGGTGAAATTAATAGTGAAATTGTGACCTTGCAGTTTTCTTCTAAGGTACACTATCCCCAATTCTTTTACAGAATTTTTTCTGAATCAAAAAATCCTGTTACTTTGAGACACACCTTTCTTTTTAACAATCAGCTTTTAACAAGCTCTCTCAGCAAGATAATTAGACAAAAGGTCAAAAAACTAGTCAGTAACAGAAATTCAGTCCCAATATAAAAAGAGCATGTCTAACAATTCAACTGTGACAAAATTAATGGATGTGACATGCCTTAGACACCTGCATAAATACCATGTACGTTGACACAGGCTTGTCCTGATGCAAACCCTTTTTTATTTAAAAAAAACATAAAAGCTTTATGCATTTAGAAGAAATCCACTGATTGGATTTCTGCATGTATTGCTGGGTAGTACATCTATTACACAAGCTGTTGCCTCAAATTTTCAAGGACTTTCAAGGAAACGAACAGTAGATGACTAAGATACAAATTTGTTCAAGAACAGGAAAGGTCCTTCAAAGCAAAACCAATCAAAATCATTACATGTTGTGTGCTCTGTTCTTTAACATCAGCCTAGCTTTACTGTTTGTATTTACCATTACTTATATTCCATACTAGCAAAAACATATGATGAAATACTTCAGCTGATTTTATTTTACCTGTGTTAGAAGCTTTTCTTTCTCTTCACTTTCCTCAGTATTCAGAGGCATAGACTCATCTATCTTCTTTTGTTCCTCCTTTTGTATCTGAGCTGCATTTGGAAGGTCAGGATTCCTGGGGATCTAAAATCAGGGGTATCAAAAAGCAGTAATGCAGCAATGTTATTTCAAAGACTGCATTTTAAAAGCACTAATCTGTACAATGTAGATTCTTATTGCTTAAACTCCTCCTCCCAAAAATAGGACTGGATTTAAGTTCCAAGTTCGTTATGCCCTGAACCCACCACTCCTGCAGACAATGACCTCAACATGTTGTGAGAGGCAGAGCTGTTACAGATCACTGATTTCAGTGATACTTTTCACTAGCAAAGGACCTGCCTTCCTACATCCACTGGATTAGAATGTTTTATAACTACAGTGAAACACTAAGTTCTGCCAGTTTTACTATAAAGCCATGCACACTGCCCAAGTAAGGACCAGACACACAACCTGATGTAAACAAGAACAAAATTTTATCTGTCCCTCTCCACACTGACCAATTTAGTATTTATGACCTTTAAACTCCAAATCTGCTGCACACAATAGCAAACAAGTCAGAAACCAGTATCCAGTAAAGGTTTAGTAGACCTTGCTTATTCCTGTAGCAAAAGGCAGTGGAAGACAAGAATTGTTAAGCTGGTTTTAATATATAAGAAATCTTCTTGACTTTACCAGTTTAAATGAAGACTGACACATAAAGCTTGGTCTCTGCCTATTGATTACCTTCTGATATTGTTTATGGCAGTTTTCCATTTTAATAATAAACTCTCTTAGATTAGAAGTTTTACTTCAATTTCAAAGCTAAACAAACTTAATTATATTTATCACTTTTACCACCAGTTAACAGTCATAGTAACCTTTTAAGATAAGTGTTCATGTTCAACCTTTCCAGGCTGACAGGTTTCTGTAACAGGTCTGAAACACTTCTTTTTACATGCATATTGTGAACATTAGCAATTCTATCATCCTTCTTCATTGGAGCATTAATTGAACAGATTCTTTCCCTAAACTAATTGCATATTTATCTTAATTCTGTCCTGAAATCCCCATGAAATTATTTTGACTGCAAACAAGACTGTAAAAAACCTGCTTTTTCTTAGAAATACATTTTGCTAATAATAATTCGACTCTCTGGCAGCACCAATTTTCTATCTATTGCTTTGTATGACAGTTTTATATTCTCCAACACATTTTACAGGTGATTTCTTTTTCTTGCTGCAACCTGTCATGAAACCTGAGGCTTTTTAAAGCAAGTTACAGACATGTCTCACTGGAAGTGGAGAATCCATCTGGTTTACTCAATCAATACTGGTCCAAGTAAGGATAACCAAGATTAAAACAGAATCTGTTGACTGCTTGTCCAGTAATGTCAGCAGAGAAAAGGGAAGAATTCAGCTATGGCACAGTAGGAAGAAAAAATAAAGGAGAAGAGAGAAGTCTGTTGTCTTTTTTTTTGTAGTAGTAATACATTCAGACTTCTCCACACCTTTAAACCTTTTACATCCCACCTAAATCCAAGGAAAACTGATGTCATTTTACTTACTTTCATATCAACACAAAGTCACTATTATTTAAGTTATTTTCTAAATAAGACATATGAAAGTTTTTACAAAAAAAATCATATTCTGGAAAGGTGATCTTATATTAACCAAATCTTCCTCACCTTAGACCCCATGTCAAAACCTTTGATTTTGAGTATATGAAGCATCAGAACTGTCTTTCCTTTTTCTACTCTGTTTTATTGTTACCACCAGAAAACACAAAGCTACACAGATATGGATTTTTTACTGAAGGAAAGAATGACAGATTATTTTTTCTGCTCCTCAGTGGAACAGAAACAGAAGAATAGATGCTTTAAGCTATTTCTTTCACAGTAACTTAACAAGTCAAGGCTGCAATGAATTTACAAAAAGGAATACAAATACATTTCATTGATTTGAAAAGGAAAAAAAATGCATTACCTTATATCCTATAGTTTTACGGTAATACAGAATTTCTTTTTCCAGGAGTTCAAATAACCGTGGTGGGAAAAACTGAAAATCCTGAATATTTGGTTGTTTTGGAGGTCGTGGAGCCTTCAGAAATAAACAGATACAGTAACATTATAGAAGCTTAATTTTTCTGCAAGTAAACTACCATAATTCAGCAGCAGTGGCAATGTATGACTTTGTAAATATACAGGGGTAGAGCAGGGGATGCAGCATGGGAGAAGAGGAACAAAAGAATAACATAAAACCCTTCCATACTTGCCAACTTCTTACCTTTGGGACTTTTGGTTCACTGACACGTAGGGCTTCTCTGAAATAAGCATCCACTGCATAATTGGCTTTACGTTCTCTTTTTGGAGGCTCAATCCATTCCATCATGCTCAGCTACACACAGAACAGAATAAAATGCTACTTAAGTAACCATCTGAAGTCACAAGAATAATGACAAATATGGTACTGCCAAAAAGGAAATATTTTTGCACAGCAAATCTAATGATTGTGCTCAATAATTTGGATACTACAATAGAGCTAAAAAAAATAAGCTAGAAATTATAGTTGATTATAACAAGTATTTAAGCACTTAAAAGATAATACACAAGTAAGGCAGTGCAGTGGAAAGAATAGATTATTTTACAGTATTCTAAGTATTTCAGACACCCAAGTAGGGCTATGATTCCATCTACCAAAACACAATGGAAGGGCTGCATACTTAGACTCGGAATTCTCTGATCTCTTGTGATGTGAATAAATTGTTTCTCCTCTAAATATCACAAAGAATAACCTCTATAAAGGCTACAACACAGAGAAAAATCCATTAGCAAACAATTAATCTTAACTAAATCCTTAAAGTTATGTCATATTATGCAGTATTTAACTCACTTCTTGCAACGAAATTATCAAAACAAAGAATTTAATGTGTATACCCACACACTGTACCATATTCTCATGAAACAATTTATTTTTCTAAATGTTTCTTCCAAATCAATAAAAAACATGAGTTAGAAGGGCAAGAATTCACATATCTGATTGCAGGTAAAACCTTAAGGATACCCTTGCTATACATCTTGTATAAAACAGAGACACAGAGGTAACATTGTGGGACTGAGTAATACCTCTTTGTATGGATGACCTTTCTATTATTAGGTAAAATCAATGTACCAACTAAAACCTTGTTGGGTGTTAGGTTCCTTTCCTTTGTTCCTTTTTACTTAGAGATTTTTTTTCCCCATAAATTGCTAGGAAACATTAACAATTGGGTACTTAATAAAAAAAGAAGTGGCCAAGCTCAAGAGAGGAAGGCATCTGGTTGCACTTCTCTTATCTGGGGATTTCCCTCCAAGGGGCAGAGATACCTAAAGAATTGGGCTGGTAAAAGATGAGGCTAGGGCAGGTGCAGGCTCTCTCTCTCTCAGCTTCGGAGGAGGGTGGTCGCTGCTTGGGGAAGGGAATTTGCTGCTGCCACCAGAGCCCAGCCCAGAGCTGCTGCTTCTGCCATTGGTGAACCTCAGCTTATGAGAGCAGCCACTGAACTGGGACCTTATTAACACCTACCTCACTAAAACAGGGGCCTATCCCCATCCACTCGGGTGCCCGGGATCCTGAGCTCACCTCTCTCTGCCCTGCTGGGAGCGGAGCTGCCGCTGTCCCATCCCCACTGCTCCATAGGCACTGCTCTGGGCTTTCGCTACATTGTAGCCCCACACCCCCTGCCTGCCGATACACCTTGCTGCTCCTAAGACTCCTGCAAGGACACCAGACCGGCTGCCCCACGGGCCTGTGCAGCAAAGCCTCTCCGCCATCCCTTCCCCTCAGGGCCGAGCCGCCATTCCCGCGCGCCCCCCGAGCCCGCGCCACAGCGCCCCCTGCAGGCGCGGGGGCAGCCCCGCCCCCGCCCCGCCCGCCGGGAGCAGCAGCGCCCCTGCCGGCCGTGCCCGGAACTGCAGCGAGGGCAGAGCGCCTGCGGCCGGAAGGGTCCCTGGCTCCTGCTCCTGCTCGCTGCTCCTGCCAGAGGGGTTTGTTTGCCTTATTATACATACCTGTGAAAAACTGCTGTTCCCATTCTATATCTTCACCTGAGAGCCCCTTAATTTCAAATTAAAATAATTTGGCAGGAAGGGGTTTACATTTTCCATTCCAAGGAAGGCTCCTGCCTTCCTTAGAAGACACCTGTCTTTTCAAACCAAGACAAACCTTCACTGCAAAAACAGACTCAAGTCCAAGATCCACATAAAAAAATCATTATCAGGCCCTCAGATATGTGACAGCAAAATAATACTGACTGCAGCAGGATAGTAACATGCAACACAGTGGTTTTGGTGCAGAAAGGATAACATCTGAGCAATATTATCAGATTTTACCATGAAAAAAACAGTGGGGCTGAAAGTAATCTAACAAAAATTCAGAATATTAATGCTCGGGCAGAGCGAAGTGAATTTTTGAGCAGTTCTTTACTTCTCTAGAACCTAGAAACTTTCACAGTTATAACATTCATAGTGTGGCTTTTATGCTTGCACCTCAAAACTGAAGTCTTACATGATACAAAAAATTACCTTTTGTTTTTCTCTGTAATCTTCACCTTCAAAGTTGTATAAGCTCATCTCTGTGTCCATAGTGAAATTTCGTAGGGAGCTCTCTCCCATTTTCTGCAATCGTTCATTCATTTCAGCTGTCTAAAAAGAGAAGAAGATACTTTTAAGTTCACTCCAGCTATTTTATCCTCTCTGAAAAAATCAGCTTTCATCATTACTACAACATTCTCAACATCTTTTTTGGATTTTAACTTTCACTTACATTTTCTTCTAAAAAGAGATACCCATTGTCCTTTTCAATTTAGAGCAATCTGACTTCAAGACTCTCCATTAAGCTAAATTTATTATGCTGGGATGTAGTCCTACAACTGTAGAATTTAACTTTAAAATTTAAATTAAATTTATGCCCATCTCCTTGGAGCTGAAATGGCTGTTCGTTTTTTCATAGAACTATCTATTACCTAATGAAGTTCCATAAAAACTTTATGTCTATCAGAATTGTTTGCATTAAATTTACATTTTTCTAGAAAAATGTAAATACAAAATAAGCAGTGGTTAAGATATGGTCAGCATAAATCTTGAAAATAATTACAATCACTAATTCTACTTCTTCAAAACTTTTATAATATTTTAAATCGGCACAAATAGTAAATAATATATTTACATAATCAGATCTCATTCTATTTTGTGCGTATGTGCTTTGAATTCCATATTAAACAGTTCTCTAACCTTCTTTTCACCTCTTTCTAAAATAGTGGTTATATCTTCTTCTGTCAGCTCACTATCTTTGGAAGCAAAAACATGCGTGGCTCCGTGCCGTATCATCTGCAGCATTTCATCTTTCGCCAGTTTGTTGGACTGTTGGTCTATGAGCCTTCCTACAATCACAAGGAATGTGTTGAAAGTTAAAATATGGGAGTTCTAGTAGGACCATGCAAGCAGTGGATTTTTTTACTTCCCTGACAGAACAAGAAAGGTAAAACAGAACAACCATACAGAAGAAATACATTTCACTCGAGATGAAAAAAAATGCAAGTCAGGAACTTTGGGGAAAATTAAAAAAACTTTGATTCAAGCCATAATAAAAAATGTTTCACATTCAGATAATCCAAATTTTACATTTAAGATCTTATTCTTACAAAGTTAGCTGAACTTTTATGATCACAATCTTATCTCAAGAAAAAAAATTAAAAGTATTATATAATAACCACAAAGTGTTTGATATTTTCAACATTCACATCACTGATTTCAACCCAATTTTCTAATTATTTTTCCCAAAATTTGAATTTCTGTCCCAAAATTTCACTTATCCTATCTCTTCTCATGCTATCAAAATTTTGACCATCATCCTTTCAGTAGCCCACTCTTTTAATAAATACAAACAACTTATCTTGAGTACCTTACTTTTGACAAACTATTCTAAACCAAAATACACAAAGGTGTTTTATTATTTAGTTAACCCATATGTGGTAAGAAGTATATGTATATCATTATTTCAACTGCCATGGAACATACCTGATTTTGCTTTTTTTCTTTTTTAACATCTCATAAAACTAAGTAACATCTATTCAGCTATAGTTAGTTTCCTCATGTAGACTCACTATAAATCTATGTCTACATTACTTAGCAAAACAGAATTTAAAAGTAATTCAGCTGAACAAGTGAATATCTTTCACATTAGGTTGATTTAGTACACTGCTATTATACATAAGGCCTGCTTTCTCTAACACTGTACATTTGTACAGTTATTAAACCATACTTTAAGGGACTGAACAATTCTGTTGCAGACAAACATATATACCAGTTGATACCTTGTTGTATAACTATAGAGTCCAGTCTCAGTTTTATTTCAGCTCTTTCTACAATCCTCTCTTCAACAGTATTATCAGTGATAAGTCGGAACACCCGTACTGGTTTCTTTTGACCAATACGATGCGCACGATCCTAACAAACATAAATCAATGAGTGTTCAGCAACAAGAACTCACAAGCAATAGACAGTTAGCTTGCAGAAATAGCAGCCTCAAACTAGCATTGTACTTCTTGGTCCCTTGCCTATTCAAGAGCACAGATCACTGTAAAACCAGTATTCTAATATTTACTTATACCTGGCTAATACACTTTTGAATCATTCCATAGCAATAAATGCATCTCCCTCATTATATATGAAGATAACTGAATGTCTGTCCAGACTTCAGCTGGGAAGTGGACATACAACAGTATATACATGCATACACTTGTATTGCTTTCAAATGAATTATCTCACTTGACACAGGTATGGATATTCTGCATCCCTGACTTGAGCAAATTAATTCCATGTGCAGGGCTCCTGCAGCCACAGCTCCAACACTGCGCCTGTCCCAAGCCAGCAAACAAGGTTCAGGACTCACACACTATACTCATTTGTAACAAAACTTGCATTTATCCTCTCTGGAAAACCTGTCCTTTTAAATAAAAAAAAAGTTAAACAGCTATCCTTCAAGCTGTGGGTACCAGCATTTTCTGTCTTTAAATGTGAATTGTTAAATCTTTTAGTCTCCTGCATAGTATTCATTTCTTTTGGAAAACCCTACTGAAATTCACAAATTACACTTACAGTCTCCAGAAAGTTGGTCAACTATTGGCAGCCAACATGCATATCTAAAAGATCAGCTATTCATATTACATAGTTGATGCGTTGAAGTGCATTAAAAGAAAATAAAAAATTACAAACCACTGAACAAATACCCACCCTCCTAATCATGCAAGAAAGATCGCATGAGTTTTATTGCGCATGAAAAAAATTACAGACTTTTTTTTTTACATTTAGCAGTCAGAAAGAGAAGATTTTAGGAAGTTTTAACCCAAAGGTAACTCCCCCCCACCCCAGCATCACCACCAAATACCTTTATGTTTATGCAGAAACAAAAAGTAAAAACATTTACTTCCCAAATGAGAGAAATACAAGGCTGCATGCTTTTAATTATATGTTATTATTTTGGAAACAATCCTCTACTATTCATTTACTGAATGAATTTCTCTTCTGAAAAGACAGAATTACAAATAATTCTCTACTTCTTGTAACAATATTGATATAGTATTTTGATAGAAGTAATCTCTCATTATGAAAATAATTAAGACAAGTATTTACAGAAAAAAATCTACAATTTCCTCCACAAATTCTGTTCATACCCTTTTATTCAATTCCTTTGTTTCTTGGTATTGTCTTGTGTATACAAAAACTAAAGAAAAATAACAAAAATGCAAGCTCTGAAAAGTTACACAAAATAGAACATTGACAACTTAAACAAAATTGTGTATTAGGGAGTTAACTCACCATGGCTTGCAGATCTACTTGAGGGTTCCAATCTGAATCATAAAGAATAACAACATCAGCAGTTGCCAAATTAATTCCAAGACCTCCAGCTCTGGTACTCAGCATGAAAATGAATTTACTGCTGTTGGGAGCGTTAAATGTGTCAATTGCTTCCTGAAAGAAAAAAAAAAAGGTGTCACTAAAGAATCAGATCTTTCAAAGAAGTTTACAGTATGTTGGCGGTTTTCCAATTACATTTCTTTTAAACAATTTCCATATTAAAAAAAAAAAATAAAAAATCAAAGAAACTGTATGTTTGGACAGGTGAGAAATTCTGCACTGACTCCACAATGTACTGTATTTTTCACTTAGCTGAGGATCAAATGAAACATACTGTGGACTTTAGTTAGGAAAAACATACCCTTAGCAGCTTTTTAAAAACCGTAGCATTTCTGCTTTACTTTAAACAATGACGTGGCTACATACACATATGCAAATAACAACTTATTAACCTAAACCAAAGGCTTTTCTTGTTTGCATTCAAATTTCCCACCTCTCTTTCCTCATGTGGTGTCTGCCCATCAAGTCTGCAGTACTCATAACCACGCCACATGCAATAGTCTTCCAAAATATCCAGCAACCGAGTCATCTGACTGAACAGCAGAACTCTGGAACCTGACAGAACACAGAAGGTTTTGACATTCATTTTATGTTTTCACATTGACCTTATTACAGAGCTACTACAGAGCATGACTGAGAATTTGTGTGAAATATTCTGTACTATGTCTAACTTAAATAAGTCTTTTTTCTGAAGTTACTTTTCTGGTAGTGATTTAACCACTCAAGAATATTATTTGATAAATTATATAGGAGAAATATATAACCAAGGAAACAGAACACTTCAAGCCATTGTAAGGAAATTTGGTGACAACTGATGTGCATAGATGAAATAATTCTATCATCAGAAATTTTCTTACAGAAAGGAGAAGGGAGGCTCGACTCTTCCTTTCCTTCTACTTATCATTTCTGTAAGATTTCTCTCCCTCGTGTGTTAAGATCTACAGAAAATTAATTTTCAACAAAATCCTCACAGAAAGTGATGAATATAATATTCGCTACAGGAAAAGCTAAACCTGTGCTATTTTTGAAAGACACTTGAACTTACACAGAGCATTCAGATCACTGCTGTCCATAAACAGTACTTACCCTGTTCTCTGAGTTTTGCCAGCAGTTTATCCAGGACTAACATTTTACCACTATTGGTGATGAGATGAGTGTCAGTGGTGTAAGGCGGGCCTGGCTCAGCACCATCAAACAGGTAAGGATGGTTACAGCACTTCCGCAGCTGCATCAGAATATTCAGCAGACGCATCTTATCCATTTTGCCAGCTGAATTCAGGATATCAATATCTTTCATCAGGATCCTGGTATACCTGAGGTTTTAAGGGCAGTTTTGAACTACTTTACAGTTTTTATTTGAATGAATGAATGAAACCCTGCAATATCCCAATTCTTATTTCTGAATGTGAGAGGTGGCTTTGTTTATATAACAATGAGCTATATTATGAAACTTGGCAAAAACATCTCACTGATAGTAAGGACTTCTAAATTTACACCTAAATACAAAAGGGGAATCTCTCTGCAAGCGACAATGATCTGTCATACACTGGATTATTTTACACTTTCATTTTAGCAGTACAAAGTGGATTAAAAGTATCACTTATTTGACAGAAACTGCTACATTGACCTGGCTCTTTGTCTCACACCTCTTCTGGGTATGTAGCTGCTGAAGGTTTTAATTTAATTTCAGGTAAGATTTTTTCATGCATACATACTTGGATCAAAGGAGGAAGCTTACAAGGCATTTGTTCTTTCAAATAAGCTAAAGGGAGGAAAAAAGTGTCTGCTTTCTTCCTCTCAGCTCTTTTCATTACCCTTCCCAAAACCTGTGCATTTCTTACAAAATGCCTAGGACAGCTGTAACTAAGTTTTTCTATCTGACTGTTTCAACATATAACTGTAAGGAAAAAAAGTATCAATGTGAAGAGCTATAGTGTTTAACAGAAAAGAATCTTACCTTAACGTAAATAACTCACCATTCTCTCTGCATTTTGCTGAGCCCAAGATAAATTTTTACTTCCTTCTTTGGAGGCAAACTCTTTTCTACTTCACCTTTTATGCGACGTAAGAGAAATGGCTTCAACACCTACACAAATTAGAATGTTTTACATAGATAAATGTATAAAATTGACTGCCACAAATACAAAATTAACAGATTCAATTATCTGATATTTATTCAGAACTAATCAGTATCTATTGCTGTCATGGTGACTCCATGAGAAAAATTCTGCTAAATTCTGCAAAACAAAGTTGTCCAGCAATGACTAAAATCACATATAAATATGTGTCTCCCTATATAAGGGTTGCCATAATTATCCCAGTTGTTATCTTAAGCAGGGGCCAAACCCATAAGTTCATAAAACTTAATCCTCTTTAAAATAAACCGTGTTTCATTTCCACTAGCAGGGACAAAACACACCAACATTTCAAGTATAACAATGCACATTGTACGTATGTATGTTTCCTACTGCAAAAAAGTCTTCTCTCGTGCACAATAAAAAAAAGGTAGAGGCATGCCTTTATTCAGACTAGCATGACGTGTATCACTATACTATTCACAATAATAAATGGTTTGAAAAAGATCACAAAATTATTTCTTTTCATATTTTATATTCAGATTTGCCTGCTTCAAACAGTAACACACAAAAGGTAGTACTTATGATAGGAAGCTCCAATGCTTAATTCATGGACATCCTGCTAGGCATTCCTGTAGCTAAATACCTCCATGTTCATCTTTTCCACTTTGAGATGAAGGGGAAAATAATCTGGTTTTCTTTTTCACAGTGTGCATGCTAATGATGACATGTGATAACAACTTTAATTACTTACAGCATGAAGTCTCTCTACAAGTTTCTGATCACCAAGACAATTTTTAGTGTCAAACCATGAGTCAAAATCCTGTGGTGAGAAACAGCACAATTGGTTTGAACAGTTTTATCATCTGTACTTTCAACAGATACATATTGACTCTGTTTCATTCCAGCTGAGAGTGGCGTAAAGCTTGAGACAAATTACTTCTGTGAAAGAACAATCAGTCTGCAAGTCTGTGCCATCTCCCTGGTATGTTGTAACATTCGAGCCAAGTGCATCACTCTGTAGACTAAATATTAATATACTCTGCTTAACATACATCAGCTTTCCATGCTCTCACTGCAATGTCCAAGAGCTTCCCATCAGTGCTTATGTGACTGTTGAGGGTTGGGTGTCCTTCCTTTTGTTCCTTCCCACCTATGGAATTTTTTGCCCATTAGTTGCAGGAAAAGCTGATGGCTCATACTTGTTGGGTACTTGAGAAACACAGAGTTTGGCTAGACCCAGGGGGGAAGGGGGCAGGGGAAAGGGGCAGATGAGGGCTGGCTGGCTTCTTAGGTCTGGTGAACAGGACGCTCTCTCTCAGAACTGTTGCCATTTGGAGAAGGGAATTCGCCATCACCCAGACGGAGCTGCTTCTCCTTCTTCTTTGTGGACCTCGCACCCCCTGTCCTGCCCAGATGTGTGGCAGTGCCAGGCACCGCCACGGAGCTGCTGATCCACCTCAGCCACCGGCCCAGGATCTCAGCTCATCCCTGCTGTTCCAGCTGAGTGTTCCTCAGAGCCCTGCAGGAGCACCGGCACTGACTGCCCGAGGGGTTTGTGAAGCAAAGCCTCTCCTCCATCCCTGTCTCAGAAAGCTGTCACAGGGTTCCTGGTTCTGTTTTGTTAATGCTGTAGTTATTGTTATTTGTTTGCCTTGTTATACATACTAGCAAAGAACTGTTATTCCTATCCCCAGATCTCTGCCTGAGAGCTCCTTAATTTCAAAATTATAGTAATTTGGAGGGAGGGGATCTACATTTTCATTCCAAGGGAGGCTCCTGCCCTCCCTACCAGACACCTGTCTTCAAAACGGAGACAGTGATGATGGGACAAGAAGTTAAAAAAAATCAACCTGAATCCTTAAGAAAATTAAATTGACAGTAGAGCAAAAATAACATAAGCAAGTAATACAAGCACAAAGATTAACATGACATTAACAGTAAAAGTGAAGGAAGATTACTCAAGTTTTGAATTTTTAAAAAATAGCTTATGCCTATTTGGATGTTTCATATTCTTGATACTTCATTACAAATTTTGCATAATTCTTGAACTATTTAAAGTATAACATTTGCTATTAATGGTCTGAGGCCTCATCCACACCAGCAGAATGCACTGTTTTAACTAGGTAGAGTAAAAGAAGTAGTCTACAGTAAGCCACAGAGCTTTCCCTGAACCTGGGTTGTGCACAACGTCCATCTCCTACTAGGCTGGTCATTCTTCTCTTCTACTGACAGCAGCCTGGGAATCAATATAACAATACTGTACTTCCAAACATCAACTCACATCTGCAGAATTGAAGACATCAGGTAAAAGGAAATTGAGTAATGCCCACAGCTCATGGAGGTTATTCTGTAAAGGAGTTCCTGTAAGCAGCAATCGATTTGTTGTCTTGAATTCACGTACAATCTCCGACAGCTGGAAACACAACATAGTTATTAACACCATCTACACTAAAGCACAGTGAATCAGTTTTTGAAACCTAAAACAATGTAAATTAAACTTATAGATAGTGAGATACTATAAAATTTGTATTTACCACCCAGTAGCTCATTGTTTCTATTTTAAAAAAACACCACACCTAACACTTAAAATCTGCTCAAAGCAGATGCAATCTTTTTCTATCAAACTTACTTCAAAGTATCAAACAATTTCAAATTTACCTTAGACTTCTCATTCTTTATTCTGTGGGCTTCATCAATTACCAGGTACCTCCAGTTAAATTTCTTGAAAACTGATTTCTCTTTAATTATCATTTCATATGATGTAACACAAACATCCCATTCACCAGGCATCATAACGTCACGGATAAATGCAGCCTGAAGCAGAAGAACTTGATTAATAAACATTTATAAATATGAACAATTTTTATGGCATCAGGGGAAGCTGTCTCCACCACCATCACTGATGCACTAAACTAGCATACACAAGACTCTGAAACAGCTCAGTAACTGAAAGTTACTGTAATAAAAACTTTCAATCCTTTGTACTTTAAGCACAGAAAAAGCTGGAGTTAAGCAAAACACAAATTAGTTGCTACTCAGAATTACCTATTTGCTCTTCAACATCATTTCTCTGTAATTCAAGCAGAGTACATACAACCAAAAGGGGGAAAAAAACCCTTCAAAATTAACTTGCCCAAAGACACAATCCACAAAAGTGTATGAAAACAACAACACATCCCACTCCCAACTATCTTCTCTCTTCCCCAAATACCTTCCTCTTCTGTCCCATCTGTTTTGCAAGGCACACATTAAGGCATATAAATCCTTTCACATGAAACATCATCCCATGTGAAAGCCACACAGACAGGTCTCCTGTGGCGCACCTGAGGCCATTTCCTCTTGTCCTATCGCTTACAAAAACAAGTTCCCTCAGCCACTCTTCCTAAGCTCTGTTCCCTTCTCTGAACACACTCCTGCACCTTAATGTCACCAGTGCCCAGTACAGGGGGACAGTCACTATCCTGGTCCTGCTAGCCACACCATGGCAGGTACAAGCCAGGATGCCACTAGCCTTCCTGGCCACACTGCCAGCTCCTATTCCCTTTCTAGAACCTTTCTAGCCTCAAGCAATAACAGGCAGCCATACAATCCATATGAGCAGACACAGAATTCACAGAAACATCCAGCTTGTTCATCCCCTTCAGGCAGAAAAACATTCTATATCTATTTTAAGGCCTCCACAATGAAATATGAAAAGCTGCACAACAATCCTAGTTACAAGGCCAGGCAGGCTTAAAAATACAAGAGTGGGAAAAGTCACCTGAAAAAAGGAGAAGAAAAAGGTAACAAAGTGAGTCCAATAAAGAAAAATGAGTATGCAATGTCACATTACAAATATGGAACAGAGATAAAAAATAGGTGCAAAAATCAAAGAGAAAGACAACAGAAAAACAGACAACGCAAAAAGCTGCACTACGATCCCAGTCTATTATTACATCTACTGATTTTCAGTTTTTCCTCATAGTCATAAGCAGAACATTTTGCATTTTCAATATTAATGTAGTTGAAGATTACTAAAGTACACTCTAATTAAGGAAATAGCTTAGGGAGAATTTCAGGTACCCAACTGATATTTTTTTGCCAAATAATGCATACATTTCTGAAATGCAAAACACTTACTCTGGCATCTTTATCTCCAATAAGGCAAACAGCACGTAAGGATGGAACCCAGCGCTTGAATTCATTCATCCAGTTATGCAAAGTTGATTTTGGAACCAGGACCATATGTGGCCCAGGAATGTTTCGGTAATGCTTCAGATAGCCTAATAAAGCTATTGTTTGCAGAGTCTTACCAAGCCCCTGCATTGACAAAGACGGGAGAGAAAGAAGCTTACTGAATTGAAATACCATAAAGAAATACTTTCAAACCATTTTCTTATATAATTTTGCCATTTGCTTAAAGCAAACTACACTACGAAGAAGTTCTACTGCAATAGAACCTCTTTCATTACAACTTCAGATTTGAAAAATCAGACTGCGGTAGAATGAAGTATACTACGGCACCTACTTGAAATACTAAAAGCACTTCAATGTTGTATTTTGCTCAATAATTACCACAAAAAATCCAAAATATTACTGCTTACCATTTCATCTGCCAGAATACCATTAACTCCATTTTCATACAGTGAGATCATCCAGTTCAAACCTCTAACCTGATAATCTCTTAGTGTTCCTCCTTTCACATCTGTAAATGTAAGATTCTTCTAAGTAGAAAAATACTAATTATAAGTAGAAAATTTTAATTGCAATCTGCTCAGATCTTAATTACATCGAATCAATCACAGAACTCCTGACGCCATACTTACATGAAGGAGACTCCTCAAACCGAATACACACATTGGACGTTTTCCGACTCTCAGACAAGAGCTCTTCATCCTCCTCCTGCTCTGTGCGCCTGTGGCGGTACCTAAAGAAAGAATCCAACACTGATGTGTGAACAAAATCACTTCAAAACACTGCTACAAACTCTAAAGACAAATTACAACAGAAGCAATCACTGACCCAGAGTGTAAAAGTTCTGGTGTCCTGACCAAACTCTCATCCTGTTAATATGTTATTCCTTAGGAGTCATTCCAGCTTTAATTAGAAAGACTGATATGAAGCTCTCTCTTTCAGAGCCACAACTATAATCTGACAATATCATGAGTTCTCCGAGGCACTTTTTAATGAGCAACACAGAAATACAAGACACATCAGTGCTAGCCACAGACTCAATTATTTGATAATTACAAAGTTCAGAAAAATCACACATTCAAATTTTCAAAAAGTTAAAATTTCTAAAATAGAATCTCATTTTGCAAACATTCAAAGAAAATTGTTGTTTGTTATTTCAGGACCTCTCAGAGGCACTACAGGCAGTCTCTGCTGTAATACTAACACAGACCAATGGAGAGAGACAGTTGGTGCTGAGGATCCAACATCCCCACTACATCAACACTGCCTTTTCATAACCTGGTCTAGCCCCACCCTGGTCCACTACCAGCTGGGTCACATCAGGTGGACTTCTGGAGTTCCCCTCCAGCATCGTGCAAAAGAAATTAAATTTTTGTGCTCCAAAGTCACCCCACAATACAGACCAAAGCATTTTCACGTGGCAAGAATCAGGCAACTTTCTTTAAAAGTGCATTTCTGATCCAAAGTCACATTTATGTTGATGGAGCAGATGATGCTTTCAAACCAACCAGCTTTTAAAGAAATTGATACACCACTAATTGTCAGGAAATTGTCTGGATTTACCAAAAGTACAATTGCTATGTACAATCTCTAGATTATGTTAAGAAGTCTAAGTTGCTTGAACATGTGAGAAGTCAGAAATAAAACATACTCCCCAGCCGAAATCAAACTCTGTTTTTCATCTTTCTTCATCCGTGGGCGTCCCAGCTTGACTTTCAGTGGAGATGTTGGCGATTTTTGTGCTGCAGGTTGAATAAAATGTGCAAAAAGCTCTGTCTGCTTCAGGAGGAATTCAAACCTTTTTGCTCGATCTGCTTTCTAGTTTCCAAAGTGGAGAATAAAAAAATAAAGAAAAATAGATAACTTTTCTTCATAAAAACATCTTTTTGTTAAGAAATTTTGTTAAGAATTTAGACACTCATGAGAACAACTTCTATGATGAAAGACTGACAAGACCATCTGTTAAACAACTCTGAGGGCCACAAGCATTGTGAAACAGCTGGAACTGCTTCACTGCACACCAGCAGTGGAGAAGGGATGATTTAATCTTTGTCTACAAAAGATAGAAGACAAAACTAAAATAATGACTTACAGAAAGGGATGAAATCCTAACCTTGCTCATCAGTGGCAGAATTTTCATCAGCTTGAAGGCTATTAGGATTTGATCAAAGACAACAGTGTAGTAGCTCTGTTTTTAGAACTATTTCTGAAGTATTTCACCCAAATTTGTGAATTCTGCTGTCAGATTTCAAATTTCAAGCATTTCAGTTTTGCCATTTCAATGGGACATGTGCACTTCACTATGTCACACAGCAAAATGTGGCCTTCCTTATATTTAGAAGATAACGTGTTACATCATTTTTAAGAAAAATATGATAAAATGTAAATTCTATCTGAGAGAATGCAATTGTTATCAGTTTCTCTATGAGAAATCTAAGCATCATGTAACACCGTAGCACGTAAGGCAATTCCCATTTTGATCTCATATCGGGATGTAGACAACAGAAGTGAAATGTGGGAACTGACAATGGTCAAATAAGAGATTTTTAGGCTTCAGGCATTAGCTTGAGCCTATGTGAAACTAGTTCTCACTCTGGCATGAGAAATCATAAGGAGGAATCCAAACAGTCCTTAAAGAAGTAAAACAGCCTTCGCAGGCGTTGTCTAGATCCTTGATGTTTACTTGCAAGAAACAGTCAAGGGGTAGTGTTCCCAATTGTCCAATGATGGTCATGTGTTGATTTAATGACCAATGAGAGTTTTACCTTTCAGACCTTCTCAGAACTGTCTATAAAAGAAGATCTGAAAGAATAAAACTTGCTCTCTTTTGCAACCAAGCTAAGAGTCTGTGTTATGCTTCTGCCGTTCCTAATACAGTGTGACAGTGAAACTGTACTTCTGCATTGTAATCTTCCAAAAAAATACTCGATCCACAGAAAGCCGTTCTGCGGGTCACTTAAAACAAGCACATCTCCCACAACAGCAGAATCGCCAACCAAAGGGCAGCAAGAATGATCCTGACGTGCAATGCAAGATCTCGCCACATGAGGGTACTGCGTTTCTTTAACAGCGCACGACTTGGCAGCAAAGGAACATCTTTGCTACGATCTCCTGGGAAAAAAAAATTAACTGCTTTTTCCTCCCTTGCACTATTACTGGAAAATTTCTGTAAATAACTTGACAACCGAACAAAATGTAAATATCAAGTGAAACGTTTATGAAAATAAGTTCTAGAAGGGGGAAGTAGAGACAGGGTGTTTATGATCATCAGTATAAACACAAATCCATTTAGACAATTCATAGTTAACAAATAATACACAATTGTTTTGGAAAAATATTCTTTGATAAGAACCTATATTGAATGACACAATATAATTTTCTGCCTGCAATATTATCGGCTTAGTATAAGCAGTATGTTTTGCTAAAACAGTAAAGGTCTAGCTCACAACTGCAAAACTGGTAAGAGGTAGCTTTTTGATATCTAATCCCTTTGCCTCTTAGGACAAGTGAACTAACACTGTAATTTAGGAAAGCTGGAAAGTCACCAGGTATTACTGTGAAACAAGTCTAGCTGTTTACTCAACACAGATTCACTGTGTCTCTTCCCTTTGGCTAGAAATCAGGTATTCATACATGTAGGTATCAATTTTCCTATGTCTAACAGTTGTACTCTTCCCTGACTTCTGTGATATCCAGACCTTTCAGACTCCACTGTAATTACTAGGCATCCATTTAACATTAAATCTTTTAAAAACAATACAAGATAGAGGTACCACCTTAAGCCAAGAACTTTCTACAAATGTCATTCAAGAAGTCTTAAAATGTCCTCCAGGTTTTTACCTCTTTGTAACACAGAAGTTACCCTGTTACATCTCCTCTCCAGCACTACAAGATCTCAACACTGGTGTCATGGAGAGATCCTCTTTTGCATTGTTATGGCACACACATTATCGGGCATTTCAATATTTAAAACCTTAATGTTTTTACATGAGAGAAACTGGCAGCTTCAGTATTTCAGTTCAGTAAGAAGTAGCTTAAGGATGCCTCTGAAATGACCCAAGGAGTCAAATAAAACTGGCAGAGACAGATTCAAAACAAAATGGGGAGAGCTCTAAATATAAAATGCCATTGAATAGTAACTCCTTACCACAGATGGGTGTGGATAACTGAAGAAGAAACCACAAAACAAAAAATCCACTGACAACTACTGAGTATAAAAATCACAGGCTACAACTCCAAAATTCATGCAAAAAATACTTAGAAGACTGGGAGAGTATTTAACAGAACTACCACTACCTGACCTGTTAGTCACTGTGAGAGACACAACATCTAGACATCTAAATGAATCTTCATCCATTTTTCTTTTCTGACACATCCAGTCTGCAAGAACTCATAACTGTGCTGATCCTGTTCCGACAACCAAGTGCCGTAAGGAGCTGCAGTACGTTTTGTCATGAAAGTACTCACCATCTTCTCTTCATATTCTGGGTCAACTTCTTTTTCAGGTCTAGCTGCCTTTGGAGGAAGTTTAAGGTGAAACGGGGGATCATTTTTCTGTAATTCAAAAGTTAAACATTTTATAAATACCATTTTATTTACTCTTTTAGCAAAAAGTATCAAATTGAAAAAAACTAATAACTGCAAGACAAGTATGCTACTTTAAAAAAATTATTATTGCAAAATTAAATGAGTGCACTAATCATATAATTTCACCCAAAGCAAAACCTCACGTCCACAATGAAAATAAAGGTCCTCCTATTTAACTCTACAAGTAGGATCCAAATTGAAAGAAATTACTGAAAAAACACAAAGTTTAATCTTTCACAAAGATCTTGCTGTAAATGCATAATTAAGTTTAATATCTTGAAAATACATTTTAAAAAATTTAAAATTTTTGGTTTTCAAATGTCAGATTCTTAACTGTAAGTTCCTGGCATTTGCATTTTGGTTAGGTTTTGTCTGCTTCCATTCCTAGATGAACAGCCACAAGTTCAACTGGAAACACAGCTTAACTACACTTACCCATAAACCTAGGAAGATACACAATCAACCAATTCAATCCATGGAGCAACAACTCCATGGTACACTCTCAGACAAGTGAAGAACCACCTTATTTACAATATATGAAAGAAATCTAAGTAATTTTAACTAAAATGGCTGACTTTTGTAGTTTATGCGATTCATACCTGTCTTCAATTGTGAAGCTCAAAGCAGGTTTTCCACAACTGTATTGGCAAAATGATGAAATGGAAGACTTTTCTCTGCCCTAATTTAGGAAAATTTTCCTAATTGGTCTTTGAAATATGCCAATAAAAATAAACCTATTTTGAGATGCATTAAATTACACAAATGTTTCTGAAAAGCTCTGAATAAACTGAAAGGAGCTGCCAGAGTGCATGTCTGCATAAAATTTAGCACTGCAGAGTATTAATCTGCTTTAAGTGCTTTGAGTATCAGACTACTATTAAATACATTAAATTAAAATAATAATTACTCTAAACTATTCAGGGTCCAGTAGCAAAGCCAGGCCAAAATGGTACCAAATTTTTAAAAATCTGTTAAGCAACATTAAATTTAAATTTCAGAACTATTACTGATAAATATACATGCCAGCTTTTTCTTTAAATACAATCATGCAAATGGGAGCAGTATTTTCTGAAGTTAGAGATTATTGTTTCAAGTTTTGCCCAAAGCCATAATTCTCTGCAGAAATGTACATACTAAGTGTATAATGAAGCTGCTTGACAGCTTAATGATTTTATAAATGCTCCAGCTCACCTTTGCAAGGCCAAATGTTGCAAATAGGTAGGATTAGAAATATTCTATTCACTTAAATGTTCTTCAGTCATAAAAAAGCAAGGTTACTCCAACATGCCAAAGAGCAGGTCATACAGATGTGTTTATTCACACCTCCATTATATTACTATACAACATACATTCCAAAAAGAGAGACTGACATTGCTATTATCAGGTCCAGTCCTTCAATTGAAGTGTTAAATTATTCCTTAAATGAAAACAAACTGACATCAGGCATCGCCCTTACTTGCCCTAAAAATGAATTTAGATAGGTATGTGTTACTGGAAAAAAGCTGTACGTCTGCCCCAGGTAAGTATAAAGTTTCTTCAAGCAGAACAACTCAGTATTATGAGAATCCCTTAAAACTCAAAGCTTTCCAAGCAAATTGCAATGCAATATTATCTAAGTCCCAAGGCAGATAGCTGCAATGACAGTTATGTTGTTACTCAGATTATCCCAGAAGGATAAAACTTATGGTGGCATACAAACAAATTTATTCTGAAATAAGTGTTTCTAAATAACACACTCTGAGTGAGTTAAATTAGTAAATGAGCTGACATATTACTGCAGCCACAGTATATAAAATCACCCTGTACATTTTACCCTTCAAGAAAAAGCACACTGTCCCTGTTCCCCCCAAACACTACTTACTGCAGTGTTCCTGTTGAATATTGATGGCTCAAAGTATCGGAAATAATAAGCAGGAGATTATCAAAAGCCAGTGAAAGAGACAAGATACATGCATCCCTGTGCCCCTTCTCTTCCTCACAACTCAAAATGGGGAGAATATGCTGCAGGTTCACTATAATACAGCACTGTGCTGGTGGTGCCAGACAGGCAGGGGACAGGCATCATATCCAAACTTGCTTCTGCATAATGCTCTGAATTACAAAAATCTATGCCTTGACAATTACTAGATTTTGATATGAATAAGAATATTTCCCCTTACAACTGGACCATGTGCCTTTATACAATACAGAAACTTAAAATATTTAATGAAGTCTGAGAGTTTTTCCCTAGAAACTTTACACAACATATCTTCATCACTTAGAGGGCTGACTTGTCAGGAACCAGGACAGCAGAAGTCTCAGTGCAATTCAGCACCACAAAACTACTTTCATTTTTAACTCAGGAAACTCTATAAATTTGTCTCTACTCTAGAAACTACTTCCATTATAGATTAGACAGTCCCCTGAAAACTGCTGTCATTTAAACACCTTACAACATCCATGCAGCACTTTCAAAAGACCCTGAGTATTCCAAGAATACAAAATACTCCCCTTAAAATCTCTAATAACTACCCTAAACAGAGTTCTTAAATTCAGGCTGAGAGATTTCTATCCAGAAAGTTTAACAGACTCAAAGTGAGGAGGCCCCATGAACACCTAAATAAACAACTGGGAACAAGAACTACTGCTGCTTTAGTTGACTTTACTCTTACAATTTGTGCTACTGAAAACTCTGAACAGATGCACTAAGAATAATTAGAATTCCTTCCATTTTTAACTCACATATACAAGGTGGAAATACATTTCCAAATAGCCAGCAATACAGTTTTGGTAATACAACAAAGACTATTTCTAAAGTAAAACGTTGAGAAGGGAGCAGAGCACAACAGGTTGCATGACAGCCACGTTATGCAGACGCTGTACTGTACAGCTGACTTGCATAAAATTTTGCAGAACAAGTATATATATATATATTTATATATAATAGAGAAATGGCCCTTAAACATTTTCCCTTAAGCAACCAAGTAAAGTTCAGGATTACACAGAACTGTGTCCCATAACTGTTTGCATACAGAATAAAATAAAGCTTCAAACATTCCTTACAGGCAAAATGGACTATCAGTAACTGAGATAAAAAATCGTAATGTATTGTTATCAGTAGTTGCACAATTTTCTCCAGTATCACATATTAAACGACGGTCCTCATTCCTGCTAAGTTTTTTTCTAAGATTCATTCTTCGGGTTAAATCTTGTTCTGTTTCCAAGGATACCTAAATACGTCACTTTCTACATATCTTGTGTCTTTCTTCCAAAAAACTAAAGAGAGGCGGCTGGCAGCCATACGTGTTCTCTTGAGGGGTATATTCTGCATCAGGGTACAATTCGAGCTGGGCAGGCGGCAGAGGGAGGCCCTGACCTCAGTCAGCCGCGAACTCTCCGGGCCGTCCCCGCGACACTCCCACCCCAAGCCCTCGGAGCTCCCGGGTCCGGGACAGCTTTGGCCAGGGCACGGAAAAACAAACAACAGGGCGGGGGGCTAAGGAAGACGGGCCCTGCAAGAGCACCCAGGCCGCGAGGTCTGCACGGGCTCAACAGTCCCAGCCCCGTGCCCGCGGCCGAGCCGGGGACATCGCAGGGCCGCGCGGACGATAGCCACTGCCAGGGCGATGCCGAAGGGCAGGCACGGGGACAGGGGTGTGTTCGGGTGGGGCTGGCCCGCAGGGCCCTCGCGGGCCGCGGCGGAGGAACCTGGGAGGCCTCAGGGCCGGGCGACGCAGGCCGAGCAGCGGCTGCAGAAGGGGGCGACCAGGCCAGGCTCCACCACCCGCAGGGGCCCCCCGGAGCGGAGCGGTACCTCCTCAGCACCGGGATCCTGCGCGGCGGCCGTGGCGGAGGATGTGGAGGCTCGGGGCTCCTCGCCAGGGCCGGAGCCCGGGTCCATGTTGAGCTCGGTGGGTGCCGGAGGCACGGGGGAGCGGGGCGGCCCCCTCGCGCCGCGCGGTCCCGCCCCTCCTCCCGGTCCTCGCCGCGCGACTCTCGCGATACCTCCGCGGGCCTGGTCGCGCTCGCGCTTCCCGCGCCGCCCGAGGGGGATGGTGCCGGCCCGGGTAGCGCGTCCCGCTCGGTCCGGGCCCGACGCGGGGATCGGCGGCTCTGCTGCTCCCCTCTTCCCGAGCGACACCGCAGTTCTCAAGAGAGAGCGCGGCCAAGGCCGCTGCATAATACCACAGACTGGTTTGGGGTCCGCCCTCCTGCCATGGGCTTTGACACTTAACACTGTCCCGAGTTGCTCCAAGCTCCATCCAGCTTAGCCTTTAACACTTACCGGGATCCAAGGGCAGCCACAACTTCTCTGGGAAACCTCTGCCCGTGCCTCACCACCCTCACATTAAAGAATTTCTTACAAATAATTAATCCAAATCTCAGTTTAAAACCGTTCCCCCTTGTTCTGTCTGCCCATGTAAAATGTTTCTCTCCCTCCTTCATGAGCCCCCTTTAAGAACTGAAAGGCTATATCTCCCTAGAGCCTCCTTTTCAGGCTGAGCAGCCCCATCTCAGCCTTTCCCCACAGCAGAGGTGCTCCAGCCTCCAAACGACCTCCATGGCCTCCTCTGGAATCACTCCAACGTGTCCATGTCATGCTGGGGACCACAGGGCTGGGTGAGAGTCTCAAAAGAGCAGGGCAGAGGGGCAGGATCCCATCCCTCAATATGCTGCCCTCAGTGCTTTGGATTCAGCCCAGCAGTTCCAAACCCTGTTCCAAAGGGCAAGTGTGTTTTCCTAAACTGCCTCAGGTGGTACCAGAGAGAAAATCATCTGTAAGCATCTGCAGGGTTAAGAGGTACTAGTGGAGTTCACAAAGCAAAAATAGCTTACAGGATTCTTCTTTTTTTCCTGAGCAATTTTAAATTCAGCAGTGTTTGGACATTTCTTTTGAAAATTGCAATTGGCAATAATGAAGCCACTCAGTTTAGTTCCTGGCAATATACATATTTCCATGCAAGTCCACGTAAGTCCATGCAAGACATTCAGATTTTCAGCTGCTGAACTGTAACATTGTTCATATTGCTAAAGAATCACAAAACAGTCCTTGAGCTGGTAGACTTGAAAAATATAGCTCCAAATCAGCCGTTTTACCTGGGGGTTACTTACAAAGGCAGTATCGTGAGCATTTTGTCCACTGGCAGCAATGAAACCTTAGCCCAGTGGGGAGAATGAGCAAAAAACACTACTTCACTCCAGTAAAAAGCTCAGTAGCTATTATCAAAATCTTTTTGCATAGCTCAACAACTAAGCTGAGCAAGTGGGTTATTGCAGATCTCATATGCTGCATATAGAAAAATTTCTGAGACTTCTTTTCCATCTATACATTGGTTCCAGTGAAGTGCCAGTAACATATGTCTGAACTGTTTCCATGACTGCCTGATTACTCTGAAATTCAGTATCTAGATTATGGCCTATCATAGCAGATTTAAGCCCCATACTCCCCTTTTTCATTTTTTGAAACAGCTGCAAAGCAGTAACAGTGCTGTTCCAAATTATTTAGCATCTTCTGTGTATGCTACATAATCTGCAAAAAAGCAAGGCCCACAGCGTCTGCAGTAGCCCTTCCACATGGCTTATTTTTAAAAGCTTTGGGAAGTACTTTTTTCATAGAGCAATCAAGAAGAGTGATGTGACTGGTTTTGAAAGAGTACTCTAAATAGCTTTTCATAGCAGTGCTCTGTAGAAAACAAAGCTTACCGTTAGCTACGAGAAAGTCTCTAAGGTGGAAAAATTCCAGTTAAGATGTGGTTCTTAACCTTTGGAGAAAATAATGCACTAATCACTTTTAATATCTGACTTTCCTTCTCCGCTTCCAAATGCTTGAAGCTTCTGTTTATTCAAAACACTCTCAAGCGTTTGTCACAGTTTGTTTTTTCCTTGAAATTCACAGAAACGTTGCATGCTGTACAAAACAATCAAGCTGATGCTTTCATAAAAGATCTCCTTTGGCTATTTTTTGCTTGTGTGCTTCTCATTTGCTTTACAGAGGTGTTCTTAGCTGCTTCTGTTAGGCTATGATGTGTACTCCTTGTTTGCAGTGGCTGAAAAAAACAGTCACACAACAGTACTATCATGTGATAATCCAAGTATTTTTAAAAAGTAGGAAGTGCTTTTTTGTACTTTGTATACTAGATTTTGTAGTCATATTTGAGAAATTCTGCTGAATATATCCAACTGGGTTGTTTTTTTTCATGTGTTGGGAGGCAGGGGTCTAGTTGTCCTGTTCATGTTGTAGATTTAGCTATTAGCTCCTTGTTTTCCCAGGCTCATTACTCCATATTTTAGAGTCTGCCAGATACAATCAGCAGGGTTGAATATGTGGTGTCCTTCGCAACAGTTTAGCAGGCCTTCTCTGCCCAACTAAGGAAGATGCCACTTAACATACTGTATGATGAGAATTATGTTTTCTTGTCAGATTTAAAAAGATAAAATGCAGGCTCACTGTTACCCACCTTTAAACATTGCTGGAATATGTAAAAAGCTGATAAGATACAGATCCAGTGACATTTTTATATATTATCCATGTAATTCTGTAAGATTTTAAAATTTTGGACAGTGATTACTCAACCTTTTTCCAAACAGGAGACTAATTGTAGCAGTTTTCATTTCTCTAGCACAGTTTGGGTTTGGGTATCTTCTTAAATAAATCTTAGTATTCTGCAGAATTACTTTCCAGGCCAAGTTGCTATACAGGCCCCTTTGTGTGAGTTGATATGTGCTGGACCTGTAAGGCTGCTGAGTTCACAAGAACAAATAAACTCAATACACCAAGAATCTGCCATATCCCTGCAAGGCCACTGGTAGCAAGAGGTTTGTAACTCAGACCACAGCTGAAGAGCAGTGGCCATTGCTGCTAACTAGAAATGAAGTGAGAGGATTATGTAGGCACCTGCTGAAAAAAGAGGAGCCTTCAAAGACCTTCTGAGCCCCTTAGAAAGCAGGTGGGGTTGGCCTCCTAACAGTCACACCATCCAAGTACCTCAGTGTCGGTGAAATGGAACCGTGTGAAGGCACCGTGGGGATGGTGATCTCCCGTTAGCACTAAAACCTTGATTCTGTAGAAAACAACAGCTTAAATAATATAATGTGTCTTAGATATCGGTTGTGATGTGTATCTTTGCTGGTTTGAAAATCCGAATTCCAAGTGGCAGTGCTGTTGTCGCGTGCCACCAGGTGGCAACAGCGACCTGTACTTCGCCACGGGAGTCCTGATAACTATTCCGGCAGCTTGAGAACTATTTGATTTGAATGCTGCTCAGTCTTGAAACTAATTTGATCAAGAATAGGAAAAAAAAATTAAAAAATATTTTGTAAACTATCTTTTACGTGTTGTTCTTTAATTACCCCTATAACTGTATCACTTACATATAGCACCTTCCCTTAGAATGGCAAAAGGGTTTTGTTAAAGAAGGGCTTTGGGAAGGTTGTATCCTGTTTCTCTGGGATCTGTTCACTCCTGCATGCACATTCAGGAGGCTCTCCACTGAATGCCACAGTCCAAAATCCACTTCTAGGACAATAGTCATTTCTAGCTTAATCATACCACCAATGAACTTAAACCACAACTGTGCAATACATGTTAACTGTGGGCAATAAACAGCTTTATAATTCAGAAAGCAGCAGGACCTGGAATTAACACAACCATCTCTGAGGTATTTGCAAGATGACTTGAATAGTTGCCACCTTTATCTCCATGCCTGCATCAGCATCTCAATGTGATCAACCACAGTAACCACACGTTACCCTGACTGCAGCAGTGTTACCATCTTGATTAAAATGTTTATATTAAGTCCTTCTATTTTAATATTGCTGTTAGTAACAGGTTATTTCTTTACCAGTAACCTTGGATATGTCCAGTAGCACAGTTCTATCCATTCTTGCACTTACCTGTGCAGCCCTGTTCCGTTCAGCTTCTTAATTAACAGATTCCCCTCCAAGCTTACCGACTTCAGGGTTCCAGATTATTTTCTTTTTCACAGGATTCAAAACAAGCCTAGGACTCCCCCTCTAGACCTTACAATAAAGAAGATACTGCTCAAATATGGTTTTGGTTTATGTGCCACTCATTTGTAAGCCAGGTTTTGCTGAAGGTGACTTTTCTGAGGATGTCCATGGCTGCAGGGCTTTGCAGAGGCCAACCAGATGACAGCACTTCAGTTCATGGCTATAAACAAATGCTTCCTGATTCTGCATCAGTAACTGGCAACAACATGCCCTAATAGACTTGAATATTCTTATAGAAAAGACGATTTTTTTGTTGTTGTGGCTTGGGTGTTTTGTGAGGGTTTTTTCTTTGCTTGTTTTGTTGGGGTTTTTTTATTGTTTGTTGGTTGGGTATTTTTTGTTATGCAGGCTTCATATCAACTCATCAGTTTTCTGTATCAAGTTTTCATTTCACCCGACAAAGAGTCTCTGGTGTTGCCAATAGGGTTTGCAAATGCAAGACCACATTCAGCATTGGGAACTGTAACAAAATAGCTAATGTGTCCTTTGTATCTGGTTCAAAGAGTTGATAGCTGTACAAATACTCTTTGTTTTTACAACTTTATCCAAATATTGCATTTTTAATCCAGCTTTAGTAGCCAGGGCTTTATTATGGTTGTGGTACTGGAAAGTCTTCTCAAGTCTTCTAATATCCCTGTATTTCCAAACCATGCAGGTTTTTTGCTGGGTTTTTTTTGTTGTTGTTGTTGTTTTTTTTACTGTGTGTTTATTTTCACACTGGGAGAGCCAGGAATTCTCACAGTTTGTGTTCCTTACCCCTTGCACTGTTACTAGTGTTTCTGCAGGTGAGCAATGGGTTAGTTCAAGATTCTAAAAAAGAAAATTGATCATAATGAAGAGAATTACTTTTTTTCCTAAGAACAGTGCAACAAAACAACTCAAACTCCTACACACACAGGGGCCAGTACCAATACAGAAGCAAAACAGATCAACAGCAAGACGCAGAGTGGGGTTGCAGCCACACTAATTTGTTTCAGTTTAAGTTACCATAACCAGGCTTTAATAAATAGTTTTACAACTGTGTATTCTGTCCGGAATGTCAGATTTTGCCCACCTACAAACAATGATGTCATCTAGCAATCTAACAATGATTGGTGATTCCTTTGGAGGTCATAAAATATTTCCTGCTGTAATAAGCTACTACTTTGCCAAAATATGAGCATTGTATCAAGAAGACAGTTCCCAACCTGAAAAGCACTTTAAAAGAGATTTTAGATCAAAGCACAAGCTGTCAAAAGTTTCCTCCAACTGAAACAAAGCTGAAACATATTTTGCTACTCCCTGCAGTGGCATCTTTTTCTCCCCTAACCTATGCAGTCATTTTACAATATTGAAAACATATAAACAAACTGTTCTTAACAGAGTATCATAAATTTTGGAATATCTGTGAGAATCCAGTAAGCAGGCTGGTGCAGTACAGCCTTTAATTCTCTTAAAGGATGGTTGAAATTCTTTCTTCACAAAGAATTCTCTTACTTCTTTGCCCAAAACAAATTTTCTCTCTCTTAACCAAAAGCGTGTGGGTTTGATTTCACACTGATCACAGATTATTTGTAAACATAACAGTTCTTGTTTAAAGGTTTTAGCATGCACAGGATTTCCTTTAAATTCAGGAAATGCACAAAAGAATGCAAAGTACTTCCTGACTTAGCCTTGCAAACATGGCAGATGCATTCTGTATGCCAAAAGCCATCACTTCAGTTACCACAGGCTTTACTCTGCTGTGAAAATACTTTTAATCTTGTCCTTTATATCTGTTTTTACTTGTAAACATCTACACACTGTGAAAAACTACTAGACTGAAGCTATAATGTTTTCCAGAGTACTATCCATTTCTGCTGAGGGATCTGTTAGACAAAAGTAGTTTATCCTAGTCCACATAGGATATGTGTCTACTTTTCCCCTTGCTGTTCTTTTTTTTTTTTTGCTATTTTGCTTCTCTGAATGCCTGGGCCTTCTTTCTTCCTCATCCCGTACTGATTCTTCCTTTTTTGTAAGTGTCAAACATACAGCTGTCATCAAAACAATGCCTCCTTTCCTGCATTAACATTCTTCACACAGAGCAACCTTTTACACAGTTCAGAAATCTGGTCTGTTTGCTGTATTTTTGTGTATTGCTTTATGCTCTATTTGCTATATTTTGCTCTATTCCATCATAATTAAACATAGTTAATTGCTTAGAGTGGGAAGGTCTCTCACTCACAGTTCTGCCATCAGCAGGAAAATTTGTCCCAAGTGTAACAGGCAGGGTTCCTATTTATTCTCAGGCATTTTTGGGCAATCTAGAGAACAGAGGCAGGGAGTATCCTCTGTTAATTTTCCTAGGTTCATTTTCTCATCACTCCAGAGTGTTCTCTGGTCTCAGCAGGACTATTTGGGGAAGCTGAGATCCATCCTGCACTTCATGGTGAGTCTGCCACATTTATGAGTCTGAAAATAGCTAGATAGATATTTTTTCATCTAAACATAAAACTAAAGACTTCTTTTTCCATCTCTTTCTTCAGACCTACCTGAGACCCTTCTTTAAGCTTCACATCTAAACTTCAGGCTGCTCCAGATAGTCTGGAGTAAACTGGTTTCAGCAAATCCTCACTTTCAAGATATTGAAATTCAAATAATGATTTGTTATTTCTGATCTGGAAGAGGCATATCATAATCTTGATGTCAAATAGATTAATTTGGATTCCTTTAATAAAGAAAAGAAGGTAAACGCCTTCTAATCGCCATATAAAGTATATATGTACATATATAGTATAAAGCTCACATGTCAGCTGAGTAGTGATGTGTATGAAAAATGTAGTAGATTTTTCTTAACTCATAAAAGTAACTAGGACAATCAAAACAGAAATTTTGGATCTTTAAAAAAGCCTTTGTATCTGCTCACTCAACTGCAAGGATTATTTGCTGACCTTGAGGGGCCAGTAATATTGTTACCCCATGAGGAAATCCTCACAAAATGTTTGCTGCTGATTCACATGTAGAAAGGAACAGCCATGACTTGCTTAATCACCTGTGTGGACATCATAAAATTGTTAATCAGTCTGCAAACAGAAGTTGAAAATTAGAAAATCCACAATTTTTACTGCATGCTTTTGTGGATGACAGAAAAGAGAGAAACCTTTCCATCTGGCAAAAGAGTCAGGGTAGAGGTTTAAACCAAAGGGAGCCTGTTTTTTGCAACTCCCACTTCAGAAAAAGACAGTTTTACATTTGCAAATAAATGCACTGTTCAGCAGAACACTAGTCTTCCACCAGTTACTTTCCTAAACAGGAGACTTTCCTATGAGATGCTGGATGTCTGCTCTTTTTGGCAGAGAAGGTTAGTGCCAGAGGGCGTTGGTCTGTTTTCTGAAACAGATTGACAGAGCTTTCCCTATGTGTCATGAAAGCTTTTGGTAAAATTAGATTCTGCCCTGTCCACAACAATAAAGGCCGTACCCACATGCAGCTTACATAGTTCATACACTTCCTGGAGCAAAACCGCACCAACGTTTGTCTGGAGGTTTTTTTGTTTTCACAATGGCTCCAAAATCAGGTGTCTGCTCATGTGTTGTCACTGCCACCAAGGGCCCAGGGTGACAGAGCATAAACCAGGCAGAATATATTCATCAATCAAACAGCACATTGCAGACAGGTCAGCATCACCCTGGGCCTGTGGTCAAGTTCAAATTTTGATAGATAATTGTTTAAACAACAGCAACAAATCATGTCTCTCTGAGGATCTGTGTGCATTCCTCCATTAGACCTGATTTGTATGGTGAGGACAGGCTGTTGAAAGGAAGAGCAGGGGCTGAATTATCCTATGACTTTGCTAAATTTGTCCTTGTGAATGGAGAGAGAGAGAATGAAATACTTGTCTGCAGGGGGGAGCAGAGTGGTAACTGTCAGGAACAGCTGGAATATATATACTGTGTCATGTCTTTCTGTGGCACTGGGCTTTTCTGCTTGCTGAGAGGATGCTGCAGAGGCATGTTAGCATTCTGCTGAGTAAGTGTGGTGCAAGTTCCATATGTAGACAGGGATCAGTTGCTATATCAGTTGAGATAACTTTGGCACCTCTTTCTACTTTTATACCTATAAATTTGTGAATGAAATAAATCCTTCTGTTTTTTTCCCATCCTGATTATCCATTTGTGCACAAGGAAATAAGAACTTTCACTACTCTCAATATTCTTAATACCACCACCAGTTTCTGTGCAACATGGAAATTGATAAGCTTAAATAGAAGACTTCATTTCTATCAGGGGTCTGTCAAGTCCCATCAATGCAAGTAGCCATTTTGTTCTCTTCTGCTTTATTAGTAGCCAACTGTTGTTTTGCTCTGAAAAATCTATAGCTTAAGTTGAAAAATGAAAGGAGTATAGCAGTATTTCCATGACAAGCAGAGAATTCTCTTAGGGATCTGGCTGATGTGAACTGCACACACATCCAGGGTCAAATTGATCATGGTAGCTCTGATTTTTGCTAGTGGCGCGTTGGAGGTTAGTCTGGTGAGGGCAGTGTTGGTTTCTGTGGCAAAATTTTGACAGAGGGGCTGCAGGGGTGGCATCTGTGAGAAGCTGTCAGATGCTTCCTCCAACAGAGCCAAGACCAGCTGGCTCCAAGACAGACATGCCACTGGCCAAGGCCGAGCTAATCCATGACAGTGGTAGTGCCTCTAGGATAATGTACTTGGGAAGGGAGACAAAAACCTATTCAGCAGTAGAAGAAAGGATTGAGAACTTTCCATTCTGTTTCCAGCATCAGTTCACCCTCTACATATGTCTTCAACTGTGTAGAGTTTAATTTTTAAAACAAAGACCATGTCATTCACCATCATGATGATAGATTTAAGAAAATCGTTTTATGATTTAAATGTGGCTGAATAATTTGTGCATGGATCAGAACAAAAGTGAAATCCCACTTCTCCCATCAGGATGAGATACCATTCATTTTTGAACCTGTTATTGTCAAACACATGCATGAGTGATATATTATCGGCACAATGAAATTTGTCAGTGTGAGAAAATAACTATTTGCTCTTTTAATGTTTGGAGCACAAATATCAAGAAGGCACAGCAGCTTTCATAACAAACATGTTAACCCCCACATGCTCTGCTTAGTTATGGCTTCCTGTATTTCTCCTCAGGCTACTGGCACCGTAAGTAAGCTGGAGCAGATTTTATTTATTCTGAATGTGCTGAGTGCAAATGTCTGGGCAGGTGCTTTGCAGGCAGCTGAGCCTTTTGAGCAGTTTCAGAGGACGGGGTCTGTCTGACAGAGGAGTGGCACATCGAGCAGGGAACAGAATCACTGCACCCCTCCCTGTCACCATGACTACCACTCAGCAGGCGGATTTTGGGCAGAAGTGCCAATTTAAGAAACTGCTGATTTCTTCTTATTGCCCCTGCATCACCCCCTCCCTTGATAAGGTACATACTATTGCAGGCCACAGCATTTATCAGATCAGGAAACTAGTCCTGATACAACAGGAAAATAATCTCTCTATTTTTTTGACTCATTCTTTTCCAGACAGTCAGGTTTGTGATTCAGTTCCTCATGTAGACACACATCATGTCTGCATGGCGAAGGAGATGGAAGAAGTGCAAGGACAAGAATGGGGACAGCTGGTGATTTAAGCAGCATTATCACTGGCCACAGGAAAGACAGAGCCAGAGCTCTCCTTTAGGCTGTGGTCTGCTATACAATGTTTAAATTCATTGGGTAACCTGTTAGAACCTTAGATACAATGAATTTTATGTTTTCTTTGCTGACAGGCACAGACCTACAAGAGAACACTGTGTTTGACCTGAGGTTATAGAAAAAGCTTCTAAAATTGATAAACAGAACTAAAACTGTAAGTGTGTAGTTTAAATAGAAGTTTTAACACTTACTGGAAAATTTAAACTTTAAGGTTTTGAGAATATAGTCACATATATGCAACAAAATGTAAGTTTTAAAGCATTAACTTGCCGTGTTCTTTTACTTTCTTCTTCATGTATTTTAGTAATATTGTGTGATTAGATAGAAAAATCCACAGTGTGGGAACATGAGTGTTTAGTTATTACGTTATACTTAAAAATAAGTTAGTTGGCATTTTATAATTTGGTAGTTAACACTTAAAAGGCTTTAAAGAAAAATACTTAAGGCTTTATTTTCTAGACTCTTAGCTTAGTGTGTAAATGAACTGTCTGTAAGAATGTAATATAAATAAAAAAATAATCAACTAAGTCCAAACACAAAAACTGTCTCTCTCATGCTCATTAATCCCAACCTTAAAAAAAAAAACCCTCAAAACATTTTACAGTAGCCCAGGCTCCTTTTTCCCCTGTCCTTTCCCCCTCCCCATTCCCTCTGCTGTCTTTCTACAAGTGGTTATGCAACTGCACAAGGGAAGCCATCTGTCTGAAGGATGATCCAGTAAAAAATGGATATTGTTAGGACAGTGCAGGGATAACAAATGAAGTGTATCCCAACACATTTTATTTTGACATTTGGACATTTTAAGGCTTTTTGTTTAAGGCAACTGTATCTGTCAGGGTGACACAGGCAAGTCACATAGGGAAGAAAAGTAAGTTCCTTCCCTTAATACATTCCATGGCTGGGCATATATCTCTCCAAGAAGAAGTGTTACAAAGCCTTGTTCACAAACCTGCTATTAAACACGTGAAGTTCTTAAAACATCACTGTGGATAATGGATAAATGGAGCTGAGTGAAGGTGGTAGTAGAATAGAACGTTGGGAATTAAATAATACTGCAAGACTGTATGAGACCCACTTTCAAATAAAAACATATCTAAAAACGTCAGAGCACATTTGAAATATGTTCATAGTTTATTCATGATGGTTTTCATTTATTGTACAATTCTTTTGAGACCAGTGATAGTGTGAAGCACTAGCAACAGGAATCTATGAGTTTGTACAGATTTATTTATATTTTTATATGAATTTACATAGGGCCTACATTTATACAGTTATGCCATTTACAGTACATGCTATATTAGTTATAATAAATACATGTTTCAATTACATTTTTGCTTAAAAACTTGAAAAACACTATCACATTTCTAGTTTGTGAGAATCCAGAAATGACACTGCCCGCCCTGCCAAAGAGCCCCTGCAGAGACCTGAAAAATTCTGTGAATACATTGAACTCTCTCATGGGTCTGCTAGTGCTGATCACACCTTGCAGAGCCAGACTGCACAGCAAGTGCCGTGCCTGGCCAGGGGCACGTGAGATTCCTCTGAAATAACAGACTTGTGAAATCAGTGAAGAACCACTGTGTCCAATTTAAGTAAGTCAGAGTTTAAAAGTCTTCTGAAAAATGAACACAGACTGCCCTGTCCTTGAAAAGGCAAGAGTTTCCCACTCTGGCAAGAGGCACAAACTACAAGTATATCAGCAATATTAGGCACTCTGTGGGTGTATTTTTTAGTTGTGACAGTGGAGTGGCAGCCCCCTTGTTGTCACTTTCTGAAAAAGTATGTTTCTAAAATATCTGTGATGATGTAAGCAGAAAAATCAAATTTATTCCTATTAAATTCATACAGGAGGCTAAATGCTACTGAAAAAATTGCAAAATCCACTGACTAATCCATTTTGTTAGATGTTAGAAACTGTAGTGGAGGTTTCAGTGGGGACTGACCCCACCGGCGCTGGTTTTGCCTCCCGCTCCGGCCAGAGCCCTTCTCGTGCCAAGCGCTTCACGGGGACCTCCGCGGTCAGCGCTGCCTCCGGCGCTCACACGGCTCACCCGGGGCTCGCCCGCCGCCTCCGCCGGGCAGGGACAGCGGCACCCCCGGGGTGCAGGGCCGGGCTCTGCGGAGCGATGTGCGGCCGTGCGCGGGAGCCGCCCGCTGCCGGGGGTGTCATTGCCGGGGGTGTCACTGCCGGGGGTGTCATTGCCGGGGGTGTCACTGCCGGGGCTGTCATTGCCGGGGGTGTCATTGCCGGGGGTGTCACTGCCGGGGGTGTCATTGCCGGGGCTGTCATTGCCAGGGCTGTCATTGCCGGGGGTGTCTCTGCCGGGGGTGTCATTGCCGGGGGTGTCATTGCCGGGGGTGTCATTGCCGGGGGTGTCATTGCCGGGGGTGTCGCTGCCGGGGGTGTCGCTGCCGGGGGTGTCATTGCCGGGGGTGTCATTGCCGGGGGTGTCGCTGCCGGGGGTGTCATTGCCGGGGGTGTCATTGCCGGGGGTGTCATTGCCGGGGGTGTCGCTGCCAGGGGTGTCGCTGCCGGGGGTGTCGCTGCCGGGGGTGTCACTGCCGGGGGTGTCATTGCCGGGGGTGTCGCTGCCGGGGGTGTCGCTGCCAGGGGTGTCGCTGCCGGGGGTGTCGCTGCCGGGGGTGTCATTGCCGGGGGTGTCGCTGCCGGGGGTGTCGCTGCCGGGGGTGTCGCTGCCGGGGGTGTCACTGCCGGGGGTGTCGCTGCCGGGGGTGTCGCTGCCGGGGGTGTCATTGCCGGGGGTGTCGCTGCCGGGGGTGTCGCTGCCGGGGGTGTCGCTGCCGGGGGTGTCATTGCCGGGGGTGTCGCTGCCGGGGGTGTCGCTGCCGGGGGTGTCGCTGCCGGCGGCGGCGAGCCCCGGCAGCCCATCACGTGCTCGGGGTGTTGCATTGTGCTGGCGGCGGAGGGAGGGCTGGCCGTGTCAGTGATCAATGTCATGACTTCTTCCGCGGGCTGGAGCCGCAGCAGAGCGCAGCTGAAGGAAGCCGATTGCTGCGGGTGCCAACTGGCTGGGAACAAAACACCAGCCTCGCACACACCGGCGTACACACGGGCGGACACGGCCCGCAACACGCACAGCCAGGCACACGCGTCCCAGCACACGCACACACGCACAGCCAGGCACACGCACACGCGTCCCAGCACACAGCAGCGCACACACCCGCACGGACGGACACACACCCGCGCGGACGGACACACACCCGCACGGACGGACACACACCCGCACACACCCGCACGGACGGACACACACCCGCACACACCCGCACGGACGGACACACAGCCGCACGGACGGACACACACCCGCACGGACGGACACACAGCCGCACGGACGGACACACAGCCGCACACACCCGCACGTAACAAGCACACACGCACAGGCAGCCCGCACCCTGGCTCCCGCTCCGCCACCCCGCGCCCGGGGGGAAGATGAGCTCGGGGGACGTGGTTTGCACCGGATGGCTTATCAAATCACCCCCCGAGAAGAAACTCAAGAGATACGTAAGTGCAGACGCTTTGCTGGTATCTTTTTCTCGGTAAAGGTATTTTGGCGTGCGCTCGCTGTCTTACTCTTCCTTTGAGATCTCTCGCCCGCTTCGGCTTCGCCTTGGACCAAAACAAAAAGACTTCCAAGTCCATGCGCTTATGGAGTATTTTAGTTTCCAACGACATTCTTGTGTCCTCTGGAATTAACCTTTCTCGGCTTGTAAGATTATAGTACTTCAGCTGTTATGCAACACATTTTAGGTTAAAAACCACATTTCGGTTTCGGTTAACGTTGCCGTAGCTAACAGAATTGTTGTAATAGAATTGCAGATGTCACTTTTCCAGGGACGGACAAGACCATCCTAAAAAGAAAGGGGGGGGGCGGGGAACCCAAATAGACAAAATTCTAAAAATTTAAATTCTGAGGCTTGGCTTTGTTAAGATGCTCTGTAATTTCTATGACAATTGCTACAGGCAACATATAAAATAGTTTTATTTACCAATGCCAGATGCAGTTGTTAGCAGAAAGCTTCAGAAAGCTTTTTGGTCTGTGATAAAGAGGTGGTAGAAGATGCTATGCTGTAAAGTTCCTGATAGCTGAAAGGTGAAGGGGGCTGGGGAGAAGAAGTGAGCCCTGCATGGAGATCTGCAACTGCACTGTGGGCCCCTTGTTTCACTCTCTATCGGCTTGCCTGTTTGTCTGAATTAAGCGGGAAAAAAAAAAAAAAAGGATGTGTGTTGCAAACATAGGAAACTGTATCATTGCAGGGGTGCAAGGAAAGCACTCCGTGCAGGAATAAATAACCCGTAAGCATTTGCTTGGGACAGCATTAAAAACGTAAGCTCCTCGTGGGCCATTTTGCATACTCATTTGTGATGGCTCATCAGGCATGTTGTTGTGTTCTGCTGTGACACTTTTGGAATTGGTATTGGCCGTTTGAGTCATGGCCTTCTAACCTGACTTCCCCTAGAGCTCTGCACCATACTCGAAGGTTGCCACTGGCCGTGTTTCTAGCGCTCCAAGCCATATACACAGCTTACATCATTTGTCATATTCACTTCTGTTTATCAGCATTTTCTCTGGAGTGCTGATGTTAGCTTTTCCTCATAATATGAGGCATAACTGTCTTGTGGAAGAATATGGTGGATATAATTTGGTAGTGTACTTTTTCTTTGGCTAAAAACTAGCAGAAGAAATAATTTACTGATGATGGAATTATTTTTAATTTATTCTAATCTAGAGTTTCTTCCTGTAGACCACAGTATTGCAGTGAAGTGGCTGAATATTTGGTTTATTCAGTTAGCATTTTCCAGTTCTAAAATAACCACTATGATGTGTCTCACGGGAGCTGCAAATAAATTACGGGCATCTCATTTTTGCTATATTTTGTAACGAGTGTACTAATAGGCACTGTATGGCAGGCACAGTGTAAGAGCCTCTGATTCACCCAGCTGGTATCATTAGTAACTCTGTCAGTGAAGCTACTTTTGATGACTCAATATTCATAAAAGGGCAAAGTAGAGAAAACAGAATGTGATAAAGCTGGGATCTGAAAGCCCCCATTATACAGTCAAGATAATAGTCACAACAGGGGCTCTGATCAGCTCACAAGGCTGCTTGCAGACTGCTCGGCTCAGATTTTGCGCTACAAAAGCAGGGGAAATTTGGTCTATGTTATTCTCCAAATATCAACCACTAGATTAGCCAGATCTCTCCAGATTAAGTTTTGTTTTCTGGTTAGGAGGATAAGGTAGTCCTTTGTCCTTAATAAAGCAGAAAGAAATCTGCTGCAAGTACAGCAATGCTTAATGTCTTTTCTCATATGACTGGTTACACAGTGGTTGCTACAAACCAAATGGAAATTGTCTCTCACCTGCTGTAAACTAATTTTCCCCTATTTTTCGTAGAGTTTCACCAGCATGGCAGCTCGTGCATCTTGCACTGGGGTAGCAGATAGCTCAGGCTGAACCACAGTGATGCTTAAAAACAACAGAGCTTTAAAACAATGAGTGTTTAACTGACTTCAGTAGGTGTCAAGTGTCAACCGCTTACAGGAGAATAGTGTTGGCTCTGATTCTGAACTGACAACATACATAAATCCCCGAGTTCAACACCACCCTTTGTTTTCAACTGGAAAAGCTATGGTCTAAGCCGATGCTTCCAAGGAGCTTCAAGTGCCAGCTTGGCCTGCTGCTCATTGGACCTCTTGTGCACTGCCCAGCCCCATTTGCTCTCATGGGGTTGTCTTCCAGTTTACATTTTCCTGAGTTTAGCATCCGGCCTTTGTAAGGTCTGACCTGAGGGTCCCGTGTTTTACACACAGATAAATTCTTAATCCTTCATCTATTACATATGTCACTAAGAAAATCCATTAAATTTCAGTGGAATATGTGGTTAAAAGATCAGACAAAGCAGTGAATTCAGGTTGTGAGACTGGGAACTGCAGTAGTCCTGATGAAGCCACTGGGAATATTTGCAGTGTTTATAAAATTTAAAAAATTAATCTTTCCAAGACTAGAGCCTGAAGACCAAAGTATACCTTCATTAATATTTGTTCTCTGATGTAAGCTATTAGGTTTTCTATGCATAAGCAAGTCAGAATTTGCCTCTAGGTAAGCAGAACATTATTTTCAAAACTTTAAAAGTGAAAAGCAAGTGTAAAGAGTCGATATTTTTCCTGTAATGTCTTACAAAGCCAATGCTCTTAGTAGCACTATTCTTAGAAGTGTCTTATCATTCCCTAACAAAGGCTGCTATCTTGCATGTGCAGGAAACGAACATGAGATTAATTACCCATCTGTTAACTTTCTGAAAAAACAGAGAATTTAGTGCTAAACACAAAGAATTCATTAGAAAGCACAGGAGCTTTGCTACAGCAGGCAAATACTCTAATAGTGATTTAACAGCATCGACAATGCTTTTCTCTCTATCTGATACTTGAACCATGAAACCACCATGTCAGCCTATCTATAGAGGCAGTTGTGCAAGGAGTCTCCCAGGAGAGTATCTGGTGTGTGTTGCAGTTCTTTGTCCTCTAAGTGTGACCCAAAAGCTGTGCTGCTTTCATTTCCCCACTTGGCTTCAGCTTTTCTCATCAGCCAGGTCTGCATGGGCCTGAGGGGTGCCAGGGAACAGCCAAAGCTGGGGAGAAGCTAGGTATGGGGCAGGAGACAGAGAGGAAGAAGCTGCTAACAAAAACTAAATAGTGGTGGTGATGGAGGTAAAGTCCATCCTGCTCTAGAACAAAAATATTAAGTATCAGTCATAGCTTGACATTCAGCCCCTCAGGAGGAAAATGCACTGAAGATTTTTTGCTGGTGATGTTAGCAGATCAGTGAATACCAGCCTCTGTAGGAAATCAGATGAATTGGGGGAATATGCTTCAAATCTGATGGGTTTCACAGTTCCTTATATTGATGCTGAGTACATCCATCCCAATTCTGTAATGTCAGCATTGAGTAGCTGTCTCCTTGATACTTTTCATGTGGAAGTATATCTGATCACTGACTGTTATCATTTGCTATTTATTTATTGGAGGAGGTGGAAGAAAGGAATGGTTTCATGGCCTTGAAAACAAAGGACTTAACACAGCCAGTGCAAAAAATCATGATGAAAGGAAAAACAACATAGAAGAAGGCCCAGAGAAAGTCTAATGAAATACGAGACCAGTACTATTGAGAGGACACATTGTTCATGTGCTGACAAGAAGGAGATTTTTAACACACAGCTAATTGTTTGTCCCATTGTTTGTCACACCAGTGTGGAACAGCAGTGGTAGCTCCAATGTTTACTGGCTGTTAGTGTTAAGTGGTTTGCAGTAGTAAAGGGCCATATACAGATACTTGCCTGTTGTGAGTCACTGCAGTTCCATTTAAGTCAACACTGTGCAGCTGTACCCCAGCTGAAGAGCTATTTTTAATCTTCAGTACTATAAAATTGATGAGGGAAGACCACTTGCTCAAAAAAGGGCAAGTTTCCCACTTTACTTGAGTGACTCATTTCTTCAAACATTGTTAAAAATCAAAATTCCTTGTCAGCATCTCTGGAACTAGAGTCCCAAATGGACCCCATATTAGAAAATGTAGCCTTGTTCTTCCTATCCCACTTCTTGGACTGTCTGGTCTGAAAAGACAGAGAGAGGTATAAATTAATGTACCCTATGGCAAAAGCTGGTGGAGCAGTGTTGGTTGCTGCTGTGTCTGTGTGTGGGGCAGTAAGTGCTGCCAGAAGGACACAGCAGAGCCCAGCCCAACATCTCTGACCGTTAGGGGATCTGCCAGGACCCAACCGCAGCACACCAAGGCTGGGGGTTTAGAAGATAAGAGAATCTAGGCTACTTCTCCATTTTTAGCTGAAGTTCTGGCATTCATCAGGAGAACAAACAGGAAGTTACTAAGAAGAAAAAGTAAAGTAGAATTATGGAAGAGTTTGCTGAAGTAATAGGAACAGGAGTTGCAGAGCACTGCAAAGGGCAGGTGGGATGGAGAGCATCTGCTCTCTGATCCAGCGTTGGGCTGCTCTCACCAGAGGACACCACCACCCTCCCCTGAAAGAAACCCCCAAGTGCTTTGTAAGGTTAAGTACTCCTGCTGGTTTGGGGTTTGGGGGAAGTTTCTGAAAAATACTATCAAGAAGAAACCGAAATTTAATTTTTATCATTAAGTCTTTTATTTCCAAATGCTTCTTACAAAGCCTCACCTTTTGAGTCCTGTCCCTTTTGAGCAGAGAATTCTGACCACCTTTCATACTTTCCTAGAATAAATATCTCAAGCTCCCTGAGTTTATTTAACCAATTTGTGCAGGTTTTGTAACTGTGGTTCATAGGCTGGCTGGAAATAGGAGTCACATGGGGTGGAGAAAGTTGTCAGAGCCTTTTAGCTCATTCCAATTGCAAGGTTTGTGCCTGTTTTTTTCTGTTGTTTCTTCATTTTAAAATTCAGTGTATGTTATATCGATCTGGTTTGTATATTAAAAAATGACTGAATTTTGAGAAAATAAAGGGTTTCAAACAGAAGCTCCTGTGTGACAGTACATGTTCCCTTCTCTATGAAATCCTGTACAAATTGATCTCACTAGTAAAATAATAGCAGACTATGTTAGGGAGGAGTTTTCATCACTGGAATTAAACATTTGTAATTAACTATGTGCAAATCAGACCTTATTTTGGTAGGTTAAATGTTGTTTATTCTAGACTATTTTCATCCATTTTAACAATGTTTTAATAGTTTAATTGCAATGTTTAATGAGATAGGTTGACTTCTAAGAAAGAAATAATTTCTAAAAAATACTGCTGTTCTTGGCAACCTGTGTATCAGAATAATTTCTCTTGAACTATTTATTTGGGTGGAGTCGTAATAGTCCTGAAGCCCCAGGTTAATCTTTGACTGTGTATTTGCAGTGCACAGGAATGGCCAGCTATTGGTTTCTGTTCAAAACTGAAACACACAAGTTATCAAGTCTTTGAACTCAAAAATAGATCCTTAAAAAACATGCTAGTTTGAAAAAGAGAAGGAAATGTTAACTCAAGCGGTAATTAAATGAGTGATGTGGTCAAACATGGCTCAGAAGAAAATGCATTTCAAGTCATACTTCAGTGAAGTCTTTGTTGTAACATGGAATCTATGGAAATATGGATAAACACATTACTCCTAACAATGATGCATTAAAATTCTATGAATATTTGTTATAAAAATTTGACAGGTTTTTAGGGAAAGGAACAAGTTTATTCCTAAAATGTTACTTGTTAGAAAAACAGTCATTTTATTTGTTTTTTTTTGTTTGATTGATTTTTATTTGATTTCGAAATTAATTAGTAATGTGATAAGACAATGAAAAAATGCTGGTTTTGAAATAAAATTTGCATGTCAAAACATTATATCCATTCAAAGAAAATACATTTTTTTTCTCTCTCATTTAATTGTTAAATAAAATGAAATACTTTAACTTCTAAATTTTTTTCTGGTTTACAATAATATCCTTGACTTGTTTCAGTTTGTGTTGCATCAGGAAAATAAGCAAACAAACAAGCCAACATACACATAGCCATGCAAAACTCAGTTTTAAAATCTGCTGCAGCTTAGTATTCAAAATAAACCAAAACTGATGCCTAGTCTTTGTGCCAGAAAAATACTCCCTTTCTGAGGCTAATTCATTCATAGCTTTGTAATTGTTAGAATGAGAAAAGAGATTTCTTAGAGATTTTGTTATTCCCTTCCCTCCTGATGCCAAAAACCCCACCTGACCCCTGCAGTCAAAACAGCATTGTAGCTTTCCACAAAAGCCATGAACAGTTTCACATTTCAGTTATCCAGGATCCCTTTTCATAGAGCATTTTACAGAAAGGCAGTACAATGTCGTTATTAGTATGAATTTGAAATTACTTAAATGAAAGTGTTAATTTAAACAACTTAGATTGTCATATGAAAGCTTTTGGCTCATTTTCGACAATTTTTTTTTAAAAGACAATATTTTATGTGAGGCCTGTTAGTGATAAATATTCATCCTGACTCTCAAGTCTTGAGACCATGGGTTATGTATTCATATTTCTGTTGGACAGAATAATGGCCATAAGGGGACCCTTTCTAACTTTGCAACTGTTGTAATGTCAGCAGAGCATGTAGTTTGTGAACAATCTGTTTTTACATACCAGACTTGCAAACTGTTTGTAGAAGTTCAAGGATTTTGCAGTTGTGGAGTCATTTTTTCAAGCTGAGATAAACTAGTCATGTCAAGGAGAAGCCAATAGTTCAGAACAAGCATGAAGTATGTTTTACTCGCATACTTTACAAACTGAGCAGTAAATCCATGAACTTTGTCTTTGATTGCAGAGTCCTGGGTTTCTAAGCACTGGGAAAGCCGGCTTTGTGTGCCTGCTGTAAAGCTGCTCTTCCAGGGGCTGTTGCCGGTTCTACACAAAAGCCCCCGGCATTCAGAGGTGATTGAGCTGATCAGATCACTGTGGGAGGAGAAGAAACATCTGAAGAGATGCCAGCTGAGTTTACAGTAGCAGTGGAGAAACAGTTTCAGAAGTGATACACTTCTTCACAAAGTGTTCACTGCTGTTCCAGCTATATCATCTGTATTGTTTACTAATATTTATAGTGGAAGCTTTGCAAGCTTAAGAAGTTTTGCTTTTAATAAGTTCAACATTTTGAACCCATCCAAATAAAATAATTGCATTTTCACTGAGGCCTTAGGTTTAAAAATAAGAGGCAATCTAGTAGCTCAGAGAATTAGGTTCTTTATTATTTTCAAGTGCTTTGTTCCCACTGAAAAAAGGTTTGCAACATATTTTCACTGGGCCCTGACTCCAGGGCTACTTTTACAGGTTTTCACTGGTTAACTTTCCCAGTAAAACAGTGAGGTTTGGACTGTCAACTGAAAATAGGATTGTTACTCCCATTACTCCTGTTACTGTTTCACTTCATACTTTTTCAAATATTTCTTTTTGATAGATAACTATCACATCAGCCTTGAGCTATAGATTATAAAATAATGGTGAACTAATTTTGATAAGTGATACAAAACCACCAGATAAACCCCATCATTATTTCAGAATACTCCCCAAACTCATGCTTTCATCTGCTCTGAGCCTGATAAATAGTCAAGCTGAAACATCATAAAGGTTAGGGGACAATCAAATCAGCATAGGAAGAACAGACTTCATGGTGGTGACACTGATTCCCCTGTGCATCCCTCTCCTTTGGGTTTGCAGAATGGAAGATTAATAATTCTGGTATTTAAAGAAAAAAAAACCAAAAAACCAGCATTTATTGAAGTGTTACTAGACTGCAATGCTTCAACAATTTTAATATGTTCATATGTTCTTTTTTTACTTTCTTTTTTTTTTTTTTTTCAAATTCACAACTGAAACTACTGTTGCTATGTTACTATAATGGTGTGTAGGCTGCTAAGTAAATAGAAGGAGTTTAGTCCATGCCAGAAATAGAAAGCCGGGTCAAAACTGACATTTGGGACATGTTGATAAAAAAGAAAAAAAGAAAAAAAATATTAAATCTGTAATTATTTATTTACTTCCTATTATTTTCTTCAATCTCCTTATCCCTAGACTACTTAGAAGGAAATTGCAACAGAATTTCTGAGCATGTCAGAGTATAAAAAAATGACACCTTGGGATTTCTAAGCCTTTTGGCTTTGTTCTTTGCAAGATCAAATTTGCATAGTAAAACACTGGCACCTCACACTCCTGTGAATTGAGCAGTTACTTGGAGGTATCAAAAGACACCAGGACTGCTGAAAATTCACTGTCAGAGGGAATAAGCTTTGAGGAAAAAAACAAACTCAGGAAATTTGAGTCCATTGTCCTTTTTGGGGTAGACTGGCAGGTTCTCAAAGACTAGATGTACAAAAATGTGCTCAGGCTCTTTGTGAGTAGCCCCAGGTACCTGCCTGCAGTTTCAGCTACCTGAACATCTTTGTGAGCCTGGCTTGTTATCCTCCACAAGAGCAGGGTCATTTCATCCTCCTCTGCTGCCTTTATGTGCTCCTGATGTACCTTGGCATCAGGAGCTCTAGTTCAAGCTCCAAGGGGTGATTCAGTAAATGGGGGGCACTGCAAACCACTTAGGTGAACAGTATAGCCCAGCCCTCCCTCCACCCATGTGAACTGAGGCAGAAGCACCCCTATCCCAGGAATGAGCCCAGCAGCCTCCTTACTTGCAGAGGGAGGCCTCTGATTTTATTTCCAAGATATGTCTGATGCTGGAAGCTCAGGGCTGTGTTCCTTGAGCACCAAATCCTTCACCCTTCCCAGCACCGCTGTGAGCAGGCACAGTGCCCTAATGGGCCCTGCCTTGCCCTTGGCACTGCTGCTCCTGGGAGCATCTCTGAGCCCACAGCAGAGCAGAGCAGCTGGACGCTGCCAGACCTTTCCCTGGCAGGAGGTGGGACATGGAATGGCACTGAGCAGTGAGTTAATTTAGCAGATTTATAATTAATGTGGAAGATCTTCTCTTTAAATATGTATGTTTACTTATAAACAAATTATTCATGTGACACAATATGAGGCCTCTAATTTCTTTGTGTGTTAGGGAATTTCAATAAGATACTTTCCTAATTTTCTGCCCCAAGCCAACCCCTAGTGCCTTAGACCTTGGGGTGTGTCTGACTTTCTGTGTCAGAAAACAAACAAGTAGTTTAGGTTCCATCAGGATTGTTTATTTACTTTCATCACAAGTTTGCTGCTACAATTGGTTATTTTCTTCCATAGCCGGTATTCAGCCTCACACTGAAGGAGAGGGTGTTAGAGGCTTTCTTATCCCCTGTGCAGTTCAAGCCCTCATTTGGACCATTAGATCCTTTATCCTTGCCAGAGACTGCATTTTTCTCAAACTCTAAAGTGCAATTACTATGATTTATCTCTCTTCAGAGTGAATAAGATTTTACCAGGCATTTTCTCCACAGAAGTCTGCAGCTGGGAGAAGAGTGTTCTACAGCCTGTCCTTTCCAGGCCTGTACTGCATATGCTCATCAAACTGCCCAGTGTTAACCAGCAACCAGCAGCATTGCTAAGTGGAATGAAGGATGAATTATGCCTTCTGCAGTTCTGTTATGTTGTCCTCCTAAGGGACCTTTTTGCCTTTCATTATATTTCCAGGTCCTTGAAATGATCTTCTAAAACTTATAAGTAAACTTGTTTTTCTGGTTGATAGATTAAAGCAGTTTATGCATTAGAGTAGTCCATATGGGCTGTAGGGATGTTTGCCTATGCTCTTGGCTGGGGCAAACAGCTTGATCATTAAAGTGGATGAAATTGTGCCAAGGCAGAACCTGGCAGACATGGGCAGCTTTCAGATAAGCTGTAGTTAGCTGGATGAAGATTAAGCATATTTACATTGCTGCTCTCAGTCACTACAAACTCCCCTCACTGTGGCACTTATACTTTGTCGTGGGGTCAGAGATGCTGTAGTGAAATTTGCCACTGGAGAATGGGCAACGTAAGTTTGGGAGGTGAAGAGTCGAGGGGAGCTTGTGTGAAGCTGTAGCCGTGCAGTCCTTTCCAGAACACAGTGATGGAGAAGGGTAGTCATAGAGATGCACCCCAGTGATAGGTCTAAGGAATGATTTGCCTGTAGTTTAGCAACCTTGGTTATGTGAAGACATCAGCAGTAATGGTTCTTAATTCTGTTGTGCTCACTGTGCACCCACAGATAGGTTTCAGTTTGACTTATTCTTTGAGTTTACTGGATTTGGAAATGGAGCTGGGATCTCTGTATGAGCATATTGTTGTTAATTTTAGTAATGATTTTATTCATGCATATGAATAAAATATTAAGAACAAAGCACTCAGATGTAAGACCTTACACTATTAATGGGCATAAAGCCTAAGATCAGTTTGTTGTAGGGCAGCTGGTCACTTCTGACTTCCAGCTGGGGTTGCTGCAGTCGGAGTATCTATTTTGAGTGGAAACATGGTTGGGCAGAATCACTCTAGATTTAGTTCATAGTGCACAATGTTCAATGGCTCCTTCCTGGGATAACAAGAAAATGCACATGAGCCTGCACGCTAACAGCAGCAAAATATGGTATTACATCACAACTGAGTCTATACTATCTAGCATGAAACTTCTTCTTTTCAGAGTCAAATACACGCATAAAGAATATAAAGGCCAAGTAAGCACAGGCTTTAATAAGCTGCTGGAATCAGGCAGGTGCACAGTTGGACTGGAGGGTTAGATCTGAAGCTTTCATTTGCCTTTATGAGTTTGCACAAATCTGCTTGGAATACCTCTTTGTCCTCTTTGAAAATGTTTCATGTACAAAGTACTAAGACTCATCAGAAAAAGACCCTTGAAATAGAAATGTCACCTCATGTTCTTTAGCAAAACAGGAGCTTAGAGAGAAACCAGAAGCTAAAAACTGTAGTCGCAAATTCTAACCCATTATGATCATATTTACGGTCATTTAAATGATCTGAATTGTTTTCCTACACATTTCTTTCTAGTAACAACAGTACCTTGTGACTGGTGATGTCTTGTTGCCTTTAAACACTGAACTTGAACGTCAAGTTGAGCTCGAGGCCTTTCTCTTTAGGTTTTCTATGAATTGGCTGAATGCAGATCAAGCACAGAGCCATGGTCCTCAGCAACAAGAGAGTGGGAAGAGAAAAGCAGGTAGGAGGATTTTGCATCCCAGTGGAAACCCCCAGATCTGCCATTATTATCAGTGCTCCTGGTAGCTCCAGTGACACTGGGAGAGATGGTATGTGGTATGGGAACTGCAGCATTTACCAGATTTTGATTGGAAACTGGAGGCAATGAATGGATATGAATATGCACAGTTTCAGTTCATTTTGTATAACAACTCACTCACAAAAATTTCCACAAAAAGATATTTCAGCCAGATAGAATTACAGTGAGAAATAAAAGCAGAGTTGTAGAAAAATTGGTAATTTCTTAAAAAGAGTAAACTGTCACTGAAATGTCTCACTTTCTATTTGAGAGATTAAATCTATGTGTGATGCAGCCATTTTTGCTTTGCCTGGCATAAAATTTGCATGACTCATGGCCAGTGGTATGCTGGGGACCTAGAAATACAGAATGCAAAAGCAGATGATGGCTCCTGGCTGGGGGATTCCTGCACCATCTCTGAAATGATGACCCTGTTTGATGGGGCAGCAGGTAGAGAGCAGGCAAGTGCATGTAATTCTTCTCCCCAGGTGAGGGTAGTGATCTGAGGGGTGAGAGACAATGTGAAGGCTGCCAAACACCTCCCATCCTACCAGTCATGGATCATGTAACGGATCAAGCAGGACAAGGTTTGCATTGAAGAGGGTGTATGATCTGAAATGCTGCACATAGGAAAGAGGAGTCGCAGTCCTAATTTGAGCACCAGGCAGCTCAGCAGATGGCGCAGCAGATGAGTTGCTATGCATCATGGCATGTGTGAGAACACAGAATCACAGAATGGCTTGAGTTGGAAGGCACCTTAAAGATCATCTCATTCCAGCCCCCTGCCAGGATGCCACCCACTAGATCAGTTTGGTCAGGGCCACATCCACCCTGGCCTTGAACATTTCCAGAGAAGAGGAGCCACTGCTCTCTGGGCAACCTTTTCCAATGCTTCACCACCCTCTGAGTAAAGAACTTCTTGCTAACATCTAATCCTAACATGAGAGTGGTTGTGAGGCATGAGCAGGCACAGAGCCCTGTCCTGTGCGTGGCACAGGATACCATCAGCTGCCATATTCCTTATGCCAGCTGTACTCTCCACCCCCCATCAGGGTGCTTCCCTGGCTTGCACATGAAGCTTTCCGCAACAGTATTTAATTTTGCTGTTCTCCATTACAGTCATTTCCTCCACCATGCTTTGCCCTTCCTCTTCGAGCAGAGCAGAGCCCATCTCCAGCAGTGGAGGTCCTTGCCAGTCACAGTGACATCCAAGTCACATCACTGACTTCTGTCTGAGGCAGCAGCTCTCTGAGCTGGCACCTCATGGGGAGAAAACCTAGTGCTTTGGGCCACAGAACAGCCTTGTTGGCATGTTTTGGGGTTATTTCCTATAATTCCAGTTCTTCCTGCAGTGAAGTCTAGTGAACAGAGATATTTCATGTGCATCCTATGTGACTTGCTCCTTTCCTAACAACTTCAACTCTTTGGGAGTTCTGGGCAGGGGGGGGAGGGGGAAATTCAGAAGATCTTAAAAAATCTCAAAAATCTCTTTGTTTAGGAGCTGGACGCTTTGCAACTGACTTTCTTCAGAGGATCTGTTTTGCTGCTTGCTGGAGTCCTTAGGGCTCCATTTGCAAATCACCTAAGCACTTATGGCTAGATCCAGGAAAAAGCATCTTTTCCCCTAATAGCTTAGAGTTGCCATTGACACCTCACAATCACATTGTGATGCCACTCAGCATACCAGGGCTAGAAGCTTCTTTTTTTTCCAGGCTGTTAATTCAGAGCAATATATTCCTGTGGGAAATTCCAATAATTCATGTTTAGTGATACAGCAAAAATCTGCTTCACCTACCAGTTTGTGTGTAACACTGGTAAAATGATTGTCACTGACTTGTTTCAAGAAGCTCCATTTCCAATGTAATCTGCAGGGAACCCACATAGATGTATCATGATGCATGAATTCAAATCACTATAATTAGGCTGATAAACGGTCTTCTCAGATATACTTGGGGTGAGTGACATCTTTTTCCTTTAACTGTTTCTGGAGCAACATAAACCAAACTGGGAACAATATCAGTGTTCCCATGGCATACTCATGCCATCAGATACATGGCAGGTCAGCTATTCAATAAAAATGCAGACAGCATTTGCCTTTGATTCAAGCAGCAGCAACACAAGCAGTGGTAATCCCTGCTTTCCCACACACTATCCTGTCAGATTCCTTTTGCTATCTCCAAGCCTTAAGAGTATAGTCCAGGTTTTGTGTGCCCTTTGCCCTTGTTGTATTTACTCAAATTGCTAACAATGAAATTCTTTAATCCCTCCTGTTTTTATTTTGGCCCCTTGGAGCCTGCACTAAGACTTCCCAATTTATTAATCTCATCCAAGGGTAGTGTTGATCCATCATTGGGACAGTAATTTTGTGAATCTCCAGTGAAAATTCTTTGAACCAGGTGGTGGACTAGGTTGCATGGTTGAGGATATTTCACTAGAGGACCTGTAGAGACTGTTTAGCAAGGAGAACATTCTGATTTTCCATAATTGAATTCTGTATATACAGAAGCCAACCAACAACAAAAAATCCAGGTCTCTATTCACTGCTCGCACAATCAAACTCTCTGAAGTATCTCTCAGCATAAAAAGTATGAGATAAAATGGAAATTTTTAAGCTAGTAAAGGGAAAAATTAAACGTCATGATCGTCTGTTTTATTGTTAAGAAGCAGAAGGATGTTAAAACCTATGCCATGCTGGCTCTTTGTTTTTTCAACAAAAATATTTTTGGGGCCATTATACATGCTTACAGTAAAACAGTTAAGAAAAAGTGAAATCCACCATGAGTTTTGCATTACTTTTTTGTTCATAACATGCTTTTGCAATAAAGCAATCAGAATGCAATAATAAAAAATGTTTCTTCCATGCTTGAATATTGGTGGCTGTCTAGAAAATTGTGTGTTCCTTATATTCTCTCAGGTCCAGTCCAGAGCTGCCTGACTTGTTCAGTGGCTTTCTTCAAATAGGAATGATGAAAGCAGGCCTGGTACGTTTCTGCTAAAGACATTGGAGGAGCCTCCAGAGCAACAAAGGGAAATGCCCAAGTGCAGGAAAAAATCTTATCTTTTTGTGGAAAGATCTTGTAGGAAGCACAAACTGCTTGTGGCAAGGGCTCTGCCAGTGCAGATAACCTTTCTGCCTGTAGCAACTTTCTTGAAAACCTTTGTCTAAAACCAGTTATCACTCTGCTGGTGCAGGGTGTTGCCTCTTCTGTTTCCAGTAATAACTCTGATCTGTGGCTGGGGTCTGTTCTGGGAACAGGCTACAGGCAGTCTCGTTAGTCAGCAAACACCAGAGCCCCAGGGCAGGGACCCCACATAAGGGAACAGGGAAACAGGGACATATTCAATGCCTGTTGATAATCCAGCTGTTAAAAATAAAAGTTGACTTGACGAACTTCTAACCAAACACCTGTTATGTCAGAAGGGAACTCTGACATGATGATAGTAATGCTCAGCTTCTAAGGTCAGGGTATAACTGGTAAATGCTGGGGGGATCTCAGCTGAGTGGAAAGAAGAGTTGAGGTAGTTATCTAAATACATGAGGCCTTGGCAAATTTGGTCCCTATTCTTTTGAAATCCATGTCTCATCATGTTATACATTTGACTTACTATTATTACTGTATTTGCTCAGCTTTTTGGTGAAAATACCATTAATTACTAATTTAGTTCAGTGGAATGTGTCTAACAGTGTACGTGTAGTGCATTTAGTGATTTCAATCCTGAGCCTGAATTGCTCTTTCCTGTATATAATGCTGGTGGGAAAAATTCTTTGTTTCACAGTGTCAAGCCCTTATTTAATCGAGAACCAAGCCAGAAGCAGAGAATTCTGGAGAAGATTGTTATGCATCGGAAGTCACTGGTAGTAAATCTCTCTGGCAACAGTGTCTGGCTGCAGTTGGGGGACTTTCCTTCCAGTTATTCCCTCCCATGGCTGTAAATGCAGAGCTGGTATTTTTGCCTGTGCAAAGGCAAGGCAGAGTCACCAAATCTACGCTAAGGTACAATCCATGCTCAACTGTGTCTGGTACTGGGAACTCAGAAGCTATCAGGACAGAGGTAGCAGCTTTATGGTGTGGGAATGCAAGACACACACATGCAAAAAAAACCCCAAAAGAGTCTTACACTCTTACACACGTGCAGCACAAGACTTGAATGTCTCTTCAGAAGCCTTTGGCTCTCTTGCTTTTGTCTCTATCCAGCCAGCTCCACCTCTCCCACTTTCCTCCTTTGGACCCTCAGCATCCATGCAAATGCTTCCTTGGCCCCCTCAGGTGGCTGTGGCCCATGCTAGCCCACATAAAAGTGAAGTAGTCACAGGCTTAGGAAATGGCAAACAAGCAAAAAGATCTCTCCCTGCTGCTTCTGTCCCTTGAATGCCAGCTTCTTTAATCAGGGGCTAAGAGAGTCTTGGAACACAGTCATATTCCTGTGATTAGGGCTGTGGTCCTGGGCTCTAGAAGAGCTGAGCTGTCTCTCTCAAAAGGTTTTCTGACACACAGAGCACGTGACATCTGTCACATAATGCTGTGAGAAAACAGTGGTTCTACCTCAGAGTTGAAGCAATGTGTGAAATTAATCATAGGTATATGTCACAGGTTCTGATTTAAATGCAGATTAGAAAGCATGCAAGCAATAGTCTGTCTCTAGAGACATTGTTTCTTTGCAGAAAAAAGAATGAAAGTGAAAATATCCTGAAAAACAATGAAGAGTGCTCCAGCCTGCAAAAATACCAATTTTTCATACTGGACACAATAATTGGTACAGGGAAGTGGCACAGGATGATTCATTCATTTTCAGTTTTAGTTGTACATTATGGGTCTGATTTTGCACATGATTTTGTACCCAAGAAAAGCTTTAGTTTTCCTTTTAATTGTCAAATAGGAACAAACACAAAATCAACCATGGAGAACGAGCCTTGGATTAAACAAACACAAAGTCCTAATCTTGTTGGATTCAAGACCATTGGATTATTCTGCCTAATTTTCATAAAAAATGAAATAAACTATTGTGGACAGGAGACTGAGGTTACAGGATTAATATTAACATTCAAGGAGATATACAGAAATATCCTATGTAATATTTAAAATTTTTATTTTGGATTTATTGAGAGATGACTAGTCAAATTCCTAGATAGGTTTAAAATTCCATTTTCATTTTTTTCAAGAAATCATTGTTTAAATTAAATATATTTTAATCTCATGACAGTAGCAATGCAATAATATTACAAAGCACCATCATTCTCAATTTAAGTAATAAGGAAGTCACAGAATAAAATATGGATGGACCATATGTGTGATGGGTTTAAAAAATAAATTCAAACAGTCAGTAAGACTAGAAGCTCAAAGTGCCAAATTATTGTTGCCAGAAGTATTTTTTTTTATCTACGGATCATGATTTCCAAGAAACAAGTGAAAAATGTAAACACTTCCAAGCATTTGTCCCTTTAGGCACAGGGTGTATTAAAAAACAACATCAAAAAATACTTCAGGGACTGAAAAGAAATGCTGGCCAGGGCATTTTAGACAGAAACCAATAATGTCCAACCTGGTGAACAAGCAAGAAGAAAAACTTGCAAATTACTTTATTACCTGATTCATGGAAGTCCTCCATTCAGCTGAGTTCTAAAATAAAGTTCCCTTTAAGTTTAAGGAAACTAATTGGAAACCCTCTTCTGTACCAGAATTCAAAGCAGGAGATGGTTGTGTTAATAACTGGTAAGCAAATAGTCTCAGAGGAAAAAAACACAGAGCTGGAAATCATGCTCTGCTAAGTTGGGTCAGATTCCGTGCTTTAATTACATTGCATGAATAAATTATTGGAAAACAGTTCAAACTTTTTTTCAGAATTGAAAAGGATAATGCAAATTCTTACTTTTGCAAAGCAGGATGAAGTGTTCAAAAGAGGGTTGCATCATGACTCTGCTGCATTATTGGTTTAGAGATGTCCTTTTGAGTAATACAGGTACAAACATCCCATTGCTCCCAGGCTAGATTGTATAAGTTACTTAAGCATCTAAGTTAATTTTGTTTCCTATATGGGTTCTTTGATGGTGGTTTGATCCACAATAAAAAGGTAGTAGGAGTATCAAAGATAGTCTGAGTATGCATGCTGAGAGGGTGAAAGAAAATCAGCATCACACAGTCTTTCATTAAATAATAAATGAACATTAAATAATGGCACTAGCACTGTTTCATCTGAAACAAGAAGCACATTGGAATTCCATACAAGTCAGTACAGTTGATTTTTCTTGAAAATCTCCTGGAACCCAGCTGAGCAAAGACTGTAAGTTTTGGAGCTCCCTGGCAAAAGTAATACTTTGTATTTCTCCTCAAGTCTTCATCTGTCCAACTTCTGCTCTGATTGCACACAAAAATAGCTATGGCAGCACCACAGGGATGGCCAAAGTCAGAGCAAAATTCTTTGGGTTGTACTTAGCACAGATCATACCCATCAGAAACCACCAATTTCAGACAGTGTTGAGTGTGAAATCAGAAAGTGGCCACTGTCTAAAATTTTTCTGTGACAATCTTTGAAATTTCCCAAGAAAATATGCTTTGCTGTGCAAGAAGTAGTGTCATCAAAGTCTTCCTTGCCTTTTTTGGAAGCTTTTTCAGTATTCCTCTATATCTTAGTCTACCCATCAGCTTTCTGGGGTTAGATTGCTTTTCAACAAATTCCCTGGTTTGAGACATCACATTGTATTGCTTATCTTTACTATGCACAGGACGCATGGCTTTGTGTCTGATTATTCTTGTAACCTGCTGAAGCCAGAAAAGAAATTTTTCTCCTTGTTTCTCTAAGGCCAGGATGTCTTTCTTAATTTTCCTGTGTGATACTGTTTTCTCTCTCTGTGGCCTTCCCTCTAAATCAGCGTCTTTATGAATGGAAGAGGCACTTCCCTTGGCATATGCCTGGGATTCAGCAATGACTTTTAACACAAACATCAAGACAGCATCACAATATGATTCTTCCTGGACATCATAAAGTAATAAAAAAATGTATTTTCTGCTGAGAAAAGGCTTTTCTATCTTGCAGAAGGACTAAATCAATCATCAAGTACTCACAAGTTCACATTTTTGTCTTTTGTCATGTCTCTCCACCTTCTAAAACCACCAGCTCTGGGCCAGTGCCCTCTGAATGGACATAGCTGTACTTCAGTCACTCTTAACTCTGTGGATGTATCTCTGTAATGTTAGGATTGAGAATCCACTCATGTCTGGCTTGTTTAGCATCACTGTTAGTGTAACACAGATCTTTGTCCTGACCAGGAGGTATTTTACCTCCCAGCTGGCTTCATTTAAATCTAGCAATTAGTTTTAACTGTTAGTTACCACATCAGCAGCAACCTGGTGGGGCTACTGCCTGCAGCACACACTGTAGGTGTTGCTTGTTGCACTGGACCCTCACAAGGAACATTTACAATCTCCTTTGCTGAAAAACATGGTAACAAAGAGTCATAAGTGAAGGAGAAGAGTAGGAGTAATTCCGCATTCAGTTCTAAATTTGTGTCAAGTGTGGGATGAGGTTTAAAATAAGCAAAGATAATTGTCGGGGTTCTGTTGTTTCTTTCCACCTCTTACTGAAGTAATTTTTGATCATAATCCTTGCTTCTTTAAAAACGTAAAATCAAGTGATGGATCTTTGCTGAAGTGTTTCATTAGTTACAATTAAACTTGAAAGTTAGAAGGAGGTGTTACTTGTTCTTGCATTTATTTCTACGTTATTTTTTCATGTCTGACTAGAAAAGGGTAACATGTAAATGTCTCTTAGTGGTTTAAACAAATAAGCATGAAGTCTAAAAAAAAGGAAAGCAGTTCCTTCTTTCTGTGTACAACCACTGCTTTCAGAAGTTTCTTTTATATCTGCTGCCTGTGAGTATGACTCCATTTTTACTCAACAATATTCTTCATCGTTGGGCTAGGAGGGATTGGGGGAAGGGATTTTACTAGCTTGGTTTTCTCTCCAAGAAACTATTGGAGGGAACTCCAGCAGTATTCCTCCCCTGGAAATCAGCAAGGACATGGGGAATGGCACAAGGGCAAACCTTGTCTTTTCCTATAGAATTCAAGATTTGTTATTCATAATGTCAGTTAATCCACAGTAGAAAGCTGTAAAGGTTCCACGGCTCCCATCCCTGAATGCTCCTGACAGCACCCATGGTTTTGCAATGTCATTTCTATGTCCTGTTCCCTGTACTGTTGCTGTGAACAGCACCCAGGCAACAAGGGCAATACCTTAAAAGAAAATCTCTCATTCAGGGCCACTCTTTTGGGGTATCATATGCAAGAATTAGCTCAGTCTACACAGAACAGAATTTCTCTCCTCTGTGCGACTCTGGCTTCATGTGTGTAGACAGTATTTTGCATTAGTGTTTTAATGAAAGCCAGAAGAAAAAACAAAAATGTAACTATATTTTTCCTTTTCCTCTTTAGTGTATTAGGGGTTTTTTTCAACCTTGAGATTTTGGATTTAATTTAGGTCTTTTTCAGTTACGATGAGGCACACGGCTTTAGAGAACTGGGAGCTGTCTGCAATATAGCTTGGCTGCCCCTGTTACACATTTTATTGCATCTTGTTCTGCTGGAAGGTTTGATGCTTCCAGACTGATGGTTTCTTTCTCGTGGTTTACTAGTGAATCATAAAGGTCTTGCTCCATTGTATTCTGATCTTTTTTTTTTTATTATTGATAATACACACCTCATGGCCCTCTAATTTGGCAAAATTGATTTTATAGAAAACGAATAGAAGCACAACTGAAGTATCGATGACTATTATCTATCTTTAAAATATATATTATCTGCTATAATACATTTGCTCATTATTTGTGATTGATCTGGTTTGTCAAATTGCACTTTAGCTTTTGGGTTATGTACTTGAAAAGTATTAAGCTACTGAGCCATCTGTCTTTACAATATCTTAAATAATCAAAATAGACAGTAAATTTTGACTTCTTTTAGAGAGGGAGAGGATTTGAAGAACCCATTGTGGGTTCACAATGCAGCCTTGCATAAGCAAATGTACTTTGGTTAAAAATAAAATGTGACATTTTTGAGATGCAAGGTAATTAATTTGACTACATTATGGCTTCTTCTAGAAGGCTCTACACCTTCCAGCATGAAGCTGCTAATTACTGACACAGCTGAGAGTAAACTGTTGCACTGAAAGTGACCACTGTTGCAGGAATAGGAAGAAATAAAAGTATAAAGGAGGTCTAGAGCTTGAACAGTCTTTCTCCTAACTTCAGAGCTCTGACCTTCAGAGCTCTCTGAAACATATGGATTATGACTATCCAGAAGAAAGATCATTCATACAGTCCATCAACTTCCAGTGGATTTACAAAGTGTGTCTGATGAAGTTCTGTTTGGGGGCTGCCTGTTGCTCAGGGTAGCTGTGCAGCACCCACCTCTCTGCATCTCCCATGGAGGGGGTGAGCAGTCACAGCATCTGTCCTGAGCTTGCCTGGCTGAGCATCCCTGAGGTGGCTAGGAAATTAACTGCCTTGTTGTCCAGCTTAAATTCCTTTTCATAACTGTAAGTAAAAAATAAGTGTGTGATTCAGAGTTTGGCTTCAGCTGACCCATGGGTCGAGTTGCTGTTGTTTGTTTTTGTAATTACTATAGTTACCCTGGAAGCACTCTAAGCATTTAGGTATTTTGACTGCTGAATGCCAGAAATAACTAGCTGGAATAAAAGTGTTAATAGTCTGATGGCTGTGTGTGAGTCACAGCCACAGTGGCCTTTAGACAAAAGAGAGATTGCTCTGAGTGCAGCAGTAGAGAAAGCCCTTCCTCTCTGCAGCCTTATACACTCATTGCAGGTCAAATTTAAACTTCCTTACTTAGACCACAAACAGCTCTTCCATCTACACAGTTTGAGCTCCCATAGGACAAGATCCCTTATCACAAAATCATAGAATCATTTAGGTTGGATAAAAACCTTCAAAATCATGTAGTCCAACCAATTAACCTAGCACTGCCAAACCACTAAACCATGTCTCCAAGAACCACATTTACATGTCTTTCAAATACCTCCAGGCATGGTGACTCCACCATTTCCAAATACTTAAGGGATCATTGCATGGCTAGTAGAAGTAAACCCTGCCTCACTCTCTCTGCTGTACCAGGGGAAGACTTCTGTCCATGCAGCCCCCAGACAGAGAAAGGTTAATTGTGCTGCTGGTTTTGCTTGGCCCATTTGCAAATCAAAATTATTTTATGTCAAACATTCAATACCCAAGAAGATTTCCGTGTCCCTCTCATGTACATGTTCCTGTATGGTGCTTGCTTGCCTCTTGATGCGTGGCTTTTGCTTTAGAAGAGGAAGTGTCCCTTCAGTTTCATACCATACAAAATGTGTGTATGTTAAATACATACTGTGAAATACCATTTTTCTGAAAGAAAATCTTCCCTCCTCTGAAGTGAGAAGATGCTTAAATAGGAGCACTTCACTTAGTTGGAGTTAAGATTCTGCTTTAATCATGCCAGGAGTTGCTCATTTTTTGGGCAGTGAAAATGGCAGGAAAAATATGGACATTGGCAAAAAAAATAAGCAGGCTCAGTTCCTTAAGTTTTAGTTTAAATGAGGTCAAAGACTATTCCTGAGCTTGCCGTGAAGCATATGCTTAAGCACTTTCTGGAACTGGAACCTAAACTTGAAGGGCAAATTATTTGGTCACAAATGATTGGACTTTTTATTGGTACCCTCAGGAAACAGCCTTTGACAGGAGAGATTCTGTCAGTCTGAATTTCAGAAGTCATCTTTTGGATGTGAGAGATAGGGACTCTTCTAACTGCTAAGCTGCTGGAGTCTCAGGATCTATGTTGAGTGTTTGTTTGCTCTGTACTCAAACAACCTTTATCTCACATCACTTTTTATGGGATTCAGTTAGCAAAACCAGCGACTGTGAACTTCACGCTTCTGCTTACAGCTCCTGCTACCATCCCTGCTCTGCAGGCAGAGCAGATTGTGTGGAATTTGGTTGTCAGGTGACAATACAGCAGCACAGCTTCCTGCTCTTGGAACTGGGTCAGACAATGAAAGCAAGGGGTTGGTGAAGTGTTAGAAGACATTTACCTTCAAAAATGGGGCAGGAAGTTCTTGGCTCTGTAGCCAATATGCTTTTTGCAAAGAATTCCAGAAACTTCATGAGAATGTACACAGACATTCAGGATGATGTAACATCTTTGCTGATGTGAAATTTGTTTGTTACTGTGAGAGAGCCTCTCGATGTAGAAGAACCACACAGGGCCGTGGTGTGGGATACTTACCTGGGTTTGTGCTGCAGTGCACAGTATCAGGATTGCTGTCAGTGGCCCAAGAGCAGCGGATGGAAAAACACTGGGATGCTTTGTGATGGGTTGTGAAACTGTAAGGAAAAATATGTGCAGTCTGAACAAGTCTGAGTAACAGGCATTCTCTTCTGGGTTTTGTTTTCCTGGCGTAGTAGAGAAAAGCCTAACCTTACAGCGAGCTGAGCTGCAGTGTTTTACACCTTTTTGTGGTGTTGTTTATTTGAGGGATTTTTTGTTGTTTACATTATGGTAAGACTGCTCTCACACCTACACACCATTAGGTTATGCCTGGAAGACACCGTCAGTGCTGACCTACTTCACATGTGCTCATCAAAGTGTGAACAACTGTATATATGACCTGGTCTTTTTAATGATAAAGTGGTATCATGTATATTTGCATGTTTGTTCTTAGATGAAACTAGCTGTGTCTGAATTGTGGCTGTAGCCATCAGCTCAGTGTCTGTAAACACTAAGAGCCCAGGGAAAACCCATGTGCATGAGAAGCTCCAAAGACTCTATTAATGTGCATTATTCTCAGAGTTCTTGTGAAAACATGTAGTACCTTGTGAAAACACTGCTGTACCACAAGTAAAATAACTGAGTTCAATTGTTGGAAGTAAGGTTTGGTGAGAAAGATTAATTACTTAGCCCTCAGATACTTTTTAATCTGTGGGTTAACAAATTAAAAATGTGACATGCCACCACTGTGTTTCTGACATATATGACTGAGGGTAGAAAAAGAGCATTGCATGCAACACCATTGATCACAGGCTGCAAATTTTGTTCAGTGGGAGCACTAGTAGTTTTATTTTTAATTTCAACAGCTCCCCCTCATAATAATTCTCAAGTCTAGTCCAGTCAATCTGAGGAAATTTCCCTATAAAGAGCATTAATTCACATAGAGTAGTGTTAGCACAGTTTTTTATAATAACTTAGATGAAAAGGTATAAATCTTTGAATTAAACTGTAATTCCTTAGTCTCAGTTTTTTGCCACAGGTGCTTTTCCATTTATTTCCTTGAAATACACTTTCATTAGCTGATATGCAATGATGTACCATGAAGTGGAGTTTTTAGGATAAATGTAGTGCTTATTTCTGCCATATTTTGTCTCCATCCATAAATGTGAAAGCATTGGTGTAGCCTAATATACAAATATTCATGTTCTTTATATTACAATTTTTATGTTAAAGAGGTATTGCTGTGAAAAGCTTGTTTCCCCCAGCAAGGATTATTTTATGTGTTTTGAAACAAGTTGCATTTGAATAGAATTGGAAAGATACATGAAAAGCATTTAAACACTTTTTAAAATTATTTAAAATTAATGAATTATATTAAATTATCTACAAATAAACTAGGTGGGTTTTCTTCGTTAATTTTTCACTGTTTGAGTGGAAGATTTTTTAAAATAAAAACTTACTCAAAAGTCCAGTTTGTTTGACATTTCCTATTTAGAAAGCAGTAAGTGAAATATATGTTGGAGCCAGAACTTGATGCAAATGGATAAACAGTGCAGTCCAGCAGTGCTTCCTTCTACTGCCTAAGAGACCTACCTGCACTGAGGCTCAAAGGCTCAAGTGTTACCCTCTTACTGTATATACATTATAAATCATATTTGCTGATACATATCACTAACACCCTGAATTTCCCTGAAGCTGAAAACCTCTGAATGGTGTCTTTGCACAGAAGTGTTAAGTATGTTGAACTTGTGTGTTAGGACTTGCAACAGAAGTGAGACTTGGCTTTGGGACAGCTCTGCTTTCACTGGGCAGAAGATCCAAATTTTTATTTCTTACCCACTATGAAACACACTCATGCTCCGGAAGAGCACAGATCCAGCCACCAGCTGCAGAGGTGGGGAGAGTTCTTTCCCCTGTCCTGCCCATGCAGTGCCAGGTAGGGAGGGCTGACACATCCAGCAAGTGCCTGCAGAGAACCAGTCCAGGAGGAGAGGGGGCTTATAGTTGGGCTGGGCTGGATACAGCCTGAGTATTCCTTGGTATATGCCAGGGGATCTCCAGCTGACACTGCTGTTGGCCAGAAGAGTACAAAATTACCATTTTCAGTCAAGGATCCTGTCCACCAGGTGCTCTATATTCAGTTGTTCAAAGCAATATCAGTAAAGGGCCAAGATCATTCCTACTCCAAACTTCAAGAGAGTCAGAGGCATCCAGGCTGTGAGTGAGTCACGCAGGAATACACTAGCACACTTCTTGTACATAGTGATTTTGAGTAATAATGAGTAAAATACAAGAAACAACTAAAAGCTTGCTTAGAAAAGGCTTTGTTTGAAGTACATTTCCTTAATTCTTTGGGACATCCCAATAGATCTATTGAATGTTGTGCTGAAAACCTCTAATCTGTCAATGTCACCTGTAAAGGCTGCTAGAAGTCACTTTAAGATGAAACAAAAGAGATGCAGAAGGGCATCAAAAAATGCAGGAAAAGAGAGCAGCCCTCACCTCAGCCTTGGTGCCTGAGCCGTGTTACTGCCTGTTCTGGCAGCAGAGATAGAGGAATGGTGGAGGAGGAGGGGGAGGCTTGCACAACTATTGCTTGCTCTCATCAACCCAAAGGGTCAGTTTTCAGACCATTACTTACTTTCCCACATATGCAGACACACATATGTCACTGATCCAGAGAGGATGTATAAGTTACCGTCTGAAGAATAACTATTAAAACACAGACACCATTTGCTTTAGTGTTGTTTGTGGCTCTCTAGTAATGGCTAATGCCCTAACCCAGAAACAGCCTTGGCCCAGTTGTCCTACTGGGGACAGTGTATAGTGCTCTCAGCTTATTTTTCTCTAAGGCACAGCTATGTCTTTGGGCTCCTTTAAATCTGTCTTCAGTTCAGCCTGTCAGACAGCTATCTAGCAAGCCAGACTAGCCCTCTCCAGCACAATCACAGGAAGTTATTCCAAGCCTCAGACAAATCCCGTTTCTATCTCTAGAATAGTAAAAGGTCAAAAAACACGAGGCTGTAGCTCTGCCAGCAGCACCAGCCCCAGCCGTCCCAGCCACAGCAGGGCTGGGCAGAGGGGATGGGAGTCCAGCGGCTACCTCCCAGCACAGCTCTGCCCTCCTGCCAGGACCAGTGGCTCGTGCCCATATGCCTCCAGGAGGTGTGTGGGGCCCCCAAAGGGCTTCACAGGCTGTGTCATTCCACAAGCAACCCCAGGAGAGGGAAGAAAGAATGCATAAGGTCTAGGTTACCAAAGCAGACTTTCCCTGAGAGTCAGTGGAGCCCTCTGGTCCCGCCTACCATATTACTGTTGGCATCCAGCCACATTCCCGTCCTCTCCCAGCAGTAGGCAGCTTAATTAGCACAAGTCCTGATTAGCTCTTGCCCTCTGCTTGCAGTGTACCAGCAAAACAGGAGGTTTCTAGGGCTCTCTGCAATTCTTTAGTAGCAGCCAGGGGTGCCAGCTCTCTGGCTGCCGTGGCCAGCTATGCCCATCACATCATGCTTTGGATACTGTGCCATTGCATTGGCAGCTCCTGCAATGGAAGCAGGGATGTTAGGCATTATCTCTCATCATTCCTCACTATTCTCATAGGATTTCAGTTACTGTCTCCTCCCTCCTGTTGCTTTGCTGGCTTTTCTGCTTGGCTTTAGCAAAGGAGATACCTCATAACAATGCATACAATGGCCAGCCAATGATTCAGAATGTGATGGGGCTACTCCAGCCCTAGTGAAAACTAGGTCTAATTTTGAGAAGCCCTTGCTGGAGGAGCTGTACCTTCCTCATGCTGGGACCAGGGGTTTGCTCTCAGCCTTCTGTAGGTTGTGCTGTGTGTGAGCTGCTGGGGATGAAGCTGCTTCTTTGTGATGTGCTCCCCACAGAGCTGCAGTGCCCAGTCCTTTCTCTGCATGGTCCCCACAGTTATATTTTAATTTGTCCTTCCTTCAGCTTTCCTGCTCCTCCCATTCCTCTCTTTCCAGTTTTCTTGCCCATTTGGGACTCCCCTACTCTCCCTTTTTAGCTCTTACTTTAACTCTGCCTTTGAAAACACTTATTCTGTAGTCTTGCTTTGTTCCTAGAACATAAACACCCTTTAAATGACCTCTCTAAACAAAGCCTGCATCTCTTCTTCCATCACTACCTACAAGCACCAACAGGCCTGTTGATACCCATATGCTGTCATTCCTAGAATAACATCAGGCAAGGACCTAAATGGCAGAGCCAGAGAGCAAAACATTTCTTGCTAAAACAGAGGTGGATTTGAGACCTGTTATGGAAAGAATAATCTGCATGGCTCTCAAGCAGCACATTTCAACTGAAGGTAGCCACAGGGAAAGTCTGCTTTGTTTTTCTCTAATAGGCTGAGCACTTTAGCTTTGGTGCAGAGCCAAGGATGTTGCATATGGTTTCTTTGTTGTGAATGTGTCTGTCTCCACACCCTCCCTAAGTTAAACGCTCTGAGCAGGGCTTTCTTAGCCAATGTGAAAGCACTGACTGTCCAGGATTTGCACTCTTTGAAACAAGCTGAAAGCACATCATTTGGCAAAAACCTTCAGTTATTTAACCCATCTGTGGCTGGGGCATCACTGGTGAGAGGAAGAGGAGAACTCAACAGTGACTGGGGAAGGAGTGCAGTGTCCTCAACATGGGAGAGCCCTGTGGATCAACTCTGCTTCCACATGAAGCTAATCAGGAAATGGTCATATCTGTGGAGAGTTCTGAATTCTTATATGTCTGCATTTTGGTTGGAGCAGATCTTAGTGTGTAACACTGTCTTGGCATTTCTGCTGCTGGTTTCCCTGTCTTCATTAATCTTTCCTATAGGATTAGAAGCAATAAAACCCACTTCAAAACTGAAAATTATTTCAAAGTTCAGCAGAGGAACTCCAAGACAGCTGGAATTTCACTTCAACTCCTGCTTTGCAATTCAAGTTGACAGCATTCAAACAGTTCAAGTATTAGCATCAGCCACACTTACATTTGCTTCCTTCAGAAGTATATGCAAGCACTGCAAACTATGCAGATGACTGTACACTATTGGCTTTGAAGATTTCTAGGATTTGGATTGGCTGAGGTATGGTTTTAAAGCCAATTGACCAACTCTTCCCATCAGAGGAAAACAGAACACCTTGGTCATTACCAAGGTCACATGGTGGCCTTTCATCCCAACATAGCAGCATGGCCTCACCAGCTGGTTGGGATTGCATCATACTAGGCAGCTCTCACTGCAGCCTCACTAGGGCTGGAGCCAGATGTGATTCAGGTGCCCCAGATTTGCTTCAGGTGCTCCCCAGACATCAGGACACAGAGGGAGCAATCATATAGATATTTCCCTCAGGACAGAAGGTGTGTTGTGACCATGCACAAAGATGGTGGCACTGACCTGCAATGACCGGCTGGGAGGGGCTGGAAGAGCACAGGTCACACTAAGGTGAGGCAGGGGAATAGGCAGGAAAGGGGATGGCCAAGGAGCTTGTGCAGCTCTTCATATTCCCCATTTGCTTGCAGCCTTGGCATAGGAGAGGGTGGCTGAGTGGAGGTATGATAGACTCTTAGAGCCACATGTTCATGGGACACAGCAGCCTGGGTGTGAAGGATCTCTCATTCTTTAGCCACAGACACCAGGAGGGCACAAGAAGGCACCTCTCCCTGAAGCACATCCCTTCATCTGTCTCTTTTTCCCCAGTGCCAGGAGCAGAGGCAGTGGCACATCATCACACAGAAGCAGTCCAGTCTCAATGCCTTCTCCTCTTTCCTAGTCCTTTCTCTGGCTCCTTCCAGGAATCTCTGAGAGAAGGCAGCCAGCAGCATGCAGAGAGCAAATGATGCAGTCACAGTCTGCATCCACATCCTTACTGCTCCCTGGTGACCTCATTTTCTGGGTGTAGCTCAGAGTGTGTAAACCACACAAAAAAAAAAAGAGGGATAGGGAAGGGAGAAGACATAGAGAAGTTGCAGAAAAGCAGAAATAAATACTGTAGTTTAGAAAATGCCAATGGAAAAACCCCACTGGCTCATTGTCCTCACTTTTGTAACAGTAACATTGATCCTATTTCACCATCCCACAAGCACATACTCTTCTAACAGCTTTACTGTTTGAAAAAGACATAGATCCAGATGGGCTGCACAACACCACTGCCTTCAACCATGTTTACCAGTTTAAATTACTAAGAATCTGGATGTTGGTGTTTCATAGATTTGTGTGCTGAGAGGTTGAAAAATGATAGAAAGGGAGCTATTACCCTTCTCCCACATTGCTGATATTTAAGACATTGCTGAGCACATTAATTGTATGTTGTTCCCAGTATATCAAGCTGAACTTTAATTTCTGAAATCTGTCTTTAGTCCCAAATTGTTCCACTGTTCGTGGAGTTTGGCAGTGAGTTTTACTTCTGCTCTACTTGCAAAAAATATCTGCATTACCATTCCCTGTCAACTGGCTGAACATAATCCCAAAGAGAAGGGAACTGCTCAGGAAAGCTGGCCTGTCCTCTTGCAAGCTGCATCTTCATCAGCTTGTAGCAATTAACCCTTCTGTGTGTGAAATTTATGGGGTTCTGCAGAAATGAGCACTTTTATTTTTCACTCTTTCTCTCCTTTCTGTTTGGGGAGGCCCCGTTGCTCTCCCTGGCATCAGCAGCCCTCCCAGGATTTCACGTGGAAGCTAGCCTTTCACAGCACAGGGAGCACCACGGCCAGCTGGTAAGGAGCAGCCTGACTCCTGCCCTTCCCTTTCCCCATGGCTGGAGTGGGGAAGTTCAGGTACTCACAGAGGATAAAGCAGGCAGTGGGGAGGTAGAGGAAGGTACACAGCCAGGCAGGGCAAACCTTACATTACACCTTACCCTTTTAGTGCCACAATGAATTTGGACCTTCTACACCACAGAGGCAGCAGAACACTACCCAGTACTGGGTTAGGCACATTCCTGAGTGGCACCAATCTGCTGCCCACAGGCCAGCAGTAGGAAACTGGTTTGGGGCATCCTGAAGTTACTGCTTGGATGTGCACTGTGTGATCTAAAATTCTCAATATCCAGGCAAAGCTGGGTTTGGCAAGTCTGGAGCGTTTCCTATGAAATAAATCATGGTCCATAGTTGTTTTAATGCTGCTGTGATCTGAGTGCAAGCCTGTAAATATGCTGGGATACCAGAATTTGGAGTGTTAAAGTGTGCAGCTTGCCAGAAGTAATTGTTTTCCTTCTGCAGCCCATTATATATTCAGATGTTGAGGAAATGATTTAATGTTTCTGAACATGTTGTGATTTCATCATTTGGTTCAGCAAGGGAAGTTTGAAAAGTCATGGAAATGAAAATAAACTTTACATATGCTCTTAGGACCTTATTTACCATGCTGAGTTTTTCCAATAGCAGTGCTATACAGTATATGCCAGCCCTGGCCATATTCATGCATCTACATCCAGGCAAAAGAAGCAGTAATAACAGGGGGCTGAAAAAGCTTAACCTACATGTGATTTGCAATAGGACTGCAAAAGACTTGTCTCAGGAGGTAAGAAGAAAAAGGGCTGATGATGAGGATGCTTCTTCATGAGGGGAAAAAGAGATGCAGACACTGATCTCCTGTCTGGTGACCAGTAGGAGGACCAAAGAACAATATGAAGCTATGTTAGGGTAGTTTTAGGTTGGATATCAGGAAAAGCTTCTTTACCCAGAGGGTGGCTGGGCACTGTAACATGCTCTCTAGGGAGGTAGTCACAGCACTAAGCCTGATAGAGTTTGGACAGTGCTCTCAGGCACACGGTGTGACTCTTGGGGATGGTGCTGTGCAGGGCCAGGAGCTGGACTCGATAATCCTTGTAGGTCCCCTCCAATGCAGGGTATTCCCTGACTGTATGAGCAGCACAGCTCAGGAGCCAGGCGCAGTCCCAAGTCTCTGCCAGAGTCACGGGTTTGTGCTCTGCTGCTCATTCCCAGCTCCACTGGTGCATTCTGCTCCATGGGCCAGCATGAAGTAGGCAGAGCACTGAGAAAAAAAGTTCAGGTCTGGAGAATTTCACAGGCAGCACTGTCTTCCCAGAGTGGAGTGGAGGAACATGCAGTTATCTCCTAAGCATGGGAAGTTTACACAAGCAATGCTTGGATACTTGAGCTGACTTTAACCAGCTGACTTTGTGAAACACAACTAAAATGTAAAGGAAAACGGAGCTCACAGGGTGCTATTTCTACAAAAGCTTCATCCTGAAACCCTTTTTCCCTGGATGACACACAGGACCCAGTAGCAACAGAAAAAATACTGACAACTCAGAGAGAATTCTTAAGCAAGAAAAGGAAAACCTGGCACAAGGAGCATTCTTTATATGTTTCCTAACATTTATATATTTTAAAATAAAAAATGATAAGCAGTGGATGCTGTATATTATGAACCATGTGAGTGATGACCACTTTTACACAAACTAAGGAGAACAAAAAATAAGTCTAAAAATATTTAAAAACTAGATCTGCCTCCTGTAAAGTGTAAAGCAGAGACCAATTTAAGACAGCTTTTAAAGAAGTAAACCCAGGTGTGGATATGTAACATTGCCTAGAGAATAATTAAAGTTTAAGCATCACAATTTAGTTAATGAGAAGACAGGTGAAAACTTCAGAACTGCAATGAAATGATAAATTCCATAGCATTGCTGGTTTTCTAATAATGTACTTTGAAATTAACAAATGGATGTAAAACCAGCTATTGAGCACTTTCAGCCACCTTCAGTTGAGGTTGTTGAAGTTCAATTCAACTCGCTTTAAAGGAAGCAAGGGCCACCTAAACATATGCCTTTAAAAAAACAGTACTTGCATATATGCAATGTAGAGATTTCATCCAGCACATTCCACCGTCTGTTTTGGTTTGTGCCTTGCCCACATACTTGATGTACTCTTAAATACAATTATAATATTTACTAAATAGGTCTGACAAATAACTCTTAGATTATAATCTGGTTTGTTTTCTGTAAATATTCACTGAGGAAATCTGGCCAGTGGTGAATGGCTTTGGCTGAGCATCTGAATCACACAGCATTGCTTCCAGTTGGAGGCTGCAGAGACTTGATTGCTCGAACTGCATTTCTGGGACAAATACAGACCTTTCCAAACTTCACTTTATTTCAAACCATAATTTGTTTGTTTTCTGGTTGCATTCCAACAGTGCACCAGACACCCTCTGCTCCCACAGCAGCCCACTGGCTGGGTGGTACCTGGCTTGTGATTCTGCCCATGTTACTGTAAGAGCTGGGTATTTCTGCTGCACAGTGCCTGCCTTCACCAGGTATGGCCAGAGTATGACCTATGGGGGCAGACTGCCTTCCCCCTAACAGAGGCTTTTACCATGCCTGAAGTTCACCAGCTGATATTTGCTCTTTGGCTGTAGAAAAATAAATTGAAGGCAGCCTGTGTGCAACCCACAAAACCCAGGCTAGACCCATGAAGAGAGAGTTCATCTTCTGATGTGGTTGGTAGAAATGCTCCTCATACGTTCAGAGGCAGATTTCCTTTATTCACATAATTTCTTCATATCATGTTTCCATTTTTGGGAATTTGAATTTTTCCAAGCTTCCTGTCAAGAGGAGGACCTGGCCCCCTAAGAGCAAATGGGAGCTTTGCCATTTACATCAGCGGAGTTTAAATGCCACTACAAAGGCTGTGTGCTTCCCACAGGACTGATTTCAAGCCAATACATAGATCCCAGAGGAGATCTCTGAGTCTGTATACCTTGGAGCATGCAATTAAATCAGTGCCCCCCTCCACATGCCTAAAACCAGAGCTCATCTGGATACTATATAGCTGCTGTTGTGACATTGCACTTATTACTATTTTTCTTTCTATCTTTGTCCATATGTGCAGAAAGGTTGATTCTTACTTTCAACAAAAGTGACCTGTTCTCTGTGGCAAGTCCTCCCACACATGTGCGCCTCCTCCCTGTTTTTCTGCCTGCCTCCCGCACACTTCCTTTCTCCAGGCAATTTTAGGAGTGAAATGAAGTGCAAAGGTCAAAGTCTTTACATCGTGTAGCTGTGAAGTCAATAAGGATGTAAAATAGAAACACCCAGATTTGGCCCGAAGGGGATGTGGAGGATACAGCTCCCTATTCCATGTGTGCCCAGATCAGCTGAGCAGCACACTGAACATGGGGGCATTTCCTGAACCTCATTGTTATGATCAGGCAAAAGTGCTACAGCCTAAACTTCTGCAGCTTTTATTCTGCTCCTACTGGCTACTCTGCTTTTCTTCATTAGGTCTGACAGTGTGTTAAACACTTTTCAAAAAAAAAAAAAAATGGTGTTGTGGTCCCCTACTAAAAGAGTCACTTTGCCCAATTTCCTGTTTATGCTGGAGCTGCAGCATCATGTGAGCACAGACAGTTGTAGATAGCTGGCGACTGTTGCTGACCTCACACCACATGTTCCGTTAACAAGGTGAAACAGCAAAATTTGCTCTGTTTGTAAAGAATACTGAGAAAACTGCCAGTTCCAAGTAAAACAGAGAGGGACTCCAGATAGCCTGAGGCAGGGCACAATCTCCAGGCACTTTTTTCTAGTCTTTAACTACTTTGCATATCTGTATTCATATTATGTTTGCAAGGGACAAGAAAGGGGATTAGCCCCTACTCCTTTCCTTGTTGAAGCAAGTTTGGAGTCCTTCCATAAAAGCTATTAGTTTAGCAAATTTGCTCAAAATTTGTCCAAACTTCAGTCCCTTTGGTATATACATTTTCCTGTACTTGTTTCCAAAAGTGACTGAAGACTGCTGTGACTTAGCTAGAATCAGTTATTCAGCAGATGCTTGTATCTGGCATTTTTATTTCAGAGCTATTGTTTCTTAACCTGGGAGCAACCCATTTTTCATGAAGATCTCAAAAATCCATGCAGAGTCTTCCAAAAATCTTTTAAGAATGTGCTTTTGGATTAAAGCCATTCTAAGAAACCAAAATATACCTCTATTCAAGATTATATCTTGTTACTAAAGTTAGTATTAAAGAATTTATTGTGAACAAGTCAGGGGGATCTTAAGAGTTTCCAGACCATTTTTCATTTTTTATGTAAAAGTAGGAATTCCTACCAGGAAACTTAAAGCTTCAACAGAATTCTTTCCATTTACAGAAAACAAACTTAATGGCTAAATCCAGGAAGACCTGTGTCAGTGTATTAAGTTTTTCCTTTCTCTCTGTTTTCAACTTGTTTCTGTAAAAAGCCCAGTCCTGCATCCTGAGAAATCCAAATTTTGTTTTTTAACTGACCAGAGGAGTGGTGCCAAGCCAGACCAGCAGCTCTCTGCCCACCAACCTCTGCCACCTTATGCAGCTAAAAAAGGGTTTCAGATGCAAAAGTGACACTACAGATTGGCTGAAACTAGACACACAGATGGAAGTACATCCCTGTGGGTGTGAGGAAAAGCAGCCTGATTATCAGGAACACGATATAACTTCAGTGGCAGGTGTATCCTGCGACAGGTGAACAAATCACAACTTATGGAGGCTGTAACCATTATGTACTATCATGTGCTTTAGGATTCAAATGTGAAAAAAAGCACTCCATAAATTTAAACTGCATTAAATGCTACATATAAATATGCTGTGAGGGAATATGGAACTAAAACTTGTCTAGTGGGTGAGATTGTAAACATCCTCATGTAAAGAGTCTTGCCTGCAAGTGTTCACTGCCAGGGAGCTTAAATACTTGCAAAATTGTAGCAGTAGTCAGAAGGTGTCCTATGAGGGGCAGCCTACAGGAATTACTGTTTCACAGTGCCTGCACTTGGGAAGGAAAATTGTCCCAGTGGAGAGGAGGGCTCTGGGTGGGAGGAGGCCCTTGAATTGCAACAATCACTGCCGCCCTGTCTTCTGCTGCTGGGAACTCTGCTCTGAGCTATAACCTATTTTACGTCCCCACTAGAAGTGAAAAAGGAAGACAAAATGAAACAGATGGTATGAGGATGCTCATGAGGGTGCTTATGATGTGAGTCAAGTCCAACCCTGGTGCCTCAGCACTTTGGTACCCCCTGCCTGGTGGCACAGGATGCAGTATGCAGGGATACAGGTGGGACAGGGTCCATCTGCCTGCCCAGGCAAGGTCAGCTAGCGAAAATCAGCTTACCTCCACCCAGGGCTTTTGTTCACCCATTTCAGCATCCTCTCTGATGAGAGCTGGTGGTCCACTAGAAGTGCTGGCAGCCCAGACAGAAGGTGGCCATCCTGGGGCCAAGGCTGTTCCCAGACATGTGCAGATACCACACCACAGCTGGCTTTCTTTTCCTTTGCCTGATTTTACATCAGTTCTCCAGATCACTTTGGGCACAGCTTTACAGTGATGCTGAGTCACAAAAATTCCAGTTGTTTCCTGAAAGTGAGTGAGATCATCTTTACCATCTTGTTAGCCCAATGAACCACATCCAAGTGCAGCTAAAGAGTTACTTCATTTTTTTATTAATATGAACTGTGTCTTTTCCTGGCACTTCAGGTGCTGTCAGGTTCATTAGCTGGCCCTGGTCCCTTGGTGCTCCTGACAAACACCCCTCGGCCACAACCTCTCCCTGGGAGGTGCAGCCCTCAGGCCACAGCTGGACTCCTGCCCTGGGGTGGCAGTCAGCACTAATTTCATATTGATCGATCCTTATACTTTCTGTAAATGAGCTCAAAGAAGCCTGCACATATTTGCAGGGCAGCTGTTCACAAGGAAAGCTCCAAGCTTTCAACACCACTGCTGTCAAAATAGGAGGAGGAATAGAGGTGTGATCCCCTGGGCTGGCAGTGGGAAGGGCAGCTTATTGACTTCATGCCTGCTGCAAGCTGTCACTGTTAAAGAAATACATTGAAAATTATTGCCATCCTGCCACTGCTTCTCGAGTATTTTGCTGCTGTGTGTTTCACAGGCAAGGCTTTATCAGCCTTGTCCATAGGCTCAGGACAGTGGTGAGCAGGTGAGGTCTGTCAAGTGTTGGAGTGACAGTGAGGTCCTGCCTGCCCAACAGACCTCAGAACAGGACACTATGAAGCCATCTGACTTATTGCAGCCCCCTGGGTGAGGTGGAACTATAATGGTTTTCTGCTGTGACAGTGTTTGTTGTAGCTGAGATCAGTCAGTGACCTTTTCCCCACAGCAAGATCTTGTGGGATAAGATACTCCATCAGCATCTTCCCCTGCAAGCTCCAGGGACCCATCTGGGCAGCATGACCACAGCACCCACATTTTTCCTCAGTGGGAGAGCCCCTTGACACCCACCTACCAGGAGCCATGGGGAAAGCAAGGAGGGCACAGCACTGCTAGTCCCCTTCAGCCCACGGAGTCCTCTGAGCAATTCCTACATGCATGAGGGGCAAAGGGATGCTGTGCCACTTTGCCAGTGTCCTCAGGGGAAACATCTTATCAAAATGACCGTGAGGAGCACAGTTCATTATTGCTCTTACGCTACAGGGAACATCAATGAAATTATATTGCTTCCTCCAAATATCTGGCTCCTTTTTCCATCTGCAAAATGAAGGTGTTTCATTATTGATTTTACCTTTAGAATTTGTTTTCTTATTTTCTGCAAACATTTTAAGAGCTTAACATTTTTGGGTCTCTATGACTTTTACCCTCCATGCCTGAACAAACCCATTAGAGTAACAAAGAATCTTCCTGTATATTAAATAGCAGTGACTCACTCAGGTGCTGATGTTTGTTTATGTAAAGCACCATAAATATTATGGATTAGGATGTAGAGCAGGCAATGGGAATGTGTGTAGGTTAGCAGGCAACATATGACTGGGGGATTTTTTTCTACTTTTTAAAAATGCGTATAATTTTTTCTTCGCAAACCACAGATTTCTTCATGTAAAGAAACAAAGGACACCTCTCTGCTTCTACAGGATGTTCTCTATGGTGCTTTATTACAAAGCTCTCATTGCACTTAAAGTGCAGGAAATTTTCTGACTGGTGTTTTTAGTCAATTAACATAGCTGTATCACCTTGAAAGGAAGAAGGTATTCCCCCTTGCACTACGCACCCATCACATCTCCTCCAAGGGCTCATGCTGACTTTCTTGAAACAAGGTTCTTTGAGAGTCATTCCGAAACTACTACAGTCAGAACATAGCAGATGGAGATCCATTGGTAGCCTGTCCTGAGCTCATTGTGTGATAGCCCTTTACACAGGATGAGCCAGACCATTTGTGCCAGTCTGTGTAGAAAGTTGTTTTGTACAGAAACATTGATTAGCTCAGAGCTTTTTCCCACCAGAGCTGAGCTCTAGCCTTGAGAAAGCAGAGGTGCAGTGGGCATGAACAGGCAGGGCAAGGGAGGGTGAATTCCTTTCCAGCACAACTGAAAATGCCCCTGAACTTCCAGACACCCAAACAAAGGGAGAAAAATTACTGCAAAAAATACCTTATTCTAATCTCTAGATTAAATATAATTACATGGCTGTGGAGGCAGAGGAAGGGCCTAAGGGAGGAGTATCCCTCTCTGAAATTGAGTATTTATTGATTTTTCTGCCCCAGTCATAAACCATGACCAAGTTTCAGCCTCTCATTGCTGAAGACATTTGTGAAAGCTGAGTGGAAAATAAGGGAGACAAAATCCAAGAGAAGCATTAAATCAGAAAGTGATGGGCAGTGAGCTCATCTGCTTCCAGAGTGCTCCACGGGGACAAACTGGAAGGAACAAGCAGGCAGCCTCATCAGGGAGAGATTAATTATGCAGGGCTGATAGTTGTTGCAGACCAACAGCCACAACTGAAACAGCAAAACCATAACTCCAACTAGGGGGCAAGTCGAGTGGTTTAAGAGGTCTTTTTCATCAGATTTCTGTGAGTGAGTAAATCAAGTGTTATAACTGAGCACTGCAGGCTGCCAAGGTGTGACCCGTTCTGCAAGAGTCTTGCAGTCTGAGGAGCATGTGCTGCATGCTACTGGCCTTTTGCTCTGGAAAGAGTGGCACAAAGAGCTCCCAACGATGTCCTCTTTGAACATGAGGATGTTTGCTGGGAGCTGGTTCTGACTCCTTGCCAGTGCACAGGTTCCTCTTGCAGGGACCACGCTCTGCAGCCCAAACACCTTCCACTCTTGCAGGCAGGGAACATCTGTTAACATACATGGTCTTCATGGGCTTAGATTCAGCTGCTTAGAAACCTGACTGCATATGAATTTTAACTTCCTCTTTTGGGCTTTTAATAGGAAATGCTATAAAGCTCCACTTAACTTCTTTTTTCCACGGGAATATGTTTAAAAACTATTATTTAAAACAAACAAGCTGTGAAAACTTGTCTCAAGTGCTGGGACTTCCATGGGACTATCATCCTGCAGTTCTACTAGTTGTCTTGCCCCAAGGGTGGTGACTTAAGTTGCAGGCCCACAGTGAGTAGCAGGAGGAGCACTGTGCACTGAAGCTCTCAGCCCTCATTCAGCTGTGAGAGAGAAGTCATGCCACACCCTTGTCTGGTGGGATCGGCTTTCCCCTCTCCGAAGGATTTTGTGGGATGAGAGCAATCCCAAATAGACAAGCCTTTTGCAGTCATCCCTATCAGTGAGCTCTCAAACTCTTTGTGTGCCAGAGCCCCTGCAGCAGTCCTGGGGACCAGCACATGTCCTGTGCCAGAAGCACAACTGCAAGGCCACCAGGCAGGCAAAGAACCAGCACACAGCCACCCTTCTTTCTGCTCCTCCCTGCCATCCTCTTTGCCTCATTCTGTAAAATGAAGATTATCCTCCTGGAGTAATAAGCATTAATACAGCTGGTCAAGAATTTCAGGTTTGTTGGTTGTTCTGTGTTTTGTTGTTGAAACCAGAAGAAAATCAAAACCCACAGGACAAATTACATTTCAGGCCAATTTCCCTCACTGAGCTTTGTATGTCCTCTAATAAATTATTTAGATCTCAAATACTGGATATATACAAACAAATGAGAACATGGTCCTTAGGCAGAAGGTAAGTGATGAAGGTCCTTAGCTTAACCTTTTCAGCTTTCGTTCTGCCTGGTTCACTAGCCATTTTTCAGCTCAGAATAGGTTTGTTCGTGGCTTGTTTTGTCTGACAGTGCTGAGGTAGATCAAATGCTCACCTGTAAGAGCAGCTGTCTAAACCTCACACCACTCATTCAGCAGAAGCAGAGACATCAGATTGTGGAAGCACCAATCTCTTTCCTTCAAAAACCCTACTGAAATGGAAACAAAGCTGGTCTTCTTTCTTTCAGATGTGACTCTGGAATTCCCAGTCAAAAAATTCAGGAGCAAGATGAAAAAACTGATAGCTTCTGTTACACAAAGGGATGTGCTGGCAGCCAGCCAATGCTACTGCAAATTCTTTCTTTCTTTTGGCATCGAACTGTTTCACTTATGAAGGGCAGATGAAAATTGTTCCAGACTGCTGTTGGCTCTTGTCTGATGGCAGTTGTGTTTCTCTGATACAGCTTTCTCTCTAGCACCCACAAAGCTTTGGAGGACTGTAAACTTCTAATCATTCTATCACTCTTTCATCAAGAAAATAATAATTTCAGGAGGCCCCAAAATAAATGTAATAGTTTGGATGTAATAGTCTGAATGCATAGAACCTTTTCATAGTGTGATTGAGGAGCCTAAGCTGAATGCCAGGAATCAGTATCTATTGGAAGTATATACTTAATCTCAGCCATGGGAGCACAATCTTTCACCCTTAAATTGATCCACATTCTCCTGTAAATTTGGCAGCATGTGCAGCTCTAGACTAAATATTGTCAGATATTATTGGCTCTGACCAGCTGACATAAATCCCTCCTTACCACAGCCCAGCCACTCTGGCTCTGCTGCCCTCTTGGGTGTCCCTCCTCGCCTCAAGCCACTGCAGGGGCTCACAGGGGCTCTCCTGGCCTGGTACCAACACCTTCAGCAGACACGGGGACAGTCTTATAACAGAGAAAGGTGGAGACAGCCTTGTAACTGGTGAATGGTAAAAAGGAAACTACCGAGGATGTAAAACCCACCATGCTCTGCTGTGTGGCTGGGGTGGGCACTGGAGAGAGGCACAAGTGCCTGCCCTGTGGAAGGGAACTTTGAGGGGCCAAGCACCCTCTGCTCCAGGGTGTATGAGCTGCTGAGGCCGAGAGATAAAAGCTGCTTCTGATGACTTGTCTGGCCAGGGCTTGTCACTGCTGGACTCCCAGTGACCCCAGTGTGCCGCATCCCCTCACCCTGGGAAAAAAAGGGGTAGAGCAGATTGCAGGCAAATGCCAGGAAAATGAGGAAAGGATATTTGGCTCAGCGATAAGAACATCCTGCTGAAAGGTGTACCAGAACCAAAATCCTTGCTTTGCCTATGCCACAGAACAGGGCAAGTCCTGTGTATTTGCAATAGCAAACCTGCTCCTGTCCACTTGCAATCCACAGGCATGTAGCAGGTGGCTCAAAAACCCTGTGCACTGTCACACAGCATTGTAGGATAAGCAAAACGGTTTTGGAGCCAACATTTTGTGGGTAAAGGCACATATCGGGGAAAGTTTCAGAATGGAAATTAGTCTGGGGAGACAATGATTGGACTGGATATGTCAAATGTGAGAGGATGTGCATAAAATGGTCCTTAACCCCACCCACGCAGGTGTCATGTTAGCAGCTGATGCCACTTCTTCATTAAAAGATGGAGGACAGAAAAGAAGCCCAGAGAGCTGAGATGCATGCAGATGCAGTTTGATGGTACAATGAAGCTGATGTTAAGAGCAAGCACCCAGGGAGGAGGTGGTCCCATCTCCTCCCATCATTCTATGTCCTCCCTGGTGCTGGCCTGCCTGTGTCCAGCCAAGGCTGGGTGCTGGCAGCACTCCCCATTTGCCAGTGTTGGATGAGGTGCTGTCTGCTGGTTTTGCTCCCTCAGACAACTCTTTGTTGTCAGGCATAGAACATCCCTGGCACAAGGCAGCAGGTGAGCTCGCCAGGTGGTTCCAGCAGATTCCCTGTCATCCCATGCCACTGCTACTCTGCCATGGCATCTGATTTCAAGAGGGCTTGAGTGCTTAAATGTCTGTGAAGATCTGAGTGTGCTAAAGTTGATCTACCTGCACTGCTAGCACAGGCTGCTGTCCCTTGGTGCCTCTCCTTCACCTGTACTCCAGGCTCAACAGTGGGTTAGCAGCACAGGCAGGTATTTGCCTTGGTACCTGCAGCTCCACGAAGTTGAGAGTACATTAATGTTTGGGGCACTCCCTGGTGGCAGCCAAGGGCTGTTGACTTGTTTGAGCTTGTGATATCACCAAAGGGCAGCTCCTCTGTCTCACTCGACCCATGCCCCCACCACTTCCTGTAGCCCCTGTGTAACCCCCACAAAAAAAAAATCTACTTGTTTTTCATCTGGCCAGGGGCTGGCTGTCTGCATGGGCCCCACCACGAGCCTGGGGAAGGTGCTGAGGGCCACCTTGCAGGAGATGGAGTGGGGGGCCCACCCTTCCCAAGGGCAGTGCAGATTTGGGCAGCTATCTAGCACTGCTTCCCCTCAGCCCTGTTCTCACAGCTGCTCAGCTATGACAGCCAGTGTTTTCTCTCAAAGACTCAGCCCTACTCTCCTCTCCCTTCATGAGCCACTCTGTCTGGACACCTCTCCATCTCCAGCCTTGCAGCACCAGCCCAATGATAAACCTCACCAAATCGTGTATCCACAGGGAAACAGGTTAGCAGGCAGCTTCTCAGAAAGAGACCCAAATCAACAGAGCCACAGCCCCTCATACACACCACACCCAGCCTTTGCCTCCTAATGGAAGCACCAGGGGCTTTTCCACAAAACACAACAGTTTTCTCTTTTTTCTCTCACCAATTGCCTGGGTTGTGCTAAACACAACATACATACTTCTTTAGAATAATAAAAAACAAAATTCTTGTAAATTAAATCAGGTACTGAACCATCCTGCCTTGGTGTGTTGTAGTAACCACCAGCAGGTAGCCCTGACCTTCCGCTTTCCCCAGCTACCAGCTAGGATGCTAGGCAGACACATGCTCCCCGTTTCCCCCATCCCCTCCCTCCTCAGCTTGCTCAGATGCAGGTGATTTCTATCTAATTTCCATCAGCAAGAGCCAGGTGTATTTAAGCTGCAGGGCTGGCAGCTTTGGGAGGGAAAATAGGGGGTGGTTTGGTGATAAAGCTGATGGGTTAGGATTTTTACTTTACTGCCTTAGCAGCCTGCTTCTCTGGGATGTAAAGGAGAAGCTCTTGTTTCCCTTACACCTTCTGAAGCATTTATCTTTGGTAGTTTAGGGCTGAGAGTGTGTTAGGAGGTGGGACCTGTCTTGGTTTTGGAAGACAGGTGTCTGCTAGGGAGGGCAGGAGCCTCCCTTGGAATGAAAATGTAGACCCCCTCCCTCTGAATTATAATAATTCTGAAATCAAGGGACTTTCAGGCAGAGATTTGGGGATAGGAATAACAGTTCTTTACTAGTATTTATAACAAGGCAAACAAACAACAATTACTACAGCATTAACAACAAAACAGAACCAGGGACCCCGTGACAGCTTTCTCGGCTGAGATGGGAAGGGATGGAGGAGAGGCTTTGCTTCACAAACCCCTCGGGCAGTCAGTGCCGGTGCTCCTGCAGGGCTCTGAGGAACACTCAGCTGGAACAGCAGGGATGAGCTGAGATCCTGGGCCGGTGGCTGAGGTGGAACAGCAGGGATGAGCTGAGATCCTGGGCCGGTGGCTGAGGTGGATCAGCAGCTCCGTGGCGGTGCCTGGCACTGCCACACGTCCCGGCAGGACAGGGGGTGCGAGGCCACCAACAAAGAGGGGAGAAGGAGAAGCAGCAGCAGCTCCGTCTGGGTGATGGCGAGATTCCCTTCTCCCCACTGCAACAGCTCTGGCCCCAAAGTGTCCTTCTCTGAAGCTGAAGAAGCTCACCAAACTGTCCCCACCCTCCCCTTTTCTTGCCCCTTTCCCTCCCTGGGCCCGGCTCTTTGTTTTCTCTCAAGTACCCACCAAGTACCAGCAGTTAGGTTTTCCCCGCAACTAATGGATAAAAATTCCAGAGGTTACTAAAAGAAGGACACCTAACCCCCAACAGGACCTTTCTGTCCTGATCCATCTGTGGGGGGTGCACTGAGCCTGTGCAAGACTTGCATTACATGTGACAGATTTGGGCTCTTTTTGGTACTGTACATGAGGTACCTGCTGGCCCATGTTCCAGTGTTGTATCTGGCTATTCTAGAAAGTTCCTTCTCTATTTCTGTTTCCTGTGTATGTTTTTCCCTTTCCCTGGCTTCCACAAAATTATGCTTGTCTAAGATGTGTCAGTAATCTCTTATCTCCACCTACTTCCAACAGAGAACAAATCACTTCCAAACATTAATAGGTCAGTGGGGGCAAGACTTAATTTTCTTTGTGCAATACACTTTGCACCTCATCTCTGCTTCCTGTTTATTCCTGATGTGATGCCCCAGTCTGTAAGCTGTACACAGACTTGCTCAGCCTTGCAAGAGCTTTTTCCATGATATTTCGTTCTCTGTATCTGGAGAATCATTTGCTTTCAAAATAGACTGAGGTACCACCAGGCTGAACTGACTTACTTCTTAGATAAATTTTTGGGTGAATATTGACAAATTGTGAAAAGCTGGCTGCACTTCAAAAAAACCAAAAAAATATTTGGAGTACAGAAACAAAATGCTTTTTCCTGACATAATGATTGTTGATATTATTTTGTTGGTCATTTTTACTATCACCATGCTTATGGGAACTCAGCATCAGCAAAATCTGTAGTGCCTAGATTATTTTAAACTGTGCCAGTTAGGACTCTAGCATATTACTGAAAGCAGCCTGAACTCAGTAATTTTGTCTCAAAATGGAATGCTTGCCTGACTTTAAACTGACAGATATACTCTTTGCAAAATAAGTGTTATTTTTAACTCAAAACATGAGCTAATGCCCAGATTTACATCATTGTGACAAAGTCCTTTTGCATAGAGTTCTTTTTCATGTAGGGAGGTTGTGGTAGTGGCTGTTCAGATGTTTCTTTCAATGAACTTTTAACTCAAATGAAGACAGGTAAAGCAGACAGTGTCTGTGCAGTTGTTGGAGGTCCCTGGGTAGTGTGTGAGCCCCTGCACTGTGGGAATCCCAAACACAGAAAGTTCTCAAAATCTTGTAAATGCAAGCTTAGACATAGACATGAACACAGGATTTGATTTAAGACCTTGGAAAAGGCTTCTGGATTTAAAATCATAAGTAAGAATGTGAGTTTAAATAGAAATATATTAAGTTAGGTTACAGTTAAGTTCTATTAAGTAAGTTTAAGATACATTAGTAGTTAAAAAGATAAGTTTTAAAGTGTAGCAAATGCTTTTGTGTGTCATTATATGACTGGTTAAGAATGTCTGCACTGTGACAGAGACATATAAAACAAAATAGTTATTGGTGTGAAAGTAAAAACCTTTTGTGGCATTAGTTTACTGGCTAATTAACCTTTAAAAGACCTTGTGACCTGTAGTCTTGTGACCATTGACCATGAACATCCGGTGAATAAGGTGAGACGTACTCTTCCACGAGACTGTAGAAGAATAAATTATGCTTTAAAACATCTTTAAGTGGTCCCATCTCTCTCGCAAAATCCCAATACTGCACCTTTCCCAGGTTTCCATCAGAGCTGAGGCAGCTGCAGCCTTAGCTTTGGCTGCTCCCTGGCCTGGCTGGTTTGGGCATGAGATATCCAACAGTTTTTATGGAGTCTGGCAAGGGCAAAAGTCCTAATGTTTTATTTTGGATTTTTTCTGTGGGACAGTGTGGTGGTGTAGCCTGTGTGTTGGCTAAAATTGCTAGTGCACCTACTAGAATTATTTACTCATTTCCTGCTGTGAGATGTGAATTAGGAGGAAGGCAAAGCAGGCTCAAAACTTAAAAGGTACAAAGAAAACTTTATTAACAGAACTAAAAGAATAAGAATCAGAATAAAACCTTCATAAAATTTCTCCTCCTCTTCCCACAACCTCTTTTCTTTCCCAACTGACAACATCGAGACAAAACCTGGGATTTTCAATCAGCTACCACCTCTACAATAGTCTTTCATCTGTTCTTGTAGGGAGAGGAGTTTCTCTTGCCATGCCATGGAGACTTCTCCACAAGAAACAGTTCTCCTGTGGCTTAATGTCACAGTGAATCAGCCACCTGAGAAAGGAAAATCTGTTTGCAGTGTCAAAGTCCCTCCCATGCCTTGCAGCTTTCCCAAAGCTGCTTCCATGGGCCATGTCAACTTATGGGGTACTATTTTAAGGATGAGCTGCTCTGGCATAAAAAACCCAGAAGTTCTCTTCTTTTATCTCTGGGACAGAGGCTTTTCTTCTTCTATCCCTGGAGGAAAGTTTCTCATCTCTCTCTGGTCAAGTTTCTCATTAGATTACAGCTTTTCAGCATCCACATGCTCCAGCATGAGTGTTCTTTTCTCATGGGCTACAGGTGACTGCTGCATCCCCCCATGCACTTCATGAATTACAGGGGGGAAAAAAGTCTGATATATCAAACATGTATCTTCACCATAGCCTTACAAAGAGAATTTCAGCTCAAGAGCAAGGCTTCTCCTCAAAACCTTCCCAACTAGAATTTGACTCCTTCTTTACTGACCGCAGTGTCCCATATTGTTTTTCCTTATGTGTCTTCACCTTTCCTTTTCCTGATTCGAGAGAGAATTCGTAGGTGCATTTGTGCTCAAGCTTTATCAACTGAAACAGTTTTTATAGAGTTTTGCAGCACTGAAAAGCTGATCTCATCCAGGCTGTGCATTGGGGAGATCGCTCTCCATGCCTCACTGCTGCTCACGGGGTCTCTGCCGACACCGTCGTGCCAGCTCGCTCAGCGCTTTTCTTCATGCCGAGCTCCGGAAACAAGAAAAGCTGCTGCTGCCATTTTTGTCCTTCTGTGCGCACCATGGATGCCTAAAAGCGGCCAAACAAACGAAGTTCATTGCGAGCCACGCTGAGGCAGCAATGGCTGCGCAGCGTTGGTCACGCTGATTTTTCAGCCCCGCAGTCCCGGCCCCGTGGCCACTCCTGGACTGGGCTGGTGGCAGCCACTGCCAGCCCCCGGCCGCTCCTGGCCTCGGGGCCGCTCCCAGCGCCGATGCAGCCCCCGGCTGGCACGGCCCGGCAGTGCTGCAGGAAAAAGGACCGGCGGGCTCTGCCGAGAAGGGGCCCGGCCCCGCAGCGAAGGGGCCCCGGCCGCCCGTCAGGACGGGGCCCGGTGCACTCCCCGCTGAGGGGCTCGGCAGCCCGCCCACAGCCCCTCAGGGAGCAGAAAATCTCGGCCGGGCCCGTGGGGCCGGCCCAGCCCGGCCGTGCAGGGCCGGCCCGACCGGCACCCGGTTACCTCTTCCGAAGGCAAGAGAGATTTCCCGGGCTTGCCTGTCTTTAAAATGTGAATCTCACAGAGGTGGACCCAGCTTTTAAATGGTTCAGTAGGTTGTCAATTTTCAGAGCTGGACAGCTATTGGTTTTTGCTAGGCACAGAGGAAGATCTTAGCTGCTTCTCTCTGAGAAATCATTCCCGTGTGTGGCTTTTTCCCTCCCCACCAAATGTCAATTTATGCAAAACCGGCACAGAGAGAAATCAGGATTGATTTTTTCTGGCCCTCAGAGTAGGTGTTGGTGACAGCTATAATCAACACAGAGGTGCTTATACTGTTGATGAACAAAAACAGCTGTTAAAAAAAATAAAAAATATGGAAAGTATATTGTGCCTAGAAACAGGCATGTAGCTTTATAGACTGATGCTGCATCTGATGCCACCAGGACTTACATGAAGCCTGTATGTGACCCATACCTTCAGTCACAAGGGTCAGAAAACATCAGTGCTTGCCAGGTTTGCTTTAGGTTGACAGTGCCTGTGTAAATATTAATTTAATAATTAATTTAATAATTGTTCTTTTGTAAGATGCTGAAGCTTTCTGTTTAATTTTTAGTATTACAACTCCCTTAGGGTTTGTTCTAAGGTTTCAGAAGTAATTGGCAGCTCATTAATAGCTTTGCAATAGCACTGGAAACCATAGGAGGGAAGCTGCACAGGGTATCTGGAGCCCTGGGCTTTGCTGGACAAAAAGGCACTTGTTTCCAGGCATGTGCAGTTCTCGGTATTTCAGTTGACAAAGAAAAATATGTTCTCTCTTCTATGGATGAGGTGGTAATGTATTGCATAATTTTGATTGCATCATGTTGTCAGGGAGAGGGAAAAGGAAAATGTTCATCTTGGCCTCCCAAGGACAACCCTCTGCCTGTTTTCCAATCTCCAATGTGAGCTGATAGGAAGTGCATCAAATAAAAATCACAATTTGGCCAGCTTATCAGAACAACTATAAAACCTGAAAGAAAATAAGCATGGAGCACAAGTCCTGTGAGGAGCAGCTAAAGGAACTCAGGTTGTTTAGCCTGGAGAAGAGAGGCCTGAGGGAGGACCTTATTACTCTAGAGATACCTGAAAGAACATTGTGGCCAGGTGGGGGTCAGGCTCTTCTCCCAGGTAATGAGAAACAGGACAAGAGGAAATGGCTTCAGGTTGTTTCAGGGGAGGTTTCGTTTGGACATTAGGAAAAATTTCTTCACTGAAAGGGTGGTTAAGCATTGGAACAGGCTGCCCAGAGAATTGGTGGAGTCACCATCCCTGGAATTCTTGAAAAAACGTACAGATGAGGTGTTTAGGGACATGGTTTAGTGATGGGTTGGCAGTGCTGGGTTGATGACTGGATTCAATGAGCTGAGGGGTCTTTTCAAATCCTGATGATTCTGTGTGTGGGCTGGTTGCTGTGATAGGTGTTTGGCACTAAAGTCCCTGTTTGTGCCCCTTGCAGGCCTGGCGGAAGCGCTGGTTCGTGCTGCGCAGGGGCCGTATGAGTGGGAACCCCGATGTGCTGGAATACTACAGGAACAACCACTCCAAAAAGCCCATCCGCATCATAGACCTCAATGAATGCGAAGTGCTGAAGCACTCAGGGCCCAAATTCATCAAGAAGGAATTTCAGAACAACTTTGTCTTCATTGTGAGAACCACCTACCGCACCTTCTACCTGGTAGCCAAGACTGAGGAGGAGATGCAGATCTGGGTGCACAATATCAGCCAAATCTGTAACTTTGGACATCTAGAAGATGGCACAGGTAGGATCATGCTCATCTTGGAGGCTGGAAGAATGCCCAAGGATGGCAGGAGGCATGGACCTTGCTGTCAGGCTGGGCTGGGCAGGTGGAAGAGGACTGTGGCTCCTATAGCTCCATACAGCACTGAGATACTGCTAAACCTTGATCTGAAAGTTCTCAGTTCACTGCTGCTGGGTGGAAATACTCACTGACTGCTTGGTCTCACTTTGATGAAGCAGTTCCTGCTAGAGCAAACGGCAGGTCCTTAATAAGAAAAGGTGCTGTTTATGTGAAAAGTTGACTGCTATCTTCTGGGGCCATTTATTTCATTATCATTCTGTGTTTATTTAGTTTGGCTTAATGTAAGACACCTGTTCCAGGAAAGCATCCTGCATAACTCCCATTTTCTCAGGTTTTGCTGGATGTGTAATGTGCACAGACATGGGTGTATATGCATGTACATAAATCAATGACAGAGATACTAAGCTGCCTTAGCCTATTAATAAAAGAAAATAAAGAAAAGGTAGCAAATAGGAGTGTTAGAAGTGTGTGTATAGACTTAAGAGATGGTCCTGCCAGTGAAGCATAAAGGCAGCTCTTTTGCCAGGCCCTGCACCTGTATATATATTGAGCGGAGTGAATTTCTTGAAAAGCTGCCAAGAATTAACCACTCCAAGATGGATGTAGCCAGTAATTAAAGTGGGGACCTGTACCATCATTAGCTTACCTTTTAAATGAGACAACTGGGCTCAAATAACGGTAATCTGTCTTTCCCTTGACAATTCTAAGGGGCAGATTCAGCAGCAATTGGAGAGCTTCAGAGGAAGTGAGACAGAATTAAGCCTTTCAATGTGATAAAAGGCAGTGCAAAAGTAGAAAAGGGGGACACGAACCCTAGGGCAGTAATGTGTTTGGGGGCACCATAGTGTGGCCAGGCAGTTTATCCTTCCGTGGTCTTTGTGCTGCTCCACTCAGAGCGCTGCTGGTGTCTGAAAGTGCTACATGGCCACACCATTAACAAGCAACTTGATAGGAAGCAAAAAGCTATGAGGAAGGTTTTATTTTAATCTATCATGGCTCCTGGCATTGCTTAGCTGCCTTTTGAGTAGTGTCTTCTGAGGGAAATGGGAGTGGCAAGAACACTGCAGTGGTCCTGTTACAAGTGTGATGTCTATTCTTTTCCCATTCACTTCAGAAACCATCATGAAGACTTGCTGACAGATTATGTGTCAGTACAAGCTGCCTGTGAATACAAATTTCAAAGTAGGGCTGGTAGGGATTGGAGTCTACTGCCCTTTGGAGCTTGGATGGAATTAGGGATATTCAGTAACCACCTTCCTACTGTTCTGCTCTTGCTGAATCTGAATTGTTTTTGGATTATTATTTCTGGTGCAGGATTAATTTAGGTATAGTTTTACCAATTACTCTGAAATTAAGAAAATCCTTTCTATGCAAAAGAGAAAAATAATTTTTGTCTCTCAAATGTGTAGGCAGCCTTCTCCTGGGTCTCTGTAAGGATGTTCATGGGGGATGTGATCTGTGGCAGAGGAGCTAAGACAGTGGCTGTCCCAGATAGATGTATTTATACTGGGAAATGCCTGCACTGTTTTGCTGGTGCAGTGCACTATTGCTTGGAAGACTTGCATGTAGACAATACTTGGAGAATTACATGTTGGTATTTCTCTCCCAGAAAAGATTGTCAGTATGGGCACTGATAGATGGGAAATGACAGTTCTTGCAGCAGCAGTTGGGAAAGCTGGCATTCTGCTTTCCAAGGCAGATATTACCCCCCAAGAAGTTCAGTAGTGCCAAGCATTTGCATTGGTTCAGTACAAAGTCGGAACCTGAACTTGCAGTCCTCATCAAGGATGGTGTGAGCTAAGCCTCCAGACATGCACTTAACTGTGTCTCTAATGACAAATAGCTCCTAAGAGCTTCTATTTATCCTGCAGCTCCTGCCAGTGAGCTCAGGTCTGGGGTGTATCCAGGTCAGACTGCCAAACACATCCAGATCCTCTGATTTAAATCTGCATGGTTCCACAAGTTGCACATCACATTATAAACAGTTGCTTATTGCTTCAGCTTTTCAGGAGCTCCTAAATTCTCCAAGAGCCTGTAGTTTTAAACAAATTACCCTTAAAAATTAACATTAGAAGATAAAAGCCCTATTAAATGCCACATGCTTTTTTTAACATGTTTTAAAACTAACTAACTACTGTTTTAAAAAAAAATGCTAGTCCCTGCTATGAGTCACATAACTCTTAATTTGTGCATCACTGAAAATCTGCTGTGACTGAGGCCAAAACACAATCTGCTGCTTTCTCTGCTTAGTGCCCAAAGTGTAGCCAGTTTTATGCAGTGACTCAGCTTTAAGCGCTGTCCTGTTGTTCCCAGTTAGTCCCTTCCAGCAGCAAAGAAGCTGGATGGACAGTCAGACCAGAGGTGTTGGCAGACAGATATGGAGCAAAGTTACGAAGGCCGTGGCTCCTGTGAGCACGGTTGTGTAGTCAACAAGAGGGGACAGCTGAGAGGCAGAGATGACATGGCAGCTCCAGGCAGATGTCAGGAAGGACCTGGGAGGGCAGCTGTCAGGAAGGACTTGCCAGCAGCACTCACACACTGCTGCCACAAGAAAGTGCCTCTGGCTGTGCTGGAAATGACAGAGGAGATGGCTGGGGAGTCAGCTGGAAGAGAGAGGAAGAGACCTTGCTCCTGGTTTTCCTACCCTATCTGGCCAAAATCCTGCTTCCATCTTTGGTGAAATCTCCCAATAGAGCCATCATTCCCCAGGCCCATGGGACCCATGGCCATGAAGGGGATTGAGAGGGTGCTTGGCCCAAGTGTCCGGGGCAGGGGAGAGGATGAAATGAAGTTGGATGTTGGACAACAGGGGCACAGTTTATCCCATGTTCAAGCTGAAGCTGTGACTAACTGACACAATCCAGTGTAACAGCTTTTCACTGGACAAGCTAGTGGAAGGTTGTTTAACCAGCTTCATTAGGAAGCCTTACTGTTATTTCTACCTCCTTGGTATGTCAGTGCAGCCTTGGGGGTGGTTGATGTGAGAAGAACACCCCTATTCCACCATGTCCCACCATGCACTGCTGTTGCACCATAACAATTCTTGGGGAGGGGGCTGGGGTCTGTATCAGAAGGGGAAAAGGCACCCTCTGTTTTTCCAAGCAGTGGCCCTTCATTGATTAGAGAAGTCACTGTGGAAGATGCTTTTCAGCCTCTGTGGTGACTTTCTCCACAATTGCAGGGCAGAAATGTTTTGTGTCAGTACCCACTAAAGCTATTATTTTGGCAACTGAAGCCTCCTGTTGTCTCTCTGGCAAAGGGGATGGCAGGCACCAAACCTATTCTCTACTGTCTCACTGTTGAAAGTAGTCATGCATAATTTATTCCGCACAGCTGCTGTTGTGGTAGTTTTAATGCACACGATTTGGTTACCCCTGGCAGGGACAGGAACAGACTGTAAGGAGCTGGCTGCAGGACCCTCAGCCCCTGAAGGTCAGAAAAGGGCAGGTCTGTGCTGTCCCCATCCCTTCCTCCTGCTCACAACCATTGCCATGTGGTCTGCAGCTCACAGCCTTTCCGGATGGAATAATCCATGGCTAAACCCTGTAACAGATGGAGTTCAGGCCTATTCGTTCTCTGTATTAGTAACCCAGAATGCCATTAATTTATTTCTTATGCACTGTGGCAGTTGTAGTTGTTGGTTTGTTGGGGTTTTTTTAATGTAGTCAGATGGTGAAGTGAACATGCTTTACTGAGATCCCTAGGGAGTTAGCCCAGTGTATATTTGATCATTGTCAGCTTGCAAGACAGTTCTGAGAGTTCAAGATTTAAAAGCAGAGTTACTGTCTGAGCCAGCATGCTGACCAAAAGTTATTTTTCAGATGGGAAGGCTGCAGCCCTTAACTTTGTTTTGCAAATGTGAAACCCTATAAAAGCCATTCCTTTGAGAGATGATCACTAATGAAACCATGCTGCTATAAGCACCTGCTCAAAATTAAAGCAAATCCATTGCCTACACTTAAATTTAAGCATGTTCATACATTTTCTGCTGACCTAAGGCCCACTGCTGCCCAGACTTCTGAAGCTAATTGGAGGAAGCAGAGGGAGTCAGTATTGGTAGATGGGAAGGAAAGAGGCAGCTCCCTCCCAAGTTGAAAGGGATGAGATGTAGGATAGTGCAGGGAGGGAAGATCAGCTGTTTTATTCTTCTGCTATCAGAAGGATGAGGGGTGAAGCCTGCTATGGCTGGCTTAGGACCCTAGATCAATAGGATCATAGACTATCCTCAGCTGGAAGAGACCTGCAAGGATCATCAAGCCAAACTTCTGGCCCTGTACAGGATGACCCCAAGAATTGCACCATGTGCCTGAGAGGGTTTAGTTTGTGTTTAGTGATGTTGCTGTCTAACCACAAGTCTTGGTGGCCCTCTCCATACCTCCTGGTCTGCTTGTACGCATACCCAGCACCTCCCAGGATTGAGAAGTGACTACAGCAACCTGGTACAGTGCCAAAGCTTGTGGCTCTGTTGAGGTTGGGACTAGATTGGACCTGCTGGAGGGTCTCAGGACCATATCACACAGTGCAGGATCTGGGCCACAGGATGCATCAGGGGCATCATCAGGGGCTGGTATGCAGCATTTCCATCAAGTTCTGGATATCAGCATTAGAGAAATCTATCATCTTGCTGCACTTGGAAGGCATGTTAATTCTCAGTGTGGTTTTATCAGCAGTCACTGGTTTCTTGTGTTTGTTTTTGCTGAGGGGTTTTTCATTTTGGAAAAGGGTTTTGCAGCTTTGACTCAGGCAGTGTCTGAGCCAGAGAGATGGGTATCCCCTGCCTAGCCCTGCAGGTGTCAGGGACCCAGTGGGCACTGCCCCATCCCCACACAGCTCTGGTGAAGGAACTGCCATGCAGCAATCTGAAACTTCATTAGAAAAATCTTATTCCCTAACTGAGGACTTGTGCTCTTGGTGCCGCTGTTTGAGCTTGCTGCCAGGAGCAGATGCTTTTGGGGAGCTGCTCTGCAAAAACACCCTTCCCACTCCACAGCTGACATTGTGGGAGGTCTGGCTTGCACTTGATTTTTTCTTTGATTTTTTTTTTTTTTTAAATTTAAATGTCCCCAAAGCTTTGTTTAGCTTGAGTCTGTGTGGCTCAGTCATCACTTCTTCTTCCCTTCTGCCCAGCTCTCTATCAGGGACAGAGGTTGGGAGAGGAACAGAGAACCAGACTTCTCTGCTGCCAGGCAGTGCTCAGGCCAGATGGATCTGACTGTCTCAGGCAAATGTTGCCACTGAAGGATGGCCTTGGGGGTGTGAGCAGGCAGCCAGCTCTGGGCCAGCCCCACTGCCTGCAGCCCTGACCCCTTCCTGTCCCACTGCCATCCCACTCTGTGCTGGGGACATTGGAGTGTTATGCCCAGAGAAAGTGTCACTGGGCTCAAGCTCCCTGTGCCTTGTGACCTCCAGAAAAGTAGTGTCACTTTTCTCAGCAGAGCCAAGAAGCCTCCAGCTGGGCAAACAGCCGCAGCACTGCTCTTGTGGCTTGGTGTCTAGCTGAGAGAGGCATAAAAAGCTTGCAGACAAATTCAGAGCTTGTCTGGCTACTCCACAAGCTAGAAAGCTCAGTTTTGTCTACTGAGATTTAGAAAGTGGCAAGAAATAATCTCTTTCCTTGTCACCATTAATTTGAAGTGTTGGAGATGAATAATTAATTATTTGCATAAGATACTAAAAAAATACTTGATAAAACAGGTTGCTGTGCCTCAGCTCTTTGTTCAGCTGAGTCTGTTCTTCATTGCTGGCTGCAGGAGGGATGCCTCAGCCCTGTAGGAGAGGGGCACCCCAGAGCAAGGGGTCTGCACTTCCTGCAGCCTGGAGAACTTAGCCTGGGCAGGGGGAGCAAAATCAGGCTCCACTCTACCCAGAACCAGTGTTTGCCTTGACTCACTGCTGCTCTGGCATAAAACATCCCTGGTGCAAAAGCAAGGTGGTGACATCCAGGACAGTCAGAGGGCCAGGGCGAGTCAGAGCCATCCCTCATCCAGGCCATCCATTGCCATTGCAGGTTCTGTGGAGAGCCTATCTCACACGACCTCGTCCCCACAGCCCTCACCGGCCGCCTCCACCCACGCCTCCCGCATCGCCGACCCCTCCTTCTCAGTTGACCGCACTGCTGCTGATGCTGCTGCTGAGGAGACCCCCAGTGAGTCCGAGTCAGTCTTCCTCCCTGACTACCTCTTCCTGTCCAACTGTGAGTCGGGCAAGCTCAGCCACAACAGGTGAGTCTGGGGTCTGCCAGATATGTCAGGCTGGAGCCCCCCTCTGCCTGTCTAGGCATGAAACTGGGGCACAGAGCCCCAGGGAGTCCTGCCACGCAGGGCTGGCTCCCAAACACAACAGGGGACCACCAGCTTAATCCAATTTACAGGGTGCTTTTCATAGCACAGATTAGTGCTTGGCCATCATATGTTGGTCCTGTCCCTTTCCAAGATGGGTGTCTGAGGATCTCACACACAGCCCCCCTCCAGACACCTGCTGTCGTCCAAGATGCTCCACAAAATGTCCCAGCCTCCAGTCCAGCTCAGAGGGAAGGGACAGACCTTGTCCCAAACTGTGTGGCTGGGATTTTTGTTTGCTGCGTTCTTATAGCCAGGAGAAAAGGAAAGCTTAGGTCCTGATCTTTGTCTCCTTGCAGGTGTGACAGCTGGTCAAACTCAGACAGATCTTTGGAGCAAACATCATCAGACGATGTTTTTGTTGACTCCTTGCAACCACCGCCCTCCTTGTACCTTGTACAGCCAACCAGTGCTGGCACTGTGCACCAGGTCGGAGCCCCAGTAGCAAATTCCAGCATCGTGTCCAGGAACACAGATATTAGTGGGTCATCCAGTGACTTTTCCTCCTCTTCTCCACTGCTGGGGAAGCAACTGACACCAACGTTTCAGATTGACAAGAGCCAAAATGCGCTGCCCTATGGTGTAACCCAGCTGGATGTGCTGTCCAACACGCCCCCACCGCGGCCGCCCAAGCCAACCCACTTCTCAGACAGGAGAGGAGGTGAGGTGGGCAGCGGAGCCCTCCAGAACGGGCACACAGGGATCTGCCAGGCTCAGGTCACTCTGGTGCCCAGAAGGATCTCCTTGTCCAGCTTGGACAACATGAGGAGCTGGAAAGGTGAGTGCACTTCCAAGAGCCTGCAAAGCAGCATCAGTGTGAGGGATGGAGCTTTCCACATGCACAGAGTGCCACTCTGTCCTCCCCTCTGTGAAATCTTACACCACCCAATGTAACTTTCAAATGAATTAGTAAGCAGGATTCAGGCCTGTCCCTTAGGGTTCAGCTCCTTCTCTGTAGAAGCCTCTCAGTATGTGTACAGATGGGCAGCAATTTGGCTTTGATCCCTTCAGGGTGCCTCATGCCTTGCTAATTTTTCCCCTCCATCCTCAGAAGAGAAAGCAGTAGAAAAACCAAAATGAGAAGTCAGCCACTGAATTGGGCAATGACAATCTCTGTTTATACAGGTGGAAGTGTGGGCTTGCATGTGGGCAATGGCTCTGGACCTATGCTGCTTTGCTATATCTGGTCCATTCTATGAGAGCTGCATGTCTTTTCACAGCCTAGAGTAAAGACCAGGAAGTCAGGGAGACTCTGGGGATGCGATATAATCCTGGTTGACCCAGAGACTCTGTGTGTCCTTGAACAAATCCCACTCTGTCCTTGCACTTTTGTCAGGGCAGTCTGAAAACCTACTGCTACAGAGCAAGGCAAGGCTGCGAAGCAAACTCTAATCTGAGCTGAGCTGGCTTTTCCACTTGCTCCTGAAACACCATCATCACAAACAAGAGCAACAGTCAAAACCCAGAACATCATGGTGTCAAAAACCAGCACTTGAAGTATGAGAATGTTTTATTACATGAATCCACAGAACAGTGGGAGGTAGATGGAATACCTGGGTGGAAATCACCAAGTATATTGCATTGACATGAAAACCTTCATTTTTGATGAGGAAAAAATGTAGGTTTTAAAGGGCAGTCATCCTTTAGACTCCTGCAGTTTGAATGACCAGACAATGTGTGGGACTGTTTGACCTTGCTCTTAAAGCTCAGAAGCTAGAGCAAGGAGATCTCTGCTCAGCCTGTTTATCAGTATACAGACAACTCTTAGAAGGTTTCTGGAGAAACACCCATCAGTGGAATTGCTATTAATTATCTGCTACATTTGGTTGCTCCCTGAGAGGTGCTGCTCCAACGCAGCTGGTTCGTGATCCTCCAACCCAATTTACAGCAAAATGTCTCTAAGAGGATTAAGTGGCCAAATGTCATGTTGTGCTGCTGTGCTGCAGGGTTATCTCTGCCTGATGGGGGCAGCAATGAATTAGTAAGTGCTGCCACATTTACTTACCCTAAGTGTAGCTAAAACTACTTGAAGGGTTAAACTCTGAATTAAAATATGTTTAACAAGAAAGATCAGAAAAATAAACAGGGAGAAAGCAGCAGTTACTCACCAACTCCCTCAGTGAATGCATCCAAGTTATTAACTTAATTTTTGCCCTTACGAACCTGCAAAAGGTGCACAGATGTAATTAGCCCAGGACAAAAGCAGCATGAGCTGGTGGAAGCACCATGAAGGAGGATAAGGACCTGCAAAGCACCAGATGCATCCTGGCATCTGCCACAGCTTTGTGCCTCAGCATCTTTTTTCCATAATAAATAAATGTAGCTGTCCCAGGACAGTGACTGCGTATATCTGAATATGTATCTGCATTAACAGAATTGCTTTGTTCTTGTTTAGCCTTTTTTGATGGTACCCTCAAAAATGCCCCCAGTTGCAGTACTGACATCTCCACCATAAGAGTGGGAAATGGATTAACATGGTTGCAGGCATGCTACCATGTTAAGGCATTCCCATAGAAAATCCATTTTCTGCACAGAAAATCCCTTTTCAGAAAAGGATGATGCTTGTAAGCATCTCCCACAGCTGATCTTCTATGTACTGAACGCTGGATTTTTTGGCTTGGAAAATAAAATTGAGCTATACCAAGACAAAGGCATACCTGCCCAAGGAGGCATAGAGACTGCCTCTGGCTGTTCATTCCTTATCACCTTGAGCCACTTGCACCACATCAGCACTTCTGGATAACAAAGCAAAGAATTTTTCTCCTACCATTAAGTTCCCACACACACCACTTTCGCTCTAGTCCTGTCCTGACTGGCACCTTAAAAGACTCCTAAATAGATTTCCAATAAATATTATTATTTATAATAGCCCCTTTTCATACAATTTCCCCAATCTGACAGATGCGAAAACAGAAAACTACTAGAGCAGGAGCTGCATTTAAATTCTTGCTTGCTTGCTCCCACACTGGTCTTTTCCCCCAAGTGCTTGTATTACAGGAAGAATATGTAACAGCTGGATTATACATGAACAGGTTCCTTGGTTTCACAACACTTAAAAAATACGTAATCACTCTTAAAGCACTGCTGAGTTAGATCTGGTCCTAAGTGTCACTGTATTTCCTCAATGGAATCTTTATAAAACTCTATTTTAGAGCCATATGTTTTACTCCAGAGTTATCTCTGTAAGGTTGCACTGCCTCATCCCATTTTTAATCACTTTTTTTTTCCTTGTGGCAGATATGGAAGGCAGTTCCCTAAGAAGTCGAGAGAAGAGGCTTAGCTTGAATTTGGTAAGTACCCTGTTTGCACAAATTTAAAACACTGGCACATAAACTTCAGAGTGAATCATTTCACATCCTGATATTCAATCATTCCTCTCCTCTGTTCAGCAGAAGAATTTAAAAAATGGGGAAAAGTGCCTGGCTTTGGGGAACTTCTGTGCTGGCTGCTTTGTCACCTTAGGCAGCCTTTGAGAGAAGAGAGAGGGAGAGGCCACAATACTGAGTACCCTGTTTTTAGAGCAGATGAAGCTGGGTCTATTATGAAAAAGGTTACCAGTAGCCTCAAGAATTAAACTGTTGACCAAGAGCATCAGAGCAAATTACTTAATCCTTGAAAAAGGGGTCTAAAGATGCCTATCACTTCATGGTCCTGAGAGATATCTCTTCTTTAGGACATTGGAAAATGTCTGCTCTCAAAGTGCTTGTGATTGAAGGCTTTATCAGTCCACAGCCTCCTGCCTCGGCCTTTGACAGACACAGTTCTAAGAAGCACCATCTCACATCACATAGCCAGTCTTCTGCCTGGTGCTGGATGCTGTCTTCTGTGGGAGATCCTTTGCAATTTATATTTTTCTCCTTTTTGAAAGCTTGCAAGGATTGTGATCACTCCCTCTCACCACTCAGCCAGCAATAACCTGCATGAAGTGATTTTCTAATGGTAATTCTCAGTGACCAGAAGTGAGTGTAGGTATGTGTCTGCTATCTCAGTTTCCACATATGCCAAAGTCTAGTTCACCAGGTGTTCTCCTTTCAGGCTTTTTTTTGTATTCGGGATCTTCCCTCATTTTATAGGTCAGAATTACTGCTGTGAGAGGCAAGTGCAGCCTCACTGAAGTTGGAGGATTTAACAAATAGTTACCAATCAGTTTGGTTCTAGTTTCCAGCAGTGACTTGTGAAGCTCAGAGTGGACTGCTCCAGAGCTGGAGTGTTCATCTGAATTCATGTGTTTGTCTCTTGTCACTCTATCTTGTGCCTCTCTGAAAGGCCCCATCAGAACAATCCTGGCCTGGGCTCAGCTGAGGTGTGTTCGCAGCTCACAGCAGCTCCTGGCTTGGAGGGGGCTGGCTGTGTATTAATCGAGCTGTTTCTCTTTCTGCTCCTACTTGGCTTGTACAGCCGTGCCGGTTCTCCCCACTGTACTCGACGGCTGCGGACAGCACGGAGGACAGCTACATGCCCATGCGCCCCAGCACCTCTCCCTCCGCGCCCAGCTCCGACTGTTCCCCTGATGGCTACATCCCCATGAGCCCTGGCTCAGCCACCTTCACCTTCCCTGTTGTCAGCACTGAAAAACTCACCAGCCCATTGCCTGAGCTTCCCTCCAACATGGAGCCCCCTCCAGTGAACCGAGACCTCAAGCCTCGTAGGAAGTGTAAGCCCAGACCTAAGTGCAAAACCTGGGGGTCCTGATGGTGGGGACATGGGTAACCTCCTTTGATAGTGTCCTTGGCATGTCTTAAAGCAATTCCCCCTCTAGAGGATGGGTTGAAATGCTTACAGCATTATAACCTAGGATGTGCTTGCAGGGCAGTTTGTGAGTGGAGGAAGAGCTTCCACAGCTGCTTTTGCAGTCAAAGACCAGGTGGCTGCATAAGCACAATGCCTGGCTTTTCACTGTGACTGCAAAGAGCCAAAGGGACATAGCATGGGAGAGACAGCAGACTAAATCTTGCCACTCTGAAGTACATGTACTCCTGTCTCACCAGCTCTCTGACCTGCCAGGAATGGGACATTCAAACACTCAAGTACTTAAACTTGATGTGTTGGCTGTAGGTTAAGCCTCTGTTGGATAGACACAACTGTCTTAGTTTAATTAGGAATTTTCTGCAGATGCTTTTGCTGATGGTAAATTTCCACTCCTGGTTTTCATGGCATCTCAAAAATCTGGGTTGCACTTCTAGAGAATATACTGGGAGCAAAATTCAGCTTTGAAGTGGAGAAATTTCCTAAACCTAGACTATAATAAAGCTCTTAGGGTTGCAGAGCCACAGGGTTACTCAGAAATTTGTTTTACAGTGCTACTGTAAAATGGGGACAGACATTTAGACCATTGCCATGAAGAAAAGCAAACTCATATCCTTTCTTAAAGGGTTTTGAGAATGGTGGGCGCATGTACATTGAGTGGTGACAGGAATGATCCTGATCCCCATGTATAGGATGTTTTTGTTTAGAACAGAATCCAAAACCTGTTATAACCTGTAGGCTGAATCAGCCTCTCCAAGGCAGCATATGCAGAGCATGTTCGGGGCAAACGTATGTATCTTGTGCCGCATTTGGTCTCTTTATGCCTACTGTATTTATTCTGTTATTTTAGGATGACTGGGGGACTTTGCTTTCCAGCACTGACCAAAGAGGTCATTTGTTACTGATTTCTGTCTTGGTTATGTTCTGTGAAATACTCTGTTAGTTTCCTTCTGTTAATACAAAACTGCATTTTTCTAAACAGTCTGTACTTTTCATTGAAAACATAGTTCCTTTTGTGTTTACTTACAGCACGACCACCTCCTCTGGACTTGAGGAATCTCTCCACAATTCGGGAGCATGCTGCCGTGACCAGGATGTGGACTGTGCCTTAGTAAGTCAACAAGAAACCTGTCATTCCAATCTTTTGAGCATTAGTGTGGAATAGAGTTAAAAATAACTTATCCCATCCCACAAGAAAAATTCCCAGCAAAGTCTACAACAAAAGTTCCCCAAGGTTCCTTTCAGCATCGCCCAGGCTTTTGCTGTCTCTAAAAAGCAGGGCTCCCTTTCCTGGCAGCTCCAGTGAATTCAGCATCATGATTTGAGGGTTCCTTTTAAACAGCCTGGAGCTGGTCTGCACTCTGGTGTGGCTGCTATGATGACTAAAAGCTTGGCATGCCTAAGCTATGATAGAGCCATTTTTGGGCCTGAAAATTAATATAGCAAAGGAAAAGCAGATCAGATAAAGATACTAAAGTCTGAATTGTATACTGGGTATAGAATTCTGCACTGCCACACAGCAATCCAGACTTGAACTTTTGGCATGACCTTTTGTAACTAGAAATTAGTTGTTGGTAAAACAAATGCCTTTGATCCTGAAGCCCAGGAGTATAAACAGACAATACTGTTGGGCTCCAGGGGCAGCAGAAGACTCATCTTCAGGAAACTTGTTAGCATGGGAGCACTTCAGCCTGCTGGCTGGGGCAGTCTTGGCACAAAAAAAAAATGCAGCTGTGTTGAAGTGTGCATGCTAAAACCAGAAATTCCCATCAAAGTCCTCTGCACACCCTGGGCACTCCAGAAAATGTGGGGTTTTGCTGGCATGAGTGCCAGAGAGGGCATTTCCACTCCCCCATTTCAGGCTGTCATGTGAAGGGCAAAAGGGACACAAGATGAGCCATTTCTCTATTGCAGAGCCCTATCTAACATCCAGTTCAAGGCTGGTTAAGCCCCTTGGCACTGCCTGTTAGGGAAAGCCAATACCCTAGTTCCCAAGCATCCCTGCCAGAACATTTAGGTTAATCAGTGCTGACACAGTGCAGAGTTTTGAAGGATAACAAGCTTAGGGTGAGTTTGCATGTTTTACACTAACAAAAAGAAGTTATGCCCAAAACTAATATAGCAAAAGGAATTATGCTTTTCGTGCTGCACAGAGAGGCCATCTAATTTCCTATTAACCAAGCTCATTGTGCTTGCCTGCGGTAATTTATTCACCATGCACCTCTGAGAGTTGTGTTCATGGGATAGATTTCCTTGTGCAAGGGCTGAGTTACTGCCATCTCCACAGCATGGGTGGCAAGTGTTAACCCTGTATACAAAGCCAGACCAAGTTCCTTTGCATGTACCTCCAGCAGCTGATTAATTCACCAGTGTCCAAAATGTGGATACCTGCACAGCCTAGTAACTGCCCCCATTATTACCCAAATGAATGATAATTCTGTGCCCCTAGGTAGAATTGCTTCAATGTTTTATGTTTTCTATCATACCAGATAGCAAACTTTCATAAATACCAGAGGAAAAAAAATCAACAAAATCAGTCAGCGATATAGCACACTATTTCTAGAATTAAGGAGTTCTAGCTTTGGACAGCCTTTCCATAAAGGCCACAGCCTTAGTGTGAGTTTATTCACCATATGGACTGTTTCAGGCTTTGGCTTCAGTTCAGTGCATCTGTAAGATGCTTCATTAACCTCTCCTGTGTTTTTCTTCATAGCAATCGAATGAGCTTTATCTCACCAGAAAGAGACGGTATTAATTCAGCAAGAATATTTGCCAATTCAGTTTCCGGAGAAGAGGAAGAAAGTTACATTCATATGGTAATGTCATTTTCACACAGCCATCCTTTGCTTTATTCTGCTCTGTCACACTGATGGAGAATGCAGAAGTTTGTTTTCTAAGAAAAAACATTGAGGAGATTTGTCCTTTGCCTTCTGGTTTGTTTGCTTATTTTTTCAAATGATGAAACGGTTTTAAACCAAAGACACTGGGACCAATTTACAGAGAGATAAGGGAAGTCCTTTTCCTGCTTTGCAGAACTCAGCTGTTTGCTCACGAATGTTGCTGAGCAGTTCCAAGAGATCACAGGGATCAGCCATATTTACATGTGAACTCAATAAGACAAAGGAAAATTAAATCTTTTCACCTTTTAAAATTGTGCCTTGCAAAATCTCCTAGGAAATAACAGAAAGCCTTTAGTGCAGTTCCTAAAGAAACACACCAAATATTGTGCAGAAACAGAACTCCCATTAAAGTCTCATTGCTTCTGCTTTGGCTGGTGGCATTAGCCCCACTTCCCATCCCATGAAAGAAGAACATCTGGCTTTGTGGCTTCCTATTTTTCATTTATTCTTTAGCCATATCTTGCACAAGACCAGAATCTTGTTTTACTTTGAATTTTAGGTGGAAATGGATCTCAAATCCATTCAGTCTGACTACAGATCTACTCCATAGCCAAAGCCCAAGACTAATAGCTATAAAAACATATTGCAAAACTGACCACAGCCTCCATGAACCATAGTTTCAAATTTTAACCCACATCTCTGCCAGACTGAAATCTGCTCAAGAGGGCAGTTCCAGTTGTAACCATTCCCCATTTGATTTTTCTAGTCTAGGAAAACCTGTCATATGTTTGTGGTTATCTGCTATTTTATGAGAATAATTTATGAGAATAAGTTTCTACATTTGAACTGAATTTTCACAATTTCTTCAAATTCATTGAATGATGATGTTTAAGTGGGCACCACTGCAAATCTGAGCATTCCAAGGGCTTGGATTGAGAAGCTGGGTAGAAGTCCTTCTTGATAAAATTTAGTGTAAATCAGCCTGTTTCATTTGTTTTGCCAGAATTATCAGAAGAAAAAGGGTCTCACGGTTTCTTTATGCCATCCCACAATTATCAGTGTTATGCTGTGATTAGTAACCAAATGCCCCCTTGGCACAGAAAATTATGGGGGCCCTTTCTGTTCTCATGCACATTTTCCCAGGCGAATCTCCCAACTCACAGTTGTGATCCTGTTTCCTTCTAGGATCATGTTTTTAGAGCATTAAAAATTTTTCTTCTTTCCTGACAGGAACACAGACAGGCCACATCTCCATACAGTGGTGCTTTTCCATGGACAAGGAAATCTAACCTTGATTACTTAGCACTGGATTTTAACTCTGCTTCTCCATCCCCTGTGCAGAAGGTACGAGTCATCTGAAAACCCTGCAGCCTCTTGACTTTTTGTCTGCTGGGAGGAAATTAAGATCGAGGGTCACATTCTGCTAGGTACCTTAAGTGCCATGATGAAGCCAGTAGTGTTTCCAGTTAGCTTTATTTGTGTCAGGCTCAAGATTAATTTGATAAAAGCATGATGAGGGTGCTGACAAGGTATCTTTAGTGTGACTTATAGGGACGCTGCTAACACAAGCTTGGTACAGGGTATGAGACTGTTCTGGGAAGTGCAGCCATGAGGGCTTGTGGGCAAGTGGATTGATTATTACAGGATCTCTGCATGCTCCTTCATTTTCATCAAGTCTCCACAAAGCCTCTCCTGATAGTTTTCCCCAAACTCTCTTTGCATAACAAGTTTGCAGCCCATGAGAAATTCATGGCATAAAACTGTACCATCTCTTATAATCTGGCAAAATGTGCATTTTTATTCTTGCATCACCAAAACAATTTCCATTTCCTTTGCAATGCTGAGAAAATACACTCCTTTTTCCAAAGAACTTCTAACCTGCCCAAGTGGTGTGTGTACCACTGCAAAGCAATGAACTGTAGTCAGTTTGGATCATTTTATGTCCTGTGCATAATTTTCCCCATCAGCCAATATTCTCAGATACAAAAGACTCAAGACTCTTAAGCTTCCTTATTTAAACTCTCCCTGTATCTAAAATCAGTTAGGTTATCCTTGCAGCAGGATCACTCAGATGAGGAGAGAATGATTATCTGCATGGAAATAGCCAGTACAGCATGTTTCCCTTGCTTCCTGTGCTGGGCTGAGTGACAGCATGATGGATAATTATAGCTAAAGCAGGCTGTAAAGCAATGCTTTTATCAGCCGATGTCACTGTGAGATTCAAGGTGAAGTGAAGCAATTAAGGAATGAGGGAAAGGGAACGCAGAAAATCAAGCTAAGTTTCATTAGCACACCTTTCTTCTTTCAACCTGAAAATTAAAACATTGTTTTTTTCCTCTCTGTACCATAGAAACCTTTTCTGTCTGAGGAACAGAGAGTGGACTATGTCCAGGTAGATGAACAGAAGACTCAAGCTTTACAGAACACTAAGCAGGAATGGACAGATGAAAGACAATCAAAAGTGTGAAGGAAGAAGATTTGCGACCTGGAGGGGTTTTTTTTTTTGCACTGGAGCCACAATGTTAATGGAGCAGCTAGGACAGTAGAGCTCAAAGATGCTTAAAATCTGTTGAGGCATTTTTACTGGAAACCTTTGATTTCAGCTGGAAAAAGTAAGTTGTGTGAGTGAGTGGTTCACTGATGTCTAAAGTAATGCGTAAGCCTTTTTACTACCCTTACCAGTATGGTACATGGTACAATTTTCTGGCATGATTCTGCAACGAGTCATATACTTAACGTTCACAAATTCACTACAAGTTGTATTAATCTAGTTTGTCCTGCCTTCTCCTTCTGTCGCTTAATTCCTATTAATTCCTCAAACTATTTTTTGATACCCCTACAAATGCTGCAGGTGCTCAGAGTGCTTTTATGGCAGCAAGCATCTGACAGGTCTTGGTGACTAATCAACTAAGGGCTAAAATAATGAAACAATAAAAAAAACCTTTTTTGAATATATAGTGCTTAAGCAAAGAGAAGTTTGAAAAATATTTTTCCCCTGGGTTTAAAAGGTCTGGCTGTGAGCTGATGCAGTCAGAACTCAAAAAAGGACTACACACCCATGCAACTGGAATGCATGGTCTTTGACCATCTGGGTGACAGTCATTGTATTAAGCTTCTTCCCTCCATTGTGGCTCATACTTGTCACTTTTCTGTCTGATTCCTACTGATATTTTCTCCCCTGTCTTGGAAAGTGTCTTTGGCACAGCCCAGCTGCTCTTCTAGTAGGAGGCTGTAGCCACACAGCTCTTGGATGGCCAAAAAATAGAAAGGGAAGCTGTGAGCCTGCTTCTGCAAGCCTTGAGAGAACTGGCAGAGGATCAAGACTACTTTCATCTGAACAGCAGAAGAAATGCCATTGGAATTGCTGGTAGCAGTCATCAGTCTGATTGTTTCACTAGACCCACCCCAAAATAAAAAAGAGCATTAGGAAGTTTCAGTGTGCTCTGCAAGAGGCCAAGAGCCTGCCAAATCAGGACAACAATGCACTCATGCAGCATGAGGACATCTGGGCTCAGGAAGCCTATCTACCTTGGGACTTGTTATCGGCATTATCTCAGGATGACATATCTGTATAGTTTATAAAATATTTAACTTCAAATGCTTGGCTGTGGTCTTTATTTTACAGTGGCACATGGCCACTTGATTCATGGAAGTAGGCAGTGACACAGAGTGACCCACACTGGGTTTGGTCTCACAGGCTTTGCTCCTGTACACGAGTCCCAGTAGCCATAAGAGGTCTGATCCTGTCAACATGGATAGACAGACAGGACCCTTACAAAAGATTTCTTCTCTGACAATGCCAATTTGCTGGCCTCCCCTTATGTGCCTGTTGTTAACACGTTGCATTGCTGTAACCAGACATCCTAAAAATTCTGAACTACCAAACAGAGGTCATAGAAATGTCATTGCAGAAACCACTGTCATTTGAAGGCTCCTACTCAACTTCTTCCCTACACCCCATCTGCTCCAATCATTCAGGCACTCTGGGAGGCTGAGTCGCTCGTCCTGTGGGAGAAGCAGCGTAGCTAACAGAAAGTTTTCCTCCTACCTCAAGTGAGCTGAAGGGCTTGCAAGTCTCACTGCTTCTTTAGCCCAGCCCCTGGGGATCTATGGTGACCAGGATCTCACTAGGTTACCCTGCAAGAACAAGGTTCACCAGCACCTTCACTGACTGGGGCAAACTGGGCACCCAGGCCTGTGGGCATGAAGTGTCCTGGACTAGAGCTGCTTGGAATACTGGGGTTGGTCCTGCAGATAGCTGACCTGCTGTTCCATCCTACTTTGCTCCTCCCCTTACTCACCAAAGCTCTCAAATGAAAGTCGATGTTCATAAAAACTTTGAGAATAATTCCAACTTTTCCTTACATATCTTGTCTGTCTGGTGCAAAATTCAGTTTGTCAAAACCCAGTTGATTTGTCCTCTGATTTAGCAGAGCTGTGAGCACCCATGCCCTGGGAGTGATATTGTGTCAGGGGTAGGGTGTTTGGGGAGAGGCAGTGGATATCTACACCTACACAGAGGTGTCAGAGAGAGGGAAGCATGGAAGGACCATGGATACTTTGCCTTTCTGCTCCAAAGAATTGTCTTCCTTTCAAAGTGTGCAAATAGCACGTGTTGCTGAAAGCTCTTGATATGTGCTGATGTACTGAAAGGGTTAAGAGACCAGCTAAAATATGTCTTAAATTGCGGACAGACAACCTCCACAAAGGGTGAGCAAAGTTATGTTCTGCTACTGCAGATCCTGGATTGTGGAGAGATGGCAGGCAGGAAAGCCTCTGATGCGGATCAGAATCACATACAGATCAGCTCATGTTTGGAGTGTTTCCTTTCATTCTGTCAGACAATCATCTGAAGTGGAAAAACACCAAGTTATTGGAGACTGATTCTGTCGTTATTCTAGTTTATTGTAAGAATATTTGTACTTCAACAAACCTGGCTAACAGATCATTCAGAAGTTTAGAGAAGAAAAAGCTGTATGTGGATTTTTACTCCCCTAGAAGGACATTAACTTATAGCTTGACAGGGACTGTCCTTAGATCAGAATGGCCCCTTTCAACTTCCTGTGTCCCCTGCTTGCTCTCACAACACTCTTATCTTGATCAAATGCTGCTCACTGGTTTCTAACTTTCACTTTTAACTTGAAGCCAAATTTTGGGGGTTTATTCCTATTTTTTATGTAACATCTGATTTTATTGGCTGCTCCAGGGCACATGACATACATTCTTGTGCAAGTACAACACATGAAACAGGAGCAAATAAAAAAAAATGGGGAAAACTATTTAAAAGCAGAGCAGTCCTTCTCAAAGGCTTTTATTTATTTTGTTTTGGTCAAATTCCACAATACTTAAAAGAGGGTAAAGAGGAGGAAGATGGTGGGAGGATGGCAAAGGCCAAATCTGTTTCGGCCACCTCACCACTAAGGATTTGGGTGTGAAGGGAGCTACAGCAGCCACAACTGACAAACCTGTGGACCAGTACCCATAGAGCCAGCTGGTGGGACTGGAGGAGTGTTACAGAGCAAAAAGGAGTTACTGTTTAGTTAAGTCTGATCTTAAATCTTAATCCCTTGGCCAAGGAAGAAAGAAAACCTGAAAACTGAGTCAGCTTTTGACAGTGTCTGAAAATATAGCCCAGGCCAGAGCCCTTGATTAGTACTGGCTCTGGGGCCAGCCAGGCACATTCCTGATGGTGTCCTCTTTTTACCGTGGGTCTGTTATTTGCATGTATTTTTTTCAAAAGTGTAGTGAGAGCTGATGCAGAGAGAGACTCTGCACATAGAGTGGCCAGTGGCCCCTTAGCTCCTGTGCTGAGGGAATTCTGTCGCCCTAAAAACTCAGCTTCTGAGCTTGCTAACATAGTTTTCTAAGGACTTTCCCAGGACAGGAACTGCAAACATCGATATGTGTACATTCTTTCTGTTACACGTCTTGTGATGGGCATCTCTCATGGCCAGTGCAGTGAGAAAGTGTTATCCTGACCATCCAATCCCTGGCTGTGGTCAGAAGCCTATATATCCTGGGAGGGAAAATAAACTCTGCTCTTTGTTCACCACACCTCAACCTGTGTCCGCGTGATCTATTGATCTTCAGCGGTAACAGAATTGGAATTGCCCAGCCCAGGTATTGTAATGCCTTCTCTAGCACTCTCATTTAAAATGGGGAGAGTGCTAAATGAGAAGAACAGTTTTCGTTTAATTGGAAATGCCACCTTGTGGAGTTGCTGGATGCAGCTTGGTTGCAGGATGACATGGAAAACAACCAAGCTCAATGGTTTGAGTCCTGTGGTTATTGTTGGGGCCATCAGCTGATTTCTCCACACTGATGTGTTTAATATGGCCTTACTCATCTCCTTCAGTGACTGCACATTTGATCAAGGCAGAGCGGTCCACAACTCATTTGCTTTTTGGACTATACTACATTTTACATTTATAATTCCTTTATGATAGTAGGCAGCATTAATTTACTTACTGGCAGAAATGAGCACTTAACCTGAGGAGTGCCAGCAGCCATGTAACTGGAGTAAGGCATTTTCAGCTAGCTCACTTTGCCAGTGATAGCACCTGCTTTCTTCATTGTCACTAACTACACATCGTCCTAGATGTAGATTTTGGAGTTGCATTCACTTGCAGTGATTCAGAGGTTTAATAATTCAGACCATCAGATGCTGTGATGACAACAAAACACAGGGCAATGCCTTCCCTTTGTCCCCGTTCTGCAAAACTTGCTCAGGTTTTTTTTTAAAAAAAAGCCACCAAAATAGCAGACATATGCCATGTCAAAGCCAGGATTTTTTTTTTTTTTATTTTCAAATAAAAATAAACTTTTTCTCATGCAAATGAAGCATTATACATTTTTTTGTATTTGTAAATCTGTGGGGAAGCATTAAACAGTCATCTCTGTTACAAAGGGACATGTCATTGCTAGAGGGAAGGGGCTCACCTTCCTAATGTTTCATTGTAATGTTTGGTGTATATATTTGCACATTAAGCTGTATCTTTTTCTAATAAATTAATATAAAAGATAGCTGTGATCTTTAATCATTTTCATAAGTAAAGGTGCTCATAGGATAAGCTCCCATATTTTTCATTTAATCCTTTTTCCATTTTTTAATTCTCTTACTAGGCAGTGACTTGTTAATTTAAAATATTTGGATGCAAATTCAAACAAATTTGCAAACAAATGCCATATACCTGCGTATCAGGGAGATTATTTGCAGAATAACAAAGAACTATGAAGCTGTGACTTTGACTCATGCCTATATCCTCCTGGGACAGGGTGAGCTGCAGTCCCACAGTCCCAGCCCCAACTCTTGCTGCCACAGCCAAGGGGCAGAGGAAGCGGCCACAACTCTTGACCGACCATGTAGACCACAAGTACAAATTTATTCAGCAGATGCTCCAAGGTTGGATACAAAGACTAGTTGTTATGTAACCTTGTCTTTTAATTGCTCTGTGCTGAGGAGTGTAGTTGCTGGTAATATAATTTCCACATCCAGCAAGCTAGGGACATGGGATCCTTTCAATGGGCACATGGACGATGAAACAAGGCAGTCCATGGAAACAGAGCTGAGCAAGCCTTGCTGCTAACAAGCCAGGTAGTTTGGAAATAGTTTATTTATTGCTTCAGCCTAGTGCCACTTTTGGATCTGCATGCTTTGTAATCCTGGCTGGCGGTCCACCGTGGTGGATTGAGGGTGGTGTAGTGCTTAGAGAGCCGCGGACAGAAACTTGGCTGCACAACTCAAGATACACAGACACTTGCAACTGAGATAAGCCTTCGCCTGCAGTCTTGATAGAAGGGAACTCCATGATATTTTGTGTTTGGTCTTCAAGAGAGGGCAGGTCAGACAAATAAAGGTCAGATAAAGACTGACTGCCAGTTCACAGCTCTTCTGTGTCCTCTGTCCAGCAGAGATGGCAACCAACAGCCCTTTCATCAGAGAGCACTTGCCAGAAAAGAGACCTCCCTCAATTACACCTCCTCTGAGAGCTTCAGAGGGAAACAACTACATCAAAGCCACCATCAGCCACCACCATGAAGTGAGCCAGGAAGCTCTCAGACTTCTCACACCTCTCTGCAAAGTACTTTAGTGATTGGATAATAACAACAACAACAACAACAATAATAATAATAATAACAACAACAATAATAATGGGGAAAAAACTGACAGCAAAGTGCCTGGATATGTGAGCTTGGCTCTATAGAGGCTGGCTCCTCTTGTTACATCTGCAATTTCAAACCACATCAGATACTACCCTGAAGCAAAAAGCCACAGTGCAGACAGCCAGGTAGCAAAACCAGGTTATCTTCATGGGGTATGAAAAACAAACCTCTCCAAAAAGTCAGAAATTCCCTATCATAGAATTATAGAATATATCTTGAGTTGGAAGAGACCCGCAACAAGCACTGAAATCCAGCTCCAGATCCTGCACAGCACAGCCCCAAGGATCACATCATGTGCCTGAGAACATTGTCCAAACTGTTCTTGAGCTCTGGTAGGCTGAGTACTGTGACCACTTCCTTATATAGGCTGTTCCAGTGTTCACCCTTGTGGGGAGGAAACTTTCTAATATTCAATCTTTCAGCCCAGTGCTTTTTTGTCTCTTCAATTCTTTTGGTTAAAGTGCAGTTGCTTTGGTATTTTTTAGCCAGAGCTGCTCAGTAGAGCATCTGCCTTAGAAACAGGCATTCCTTCATGGTTCTTGGGCTCTATGTCAACTCAAAGCCACCGTGGTGATATCTCATTTCTCTCCAGATCTCCAAGAATTTTGGCAACAAAATCATATTTTACTTCCAGTTGTTCATGTGGGCTTTGCAGGGCAGTGACTGCCCCCAGGCCAGTGGCAGTAACAGAAACAACACTGAATTTGTGAGGTCTTAGTCCTGTACCTTTTCTAGCAACATATGCAGGCTTCACACTGTGTTTTGATAGATCTTAAAAGATGCATTTCTCCATCAAACAGCATCTAAAACTCCTCTTCCAGTTGTTTAGGGCAGAGAGTGCAGAGGGATTCAGCTATCAGGTTATACATATTTATGTGAGTACACTGTGAGCCAGGGGTACCACATCCAGTGCAAACAAAGGATGCACTGGCAGAGACTCAGCCCATTCCCAGCTAGGGAGCTGATCCCAGGCCCTGTTGTAATGAAGGAGCAAGTAGGGAGCAACCCAACCTTTCATTCACTGTCCTGTTTTGCTCTACTTTGATTTTCCTTTCACATCCAATTTTAGCATAAGCTCATTGTTAAACAGCCCCAGCATCCTGCTCTGACAGCTTTTGGATCTTGGCATTGGCATATCCAGTGCTCCATAAGAGCCTGAAAAGCCCTTGCTCTCTGCTGGGCTCACACTGAGGGCTTTAAAGCTTTGAGCAATTTGAGGGGGTGTTTTCATTGCATGTGTTTGTGGTGCTTGTTGCAGTTCAGTTGCTCCTTCATTCAGAAATGCTCCACTCTTTGTCCAGGAGCTCAGCTTCTCGGAATTGCATCTGACTATGCTGCTATCTTCAGATGGCTGGGTTTGCTACTGCTGCTGCCATTTCTTAGCATCCTTCCCCACATGAGCAGCATGGGGGAGGTCTGCTCTGTATTTTCCCCCAGAAAGGAAAAACCACAGATCCCTCCCATGAAGCAGCCATTCTGCCACCTACTCCAGGAGACTATCACTCTCCCAGCATCTTGGTTTTCTCTGGGAAGGCACAGAGTCTTTTGCAGAGTTACACAACAATGAAAAGGACGAGACATCAAATAGAGGCAGCACTGGCAGGTGTCTGCAAACACTTGAGGAGGTGCCAGAAGGCAAATAGAGCTTTTTCCTTTACATTTCCAGATCAAAATTCAGGACAAGCTTCAAGGGCAACCTTTTATACAGCCTGAAAGTGAGAATTCCTCTACAGAAGGACATGGAGGATTGAGCAATACAGGGATTCATAAAATCCCTAAGGTCTCCATAACTCTTCCATGTCTCTGTTCAGCATTAATGCAGCTTCCAGAAAGCAGTCAAGTTTAGTAGGCAAAGGAAGACAAAGTTTCCAGAAGGAGTCCTAGCAGGGCTTGGGTGTCCCCACCAACAGTGGCATCCAGCTGTGATTCCTGTCTACAGCCCCAATTTGAGACACTGAGCTGTTCCCCTTCAAACCTGAACTGCCTTAGCTCATGCCTGACCAGGGACTGGTTATCCCAACACGGCTGTGCCCAGGTGCAGGAGGGCTACAGGGGCAGACCAACCCTCTCCTGCCTCCTGCTGCTGCTGTTTCTCCTGTCAAGTAGCATCACATCCACAGGGTTGTGCCCAGGTCCCTTGGGGCCCCAAAAATCCAGAGGCTGAGAGATTTGCCCTTGGCCCTAGGAGCAGGTGACTCAGTCATATTTTAGGGTATGCTCATTCAGATTATGAACTATTTTAAAACTCTGAGCAAGCCCAATGTACTGACACTGGCAAATGAAGTTCCCCCAAAATGGTAAGCGCTTCCCAGAAGAAAATGTATTTGGCTTTTGTGTATATTTCATCCATGAAGATGAGACAGGCAGCAGGACAGCAAAGCAGGCTGTTTGCAGTTCAAAATAAGCAATGGCTTTTAAAACATCTTTTTAAAATTAAAAAATAGAAGATTCATCAATTCTTTCATTTAACTTCCTCCACAGTTAGTCAGAACTCATCAGGAAATGACACCAAAGGAAATCCATCCTGTTCTGCCTGATCAGCACAAGGAATGTGCTCACACAGAGGACAGTGGTGGGGAGGCTCTGCCTCCTCCCAGGCAAAGCTGAGCAATACACCAGAGACAGCTCAAGAGCGAACTTGCATGACATGTAAAGACAAAATGACAGGAAGTAAAAATAAAGATGGACTTCCACAATCAGGACACCTGATATTCTGGAATAACTCCAGAAATTACAGTAATTCTTTTTTCCATGTTTATATATAGGGGGGAAAAAAAGCACACTTTACCATCCATAAACCTCCTCAGACTTTTCTCTAAACAGCTCTGACTGCTAATGATACCCAAGGTTCAATGAATAGATTAATTTCTACTGCAGACCTGCCTATCTCTCTGTTCTCCTCTCACCAGTGACCACACCATTAATCCTTCCACAATCCACAGCTGGACTGGACTGGCTCAAAGAATGCTTGAATGTACTTTTTTACCTTCAGCCTCTGTGGATCAAGTTGAAAGAAAGGGTGTTTTGGTGTCATTCCATGAGCTATGGTTACTTGTAAATTTGTGGCTGCAAAAACAAAGATGTGAAGCGAAAGCACCACCCTTTTCTTTTGGCAATGTAACCTTAATCCTCCTAAAGAGCTCTTGCTAACTCTGCTGACCACAGTTTACTGGAAGAAACAGAGGGAGGAGCACATAAAGTAGCTGGTCTGTACTGGGAGGAAGTGATAAACAGATGTGCAAGAGCTGGGGGCAAAGAGAAGAGCAGCTGCCTTCATGAGGTTTATTTCCATCCTGCAGATGGGACGCTGTGTAGAAAAGGTTGAGTAGATGAAAAACCCCAAAGCTCTTTTATACAGGCTAGCAAAAAGTCTGTATCTTTTCTAGAAAGAGCTCACAGAATCACAAAATATCCTGAGTTGGAAGGGCCCACAAGGATCATTGAGTCCATCTCCTGTCCCTGCACAGGCCCATCCCCAAGAGTCACACCATGTTCCTGAGAGCATTGTCCGTGTTCCTGTTAGGAACTGTACCTGCACTACATTATTCTCTATCAGTGATCTGGCTGTTCAACCACTCTTTAGCTCTCTCACTAGTGCCAGGCCTACCTTCATGGCCTCTTTGGTGTCACAGAGAGCAGAGTCTGACCCACGCTGGCAGGTCCCCAGGCTGCTCCAAAACAGATATGGAAAATATTCTCTACAGACAGAAAACCAGGTGTGTCCCAGCCTGTATCTAAAGTGTACATTCAGAAAGGAAAAACAGTTCTGAAATGCATCTTGTGTTTATCAGAATTGTTTTTGCAATGGGTGCCTTTGATCTGCTTCTCAGGGAAGCAGCAGGTTCAAGGAGCTCTGTAGCATGAGGAAACCCTCAAGGTCCTTCTGCCAGGGAAAATCTCAGCATGGAGCCCATGCCTGGCTGTGGGAACAGCTCTGTGTCCCCACCAGCCTCCAGCACAGGGAATTGGCTTTGTTGGTATAGAAGCCCTGTGCAAGCCCCTTTTGCTGTGTGGATCTAGAGGAAAACACACCCAGCCACTTGTACCCTGGGGAAAAGTCTCCATCTTGTAACTGGAAGAGGGAAACCTGCAGCCTCAGGAGGAGGCAGAAAAAATCATATTACACCAGAAGCCTTGCCTACAAGTACTATACCTTAGCAGCTGGTGGGATGTGGTTTCTCAACAACCTTTTAACTCTGAATGGTCCAAAAATACTTAAAAATCAGATTTTTCTGATAACTCTGACACTTGCACTGCAGCTAAGCAGAGTCCTCTTGGAAAGAATGTTTTAGGAAAATGTTGGCACAAAGTCTTCCTGGTGCTGCATAGCAGCAGTCAGTGTGAGATGGAATCAGTAACTCCAGCTTAGGGTTGAGCAACCTGTTTGTAAAATTGTGATCTGGCCACTTCCCCGGGGAGGTGCTTGCTTCCACACCCCACTGACTCATCAGTACAAAGGGCTAAGGGCAGGACAGGCAGAAGAAACCCAGTGAGGAAAGCTGCAAAGCACGGGGTGAGACAGTGCTGAGCAAAATGCAAACCCTACCCTGCTAATGCCTACCTGCTGCTTCCACTGGGAAATTAAAGCCCAGAAACCCCCAGTGCATTCAATCCCACTTTGGTGGGAGGTTGGCAATAGCTTTAGGGTGGGCACAAAGTGTCTACAGATGTCTGTGGCTAAGTGGATAGGACCTCAGGGAAACACAATTTCCGCATTCCAAAACATCACCTTTGATTTTGGCTTGGAAACTGTGCAAATATATGTCCTTCAAAGGGTCTAGAGATAAGGATTATCTGCTGTTCATATCATGCGTGGCCTGGCGGCTGTGACTGCAAACAGCAGAGGGGAGGAAAAATGGAAACCACTTTGGGGAAAGAAAGCACTTGGTGCTGGCAAAGACTTTCAGTAGTTGTGGAATATACTTTGTGCTGTAATTGCTTTTTATAATAACCAGCCACGGTGATGACCTCCCTTACTTTCTGCTTAAGCAATAGCCATCGGTGGTTGTGATAGTTTTGGACTCTGGGAAGACAGATAATGTCAATAGCTAAGGGCCTTTGAGCATGTCTTGCTCAACAGCTGACCATGTACCAACCAAAATACATCTGGTATGTAAATATGACCATAAGTCAGTCATCTTACTCCACAAATAGTAGGCAGCCCAACGCCTGTTGAGTTCTCCTGCATCATAGCAGGCTGCAGGACTACAGCTGCCCTTGAGTAGGAATACCTATTCTTCAAGGCTGAGGGAATTCTTGTTATACCAAATGAAGTGAGCTAGGAATTAGTGTGCTGAAACTTTGAAAAAGCTAAGGAGCTAAGTGATACAAAGAATTGGTTGGGCATATACAGTCCTTCAGACATAAACCATTGACCAAGTCTGTGTCTATGTCTGGATACAGCTGCATACAGACTCCCATGAGAAGGGGGTTTAGTATGTAAGGGGCCCTTCTTGAATCTTGTGTCTCAACAGGAGGGTCTCCCTGGTTGACCTGTCCTCTCTGTGTCACAGTATTGTCACAGTACAGCTGGCCTGGACTGGACAAAGTAAATCTGACCATAACACAAATCCAATTCAACTGGCCTGCTTCATGTCTGACTGTCTCTGGATAAGTTATAGGGGACCCTTGGCCAGCCCCATCCAAACTGAGAAGAAAGCACACCACTGGCCAGGAATCTGGGCAGGGAGAGACATCTCAGCCAACGGCTGTATAGCCTGGGAGATGTCAATTTGGTATTTAAGTGAGTTCTGAATAATAAATGAGGCTGTTTGTCTCATGAGCACCTGGAGCATGAGTTGTGGATTTTCATCTCCCCGCTCATGACCAGCACAATGCATTTCTGCAGTAAGTCATCAAGCACACCTTGCCATATTGCTCCTCCTTTCTTACAGGTGAAGTGTGTCACTCCATCCATGACACAAACCTCACGAAGCATCTCAGGGCAAGGCCAGAGAGGAGAGAGAGAGACAGTGGATTTCTTTTGGCTAGTATCTCTCTCTTGTCTTTGCAGCCAACACCTGGGGGTGCAGGTAAGCCCAAATCCAACCTCTGCTGCTATCAAGGCAGAGAAGAGGAACAGCTTCCACAACTACCATAAATGCTGATCTTCCATCTTGTGAAACCCTTCAGGGGGAAGTGGTCGATCTCAAGCTGTTGTTTGGAGTAATTTTCATGGAATTCTCCAAATAGATATTACACCTCAGTGCTGAAGATGGCATTTCTTAGGAAAATAAACAAAATGCTGTGACCACAGACCACATTTTGTTGATGATGGTACTAAAATGGATGAAGTTCAGCTGTATTCCTTACTCCCTTCACACCCACATGTGCCCACAGCAGACAGAAACAAGTCCCGCAGTAACTGTTAGAGCCTTGGGCAGAGCTGAGGAGAAATCCAGGACTCAAGTCCTCAAGTTAAAGCAATTTACCTGGATTACTTCCCATAAAAGGGCATTTTTCATCAACTGCTTGGTAACAAAATCAGTCAAAATGCTGTTTTGGTTGATGCTAAATTGACTGTAGAATCATTGCTGCAGTTGCCTGTTCCCACCCTTTCCTGGTTTAGAATACAGGTGTCTGCTAGGGAGGGCAGGAGTTTCCCCTTGGAATGAAAAATGTAAAACCCCTCCCTCCAAATTACTACAGTTTTGAAATCAAGGGGCTTTCAGGCAAAGATCTGGGGATAGGAATAACAGTTCTTTGCTAGTATTTATAACAAGGCAAACAAACAACAATAACTACAGCATTAACAAAACAGAACCAGGGACCCCGTGACTGCGTTCTTTGGCCGTCAGTGCCGGTGCTCCTGCAGGGCTCTGAGGAACACTCAGCTGGAACAGCAGGGATGAGCTGAGATCCTGGGCCGGTGGCTGAGGTGGATCAGCAGCTCCACGGTGGTGCCTGGCACTGCCACACGTCCCGGCAGGACAGGGGGTGCGAGGCCCGGAGGAGGAGGAGGAGGAGGAGGAGGCAGGCTCCACCCTCCCTCCCTTTTACCTGCTCCCCTTCCCCTCTGGGCTCAGCCAAACTTTGTGTTTCTCAAGCACCCAATATGTACCCATAGTCAGGTTTCTCCCAAATAATGGGTAAAAATTCTATAGGTGAGAAGGAACAAAAGGAAGGACACTTAATCCCCAGCACAGCCCCACAGTGTCCACTGCCAAAGTCCAATGTCCAGTCGGCTTCTACCAAGGCCGGGCAACCCGACTCTTGGATTTATCAAAGCCAGAATTTCTGGTATGGCTTGTTGTTTGTGGCACCAAGTTAGATACACAGGACAGAGCTCAAGGACACCTGTCAGGCAGGGCTCACCTCCTCCTCCCCATGCCTCATGCTGCCAGACACCCTCCTTACATACTTCTTTTTCACAGCCCATCTGAAAGACTCTCAGCCCTGAGGGGCTGCCAGTGAAATAGTACATACTGAAACTGAAAAGCAAGCAGACCTCTATCAATAAAATATTTCAATCTCTATAATGTGTATGTATATATATCTTGAGGACGAACACACACACACACACACACACACACACACATATATATATTTATATTATATATATATATATATATTCTCAAGATGACATCTGTCTCTTACACTGGTACACAGAGGCATGTGGGGGCCATCCTGGAGCTAAAATGCTCCTGTGGGAAGACCAGAGTTTCCACTTCTGTGTCTGCCTGGCTGCCCAGTGCCTGCTCTGCTATGCCTGTGCACACCAAAACCTTGGAGGCTTTGTACTTGTACTTTGTACTTTTGTACTGACTGGGAAAGGGACAGGAAAATGCCTGTTTTCCCTGTCACCTCCTCCCATGCAGAGCTGCCCAGGGGCAGTGTGACCACCCCCAGCAGCTTGTGCTGTGACAGGTATGAAGCAAAACACTAGCCATGGTGACTTCAGTTTTCAACTGCATTTATTTCTATGAGAAATGTGCTCTCTCATGCTCTCAGTACCTTGCAGGTCTGAGCCACAGTTGTGGCTCCTGGGGTCAGGTTTTCAAGGGTCAGTTAAGACATATAAGGTGCAACCATGTGTAACAATTTTGCTCCTGTTCCCTGATCAGGTCAGTGATGGATGACTACAGCCAGGTTCATTCATACCAGTTCCCATGTTGTCCGTGGGATTCATTGCAATATTGGCCCTGGGTTTGCTAGAAGTGGCCACTACTGCAGAACTTGGATGGGACTGGTGACACCAACTCTGTAGCTCCTCGACACCACCAGTGCCAGTGCTGCCGTCACTGTTCTGGCACACAGCAAGACAGAGTTGTGAGCACTGCATGAGCTGGAAATAGCTTGGTAGAAATACCTCCCATGCAATGTCTTGGGTACCTTGTCCCAGGGAGATAACCAGCATTATCTGGCTGTGCCCAGGCACAGGGATGCTCTGAGCTTGGGTGCACCAGCCACGGGATGGGAACCTGCTAACATGAAGAGTCTTTAAGGTGGAAGGGCCCCAAGCTGCACCACAGTTGTCCACTCCATGACAGTTTTGCATGCCAGAATCTTTGCAGTCCCTATCCTTGTAATTTTTGCCATGTTTTACTTTCTTATGCAGGCAGAAAACCGTCCACATTAATGTAGCTGTGTTTACCCTCTGGTATGGGCACTTCTGTGGTTGCTGAGTGGTTCCCCAGATACCCCTTGGCAGATGGTGTTCCTGGGCCTAGGCTCTGAGATATCCATTGTCCCAGGAACACAGCACCCATCACAGCTAATCCTGGTCTGATGTTGGCCCATTGCCCCCCACTCCAAACCCACAACCTCCAGGGGTGGGTGGCACCCTGGTGAAGATATCTCAACTGATGGTGTTTGCAATGAACAACCTCTTTGGCTGCCTGGCAGCCTCTGCAACCCACACAGCCCCATGCCTGTCGCCCTGAAAACTCAGCTTCTGAGCTTGCTAACATAGTTTTCTAAGGACTTTCCCAGGACAGTAACTGTAAACATAGGTATGTGTACATTCTTTCTGTTACACGTCTTGTGATGGGCATCTCTCATGGCCAGTGCAGTGAGAAAGTATTATCCTGACCATCCAATCCCTGGCCGTGGTAAGAAGCCTGTAAATCCTGGGAGGGAAAATAAACTCTCTCTTCCTTTCACCACACCTCGAGCTGTGTCCATGTGATCTATTCATCTTCAGCAGCAACACATGCCCTTCTCAGTTGCTGCCTGAAGGAGAAAGTGATGTCATTTCCTTCATAAGCTCAATTCACAAGTAGCCCTGCTGTGGCCATACTGCCACTATCAGTTCCTGAGTGGGGTCTTGCTCCTCCCCCCACTGCAGGGACACTCTGGCTTTCCTGGGGATTAAAGAGGGGACACAGAAACGACTATCACCTTCTCTGGTGCATCTGCTGGGTGCAGAAAAAGACTCTTTTCATGACACTGCAAGAGCCCAGTGCCTATGACTGTGCCCTGTAACACCAACCCCACCACTGTGTGAGGAATGGAAGGCTCATCCATCACTAAGATGATGTGTGTACTTGCATACTAAACCCCACACTTGCATTCATCAGAGAAGAAAGCTGTCAGAAGTGGGGATTTGTGAGAGGTTGCCAGTACTCCCTTTCCATTTTTGCTGATTCATTTTAAACACAGAAGGGGAATTTTTATAAAAAAACAGGAGGTGGTTGTGCTGAGATGTTTAAAGGTATAGGGATGATGAAACCCAGTGGAAGAGGGGATACTGTTGAATAGGCATGGGTGTAGTTGGAGAACAAAGCAAATGGTTTTTCAGCAAATAAATATTTCTCACTGACTGCATACTCTTTAAGCCTGGCCTGCACAACCTTAACACTTAAAAAAAACAATAGGAGCCAAAGCAAATTATAATGATTTACAGACAAAGCTGATTGTAATGCAAAGGCAAATTCATAGCTGTGAAAACAATAACAGGCAGCTAATAAACATTTAAATTTTAGCTGATCACAAAGAAAGATTAAATAAACCCATGTTTGCTGAGAGTAAAACATGTGCACGATTATGCTGATAACATGACTGTGTTCCACACTTTGGAAATGCACATGCAATTTGGCCACAGGGCTTTCAGCAGCAGCCAGAGCATCCTGTGCCAGCTGCCTATGGAGCACAGGACATGGAGCACAGGACACTGTCCTGTGCTCAGCATTCTTGTGCCCTGAAACATGTCTAGCCTTTGACATTTTTTTCCCTCCCACGCAATGAGGTGGATAACAAAACTTCACCTCCCTAGCAATGCTACTTAGTGAAACCATCTATCTTACAACTGATACTTGGTACACCCATTCTCACCTCTGGGATGACAGCTTGTGTAAAAAGAAGGGAAGAGTACAGAAAGGAACATGGCACTGTCTGCTTGGCTGACTTTCTAAAAGTACCATGCTCATCTCTCTCATCTGCACACTCACCACAGCAGCTTCTCCTGACCCTGCCAGGATGGTGGGATCTGATTTTCAACATTTTCCTGTAGGATCACATTCCATCCATCCCCTTCCCATTAATTCTTGAGCCCACTGCTCACCTTATTTTCAAAGAAGTAAATGTCTTGCTTGCAATTTTTGTAAAAGCATGTAATCAGGCTGAAAAAAAAAAAAAAAAAAGGCAAGAGAATGAATTAAACCCTGGGAAAAAAAACTTCAATTGGAGTTGGTGACTATTAGACACCAGAAAATCCACTTTTCACATAAAGTTTCTCTCTCATGTGGATTCACTGGTGTTTAATAAAGCATGAACTTCCATTTGAGTTTCTCCTGTAGTTAGAACATTCGCTGTGTATGGCTTCTCTGATGTCAACAGAGTTGTGCTGCAGCCATGGAGAACTCAGTCTGCCAGCCCCCAGACATAAACCCATAGAAAATTTTCCATCAGTTTCTGTATTAGTTCTGTGACACATGGGGATGATTGTTAGATGTAACATTTCCCACAAAAACAAGCAAAAGGACAAGTGGCAAGGTCAGGTTGTGTATGGTAGGAGCCACCCTGTTGACAGTACCTGCTGCAGTGCCAGCTCAGGCTCCTTCCTCCACTGTGACCAGCCTCTCGTCTGTCTCTAGAGGCTCCCAGTTACCTCTGTGAACACCCCAGCTTTGGTTAAATTCTTAGTGCTTGTGCTAAATGCTAAATTCAAGTATCTCTATTAGGTTTATTTTAGCTTGAATAAAAATAATTAGTCCCACATTAAAAAAAAAATCCATGTCTTGGACAATTTTGAAACCACTGTGTTTCGATGGCATTGACTTGATGCTCATTCTATCAGCAAAGTATTGCAAACAAGCATTTCAGTTTCCACATATGTGTAACTCTACTGTTTGCATCTAATTCTTTTTCTCCCTTTCAGGATCAGCTTTTTAGAGGCTTGTGAGCATTTAGTAACACAGCAATATGCCTCGATGGCACCGCATAAGTGCCTAAGCTCATTTGTCCTTTCTCTGGTTTGTTTGGGGTTTTTTTGCAACTCTAGATGAAAGGTATGTGCTGGCTTGCCCTTATCTTCCATTTCACTGACACACTTAAGGAACTGAAATGGAAGATTTTCCTTTATAAAGATTTTCCTATCTGCAGTTTTGTCCCTATTTATTCCTGCTTAGCCAATTGTCTCATTTTTACTGTCATTTTTTGTTCCCATTTATTTATTTGGTATGAAACTAGTGCCTGATGGGGTGTAATTTCCATGAGTGCTTTAAATTTATTTTAATACAAGATTGATTTCCATTGGCAGTGTTATATATTTTGGAGGCTGTGCTGCTAGCTCCTTCCTCTGTTGCAATGGCACAGGCCCATCAGCCTCCCCTCCCCACTCTCTTCCCCAAATTCTTTTCCTCCAAGCTAGGTATGCTCCTTTTCCTTGCCAGGGACAGAAATATTGTGAATCTGCTTTGTCCACAATTTGTATAATTTTATTAGGCTGATGATTTTAGCTTTCTTGCTTCTGCAGGTTTTATTTGGTCTATAGTTAAAATGAGAGTAAGGACAGGGAATGGCTCTGCTGGTCCTGACCAAGGGTTCTCCAAGCCACAATCTCTGATGTATCCAAAATGGCTCCAGCAACTGCATCATGCCTTGTCACCCTGAGTCACCTCTCACAGACAGGCACCTGGGATGAATGCCAGGGTGAATGAAACAATGGATGAATACATTAGTCATCTCTCAACCCAAACCCTCCGAAATGCTTGGACCATGGCTAGCCATGCCATTTCCTCAGGTGACAATTATACTTCCTTAAGTGTCTGCTAACACCAGCAATGACTCTCTGTATCAGAACTGCTCAGTGTACACACACACACACATATATGGCTCTGGAAAATAAACAAGGCTTGTCCTGGGACAGTCCCAAAGCCAAAACTGAGCCCTCTCCCCCTAAACCAAGACTAATCTTCCAAGCCTAAGCCTCGATCCCGAATTTGTATGAGATACTGTACTCAGTTCCTGCTTTTCAAAACACTTCTCATAAACCTACTCAGGAAGTAACAGACCAAACCAGGACAGGCTGGAGTAATTATATTTCACCAGTTGCATCATATTGTAGTATGCATTTTGTTTTCCCTTTTGAAAAAACATTGAGTTGTAATGTTAAACAGAGAAGTCATGCGAAGGAGACTCCCATGGTCAGCTGCTTAGTAGATGGAACCAGAAGGAGCTTCTTCACCAAGTAAAAACTCTTTCACAGGGAAATACTTCAGAAATAAATCAGAAATCCTCTCAAATATGTTGCTATTGACAGCTGTACACCTGCAAAGAACACGAGGAGCCTAAGGGCAGGAACAGCAAACAGCTGCTGCAATGGGAGCCACAGGAGTTCTACCTTTCTGCCTCCCAGCACTTTTTGCATGTGGCATAACTTCAGATTAGTTTTTCCTTCCCTTTCCTCTTTCTTTTCTCTCTTCTCTATACAAAGTCAGCAATTTCAAAGTTCAAACTTCACCAGCCGTCAAGTTTGAGAGGCAGAAGTTGGAGATGGCTGGGAAGAGGAGAGACAGCTCCCAGGGCCAAGTCCTGCCCTGCCCCAGGTCACTCCTCCTCAGCAGGGGCTGAATGGGAGGGACAGAGGAAGTGTGACCTTCTTCCCTCATGTGACAGGAGATGCAAAACTCAGTGTGTGGCTTTTAGCACTCCTACAGTGTTGAGCATAAATTTCATATCTGCAGGGCACATGGAAAATGGCTTAAAGGTGCAGGGATTGTGTACAATTTTTGCACCTTGTAGGCTCCAAAAGCAGTCCTGAGACAAACCTAGTCACTTTTCAGGGTCTCTTGAGGTGGGGTCCTGGAGGAAGGGGCTCATGATCTGATCTTCTCATATTTTTCAGTTATGCAAGGTTGGAATGAATCCAGACATAGAGAGTTCCAGGTCTGGAGCTCAATTTCTTACCAACATTTTACAACCCAGAGTGAGAGAGAAACAAAGATCTTTAAAGGAGACTGGCAGAATACGGTACTCATAAATCCAAGCTGGACAAAAGTGTGTGGAGTTTTTTCCTGTCATGTCTCTGTTCAGGTAAGAATTGGTTAACACTGAAACTCCTTCTGGTATTAGGCTTTTTAGATTATGCTGATGCCTTGTTTCTCTCCCAGGAACCTCCTCATCCAATTTCAACCACACCTGACAGCAGTAATCACCCCCAAAGCACTCTGCTTTGGCAAAATTCATGGAAAACTGAGAGTCAAAAAGAAAGAACTCTTGGTGCCCCTGCATGGCAAAAGGATGGGGCAAGAATTCACTCATTGGTCATGACTGGAGTGCTGGATCAGAAAATCAGCCTGAAGCCCCCATCTCAGCCCCCAGAAATCCTATCTCTACTGCCACCATGGTTTGTTTCCTTCCCTTGCAGGCAGCCTGAAGTCCAGGTCTTCCTCAGACACTTCAGTGGCCTGAACTGTGAGAGAAGCAGCCTTGTTTACAGCTCACTCTTCCATGTAGATGTCTTACTGGCCACCAGGAAAAATGCTAATGACAACATTTTAACTCTCCTGGATTTAAACTGAGATTGAATAGACCTGAACAAAATTAGTTTTATAATTTCAGATCACAATCACAGTATTAAAAAATAAAAATAAAAATTTTCATCTCAACTGTATCACCAGAACAGCCTCCAGTAAGGTAGGTTCTGCTGTATTTTGGATTCAGCGCTACTGAGCAGATGGTATTTATTGACAAACCTGCTGCTAAATTGCTTGCATTCCCGAGGCTGTAGGTACAGTCAGCCTGTAGCACATTCACTAGTCATTGCTAAAATACTAATTTCCCTGGAAAACTATCTGTGTCATTGTCTTGGTTTGAAAAGACAGGAAGGCAGAAACCTCCCTTGAAATGGAAAAATGTAAACTACCCCACCTCAAATTATTATAATCTTGAAATCAAGGGGGTCTCCGGCAAAGATATGGGAATAGGGATATCAGTTCTTTACTAGGAAAATGAAAATAAAAATGCAGTATTACAAAAGAGAAAACCAACAAAACAACCCACTGACAGAGTCAGAATACAAGCTGACACCCTGTTAGTCAGGGTGTTGGTAGCAGTCCTATTAATGGTGGCTGCAGTCCTCCTGGAGTGACAGACCTGGTTCTGTTGAAGTAACAATCCTGTAGAAGGGCAGAGTTTGCCTCTGAAGGTCCGGTGGTGTGGATGGATCCGGTCTCTCTCCTCTGGGAATTCACTGGAGAAGAGCTGCTGTGGTGTTCCAAGTCTCCAAAGATATACAGGTTTAGATGCTTGGCTCTTCCCCCTGGGTGCAGCATCTCACAGTGGGATGATGTAATTTCATCAGTCATGCAGTGAGACTCAATGGCCCATTAAGAGAAGATATCCCCCTGGAGGAAGGATGGGCTGTGGAAGAATACTCTCACACCTGGTTTTAACAGCTGGCCCATTAACAGAAGATAATCCTCAGTTATGAGGGATGGGTCATGGAAGAGATAAAGAAAATTGCCCCACCTGGTTTCAACAGATAGTAATAGAACACATACTTTTGGTTACATCTTGCATTGCAACCCAAAAGAATTATTCCATCATGGCAGAAGACCAGAACCATCCATTCCCTCCACTGCCACTATCCCCAAGCACTATCTATATGTATCCAAGCCTGGACATTTCCTGTTGGAAGCCTTCATTACCTGCCCTATAGTAAAGAGAGGGCAGCAAAATTAATGAGATGTAAATTTTACATATAATTTCCACTTTTCATTTTTACTAGTGAACTAAACATAGGTGCAGGAGAGTGGCCAAGAGCAAGGCTTTTTGCATTAGCCTGGGCAGACACCAGGGCCCAAAGGGCAGTTTCTTCCTCCAAGTAACATGGGACAAGACAAGAAGACACAGCTTCAAGTTATGCCTGGAAAGGTTTAGGTTTGATATTAGGAAAAATTCCTTCAGCAAAAGAGTTATCAAGCATTGGAACAGGTTTCCCAGGGCAGTGGTGGAGGTACCATTCCTGGAGATATTTAAAAGCTGTGTAGATGTGGTACTTGGAGACATGGTTTAGTGGTGGCTGCAGCAATACTGGATTAATGGCTGGACTCAATGATCTTAAAGGTCATTTCTAACCTAAATGATTCTGTGGTTCTACCTGCAGCCATCCAGGGGCTGCACAGGGCCTGAACCCAGAGTAAGTCAATGCACTGACTGAAGAGGGACATTTGAACTCAGATTGGGCCTGACCATTGCATCGAGTAAAGACAGAGCCATGGCTATGGGAAACACTTAACTCAGGCACTTTTTCGTGGAATTTAGGCTTTCTGAAACCGAACAAAATAATCAAGTCCCTCTTGGGGAGGAGGTAGTACAGAATAGCTGCTGTGCTTCAGCTCACACCCTCCTTTATTGCAAAAAAGCTTCCCTGTTTAGACAGGCCCAAGGAGATGTAGGCATTTGTAATGTGTATTTAATCTTTCCATCTCTTCTTTTCTTACTGTTTGTATGTTCCCTTAGGCTTTGGAGATTCAATATCACTTTTTTTCCCAGAAACTACAAGCCTTAAAACAAAAACAAGGCAGCTGGAAATTGCCTACTGCCAGTCAGACTAAAGAGGTTGTAAGTTTTCCCAGCACAGGAAATGTTCAATAAATTAATATTAGTGACCATGTATAAGGGCATTTATGGCCTTAGGGCTATAGAAATCCTTCATTCACAACATTACACACCCCAGTTCATAGGACTACTAATATTTGTTCAGTGTTATTGTGCTTTTCAATGGTATCAAAACAGACATCTCTGCTGCTGACCCTGCTCACCTTTGCTGTTCTCTTTAAACTTTATTGGGTCTGGTTGGAATGGAGCTGATCTTCCCCATAGCAGCCCTCATAGGGCTGTGCTGTGTACTGGTATTCCGTTTTAATTTTTTCCCCATCCCTCCAGCTGAGGAGGGGGATTGATACAGCAGCTTGGTGGGCATCTGGTGTCCAGGCAATATAACTCACCACAGCCCATTTTGATGCCTAGCATGGGGCCAAGACATGGGTAGATTTGTATGAATCATGCTATAGTTACAGCAGATAATATATTACATGCTTCTGTGTGGGTCACAGAGTCTGTTGGCTGCTTCCCTATTTTGCTAAGCTTAGGAACAAGCTCCACACAGCTGCACAGGTATCCTGGAATAGATCATGGACTGGCCAGAAGGCAGAGAATTTGAAGCATTGCCTGAGGAACCAGATTGTGCCCAAGAGGCACCACCATGTAATGAGTTATCAGAAGATGGAAGACATACTTAACCTACTGATGGAACCTGTCATGTTTAGGAAACCTTTGGAAGTGGAAAACTGCTGTGTGGAATCCCACACAATAACTCACTGAAGCCATTGAAAAAGGAGGTAAGTCAAGTCAATTTGCAGAATTGAAAGCCATCCAATTGAGCCCTTGAGACTGCTGAATGAGAAATTGGCCATACTCTGTCTCTACACTGACTCTTGGATGGTGGGTCATGCCCTGTGGGGGAGACTACAGCAGTGGAAGAAGACAATGGATAGCACAGGGTTAAACCCATCTGGTCTGCTGCATTGTGGCAGGATACAGCTATATGGCTGGAAAACATCACTCTGGAAATACGTCATGTGCATGATCACACACCCAAAAGCCACATCTCTGAAAAACATGGAAACTATGAAGAAGTGGACAAAACTCAAAATTAAAGTAGGTCAGGCAGACATAGACTAGGAGCATAAGCATGAGCTATTTATAGCTCACAGGGCCCATGAAACATTTAGGGAGAGACTGAACATACAGATGGGCTCATGATCGAGGAGGGGACCTGACCATGGAGACCATCACACTGGTCATTCATGGATGGGAAATGTGCTGCAATCAAGCAAGTTAAACCCCCCTGCAAGAGAGGGTGGTGGCTGGGTTATGATATGGGGAGTCCTGACAACGGACTATTCTGGACACAGCCACAAAGATGCCAAGGTGAGTACTCATTACAGTGGGAGCAACTACCAGGAATGAACTGGGGTGAAAAAGAGTGAATTTCACAAGGAATTGAGTGATTGCAATGATGACAGAAACTAAGCTAGTGTTGGTGCCCAAGAACTTAACATGCTTGTTAACATAACTCTCCTGTCCTGAGCATCCATCTAGAAAGATGGGCTCAAACTAGAGCATGTTCTTATGAACATCTGGAGGAGTAGAGGAAACCCACAGAATGGGAGTGTCTGTTAAAGGACAGAGGATAGTAGTTAATGAGAATGTATAAACCTGTGTGCTGGGTATAAAGATGGTTTAAATATGAAGCATATGTTGGTAAGAAGATATTTTAGTAGTCCTTGTTCCCTGCGGTTATCTCACAGTCAATTAGGACTATGCTGAAGCACTTAAGAAATGCCCTCTATATTGTACAAATATTATGAAAAGACAAAAGTTTTATGTAGTAGTGAAATACACAGTACTGTGAATGCAAGTGTTTCCTTCTTTATTACTTTTATATGTGTATTGCAACACCAGACAGTTGGTGTGGCAGTCTACCCACATATTTATGGAGTATTTCACTTTATGGATAATGTGAGCAATACAATTTCAATCAGCACCCTAAAATATGAGTTGACTGACTGACAGAAGCTGCTAGATTTTTGTTTATAATACTCATATTCAACTACCTCCTTTTTACTCTCCTTATTTTTGTATTTTTACTTCAAAGTAAAAATAACTATTGCTGTGTTCTATCTTCTGTTTCACACTTATATTAGTGTACTATAAATGCAGAAGTTAAAAAAATACTTCTTTGTGGAATGGCCTGGGAAGTGTGTTTGTTCTGGCTGAGTAATAGTGATGCTGCATTTTTTTGTCACAGTACCGGGTCTGGCTGGGATGGATTTCCCCCATGGCAGCCCTTACACGGTTGTGCTGGGTATCAGTAGATGGAAAGGTTTTGAGAACCCACCAGTGGTTTGACTACACGTGAGGAATGCTCTACAGCATCCAGGCTGCGGCTCAATCTCTTCTCCCAAGCAACAAGTGATAAGACAAGAGCAATTAGCCTCCAGTTGTGCCAGGGGAGGTTTAGAGTGGATATTCTGAAAAATTTCTTCACCTATAGGGTTGTCAAGCCCAGGAACAGTCTCTGAAGAACGTGGTGGAGTCACCAACCCTGGAGGGATTTAAAAAGACATGTAAATGTGGCACCACTGGTGACAGCTTTTAGTGTTGGGCTTGGCAATGACTGGTTAGGGGTTGGACTCGATGAGCTCAGAGGTCTTTTCCAACCTAAATGCTTCTCCAGTCCCTTGAAACAGGCTCAGCATGGGAGACTTGGCTCTTTTTTAAAATTATTTTTCAGATGCTATTTCTGAATGTAAAGTCCGCCAGAGAAGTAATCACCACAAAAACTAGTGTAACTGCGTTAATCAGAAGGTGCCCCATGGCAGGTAGGTGGAACTAGACTATCCTTGAGGTCCCTTGCAACCTAAATCGTTGTGATCTGTGATGACAATCTCATCTGGATCCTTCCCCTCGCCCAGCAGCACGGCCCTCGCTCCGGCCCGGTGCTTCTCCCGCCGGCTAACTCGCCGGGACAGCTCGGCAGGTTTTATTTTTCACTCACACCCACCCACGAAACAAAGAGCCGGCGGGCAATTCCCTGAAAGGAGGTTGTCGCCAGCTGGGGAGTGGGCTCTTCTCGCAGGCAGATAGCGACAGAACGAGAGATCACAGTCTCGAGCTGAACCAGGGCAGATTGAGGTTGGACATTAGGAGGAACTTCTTCAGAGAAAAGACATTGGAATGAGCTGCCCAGGGAGGTGGTGGAGTCACCGACCCTGGGGGTGTTTAAGAAAAGACTCAGTGCCGTGGTATGGTTGACATGGTGATGTTCGATCAATGATCACTGAGGTCTTTTCTATCCAAGTGGATTGTGTGATTCTGCGGTGCTGGGGCAGCGAGTCACGGAGCGCCTCGGCACTGCGGGGGATAGGTCCCCACCGCCCGCGGACACCTGAGGCACGGCGTGGGGAGCGGCCTCGGCTTATGCTCCGCTCCCGCTCCCGTTCCGCTCCCGCTCGCCATCCCCTCCCGGCCCTGATCCAGCCGGGCCCCGGCCCCGCTCGGCAGCGGCGGGGCGGGAGCGGGGCGGGCACGCGGTCACCTGACGCCGCGGCCGCCGCCATTTTGTCTGCGAGCGTAATGTGAAAGGGAAGGAAAGCCGGGGCGCACCCGCGGGCGGAGGCGGTAACGCTGAGCGGGGCTGGGAGCTGAGCGATCACCGCTGCCGCTCCGCGGAGCAGTGGGAAGAGTCCCCGTAGCGGCGGCCGAGAGGAGCCGCTGAGGCGGAGCCCGGCGGGCGCTCCCGCCGGAGGGAGCCGCCGGCGCCCTTCCTCCGGGAGGCTGCGCTCGCCCCCGGCCGCGGAGGAGCCGCCGCCAGGGCCGCGGCGATGATGTCGGGGCAGTCGATCACCGACCGCATCACGGCGGCACAGCACAGTGTGACCGGATCGGCCGTCGCCAAGGCTGTGTGCAAGGCGACGACCCACGAGGTGATGGGCCCCAAGAAGAAGCACCTGGACTGTGAGTAGGACCTGGCGGCGCCGCCGGCTGGGCCGGGAGTTGGAGCTCCGAGCTCGGGGTAGCCCGTCAGCAGGGCCCTCCGGCCATGGGCGGGGGTGAGAGGGGAGAGCCGGCCGCTTGCACCTGGTGGGGGGTGTCGTGTAAATCTGGTTGGACCTGACTGGTCTGATCTCCAGAACTTCTTTTCCACGTGGAGTGAGCGAGGTTTGTAACACTGTCCCGCCCGGGAAGCAAAAATATTCCAGCCTCATGAGCTGTTCCCGGTGAGAGCTGCTTAGTTATTGTGCTCTGATTACAGTGGTGCTTATTAATCCGGCACCTGGGGAAAAGGTGTTTACAGTTGCAAGCCAGAAATTAATTTTTTAGGCCCCCTTTCGTCCTTCCGTGCATCCCGTGGACTACAACCATTTAAATATTTTGAACATTTCCCGAAATATTGTAGTTTTCTGTCTTACGGCTCGCGAACCGAGGTAAAAGATTAAAAGGGAGGTAACGGGAAAGGTGTAGGTTGATCAGTGCGTTTCTTCTGGATGAGAGTATTTTGCCGCTAATACGTTTAAACTTAATATGTTAAAACCTCTTTCTCTATACCAAAAGATGCAGGGAGTTACCTGAAAACTACAGAAGTATTAGTGGTGTTGCTTCGCTTCAGGCTTTAGAGTAGCAATTGGAGTTCCTGTCTGCTCGAAAGTGTATAAACCTTTTACGTTCTGTAGCATAAACGCTCTCCACCTTGCTAAAGCGAAAAAAGTGTGTGTGTGTTTCCATTAAAGAGAGGAAAAAAGGCTTGAAGCCTTTGGCTGGTTTCTTCAAAGTCAGGCTGGTAGTTTTGCAGGATTCGTACAAGTTCATGGTGCTAAAGGGGCTGCTGGTTCAGGCTCTCGGCAGAAGCATTCTGTTTGAAGATAGTTGGGATGTGTGACCCTGTGACACTGGTCTGCTCATAGTAGCTTGTGTGAGAGCTTTCAGTATGGATCAAACAGTTAAAACCAGATAAATATATATTTCATTTGTTACTGATCTGAATGGGTGACATCCAGCTACAGTGGTGAACATTGCAGCTATTGTGTTGAAATTAAAAACCTTAAAACTGGGTAACTGGCAATTTTTTTAAAGATACCTTTTTAAAGTTACCTTTTTTCTCTCGTCTCTTGTTCTGCCTGTGGTACAAGTTAAATGAGGTAACCTTTGAGTCCAGAAATGGCAACAGGAAGCCAGAAAGTGGTGACAGTTTGCTCAATAGTTTGAAAGCTTCTGAATCCTAAAAGAGGTATAATGTGTTGTTTAAAAATACTATTGAAATACTCTTATCTACTCTAAGTCACCCTTACAAAATAAGAGAATGGAAGCATGGAACAATTTTTAACTTGAGAATACCATAAACTGAGATTGCCTTTTGACTAACAAGTTCCTTTTGATCCCAGGCTGTTTAGAGCTGTCAGTCAGTCTCCTGAAGGTCTCCCGTCCTAGATGAGTTCTGTATTCTGTGTAATTAATTTGCTCAGACTTTGGCCCAAGACAAAAATCTTGTTGTTGTCACTTGGTATCTGAAGTAGAGGAATGCTTTGGTGGGGTAGGGAAAAAAAAAGACGGGTAATATGGTACCTTAAATATGTCTGTAAGGAGTTAAAAAATCCCAATGAACATTCACCTGTCTTCATTGAATATACCCAGGCACTGCTTTTCGAACATCTGCAACCCTTTGAGTAGCACTTCTTATTTTTCTGCTTGTAGACAAGACTTACTTGTATTAAATGTGAGCAGGTAGATAGGAAATACTGTAATCTCTGGGGAAAAAAAAATCGCACAGTATGTTTTTTTCAAGATACACGGCAACTACTTCCCAATTTAAATACAAGATGAAGGAAAACATAGCTTGGATTTAATGTAAAACTCTAGTAGTTGTACTCTGGTCACTATGTGTGTGTGTGTCATTCAAAATGCTATGCCGTCTGGTATTACTTGTAATTGCTGCTCAGGAAAAAGCTTAACCAGGAACAATTTTTTGAGAGTTGCTGCAGTTGTATTAGGGATTGTGGAGGAGTATGAGTTTATGCCCTCTGTTCACACTAGTTCTTAAAATCCCCTTGTTGCCAAGTTTCCTCAGCAAGAAAAACTGTGGTATTACAGTATAGGTCTTTACAGAAAGGTGTTACCTATGCAGTGCCTGAACTAGTATTTAAGTGTCTTGCGGTTTGTCTGACTACTAACTGCTGAGTAGCATAGTCATATTTTACTTTAAAGAGTGAAAAAACACCCACAAAAAATCCAAAAAACCCCAGAAAACCCAAGCAATGTCAATGGGCATACTTGGGGATTTACCTTTTAAAGTAGGTCATGGTGTCCTAAATAAGTCAGCAGATCTATGTCTGTAGTATTTTGTAATATTTTTGTGTAACATAAAATGTTATATAGAGGCTGATCATTCCCCTTCATGGAGCATCTGAAGGTATTGACTCTTCTTTCCTTGTCGCTCCCTCAGCCTTTAGAGTCTGATTTGCAGCCGAGTGGGGCTGTTACGCTTTTGGAGGCAAACCTGCTCTTGTCTAACTGCTGAAAAGTCACAAGAAAAAAGAAGAAATTAAAGCTGTAGCCAAGCTGGTAACTGGCAGAGTAGACTTGTGTGTAGACCAAAACTTGGAGAAAACAACCTCCTAAATTAATTGCAGCTTAAACTTTTAAATTAAAACAGTAATGAAAAAACAGTTTCTGTTTAACTTGTATACAGCCAATTGAAGAAGCACAGGGAAGGGGGAAGGTAGTTAGTGTTGCTAATCAAAACTTTAAGCTCCTATATGTATACAAGCTTTGGAAATCTAAGAAGTGGTAATTCTGGCACTGTAATTCTGGTACTGCCCGTTATTTCTTTTGGCAACCAGAGCTTTTGATTGTCAAGTGAATGCTGATGCAGTGTGGTTCTTGCAGAGATGTCTAAGTTGTGATACAAGACAAAGGTGTTTTCTTGAACTCTTTACGCAGACCAGTGGCTGTCATTCATTTGAAGTTCTTTAGCAATTTGTGAAGTTTTTCAATACAACAATTGAGGAAATTTAACTTGAACCAAAAAAATAGTTAATATTGTTTGGATCTATAAATGGGGGTTGTATATAGCTTTTTAAGAAAAACATTATATGCTGTCTGTCCTGTATTCTTGTTTAGTGGGGGAATGGGACAGAATAGCTGAATTGCTTTGCTTGTGGAAAGGTAACTCAAAATTCAGATTTAGCTGTTATTCTGTAGCTGCAGAGTGTATTATGAACATGGTCATAACATGTTTGTAACAGTTGAGTACTGTCTTTTAAGTCTTCCAGCAAAAATTGTTACATTCCTTGGCTACATTGAGGAAGTTGTCTGAAGTGGCTCTGGTGTTTTACATTTCTGTAATGTGTCATCTATGATGCAACTTTATAGAAGAAAATGTATTTTTGGTGAGACTGCTGGGACTGAGGGAAATGGTCTTAATTCTTACATCTGTCTTAGAGCAGTTTCAGTCCTGTGACAAAATGGAAGAAATACATGAATATTAAACCACTGTGGTTGCCTTTATCTTATGCATTTACAGCTCCCTTGAGAGATACTTGACTCAAGAAAATTACGACTTTTCCTATTACTTAAAAGTTGAAAAGTATGTCAGTTTTTGTCAGTGCCTAGTTCAGAATTTTCCAAAAACCTGATATATGTTTATTTTATTTTGGTTTTAATATCTGGATTATTTAATATCTGGACAGAGCATGCTGTGCTCTGAAGAGCTGTATAGCTTCACAGATGATGTGGTAGTATTTCAGATGAGTTGTGGAAAATAAATATTCAGTACTTTTCTAGGCAGTAAGATTTCCACAGCTCTTCTAGGGTGCTTGAAAGCCCGTATGGTACTCTTCTGATTTAAAGATGTTAGATTTATTTATTTATTATTTATATTTATTTTTTTCTTCTCTTTTGTGTGATGTTAACATGTTTCTAAATTTCAGTCTAGAAATAGCACCACAGTTTCACTTGCAGGTGAAATGATTCCTCTGGATAACTGGCAAAATGCTTTGAGTTGTTAAGTGTTTATATAAGTACTGCAATAAGAAAAGGAGCATCATTCACCCTGTCCATTTCATTCCAGGTTTTGCTGTCAACATCCATATTACTGTTGTCCAGGTGTCAGTCTCCTAGGTCCATGTGTTCCTTTATACTTCCAGATGTATGGGGATGATAGCCTTTTCCTTCTGTGCCACCAGCTGTAATAGATCCCTATGGTTGTCTCTATATAGGTGCCCTGTTGCCGACTTAGAAGAATCAAATTAGAGAAATGGCACTTGCATTTCTTTTTATGTATCTCAATTGTAGAATTAAAATGTAATGCCAGCTTTATTGCTAGTTGAATTTTTATTTTTTTTTTAATTACCCCAAGTAGCCTTATTGAAGCATTGAAGTAGCCTTATTTTTAAACTTGGTGTTTCGCAACATGCTCTTAAGAAAGTCCAGTTTTGGCCTATAAAGTGCACTGACATTTTTTTGCTTAGTTTAGTATTTTAGAGACATTTTGTTTGTCTAAGCATGTGTTCTTTGATATTGTTAACTGTGACTTATGTGCTTGGGTGTTGAAGGAGATTTTGGAATCAGAGACCACGCTGTGCTGAGTACCCCCGTAAAAACTGTCTTCAGGGTAGCCAGTGAGTGTTGTCTTCAGCATGTGTGTCGAGTGCATGGGGCTGGCAGCTCACTTAGGCCCTTGAACCTCAGCCACAGCTTGAATTAGACTCCTAGTGGCCCTGCCTATGTGAATTATTATATTTTGGTTGCCTTTTGAAATGGACAGACACACATCTTACACAGAAGTTCCCAAGAAGAAGCACTTCAGAATGAAACAATAACGAAGAGCTTCTCAAATACAGCAGAGCTCTGTCAGCTCCACTCTGTTGCTGACACTTGACAGAAGATACTTGCATGGCTTCTTGTGGCAGTAAACCTTTATTCTGGATGAGCCAAAACTTGTTTTATGGATGTGTGGCTTAAGGAGCACTGCATGCACGTGCTAAAAGTAGAATTACTGTTACATTTTGCCTGAGCAGCACTGTAAGAACACTCAGTAGCAGTCACAGATATTAGAATGTGCAAAGGATCTCCCAGTGTTAGCATCATCTTGGGGTCTGCTGGGAGACCTTAGCTTCAGGGAAGGTGGCAGGACAGGACAGAAGTCTCTGGGGAGCACTGGCAAAATAGGAATGAAAATAGCTTGGCTAGCTTGACTGGAGAGCAGCAAGATTTTGGTTTTTAACTTGGATCTTCCTTCCTAGTTTCAACTGTTACTTAATAAGCACATTTAATATTAAAAATTTGACTTGTTTACTGGGTATATGAAGCAAAAGGACTTTGTGCTGAATTCATATTTTCGATAGGCTGTGTGGTCTTTGACCTCAACAGATCAATGGAATTTCTTTAACTGTTACCTAGCTTCATAGATATTGCTCTAGAAAGTGTTTGTGAGATTTTTGTTGGTTGCTTAATTTTTATAAACTGAGAGTAGGACTTGTAATAGTCATGTAAATTTCTGTGTGGGATACAGACACATCAGCTGCTGCTCTTGGATACTGTTCAGTGTTTTCCATGTATTTCTATACTTGATTATAAACTGATTTAATTTAGGAAGACTTAGTTGCCTTAGTGTGTTTTGAGAGCACTACTTAGACATGTCTCAACAAAATCCTCATTCAATTGATGAGGCTGTTGAATTAGGGTTTATTATTTACCTATGAATAAATTCTGGGATTGGTTCATTATATGGGGCAATAATTGCCTATAGACTGTTTGGACTTCTAGGTTAAAATACTTCTCAATTTGACAGATCATCTGATGATCATGAGTAGGGAGAATGTCTTTGTTTAGAATACAGGTGTCTGCTAGGGAGGGCAGGAGCCTCCCTTGGAATGAAAAATGTAAACCCCCTCCCTCCAAATTACTACAATTTTGAAATCAAGGGGCTTTCAGGCAAAGATCTGGGGATAGGAATAACAGTTCTTTACTAGTATTTATAACAAGGCAAACAAACAACAATAACTACAGCATTAACAACAAAACAGAACCAGAGTGCCCGTGACAGCTTTCTCGGCTGAGATGGGAAGGGATGGAGGAGAGGCTTTGCTTCACAAACCCCTCGGGCAGTCAGTGCCGGTGCTCCTGCAGGGCTCTGAGGAACACTCAGCTGGAACAGCAGGGATGAGCTGAGATCCTGGGCCGGTGGCTGAGGTGGATCAGCAGCTCCGTGGCAGTGCCTGGCAGGCATGTCCCAGCATGGCAGCGGTGTGAGGCCCACCAGCGAAGAAGAAGCAGCTCTGTCTGGGTGATGACGAATTTCTTTCTTCAAGCAACAACTGCTTTGAGCATCTGTTCTGCTTTGAAGCCGAAGAAATCAGCCAGCCCCCAGCTGCACCTGCCTTCCCTTTTACCTGCCCCCTTCCTCTCTGTGCCCAGCCAAAGCTCCCTTTCTTCTCAAGCACCCAACAAGCACCAGCAATAGGGTGTGCCCCCAGCTAATGGGCAAAAAATTCCGGTAGATGAGACGAAACAAAAGGAAGGATACTCAACCCCCAACAGAGCAGTAACTAACAAATTACTTGGGTTTTGAGAAAGTTCACATTTGTAAGTATTGAACTATTTGAATACTACTCAGCAATAAGGTTTTGACGTATAGCTTGCTTAAAGCTTCTTTCTTCTGGTGTGCTTCTTTTTGTGCAGTTATTTCAGCATTTTTGTGTGTTGCTAATAACTAAAAACGGTTGCTAAGTGAAAGTTTTCATCCCAGCTTCCATGTTTTGTACATACTTGGAAACCTCTGAATGAAATTAGTAACTTATTATAGCTTGCATTTTATAGCTTTTTACCTTGATAAGATGCAAAAAATCTTTACTCTGTTAAAATTACTCTGATTTTTAAATTATTTTAAACAAAGGACTTCTTAATAAATCAATCTTTAGTTAAGGTCTGTCTGTAATACACTGTGTGCACTAGAAAGATATCAATTTTAAGTGTAATGAATGTTTCTATGAAATATTTTGTCCTAAACTATCAATGTGTGAACTCTAAGTTGACATTTAAAGTGCTTATGATGATGCAGTCTGTCCTTTCCATGCTGCTGCTAAGGCAGTGGTGCCAGAACTCAGTTGCTTCCTGGCTTTCCCAGGTACCTGCCCTTCTTCAGATCCTTATCCAGACAAGCTGCAAAACAGCAATGGGTTGAGCTACCAACGGGCTGCTCACAGGCTCAGCTTAAATGAGAGGCTACAAAGGAAGCTTTTCAAACCAGATGTTTGTTTTACTAGCCTTGCCCAGTCCTTAGGGTGTACTTTGATCACACCTGAGCCAAATTTAGCACAGAGAGAGACTAAATGCCTGACATGCGTGTCTTGAGGGGTTTAGAGTAGTCCTGGATTCAATTCTCTGCTCTTTTCTCAGCAAGTACCTTCTTCAGCCTTCTCAGGCAAGTGTTCTTCCCATGTGTCTGCTGGAGGCTGTTCTGATTCTGTACTAAATGTCAGGCAGAGTCTTGAACCTCTCTGTCTCTGACCTCCCAAGTTAATGTTCTCCTATTGAGTTTATTGTCTGTCTAAAACACAAAAAACTTTTTTCATATGAAAGTCTGAGATCTACCATGATCCATCATAAAACACTCGGTCGGCTTGTTGACCAGGTGTTTTTAAGTTAAGTGGAAGGATGGATAGATGCAAATTCATGCTCTTAATTCTTACAGAAAAGAGGTGTATTTTACAGATTTGTAGCATCTCATTTGCCATTGTGTGAGTACTCAGGCCTAGGTTGGATGGCAGGTTTGTGCTGCCTGTTGATCTCATGAGGTTGGGATGTCTCAGCTTTTCCTTGCTCCTCAGATTTTCATTTTTTTTGTTAGATTGGGTGGCCTCAGGCGTTGAACATCCAGAAGGTTGCTCACACTGGCTTTCAGAGACTAGTTTGGGCTTCATTTTAATAGAACAGGTTGATGAGATACTCTATAAAATTATTGAAATGCCTTTGAAGTTCGTACTTGGAGTGTTTCAGTAAAATAGTGAATCTGAGGAAGGAGAGTAAAGGAGCTCAATTGTTTCTTAAACAAAAATAACTGAAGTTAATGCTTCCAGTATGAACTCAGTGTAAAAACCTCAAAATAATACGTTGATCCTCTGAGCATGAAACTCATTGAAATGCTTTTTTTTTTTCCCTTTAATTTAGATCTAATACAGTGCACAAATGAAATGAATGTGAATATTCCACAGTTGGCAGATACACTCTTTGAGAGAACTGCAAACAGTAGCTGGGTTGTAGTGTTCAAAGCTCTAATTACAACACACCACCTCATGATGTATGGAAATGAGGTAAGATATGATTTGCTCTGTTAAAGCCTACTTGTCAGCTTTTAAAAAATTGTCTCAATCTGTAAAGCATTAGATACGTGCTTCAGTTTTTCAAAGATTTTGTTTTTCGTCTGCTGATGGCTATAAAGTATTTGTCCAGACATAAAGAAATATTCCTTCATTATTTCAATACCAAAACATACCAGCATTTCCAATTTACTTGCAGGTATCTGTGTTGGTCTGTGAGGGAATAGTGAATGGCCTTTCTATATTAAAGGCTTGAAAAACTTCTGATGAGTTTTACTTCATTAGGGTAGTGCTTATCAGTAGCAGCACAGCAGAAGAGTCTTGTTAGCACTCTGTAAATGTGTAGCCAACCTAATAATAGATAAGAAAGAATAGTTGCTGGAGGGGAGAGGACTATGGTGTCTAGAATATTTCATCTTGCAAGACATCACCTAATGGGCTGAGTCTTCATATGCTGTTGCTGATAATATTCCTCTGAAACACTGTCCTACTGCATTTAATTCACTTAAATGATTGCATCTCAATTTATTAAAAGCTTCCTAGTCAATAACTTGGAGTTAGAAATTTAACCTCTCTTGCACAAGCCTTATATTAAAAGCTCAGCTTTGGTGAGGTAACAGTCCTGAACCTGTGTGTGGTCATTGACGTAAGAAATGATTGTCGACCACTGGTAACTTTGAAGTGACGATTCTCAAAAGTGCTTTCCAGCCATTAAACTGCTGTGAAAGCTTGGTGTTCCCCCTCTCTGCCAAGCTCTGTGAATTTCATTGAACTGATCTGTAAAACATAGTGTGCTCTTCACACTACAGCGGTTGAGCTACATCAAGCTTCCAGAGCTTGGATAATGCAAGTAGTATTTTTTTGTGTTTTCCAGCTTGTCTGTTCTAAAGTACAAAGTTTACTAGGCAGCATCCTCTAGGGTTATTTTTATTTTATTCATGAGCAGTGATGTTTCTTTCTTTAGTTTAAATTTATATTTTGCCAAATCGAGTTTTGGACTTCAGAAGCTTTGATAATTTGTTAATTTTCAGGTTTTCCTCTAAATTTTTCCCTTTTAACTAATTTCTGTTGTAGATAGAGGTTACCAGAAACAATTACAAGGTAAGTGTAGATTGCTTGTAATATGCTTCTGTGTTTTATCTCTCACAGTAATTACATTCTCAACTTTTTCTTCACCAACAGCGCTTTATCCAATATCTTGCATCCAGGAACACTTTGTTCAACTTAAATAACTACCTGGACAAAAGTGCCATGCAGGGTAAGGATCTTTCACTGAAGGAAATAACTAATTTTTTTTTTTCTGTGATGGTGCATGTGTTTGTTGTACACTAGGGGCTAAATGACATTTAAATGGAAGAGTGTTTTGATTTTTATTGCATGAAACATCAAAGAATGTCCAGCCAACAATGTAGACACAGATAAAGTGAGATTCTGGGTTACCTAGGTGAGTGCTAGAAATCTGTCTGTAATGTATGTAGCATTGCACACACAACTGTAAATTTTACAAAGTGAGCTCTTGTTGCTTATTAAAGTAAACCTAATGAATTATCAGCACAATAATAATTTTTGTTGTTGCATTTTAAAGCCTTAGGAGTAAATATTTACTGTTAAGGTGCCTGGAATAGTAACTAGGATGTGCTGTATAAATAGGGAGAACTTCTTCAAATCTGTGGTAAGTCCTTTAATTACTTGCTAGTGGCAGAACACATTTTTAGGTTTTTATGTGGTGTTTGAGGGATGGGCAGATAAGTTACCAAACTCTGCAGCGTTTTACGAGGACTACATTTTTATTCTAATTTCAAGAACATCTTAACAAGAACTGCTTGGTGCTTGCCTAATGTTTTATGCTCAGTTCTTGTCTAATATTTTAATGTCTTTAGGTGTTTATTCTCATAATTGCAACAAATGCTTTCGTAATTGTAGCAACTTGGGAAGAAACTAACGTCACATCTCAAGATTCTGGAAGGGGAAGGACTGGAAGGACATTTTATGCAAGCTGATGTAAAATAGACTAGTAGGAGAGTTCATGAAAAGAACTGAAAAACTGTACCCCTTCAAAATGTCTAACTTGCAAATGCTTAACTTTTAGGCTATGATATGTCTACCTTCATTAGGCGATACAGCAGATACTTGAATGAAAAAGCACTTTCATATAGACTTGTAGCAGTTGACTTCACCAAAATGAAAAGAGGGTAAGACTACTACTGCTAATTCTGTTTGAACCTTTTTGTTTCAGGGGGCAGGACAAGGAGGAACACAGTTGTTCTTAAGCTTGTCATAGAATGGTGTTCTTTTGGCCCTTTGAAGCAATATTGTATTGTTGAAACAATATAATGGTGCTGAGATCTCTGTGTATTGTAAATATGTGTCTTTTATTCTGTAGGATAGATGGAGTGATGAGAACTATGAATCCTGAAAAGCTTCTGAAAACCCTTCCAATCATACAGAACCAGCTTGATGCACTCCTTGATTTTGATGTAAGTACTTTATGCTCAGTGTTAAGTATCACACCCTCATTTTGAAGTGAGAGTTTCATTATTTTGTTAAATACTAATTTATTTTCTCATTGCTTTCTACACAGGCAAATCCAAATGAACTAACAAATGGTGTAATAAATGCTGCCTTTATGCTCCTCTTTAAAGATTCCATTAGACTTTTTGCAGCATACAATGAGGGGATTATTAACCTTTTAGGTATGTGAGATTTTTTTTAGCTTTTGAATTTTGTGAAAGATATCGGGAAAACTAAAGAACATAGACAATTTCTGACTGCAGTTTCTTAATAAATTGTCTCTTTTGCTGTTAAATAAAGTCTGTCTTAGTTTTAGTGACCAGGAGCATAGGCTTACACATCCACTTCTACCTGGAAGAATACATGTTGAAGCAGAAAGTGAAATGAGAGGGTGATTGGTGAGACTGAAACAAAAATACTATGAAAGTGCAATGGATAACCTTTGCAATTTGACTGTAAATGTTTGGTGAGATATGTAGTGTTTTGAGTATTTAATATACTCACAGTATGGCTGAAATCTGTTTTCCTGTACTTCCTTTAAAACTTGACTGGTCGCCTTTTGACTGGTACATGAATCTGCCTGTGCTGATGAGATGAAATGTAGGTGGTTTTTTTTTTTAAGGGTGATAAGCTTTTAGGAAAGCCTTTTCATTACTATTTAAGCAAATTTATGAATGAAACCTTCAGTTTGTTCTGTAAATCCATTAGTTTTTACTCAGTGCCATATTTGTAAGTATATAGGGTAAAACCATAAAAAGTGAAGAATGTAATTGATGCTCCTTTTGGTAGGTCAGTTCAGTATATGTAGCCACTTCAGTATCAAAATGTATTGATACAGGGTCTAAAAAAGTAAATAAATACCAGGAATATTTTCAAATGATAAAATAATTTGTCTCATTGCCAGATAATAAGCTGACTTTTTGAAAATATTCATCATAATACCTAATTTAACAATTTGCACTGATTCACATCCATGTTTCATTAATTATTGCAATATAGTCTAGTACATTGAAACAGAAAAATCCGTGGTTTTGTATTCACTGACCTATTATAAACCGTATTCCTGGAAGCTTGAAAATGTGAATAGCTTTGAGTTTCTGCTGTCGGTTCTTACTGAAGGTTGTGTTAAATTAACTTCTATAATACTGTGTCAGCTTTTTGGTGGGGGAGGAGGGTATTATCTTACAAGAGTTTCATTTGTATCCTCAGAAAGATATTTTGATATGAAGAAGAACCAGTGCAAAGAAGGCTTGGATATTTACAAAAAATTTCTAGCCAGAATGACCAAATTGTCAGAGTTCCTCAAAGTAGCAGAGGTAAATTTATCTATGTGTATGGAAAGGTTATAGTTTAGCCATCTGTATTGGTACAGTATCAATATTCATAAAAACACCTTTAAACAGATTGTTTGCTTAACTTCATTATACGAGGAACTATTCTAGAGATTAGGTATTTTAAAGATTGTATACGCTTGTTAAAACGAAGTGGGATTCTTTGGTATCCTTTTTATTAGCCAGACCACATAGTAAATTTTCTGAAGTATCATTATAAATCTTATGAATGCTCCAGAATGTATAAACTGATTATTAAAGTCTATTTAAAGATCATTATAGGGCTCTCCTTTGCTGCAAGTGCTTAAAAGTTGAGAAGTAGTTTCAGTAAGCAATGTGATTTCTAATGCTTCTAGCATTAGGTGTTTTTAATATTTCTAGCAGGCTTTTCTGCATGAAAGTTAGCCTGGATGAAAAACTAAGTTTGTCTTGAGATGCAGTTTAATTAATTTGTGATTTCTAAGGTGTGTTCCTAGTGAAACTTGTACCAGTCCAGAAAATTGTCAACATATTTTTAATGTGCTAGCTCCTATATAACATTCAGACACTGCTGTTTATTTACATTGCCACTGCATGTAGTAATGTGCTTTTTTTCCATTCTTTTTTTGTAAACCCAGCAAGTTGGAATTGATCAGGGTGACATTCCAGATCTTACTCAGGTAAGTGTACATTGCATATTGATTAACTCAATTATTTTGTTGTTTGTGTTTTTAAAGGTTGGTATGTATTATAGTAATCATTCTTCTTGAGACTGTATTCTCTTCCGTGTATTTATATGTGGGATATATATATATGTATATAGTAGCTCCTCACGTGGATTAAATGTATTCAATACTTACACTTTGAAATTCTTAATGAGATTCTTTGACTATTTAAATCAATAAAACCCACAGAAAATAATATTTTTCAAGAACTTCTGGTTTTTATCACAGAGGATTCCTTGGCAGCTAAGACAGAATTATCTTGCCATACCTAGAGGAAAACCTTCTATTTCACTCTAACTTAATGTCTTCTAACACATTTAAAGATGATAGTGAGCTGGTTCAGTTCAATTTTTTTCTGTCCCCTTGAGTCTGAAGAATAAATTTGATGTTTCTATATAAACTCTTAATGCTGGCTTTGATTTTACTCAGTAATATGAGGGACACGTGCAATGCAGGCTGTGTGCTGGAAAACTCAGTCTGGAAGGTGGAATGCAGGGAAACACCTTCCAGTGAGGATGAACTGAGGTGTAGAAGGAAGGTGAGGAAATGGTTTGACATGGTGAAGAGGAAACACTGATAATCCACAGAGGTCAATAAGGCTATTCTTTGTGAGTCTCTCCAGCTTATAGGGATGTTTTATTTCTCACCTAGGGCCAACCCAGCAGAGCAAGAGTGTTTTGTCATTACTTCGGTAGCACAGAGTAACCTGCAGGGTGCAATAAACAGCCTGAGGAGACTAAGGCACAAACTGCAGTCCCTTAGAGCTTAAGTACTGGAGCTGTTGGAGTGCAGTCAGTGAGAAACTAAAAGTCTAATGTGTAATGTTTGAACAATCACATCTAATCCTACACTAGCTTCTTGAAACTAAATTTCATGGGTTAAGCATGAAAAATATATCTAGTGTGCAGATTTGCCTAACCTTATTCAGTGTCTTTTTAATACGGAAATCAAACCTAAGCCACAAACTTCCATTGTCAGTGCTGTTCATTACTGCCTACAGTATGATTTCCATCCGAAATCATGCATGCTTCAAAGCACAAATATCTAATGCTTGCTCCTAGCATTTAATATTAATCACTTTAAAACTTGCCTATTTGGTATAGAAGAAATATGACTGAAACTATCAGGGTAAGAGCAGGTAATGATTGAAAACAGTAGTTTGAAGTTTTCTGTTGGTGTTTGGTCTTAGTGTCATACTTTGTCTTTTGATTAGTACTGCAATATTCAGCTGGTTTGTATTATGCTAATCACAATGTACTCAAGTCTGAAGTTATTTATACCTCACTGGGTCAGTATGCCCTTGTTCACTTAATTGGGTCATTATAAGGTTCTTGAAAGCAAGTCGGTGCTTTTTATTTACTGGGAATAGGGGTATTTAACTTCATTTTGCTGCTTTTTTCATTTGAAACTTTAAGTGAGAAAATACTTAGTATCTACTGTGCCCACAACATTTATTTTAAATAGCTTAGCTGTTTTGTTGTAAGTGCACTTATATGAGAAAAGCAATTCCAAGCTGGTGGTAGACCTCAACATCCTGTGCACTTTGGCAATTTCACAGCCACTGCAAAACATTCCACTTAGAAAGTTTTGTGGCATTTAACATGAGTTGAATAATTGTACATGCATTTAGTGCCACTTCAAAAGTATTTGTTGGAATTTCTTAATACTGCCACTTTTGCCTGTTTCTGTGAAGAAAATATTTTCCTTTGTAGGTGCCCTGTTTCACACTGATGTTGCTTTCTGTTAATATCTGTTCCTGTATTTCATGAATGTAACTGGCTTATTTCCCTCTGTATGGATGTTAGTCTGTCGTGTTTTGGGGGGTGGGACATGGAGGTGAATCATGAAATTCAAACTTTCTCAAGCCATTGGCTGGGTTAGCCCAGGTATAATTTCTGACATAAAACTACCCTGTTCACTCCAAGTCTGATGCTTTGTTGGATATCTGGAGTAGTAAGAAAGTTCAAAGGAAGTTACTGGATTGTTTGTGTTTTAGTTCTTTAGTTCTTTTGGTTGAGGGGGTTGTTCAGAGGGTTTTAGAAAAAGTAAGTACAGAATATGCATTTCCATACAAATAAGTTTGAGTGGCTTCAGGAGGAAAAAAAGATGAGGAAAAGTTTTTTGGGATTAGGGCACAGACAGTCTCCTGTTACTAAGGTTATCTAAGTAGCTGTGCCATGCAATGCCTTCTGCAAGCTATTGTGCCTCCTGAAAGATAAAGTGTGGGGAGGTTTAGTTTCATTGGGGATTTTTTGTTTTAGTTTTTTTACTTGTTGTTTTTGGTTGGTTGGTTTGGGGTTTTTTATCTCTGATACTTTTCCAAAAAGGTATTTCAAAATGTCCCCATGGGATTTAGCTGTCTGGGTCAAACACTGAATTTATTCATGATCTATTGTTAGACCTGTTAAATGCTGAGGTAACTGCACTGTCTCAGCTTACCTCACGCTACTTAAGAAATATAAGATCAGGTCTTCATTTTAAGACAAGCAACTTTATTAGGATTATTCTGATTTTTTTTTGTTTTGTTTTGGTTTTTTTTCTTTTGATTCATCTAGCTTGAATTTGTCTTAAATGAAAGTGGGAAGCTAGAATTGAGCTCTGTATTTCAAAGGGGAGCTTGCCTGCCAAAGCCTTGTGTGAATAATATTTTCCTCTTTCCAGGAAATGCCTTGTTCTAGCTTTTGGTACAGAAGGGCTAGCAAGGGCAAGTTTGTTTTTCCTCCAAATAATGCCTGTTATATCTGTGCCTACCTCCTGAAAGTTGGCGAGTGGTAAGAGAGGCTTAATGTCTCTGAAACTCTGCCAGGTAAGGAGGACTGACCTGGCAAATAGATTTAAATTTTAGAGGTACATTCCCTTCATCTAAATCTGCAGTCACGTTTATTTCACTTAGAGTAATTGAGTTGGTGTATTGTACAGTTACATGTTGAATAGCTACTCAGTCTGCAATAGTGTCCTTGGGATCAGATTGTGTTTGATTTCCTGTTTTATCAAAGCTAACATTCTGCTGTTGTCAGGTGTTTCCACTGCAGGCCTTTGACTGTAAATAACTGAATGGAGAGTTACTGGGTTTTTGTTGTTACTTGGGAAATTAGATCAAAAATGCCAGATGTTTGTTTGGGGACTTCTGTGAGTTTAAGAGAGTAGTGCTTCATCAGCTCTGGTTATTCTGTTAATTCTAACATAGCAAATACTGTTGCCAAAACCAGAAATCTAACTTGCATGCACAGAAGCAGAGCCACTCTGGGAAATCTTTCCTTCCTGCCTCTGTGGTCCCACTCTTTATAAGGAACCACCACTGAGTAGATGGAATTTAGGTGTGTAGAATGGCAGCAAAATTCAAAGACATAATTACTGATGTGTGAGATTTTGTTTGTTTTTAGCTGGTGAGAAAACTAATCTGTGTACTAAACAATGATGTGTTTTTAGAAGCAGTGTTTTATAAGTACTTTTAATTGTAGGCACCCAGCAGCTTGCTTGAGGCACTGGAACAGCATTTGGCTTCTGTGGAGGGAAAGAAAACAAAGGAAGTCTCTGCTGCCAGCAGGTGAGCACCCAGTGAATTACAACAATGCCTGTACTTAAGATTTGTCATTGTCATTCTAGTAGTTTTCAGGATTCAGTCATGATTTTTATTCACTTCCGAATATATCTTCTTAGAAATAAAAATGAAACACCTGGTAGCTTTGCCACATTTGAAATGCAGGTATGTCTCCCTGTGTCTCAGACAGACTTCTGATTATGCTGTAATAAACCATTGAGCTGAGACCTTGTATATTATTCTTTTTAGCTTTTACTTTTTTAAAGTCCTTTGACTTGTAACGTTTATAAGGTGTTGGGTAAGAAGAGTATCAAAATCCAAAGATAGGATGGTATTTATCTGAATTGTTATTATTTATATATTCATGGTCTACCTCTCAGACCATGAATTTATCTTAACCTTCTTGTAAAAGTTCTTCAGCCCCTCCTCAGAACAGCCAAATTAGCTTAGATATGTTGTGCTGGAAGAAATTGTGTTATTTTTTCTGTCAAGTGCAGTATCAGTATGTATGAAAGTACTTCTAACTGAATAATGAGAGATCTCTTTTGGCATAGACATTCTCCCACAGAAACTTGGTAAATACTGATAAATGTATCAGGCTGAGCTATGTTCCTATTTTGCTGTCTTTTTCCTCAGCTTATGTTTTTCAAGAATCTGAGGATTCACTGCCACAATATTCTGTTCTTATGTATAATACTGTGCTTTCTTTGCTGTTAAGTAGTGTACAAACAAGCTTTCTGTGCCTCTCCCGTTCGATAACTTTCCAGTCTAGTCTAGATAACTTTAAAGAGGAAAGACAACTGCTGTATTCCACATTTTCCAGTTCCTATTCAAGGGAGTCACTCTGTGTACTCGTGCCTTTTTGTCATCAAACTGTTTTTGGGGTGTCTGCTCTTACCAGAGAATAAGGGAAGAGGTGACTGGGGAGGAGGATGACACACAACTAGATAAGGCACTTAATGATTAAACTGTAAGTGATGTATACTTGACTGTGGGTTTTTTAATTTATTTTTTTTTTGTAATTATTGCTCTTTTTAGAGCCAGTGCCCTATCTACTGCTGTTTCCACACTTGCCAATACAGGAATGTCATTCAGCCGCATGGATGAGAAAGAAAAGCAGCAGGCATTGGAGGAAGAACAAGTTAGACTGCAGGCACTGAAGGTAGGATGTTTTTAACAAGTTTTGTATTCCAATATTTTTTGTAACTGGATAAAATAGCATATGTGAGGAAGCTTGCAAGGTCACTCAGTGTTTCATGTGAGGAGTGTGAGCTGTGTAAAACATATACCCGTACTTTGACCAGTGCTGTAAAAATGCAGTGGACATATCTAGAAGTAGTGAGGGATGTCAACCTGAAATGAATTTAAACAAGGGTGTTATGTTGCTATCTTATTATTTGGTATGTTGTCACACTGATTTCTGAATGTGTGAATTGAACCATGAAGAGCCTCATAAAGCAGGGAGATGGGTCTTCCTGAACAAAGGTCCATTGAGCTGTTTCTCTGAGTGACTGTGGAGGGAGCCTGGAATGTGTAGCTTGACTAGAAGTGATTAACTTCTAGGCAGATATGGATTAAAAAATAATTATTTAAAACATCAAGTCTCACCTTGATTTTTACATGCATTGTTAAAACAAATACTCTTATTTCTAACTTGAATTATTCTTCTGTTTCTAGGACTTTATAGAAAAAGTGTTTTATTTATTAAGACTGTAATTAAGATTTTCTTCCTGGAAAATGTCTCCAGGACTGAAATATTAATAAATTAATAAGACTAATTAAAGTGACAATTGTCTCTCTCATCTTTCAGGAACAGCGATTAAGAGAAATCTCTGTAGTATCAAATTCCACTTGCACATCAGCATCCCCAAGCACTTTATCAGGAAAAAGTGTGAATGCCACTGTAGCTGTTGACCTCTTTGCTGCACCAGCACCCACAACAAATAGGTGAGAGATATTTTGGCTTCTGAAAGAAACAGAAATTACTGCACTGAACTGTAGCTCTACAGTCAACTGCCAAACTGTGATCATAGTTACCTCTCAGGTACCTTTTGCTCAAGTTTTCTTGGTGTACCCACAGGAATTTTGCCAGTAAGTGCTTAATTCTCAGTTTATTGTATCCGTGTTGTTGGGATGCTAGCAAATTAGAGACAATGAGATTGTGTTATTGCTTTTATGAATACTTGTACCAATGTCTGTTACATATCTTCACATTTCTCTCTCTCTCATTTCTTATTCAGCATGCCCAACCTTTCTAGTGATCTTTTTGATCTTCAGCCTGCATTTGTTCCAACTGTGCAAAGTACTCCAGCTATATCAACATCAGCGAGCAGTGCTTGGGGAGGTGAGCTCATACCTTGATTTGACTGTCTAAATGATAAGGGAATTCTTAGAATACAAGTTGCATACTTAATTGAATCTGCATATTAAACCTTACCTATTTTGCATCCAAGCATTCATAACAAAATATGAAGAAAATAATCTGAAATTTCTGACAAACTTTCTTGAACATCTAGCATTAGTGTCCATAGAACAAACGAGTGGAACTGTTCAATAAAGGGGACAGAAAGAAGAAATGTAACTAAAGATCAAAGCTGAAAAATACTGGAAAATAAAACCTAAGCAGGTATAACTAAGAAGATCCTGGACTAGGATTTCCATTTAATTAAGCAATATTTAATATACTTGTCATTTAAGAGGTGTTGGTAACTTCAGAGTTCTTGTAAAAAAGCTGTGGACCCCAGTTTCTTCACCCATCCTTCCGAAGAATGGTCAGGTTAGATGTCAAAGAAATGGCTTAAATGCCTAAAGAAGGCAATGTTAACACCATGGTAAATGTTTGTGTTTTACTAGGTGAAACTGATACTCTTACATGCTATTTAAAATGTAGATTATTGAAGCCAAAAATGTAGTGTCTAACTTCTTTGATACCAATGTCAATATTAGAATTATTTTTCCTAAATAGAAACTAAACATTTGTATCTAAAATTTGTATCTATATAATATCCCTCTGAAATTTGCATCTAACTTTGATCATTAGGTAGAATATTTACAGTTTGACTTTGTCTAGAGTATTCTTTGTCTAGAATATTCTCATATTCAATCATTTCAGTCTGTTTTTCTTTTCCATTATTTGTACCCTGTATTCTTTCCTTCACTTCTGCATCTGAAAGGTCCTTTCTCGTCTTCAAATGGTTGTGTTGGTTCTCCACCTCATCTGGACATCTTTGACATGAAGCCAGTTGAAGAAGCTGTAAAATCTGCCACCCCTTTCATCAATTCTTCTTTTTCCTCCAAACAAACAGTGGAACTATTTAGTGGTAAAAAAACTCAACAAATCCCATGTCATTTATTTGCAACTGGAGATGATAATGCTAATAATGTGGGCCATGTAATCTTTTGTGGTTGAAAGAAACTATTCTTTTGTTCTGCTTGCCCAGTCTAGACATCCTAAGACTTGCAGCTGAAATCTGCTGATTTCTTTCAAACTGCAGCCTCCTTTCTCTTTTGTAATGGGGAATGCAGGAGTGACTTGGCTTCTCAAATCTGTAAAATAAAAAAAAACCCAACTTTTTATAATAGTAAATTTTTCTGAGTTTTAACTGCAGACTTAATTTTTAGGTTCCCTCTTCATGTTTATCTTTAAAACTGATCTTATTTTTGTCTCTCTTTGCAAAGATGACTTTAGTGGTCATAAGCCAACATATGCTTCTGTGTATCATCCTTTGACTGTTGATGGTAATTTGATTTTTTTGTTGTTTTTTAAAACTTTCTGGTTTCACTGGAATGAGTGATACTACTTCATGGGTGTATTTCATTCGTCAACTTTTTTTTCAGGTTTTCCTCTTCATTCAGCTTCTCCAAGTACTGCCTCTTCAGCAATTAATGTGGACTTTGATGCTGTTTTCGGAGGAAAATCTGCAGCACCAGAGTACAGGACTGCAAGTGGTAAAAACTGCCTTATGACTAATTTATACCCTATAAGCAAAAATTGCTTAACAATTTAGCATAATTGCTATTGCAGTTGGAAATTTAATAACTTAATATAAGCTGATTATGGACTGATAAGAAGCAATCAGTTTAGTTGTTAGCTGTTAATTACTGTAAAATTAGCTTTGGCTGATTTCATTCTCTATGTAATAACTGTTTCCTTTCTCTCTGGGGGAGCAAACTTTGAACATGGCCCACTGGATGTCTCCTAATGGGTAAGCTCATGTTGATTTGTCTTCTGTGCTTTCACTTGATACATGGTGATGACTTCCCTCTGACTCCATTCACAGGCACAGCACTTGCAGAAGTGCAGAACTGGTTGTGTTTCTTTAAGAATACTTGAGTCAGAGACTTTTTCTTTTGTATAGCAAGATATTGTTGATATACAGTTAAAAAATCTTTTAGATTAGTAGGTACAATGCAGTATTCCATAAAAAATAAGAAGGCAAACTATGCTGCTATCAAAATCTTAACTACTTCCATCATGTTGAACCTTCACATATAAATACTCAAATTAGTGTTCTGTAAAGAAAATACCTCCCTGGCCTATGGATGTTGTTTATTAAATGCAATGTAACCATGTTGTTAACAGCTGCCTTTATTTTCTTTGTTTAGGTTTTAATTTTCTAGATGATGTAATGCAACCTACGGTACCACCACAAAGTCAAAGAGCTGCTGTAGCCAGCCAGCAAAGTGGAAAAATTTTGGCAAATGACCTCGATTCTTCACTTGCTAATCTAGTGGGAAGTAAGTGTGAAGCTTTTAAAATTCATTTTCCCATTTATTACTGAAAGCACAGCAAGTTTTTTTTCCCTCCCAAATTAAAATGCTGAAGGATTTTGTCTGTTTCTTTCTTCTTCCCCCACAGATCTTAGCTTTGGAGGAACTCCATCCAAAAAGTAAGTGCATATATGTACTTAGAATATTTTCACATGACTGTTTGATAGTCTCTGAAACTAACATGGCAAAGATCTAATCACTTGAAACAATTTAAAGTAACTGAAAAGGGCATTGGAACAGTGTGTTAGTGGTCAGTCACCATCACATGGCCAACCTTAACTTTTAAAGTAGCTCACTTTAGTTTTGTAATTGCTATATTTTTATTGAAGTATTTTTATTAAACACTATAAAAGTCACATCAAACTCCAGTTAATCATTATAATGCTTATATAATCATTATATGCACAGTGCAGTACTGATAGTTCACTTTCAACAGAATTTCACACATACTGGAGAAGAGATACATTAGTAGTTACTGAAATTCTGAGTGTTTCTTCATAGATTTCAGCTGTGTGCATGCATTAAGGCATGTTTGGGTTTCCTGTTACGTTTTTTCACTCTAGCTGTTGCCTCTCCATGAAAACTAACACCATGGTTTTGTTTTAGATCAGATATGCAGTGGTCTCAGCCTACAGAGAAGAAACTTACTGGTGGAACAAACTGGCAAGCAAAAACAAGCACATCAACCACATGGAACCCAACTCCCTTACCCACTATTCCACACATGGTAATTTCTGTGCTGTGAAATCACACTTCATTCTAGCAAATGCTGCTTCCCTGCTTACGTTAATTTATAAAGAACAGCAGAGGCATTTGATACAAGACTGGGGGTCACAGGGAATGCTTACAGGATCATTGGATTTTGGTGAATGAGGTAGAGATTTTAGCATCCTTTATTCTTTATTCCTTTATCCTTGCTGAAATACTTGTCAATTAAGGACTTATGTCTCAAGTGAAAGCATGATTACCTGTTTCATTTCATAAATTCTTTTGGGATTGAAACAAATGATCCCAGTCCAGAAAATTTCTGATGTGCATGTTTGCAATGTTCCCACTCTCTCCCAAACGCATGTGCTCACAAAAATTCACTTTCAAGAATCCAGAGAATGTGTTTTAAGGGCAAAACTGCTGTTCCTTCCAGTCTTTGCTCCTTTTTCAATTGTATCATGAAACACTGCTGCAACCCCTGCAACGCGCCTTAATAATGAGGTCAAGCAGCACTTCAGACTTTTGATAATGCTCAACTGCAAATTCCTCTTTTGAACACAGTACAAAATGTTAAGTGTATCTTTTATAGTTACTTAAAGGAAGAATTTTCATTTCTAGGGGGGATAATTGTAGGAAACTGACTTTTCTATGCTTTTAAAAGAGGTTTTTCAAGTGTGTTGTATTGATAGTATATTCAATAGAAATATGAATCGCTTCTAAAATATAGCTGCCTTAGAGGGAAGTAGGTGTTCATCTCAGTTATGTAGACAACTAGGATAATTACCACATTTGCTGTGAAGTTTGGACTGTTTCTGACTTAATTTTGCAATAAGCATAGTTTTGCCTTTAATGCCTCTTTTCCTTGTCTTACATGGCTATGCTCATTTAGGATTAGAGAAGTTGAATACAGTATTAAATCCAGTATTGGATTCAAAAATGAGACTAAAAACTTTGATGAGCAGGCACAGTTATATTGCACTTTTATATGAGATTTTTGAGACCATACAATCTCTTTACCCCCTCTAGGTGCTCTGGAATGTGTTGTTGGAGTGCTAATGCATTTTTATTTCTGGAACAGAGAGGGTACCTTAGTAACCATTGATCACCATGGATTTAAAGTTATGTTTTTATTTTACGTGTTCATCAGGTCTATGCATTTGACTGTTTAATGCCAAGTGTCTGGTCATGCGTTTTCCTGAAACTCCACAACAATTACTGATGTGAAGATACTGCTCAGATATAAGCCTCTTTAAAATCTGTGCCCCAGAACTGCAATGGTCTCAGTGTTCTGGATGTCCTCTGGCACTAAGAACTCCAGTTCATGTACCACTGCATCCTATCCCACAGCCAAGTGTTTCATCTAAGCACTTGGGTTTCAGTGTAATTACCACTGCTTAACAAAGCATGGCCTTATGAAGCACATGCATTGCCATGCCTGTGAATGTAACCTGATATAAGGCTTAAAATGCTCTTCATTTTCCTTTTTTTCATATTGTGATACATGCTGACATCAGATGTTAATATGTGGGCAACATCGACCTGACTAAACATCTCCTGCTATTCACTTAAGCCGAATGGTCACTGGCTTTCTTGACTTTCTTTTTTCTATGCCCTCATCTAATAATGGGAGCAAGAAGGAACATTGCATGCCATGCCCTCTAAAAGCTTCTCGCACACATGCTTGCGCAAGCAATATGCTCAAATCTGGCTAGGTGTAGTAAAATCTCTAATTTTGCTGTAAGTTGTACTAGTGGTCACTGTCTAAGCATAGTAACTGATGTTATTGTCCTTGCACTTTATTTTCCTCAGCCTTCGATTGTTTTAATAAACGAGCATAGTTAAAAAGTGTTATGGTACTGGACTCCATCCCTTAGTTAGAATTTCCAGCATTAATAAGTATTAAATAATTTTCTATCTTATCCTTTTGCTATGCCAGAATGGAGTAGACTATCCTGGATATGTAAGTCAATTTCTTATTGAAATTGGTTATTTTTAGTACTGAAAAATACATGTTTTTCAAAGTCATATATATGTTACTATATATATATGCACAAGTTTCTCTAACATTCAAAATCTTTTTGATTAAAGGTACCTGCTCCTATCACATACCCATTGACCACACCTCAAGTGCCTGTATATGGGATGGTAAGAAGCATGATTGGTTTTGTATTCCTAAAAACTGAGTTGTCTCTATCTGTGGGTTGCATGTCATGAATTACGATGTTCAAACCATCCTGCAAATTAAATGTATTGGTAATAGTGTGTGAAATCTGGTATCTTTCCCACACTGCATTGAAAGACACGACTCTGAAATTGATATAACAGCAGTTTTTAAAATCTTTTACTTTTTTCTCTGTGTTTATATATTTCCTTTCTACTATACTTAAAATGCAAAAATATGTATCTTTACTTATGTGAATGTAGTTTGAATTTTATATATTTGTTTTTGTGGGGTTTTTGTTTTTGGCACAGGTACCTCCTCAGGTTGGAGCTGCTCCTTTGATGGCACCCCCTTCAATGATGTACACACAGCCTGGTCTAAGGCCAACAAATCCTTTTGCACCTGTTTCTGAAACTCAGGTGAACGGTGCTCTTTAATCTTGTAGACATTGAAACTTCAGCCTTGGCAAACACAACCAAATGCTTCATGAAAGGCTGCTGATGTATTTCTGCATGTGAAAGTGAGGGGTTCCTCAGTCAAGGGCAGTTCCTCACCTGGTGGTGAGGAGGCAGATTCAGATGATGGAATTGCCGGAAGCAAGGAAGAAAGTAAAAATCAGATTTTTTCCTCTCACTGTTTCAATATTAAGTAAACAGGAGTGGTGAAGGTATGTAGGTTTAGTCTTGCTATGACATTAGCTGGACACTTGCATTTCTAGTCATGCTGACCAGACCAGTGTTGGAAGTCTCTTGAAGGATCAGGTGATGTGGGAGTGAAAAAGGCATGGACAAGAGATTATTCACACTGGAGAAACTGTACTCCTGTCATCCAGATACATAGGTCTTAATATTCTTTGGGGCTATTTTAAAGTGCCAAAGCCTGTAGACTTAACTTACAAGTAACAAGACAGCCAAACAGATTCTTTATTCTAAAACACTGGGAAACCATTTGTTATGTAAGTGGCATTAATACATCATCTTTGTTTCACAGATACAGTTTATGTAGAGTCACCAAAGCAACAAGATGCGAGAACAACCAAATACTGGTAAAAAAATTAAAAGACTGAATTTCAATCTTTCCATGATGTATTCCTGAACAGGGCAACTGTTTATTCCCTGTATAATACTATATTGTTTTGAACTGCAATGCTCTAGAGATTCTTGTTTATAACAGTCACTGCAGTGTGAAGTCATGTTTGTTTCCTGATTTACGTTTTTTTTTTAAACTGCTCAGCAGAAAACTATTTTTATTGAGGTTGACTCAGAAGGTGCAAGCTGGATTATCATGTTCAAAATCACATAGAAGGTTACCTGATTGCTCTACAACCGTAATCATCAGTGGATTACCTTAGGAATTGGCTGAGAATGTTAAAGCTATTTATTTTATTCGTAAATTCTGTGGCTGTTGTAACCAAGACACAACATGAAATCAAGTTGAGCAATAAAACTTTTATGTGCTCTGATAAATGCTCTGATAGAGCAACGCTTGCATTATCATAATGCCATCATTGTGTGGAATCAGACAGCTTTTTCACACTTACAATAATTTGCAAACTTTATAATGTAAGTTTGAAATGCTGTGAATTAATAAGACACATATTGCATACAGTTAAAAATAATAAATTGCTCCATTGGTATGTCAGTATTACAGGGCTAAGTAAAAAGAGTTAGCAACTGCAAGGCTGCAAGTCTATGATGGAGTAGGGGAAATGAGTATGTTCCAGAACAGCTTACACAGCCTTCAACAGGTGCCAGGAGCTGCACTTCCACGGGTACCTTCTCTGCAGGTGACACCTCCCACCATGGGCTCAGGGAAGAGCAGCCTTGGGAGCCAGTGTTTGTCAGTGCCCCAACTACAGCACATGGGAGCAGTCAGAGAGTCTTGTTGGTAACTGCAGCAGAGAAAGGAAGGGAGCCAATTCTTCTTTCTGAAGTCCATTAGGTCAAAAGACTCAAATCTTGCAGTCATGCTGATACTTGTGAACTGGCAATGATTTTGAAATTATCTAGCTGTAGAAAATAGCTTGTGCTTCTTTTCTGAAATAAGAACCTAGTTGTAAACCATATAAAAATAATTATTTTTAAATGTGTAAATAAGTGTAAACTTTTAGATAGTTGTTTCTTTGATGCTGCAGTAATCTTTTCCTCCTGTAGTGATTTCAAGGTAAAAATGCTACATTAAGAAATCTGGACTCTTTTTGAGAGGAAAATCTTTAAAATCAACTAATTTATGAGTTCACAATGGGTCAGATGTGTACAGACTTCTGGAACATATTTTGTACTTAAGAATCTTCCTCCAGAACTGAAATGGGCTATGGAAATGCCTTATCTTATATTTTTCACTGTCTGATAAAAAATGATAGCATTAAAAAAACCCAGTAGATACAATTAAGTAGATAGAAGCAGGAACAACCTTTCCTCCAGAAGTTTTGTGGCAAAATGCAATGAAAAGCTCTTCTGTAAAATTACTTCTAATAATGATTAATATTAAAGCTGAATTTTCTGTTGTTACAATAGACCTCCAGCATAGTATGTCCTTTATCCTTTGGAGAGTCTGTAATTGTAGAAATCACTGCAATCACAAATTGTATCTCTCACTCTCACTATAAATGCAGATAGGCCTGAGAACCTTGTCAAACTCTCCTGTAGAGAACTTCTAAATTAAGCACATTCCTCAGAGTGAGAACAACCTTTCTATTTTTCTAAATGCTTAATTCTGTCCAAAGAGTGCAAAAGTAGTATTTCTTAACCCTATGGTAAATATTTTGCCCAATGAATCAATACAAAAGAAACAAAATAAAACTCTTCCCCCAACCCTTGGAATTTTTAACTGCTAATTTCCTGGAAAATGCAACCTTGCAGAAATTTAAAACTCAGTGTTCCTTGATGTATATTGATTTTGAAAGAATTTGGACTAGTATATGGTAGTTTAATGTTCAAGTTTGAATTACAAAGGGCTTCAAGCTTTAATCCACCTTTATTGGATTGAACAATTGTACAATTTTAAGCCAATGAGTTCTTCAGTGCCTGTAGTTGCCCTCCACATGATGAGGGAATAGATGCCATTTAGAATGGGTAGTTGTGTTGAGGAAACTGTTTATTTAAGAAATAGTGAATTCCATAGATTAATTCAGCAATCAAAAGTCTTGTGTTCAAATTAGATCAGTCTATGTATTTATAAATGTCTGGACATAAATGGCAGAAGTGAGAGTGTTACAAGCAGGCAGTTCCTAGCACTGTAAGCTGTAAGGTCTCTTTCTTACACTGAGTTGTATAAGTAATAGCACATTATTTTAATAAAATATGCAAATAAACGCCTGGCAAGCAGTATATCTTTGTTATAACTTTATTTCAGAGCATTCTAAATATCTGGAATATACCTGGCTCAAAAATGGATTTAGTGCTGGATAATAGCTTGTACTATTTCTTATTTGCTCTGGATCTTTTAATGATTCTTTTGGTCTGCTTTCTTGTAGCAAAGCTGTCTGATACAAATTTATTAGTATTAAAAAAGGAGAAACAGCCACAAAGTGTGTTTTAAAAACTTTATAATCTACCTTCTTTTGATGCTTTGAAACACAGCATTCAAGTTGATCCTTGTGAAGCTAAGATTGCTGTGATCTTTCTCTCTGCACGTGAGCGTGCAGACCTGGGTTTTGCCCGCCTCTTCATTGTGCGTGTATTGGAACATATGAAATGGCAGGGTATGTGTTTAAATAACCTACATGAGAAGTGAAAAACAAGGACTTAGGATGCTGCCAAGGCTTTTATGGTTATTCTCAAAAAAAATTGCCCCACTTTGAATACCAAGGTTGTTTTTGAGGGTGACTGTACCAGCCTGCAGAAGCTGTGAACAGTAGTTGTGATGAGTGAAGAGAGCTGTATATAAATGTGACTTTCCTTCCAACTTGGATCAGAATCATATTCTGAATACTTCAGGAAGCTGATAACTAAGATGTCTCTCCATGTTTGTCTGAATGAGGAGGAAGACTTTGATGTGTGCTGTACACTTCACATTATTGTACTTTAGTGGGTCACTTGAGCCTCACTGTTTGGACTTGGTGCTGCTACAGGCAGCCTATCATGGAGTACGCCATAGGATGACTTCTGAGGGACTTTGGAAAGGTGGATTGTGTGAGGCCTCTTGGACTTGAACGTGTACCTCTAAGTAACTGGGGTTTTCTTACGTTCTCTAGATAATAGTTTGACTTTGCCTCCAAGAAGTTACTGGTTTTTTTAATATAAATTTTGGAAATACGTACTAGAAAAAAGCTCTGATCTGTGCACATAGTGGAATATTTGTAGGTAAAATAACAAATGGACTTTGTGTAAGAAAAAACAAAACCAACAGCAAAAACCACACACACACAAAAGTAACAACAACAAAACTTCTGACAAGATTGAATACAGGGTGTATCTATCCCCAGCTGGATTTTTTGATGTGTGACAGGGACAGGGGGGGTTCAATTAGAATAATAGGCACTGTGGATCGGTGCTTAATTTGTACATAAAACGGAAAACTTAGTTTGGGGTAGTTTGTATTGTAAGGATAACATCTAAAGGCACTGTATCACTCATTTATTTCCATTGAAAAGATTATATTTTTGAGCAATGGAAACTGTACATTTTATCATTTATACATTACTGATAGCTAGGAATATAGAAAACCTGTTGCTATGACTGAAGATGTCATAGATCTGTACATTGCTGCATCACTACTTTATTCAGATTCTCATAATCATTTATTTAAAGAGATTGTAGTAACTGATTAAAGGTTACTACATTTATGTTACATAAATTCCTGTTACAACAGGAATTGTAACATGAAATCTTTCAGTAAATATCAGATGTGTATCCTTGTGATTAAGCTTAATCCTTTACCAAATGTTTGGCTGGAATTTCATCTTGGAACAATGACAAAATAGGTGCTGGAACAGATTTCCCTCACCCCAACCTCCACATTATTTATTTAATAGGTCTTGTATGTTATGTTTTTCCCCATGACAGGTTTGTGCCTTTTATTGGATATTTATTTAAAAGGAGCTATGATAATTTAGGTTGCTTTTTTCAGATGTATTCTTGTACAGCTGTTCCTTTATGTGAGTTCCCTCATTTTAAAAGAATACAGAATGTGTGAAAAATATACTAGCCACAAACTGGAAAAAAATCTAAGGATTTATGTTCTATGAATAATTTTTTTTAAATATAAGCCTAAGCACAAGACTGGCTATGTTGATATTTTAATTGTGGAACTTCACAGTTTGTTAATATGCAGATTGTTCATTTTTTAAAAAAAACTGCTCATATCCACATATTTGATGAAACAAGTTTTGGAAAAAAATAAACTTTGGAATATGCAAGGATTGTGTGTGTGTGTGATCATTTTTTGTGTGCTCAGGCTCAAGGCTTTCTATAATGCTGATAAGCCATGGCTGAATTGGAGTGCCTTAATTGGCTTGTTCCTCCTGTGTGGTTTACACTGGAGAAAAGAAGGCTCCAGGGAGACTGTGAGTTTTGGTTGAGTTTGCCTGGAGCTGGATTCATTCCCTAGCCATCAACATTCCATCAGAATGTGGAGGGCCTGGAACACAGGCTAGGGAAGTGTGGCTGCAGCAGTGCTCCTTTTTTCTAAATTAGAGAATTCTATTTTTAATAGTTGTATTTTCGTTTCTTTAGCTTTCAGAGCTCTGTTTGCAGTTGTGAGCTTAGACTACTTAATAGTTCATTCATGTTCTGTCACACTTCCATCTCAGTGCTGAAGCGCCGGGCAGCAGCAGCAGCAAATCAGCTGCGAGGTTCAGGTGCTCGGCCTGCACTGTCGCAGCAGCATCGCTCTGTCCCTCCTCGGAGAGGCAGTAATTCAGGGAACTGACTGCAAGGGCACTGGGAGAGCAGCGGTGAGAAGCTTATGCGTGTGAATACAGGGCAAGCATTATTGGTGATGCTTTAGAAGTTTTATTGTAAATTGTTAAAGGTATTGCTCCTGTTTGCTCTGTTTGGTTTGTCATCTATGCTGTGGGAAAGGCAGAGCAGCTGCGTTTAGAAACGAGCGCTTCCTCCGCAGAGAGAAGCAGAGGGTGGGATAAGCGACATGTCCTTCCCGGGACAGGGCAAGCAAGGCACTCGCAGTTCCTGCTACCCGGGCAGCCCCTGCTGCCGCAGCCTTTCACTTCTGCTGGAGCCTTCTCCTTCCTGCCCCGCCTTCCTCATCCTCATGGCCCAATGGGCGGTGCCCGGGGCTGCCACCGCCCCGCCCGCCCCCGCCTCGCGCCCAGCTCGTCGCCGACGTGATGACGCATGATCTCGGCGTCCTGGCGTACGCCGCGCATGCACTGTCCGTTCCCAAATGGCGGCGGCCGGAGGTAACGAGGCGGCGGCAGCGGCGGGCGGGAGGCGCGGCCCGCTCGGCATCCCTGAGGCGGCGTTCGTGGTGAGCGGGCCTACCGAGTGGGGCCAGCGGGCGGGGCTGTGTAACCCCGAGGTGGTAGTCCTGGAGAGTAGGTCCGGGGAGTGGGGCTGGGCATCGCTGAGGCGGCGTTCATGGGGAGTGAGGGCTGTGCTCTGCCAGCAGGGCCCGGCCCCCTTAAGGCGGCACCTCGGTGGCGTTCAGGGGGCGCAGATGGTGGAGGCCCTTCGCAGCCTCAGTCCTGGGCATTTTCTCGGGTGAGTTACACTCTTGCGATCCCGACCTGGGTCTTTACCTTACAAGAAGCTCAGCTCCCCGCGTTAGGCAGTATCGTGTTATTGCACTGCCAGATTCAGGGCAGTGAGCAGCGTGTTGTGAGAGCCTTTCTGGCACACATTGCATGGGGCACAGCCTTGGCTTCTGCTCCACGGATAACGTGCCGTGCTCCAAGCACCTTTCCATTCATCTTCCTCTCAATCAAGTTCTACAGTGCTGAGAAGATTCACCCTTCAGAAGCACCCATGTGTTCTTGAAAACCAGCAAATGTGTATCTTCTGGAAAACAGGCCGAACTTGTTTATCCAGCTTCAAAATTATTTTTTGATTTTGATTATTCTGTTGAGTGGTTGAAAAGCGGGAATCAGTGACTTTTGCAGTGACATAATCTTACAGTCATCTGTTGTTCACTTTCAGCTGTGAGCTCACTCTTGGTCCATGGTCTTGATTGCTGTTTTATTAACTATGATAAATAACTATTGATCAGAGTGGCTGTGGCTGTACCTGGTTGCCTTGGTGGTCTTAGGAAGTGTTGGAAGCCTGCCCCATCTGATACAACTACTTTTATAGAAATAAATTGGTTTGACTTGCATTGTGGTTTTTCTGGATATAATGCTTGTATTGCTGATGTGTCTTATCTGGGTATAGGGCCTGACTAGACAGGTAGAGTGCATTTGCTTTCAGTGATCCAGTTTCTCCTTTTCCTTTGAGTTTTTTTAACAATAATTAGGATCTGGCAAGTCCTTACTGGGGTGGAAAATCATTGCTGCTTCCAGCTAACTTCCTTCAATGCCTCATGGGAGACCAGCATAGATGAAAGGGAAGGCTCACAGCTGCCCTGTGAGACCTCACTGATCCTGACAGGAGAACTTGTGGTCTATGCTGACTCTGCATTACAGGTGGCCACCCTGGCAGGAAGCAGGCTATAAACGGCCTCAGCAAACACTTTAAGGCCATCTGTCAGATCCCTCATTCCATGCTGGTGGCTGCCTTTCTAGCTGTTGTATTTGGTTCCATGTAGTTTCCTTTCAGTACCTGTGTCTGAAGTATCTTGCATGCTGTACCACATGGCTCTGAGAGTTCTGGGGCTGTGCCTTAGTCCCGTGCTTCTCTTCAGTTCTTCATAACCTTATGGATCTTCATAACCTCTGAATCTAAACATCTTGGAAGCTTCCTAATTCTCAGTTTTGGGAGGTGCTCAGATCAAATTACAGTTGTGTGTCTGCAGAAGAGATCCTTGCTGGTGATCATAGACTACTTGGATGTAGATTTTAAGATAGACTTTCTTTTATTCAAAATAAGCCTGCACTGAAAAATTGTAATGGTATTCTGCTCTGCAGAGTGAAAATACTACTGTCTTGAGGGTAGGCTTTTCTAGAGCTTTTTTATTTCAGAAAATAGGTTTCTATTTCAAAAACATTTAAAGACTTGCTGACCTCTTGCTTTGCATTTCCCCCCCCCACCACATGCTGCATGGGCATCCTTACTGTGAATCTTGTCTTCAGAGATGTTTTCTGTAAGTGTCTTGGTTCATTAGAGGCTCTTCACACAATTTATGGCTCATGTCTTCTCTGAGGAAGTTGTTCTATGAACTCTTGCTCCTCTCCAGGTTTCAGGTGATGTTAAGCACTCAGAGCAAGTAATGTTAAGTAATGTTAAGGGGTTTTACTGGACTACAAACTCTCCAAACAGAACTTTCTGCTGTGGTGGTTTTGAGCTGTTGTTCAGATGTTTCCAAATAAAATGCCTTCTTCAGCAGGTGTGAGGATGCAGGTCTACAGATTCATATCTCTTGTCATGTTCTCTGCATATGCCCCCAGGTGATGAAGCTCTCTGCAGAGTGAGTGCCTGCAGCTCTTTATTTGGGTCATCACTCAGAAAAGAACCATAGGGACACATAGGAATGCACTATCCTGCTGCATTTCATGGCTTCTACAGAACATTATTGTGGCTTGGCTTGAAGTTTCAAAAATGGTGCTTTGCCAGTGAATTTTATTCCTAAAAAGATAGAGATGAGTTGTGGTGTGTCCTTGCAGAACCTGAAAGGGTTCTAAGAATTTGCAGTGGAGGTGCTGTGGAATACACCACAAAGTGGGCATCTTAATGGCTTTGACAGCCAGCTGTGCCTCAGAACTGGTTCTGGTCAAGCTTAAAGAAGTGACTGTACTTCAGCCTTGCAGATGGGAAGGTGGGACAAGAGCCTGACCAGCAGACTTGGAAGCCCCAGCTGGGAAACCTTGGGAGTAAATCTTAGCTCGCCTTGAACTGGGACATTATGTAGTGGAAGGAGGTCACCAGTATACAGGGGGCCTGGATTTACTTCTGGATTCACTTCTCAGCATCTTTGTTTCAGGAGAATGTGGATTATGTCCTGTCCATGTGCACAGACAGATGGGAGCTGAGGCAGAGCTGGGTGCCAGGCAGGGTGTGCGGGGAGCTGCTGCCCACCTGCTTTTGCTTTCTGCCTCAGGTGGTTTAAGCAAGCAGAGCTTCCACAAGAGGGAGTTTCATTTTGCAGTATCCTCAGGCCTTATTTCTACAACACTTTCCCAAACCCAATCCTTGTTTTCTTTACTGAAGGCTTCTCTAGGAGCTTAATCCAGAGGCAGGAATGCTTCCCAGACTGTGAGGTAGCTCGAGGCATTTTTCAGGCAGTCAGGTGTGGTCTCTTGAGTTTGGATCTACCACCTGGACAGTACTGCCTGCTGCAGGTTGTGGAGCTCATGTTCTGCTACAGATTTCCTTAATGATAAGGAAGGCAGGGACTTCTTACCAGATTCAGTAACTTCCTAGTAAGTTTCTTTAGCCAAAAGAGTTAAGTCATCATAATGAGGGGGAGCAGATCAATGTCTGATATCACTTCAATAACATATCTCACCTTTTTCTGGTGAGAAACTTCTGGAATTGAGACACCAAGTTCAAAAGGAGGAGCTGAAGAAGCCTGTGGTAGGGCTTCCATCAGGTTTCACTGAGCTGTGTAGACAAGGGCAGAATTACCTCAGTGGGGGAGTGGGGTCATCTGAAATGGTGGAGAGGCCAGAAACGTGTGGTTTGTCCCTGGCCTGATGTACCTTTCAGAAGCTGGGGACATTGTCCCCCAGCAGATGAACTGCTTCCTGAGATTCTGAAGGAGGCACATGCCAAGGGTGGTAGCTTTGCTGGCTTAGGCCTTTCTCCTCTGGCAGTTTTTCCTGCCAGTCCTGTGGCTCTCAGTTGATGGTAGGACTGGCTGGAGTTGTTCTCTTCCATAGTGCCTGTCTGAGCAGATACCCTTTTTTTTTCCCCCTTTCCGTCTTTCTCTGCCACAACATGCTTGATCAGGCTGACTAATTTCCTTCATCATTTTTTTTCCAAAATAGTTCATAATCTGGTTAGCCACAGAGAAAGCATCCCTGCTTTAGAGGTAGGAAACCCAGGTTTAGCGGTGCTCCATGGATAACCCACCTCTGTAAGATGTCAGCCAGGACTGGAAGCGCCACTAACCATGTACCCATAAATATGGTTATGAAATAATCCTTGCACTTATCCCTTAGTTCCCTACTAAAAAAGCAGGGAGGGAGAAATGAAGAGATGTCTAAGAAAAGAAACAAAATGTTCTCCAGTTCAGAAAAAAAAAAAATTCTTTACATTTCAAAACCACTCTAGATGTAGCTGCAGTAAGATGATAGCATGTCTTATGTCTAGGATTTCCATAAAACTCTTCTAACACTAAGGGTTTTTTTCTCCCCGTAAAGGAAGATGTAGATTCTTTTATGAAACAACCTGGAAATGAGACAGCAGATGTAGTTCTTAAGAAGCTGGATGAGCAGTATCAGAAGTATAAATTTCTGGAACTTAATCTTGCTCAAAAGAAAAGGAGGTAAGTTTTAATTTTTGCAGAATTGGGAAATGTTTAGCACAGTTCTGGGTTTTTTTTGATATTAAGTCTAATGGCCAGGAAGGCCATGGGGATCCCAGTGCCTCTGCCAGGGCTGTTGAGGAGAGTGAGGCCCTCAGCTCTGGAGAGCTTTTGCTTGAGCAGTGCAGGGTATTGTGGCTCTCATTGTCAGAATAGTCCAGAACCTCAGAAGAAGCACACTTGTTTTGTTTTACCTGCAGTAGTTTTGACTTATATTTCTGCTGAGGTTTCCCTGACCTCTGGGAGATTACAAATATGCAAAGTGTACCATTTTAGTAAAAGGGGGTCTGTTATTGTGTGTTGCTCTGATGTGAAAGCTGAGTGGATTGGTGTGCTTCCAAAGCCAGCGAGCCTTGGTGTTGTGAGGGGCAGGTGAAGCTGGAGCTGAGCTGCCTTTACATGCCACGTCTTTCAAACCTGCGTATGTAAGCTGGAAAAAGCTGTTAACAAGTTTTAAAATGGAGGGTGGATTGTATAATAAAACTGATCGCATTTTTTGGAAACTTTGTGTCTCTGTAAAATAATAAATATGACTGTTGTTAATTCACAGGCTAAAAAGTCAGATTCCTGAAATTAAACAGACATTAGAAATTTTAAAACACATGCAGAAGAAAAAGGTAAATTATTTTGAATATCTAATGAGTATGAGAAAAGCTAACTACCTTTCCACCCTAACAGAACACATTGCAAGAAATATTTTGGAGAGCACACTTAATATGCCTTTATAAATAACAGAATTGTTTTTAAAGGTATGTAGTACTTTTTGAAAGCTAGTTTTAAAAAAAGCTAATGTTTGTAATGCAAACCTCATTTTTAATAGTGTATAGATTGCAGCTAAGCTTTGACTTCATCTCCATTCTTTATAGATATTTCTGTATTGTTTTTAAATATATAATTTAAAAATGCATTATTCTTGGAGATCCAATTTTAAAGTTGAATTAAAGTTGCAAAGAATTCCATGCAAGTTAATGCTGTGTCAATGGTAGAAAGCAGAAAAGTGTGCTCTTTATTCTAAGTTTTATGTCTTTAACATGTTTCCAATGAAAATAGCAATTGTAAGTTTTATCATTTGTCTTAAGGATTCCACACATCCAATGGAAACCAGATTTTTATTGGCAGATAATCTCTACTGCAAAGCTTCAGTTCCTCCTACAGATAAAGTTTGTTTGTGGTTGGGGGTAAGTAAAATGGAACTTTCTCTGAAACTGTTTCAATAACCTACAAAAGGCTTGTGAAAGAGAGTTTTGGTTGCTGTCTCCCCTGGTTGTAGCAGGCATGATTATTGATGGGTACATGGTGGTGCTGCGCCCTAGCAGCAGACCACATCTAACCAGGCAACTTCAGTGTGTTAGTGATTTCTTGTTCCATTTTTTTTTTTTTGATTCCTGAACAGTAAGACTTCAGAAAATTGTCTTTTTGCTGGATTGTTCTTTCCAAAAACCTTGTTTGTGTTTCTCTTACCATTTCTGTCACTTTTTGGTTCAGATTAACATCCATCCTTGCCTGGCATAAGAATGTGCCTAGCAAAATAACTTAGTTTAGCAAGTAGCTTCCCATCTTCTCTATGTTATTTGTATTCAGCATCTTGCTTTCCCTTTTCATGCACCTCCTTAGGGAAAGGTGGGATATCTGATGTTCACAGGTATCTGCCAGCATTTAGAGTGGACTTCGCACTAAAGCCTGGTGGGATCAGCATTCACAGCCCAGATTCCCAAGTATTTAAGCAATATGAGGTTGGAATATTTTGTTTTTAGAGGCTTTATTTTATGTGGAGATTAACCTGCTGAAGCTTATTTTGAGACTTTCAAATCATGGATGTTCCTAAATCCCAGTGTTGACTGCCAAACAAAACATCTTGGTTAGGACAGAAACACTGTTGACACATGAACCATCCAAACTTATTGGACAGTTGCTCCCAACCTTTCCCACTTCAATCATAAAAATTCTGATACCTGTTGCTATTAGGAGACTGTCTTTGGAATTCATAAACACTGACTTTAATGGAGCATCCCAGGTTTGTTTTCTGACAGAACATCAGAGAAGGTTCATCTTATTGACGGTTCGCACTGAAAAGCTATAATGAAACGCCATGCACAATTAATTTTATTTAGGTGTTCTTGGCCTTCTGCCTTTCTTTTGCTTGTTGCCTACAGTCTGTGTTGGGCTGTGCATGTCACTGTTACTGGAGACTCTGCCCTCCTCTTGCTTTAAAGAACAGCTTATCCAACTCTGGCAGCTCAGTGTAGCCTTCCATGGGATTCTGTCAGTCACAGGCTATGGCTCTATTCAGGGCATAGTTCTTGAATAGGACAAAGCTTCATTGATGCATTTTCACCTGATACTGCTTTTTTATCTTGTCCTGTGGTAGCTTCTTACTGAAACAACCATGTGTGGATTAAAAACCACCACCACAGCATCAGAGAGGACTTTTACACCTGTTGTATCTTTAATACCTGTAATAGCTTTTGTTACTGACAGTGCCAGCTGTTTGTTAGTGTTTCACACAGAGCCTGAGGTTTATCTTGAATCCAATAAAAACTGTTTCTAGAATTGTGTGGCTCCTGAAAGGTGCTGCTAAGAAATGTGAGGTCTCTCACTTTCCAAATACAGTGAGGATGAGATACTAATACCTGAATCTGATCCACTGGGGAAGAAATCCCTCCTTGCTTAGCTATAGGAAGAGAACTTCTTGAAGTCACTAGGGAGATTTATTACTCAGTTACTGAAGGTGTGGAGGCCTCAAGTGGATTCAGACATTGTCTGTCCTGCATCTTGTCTTTGCCTGTCAGGACAGTCTGTTGCTAACGTGATTAGTTACAAACAACAGCCTAAAATATGCTTGGTGTGGCTTAGCCGTTACAATGCAAGAGTAAGAGCTTTTATCAATCTTCCTTTTCTAGGCCAATGTGATGCTTGAATATGATATTGATGAAGCTCAGGCTCTGTTAGAGAAGAATTTGTCAACAGCCACGAAAAATCTCGATCTTCTAGAGGAAGACCTGGATTTTCTCAGAGATCAGTTCACCACTACAGAAGTCAGTATCCTTTTCATTAATGTGAGGGAGGAGATGTATGTGAAAGCCAACATCCAGGTAACAATCAACTTTCTGATGTGTTTATAACTTAGACTGGCTACCCTCAAAATTCTGTAGCACCTGTGAACTTTACTGTCCTAGCAATGAAATGGACTGTTGTATTTACAGGGCTGAGTTGGAAGTTGGTGTATGAGAGGTAACAAAACTTGTATTTGTGTCCTCATGAAATCTACAGCAGTGGTTGCAACCCAGACTGACTCTGGAGTGAGTTGAAGTGTGGATTGATGCCCAAGTGACCACCTTAAAGCAGTGACCCTTTCTCTAGAGTATATGAATATTGTACTTTGTTGCCCGTCACACCCTTTGCAGCTGCCTCCAAGCAGCAGAAGAAGCAGAAGTAGCCCTGCTGCAGCAAGCCTGGGAGTGGGTTGGGGTGTGCTCAATGTTTTTTAAATGTCTTTGTACTGTCATGAGCCATCTCCTGGGGGGGGTGTTATTTTTTACACTTTCTAGTTAAAATCTATTTTAATGAGTGTAGCAATTAACTGAAGCATTAGATTTAGTTTAATGAAGGCACAACTGCTTGTTCTTTCAAGTTGACACTTGAGCTTAGTGCTGCAGGAGTTTGGGATGCCTGAAAGAGGCAAAAACAACTGATGTGGGCAGCTTGACTGAAATCAGCAGAGTTAGGCAAAATAAAAATTGTTTCTCTGCAATACCTTTTTGGTATTTTTAAGTAACCTATTTGGTTTTTTAATTATATAAATACTGAAGTTACCAACAGTTACAGCGTTCCTGAGAGCTGAAGCTTTGCACCAAGTCAGCCCTTTCATGAAATGGTTCCTATACTGACTGTTCTAAGCGGCCAACTCTGTAACCTGCTTTTTCTCCTTTTTTAAAAATCCTTTTTTTTTTTCTCTTTTCTGATAGCCTGAGCCATTTCCTTAATTCCACACCTTCAGATATGGCTAGAGTTTATAACTGGGATGTAAAGAGAAGAAACAAGCAAGACCCTTCCAAAAACAAAGCATAGGTTTTTCCAATTTTAAATGTGGTTTCAATTTCCAATTATTTTTTATTTAAGCACCCCCAAACTTCATTCAGGACTGAGTTACTTTCAGCATTTCAGTAACTGGTAAAATATATAAAAACTAATGGTGAGCACCATTTTATTTATCTGTAAACTCAAAATTTGGTTTCATGCATGCTTCATGAAATGAATTATTTGAAAAGGCACCACACAGTCCAACAAAGGATGTAGTATTTTGATCAGTCCATCATAAATAAATTTCTGCCTGAAAGCCTGTCTGAGAAGCTGAAGGAGATGTATGAAATGGAGCCATGTTCACAGGCTAAGGCAATGCAGGGTTTTTCTTCTTCATCTTTATACTGAAGCTGATGAAGTTAACTTTGACTTGGGCTGGGAAGATGTCCAGCTGTAGTGTTCCAGGAAACAACAAAATTAGAGTGGAATCTTGGTGTTTGTTTTAGTCAGTTAATGGCAGCACCGGTGTGTAGGCATTCTTGGATGTCTGTTTTGGATAAACTTGTAGTAACTCTGGGCTACCTAACTCTGTTACTGAGCTCTCAACACTTTAAATGCAGCAGTTAGTGATTTGTCCTCAGAGAGCACAGTGGGCAAGGAGTGAGCAGCACAGGGGATATCAAGCCTGCAGGTCTCACCCCTTCTTTTTCATAAGTGTGTACATGTTGGTTGTTTAGGCAAATGTGTTGAACAAGGACCCAAGAGCCCACAGCTTGCGAGAGCCTCCCATTGCCACCCCCTTGGCCAAGATGTCCAATTCAAATGTCTGAACACAGCCTCCCAGGTGGTAAAATCTGTGTTAGGTCAGGATGGTTGACTGGAACATGACCTCTGATGGTACAGTTGGAGTGTTTTTTTAGTCCTTACAAAGCCTTGCGAGATTGTTGCCTCTTACCTTTGCAGTTTCTTTCTAAAATGAAATGCTCAGTGGTGATGTCAGTGGCTAATAATCACATTCTGTGACTGAGAGTACAGGTTTCACTGCAAAATAAATGCAAATGTTAACTGTTCAATCTTCATGTAAGAAACAATATACCTGTAAATTTTTTGTACTTTTATTTCATGATATTAAAATAGTAAAACTAAACAGTTGTGGCAAACAGCTGGTTTTGTGCATCTTTCTTTGTGTGAAAGTCATGAATGTGATGTGTGACCTTCTGTAATGTTTCCCTCCCTTAACTAGGCTTGTTAGGGGTGAAAAATTCAATTCCATGGAAGCAGCAGACATGAAAAGTATGGCTGATGGATCCTGGCATAAATGAAAGGGGGAATGAGTCAGCACATCTGAATTGGTGACTGAAAGCAAGTGATTTACCAGCACTGTGCCTGTCAGAAAGTGAGCTGCAGGGAAGGGCAGAGAGAAGGTAAACCCTTAGCACTGATCGTCAGTAACTGCCTGGGCTCATCCCTTCCCCACAGCAATACTGTTTGTTTCAGTGTCTGTGGCTGCAGCAGAGGAACATGGAGCTCTACTGTATTCTCAAACAGGTATCTGCTACAGCAGCAGAATGTGGCACTGGTCAGGCTGTAGGCTGCTGCTTTCCATTTTCTTTTTCTAGCATCAGCAACGATGGAAAGACAGCTGCAAACAGAGCCTGATTTCTCTTACAGTTTTTTCTTCGGTTTGGATTAATGCAATCCTAACAGGCTGCGCTCCCACGCCCCCACCCCAGGCTGGTCCTAAGGCAGCAATTGCCTGCCTTTGTTGTGCAAAATGAAACGACCAGTTAAGCATTTTTGCACAGCAGAAGCAGAGCCAAACAAAATCAACACTATGCCACTGCCAGGAACCTGCTGCTGCATGTTAGAGGGGACAGGGTGACAGCCTTGGAGTTGAAATGGCTCCTGTGTCTGGTTCCTGGGGGATGGGAGATGGCTGTGGCCATCATTACTCAGGATTTGGTGTTTATGTGTTTGATCTGAGGTAAATAAAAACCCCCAAAAGTGAGCTCATTGACTAACCCTTGCCTAGGACTGCTCTGCCCTTTGTTGTTGTAGCTGCCATACCACCAGACCTGCAGAGGCCTCCAGGAGGGGCCAAGGCTGCAGTGGCTGCAACTGCTGGAAGCAGGGGGTGGTTTTGTCTCAGAGCAGTTTGTCTGTTTTTTCTCAGCAAGGCAGAGGACAGGTGCAAAGTGAGGCAGGCCCTACAGGGAAGAGTGTCCAGGGGCTGTGAGGCAGTGCCTGGGAATGGTGGATCCGCAGAGATAGGGAGCAGGGAAACACACTAAGAGAGAATGGGTAGGAGGAAAGGGGAAAAAAAACCCACCAAAGTTTCTTTACAAGTTTTGAATTTCACATTATCACGTAGTAACCATTTTGCTAAATACAAGCATATTTTCAGTCACATACAGGCAGCTAAATACAGCATTATTTTCACATTTCATTACAGTGCATAACAAAGCAAGGACAGTGTAAAGTATGCTTTTATTCTGGAGGTTCTGAGCAAGTTCAGTCTAACATGCAGATTGTTTTTAACATGTGGTAGAGACCACAGAAAGTTAGCTTTTGCTTTTTTTTTCTCTTTTTGTCCTAGAGTATAAGAGCTCCTGACCTTTAGCCTATGAAAGGTATCACCTGATTTCTCAAAGTCCCTCTAAGTCAAAGCATTAAAACCAGTTGTTAGAAAAGAATTCTTAGCTTATCCAATAAGTATTTAATCTTAGAAAAATCATTCCAAATTTTGTACAGATGAATCTACATTTCCTGTATTTTAATAAGCTGTCTAGAAAATGCAAGGAATTAGAAAAAGATGTAGATAATGATTTCTCTATCATTTAATATAACAATTTATTAACTCTAAGTAGTTAAGACTGTGTACATTTTCTTCTGTAATGTTCTTCAGAATTACAACAGTTCTGTATTTAAATTGAAGATTCACTCTGAAGGCCTGAATGCACTTACTGGCTTAGGCTTTCTGGAATTTCTCCCTGGGAGCAGTAAAGGGGAATGTCCAAAACACATTAAATAAAATATTGTCTGTCTCATGAAGTGATCTTTCCTCTCTGGCCAGGCTTTCGCACAGGGGAATTATAGAATGTGACTATTGCTAAGATGTCTGATCCAACTCCTCATGGCCCATCATGTCACACTCTGGCTCTGCCCTTGGGGCTGCTGCTATCCTCAGACAGACACCCCCAGACACACCTAGTGTCCAGCTGGCCCCTGAAAAGCTGAAGTAGCTTGCTTGGTGGACTTTCCATTCAGGGAACAGAAACTGACCCTTTGGTACTGTCTGTCCCTGCCTTTGTGAAATGCAACTGACTGAGCTGGTCAGAGCAAATCCCACACTCTGCCCTGACATCTGCCCAGTTCCTGGGGTGCTCCCTGCATCCACCTTTGCTCAGCCAAAAACAGATTTTGTAAAGGGCACTCTTTTTTCTTTTTCTTTTTTTTTAAATTTATTTATTTATTTTACTTTCAGGGCCCTCAACTCAACCCCAAGTGCCTGGCATTCACTGGCCTTTAGCATGAGGTGTTGGATACATTCAAGCCTATTTAAGCTCACCAAGAAGCACCAGGTCACTGCCACCCCCCTTGGTGGCATTTGCTCCCTATGCCCTCCCAGCAGGTACAGCGCTGCTGCTCCCCTGCCAACATCAAGAAGTGAAATTGTTCCTAGAACACCAAGAAACAAAAGTGTTCAGGGTTTGGGGTTGTTAGGTTAGGTTTGCTGGAGGTTTGGGGTTTTTTTACAGTTTCAATATGGCAACCACAGGTTTTCTCTTAAAACAGACCTACCCATGTGCTGCTGCAAACTGCAAACAGGTTCAGAAGGTGAAACAGTCTGAACTCAATAGCATCAAGATCTGTATTTCTGTAGATGGGACAGATTAAAAAGCTGGAACAATTTTATTTTTCTCTACTCACAGGTCTAAAATAAACACTAGATGCTTCCTGTGGCTTTTACCTAAACCGTCCCTTCTTCCTACTGCAGTTTGGTGTATAAAGCTTTCAAACACAAGTAAAAAAGTCACTATCATTTTGTTTGTTCACTTTCAATAGGCTGAACTTCCCTAATTTGCTACAGGAGCACAGTCACCCCACTGCACTTCAAAAGCTTGGGTTAAAATTTGGCAGAAGCAAAGCTTTTAAGTGGTGAATGGCATTCCCAGAAAACATCCACCTACATACAGTTCTTGTGACATGGCTGTCTGAGATGGCAAATCTGAGATGGATCCTCTTTTGTCAAACTAAAACATGGAGGAAAACAAATTTTACTCTTGAGTGTGTCTTGAAGCTTTCCACCCGCTCAGACACTCCTGCTGTGTGTTCTACCTTCCCAATGCCAGTTCTCTTCCACAGAGGCCAAGACAGAAAACGACACTTTAACAGCAGAAAGTACTGATGGAAGCTGTTGCTTTCTATGCTATTTAACTTCTTTAAGAGCAAATCTCAACTTTTAGGATGTCTGATGCACCTGAGTTAACCTTTTCAAGTTTTTATTTCGTTTGGTTTCTTTTTTCTCTTCCTCCTTCCCATTCCTCCTTGTGACCTGGCTGGTAATGTCAGCACAGTGCTGTTACTGAAACAGAAATGGTGTGTCCCACTTGGCTGCAACACCCCAGTGTTAAGACATAACACCTGAGGACATGGTTCTCTCTTTATGCTCTTCATCACTTAATTCTACTGAAAAGCCCTGGACTTAGGGTACTTCCAGGGTACTCACCCAGGCAGTAAATGAGTAAAAATTGCATTGAATAATCCCTACTACAGCAAGAGCTGCCACTCAGAGTCTTGGTTCAGCACAGCAAGAAAAACACTGTTAAGGGATGAATAATTTAAATTTTAATTACCAGTTAAATAACTACTGTTTTCCTCTTTAAATCCCACAAAATATTCTTTGCTATCGAACTACATTCAAGAACATAAGAAAGAAAACTCGGAAGTGTGCATACCATGTCGGTAAACTTCTCTTGTGAAACTGACCTTATGAGGAAATGGTATCTATGCTGCCTTTAGACTGTCCTGGAAAGAAATAGCTGACACAAACCAAGATGTCCTCCTGTTTTCTCTGTCTGCCTGTTTTTCATACAACTGAGTATCCATTTTGTGGCTCCAAAAGCCAGCAGGGAGCTATGGGTTTACTTAAAAGAGAACATGTACAGTAGCCTGGCATGTACCAGCCCATTCAGCTGTGTATACTCTTTTCTGTGTTGTACAGCCCCTCATTTCTGCTTCTCATCTCCTTACAACATCCACATGCACCCTCACTCACTCTCCTTCGGGTTTGTATCCCCCAGTTCTGAAAGGTTATTTGGAAAAGAATATCTCTTTCCAGGGTCTGTCCTGGTGTCCAAAACAATGTGGAAGGCTGTTCACAAGGGGAGTGTTGCTCTCCCTTCTGTCACACTGAGTTCACTTAGTAAAGTATGTTTGGTTAGTAGAGTTCATCACCACTCGCCTCTCTAGAGAAGCTCAGCACAAGCACCGTCTATCTGATTTCACCACTTCTTCTGAAGAGTGCACTACGTTTGGGACAAACCCACTCTTTACCCCTTCCCATCCCTCCTGGATTGAAATGTCCCCCCTTTTCACCAGCTCATATATATCACGAGTCAGATCAGTGAAGGCCTTCTCCACATTAATGGCATCCCGAGCCGAGGTCTCAATGTACTTCATACCATAGGCAGCAGCCAGTTTCTCCGCCTCGTGCCTGGTCACTTGCCGCTGTGTGTCAAGGTCACACTTGTGACCTACCAGAACAAAGACGATCTGGTATGGCTGGACGTGAACCTTTGTCTCCTCCAGCCACTCGTGGACGTTCTGGAAAGACCTGCGGTTTGTAATGTCAAAGAGGAGTAGTCCTCCAACCGAGTTCCTGTAGTAGGCTCTGGTGATGGACCTGCAAGCCAAGAAGCCACAACAGTATTAAATTACAGCTGTGTGAATATATATCCTTTAAGAAAGCAGCATTACCACAACACTGTCTACCTTGCAGAATATAGGGCAAGAGAAGGCCATTCAGGCAATGTCTTAGGACTTCTAGCTTGTGCTCTGTAGAGCTTGTAATTTAAAAGGAAAATTTATTTTGGCTTAAAGATTTTACACTTAAGTAACCGTCCCACTGATTTATTATGGCTCTCTTCAAAATTCCCACCACCACTTTTTTCTCTCATGGATTTCTGTATGCTCCTGGTTGTTGAGTCCCACCCCCCACCATGTCAGTTCTCTGGACACCTCATCTAACCCACTGGTTTAGAAGCACTGTGGCAAATCAAAGGATTCAATTTAAACCAAACACCTGCTCTCTGAAAGCCACATAAAAACAGAAGGTCAAAGATCTGGAAGGCTGATCATGGGCTTGTAGCTCCCCTCCATATACCCAGGGCCCTGGGACAGGGACATCCACCCATCCCTACAGCTTCTTCCACTGCAGAATTGGATTACGGTGACATTACAGTGACAGGACACTGTCAGTGGCACTGACAGGAGCAGCCCATCTGACCTCCCAAGAAACAGCAAAATTACACTAGTTTCCAAGAAGAATTGGCACTGGTCATGTTCCTGCCAAATACTGACAACATTAGATAGTCCCCAAAAAGACCCCAGAACTGCAGGCTGTGTACATCTCCCAAAGCTCTTCCAAGCTAGGCCAGCCCAAGGCAGCCAAAAGCAACACAGGAAATAAGCAAACACAGGGACAATGCAGCAAAGCTGAGACCATGAGGATAAGCTGAGAACTACAGTTCAGTAACTACTACACAAGGGAAAACCAAGAAGCTGATGAACAGTGGTATTTCTGCAAGTCATGGATTTGCTCTAAGTCCAGAAGCAATGGTCGATTTCAGTCCCTGGAGGAATTCACACTTAGGCCTGAACTTTCCTTGCTGGAGTAATATAAGCACTGCTGCATTTTTAGCTTAGGACGAGTCTTTTTTTTTTGCCTATGCAAGTCTGTTGTTAGGTGCCATTTGGTCCTGTAATGTGTGGATCTGTCAAAATTGCCCCAAGAAAGGATGAACTAGAGTTTTCAAGAATTGTTTTATCAACAAACATACAGTGATGGGTGAAAATTCACAGAAAAAAACTGATGAAAGCCAGAAGCAGGGGAGAAAACATAGTTGGCTGTGTTTGGATAATTTCTCCTCTCCAACTGTTTGGCTTATGGACAATAGTCACTGCACCGTTGGCACAGAGGGAATTAGATCTGCCTTTTGCTATCTGGCCAGCTGCAAATAGATACTGGCACTTTGAATTCACCCCCACATTGACACACCACATTTCTGTTTCTCCTTTGTGTTCCATGCCATCAGCCCTGGCTCCCCCTGCCAGCAACAAAAATGCCTCAGGTACTTCTAAAAGACATGATGGGATCTAAGCTGAATGCTGCTTCAAGGTAAAATTAGGTGAAGGTCTCAGTGCTTCTTCTTAAAGCCTTTTCCACAACTGTTTTCCTCACTGATCTGCAGGAGACAAAGCATATTGCCTTTATGCTGCACATCCCTCCCCAATTCCCTTCTGAGATTTCTACCTTCCCTCCTCTTACCACAACCACACACTGATGCAGAGCAGTACACAGACTTGCACCTACTTTTATGTTACTTATGTTAAACCAAGTTTTAACATACAGGCAACATCTCTGTCTGGGAACTCTGTCCCCTGCTCTGTACCCATGGTGGGGACTCCTGCACCCAAGGTCCATTCCTGTTCGTGTATTTCCCTCTCAGCCAAGGGAGAGCTGCTGGCTGGAAGGAAACAGCTTTTCTGTAGGTGGTGGTTCCAGGGAGCAAGGGCTGCACAGGCTTTTGCTAGCATTACACAACATCATGTTTCAGACAAGGAAATAGCATTACTTGAGCAATGAGAGATGGGCAAGACCTGCTGGATCTGGGAAGAATTGGACCCTGTTCTACAGCTCCAAAGCTGCCTCAACACTGTCCCAGGCAGCATGTTTTTGGGCCTGGTCTGGCAAAATAGAGTGGCACATGCTTAACTGTAATTTAAACCTTGACTGCACAGAAATTGCTACTAATTTATGGAGAGTGAAAGAGCTCACAACAGGGGTTCAGGAAGAGCAAAATTGTAACACATCTGCTGCTCTGAGAATGCCAAGGTGTTTTCAAAATAACTACAGTGGTTTTGCCCCCATGGGGAAGCTGTTAAACTATATAAAGCAGACTGGAAATGCTCAAATCTGAAAAAGGGGAGCTCATTCTTACAGATTTCCCTCTTAAGAAATTCCCTGTGCTTGATAAATGACAAAAAAAGTTTCAGGTTTCTGGAGAGCACCTGCTCCGTTGTGCTTCTTGCCTATGACAAGTCCAAGGGGCTTTGGCTTATTCCAGTAACAGCTAATTCTTGTCTCTGGCCAAGAAACCTACTTTGTAGGAGGAGCCCAAGAGTTTTCTTCATCGGGCACAATTTGTCACAAGGCTAAGAGTGATTTGAAAGGGATAAACACAAATCAGATTTTACTTTTTTTTTTCTCCCCCCCCCATCCATTTCAGAGTGCACAATAAAGGCCCCTGGGTTTGCTCCAGCTTTTTACATTGGGAATTCAAGTCTGCGCTTTGGGAAGGGCATTTCAAAGTTGCAAAATGGGATTTTTTTTAATGTCACTGACCATTCCTGCCCCTTGCACTCTTCCTGCCTTCACAGGCTGCTGCCCACTGCAGCAGTGCAGCTGCCCTTGCACTGAAGGTCACCTGCTCATCATGCTGACAACCTGAGTGCTGGGCCAGGTCAGCCCCCAGCACCAAGGGCAAGCAGCCTCCAGGGCCCCAGACTTCCTAATGTGTGAAAGAAACTGAAGCCATCTGACAGCCTCTTGCTCTTCACAGCAATGGCAGGAACAGGGGATGGCACTCAGGTGTGTTTTCTGTAGACCTCAGCCAGAGATCCAAAGCTGAAAGCTGATGCAACTGCAAGCTAACTGCTCCTCACACAGCAGAATAAAGCACCAGCTCCTTGCCTGCAAGGCTTCAAGGTAGCACAGGAAAAAGCTGTCAGTGGATAAGGACCAACTACTATACGTCCTGGGCCAGATGCCAGTGTCACAGATGCGAGGGAAGGTGGTGAGGGGTGGGGGTAGGGGAGTTTCATCTACTGAATGAAACCAAAACATTCCTCAGGCAAGTCATTACAGCACAGAAGTAGAAGCTCTATGATGCTGCAGAGATGTGGAACACAGGAAGCAATCCCAGAGGGAGCAGGATGGAAGAGTGGATAACAGCTAAAGACGTGAAAAATACAAGCAAACAGGAGGCCAGGAGCTGCGGGTACACTCACATGCCTTCAAAATACATGCTGTCAGAGCAGCAGGTCTGAGCCCCTCTTTGGCTGGGACGAAGCCTGCTCCAACCAGGGCTGCTGTTTTTCCCATACAGTCCTGTGGGAAACTTGGCGGGGTCCCACATGCTGCTTTTATTTTATTTCGTCGAGACTTGGTTAACTGTTACTTAAGCTCCCAAATTGTCTCTGCCACGCAGCGCTCGGCACGGCACTCTCCAGAAAGCACCTGTCACCCCTGTACAACCACAGATAAGGGTTTGTCCCGACCTTTCTCTGTCCTACAGAGAGCTCTGCTGCGACAGCAGAGCACCAAAACACATATTCCACTGTATTTCGCGAGCCTCAGCTTAAGTGTTCGGCTGTGAAACATCCTAGTCACTGCCTCCGCAGCGGGGGGAAGCAAGAGGATGCACGGCCACCTCCAGGCTGGTAAAACGCGGAGCCAGCGCCTCGTACCCCTCCCCAGCGGCAGCGGGGCCGCTCCCCGACATCCACACCTGCACATCTGCACAACTGCATGCGGCCATTAGAGGTGGACACGGATCTCAGGCATGGGGATGCGGGTGGCACAGAAGGTGCCAATTTGATTCTTCTTTGTCTGATTTCCACAAGCCTCACTAGGCTGCGGGCCCCCCGCCCAAGCCGGGCCAGGCCCGCAGCCCCCGGCCCCGCCCCGCGGGTCTCACCGGAACCGCTCCTGCCCGGCCGTGTCCCAGATCTGCAGCTTGATCCTCTTGCCAGGCTCGATCTCCACCAGCCTGGAGAAGAAATCCACGCCCACGGTGGGGTCGGAGATCTGGGCGAACCGACCCTCGGTGAAGCGGCGGATAAGGCAGGACTTGCCCACGGTGGAGTCGCCGATGACGATCAGGCGGAACTGGTACAGCCAGATCGCCTCCATCCTGCTGTCGCCGGCCCCTCAGCGCCCGCCCGCCGCCGCGCCGCCCATGCCCGGCCCGCGGGCCCGGGGGCGGCCCCGGCCGCGCCGCTCAGGCAGGGCCCATGGCGGGCGGCGCTGGCCCTGCGCGCCTGCCCTGCCCCGTCACCACCGGCGCATCCCGCCGAACTCCCGCCGCCTCAGCGCTGCGCCCAACGCAGAGCCGGGGGGGCGGCGGCGCGGCCGCGGCGCCGCCGAACCGGCGCTGGAAACCGGTCGCGAGTCGCTCCCCCCCTGCCACAGAGCCCGCGCTCGCCCAGCCCCTCCCCGCCGGAGCCGGAGCCGGAGCCGGGGTGCGGGGTGCGGAATGCAGGCGCGGCCGGCGCGGGTGCCGGTGATGCAATGGCGGCCGCGAGGTACCGCACTGCCGGGAGGAGCCGCCAGCCCCGGAACGCGGCGGTGCGGGAGCCGGGCGGGGCGGGACCGTGCGGGGCGGGACCGTGCGGGGCGACGGGAGCGGCCGGGGGGCCCAGGCCGAGGGCACCGGAGGCCGGAGGGATCCCCGGGACCGAAGGGGTTCCCAGCGGCCGAGGGGAGCTCTGCTGAGCCCATGGCTGTGTAGAGCTCACCTTCCTCAGCGCTTCAGCAAGAGAAAAGGGGGGTCGAGCAGGGTGCACAACATCTTTCTGTGTTTTAAACCCGACACTCATTTCTGGAGAGATTCAGGCTCCTCACTGCTGCACTGGGGGCTTCGTTCCCATTGAAATCTATCGGAGGAGCCAAGTGCTCCTGGCACTTCTGGAGAACTTCTGCACTGCCCCAGGGTCACCTGCACCGCACCAGCCTGTCTGGAAAGAGAAGGCGTCTTACGAAACCGAGCAAATACACATGCTCACACACATATATGTGTTTGCATATATATACATATATACATACATATATATATGCATGTATATATAAAATGTATGTGTATATGATATGTGTACGGTCTCAAAAATTAGTAATTACAGACATTAAGTACCCAGCAACTTAAACACCACAAGTCTTAAATCCATTTTCCCTCACTTTGCTCAAGTGGCTTCTGGCTCCGCAGGGTGTTCAGGAGCCTGAGTGGCCGTGAACCTCCAACAGTGCAAGCACAAACCCCTTGAACTGCCGGTCCTAGTTTTGCCCAGCCTATCCCAAAAAGGGAATGTCACTGCCACAGCACCACACAGCCACTCTCCCCTGGCTCCGTGGGATATGGCCAATTTTGAGCACCTACTTTTAAAACTCTTGCCAGGGCAGAATTTTGATCTCTGGAAGGGAAAATGTATATTATTAAAACGGCAAGTAAAATGTCTGTATTCAGTCAGACACTGAAAGGAGGAATATTGACACTTTTAAAAACATTTATGAGTATGTTGGTGGTTTTTTTTAAAAAATAAAGATGGTTTCATTAAAAGCTCCTCCTTCATGAGCACTATTGAAATAAATGTATTGAGAGTGGCTGTTATATTCATATATTCCCAGGTCCTCAGAAAAAGGGTATTTATACAGGCATGTGGTTTATGATGCAGGACTATGTAAATTGGACTAGGACATTAGTCTCGAGGACATTTCAAGTCTTGAGAAACAAATGGCAAAGGAACTTTTCCACTATTCTTTGAAATAAATTGATTAAAAAAAACAACCCCAAAAGATCCTACTTTAACGTACCTCAGGACAAGAAAGAAGATTGATGAAGCAATCTACACAGCAACAGCAACAGTGCAACAGAAAAATATTAAACCTATAAATTCAAGTTAGTGGTACATTAACCAGTGACTCATTGCCAGCGAGGCTTTTTGGGGATCTGGTGCACTTTACTGAACGATTTCTGAGTACTCCAGGCCCATTAGTTGAAGCCCACAAACAATTGTGGTTTCTCTTCACTGTTTTTCTCTCCTCCCCATGTGCTTGCACATACAGTTGCCCCATTCCCTTTCTACTACAGGTCTTACCTGCTCAAGCAGACACAGGGCACTCAGTAACATTAGTTACTGTGAGTCACCCACCAGCAGCATCTCCAGGAGCAGCTCAAGGCCCACTGACAGTGGGCATTTCCTGGCATGACCAAGGAGCAGCCAGGGCACCTTGACTTCAGGGCTGTGCAGAGCTGAGGAGACCAGCAAGGTGCCCAGCAGATCCTCTTGTAGCTAGAAGAATTCCTGAAGCATCAGGCACCTGTCTTCCCCAGCAAATCAACTTGCAGGACCCCATGATGCAGATCTTATGTTCATCTTCTCTGAATGCATGCATAAAGATGAACACCCGCTGCATGACTAGGCAGCCACAGTATTAATTAGCAACTAGTGAGAAGGTAGGAGCAAATGACATCCTGGGAGAGCCTTTGTTCTGGTACCATTTTAGAAAAAGGGAAATCTGGTGTCTGAGAGACAGTAACCCAGATTTGATGCAAAATGAGGTTTGTTGGCTGAGGACAGGATGGCAGGTGCTGGTGAGACACCATGAGAGTATGTGCACTGATAGCAGCACTGGGAGCAGCCCCCGTGAGCTGATGGCAGCTCCAGACTGGGGAGAACTCTTCAGCACTCCTTCCTATGGCCCTGGGGGCGATTCCAGAGAAGCCTGTTTCCCCTCAGAGCTGGTAGTCCTGGGGAGAGCAGCCTGAGCACATGGGTGACAGCCCTGCCCAAGGGCTTTGTACACATCTTGCACTAGGTGACAAACATCTACACATCAGCCACTCGAGCAATTAGTAAATTTCCTTTAAGGCATAAAAGCTGAGAAAATGAGGCAAAGGCTGGAGAATGACTCCATTGCTACCCTGTGCTCTCTGTAGCTTCTATCCCAGAGGGGTTATATTCTCTCCCTTTTAGTGAGAGATGATGAAGCCCTAGCAGATACTTGGGCTTTTTGCAAGCCCTGTTCCTCAGGATGGTGGGTGGTGATTGAGGTGCATGCTCCAAGTGGCAGGAACTCCCCCTTAGGCCTGGCCCCAGCCCCAGCAGTCCTTATGTCTGGGGAGGGATGGTCTGGAGGCAGGCAACTCCTCTTGGGCAGGAATGCTGCTGTAAGAAATAAAACAGAGAAGGTACTGAGCCATGGTCAGGGATGTCTCAGAGCCAGACACTCTCCTGGAGCTTAGCACTACAATTCACAAAAGTACTTCACAGAATCATGGAATAGTTTGTGTTGGAAGGGACATTAAAGCTCATCCAGTTCCAAACCCCTGCCATGTGCAGAGCCACTTTCCACTAGACTAGGTTGCTCAAAGGCCCATCCAACCTGGCCTTGGTTGGATTCCCTCTAAATAGATAATATTCCCTCTAAATAGTTTGGTGTTCCATTGTAGCTTAGCTTTTCTCTCAAACCAGTGCCCTTTACAACCCACAGCTGGAGGCTGAAGCCATCTCCAGCACCAAAGCTGCACTACAATGAACAGAGTGCATCTGCACTGCACAAACCATGCAGTTTTAATGCCCTTTCAGTTTCCAAGGATACAAAAAACAATCAATCAGCCACAATCCCTTGCCGTGGGTCTGGCTGCACAGGAGGTCTGTGAAGCAGCCTGTGTCTGTGCCCCAGCCTGGGCCAGTGCAGTGATCACAACACACTGGTGAACTGGAGCACCCACATCCACATGCTGTCATCCCTGGTCCTTGCAGGTATTATATTTTAGCCACATGCACAATGGAGATGCTCACTGTTGCAGAGATAAACTGCACCCAAGCAGAGCCCTGAGTCCCTCCACAACCAAACAGGCCAGACACCAGTCACTGAAAACAGTCATGGGCCACACACCAGGATGATGGGAGTGCTGAGAACAGGGCTGAGAACCACAAACAATTTATTAACTAGTTCTATAAAACATTGCTGTTAAATGAGGCCTATCCCAGTGTGACACGGAGACAGATTACACTGTTGACAGGGATGCGATTGCACCCGTGATCTATGGCTGACTCTTTTGCTGTAAAACCCAGGACAGAGGGAAGGCATTAGGGTGAGTTAGTGTTTATTATTTATATGATGTCCACAGTTAGTCAGGGTGATGCATAAAGTAAGGGCACCACACAGTGCTGTGGAACTGACAGCCCAGTTGACAGCAGGCACTGGGAGCAAAATTTAGGACTTTGTGATGTAGTGACATCCCTACAGCCTCCAACAGCAGTAGCAGGAGGAGAGAGCAGGCAGGGCTGAGTGCGAGGAGGCACATGGTGTAGCTTCTATCCCACCTTGGCTTTTGGCTGAGCTAAAGTGACTTTTGGAGAGGTGGAGCTCTCTGGCAGATTGGCAGCCTCTGTCCCCAGGAAATTTGTCTATTCTCTCTCACCAAATACTCTCTTGTCAGCAAAATGCCTCTAGTGCACAAGGGGGTGAGCACCGTCCACCAAGGCAGTTCCAGGCATGCTGGCTGGGGCTCCAGGCGTGGCATCCTGCAGAGCCACCACTGGTTCCCCAATGTCACACTGGAATCAAAATAAGAGCAGTACAACAGACACAGGCTTGATAAAGAGCCCTGCCTGAGTGATGTTGGCTGTTCCATTAATGGGCCCCCATCATTATAGGAACCCATTACCTAAATGGCTCTCTTACACTAGGTGCCCAGGCTCCTTCTGTACCCAGCTGAAAAAGGCAGTAACTGATATCTTGAGAGTAATCAGTTACTCTCAAGTAATCAGTAATCTTGAGAGCTATTTATCCCACTCAGCTTGATGGGAAGAACTGTCCTCCACTACCACTTCTCCTTCCCTTAGCTGCAGAGAGACAAAGGGCCCCGCGCAGAGTAGCTGCCCAACTTCAGACAGCTTCAATTGCCCCATCCCCTGAGCAGGAGGCTCTGCCTCCTCACAAAGAGCTTAACAATGGCACAGAGACAGGGCTGCAAAGCCAGCCAGGATCCATGACAGTGGGAAAATGTGAGAGAGACTAATGCAGAGAAACTTCAGAAATAACCAGAGAAACCCTCCTGAGTCAGAAGCCGTGCTCCAGGGCAGTGTTAGCATTTGCTTTGCAGCCAGAATGGACAGGGAAGATTAAACTCTCATACAGTGTGACCCACTTTGGTGGATGTGTACAGAGGATGAGGATGTCCCCACATCCCTGCAAGTAGCAGAGCCACCCTCTGGTGCCACTCAGCACTCATGACACAGCCTCTAGCCCCAACAGCAGGCACACACAAACAAGAGAGCTGGGCTTTTTGAAGAGACATAGAACATTTGCAAAACGTTTCTCTGTGACAATAAATTAAACAGCAGCTCCTTACCATGCAGAGGGCTCACTCCGGATGCAGCTCCTGGTGTCTTATTTCAGATTACCATCACATTAAAATGGTCATGCACAGGCTGATCAAAAAGGGGGCCTCCCATCAAGAGATCATTATATCCGTCTGAGTCTGCCTGAATCCTAGCACAGATCCTCCATGGGGAATATCATGTCCTTGTAGCTGTTCTTCCCAGGAAGGGAACAGGATCTGCTAAGAGCAAATAGAAGCCATTAGAATCAGGATAAATTAATAATGGTGAGTGGGAAAGAGAGAGGAGGGAAAGGAAAGAGGTTATTGTGATTTTTCTTGCTATAAAGTGGGTGTCTGAGCTACTTATATTGCCAGAAAACAGCTCCCTAGCTTCCCCTCTGAGTCCAGAGTTCAGACTGCTTGCTTACGAGAGCTACTTTGGGTTGTTAACAACTACTATAATGGTATTATGGGTTGTTAGATGCATGAAATCTGATTTCTGTTCCTGCTGGTAGCATCTCAAGTTTATCAGCTGCACAGGCTAGTCTGTAGAGAAAAGGTAAAACACACTTGCAGTCACTCTGCCCATCACCTTTTCATCACAAGCTGCCATGCCTGTTGAGGATTAGCTGTGGGGGTCTTTGAGGTGCTGCAGGGGGTAGGACTTGTGGGTCTGTGGTGTTGTATAGTTTCAATTTTGTAATATACAAGATGCCAAGTAATTCACTCAACAGCAGTAATGGAAAAAAAGGAAAACTGACCCACAGAAATGCCTTCATGTACAGGATTCCCTCCTTTCTAAAGCAGGACTCGTTTAGCTAGTTTGGGTCCACAACAGAGGCTGAACAGCCCAGAGACAAGTTCAACCATAATATGATTTTACAAGATTTTAAAAAGCAAATATCTGCCTGCTTACACAAGCACATATTTCATGTCACTTACAGGGCACCAACTGTACATCAGCCCCTTTCCAGGTGGAATACTTACTGGAGCCCTCAACTATGAATCTGAGACCAGCAAACCTGGCAAGCTCAGCCCCTGCTCCTGTTTGTGTTTTTCCACTTCTTCTAGGATGCTGCTGCCTCCTAACAGCTACACCCTTCATTCAGTACCTGAGATAAGCATTTAAGATGAGTGAATGGGAAATTAATGCAAACCAAAAAGGAGCTCCATTTGGGGCTGCCAGGCTCCTGCAGGGCTCCTGAAGGAGACCTATCTAGCTCTCCATCATTCCCATCTTTCTCTCAGATCTCACATAAACCATTTACAGTAATTTCTCCATGGGTCTTCTGGAGACTGATGTTCAGTTTTTGCATCTTCAACCAAGCAACCAAGCAACCAGCCTGTTCAGAAGTGTGCGTGAAAATGGCAAACACCCGAAAAGTGTGGGAATGGTCACTCTGGAGTTGCCCACTGTTGCTCAAACCTCATTGCTCCAAATCAGCCATCTCCTGCTCAGGACAGGCCAGGAGCTGTCTCTCCAAAACACTCTGAGTCTCCTGTGACCTGACAAACTTCACCCTGGAAGAGCTGCTCCTCCTGGCACTACCAGGAACCTCCCAAAAATGCATCCTCTGGGAAGCAACAGTGGATCCTGGCTGACCTCATGGGAAGGGATTTCTGTTTCAACGGCTCTCCAGTGGTCAGTGGATCTTGTGCAGCAGTGATGCTGTTGGGAGCTCAAGGAACATGTACCTTACACATCTGTGCCCTGATTTTGCATGGGCCTTCACAATGAGCTTCCCAATTTCTGCTGACATCATCTGTGACAGCACTCAGAAACATCCCCTCTAACACCTGAGGGGTGCAAAGTAAGCAGGTGGAAAAGAAAAAGGACTGAGTCATGAAAAATCTTCAAGTACAAACCAGACAACTAAAACAAATAATCAAACCTGGTGCTGAATATACTCATGCTTAGTTATCAGGATCAGAAATGCATTTATTCAGCCTTTGATACAACAGTCTATTTGATACATTTTTGACTTAACAAGCCTGCTAAAATGCAGCATTTTTTAATTTCAATACATCACGTTATTATGAGGGTTTATTTAGCCAGCATATTTTTTTCTCCAAATCTCTACAGTACTTCAATTTTTTTCCCTGTCTTGGTGAAGGATAAAGCTAGGCAAATATTTACTAATGGATAATTAATTCAGCCACTTCTATCTCTGCTGAAACATTCATTCAAGATTCAATAATTCTTTCTTTCTACTCTTTAGTTAGCTTCTAAACTATTTTCAACAGTTTCTGTTGCAAGTACTACCTTTAATATGAATAATTTTGAATGGCCATAGGCCACACATTTTATTTGCCTGATGAAGCAGAAATGCTTTCTAGAATTTTGCTTTTTCTCCTTTTTTTTTTTTTTTCAATCCTGAAAGATTTCCAAGAAAAAGTTATATAAATCAGACATAACCTGGAAGAAAGTACATTGACTCACAAATGCAGAAGTCTCATGGAAAGCAGCTGCCAGCTCTAGTGTAGGTGATGAAGTTTGTGTTTGATATTAAAAGGATGATGCCTGAGGGTTCCAGGCTGTCAGCCAGCTTTCCCTTGGCCCAGTAAGTCCCTGGGGTCACTCCTGTGTCCGGCAGGAGCCCAGGGGTCACAGTCAGCTCCCACTGCAGCACTGGCACCGGTACCTTTGTGTGCAGGGAATCAAGACACACAAACCACATTCACTGGCAGCACAAAGTCTCACCTTTTCATGTAGCTTTGCTTGACCCATTCTACAAAGAACTAGTAAATACAGTCAGAAAACTTTCCATTTGTTTTTTCTTTTTTTTTTTCACCAGTTACAACCCCACTCCTGTTGCCATCAGCACACACTCACAGGCCAGAGTCTCTGTTAGGTTCAGCATTCACAGATAACAAATGTCAGCATCATAAACTACATGCAAAACAGGCCATTAACCTTATACCCACAAGATACTCTGCTTCTGCACAGGACACTGGCAAGAAATGTATCTTAAATCATTTTATGATAAAGTGCTTTCTGTGCAGTAAGTGAAACACAGAGCATAGCAAATTTTACTGCTGTGGGTGCAGAGGAGCTCACCGAGCCCGAGATCCTGGCTCTCCCTTGGAGAAAAGATACTTCTCTGTAAGAGAGAGAAAATGCATCGCTCCCAGGGGTCTTTGAGTTAGTTATGTTAAACTGTTGTGCCCCATTGGTGCTCCCCCCTGCCTGTCACCCCGATACAGGTATCTCAGGCTCCCCCTGCCCTCTCCTCCCCTATAAATACCCCGGCTTTCCCCTGTTTGGTGGATTCGCTGTTGCCGGCTCCCTTCGCCGAAGCTCTGCCTGAATAAAGGTTTGTGCTTGGTGGAACGCTGGAGCAGCTTTCTCGTCCCTTCTCCCCGTGTGGCCTGCCTGCCGCTGAGCCCAGCTGGAATCACTCGCCTGCCCAAAGCCGCACACTCGCTCTTCGGCCCAGCCTTTCTCAGGGCTGCCTCTGGAGAAGCCACGGCGCTCTGGGCTTTCTGTCACAATGTGTGGGGTTTGGCAGAGTAATCTCTTACTTTGATAAACTATTAAATGCCAAAGAAAGCTTCTTAAGTTAATCAGGGCTTAATTTAAATAAACAAGCCAGCAAAAAATTAACAGATGATCCTCAATGGAATCTGAATACAAAAACAGTCTCACAATGTCTCATGCCAAGTTCATAAAAGGAACTCTGCTGGGATGACTGGCCCACTGACCCCCTTTTTCTCCCCTTACTGGCACCACCAATGAAAAAGATGTTAATTTTTTTGAAACACCAACACAACCATTTCCAGCTCCATCGATGCAAACAGCACTTTTGGCAACATTGCCATGCACTAATGATGCATGAGGAGAAGGAGGTGGGTTAATTCTGCTTTCATGATCGAGAGAAATCAGCTGAATCCACCAGGAAGAGACCTGGACCTGAGACAGAGCCCCTGGCATTACCAAACACTTTCCCAGCCACAGCAGAAAGTCTGCCTGCAGGAATATCCTTATCCCTGTGGACAGGGAAGCACCCAGGAGGAAAGCAGCAGTTCCGTGGGTAACTTCACTGCAACAAGGCAGCACCCACCCCTGCGACCAGGGCTCCTCGCAGTAGGTAAGTTATACATATGTATAAATATTCACATGTTCGGCACCTAATGTAAAGATAGTATTTTTTAAAACTCTCAGGTTAGGCCCATTAGTGTTATTTTATCCCACAAAGGTAATAAATGACCAAATCTTGGTAAATAAAACATGTCAGGCTGGACCCTCTACAAAGTATTTTCAGGCTGACATTACAGATGTATCAGCTCCTTCATTAGACAGTCCCTGCTTAATTCCGTTGCTCTATGGACTCTCTCCTAGTGCTTTTATTACTGTGTTCAGTGCATTTCCAAGTACTGTCTTTTTCCAACTGCAAAACCACTTTAATTCTTTATTTTTTCTCATGAAAGCTGCTGATTATCTCCCAAATGTTTCCATTTAAAGAAAAAGTCTTGTTACTTGTTAAAGGAAGGTGTACATTTTTCCATTAATTTATTTACAACCATCTTTGCTATGCTGAAAATTCACAGTAGGCTTGAGTTAAATAAAATAAATCCACTGAAGAAGAATATCAAAATAATCAGAGAGCCAAAATATAAAGTCAGATAGTTATAAAAATTATTTCTTCATGACATTTCCCTTGCCCTTTGGCAAAAATGCTTCATTTTGACACAACAAAATTTAACACTTCTTTTGCTTGCTTTTTTGTTATTTAGAACGTGATGAAAATAGGTAGAAGATAACCAACTGATGACTAAAGAAAAACATGCTATTTAATCACAATATGTACATCCAAAATAGAAATTACAAAGCTGCAATTCAAAATGTATTCACAACACCACTCCACTATGGTTGATGTGTCAGATGCAAAGTTTTTTTGCAAGCTACTGGCAAAAGGGAAATTCCAGCTGCAGACACCCACTATCAAGCATCTGGTGAAAGGAAGACTAGAGGGCCAGCAGGGGAAGCAGAGGCAGGAGATCCTCAAGAAACTAGCTCTGCACTCCCTTCACATTCACTCACTTCCTACTTACCTCTCCCACCAGCTCCCACTATCTCCTGCATTCTAGTGTGGTTTTGACCTTTCATCCCTGACCCCTGATGCCAGGCTAACATGAGACTGTCTCCTATCTCATTAGTTCATGTTGAAATGTTTTGCAGACAAGGCATTGCAAAAGTGTGATTAGTCCCATTAGCAGTGTAACCATATTCTACATTTGGGCAAACATTTTAGTTTATATTGTATTCAAACTCTCCTTTCACAAACAAGCTTGCCTGAGGTCACTGAGGAAGCCTGTGGGAAAGTCAGGAAAACAGCCCCTGCTTGCAAAGTTCCACTATCTCTAAGAGCATCCCTGAAGTCTTTCAGATTAAAGCAGAAAGAAATGAATATATCAAATGCCTCATTGTCATCTGTTGCATCACGTGTTGCAACAGTATCATGTCTAGGGAGGTATAGCCACCGATGGGTCTCCATTTAGTTAAACTCAGGAATCAATTTATTAGGGCATCACCAACATAGGAATTAACCCAGCATAATCCAGAGATGGAGAACCCCGAACAGAGGCAAGGTAGTGGGTTTTATGGGGTGGAGCCAGGGTGGGGTTTAGGGTCTGGGTCTAACAGGGACACACAAGGGAGAAGCCCCAGGGACACAAACCAATAGGGGTACAATAGGAGGGGTTAATGCAGCAGAATACAACGAATCACCACACGAGAAGGGCAGAACACCTTGGGCTGGCACCCCATGAGGGATTTTGTGGTGGAACAACTTTTCCCGGGCTTATTGGGCACATCCCCCAAGGCAGAGGGGTGGAATCCAGTCGTCTTAGTACTTAAAGCCACGCCTCTCACTTTAACATTGCCTAAAATAAAATCCCCGCCTCTTTGGGCGGGGGCATTCCACAGTCATCCTCCTCAGATTTCTTTTTTTTCTGCTGCAATTAGTCCTCTCTTCCTTTAGATGCACCTTGGAACTCAATTTTCCTCACATTAAAGAGGATGACAAATGCCAAGCTCCCATTCTGAAACTATGCTGGTGACTTGGAGCAATTGTACACCAAGTACAAAGTGTACCCCTTGCAAGGAGTATGAATAATACTATGCTACTGCTTCAGTATAACTACATCTCTGTACAGAAGAAAAATGGCACATGAAACAGCAAAACAGCAAAAGTAAAAGTATTCATATCTCCTTTTCCTTCTGCCAATGTTCGCAGAGCTTAATGGAATTCAAATATACTGAATACATAAATGATTAAACAAAAAGTCAAATTAAGTTTTCTTGGTCAAAATCATGTTTGAAAAATCAGCATCAGTTTGGCATCTTCCATGTTCTCTGTGAGTGGATTAGTACTTAACATCTCCAAGGTGATGCCCATTCATTGCCTCATTACCCTGACACGGCCCTGTGGATGGTCTCTTTCTCCCTACTACAGGAAGTTTCCTAATTCTAATGAACACACTGGGCATTTCTATGGCACCAACAATGGGTTATTTCAGTTTTTTCCTCCCTGCCAGTGAGCGCAATGGCAGCAATCCTTCGATCCATTCATTGGCAGCCAACATCATCTCCTGCCAAAAGGCCACCTCCTCCTGTGTGGAGTCCATCCAGTCCACAGAGATGCCATAGCTCAAACCTGAAAAGAATGAGAAAGCTTAGGGAGCTAAGAGTTACTACTCCATGCAAAAATACTCAATGGGATGTAACTGCTTCAGGCAATGTCTTAACATAAAAACTGCTGACTCCCCCTCAGCAAGCTGCACCCTGAGCACCTCCTGTTATCCTGAAAATGCCCATTCTACACTAGAGTTCAGAATGAAGTCACTGCAAAACCCATGAAATGCAAGAACCCTAAACATAACCTGCCAAGGAAAGCAATATTGGGCTCAAGCCCTTCCTGCATCTTTTTGAATGGTAAAGAAGGTCTTAAAGGTCTGGTTTTCACCTTAAAAGATTTTCTTGTGGACAACATGGAGTATTCATCAAAATTCTCTTGTTTAATTTCTATAGGAATCAAATATACCATAGCAGAAATTCAATTCAACCAAATTTTTTAGGTGCCAATTACTTGTCAATGAGAGAGAAGTCTAAAGTTAGATAACAGCTAATCTTGGGTTTGGTATGTCCCTTTGGAGAGTTCACAGCCCACCTGGTGGCATTAGAGGTGGGAAACAGAGAACATACAGGCAAATCCAATTGCTACAGTACACCTGCAAGGCAGACATTCCAGCTACCAGGAGCCTTGTCACCCAAGGAACACTTATCCTTGATTGCAACGTTGTGAAACCCCTCAGAGAGCACTTCAAGGCTGGACAGTCACCAGGTGGTGCTGTCCCTTGTGAAATTCCAGTCCATCCCTGAGCACTCTTGCCTGGGAGGAGCACCAATATAATGTTGGTTTGTCATGCAGCCCACTTTTCTATAACAGCAGGAAAACTCTCTGAGGCACCCAAGGAAATTCTTGAGTTTTGCCAGACCTCAGATCTGATGTTGCCAGAAAATGTGGGAACAGAGGGTTGTTACCATGGTACCAGGGCCCTCTCCATCCAAGACATAGTGCAGGTACCAGTTACTGAGACACCCCATCCTGGTTTCTTTCCAACAGGAAAATACTCTGTAACTTCCCACTTTACCTTGTGGCTCAGCACTATGGTAACAGTATTGAATTATAAAGGAAAAACTCACCCGTCCCAAGGCCTAGCCTGATTCCTCCAAGGAAATGGTTGGTAAGCTTTTCATGATCCCACACAGTGAGTTCAACACAGGCATCCTTTAGATCCTCTGTATGAAAGCCATCATACACAATGGTGTGATTGAAAACGGGGTTTGTGTCTCTCTTTATGACTCGGGTCTTTTGGTAGCTCTTCTTACTGGTGTCTGGAAGCACATAGCTTTGAGAGGAGAAAACACACAGCATGAAGCATTGAACATTGACCAAGAGCTTTATCACAGCAAGGATTTTCCTAGTTTGGCCACAGGTGAATAACAAGGGCAATTCTCTCCTACAATTCACCCAGTGCAACACAAAGACTTTCCAGTACGGAGGCACAGCTTGGTGTGCCTGAGAACAAAGCAGGAATCACAGACCTTTATGGGGGCACACAGCAGAAGCAGCACCGTGCACTCACCACTTCACAAAGGAGTCAACTCCTGATGGACGCAACTGCAGCAGGTCCTTGACATCTTTGACCCAAATGTGAACTTCACCAGAGGGAGGATTCTTGGGCCCTGTCATTTATGAGAAGAGAAAAGCTGTCATGCCAGTCAGGAGCCATAGCTCCCAGAATGACAGGTCTTCTTTCCAGGGACCCATGGAACCCACATGGTTCCTGTGTGCTCACTGCCCCTCCCTGGGGATCTCAGCACTGCAGCCAGCTCCATCACTCCTGCAGCTGCAGAGGCTCCTGACATCACCTGCCAGTGCTGCATCATACAGGAAAAGAGAAGGAACTGCTAAGCCAAAATAACCTTGTGCCTGCCCCACAGTAACATGGGTTCTGTGCTGCTCCTACCACATCACAGCACCCTACAGTGCCCACATGCTCATAATAGCTGATGAGTTGGAGGTTGTTGAGCCCTTCCTGTCTCCCCAACACTTTCCCATAAAATCCAGCTGTGGAAATCAGATGTAGGTTGCAGGCAGTGCTGTCAAACACTGCCTTTGAGCTGATCTCTAAGATCTTGCTCTAATGAGGTTGCTCTTTAAGCAGCTCCTAAGCGGATGAGGCATTGCAAGCTGTGTTTGCACTTGGGCAGTAGCCCTTAATGCATGAACCACACTTACCTAGGCTTCCAGGGGGGACATACTTAATGGATAAACTCATCACTCCTCGATGATCCACACCATTAACAACAGAAAGGCTCTGAAACAGAAAGATTTATGACTGACTAAATGGAGGATTTTGGAAACACAGCAAGGCAAACAGCTTTTGACTTCAGTGGAGGAGCACAATGGACAAACTCTGATTTTCCATGGCTAGAGCAGCCCATTTTTAGAGCAGATCGTTTCTCTGTGGGTTTGTTCTCAAACTCAGTCTCTCAAAGGCAAAAGCCTGAGGATTCAGAATACAAGGCTGCCCTTGGTTCTGAAAGACAAATGTCTTCTATTTGCTTAAAAGGTAACTCATATCAGACCTGTGAATCCAGAAGCATGCAGAAAGCGGTTCAGGCTTTACAAACAGTTGCACCCAAATATTTACTTCTCAAGGCACTTCACCTAGTACTCTGCTGTTTTTAAGAGATGGTCTTCATGTAAGTGGAGAGAACAACATAGTTGCTGTGATTAGTGTCAGGTTGCATTTATGAAAGTGTCCTTACAGATCAGTCACCAAAACAGACCTGAGAAGGCGATTGTTCTGAACACTATACTGTACTAAGGTTGGTCCCTGGTACAGTTGAGGTTGTCCTGCTCCACCATACCCAAAGACCTCAGAGGAGTCAGGAAGGACTTCTTCCACCCTTAAGTCTTCAGGGCAGGGCTAGAAAGCAAGACTGCAGCTGAGACACACTTACCCGGGGCTTCAGCAGGTACCAGTTGAGCTTCCTGTTGCTCCAGTCCCAGCTGGCCAAGTCTATTTCAATCTCTCCCAAAAAACTGTTACGTCCCAATGGATCATTGTGCCAAACAGAGAGATTTAATTTTTGTATCAGCAATACCATTTTCTCTATTTTGTACTAGAGGAAGAAAGAGAAGTCAGATTGTTCAAATTTTTCTTCTGTTTCTTTCACAAACAGAGATAAACTACTCAAAAGCTTGTATAAGCTCCGAGACACTCAAGCTCACCTCACACATGCACTATTCATGGACTGGTTTCTGTCTGAACATCTCTTTTCTGTGTCCTGTAGCAATACTACTACCCTGACAAAGCTTTTCCGCTGAGCACAGGGAAACCTGGAATTCCATTCATCACAGGGGAAAACCAATATTCTTTCAAGAATTATTAACATAGGCCTGTTAATAGCAACTTATATAAAATAAAATCCTCTATGCTTTGATAAGTATGATCACATAATGCAGACCCTTCTTACCAGTCCTGTGCCTTGTGGCTGCATGCCAGGGAAGGGGAGGACAAACAGCCCTTGCTCTGACTGCAAGTCCCTATTGAATCCAAAGATCTGTGTGATTTTTGCAGAGAAATCTTGGGTGCCACACAGATCAGTGCAAAGGAACCTTTAACATCCCAGGCCTCTCAAACCCCAGGGAAGAACAGTGCAGTGCTGGCAGGAGGCAAGCAAAGAATCTGGACAAGTAGGCAGGATCTTTCCAGACCTGCTTGATAGAGGTGCCTACTACAACAGAGGTTTTCAGAGTGTGTATTTGTTCTTACCCGTAAGACCTCATTGTAAATGGGGTTCACTGTCCTCTTCTTCACTGATGTTTTCCTCTTACCCATTCTAGCTTTGTCTGGGAGCAGGTAGGTTTTAACATACCTAGAAAACAAATCAGATATTGCCCCACATTGCCAAGATCTCTAGTAAGCTGGCACGAAGGAAGGAAGAAACCATTAAATTTAAAGAAAATAAAAATCCTCCAGAACACAGAATTCAGCAATGTAGAAGTCACAAGGCATTAAAACATCACTCACGGGTCGGATCTGCCTTTTTTCTCATCCACTACAGCCAAGTCCTTGCACTGGGACACATGGACCTGGAACTCCCGGTTCTTCTCATCATAGTCTAGAGCAAATTCCACGGTTCCTTGGGCATCCACATTCCCAAAATCACCGCTGTAGACACTGAGTACACTGCCACTCACCTGCCAGGGGGAAGAGCAAGGCCAGCACCACTGAAACAGGCACAGTCTGACTTGATTCTGGACAAAGATGATAGTCTTTCTGACTTGTTTTGTGACAAAGACAATAGTCTGAGAGATGCATTCCCAGAGAAAAAATCTGGTGCTTCTGTCCTTGTGCAGTGTGGTGTTCTTGGCACAGAGATGGTTTACAGCTGTGGCTGTTCTCAAGCAAGCCAGGGCTGGGGAATCCAAATAAGGTTCTCAAAAGGATGTGATATCCTAGACCAGAACTTAGAAGCACTGAATGCTCAAGAAATACAGAAGTTTTTTTACTCCTAAATCCCAAAACTTTGGGAAATACACTCAGATATTCCTGGGGGGACCACACATGTCTCTTCCCTATGCTTACAGAACAAATAATTTATATCCTGACCCAATCTCATCACTAACAAAGAAAGATATTGAGAGAACTTGAACCGTATTATAAGAACTTGTTACTTCAGGTGGATAGAGTCACACAATTGTGAATCTATTTATAAAACAGACTAGAAATGTAGGAAGAACTATTCCTGTCTTGTTGCTTACTCACAAGGAGCAGCACAAAATAAATACAACCCTGTTCTGAAGAGCCACTGCCCCACCAGAGACAGCCTGTGCAAAGGCACAGGAACATGAGATTTCTCCAGATAAAAATCTGGAGCTAGGCACCCAAGAGTTATTTGCTTTCCCAGAACAAACTGCATTTTTCCCAGACAACTTGGGCTTCTTTTTTCAAGTCTTTGTCTTTCACGGGTAAAAAGTCATGAAGCCCAAGCAAAGCTTAGCTACAGAAAGGTGAAGGAATTTTCTCTTGCACCAATCATTTAGGATTCTGGACAGGATATCATAAAAGCTAATACTGTTTACAAAGCAAACCCTCTTGGCACTTTTCTGTGGTACTGTCATGAACACCTACCAAAAAGCCTTCCTAGTAATTAACCCAATTCTTCTCTGTCATTCCCTACTTATTTTGGTTCTCAATTTTATTATAACCTCCAAAAAACTGCTAAACATCTCCTGTCAGTCCTTGGAGCTGCATTTACCACCCCATCAGGATACTCACCCTAGCAAAGAATCCTGAATGAGATTTTCAAGAACACCTGCATGACCTGGACTAATTTGCAGGTCCCAGATGATTAGATTAGATTAGATTAGATTAGATTAGATTAGATTAGATTAGATTAGAAGAACTCATGCACCCCAAAGATTTTAACATATTTATCATTCATGACCTCTCCCTACCAGCTTTGCTTCACAAATATTCTGTAAATCTCAAATATACTCCTTGGAGAAATCCATAACAGTAACACAGCAAATTCAAGCACTTTTAAGCAGCTCCCCCCCAAATACTCTCTCTAAGGAATCTTTAAAACACTCAACACATTCAGCTTTTTTCAGATTTCCTCAGAAGCTGAAGCTCTAAAGCATGCTTTTGCTGTCCAACTCTGAGTTCCCTCTTACCTGCTGATAAAGGATGAGCTTGCAGAGGGCACCCAATCTTGAATCCTGAACCACAAACATGTCCCTTAATAGCTGTGTGCCTCATTTTCTCACCTGGAAACCCCATCCCCCACCTTCTGCACTGCCAGGATTCAGAGCATCTACACCTGGGAGCAGGGGCTGTCACTTAAGGGGAATTTGACCAACAATGACTCAATGGGTCTCTATTTTGAGGTGGTATCTGGATTCACTCCTTTAACCTGAGCAAGTAATTAATCACCCCTATTCCTTTAATAATGTACCTGGCAGAAACCAACAGGATATTCTGAAGATCACATCATCAACACCAGCCTAAATACAGCATCACTGCATCTGACTGAGGAGCCCTGCCCAGGAGCCACCAGTGTGCAGTACCTACCGAGGAGACAGAAGCCATGTCAGATGAGTGGCTGCCAATGCTGGGTGTCTTTTTGTGCTTGTTAAACTGGAAGCTGATTTCCGAAGCTGTGTCTGATTCAGTCTGCTCAGAAAATAAGAAGCATCTTTAAGCTCTGCCGAACGAGCAGTTTGCAACACCAGAGACAAAAAGGAATTGCTCAGTAGTGTCCCATTAAGCAGAGATCAGGTTAGAAGAGCAGAGGAGAGTGCAGGGAGCCTCCCCAGGGCATCCCCTCCAACTAGCACTGAACATCATCATTAACTGCCTCCAAACATAGCTGCATGCCCTGCCTGGGCTCTGGGAAAGGGCACAGAACAGCGTGGTTTGACACACAGGGCAACATTCTCCAGGATGGAATAGCTGCTCTGGGTCTCTGGGTTATTGGGGGCTTTCTTCTTAAGGCATTTCTCACTTATTCATGACATAACCAAGGCATTCTCTAAAGCAAGTACTTTTGGTCTCCAGGAGAAACATTCTCATGACACCAGCTGCCATTCAGGGAATGCTTAGGCCATTTCTGGCATCAACCCACCTCAGACAACAGGAGAGGAGAGGATGTGCTCAGTTCTTTGACTCTTTCAGGTTCAAGAAATTGATGTGGTATCAAATAAGGTTTATTGTATGCTGTAAGTACAAAAAAAAGGACATCAAGATAGCTTGTCAGAATCAGGAAATTGTAAGTCACACTTTTGTTAAAGGGCACAAGAAAGGAGGAAAAGCTTGAGGAAGGAACTGGAGTACTACCTACTTGCCCTGTCTGTGTCACCTGTCATTGAAGCTGATCCTCTCCAAGACAAAAACTGCTAATTAACATCCTAGAGCTATTTTCAGTATGCTTTCATTCACTGTGTAAGAGTGCAGAACTCCCTCTAGTGGCTCTCCTAATTCCCTTATCAGCACAAGGACGTGGATGTTGCCTGCCTTGTGTAGACTGAACTTACACTAATACCACAGAAATCTGCCTCCTTGACAAAAAACCCAGTCGTGTTCACATTTTTATCTCATAGCACACTGCCCTGCAGAAAAGAGCACTAAAATATTTATATCCACAATTTCACCATTGCATACACCTCTCAAATACTCTGCTAGACACAGAGGTGGATAATAGCTAGATTATCTAAAAGAAAAAAGTTAGAAAGTTTCCTATCAATAGAAAGATGGTTACTGGACTGCTTAAATGTCTAACTAAAACTTATTTTTTGTATCTTTATCTTCTCCCAGCAACTCTTTTGAAGATGACTTTCTCCATCTCAGAAGAATTTGTTTTGAAAAGATATATGTAAATGAACATGCATGTTCATATACACACTTGTTTAGCTTTTTAGGCATGATGATGCATTCTTTGGTGCTTAAAATGCTCAAGGGGCTCTTGATTTGCCATTCATTTGATATTTACTATTTTTATTTCCAACCTTGAATAAATAATTGTATCTAGCCCTCTTCACAGACTATTTGCTATACTGGAAACATGAAACTAACTCTTGTTACAGGAGGGTTTCCAAGGGTGAGGTTTGGGGTTCTAGATAAGGGGAAGCTGAAATCTTGGTTGTCTTGGTGGAGACCATGACCCTGAAGAGCCATGTGGGGCCTGGAGCTTTGAGCCAACACACCCTGTGACATGTTGGGCCCCAAAATATGGGGCAGTGCCTGGCATGAGGTGCCAGCTGGGGTGGGCACAGCCACAGGGCTATGCAGTGTGACCTGCCAGCAAGTTGCCTCCCTCCCATAACCAGTGTTGGATTTAAATTGGCTCAAAGCCTCCAAGTGGCTTGACCATTTTCTTGGGCATCGCCTTCCCATGCTTCTCATTTCAGACCTGGCAGCCTTGGCCTCACCACTTTCCTTTAGGCAAGCTCTTGGCTGTCTTTTTGGGCTTGCCAGGTTTCACCCTCTGGGGATTATCACTGGCTTTCTTGGGCACAGAGATTGCTGCTGTCTTCCCCCAGGCATTTTCCATGGCTTCAGCTTTCTTGCGCTTCCTCAGGTAGGCTGCTGCTTCCTTTGTTGCCTTCTCCTCCGCTTCTCTGCGTTTCTCAGGGACAGACTATCACCATAAAATATGTCCCAGCTGGCAGCTGGGGTCATCAGTCCAGCCCTGGGCTCTGCTCTGGGTGAGGGGAGAGGCCTCATGAGCAAGAGCCTGTGGCACGACTCACACACTGACATCAGGTCTGGCACCTCGGATCAATCCACAGGCTGCCAGCAGATCCCACAGCCCTTGTGCAGGAACAGGAGAGATGAGCACAAGCTTCTTGCCAACCCTTTGAAGCCCTTGTGTTTTTGCTGAAGTAACAAACCATCAATCTAGCTGTAATTTCCTGGCTCTGAATTTAATTTTAGGCAGTATAAACTCTCTAATTTGATGATGAAACAATGTCATTTTCCTAGCCTGGTATATGCACAGAAGCATGGTGATGAAAAACTAGCATAATATATTATCTTCAGCAAATGTAAACCAAAAAGAAGAAAGATGTTACTCACTCTCTGTGGTTGTGTAAATGTTCACCATGCTCTTTGCAAGATTAATGCTATTTGCTCGGGCCAGTGCCTGAGCAGCAGGAGAATGATCCCAGTCTTTCTCTGGAATACACAAAAAGCCAACATGGTAAATAAATATACAAATGGGCAGTGGACCAACAAGCCCGTGTGTGTATGTGCCTCGCTTTGTCACTATCTAGAACACATTGCAGTTACATTGCACAGAGCTGCTTCCCAATCATTTGGGTGCTCTGATGTCTCCCCTGAGAAAACCTCTTCACACTGTGTCAGGAAATGTAAATACCAGATTAACCCAGTCCCCAAGACAGACCAACTCTTGTGAAGGGCTTCCAGTAAAACAGAACCATCTGCTAATATCATCCTGAAATGAATGAATTAATAAAGGAAAAAGCCCTGAGAAATACTAGTATAATCTACTGTATAAATGGTTGGACTTAATGATCTTAGATGTCTTTCACAACCCAAAATATTCCATAAAGAAAATATTTGCAATGACCTGAAGTGCAACTCTGGATTTTCATAGGAATGTTATATGAGGTAGGAAATAAACCAAGAAATTACACAATTAAAAAATAAAAACCAGATGAGTCTGTGGAAAATCCTCACAAACAGGTCTTACCTAGGTACATGAGGACAGAACATTTAGAAAAAGAAGGTAAGATGCTCTCTCTTCATAGGTCCTTGCTTGGAAGAGAGCAGAGCTGTGGGTAATCAGAGCCCAAATGTAAAGTGAGTTGCAAATAACAATAACATTTTCTCCTAATAATAGTCACTACAAGAGCCCATCAAGCCCGGAGGAAGAGGCTGCTAAAATGGTGATGTTATTGGCACCATCCTGGTTGAAAACATGGCATCAGAACACAGAAACATCAGACTTCTTGTCTGCTTTGCTTAAACTTTAATATCAAAGGTCCCTTGTGCATTCCAAAAAGACACAAAACGTCATTTAGGCACTGACAGCCAGTGGCTCTATCAAGGTACTCTAAGATCCAGTGTATTTATTGAGCACTTTGCTTCACATTTTATTTCTACTATTTCTTTTAGACTTATCTTTACTAGCACAAAGAATTCCTCCAGTCCCACATTTGAAGAAAATACAATCTTGCCAGTGAGTGAAATGAAGTGACCTCCTGTGATGTGTTGTAGGCAGTGCAGGACTGTCCCAAGGTAAGTTGCTTGCAGGTAAGGTGCAGGGGCTGGGAGTGGGGAGAAAAGCAAGGGAACATGGCACTGTCCCCTTCTGTACTCGCACTAGGCTACACAAGATTTGTTTCTAGAGCTGTTTGTGGAACACATTCTACACAAGGTAACTCCATACAAATTGCAATACAGAAGAAATGGACAGATTAAGAAAATGTGCAAAATGCAGAAGGGTTAGGGAAGAAAACAGGCTTAGGGATGGCTCTCTATTTGGATTTCACAGGATACAGTCACAGCCTTCAGTACCTGAGTAAACAGCTGAGTCTGTTCCCTGAACAGCTTCTCTCTCTCCAGATGGTTCAACCAAATCAGATCTTTCCTCTTTCTCATCATCGCTTCCACCATCTGTGAGCACAGGCTCAATCAGTATCTGCACCTTGCTGGCCAGAGACTTCACTGTGGGCTTGTGCACTTCTGCCACAACCAGCTCCTCCGCAGCTGTCCCTGGCGCCAGTGTGCTCCCAGACACATCCTTGGTAGGTGACTCGAGGTGGGTGGAAAGTGCTCGCACAGGCAGTCTGGATTTCTTGGAGCAGTGCTGCAACATCTTCTCTTCCTCTGGCATCAGCAGGTTCCCATTGCTTTCACCCAGAAAGCCATTTCTTTTAACCAGGCTGCCTTTGCTCTTGGCATAAGTGGATCTGGGAGTGATGGAAACTGAGCCCTTCCTTGCAGAAGTGGCATAGCTTGGCCCCTCCTCACTAGAAGACAACGTGATTGTCCTTTTGTAGGGGGTCCTTGTTTTGATGAAGGTGCCATATTTTTCATCAGCATCCTGGCCCTTCCCAGACTGCACAGAGAGGAAGTGGCACAGCTTGAACTCCCAACTGTTTGCCTCTGCCCAGACTGGCTCTGCTGCCATGCTCCCCACTGCCACTGAGTCTGCTCCCTTCTCCCAAAAGTTCTTCAAGTTCTTGAAGTGTTCACGGTCAAGACCGATATCCTCCTCTCTGTTACTCAACGATGAGATCGTGTAGTTCATGCCTCGCTTACCAGCCCAGCTGCTTTCCTCTTCTGTGGGCAGAGGTCTGGGGAAGGTTCTGCTTGGTTTCTTTGTAACTGGTATTTTGCTGGGAGCATAAGTTTCTTTGGGTGGAGTTTTTTGCCCCTCTGTAGTGCCAGTGGCCCCATCAACAGCCTCTCCTCCAGCTGCAGAACTGGGCTGAGGCACAGCATCCTCTGAAAGCTTGGTGAATAATGGAGATACTCCATGACCTACAACAACAACAAATGCTCAGAGCCTGTCCAATCACATACAATCCCCCCAGATTGGGCTGCAATTTCTCAATGAGCAAATGGGGAAATTTTCAGAAATCATCAATATATTCCTAGTTATTTTCCATATTCAGACTCTAGAAAGCTCCCTTCCATCTGAAGAAAGTCCTGAAAACCCCAGTCCTTCTCCCTGCAACAGGGCACAGAAAAAAAACACTGAGCACAACTGTTGCTGCGAGTTGTGGATTTGTTTGCAGGTTCCCTTTCAATTTGACAGCTTCCCTATTAGCTATTTGCTATGTTCCAAAACTACACTATACAGTCAATGCCAGAAAGACAGGGTAAGTCCTCTTTTGTATTAAAGAGCTGAGAGCCAAGCACTCAGTTTAATATGTACTGAGAGCCCAGAGAAGTTTCAGTCATCAGATTGCTTTCTGCCTTGGTCCCTGCTGCCCTGGCTGTAATTCACAAAGTGCTGGCAGCCCATTCTTATATGCCAAGGTACTCTTTGTTACTTATTTATTTATACACACACTGAAAAGCATCTTGTCTCTTGGTGTTTGATGTTGAGTAAAAAAAACACCAATAGCTCACTGAACAAAAAACTTACCTTTTCTAGACAAATGAAAGCTGTTTGTTGCAGTCACAAATGGACTTGTTCCAGTGTCACTCTCTGAGGAAAAAACATCATGGATGCTGGATCTCTGAACAGAAAAAAAACCCCAAATCTATCAGTGTATAAATACTGTAAGGACTGGAAAAAATGTATTTTATTTGAGCAGAGACACCAGGGCAGGCAGCCTGTGGAGCCTCTATCAGTAGTAGCCTCTGTGTGAAGCTCCAAGGAGTAACACAACAAAGTGCAGAGGCTGGGCTTGTACTACCTTGTATGATGCAGACAACTGGACAGGAAGTCCTGGCAAAATTTTCTGCTCTGTGGTGTCAAGAGCAGGTGTGCTGGATCTGTGGGAGAGGAGAAATGCCTGAACAAGGAGGTCTGTGGTAGTGATGTGCCTATTTGGGTACTCAGGCAGTCTTCAACATCACCTCAGCTCTGCTCAGCTGCAGAACTTGCTCAGTAAAAACAATGTGGGTTAACTACTAGGTTTATTCAGACTTTCCCCTTCTGGGAAGTGTCAGAAGAGCCCAAGGGCCAGGCAGAAAGGAGAGACATTCCTATGCTATGGCCCAGGAAGGAACAGGACACACCTTGCTTAAAACTGAATGAGGAAAACAAAGCTAGATCTTCAGGATTTAACCAACACCAACAAAAAAACCATTGGGTGTTGTGCCAGCAAAGCAGGAGCACCTAGGGCCTGTTGCTTCTGGATCCTTCATTAAACAACACCCACTAATCAGCTGCAAGAGGCTTCCAATTGTTGTGAAGGCCCATATTTAATATTTAACTGGAGCAATTGCCACCTGTGGAAAACGGTTCCTCATTCTGCTGACAAAAAAAGGCAAATGAGATGGGGAAAAAAAATATGAATATGGGAATATTTTAATTGCTTTTTCATAGTCCATGGATATTAAGCAAGGTCACTGACTTGCTCATTGGAGTGCTTAGAACAGACGTTTCTGCTCAGTCAGCACAACGTGAAATCCTACCAAGCCTTGATGGAGTGCTGAGCGCTGGACACAGAGGAACACCAACAGGAAATGAGCAGTTTCCTCAAACAGTTCATTTTGTTAGTGTTGCTCCATAGTAAAAATTAAACAAATAAAACCATAATTACCTTGAAAAACTAACCAGCATATCCTGACATTAGAGACAGCTTCCATTTTACTCATCCCTTATCAAATCAAGCAGGAAAATACCTCTGTGGGATAAGCACATTAGCGCTTGATTATTAGGGGTGGATTGATATTCTGACAATTCCTGGAGGAAGGACTTAAAAAATATCCTATTGAACTTATTATTTATACAGTCTCAGAAACTCAGTTAGAGACCAGGGTTCAATTGGTAGCATTCAATTTTCATTATATGTAATAGGAGCAGCCTGAGCATTGCCACACACACAAGTGTTACCTTCCCTCTCCTGCATCAAGAACATCCTCAGGAAACACAGGACTTGGGGCAGCTTTGCTTTCCAGACCCATCTGGATGTGCTTGCTGGCCTCATCTGTAATACAACAGAGACAACTGAGAAATGACATTTCATTAAACTTGTAATGTTTGGTGTGTTTTGTTTGGGGTAAGAAAATGCTTTGCCCAATGAAAAAGAGTCCCACCAGCACAACCCCTAGGTGTTTAAGAGCAGAGGGGTTCTGCCTGCTCTCCCCAAGGATGGGGAGCCCCCAGGGCATTAAAGGCACTTCCAGACCCCACAGGTCCAAGAGGCCAAAGGTACCCAATGCCTAACTTGTGCCAGGAGCTGTCGCATCACCGGAAACCTCCACAGGACACCGCCATTGACTGTCAATAAAGTTAATCCATTCCAGGATTTAAATTCAGCCATTTCCTGTTTTGACTCAAGTCATCTGATCTTGGCAAACAAATGAGGAGGCCAATTCAGTTAATGAGACAATGTTATTTTTACTGGCACAAGGCCCAGCTGTGTCCTCTAAGTTCCCAAAGACCCCCGATTAAAAACAGTAAAGGACAGTAACTTTTACAGCAGACAGCAGGGTATAATGCTGCATTAGATATTTTGTTAGCAGCTGGGTTTTCTTGCTACTGTAAAATGAAAAGGATTAAACTCTCAAGCAGTGAATAAAAAGTACGCTTAGTCTGGTCAACAAGAACTGCACGTATTTATTCATGCAGCTAGGTCTATTTAAAAGAGAAAAATCTACCTGTTACAAGAACTGCCAAACCATTTAAGGATATATTTAGTTAAACAATACAAGAGAAAAAGAAGTTCAGAGGATTCAGAAGTAGTATAAAATAGTACAACCTTGCTTGTTATCTGGTTGGAAAACCACATGAGGCCAAAGAGCAGGCCAGTCCTATGGTGAGAAGACTCAAGACTCAACACTGCCTGTATGGTGCCATCCAGCATTAGCACAGTCAGCCTGCAAGTCACAGAAATATCCCAAGATTCATTCCCCCTTGCCTGTGCATTCCTATGGAGAAAAATACTGCATTCCCAATCTTCCTGCCCACCCAGCACCTGGCCCTGAGGTGCAGGGACACAGCAGCTGCTACTCAGAGCTGTCTGCATTATGGCAGCATGTCTGGCACACATGGGAGGTGGCAGCTGGGAGGCCCCATGGTTTCCACAGCAGTGGGAAGTCAGGGAGCTGCTCCTGTTGAAAAACAAGAGTCTGGCTGTGTAGGAACAAGCCAGTTTTAGAGCGCATTTTTCTGAGAGACTGTTTTGCCCATGCCAACACTGATGTGCACAAAGCATCACTGAACATTGTTTTAGGAGAGAGAACCCAAGGCATGGTTGGTGGCATGTGCAAGCTATGGCATGTGTGGGCACAGGAAGACACACTGAGATTTATTTATACAGTGAGCCACATCCTCCTCTTCTGCCTCAGACCTGGGAGAGGGAGGCACCAGCAGGTAGCTGTGCTGGAAGTAAAGGAACCAAACAGCTCCCAAGCTTTCCCTTTGCCTGTCATGGTTGAAAAGACCTTGACAACCAAAGACTGCATTCATTTCTCATCCCACTTGCAAAGGCACTGTCGTACTTGCTCTTCATTGACACCTGAGAGGAATGATGAGTTTGTCTTTACAAACAAGCTGTGGGTCTGCTGATAAGACGCAGCTATCAGTGAGAGACAACAGAAACAATGGGATGGATTCCACTAAAAGATCAAAGAGGCACTGAAAGGGTATCATGAATTCCACAAGAGTTAAGAATTAAGAAGGGATTATGCATTGTGGGGGGGGAAGGTATCCCAGGTATCAGGCGCTCAGGGAAGCCTGTACCTCTCAAGTACCTCAGCCTATGGGGAAAGAGAGAAGGGACAAGCGGCCGGGAATTAGGATAAAAAGGAGGCTGCGCCCTCCAAAATTTTGAGAGACCCCAGGGGAATGCCCCATGGCCTCTCCCTTTATTCAAATAAAGTATAAGGACTCCTCTGTCTCCTTTTTGGACATAAACCTCTGGTGTTTATGGATTAATTTTCCTGACACACCTCACCCTAGAAGAGCTCTTCATTGCTGGCTGGCAGAGGCAAAAGCAAGCCTTCACATCGAAATCCCTGTCCTGAAAAATGGCTCAGCCAGTGACACAGCTGCGCCTGGCTCCTATCACCACAAATAGTTTAGTACATTATAATCAAGACAAACAAGATATGACTTTGCTAACTTTAGGATGAGACAATATAAGAAGCAAATTCCAACAGAAATTAGAAGTGGCCTGACCAGTTTAACTTGCCCATACATGTATTTTTATACATGTGTATAAAATTGACAGGCACTCCTGCTCTAATATTTTTACTCATTTCCTACCACTGTAAAACAAAGATTCTTAGTGGGATATTCATAACTAACTGAGCATCAGGTCTCACTTGCCACAGCAAGTGGATAAAATGGTCTCTCCTCGTAGGTGATTTTTAGCCCTCAATATTGCACTTAAGAACAAGAAGTTATCAAATTCATCTGTGTTGTTCTGCAGGCTGTAGTTTAAATATAGGGTATCTATCTGTTTTATAGATTTGTATTACTGTCAATGACTAGTGTTTTCTACTACAATCCATACCAACCATGAAAATCCTTAGGGATCCCCACAACCCTCCTTTCTGAAGGCTAAAACCCTCCTTCAGAAAAGATCACTGGGAATTTTCCTTTGCAAGTACAAATTTCCACCCCTCCTCAGCCCACTTACCTTGCAAAAGGAGTGCCAACAATTATCTCAGCGGGGCTTTCACAGGCAGGAATTTTCTCATTTCACTCCCTAACACAGACTTAAGTCTAAAGACTTAAATAAGGCAAGCAAAGGAACTTAACTCATTTAAGGTGAATATATTAGCTGCAGAATCATGATGCACAACCAGTGATGTAAAATGGCAGTGGAAAAAGTAAGAGGAAGGAATAAAGTCACAAGTTATATCTGTGCTTTATAAAAATAAGTCTGAGAACACATATAGAGGGAAAAGGGGAAAAAAAGTTGGAAAAGGAATAAAGGCTGAATCTAGACATAACTATTATAGCAATTTAATAACATTTGCTTCCTCCTTCTTAAAACAGCATCAGTCAAGTAATGAATATGCAATGAGTATCTTGCTGCATTAGTAATGAGATTATTTTATATGATGACCTGAGACATCATCCGATAGGTGCACATCAGCCCTAAAAGTTAAATCTACAATCAACAGTACTTCAAGCAGTATTGCTTTCCTGAAGTGGGCAGAGAGCTAAGAGTACAAGGCAAAGGTCAGACAATCCTATTCACTGCAGTCTGGGCTGCAGGTGACAGAGCATTTGCCTGACCTAGGCCCTGGCAGAGAGGCTGCTGAAGCTCTGCCCCTTCATGTGAAGAGGGTGAAAGCACAAATGCACATCCTTAAAAAGAAGAACATGCTCTGCAGAAAAGCCAGGCACCTTTGCCAAGATGGAAAATGTTTTATATATTTTAGCATTCTGGAGGTATGATAAAATAATAAATTTAATGACATCATGCATCCATAATACCAAGGATAAAAGCAACTTCATATGAAATATGATGGGCTAGTTCTGCATTAGAGGCTCCAATCAATCTATGCTAAGTTATGAGAGCTGTCAGGGGTAGGTAAAGAGCAAAAAGAAAATGAGGCTCTCAGTCAGCATTTAGCTTTCAGAATGTGTCTAAGCAATGTGAAGCAAAGAAGGGTACCCTAAATCCAGGCAATTCCTGCAACAGACACATCCTGGCTCAGGAGGCTCACCAAACAAAGGAGTGATCTATACTGCCGCTCCTCCCAGCAGGAATGGGAAGCTGGGCCCAGGAATGATGGCTGAATTGAACTGCTGGAGATAACATTTGAGTGCTGGACAGATGCCTTTCTGCCAGGGGCAGTAGCCTTTACTGCAAAAGAAAAGACCCAAACCATGGGGCCCTTATGTTAGAGATAGTGGCAGGCTTTGCTTAGAGCTGCCTGTCAGGTCCAAGGCTTCCTCAGGACAGCAGCAGCTGGTAACTTCTCCAGCCATGGCTGAGGATCTGTGACTGCCCACCCTGACAAATCATCCAGGAGGTTGTGTGTTGTGTGACACTGGGCTGTGGGGTGGCTGGCCTGTCCTCATGTTGAGGACTGGATGTGAATCATCCTCAGTTCTGCTTTGCACAGATGTTCAGCACAAAGTTCCAGCTACATTTAGACTCTAAGCACAGTCCTGCTTGTTTAACACAGATGAGAATCCCCTTTTCACAACACAGGGACTGGTTCTCAACAGACTCCCAGTACAGAGAAACTCCATCCTGAACCAATTTGTTTTCTTAAGATGTACACTAACATACTTACTTTCTAGTTTGCCCTTTTTTCTTCTAATTGATGCCCAAAGTAGATCAGGCCCCTCCAAGTCTTCCTGAAACCGTTTTGCCTTCGCTTCTGAAAACCATTCACCTGTCACAAACTTCTTCTTCTTTTCATCCTTGATGGAGCCTTGAATCCGCCTGAAAGTCAGTGCAAGCATTACACACCAAAAAGATCTTCAAATTTTCAACTTCCCTTGAGCTACTTTTGTAATATGTCCATTAGCTCACCTGTCTGACACTACAAGGATCCAGAGATTATTCTCTGCAAGCACAAGAGCCAAACCAGCATTAAAACAGCAGCTGATTTATTCTTTATCTGAAATGGGAACAGCACCTCTTAAACACAGGCTTTCATCTCTTCCAAATTTCACAAATCCAAATCATTCACCTGACAAGGTTTGTCCACCTGCTTGTCTGCCCTAAGGGTTAAGGAAGGGGTGGGGCTGTTTATCTGTCTTGCACTTCTCCATTTTACTTGCCTATTAATCTTTTTATGAGCAGCAAAACCTTCTGGATCAAATTTGCTGCAAACCACGTAAATACATAATGGTATTTAGGGAAGCAACCAGTCCCTTCAGCATTCTCCCTGCACACTGCTCCTTTCCCTACTCCCCCTGCTATGCCTATTTTGGCATTCACACGGTTAGCTCTCCCTCCTAAGCATGGCTTCTCCTAGTGTACCTTGCTTGGGCACACCCAGGTCTGGTTTTTGGCACCTAAACCAGTCAGGGCTCTGTTGCCAGCCCATACTCTAACCCTCCTCACCATGGCTTGCTGAATTAGCTGCCTTTCAGCTGGTACAATTCACCTCAGTTCAGGGTCCCTGTGAAACCTGAGAGCCCAGAGGAAGCTGCCACTTCAGCCCAGTTGTCAGCAGGAAAAGGGGAAAACCCCTCAGATAACCCTGGAACCTTGAGGGGTCACATTTGGCTGCCTAAAGGCCAGGAGGGAGAAGGGAAAATTGGATTCAAGCCCCTGCAGGCCATGCTGGGGATCCAACAGAAGTTCCCATCTAGACCAGGGCTGCACTGCCTCCATGAGGGTCTCGAGGTGCTGGGCCAGAGGAAATAGATATTTTAATCACCCTGACAGCAGATCAAGGAAATGCCATTGACTTCATTTTGCCCAGCAGGCAGGTTGCATTGGAACCAAACATGTCTTACTGACCATGTCTTACCGCCAAACTGACAGCAAGGAGCTCCGGGCAGGATCTAATTCACCTCACTCCCTAATCAAAGCCTCCTGTGCAACAGCTGTCAAAGAGAAGTCAAACAAAACCAAAATAATCCCAACACTCTTTTTACCAAATCTCCACTTCAGAGGAGAAATTTACTCCATTTTAGAAACAAACAAACAAAACTCAAAAGAAATAAAAAACAAACCTTTTTGAAATTGTTTCAATTCAGAGGAGAGGTAAGAGCATGCAGACACATACACCCCAAGTCCAGGCTTCTGGCTTCCCCAGTTCCCACCTCCAAGCAGAGGCCAGGCACACAGGTTCCCAGGAGCCTGCAGCAAAGCTTCCTGCTCTCCCTTCAAGCCTTGAGCATCCTTTTTGTACAGGGCTTACTCTTTTTATTTGGCTCAGCAGCAAATCGAAGACTCACATCCTTAGTTGGAGTAAACTGGCACAGTGCCATCCACACTCACTGAGTTACTAATTTCTTGCCATGGAGAATTTGGTGCCAGCTCCCTGAGCCTGGAGCATACTGTCATATATGCCCAGTTGGTCTAATGGCTGGCATTTAAAAAGCAACTATAGCAACAAGCAATCCTGATCAACCAGACCTGAGCTCCAGGATGGCCAGTGGCAGAGGAGCTGAGCAAGAATCCCTGGGTCTGCAACAGCTACCCACAAACCTCTAGCAGATCATGTAGCCTCTAATCACCTCCCTGTGTATGATAGATGGTGCACATACACCCATCTCAAAAAGCAATGGGGCAATATAAAACAGGGAAGGGGATGTAAAATCTCATTTTAAAACAGACTATGGCCTTTCTGTGCTACTGAGTGAGTAAAACAAGATAGCAGCTACTTCCCTGCTCAGACCTCTGCCACCAAGAAACCATCATCTTCCTCCACAGAACAGGAAAGGGGTGATTGCCATTGGCATCTCTGAGGGCTGATGATTAACTCAAAAGGACAGTCCACTCCCGCAAGGAGAGGACACCAGCAACAGAAGGATGGCTGAGAAAGACAAGGTACAATGAAAAGATCTATCAAGATCTGAGCAAAAGAGACAGTACTGCTGCAACTTGCACCTCTCCTTGTTCACACACACACGCCCTCCTCTCTCAAAGAAGTGAAAAAATCTTCCCCGAGGGAAGCTCACATCCTGCTATCACAAGCTCTCTCACCTGATGCGATCTCCATCCTTCTTCTTCAGCTCTGCATCTCTCTGCAGAACCTTCATCAGCTTTTCATACTCCTCTTCGGTCAGGAAGCTCAAGTCCAACATCTTCCCTACAATCTTCTTCAGTTCTTCAGATGGCTTAAGCAAAGACAGAGCAGGCACTAATCCAGCTGAGGCTGCCTGAGTGCCATGGGCAGCCCCTCACAGCCACCCTGGTGCTGAGCAAGCTGCTGCTGGAGAGAAAGGATTCACCACAGCATGGCTTGGGTGAAACTTGCCCTAGCACCTGGACTTGCACTTCCAGGCTCTTGGCTGGCACATCTCTCTGCACTGTCCACCTTCCCCTGCCAGGAAAATTCTCTCAGCAAAATTAGGCTCCTTTGCTTTCCTTCTTCAGTTGCAGCAATCCAGATGCCAACGTCAATCACATCCACAGGGGGAAGCACTGGAAGGAATGAACTCTTGCTGCCCACCGGAGCTGCCTCAACAGGCACAAAAGCTCATCTCACCAATGGCAACCCCAGCACCTCTGGCATGCACTCTCCTCAACAGGGGAGTTTGCTCTGTGGAGTTCAAGCATTCCTGAAAAGAAATAGCACTGAGATCTCTTTTTATGATAAGCGTGACATATGGTAACCGAATGTGTACATTGGGGGTTTTTATTTGTTCTCCAGCACAAGTTCCAAAACAAGCTGCCCTACTTTCCTCCCTGTCCTAGAGCTCCTCATGTGCTATTAACCTAACAAGACAATGTTTTATTTTAGCCCTTTCCTACTAACAGGTAAACAGTTGATTCAGCATGCTACAAGCAAAATATGCATATAATAACAACAACAACAATAATAATAACAATAATAGATTATTTATATTATTTAATGTAAAATAGTAAATATGCATATAAATTACCAAAATGCTTGCTTGCTTTTTACCTACATTCTTCTTATTCTCACTTCTTTGTGCCTTAAATGAGACTAAGGATAAGCAGCCAATTGGAAAATGATGGAACAGCAACCTGCAAGCATTTCTGCTGCATGTTATACTATGAAATACCAGAGGCTGCTCATTTTCTAATATTTGTGCCCTTTTCTTTATGCTGCACTGATATTTGCTATTCAAACACTACTGGTGCATATCATTTTGTGTTTCAATAGACAGCAAAAATGGCCAGAGCCTGCAGGGCATGGAGGAAAGGGTAATCAAGCCTTGCCACTTCCTTTTCCTCTCTCCTGGCCAACTTGAGGGCAGTAAGGCACACCTTTGAGGGAGGAAAAGTTCTGCTCCTGTCCATGTAGGTAGTTTCTACCTCACTCAGTTTTTCTACTGTTGTCAAACCTTTCAAGTGACTGTGGGTTTTATAATACTTTGCTATTTCTTCCAAAGCCACAGCGTTGGGAGTCAGAACATTAAAAATTAATAAATCCCAGCTTTCATGGCAAACACGAACTGAAGGTCATCAGGCCCATTCCCTAATCTCAAAGCTTGTATCACCCTTAGTCTCTAATCTGTGCCTTTGAGAATACCATCCTCAGCCCTTTCAGGCCACCTATTTCAGTGCTTTGCTGTCAGCAAGAAGCACCCCTGATCTCCCTGATAGGTGTCAGCCCATCCTAGCTAACACAAGAATTACCCCTTTGCAGCCATCCTCACTGGGCTTGACACCTTAGCCTCCATGTTAATCAGCCACAGCTCCTTCAGATTCCTCAAAATGGACATTTTCATCACTTTTGTCACTTCTTTGACTGTCTACAATGGTGCATCTCTTTCATCAAGTGACACATCCAGAGCTGAGAAGCAGTGCTTCGCTCTGAGCTTCGCTCATTTGACATCATTTCACAGAATCACAAGGTTGGAAGAGATCTTCAAGATCATTGAGTCCAACCGATGCCTTAACACCTCAACTAAACCATGGCATCAAGTGTCATATCCAGTCTTTTTTTAAACACATCCAGGGATCATGACTCTACCACCTCCCCAGGCAGACCATTCCAGTATTTTATCACTCTTTCCGTGAAGAACTTTTTCCTAATGTCCAACCTAAATTCCCCTTGGGGCAACTTGAGACTGTGTCCTCTTGTTCTGTCAGTTGCTGTCTGGTGAAAGAGACCAACCCCCACCTGACTGCAACCTCCTTTCAGGAAGTTGTAGAGAGTGATAAAGTCTTTCACGGACTTACCTTATTTTACAGATGATACATTCACAAATGTCTGCTTTTCTTAATGGTATAACATGTCAAAAGAAAAAACAGGCATCTGACCATAATGTTTACAAATAAATATCACAGAACACTGCATGAAAAAGCTAATAAAAGGAATGTCATTGTCATAAAAACTAATATTTTTTTTCTATAAAATTGTTGGAAGAAAGGAAACAACATTTCCTGTTTATTTAAGGCAAGAATGGTTGTGCTTGTCACACTACAATGATAGCCTTTATCATCTGAGAAACTACCAATAACACTCTAAATAGTTTAAACAGAAACAATAATAAAAAGCCCCAGTGAATCTCTCTACTACTTAAACTTACATTTCATCAAACTTGGCATGGCTCTTTCATGCTTAGTTCCATCTACTCTTCTGTGGAGTTCAACCTGGCCGGAGGCACAAGCCAGCTAACTATTGCCTTGGAAGAGTCCCCTATCCATCTGAAGCCATGGGAATCTTTCATCTGAGTTAAAAGTCTCTCCCAAGATATCCCTCTGTTATTATGTTAATTAAGTTACGTGTCAGTCGCAGACTGAATATTGTTGCTCCCTATATGGTTAAGCTACTATAATGTTCGTTCCCTAAGGTTATATATTGTTGTGCCTTCCTTTGTTTTTGTCTTTGGCTGGTCACCCCCAAAGGACTTCTCTCCCTGGTTACTGTTGGGCTTTGGGCATTGTCCCAATTTTCTTTCATTCTTTATTAAAGCATTATTTTCCTGGTGCCAACCATAATTCCCGCTCCTATTCATTTTTCTTGCCACCCTCTGCCCTGAAATCAGAGGACCCCAAGGTTTGTTGCAGCCACCCTCATTGCGACACTCTTTAGCTCTCACGCCAGACAAATGTCTCCTACAAAGACATTCACAGAATTTTCTGGGACAGATTTTATTTTTGTAAAGGTATCTAGGGACATATCACAATATTTGCTTCTCAAGAACTTTTATTTATTTCTAACAAACCCCATGATGTGAGCTGAAACTACTTCAGAAAATATTTTCAGTGAAGATTCATACTTATTCATCAGTATGGCAGACAATTAAAAATACAGGCTATTTCTTTGTAAAGAGTCTTTTTCTTCCTTTCCCATGAAAATGTTTTATCTTACTGAAATACCTACATTAGAAAGAAAACGTTAATAGAAACCAAACAGCCAGCTCCTTCTTTTGTTTTATGTAGTTAAAAATAAAACCATCTGATGCACCTGCTGTAGGAAAGTGAGCTGGTGCAGAAGACTGTTTCACTGCAGGAGGAGTACCGAGTAGGGGATAGCTGCTGCTGGGAGGCTCGGCAGGGTAACACCTCACCACCGATCAAGATGCGAGAGGGGCTCCACCAAGGAAGGGCACGGAGGACAGACTGACAGACCTTGGGAGAAGCCAAATGTACCTATAAGGATGATGCCATGGATGACGCCTAGGATGAGCTAAGGATACACATATGGGCAAAGCCACGGACTGTGGGAAGTGCCAGGAGGACATATAAGAACTGCTTATGAATATTAACGTAACTGATGCACCTTGAGGGTATAAAAGGCGGAGACGCCACTTTGTGAGTTGAGCCCCTGGTGAACAGAAAGTGTTACTGTGTTCCCGGTGCTGTACCCCTCATTGCTTTGTAACTTTAACGGGTTCTAATTAAATTTTATTTATTCATTCCTGCCTGGAGTCTGAGTAGTTTCTAACACATGGGTGGGGAAGTGAGGCCTGGCTTAGAATGTGTGCATTTCATCTCCCAACACATTGTCAGTGTCCAGTATAAAAATACAGGGAAAGCTATACACAGCTAGACTGAAGGTCCCTGTAATGGACCAGCTGATCTTCAACAAGGGTTAACAGCATATGGCCAGAACCATCCTGTGCTCCAGCTTCCTTCAAGGTACTGGGCAGGGATGCCTTGAAACAAGAGCATTGTCCCTGCATTTCACAGTTTTTCCAATTCCCTTCTGAACTCACATTAATTTTAAGCATTTGCAATGTCCTCAAAGCCCTACAGTCCCACAGCCTCACTGGGTTTTAAACACAGAAGTTTATTTGTTTTGACCTGCCACTTGCTTGTTTCATTTCATATCCTCAATTATTAGAAAACCCAGTAAGGATCACTACAAGCACATGCTCCATCTTGCACATTTTGCAAACCTGTGTCCCAGCCATGGCTTCTCTTCACAGGCAAAGTAAGTTTGTTGTTTGTTCATTCCAGGTGTTACTCAGGGAGCTTTGCTCATTCCTCACACCTTTCCCAGCCCCAGATCTAGTTTACTACAAAACTGTTTAGCAGTGTCCAGGTGCAAAAAGGCTGTTTCCAACAGCTGCAGCCCTGAGGATATTCACATGTGGAACTGGTTTTGCAGTGCCAGGAAAGCTGCTGTAGGCTATGCCCAGCTGCAGCTCTTCAGCCAGGAGGGAGACAGGCAATGCCAGCTTTCACACAGGGCACAGTGAACAGCTCTGCCAAGCTTTCAGAGAGAGGAGAGCTCTCATCACCTCCAGAAAATCTCAGAAGGTAACTAATAAAAGCAGTGGAGAAGTCTACTGTTCTGGAAGCTGTTTGGGTTTTTTAAAGTAATTGTCTTTCAAATAGTTTGATTAGGTAAAAATGAAAAGCTTGCTTGGCCTTGCAGGTGTGAAACATCCCCTTTTGGAAAGGCAGATGCTGAAGGGGCTGACACCTTCTTTGTGCCGCATTTTTATTGTATTTCCAGGAGCTGAGGAACTGAGGTACAGCTCAAAACAGAACAATTTTAATGCTCTGCATAACTAACTCAAGTGTGAACTACTCAGATACCCAGTTCAGCTCAAGTCTGTTGCTGACATCTGCTACAGATACAAATCGTTTGTAAGCCATCTGCAGGGTACTCCAATCTTGGTTCTGATTTCTCAGCATGCACCTTTCCTTCAAAATGTTGCACATCTTCCTCAGCACTGGGATGTGCACAGATTAAAAATATACACCATGGGCCAAGCAGATTTCATTGACTAGACACTGAGTGGCATGTAAAGGGAGAGGAGAAATTTAGGAACTGCAGCCTGACAAATTGGTATTCAAGACCCCATTCCATCACCTAGGTGAGCATAGGACTATTTAGACCCACCTCACCATTTAGACCTCAAGCTGGACATAGGTCCATGTAACAAAGCTATTAAAACCTCCTAACACATAACAAAACCTGGACTATTCACAGCCCAATGAAAATAGCAGCTAGATGAAAAAGGCTGTTGTCCATACCTCTTTATCACACGTCATGTCACAATGTAAGGAAATAACCTCCTTTTGCTTTACAATGTGTGGACACTTCCCAGTACCCTCATTAAGTCAAGACAGCCCTTGTAGGGCAATGCTACCAAGAGTAGCATTGTATTAAGAATGATGGATGTGGTCCTGGCACCCACAGTCATACTGTAGTTCCCATTAGGTGCTGTAGCTAAGAGGACCAGAAAGATTTAGTGCCAAAACTGCCATATCCATAGAGTCCATGATCAGCCATGTGCCTCACTTTGTCTCATACTGGAAAGCCCAGTCCCACTCTTCCTCCCATCTGATTTCTTCTGCAATCAGTGAAATACGCAGAGGCATTGCCATCATTATTTTAAAGGCAAGACACTGACAGCCATTGTCATAATACTCATTGTCATAATACTATAATTTTTAATGGATGTCCTTTGCCGGCAGAGAAAAAATAAAAAGCAAACCGTAGGATGGTCTTTCTCTTTATGAGGGACGGGCTGAAAACCAGCATAAAACCTCCTGTGTGTGAGGCCAGGCCTTCTCTCACTGCCTGGAGTCCAGTGCTGCAGCTGCAGAGGGAGCAGTGTGATCCCAGTTTGTGCCTTGTATTTGTGCCCAATGCTGGCTGCAGCTGCCACTGGCCACAGTCACCAAGACAAATGGCAGTCCCAGCCTGGGTGTCTACAAGTGATGGGGCAGCTGTAGCTGGAAGGGACCAGGTGTGAGTCCCACTTAGACCTGTGGCAGCTCAACTGATCCAAGTGCTCCCTTTTACATACAGACAAATCCTCAAGGTGCAAAAATATAGATGCACAAGCTTACAAACACTGCTCTTAAAGAATGAAATTGCTGGGAAGTAGAACAGTGCTCCTAAGGCAGCCAAGGGTTGTCCCACTGAGAGGCATGTGGCTGAACAGCAGACAACCCTACCCCAGTCTATTCTGCCTGTGGCCGCACTCACACCACTAACCCCAGAGCTCTTTCTCTCTGCTCACATCTCCCCTCTCACTGTAATGAAATGAATATATAAAATACCTGCCTTTTGTTTAGTTGTCGTGAAGCTCCACATCATCATGAGAGCTCTTCCAAGGTACATTATTTTCTCATAATTTGCAATAAGCCACTTGCAGCTCTGAATTGACTCTACTCATCTGCTAAGAACAGCTGTGAACTACAGAGAATATATTTAATTGATTTCTAAAAAGCTATTCCACTAAAAATGCTGTCACTGTACTGACTGTAATGGTATTTTGTTTGACTGTCACAGAGAAATCAGAGAAAGAGACCTACAGTTCCTACCCAAAAACCTTCTAAGCAGCTAAGTCATATAGAAATGGCCTTCAGATGAGAGACAGCTGATAAGATAAAGAATAACTTCAAACAAAGCAGGCAATTGTAGTCTCCCAGAGCAGTCCACATCTAAACACATCTGTTACCATCACACAGGAAATGTCAAGGCCAAATTCTAGTAATGCCAGGTGCTAATGCCAGAATTGCTCAAGCTCAACTACTCACAGATTTTATACATATTTTTCTCTATTCACTGAGGGCTATACATGTCAGAGTGCCATTCCCACATCAGACAGAACGATAAGCAGCTGGTGTTGTTGATAACCCCCATTGAGGGCAGCTTTAACAGGCCCTGAGGGGCAGGTGGCAGAGATCAGCTCTGACCGTAGAAATGTCTCTCCTCTCCAGTATGCATCCCAGAACAAAAAACTACTGCTCAGTTCATTCTAAGCACAGCCCTTGGTAATTTCTCTCAGATCAAGTAATTGTTTCACATCACACTTTCCAATAATGTCCAGCATGATGGAGAATCTCTGCTGTTTTATTAAAATCTCTTCCCTCTCCTTCCCCTTAATCAGCTTTAGTGAAGGATGTCTATGGATCAAGAATGGCCCTGAAATGGCACAGAGGAATTACAGGAATTTACCAGAACAAGCACATCTTTAGCCCAGCCCCTCAAGAGCAGCCAGTAGAAGATATTTTGGAACAACAATACAATGCTATGCCAAAAAAATGAGCAAACTCCCCTATTCAGTTCATGTGGGGAATGCATAACTGATGAAATGGGTGAATTCTGACTGTCTGCATTCAAGCCTCAGAAATGCCTTGACTTCCAAAGGATATCTCAGACATTACAGAAGGTTCAGTTAAGGATGCATAAGGCAGGCATCTGTATTTCTAACCAATGCAATGTAACCACCACATGAACTCTACTCATCTCTTTCTAACAAGGAACTGCATGGATGGAATTTGCATTACACACAATTTACTTCCTTCTAGCCCATTTTTTTTAGATGAACCATCCTACAGTCACCACCTAGGATAAACAAAAGACTGTACTTCTCAGTCTTAATCTTCATTTCTTAGAACCAACTGCCAAAAAAAAACACCCATCAGAGCAGAAGTCTGACTCCTTAAGGTCAACAAGTCCTTTTATTGGTAATAAACTATATATGCAATGCTATAGTCTAAATATTTGAGAGTTCTGTTTATTTCATAGGTGGGAACTATTTGTAGAGCTTGCAGGATGTAGTTCATTGTAATTCTGCAGACTGCCAGAACACAAATAAACAAGCACAGCCACCTGGGACATGAAGAAATCCCCATATAGCCTAGTGAACAGGGATGGCTGGATCTCCAGAGAGGATGCCAATACTTCAGAGACTTTGCTTTGTCACCCTGCCAGACCCACTTTGCCTCCATTCATCCCCAGCACAGGCATTCCACTAGCTTGGGTGGAGGCAAAAGGGAAGCACTCCCACACCTCCACTAAATGCACTTGGCTTTGGGGTTGGGACAGAGGCTTGTGCTGAAGTTTGCTCTAAATCTGCACTTAGGTCCTCAGGGATTTCCAAAAGATTTGTATTCTCTATATATTAGTTTGTAGCAGCCTTTCACCCCTACAGCTTAGCTGTGAGCCAGTTTAGGGCTTCTCATGGACATCGTGCTGCACTTCTGCTACACTGACATTTCCATCAGAGAAACATCCTGGTGCCCAGGCTTCCCTCTCAGCCAAGGGAGAACAGACATGTATCACCTTTAAAAACTCAGCTGTCCTACTAGCAGCAGGCTAGATGCCACATGTTATGATGGGTACTCCTAAAAGCATCTTCTCAGCTGTTACACTTGAAAAGGCAACAATAATTAAATATATGGTACCTAAAACCAAGCAGTTGACAGCTTAAACCTAGAACACTTTCAAGTATTTAGATTAATCACCTCCCTGACCCCCCTGTCACTCACTCATCATCAGAACCCAGATATTTTCAATATGAAAAATGGGAGGAAGATTAGTTTTGGCTGAGTTCAAACAAAGAAACTGCAGAAATGGAAGATGAAGAAAAAAGCAACCACCCATGAGAATTTCTGTCTTTTCTTTTTGACCCAGAAAAGTATTTATTGACCTCAACTGTGCTTTCTTCCAAACATAATTTCTCCATGTTTGCCTGCAGTGGTGACCTGTCTTAAATTGCTTTGCTGACCCTGCTTGTTATGCCCCAATAATTGTGAGCTTGCAACACCTACCCTGGTCAGGTGTTGATCCTCCAGATCAGACCCCATTTTATTTAAGATTTTTTTTATTTAAAAAAACACAGTGGTAAAACCACCTCATTTTGTAACATGGTGAAGAAGTTAAAAATACGCATAGGCCTTTGTACTCCTATGCCTGCTGAGCTCAATGGCATGAGGTGTGGTGACGAATCCCAAGGGAAACCAATGCTGTTTGTTTCGGAAACTTTGCATTCTGAGGGATCCTTGTTTCTGTTCACTGATCATTTTTAAGCCTCAGCCATGCCTGGATGATTCTGAAATACCTTCATTCCAGTTCTGAGTTACCTGTAAAACAGCAGAGTGCACCTCATCGTTTGAGATATCTGGCAGGTATAATTCCCTCCAACATCTGGGAAAAGGAGCTTTAGAAACACTGCTAGGAACTAATCGCTTGATTTGTAGTTTCTACTTATTTATGCCAAAACAAAGAGGGTCTACATCCAGAGGCTGGGGTCACCCCCACATGATGGAAGGGAAGAAAAATGATGCCCAAGTCCTTCTATGTCTGATCCGGGATCCATGCCTTTTTCTCTCCTAATTCCCAAGCATGTGCTGAGGCCTAGACTGGTCTGTGCTGGGCCTAGTTCTAGTACAGAAATGCACTACACTGAAATTTTAACTAAAGCTGTTTTACTTTGTCACCCTGACATACAGGGAAAGGAAACTCCAGGGGGAGTAAACCCATTGCTGAATCTGCCACATCAACTGCTTTCTCAGACCTTGTTCCATGAGGAAAAAAAAAATTCATACATGGGAATATTTTTTTAAAAACTGGCCACTTTCCTTCCAGAAATAATGCAATTTTCCAATGCAAACATAGACTCAGTCATTAATCCACCTACTGCAGCCATGGAGCAGGATGACCTGAGTGGGACAGGAGGCTCGGGCAACACTCATTACTTACAAGAAGGAAGAAGGCACCTGCTTCCACTGTCTGTCCCCTGCAATGCTTAGAGGTAGGCGAAAGATTGAAGTCTGTCCAGTGAAAGGTGATATCCAACACCTACAGCCATGAGGAGGCTAATACTACCAGAGATGGGTGGTCCCAATTCGCAAGGAGATTAAAAGCATATCAGATACTACACTAATCTCAACACAAAACCACAGATCTCATACTAGGTTCTCTCTACTGGAGAAAGATGCAGTAGGTTAATTAGCTACAAGCACAGCTATAAACAGATGTGCTTAAACTAGCACAAATCTGCGTGTGGACATGGCCTGTCATTTAGTTTAGCTAACATAAAAGTTTATACAAATTTGAGTGAGAAGTCCAAACACAGATTGCACTGACTTAATTAAATCAATAAAATCAGTATCAGATGATCATCTGGTACTACTTCCTTGCACAGTCAAGGTGTTTCTTCCATCTGTGCAGCTCCATGAATACTTCACAAATCTTGAAGGAGGTAGAGAAAACAGATTTTTTGATAACCACTACTAGAGAGTTAAAAACCTACCCTGTGCCTCATGCTACTGCCCGGAACACCATCCTAAGCCTTAAAAAGCAGATCCTTTAGAAGCATGGTACCCCTTAAAGAATTGAGTCAAACAATAAGACTCATTTCAAAAATAACCTTATAAACACCTGAGCTAAAGAACACAGCATTGAGTAAATGTACCATATCCCCTACCATGCACCAGCAACTGGGAAAGTGGAAAGGTACAATGGACTGTTAAAAACCACCTTAAAAACATTGGGTGGGGGATCTTTCAAAAATTAGGAGCAGCATCTAACAAAAGCCACCTGGTTAATTAACACTTGAGATTCCACCAACAGAGCAGGCCCTGCCCAATCTGAACCCTCTCACCTGAACTGTTGAACAATGTTGTTTTATTTCTAGGTGCTTTAGATGAATAAGATTTGGAGCTTTTATATGAGCAGTGACGATTCTAATTCTGCCCAGGCACAACTGTATGATGATGTTGTTGAGTAAAATGCTGCAGAGGGCTGTCCCTGCCTGCCCAGGGACACTCCATGCTGGTGACTCTGCTTTGTGATGCCAGTCCTGTGAGTTGCAGGTCTGCAAGAAGGGAACAGCTTGGGCCGAAGCTCCTGAAGTGATGGAGGCTCAGCCAAGCAGCCACCCAGAGTAGTTCCCAACAGCATCCTCCATGGGTAAGTTTCTAATTCCATCTGTTTTGACCCTCCAAGATGAACTGCACCATTAGGTTTAACTTGCAAAAAAAAAAGTAACTTGGTTTTGAATCAAGTGTCACTAACAAACCCTTATTTTTATCAGGCTCTGTCACCTATTTACACCCCAGGACAGCTTTGTACTTCTTTCAACTTTGTTGCAAACATTTATAATTGCAATGTTTTTCTCCCCCCGTCACCATTCCCCTGCTACATCTCTGAATGCAGATAACAATATTGATTTAAATGCAATCAAAGTGAACCTGATGTACAATGAACGCTTTGTCCCACGTTGTGCCATACTGTGGCAAGGGCTGCCCCTTTCCCAGGGATGGAGGCCCATTAAAGGGACACAATTTATGAGTTCAGGAGGAAAAAACAAGTTTGTTCTTCAATTACAGAATTGTGCAGGAGAGCAGAAACTTGGGTCACCCCATGGAGTTTCTCAGATATTCTGCCAAAGGTGGAACAGGGAGGGAGGTAAAGGACCTCCCTCAGAACCAACTAACTCCTGTCTGCTGACACCCACACAGGAGTTTCACAGGCACAGGTCAGTAGATCTCCACTGTCTGACCATGCTGTGTGGTTTGCCCTGGGGGCAGAGATGCAGGGGCCTAGAATGGTCTATAACATCACTGGACAGAATAAGCTCCACTGCAAACTATTTTATGTGAAAATTACTCACTGCCAAAGCAATCTAAGACATAAAAACCAAATAGGTCATAGACCATAGGTTACCAGGGGTTATATAACAGCATTGATCGCATTGGAGAGGTGGCTGCAAAGGGAACAGAAACTAATAAATGTTGTTTTTATTGCCATGCCAAACATTTACAACAATGAAGCATGAACACTGAAGTAAATAAAACCAAGATGGAGAGGGGAGACTAGAAAAATATAGACAAAACAGCAGAAGTCACAGGAAGGTGACATATCATGTTCCACATTTTTACGAATAATTTAGAATACAAAGTGGGGAAGCAATAACAAAAAGTACACTATAAATCATCCAAAGTACCCCTTATTTTCTAGGACTTTCCTTTTTTAAAAGTTGTTTTTTTTTTTCAGATTTTTCTCTACAGAGAAAGTTGTGGAAGCCCCATCCCTGGAAGTGTCCAAGGTGGAAGTGTCCAAGGCCAGGTTGGATGGGGCTTTGAGCAGCCTGGTCTAGAGTAAGGCATCCCTGCCCACGGCAGAGGGGTTGGAATGAGATGATCTTCCAACCCAAACTATTCTATGATCTCTCCCGTGAAACCTGCAGCTGCCTCACAAGCTTAATTTTAATAGATGGGACAAAACCACTCTGTTACTAATTGCAAAAGGCTTTGATAACGCAATTTATCAATGCAAGGTAAGACACACTTTGATACGAACAGCCCGAAGTCCGGCCAGACCCACGGGAACGATGCCCCACATCAAGGCAGAGCCCCCGCAACCTCGTCTGCGGAACCAGCCCCGAGCCGCCACCTGCAGGGCTGTGAAAGGCACGGCCACCTCTGTGCCGTCGGGCCCTGCACTGAGCCAGGCGCTGGCCCCGAACGGTGCCGCGGAGCACACCGGAACCCGCGTCCCCAGCCGGCACTGTCGCCCCCGCCGAGGCTGCTCCCGTGTCCTGCCTGGGAGCAGCTCCGTGCAGCCGCCCGACTCCACACTCCCACCGCTGCCGGCCCACGGTGCCCCCGAGGCCTGACCCTGCCTGGAGGGGGAAATCCCGGACCCCTCCGGCTACCCGCGGGCACCCGTGGCGCGGCCAGCCCGGGGCGGGGGCAGGAGGGGCGCGGCGCCTCCGCCCGCTCCAATCGCCGGCGAGCGGGCTCCGACAGGCACGGCTGTGTCCCGTACGGCGGCTGAACCCGGCACACGGAGCGCTCGTACCGAGCCCAGCTCCCGTCCCCTCCACACACCGCTGCTGTGCCCGGCACGGCAAACCCCGCAGCCCTTACCTGGCCTGAGCGGCGTAGGGTGGGAGGGGCTTGTCCCGGGGCGGGGCTATCCCTCCCGGGGCGGGGCTATCCATCCCGGGGCGGGGCTATCCCTCCCGGGGCGGGGCTATGCATCCCGGGGCGGGGCTATCCATCCCGGGGCGGGGCTATCCATCCCGGGGCGGGGCTATCCATCCCGGGGCGGGGCTATCCCGGGCGGGGCTATCCATCCCGGGGCGGGGCTCTCCATCCCGGGGCGGGGCTATCCCTCCTGGGGCGGGGCTATCCATCCCGGGGCGGGGCTATCCATCCCGGGGCGGGGCGATCCATCCCGGGGCGGGGCTATCCATCCCGGGGCGGGGCTATCCATCCCGGGGCGGGGCTATCCATCCCGGGGCGGGGCTATCCATCCCGGGGCGGGGCTCTCCATCCCGGGGCGGGGCTATCCCGGGCGGGGCCGTGCCCATCCCGCGCAGCAGCCACGCAGAAAACCAGGGTGGGAGCAGGGGCGCGGTCAGGCAGGACCCTGGGGTGTCAGGCGGGGCAGGTCACCGGGACCTGAGAGGGGCACGGTGAAGCTGGAGGCAGCCTGGGTTGGGGATTCTTTCGGTCTTGCCGAATACTGTTATTGCATATTAAGACAAAGAAATAAGTGTCACCCACGTCTCAGCCAGGGCAGGACCCACATTGGAAAGGCAATATGTTAGGAGAGGTGTAAGGTGTTAGAAGAGCAGATATAATTTATTAGGTATTCGGAGACGAGGTGTAGGCAGGAAGGCCACCTCAGCCCCAGCGCTCTGTGTGAGGCACCACCCCGGGCTTGGAGCAGCTCCGCAGCCGGAGCAGGCAGATCTTCCCCCTTCTGAAATAAAACCTGTCCCTTTCCCCTCGGTCTGTGCCGGGGGACAGGAGGGAGTGAAGAGGGATGCTGGGGAACGAGCGTTATGCCAGCGTTCAACTCAGGCAGGTAACCAAGAATGAACCCGCTCAGCCCCTGTTCTAACCCAAACCAGCAACAATTTAAGCTCCAAGCTAGGATTTGAAGATATATTTCCAGCAATTCCAGTTTTTGGGATTTCTATTCCCTGCTGTTTACCTCGGTAACTCAATCTAGTCTTGTGACGCTGCCCTCCTCAGTGCCTCCGCAGCCCCGTAGCACCAGGACACTGCTCCCAGGAAGACACAGTAATGGACACATTAGATAAATCTTAGATGGGGAGGAAAAATCAGGAGGCTCCAGGAGCCCTAGGGAATGTGCCTGCCTCCCTAATTCCCCAGGGGTAGTTTACCACAATAGTAAATGTGTAAGTGTACTTACCTAATGTGGTACTGGCAGTACCAGTGCCACATTAGGAGAAAAGCAGTGCATCCCTGAAAGGATGCAGCGCCCAGGCCTTGAGAGCAGCACGCAGCTGTTGGCTGTCCCTACTGTCCCGACCAGCCGCAAACACGGCAGCTCCCCCAGTTTTCATCTTCTACAACAGAGAAGGCTGAAGGAAAACCAGTCACACTTTGACTTTCTGGCTGCAGTCAAGGCTTCTGCATCAAGTGGAGGCAGGAACAAGAGCTTAGTGTAGGGTTTTTTTCTGGACACTCCTGTTCAATCCTAGACAAAAGCCTGACTTCAGAGTGAGTAAATACAGTCACATGGGGACTTTACAGCAGCATGTGAAATCAGTGAAGAAATGTGTTTTATTATCACAGCCTGTGCCTTCCATGCTTTTCTCACATTTCAGTCTTAATATTTTCAGAACAACTGGCAGAAATCAAGTAAAACACTAAAACAGTAGGCAGAGGTGGGAAAAAAATTTTATTTACTTGATGATTTCCATTTAGGCTTTCATGGTTCATATCCTAAAATGAACTGCTGATTCAAATCTAAGACTTGGGCTATTAAGCTTAAAGCATCAGGAGATGATCTGAGTCTGAGAGATGCTGATTTCTGCCTTCCCATTCATTATGACTTTTGTCTTCCAGAGCAACTGCTCTGTGTACTGAAGCCCTGCTTCCTGGAAAGTGGCTGGACGTCACCTGCTGATTGGTAGTAGAGAGTAAATCTTTTGGTCTGGTGTTTTGGAGGTTTTGTTTTGGTTTTTTGTTTGTTTGTTTGTTTTCGTTTTTACTTCCATGTGCATCCTCTTTGCTTTATCCCTAATTTGCTTTATTAAACTGCCTATATATTGATCCATGGGTTTTTTCCATCTTCTTTTCCTCTACTCCATCTTGTCCTGGTGAGGAAGGTGGTGATAGAGCAGCTTGGTGAGCACCTGGCATCCAGCTAAGGTAAACCAGTGACCAAAAGGTTTGTTCTTTCATATTCCCAATACAGTGAAAAGTCCTTCAAAACCCACACAACTTTTCAGAGTACAATGTGGGACTCACCTTTAGATGAGGTGCATCTCCAGCTCAGATGAACAATCCTTTTGATATCTCACCTATGTTGGGACCTCTGCAAGTACAGCCATAGCACTACCCATTATACTATCTTTCTATGCTGTCATTTTTCTTAACTCAAATCCCATTAAGCCTAGAATATTTTCAGTATTTTTAGCTGTGACTTTCAAAAGGCTGCCAAAAGATAGCTGAAATATATATATATATCAGTGTGATTAATGCTCTCTTAGAGGAACTAAAAGTGGAAGCATGACAAAATCACCAACTATCTCATTGGGGGTTTTCATTCAAATTTTTGCAATCCCAAAATTTCTTCCCCAGCTACATGACTGCAGTGCTAAAATTACTAAAAGCATCAAGAGAAGAACATAGTGCTTTGGAGCATTTACTTCCCCATTTACTTCCCACTGTCTTATCACAGAAATATTCTACTGAAAACAAACTGCTTCTCAGTTTTGTTTACTGGGTGTTAAAATTTTGATTTACAGCTTGCCAGAATAAAGAAACAGATAAAATCCCCACTCCACTAGGACAAATGTTCCACCAGCAAGCCATAAACATAACTGCAGACTCCAAAGGAGAAAAAAAAGTGTGATGTTTTGATGAATGTGTGTATGAGCAGGGTCCTACTTCTACCTGCAGGAACTAGGCATCTAGGACTGGATAGGAGCAGAATAGCAACATATCTCTTTAGACACATCCTTTGCAGTCCTGCTGTATGTGTTACTTGGTTAGAGATGGTAAGTCATGTAATAGCCAAAATCCAGCAAGTAATATTCAGTGCAGGTCAAGTGACACTACATGGAGGTCATCCAGTTTAAACCAGCTAAGAACCTGGCTTTATTTTATTTGGCACTGTGGACCTCAGTTTTTACTGATGAAAAAATGTTTTAACCAAAAACTGAGGCTCTATGTCCTTTCTGCTGTAAGGTATAAATCTGTATTGGTTGGCAGCAAAAACTCTATTTTTGCTACCATCTTACTCAGCAGTTCAAGATGACTTTTTTTCTTTTAACATAATAAGAGTTTTAAAAGAGAAATTGGCTCATGTCTCAGGGAACTTTCAGAGAGACTTACAAATCATGTAGCCCAAATCATGGGAAAGATGTTACTAATTGCTTACAGCAGCAAAGCCAACAGTTTTTGTAGGATGACATCCATCCCAGTGATGGAGTGGGATGTCAAAGTGCACACAGCCATCCATGGCTCAAGCAACACCAGGGGTTTGAGTCTGCACCAGGTACAGGATGAGGTCCAGTCTCCTCTCTACTGTCAAGATGGTTACTAAAGGTGAGGTTTCCCCTGTGGAAGAGAGAAACACGGGCTACTCCTGTAGAAAAGCAAATGGAAGGGCTTCTACATGCATGAGATAAACCAGCATGGATTTTTTTTGTACTGCTCTGGTGGAATACATGTATTTCTGGCCAGTCTGAAACCAGCACAGAAAAGGAAATACCATGCAGTTACTCATACCACCACTGTCACTCCAGGTTTGCTGTGCTGAACTGAGGCTTTAGACTAGATACAGGTAAAAAGCATCCTGAGAAATCTGTTATTTAACTTCCAACCAATGTAGTAACCCAGCTTACAGCAGAAGACAACACACAGCAGAAAGCATCTTATCAAAGAGAGACAATTAGCAAACTTTACCATTTTCAGACCAAAACGTGCTATTGATGATTAAGTGATACTGCCTGATGTCCCTTCCACACACTGTTCCATGCCCTCTGAATGCCCCGTGGGCTCCCTTCTTGTCAGCAGGAAGCCCTGAGAGATACATGTTTGCTATTAACTGGCTTTAAAATTGAACTATGTTGTAACAGGAAATAATACAGTCTCTCCTGTTGGGAACACCTCCTGGCATTCCTTTGAAGCAAGCAAAGAGTAAGTCTTCTCTTATATAGAGGTTTCCTTGAAATATTAGTGAGTTTGCTGCCCCTCTTGTAGTCCAAATCACATTTAAGAAATGGATGTCTCTTTGGTTCTGACAGGATGTCCCAAGTAAAGACTACACTGCTGCACAGTACCATGCAAGGAAAGGCAACAGAGCTAGTGTAACAAATCTAGTTCACAAGATACAAAAACAGGAGTAGATTTTTCTCTGCATAACGAGAACTTTGTAACTAGATTACTGAGCAAACTCCAGTGAATAAAAGTGAAGAATAAAATTACTTACAGTGGCACAACCTTCCCCACAGCTGCTGTTTTACCACCAGCACATGAGAAGGCTTGTACAAGCAAGGTACCAGCATCCTGGAGAGCCATTCCAACCAACCCTTCAACCTCTGGGGTAAGCAGGGGCTGGATTTGTTTAAGGATCTGTCATGCAAAATAGCAAATCTAACCAGAAATGCTGTTTAGCAATATGAAACCATGCTGTGCTCCAATACAAGAGTCAGCACACAAGCATTTCAGGTCCATAAGACTACTTGTCACAATCAGCACTGCACATGGTCAGCTCTGGAATTTCTTTTCTGAGCTAAAAGTCCACATTTTCCAAGTTATTTTTAAATACTGTAAGTAAACACCTGAAAACACTACTCAAATGGGTTTCAAAACTGCTTATATAGGCATAATTTCAATGAAGAAAATGCATTTGTTATCTAGTGCCCTAACAAGCAGTCAAAGCAGAAAGGACAATTCTTAAGAATAATTCTTTAAAAAGGAAAAGGGAACCTTAGTTTGAAGATGATTTCTCATTATGAAATATCAGAATGTTTTTCCCTGACCCCATAGAATAGGTACCCCTTCCTTTCCTGCCTGGTTCCATCAATCCAAGCAAGGTTGAAACACTCACTGGAGTACATTGCCATCTCAAAAGGGTGCAAGGAGGTTTAAAGCCACTAATGTACATAAAGCTTTTGTATTGCAAAAACAGGCTACCAGAACAGGCTGTTTACTTAACATGCATGGAATAAACCACGACTCTGCCAGACTTTCATATTATTAAACATGAAAAAAGACACGTAACTGCATTATGCTGATACTTATTTAGAGGAAATATTGCTTTTGCTATATTTGATTTGAAGGACTACTGAACAAGATGAGTGCAGCTTACAGGAATAAGATCACAAAAATAGCATTTTCTAAGGAAACAGGAAAGATTCGTTGATGTTCTTTGCAAGTATAAATTAAGCTGCTACATAAGGGGTAATACATAAAAGGTATTTTAAAACTGTCACATGGATTTGTGCTCAGTCACAACTAAAAAAGTCCTTTTTAATTGTCAAGAGCCAGCCCTTTTATTCAACTCCCGTACAATTTAATTATCTATTTGTTCAGTTCATGTCCTAAAACATTTGCAAGAAATGCAAGCACCCTGTGAATGGCATTTGAACTGCAAGAGAGAATGTATTATTCAAATAAATTTACTTCTAGAACTTAGCAACTGTCAAATATATTATTATTATTATTACTATTACTATTATTATTACTACTACTATTATTACTATTGCTATTGCTATTACTATTACTATTACTATTACAATTACAATGTTGAAGTAGAAATATCAGGAAAAGGCATTGCCCTGTTTGGCTTAAAAGTCCAAACTGCAAGAAGCTGTTAATAGTTTTTAATCCTTTATAATGATTACATATTCAAGGTCACTGTGCGCTTCAGTAGGGTTGTACTTTTTTAAAAATAAAAATTATGTAAGTCATTGATTTTCTTTCTGATTTTTGTTCTTTTAGTATATACTTTGAACTATTTTAAGATTTTTTTTCCCCCCTTGCAATCCACAGGATAGAAGCAGCCTTTCCTTAATGAAAGAGCAAATGAAACTGACCTTTCCTGTCATTATTCACCATTACCGTGCCCAGAAGTAGAAATGTAGGGGAAAGCATTAACTATTGCACGGGTCATGATAAATTTGACAGTCCTGGTGCACCTTAGGTCAGTATCTCTAATCTGTGACATATTTAAATGATTAAACACAAAGGCTAAACAGCAACTTTCTACAGCACATATGCTCAGTGGTGCCATCCTCCTCACCAAGTCTCAGCTCTGCTCCCACAGCAGCGTGCACATGGATGGCTTCAGTGCTGCAGGAATCTCACTGACACCACAGGACTCAAATCCAAGCTGCAAGCAATCTTTTGTAAGGTCAGGGGCTTCCTGTCCCAGGAAGACACTCCAATTACATGTAATTACTGTTAGCAAGGTACAGCCACTCTAATCTATCTGCTACGGGTCAGTTGTCATCTGGGGTCTGACCTACCTCCCAAAATAACAGTCAGCCCAAACCAGCTTTAATAGACATTGACCGTGACAGATGCCAAACAGAACAGTCCCAGCTGGATACATGACACAGAATGAAAAGCTGATGCTAATTAAATACCAGTCACATCGGTGGTGCTAATGGATAAGTCCCTGAACTGGGTTTTAAGCCATTCTTTCTTTCTGGGGGCTGTCTGCTTATAGAATTGGAAGCTTTTCAGCATTTCACAGGCTCCAAGAACTTTATCACTTATTGAACATAATAGAAAAGGCCACTCAGTAGGAGTTTTACATCATCTCTGGCACAGAATCAGTACTTAGTGCTTGGGAAGGAAAAGAGCAAAGAAAGAGCCCAACTGCATTTCTGATAGTTTTACAAAGCCATTTCATTCTTTGGGAAAGCCTGTACAAGCCTGTGGCTTTTTGCTTTTTCCTTGTGAGAGTGGGAATTACAGGGCAGTTTATAGCAAGACTGATGCAGCAAGTGGAATGTTCTGCGGATGCAGGGGCATGAGGAGCCGGGCCGGACGAGGGGAGGCTGCTGCAGGTGTTCCCCTGGCACGGGGCTTGATGAGAGGCACCGCCGGGCTCTGCAGCACCTCCTGTCTGGCACGGGCACATCCAGGCTTGACACGGGAGCAAGGACACAGCCACACGCGGGGACACAGCCGGGCTGCAGGCACACGGAGCCGGGCTGCGGGACACGGCTGTGTGCAATGTGCCACCACCGCCGGCCGCGGGCCAGGGCTTCACCAGCGAGACGGGTTTGCACGGCTGCAAAACCCTGGTGCCGCGGGGGAAGGCGTGACAGGGAGGTAAATGTGCCAGGCTGGACTGCCCCACGGCTTCTGTTAGCTCGTTTGAATCAAACTGCTCTCTACGACCGGATTAGATTGTTGATTTTCAAAGGTTACACCCTACGCACTATTAAGATTAATATGTTTTTAAGATTACTTCACCTGAAGTCATCTGAGCTATTGCTTTTCCAGCTGCTCCCACGATATACAAGGCCACCATGACAGTTTCATTTTGCATTACTTCCCTACACTTTGCAAATTCAGTGCCCACTTGATCACTGAAGGATAACAAGTGCTTCCAAAGAATTTGAACAGCAGCGTGTAACAAAGTGGGGCTACAGGATCTGAGTCGAAATCAGTTGATGAATAACTTTGGTTGCCTGTCACAAGCAAGTCAGAGGCAGGACTAAACAAGTGCTTAGGTTTATCTCAGCTGGTGTCCTACAATTTTGCATTCAGGATTGCTGATCCTCTGCTCCACAACTTCATCACATCATGTTGCCATACTCAGTATAATGAAAATAATTAAGACAAGCCTAATGAGATTATTAGCAAAGCAGGAAAGGAAGCATCTTATAATTTTTCCTGAGAATTAAAACCAAGTAAACAAGTAACCTTTTCCTGGGAAGCTCCTGGGAATAAAAAGGAAAAGTCTCATGAAGCCAGGCACAAAGCAAGCAGCTGCTCTTGGTTCACTTCACGTTAGCTTGTTCACCTTAACATACTGCAGCATTTCCAAAGCATTGCCCAGCTTCTGGGAGCCCAGAGTTTCCCAAGGAAACTGCCCCATCATATACCACCTCGAGAAGCCAGTGCCTGAGCAGTCTGGGAAGCTGGCTGCCAGCAGGCAGAGCCAGGCTCCAGCTGCAGCCGTGGCATTTCTGCTGGGAAAATGACAGCTGGGGCAAAACCAGCTATACAACCATTAATTAATAATTAATGACACATACAAATATTATTCTCTCCAAGAAAAATAGTCACACAGTCCCACTAAATTCAGGCTTCTTCAGAGGATAGCTGAGTTGCAGAGCCTGGATTCAGAAACAGATTCTCAGCTCCACCCGGGGACCAGTTATGTGAATTAAAATAAAAGGGCAGAGCAATGCTCAGACCCAGAGGCTGCTTTAGTCTCTCCTAAACTGGAGCATGCCAAAAGCAAAGAGATTCTTGGCAATACATGGAGTAGGGAGCAGCTGAGGTCAGCACTGAGTATAAGAATTTCCTTGAAATGGTGAGAATTAAAAAACAGGCTATTTTTTAAAATAAAAAATGGGATCACCTTGTAGTCATTTGACACCATGAACTGTTGTGTTTGAAAGCATGGAAACACACCCTTTTAACATCAAGGCACCTGAACCCTCCATTTCAGAGACAGCAGGAGCAGGAAGAAAGCCTAGAGTTAAACCCAACTGCATGAATTTTATGCCAGGTTTTAATATGGCAGAGTAATGCTAAAATTACATTATCATATCTGTTAAGGCAAGCAGCCACCATAAAATTATGCAGTTCTGTGCACTTTTAAGCTGAAAGTATTTTTCATTTTAGACAAGGACAACAAATGCTGCCAAACTGAAATAACAAAACCACTTAATAGTTTCGAAAATTGTTCATCTACGAAACTGCAAACAATGATTAGAAAAAAGACCTTTCCCTCTCATAAGGTTGACAGACAATTTAATCCCCAGATCCTCAGAGTGAATTTTCCTTATTTTCCTTTTTTGTTGTGTTTGGTTGTTGTTTTGCTTTTAGTTTTGTTTTTTTGTTTTTGTTTTTGTTTGATTAGCTTCAATTCTGAAACTACATGAAAGAGAGAAAGGTCAAAAGAAAAAAAGACATAAGCAGAGCTAATCATATGAAAGGAAAAGGTTATGCAGCCAATGCAAATCCAAGGGAACAGCAATGATGCAAAGGCAGAACCATTTTACTGTGATTTGCCATGCAGGGGAGAGCTTGCTTTGGCTTTGACACTTGAGCTACAGAGCAGAAATGGATTCTCTGATGTTGGCACTTTATGTTAGAAAGTCATGATGCATCCATCAGGGCACTCGTGGTGCTCAGCTCACCTGCACACAAGGTGTTTAAATTTACCATGTGTATTAACACTGCAACTGCTGCAGAACCATCCCCTGCTTCTGCAACAAAACTCCTTCCAGCATTTCCATCATCCTGGTCCAGCACAATCCAAGGCACTCTAATCCCCAGGTATGTGGATGCTACACCAGCATCCCCAGGAGGTCTGGGGCAGCACTGTGAGCAGCTGTTTCTCTGCTTTTCATTTTTTCTCAGATCAGAAGGTAGGAAATACCAGAGGAGTGTTCCTCTGAAAAAAGCCTGAGCCAGATCCACAGATTTGTCCAGATGCTTACATTCACATCAACTTCACATGAAACTTGGTGACCAAATACACACTGCAGTGGGCAGAGGTGTCACAGTTCTATTGAAAGCTGTTGAACACAAACAAATCCTTTTGACTGCAACAGGCATCAGTTTCCTAAAGTGATACAAGATAAGAAAATTTTCTACATGGTCTGTGTCTGTCAAAGAGGCTGGGTCTCCTCCCCATCCTGCCCACATGTGTGGAGGCCAACGCAGTGCACAGGCAGGCAGCTGCACCCCAGGAGCATCCTCCATGGCAGGACAAGAGCAGTTGCTTCATCTCATTTCAGTGCTTGTGTTTCTTTTTCCCCCCGCCAGAAAGAGGAAGGCTTGTTGGATGAGGATTTTGCTCTAGGAAACTCTGGCTTTTGAATATCTAAAAGGAAAATAGACCCTCTTTCTGGAGTGAGAAAAGGGACAATATTTTAAAAAAGACCATTCTAGACCCTTTTCAAGGAAATGGAATCATGCTTTCTGATAATAAACTGTGCTCATTCTGGGGATTGAACACAGGGGGTTAGGTGTATTTCTGAACAAATTACTTTGAAGTGGCAAGCCTTGGTGCTCTCCTCAGAAGAGTTTACATTTTTGTTACCTTACTCTCTACAAGATTAAAAATAACAGTAATTTCAGTAATTAACTTTTAGGCTGCAAACACTCCACAAAAGCTCATAAATATTTTTTAAACCACAAACAAGGCTGTGCAATAAGCAAGCAAACTGTACTGTACATTTGAAAATCAACATAATGATGGATTTAGAGGCTTAAGCAACTCTTTCATTGAACTTGTTGGAATCTTTAATTACACACTTCTCTTCGTCCTCAGCCATCAGCTGTGATGCTGAACTAGAGAGCTTTATAAATCATTGGGTTAGACTGGATTTAGTGTCATCACACAATTACAAATTTAGCTTATTTCAGGAAGGAAATTTCTTCTTTATTTCAGGAAGACAGAGCAGTTGGAACACTGCTGAGCTTTGTCAAGAAAAATATGGAATTCTACACAAAGTTTTAAAATTAGGTTTCAGGCCAACAGAAGCAACTCCTAAATATCCTGGCAGTGCTTTGTCTGGATGATGCTGCTGCCTTGCTTGGGGTTTGCCTCTGGCCTTCATTTTTTAATGACTGACACTTCTATTTAGAGAGTGAATAATGGGAGCTGCTTGAAAGGGAACATATCTGAATACATTTCAGTGCATACAGACTTGAGTCACAAGTCACACAGCTCCTGGTAGTGGCCCCTTCCTTTTTATCTCAAGATAGGAGTCTTTTTTCCACCCATGGCAAAGTGACTGCTGTGCTGCTGCACTCTGGGCTGTTCATGCCTCTTAGCTGTGCAGTACAAGCAAGAGCTTCTTTGTTGTCCCACTGTAACTTAAAACATCAAACCAAAGCAGATTTTGTTTTCTATGTTCAGTTCTCCTGAACAGGCAGTGCTGCTCTCCAGGAGCAATGAGTTAGAAGCAAAGTCAGCAGCTGACAGGTACCATCTATTATCTTCACAGGAGAGTAACTCTGGAAAGCCTGCAAGATTAGTGCTGGGGAACCTCTGGTTTGAGTGACACGAGCCCCAGGTGGGTAATAGTCAAATATAAACACTCCTGCCGTTCAGAATTCTCTGTAAAACAGAATGATGGTTGTAACTTTTTGCTATGAGCTATACCCATTCTGTAACTGGTAATCGTAGCCCTTCATCCCAAACTTAAAGGGGCACATGTTGATACAGAATTTGTATTCTTGGCCCTGGTTCTCTGGTCAAACTGAGCATTTCAACCTCCAGGAATGTAGTTTTGTCATTTTCTAAACTGGCAAATAGTGAATGTGACAAAGCAAAAATACATACTAGCTGAGGAAGCTTTATATGCCAGAGAAAGGACTTGGGTGTTGATAAATGATACAGAATTAGAGGACACTGATACTGTGGTAAAGATGCAGGATCATGCAGGTGCTGACTTACTCAGCAGGTTTTCTGCATCTTCTTGAAAATTGCTATCTTATGCAAAGGATCGGGGCTCTGAGACCTACCAGTATCCTGGGTATTATGGAGCTGCCACAGGCAACCACTGAAATGTGTCTGTAGGTTGTCTAATGATCAGATCATTTGCACTCATACATATTAAACGACTAAAAATCAGCAACAGCTCCCATTTTAGGCTTTGGGGAAAGCCAATGAGAACTTCTCATGAGTGCTTATGACCCTTCCACGCTTCCTCAGTGAAGGTTAATCTAAATGCTTTTCAACTTTTGAAAGAAATCTGAATTTTAATTTCAGTCTTTCAATGTATATATCCCTTTTTGGACTCTGGGTCCCCTGTGATTCTTGGACAAGACATTTAACAGTTCCAAGACTTGCCCTTCCCGTAGTTTAAAGACAGGCACTACCCACTCTGTGGGAATGTTGTGTGAAGTGCTAACTTCAGTTCAGTCAGAGCTAAGGAGAAGACGTCTCCAAAACTTTTGGAGATGGCTCATATAAAATATCACCAAACCCTGCCATCTGCCCAGAGATTGTTCAGGCATCTGTCATGCACAGAAATATCTGACAGAATAAAACAGTCCATAAACCTGATGCCAATAGTAACTGATGCAACCAGCATCAGACTTCTTTGCTGAAGAATCTGCCACCACATCACGTGAAAGATGAGGGAGAGCCTGGTCATACCTTTCCCCTCCAACCTCACATGGCCAGATGCTGAACCCCACCTTCCAAAAGGGCTTCCCATGCTGCAGCATGGCTCCTGCCATGAAAGAGATGGCTGCCCTTGCCTGCCACTGGAAAGATGGGATGATCAGGCATAAATTAATCCCATGTTTTCAACAAGCATAGAAGAAGTCCCTGATCATGTTACCTGTGTTAGTTAGTTAGTTCAGGTACAGGCACACATGTATAAGGCAATGACGCCCTCTGCTCTGTCTTCAGGCACTCACTCCCCATGGCTGTGTACCATAGCCAGCTACTCCCATTGCAGCTCAAGACTCTGAATCAAACAGATTCAGAGCTCAGGACTCTGAATCAAACCTCAGTCAAACAACACAGAGCACAAAAAGCAAATCTGGCTCCTGCAGGAAGCTGAGCAAACTGTATAAGATACCTGTTTTGAATTGAAAATGTATTCACAGTGTATTATCTACACATGCCCATTTTTAAAAGGAAATTACAGAATTAACAGGAAATAAAGATTATTCATATTAGGCCTGACCCCAACACTACTAATCGGATTGACTGCTAAATAGCTCCACAAATACTTTTCTTGTACTCAGTGGAAATACATTGGTAGGCAAATACTGCAGGGCCCTGGCAAAAGTGGGAGAATTTGGACTTCTCTGATTCAAAGGTTTATTATTAACAAAACTCTTGGTTGCTCAAACCCCACAAAATAGTTTCAAGTGAACAGTCACACCACTAGTCGGACAAAGGCACACATGTGATAAAGGAGAATGAAACAGCTCACTGACGTGTTGATACACAACTGATAAGGAAAACAAAAAACCCAACTTCAAAAAATAAAACAGTTGAGTTTCAGTCAAAGCCAGAAGCAGCATCTGGTCTCTTTCCCAGCATCAAGAAGGTGTGTGCAACAATGTTGAAGATATTTCCAATTCTGGCCATCCTTGCAGGTAAGAATAACAAACTGATTGAAATAGTGATGGAACCTGTTGAGGTAAAAAAGCAGGTGAACCTGACTAGAAAACTAGGAGAACATTCTAGATGAATTATTTCAGGATGGAATAAAAATCATGGCTATACTGCCAGACCATTCTATGGAAATCCACAAACTTACCCCTACCTGGTAAGAGCTTTTTGCTCAAGAACAGAATTTTGGCTTTGACAGATTAATGCTTTGCTCTGATGTCAGTTAGAGGCAAAGAGGTCTTGTAGGGAGTGTTAAGGTCTTTCAAATGTTTCAAGGTCAGGTTTTACCATATTTGGGTTTTGTCTCCCCCTGATAATAGTACTGGAAAATGATGCCTCAGTCCCTCAACCACCAAAAACCTGGGGGGGGGTGCTTAAAGCATGCAAATAATCTTTGGATTTCCCTGAAATTAAATTAGGACATAATACTTTGTGGAATCCAGGAATTTTATGGTATAGTGAAAACTATATATTATTATTTCAAGGGCATTTCATTGTGCTAAGCTTTACTTTTAATATATACAGAAGCAGTCATTTTAATGCTCTATGGACATGAACAGCCCTTGTATCCACTACAGAAAATGAAAATTAGTTTCCACATCTTCTTTTCCAGATTATCTGGAATAGGAATTATCTGGTTTGGGTGCCATAGGTATATTTTAAGTAGCTGGAGTTTCAGTGTTCTAACTCTCACATACATATAAACCCAACAGATTTTTACCTTAGATATGAAAAGTAATTCAGAATTGGTACCATATATACTTTTCAAAGCAATGTCCTCTAATTTGAAAAGATTTGAGACTAGCAATGTGCCCATATTGGTGGGCACTTCTGACAGGGGATTTCTGTTGTGGCTCAGTGTTGATGGGAGGAAGCCTGTTGGAGGACTGGGCTTCCTCCACAGCTCAGAAAAGATCAGCAAACCTGGATTTATTTCATGAGTGTTGAAAACTGCAAAAGACTTCAGTGAAAGTGGGAGATTCCTAATTAACTGCAATGACTTTCTCTGCGGGAAGGAAATAGTCACACTATAATGTTGATGAGTCAAGACATGGATCAGACATTTTTAACAAGTAATAGTCCTGTTCACACTAGCTGTTTTCATTCAGTTATTTCTTATCTGTGTACTTTTTAAAATTTAAACCGAAAGACCTGTATGTATGAAATGGGATTAGGGGTTAGAAGACATAAGTGCAAAGTGAAGCTGCCATTAACATTTGTGGTGAGGGAACAGGCTCTGTGGGGCCAGTTCACCCTGCTGTCAGTCAAAAGATCCATGTTGCAATTAGTACTGGCTTTAAACAGCCTTATTACTTGAGTGAAGATTATTTCAATTAAATGTATTTCTTCAAAATAAAGTTTTATGGAAACTAGAAGGCTTTGTGGAGTAATTTCTGCTAAAATTAATTTATTTAAGAAAAGTTTATAAACAGTCAGGCTCTGTGGCACCCCTGACTCTAAAACCGGAGAATGATAAAGTAAATGGATGTTTTCAGTGTAATAATATTGTGTTGAAAGACAGTGCCTTTAATCCTGCAAAGAGCAGAAGATAAATACATGTAAACTGTGGCAAGAAACAATCATCCTCTGGCCAACACTAATTCTTAAAGCTGAGAACAGTGATCTGAGATACCTAAAATAATATGGCACAGCTTTTATATTTGATTTCAGTAAGGATTAAACTGCTGTGAACCCACAAGACAAGTAAGACTGGCAGCCAGTCCTGGGATCCCCTCTTTCCCCAAGGCAGGTTTGACACATTTAGGTCAGTCTTCAGCCATTCCCATGACACTATATTATATGTCTTCACATATAATATAAATCTTGTTGTACTTTAAACCCAGTAATTTTCATCCTGGCCACCATCAACACAGAAAGATTTTATTCCTTTCTTCCTTGCAGTAAGCTTTTACTGTTGAAGCCATGAAACAAGGAAAACAGTTCAGATAGGTTTGCGTACTGTACGAAGTCATGAATTTGCAATATTTACATAGCTAAAACTTATAATATAGATAATTTCTTTTTATAAACAATGTTTTCTCACACAGGGCTGTTAATTTCAGCAAAACACTCTTTAGTTTTACTGCAGATTCTGCTTAAATTCTCAAAAGCAGCACCCCAACATAAGGCACACAGATCCTGCATTGAGAAAAAAAAATTAAGTCTTTGTTTCAATCATTATTATATACAATAAACCCACATGAAAATTATTATAACATGAAATTATCACCTTGCCTGTTTTGCATAGAAAGCTCAAAAATGTTTTATGTTTTCCATCCCATTCAAAAGAAATACATTCTCAGTCTCAATCTTTAGCTTTCAGACTGGACTCGGTGACCTACCAAAACCCTGAAATTCAGACTTATTTTTCTGACAGCACTTTCTTTACTGTCATGTGTCATCATGGCTAGTAATTCACAGAGGAAAGAAACAGATAAATATTGTAAGGTGGTGCTTGATTCCTTTCATTACTCTGATTGTCTAGTCAAGACTGATCAGAACACTATGGGGAAGGGCTCACAAGTTGAGTTTGCTCCCTTTCTGCTTTAGCACAGCAACTCAAAGCAGTACAACCCACACAGTAAAAGCCCTTCCAAAAAGTTTAGTTTGATTTTTCCAATGTAATAGCATTGGGGGAAAAAAAACATCTTCTGGAAGTAAACTCCTAGAAACCTAAACAAAAGAAAAGTAATTAGCAAAAGAAGAGCAGAGAAAAGCTTCTGGGCTCCAGCCTGAGGGATCCAACAGTTTCACCAAGTCCCAGTCAGAATACAAGGGTGTATGAAGTGAGAATACTGCTCTGCAGTGAAGGAGATAGATATCTAAAGGAATAACTGCAACAAAAACAAAAAAAGGCAAGAAAGGTGTAAGAGAGGGGTAGACACAGCTGTCAATGAGAGTGCAAGCACAGGAGAGCATTGAGTGCAGAAGAAAGGTTCAGTTTAACCACAGACTCTTAGTGAGAAGATGAGTATTGGCCAATGAGAACAAGTATGGGTTTAGGAACTCTGCTTTTTAAGAATATTATTTGTTGTAAGGGCATGAGTATTCTGGGTGATTTGTTTGCTTGCTAGCTTTTACCCAGTCCCTGCTTGTTATCTCTGAAATTTCCACACAAAGCCAAGGGAAACTGTACTGAAAAGGAGAACAGCCAGATACATCCCACAAATTTCTTCAGTAACACAGCAAGTAAGGCATTCCTGCGTGGTTCCCAGGGCCAGCCCCAGCTGATCTCTCCTCACCACACTTACTGCCCACAGGCCACACCAGCGGGGTCGTGGTGAACGTCCCCGAGAAGACAGTGAACATCATGACAGGTGGAAATGCAACCCTCCTCTGCACATACACCAGTTCTGGACCGATGGGAAATTTCTTTATTCAGTGGAGTTTTTACAGTGCCAAAGAGAGCCAGCTGCATACCGTAAGACTACTTATTATTACTATGAAATTATATTTGAGATATCCTTAAGTCATCAAAGAGTCTTGTTATGTATGATAGGGTTATCCTTACTGCAGACCAGGTAATGTTGGGCTTCCTACCCTAGAGGTTAAGGACTGGGGTGCAGTGAAATTTAGGAGCAGATAAACAAACTAGGTTCCTAGTTCCCATGGACATGCCTGAATTCCTTCACAAACTGATGAGAAAGTACAAAAGTGATTCAGATGCTCAAACAACTTGATCCAAGTCACACAGGAAGTGTGAAGCAAAGACCAGGTGTCCAAAAATCACACAAGTGCTGAAGCTCCTGGACCAGCTTCCTTTTCTCTTTTCTGGTCAATATTTCCTGCCATTGTGAAAGCTGCTTTCCTGGTGAGACGCCCTTGCCTATGACAATGTGTTGTTCCCCATTTAAGGGTCAAATGAGAGCTCCTTGACTCAGGCACTGCAATTGCTTTTTGGCAGCTCAGTGAGAGGTGCTGTACATGACAGTGGTCTGTGAGCACAAAGTGAGCAGCAAGAGTGTTGGCAGCACTCTGCAGAAAGTTGTCACAGCAGGAAATTTGCCACAGAAAACTTGCATTGATATTTCCCAGCATCCCATGATCGTCACTGTGGAAACAGAACAATTACAGGTCAAGGGCAAATGGTCCCTGCCCTTTCTGAGACCCCAAGAGGCTGCAAAGCCAAATAATATCTTACTCTGGGTGTATAATGAGACTGTGTTGTAGGCTGGAGTGTCAGCATGGATGGGACTGGGAAGGACACCAATACCAGGCAAAGACTTGGTCCAACCACAGCCTGAGCCTCTCATGTGGCTGCAAAGACCTTGCAGAGCAGCCTGGTCTGCTTGGAAGGAGTCAGGGATGGGGTGTATCTATATGTACTCACACTACTGCCCAAACTTCAAGAACTATGTGCTGATCTTATGTTTTGGTAGGGAAATGAACCCATGAATTTCATTCCCAGCATAACACACAAGGTATGAGCTCCCATCATCTCAGTCCTACAGGTGGTGAGCAGTCAGCAACACATTCCTTTGTAAGAAGTAATCCAGATTAGAAGTGTTGCTGAATCCTTGAAGATGACTGGGATTCCTTTTCCATGGTCTGGTATCAGGCCAGTGCTTGTGGAACAATAATTTCCCATTGTTTTTATCCTGTTGCCAGCATTTATTTTTTTTCTGAAAGTTCAATCCTCCTGCCTGGTGTTACAGCTGAGAGTTGAAGTAAAAAGATTTTACTTAGAGGGGTGTCACAGTCCCCACTCAGGATATTTTTGTCCCATTCACAAGTTTCCTAATAATATTGCTGATACAGTTGTACCTTCCATCTGGTTTATCAATTTCAGCACAATTAGCCTGTAATTTGCAGAATATGCAGGTTCTAACGTATTTGGCATTGAACAGCAATAGTCAATATATAAGAAATGGCAATTTAACCTAAAACAGGATTTAATTTAACCTCAAGACAGGACTGCTCACTCACAGGCAGCCACAGATAAAGCCTGCATCAGTGCTAAGTACAAATTCTGGGCCCATCCCAAGTTCTGACTAGCTGAATACCAGACTGATGTAGGCACACCGTGCCTGATTGTAGTTGAATAGTAGTTACTCATTGTTTGCTTTCCTCAAGTTAAAATTATTTTATTAAATGAAGAATTATTCCTGAAAGGGTGGTAGCTACAGGTTTCCTAAGTTGTATATTGTACAATATATTATAATTTTGATCCAGTAGGTTACATTTTAAATTTTAATCACTTGTTCAATTGGGAAGTATAGCACTGACATAGGATCAAGCTCACATTCTCCAGGTTTGGTTAGAGTCTTTCTGTTCTACTTGCATCAAATTTTCCATATTGCAACACACTAAATGCCATACATTTTTCTGGTCACAATCAAAAGAAATAAGCAGATTGTAGTCTATAGAGATAAGTATTTTAGAGGGAGAATCACAGAGTTTCAAGAGATCCAGGAGGGGAAAACCATTTGTAAACTGTGGCAAATGATGAGAAAAATACCCCCTGAAAATTACAATCATAAAATACTGTGGGTGGTTCAGAATAAGCTCAACAAGAACTAACTGATGTGAGGGAAACCTTACAGATCAATCCCTCCAGTGCTCCCTCCCAGCTTCTGCAGCTCTCACTGCAAGCAGTGGGAAAGTTGTGCCCATAAGGTCCATGAGAAACATTACTGGGAAAAATTGCAGCTGGATTCGCACATCTGAAACTAATTTCACAGCAAATTCAAATTCACTTTCACACATTTGTAATGGCTGCATTTGTGATGAATGATTTTCATTACATAAAGTCAGTTCAATCTGGAAAGGGCATGGGTTGGTGCAAATCCCATCCTCCTTGAACACCAAGGCACAATCTCTTCTCACTGCAGCTCCAGTTCTCCTGGGCTGCCCTGCTCAGTGAGGCTCAGTGATCCCTTTGCTCCCTGGAACCTGCTGGTGTCCCTGGAGGATGCAGGACTGGGGCACTGCTTTTTTTAAGATGCTCCCAGCAACCCATTCAGTCCTGTATTACTTGACCCTGTATCCTTTTACCACCACCTGGCAATTTCTTACCATTTTGAACCTATTCACAATAAAATTAATGGTGTTAATGCAAACACTGGGAAGAAAGTGATTGCTTGCAGAAAATATGGTTTAAGAAATCACACAACACAGCTGAACATAAAGTTGGATTTTCACCCTCCATCTGAATGAGGCTGGTATTTCCATTTCAGGCTGACAACTCTTCTGAGTTTCAGAAAGGACTGGGAACCTGAAAGCCCACATGTCTTTCTCCCACAAATTTAAACAAAAAGATAATCTCTCTACAAACCTGGCTTTGCCCTGGTGGCTTGGCACATAGCTGAATTAAGTTTCATATGTTGCTCCAAGTAGGAGACAAATGCATGAAAATGGAGGAGGCTGCCAGCTTTGGCTTTCTTTGTTTAGATAAAACAACACTAATATATTCACAATTCAAAAATATATTTATTGTGCTGGTAAGAGGACAAACTCAACTATATTGGAAAGATTGGCACCATATCTTACCGAATACCAGAACAATAGTTTGAATTTTAACTGGAATAAAATTATTTAATTTTATGAGATATTTAGATTCTTCTAACAGATCCATAATAAAATACCAAACACTTCCTTATAAATAGCATATATTTGCCCTGAAAAATGTGTTGAAAATTCTGGCTCTAGTCAAAATTTGTCATTTTTTTTCAGCAACTAATTGGATAACATTTTCAAATTCCATTTTTGAATAGTGAAAAATTCTGACAAATATTTTGAAGACAGGAGACTTACAATTTTTGTAAAAAAGTTACAGAAAATACATCTCCTACCTTCTAAATTTTAAAATATTTCTGACATCTTAATATGATGATCATGTTATTCACATGGGCACTATCCTCAAAGTAATAAGATTAAGCAGAGGAGATATTCTCTGTGACAAATATGTGTGGAAAAAAAATTGATTTTAATAAATACTGTTTATTTAAACAACTGAGAACATGGCCCTTTCTCTCTAGTAGCAACAAATAACAGAGCAAGCTGTAAACATCATATACATTTATAAATACTATATATAATTAAGGCAAAGTTATACTATTAAGAAGCTTTTGGCTTTAAGCATTAATGAATAGGAGGGTTAAATTACTAGATTTTAATACATAACATATAAAAAGCAGAGGCCATAGGTACCTCTTTATTTTACACTGCCACTTACAGTACAGATTTTTCAGTGTTTTGAGATCCGTAAGTTCAGGTACATATCTGGCTGGAGTGTAATCAGTAAGGCCAGGAACCTTACTAGTGCCAGTGTTAATTTAATGTCTGTAAGTAACCAGCACCAGATTTTACCTTGCATCAAGGGGAGGCTGTGCTTTTCATTACTTTGCAGCCCTGCTACTGATGCAGATCTGCCTCCCAGCACAGCCTTTGTGAGGTTGGTTTTTTCTTTTGCTGCTTGTTCTGGTGTTTTCATGCCCTGTTCTGCTTTGCCCACCCTCTCTAGGGCTGCCACAGGTGCTCAACAGCTCTGACTTTGGCAGTTACACCATGGGCAAGGAGGAGATACCACAGCCAGGCTGCTCACAGGCAGCACAATAAAAAGGGAGGAAGCAAACAGAGCCAGCTCTGTTCACAGCACTGTTTCGAAGATCCCACAGCTTTACATAGTAGGTGAATATAAACTTTGTATAAAATCATGGAAAATTGGATGCCATACATATTTTCAACTTTTTATTTTTGCCATTTAGCCCTTAGCAACATGTCCTTTAATGCTGAATTTAAGTTTTAAATAATAACTCCCAGCCAAGAATCTTGAGAACTTTCCATCACTGAGTGATGTCTATTTTACATCTAGACAAACTGAGGCTAACACTCTCAACTCTGCTCAGCCAGGGTACATCACAGCCTGGCCTGGTTCAAAAGATTAAGTCTCAGTTCCTGCTAATACCTACATCTGTGCTTCATTTTATGCTCTGAGTCACTCAGGTGGCCCCAGTGTAAAGCACCTAAGTAAATGTTTGAAAGCTGAAGCCTCTGTTGACTCTTCATGGGTGAGGCTGCAGCCTTGCAAAGATAAATGCAACTCCCAACTACTAAATACAACTAACCTAACCTGGGCCACACCTTGAGCCTCCAGCCCAGGCCACCCACAGCTAAAGTCAGTGAAATGATCAGGGACACTACCTGGCTAAGCAAGATGTGCCCAGGGCAGGATTCTTGATTGAAATTTTAAATTCACCATATGAGTAAAGGTCATGGATACCTGTTACTTTTAGGCAAAACAGTATTATTGATAGACTTCTTATGAAAACCTTCTAAAAAAACCCCAAACTTGTGGAACATTGGTCAGCAATAAGGGACAAGGAGGGAAAGGCCAAAGTAGGAAAGAATCAAGAAGAGTGACCTGAGCACAGATGCGTCAGCTCCTTCCACCCTGACACCCCAAATTCAGATTATCTGTAGTCCTAATACCAGCACAACTCTGCTGCCCAGCACAAAGCAAGACACAGCCATGGGCACTGGGCTACCCCAGGTGAGAGCCAGAGGCCAGCCAGCCCTGTAATTTTCAGTAAAGCTTCTGAAAGAACAATTTCCCCTCCATGTACCCTGAGCAGTTCAGGGGACAACTTCACACACTTTCAGCCTCAAGACACCTGAGATCCTGTGTTGCAGAGGCTGTAAGTGCTGCAGTAGACACCAGCTTGGGAGCAGAGCAGTCCATTCCAGCCCATGAGAAAGATGAGCCTGTGTGAAGTACCTCCTGAGGCAGTACAGGAAAACTTCCTGGAAAGGGCCTCTCTCATCTGTAAGCATTTTTTTTTTTTTTTGCCTAGGGGTGATTTTTTACAACCAAATTTTATCTAGCACTTAGATGACTGAGCAGGAACTGTAAGTTACAGCTTCATGGAAAGCAGAGGCAACACCTCCAATGAGAGGAATGGAGATAACTGTTGCCATGTGACTCTGGATGTCAGCGGGTCTGTGGTGGACTGGCTGTGGTTATGACAAAGGGAACTGCAGACAAGTAGAAAATAATCAGGTTGTAACTGGGATGTTTGGAGCAAACACTAGATTTCAATCTTAGTTTGACTAATTTTAGGTTGAATTAAGGAATAAGTTTCAGTTACATCTTGTGGTTGACAAGGCCTGAGATACTTTCTGCATAAAAATAGAACATGAGGAACCCCACCCTTGTGATCAGCGTGGATGGTAGGTGGGGAACTGTGTGGAGAAGTGGCTCTTTGATGTTGGGGGAACATTTAAAGTCTCATTTAACTCTCAGATCAGCACATTTTTACTCAAATACAGCGTTCCCCATGTCACGGTATTCTGAGTATGGATGAAAAGTCAGTCAGTCTTTGTCAAAAGATGGTGTATGTGACAGATGCACGGGGAAGATGTAGCTGGAGATACAAGGTAAGAAAACAATCCCCATAATCTTAAGGGGGGAAACAGAGCTAAATAGCTTCTACTAGATTTGTGCTACTGTGAAACCTGTATTCATATTCTGTATTGAAATCTCAAAACTGGCACATGACTGAAATAAGTTTAATTGGATGCATCATTCAGAACTTTTAACTCACCCTATTTTTTACTGCTTTTTTCTCTGTCAAAATTATTTTAGATGTAACTGTTGTGTTGGGGTTTTTTTCCCCCACCTATTCTAGGTGGCTGAACTGGCACCTTCAGGAATATTCTACCTAAAGGTTATTTGAAGGGCGTGTGTACCCACAAGGAACCTCTGGGCTGAATGTGAGGAAGACTGGATAGCCCAAACTTGGGGCTACATATTTACATAGGGAAAAAAACAAACATCCTGGGTCTCCTTTCTAGAATATAAAAACATTTTGAGATGTGATGAATATCGAGGACACTGAGATGAACCAGCTTCCTCACAGCTGTCAGCTCAGTGTTCCAGCCATAATCCATTCCAAACTCTGACTGCTGCAGGATTCCTATCTCACCATGAAGTACAGGGTACAGCCCAATGTAAACTGAGGTCTAATAATAACTGCTGAAGAGCAATTACACCAAATGGACTAAGAAAACACATTTTTTCTTGATGCACTGTAGGAATTATTCACTAATAGTTCAGCCACAGGAATGATACTGTAAGAACATGAAAGAGCTGCTCCTTCAGTATATTTGCATCAGTTAAAGCTGCTGAATGAGTAATCCTCTAAAGGCTTCTGACTCCCTCCCTTTCTTCTACCAATGCACTATTGTGACAAGACACTTCTTGTCATTATTAATATCCTCCATTCCCAGCAAGGGAAAAAGCCCAAGTAAGGGATATCCCTATAATATCCCTACTACCTTCTGCCAGATCAGAGTTTTGACAAAAATATGTGAAAAGAAGCTGTGGATGAAATATGGGATTTGGGCCCAGACTCAGTCATGTGACACACATCAAAGAAACCAATACGTGTGAACATTTGCTTTCTTAGCTAGCTGAGTTCTTAACCTGAGCTTTGGGCCTTCATTGACACTGAGTGTGCAGCATTTGTTCTATAATTACATGGTAAGATGCTTAAGGAAGCAATGAACATTTTTTCCCCTGGTTGTTATTTTATAAATTTTGTCTGTCCTCAGAATTCAAAAAGAGATCATGATCTGAAACCAGTAAGGTTGTTAATATCCTCAATTTTCTAGTAGCTTGAAAAAATGTCAAACAGAAAATGTCAAACCAACCCAATGACAAGGCCCTCTGGATGCTGGAGCTTTCCAGCTCTCCAGGCAAAGACTGTGAGTCACATGCTGACTCTATCAGAAAAACATCATCCAGCAGGATGCTAGAGCTTTACATGTGCTGGTGGGGGAAACTGAAACTGCCCCCAAGTGAGGAAGTCAGGATTCTGTGGAGATTAAGCAGGACACTTTGTAATGCACTTCAAGTACATCTCGTCTTATAACTTTGATTATGCCTAAGTACTAGGCATGTACAGTATTGTGGTGCAGTGACTCCAGAAGATGGGGGTGAAGGGGTATTGACCTGAATGGCAGACATTTTCTGGAAACCTTTTTAATCTATGTGTGGCAAATATATTTTAAGTGCACCATCCTGAATGCAAAAAAAAACAACCCAAAACTAACCAACCAACCAACCAAAAATCAAAAAGAAATCTGCCGTACTTTCCTTCAAACAATAAGATTTTCATGTCGTCAAGCAAATCATGAGCAGCTCTAGTGAAGTTGATGATTTACGAGAGCAGAAACAATATTGAGGGTGCATTAATGGTTGTACCTCTTTACCAGCTATCTTGTTCAGGCAAGTCCATCCAAAGCCATCTGAAGGACATATATTTACACAAATTCTAGTATATATTTGTCCTGTCAAAAGACGAGGAGAAGCAGAGGGAGGCATGTTTCTTCTAATTTCCTGCCTCTTCACACACCCCCTTCACACCCTAAGGAAGATCTTTCTACAGAAGTTGTGTAACAAAAACCTGTAGGTGGATTCCTCACACTCTGCCAAACATCTGGCAGCCTTTGGAAGTCCTCAACTCAGCATCAGCTCTGCTGACTGCTTTCTCTGCAAGCAAATATTTTCCACACCATCACTCTAGAAGAAACTACCTGTGGACATGAAGGGTAACCGCAGCACTGCCTCAGCAGGCCTGGAAGGATGGCTGGCTGGAGACAGCAGCTCTAGGCACTGCCTGGCTCACAGGTTGAAAAACCAATTAAACTGCAACCCTTTCTAAGATCAGGGAGATGTCTTCTAGGCAACTTTTCTGTTTAGTAGAAACTAGTGTCTCAGATTATTAAGTTATTAGAGACAACAGTTTTAGGAGTGATAATCCCTTCCCTTCCCTTCCCTTCCCTTCCCTTCCCTTCCCTTCCCTTCCCTTCCCTTCCCTTCCCTTCCCTTCCCTTCCCTTCCCTTCCCTTCCCTTCCCTTCCCTTCCCTTCCCTTCCCTTCCCTTCCCTTCCCTTCCCTTCCCTTCCCTTCCCTTCCCTTCCCTTCCCTTCCCTTCCCTTCCCTTCCCTTCCCTTCCCTTCCCTTCCCTTCCCTTCCCTTCCCTTCCCTTCCCTTCCCTCCCCTCCCCTCCCCTCCCCTCCCCTCCCCTCCCCTCCCCTCCCCTCCCCTCCCCTCCTCTCCTCTCCGACAGTTGTTTGATTAGTCACTCAGGCAGTTGCTTCCATGAATTGTGAAAAGGCACCATTATATAACTTGCTGAACAAACTAGCTGATAAGGAGGAGCAACAACCATTAATGCACCCTCAATATTGTTTCTGCTCTGGTAAATCATCAACTTTACTAGAACTGCTCATGATTTGCTTGAGGACATGAAAAACTTAGTGTTTGAAGGAAAGTACAGCAGATTTCTTTTGTATTTTTTTGCATTTAGGATGGTGCACTTAAAATATATTGGTCATATATTGGCTAGTATGTTTTTCTAATTCCAGGTAGACATCTTTTTTGATGAGTGATTTGCTTAAACCAAGCATTAAACTAAGATTAAAAAGGTTTCCAGGAAAAGTCTACCATTGACTAAATATGCAGTTTTCCCATACACACATTTTAGGTAATTTGTGTCTGTAGGAGGAAACATTAGCTGGCAGTTGCCCAAAACCAAGGAGTGTTCCATATCTTCAACAGAAAACAAGTTTTTTTAACTTTTGAATTGAAACAGAAACACTTTTGCAAAGATTTTCATTTCAGTTTTCTGAAAGCCACAAACTAGCTTCTCAAGGACAGCATAAAACCACTTTGAACTAGGGTTTAAAATACCCATTTTGAGTATATTTTTAAAAATTGACTATGAATTCACAGCCAATTAACTGAAACATATTCCTCTTAAATGAAATTCCTGTGTACACAATCCAATCATACCTCGGGGACAAGATATACACTCAGCAATTAATCAGAACATTATTCAGCCTTTTTGGTGTTTACCACCTTCTTTCAGGCAATGAACTCCAGCGCCAGGGAGCTAAGCATCCAACAGGAGAGAACAGGGAACAGGCAGGAGCCTGCAGAGGAACTGAATATATTGCCTGAGAATGTTTCACTGCCTTTTTGTTCACAGCTGACAAAAACTGACCCAGTAAGACTCCATTTGAATCTATGAAGAGAAGAAATAGTCTCTGCTGTGTTGACACCTGCCTCAGATTTAACAGGCTATACAAAATATTTTCTCTGCATTCATTGACTCAGAAAGAGAGAACACAAAGGATTAATTTTTCAGTGCACTGTGTGAGGATTTAAGCATGTAATTCACCCTGACTCCAGGTCCAATATACCAAGGAGCACTTACTCCTCTACAGTTTTACTGGCATGCCCTGACTGCATTTATGACTTGCAGTGCCAGTCTCATTCCCAGGAAGATGTGCTGTATCTTAATGAGCATTCAGTGGACCCCTTCTACTACTCTTTACTCTCACATAATCCCAGATCACTCTGAGGTAGATTGAGTAGAATTTAGTCCATTTTTCCAACAATCAAGCCTTTAATAGGGTATGATGGGCCTGCCACTCCTCTCATGCTGCAGCAAGACTCACATTACTTAATTTAAATAATTGTAGAGCTTAATTTCACATTAGTGTAAAGAGCTGATGGAACCCCTTTCACTGCCCTACTCCAACAGTGCAGTTGATGGAGAGGAGATGAAAATCCAGCCCATCACTGTTGAGAGCTATTCAGGGACATCAGCCTCAGAAGAGGCTGAAGTCACAAGTCACAGCTCTTGTAAGTTCAGACTCTTGCAAGAAACAGTGATAAATAGTACTCTGCTATTGCTCACACTCAGGTAAATGTAGAATGAGACTAATGTGGCTAGTGTGTTTTTGTAATTCCAGGTAGACAACTATTTTGATGAGTGATTTGCTTAAACCAAACACCCTATTTTGAACACTTTCCTTTCCCAGAGAGTACAGTGTGTCCATCCAGACTTTGGCTTGGCAATTGAGTTTCATCTCTAGACATTTTATGCAAAGCATAAAATCAGTTTTAAAACTGATGGTATTCCAGGCACTGGGATGGAAACATGGAAACTGGGAGGAGTATCCAGCTTCAGCAGACTTTCTAACTAGGTCTGTCATTGAGCTAACCCTGTAACTCTTACGCTTTCCCACTGTACCACCAGTGTTCTACACCTTGGGAATGCTTTGGTGTTCAGAGCTCTGCATCAATTGTACCTGGTGTTTGTAATGCTGGGGCAGGGAAAGATAAAGTCTGGCTGAGCAATATGCAAAATTGCTCTTGAGATGGGGACATGCTGCAGTCCTGGAGCTGCTGGTGCTGTGCAAGCTGGATTCTGACCTTCATTTCAAAGCCATATCTTTGCATAAACCAGCTGTGCTCTGACAGTTTTGGAGAGTACCTTGCCTTAAGCTAATAAAGGCTTTTAGATAACATTTCTTAAAGACTTCAGTCAACACCATATCAGGGAGGATAAACAGAATTAATATTCTAAAGTCAAAATGCAATCAGTTGATCTGCAAAGTAAAGCAAACTATACTTCTGCAGTATCCCTAAAAGGCAGGGAACTTTGAGCGAAAGGATATTTTTCTACTAGTCAAGTGAGAATGGCCTGTGAAGAGGAGTCTGTGAAACCTTTTCCTACAAGCATTTTCTCACTATTTCCATTAAAAAACATGCTGTTACTTCAACTTCAGAAAATACATTTACACTGATGATTCTGGAATATTACCAGTAGGAGCAATATCTATTGCCAGTAGGATTTATATCTATTTGGGTCACAACCTGTAATTCTATATGGACACCTCTCACCAGTTTAGAGAAATGACTGAGTGTTCTGAAACTGTTCACTTTGCCTAGTGTGTGCATGTAGACTCTGGGGGAACATACTGCCTATCCCAAATACTGTCACTTTCACACAACACTATCATTAACACCTCGGAAAAATGAATCGTAGTTTTTCACATCTTTGTTCTTTCAGATCTTGGTTTCAGAGCAGAGTTAGATTGGACAGAGGCAGGTACTCCTTGATATTATATTTCCCCAGAGTAGATGAGATACTGCAGTTCCTAAAAAGACACAGGGCCCAAGGCTCAGACTGCCATCCAAGGCTCCACAGTGAACAATTCTACCTTTCCTTTCCATCAGCAGACAGCAAATTTGGGCGTATGAGGCCATTTCTACTCCACAATGTTGCTAAGATCAATTGACACTACTGAAGTCAGTGAAATCGGTCAATGTTAAATCAGCAATTTTCATTTGTGAGGAAATGTTGCATTCCTTAGAAACATTTATCCTTACTATGTATATCATTTGGCAAAACATTTTTTACTATTTAGTAAAAGAGGAACTTCTTGATCCCAAATAGAAAACCCCCAAGCACTGAGGCCAGCTGGTATTCATTACTTTCTCCCTGGTATAAATTCAAAAAACCAAGATAGTCCATGACGATGTCTCCAGTGCTGATGACACAAACAAAAACAGCATTACTGCTCTAATTGCATATGCGATGATTCTGCTCTGTTCTTGTATTGCATCCTTATGGCTTTCAAATTTACTGCCAACAGATCAGATACCTTATTTGCTTAGACCTTTGTCTTGTGAATTCATTTCAGTCCTCTGTTTGCCAGATTCTGTATTTGGAAAGCTCTGCAGCTACTTACTTTTTCCAACGAAAGGTCCATCCTTGTCATAATTTTCTACTGAGCCACTTATTAATGCTATCACAAATTATCAGTGCTGCAATTAATATGATTATTCACTGTGCATGACTTAGCTTTTTTTCACAGAATTGTCATGTGATGGTCAATAGTCTCACCTCTGTTTTTGCAATTGCATCAGTCTGCTTGGAGTATCCAACGGAGATTTAACTACTGACAATTACACAATTAAAAATACCATTCTGAAAAGGTTGTCTTTTAAGAAACTTTAGAAGTATATATTCAAATGCACCACGCTTTCATTTCTGCATTCTTGAGGGAGGAGGCAAGAAAGGGGGTGACATTGCTTGGCTTTAATCAGAAATCAAATATATTCTGAGTACCAAACAAAGCAGAAGGATCTTTTGTTATTAAACTAACAATTGTTTCTTTGTCACAGATCTATTATTATTCAGGAGGCCAGTCTTACTCCTATGGAGCATTTAAGAACAGGATAACAGCTTCAACAAGTCCAGGGAATGCATCAATAACAATCTCCAACATGCAGCCCTCAGACACTGGCTCCTACACCTGTGAAGTTTTCAGCCCTCAGGGTGATGCTGGACAGAGTCAAAAATCAGTGATTGTCAGTGTGCTGGGTAAGCGCCTTGGGTCTCTATTGCTGTATTGTCTTTTTCTTTCTGTATTATGAAACACTGAATTCACAGCTCAAAATAAGTACAGCCAGAGGGAATAACAGGCTGTGGTAAACAAGGCCCATGATGCAGAGGGAAGCTCCCTCAGTCACCGCTGCAGAGTGCTTCCAAGGGCCCTGGAGGCAGGCAGAGCCTGGGTGCCCTCTAGCTTACAGCTGCAGCTGACCTGTTGCACTCCACAGCTGCCTTTGCCTGAACTGCAGTCAAATTTCAGTTTTCTCTACCCAGCTTCACTCCATCTTTCATACAGGAAAACAAAGTGATACTAGTTTTGGTTAAAATAAAACACCATTTTAGCTGGGAGTGACAACTTCTCACTGAAACCATTACATACAACCCGAGCACAGTCCAAAACTTTGCTAATTTTACCTAATGTTGATCATGATGACTTGCATAAATCTAGGGAGAGGCAGCACCACAGACTAAGAGTTCTGGCTCACATCAATTCTCAAAACTGCTAGAAACTTAGTATGTGTTAGATAAAAGTAGTACAAAGTTTGTTCTGCATGAAAGAAAGCAATAGTTCAACCATGAATAGGCAGAACAGAAAGGATGAAAAGCAGTGGAATTAAATATTTTATTTCCTAATAAGACAGAAGATTGTACTAACCCTGACTAATAACTCCTTTTATCTTGAGAATTCATAGCTGATCAGAGTGACAAATCACAGACATACGGAAATGTGATTCCAACATCACTTGCCTATCTTCCAGGGATAAGAAAAGGATATATGTAAACTCATTTCCTGAAAAAAACAAAGTACTATTGATAATTCTCATCTAAAATTCCCAAAATAATTAGTAAATCTTGGAGCAGTTGAGTAAAAGAATGCAAGAAAAAAGAAAAATTGCTGGTTTGAGCTGCATTCATTGCTGGTAGTTTCCCTTGACAGCACTCTAAAGAACCACAAAAGCATATCCAGAGGTAGGAAATGAAAAACAATGGATGAAAGTAAAGACAGAATTTCCCTTTTGTGTCAAGTGAGGACATTATGTAAAAACAGATACATTTTTCTAACAGAACTATAGCTGATTTATTTCCTTCACAACTGTTAATATACTGAAAGGATCGGGCCTTGATCCTCTCCCTCTCTGCAGAAGCAGAAATGCTCCCGTCATGTCTCTAAAGAGACTGATGTTGCTATGTGGCAGAATGGTGTATGCTGACTAGTGAGTGGCCCATTACAATGAAAACAATTGATAGTCATAGTCTCAACACCTCCTTAATAATTGTTAATATGCAAATGGAAGATAATAAAACTGTACCCTAGGCAATGTACCTAGGCCATAAATTTTTCAGTGGGAGAGGCTTTGGTCAGTTTGATAAATGAGACTGTTCTTGGAAGGAAACCTGTAGATGGGCTTCAGGTCTTTGATTAGAGCAGTATGGTACTAGAACTTGAGGTTAATGTTTGCAGCCCTGGGTATGCACTCCTGATTTGTCCTTTTTTATTTTACAGTAAAACCATCAAAACCTTTCTGCAAAGTAGAAGGAACACCTGAAAAAGGCCATCTAATCTACCTCCTATGCAACTGTGAAGAGGGATTGCCTCGCCCCAACTACCGCTGGTACAAAGTCAATGAGAACACCCTCAAGCCTGTGACAGAACAACTTAGTATGTAACTACAGGATTAACACACCGTGTTCAGGATCTGAAATTCCAGCATTTCAAATGGCTAATTAAAATTTATCCTCCTTTTCCAATAGTCAGTGTCACAGAATCATATTTTTACTTATTCAAATCAACTGACAGCTGTCAAAAACACAGGATGCTTTTTCTACTTAATAAAAAGAAATTGAAGTCCTGTCCACATTTTTAAATTGTTAAAATGAGAGAAATATTTATGCCTCTACATCTCTTCCCTTGAAATTTTGAGTGAATTTAAATTGAATCAATTTGTCATTCAAGTACTAGCACATCCTTCCCTCTCAAAAATCTTCTGGACCTGTTACACTTTCATTTGTGAAGTTACACAGACAACCACAGTATTAATGTGGGTAAAACATCAGCCAGACTGGTTGGCGGAGTAGGGGCTTCTAATACACCCCCACAGAATCCACTGAAGCAATTTTCAAGGAAGGAATATGTTTTATATTTAAAGAATATAAAAAACCCACACAAATCAGTAATCAGTGGACCCTTTTTCTAATATCTGAATAGCTCTGTTACCCACTACAGAGAAATGTTTTGCCTCTACAGAATACAAACAGTAACATGTACCTGCTCTCCACTTGTCGCAGATCCAAACTCTGGCATCCTGTACATCGGCAACCTCACCACTTTTGAAACTGGCTACTATCGGTGCATAGCAAGCAACCTCCTGGGGAACAGCACCTGTGAGCTTGACCTAACGGCAAAATGTAAGTGTAATGCATGAAAGTAATCACATCTTTGATGGTGGACGTACATAGCATGCAGGAAAATCCTTTAACAACTTTGAAGCTTAGATTTTTTTATTTTTATTTTTTAAATAAAACAGAACAGGATTTGGAGAGCTCTGGATTTTTCACCCAGGCCTGCCCAGACTTTACAATGACCTAGAAAATGGATTTAATATCCCCACTTAAATTTCCTGCAAGGAGCAGGAGCTGGACCTAGTTCTGACTGCAGAGTCTTTACTGAGAACAGACAAGGAGTTTGAGCTGTTTCTTCCAGACGATAGTCCCACGGAGGTCTCCACACCCCAGAAATTACAACCATCTGTAAAACGTGGTAGTACAAGGACTGGTGCACTGTAGGTGCGACTACTAGCTGAAAGACAGAAATAAAGGCAACCTGAATATCAGTATGTGTTTGCGATGATTGAAAAGCAAAGGCTTTTAGCTATTATTCGGTATCACAGCCCAATGATTCCTTTAGCCAGGCATAAACAGAGAGTTTGTTGGGATAGAGAGCTACCCAATGACAAAGGAGGCAGCAAAGACCACTCAAGCACAGAGCTCTCACTTTCCTGGAGCATCTCTTATCGCCCTCCTGGAAAGAATTCTTTTAATTTAATCCCCTCTTTCTGCTAAAGGTTCCTGCACTAAATTTCCATGGGATTTTGCTATACTACTGTGTTTTAAAAAAGTTAAGTAATATTTTTTTTCTTTTTCCTTGCAGATTCAGATGGTGGTGTTGTTGCTGGAGCACTGATTGGAGCAATTCTGGCAGCTGCTATAATTTGCATTATCGTCTGGGCCTTAACCAAGAAGGCAAAAAATAAGAAATCACTAAATAATGAGATGCAGTAAGAATTTCTGTTTGCTTCATTTTAAGACAATTATTTTGTAAAGCACTACTGACAATCCGGAACTAAAGGATATGCATAATGCAAGTTTTGAGAAAACTTCCAGAGTAAACATCTACTTTTAGGGGACTTTTTACCTGTTGGTCTTTTAACAGAAGGTGCCCTTGCTCTCTTCCCTATTTTAACAGGCAGCTACCACTTAGCAGTATCTAAAACAGTGAAGTAAGTATTTTTAAACAACACAAACTGAAGTGGCAAGTTATAAAAACAGCTCTTTAGATTTAAAGTTAATGGGATCTGTTAAAAGCAGTTGGAGGAAGTAAAAAAAGAAAATAAAGAGCAGCTAAGGGTTATCTCAGGAAATTTACTGGGATTTAAACAAGAGGATTAGTGCTATCTGAAATTACAGGACATACATTTGGGATACTTCCAGGCATCTCAGATTGCAGGAAACACAAGGTTTAGACAACAGAATGCAGCCCAGACTGTCCATTTTGATTCTTTCCTGGAGATGTTTTCTTCTCTGTGCTTTGGTTGCTCATTTTTCCCTTAAATTGCCAAATCTTCAGAATAGGGATAATCTCATGCACTATAAAGACTGTATTCAGCCCATTGATGTTAAATGCTAAATAGCTACATGCAGTTGAGGCCAGAAAAAACTGACTTCCCTGTAGCACAGGTTTAAGACTTCCTAATATGGAATTCTGTTAATCCAGAGCAGTGATCAGTCACTCATGCACCTGATTTCTGCTTTTAATTAATGTAGCATTAACAGCTAATTAGTAATTAAATAACTAATTAATAATTATTATAGTAATTATATTAATAAATATATTAATTATATTAATAATAACTAATACAGTACTATAAAAACTAATTAATATAGTAAGTAATTAAGTAATTAACTAAGTTTTGTACTTGGATCCTAATAAATCTTACAGCATTTAATTAATCCACTAGCATCTGATATTTTTTACTATGTGAAAGTGCTTCAGTTTTGGGAGTTGGTTTATTACCGTTTTGATAAGATAAATGGAATTAATACCTGTTACTAAAAATACTTTTCTAGATTTCCATATTTTCTAAAATACTAAATATATATTACTTTTCTGGATTTCGGTCTTTTCCTAATTCTTTTCTGACTGAATTCCATTTTTCATGCACTTCAGTGGGACACCAGATCTGCATGGAAGTTCCCAGAAAGCTCACGCCAGGCAGTGAGTTTTGTTATCACTCCACAGACACTGCCACTGCTCAGTTTTCTTTTCCACTTTCCTGGCATAACATTTAAACACACTAAAATCAATTCTATTCTAATGGGATCGCTTAAACCAGCAATGCAAATGTCTTTCTAGCTAACATGCAGTCACTCCTTCTGTCTCAGTATCAGTGGTGTTGTTTTCACACAATCTCGAAACAGTCGTAATAACATTGGGGTTACTGTTCAGATAGCAAATACAAAGATTCAGTATTTTGAAAGACTCTAGTGTACCTAGGATTTCAACATGTGAAATCACAATCCCAATCCTGTCTTTCTGCAGAGAAATGGTTCAGAAACAATCCAATGCAGATTATGTTCAGGTATCCAATGAAGAAAACATTCCTGCAACCACAGTTCCATCGAGCAATGCAACAAATGAATACCCAAGTGTTGATGAAACAGCAGCTCCTGCAACTCCTGAAAATTATGAAAAGCAAGAAGCAGGAAAAGAAGAAACAGACTAGAGTTTATAATAGAATTTTCTTTATCACCTTTGGATCACTTTATACAAAAATTTCTGTAATTGAATTAACATAGAAGCATGACTAAAACTTATATTCAAGGCATTTGTATTGTGAGCCACTAGGGTGGATCAAAGAGTCTGTTACACAGGCACTTTTTGAATAGCAGATTTGGCATTTAAAGCGAACCAAATTTATTTTATTATCTCATTATACTGTACAAAAATTTAAGTATAAAAAGAGTATCATCTACATTTATCCAACCTATTTTGCAAAAACAATTAGGAAATGGGCTGAAGCATTTGTAAAAGTGTGAGCTTTCCAGTCTACCTACTACCTACTTTCCAGTCTACATTACTATCAGTAACACTGTGTGTCCACATAGTTCAGAACCACAGCAGCCTTCTCCAGAAACAGTGTTAGCCAACCTGCTTCATGTGCACCAGAACAATAATCATGGCCAGTACATTGCAGTGTTTCAAGGAAGTAGTTTTGCACCTCAGAAGTAAAAAGAAGTTACATTAATGTCATCAGGAAACAGATGTTAAGACCTGCGTCAAGAAAATCTTGTGCATCTGAATTCCACTTAAGGTAAAAAAAAACCAAAAAAACCCCAAAAATCCTGGAAAATGTTATCCCTTTGCTGCCTGACATTGAAAACATTCTGTTAATAGTGACTTTCTTGGTCTAAAGTTCCCAAGAGCTCCAGCATTCCAGAGTTGTTTCAGCAATTCTGGTTTTCTGTTTAATTGAACTGGTATTTGGGAACCCAGTTCAGACACAAATGAATGTTCTACATAATAGAAGCTGGAGACCTAAATTCTTTGCGAGACTTGTTCCAATAAGCATGCAGAGCATCACATTCCTCATGACACACAGATATAGCTGCTTTCAAAACTTAGGAGTGATACTGCCTTCTATACAGCACATGAGTTTTGATCGCTGCCTGAGATAATTTAAATCTCTTTCCACGCTAGCCGACCCATTAAGTAACAAACTCATGCTACTTTTCTTCTAGTCTCTTATCCCAGTGTAACAATCTATCTTTTAGAGTAGAAAGCATCAAGAAAGAAGATAAGTGGTGCAAATATTACTCAATTGCTGGTGGACCAGCAGCCAGAAATTGAGTAATGAGCACCCTCTTACAAGGAAAGGAATTGAACCATACATACCTGGGTCACTAGACAACCCTTCTCCCTGGGCTTTATTTCTAAGGTTACACAAACTCAGTTTTTCAAAAAGGCAAAGATAGTACTTTCATAAAAGCTCAAGGACCATGGGGCTTAGGCAAATACAGACCCATAGCCCTGCTGACACCGGCAGACACTGGTTTCAGTCTCAGGCACTGCAGGAAAACATATCTTGCTCAGGGATCTGGAGGATTTGGTACTTAAGACTTTCGTAGGATCTAATATTCATAAATCCTTTGGTGACTGTTCCTGAAGTAAAACATTAGTTATATGCAACATTTATCTTTAAGATTTCTGGGCTAAAATTTTCAGGTTCAGTCCCTACAGGTCTCAGCATGTTTATCAAGATTGTGAATTTAAAAAAAGAAAGAAAGAAAAAAAAAAGATAAATTAGAGATTTATTTTGGATCTTCAAGCATAACTGTATTTATTGCTCTTTCCTCAGTTTTCTGACTTTCAAATATTTTTCTTTGATAGGTGTGTCCTATCAAAATATTTAGCTTCATTCCAGAGTAAAAGAACATTAATGGTGTTCTTCTAATACTATCTTAGCTGATAACTGTTTGTGCCAGACTGTGAGGGTCACACCCTTGCTAATACCAACACTGCCACGCTGTAGCAGTGAATCCTCTCTCCCCAAAATATCCAGAGTAAATCTCAAACTGGGATCTTTACAGAAGCATCCTTAATCAGGCAGGTCTTACTGACTTGTGACAACTGTGCCAGGCCAAATTCCTAACTCACATCCTGCCATCCAAGTTAAGCAGCTTACTGAGAAAACCTGATACTGACAGCCAATTTATGTAAACTTGCAGGATGATGACATTAAACACACTCAGAAGCAAGGGAACAGTAAGTACTACCTGATGTTCTTTGGGTCCTATTTCTTACTGAAAGTGTTTCCTGATGATGTAATTCAAATCAATTATTGGTCCAAAGGCTTGGCTGACAGCAGCAATAATTTAAAATAATTTCTGACATTCCTAAGCATTCTTTTACTCTCGACCTTCATAGGAAAACCTGAATGTCTTCATGTCACCATTACAGCTGTATTAGTTCTTCTGAAGACACTTCCTGCATGTACACATTGTCACACTGCTCTTACTGCTACACCTTTCCAACTTCCACATCTCTGCAACAGCACTGTTGTGATTGAAGAGTAGACTGTACTACGTGGTTATAGTTCTTCTAATCTTTCCTTCATCTCACACACATTTATCTGCTTGTTTTCCTTACAACTTGCTACAGTAAGATAGGAGCTTATGCTGGTGAAGTTGTCAGACACTTCTATAGATAGTAAAGTCTTCCTAGAACACCACAGGTTTTATATTTGTTCAAAAAGTAGAAATTGCTCAAGTTATGTTAAAGTTTTTATATAAAAGAAAGGAACTATTGACCATATTCTTGACTAATGGTTCCTCTCATACTTCTAACTGCCAGTGAGTAATGGTAGTAAAAATGCAAAATAAGAAGTAAAATAGGCTGCTGGGAGTAAGTAGGTAAGGAAAATAACATCTATTTGGAGTTTCTTACCATAGTGCAGTGTTTTCTGTAAACCTTCTGGCAGATGTTTTTTCTCATTATGGAGTCTATCTAAAGTTTATTAAAAAGGATTGGACACTGTTCCTAGTTTTTCACTGATACTCTTGGCAAAGCACAAGTCAAATTAGTTACTGATCCACAGTGTGTAGCTCTAAAACCCTGCAGAACTATGCAGGGATGCAGAAACATTTTTCAGAATTTGCTTTAGATGTTCCAACAGTCTTTGCTGCATGGCCCATTTATCTTCCCATAGGGAACAGGGATTATTAATATGGACACCCAATATTATGCCAACATTCAAGCTACCATCTCCTAAGGAAGTAGATTTACAAAGCTACAGAGCAGCAGTTTTTTGCTATACAGAGATGAAGAATGAGCACAGAACTCTTACCTTCAGCCGCTCTCCAATCAAATTTTCAGCAGTGCCTGTGCAATATATAAAAAACATTTACTCAGGTTCCTCCTTCAGTCAAGGTCTGCATGGCCCGAATATCTCTCCTGTCCCTAATGAGTCCCCTCAGTGGAATTTAACCTGCATTTTGTGAACTAAGATACATTTAAAGTCCTTGGTGAAGGTATTTGTTTGGTTGTAAGTTTCTGTCTTGCTTATTAAAATAAATTGCATTACCTTAATCCCTACAAGCCAAACTGTAGAAACTGTCAGCTTGCATTTCACCCTTTCTTTGAGGCTGAAGATCAAATATGTTGCATTTCCATACTGTGTAGCAGATGGCAGGGTTTCATCTCATTGTTCATGTCCCAGACATACAAGCTACTTAGAAAGTACTGGTTTTCTTACATTTAAGTTTAATAAAGTTTTATAATACCAAAGACTGTTGTTTAGGAAAGTTCTTTATTTCACAGAATTTCATCCTTTGTTCATGGGGAAATCTATCCACTGGTGTCAAAAATGATCTTATCAACATCAAGACAGGAGGTCACTTTTCAGACTCTGCCTTGTAATAACTTAATATCAGGATTTGCTATGAGCAAATAAAGATTAAACCAGACTTCTGTTATAAAATAAGATGGTAAACTGCAAGTGTCAGTGCTGCATATGAGAGTCAAAGAGAACAGAAAAAGGAACATTCAAAAGGAGCAAGAAGAAAAAATATTGGAGTACATCCCAGAGGAGTATCTAGAGCCATCCATTATAAAACAGTGTGTTTGCAGAGGTAACCCTGAAACTGTGCTTGCATTCTGCAAGTAGTCCCAGTACAACTTCATTAAATACATGTATTTAAAGAGTCAGAGATAACAACCAGTAACAACAGAAAAGCTTTAAACACACAGATCTCAATGTAGCAAGAGTAGTAAAAATGGATACAATTATCTAAGTAACTAAGCAAACTGCATTCTACAAATACAGAGAAATACAGTGTAGCTTAGAAACATCAATAAAACGACAATCAGTACCCACAAAACACAAAGGCTAAGAAGAAAAAAAAGACTCTAGAAGAAAATAAAAATTTGCTTTAAATGGTTAAAACATTTTTGGTTCTGTTTTTTGAAAGAAATAATTCTGAACTGGCACCTGAAGTAGAAGGAATACCATATTTATACACATCACACAGTAAACAGAAAGAAAACTGCAAGATATTAAAAAATACTTTAAAATCAGTGAACTATTTAATTAACAGGAAGTACAAAGAGGTTTTTTGGCACTGCATTAGAAGGACAGCTTCAATAAAAACATTTCATTACCATGCTGATACCATAAATGACATCCTAGTTGAACTATCAAAATATGAAGTTTGCAGTCTTAAATAGAAGTGCAACAGGAGAGAGACTCAAGTGGGAAGCCCCCTCTAGCCTTCCACCATTCTTTTAAGGATGGCTCCCAGGCCACCCTTTGCCACTTTCAGTGGGGTCAGCTCTTCTTTATTCTCAATGTGAATACTTGCACCATGAGACACCAGCAGCTTTGCCTCCTCCACTCTCTCTTCATCGCAGGCTAAATGACTGCAGAGAGAACAAGAAACCCACAGCCACTGTTAAACTGTCCAAGCTTTTAATGAGCAATAATTACACTATGTCAAAATCACAGTGTGAATACTGGGGGGAGATACATCTGAGAACAACAAATCCACAAGCAGCCAACTACCTAGACAGATTCCAAAGCCTGCTGTCCAGTTCCTCTGCTATCATTATGCAACTCAAGAACACTCTTCCTTGCTGATCTCCTTGCAATGTTAAGACAGTTCTTTGGGTTAGGATTTAGCTCTGCAGTCAGCAAAGCTAAAGAGGACATAATCCCTGGTGAGAATGGAAAATGGCAATCTCCGTTAAATTGAAGGTGAGAAGTAAATTATCCAATACTAAAAAAGAATGAGTTACTGCAAATGCTTTTTTCCATTTGGCACAGCATCTTAGGAAGAATGGTGTGCATTCCAGGATCATACTGGAGTTTATGTACAGCTAAAACATACTGCTTGATCTTATTCCCAGCAAAATCTGGATTCCACTGTGGTTTTGACACCAACTTCAAAGTAGCTGTGACCCTTACAGATTCAAATTGATCTCTAATGAGAGGTGAAGAAAAGTTTCTGAAATGAGTTCTTGCTTGGCATGGCAGAGTAGACCAAGCCTGCAAGACCAGTTTCCTCTGACTGATGTCATTAGCTCACTTTCTACCCTGTAGCAGCAACCAACATATTCCAGATTAATACAAGAAGTGCTCTACACTCTTTAAGTAGATGCAGTAACACAAATTAAAATTTTGTATTTTGTAACACATTTTTAAATTTTGAAACACAAAATTAATTACAGTATGCATGTCCAGACCACTAGTATGACTAAGTATGACTTTCTGAAATACTTTTTAATTGCACAGGGATGTGAAACTAGAGAGTATTTTGAGGAAACGAAAAATTTTAAAAAAATAAATACATTGAAGTGCTGGAGTTTCATTTCACAGAGATTATGCTATATTAAGCAAAATAAAAATTAAAAATTACTTACAGAGGAGTATTCCCTTCTGAGTCCCGTATATCCACAGTTGCATTGTGCTGCACAAGGATCTGTACCATTTTTAGGTTTCCTTTGGCTGCTGCTCTGTGTAATGGGGTGGATTCAAAATGATCTGTTGCATCTGGATCTGCTCCATTCTCCAAAAGCATGATTGCAATCTGAGTATGTTGAAAGAGAAAGGAGTGGGGGAGGAGGATGTGGACTTAATACACCTAAATCCTTCTTCCAAGAATACCACCAGCTCCAGTAGCTTAGGTAAACGTACCTCCTGCTTATTTTTGGAGGCTGCATAATGCAGGGGTGTGCAGCCATTCTGATTGACAGCATTTACATGAGCACCCTTAGCAATAAGGGCTTTCACAATTTCATCACGGCCTGCTGAAGCAGCTATGTGCAAAGGAGTCCAACCAGCCTACAGAGACAAGAAGAAGATCCACATTATTCAAACCATGAGTTTCAGACACAAAAACATGATAATGAATAACCCAGAAAAACCTGAACTACTCACACTGCACATATTCTTACCAGTGTAAAGCTAAACATTATTGGTTTTTGCTAGATGCAAGGCTCATGTCTTCTTACATGCCTGCATTGAGTACCTGCAAAAAGCTGCCAGTTAAATGAGAGAAATCACTTCTGCCATGCAGTTATGCATGGTATCTTTACAGAACACTTTATCCCTGCAGAATTTACACTCGTGCCTTTTTAAGAACAAACAGTAGTAGTAGAAAAGGGTGTTTAAAAGTTCCTGTATTTTTTTCTATATCCTACTTTCTAAAGTCATGAGGCATTTCCTTCTTTATGGATGACATTTAGATGCTTTGTAATGGATGCAAATATTTCAACACTTCCTCTAGAACAGGAGCAGGCTATCTCCTTTCCAACTGTGAAATCACTGAACCTGCATCTGCCTTATTAATGCCTTCCCCAATGTGAGAAGTCTTCAGGGTGCCTCAAGATTCGGCACAACATATTTGAGAGCTCACACTGAGATAAAGGTAATGTGAAAACCCCAAGAACCACCCAAACACCTCTAGTTTTGCAACTTCCTTCATAAGAACAGCTCTCCTAAAGTTCCAGGACAATAAACAGGTCTCAAATCTCGTCCTCACGCCTATTTCCATAAGAAGTACGAAATCCTTCACCCTGCCTTTCTAGCGCACACACAACGCCTGGACTTGCCCAAGTAACAGATACGGCGCTGGGCACAGCAGCCGGCAGGAGGAGGGGGAAGAGGGAGGAAGGGAGCCCCGCAAGCGGCTCCGGGAGCTGCTCCCGGCCGCTGTCAGGGCCCCTCTGCGGATGAAACCATGACAGCAACGGGCCCGGAAGCATCTGCACACCCGGACCGCCCCGCAGTGGCTCACGGCTCCCTCAACCGCGCCGGGGCAGGGCCGCGGCACTCACATCATCCTTATCGTTCACAGGCACGCCGAGCCCGAGAAGGAGGTCTGAGACGTCCGTGTGTCCCGCCGAGCAGGCCCAGTGCAGCGCGGTGCGGTGATCCTGCGAGAGGAGAGGCCTGCGAGTGAGCGGGGCAAGGGCGGGGAGCGGCTACGGGGATGCGGCTAGCGGGAGCGGCTAGCAGAAGCCGCCCCCAGGCCGCCCGAGGCCGCAGCCGGCTGACCTGGTCGGCCCGCGTGGCCTGGGCCCTGTCGCGGAGCAGCAGCGCCCGCAGCTCCTCGAGGCGCCCCGCAAACGCCAGGTTACACACCACCAGATCCGACACCGCGCCCTCCATGTTGCCCCCGTGCCACCCCGCCCGCCGGACGGGCGGGACAAACCCGCGAGCCACCAATCAGAAGGGCGCCGGGGCCTAGTCCACCCAATCGCGCCTGTTCGCCTGCTCCGCTCGCCGCTCGGGCCGCGGGGGCTGCCGGGGTTTGTAGTCCCACGGGGGCACGGTCGGTGAGCTCCCGGCGGGCGGCAGGACTGCAGCTCCCAAGGCGCCCCGCGGCGCTGCCGTGTTGTGCCTCCGTGTCGGGGCAAAGGGGAGGAGGATGGTGACAACGGGAGGATGGAGGCCGGTGAGGGGCGCGGGGCGCGGGCACGGCTGGCGGAGCGGCGCTGAGAGGCCAGGCAGGGGTTCTGGGGATCCACTAGGGCCGCCGGCGGCGGGAGACGCCCGTGGGCTGAGAGGCGGGTGGGGGCGGCACGGTGCGATCCGCCGTGCGGGGTCGTCTTGCGCTTGGGGTCCCGCGGCCTCTCCTGGGGCCGTGGCTGGGGGGCTCGGGTGGAGGCAGGGGTGCGAGGGTGTTCGGCTGCCGGGAGGGGCGGCCGGAGCCGGGGGCCGGAGCTGGGTCTGCCAGCCCCGCTACGGGAGGCGCCGCTGCTCGGTAGGGAGCGCTCTAGGGGAGCGCCGGGAAGGATACCCTGGGAAGGGAAAAGAAACCCTGGCTGTACCTTCTCAAGTGGTCCGAAGTGTGATACGGCAGCAGGGGCGAGACAGGTGTCTGCGAAGGGGGCGCAGGTGCCTCCGGTTGGATTTCGGGGGTCGAGAGTGTCTCAAGTCTTTGGACTCAAAAATAGATAATTTGCTCTCGAAGTGCAGTGTGTGACGGTTTTTCTGACGGAGAATGCAGAGCACGGTGCGAGTTTTGCTGAGCTGAAAGCCCTAGAGGAGTCTGTCGTGGTGTTTAATTACTTCCTGTGGGGATTGGGAATATTGAGACTCGGCAGCGTTGGCCCCAGTGCTCCGGCCAGAGGGTGGTGCAGCTCCCTTTTAATGGATGGAATGTATATTTCTTTAAATGGAGTCTTACTTTATATATATACCGGATATATGTGCACTTATTTGAAAAGTAGGATAAATCGTTTGCTTTCATTTTTAAAGTCTGATTTTTTAGCAGTATATTCCGTAAGATTATTATCTAAAATACATGATTTTACATTAATTCTTACACTTGAAGTGTTGTTTCACTCTTTCAGAAAGCACCATTTTAATGATCTAGAAAATGGTTGGACTGTCTTCTTTTGGTAGTATTAATTATCATTTGTTATTTTTCACTAAATAGATGTGATATTGAATAATAACATCAGTACATCTTTTTTTTTCTGAAGTGTTAAAAATCTCCACTTTTTAAAATCTTCAGATTAAAAATCTCCAATTTTCCAGTTGGGAAAGTAAAGCCCAGTCTTGCTAACACTTTTCACATGCTTCCCATTAAGCATGAGGCTGTAATCACTCTGATTTGTATTTTTTCTACTTTTCAGATCAAGCTGTGGTGCCTAATTTTTTTTTCCTTTCCTTATTATCTTGAATCAAATCTTATCCTCGCTGAAGTCATCTTGAACTTCTGTCACTGGCTTCAGTGAGATATAATCAAGGCATTATTCCTGGTGTTCTCTCAGCACTCACTGAGGATCTAAATAAAAACCAAGGCATTGGTTGTTTCAGTGTCCGAACAGCCTTTAAGGGAGAAAATTAAAAGCAGCTGGCAGCACTGCTCAGAAGCCCCAAAGGCTGCAAAGATTTGCTACAACTGGTTTAGTTTGAGAGCTCCAAGTTGTGTATAAGAGAACAAGGGGATAAAATGGAGTTTGAATTTTGTGTATTCCTGTTCAGTTTTATCTAGGTATGAAAACCAGATCACTATTTTGTCAGATTGCTTAGAAGAATTTCCAGAAACTGATGAGCCAGTGTGGATTTTAGGAAGGCAACACCACCTAAACACAGGTATCTTTAGAATTAAAATATCTGTAACATCTGTAGAATATTCATAGATTTACATGCAGCAACAGCTCCTAATTTCCTTATGCTCCCTAAATGTCTCATGAGGGACATTCTTCATCAGTGAGACACCAGGTGTAAGCAGTGGAATTCCTCTTGTACAGAAATCAGAGCCAAAGTCAATGTGCTTCCAACTGTAATTCATGCAATATGATCACACTTGTAGCAAAGGCTGTCAGATGTGAACCTGGTCACTTCACAACATCAGGGCTTCAGAAATAAATATATAAATAACTTTTGGAAAATATTCAGCATTACTAATGTCATTTTCCTGTGAGGGATACTGTCTGCAGCCTGTCACTTGCAACTAAAATGATATTTCAAATAACAATAATAAGTTAGTCTGTGGCAGATACTGCATTTTAGTGAAAATAAATAAATGACCTAAAAGTTAGAATAATGTGTTTATATAAAAATAAGATTTCAGAAATTAGTTTTTCTCCTGGGAGAGAATACAGCAGCATCCTCCTGTGTTACATATCAAAGGCAGTGGCCACCAATGCAGGCACGGTGTTCAGGACAGCCAAGGGTGTTGCATGCAGCCTTGATCAGCTGGAGAATTCTTTGGAAAAGCCAACCAGTCTGAGCCACAGCTAAGGGAAAATGCAGCAAGATTCTTAAGCATTCTTCAGAGCCTTTGGAGAATTCTGAAAGTGCACGTGTTTAAACAAACAAGAAAAACTACAGAGGTTTAATCCAGTTAAACATTATTAACCTTTCCTTATAATTACTTCCTTTTGGGTTTGGAGGTAATGTATAATTCCATGTTGATCTGCATGTAGAACTCCTTAACCTGCTTTACCAGTTCTTTCCTGAAGACATAGTTCTCCAGAATTGTTTTATTCAGGCTGGATATCGTCATTCCAAACACCTTATAAAATTTCATTGGGTAATAATTATTTCATCCTTCGTAAGTTAACTTTAATGAGCAGTCTGCAAAAGCTCTCTGTGTTTGAAATGCTAAAAATGTTTTAAGAGTCTTGTATATAAAAGCTAAAAGGAGCCTTCCATGGACTCTATATATTGACTGTACAGGGATAATTTGAATTTTTCAGTTTTAAGTCCGTTTTAATAATTAATTTCCTCTTAAAATTGTTCCAGACAAATCTAAGTTATTGTTGGATATAAGTGGCCGTCTCTGGTTTACGTATAGAAGAAAGTTTTCACCTATTGGTGAGTATTCAGCATTCCAGCTGCCTGGTTATGGGTTAGCAGGATTAGTGGTGGTGTTTGGGACTAAGAAATTATTTTTACAGTTCCGGAAAGTTTTGATCATAATTTAACTGTGTATGCAAACTAAAGGTTAAAGCTATTAAAATCAGTGTTTGCTTGTTCCTGTATATAATCAGGTCTTCATATATTTATGGGGCAAGCAGTCAAGTGACACCAGCACTGTGGAGAGAAAGGAGCTGGCTCAGTGCCTTTAACCTGTACAACAGTTATTAGAGGTTTGAGAAGTTCTTTCAGAAGCTGGGCTCCCTGTAGAGCCCGTGCTGACTGTAAGCAACTTCGTTCCCAGGAGGCACCGGTCCATCATCTGATGCAGGCTGGGGATGCATGCTGAGGTGTGGGCAGATGATGCTGGCCCAGGCGCTGATCTGCAGACATTTAGGAAGAGGTGAGTACTGTTGCTGAGGCAACTTTTGTTTTATTTGGAGGCTGTTTAATTTTTGTTGTTGTTTTCTATAAAACTTAAATTTATTAATGAAACTTTCTGTGATGCCCTGATAAAGTTACTAGTCAACTGTTCTTGTCTGATGGGGCAAAATCATGTCAGCCTTAAGCAGAGAAACAAAAACAGAGGCAGAACAAATAGGGAATCCCACTGTTGTTATTTTATAAATCTTTTTGAAGAATACCCAAGTTGAAGCCAAGGGAAAATTTGCCACCATGGGTCTGAGTTCTTCCCCTCTTTTTGTTACATAGCCACCAAAATGCAAGCCCAAGGTGATGGTGTGAGGAGTGATAGACACCACACAAAGTACTTCACAGACCACTCACCCATCATCAGCCTGAGTCCAAACCCCACAGCAGACCCCAGTAGTGCCTGCTCTTAATCCTGTACTAACAGGATTATATCCCAGGGTCTGTGTGTCACTCTTCTGTCAATTACCTTGCTGTGGTTGGGTCTGTGATCCTTATGGTCTTTTGTAATGGTTTCCATGGCAGCATGATTTTTGGTTTTATCACTTGAATAGCTGAATCCACAGAGCAGTAGTGCAAAGATTTAACTGAAAAAGTAGGCAAGCAAATGTATTACCTGAAAAAAACTAGACCTTGAGCTTGCAGTGTGGATCTAAATAGCGTCAGCCCTGTATATGTGCTTCTCTGTTAGTAAATGTGATGTAACTACCTTATGTTAGAAGCCGAAGCTCACATGGCAAAGCCGTGATTTGGATTTTGCTGTGGGAGAGGGCCAGCATTGTGTTTGGACTTTTCTTTCTGAGTCTTATTATCCTACAAATGCTTGCAAATCTAAAAAAGTCCAAACAGAACAGATAGTTTTAAATGGTCTTGGAAGCTTACACAGAGCAATAGCTATCAATTTGCAGCAATGACCACTCAGGATATACTTGAAGTTGGCATTGTTCTTTTAGTTTCTCAATTTTCACACGATAGCATGTGATGATAAAGCTTGATAATAAATGAGAAGGTGTGACTTCTAGGATCTCTAAATAACTTGTAAATATTAGCGATGGATTGTCTCTTAAGATCTCATTGTATGGCTTTCTGCCATCTAGAAATTTGATCAGTACAATGAAAACATTATTTTTTAATTTGTATAACTTTTTTCCTGTAAGATTGGCAATGGGAAAAACACAAAAAACAACCAGAAGAATATAATAGAATTTTACAGTGCTTTCTGGATAGAAAGGATTGCTGCTATTCCATCCACCAGATGGGTAAGAACACACATCAACTTCCTTTTTTCTACTCAAATTCGTATGGTGTTGAAACTTTCTCATTTGAAATAAGTTAATTCCAAATTTTTAGAAGGTGATTATGAGGACAATGTATATATTTATATATAAATGAAAATGTATGCAAGTGGGTACAAAGTATAATAATTCATAAATATTATTCACTAAGACTTAATAAATCTGTACTCTAGAATCTGGCTGTTGAGAAAGTGTGCAAGTTTTGGGTAGCAGAGTTGATAGTATTAAAATAGACAGTAAACTTACTGCTGTAATTTGCTAAATAAAGTAATTATGTGCTCTAGAATGTTTGTCAAGATATTAGTAGGCCATGCTATTTGACATAGACTGTGACCAGCCTCTCTGTGGTCTTTTCCTGTGTGTGTTTTCCCTTATAAAAACAGCACAGATGGGTGTTGGAGAGGGGAAGTCCATTGGAGAATGGTTTGGACCAAATACAGTTGCTCAAGTACTGAAGTAAGTCATGGCAGTGGCTCCCTCATACTGTGCTCCCAGGGCTGCTGGGCTCAGAGACTGCGCAGTGCTGCCTGAGGCTGCTGGAGAAAACATGGAAGCTCCTTCTAGTGTGGAAGCCACACTAGAGCTGACTTTGCTGAGGGATAGGCAAATGTGCCAGATTTCAGGTGGAGGCTGGACTGCAGGTCCTGGGTGCCATTTTCTGCAGCCCTGGGACAGACACATTCTGGAGAGAGAGAGAGAAGTTAAAGGATGTCCTGGCCTCCAGCTCCTTTCCCTTACAAATTCTTCGCGAGTCATATAGCAGTTTTTCAGGCTCATTTTAGACAGCCAACACCGCCTGTGCAGCCTAAGAGCTCCCTTCCCCAGGGTTCTGGGTGTCACACAAAGTGGACATTATGCCACCATCCTAACTTTTGGATGCCAAAATCTTGAGCTGCTCTGGCTCTTAACAGCCTGAAATAGTTCCACTGAGTTTAGTGGAACTTCTCAAGCACAAAGTAATATGAAAAACTGGCAGAGGAATTTTTTTATTCTCTACATGATATCAGGCACCATAGGCAGAATCACACAGTGGAATCTGTTAATTGCAATAAAAAGTAATAAACCTAATTATGTGGTTGAACTGTTACTATTCCTGCATTTGTCAAAAGGACAGAACAGTTTGCACATGGTATAGTGCATGTTTTTCCTGGAACCACTCATTATTTTTTTCTAAATAGTGTTAAACACTATAAGTTATCTTTTTACTACATGGAGACTTAAAAAAAAAAAAAAACCCACCAGATTTTTTTTTCCAAATAAATGACTTTTTTTCATTCAGTAACCATTTAACTGTTGTGTGTTAAAAGCTACCCTCATCGTCCTAGTAAGCTTTTATTAATTGTTGCCTTTATGTCTTTTAGGAAGCTTGCTTTATTTGATGAATGGAATTCATTAGCAGTTTATGTATCTATGGACAATACAGTGGTCATTGAAGACATCAGTAAGTGAAACAGGAATTTTTGCAGGACTCTTGTCTCAGCAGATATTAAAGAGTAGCTAATGCTTGTGGCAGATTTGATTGTTTAGACAAACTACTTCTGGGAGTGTTAGGGTAGTGGTAGATTTGATGTCATTAAAGGTCTTTTCTGGCCTAAATGATTTGATGATTCTGTGATTATTTCCTTGGTGACAGTTTTTGATTTGACTTCACTCTCCTGAATGTATCCAAGTATGAGCAAAATCTTGGGACCATCCCTGTTCCCAGGGTAAGAAAAGGAATAAAGAAAATGGATACTCAGGTTTGGGGTTTCCAAAAGTAAAGCTTGCACAGAACAGTGAGCCATTTTTAGTGACCAACTTAACATGTGGATGAGAAGGTGGAGTTTGGTCTGTGCTACCTTAACTCCCACTCCAGCAATGGAATGAAGTTGCAGTATGTAAAAATACAGAGAATTGCTTGTAATAGAGTTTGCCAGAAATTTACTTTTGTCAGGCAAAAGGGAAATGAGGGGCAGATCCTTCAGAAACATGTGGCCTATTTTCAGTTGTAAGAAGGGTGAGTTTACAAATGGTATTTAGCCACAGACTGGTTCTACTTCAGTCCCTACTTCTGCTTATTTTATGTCCACATTACTGGAAGTGAAGAGTTCCCTGAAGAATTTCTAATGCCTCCTCGTCTATATCTATATATCTAATGCCTATATCGTCTCCCAGGCAAAGCTTGACACCATTAAGAGAGTAGTAAATTTAACTTCAGTCTTAAACATTCATCCCCTCATTTTTCTCATGTCTCACTAATGTGCCAGCACATACCCTGACTGCCAGAATTACTTCTACTAAGTAGTCAGGATTTCCATGCCCTGCTCCTTTTGTCTTAACACAGGAGCTCTATAAAGCTGTCTGGAAAAGTAATTTAATTCATGATTGAGAGGAAGATCTGCTCTGTATTCCTCTATGCATTCACTGATCTCTTTTCATTCCTCCAGAGAAGATGTGCTGGTCCCCTGCCCAGAGCAGCAGCGTTGCCCACAGCAGTGCACATTTGCACAGAAGTGCTCTTGGCCAAAACAGGAACATAGCAGGATTGTGCCCAGGCTGGAAGCCCCTCTTGCTCATTATCCCTCTCCGGCTGGGGATTAATCACATCAATCCAGTGTATATTGATGCATTTAAAGTAAGGGATTCTTCAGAGATTTGTTTGTGTATGTGAAAAAATTCAGGTATCTGTTATATCAATAAACAAGTCAATTTAATTTTTCTCTCTTTGGACTCCTAGGAATGCTTTAAGATGCCACAGTCTTTGGGAGCATTAGGAGGGAAACCCAATAATGCCTATTATTTTATAGGATTTTTAGGTAAGGAAGAAAGAAACTTACTCCAAATATCCATATGATTGAAAAACAAAGGATTTTCTTTGGGAAGGGGCAGTAGTAAGTATTTTAAGCATGAGAATGGAGAAGAATAAACTTACCTCACACACTTCTGGAACAGTATGAGACTATCCTTATAGGAACAGAATAGGAGCAGCAAAGCTTGACATAAAAATATGGAATGATATAAGCAAGAGCAAGACACTAGGAAAAGTTGATAGCATTCAACAAGTGTCAAATGTCACTGTTGCTTAAATACTGAAATTTTCTAATCATTTCACTTTGTAGTGAAGAGTATCTTGTTTTATTCTTTTGCTTCCTGGCTTTCTTAAATTATTTGATAATTTTAAATTTTTTCTCAAAGCAGCATGTCTTTCACCTTCTATGTCTTCCTTTACTAATTATTGCAATAGTTAATCCTAGATTCAGCCTTTCATATTTCACCCTTGTCTGATCTGTAACTTCTTGGATATTTTGTTCTTTTGCAGAACATGAGCTGTTTTAGTCAGACTTACTCGCTCAGTTGAATGCCTAATAGGATTACAGATTACATTTGTGGTCATCCTGTATCTTTGATCTGAGCAATATTAGGGATTACTACAGTTGAGATATTTAAAAACTCTACTGGACTTCATGTAGATAATGGAAAGTATGTGACAAAGGTAGAAAAAACATCCAAAAATCTACCCTAAAAGATAACAGTGGAAAATTATACTAAATGCCCTGTGGGATACTGTTGTGCTGGGCTTTCCAGTTCTCTTAAAGACTCCCGAGCTAGAGTTGAGATACAGACTATGCTGATAATCCAATCTATGTTTTACAAGTCTGGATGGAATAAGTGTTTATTACTGCTTTGTACTTGTTATCACCATGTAGATTTTCCACCCCCAGGCAATGAGCTGATCTACTTGGATCCTCACACCACTCAGAGTTTTGTAGATTCAGAAGAAAATGGGACAGTTGATGATGAGAGCTTCCACTGCCAGCAAGCCCCACACAGAATGAAGATCATGAATTTGGACCCTTCAGTAGCTTTAGTAGGTGTTAGAAAATAATGAATGGGTGTACTTGCTTCAAAGCAATACTTCTGTGTATTTTTAAGGGCAGCAACATGTGTCCTTGATTACAGTGATGATCACAGGGCACTTTCCTGCAATCTGAAATTCAACACATAGTTGTTTATGTATTAACTGCATAAGATACATTAATTTTAGTTCTAGCAGGGTATCAACTGTTTGTTTCCTGAGGAGCCAGTTAAGTTTCTTTCCTGAGCAACATCAGCATTTTCCAAGAAGTAGTTTGTAAGTCAAAGCAAGGAACTGAATCAGGTTTCCTTATTTTATTCCATCACTATCATGTGTGCTTTGGTTGCTCTCGAGAAGATACTTACCTGAGCTTGTTTTATTTAATCTACAAATCTTCAAGTGGAATTGTAGAAGTCATCCCATATAGGTCACAAGAATACTGTAGTAGTTGAAGAAATTCAGTCTGATCCCATCTTTGGTTGGGTTATGGGATATTGTCACTTGAGATATAACCCATACATAGATACCATCTTTGCATCTTTAAGCATCTTTGCTTATTGACATACTGTATTTAATATTACTATGTGTATTCTTTCCTTAGGGCTTCTTTTGCAAAGAAGAATGTGATTTTGATAACTGGTGTAGTCTTGTCCAAAAGGTAATACTACTATCTTTTTTTGCTTTGTATGAAATCATGGATACTGTTCTTTTTTGGCTAACGGAAATTCTCTGCCTGCAAATTAAATGATCCCCAGTGAAGATGGCACTAATCATCAGGGAGAGCTGACACTGCTGATCAAGCCTGTTCAGCATTTTGCAACCCTGAGCCCTGGGACTAGGAGAGCAAGTACATACATCGCCTTCCTGAGTTTGTCTTCTGTTAGCAGTATTGTGTTAGTGACTCATACTTAAGTCATTTACTGAGAAACACAGAAAGCAGTTGGAATATTAAGCAACAGGAATATGAATATGAAGTACCACCAACCAAAAGCATTTATTTAGAAAAAGGCTACAGAAAGCAGTTTGCAAATAACTGAAGTAGAAGATACGATGTAGCTCATCTGATAGCGGTGAAATTTTGCTTCAATAATAACTTGTTCTTCTATCTTCCAAAATCTGTTGGATTTTTTTGAGTAGATAGATCTGTCTTTTGTTCCCATTGATTAATAGAAAACTTGAACACAGAGAGGTTCAAGCAAGTAATTTACTTTTAAAAGGCAGAAGTATGCTCTTGGTATCTGTTTACTCCATGTAAACAAAATTATAGATGTATGGATATCGAAGCTCATTATAATGCACTGATAACTTCTAGGAGAGTTCAAGTGATCCATCTTCCAGGTGTGTTTTCAAGTAGGACAATACTAGAGATGTGTGAAGCAGTGATTCATGTGGCAGGTGAATGGCACCTGAAATAATGGGAATTTACAGCCTTTGTTCTTTGATAGATATACAGTATTAGAAATGTTTTTAATTAAGCAGGCAGTTTTTTGGTTTGTATTCTGTCCTCAGGAGATTCTAAACCAACAGAGCCTACAGATGTTTGAGCTGGTCCAGAAGCACCCACCACACTGGCCTCCTTTCATACCTCCTACCAAGCCAGAAGTGACAACCACAGGAGCAGGTGTGGTACCACTGAAAGTGTTGCTGGGCAGCAGAGTGGGCTCCTCAGCTAACAGGAGAATCATCACAGGTGGAATAATAGGGCTTTTCTGAGGATCAAGCAATCATTGCATGATTAAGAGGCTTACTTTTATGGAGTATCAGTTATCCAAACAGGCCATGTCCAATTTACAAGTGCTAGCACAGTATATTTTTAAATCTTAAAAAATATTTCAAAGGCAGCATTTCAGAAGGGAGGTGGGTGGGAGGGGGGTGTTGAGGGGTTTTTTTAGTAAACAAAATCAGGCATGTCTTTACATTCTAAATGGTTTAATCTCTTTTTCAGAACTCATTGAATCTACTGACAAGCTATTTGAATTGGAAGAAGAATTTGAAATCCTGAGTGTATGAAGCAAACTGTGGTGACCCTTCTGAGTATTGAACATATTGCTAATATTACTTCATTGGCTCAAATTACACAGCCGTTAGCCCAAAAGTGCCTGAAATCATGGATAACAGAGCACAAACACCTGGTATCATCCAAAACTCCAACAGGGACAGTACCTTCTGTCAAAGAGCTTCCCCAGATGGAAAGGCAGTGAAAGATTTTATTATAAAACCCTGAAAGGGAACCTCTTTTTAATGTGTGTCTTTCTTGAAGACAAATGGACCTCTGAGATTAAGGCACAAGTAAGTCTGTCATCGGGCTGTATATTTGGGGAAAGGGGTAACACAGAAATGGGTATTTCTTGCTCTCATATAATGCAGTAGTTTAGTTCTTAAAGCAAAACAGTCTTCAGTTAAGGAGAATGTTTACTTCTGTTCTTATTGGTGGGCTGCATCATAGAAAAAATACATTGTCTTGTTTAAAAGATCAACTTGATCAGGAGAAAATTGTTTCCTTGTTAAATATTTTAACATGTATTTGAGCAACCACACTTTATGACAAAAATGTTTCTGTGAAAGGAACTATGACTAACGTATCCATTTGCAATAGCCTTCCTTTCCTGTTTCTGGGAGACTTCAAGAGAAACAGGATCCTCAAATAGTTGATACAGATCACAACCACTGTTGTAGTTATGATATATTTCACCTTGACCTTAAAGTTCAATCGTTTTAACTTAGGCTGACTTTTATTTTGGAGCTAAGGTGAGTCAATTGTACCTTATTTATTTTAAAAAAGATTTACACAAGTATCTCTGTCACTGCACTTTATCTGTGCATCTAATAAATTTCTTAAGCTTTTCATAGGTTGTATGCTGCTATATTTTGTTAATTTGTTTGTGTGAACAAAATATAATCCAGGTTATCTTAAAACTTTATATATAGGCATATGCAAATTACTTAATTGTTGGATTTTGACTTGTTGCCTTTTGAAATCTGTTTTGGTAAAAGTGCCTTAATTCTCCAGGTTTACCAGAAGAGCCAGTGCAGTTTTGTTTCTTAGGAGGAGTATCTCTGTAGCAGCTATAAGAAAATCAGCTCAGAATAAAGGCAAAAATCTTCTAATTCCTTCTACAGTTCCTTTTTACTATCAGACAGTCCCTATTCTGATCATTTTGTCATGAGAGTGTAATGGACATGAATCTCACATCTTCAGTAATAAATGACCACATAGAGAAATCCTGAATGCTGTCTCCTCTCACTTGCACTTCTGGATCAGGGCAGTGTGATTTTCAAGAAAATAGTCATAACCAGGGCACACTTCATCTTATTTGCCTTCAACGTTTATTAGCCATGGTTTGGAAACTATACATGTAGGAAAAATACCATTTTCTCCCCCTCTCCATAGATTAGCTGCACAGGTTTACGTTTTTTTAAACAAAGTATTTCTTCTTCATTAATACATGAAGATACCATGGTTATGACAGCAGTTGCAGCCCTCTCCTCCCCACAGAAAAAAAATTAAAATGAGCCCTTGCTCTGAAATACTCAGTCTTGAGCAGTACCTGCTAAAAAAAATAATTAAAAGACCCTCAGTGGAGTACCATGTGCTTATTCCCCAAGCCACCCTTGGCCTCTTCAGAGAAGCCTACGCCTTGCAGAGCTCTTGTAGGATTCTGGGTAGGGGTGAACAGATGGATGGAAATGGGGCTGAAGGCAGAACAGCTGGTGATTGGAATTCCTGCTCTGTGCACCTGACAAGAAGTGGCTGGTGGAAGTGGATGGAAGCTTGGACAGGGGCATCAGTGGAGCCACTTACTTCAAGAGAAGCAACTCTCTAAAGACAGTGGTGCTTAAAATGCATAAAGCTCTGATTCTGGGGAATAAATTAATTGGGTTTGCATGTGTCATGTTCAAAAATAAAGCCAAGTCCCTGCACATAAAAGACCTGACCAACATGTCCCTGTAGCACCACAGGAGCCCAGTGGCTGAAAATTTCATTGTACTTCATCAGTTATCTGCATGATTTTTCAGGAGTCTCGAGCTTTGCTCTGTGCACACAAGTGTTTTAAAGTTGCATGTGCATAACCCAGGATGCAAATGCAACATGCTCTGTCTGTACCAGGACATCTAGGAAGTAGACTGGATATCCTGCAGGAAAGGACTGCTGCCCAGGAGTGTGAAAATGCCTTAAAGATATTTGCAAAATAATCCAAAGCAGTTGCTGATCTTTCACAATTAGGAATAAGCGAGATGAAAGGCTACATTGTTCGTCACAACTTCCCTGTTCATCTCTAGTGTGGTTCAATTCCAGAACTTTTGGAGAGCTCTGATCACCATGTATGAAGATAATAATGTGTTATGCAAGTAATACTTTCATCTTTATTGCTTAAAATAACATCTCAGTTGTGCATTCATAATAATTTTCCAAATAATTTTATCATAAAGATTTTTAAGCCAAGGCAACAGTGTATTTGCAAGGCACTCATTTGAAATGTCCTGGAATATCACTAGGCAAGAATTTCACACACTTGATTCCAGAGAGGTTAATGGTAACTTTAGGCCTACTAAATTAATTCATTAAAGGTATAAGCATACCTTTGTCCTGGGTTTCCCTTAAACTATACCAGGAAAATACAGTTAGTGGCACTTCTTTTTACTTACGCCCTGAAGGAAAATTAACAGTGCATACAGTAGAGATACAATTTTTTTAATCTAACAGCAATAAAGCCCAGAGGAAGCAGTATACAACACATGGTGACTGTAGGAGTAAAAAATGTACATCCCATAACTGCTTACTCCTGTATCTGCATAAGCTTGCGTGCCATCTAGTAAAGGCTCTACTTTTCACACACACACAGCTTGAATAATTACAAAATAAGTGTGCCAAAGCTGCCTCAGAAAGGAAATTTATGTTCATAGTAATAAAAATGTTGGCTCATAAAGTATGGCTGCATATCACCTGCATATCATTAGCTGCAAAAAGATAAGCACAGGCCTTGAAGCCAACAGACCTGGCATATATTTCAATGGAAAGCAATGAAAAATGGTAGAGGTGTTCTGCATTTATCTTCACATGAAAAATTGCTTTTTCCCTTGGTGTAGCTCTTTAAGGTCAGCTGTGGATATCAGTCTGGATTAAAACTGATTACCTGTCACTGGAGGAAAGAATGTTGCATCTGTGTAATAAGCAAAGCAAAACATTTATTTTTCAATTTTTCTAAGAAAATCCATTATCAACCATTAGTGCATCGTGTTTCCAGTCACCCAGCATATACTGATAAATTTTAACTAGCTCTGTGTTTCACAGGAGAATGAGTCTCCACTCCCTCACACTAGACCAAATACTGTTTGCAAAGACACTACTTAAGCACAGCTTTGGCAAAGTTTCTGGGTGAGGACTGGATTGTGCCAGACAAGGTATGAGAGGTTATCCAGTCTGAGTAAGAACTCACTGAGACTTTCTGAGGTAGCCATAAGGGAGGGCAAAAAAACATTGAAGTAAAAACATAGCACCATGTTTCATTTAAAAAATGGCTTCAGAACACTGGTCGTTCCCTCTTCTGTGCACAATCTCCTAGACTTGAAAGTTGATTTTTGTAGAGCTCTGGCTGTCTGATTCACCCATCAAGCACACACAAAACAGGTTTGTGAATTTACCCTTATCCAGTCATTCATGTCTAATCTGGGGTATCAAAGACTGTTCCCATAACTGCATAATTTCTGCTACTACAAGTTCTTCATGCACACCTGGCAGCGGCTGACGCGAGTCCGAAGCTGCCCCGCTTTCAGAGTCTCTGAGGGAGGAGCACTGACAAACTGCTGCTCCTGCTCCACTGTTGTCAGCCAGAAGCTGTATTTGTTGGCAAAGTAATGGCAAGTTCCCCGAGCACCACTGCACTCAATAAATGGAGTAGCTCGGAAATCCTCCAGGCAGGAACCAGGTGAGACAAGGGACTGGCCTCCACCTTCTGCCCCTGCCGCAGTGTGCTGAAATAAAGATAGCAAGTTGAGTGACTTCAAAGGAAGAGGAGATAAAACAGAGGTTCTGGTCTCCTGGTTCCATAGCTAAAAGGAGTGAAAAAGGCAATCAAAATTATACCCTGGCTATGTGTATCTGTCTCTTGAGTCAGAGCTAGAAGGCAAAAAGCAAAGGAACATACTTAAGCTGAATATGCAGGCAGGCCTAGAATAATGGAAAACCAGCTTTTCACTTGAAAGTTGGGAAAATTTGGAAACAATAATGCTGACATCATGTTTTTCTAACCATCTTACGCTAATTAGCTTCTAGGAGAGGGCAATAGAAACCTTTTTTCACTGAGAAAGAGGATTAAGTCAGTACTGCAGCTTAATTACTGTTCCCACATTTAAAGGATTGTAACTGTGGCAAAATGGTAATAAATGGAATTGATTCATGCTAACTAAATTGTAACTATTTGGAAAGTTATTATTAGAAACAATCAAGAGAATCAGTGTTACAAGGCAGATGTACCCCTTTACAGGTTTTACATGTTAAAATTAAGGTACAGGATGTAGTTTTGAGATAAGCGATGTCCCAAGATGAAACAGACCTTGAGATGAAAAGTGTTGGAACGATTTTAGGCACAGGGTCTAAAAATCATTAAATGTAAGACTAATTAGTAGACTTACATAACACAATGCTTAGTATGCACATGCAAACCTGTAAGGTTATCCAGAGGACAACAAGGATGAGTGTAAGCCTTCATCCAAAGACCTCCAAAAGAAGACTGAAGACCCCCTAATGACAAGTGAGGCTTGGGCCATGAAGAATAGTGACGTAAAATCAAAAAAGTCTGAAATAGGAGGAAACTTATGGAAAACATTAATGAATATGTATAAGCATACAGTATGTAAGTTTAGCTTGAAGTGCTTTGTTTTGTACGTGAGGCAGGGTGGGAAGCTCTCTCTGTACCCTGGTCAGTTTTGCTTATGCTTTAATCATACTGAATTACTGGTAAATTACATATATAAATTGTATTTTTTTATTAAATTGTATTCTTTTACTAAACTGTATTATTTTATACCAAATTGCTATACAATTTACTAAATTGTATTCATTTTTAATTAAACTGCTGTTAACTCAAAAAACCTAGTTGTCAAAATTCTAATTTCATTTATAACAATATAGAACTTAGGCAGCAGTGTTACCAGCAAAACTGATCAGGGCAGGTGCTAAACAGAGCAAACAGAGCTATAGCCAACTCAGCTGATGAAGAAATGCACTGAGGCAAGAAGAGACAGGGTTCCAGGTTGCTGTAAGTAACTCACAGAACACAGTCTCAGTAACCTTATTAGAGAGGAGAAATCAAGATGTTTAAAGCTGCCTCTGCACTAGCAGTAGTGTCCTTACCATAAGGAAGGAGTATCCTATCCACAGGCTGCGCCAGCCCTGGGGACACTGTGGGATGGTGATGTCCTGGCTGTGCACAGCCACAGCCTGCGAAGGTGCTTCACACACAGAGCACCGGCTGATGTACTGTGGGATCTGAACGCTGTATACAGGCATCATGGGGATGGGAGCAGTGGTGGAGAGCCAGTAGGACTTGTCGTTCCGGCTGGCATAATAGCACACTTCATTTATGTTGCAGTAAATAAAAGGCATGGTGCTGAAGCGAGGCAAACATGAGCCAGCAAAACCTGGAAAAATTGGAGAAGTGATCATACCAAGTATCTGCCAAATACTCCAAGTCATACATACCAACATTTAGTGGTGAGGATGGCATGAATGACACTGCTCCCAGGGCAGATCTGGCCAAGCCAACTGTCGCCACCTCCACTACAGCCCGCACCTAGTGGCTTTTTAAATGTAATTTTGGCCTGTGTTGTTCATTCTTGAAAGAATTCTGTCAACTCACCAAGATCCTGGTTATGTGACTTCTCCTGTCCCTCCACATACAGTAAGCTGTAGCCATCCCAGAGCTTATTCATTCCCATGGGACATGGGGGGATCTGATCTGATTGACTGTGCTTCACTAGAGTGTATCCAATGCCCACACTCCTACCAGGCATTCCTGGCAAACCATGGGAACCTGGCTTCCCAGCAGCACCTAGGAGACAGAAGAATTGCTTTTGCTAGTGCACTGTGTGGACATCAGCTGGCTCTATACCCCACTTGGCATTACTTATGTCAGTCTTGTGAATGAGGAGTCCAAGGTAAATGGTTGTTACATGAATTAACTTAACAGCTCCAAAACTGTTAGGCAGCATGACCCACCTATTCTCTTCCTCTTTTAGTTTTCTCTCTTTGCCCAACAACTCCGGTGCCAGTGTGTTAGGTATATCTCACAGTACAGTAGTTCTGAGGATCTCAAAGCACTAACCAAAACCTAATTCGTTCATTTTTGCTATAGCACTCTTCTTGATGATATTTCTCCTCTTTCTCACTGTGCCTTTCCTCTACTCCAGAGGGACACTACTCTGTCCAAGCCTCATAGCTATGGTTACTGTGAATGCTACATCACTCTTCTAGATCTTCAGGATGATTCTCACAACCACAAAACATGAAAACCAAAAAGTGTTTAGAATTGCACCTACAAAAACACCAGCAGTGACATCAACAAGGACATGTGACAGAACTTTCCTCACTGAATATTAAATTTCTTTCATTGCAGGTCCAAAACACAACACCACAGCCATCCTCTGATTTTCCTCAGGTAATTGGGTAGTGGGGAGGGTCTCTGCAGAAGCTGTAAGCAAACACAGTTCTACCATTTGCTTCTTTTTGATCTGTACTCCCCAAATCATAAAATTACCTTCAAATCCCTGTGGTCCTGGGGCACCCGAAAGTCCTGGATCCCCAGCTATGCCAGGAATTCCAGGTAAGCCATCACGTCCTTTCAAGCCAGATCTTCCTGGCAAACCTTTTGGGCCTGAAATAAAATACAATTATTAGTAATATTATTTCTTCATACTATTGGCTTGACTCCTGCAATCACATTCCAGAAGGGAAATAAGATGTCAGCAGCCATGCCAAGAGCTCACTCTTCAGCAGCTGTGGTTATAAACAGCCACCTCCTAAAGAGACTCCACTTGATCTGTTTGTCTATAAAAGGATTAGAGGTGCAGCTGAATATCAGAAGTGGTTAAAAATGACGCATTTTATTTGTATTCATTTGATGGAATTCTTTCCTTAATTAAAAAACCCTGTAAACATTCCTAATGCACTTGATAAAGCAGTGTTTCTCTTCCAGAAGAACAGCATTTTGGTGATCTGAGTGTACTTTTTACCTGGTTTTCCAGCTGGGCCATGGAATCCAGGATCTCCATCAAAGCCAGGAACACCATCAATTCCTGGCAGACCAGGTAATCCTGCAGGGGCTGTGAGTTCTTCTGGCTGTGGGGTTATTCCTGGAGCCCCTGGTCTGCCAGGGAGACCTGCACATGGGGCGAAGGATGTGTAAGTACCCCACAAAAACCACACAGATTTGATGCTAATCCTGACACAAAGGAGAAAAATGTGACATTAAGACCAACTTTGTATATCAGCACTGAGTATCTTGTAAAAAGTATGTCAAGCTCCTTCTAACTAATTTCAATCTCTGTGGGAATTCCAAGCACAGAAAGTTCTCAAAATCTTGTGTGTGCAAACTCAAATATAAACATTAACAAGGGGTTAGGCCCGAAGCATTGAAAAAGCTTTCAGATTTAAAACCATAAGCAAGAATGTGAGTTTGTAGTTCAGATAGAAAAGACATTAAGCTAAGTAGTGGAAAGTTTCAAGGTTTTAAGGCTAAGATATAGAAGTAGTTATAAAGGTAGTAAGAAGTTTAAGGTATAACAAGTAGTCTTGTGTGTCATTATATGACTGGTTAAGAATGTCTGCACAGCAGCAAAGAATTATAAAACAAAATAATTAATTATTGGTGTGAAAGTAGAACATTATTTTGTGGTAGAAGCTTATTGGCTATTTAACCTTGTGACCTGTGGTCTTGTGACCACTGACCATGACCATCTAGTGAATATGGTGAAGATGCTCTCACGACTTCATGAGACTGTAGAAAAAGATCAATAAATCATGCTTTAGAATGTCTTTAAGTGGTCCTGTCTCTCTCACAAAATCCTGATAAGTCTCTAAGAAATCAAGAGTCTCACAAATAAGCCCATTAAGAGAGCTCTGAAGTCATCCCCAGCCCAAACCAGGTGCAATAAATAACAACTTTTTAAATCCTCCAGCACCCACCTCGATGGCCCATTTCACCTTTCAGCCCAGCATAACCAGGATCCCCCGGAGGCCCATCTTTACCTGGCATCCCCATTAGGCCAGGCTCACCTCTTGCACCTGCAAAGACACACAGCTAAGACTGGGTCTCAGCACTAATTCTGACCCACAGCTGCAGCTCTCAACAGCACTGGGGTTCCAACACAGAGGGGACCACAACCCTCAATGCAAACTGTGCCAAATTTCACATCCACAATGGCTGCAGAGCCTCAAGACAAGAATTTCCACTGCTTCCTAACTGTACTTTATTGAAAGTACTCTTCCCCTTCCTTGAGTAACTCTTGGAGAGTACACATCTTTACTATTTGAAATTCATCTCTATGCACAGCACATAGAGGGATGGGATCTGCCAGCCTACAAAGACAGCAGACAGTTGTTCATGTGGCAGTGGTTCTCCATCCTGCCCTGGCTTTTGAGCTGTGTGGTATCTCTCAAACCTTGCTTTTGGAGTCCCTGTGTGCAGCTGCCCTTTGGCCTCCTTTGGTACAGACTAAAGAGAGATCAACATGCTCCCTGTCTTAGCCCAGAACATCATCTCTGAACTCCTACAATCCTCTTGTGGAGACCTAAATCCACCACACTCATGCCTCTGAGCATACAGGACAGGTAGGATGAAACAGAAACTCCAGTCCTTGCCTAGAGAGCACAGCTGGGTTAACTGTGGTCAACAAGCACAGCAACATTGCAGGTGGACACCATCTACTCAGAAAAATAACAAAGACAAGAGGAAAAAAATAATTAGAGATACATTGAAAAACAGCTGGAGCTGGCCCCACTTTACTGCTTTTGGAGTCAGAAGGTAAAATCTGCAGGAGCCAAAAGGAAAGCTTGAGACATCAAATTCAGCTATTACACCTGAATGAAGAGGCCACATTAACCACCCAACAGCCATTCCTACTGTCAAGATGACAGCTGTCAAAACACTCCCAGATCCTTTCAAGGCGAGATTACCTTTGAATCCAGATGCTCCAGGGAGTCCAATTGGACCAGTGGGTCCCAAATCGCCCTTAATGCCTCGCAAGCCAAGAACACCAGGGAAACCTGGAGTGCCTGTGTCACCTTGATCAGAAGCTGGGCCAGGGGGTCCCCGTGGTCCTGGAGGACCTGGAAAACCTAGATACAATAGAGTTAATTGGCAAAATCTATTCCTGGGGCAAAGCAACTGCTGGGGCTATCCCCAGCATTTCTTTCTGTCTGGGGAAAGACTGGAGTCTCAGCCTGTCTGACAAGGCTGTGAGGTACTGAATGGGTACCAGTGCCATCATGACAAAGCTTCCAAACTGCACACACCTGAACTCCCATGAGTGCCTGGAACACCAGCATCTCCAGGTCTCCCATGTATATCAGACAGAAGAGAAACTCCAGGTGTTCCTGGCAGGCCGGGCAGTCCCATAGGACCAGGGGGACCTAGAATAAGAAACACAAAGTGAGGGACAACCAAAGGTCTTCATGGATTTTCACAGACATTGACAGAAGTAGTGGCTGGGGAGCATTTATATTGAATAGAACAAAGACATTTCACTACAGGAGGGGAAACAATACATATTGTGCTGTTCAGGAGAGATAAAGATACTTTCAGAAATGTGCAACTGTTTCTCAAAATATGGAGCAACATCAAAGATTTCACATTTACCTGTCAAGTTTCTAACCACCTTTGAGGCTTCAGGAATTGTCTTTGGTAGTTCTGCTGACTATGCAACCCACTAACCTCAGCTGCAATACATCCTGCTATCAGAACATCAGTATCTACCCATGTCTCCTGATGAGCCTTTTGGTCCAGGGAATCCTGCAGCTCCTCTTCCCAAGCCTGGAGAGCCTTCTTCACCCTTTGTACCTGGGAGACCTGCAGGTCCTTTCAAGCCAGCTTCACTCAGACCTAATTAAACATGGTTAACAAAGATAAGAGAGCCTATTCAAATTGCCGAGTAGCAGTCTTATTATTAAACAAAATGAGTGGTGATTTAAAAACTAGCCATTTACTACTGTCTCTGCTGTTTTCTGTAGAGCACCTGGAACTGGTGATTTGGTGCCTCACATGCTACTCTGGTTGTGCAGAGTGAATTTAAACAGTATGTGAGATGCTGAGAAAAGCATATGACTGTTCTGGTCCCCCCACAAGCACTTGCAAAAGAACAGAAACAGCAGTTCTGTGACAGGATCTGCTGCCAGCCTATATGCAGTGTCTCTCACAAGGACACACCAGACTCAAGCCGTTGGTGTTTAAATAACCTTTTGGGGTTCGTGCTGCAACACAGGGAGGGAGTTGAGTTTGCACAGACTGCTGCAGAATGCACACAGGCACAAGTGGGGCAGGACAGAGGCTCCCAGGAAAAGCTGCAGGGAGATGTTCAGCATGCCACTCTGGGAAGAGTATACACTAAAAGCAGCTCTCAGGAAAATTGTGAAGGATTTATATGCTGCAAATCATTGCCTTCTGATAATGTTTTAAGCAAAGAAAACATATTGTTTGAGTTGTAAATGTGAAGTGTGTCCATTTTCATGCATAAAACAGCTGCCACAAATTTTAGGTGCTACTTTACAACATAACTATAACTAAACAAGTCTTTTTGGTAAGATCTTTCTTTACTTCTTTACTTAAGTAAAACCTTTTTTTTCAACACAGAACTACATTCCATTTCATATGATTCAAAATATGAAAAAGTTCAGCAAAGTCCCCCTAAAAGCAGAATCTGGAAACAAATCAAAGAAATTAGCTTCTGATTTTATTGATGCCTTTCTTGAGCTCCATATAATGGAAGGCTCTGAAAAGCAGTACAGAAACATTTCATTGCTAAGTCCGATGCAAAGCAAGCATTTGGTGCTGCCCTGATCGAATCAAATATCCATTAGAAAGAGTTTTATGATTTTATTCCATTAATTTTCCAGAAATGACACAGTCCTTCAGGAATTCAAGGAGAACCATCACCAGAAAAGCCTCTTCAACTCCATAGGCTACATCCTGTTCTTACTGGCACTGAAGAAGAATTAGTTCATGCACATTCAGTATCTTGAGGTTTTCCTTCAGGTCATAATTAAAATCAGAACTGGGTGAAATAGGGGAATTTTATGGGAAACTGTTCTCATGGTGGAGCAGTTACATATTTCCCTAGCTGTGATGCTTCTACTACACGTTTCCTTTACCTGGTGTTCCAGGGGACCCTTTTGTGCCTGGCAAGCCATTCAGACCATTTAAACCTGGAAATCCATGAAAGCCTGAGGAGACATTGGGAACATATAAGTGAGCAAATAGGCAAACAATCTAGTTAGGTGGAAATGCATAAACTGATTCATAGAGAATACAACACATGAGAAACCTGACACACAGAGAAGCACAGTATGTAAAGCTGTAAAGTCTTCCTTCACACAAGTGCCCTTCATGGAAACTCTTCCCACTGCTCTCTCCAGTGTTACCTTTCATGAACACCAATTAGTAATTCAAACCAAGTGAGAGCCTCTCCCTTTCCAACCATTCCTCTGCTCATTCCCAGCAGCTGGTGCCTGCACAACGTTGCCAAGAGGAAGCTCTTTCCCACACACAGCTGGCCCATCATACACTGCCTGCCAGAGACTTGGCCAAAACACTGCATTTCTGACTCAGCTTCTCCTTCCATGTGCAGATTGCACATATACCTTTAGGTCCTGCTGTTCCAAGAGCTCCAGGGAATCCAACAGATCCTGGCTGTCCTGGGGGTCCTGGTGGGCCAGGGGCTCCTCTCAGCCCAGCATTTCCAGGGATTCCTGAAAGCAAGCAGAAAAATATTCCTGTATTACACATCATGTCCAGGTTGAAATGGCTCACAGCTCCATCTTACAGCTTCTGTTCCGGCACTTAACTCATAAGATGGGTGAATAAACAACTATTTAAGTAAAGCAAAATCAGATTTAAGTCTCTCCTCATGCCACCATTAGCATAACATTTATCAAGCTATTTATTTGATGGGGTTTTTTAAATCATAGCAGTGACATTCTTCATCATCCACTAACACATGAACTCTTCACACACCAAATAATTGAATTGTTTTTCAAAAAAACATTTCAGTGTTTCATTTCAAATGAAACATTTCAAAAGAACTTTTCAACAACTTTCACTGTTCTCCAACCTTTGATCTTAATAACTATTTGGGAATCTACCTGCTAATTACCCCAGAACCCAAAGACACTTGTAGCCATTCTTCCAGGTAGATTTGGCTCTAGAGAGGGAACAGAAAAAAATGTTGCAATGAAAGAGCTGTGAAGAAGCTGCTACTGCTTGTATCTAACTGAGATTTTCCCTATTTGTTAATGGGATTCCTTTGGGTTTCAGTGTTGCAGGATTCACCATATTTGGCCAGTAGGACAAGGTGATTCCTTACACTACTTTCAAAGAAAATTCCCATTTTCTTGCCAAACTTCTTGTTTAAGCCTCAGCTGAGACAGGCCAAATAGGGCTGAGGATGCATCAAGGTGAAGTAGTCACAACATGAGCTGCAGAACTTAGGTGCTCAGTCCAGTACCTGCTGGTCCTTCTTGGCCAAGATCTCCTGGGCTGCCTTTGTGTCCATTCACCCCAGTGTTTCCTGGGTAGCCTGGTTCACCCTTGAGTCCTTCTCTCCCTCTCTCTCCTAAATGGATATAAACATACAAGTCAGACTGGAGAAAGGCATTGAAGAGGGTGAGAAACATGGTATGCTGAGGTTGCAGCACTCGTGTTTGCTCAGCCATTGCCTGGGCCCTGGGCTGGACTCCCAGGGTGCCAAATGCCAGTGCAAGTTCACAGATGCCTCCTCAAGACATGAAGTTGTTGGAGTCTGAGACACAGAGTGTGTGCCCTTGTTTCTGATGCTTAGCTCTGAGATCTAGAAGAACATTGAATTTCTCAGAATATGAAATTTATGAGCATGTTTTCATGGAGATACATGAGAACAACTGTTAAAGCTAGATAAAAAAGCTAAAAGTGTGAGTGTGCAGATTAGAGAGTTTCTTAAGTCACTGGGTGAAAAGGTTAGAGTTTAAAACAGTTTAGAAAGCAGAAAACAGGATGGAGGATTTAGAAGGTTGCTTCTTTTCCTTATTCTTTCTTCTTCATGCTCTTCTTCTACAGGTTTTTAGGTAATAGTGATTAGATAGAAAAATGCCGCAATGCAGCACACAGGTGATGGGTCATTGGGACATTAAGAAAAATAATATATGTGTCTATTGTTAATTGGATAAGAATGAGTATAAAGATAAAAGAACTGTATAGTACAGGGCCATTTTGTGCTTTCAAAGCCAAAGTGAGCCACAAGGCCATTTTGTACCATCAGAAAGAAATAAGCCAGGTTGCAGTGAATTAAACTTGTGCCGAAAGTTTGGAGAGACCTGCTAAGTTTTGTGATACCATCCTAATAAACACGACAAACAAGATCCTAACAGGCTTTAGAGTTTTTGTCCTGACCTGGAGGACTGTGATAAGCGGGACTCCCTGTGAGGGAGTATCCCCAAGGAGCTCAGCTCGGAGAAGCTGAGAAATCCAGGAGTAAAAAAAAGTGCAGAAGAAGCACAACAGCAGGATCAGAAAAGAAAGAAGAAACAAAAAGAATTTAAAAAAAGTTACAGAAGTGAACCCAACATTAGAACTAGGCTGCTCCCAGATGTGTTCATTATTATCCAATTCGTGCCCCACCTGGATTGCAGACTCCTCAAATCTCACTTTCAGGATTATAAAAATACCCAAATTGGGCAATGCTAGCCTATTTAGTCTCTAGAATTTTGTATTCTTGAAGTGAGCAATCAAGGCCTGTTGCAGTGTGTTTCTTGTTAATGGTATGTTCTGTTGTTACCTAAGTTGATGGTTTGGTCCAAATGAGACCCTCCCACCCCACATTGTCAATCTACCCTGAGTCTCCTGTCAATCTGTTTTAGGCCCACCGCATGCTCGGAATTCCACTTCAGAAATCCCCTAAACTTCGAGGCTTGATTAGTCCATGTGACCCAACTTTCCCCCCCTACCTCCCTCATTGGATGATGATTTTGTGAACCCTGCCTTTTACCCTCCCCAGGATATCTCTGATTAGCTGATGCTTTGTACCCTGCCTTTGAACTGCCTCCCTATTTCAGCTGTTGCACACTCACATTTTCTCTTTTGCCCCCAAGATTCCCCAGAGCAATAAATCCTCTATTATCCCATGCAAAAGATCTCCCTCTCATCCTTGTCTCCTCAGAGCACAGCCTGACAGCCAAAAAGCCGCAGAGCAAGTGCTCTAGTCACACCTCGGGTCATCCTGCTCCTGGGGTGTGACCCACTCCTGGAGCAGGCCGAAGTGACAGAGCCAGATAAGCTCCAGTGAGATGTGATAAAGGCCTTTACCTGGAAACCCTGGGTCTCCTCTCTCTCCTTTTGGTCCAGCAATGCCAGGAACACCAACAGACTCTCCCTGTTCGCCTGGAAAAGAAAGGAAAGGCTATTCTGTCATTGACTGTGGACATCAGTTTCCAGGGCTTGTATAAGAAAATAAACCTTGCTGTATTTCAAATTCATGGTGCAAAGAAAGACAAAATGTTCAAAGACATGGTGCAAATGATGCACCTGAGTCTGAAAATGCTTATAACCATCAGTGTATGCAGATCCACTCAAGCAAATGCACAAGATAGACATTTACAGGTAATTACACAATATCCTGCACTTTTGACATGAGAAGATGAGAGAAAAGAGTCCTTCTTGCACTCTCCAACAGGCTTTACACAGTGCTGTGGCCAAAGAGGCTTTCAGAGGACCATAAAGTATTTAGGCTTGGTATGGGTCTTGTCTGAATGAAGTCTCTTACAAGGGGATATATACTAGGAGCCAGTCACTGGAGAGCAATGACACTTCCAGAACACTACTTATTCCCTTGTGTCATTAATATTAGGACTGTGTATAATGAACACCATGTATACTGTGAAAGATTTTTTTACCCTTTGGACCAGGAAGGCCAATAGGTCCTGGGAATCCAAGTGTTCCTGTGGTGCCATCTGAACCCTGAAAGAAACCAACCCAACCAAAATTAATCTTTGTTTTTTATTCTTACTGTACCGAGCTTGGGTCAAGTGGAGCAACAGAACAAAAAGGTGTAGGAAGAAATACTATGTAAAATGTCATTTAATGATATGAACCAAACAAAAACAATCGAAGTTTTGTAAGGAAAAATCCTGCCAGCTTCTGCTGCTGTGCTACAGAAGTACCAATTAGAACACAGGATTTTCCAAAAGATTTTCACCCAGAGAAGATGACACTTAAGAAGGTATTTACCCTCTCTCCTGGCATTCCTGGAAATCCCATGATACCCTGTGCACCCTTCTGTCCTGGCAGGCCAGGTTGTCCACGTGGACCAGGGAAACCTGGGTCACCATGAAGATGTCTCTCTTTGCTTGGTGGCCCAACTGGACCTGGGAGACCAGGCTGTCCAGGCTTCCCTGGGATTCCTTTATCACCTGGGTAATACAGAAGAGTGAAATTTCATTCAATAATACAGACATCTAGCTCATTTGGGTCAGTTGATCTGTTACCCTAAATTCCCTAAAGAGGAAGAAGGGATGGCATTATATCTACAAAACAGAGCTTCAAATGAAAACTGTTTTCTCAAAATTCAGAACTGTCATATGCAAGTCTTGCTAGAATGGGAATGGCACAACAGAAAATAGTAACACTGTAGGCATTGCCAAAAGGACAGACCATGCTCAACTGATAACAAGCCCAGACACTGAACAACTGATACTGGCAGCTAACTGCAAAATACCTCTAGGTCCTGGGAATCCTCCAAGCCCAGCTAATCCAGGATCTCCTTTGTCTCCTTTGATTTGCAGTGCCTGTTCTGAAGTCCCAAGAACAGGAAGACCTGGTGGACCTATATCACCTCTGTCGCCTGAAGAAATAAAAAGTCAGGAAATCTTATTGCAAAATAATCTAGCAGAGAAAAACAGAATATCGATGTCTCCTGATGCAAATTCATTAGTAATCTTTGGTAAACAAGCCAAAGTATTGAAAAATAGAAGACTGCAATATTTAGAAGAATTATACCAGTCACAGACATGTCATAACTGCCTCCTAAGCCCCTCTGCTGCACAGACAGCAAAAGCTATTCAGCTGTTTCTCACCTTTTTGACCTTGAAGTCCCACAGCTCCTAGACTTCCTTTTCCTCCAGCTGTGCCAGGAGTTCCTTTAAACCCATTCACTCCAGGGACACCAGGCAGTCCTGGCATGCCAGGGAAACCAAGCAGGCCAGAAGACCCTTTCTCACCTGCATAGAAGTGTTGAGAAATCAGGGAAAAAAGGGAATATCAGTCTCTCCTGGTACACTGCACACCCACCCTGGGGCAGGTAGAGGCTGCCTAGGTCTGGCCATTTACTCAAATCCAGGTACTTAAACAAGCACATGGCACAGGCACAGCACTGTCACTTCTGTCACAGGTTTCCACTCACAATACTTTGAACCAGCACTTCTCAGTTTATCTTTGAGAGCCTGGTCCCGCTTCCAGTGGAGATCAAACACAATCAGTTTCCAAGAGAACAGCATTCCGTTCCACAGCTCTATTGCTTTCTGTTATCCTTCAAGTAACCAACTACCGTATTGGTGCTTAAGGATCACACACCTTGTAAATTTTTATTTCCCATTTGATTTGTGCTTGATTCTCTCCCTTCTCTCTATGAATTTCCTCCACTGTTAATTTCTTCAATTTTCTTGTATTTCTATTTTGATTTACACTATCCTTTGTCCACAAGAACCTAAGACATTTAAGATAGATTTCCTTATGAACATTATTTGATAATTAAATCCATAATTTGTAACTCAGCAGCGAAACAAATGCATCTCAACACTAGTTGGGGATTCATTCCCTCCCAGCAAGTTGGACCTAAAATCAGTACCAGCAAGGTTATTTTTCTGTGGGCACAGCAATCTCAAGACTGAAACACCTACCTTTTGGCCCAGAGAAACCTGGACGTCCATCTTGACCAAAAGGCCCAGGTGGCCCTAAGAATCCTCTTTCCCCAGGAGGTCCTGGAGCACCATCAAGACCTGGGAAGCCTTTCATACCAGCAGGGCCTTGTGGTCCTATATCCCCAGCCACGCCTTTGACTCCAGGAGGCCCTGAATCAATACAAGAAAGAACTCAATAGAACTCAAAACTCAAAACTAGAACAATTGCGGCAGCTTCCCAAGCTCTTTAAACACAGCATTGTTTTTAATGACCAATGGACCTTATGGCACATGCAAACTACTAGAAGACATAAAGCTTAGAACTGCAAAAGCATTAGTCATCTAATAATAAAATACCTACAAGGAGGGTTACTGCCTACATGACTACACAACTGGCAAGAGGGAAACCCCTTATGATGTATCCATTTTTGACCACCAGACACTGACTTGTAATACAGTCTTACCTTCATCATCAAGGCAGCCAAGACAGAATGGGGGGCATCATGAATGCCAGCTTCTGCTCCCTACCCCTTTGTCTGGGTGAACCAGAGATGAATCAGCTGGATAGGCTTATTTCTCAAGAGCTAATTGCTCACTACAGGAACAAGCTGATTATGCTGTCACAAAACCAATACCTTATGCACTATTTTGCCTCTAAATGTTTCTAGCTGAAGCTTTGTAGTGTTTTACAATTTTAAACAAAGGCTCAAACCATTGAAAACAGAATGCTCAGATCCAAAAGAATGAAGAGAAGGAAAACTCAGGTGGCTTCTGAAAAATTACATTTGCAGCAGTAGCAGTCAATATTAGAGCTCTGTTACACTCAAGGGTTTATGTTACAACCCAGCATTATTTTAAGCTGACATAAGAGCTGCATTATTTAAGATGGCAAAGAAAACACACTTAAAATATCAGCATATTAATGATTTTCTTATAGGCTTGAGACTTTGTTAATGTCTGAGCATTCTCATTACAATGTTTCTTTGCCTTCTGCTGTGATTAGCAATGATAAGGTGTATCACTTATGGTCAATGCAATTCTTGTAGCATTAAAAGCTGGGTTGTTAGTCCATGAGCTTTTATGCTACACTGCATTTTCTCACCTTGACAGCCTATGTGAAGAACCCATAACCAAACAGTGTGACATCAGAAATGGAGAGTTGATGATAAATGGAATAGAAACATGGTGAAGGAAAAAACAGACAAAATATGTAAACAGAAAGAACAAGGCTACAAAAGAAATTAATGATTCAGGGAGACAACAGCTGCAAAAAAACCCAACTTAGTTATTTGGAGCTTATCCTTACATCCTGATGGGAGGTTTCTGAAAACAGTTGAAGAAAAGTCAAATATGACATACAGACCATAAATGTAAAACAATAGAGAGGCAGAAGAAATGCTACTATTAAAATTTTATATACTCAAGGGGTGGGTTTTTTTTTCCTCTGAAGTGAAAGAAAATAAAGTTCTCTTCTGTTCCAGCAAAGAGAAAGACAGAGCAGACAAGTGCTTATCCTGAGAAAGCAAACAATTTTTCAATCTTAATCAGATTTCAAGCAACCTCACACAACAGAAATTAATTGTCATGAAAATGGGAAATGAAGATTACTCAACAGTATAGCCAACATGTAAGAGCAAAGATGTTAAAAACATCATAATATTTAAGATGCTTTTTTCTATCTTTCTGCTGTACTTTCTACAGTATTGAGGTAATATTTCCCAGCAGGAATTTCACAGCAGTCAGCCTCAACAGGCTCAAATTCTGCACTGCTACCCCTAACCAGAAGTAGGAGCTCACTCTGAGCAAATGCCAAACTTCTCCCATGCTTCAACATCACAGAGCTCAGTTCAGCTACTTGTCTTCATTTGAAAATATTACATACCTGGTGGTCCTGCAAGGCCAGCTGACCCCAAGGGTCCTGGTTTTCCCTCAATGCCAAAAGGACTTCCAGGACCAGGAGGGCCCTGCAATCCAGGGACACCTGAATATCCTGGATGACCCTGTTCACCTTTAACACCCAGAAGGCCAGGTCTTCCGTCCAGCCCTGGAAACAGAGAGATGGGAGGTTACAGAACAAATAAAACAAAATTCACACTTTCAATTAAAAGGTGAGTTTCAATAAAAGCCTTTGAGTTGCATTAGATTCTAAGAGAAAACCAGCAAATCACCATCTATGAGCAGGTCAGAGGAGTTGCATAATCTTAAAGTGACTGGAAAGACAAAGTGTCTTTGAAAGAAAAACAATTTGATAATCCCAGATACAAGCAGCATCAGTGCTTACCTTTTGGTCCTGGAAATCCAATATCACCTGTAAGCCCTTTATCACCTGGGAGTCCAGGTCGGCCATGCTTTCCCAGGGTTCCACTCTCAGCTCCTAATATATCTCCAGGCGATCCTTTTATTCCTGCTAAGCCTGAAGCACCCATTTTCCCAGGCAAACCATCTGTTCCATCCAGTCCTGGAAGTCCTTGTGAGCCTTGCTCTCCTCGAGGTCCAGGGAAGCCTTAAAGAGAAGACCCATAAAAGTCACTCAACAGAAGTACACAATACTGCTTCCAATAGCATCTCAAATGAAATACACATTTTAAAAATCTCCATGGAAGAAAAAGTCGCTGGAAAAATTGCGAAACATTTCAGTACTGAATTAGAAACAATAATTGATGATAGAAAGTGATGAAACTATTGAAAGGTTTATGTTTTTGGGGTTTTTTTTTCAAGAAAATAATTCTGTAGAAGTGTGTAGGAGCTGCAGCTATATAAAGCATTCCAAGGTTGGTTTCACTAGATGGCAAGTTGAACAAAAGGACAAAACCCCTAACTCTTATCACCTTTGCTTCTTGCTCTTTCTTTACACAACCATCAGAAATTCCCATGGTTAAAATGAGTCCAAACACTGTGTACAGTGTGCCATTACCAGAGTACCATAGGTCTTAAAATAAGCATTACACTACATTTGTGGTTAACCTAAACTGAAACAAATCACATGACAAAGGTCTCTGGAGAAACAAACTGTTGACTGTCCTCTTTTCTCACAGTAGTGATACAGTGTTATAAGCAGGTGATAAACAACTTGAATATTTAATTTGTTTTCTCCCAAGCTGCAATCACTTGCATTTCCAAGGACCATAATGGAACACTCAATGGAGCATTATGAATGTATGAGGCAGAAGTGGCCAAGAAGGTCAGATAACTCTTTTGATAAAGTATAGTAAACATTGATCAGACAATAAAAAGAACTCCAGCAACTTCCCTCTTACCAGGTTCCCCTTGCAAGCCTATTATTCCTGGAGACCCTGGCTGTCCCTTAGACCCATGTAACCCAGGTTGGCCTGGAATGCCAGAGAAGCCTTTGCTGCCTTTTGGACCTAAAAGTAAAAATATCTTAATTAATAATGTCAGCAAATTAATAGCAGAAGACAAAACAGAGCACAAGAAAACAGGATCAAATATTTTCTGCAAAGCTGGTCCTGGATACACAATTTAAGCTAAATAAAATCTCAAAGCTATGGCTGTTCATGAGCTATATAAACACAGAAGCAGAGTGTTTGTGTTCAAGGCTACATGAAGGCTAAAATTGATGCAGTCACTATGATCCTCAGTGAGATTTAGGCCTAGTCACTTTGGGGAAAAAAAGGTTGGCATTATTCTGCCAGTTAACGCTCTGGAATAACTATCACTTGGAGGAGAATTAACTAGGAGGTATTATCTTCTTTGATGAGTAAGTGCTGTGTGGCAGTCAGCCAGTGCATTACATCATCTTGTCTCCCTACCTGGTGGTCCTGGAAAGCCGGGAGTCCCTGGGGGCCCATATGCTCCAGGAACTATGCAGGGCAAGGTGATACCTACAACAAAGAAACACTGAGGTTGCACACAGCCCCTTTCAGAGACAGAAGAGGAATACTGAGTACCCAGATGTTTTTCATGGGATACATCATAAGTGGCTTCAAGTGAATGTATGCACATCAAAGCACTGCTGACATCTCAAATATGTGATGTTAAATAAAAGGCATTCAGAGCCTGGTAATTTTCTGACCTCATCCTTACTACTGACTTGTTGCATGACCACTAAAAGTCAGTCTCTCTTGTCGACTTCTTGTAGCATGAGACCCAGGATTCCACTCAGCAATTTGTCCTCCCTGTGACAGGGTCTCTGTGACTACAACTTTAGGTCCAGGCTCAGAGCTTTCAAAGTCAGTGGCAGATGACAAGTATGATAACTGTTAATACTTGAGCAAGTTTCTAAACTGTGTAAAACTAATATGCTGTAGTGTGAGATTCTAAAATAAATGTGCACTTGCAAGGTGAAATATATCTGTAGAGAGAGAATACTGACAGGTGTTTAAAACAAATTTCCCCCCAGGAGGTTAGGGAAGAGATGTGCATGCATGGAAGTTGGAATAGCAAGGGTTTCTTTTTCTTTCAGCTTTATTCTCAAACTGTTTCTTCTACAGTCTTCCAGACAAAGAAATAACCACATGGCTTAAAAGTTTATTAACAGCAAACAAGACTCAGCAATTGCAGAGCTCTTTGACTGACTCCCACTTCTTAAAAAAATTCTCTGTTTCCACTAGTAATCCCTCTTCAGTGGAATGAAATTTACATGTCATTATCAGAGTTGCCAGGACATTGCATTTGTCTGAACACTCTCCAACACAAAAGAAACATTTCATTTCTGGTTTTCTACAATCGTGCGTGAGCCTGATGCTCAGTGCATTGTAAAATAAGGCATTGATGTCCTTCTCTGAGACATACAGTAGAATAAAGAATAGTATTTTCAAAAACCAGGCATTTAGGGTACACCTGACATAGAAGGGGAAACTTTAACTAATAGTTAAAGTTCACATCACACGATCCTAAGAACATTCTTATGTGAGTTTTCCAAAAATGCTTCTGTACATGAGCATATTCTGTATTTTACATTATTAGTCAGCAGTAGAATGCTTGAACAATGGATATTTCATGTGAGAATAACTGAAATGTAAATAAGACTGTATCCTTGTAATTATGTGAATAGGGTATACTGTAAAAATTATATAATCAAAAATTTACCTTCTCCAGCTACTTAATACTTTACCTTCTTACATTTCACACAGTATTATCTGAGTATCAAGGAAATTAAACAATTAGGAAACCATCATGTCAGGCATTAAAGTGAAATACAGGCCATTCCAACATTTTTCAGTAATCACATAACGCCAGGTAGAAACAGAGTTAGACTTCTAAAAGCAGACAGTTTCACCCGGCTTTATGGCACAAATTCATAAATTGCTTAGGGGTGCCTTTGACCTGGTTACTTCAGTAAGTCTTTCTTAGGTTACATTGTCAGATGTAACCAAAAGTATGTTTTCTATACCATCTGTTAAAAACAGGTGGGACAGTGTTCTTCGTCTCTCCTGTGACTCATCCCTGATAACTTTGGGGGATATCTTCTGTTAATGGGTCATCAAGCCTCACTGCATGACTCATAAAATTACATCATCCCATTGTGAGATGCTCTGCCCAGGAGGGGGAACCAAGCATTCCTACCTGGATATAAAAGTGAGGTTTGAAACACCACAGTAGCCTTATCTACTGGATTCCCACAGAAGAGCTACATAGCTACCACTGGACCTTCAGAGGAAGACCAGACCCTTCTACAGGATCACTGCTTCATAAGAACCACATCTGCCACCCCAAAAGGACTGCAGACATCATTTAATTGGACTGCAACCACCACCCTGACCAACAGGGTGTCAGGCTGCATCCTGACTGTCAGTTTAAACCAGTGTTACTGTGTTATTGCTTTTATCTTAATTTTCTTATTAAATTATAGTTCTGACTTGAGATCTCCCACTGGTTTGCTTTCAAAGTAGTACAAAGTTACAGACTCTTTAGATGACAAGGCCTTTTCATGAAAAGGCCTTTCAATCTGGACAGTATAAAGACTGATTATTTCTTCTACCCACACACATTTCTTTAATATTAGATGAAACTTACAACATCAAAGGATCTTTTAGTGTATGCAAATTATTTCCTAGTATGGGAGGAAAGATGCACTCACAAATTTTTTTACACATCTCTATAGTGCAAGCTGAACAGGCTAATGACTTACTCTCTTTCCCAAGTATTCTGACTATAAATACTCTCCTATACAAAGGACTGTTCATTGTTCCCAAAGCTTTGATGAAGCATTCATAATAAGCTGGCTTCTGATTTGTTCCACAGTATAAATGGAGTTCACATCACAGAGAGAGCATTTTACTTTTACATAGGATGCAATTTAAATTTAACGGATTCTGTAACATAAAGTTTCCTGGACAAATATGCAAGCCCTCACAACTAGGAATTAGTAAAGCTTTTAGCATTTAGCGTGTGACTTGAATTGGAAAAAAGTTTATGCCCCAGGGGACATTAATGCTAGCGTCTCCTTGCCCCATAACAACAAGGCAACATGACACTGGTGTGAGGTAATATTGCCATCCAGCACATCTGGCAACCTCCCAGTGCTGCCCTGGCCTTGCTTTCATCTCCCTCTGGGTCTGAGATTCCTCCGCCAACTCTTCTCACTGTGGCGGTCTTACCACCAAGGGTTTTGAATTCAGAGCATCACTTTATCAGTCCAGAAATCTATGCCACTATATTATGCCTGCAAATACATTACTGGCTCTGCATGATTGACACAGATAGAATTACAAACCTAGAAGCCCAAGTATACACAGCAGGCAAAATACGCTGAAAATCAGCAGTGACAAAGAAAAAATACTGTTTACCTTAAGCTATATTTAAATGCCTGACATGGAATCAGGACATTGGGATCAGCTTTCTGCAGTAATTTTGTAATGAAAACATTTTCCATAAATGTTTAGACATGAATTTCCATGTAACTCAATTTGAGAATGAACATAAAGCATTGTATATGAAGTATTATCAAACCCCTATTAACTTATCACCTTGGTCATTAAGGTGTGCTTTAGGTGCACATAATGACACACCAACTGCACCAAATTATAGTAGCTCAGGAAGCAAACACAGCCCAGAGCTAGTTGTACGAGTCTTAACTGAATGTTCTACCTATCTTGACAACCTCTTATTCATCAACACCTGTCCATTCATACAATGTATTACCATTTCTTCTAAAAAAATCTGGAGCTCTTATTTCAATAATAGTTTTGAAAACTGAATCAGACACTTCAGATATCAGTGAATTACTGTTTTTATTTGGACAATGAATTAGGTGTTTTCAAAAACCTCATTTTATCACTCTTTGTAACCACCTTTGGTGCAAAATGTCTCTCCAACAATAGTCAGGGAGTAGATCCATATAATACTCTTAGTACTTCAGAACTGCTTGAATATTGCTTATTATCTCCTGAACATGACAACTTGAGAAAGCTGTGACTGCTATATGAGGCCTGGAAGTTTCAATTAATTTGAAGAGCAGTCTTTAGCCTAATGCAATCTTCTGGCCACAGGCACAGCAGTAAATTGAATATAATTTGACTTGCAGCTTTACCTTTTTTAAACTAAGAGCAGACCCAACAATACCTACCTGGAGGGCCTGGAAGACCTGCTTGTCCTGGAAACCCATCCATTCCAGTGTCACCTGGTGGTCCACGAACTCCTCTAGGACCTGGGTATCCAACACCAGGAGAACCAGTTTCTCCTTGATGGCCCTTGGAGCCAGGTAATCCTGGCAAACCTTTTTCACCTGGGAAACCTAGTCCACCATCACCCTGTGCATAGCAAAGACAATTACAGCTGAAAATCAAAGGGATGCAGAAAGAATATCCACCACTATAATTTTAAAAAGTGTGTAAGAGTTTGGTTGGTTCTGTTCAGGTGAACCTGAAAAGAAATAGAAACCACTACAAATTATCCATCTTTATTTTAAAATGCAGCAAAACTTGGTGACTATTACAAAGAATATTTTATGTTGCATTTGCCAAAATGCAACTGTTACAGATTCTGAAAGATATTTACTTTGTTTTAAATTAATAAGATTCTGGTGTGATTTTTTTTTTATTTCAAAATTTCATTCATAATTATGCCTATAATGTCTTTTGTCTTTTAAGATTCAACACAGAACAGTATTAGGGTCTACTGAAGTTTATTTTTTGATAGAGGTGTTAGGAATGCCAATTATTAATCCTGACCAAGATGAATTTGTGCTCAGGAACTGTGAGCTTTTTATGTATTTGAAGATTTACCACAGGGCTAATCACAATTAATTTGCCAGGCCTGGCTCTTTTCTCTGCTCCTTATTCTAGTTCTGAAGCACTGCTGCAAATCTGAACTTACTGGAGGGCCTGGTGGGCCTGGCAAGCCTGGAAGTCCATCTCTGCCTGGAGTTCCTGGGATGCCTGAAGGTCCTCTGGGTGCTGTCGCACCACGGTCCCCACGAGTACCTTTGACTGTTGCATAGGATGGATCCCCTTTTTCTCCCTTAAGGCCTGGAAGTCCTTGTTGACCAGCTGAAGCCTACAGACCAATAGATAAAGAAAAGGAACATGCAGTGAAAAGGCTTTGCTTCTTAAAAATGTCATATGAGGACAGGACACAATAAGAAAATCAGAAAGAATCTCCAGGGGGCATTCTAATTCTAATTCTAATTCTAATTCTAATTCTAATTCTAATTCTAATTCTAATTCTAATTCTAATTCTAATTCTAATGTATAGAATTACATTAATTTGGGGGAGGTGGGGGGAAGAGGTTTGTTTGTTTACAGCTGTTTCTACTGTCACTACAGCTCCATGGTGGCAAGCCAAACCTTGGTAATAGTGACAGCAATCCTGAATGCCAACATCCCACGGCATCTGGGAACATTATATCACTCATAATATAATGAGACCCAATAATGAATCTTCTTCCCTATTGCTTGGTGTGCTGTGCTTACTGACACCAATGAAGATAGTCTGAAGACAAAAGACTAGTATTTTTATAGACTGTAATTTTCAAAAGCAAATATTTGCAATAAGTAATGCTCAGCACTTTGGAAAATCCTATTTGTTATCGACTCTGATAAAAAGCAGAGCTCAACTCTCATTAATATATGTAGCATACAGTAGTTAGGAAGCAGACTCCATTTGTGGTACAGTTTTTATAGCAATGATGTGGAAAGTTCTCTCTGTCTGATTTCTTGGATCTTCTCTCCATGCATATGTACAACTGCTTCCCCAGCCAGCCCTCACTTAGGAAGAGCCTTGGGTCTAATCCATGTATGTCTACTTCCAAGAAGTCCTGGGATGAATAGCTTACTGCTTTTCTCTTGACTGAATAATGTGCAGTTCTCAGAATTTAAGAACCATTTGATCTCCCATTTTTATAGATGATAGATGATATCTCTTTCAGTCTCTTTATGCAGATCAGTTTCTAGGCTGCTTTTTAAAAAAATCCAAACAAATAGAAGCATGCATGAAAAAAGTGTTCTGCTTTCATTACATTCCAGACCAGCAATTGCACATTGCCACTCCTGTAAGTCACAACAACCAACAGAAACTCTTCCTGCCTTACCAGAGGGCCTTGCAGTCCTGGTGCTCCCACAGAGCCTGGGTCTCCACCATCACCTTTGGCACCAGGTACACCAGGGCTTCCTGATGGACCTGGTGGACCTGAGATGCCTTTTAGACCGGCTCTTGTAACTCCTCCATCACAAGCACAATCACCTGCCTCTCCTGGAAAATAGTCAATGCTCCAAACTGAGTTTCATTTGGATAAAGATCCTTTTCATTTGCAAAAGCTCCAAAAGCAGTATTTGATTCAATTAAGATAAAGCCATTCTCATATGATTTGATTTTATGCCTCCTCTGCTCAGGTGATGTATGTGCCAAGCAAGTGGAGCTCAGGTTTTCTCAGGTTAATGTCCATGCAATGCCCATCACCAAATAACCATGTGCAGCATGAACCTCAGCACTTCTAGACCTCTTCCCAAAGGTTTAAACTTTCCTAAGCAGAGGGTTTAGGGGAATTTTAGGGAGGTCTTGTGCATTTTTTAAGAGATAGTTATCAGAGAAAACAAATCCATACTTCCCTCACAGTAGGTTACAATGACTTCTGAATTGTTACTGGCCACAGACCCAAACAATCACCAAGCACAGTGATTTGTGTTGTCATGGCTTTTGTTGCTGGTTCTGTCATACACTAAGACCCAAATTCTCACAATTTTTAGCACAGAGGAGAATAAAATTGAGTTTTTCTGTCATTTACAGCCTCTATTGTAAAAATCAGTGAACAAGATTTTATTTTTAAGTCCCATGGCTTTAAAGTATAACTTACTTAGCTAATTTTCTGGGTATGATATGTTTATCAGCTTATTTGCCTGAGCAGAGTAAGAAGAGAAGAAAAAGGATTTTACTGACAGTGCTGAGCACAACACTCTCTAAATTGCAAAGGCTGTTGGCTCCTTCAACCTCTCCTGTGATTTGTCATAAAGACACTTACAACTCATCCCTTAGGATATTAACCACATGTAAATCTCTTTCAGCCTGATGACTGCTGAAAAACTCTCTCAAAACAAGAGTCAATTACCTTTGTAGCCCTTTGGACCCAAAGCTCCTGGCAGACCTCTTTGCCCAGGCTCCCCTGGGGACCCAATACTTCCAGTCAGGATTATCACTGGGAAAAATGAAGGGCCTATATGCAGAAAAAAGGCAAGGAAAAGCCATGAGAAGTCTGATCTCTAGCTCATTACTGACTTACCAAATCAGTGATGCAACTGGAACCAGAGGAAACTACAACTGTGGATGTAACACCAGGAGATGGATCTTGGTTGGTACTACTCACAGGCTGCAGTTCTCTGTCACATTTACTTCTAGCTCCTCAGAAAAGCAGAAGTTTTCACAGTGTAGATGCAACAGAGTTTCATTCCTTTACTCTGCCCTTTACACTTTTTCACAGATTTACCAGCTGTCCAAAGAACTCATCAAACTGTGGACAGGTAGTGTAAAGAAGGGCAAATTACTTTGATTCAGTGGTTTTAGCTCAGGAAAATTCTAAAGGGCAAAAGGATTAAGGGGACTTTCTTTGTCCCTCACTTCAAGACTGCAGGATTGTTGTCTACACCTCTTCATATGCTGAATAGAATGAAACATAAGCTGATGGAAACAGCTGCAGAAAGCAATCAAACATAATCCAAAACTACACTGTCTGAAAACCCTTCCCCTCCATGACAACAGTAAGATGGAGTGCTGACTGGCACTGCCTGATGCTCCATGGAAACAAACTGCAGCCATCAGCTAAACATAGCTACAGGAGCTTTACAGACTCTACAGAAAAGTGAGCCAGATTTAACTAGCAAACAGTTATAAGAGTTATAAGAGAACACTTATTTCTTCTCCACAGAAAACCATTTAATCAGATCATGCTCACTGGCTCCATCATTGGAATGTGCCCTGTTTTGAAGGGTTGGTTCTCAAAAAAACACAGCTTATGGAAGAATGGTAAAACATAGTTTTGTAAACTCAACCCTGCTCCAGTAATACTCAGTTTCTGAGGAAAACAAAACAATGCACAATTAATTTAATCAGGACATCCATGCAAATGAACATGTAAAACCAAAATTCCAACTCCTTAGGTCTGGAAACTATATCTTCAGGCATCCTGTCTGACTCCTGGCACTCAAACTACTTGCTCCAAGACAGATATTTACCCCAGATGTTCATAAGGTCACCTTACCTAGGTGAACAGGAGACTAGCCTAGACCTTCAAAGTTCTGTGCCATAAATTTGTCAACACAACTTTGTGCCTCAGTCTCTCAGGCTACCACACTTAACAATAATTAGGTCTATTGTCTTACTTTATAGGAGTGTACCTACTGATATATATGTTTGTGAGCTACAATCACAATGAGGTGTCAGTCAAACATTTACAATTTACAGATGAATAATCCTTGCTAGCAAAAACCTAAATATATTAATGATTATTTATCCTATTTCGCTCTGAAAACAATATAGAAGTAGATGTAAAAATTCTACATACGTGGTGAACCAGGCAATCCTGGTGCTCCAGGCAGACCTGGTAAACCACCTCTGCCTGGAGGGCCTGGTATTCCAATTGTTGCTCTTCCAGGTTCTCCCACTTCACCCTTCATTCCTGGAATACCTGGAGACCCTCCAGGGCCTATTCCATCTAGACAACAATGACACAATGAACAGCTCTCCAGCAACAAACACACTGAAGTATTTTCAATGTTAAGATAATTACCATTGTAGCCTGAACTGCAATCATGTTAGGACAGAACAACTCATATTTTTACCAAGGAAAAAGTACTAATTGGAAGGACCAACAGGCTCCCATTTAGACACTCCTTTGGTCATTCAAAAAAATTTACAGCACTGCATTTAAGTCCCATTGATGAATCAGACAATTAACTAAGTAAGACTGAAGGGGGTTTATTTTTTGATTTTCTTGGTAGTTCCTAGTCTCTGAATTATTGCAGGCCAGAATTTCCCAGATGACATTCAGGTGAAACAAAAATTTTGAGTGAGATCTTGAATGGGACAAATAGGTTGCATCCCCAGTGGGTTTATCAAGCCAATCTGTTTGCAAATATAAAAAGTAATTAAAAATTTTCAAAAACATTAATTATAATTTAAAAGGAAGGAAAAGTTCTTCCTATCAGCACATTCAAAATGGAAATCAAACCACAGCCGCCTGTGTACACTACCACACCAAATATTCACACGTGTAGACTTACCTGGGCTGTAATAATTGGGTCACTAATTTTGCTCCCATCCAAGTCAACACAATTGGCTTCCCTATGTGTCATCCCTCCCTCCTATTTCTCATATAGCAGCCTGCAAATCAGCCAGCTGAAGGAGCAGGGAGAGGCTTGCACCAGTACCTTCACCATCTCCAGGCCACCACCCAGAAACTTCTCCACAAAACCCACAGCCAACAGCCTGTGAAGAGTGCTGGGAGCAGCTGCTTTACCTCTCTCCAGGCCTGGAAACCCTGGAGCCCCTGGAAGGCCTGGTAAACCAACGATCCCTTCATCTCCAGGAGGACCAGGTGCTCCCATGTTTCCAGGGTCACCCGGGGCACCTATTAGAGAAAGAGGAAAACAAGGAAGAAAATCTCATGAGAATTTCTGCTGAAATAGTGTTCAGTCAATTACGTTTAGAGCACCCTTTACCATGTAGCACCAGAAAGCCGTCTTTCCTTGGTACAGTAAAGACAGATAGAAGTGTGTTTACAGGGCAGACACAGCATTTGTCCATGCTCACACACAGTCCATCTCCCAGGCAAGACATTTCATTCTGCCTTGAAACACATCATTCTGCAATGTGGGGATGAATGGCTTTCTTTAAATTCTGAAGATACAAACAAAGAACTAAATATACATGTAGCCAAACAATAGAGAAATAAAGAAAAAATGACAAGGGATGGATTAGACCCAATACACAATGTGGGAAAGTGGTAAAAAACAGTAAGAAAGAAAGTTGGATGAGAAAAAGTACTTTGGAACGTGAGTTCCAAAACAAAATGGAAATGTGTACCTGAAATGACTACACCTTCCCTGTCAATAATGACAGGAGGACCTGGGGGACCAATGTCACCTAATTCACCCTGTAAAGAAAACAGATTAGTACCATATTCAGATGGGTGATGGAGAGGAAGCTGCTTGTCAGGAAGCAGACTATTATGGCACCAATATCTGCAGCCATTCAACGATTAACCATCATTCTTTGTCTTGCTGAAGAATTCACTTTGTTCTGCTATTCATAATCATCTGCTGTCCTGACTTAATATCATTCCTGTCTGATGAAACTGATGGCTGCTTCAGATAAGATGGCTGCTACTATCCAGCTATCCTCTGAAGGTCTTCAATCACCTCAATAGGAAGCACAGACATGTATACAAAATGTGTATTGGAGACCAGTTGTCAGCACACTGACCAATATCAGGTAGATCATATCTGTTCACTTTGTGGTAAAAGCTGCTATGAGCAATCTCATTTTTAAAAGCTTTCATCACTGCAGCTATCTGTTGCCTTGGAATACTGAATTTCAATAATAGAAGCTAACAGAAAAATGGATTCCTTCATAAAATCATCCAGGCAGAACAAGAAAATTGTGATAAACTGCAGTGTCATTTCTGACACTTTCAAAGAGATCCTCTTTGAAACTGCAAGCACAAAATTTGACTGTCATCAAAATGGCCATCATATTTATCATATAATCACCATGCAGTGAGCCAAAGCAGTGCACGCTTTGTTGCTTCTTCCAGTAATGCCTCTCTGTACAGAAACATCTAATACTACTTCTTCCATGTACTGTGCACAAAAGTTCCTTCAGTACTTGCATTTTACAAGTCTGCAATCTTGGTGGCAGATCAGTGTTTTCACAGCAAACTACTAGCCAATCATCTTCCACTCTGTTTCCAGCCGTCTGACTACCCAAATTGTAAGATACACAGAAAACGTCTGCTATGCATCACCTATATCTAGTAAAACTGAAGACTGAGAACTGAACACATTCTCAGGCTTGTCTAAACTTGTAGATCTGTGATCCAAGACTTCAGATAGCCTTGGCAACTCAACTATATTAACATCAACTTACTTCCACCTAATCTTGCCCTAACGGTCCAATAAATATGGCATTGGTGTAAGGACAAAGGAGACCAGAAAGGCTACACCTACAATTCTAAGTCATGAAGTTCAATGATTAACATTGAAAAATTATGAAAATACCCAAGCATTCACGACTCAGCAACCACTCATTTTTATGCTTAATAATAAAGTGAATGAGGAACAAGGAACAGAATCATACTGAAAATGACAGTGATATAGGGGCAAACAAGTGGTTTGATTGGAGCAATGAGAGTTATTTATTCATGCAAATACCTTAAAAAAACCCATGCTTTAGTGAGAAGTTACCTTCATGCCTTCAGCTCCATCCAGTCCTGGATAGCCTGGAACACCTGGATGGCCCTGCAAAATCCCATAAGGGAACGATGGTACACAGTGAGACAATAAGTGGCATTATTTTTCAGCTGAGAGATCTGCATAGCCTGGACTCAAATCAAAAACCGAATTATTTGTCCTACCAAACATATGAAGAAGAATTAAAGAAAGAGAAAACTGATAGCATCAATTTCTCAGCACTCACAAAATACCAGAGCTCCTTCAGCCCTCCTTGTGCTGTGAAGATGGTGAGAACTAGTGAGCAGGCTGAAGGTGTGCAAATCAGAACACCTAGGAGCTCTCACAGAACTGTAGAAATGCTTGCAAAATGAAGAGTCTAAGCAATACTTTTCCTTGTCCAACACATTTTGCCCCCACTGTTTTCCCCTTCTAAAAAATTATTGTCACCAAAACATTTAAAGTAACACTGGGAGATGAAGGACCTAATGTTTTTGTGGACTTTCTACTTAGCTTAACTATTTCAATAAGGCAGGTATATTTACCCATCAGAGAACTTGAAGCCACAATACAAGGAAGTCGGTAGATCTTAAGCAGTTAGAGGGCTTCTGTAACTCTTAAGTACAGTAAAAAAGAAAAGAAATTTCACCTTTCTCCCTGGAATTCCTTCAGATCCATCCAGTCCCAGAAGACCCTAGAACAGCAAAGTCATTAACGTTTAGAGGCTCCATCTCAGCTTGATCAGGCTTCAAATATCTCAGCATCAAAGAATTAAAAGCTAAAACTTTCAAAAGGAGAAGCTACCACTGCTTGTCTTATCTCTCAATTACTAACAATCACAATGTAAAGAATTTAACAAAATAACTGAAAAAAGCAGACTTATTTAACCATTGTTTTTCTAATTGGCAGTTCAAGTTAAGGAAATCTTGGTGTCTCAACTTACTGGAACTTAGTGGTGTTACTCTGTAATCACAAAACCTATAAATCAAAGTGTGGTCAAGACTTTCTTTCAGACAACTTATTCTGCAGACACATAACAGAATGCCATGGTCTTCCAGTTGCATAAGAGCATATCACTGCAGGGAATGCATCTGCTGATGAAAGGCTCACTTCATGTGTTTGAGAACAGGCATTTAAAGACTTCATGAAGTTACCTACCCTGCCACCTGGTAAGCCAGGCACACCTTTTTCTCCTTTTTCTCCAACACCTCCAAATTCCTGAGGAAAAATGTCAACATTAAATCTCTGTGATTTGTTTGGAATTGAGCAGCACATTGCTAAGTAAAGAGAACACAAACCTATTTTTTATACAAACAGTACAATAGACAAAGGAAACTGACTCTTTCTGCTGGGACTATTTTGTCTCAGAAAGTTTCTATCAACCAGACATGGCAGTATGTTCATGTACAGGCAGTACAGTACTGCTTTATTCCACAAGACTTCTATCCATTTAAATATATATTTCAATAGCAACTGCAAGTGACCATGCTATAGACAGCAAAGACCTGCCAATGCTACTCTGTATTCTATTCTACATTGAGAAATTATTTCAAGTCTCAGTTCTTAACAGCAGCAGCTCAAGGGAATGCTCAGAGCACACTTTTCCCTCCCAAAGCCCAAGAATGACACAAAACTAGCATTTTCACACTCAGCATTTGAAAATGTTTGGTGGTCTTCCCAGTCTGCAAGAAGTATCAAATCCAGAGATAGAAGACCAGGATTTAACTTCAGCAAGAGTAACAGTAGCTAAGCAATTTCCAGGCTTCAATCTTAAAATATCTTGTGGTTGTGGTTAAATTTGCACATACGTTCAGTTTCACCAGCTTCAATGGGTCTTTTGTGATGCATAAAACTAAGCATGGTCATAATGGAACATGTCTGGAATGGTTTAAAACAAACTGTGTTTTATGTACAGGTTTTTCTTGCACTTATTTCTACTAAGAATATCTGTATAAACTGACAATTTATCTTATTAGTCAGAAGTACCCAAAAAAATTTATTCCTTAAACTTACTGAAACAATCTCTGTTTACAAAAAGTTTTAAGAAAGGAAATAGCTCTCTGGAATTCACAGGTAAATTACTTTTCTTAATTCATATAGAGAAGATGCTACAGCATGCTGAGTTGATAAACACTAATATTAAACAGCCCATTTTAACTGATTGTATATGGATAGAAAGACCTGTATGTGCTTTACAGCTTTAAAGTAAAATTAAAAAAAAGTATGTTTAGATATAATAGAAGGGAAAAAACTAGGATTCTTAAAAATGTTTGTGGGACAAGGAACATTGCCATCAAGTGGCCATGTCACGGGTAGAGCTCTGAGCAGGTCTCTGCAAACAGCAGGCTCCAGGTATTGAAATCTGAGCAACTTACTAAGTCTGTAGTAGGACAGCACTATATTCTTTGTCTCTACAGGACAAAAAGCTATCAGATTACACTTACACTTTTCTAAAAGTCTTGTGAACATTTTTATCAGATTTTCAAAGTTCTCTTGTGCCTAGAAGCTCCTGTAGAGGCCTTAGTAATTCAGAGGTTGTTGAACCACCTAATGCCTCTTAGGCATATGTCAAAAACACTCCTCTGTCCTTACCGAGGTACCAGGCAATCCTTGGTCTCCAGGGAATCCTTGAGGACCTGGCTCACCCTAGCAAGGGCAAAGAGACAAACACAATAAATCATTGAGCCTATGAAAGCAAGACCTTCCTCTATCCACCCTCCATGCTCCTGACACCTGAAGTATAGCTTTGTAATTTGTCAGTGAATGCACTGGGTCTGTGTCACCATGTGTCGGATCAGGGGCTTTCAACACAGTGCTGGTGCATCCTCTGGCCACTTCCCACAGCTTCAAATGCCACTGCCTGGGAACTGCTGCTCTATTGTCCACAACTGTTACAAGTCAAACTAGAGGCATTTCATATCGTTATCTAGGGAACTGCAACATGCAGAGTGCTGCATGAAAGCAGCAAAATAACATGTCATGTGTCTAGAGAATCTTTAACTCAAGGACCACACAGCTCTTACATCTCAGTAATAACAATGCAAAGGTGAAAAAATCTGATTATTTCAGAGTAGCGTGCACTAAGGCAAAAGAGATGGACCTTCCATTTATTTTTCTAAATTGTTTTTTTTGCTTCAGCTGACACAGTTTCACAGGTCTAACAAAAACAAACTACAGTTCACTTATTTTTAGGATTAATGACAAAAGCCTTTAAATAGCTTCCAGATTTCTTCTTCTGAGAGGTGTGTATTCTCTAGTGGTCCACAATGCTCTGAGCTATGAATATTGTTGTTCAATAACCATTTGATAGATTAAACTAGTACAGAAAATTATTTTGATTTGGAAATAAAATAGCTCTCACTATTCAGTAATTTTGTTCTTTCTTGAGTGAAGGAGCATGGAGAGGGAGAGGGTTTGTACACTGAATTTACAGACCTTTTCTCCTTGCTTCCCCTTTGGAAATCCCATGAATTCCAGTATTCCAGTAGATGGTGGGGGACCTGGAGGCCCAGGCATCCCCACATCGCCCTGTAGACAAAAGAGGAAGATATTAACATAGCAGACCATGTTTGATTTTCTATGGAAATAGCCTACAAATCAGAAGAATAAAACACTTAATTTATATCTCAGGTATATAAATCTGTGTGCCTGAATGCTAGCATGGGACTTTGGTCATGGGAATCAAAAGATCAGATGGAGAATCAGGATGAACAAAATGCATCTGTTTCCAAAGCCTTGTGGATATAAAACATGGTACACAAAAAAAAAATAGGCTCAGCTATTGAACTCACAGGAAAACATTTCAGAAAAACTTTGCGGAGAAATACGAAAGGAAAGGAGAGAAGGAACAATCAGAATTGTGGAAGGCGGAGAACCATTTTTAACATCAGTAGAATTAAGTCCCAGATTGAGAACTTGAAGAAGCCCTATTTTGCCTGTGTAAATTCTGTGCAGATACAGACTGCAAGACACCCATTTAGGATAGTGAGACTATAAATTACACACCAGTTGACCCAAAGAATGTAATGAAAGCCAGGAAGAATGAAGTCATTGGAATAACTCAATACAAGAGGTCATGGTCCAAAGAAACTGAAAAGTGGAGATTCAAAAGGTCTAAGAACCTCAGGTCTCGATAACCATGAAAATACTGCACTGACTTGAGATTTCCCTTTCTTTCTCTTCACCCAGAAAAGGCTCCTATCCTTTTTAGTGTATGAACAAAAAAGGAAGCAGCAAGAATCTTTTGTATTTTAACTGCCAGTCAGTCCAAGAAAAGAAAAGAAAAAGGAACGGAAGAAAATGCTAGAATCCAGCCACTTTCTAGAGGATCAAGCAAGCTATGATGGAACTCTGGAGTATTATTTCATGTTCTTTCTATAATAAAACACATTTCACTTACCTTTTCTCCTTTCTCTCCTTGAAAGCCTAATCCCATGTTACCCTAGGAGAGAAAAATACCATGGATGAATGAATAACAAAACAACAGCAACAACACCATCTCTATCATCTAAGCCTACAGCACTGTTAACCCCCCAAAAATTAGGTGTAAAAAGAAAACAGGAAAGGTAAGTACTTACTTTTGGACCTGGTGGCCCAGGGGGACCCACTGGACCCTACATGTAAACAAGATCAAGATTTTATTCCTTTTGACTTAATTAGGATGCAAACAATTGGAGCAATGCTGGGATCTGCAGTGGTACCTGAACTTTCCTTCCTCCAAAGCAAAAGCAAGACACATGCTATCAAGTCTTCACATCTCTAATAGCACAGCTCTTTGGCAATGTTGTAAGTTAAGAGGAAACTACAACTTAAACCCAACAAAAATGTAGTTTGGTTTTACCTTTGCCCAGTAGAAATTCTCTTGTAGGATCTTGAAAAAGCAACTCTAACATAAGTCATGACAACAAAAGCTCCAAACATCAGAGATCAGCCTATTCCCCCAAGCCCTGAGATGCAGAAGTGGTCAGAACAGTGTAACGAGGTGTTTGCAGAGAGCACTGCTGAAGCCCTCGGTCACGTTTGCTGCTCTGGATGCTATAGAGAGGAGCCTTTGCTCTTGTGATCAGATGTAACTACCCAAGACTGAGCATACATCCTATGCTAGAAGTCAGCTGTGTTCAGTCTTTTTAAACGCACAGACACTTTTGCTCATTGTCATGACACAAGCATGTCAAGGGAAGGAAGGGAAAAGGAAGGGAAAACTGCCAATAGTTTGAACTGTTCTGTGAACAAGTGCAACAGCTGAGGTGTCTTACCTGCAAACCTTGTAATCCTATAGGTCCTGCAGGACCTATTGGACCTGGAAAACCTTTCGGGCCCTATAGAAAGAACAGAGGACAAATAGAGAGTGTGTAGCATTTACCCCATCAAACTCCACCCAAAGTGAGTCTCAGAAAACATTAATTAATATCCCCTGGTTAAGTAAGCCAATTTAAATATTAAAGTAATTTCATAAGATTAGGTGTACTTTGAAAATCAAAGTTAGAGAGTTCAATGGTAGATGGGAGTTTGATTTGAAAATGAATATTTAGGAAAAAATCTGACTTCCTCTACCATAATCATCCACTCATACCCTTACAGATCTAGAACTGCTTACACTACTGGTATCACACACATAAATACACTTCCCACTAATTTGAAAAGGCTCGTTGAGAACAAATACCTGAAAATGTACCTACTTAATATTGTTTAAAATCATTATGTCCCATATTAAATAACTTACAGGTACTCCATCCAATCCAGGAAGACCATTTTCACCCTGAAAATCATAAATACATATATTTTTAAAAAAATTACACAATATTATTTCAACAAACTATAAGGTACATCAAGATTTGTATAAATAGAAGTATTTCCTGTTAGTTAATATTAGATCGAGAGTAAATGGAAAAATATCTTGAAATCTGTGGTTCCAAATTTGAATTGGGTAATGGAGACCTGCAGAGAAATTAGAACCATTTGTTTAATGCCTAACAAGAGAAAATAAAGTGGCATTAAAAATATTAATTACAAAACCACTGAAAATACTCTATGAAAACTCTTACGATTTGAATGCTATAAAATACACAAAAGCATATCATCATATCATATGAAATTATCTTTATTTCCCATAAACACAGATAAACTAATAAACACCTTTAACTTTTACAAACTTATGAGTGTATATAATGTGGATAGAATTTTAGAAGAGTTACTAATTTTGACCAGCAAAGTCAGTGTGAGAGGCCTTGTATCACAGAGTGAATTTTTTTAATATTTTCAATAGTTAATGAAGCATGTATGTAAACTGAGAATGTGACTGATAAATTTCTAGTACCTTCCAGTACAAGAAAACAATGAGATGCAGCTGGATTCTCACAGTAGAAGCTGTAATATGCACTGAACAGTAACAGGATGAGCAATGTCCCAGTATCCCAGTATGGGAGGAACAAGATCTCTTCAGAGACCAAGCAATTCCAGGTTCTGAGAGTACTCTGTGCTGTCATTAATGAAGCTATTACAAGGCCTTTTCCACAGCTTTGCACTCAGACACCCAGAACTGACACCATAAGCAACTGAACTTGCAGTATCAGCCCTGAAACCTGTGGGACATCAAAGAGTTTCTTGTATTACATTTTCTCCTGTGTGATGACAGGTCTTACCTTCATTCCTTTGAGACTGCCTTGAGCAAAAACAGGTTCTCCTTTAAGGCCTTTCGGGCCAGGACGACCCTGATTTTAAAAAAAAAGTAAAAAATAAATTTATTGAAAAAAATACTGCTTTAGTTTTGAAAGAATCTCTAATTAGCGTAATGAACAAGGCAAACTCCTGGCTCCAGTTAACCATGAAAGTGCCACTGCTGCTTTGTTAGAAAAGCTGTGCTATTATGAGAACTAAAGATTTCCTGCAGCTTCAGAAAAACAAGGTTCTGCAAACGTTCTGCAAACATTTTCTCTGGTATTTTCCTGTTTATATTAGATTTCCCTTTCATTTTAGGTCTTTGACAACCTTAGATTCTATTTGAACCTGTTTGACATGGTATTAACTCCCCTGTTCATAAACACATCAATGCCATTTAGAGGGACTTTGGCAGGCTTAAGGGATGGGCCCATGTAAAATTACTAAGTGCAAGACCCTGCAACTGAGTTAGAGCAATCCCAACCACAGACTCAGGCTGGGCAATGACTGGATTGAAAGCAGCCCTGGAGAAGGACTTGGGGGTATTTGTGGATAAAAAACTGTTGGTGTGAGTTTGCAGTCCAGATAGCCACCCATATCCTGGGCTGCATCCAAAGGATCAATGGCAACAAGTGAGGGAAGGGATTTTATTCTCAGAGTGCATAAAAAAATTGAACTCTGACAATTCTAATAAACTTAGGGTTATTTAGGTTTTTCCTAAGTACTTGGCAGTTACTTCTCCAACAATGTCACAAAAGCCAATCCTGATTTAGTAACTACAGAACACTACATTTGAGTTGGGACATACAGACAGTCCAGGTAGGCCAGGAAACCCATCTGGTCCAGAAATGCCACGACTCCCAGTGGTACCATTGCAGCCATCGAGGCCAGGCAAGCCTCTAGGTCCAGACTGCCCAGGGTGACCCTGTGTAAAGGGAAGAGAAAGAATGACCAACAGGATCCATTATTTTGTTGTCCCCTGAAAACTGATATCTTCTTTCCAAATGGCAACACAAACCAAAAGCATTGCACAACTCCCAACCAAGTTCAGTGTATGAGAGTGCAACAGAACAAGCTTCTTCAGCCAGCTTTACCCTCCCTAAAGGTTAAATCTTAGAACATTGGCTGCATTCATCTGATTACTTTTTTCTCCAAGGGATAGCTTTCTGAAGTACATAACTTGTGCATGAGTAGGTCCCAAAAGGCCAGTACTCATCCCACACTAATGTGAACCATATGAAATGTAACTGTGTCAAACAGCATGCAAGGGTACACCTGACACCAGGAATGGAAACTGCTCATGTGAAAGCAAGGGCAGAGGCAGACTCAAAAATATTAAGCATTTATAATTCTAATCTTCTTGGAGTGACTTCTCTTCCTCTCCATTCTGGATTCTTTCTTTTAATAGATCAAAAGATGTTAAAGCTCCAGTATCAGGCTGCTGATACTAAATGCAAAAATTGTGATAAATGCAAAAAGCAAGCAGGGAACAGAGCCTGTGTGAAACTAAGTCACACAGGCTTCTCACTCTGGCCTGAGAAAGCGTAAGAAAGAATCCAAACAGTCCTTGGTAAAGGACAACAATCTGCAGGTGTTGTTTAGTCAAGGGGTGATGTTCCACTTATGGTGAGGTGTTGCTTTAATGACCAGTGAGAGTTTTACCTCTCAGACCTTCTCAAACATGTGTATAAAAGAAGATTAAGAATAATAAGCTTGGCTCTCTTGGACAACGTAGCTAAGAGAGTCAGTGTCATACTTCTCGCCATTCCTAATATAGTGCAACATCAGGCAATTCAAGTAGAACAGCTTTGATTTGTTATATTAAACATAAAACCTTAGGCAAAGCAACTGGGAGAAAGATGCAATTAAACTAACAACATTTAATAAAAAAGTATTTGCAATGGCCAATTATTAATCAAGCAGAGCAAAATACAACTGCACCTAATTCTGATTTCACATGTCTTTTGCCCTGGTATAGGTCTACTAATTTGACTTGAGTTTACTCAGCATGGTACTAGTGCAAAGGAGATCAAAGCTTGGGACTTCAGGTATTTTTTCTTCAGTGCCATATGAATATCTGAGGGCAGAAGGCAGAAAGGCAGAACTGTCAGTCACAATGCCCAAGTGTCAGGCAGCTCCTTATTCTATACTGCTTTTCCTATAAATGAATCCTGTGTCACTCAAAAACATTGTTTCAAAACAAGAAGAAAAATAAAACTTAGGGAGATAGGATCAGTAACTTGACAGTTCTCTCCCCACTCTGTACATGGTGATCTTGACTCATCCCAGAAGTACTTTTGCTTGATCCCAAAGATTTGTCCTTAAGATAGAGCACTAAGCAAGTTATGACTCACATCAGGAAAGCTTAAAAAAAAAAAGATAAAATGGTGATAAAGCAGAACATTAACAATCCTTCATGCCTGACACTTAAAATAAAACACATTTGCAACACTACAAGTCTTCCCAGTCCAAGCCAATAGCATTTACTCTGAAGAAATTCAATGAGAACTCTGCAGTTATGTAAAGCCTTATATCTAAGGATCTTTAAATATTTTGAAAAAATGTGGAAATGCTATAATCTTAATTTTATAGATGGGAATCTTGGGACACACAGCAGCAGAGTGATTTTCTCAAGGATACAGACTAACTTAGGCCATAATTATATAAGCTCAAGATGATCACCGGTCTCAGCTGCTGTCGGGACAGCTATTCCATATTGCTGCTTACTCACATGTCCTTCCTCCCTGTGCTGGCAGAGTAGGAAACAAACACAGCAGAGAAATAATTGTTCTGTTTCTTAATGGGGTTAATTTTCAGTCAGATGAAGTCCTTGGTCCACTCATTTGGAAACTGCATTGAGATTTGTGCCAACAAAATTGGGAGAGACCTTATCTGCTTTCTGTCAACCAACAAGGTGCAAACTGAATCAATGTTAAGTGTGTCTCAACTACATGATTAAGGCAGCTCATCCAGACAAATATAAATTTGAGATTTAACAAGGAATGGAATGAAATCATCCTAAAGCATTACCATCAGACACCACGGCATTAATAATACCAGTTGCTCTGTTTGTCAAAATAACCACACGTGGTGTGCAAGCAGGAACTTGCCAGGCACTGGTAAATCAACTGGAGAAGGCTGAAGCAGCAATTTACTGCCACTTACATTTTTCTCTTAGAAATTACCTAACTAATTTGATCCATGCAGGATGTCATACCAAAGAGCATCAAGTCTCTGATGGGACAGGCAGTGACTGCAGAGTCAGAGGCCAGACTTGTCAGTGTCTACCAGATCTTTCACTTTGTTTACAGCATCAACAAAACCAAGTAGCTATGTGGGACAAGTGTGCATGTATCTGGTTACAGTACAAGGTGACCAAGCATTAGTGAAGCTGAAAGGGCCAACATCTGCCCCTCAGAGTGAGACAACAGGGAGCTAAGCCGCTCCAGCTCTCATGCTGGCCAAGAGCCAGCCCATGGAGGCAGCTGCCAGGTGAGCCATGTCATGGGAAACGCTTTGAGTGAGATCTCCTAACTCTCAGACCAAAACTGTCTGTAAGAGGCCCAAAGAACTTTGGTATCCTCTTAAAATGTGAGTAGGGCTCACAGAGAGAGGACGTAAAATATGCTAATCACAGTCATTTCTTACGTATGCTAAATAAACCTGTGCCCTTATCACTTAATCCCATGGCATCAATGTCTGCAGTTTTGTGCCAAAGCATGACACAGACTGACACATAAGCATGCACATACACATTCTGTGTCTTACTTTAGGAAAACAATCCACAGGATTTCCTGCTTTAAATCCAATCTGCAAGATTTTACAATATTTTATTTTAAGACCCTTATCTGAGGAGATACTGAACGCCCACAACTGACTTCCTTGACAGTTGCTAAGTCCTGCCTTAAAAGAACCTTTTTCCCAGGGGTTTAAAATACTGATTTAAATTGCCGTTTTGACCTGAAAAAGTGGTGGTTAATAATTTCATTGCTCTCAGCTCCTCTAATTCCTGTTTTGGCAGATGTACCAATTGAACACAAGCACCTCAATTGACTAAGGCAGAAGACTTTCACAGACTTTACTTATACATTTCAGGGTGATTAGTTTACAGATCTGAATTAAAACACAGGCTGGAGAGATGCTTGTGCTCTCTGTACTCACAAAAGGAAGCATTTGTTGTGAGACAGATAAGGAAACTGGTTATCTGGGCCCTCCTTTATCAGACTTGCTTATACACTGCCACTGTGATCCCAAGGGACCTCCTTTCAAAATCAAACAGCAAAAAGGCAATCCCAACAGGAGAGATTGACGAATAATTAAAAACAGAGAAACAAATCAATTAAGGATTAATACAAAACTAAATGAATAAACAGTTTCATGGATTGCTAAGGTAAGTGGCCTTTCTACAGCCATCGCCAAGTGCTTGCATTTACTCTAGGAAGGTCATAAAACTGCCCCTTCATATAGCTCTGGCTTTCATTGCACAGACAAGGTCTCACTTATAAAAATATTTCCTTCTAGAACTCCTTGGACAGTTCATGAAAAGCTATGTACATCTCCCAGCTTCAGTTCCACCCTTTGCCAGAGGTGTCCTTGAATCTTGTCCTATAGGAAAAAATAATCTTCCCAAGTAGGGCTAAGGATTTGAGGGCTTCTCCTATAGCATGACATGAAAGTCTAGCAATAAACACATGTAGATGCTGTATTTACTAAATTAAAGGGATTAGTCAGGCCAGCTGCAACAACATGATTTACTTGCCACCAGCACCCCACCAAGCAAACTCTGTGGAATACCACTTCTCTTAAGGTCAGCAGTGGGACACCCCTCTGAATAACAGCCTTGCCCATGGCCACGACTAAACTACACCTGCCCATACTAACATGCCTGCATACTACAAAGAATCTCTCTTCATATTTGTATGTGCAGAGATAGCAATATATTTTTACTTCTCCCATCTTTTTCACACAAATGTGCTCTCTCCTTTGTTCTGCATTTCACACATCCATACAAAGTGCCTATATTTGTATACACTTCACAAAGAATCTAAGTTACTCCCTTACCCTGAAAATAATGGCAAAACCAAAAATATTTACTCAAGCAATGCCAGTTGCTATTTTCACCCTATAATGGAAGCATTTATCTCAGTGGTTATAATGTAAACAGTAAGAACAAGTTTTTCTTTCCTCTTTTCTGCCCTGCAGTTGTGGCACAGAGGACACACAGTGCTGAGCACTTTGCTATTCATGACCAGCAAAATCCACCTCTCTGCCATTCACCCATCTGCAAAATGTTGCAAAGCAGAGTAGATCTGCATATGCTGGAGGCTTCGAATCCTCTCATCTGCCTCCCCTACTCTCTCCTTGGAATGCCTGATGTTGCCAACTACCTGGCAATGGCTGTTGCTCTATCTCTACCTCCCCTCATTGCTGGGAATCCCCTTTCTCCAGAGCTTTATCTGAAAAAATACCCTGAGAACAGCATGTTCTCACAGTGTGCTCAATTAAATTAAGTACCATAGGAACAGCTTGTTCTCTTCAGACCTAGACAGCTGGCTGATGGTAAAAGAAAAAAAAAAAATATAGCAGCAAGGGAGTAGAGCAGAAAAAACAGACAAGGGTGAGCAGAGGGGGACCAAAGACAAGGGCCAGGAAGGAACTGGAATCAAACAAGTTCATTTACAAAGCAAACTGTGCATTTTCAGCCAATCTATCACTACAATTCAGTTTTTGATAGCAAGTAAGAAAACACAGCTCAATTGTTGGAGCTCCTGGCCATCTGAGAAACCAGGGAAGATGAGAAAGATTATAAGCATAGTCTGAAGGCACGATGACACACAGGATGGAAAAATGTCATCAAGAAAATAAAAATATTCTAATATCAGAAGGAGGAAGCAGGATAAACCAAATAGTGTAGAAAGACCAAGGAAGTTTTTGGGGCAATTTTAAAGCTGATCCAGTTAAAGTTCCCCTGAGATACAGCAAGATACTTTTGCAAAAATCACTGGTGAAACCAAAGCAAAAGAAAGCTGACCAAAACACTCTAGGCACATAATTTTTTTAAACTGTCTCTAGAATGTAAAATTCTAAAGAATGAAAGAAACAAAAAGTTTCTCATGGTCAGTGAAAGTGTCTACCTGCCTGTCACCTGATCTAAACCTAGAAGAGAATCAAGAGTTATTTGGAGGGCCTCAGCTCTCATCGCTGTTTTCATTCATGTCATAACAAAAGATTGAGGGAGACCTGGAAACAGCTATCACATGCAAGAAGGCTACTGCAAAGTAAAAGTGGAACAATCTTCTCTCTGTGTCCCTGATCAGTAACATGAGAACTAAGACTAAAAAAAACTTTTAAAAAAGACTTTTTAACATGCAGAAAGAAAGATTGAAGTTAGGCATTAGAAAAGCTTTTCTAATAGAGAAATTAGTCTCCATCATCACAAGGTTTTAAGAATTTGTTAGGAAACACATGTTAAAAATGGCCTGAATCGCAGCTGATCATGCCTGTTTGACTCCCTGAGGTCCCTTTAAATTCTACAAGTCTATGATTTTACAATACAGTGTTTTTTAGGCAGTGCTGAGGGAACATGGTGCTGAAAAAAAAGCTAATCGTGCAAACAATCCCCATGTAACTCAGGCTCACTTTCTGATATGTCTCAACTTCCTATTATCCTATATGTATCAACTTCCTACCGTCTTACAAAACAGCATCGAATTACCAGGTAGATTAACAAACAGCCATTTTCCTCCAGATAGAAGCAAGAAATTGCAAGGTAGACTACGCATGTGCTAGGACAATCTAATCATGTTCAGGTGCTTTTAGTTGTGGTTACTATTCTGGTGATTTATATTTACATACGCAAACTTACTGGGATCCCATTGATGCCCTGAAATCCTGGAACTCCCATTGGACCCTGAAGAAAAAGAGTACACATTATATTTCTCTTCATCAGTCTATATTTCAGTTACCTGTGAGATATTTTTCACTCCAGCACTTTCAGTCTTGGACTTCTGCTTTCAAAACCTAAAGGAGCAAACTATCTCATGCAGATTCTCTCTGACCACAGGGGTCAGTGAATAGAGGAACTGAGCATCTGAGCTTGACTGGATACCAAATGAGTGTTTCAGGAATGTTTTAATCAGGCAATTTAAGGCAAAAATATAAACTCCTGCTGCATATCTGGGGAAAACAAGATGCCAGGAAAATAAACAATCTGCTATAAACTTAACCCATGTCTTTCCATGAGTTTCAACAAAACTTACATATTTTTCTGTCTATACTTGGATAGGATACCCAGAGATATGGAGACAGCTGCATTAACTTCAGATTGCCAAAGCTGCAAGTAATTACCACACCTTGTTGCTCTGCTCTGAATAGTAGCAAAACAGACTGTGTAAGCAGAATACCCAGCCTAAATTGTTCTTGCTTTGGAAAACTAAAATATATCTCTCCCACAAGGGATGAAGAGAGAGAGAATCTTATGGCATGTTGGTATTGCATATGTATCATTTCAGGGGATAGAAGCTGTTCTGGAGTAAATGGATTTTTTTCAGTGCAAAGGAATTATTTCCAATCTTGCACATTGCATTCATTGACACCTACACCTTATGGGCTACTCCATTTATTATGACATAGTTTATTGTATTATTTTTGTTAGAAATAACTTTGCACCTGTAAAACTGAACTGCAGATTTTGTTTAGTACCATTCTTTTTGTTTTTCTAGACACCAACTCAGGATCTTCTACACAAGAACTAGCCCCATGTCTTCCTGAACAGAGTGTGAATAATAGCCATTTACTGCTGGGCATATGAAGTGCAATATTGCAATAGCAATACTCATTTGCCTGTAGTTCACCTACCAGGATGGCTACACTGTTCAGCAGCTTGAGCATCTGTATTCTCATTCAAAAATAAATGCAGACAGCTCTCTAAAGATATGGCTGAAATTGTATTTTTATCCCTGGACATATAGCCCAAGATTATCTTTATTCACTCAAAAATATATACAAGGCCATATAACTATTGCAAGGACAGAAAAGTCACTGTTGAGCCTACCTTGTCACCTTTCTGTCCAGCTGGTCCAGGAGGGCCCACTGCTCCTCTCTCACCTTTTGCTCCAGGCAAACCTTCTGGGCCAGTAAATCCCGGTGGTCCTATTGGCCCCTGAAGCCCAATCAGTCCTGGTCGACCCTAATAGACATTAAAAAACAAGTCAATGCATCGTGTCCACAAACTCCTTTGTAATTACTCTTTCCAACTCAATTTTTAATGCAATTTGATGCATCTCTGGGTAGTTAGGACATCCTAAAGTTTTACCTGTTCATTCTCAGACAGACTATTCAAAACTGCATGACGGACTTGAGATGGGGCCACACCAGCACAGAGTAGAGAAGGACAACCACCTCCCTCAACTGACTGGTGATGATATGCTGAATCATTAAGGTTGGAAAATTCCTCCAAGATCAAGTCCAGCCTTCTACTGAATCCTATCATGCACACTAAACTATATTGACAAGTGCCACATCCATTCATTTTTTGAACAATTCCAGGTATGGTGACTCCACTATGTTCCAGTTCTTAACCATTCTTGCAGTGAAGATGTTTTTCCTAATATCCAACCAGAGTCTCCCCTAGCACAACTTGAAGCTATTTCCCCTTGTGCAAACGCTGGTTGCCCAGAAGAGGCTGATCCCCACCTCACCACAACCTCCTTTGAAAAGGCGATAAGGTCCCTACGGAGCTACCTTCTCTCCAGGCTAAACAAGCCCAGCTCCATCAGCCGCTTCTCATCAGATTTGTGCTCCAGACCCTTCAGACGCTTTGCTGTCCTTCCCTTGGCACGCCCCAGCACCTCAGTGCCCGGGGTTGCAGTAAGAAAACCCCTTTACCTGGAAGCTGTCAAGCGCAGGCAGAAGCAGCGCGCTCCGCGGGGTGCCGCGGGTGCAGTGCCGGGCGCTGCCGGCAGATGGCGCAACCCCCGAGGGGGTCCTGGCCCGGGAGCTGCCCCTCGAGCGCCCGGCACCGCTCAGCCTTAACGTTAACATCAAGAACACGATAGAGACCAGTCTGAGGTCCCAAAGTACTAGCAGAAAATGCAGTTTATGGCTATATTTTCTACTGGCAAGATAATCCGTGGATTACACAAAGTTACCTGCACAAAGAATCAAGATATACAGTAAAATAGAATGGAGGAGGAAGTTAAAAAATTCCCGTACCTTAATAATCCCACCACATAATTCCCTTTCCTTTTAATTCTCATGTTCATAGAAGTGTGTTGCCCTTCTACTTCCCTAACTCAGTAAAAGAGTGGAAGGAATGCAGCTCCCTGATGCAAGTGTTTTAGTAATCTCAGCTGGAGACATACAAAGCCCTGACTCAGTGGTTTGGCAGGTAAAAGACTTTTACTGTTAATTTAAAAATGCATTGTTATATGTTCAAAATCAAGCACAGTGAAACAAACTGTACCTGATGTTAAAAATTATTTTTCCAGGATAATTTTTAGTACCTGTTTAGGCTAAAATATTTTTTCCCATGTTCCATGTGTCTTCGCTGTTCAGGAACAGTTTTAACTGCAATATTCCCATATCACTCTTTCTGTGGTGATTGTTTCATCCTGGCCTTTTAACTGAGGTCAAGTGCATGTTGGATATTTCATACCTTTTCTGTCTAGACATTGCCCATAGTGTTCATTCCAGAGGCACAGACTCACATCTGAAAAGACTTTTACGATTATTGTTGATTATTTTGAGTATGTTGATTATTTTTAGCTTTCTTCACCCTGGGCTAATTATCAATGGAATCCTTTATATTGGAAACTATATAATCAGAACATTAATCCCCAAATCTTCAGTAGTCCTTGGCAACCATACACAAGAAACATGTTAAAAATCACGTGCTTTGCTCTCACTTGAAAAAGTTAAAGCTGAGACTGAATTTCCCATAATCACAAGCAATTCAGAGACTTTCAGGCAGTTATTCACTTACAAAGCATGGATTGTGGTCTGTTTACCTCAAGGCAACACAACAGTGCTGAGGCATAACCTAAAAATGGGCACTTTACACTTACAGTCTTACTTACCTCTCACAAAAGAAATGGTATCCAAGAGCTCACCAAGTTTGTAGAGAAATCACACTGTGAATTCCTCATTTGTTTGAATTGCTAATACTTTTGTATTCCATTAGCTTGATTGCCTGGTTAATGACAGTTTTTCACAGTGACTGGAACTGATGGGAATTAGCATTTTAGGAGGCTTTCGTTTTGATCTGCTGCAGGTGGCTCTGAGAAATATATCTAGACTGGAGAGTAAAGACCAGCAACTACATCTTCTGCTTGTGGTTGGATGAGCAGTTCTCTGACAGAAGGATTAAATATATTCTCTATTTATTACAGGGCCCACAGCTACATAGCTCTCTCCTGCATTAGTGGCCAACAAGGAAGATTTTAACAGCACGTGAAAATTTTGTCCAGTGCCTTGGGGTGTCACTAAAACATAAGGACACAGTAAAGTGCTTCTAATCTCTCTGATAATGTGATTATGTCATGATAATCAGGCTCTCAAGAATTCCCACTGTTTCTTTTGAAGTTTGTGTGGATGGAAATCATGTTTTCTATGCTGAAACAAAGGACTTGCCTTCATTGCTAAAAAAGCAGTATTTTTCGTCACTAAGCAGCACTCCCATAAACTGTTCCAAGATTAGAGCATTGTAAAGAGCAGGCACGATGGCATGCAAGAGCAATTTGAGAATAACAGCACAATGAAGACTCAGATTTTACCATAAGGTAGAGCTCAATGCCAGGTGGAACTTCTGTCTGACCTCATTGTGCTTACCTAATCTTTATTGCACTTTAGCACCACAATTGCTCTTACTTATCCAAAAGATATAAAGAATAAAACATCTCTTAGCAGTGAGGACAAGCTGAAATATAAAATGTGGATTACATCAAACAAAAACCACAACAATAGAGCTCCCTATTTTTAATTTTTAATGTTCAACATACTTTACACAGTAGCCTGCAGAAAAGCCATTAGCAATTAACGTAAACAGTATAATTTTGGTTTCCCAAATGTACGACAATCATTCTTAAAAATAGGAAAATTATGGAATGCTAATAACACCAATCAATAACAAAGCAAATTACTGTGGCTTGTGAATGTTCTCTCAAATGCCCACTAGAATTTCATATATTTGAAACCTGACCTTCATTCCCAAACAAATTTGTGCACCAGGCTTTTACAATGCAGTAGCACTAAATGAGATTCCTGTATGTAATGATGCAAATAAAAATAACATTGGTTTTTTATATACATGGGCATTTTCACAGATAATTTTAGATTCTGACCAAGTCTGTATCACAAATTCAACATGAATCATATGTATCTCTGTTACGCACATATCCATTGCAAACTGGTACAAATACACAGCCAGCTCAGACATTCAGCTTTCCATTCTCAATGTGTGGTAAGCAAGAGCAAAAAATGCCTGGAACAGGAACCTCCCATTGTTTCTGAGTCACCACTCTGAAGAAGGAGGTAAAACCAAAAAGCCCCAAAGTGTAATTTGATGGCAGTGGCTTTCAAGATAGAAAAGGTTCTGCAACATGTACCTTCTTCCCTACACCCTTTTAAATTCATCTGTGTCCCAGGATGTCAGGAGGAAAGGCTTGTATAATGGGTAATGATGGGGCCTCTGCTGCTGCACAATCCAACACATCACAGTCTCTCCATTGTCTCTACCCCTTTTTCCAATTCTAATACCCCACATAAATTTTTGCCCACTGAAGCAGAGCTGCTACACATAGTATTGCAAATTCCAAACATTCTTTTATTTCCCATTGCCTCTGTGAGCTTGGAGAATAAAGTGCAAATCTATTTGATTAGTCACTGTGTAAAGGAACACACATGGAAGTGGTATGGAACCACTAGATATGCCCCTTATTTCTGGGGCAAAAAAACAAGTACATACTTACTTTGGGAACAATTCAACTAAGTCACTGTCAAATGCCAACTCAGTGATTCATCATCATAAAGAACACTGGAACCCACAAAGAGAAATCAAGCAGCTCTGGTGAAAATACTACTAGGAAGCAGAATTGCTTCCTGTTTCTGTTAGCAAATTTGTAGACTGTCATATTTCAAGCAGCAAAGCACTATTCATTTTCTTAGCAAAATTAAGCTCCTGTGTATGAAAAGAGCAACTAAATTTAAATACACTCATGCCTTCTGAAACTAACATATGGTTTCTTCTCTATGAGAATTCAGTGACCAATTTTTTTTAAAGGGTCTTATTCACATTCTCTATTCCTTCACCCATTATTTTCCCCATAAAACATGTTCTGTTGACACAAAAGATTGTTAGTGAAATATTTACTTCACGAGCAAATTCTTTGTAGGTTGAAGCATCTTATGCTTGTTTGATTACATAAAAGTGAACCAAACAGACAACCATTAACTCATTACATTATGGCCCTAAAAATGCATGTTCTCATATACTGCATACTCTAATCCTGAAATTTTTAAGGAAGATCTATGTACCCAATTCCTGTTGGACAGGACAGCCTGTAAAAGGGACTGGTCCCTCAAAATGCTCTTACACACAAACAAATTGCAACAGGTTACAAAAGTTGACCCAGGAATCTCACCAAACTCAGATGAGGGGTCTCTCAGTGACTTACCAGTGCAAGGCAACTGTGCGCACTGTGAGCAGCCTCGGGCTAGCATTCAGCTTTCTACCTGTATTTCCTTAATTTCTCCTCTTCAGTCACCCTGCCTTCGCAGCAAGATTCCTGCAGCAGTGGTTCTGTCTTGCTAGATACACAGCGAGTAGCACAACAGAGTCTTGCTCTCAACTGTGGCCCCACAGTTCTACTGTAATAATAATAATAATTACTGATGAAAACTACATCACTGTTTTTCCTAAATTACAGGTCAGGTATCCAGTGCCCTGCTCACATTCCAGAGTAAGTAATTATTCTCTCTACTGAAAAACACTTTGTACTTTTAAAGAAAATTATTCTTCAGTTCTTCTTCTAAAAACTTAGGGGAAGACCTAAGTTAAAAATGGCTCCTTTATTTGTGTCATATTATTCACTGTTCCTCTACACAGCTGTTTACCTACACAGCATGAGAAAAATACAAAAAACTGTATGTGCACACAGAAATAATGGACCAGAAAAAAATCCAGTGCAACAATCCTGTTTCCTTCAGCATCTTCCCAAAAACGCCATTGCTTGGGATTTTTTCTGTTTTGTTCTCTGTTTAAGGAAGAACATTAAGGTGATAATTTTTATTTCATTTAATTTTAATAAAATTGACTATTTTTTCATGTACTATGTAAAATTCTTTAGTATCACAATGCCTTTCAGAAGTTTTCTTTTTATGCAAAGTAGCCTTTGGCATGCTCACACTGCTGACTGTCAAGGTTGCCCTGGTCATCTCAGGACCAATATTTTAGTGTAGCAATGAGCAGCTGCAGGCTGGGTCTCAACAATTTAAAATTTTAGTTCATGTAATAAACTCAATTTTCAAAAAATACTTCTGTTATTTCCACTAAGCTTAACTGACTTAACATGACTGCAAGTAGAAAATCTAGCTGATGTGTGTGCATGTATATGTATATATGTCTATATATATATATGGTTTTACACTCTTTTTTAATTGCCTAAAAAATTATTAAAATTTGATTCTACAAATCATTTAATGAATCCCATCAGAAAAGAAGTTGCAATGGCTGGTTTACCACATTATAATTATAGAACTATATATGAACCCTAGACAATTTTAAAGAATATCTTTATTTTTAAATTGGATATTTAAATCTATGAAAAGTTTGTTTCTTATAATGCTTGATTTCCAGTTAAAAGCTTTCATGAAACATTCTGATCCAATCAATTCCACGTATTTGCTATTTCTATTTAAAACACACAAAGAGACCACATACTGACATCTTTTTCCCCACAACAATGCCAAGACTGACCCAATGTTAACTGAGAGTAATTATTCCATTTTATACTTCACAACTTTCTGAACCAATTATGAAAAATGTACAAAAGTCAAAAAGCATGACTTTAACTTTGATTGCCTTTTTGCTTTGATGCTGTGGAATGTCCAAGTTAGATAAGAAATAAGCTCCTGTGGAAAGGTTCTGGGCCACAGAGAGCACAGATAACATGAAAGCCTGTCAAAGTCCCTTGTAGGCTGCAACATCTGTGTGACAGATACACCACTAAGGTGACAGCCTTCCTGTGCTGAGCTACAGAGAGGAGGCGAGCCATGGGTAACACCCCACAATGACAGGCCCTACAGGAACAAAAATATTTGAGTTATGGGGATTTTTTAAAATAAAGAACAAGCAACAAGATTCACAAAGTAGAGCGATGACTTGCATTGCATTTCAACTAAAAAAATAACCAGTGTATGAAAATTATGAGTTAAAGCTTATTTTTAATGAGCTACATTATATATTTGAATTACATTTACTTGTCTTTTTCATGATCATCAGTCCAAATTATGCCTTTTTTTGAGCAGAATAAAGATTTGCAGAGACTAGATCCTGATGAATTGCACCACAGAGTATATCACCAGAGAAGAGGTGACCACACCTGAATCCCCAGATTACCCACTGTTTAAGCCAACTGGCCATAAACCTCAGGTGATATGTGGTCATCTGAGATTAAATTTTTGCTATTTTCCACACCAAAAGCTTTTTTTTGCTACCTTGACTGATATCTTTAGGGCCTTTTTGTGTTTTCAATTGGCAGAGCAATAAAAGCTTCATACATAAATGAAGACAATTCACGTAGACAGCATATGAGACTGACAACAGACATTCCTCTGAAATCATGCACAGGTTTAAGCCTGAATTAGAGGCAGCTGAGGAAATGAGACATGAAGGAGGAGGTAACATAGGCAGGAACTGCTGCTGCACCTCATGACACTGGCACAACACCCATCAACATTCAAAAAAATAGGGCTTATATTGAAATACTTGATTATGAAATCTTAACAAAAATGTTGAAGAAAGTGAGGTCTGACTTCAGTTTACTTATGAACTAAGCTTTTTTTTGGTTTTTGGTTTTTGTTTTTTTTTTAAATAAATAAAAGAGCATAGTACAGCCAAAGGTTTGAATGGTTTATGAGATTTTATGGTCTTTTGCATCCTCACTACATATTCTCTCCCTCAAGCCTTCAGTGCCTAGTTTCTAAAAAATGTTGTAGAAAGCCTTTACAGTTCCCAACCTGTTCATATAGGACAGCAACTGTCATAACATTTTCCTGCCCTTAACTGAAGGAGAGAATTTGAGTATTGTATACATCTCTTGACAGCAGAATAAGTCCTGACCTGAATTTTAATACAAAAAAATTAGTTATTTCAGAAGAAAACACAGGGTTTCCCTAGAACTTTTTTCCATTCTTCTGATGGGTGTACAGGAAAATAGACAAGGTAGCATATGCAAAGTATTTTCCTCCCCAGGATGCACGCAAGTCATCTCTGGTGAGAGCATGGCAGTGGAAATGACTGAATGCTAACTCCTTGGCAGTCAGTTCCCAAAACAGGAGATGGGTAAAATGAAAAGTGAGGGTCACAGCCCCTCTCTTCCCTGGCTCTCATTGCCATAAGTACATATATGTGTATATGTATCATCTCTTCCACACATTTGGTAAAATCAAGCAAGTTATTGTTCACAAACAATTTAAATGGATTTTACTTAACTCATTACTGAGGAAGATATGACACTAATCATAGATATTAGACAAGTCTCCTGAGAAAAACAGATGTTGAATTGTAGCAACTTCATGGATAGCCACATCAGGACTGCCGCCCACAAAACCACAGCTTCTGACTCTCCTTAAGATACCTCCTACAACACACATTTTGCTATGGGCTCATGAGGAAAGAACATGCAGTGCTGTACTATCTTCCCTTCCACTTATCCCTAGCACCCCAGAGAACAAACAAACAAACAAACAAAAAGCTCAATGTGTTTCTAAAGAATTGTTTAAGTGAACAGTGACAATGAACTTGTTCCTTCCCGCTTTGGCTGGCATTTCCAAGCTGCCTTCCTCATGGACTCAAGTGACAGAAGCTTCATTGTTGCAAAAAAAATGTTGTCAGTAGAAAATTAACTGTATTAAGTACTGTACTGAACAAATGAAATTCTGCCAGTGTCAGGCCTGTTAAGACTATTAAAAAGACATTGTATCTAGAAAGGCAGGGAGGGTTCAGCCACATGCTGAAGGTGAACAGACTCCAAACCTCTGCAGGATCTGCTGTGTCCAGATCTGTTAATTTGCTTTGGGCTTCTCTCCAGTTCTTTCCTTTACAACAAAACCATTTTTAAAAACCATCTAATTCTCCTCTGCAAGCAAAGGTTATGAAAAGTTCGTGTCTCCTCAGAGACCAAATAGGGATGTGGGCAGAGAGCAGATCTAGCAGGAAGCGGCTGCCTGAACCAGCATTTTCCCAGTACAGCTATTCCTTAGCAGCAGACAGGATGGTTTGGGCTTCCCTTTTGAATTGAGGGGCAGAGCTTCTGACTGTCATGCATCCCACATGGGTACTGCCCATGAGAATCCTGTCTGGGTGTGGATAAAGTGATAGTTTAACTCCATAAGAGCAGGAGGTTGCACACCTATGGGGAGGGACATAAAGTATTTCATTAATCTTTTAGACAAACTTCCTGAACTGGAGCTCTTTTTTACAGCTTCAAAGCTACAGATAAGCTCTTCCCAGCTTCAGCTTCTGTCAGCAACTAAACTAAGTTTCCAGTCCATTTAAATCTTGGCATTATCCTGGGGAACCCATTTCCACAAGATGCATCTAAGACAAGCAGTTTAAGAGAATTTTTACAGGAACAGCCACACTGAGGAAAATAGAGAGATGTACAAGAACAGTAACAAAAATTTGAGTTAAAGACTTCAAGAAAAGATTTATTGTTTCGTGCACTTCTAGAAAGAAACCACCCATGAATCATCAGGAACCAGGAAGAAGTTAAAGGGTATCATTCTTTAGGACAATTATTTTGTGCTCACCAGCTGGGTTATGCACCAGGCAGGCAAGGGATAGGCAAGATCCTGCCCTAGTTTTTTCTGGGTTACTTACAGGAATGTTCCCTCTCTGGAAAATTTTAAACCCAGATCTGGGGTATGCATTCTGGACTAGGCTTATCCATCCCCACATTGCTGCAATGTCAAATCAGACCCATTTTAAAATTATATTAAGGGACTCTAGGGGTTTGGTCGTGCAATGAAATTTCACTCAATAAAGTATCTGTTTATTTAAAGGTGTAATCAGAGCAAAGAGTGATGATACAACACATCTCAAAGGACAATGACAATTTTTTTTCATGGTAATTATTCTAGAGCAAAACATTCTCTCATAGGATCATAACTGAGGATCATTTTAATGGACATATCAAAATATCATATTAATTCATTAATTAGCAGCAGTAGCTCTACTGAAGCTGTTACTTCTTTTTTTTTCACACTTCTTACAGAAGTTTCCTGTGTTGCTGTGAACCATCTCATGGTATTCCAGCTAGAACAGAACAACTTACCTTGGCTTAAATGCTGCAAAATTAACAGCTAAGAGAATAATCTTTATATTTAATATCATGTCTTTGAATCTTCATAAAAGGTGCCCAATCTTTTCTTTCTACTCTTGGCCTTTCTGCAGATATTCTAGTCAGTAATGTGGCTGCTCATATCAATGACACTTTTCTTATTGAATTTTGCAATAAATTAAAAATTGAGGTGAATTTTTGAGGAGACTACTTAATATTAACTAAAATAATACAGATTTCTTTTCATATTTGGAATAAAATATAGCTGTGTTTTTTCAGTTGGTAAGAATATCATAATTAAATTAAACTTTTTAATTAATATTGTGTTCTCTGTTTCTGCAGAATGTAAAGTGGATCATTAGGGTATGAAGAATAGAGATTTGAATCCCAAGATTTGGATCCCAAGCATAACACTGCTATTCTAAAGGCATACTTAAATGTCTATATCCATTTATGCTTCTAGGAGTTTCTCTCAATTTCTCTCAAATTCCTGAGAGAAAAAGTGTCTAAATGCTGAGATAACTGAGTCTAAAACCTGAACCTTTCCTCTAGCTTAGCTAGCCATCCAAGTTACAGCCTAACCTATTCTGAACAACAACCTTATGACTGCTTTTTTGGCTCACTTTCATCACACTGGATTGTCCTATTCTTTTTCTAATCTAATTATTCTATGGTGTTTCACTGTTTCATAGAAAATGTGTATCTATAAATTGCCATAAGTTATGTTCCAGAAAAACAATCTTGTCTTTTCCTCTTTGTTCTAACTGATGCACTACCGTGTCCCTTCCCCTATCTGATATTCAGTGTTTGTGCTATTACAACCAGATTAGTGCTGAGTATAATGTAATTCTGAAATCAAGTTTGAGCCTGGCATGTGATATATGCATCATGACTGTCTCTAAGACTTATTATCATATCATGTATAACATTAATCATCTAGTGAAGAAAGTAGCCTCTTTCTTTGGAAAAGAAAAAATACAAAACAAACAACAACAACAACAAAAAAACACCTTTTACACATTTTAAAAAAACATCCATTTTAGTCAGCAGACAATTTTCCACATGCTAAACATTTCATTTACAAGGGAGAAACACAACAAAACTTCTCATTATCCACCAAGGACATTCAGCCCCAAAGGATGCTTCTAGTTAGAAAGGCAGGCAGGGAAAGTAGGCCATGCACAGATCTGGTCCGTACAGGGTCAGCAGCAAACAATAGATTCCCTGCAAGCATAAGGAATGCTTTTCCCCTATGTTCTGCCTGCCATAGACTTCCCAGCATGTTCCTGGCACTTCAGAAAGGTCTGAGCAGCTTTCCTTGCACAGGGTTCCGCTAAAACCAAAAGTATCTGTTGGAACAGATAATATTGGTCAAGATTTAAAACTCAGAGGGGAACCATCTCATTCAAGATAGCAGATTTAGAACAAAACCTCTTTCCCAGAGACCAGTTACACAGCAGAGCTGAGGGGAGCTTTGCAAATGTGTAAACAATTAACTTCAAAGAAAAAAATGAGTCTGCAAATACTCATCTATATATTGCTTGGAAATATACAGGCCAAAGCACGAGTGGAGAGTAGCAGAGGTCTAAAGATCTACTAACATAACATTTGGTGAGATTGCATTTATCTCTAGAGGCTTAAGCAGAGCGGTTCCAGGCAAAATTTTTCTGCAGTTCCTGATAACATGAATCGCCAGTCAGTCAGCAGCTGTTTTACCGGGCAGTGTCAGAGAATAAACTGCAATTAGTAAAAATAAATTCAAACCAAAGTCTCAGAGAGAAAAAAAAAGAGGATTTTTCACTTGTACTATATAAGTGTTGCATATTGATCGAGGTAAGGATGAAAATTTTTTTCACCTATTTGAACTCCCACTGGCTAAGGTATATAGAATAAATGATCAATCCCAATCTTGCTTGTCATCACATGAATTGTATGTTTAAGTCCTTGGACATTTACTGCGTGGCTGTATTAACACTCCAAAAAGCTTCATGCATTTGTTGGTATAAACCACACTTCCAGTCTGCTTAATCTTTGACAGACAGGTCTCATTGTCCCCAAAATCCCTCACTACACAATACAACAAAGAATTAAATGACTCTGTAGGCCTGCTCTGCTACCCACACTGCTCTGCGCTTCCTGCCCATATATCCCTGGAATTCATGACCATGCAGATTACTAAATTACACACTAGGCCAGGGATTAAGCATGGCTCTTTGTATGAGAGCATCTGAGATCTGGAAGAAGATTTTACCTGTCACGGTCTGTGCTCACTGGGCTTTGATGAGAGACAGAAGGAAGCAGCACTGCAGAAGATCACAAACACTGGTGAGTGATAATCAGCGATCTGTATATGATGACAGGACAACCTGACTGGGGCTGTCCTGCACACAGGTCTCAGCAGCTTTACACAGACAAAAACCAGTCTACTATTTCCAAATTAGCTCAGCAGCTTCTTCCTCCTTAAAATAAAAGGTGAAAGAATTCCCTGTTGTGATGGATGGCAAGCCAGAAAATGGCCTTCACTGCATCCCGCAGAACTGAAAAGAGTAAGGGTTAGGAATGTATCCTGCAGTTAAGCAAACATGCCAGCAAGACAAAGGAAGAGGTAGGCTAGCTCATTAGTTGTTTTAATTTAGCTGTTAATCAAAGCTGCAATTGTTTCTGATTGTTTTCAGAATGCTTTAAAGTTACATATCTAACAGAATTAAAAATAAAACCAAGGGAAAAGGCCTGAAGTAACAGCAAAAATTTAAACACCTTAAGGATATTTTATGCCTTTTATCCATTGCTTTTTACTTGAAAAAATAGAAGCCTTTAGTAAGCCTTACTCTTGATGTCTAGATAAGATTGAGGAGAGTAAAGTAGTCTTTACCCCAGTGTAATTTACAGAGGCCTGGCAACATAGATTAAAGCAGGCTGGTAACTCCAAGCTTTAGCTAAGTCTGTTCAGTAGTTATCAGGACAGTATAATGATAGAAATCAGGAGAAATCTGTATAGAGACACCACATTTTACAAAAACAAAATATTTCTCTTTTTATTTTTTAAAGAGATGGTAGCGTTAAATTAATTTTTTTTTGCTTTTCTCCTCTTTGCATGCATATTCTTCTAATAGCAAATACTGAGAGCACCCCGGTTTTATTAGTTCTGTTGATGTAGCCATAGTGTACTGAAAGATGATATAGTATTTCTCATGTTTTTTGCACATACTTGGAGTACAGTGAATGATAGGCATTATCTAAGGTCTGAAAGATATGAAGTTGACAGCATAGCCACTTCTATGGATTTTAGACAGAAAACTCTGCTAAAAAAGAACAAATGGGGACCAGTATATCACAATAAAGTGATGTTTTAGTTCAACGTCATCCTGTTACATCAATGAGTAGTGCTGCTACATGGCAACATGATGACATGTCATTTTAGAGAAACCAAAACTGTCTCAGATCTGCAAATAGCCTCCTCACAATTCATAAAAAATTGCAACCCCCTCGAAACCCTGGGATGACAAGCACTGGAAGCGGATCTGTCTGCACAGACTCAGCAGGACTCTTTGGAAGTTGCTGCCAGTGTTCCTTTTGCAGCCAGAACAGCCACTGTTGAGCTACACAAACTACTCTAAGCCCTTTCCCTAGAGCCATCAGACAGGGATCAACCATTTGACTGCCATTTTAGAAAAATAAGCAAAGCATACTTTAAAAGAATAGAGAAAAAAAGAATCCTCAATTGATCACTGCTGCAAACCAGCTTTGTATTTTGTATTTCCCCTGTTCCTGCACTCACTCCAACTTCAGTTAAACCACAGCTAGCTGCAGCAATGTTTTTCCATAGGATATTTTTAAAAGCCTCATACCATGCTGCAAAGCATACAAGCAGCTGTCGTCAGCCCACACATACATACCACCCTTCTCACACTAGGCTAAGTTCTTGATAATCCCCACAGGCATTTACAACAGCCTTTTAGCCAGCAAGAACAGCAAAACAGTTAACTGGTTCAATGAACACAGTTTCACTTCTACAGACTTTTAAATCACATAAAGAGTCTGGTATCTTCTCAGTGACATCCCTACAGACAAACGATGGCTGCAGTGAAGTACAGCCCTGATGTCAGAGACGGGCATCACTCCTTCACTGCCACTGCTCTTGCCAACACAGCCAATCTTTGCTTGGCTGAATCAGCATCGGCAGAAACATTGTCTTATATCTGCCACTGACTGGAAATGCCAGCTTTGCAAAGTGTCTGCCAAACAAAGCCTGAGAGGAATCATGCCACTGAGAAAGGTTGAATAGTCAAGGCTTAAAAGCAGAATAAATGAAAAAGAATCTGAAAAATGAAAGGAGATAATGTTAGAAAGTACAAAGGAGGCAGAACTACACTGTCCACCTTCAGTTTACAGGATAGGCTGAAGAGTATATATGAGGGAAGCCCACAAAAGTCAACAAACAGTCCTTGCTTCCAGGGTGAAACTAAGCAACAAGGATGTACATCTGATATTGTTGCTGGTTGCTTATTATGTGATTCTGGTGGCCACCTCCTTAATCTTACTGCTGTTCCATGTGGTAAATCCAAGAAACAGACCCATGAATGCTGAACTGCAGTTCCACAGATGGTCATGGGAAAGGCAGGCTGCAGAGCCTGGCTTTCATTTTCCCAGCTCTCACAGAGGACGTGTACAAGCACAAGACTTGTATCCTAAACACCAGGACTTTACTTGAGTCTCAAAAGCTGTATCATCATCTCTTTGCTTTCCAGAAACATTTTTCCACTGACACAAGTAACACTGCAGTGTCAAAGCACTTACTGGTCAACCAGAATAATAGCTATTTTATTCTGGGGAAGTGAAATTTAACTATCCAGAAACTGTTTTTGCTGAACAAATAAAAGAAAATAAAAATATTTTGTCCTTGTCTTTGCAATACTACATGCAGCAGCAAGAGGGGAAGAAATCTGGAACTGCTTCAGTTTGTGATTACCAGTATCAAATCAACATTATTTTGATATAAAGATTTTTTCTATCTCTACATCTTTCTAGTGCTAAGAGCTCATACTGTATTTATCAAAGAAACAACTGACTATTAGTACCAACTATTTTATTTTGCTCTCCACTATGGCAACATGTGAAGTGCACATCTTGTTTCAAATACCAGCAGCTTCAAAGGCTTTTTTCCTGTAAGTATCTCCGAATCTAGCAACCTTCCATGAAATCAAGACAGATCAGATGCCCCCTGCATTTAGCAGGCCAGCACTCAGAAAGACAACACTATCTTGAAGATATTTTGTACCCTTGACTGTAAGTCAATCTAAATTATGTGATGTATTCATTCAGTCATCCAATGAGGGTCAAATTAGTGACTTATCTTTCTCTAAATTAAATGAAAGAAACAGGACATTCCAAAGAGTCATGTGGTGCTTTTATAGCTCCTTAACTCTGTTAAGAGGCTGCTTGATCTGAGCACACACTCACCCAGTCAGGTATGGCCAGCTGGCTGCAGCTCCACTCTACTCCAAGCCCAGAGTCAGCTCCAGGGCAGAGGCCTCTTGAACTCCTATGCTTGTCTGAATCAGACTGTACCAAGATACTTTTAGGCTCTTCTTCCTTGAGTGTCTTATCTGTCAGCTTTTCTTGGGTGTATATTGGGAATGTTTTATTTTAATTAAATTAAAGATCCATGAAATGAATCCTTTAATGTCCCTACTATGTCTCCAGTGAGCACTAAATACAAAGGCTCCACAGTTGAATGCAGATCCGCTCTTATGTCCAGCTGGTTTGGGATCATTCCATGGTTTTGACCCAGCTGTGTGCTTTCCTTAAAAAATCAGGATATTTAATGCTTAGAAGAAAAGTTATTTGGTGCAAGGTTTTTTTATTGTTTATACAAAGTACAACTGATCCTGATGTGTAACTGAGGCCCCAGGCCCTGCTGTACTGTAAATATTGAAAACAATCATCAGACCAAAACAACTAGAGTCTTTGCACAAATGCTCTTTTTAAAATACAATCCAGTTGGATAGTGTCTTGCAATTCTACCAGAAATAGCATTTTAACTCCCATATTAACATAGCTGTTACAGGACAGATATACTTCTAATTTACCGGAATAATCGATTCTTCTACAGAGATGGTGTAAGAAATCTGTGTAGCACTTCTAGTAGCATGTAAGTTCAATGCAAGGAAAAAGTAATCAAGTCATAAATAAATAAAAAGTAATTGATTGAAACAAAATCTCTTCCACAATTAATTTTCCTGGTTAAGTTCCAGCACAAATTTATGTGAAAATATATCAATATTTTTTTCATTGATATATCAACAAAATAGTATCTCAAATAGTACCTCATGTGGAAAGAACCTTAAAAATTAAACTAAGCAGACAATTTGTAAATATATTTTTTGTTTAGTCTGGAATACAAATTTTACACAGCACATACAAGTCTTAAATCCTATCCAAATGAACTCGGGGCAAAGTAGATTTAAAGAGTACATACCTAGAAATTTAGGTTTTATTTACTTCCAAAACCTCTGCAAAATATTTGGAAATTAGTTTAAACATAGGAAGCATTAGCTCAGAATCATCAGAAAGAAAGCAAATTAGTCATAGCCATATTTCATTACTACTTCATCTTGCAAGAATAAGGCTCCTTCACAGTAAGACAGTAAGATAGTGGTTAAAACATTAACTCCCGTGTGGTGGTTTTAGCTCTAGCTAAAATCACCAGAGTACTTATTCATTTCTTGCTGTGAGATATAGATTAGGAGAAAGGCAAAACAGGCTTAAACTTAAAAGGAATAAAGAAAGTTTATTAATAGGACTACAAGAAATAAGAAACCAGAGTAAAACCTTCAGAAACCTTTCCCCCCCCATCATCCAACTTTTTTCCTTTCCCAACTGACACCATGGAGACAAAAGTTGGGATGTTAAAGAAGTACCAATTATACGAAAGTCTTTTTCATCAATTTCTGTAGGGAGAGGAGTTTTTTCTTGTCATTCTATGGAGAGTTCTCCACAAGAAACAGTTTTTTTATGGCTTTTTATTTCCATGACTGCCAGCCAACCCGGAAAAAAAACCCTCTGCCATCATGCCTTCTTCTTATTTTTACACCACTCAAAGGTGTGTTCATTGGCCATGAACTCAAGGGGTATTATTTTAAGGATGAGTTATTCAAAGGCAAAGGGTCTCTTCATCGTCTCTGTGATCATCTCTGGGAACAGGTTTTTTACCTTCTCTCCCTAGGGGCAAAGAGTCTTTATCAGCTCTCACTTCTTCTGTCTGTTCAAGTGTCTCATGGGATTACAATTACTCTACCATCTGCTTAGCCTCATTAATGGATACCTTTGCTCAGATTTACAGTTTGAATAGTTCATTTCCCCCAATACTCTTTCATGAATTAAAGGAGTTTTTCAGAGTATTATTGTCCATCTCTATGGCCCTACCAAGAGAATATTTCAGCTTATTAAAGCATCACTTCATTTTCCTTCCATCTGAGGCTTGACTCCTTCTTTTACTGACTTTGATGTTTCATGTTGTTTCTTTACATGTTGATTGCTCTTACTTTCCTCTCTCTGGAGAGGGGATTAAGTCTGCAGGTCTCATCTGTGTAGTGAAAGGCTTAAATCCGGCACAAGCTGCACAGGTACTCATGGTGTCGGATTTCAGGTGTCTCTCTCAGCCTGGAGTGGATAGGGACAGTCCTCAGCCTGGAGCCATCTGTGCAGGCCATGGGTACATGAGAGGGTATTGGTGAGATGTTAGCAGCCATGGCCCAGCCCAGCCTAGGGCTGGGGGGGCCCTGGTGAAAGGCTTCAGCCACCCCGCTGGAATGGGACCTGGAAAGCTTCCTAGGAGGGGCCACAGCAGAGCCTGGCCCGGCCTGGGGCCGGGGAAGCCCCTCAGTCCCCGTCCCCCACCTGGGAGCCACTGGAGTTTGGCCCAGCCTCTCCCCAGGCCACACAGGCCGCGGGGTGGAGCCGGGCCAGCCAAACCAGAACTCCAATACCTTTCAAGGCCGGAGACAAAAGGGACCCAAAATTCCTGGGCTTGGGTTTAAAAGGTGGTATTCACAACGGTGATCTTACTTTTCAGTGGTCCAAAATGCTGTCAGTTCTGAGAACTGGCTATCTATTGGGGTGATCTCGAGCAGAGAAGAAACTCACAGCAGCCTCTCTCAGAGGAATAACTTCTGTAGATGTTTTCCACTTTTTTTTCCTAAATGCCAAACTACCACGTCCTGTAAAGCTGAAATGAGATCAAATGCTATATATTTACAAAAATTAGCAAAATCTACCAGTTCTTACAAGTAGTACTTGCTATGTATGGCTTTTATGGCTACTTTTATGGCTACTTTTATGGCTTTTGGAAACACTCCAAAGTGTGTAACTTGAATAGTTGTGTTTAGGAGGGAGTTTCTGATATGCAGTGACATTTAGGAGCAGGCAAAGGACACTAGATCCTAGAATCATGTAAATTTGTTCAGAGGCCATTTACATTCAATGCTGCTCAAGACCCCAGGCGACTGAAGAGTTAAAGGTCTTCTATGTTCAAATCTCATGGTGAAATGAGCAGATACTTGCTGGAGGTGAGTGCTGATCACACAAGTTCTTGCTGATTTGTGAAATGACTGGACAGCACCAATGTTCCCAATGTTGAACAAGATGAGAGAACACTAAAAACTGCTGGAAATGGCTTAAAAGCAGTGCTCTCCAGCTTCTTTAATAAAATGCACAGCCTATGATGACTTATACATAAATAACCAGCTTTCAACTTTGTTTAGCTGTAGCTTTCATTCTACAAGTGAATCTTTTCACTAACACTTCTGTCATTTAAAGAACATTACGGTTTTTACATGTTTCTTCCAGGGGATAAATCTGTTAAATATACAGGGAATCAGTGTTTCCACACCAAGAGCTGGATTATCCTTTGCAAAATAAGTTTGGGCTACTCTTTTCTGCTTTCTGCCTAGACAAACTAGGTTCTCACTTAATCTCTGCTTCTGCATATTGATTACATACATGTAGTTACACCTAAATATGGAAAGTAAGGGTAGATCTACAGCTTCTCTTAAAGCCATCATACCTGAAATACTGTGATTCAGGACCTCATTCATTTACCCATTTTTGCACAAAGCTAAAGTAGTATCACCAAAGTCAGCCAAGTGATTTCTTAATCCTAGCAACTGTTTTTCACTAATGTAAAAAACAGACCTCCTGCAAAGCTAAACCAGGAGAAAAATGATATTTCTTTGATATTTCTGACACTGCTCGGGGAAGTGTAGAAATGTAGCAGAATTGAGTGAAATCAGGATCTGGTATTCACGAATATTTTGTTATTCACAATTTAGAAACATGCTTCTAGAACTGGTATTTCTTGATTTAAAACTCTCCTGCATATACTCAGTAATTTAGTGAGCTCTTAATCTTTAATTTGGAAAGTTGAAGCAAACTTTCCTTAAGACCTCACTGAAACCCAGGTGTTCTGGATCTTCCCAATACAACTATTGTACGAGATGGAAAGTAAACAGTCTAATCTGTGTATAAATATTTAATAAGATACTTGAATCTGGACCAAAATGCAGCTAATTTAGTGTTCCCTCTTAAGAATGCAAACAGATTAGTTGCATGACACAGTGTTAGTACAAACTGTCCTTGACTATAAACATTTGCTGATGTATTTCACCAAAAATGTAATGTATAGAAACAGAGGAAGGGTTTGCTCTAAAGAGAGCATGTGGAAAAGGTCCAATTTCACAACCTCCTCTCACCTGATGATGCCTTTTCGTGAAGCATCTTGAGAAGTTCCCTGTGCATCATTCTTCTTTCTACCAGGAAGGAGGGACATGACCCCAGTTAAAAATCAATAGCAGACGCTAACAGGAGATGCTGTTCTGCATCATATATCTCACAAAAAAAGTCTCAGCCTGAAGTCACAACAAGTATTTGCTAAAGACAATTCAGATGGGACCAAGAGCAGCCAAAAATTTTGAGATATTAAAAATGTACTATTTCTCTTAGAAGGAACTTACAATTTCTGTATTACTCTCCTTCAGAAAAGGACCACCAAAAGGTAAGTGGTAATACATTTCCTCTCCCATCTCTTGTATCAATTCTATTAATCTTCACTAAAATCAGACCATTTTTGTGTGGCCTTGTGATGAGATAGGATCAAAAGACAGTTGTTCTATCAGAGCTTTTTTGCCTACAAGTTTTCATATGCCAAAACCAGTAATATATTAAAACCACATTGGCCTCAGTGCTCCCTAATAAAAGACTGAAGAGAGGTAGCTTCTTCACAGTGGATATTTCTATGGCTGATCTGTTGAGGGAATGGAAAAATAGCTACGAATCCCATGAAAGTATAAAAGCCTCATAACTCTTGTGTTCACAGTTTATTTCACATCTCTTTTCAGACCAACATTTCCATGCATAAAATAATAAGAATTATGAGAAATTATTTAAACTCTTTGTTGAAGTGAATCAACATTTAATAATTACATTTTAATAATTACATTAAATAATACGATCACTTGCCATTCAAAAAGCCAATTTTTCATTGTGTGTGCCCATCAACTTAGATTCTATTGTGGCCAGAAACAGAAATTATAGTTATCAGGAACTGAAGCTGCCTTTTTTACTAACAGAATTTCCATCCTCAAACAGGGTACCAGGCTCTTCTCTGGGTGAAACTCCACCCACGTGCTCTGCCATTTTGAGTAGCAAACTTATAACACAGATCAATATTGTATTTTGAGTGTAGACCTGACTCCAAGTTGAAGCATGTGCTTTGCTGGCACCCAGACAGGCAGATGCAGGTGTCTGTGTAGCTGGAAGTGTTGGATAAGTTTGGGTGTAGATTAAAGGAAAACTCCACACTCACTCCCATGCAACTTGGAAAAGACAGCTCCACATTCTCAGTTTGAACCATAGCACTCAACATCCATTGCAGTTCCACAGCATAACCAGTGCAGGAGATAAAGGCTGTTGGCCCCCTCTAAAAGACAGGAAATGCAAAGTGAAGGGAGCTGGGAGCTCCCTGCATTCTGGGTGACTTAAGCACAGATGTGCAAGTCACACACTCCTGCCTTGGGGAGCCCCTGACCCATGCTCCTGCAGATATCCACAAAGCCCTGGGACAAACAGCTGAGACCAGAAACACATGGAAATGGAAACAGGCACAGGAACATGAAACTGCTTTTCCAAGGTCATTTTGCTGGGTCATCTAAGATTCTTATGCCACAGTCTGAAGCACTGAAAGTAATCCCAATTAACATAGCTGGCTATCAAAACAATAACCACGGCTGTACTATTAACAATGTGAAAACCAGTTATCACATCCTTTTCAGTCTCTTAAGAATTATCAAATAGGGAAACTATCAAATTACTTTTAATTACAGAATTAAAAATTACAAATTATCAAATACTTGTTTGTGCTCCTGTAATTACTAGGCAAAAGCTAGTTGTACCATATATGCTTTTCAGTATATAAGAAAATAGTGATTTAAAAAATCCTAAAATAGGGCTTTAGAATTCAACTTAGATATTTTTAATCTATTAGGTAAGCCCAAAGTAGAAGGAAGAAATGTGAACCAAATGCTGAGCTTGTTAGCAAAGCATAAGCTAAAAAAGGAATATGTGTATGCCAGACGGTTCTTATCAGAGGTCAGTATTCCTAAAGATTCTTTATTTTTGTTTGTCACAGTTATCTGTTTCTATGTGCAGTTAAAACAGAGGAAATTTAATTAAGTACAAATTTATTTGACAAGGATGTTATTTTTTTAATTAAATACTCCCCCACTTCAATTTCCCTTATGCCAAGAAATGTATTTACTGAAAAAGTGTAAGATGGAAGAATGATGTTTCTAAAAATTGAAACATCATTAAAATGGGTACGATAAATACCACAGTTGCTCACGAGTTGATAAGACATTTTATGAAATAACAAAAATCCCAAAGCCCTTTTGCAAGGGCAAGAAAACTATTATTAAACACTTCTCATGAGGCACTGCAAGTGACAGTCTGGAAACACAGCAGAGTTGTGCTGCTTAAAGAGGAGGTCTGGAAAAGATCACATATCTGGAGTTTCCAAAGAAGATTATTGCACAAGATGGAAGGATCATTCAATTTCCACATCCTTGAGGGACACATAGCTTGTTTTTTTTCTTTAGGGCAAACTATATTGTAATACTGTAAAACATGAAAAATCCCAGTGTTGCTCCCTTCCTCCTGCCCATTCCTGTTTGTCCCTGGGCTGAAGAGAAAATCTTCACCTCTTTAGAGTAATTGATCTCATCAAAAACTCAGCATTAGGAATTTGTGTGTGTTTCTAGCAGCCAGGTCACAGAGCTGAAACCTCCTCCCACAGAGGAGCATGCACTGGAACTCAGTGAAGCAGGATGAAGTTCTGAAATGTGACATTGACTCAGCGTGGTCCCAGTTGAGTATCATTTGCAAAATAAAGTCTTAATTTTGCAGAGGAGATCCAGTTAGAAGTAATGTACTTCCTCCAGCTATAACATCCTGCCAACACTATATGGAGCATTCACACAATATTTCTAAACAAATGTGAAGAAAAATACATCAGGAGGTACTTCCCTTGACATTGCTTCCCTTAACACAAATTTCATGTAAAATTCACATAAATGGTTGTTTGAGCAGTCATTCTTAGAAGCCTGAAAGCAACTTGCTTTAAAGGTTTGAAAATTAAAATCCTGGCTTTCTAACAGATGTTGGGAAACCCCTCAGTAACACCAGTGGAATCCAGCTTTCCTCTTCAGTCCAGACTGGAGAGCTGATAATAATGATGCACTATACAACAAAAGTGTTACAGAGCCCAGGCCCTGCTTACAGTAGATACTGATGAAATAAACCGAAAGACATCTAAACGTGGAACATCTGCCATGTGATTCTGCAAGAAAAAATAATGCAGAATACAGCATCTACATTAACTCTGTGAAGAAAACCCTGTGTTACCCAGCATACAAAATACAGCCACTGCAAGCAGAACTTCTATTCACCCAAGTGTTCTCAGGAGTTAATGTGCATTCCAGCTGATAAAAGACAAGGGAATGGTTAAACTAGATTAGTTCAGGTTTTAGTCCTGATGTTAGAAAAACAAGTGAAGTTTAATTACTTCACTGCTCCAGAAAAAATCTGGAGATAACACTTATGCCTTTTATTGTTTCAAGAGAAAACATTAAATCTCAGGAAAATTTCCTTTAAGGTCCCAGAAACACTGATCCAAGACTGCAAGGAATCACTGGGTTTAGTAAAACTATTGCTAGTTTTGTAATGCTTTTGGATTTTTATGTACTGGATAACTCAAATACAGCTGGAGTTATACAGGGAATGACCACCTGCTGCCTTGATTTTGCATGCAGACTCTATTTTAAATTTGCTGTGAGACAAGCTGGGCTATATTTCCACTGCCTAGGATATTACAAAGGTTGACATCTTCGAAAAACATTCTGTCCTCTTAGGAAGATATGCCCTAATTAAAATGAGACAAGACAACCTCTTCTGCTGTCTTCTCTCTCACAAGTCTCTAAGGCTGTAGAGAAAATGTATTCCACAAGAACTGATTAACAATTTTTGGAGGTCTCTTATTAAGGAGTACAGAAAGTAACTTTATAGAGTTTTATATCAAAATATTTTCTGTGAAGTCACTTTCCTGAAAATATAGTTGAGTAAACTACAGTTTTCTTAACTAAAACTTGAAGAAACATATAAATAATGTAATTCTCACAGAGTGAAAGCACTTTGGAGCATCAACTTTCTCCTACTGTATGTTTGTAACTGCCCTGCACTGCAGGACTTCCTCCATCTCAGCTGGATCCTCAGTCATTAGTCATCACAATAAAGGAAATTAGACATTCAGGTATTCAGAACACACAACGCAGTGCGTATCAAGGGAAATGAAGCTATACAAAGAAGAAACAAAACTTGTTTAAGATTTTTCTAGAAAATACCTATCACTTATATTCCTCATATAAAACCATCCTGATTTACATTCCAGCTGTTCCTAGATAATTAATGATGCCAGGGTAAACAGTCCTAAATTTATTTGGGGAGCAACATTAACCAGTGTTTCCAGGGAGACTGCTGGTACGCCTGCATGGTGAATGCCAGGAAGAGCTGAGGTGAAGCATTCCTGCACAGCTCCAAACCAGTGAGAGCCAGTGTGCTGTGAAGGTCCCATGGAATATCAGCCCAGGAGTTCAGACTACAGCTTCTGCACTTTTGAGAGTGGTAACAGTGTTCATTAATTCAAACCACCACCAGTGCAGTTAGGAGTTCAAGTCACGAATAATAAAATCACTATAAACACAAGACCTCCATCCCACTTTACTGAACAGGATTATTTATGTATCTTGCAACTATCAGGGGACAGGACGTCCAGACCCAAAACAATTATTTAGTTCTATGACCTACATTCACTAGCACAGAAGTAAAATCTGAAATTGCTGTATATGGTGATTTTGCCTTCCAGAGCATACGCTCTGCACATGTACACTCCAGGAGCTTACAGTTCTTTTTGCACCAAAATCTATTCCCTAAGTGTAGCAGTTGCAGCAAACAGCTGTGGCAAGAATATCCTAGCTGATGCATCTCTCTTTTTCCATCCCCTTAATTTAGAAATTTTTATTCTGTTTTTAGAACCTGATAGGAAATAGAACTACCCATACACACAAATAGGCAGATGGTGCCAGAGATGGAAGCAGAGGAAATTTGGTGTGCAGGGGGATTTGCCACTCTGTTAAATGTATCCAGACTTCAGTAGCAGGTGAACAGAACACAGCTCAGTTACAAAACAGAGCAAGTTCTCCTCTACTGTTCCAGCAGAATATCATGGATGTGAACAAAAATCTGAGAGATCTGTCTTAAGAAATAGCAGCTTTATAGAACTTCAAAAAACAAAAAATTTAGTGCAAAATTGCACCACCCTTAGTGCTAAACACTAGATACTAAAAAATTCTTCCTTTACCATACACTGAAAATTCAGCACATGCTGAGTTGCTTTATTAGACAGCTTTCTTTGATCATTTAAAAGAAGTATCATCAATCTTTAAAAAAAGACAACCAGATGTTTCTTTTTAATAGTCCTTCAGAACTTGTGCACTATTTGTACTGTATTTATTATGGATCAAACCCAGAAATTTTGAAATTGTTTTAACTTTCCATTTATTAGCTTTGGCAACATTCTGCTGCTTGTTAAAGTAGACCCACAAAAAACCCTTCCGAAAATCACCCATTATGAACAAGAACACTTGCATCTATGCTGTTTTTCAGACTACTAGAATATTTCTATTTCCAAAACAAGTAGTTGGATGAGATATCTGATAAAATTCACAGATATCTCATTCTTACTATGGTTGCATCTTTCCTCCAAATTTGTTTTCTATTTTGGCAACTACACAGGAAGTTCAAAGAGTAACCCTAATATATCACCCATCAAATCAGGAAAGTTGCAAAAAAATTCTTGTTCTATCAATGGATTTATGACTGATTAAAGAGAAACAGCTAAAATGTCTCCATTCAACAGCTTAAAAGGAGGAGACTGGCAAACATTGGAATATTCCTCCTATTTTTGCAGAATAAGTAAAGTCAAGAGGAAAGTTATACAATTTACACTTATACCCAGATTCTCAGCCAGACCACTCTGTATCCTACATGTTATTAATTATTTTCTTATTCCCACTATGTTCTGTTATTTGGATGTTGCCCTATTTATTAAAAAAAAAAAAAGTGCTATCATTCCCTTTTACTGCTGTCTTTCATTTTCTTCACCATTAAGTGTTCAGAAAGTCATGACACCAGCAAACACACATGTTCCTCATTCACAAGGAGACAGCATCTCCCCATTTACCTTGCCTACCACTGATGGACAATGTATAGTCTGTTCTCCTGTCTCCTAAAATCTTCCATCTCCTATCAGGAAAACTATGATTCACACCAAAAATACTGCACATATTTCCCAGAAAATAGGTAGCCTGAGACATCTATGTATTCAGCTTTGCTTCCAACTAATTAGCACTCCAGCCTCTTCTACACAGTTTTGCCTGGTTAGCTGTCTTCATTGTGTGCTCTCTCTGGCTGCAGGCTCCATGACTGGCATACTTCTTGCCTATCTGTTTTGTAATTAAGTTTGCTTTGTAGTTATCCCTGCTATTGACAGTTTTCCTGACTCGTGAACCGGCTAACCTGACTGTCAGCCAAATCTCTTCAAACTGGGCCTTGCTCACAGATTGGTTCTGTGATTCTTCTGTTTCCAAGGCTGACTTACTCAAGGGATCATACTGGAAATCTCTGTCACACCTTCCACTTGCTGCCAGCAGAAACTCTTTAAAAAAGACTCTTGTTTCTGCAAAGGGCACATAATCTCATTTTAAGAAGCTTTATTATTAAAAGATAATTAGTACCAGGAATATTCTGAGCCAATCACACCAAGAAGATGGGCAAGTTTTGGAGTGGGGTGAGAAGAAAGAGGCATGACAAAAATGACATATTTAAGAGAATTTATTCTGGACAACAAGGCTGCTAAGACATACTCTAGGTGGTGAGTAATATACATGAGTAATATAGAATGTGCTGGAAGAAAATGCCAATTGGGTAATTTCAAGGCAGGATATAAATTACCCCTTCTTATCCATCAAATGCTTGGGGACGAAAGCCTTGTGCCATTTCTTAGATGTAAGAGGGCATCAAAAATCTCTCTTCAATGGAGACATCATTGCAGGAGTAATTATAGAAAATTTTACAGCTTTTTTTTAGGCAAAAGCTGAACCAGACAATTATGTTTCAGAGACTCACAATAACATTTGGTTTTTGTCCTGGGCAGGACACTAAAGAGTTTATCTTCCTGCAGAAATTCTTTTTTTCTTTCTGACATCAAGGTGGAGTGGTTGACAGAAAACAATTTTAAGAATATTTACAATTCTTCTCCTACAATGAATAAATGTATGCACAAGAGAAATTGAAAGGTTGATGCTAGTCCTATTCTAAGGAGTTATGTGGCAAGTAAAACATTACAGACTCATCAAAGTCTCCATTCTGTGGCCAAGAAAGACAACAATTTTTATGAAGAAAGAATTTAGAGACGTGTTTTCATTCTCCAGTACCTAGGAAGCTGAGAGGGTCTGTTTTGCCCGTATGGAACAAATCCACAGCACAACTTACCACTTTTGGTCTTGGAGAAAGTGCCACAGATATAAAGTTAGAACAGAAGGTCAGTTGTGGCAAGGCTCCAAAGAGAGAGAGAGAAGGCTAATCTGTCTTCCCATCTGTCTACACACCTAAAATGAAATCAGTGGGAGTGATAGTGTTACCTTCAAGTGGAACAGCACATTCCTTGTGCAGGTTACCAGGGGTAGCCATGGCAGCTTGTACAAACAAGAAATTATATAGTTCCTATTCCTAGGGCAACATGCCTGCACCCTCAGCTCATGCCAGCAACAGAGCAGAGAATCAGGAAGTATCTTCAGGTGAGGAGGACTTGGCATAAGATGAGGGATCTGACTGTATGCCAGCTGAGCATGACTTTCAGGAGACAGCTTACATCCATATCAGTAATATCTCACCTCTGAGAAGCTCAGTTTGAGAAAACTAGAAACTTTCAGGCTCGAAAGGAAAAACAAAAAGGACATTCACATGATATAGTGAAACTACACAACTTCTTAAACTAAGAAAACTCACAGCATAGTAGGATGAAACAAGGAGATTTTTAAATGCTCCATTTGCTTCCAAAATAGTGTAAAAACATTAAAGTCCTGGGTTAAAGCTCACATGAAGCACAATTACTTGAACAATGACACATACTTTATTGCTGGGATTTTCCAAGCCATCTGGAAGTGCTCTATGGAGCACAGCTTGAAGGCCCGTGTTCTGGTTGTTTTCAAAGGTCCCCACTGCAATTACAAAATCAGCTGGCCTTGCAGGCAGACTGAGAAATAGTTTCAGGTCACAGAGTCACCTCACCCACCCTGGTCACAAAGAAATGCCATGGATCCTGGTCAGTTTTGAAAGCTGCGGAAATCTTCTTAACAAGATACATTTCCTAGAATATATTTAGCCTCACTTAGTACACACATCTGCTCAGACAAAACTGCAAACCAAACCACAGAAACAGGATTTGCTACCAGAGCCTCCTTTAACACAGTTACTGTTACTGAATTCTACTATAAGATGGGGGCCTGTCCCCTCAAGAAGTATTCCCAAGGAGATGATGTAAGATTGCACATAGGAACAGGTTTTATCGTGATACCCATTGCATAAGGAACCCTTTCAAATGCAATGAGTTCAGTTTCATTTATTGTGTTTAAGTATTTGGTGTGGTTCTTATTAGAGAGCTAAGTTCAGTGTATTTAGTTTGGGTCAGGAGGACACGTACAATAATTATTTAATGCTACATTTGGCAAAGTTTGTTTTATTAACTAAAAAAAATACAAATCTTGGCAGTTGTTAAAAAACCCAGCTGGCATGTAAGTTGTTTGACTTTACTATTACCTCATTTTCTTCCAAAATATTGCCAGATATTCTTAATGATGGCAAACAGATTGTCAGCATTAATTAATCGCCTTATTCTTAATGACAGATGGTCAACATTTTTCAATATTATAGATAACCAATCCTCTTCCCAAACCAAACAATGGCATTTTATATGTTTAACCACAAGGGAATTTGAACAAGAATTAGACATTATTTACATAAAGTCCATCTTTACAAAAATAACTAGATAACAATCCTAGCATTACTTGTACCTGTATCCATGGTTAGTGCATTTAGCACTGCTCACAGCTTGGAATTATTAGTTTGAAAGAAATGGCACTATCCCACAGTCTGTTTTGATTTTAACTGGTCAACCTCCAGGCTATGGCTATCGAAATGGCAGCACTGTGTCCCACAGTTCCTGTCAAGCCAGGGCATAGGAAGCCACATTGAAACACAGAGAAGTTTGAACCAACAGCATTAAAGAATTTTGTCACCAGCAAATACGTTTATGTAAAGCAGTTCTGCAAAAAAAAAAAAAAAAATCATTTTGTTGAGTCAACACTTTCAAAGAAATTGTGTTTCATCAGGAAATCCCTGACTGCTCCAAAGAGAGTGATTAACCAGCCAAAGCACAAATCAGCAAACACTATTAAAAATACAATTTATAATTACTACAATCCCATAGCAAAGAAACGTCAACCGATCTTCAACTAATTATCACAAAAGAGACACTTTGTACACCCAGTATTAAGTTGAGGAGATTAATTCCAGACAAAAGTTAATCTAAGATATCTTGCCAATGTGACATTAGTTTATGCTAGATAACAATTAGATTAATCATCCAAAGTTCTGACCTCAGGTTATGCTGTTCACTGCACTGATGTTGAGGAACTTTCTATCTTTTCTTGCTTGTTTGATCTGCAGTAATTGTATCAAAAACTCTTTGATTGCCCAGAGATGATTTTACACCATTGTCATCATTTTAACTTCAGAAAAACTGGGGAATTGCATGTATCTCTGGGTACACTAGCTTTTCATTCAGGTAGCAACCACATTTTTTAGCAAATCTCTCAATCTTAGTCAATTCCTCTTACTCACGATGCTTTGCTTCACCCTGCAGTGTAGTCTTGGTGTAGACAAAAAGGGTTTTGTTTGAGTGGGACTACGTAAAAGTGTGCCCATGTCCCCAGAACCAACTGCCTCATTTTACAGATACACCCCATTCCAACCATACCAGCTGCTAGAAACAGTCTCTGTGGAGATTTTGTTTGAGACAGGAAAGTGATTCTATAATGCCATTAATTGTTTTCTAATTGATCATATAATAATATTTAATGGGCTTTAAAGAACACATAATATATATATATATTTGTATTATTTGACATGATTACATATTATGAAAAAAAAATAATATAATTAGTAACATCAAGTTTTCCTGACTTACAGCACTGCCTGGGACAGCCTCTTCCGAGTAGTTTGCGAAGCCCTGGAAACAATTTTTAGATTTTTTTTCCCTAATTTCTTTTTTGGTGGGGGAGAATGAAAAATATTTGCTCCAGCACATGTTGAGCAAAGTTTAAAACAAACTCTAATATTGTTATAAATTCCAAGATAAGCAAACAGGCATCAGGAGAAGGTATACATGCAACAGTGACTGGGTCTGCTACTTAATCTTCATCAGTGTTTGAAAGTTGATGACATTACATAAAAACAAAAAAGGCAACATTATTATAAACAAATACAAAATGAGCTACAAAATGAAATGGTGCAGGTCACCAACTATTTAGCGTTTTTTGATACTCTGAAAGTATGAAAAATGTCTCCTGTTCCCTGCTGTCTTATCTGCAGTGCATTTCTTAGGAAGACAGCCATCCAAACAGCATGAAACTTTCAGCAGCATTGTCCCTGCCCATAAACTGTGGACAAGCAGCAAGCAAGTGGAATGAAAAACACTCATTAAATACATTAAATTCTTCTGACAGCCGCAAAAATCTTCTAGCTGTAGATCACTCACCTGAAATGAAACTGAACATATCCTTGCACTAGGATAGGGACTAGTATCAGGATTTACATTCACCTCCTCATCTAACTTATAATTTAATATGGTTGCTTTTTGTTCACCTTTCCTCTTGTGCTTCATAATTTAATATAAAGCACTTTTTCTACCCATCACTTGTTGTTCCTAAAGATGACTGTATTTAAGTCTTGTATGCAAAAGTGGGTTCAGTGTAAGTTTGTGTTCAGACTGTCTCCTGCCCCAAAAAATGGTATGTACCAGGATTCATTTGGGTAGTATAACAGCAGAATTCCCTTTAAAATTGCCTTAGTTGCATAACTGGTATCTCAGCTGCCCAGAAAAATGGAAATAGGGACACAGAGATTTACAAGATACACGTTCACCTAGAGACTGCAGGTAGGCAGGGGCTTGTGTAACCTCTGGGATGCTCCCTGGCATTGTCTTTGCACAGCATTACATTAGCTTTCATATCAAAATCAGTACAAGTTCTAACAATGGAGCTTAGGGGAATGGAACAACCAGATCCAAAACTCCTAGGTTTAAAATCAGCTTCCTGGGCTTCACTGCTATTACATTTACTGTTACAATATCATACAATATGTAGATACCTTCTTGTGCACTTAAGTAGTAAGAGCTGCATACTCAGTTAACCTTTTAACTTGACCTCTGAGAAAAACTCCAGACAAGGTACTAGATGGGACCTTTAGTGAAGATAACACCTCTCCATGAAGAACTGTACTTCTGCACAAATCACTGGATTGCTACTCACAAATCTTTACAAGATAAAAACTGATAAGGAGGGGAGAATGGCTGCAATGGCCAGGAGTTTGACCACTGAATTACATAGAGACAGGCTTTCCATTAACTCATCATTAGATAAAAGAGCCAATTCAGAATCACTGCTAAGATGAAGAATGCTTCCATAACAGATTTCTTCTTGCGCAGGCTTCACAGCAAATTGGATTATATCAAGATTCAATGCAAAGCCTAAAATGGGTACAAAGGTAGCATTATGACTTTTCAAATGTAATGCAAGCATTCAGACAACAGAATGGAAATTTTGCTCTTTTGCCTTACCACTCTGCTAGGAGACCTCCTGTCATGTTGCACTAAGACACTAAGTGGTTTTTCCCTGTTGCTCCCCATGCTGGGTCTGTGGTGTGTTGGTTCCTTCCCCTTCAGTTTCACCACATTGGCTGTAGCCTGCTTTCCCCCTCCCCTTTTCCCTCAGTTTAAAAATCCCCGCAATTCCTCCCTCAGTCTCTTTTTCCCCCCTGGAGTGTTCCGTGAATAAACTGAGGGACAATGTCCCAGAAGAGAGAGCCTCCTTCATCTTTTATCTTTGTCCCTGCCGAATCCTCTCCCCGCCCGTGGAGTGGAGCTAGTCAGGCGATTTCCCGGGGCTGGGAGCAGAGGGATTACTGCAAGCTCCCTAAGGGGCTGCCAGACAAGCACCACCTTTCCTTCAGAAAAGAATCTCAATTATTCCACAAATTGCTGACTCATTGCATAGAGATTAGTCTTCTAACAGGGTCAGTCTTACAGATAGTGAGATTATACTGGTTGGTTGAGTTTTGGGGTGGTTTTTTTTGGTTGGTTGTAGTTTTTTGGTGTTTCTTTGTGGTTTTTGCTGGTTTTTTTATTATATCCTGCACATACAGCAGCAGTCTATAGCAAAAATAAAAACACGGGCACCTGTGGATTATACATATATGGATCCCGTTTCTAGAAACATCTCTCACTTACAAAGTAGTCTTATGCAGTTTTGACATTTTTATTGCCTAAATAAAATTTTTAAAGCTTATTCTGATCAGAAGTGCATTCAGCAGGACATTTAAGGACATTGTCTATATTATTTTCATTAAACTCTCAGTTTATTGTCATTTTTCTTGTGCTTTTTAGCTATTTCATTCTTTTAAAAAGAAAGCTTAGCTTTATTCTGATCTGGTTAATTGTGGAAAATTGATAGCTGAAACATTTTTCTTAAACAAAATATGGATTCCAGGCATTGGGGAAGTTCTGTCTCAGTTTCTGAATGTAAAGGCTTTACAGCAGTGGAGAAACAGCTAGGCAGGAAGCCAAGGAATTAGCCTCAGGCCAAACAGTGTCCTGCAAGAAGCAAGCTGTGCTGTAGGATACATAATCACACCATCCACTTTCCCAGTCCAGCCAGTCACCTCCATATCCTCAGGCATGGCAGGCCTCCAGTAGCTGCCTGCAGATGTCCAGGAAGGTGTCAGGAGGGCTCAGCACACTTGATGGAAGTAGTGTTGTAAAAGGGAAAGATTACCACTTGTAGCAGATAGTTTACTCCATGGACAGGTCTCAGCATGATGGAATACGTGTTTGAAGGACTTAAAATGCCCTACCAATATACAGGTCATATAAGAAATAAACTAAAAGCCAAATGAGTTCTCAAGTCAGCAATGAAAACAGCCTAAAATCTTTGTGACATCTTGACAAAAGAGATGCCAAGAGCTCAAACTGCAAGGTCAACAGCGTTGTGGCCACTTCAAACAATCAAATTGGACCCCAGGAATGTAAAGAGATGTAAGAATGGTGCTCACTGCTGTCTAAAGGTCAAAGCACTTACAGGATACTGTGTTTCAGAACCAAACTAGGTCTGTTTCTTAGTGTATCTAATCACAAAAGGTATTGAGCAAGTCTCTTTAATTCATATTCTAGCATATATTGAGAACTTCTTGCAAAGTTCTTCCACTTATCTGTTTAGACATGTTTTCCATCTGCCACATGATGAATTGAAAGAAATTTTATATTTCCAGAGAAAACACATCACCAGTTATCAATTAAGTATTCACTCAACTCTGTCTGCAATTAGAAAAAACATAATTTTTGAAACCATCATTTTGAAATAGGAACATTTTCCTAAATGCAGTTCAAAAAGTAATGCCTTGCATATACACACAATGTCTCACTGAAATAGACAGGAAAAAATCAGGATTGCTTATGTTTAAATAAGACTTAATTTCTTTTGTTTTTGCTCAGAGGATGAGTTTTCAATGTGATTTTGGGAAGTACAACTGATTAATTAAACAAGAAAACTAGTACTATTTCCCTTCTCTTTAAGCCTTTCCAATTCCTCAAGTACCTACTGTGTGCTCTTTTCTCGTCTCATCTCCAAAAGCAAAATCTGTAAGATTCGTTTTCATATATGTTAAAATGCTCTAGAGCTAAAGATAAAACATTAAGAAGATGGTGTCTGGACACAAATTAACATTGCAATTGAAGGCAGAGTGAAGTCAGTTACTGCATTCCCCTAAGATGGGAGATAAGCAGCTGCACTAAGATAAATTACAGTCTGTTCATACAAGCAAAAGAAATTCAAGATTTTTACAGAAATCTTGCTTAAACATTTGGTTTCTTCGAATGAAGACTTCAGAGAGAGAGACTTTAGCTACTTTACACAAGCAACTTTCTCAAAAGGAATTGCTTAGATCCATTTTGAGTTATTATTCCTCCACAACCAAATACACAAATCAAAAACACTTCCACAAATAAACAGGAGCTATTACAGTGAGGCCTGGGCAAAATATGTACTAGAAACCCACACTACTTTGATTTTCCTAATTTTAATCTACCTAAAAATCATCTGACTTCTTTTGAACTAGGGCTCAGACCACATAAAGAAATAGGACTCTATTGAAGACTCATTACAAAGCGAGCCGTTTGTAAATCTTTAGAACAGATTTTGAAATCTTGGCTAGGGACATTTGAAATGAAGCTGGTCTTCATCATTTGTAGTTTCATGAGGTCATTAGATTGAGAATTACACACAGTAACGTGGTGTTTATTTATTTATTTCTAAAAAGACTGATAAGAAGCAAAGACAAGTTATATTAGTGTAAACAAACTTACACGTCCACCCTTCTCTGGAAAACATTTGCATCCAGTAGTGCAATCGCGGCCCCCACATGGCCCACTGTAGGACTTCTTTCCACCCTAAAAAAAAAAAGAAAAATTAAAATAATTGGATTTCATAACTGTTTGTTAGCTGAAGATCTTTAATTAAAACGCTTGGTTTCATCACTTTTCATTTACATTACCTTTGTTGCGTGAATTTGCTGGGAAGTAATTGGGCAAAATGTAATTTCACACAACTGCACAATTGGGTCCTTTTCAGAATCACCAAATAAACAGAAAAAGTTGGATTAGAAATTCTTTGAGGACAAGTGAGTTTACACAAGTTGGTGCTCTTCTGCAAGATGCAGAGTGCTTCCTAGGGCTCTCAAACCCATAAAATTTGATGATTATTTGAGATACTCAGCACACTATTAGACTAGGATCATAATAGGTAACTCCAACTTGTGGCTCAGCCATCCTGCATAATCAAGTATCTTTACATCAATAGGAGCTATCAAGACAAATTTAATTTTGGGACCCTTGCATGTTTCTAAGAACAAGAAGCTGCATCCCTAAACCATGAGAACAAAAGCTACTGGATGAGAGAAAATGGCATTTTTAACTAAGAACACATTTGCAAGTGTGTAGGAAATGACCATGGATTTGGATTTAAACTGAAAATATATTCCAAATTTGCTGCACTGGCATTAGTTGTTCAAAGAATAATTACAATATTTATGTCAATCTGAAGTTCCTATATCACCAGCTTAATTCCCAGCTAATAGAGTACATGGAAGTTAACTACACAGGTTTAGTTCAGAGAGCTTGACCTGCTTCCACACTAAACAGGTTTGTAGGACTGGGCTTTCCAAAGCCCTGCAATACTACTGACAATACTGTAACTCCTGGAAAAAAGGTCCCCTTTAGCAATGTAGTTTTATCACACACTATGAACAACCCTCTCTAAGGAAATTTTCACTGTTCAGCATGCTCAGGTACAGTGCCTAGGTTTTCAAATTCTTAAAGGAATAAACATTTAAGCTACTCATATCAAGGTGATCAAACTAAATGCCAAAAAATGTTCAGACTGGAGCCAAGCATTTCCTTATTAAACGCATTAATGGGAAATATTTTTAAAGCCTTTAAAATTTCCTGACAGTGAGGAATGTGAAAAAATTAAAGACAACAGATGCAAGCGTCTCAACTTTTGAGCTTCTTTGAATCAGCTTTCTTAAAAGAAAGTAACTAATCTGACATCACTTGATCAGTGTTCTGCTGAAGGTAAATAAAAACCTCTATACATGCTGATGTTTACACTGTTTTGTAAAATTAAACAGCTTTGGGTTTAGAATGAACAGGTATTAACAAAAAGCCTTAAATACAATCTCCCATACTTCCCTATCCAGAAAGGAGCTCTATTTCTTGCTGTAAAATAGTCGTAACAACCTTCAAGCAATTTTAAGAGGCATCAAGTATAAAAAAAAAATCCTATGAAACCACTTAGCAGACTTTTTGGCAGCTTTGTTCAGATGAGGTCCATTAGATACATTAGGGCATTTTGGACTACTCATTAAAATTCTATGGTAGGATCTAACACAAAACTTGAACTGAAGAAAGGCACCACGAAAGAGACACCATAATGGGAAATGCACTACAGACAATTCTAACTGTCAGCAGCAGAAAATAAAGACTGAAGAAGAGGTAATAAAACCCCAAACAGCCAACAAAACACAAATGACTAACTAGCCTATGAACTACCCAAAAGCAAAGAGGAGACAAACTGTATCTAGAGGTTATAGAATACACTGTAAGAGCATCTCCGAACTTTCTGCTCAGTCAACGAATGATCACCATGAATTCGAGTCTGCCATGTGCAACAACAGGGGCTCAGAACATAAAAACTGGTCTTAATGGGACACCCAGCTGAGAGTCATTTCTCTGTGAACTTGTTTTTAGAGTGAAGTGCACTAAGATACATATTTTGCCATGCTTATATTCACATTTCACAGTGGAAATCTGGACCCATTGCTAAGCAATGTATATCTATTCCTGACACTTAACCTTATGTTTAAAATCTTCACACAGTTTTATGCCTTCAGGTAGTCAGATTATGCTTTCCCAGACAGTTATTCAACCTTAAATTCTTTAGAGATTTAACCTTCTAATCAACTTTTTCTCCAGCTTATTCCTTGTTCCAGCAGTCATTTATACAAGCCCTTGGGGTCCATGGTTCTGTCTATTCAGGTGCCTTCTAGGAGTGAGCATTGGCAAAGAAGCTTCCTTTCACCAAAGCTCTGTATCCCTCTAAGGTCACTGCCTTGCCATAGTCACTGTCTCAGAGCACTAATCCCCTGCCTCTGGTGGCAGTCAGGTCTTGCCCAGTGGCAGAGGACCAGACAAAAATCCATGATTCCTTCTATCCTTCATGCTCTTGTTGCTCCCATCAGTGATGCAGTGTAGTAAATATATCAAAATCCCACCAAAGTCAAAAGAAATATTTCTCTTTAATTTATTGGAAGCTGGACAAACTCTCACTGAGTTTTGTGAAAAACTGAAAGTATGTCCCTATTTTGTGTAAAATTGTGCTTTTTCACAGCTTGAGGAGTCATTTTGCTTACTTGTGAATGAAGGCATTTGGAAAGGAAGCAAAGCAAAGCCAGTTGGCTCCAAAACAGGTGTATATATCCTGAGTATTTTATTTCAGGGAAATAGCTGACATCAGACACTCCATGCCTATTTAAATCGCATAATCGTGCATAATATCGGTGAACACAACTCTAAAGGCTGCATATAAGATTCTAGACAACAGTTCTCTTCTGAAAAGTTTAATACATTTTCTCATTCAAATATATGAAGGCAAGGTCATTCAAACATTTACAGATTGTAACCCGACCATGACATGAGCCTGTCATACTTGTTCTGTGCATGTATTCAGGGAAAAGATTTTTTCCTACTGTTCTACATTTCAGATGTATATGCTCTTGAAAAGAAAAAAAAAGAATTAAAAAAAAATAAGGTTATTAGTTTTAGTGGTAAGTTCCACCATTATAGGAGAAATTAATGAAACCATTTTCATTTCATTGCATGGAAGTAGACCAAGATCTTGAAAACAAAAAGCAAAATAGCAGAACTGTTAGAAGAAATACATATTCTGAAATTTAATATCAACTGAGTAACATACATCCTGATTCTAACTATGTTATTTCAGGCTTACATAAGAATTACCACCATGATTTCAACACAGAAAAAACCTACTGTATTTGAGAAGTACTGATGCAAGAGAGAAACTATTGTTAAAAGAAATTCAAAACCAAGAGTCACTGTAAGGACAATTTTCCTCTCATGCTTCTGGTGTATGTCCGTCCATCCATCCATCCATCCATCCATCCATCCATCCATCCATCCATCCTCCATCTCTTTTTGCACAGTTGATTCACGAAGAAGCAGTGGGATTTCGAATCTTTCCATTGACTTCAGCTTTTTTTGGACTGAAGCCATAAAGGGTAGAGACCTGACAGCTGTGATGCCATAAGATGTGTCCCAGAATGCTCATTCAAGCTTCTCTAGAGCAACATATAAGGCAACAGAATAAATGTACATGACCTGGAAGGACTTGCCTGCAAATCCAAGAATTGTAGGTAGGAGTAAACCATCGAACAAAGGATTTTGTGGAGACTGCCAAAAAGCAGAGCTTAGATGCAAGAGCTGGGGCTCAGTTTTGCATCAAAAATTCTGCTCTGTTTCAAAGGATCAACTGCAGAAGGCTTAAAATTCTCATCTGAAGACAATGACTTCAATCAGATAGGAAAATGAAGCCAGAGGAATAGGCTGAAAGCATGTTTTGGAAAAGGACTGCAGAAAGGTTAAAACCATCATTTTATCATGATGAAGATAAAGTAGCAGTGGTAGAAATGGGCAAATAAATTGGAAAATTTCAGTAAAGAATGGATTCTAAGGAATGGTAGCACACAAAATTGGAGTGTGTAAAGTATGCTGAAAAAAGAACATTCTTATGATAAAAGAGGAAAAAAAATGATGACAAAAAAAAAAGTTGATAAAACCGAAAGTGAAAGAATCTTTAACTTTCATAAAGAGATATGTCTTGGATGAAGTTTTATCCCCCAACACCTGTGTCCAGTAACTTCCCAACTCAAGTTAAGGACTGCTCCATTACAGCAGTACAAAATCACAACAAGAAACTTCATAATCAAAAGCTAGAAAGGAAGTATAATGAAAACTTTTGGAATCTTCAAATAAACAATTTTCATATAATTCAGAATCTTATTGTATTAATCATCTTACCTGCTGATGACTAATAAGGAAATTATGTTCACAGTGCCAGACATTCAGACATCCTTGCAAAATTTCACTGCAAAAAAATTAGTGAAACCTGGTATCTCTGTTCACTTCTTCACAAGCTTCTGTGATAACCTCACTCATTTGAGCATTCATGGCTTTTAATTAAGTTCATGAATGAAGACTTGGGTGGTGAAACAGTGTCCCTATACATTCATCAAGGCAAATGCCAGAAAAGTAAACGAATTTTATTTGAATAGTGTTCTCAATACCCCACTTCTGCTCAGCAGCACTTCACATGGCCATCAGTAACTGAGAAGATACGGAAACAGATCTCTGGCTAGAATATATAAATCAGCAACAGGGGTGACTGTTAGGGACACATTGACTTGTCCTATACTAACTAGTCATAGGAAAAGACAATCTGGCACAAAAGCAAGTGTGTATAAGTTTCCATAAATATTTGTGGAATTTTTTTTTGGAAGTTTTAAAGCAGAGGGCAGCATCCTTCCACTTACAAAGGCAAGACACTTAAAAATTCTGTTGAACTGGTAATCCATTTTGACAGATTGATATGACACAGTGGCCAGTCACAGTATGAGACAGTATTCAGTGACTGTCACTTTTCCTTTATTCCTAAAGCGATTCATGTCAAAGCATCACTTTCCCATCCAGTCCAGTTCCAGCTCCTAGCACCAATAGTGTCTGGAAGGCAAAAAAGTAGGAAAAAACCCAAAGCAACTGATCTTGTGAAATAAAAATTTAGAGAAGCAGTCCTCAAGGTCTCAGCTTTCTAAACCTGCAAATTTCTCCTATGACCTGCTACGTTAAAATCTACTGTAAAATTGTGAAAAGTCTGGAAAAGCATTTTCCATTGACTCTAACAGAATTAGCGTGTAAAAAACACAACTTCAAAAGTAAGAGACTGTAGTTAAATACTAACACACATACCACACAAAGTCAGGCTTTAAGCCACTCTCTCACCCTGAATAGCACCTTATTTTTCTTAGAGTCACATGGAAATTACTGGCCTCCAAACACTACAGGAGTAGGAATGCCACATACTGGTTATTCCATATTAACATATTTGAATCCAGCTCTGAGCAGTGCCATCTTCAGGGCATCTGAGTCTGCTCCTCCATTGTGCAAACAGTTCTAACAAAATTATTAGAGAAAGAAAACCTTCACCTAAAGTTAAAGGGATGCTTACAGTATTTATCATCAAAGTAAACATCAGAAGGTAAGGTGGCATGTATACACTGTGACTCATCCTACAATTTTGTACATAACATAGAGCATATACTTTAAAAATACAACAGCAATTTTTTATTTGCATTTTATTTTTGAATGCATCATTCCCCAAAGCCATCTGTTAAAAACCTTCTTGAAATGAAGGCTCCAGAGCTGACTATTGACTATATGACTAAGTAAAGTCCATGGAAAATATTGGTAGAATCTGGCCACACTTCCAGTGATACTTGCGGTAAAATGCTGATGGATTAAGAAGTGAAGGTAGAAGCTCCATCTGACCTCCCACACCAAAGCTATCCACTAAACTCTCTCTCTGTATCTTTTGGATTTGAGTCAGGTGAAAAAAATCTCTGCTCTAACAGCTTTCTCCAGTGAAGACACACTAGGGGTGAATAAGGCCTTTATGTGTGGGAGACAGCTTGGGAGAAGGATGCTCAATCTTTTTGCTGGGAGACACTGACGAGCAGGATAAGCACAAGGAACTGGACAGCAAGGGACATGAGCAGAACCTCTTAGCGAAGGGGCTTTTGAGCCATTTCTTCAAAAGACGATTTGGTATACAGGCTCAGCTGACTCAGCATTAAACACTGTCTAAAACATAAATCAAAGCTGCAAACTGGGAGCTCAGTCAACCCTCACTGCACTTGAGTCTAGCCCTTTTCTATTCTGTTTGCATCCTTCAAGGTATTGTCAAAGAAGTACAACTTGTGTAACCACCAAGGTCATTGAAGCCATCACCAATCCTGTTCAAAGGAATACCATTGGTTTCAATTATTTTCATAACGGTTTCTTCATTAAATTCTCTCCTAAGCAAAGTAAATCAACTTGTGACAAAAAAAAAAAATTAACCAAGATGACCTCAGGTCTGTTATGTTTGTGCACATATGGCACACATATCCACATTAGTATTAATTTCTTTATTAACTACTACTTTATTTCCCTAATGAAAACATGACCTTCCCAAAAACAAGGCTATACACTGTTACACTGTACACTACTAAACATATCTTTAGTGAAAAAAACACCAAAAGAATAAATTCTACCATTCCATGCTTAATTCTGATAACACCATTGAGACTAAAGAACACAGCTGAATGCCCTGCTAAACAGAAATGAACTTGAGCACATGCTGGCTTTGCTCAGAGAAGGCCTCAGAAGCACCCTCAGGATACCTCCCTGAGCACACAGCAATCCTACAAAGAAATAAGGATATGCATTATCTCCTCCTGGATTTGCATCAGCCTCCACAAAGGCCAAAGCAGTACAGCAGACTTCCCTTCTCTGCTACAGATGACTCTGAATGTGACATAGAAAGAAAAGCCAAGTAGCACTATTCCTTCCTTAGGAATAATCACCTTGAGAAAGATGAAAACACCTCTGTAAGTGTAGAAGTAGTGTTATTCCAAAATACAAAAGAAAAGTGTGTGAAACTACCTATTTTATCTGCCACTTTCATTTTAAATAAATATGCCATGTAGCATTTAGCTGGAATGTGGCATACATTTCTTTTGATTAGCCCATAGGACAAAATAAAATGTTTGGAATATTCCAGATTCCTTCCTTGTCAGATTAGAAAAAGATTGCCCTCAGCACTGAATGCCCAGGTATGCACATTTCCACAGACATTGAAAAAAATCTAGACAGCAACTTTTCTCCACAGCAAAGTGACAGAAATAATCCTGATTAGCCATAGCCATTTTTATACCTCTAATATTTCAGAATGCATACATAGGAAAGCTCCTGCATCCCCATCCCACGACATGGTACATGACAAAAATGTCTAGAACTACTTCAACCACCACATTATTCTGACAAATAATTCTTACTCTACAAAGTCCATATTTTGGGGAGGGAACTCAAGCACTCCTCCTAACTGCAGTAGTGAACTCCAAATCTGTACTAAATAATCTTATACAGTGCCTTGTATTCAAATTTCTGGCCACATTACCAAGCCACTCATTAAGAATCTATGATGTCCCATGTTTAATTAGCAGATGACTACAGTTTTGAAAATGAAAATGAGTGACTAAGAACTGGGTTTAAAAAACCCAGTTACTTTAAAAAAACGCTTCTGTAACAAGAGATTATTGCTGCTGGAGCTTGTTATTAATAATGAATTTATACTCAGATGGGATGGGCATCTCTTTACACAAAAACAATTAGCTATGCTTGTATCCCAAACTAATGTATTACAGACAGAATCAGTATTTGTCTGTTCAAATTATTAATATACTTACCCCAAATTAAATTTCCAAAATCGATGGCACATGTCAGCTGCAGACAGGGTGGAATCTGCCAAGAACCACTCTCACAAGCAGCAAAAGTTAGCAAAGTATTACAGAGCATAGGTATGAAGTTCAGCCATCTTTTCCAGTTCACTTACACTATCTACATCAAGGTAACTCCTTTCTTTTGGGGTGGGACAGATAAACAGCTCAACAACTCATTTGCTCTCGCCTAAGCTTTCATCCTATTCTTTAAACAGACAATCTTCATCACATGTTACTGAAAGGCCAAAAGGCCCAAACAGCTGAAAGTCTGTATAATTATAGAGTATCTAAATAAAAACATCCAGTCATCTCCTGGAACTGTCAGAAGACTACCTGTTATAGTACCAACATGATTAACTCTTTAACCTCTATCTCTGTAGACACTCTATTCCCTTGCACTTTGTGATCCTGAAAATAAGATCTGGCTTGTGGGTGGATGCATCCTCACTAATTTCCCTGGAGGTTTCGTCTTTGACTGAAGCAAGAACAGAGCAAAGCCACTGCAAACAGCACAGTGAGACATCCCACTGTGTTTTAAGTCCTCTAGTAAAGATTTACTACATCAGTTCTGGAAAGTACCATGCACATAGCTGCTCTTGGTTAATTAAATCACAAAAGAAACCAGGTAGGCACTTTGTGCTCCACCCGCAAAATACTTCAAAGAGTAAAATCACTCTCCTTTAGGGGAAGATGATGTCTACTACTATGTTTGATTTGGTCTTTGTTGTTAACTAATGTTTGGACACCATAGTAGTAAACATAATTAAGAAAAAAATGTGGGTTTTTTTAAAAGTAAACATCTTTGGAGCTGTTCCTCTAACCTCTATAATATTTCTAGTGTACTATTTCTATCTTCAGGGCGTGAGACTTACCAAGTCACAACATGTTCCAGGAGCATACAATTGTCTACTTTTGGCTGTTAATAACTGCACTTTTGATTGGTCATTTTTCCTTTTTGAGAATTGTAGAATACCACCAGGATATCAATACCATTTACAAACATCTTGTGCTAGCACAAATGTCAGTGATAAATTAGTTCCTCTATGTTAAAATAAAAAATAATGAATTATACATATAGTACATTCTTAAAATTGTATGTACATCTGTGTGCACCTTCAACAAAGCAAACAAATTAAAAGTGATAACAGTAAAATTCAGACATATTGCTTGTCTGTAGCCCTTCAACTCTGCGAAAGTTGCATAAAAGGCCCATCCAAGCAGCAAATGCAGTCTAAATGCCCTTTCAAGTCCAAAGGCTTCCCATTTAGTCCCTAACAGAGAATAAATCAACTGGCAATTAAGAGTTTTCCAACACTGTAAAAATATCAGAATTACAAAGGGTAAGCAAGAGGTGGAAAATCATAAAAGTAAATTGTTAAAAAACCAAGATTATGCATTTCAGATACTACATCATCATGCAAGCAGGCTTGCATAACTAAGCATGGATTTACTAAAGTAATTCCCTTTTCTAGCTATAGCTGTAGAAGTGACATGATTTTGATAAACCTTCCTCATATTTTTATCATACTGATAAAAATAACTGTATGTTTCTAAACACAGTTTATTTTTTAACACATTTATCTTAACATTCTCTACAAACATAGTGGTAGTCCTGCAAAGTATTTTTCAAACAAACTATCTCCAGGAAGAGACAGGGAGGGCAAAAATTTTATCTACTAGAAATACTACATTTCAGACTTTTTTTTTCATTCCATAAGGAACAAATGTTAGGAAAAAAGAAAACCTGAAAAATTAGTCTTTTCAGGATAAAATGAAATGGATGTTTTTGACATTGGAGAAAGAGATCTGGGCACACTGTTCAAGTCCTCCCAAGGCCCAGGAGCCTGGGTTTCAGCAGCATGTCAACCCAAAAGCCTGCAGGTTCTGGATGCTGATGTGGGGTAGGGGCGGGGAAAGGCAGGCAGAGACCAGGCAAGTTTTCTACAGAAAAAACTTATTTCACCAGATGTTGTATTTACTATTACAGCTGTTAGTGGAGATTGATTTTCTGGGCTGCTCTTATTTCACTGAGGCTTTCAAGTAGCCTGTCCTTTCATGGTAAAACAAGCAGTGGTAGAAATTCAGCCAGTCAAGTCCCTTCCTTGCAGGAGACAACTGCTTTGCTTAAGGATTCCCCTGCAGTCAGCCCAGCAAGCACACTGCATACCCACTACACAGATGAGTCAAATATCAATTGGACAGCAACTCAAGAAACCAAAAAAGGCTGGAGAACATTGGAGAAGAACCTGGTTTATTGTGATAACTTCTCTTTCTAGTGACACTGATAAAGTAGAAGTGAGAAAATATAAACAGAGGTAAACAACTATAAAATGTCAAAGGAAATTTAAGTAGTTGCATTGTGTAGCCATGTATTTAATTTACTGCTAGGCCTATTTAATTTCAAGTAACACTTCTGAGCAGAGCGGATGTCTATTCATCAAGAGTGGATCTTGCAAACTTCTGCCAAGACAAAATATACAATCTCTACTACAGATAATCTTACCTGTTTGGAGTGGGAAAAGACAAAAAGCCTTTATAACATTTATCTAGATTAAACAGATCAGAGGAGGTATAGCTTGATGCAGTATTTTGAGAAAATAAGAATGTGTTTGCTGAGGAATAGGAACTGATTAAATATGGGACAAAATGTGCTGCAAAATTTCTCACAGGAAACCAAAAAAGGACAAAACAGAACTGGCAGAATAAATGTATAATTTTATTTACAAAAATCCTATTTTTTTAAAGTGTGTTTCTAGGCAACTAAGCAGAGTATGAACTTTAGAATGATATATTAGAAAACACAGAACCAAATGTCTTGGTTAGCTACTACTGGATAAGGGAAGGAAAAACTGAGACAAAAGGAAACTATTCTTAGCAACAGCTAAAAAACCTGAAAATATGCCTCAGAGACATCATCTTAACTCCTCAAACTGAAAATAATACAAACATTAAATTAATCTTTTAATTTCCTTTTTTTCCTCTACGTAAGTAAAACTTCTTTTAGATTTTTTGTTTCACATATTTTTTTATATGTTGGAGGGACAGAAAACAAGGCTTTTGTTTCCAGACTGTTTTACAGGTAAGAAAAAGCATACAGTCAGCACATGCAACATCAACCTTTGGATGTTCAGTTTGTCACAGAACCTGACATTTGAAGAAATATTTTTTTCAGTCTTTACTAAACCATGCACAGGAAAACCTGCCATCAGAAAGATTAAAACTATCTACAAAATTAGATTGTGGTTTCTGATGCAATTTAGAACAGAATGCCTACTTAATATAATCATCAGAACTCTTTTAAGCCAAAGGCACAGATTTATATCAATAAGTGTGTGTGCCCTTGCAAGCAACTGTTTGAAATGGTGACTTGTTAAAAATTTTAACCCTCTCATCCCCTTTTACTACTGTCCAACATAAAGCCATACTGCCTGGACTTCTCATTTGGGAGACGACAAAAAGCAACTCAGGAAGTAAAACCAGCTAAAATGAAGTCTTAACCAATTAACATCATAAAATGGATAAGGCTAAACAGTTATTTAATTCTGGAACTCCAAGCAAGTATGTTTACAGAAGTCAGTTTGTAAAATAATAGTCGTCCTGTAAGAGTACATTCATTCTGCTTAAGGCATTACATTGTTCTGTCTTCCCTGAAACCCACTAGAGATAATGGACAGATGTCACCTAAACAGAGAAACCAATACAGTAGATATAAAAATCAAAAATTTCACTGAAATTAACATCTTATGACCTCTTCGTATAAACCCTCTCAAGCAGTCCCTCGGTGGATTGACTCCACTGTTGTGCAATTAGAATTGTTCAGACATGGAGGACTCAGAGGGGAAGGCTCTTCATTTAAGAACCAGCTGCCACCGTATTTGAAGTTTCACTAAAAAATATGAAACTAAAAAGAAGGGGGGGGAAAAACCGAAACAAAACAAAAAAAAGTAATTACTGCTCAGAATGGACACTGTCACAATTGAAACCATTCCACCACATAACTCATTTGAAGCTTTCAAAATGTCCTAAATTGTGCTTTGAGTTCATTTGTTTCCCAGCTGTCAGGCACAGTGTGATATGGGATGACCTACACTACATATACAGCACCTACCCAGGAGGTTAAAAATTGTTCTACATACAATATAGAAGACACACTACTAGAAAATTCTTAGTAATTTAATATCTAAGCACCTTGAACATTATCACTCAGAAAAGCAAACCCAAGAATTCATAAAACAAAGATTACTGCTAAAATTTATGGTTTCATAGACCATAAATTGTTGAGCAACATGGTAGCTATGCACAGCTGTTCCTCCTGAGAAAAAAAACACCCACGCTATTTCAAACAATTTTTTTCAAAGACTTTGCCAACTTAAGCAGTTTCTTTTTAGTTTTTTGGCCACATGCATAATAATAACATGACAAAAATAAGTAAAAAGTCTAATGAAAGAACAAACTTCTCTACACTGGATATTAATTTCCCCTATGTGTTTTTGTACAGCCTGTCTTACTGTATTTTTACTTGCACGCTATTTAGTTCAAACTGTACTGTACAGTTTGAACTAAAAAGACTACACCATTTTTTTCCTTAATTGGTAAACTGGATTCTAATTTTTACACTGGCTCCTGGTGAAAAATATCATGGTTTGTGACAAGGAACAACAGATGTTCTTAAAATAACAGACTCAGATATTTCCAACTGCTATCACTCACAAGGAAATGCCTGGCAGAGAAAGGAACTGTTCTTATTGGCACTAAGTCCACCAGGGCTTAGCCCGCTAAGCTCTACAAAGTGCTGAGCACCCTGAGATTCAGTGAGATGACAGGACACTCAGCAAATCAAGGATTCTCTCAGAACCAACCTAAAATATGTTTAACACAGTACTGATGAAAAATCACTATTCTACCAAGTGCCTAATGCACCTGCATCATCCATCCTGACCGGCCAAGCCTATCATTCCCAGCACAGTAGACAACACTGCCAAGACTTGAGCAGACTCATTTGCAATGATGCTACACTTCTTTGCCCAGCAGGATGGTTTAATGGGTTTGTGCTGGTACCTTGTCTTCAAACCCTGCCACCCCATCTCTGTACTCTATCTCTTCCCATTTGATTGGGAATGTGGAACAATGACTTGTGAGTGGAATCTCAGGGGTCTGAACCCAAGCAAAGAACCTGTGAACCCCGGCTCAAAGCTGGCCATACCAGCCCAGCCATACCAGCCCAGCCTGGGAAGCTATTATCACAACTCTGTTGAATTCCCCTTGAGCAACACTGCCCCAGAAAGCAGCAGCGCAGATGACAATGAAGTTGCAACATGACACATTGAAGAATTCTGATCCTACAACCATCAGAAGAAAAAAAGGAATGGCCTACAGGATAATATTTTATCCTAAAGAAGGAAATTTGGAGAGAATTTTGGGAAAAGATCAGCAAATTTAGCATGAAAAACGAAAACCTATCCATTTGAACTGACAGCAAACTTACAGACCTGCACTGAATTTCCCAAAGCCACCTCTGCCCTAGCTTCAGGACAGTCTTAGTAATATATACGTGCATTGCAATTTAGGAGAATATTTCAAGACTCTCATTGCATGGCCCTTTGAAGGGTTAAACTAGGGAGCAACAAAGAGTTTAGATCTGGACAAGGGGTAACTTAAATTTTAGTGTCTCGTGTTCCCCAGAATTTCTGAAAATGCAGGAGTGGAAAGAATTTATACTTTGAACTGTCCAGTAAGACTGAGTTATTTAGGTAACTTCTGATTAAATAATTTGCTTTTTACAAGATGATTTTACTCATCAGCTCTCAACAGATGTGACTTCCAGAGCTGCAAGATTACACAGCCACGTACCTACAGATGGACCTGGCAATTACCTTGTGGGTTATAATTACAGACCACATCTACCTGCCCTATACGTTGAGCAGACCAGGTGTGTTCTGCCAATGAACACACTTTAGTTAAAATCCCCATCCTCCTTTCTTCTCTAGCTGCATTTTTACTTCAGCCATACATGAGAAATGACTGCTCACTTTAAAATTTTGCAGGTTTATTAAACCTCAACAAACACAACAAAGGCCTGAATAAAGAAAAAGGGACAGTGGTGGGACTATGGCCGACTGCCATAGTAGAGGTAAGAGGTAAGAGATAAGAAGCTTATCTACAAAATGGCTGCTCTGCCTTTTATACCCCTGGGGCTGCATCAGCCAACCCTGGCCCTTCTCAAAGTCTGCCAGTCAACTCTTTTTTGCTGCCCATTGGACAGTGGAGACCTTCTTGCAACTTGATTGGAGGTCATATGTTGTCATGGCAAGCCTCCCCAGACACAAGTCTGTCCCATTCCCAACTGCCCCATGCCAGGGCACATGCCCCCCCTCTACGTGTTGTAAGAGACGGTCCGAAGATTCTCCCATCTATCTCACGACTGCGGCAAGGAAAGACCTGAACATCACAAGGGACTCGGCACAGGGGCTCTGGCCTGGTTGAGGTAGATGCTTGCCAAGTGATTGCAGGTGTGCTTGCTGTGCTGCCTCGGTACACTGCCCTCGTTCCTGCTGGCAAGTAGAGACTTGTACCCCACACCTGCCCCCCTGAGCAATGGGCCTCATTACAATGGTCATAAATCTCCTCTGGTTTTGGCCTTGTGCCCCTCGCTTTGCAAAAGACTATAAAATACACCCCAAAACCTACTTTCATTTGAGATCTCCCCAACAGACAGAAGACTCTGCGTTGTTGGATGGCTGAGTGGACTTCAACATTGGTAGCTATAATCCCCTTACTCTCTTTTTCTTATGCTTTGCTTTCTCCTCTTTTCCCTCTATCGCGTATTAGTGCTGATGAGCACTCAATAAAGTGTGTTTTTCTGTTTAAGTCCCTGGTTTGCTGATAATCTTTTGTACTCTAAGATCGAATAAAAGAACCACATCACGAATCCCACCTTGCGGATCGTGACACATTTCCCTGAACACCATGAGAACCAAGGCTGTGCAGTGGCAACAATACAGAGGGGTGGGAAGGGGATGATGGGGAGAACCAAGAGTGTCCAAACAACCAACTATAATAACATAACCACACATCAACAAAACTTCTCTTAATGTACACACAATATTTATCCTGTATTTGTGAGAGCCAATCATCGTATATACCCATCTATAACATGTAGAAGGCTTGGGAGACAGTAAATGCAGAGGCATTTACTTACCTTCCCGGGCTTGCAGGACATAAACATCCAAGAAACCTACAAAAGCTCTGGAAAATATTATCACTATAGTGGTAATAATTGAAATCCTCAAAACAACTAGTCACAAATTTCTGGTTCAAATTCTTGAAGATGACAAAACCATTTCTAACCAATTTTTGAAAAGCTATGTCTTGAAAACCATGTTTTTCACTCTTACTGTGATTGTTCTTTGCATAGAACAGCAGGAAAAAATGAAAATCTAAAATCTAGTGAGAAAAATTTAAATAATGTTATAGTTACAGGCCTACAAACCAAACAAAAGCCATTTTGGTGAAGAAAATCAGTGTTTTTTGAGACAATGCTTTGTACTGCAGGCATTATTACAGCACTCTGTATATAGCATTATTAACACATGCAGAAACAGAGTACAGAGCAGACCCATTCAGTAGAGAAGTCAGACTATATCAGCAGGACAGACTACTAATACAAGCACGGGACTATTCTAGGTAAGTATCACAACTATTGCCCTCTATTCAACTTACTGTTAGGAACCTGAGTATGTAAGAAAAATAGGTAATCTTCCTCAAAAGGATGATGTCTGAGCCCACAACACAATGAGACAGAGAAATTTTTGTAACAAATAACTAAGAAAGTTATTAAAAAATATTTACACTATTTTCTTTTGTTTAAAAGCCTCACACAAGAAAAAGTTCAGTTCTTCAGGCCTGAGCTCTGAGAACATCTACAATACAATGTAGTCACTGCATTATTCTTCCGATGTGGATATAAAGCAACAGTGAGAAAGAGCTGTACAGTCCTGCAGTCCCTGGAAGCATCCTGATAGCAACAAGCTCCACCAGATAGCTCCTGGGTATTTTTGCCACATTATGACCTATCTCATACACACACATACACACACACGCAGCATTATCTGGTTTTAATAACACTAAACAGAAAAAGCATGTTTGTTTGAGAGGCCCTCTTTATTTGTACAGCAATTTGAAGTGAAAATTTCTGCAACTTACTCATTTGCTTTAATACAATTATTAATACCCTTTTGATGACTATTGAAATCATTGTGTATTTATCATGACATGAAGTAACTGGAAAGTTGGTATAAGAATAACAATTAAAAAAAAAAAAAAGCACCAAAATGTACCTTGAACTATTCTTTCCATCTTTTCCAGCCAAACTACATCAATATGAACTGCTATAATTTTCACTTCATCTATCTGAAATTTAAGTAACTAAGGTCAATGAAAAGATTTTGAAAGGATGCAGCAGTTTTTAGAAGATTAGTTAGAACAGTGTTTAAACAGCTATGAAACTTTTCTTGAAGAAAATGGCACATACGCTTGTCTCTGCCTGATGCAACTAGACACGGGTGCTACATAACTCCTTAAACACATAGGGACAAGGGACAAAACACATCTTTTGCAACAACATTCAGAGTATTTTCACTGACATGATTCTTGCTGACTTAGTTCCTTCACTCTGCTCAGTCAATAAAAGTTTGAGGACTTTTTTGGTGCCTGAATAGGCCAATTAGAGTTTGATTTGGCAAGTTTTACTCGTACAATCATCCTTAGTTTCACCTTCATTCCTCTGGACTGCAGGTTGTTGCAAGTCTCATTTCCACTCTCACAGATTCCTCTCCCCGTCTTGTCACTTCCCATTCCCACCTCTTCAGAGCAAGCAAACTGTGAGTCTGTGGTGACAGAGGGTCAGAACAGCAGAGAGTACTTTTCTCTCAGAACAATAAACTGATCTGCCTTACCATCTGATCAACTGATCCAGAAAAAGGGATGCAGGAAGCCACAATTAGGAGATAGAGTAGCCCACAGTTAGATCGGATTAAGTGCAATGTAAGACTGCACTTCATAGAGGATATAAGGTTTGAATTTAAGTATTCAATTGTATTTATGTCTCTCACTTTGATGGGCTCAAGTCCTCATGGAATGAGTCATTTTCTTTGCTGGGTGCACTGGCATGAGGGGCAAAGAATCTGACCTCACTAAAGATTTGCAAGTGCTTGTGAATCCTGCCTTCAAAGAGGTCAATGGAAACTTCTGACAGACTCCAACAGGGGTGAGATTGAGTTTGTTACCAAAATGTCCTTCTCTAGCAAATTAAAATGCCATTTTATCTGGTGACTCAGTATTGGCTGTGTCTCAAGGGAGTATTTTGTACTGTGTGTCCAACCCTTAGTTGATATTTAGCCAAAGTACCTTGTTCATGCACCAGAAATTGTAGTTTATATATACAGACACACAAAACCATAGATATAAAACTACCAAAACATTTTCCATACAGCCCACATTTTAAAGTTTTGTATAGGAATCAATCGTGAACAAGTTTTAAATGTTGTTTTCAGAGTACCAACTCTCAAAATGTTTACCAGCACCAAGAGAGGATCTATGGATTATAAAGGCAGAACTCCACAAATACAATCTATTCTAGGAGAGAAGTGGTTTACATATTCAGCTCCATGCTTCCTTTTTACCTTTTATAAGTGACACAGAACAAAAATAATTTGCCATCTTTTGCACTTGTTATACTGCTGCTCCCTGACATTTGGAATTTCCTCAGAGTCATCTCCTGCCAAAGCACAGGGAAGATCCACGGCTACTCAGGTCTCAATATTGGGAGGTTTAGACCCTATTCACGGTTACTTTCTTTCCATACTGTGAGAGATTTCATGTTTCATTTCAATCCATACCAAAAGCTATATGGGGAAGGGAGCAGTGTTCATACCTAACACATAAGATGACTGGACAGACAAGTCAAGGAAGGAGCTCCAGGGCAGCAATTGCTGCATATATGCAGTCCTGTCTAGTGGTCTCACAAAATTGAACTGTGGTGTGGAGGCACTGGTGATGCTGTTACAAGACTGGAACAGGACTGCTTATGCTACTCTTTCCTACACAGAATTTTAATAAAAAGACTACATATGGTAAAGGAGCATATTTCCCAGCAATACATTAGCTACTAGACCATCAGTCATCATTATAGGACAGTAAATAATTATATTGAGATTGATAAACTTCCTTGCCTCAGCTGTTGGAAGCTAAGCCAAGACTAAACACATCCATACAGCACTAGTAAACGTTCACCATTTGAATAGCTTTCCTGTTATTGTCAAACCTATAAGCAAATAATCCTTCTCACTGACCATATGGCAGAAGGACAGCAGCCCAGAAAGGCAGCAGTATGAGAAAAATGTCAGTAGAGTTTTGTAGGGGCCTCTCACAAAGCAAGGAACAACCTTGTAACGAAAGTTCCAAAAATGTAATTTTAAGAACAAAGTGCTCTGGCCTATTATCCTGCTTAACACCCTCTCTTCATAAGCAGATGTTTAAAGGTCACATTATATCCTTTTATAAACTGAATCACAATAGTAATGCTCCTTCATTTCGCAACTATTTTTGCAAAGCCAATGTTTTAGCAATCTACTTGTGTAATATGAATCTTAACCTGCTTGTGGATCTGGAATCTTTTAGATTCTGGTTGCAGTCTGTAAGACTTAAGCTTGCTGGATATAGGACAGTTAAACAAACTGGACATACACAAATTCATAAATTGTGCCCATAAGTACTGAGGGAGCCAGCTGATGTTGCATGGCTACTCTTGATTATCTCTGAAAAGTCACAGTGACCAGATGTTCCTGAGGTCTGGAAGAAAGAAAATCTCATTCCTATCTTCAAAAAGGGCATGAAGGAAGATCTAGAGAACTATAAGCACTCAGACTCCTCTCAGTCCCTGGGAAGTCAATAGAACAAATTCTTCTAAAGACCTATTGCAAACACATGAAGAAGATAAGATGACAAGAACATAATCAGAAATAGTACAGATTTGTAAAGGGAAAATGATGCCTAATTATCCTGTTAGCCTTTTAGGATGAGATGTCAGGCTTGATGGATGAGAGGAGTTGTTGCTTATCCTGACCTTAGTGAGGTGCTCAACAGTGCCTCAAGATCATCATAGAGAAACTAATAAAGCACAGGTTAGACAAGTGGACAGTGAGATGCATTGAAAACTGGCTCAATTGCCAGGTTCAGCTGACACATTGAACATAAATTAAATGAAGTTTTACTCATCATTTATATGGGAACATGTGAATGAAGTCACCATGATTGACAAAGCTCAGTGTCATAAAAGATGAAGCTCTTTATTTCAATGTTTACAACTTGAAGAGGACCTCCCTTATCCAGTCCAGCTCCAGCTGGAATAAAGGTGCAGAGAATGTGTGACAGCTACCTCCTGTTCTTCTTTATGACCTAGTCTGAGACTTTAGTGCATTGTCATCTGAAGGCTAGCAAATAATTTACTGAAGCATCACTAGAAATACATCTCTCCATGGTCTTGCAGTTATGTTGTACTGTTTAATCTTGTAGAAGGTAAGTTTTAGCACTTGCCTTCTACAATTCTAAATCCTTAGACTACATTAAAAGTTCTACCAACTGCACAAATATTTTAGGTAAGTAATTTACCTAGCTGGATTATTTTCCTCTCCTCTGCAAATGCTGTTCCTAATGGTTGATTTTAGAATAGTTACAGAAATGATATTGCAGAAATCAGAGGCTGTCAGTGTGAAATCAACATGCAAATGCAGCATAAGACTTAAGGACAACATCAGAGTGAAGCACAGTTAAATGTTTAAAACTTGGGGTAAAACTGGCAAAATGTTTTTTCATACACAGCATCTGCTAGTACTTAGAGCTTAAAGTATGCTGGAAGTACTATATACTTCATCAGTGTTAGTCAACAGCTTTTCATCACCTTTAGGACTATTCCCATTGACAGCTGCAGAGTGAAATACAGAGGCACATTAGCAAAATTACAATCACACAGTGCTCCCACAACCAAAACCCTGATTCTTTTAATTCCAGCTTGGCACTTCCACTATGGCACAGGATTGTTTCTCTTACAGCAGACTATCTTCAAAGACTTCTTTTATGTCAGCAATGCAAAGCAAAATAGTGCTTTCAGAAAACAGGAACTGATGAGATGCAAACAATGATGAGAACACGTCTGAGAACATATCGAAAGAGACCACACTACAGAAATTTACATTCATTCACAAAATAAGGTTATTCACTTTCCTCCCACCCACATTTTGATTAGGCTAATCCTGCTTTCATTTGAACATATATCTTTTCTGTCTTTAAACAAATATATAGTGTCATTGTTAGAGCAAAGTAAACAGAATTCTGTCAGGGATATCTGTTAGAATTGCTCTTTCTCTCTTCAGTTTGGAATTTGAACAGCATGTTTAAAGAAGACAGCTCCTGGAGTGTTTTACAAATACTGACATTTTAAATAGCAAAGACTGTTTACCTGAAGACTCCAGGGCCTCTTAAACCATAAAATCTCCCCACTGAGCTCAATGGACTATAGGAACAACTGGATGTTCTGTGACTTCTACCCACCTTGAATGCAGCAGAAGAAATCAAGTAGTTGAAGATAGAAGCTTCAAGAATATAGGGAATACAGAACAGAGAACATAGCTACAAGAATATAGGGAAATGCTCAGGTATTCTTGACCATGATTGAAAGATTGCATACCAGGAGTTGAAATGTGCTGATTTTAGATCTTCTTAACGCAAAAAAAAAAACCCAAACCAACCAACCAACCTCCCAAAAAAAACCACCAAAAAAAACACCCTTGCAATTTTAAAAATACAGTTCCTTTGAAATGAAAACAGTATCTCTTGTAATCACACTCATAAACATTGCTAGCCTAGGTAATATAGACAGGATCCCACTTCCCTGATACCCTGATGAAGAATTCATGGTCCTTTGAACATTCTTTCTGAATATTCTTCTTTATACATGAAATAAAATATAGGGAGCAAAATTTGTCAGTAACAACACCAAGTATCAATGTCTGTCATAAATCAATGTATTTACTCAACACATACACATTTAACTTCGATTTCACTAAAAGAGCTCTAGAATCTTACTGGCAAAACACTTGCATACAATCTTGTCTGAATATTCTATGTTCCTCCCAATATTCAGATCATTCTTAAAAACTACTTTTTCCAAAATTCTAGAGTCAGGAAAGGCAAGGGTGACACAGTTCAGCTGGCCTTCTTTATTTCTGTCTCTGACAATGATATATATATTTTCATGAAGTCTTGGATCCAAGTTCACAACTGATGCCAAGCATCAGTTTGAAATCAACACAATCAATGTGTTTGAAATCAACACAACCAAGAACACATGTGGCTCATTTTCCTAATTCAGCCTCATGTTTTTTCTGAGTTGTTTGACACTCACATGTTCAGAACAGAATACAGAAAATTATTTAGTGTATTCTTGCACATCTTGGCATTGTACATTACAGTACTGACATAGGCCAGCATAGAGCAAGTAAGAATGGTCACCTTTTTTGTACATGACCACAGTTCTACTCATTACAGAACATGTCACCACAATGTAATGGGTCATTAAAATCTACACAAGGCCAAACAATATCAGTATTATTTATCCAAGCAACTCCCCAGAGTTGCTATAATAAACCCTAAATTACTAAATAAATTTAGTAACTACGAGCAATTTATTTCTTAACACATCTAAATAACATAGCAAATGAATGAGTCTGACATAAGTACAGGTCAGCAAAACACCAAAATAGACTAAGAGCCACGTCACAGCTTGGACACTGTAAACTACCCCTCCCTCCTTCCATGCTCTGTAAAAACTGGTTGGATGGTACATATAGGAAAAAACAAGTGACAGAACACAAAGTATGTTCAATTTTTCACATACCTAATATCTAAAATGTTGAAATATACTCATTTATATGCACTCATTTCTCATGTGGCTTAAACCAGAATTTTAACTATAGGAAGTATACTTCTTTAGTCATTCTGTATAATCTTGACCATCAACCTATGGCTTATATATGTTGAACTGCATTCATAAGATCTAATTGAATATAAAACTATCAGCTTCAATAATTTTGTATTCAGAGGTATTTTTCAAAATCTGTAGCTCCCATTTTTCACATCCCTGTTTAAAGGTCAGAATGAAAAGGAAAGAAATCATTAATACTAAAAAGGAAAAATAAATTGCACGTAGTTTGGAAAAAAACCCATGTAGATCTTGATCTTGTCAGATTCCTTGCAAAGGTAGCTTACATTGTCTAAGGCATTTTCATGTCAGATTAGACATATAAAAGCTGTGTGAATAATTGTACTTTGAAAGCAACAGTACTGTCTTTTTAATGGACCTATAAAAAAATGGAAGTGTTCAAATTACCCTCATTTTTAGTACTTTGATTCAAAAAATAAGAGCAGAAGTACCCACCTAAATTTTAATAAGAAAAATTGTACAGGACTAAAAAGAGCTCAATATTGGCAATAAGATTTTGATAACATCCAAATGTCAAGGTTTTAACATATGCTGGACTGGCCTTAATGTGAATCCTGATTTTCTCATTGGGTTTTTCCCTTGTTCAGGAAGAACTCTTGCTGCTGTGAGGAGATGGACAAGACTTCTGACCCCTACCCCTGCACTTGCGTAAAAGGGAAGGCAAAGGTCACAGGTCACACAGAAGGAAAAAGGTTTTAAGCTTTCAGTGGAAGGGCAGATATAGGCTGGAATTTAGGTGGAGGGAGGGAAAAGAGATGGAAAAGAAAAAGAAAAAGAATAATTCAATCTGCTCACAGATCTACAAATGCTGAGCTATATGAAAGTCATTTGCAAGGCTTTAAGGATTAAAGTTCTTGCTGAAATACTGTATTGGCATTTGTAGTAAAAATAAATAAAATAGCTTTTCCGTTCCCATAAACTGCTATTGCACCTCTCTAGTCAGCCTAACTCCCAAGTTGATCCACCTTACTTTCAGCTGCCAAAACTGCTGTATATTTTTCACTGCATTCCCCAGGACAGACATTCTTTCGACCTTCAGATCTGCAGTCAAATTCATCTTTTATCATTCTTCCTCTAGGATAAGTAAATGCATCTCCCTAAGACATATGACTCTCTGCTGCTCCCCATTTTACCCTGTAAGTAGGACTGCAACAAACTTTGCTGCTCTAGTTTACAACTATTGCTGAACTTTGACAGTTCTTTAAAAAAGGAACAGAAGATGCCCAGTAGTGAGAGATGCAGGATCAGAAAACTTGTCCTAGAGTTTGTTGAAAGAGGACAGGACTGAAAGGTCCCTCTTTCTACTTCTGGTGTGAGTTTACATGAACCATTCACTGCACTCAAGTTGTGCAGGAGCTGGAGTTCAATATCCTCTCATTCAGCAGGTGGTAGGATGACTCTTAACAGACTCCTTACTGTCCCACAATATCAGTAGGTTTTTTCTAGTCCCACTCCCCAGTAAAGAGGAGAGAGATAACAAACTGCTTTTGGAGACCCTCCAAGCTCCATTAACAAAGATGCATGGCACAGCATATGAAATTTAAGCTAGCCCTTCAAAATAGTAGTCAAAAAAAAAGTTTCTTCTTAATCACTTGGAAAATATGTGCTAAGTTTCTGTGTTTATAGGTAATTGTGGTGGCTCAAAATATGAACCAGCTGATTGGAGGCTCAGTGAAGGAACTATGGTTGCTGCTCACTCTCATTTTGAACACCAGCTTGTATCCAAAATTTCAAGGCCACCAAGGCTTAAATTTCTGGCCATACAACATACAAGAAAGAAAGTTCAGAAGATCTGTTTTCTTTATAAAAAACAGTAGTTGACCATAGCCAGCACAACATTAGCAAATTTGACACAAATTATTTCATGTGTCTGAAACATGCCTGGTTCTGTATTTTACATGTATTCAGATAGCTAAAGAAATACAGAAAGCAAAAAAACAATGCTGTATGGTTCTCTTCCTGTCAAATTACTGTATTAAAAAATAGTATATTATATTTGCATTTAGTAATAATTAAAGCATTGATATCCTTCACTGACTACAAGTCAGGAGAAGAATTTCACAAACTATTGTTCAATATTGTGACACAAGAGCATGACACCTTCACTTGGACTGAAGAAGGAACATTGTTGTTTATATATTTTCCTTACAAGGCCAACAAATACAGAGATTTGCAAAACATCCCAGAAGGAAGCCTTCTGAAGAAATTAAATACTTAATTTCTTGCAAATGATCTAATATTTGATTGCTTTCTTAATGGTCAGAAAAGAAAAAGAGGGAAAACAAAGGGGAAAAGGCTCACTAGTAATGAAATCTCTCCTTGAAATTATAAGCAGCAAGCTGTTTTTTAATTAATTCTGGCCCAAAAACTACTTCTGAATTCATGACTGATCACAAATACTTATTGTAAAGGCTGATCATTAGGTTATTCTTGAGGGAGAGATCCAATATTGTTAAAATATCTTAGAGAAATGTGTTCAGATGTATTTTGACTTTTTTATGACCATAGTGACCATAACCCTTGCCTTGACATAAAGGAATGTGTCTATCTCACAGGACAGTTGCAACCTTTTGCACCTAGCCCCATCTCAAAAATCCCAATCTCAGCACAACTGTGCTGTCCTAAGAAGCTTAACCAGAAACATAAATGATAGAACAGATAGGGCTGAGAATTAGCAGGAAGCATTCCTATCTCAGATCATCCTGAGCTTTCGGGGGCTCTAATGACTTAGACCTTCTTTCAGATGAGATAAAAACCAGAGGTCCTAGCATCTGGTGGCCATTAGGAAGCTAGAGATATTAGAGTTATTAAACATTGAATCCTGGTCAAATTCCAAGACAAACAGAAAATTCAGCCTTCCTAAAAAAACCCTTACTGTTTCAGAGAAAATCACATATTTTTCTAGCCACCCAAAGGTGTACGTTTATTGGTATGCTGCAAAACAAACGGAACAAAAACAAAAGGAATACACTGCAGCCCACAATGACAAAGCACTTGTTTCATTGGTTTTATTTGTTGTCTGATAACAGCTGTATTAGGTCTTGTCACTACCATAACTGCCCCGAACCCCCATTCTCCAGTCATGAAATATGGACAGGCTGCACACCCTGCAGTGGGACCTACAGAAATACTTTACATGTATTAAATCCTTCAAAGGTGCTGGAGTATCAATGCAAGGAAAGAATAGATACCCAGCTGTGCTGTGTCCCATCCTTCTGTAGATCTCTCATGTACACCCACATGCCAATTTACAACAGGGTGCACACTATGAAAAATGATCTTTGTGTCAGAGGTGAGCACTGACATTCCTTATGTCAGTCAGTCATCTGACCTTCGTGCTCACAAAACTACCCCTCTTACCATCCTCCTTTGGTCATAAAAGAACTCAGATTATTAGTAGTTATTCTCCAAGTCATGCCTCAGTTAAATGGGTAAATTAGCTTCAAAACTAGATTGGCTAAATAGCCTCTTCTCCTTTAACCTTATTCTAAAGAGAAAAAGCATCAGTGAGAGAAACCAAATAACTAATCTGCATATGATGTCACATTTACCCTGAAAACTCTTTCCACCTGCTGTCACTGTTCTTAGAGATTCCCAGGAGGTCAAAATTAAGCAATTGCTGTATATAAACATACACCCACATGGATTTTCACTTGAATCAAGTATAATAGCTTTGGATACTCTAATGTTAGTCTGACCCAAGGATTACAACCCTGATTAATTTCTCTATTTGTAAGAGGAGTGTGCAATGTTCTCAGAGTGAAAAACGAGATGTCTTTTCTGGCTGGGGCAAATTCCCCATCAGTAAATGAAATCATTTGATGTTTTCTAGAAGACTAATGTTTCTGTTAGTGCAAGGAAGAGAATTATCCTTTTGGATTGCTAATCATTGACTCAAAAGATTTATGATCTGAGCTATCACATCAACAATCAGCTTAACAATAAAATCCTTTTGCAGAAAGGTTCCTTTTTTATGGTCCCTATTTACATAGCAGCAGCATAAAGCACAGCTGTGCTCTGAGCTCACCATCCTGCCACAATACTGAGAAAGAGCAGTTTTGGGAGCAATGACAATTGTTTCCAAGACTTTGCACAGCCAGATAATTACCAACACCTTCCTACTGCAGTGTATGATTTTAAATTAAAATCAGTCTTGAAACTCCACTTTTGTACCCATGAACAACACTTAGTTCAGGTATTCTCTAGGTTTTTAGAGACGAAGAAGCTGCCATCCTTAACTAGAATAAATATCAGAGGAAGCTGTGTGTACACAGTTTCTTAAACAGCAGCAGCACAATTCTACAGTTGGTGTGATGAGACTGCCCCTTGCTGAGCAATATCTTCCCAGGATTTCTTTAGGTTTCACACGTATCTGGCAGGTTGCAAACCTTTTGAAGTAGGGATTGTATTTCAACTCTGATTTTTCATGTATGAGAGCACACTAGGGTCAGATGTGGTGACCTGAGTTCACAAGTGAGAGCATTACAAACCTAGATAAACGAGAGAAAGTTCACAGTTTCACAAAGCTGTGAGTTTCAGAGAAAGAAGTATTCCATGCACATATGGAGATACTTAAATCTCACAGATTTTTAATAAAGCTGATATAAGTACTATCTGAAGAGTATTTCTGAGAAGTAAAATCTGAGTAAGATTGCATGCTCTGGACTTCTGGTAAGTGCTAGACTTCCTTCCTCTAACCACAAGAGAAACAGTTCACAGCTATCTATACTCCCACATTAATCACACAGACAAACCTGCTTTGACAGGCACAAGGCCTACACTTGCAGTGGGAGAAACAGTATCAGAGCTAAAAATTCAGCTGTGAACTAATCCAAACATTAGGATCCTAACCTCCTCCCCATGAAAGACAAACAGCAACTTCACACTGCAGAGCTGTGGTTGTACATTGTACACCCTGACATCCCACAGACTCCTTTGTGGGATGAATAATAAGGGCAAAAGGTTATTCTCCAGCAAATTTTGTAAATTAAATTCTATAGAAAACCAAACAAAAGGTTACATGAGTGTTCCTCTATCTAGGAACAGCGAGCTCAAAATAAAATACTTCATTTCAGATTTTGCCAAAGTGTCCTAACAATGGCAGCTTATACACCACAGGTACTCTGCAAAAATGGCTAAATTAATTAATATCAAGTTTCAGCCAAATGTATGGCCTGAGAAAGGTTTAAAATTAATTTTTTCACTAAATTGATTTCAGCTAAGACCTTTGATAAAAAAAGTAACTGAAAGAAAGAACATACTTTATTTGATTACTTCTAAAGTACACAGGCTTGCAGAGTGGTGCAAATGGGAAATAAAGAATGAATTAAGATGTTACCCAATTTATTTAGTTAGATAAATTATCTTGTCATAAGACATAAGTTGGTATTTAACCCCCCTACAGAAATATTCCCTGCCTCACACTGAAGCAAACATCTTGTGCTTGTAAAAGTTTGCAACAGATCACACATTAAACTGCCAAAAGGGATGCAGCAGAGGCTTGCTGAGGACTCATCAGTACCAGCTGCCCTCCATCCTCCCTACACACATGCGCTCCCACACGCAGGCCAGGCACAGCCTCCTGCTAGGAAATGGAAACAGCAAACAAGATTCCTGGCACCTGGCAGCAGGCTAGTCTGCTGGAATTTCTTGCTCCACTTAACAGCTTTTCTCCTCCCACTCCAGCTCATCCAAAGACACAGCAATTAAAAACATTATTTAGAAAAGGTTCAATCAATTACTGTATTTTAAAAACTGCACTTTGTTCTGAACACTTAACTGTGCCCAGTGTGCATCAAACATGACATAACCAAAACAGCAGATCCTGCAAGTCAGGAAGTATGATTTATATTTTTCTTTCCTGCTGTCCAGCTCTGACCTTCCTAAGCAGATCTTCATCCAGCTTGTCATATATCCTAACTCAAACAGGTCCAGGTGCCAATTACTTCCTACAAAGATGCAGGAAACCACACAGCTGACAGGTCTGAGATAATCAAGTCTCAGGAAAACCATCTCCTGATTTCCTCTTGATTTCCTCAACAGTGCTTAAGTCAAACATCCAGATGTTACATACAGGCAAGCACCTGACCTAAAAGTTGTGGAGGAAACCCTGATAATTTAAAGACAATTTTGTTTTAGCCTAGCTTCCTCAAATAAGCTTTAGGGAGAGAAACCAATATTTTATTTTATGTAATAAAAAAATAGCATGTGCTACTGTTAAAACAATAGCTTTCTAAAGCTAGTAGAGTTAAGACACTAAATCCTTGGTGCTTTTAAACCCAACCCTCTTGTACTACTTCAAGGAAAAAATGTGACATCACCTGTATCCCTGTGCAAAATACTATATTGTTTTATGTTTTTATTTACATTATGCCTTTATAATTTGAACAAAATAAAGTAACACTAACTTTGTTCTGTTTCTTCACACAGATGCTATCTGTTTGGTACAGTCTAATTTATTGAGTAATACTAATTTCTAGCCAGACTCATGGCACCTGAGTGGAATATATGTAAAGAAAAGAACAAGATTTAGGTAAAGTCTTCAGTTTTGTGAAATTTAAACCGAAATTCAAACCTGTAATCAGATCAGTCTTTACAAAATACATATTTTGTATGTTATTATCATAATTCTCTATTCATACATATTAGAAGAGCTAGTGGATTAGTTATGAAAATCAAGGCAGAAAAATACTTGCATCACCTTAGGAACTTGCGGAAAACACAAAGAAGCACTCATTCAACTCCCCACTAAATTTGTTTCAGAATTACCAACAGTTATCTGCCTGGAGGCATACCTTTACCTCCAAGAGAAGCTCCCTCCAGCAAAATACCTTGAAAGAAAGTTAAAACACATGCAATTTTTGATAAGCAGGCATACAAACCACTGGGAACAGTATAATTATTATACAGATAGATACAAACATGGTCTGGAGCATTTAAGAAAGATACACAAAGCCATTCATCAAGCTATATTGATAATAGAATCTAGGATTCTTTATGCCACAACTAAGTCCTCATGTTTTATCTATAAAAGACTAGCTTCCTCCCCTAATCATAAAATATCTGATAGAAGTCAATATCCTGCTACAGTTTCTTGATGTCATCACACAGGAATTAGTGAGCTTGGTCTTATCAAGAACAGAGGCTGTTACAGTGGTTATAAACTGAGCGAGCATAGTAAACTTCACAACTCTGTCAAGTAATTGAATGAATGTGATAGTTTCATCTTACAGAGATAATCTGGTTCCAAAGAGAATTTGAATTCCTTTCTCATTGTAGTTTTACGATGAACTTAATAGAAGCAGCTCAGAGCTTCTGTGCAACTTTTTCAAGGTATTTTGTGCTACTTTGATACAGTGTGAGGTAACATCTAAACAATCAGGTTTAAGATGCCAATAATATTCCATATATAAGGAAAATCAGGATTACTCATGCCAGATACTAAATAAAATTCCAAAAGAAAATGAGGCTGCCAGTGACACTATGTAACATGCAGACCAAAGTCTCAGTGTCCTGAATTGAACACAGTAGCCAGTGCATCTGACAGCAGTGTAAGTCTTTACCTTTCTCACAATTGCATCCACAGCTTTTAAGAGTCAAACGAAACACTTCTACTGCCTATCTAGAAAAGTATCCAGCCTTTGAAAATTAAAGAAAACTCTGGTTTTATCTTTTTAAAACAAAACCATAAAGATAAGGAAGTGTTGTAAATCTGAGATCTGTGAGCTGCTGGGTTGCAGAAAAGCCCCTCTAAACAAGTATGTTGTGGAGCTAGTCTGTACCTGTGTCTCACTGCACATTCCTCTGACAAAGGAATTTAGGCCTGAAACCTGGTACCCCTCTGCCCTGCTCTGAGTGAGTTCATAATACTGGAACAAAGAGGAGGGAAGTAACTTTCTCACTGAAATTTCTTTAATGGAAATTATAAGAACACATCTTGAAACAGATGCTGGAAGTATTTTGCCTGGTTATTCACAAAGAACACTTATTATTATATATAGAAAACATAGAACAAATTAAGGAAAATTTATCTCTGGTAAATTCAAGGTTATCATACAATCCAAATAAAATCTGTAGCCAATATCACTGCACAAAGATGCCTGGGCTCACAGTCTTCTGTGCAGAGAAAACTGTAAAACAATAATTCCAAATGTGGATAGTAATTTAGTAAAAAATAAAAACTTCAACTGAACAACCAAAAAAACCCTTAAAGTTGCCTTTTCATAGCCTTTATTTACTTCCATCCAAAATACTTGGCAAACACTTTGGTTTGTGATTCGTAAAGTATCCTTGAATAGAACTGAAAATTTATAGTAGCACTGGAGATCCAATTTAAATACTAAGTAATTCTACTCTACTACTGACAGACTGTAGTTAAAATTCACTAGCTGGATTTTAATCCTTGCCCCTTCTCTCTGAAAGATGTGCAGAACTTGGCTGGATAGCACAAACCTGAAAGATAAATTCAACCAGATTCTTTGGAAACTTCTCGTGCTTGCCCATAGAAGAAAACACAACTGAAAGGAGAGTCTTCAAGTAGCCATAATTACTTTTTACAGTTTTGTGCCTTATTGGTTAGAGGAGCTTTCAAGATCTCCAAAGGCAGATGGTAAAAGTCCCCTCATTTCGAGAGGAGCCTTAGGGCATACAAAGCACATGGTGCAACAGTTCAAAGAAGCAAAACTCGATGCATGACTTAAGGCAAAGCTTTCTTCACACATCCAGGACAGTAATACCAGTACTCAACCTAGCCCAGTGCAAGGACATCTGAAAATCTCCCAGGGGTGAAAGACAACACAGACAGGCAATCAGTGATTATGAACTTTAAAGCAAAAACTGCAACTTGTTTGTTTGTTTGTATTATATAAGGAAACAGTGTAAAATGAATGAAATAAATGAACCCTAGAGAAGGGTCAAAACAGATGAAATGTTGCTCTAACTTCAACAGGCATGTTCATTTTAGAACTCAACCTATCCTGCAGCTCTTCACAATGGGGGGTCTCCAAACACATTTTACCTTCAATGGAAAACATGCTCTACCACATTAAAAGACATTCTGACCCAGTCCCCTGTTCATACAATCTCAGAAGGGCAGTCTTTGCAAAATAGGTGATTTTACAAAGACATAGTATGGGAATCCCTCAGCTCCCTGAGACTCCTGCTGAAGGCTCCCAACACTCCACATGCCCCAGGGCCAATACATTCACATGGAAATTGCTCCACTATGAGATAGTCAAACCACAGTTTGGAGCTCACTCTATCTAGGCAGATTTTGGTTTAATCCTAACAAGATTATACATTTACAGAGATTAAGGTTGTTAAAAGTACCACAGAGCAAACCATATAATCACTACGTTGAGGAGATCATTAACTATTCTGTTTATGGTCACCAACTCATTTAACTTTAAAACCTCTGTGGTATTCAAAGAAATTTTCTGTATCTATTTGTGGTAAAAGTAGGCTAAGGATCTGACATTTACTTTGTTAACAAGAACACATATGTTACAGGAGTGATTTGAAAGCTTCTTCTTTTCATCACCATATTAACATATTTTCTCTACATTTTTCTTACATCTTACACCTTTCCAAGTCACAGCAAAAAGCCAAGCACCATATGTAGAAAGAGATTTCACAGGCTGTTTCCAGCTTAAGCCAAAATTACTTTATTAAACCAAAACGACTTTATTAAGCCAAAACACACTGCTCTTCCTTTGCAAAAATTATCACAAAGTTTACAAGAAGAGATAGCTGTTTAAAAATTGTGTTTCTGATGGAAACAGATAGAAAACTTTTGCTAAATAGGAAGCAACGTGTTTGCGTCACACCTACTTTCCTAGTAGAGCAAAAAGCATATGCATTCCCAAAGTACCCCAGAAACAATGCACCTTACTTTTGCCACCCGGGGCTTTCTAGAAATACCTCAGTCATCCCACCAGACCAAGACTCAGCACAGTTCTATCATTTCTGGTAATAAAGGCTCAGCATTTTCTATGCAAAATGCCGTATACACTGTGCAGTGCAATTCAGGACCTGCCAACCTCACCTTCAAGCCAAATCTACACTTCATATATTTTGCACTTCATGGAGAGGACATTTACAAGAGATACATTGATTTCACAGATAATGTTCCAGCTTTTCAACCTCACACACACTTTGATAATAGTCTAAAACTTCACAAGGAAGGTTAATCCTGAAAGCCTACAGGCTCCTTTAATGGAAAAGTCTGAAGACTACTATAAATTCTTAATTTCCCAAGCTTGCTTTTTGCTCCAGAAGACTGTGTTCTTCCAGCTGAGTCACACCCTGCTTTTTAGATAGCTTTAACCATCGAAGTGCAATACAACGATTCACCTTCCTATTGTTTTGATGTGTTTCCATTACAGTAGTATCAATAATTCCAAGTTGCTTTTAAAAATTTAAAAAAAAATATATATTTTACAGAGCAAGTGGTATTCGCACAATACTTCACAGCAAAGGTTTCTATTTAACTTTGTTACAGTAATGATATGCATTTCTAAAGAAACTACTTGCCAGCTTACAAATTCTAAATAGACTTTAATTTAAAGTATTAATAGCTTCGTCACTTCTTTTACAATTTTACAGTTTTCTGAAGAAACATTTTGATTAAAGAATTCTTTTAAGAACTAAGCATTATTTCATGTTCACAGAGAGATACCTTACTGCTTGTGAAGGCATGATCTTAATAAAAAATAATAACTTCAGTGATTCAAACAAATGGATAAAGAATGTGAGAAATTAATTTAAAAACACTAATACAACGTGAACAATTTTAAAAAGTAATTTTAAAAAGTTGGGAAAAAACAACTGACTTGTCACTATTAAGAGCTCTAAAGTGATGCTGCTAGCAAAAAATAGAGTTGGTGACATTTAATTTGTGGAGATTTGAAAGAAGCACAGGAGCATTCATAAGTCCATTCCTTGTCTAACTGCACTTTCATTTTCCTCTCCTCTGATTTTTAGGTGAAAACCAACCTCTCCAAACAGTGCTAGAAATTAATTTAGGCAGTTGGCTTTTGGCTTACTCTGTACAAACACTTTATCCTAATCTCTAGAAAGCTGCAGGTTTTGATCTGAAAATAAATACACTAGAGAAACAGTTAGTGTTGCTACCTTGTTTCTAACTTTCATCCTTCACTTCAAATCAAAAAATTACAAATACGCAAAACCGAAGAAAATTAAATATTAGTTTCATATTTTACAGAAATTTGATTTATTGTCTTTTCTAGCTAGTTCCCAATTAGTCCAGCTACAACACCTAGATGATGAGTAGATTTGACCTGTGTTATGCATCACACTGGAGTCTTGCCAAATGCTTGTGTCAAGCATGGAATTGTTTCTACACTAAAGGGGAAAGCAACGAGCAAATCTCTTAGAGATTTCTGCAACAGAGATTCCTGGGTAACACGCACTGACATGTCCTCACTGCTGCTGGGAGTGAGGCATCAGAGAAAGCACTGCAGGATTAACAGCAGTGATACTGGCAGCCTCCCTGGCTATTAAAGCACAAAGAAGAGACAGAAAGGCAGAGAAGCTTATAAGCACGTTGAAGCAAAGTCTGGAGGCTGTATAAAGTGCAGTAGATTCCAGCCAAATAGGGGAAAATAGAGCAGTGAATGAATAACGCAAACTCAGAATACAGTAGCTATTGACATCTCAGTGGACTGAAGCAAATCAGACCAACTTGGTTCACAGAGTGGATTGTCAGTGTTAAGGGAACCAAGTGAGCAGAGACTGCAAAATGGATGGTGCTGGTTTAGTGGCCCCAAGAGGTTGACACAACCAAAGCTAATCAAAATTCTGGAGAAACAACAAGAAGGGAAGAACAGACCAGAGGTATGTCTACAGCTTTGGATCCATTTGGATATAAGAAGCATCAGAAGGCCAGCAAAGTCGCCTCTGACCAGCAAGAACTGTTAAAAATTGTGGCAAAGAAGCCAAACAAGAAGCAGATCTATGGAACAGTTCCTTTGACTTGGTATTTTGACTATGTTTCCTCTTCGTGTTTCTTCAGACCTGAGAGAAGAGGAAACCATTCTGAAAAGATTAATTTGATTATAACTAATAGATTATTGTCAACAACTTTTTAAAGTGGAAAGTTAAACACAGCTCCTGGAAGCTGCAGCAATACAACTTCCATATAAATTGCAGAGAAGGGGAAGTCATGCAGGCTGAACTGCAGGAGGTCTGTACAAAAAGCACAGGAACAAATTATTTGCTTTTCCCATATATTTTCAGATTTTTTGCCTACATCTCTAAATTTCTTTTTTTGCAGGGTAAAGGTAACAAGAACTGAGTGATTCCACTCTAAATGCTCTTCCTGTTCAGACATCTAAGCGGAAAGCAGTATGTAAAGCTCTGTCAGGGTTTATTGCTTTTCCAGGAGAGAGCCTTTTTGGGTTATATGGGTATCTAGAAAAAAAAACAGACACAAAAAAACAAAACAAAGCCCCAACCACCTAAAGAAATTAAATTCATAATGTCAATGCCTGATCTCCCTTCCCACTGATCTTCCTCCAATAATATTCAACACTTCAGTCACTATCAAGACTGCATTTTGCAGGTACCCTCTAACAAGCAATTCAGCCTCCTAATCCCTTTTGAAACACAGACTGACCTTGCTAGAACAATCCCTTCCACAACTAACTGAAAAGCTTCCATTTTATTTTTTTTTCCACAATAATAGTCCTTATTGTGAGATTTGATTTTCAGAGAGCTTGAAAACAATCAACAAATGAAAGCTCAAAAAAATTCTTATTTTTAGTTCTCAGTCATCATTATAACATTTAAGCTGAGATACACCAAACGCTACTCATGAAGGGATTCTCTACAGCAAAGATGGATAAAAGGGGAGAAGCTCCAGCATTAAATGCTCTGCCTCCTTTAGGGACACCAGCATAACAATAGCAGTTCTTAAGTCAAGTTAACACAGCGGCTGGTGCCAATGATTGTCCACAAGAGGAAATAAAATGCTTCTTCAGGTCAAACAGTGTGTCTCACACCTATATGAAAAGCAGCCACAGCCTTAAACAGATAATGATATCACAAAAGCTTTTCAGAATACAATCACATGCATAACTTTATTTCATAGCTGCTGTAACCTGACACAGTATCTGAGCACCAAATAAAATGCCAGTTGCTCAATTGTCTTCAGCACACAGAAAATATTCAGCAAATAAGCAGTTATTTGTTCAAATGGGAAAGTATACTCAGATTTAAATGAAAACTTCCCCTAAAATGCAATGTCTTAGCAAGAGCTGCAAAATTAACACTGTCATCAATAATCAGTTTCTTTTTTTAGTAATTCTCCTTATTTTGCTACAGAACCAGAGTATAATTCTTATTATTTTACCATAGACCTATTGTTACTCAAACTTGACCTTTGCAGAAGGACCATCCTCAATGCAGAATGTGAATCTCAATCAAGTGTCTCCACAGCCATGCATTCCTACAGATTAGAAGCTGCCTTATCTGGTAAACAAATCCTGACATTTATAAGATTAGGTTGGTATTTTATATTATTTCTTGAATTCTGTAGACTCCTTCTTTAGTGTAGATACTAGTTTTTTCCCAATAAAGCTTATGGCTACATAAATATAAATCTTGTAAAAGTCAAGATACAGAAGGGTTTCATACTTATAAACACTAATTAAAATGGCAAAGGAAAGGTCAAAACTTTCTAAATACCTCTTAATGGATAACATCATATTGGCAGAAACTGAATTGGAAAGAGTTACAGTAAGAGCTGCAACTCTGGTTTTAAATATCCACAATTAAACAGCTAATTTCTCCCCTATGTCAGGGACTCTGGAAAAAAGTTTATGTTTGGCCATTGAAAACAGGGAGTTGAGTTCAATTAAGCTGGTCCAGTACATATTAAAGGAAAAGACACTATGAAGCATTCATATCACAGACATAAAATAGAAAACAAACAGAAAACCTAGGCTATATTAATGCATAGATAAATAAGATCACTTGGGCTAGTTTGACATAATCTAGCAGAGCTTCTCAAAATTGGTTGCTCAGAATAGAGCAGACTTCCCAGAACTGGTTTTAGCACACTATTTTTGTTCACCTTACTTGGATAATGAAGTTGTTCTGCTGAACAAGATATCAAGTGCTAGGAAAAGTGCTAGTTAATCTGCACATTTATTAGCTAAAAAAAAAAAAAAAAAATCCCAAACAAAAAGACCACAAAACAACAAAATACCCCAACTCAGATTTGAAAGATTTGCAATAGTACATGAAGTCTACTTATAGAAAAAACCTTACCAAACTCCATCTGAAAGCTCAGTTGAGCTCAGTTGTTCCAACAGAACGTGTGTGACAATAAGTCCTCAAAGTGCTAAAAGTAGTTATTTAGGCATCAAAACTAGGATGTATTCCAGGTGTGCTCAAATAGCTCAACAACAACAGAAAATAAATAAATGAGGAAATACCATCTCACCAGTATGCTAGGTATGCTCTAGAGGGGGCACAGAATGACAGCACAGGACTACAACGCAGCTCAGCTGAGAGCTTTGTGAAGGGGCATGAATTTCAAATTTCATTACAAAGAGGCTGTCTCTTGGTTTGGTGATCATTTTCAGCACATGCTCCACCTCACATTTATGACACCCCAGAAACATCAGCAAAACTCTAATTATGCTTTTAAAAGTCCCTCTCCTAAAAACTCTACATTGTAGTCTGCAAAAGCCTCAGGGGAGGACAGTGATTAGCCAAGGCAAATCCCTGCCTTCTTGCACTGTTCCAATATTTTCTGTTATCTCCCCTACCTTTGGACAAACTTTAGTGACATGTCTTAGTGCAGTGAACATTTCAAAGACAGCACTACATTGTTGTTTTGTGTTTGCACAGAATCTTGCACTGATGGTCCTGGTTCATTATTAATGAAATTATTATAAATTATAAATGAAAATTATTGCTTATAAAAAATTGAAACCATGAAAGAAGCATAGCTTCTGGAGGACTCCAGGCTGAAACCTGTTAGGGGTAAACTCTTAGGTCACTCTCAGCAATTGGTCTACAGGGTAACAATATCTCTGCCAAGTAACCCCATGTGTAACAGCAAGTTATTCATGTTTCCAACATTTACTTCAGGAAAACAGAGATCATGTTACAAGACTAATTTTGCACTGCCATTCAAAATAGATCATAATTTATACCCAAGAAAAATAATTATTAATGAGATATTAATTCAGATACACATTAAAATCTTATTCTTACCGAAAGGGAGATGACTACACCTGATAACTGAGACCTCTGAATCAAAGCCAGCTTTCATACAAGATGTTGGCCTCATGTGCCAGCCACTGCATATTTTAGTCATGTCCACAGCACCATTCCTAAAGAGTGCTCAAGAACTTGGAACATTTCTTTTACAACAGGTAAGTTTTTGAAATGAGATTATTTAAAATAAAAAAAAATATGAACAAAGTTATAAATTACACCATCTTCAGCAATAAGTTGACTGTCTCTGTGAATAGTCTTCTAGAAGTTGTTACTCCTTAACCTAAAGTTTTAACCTCATTTTATTGACATTATACTTCACTATGCTCCAGCACATCAAATTATACACCAAAGATGTATTGAGAAATGTTTCAGAGATCCTAGTTTTCCTTAAAAAGCTCTATTTAGTGCAAGTTCAATCACCAGTACTTTTTCTTAACAGCTTTCTTCATGCTGGAAGGTGTTAGAATTTGTTTTTAAATCAGTGATACCAGAAAGTCAATTATTAACCTATTGCTGTATCTGAAGTTGACAAAAATATAGTTTTACTCTTTCCTGCTGGGTATGTTTGACAGCATTTTAATAGAAATCATTAAATACATTACTTGCTTAGACATATAAAGCACAAAGTATTTTATGGACCTATTTCCGATTCTTCATATTTTTAGACTGATTACTCAGCAACTAAGATTTTTGTTGTTTTCTAACCCAGAAGAAAACTCTCAGGAGGACTTAGAAATATCAGGAAGATATTAATTTTAATTATTGTGATCTACTTAATCAACAAGAATCCCTTTATGGGCAGTGAAAGATGTTAAAGAACTAACAAAAATCTGACTGCTTAAGAGATGTTTTCCAACAGGTATGGAGCAAAATTGAAGCAAACAATTGAAAATCTGCTGTTAGCTATAGCCGCATCAATCAACAATAATTTCACTCCCATATCACATAAATTTAAATAAATGATTGCAAAATGTGGCACATTTGTTTCAAAATAATTTCAACATTTGCCTTTGAAGTACTTGCCTTGTAAAAGTAATTTTTACCTAGATTCCACCGCAGTAAGAACTCTTAGTAGAATAATTCTTGGTTTTGTTGAATAAAACTCTCTAATCTTTTAATCTTTGAGAAGATTAGAGCTTGTAACTACCACCTGATCAGGATGATGAAATTCTGCTAGTGCAATTGTTTATGATAAATGCAAAACATTATCAAGCCTTTCCTATTTATAAAAAGTATAAACCCCTCTGTTATTAAAGCCTTTTCAAAAGATTTTTTTCTCAGTTGCACAGAAATGTTATAGATCCTTAAAATTTTAATCAAAAGAGTAGCAAAAACAGTAAAAAAACATTGGCTAATGAGTCAAGAACCTATGTTTCAACTGCTTTTGTTAGAAATCTGTCTGAAGTTGACTCAAAACAAGCATACTTGAAACATATTATACTAACATTAATTCAATATTGTATTTACACTATAAAATCTACATCACAAACATTATTGCCCAATCTTAATTTACACTACAATATAACAATGAAGTGCTTTTTGAACTGCTGACTGTACATCAGTTGGACACTTAATTTAGGCTACAGATTTATTCACTAGTTAAGTAGGCTAACAATTGCAGATTCAAGCTGCAGAAAATCTATTGCAACACCAAAAAAGAAAAAAATTATGAACATTTTAAAAATCGGTAGTCCCCTAGTACTCTGTTTAAACATTAATTGGGAACAGCAAGAGAAAATCCATTTATGACTTTATGTCATAAAGTTGTCAGATAGATCATAAAGTCATTGTTTCTCTATACCAACTTAGAATTTAAAACATATTTACTAATCCATAGTCATGAACCTTGATATAACACTTAAAAGCTTCATCCTTTAATTTCTCACACCTCTTTTACTTAGTTATGACGTGTTTTGGATTGGATCCCTTGTGAACAAGAGCCTACCAAGAGAGTCCGCTTTTAAAGCAAGGTTTGAGGAGATGCTAAAAAAGAACTAAAGGTAGTCAGTTGCAAAGAGAGACAGTGATCAAGCAATCAGACACTAAAAGCTGTTACATTGCACACAGACGGTCTTCCACGCAGTGTACTTTTCAGAAGCTAGTCAAAGCAGAGCAGAAGAAAAGGCACAAAGGAATTCCGGAGCAGAGGTGTACAGCAATTAAAAAAAAATTAAAATAGATAATTAAATCTGCACATCTTTTAGGGGGGGGCGGGGATACGTCTTTTTGTGGCCGAAGGATGCCCAAAGTCCGACAGGTTTGACCAGGCACGCTCAGCTCCAGCGAGCACTGTTGGGGCCGGGAGCTGCACACACTTACCGCGCTCGCCAGCTCCGCGCCCAGCCAGAGCAGCAGCAGCAGCAGCGCCCTGCGGAGGCAAAGGTCCAGAGTCACAGCGGGGAGGGGAGCAGAGCGGGGAGGGGAGGGCTGCGCTTGGCACTCACCCTGTGCGCCCCATGGCCCGGGCAGCCCGCGGGGACCAGCGCAGCCGGGTACACGCCGCTGCGTCCGCCAGAGGAAGGGAAGGGCCTGCCGTCACTCGGGGCGGGCAGGGCTCGGTGCGACCGCTCCGCGGACTCCTTCCACCGGCACGACGGAGCACCGAGGGTCGGGCTGGAACAGCCGGCGCTGCCCCTTCGGGGCTGGTCACTGCTCGCTTTTCCCGGCAGCGCAGCCCAGGCACTCACAGCATGCCCAGGCAGAAAGGCTGCAGTCCCCACAGCGGCATCGCACCTGAGCGAGACCGGATAAGGCGAGACTGAACCGGGCGAGCTCCGCGCCCACCGCCCACCCCTCCATCGGGGCAACCCGGCACTGGCAACAACTTCTCTCCCACCCACCCACCCACTCCGGCGACTTCCGCTGAAGAAAATAGTCCGGGGTCCAGTTGCCCGCCCGGTGGAGGTACGGGGCGGGGAGAGGCAGCGCCCGCTCTTGGAGCAGGCAGAACCGCGGCGCCCGGGGGAAGGCGGGGCGGGGCGGATTGTGTTCTCCTTGCAAAGGGGAGGTAGCAGCGCCGTGCCCTACATCGCCCGCCCCCGGAGCGGAGGAATACTGTAGTCCCGGGAGGACTTGAGCCGGGAGAAGCGGGCGAGTGCGGCAGAGGGGTGGGCGCTGGTGTCGGGCTGGCTGGTGGGAGCCGCCTGCAGGGAGCCGCGCTGCTCCTGCGGGCTATGTCGGCGCTGTAGGGCCGGCCCTGAGCTCCTAAAGCCGGCAGGATGGAGCCGCGGCAGCGGAGCTGTAGCTTGGCCGCTGGCTGCCTAGTGCTGCTGCTGGGATGCTGGGGGCCGCAGGAGGAGGCGGCGGCGGCGGTGAGTGTGAGCGCCCTTCTTACTCTCCTTGGGCGCCGCGGTCCCTGCTTGGCGTGTCCGTGGTGTGGAGCCTTGGCGGGAGCTTTGGAGCCCCTCCGGGACTGGCGTGGCTGAAGGTGGAATCCCCTGACAGGAGCCCGGTGGCTCCTGGGGTGGGCGGGGGTCGGCGATGAGGCTGGGCCGCGGGAGGGTCTCTCCGGCTGCCCCCTGATGTTTGCACTCCTGGGCCGCTCCTCCTGGGTAGAGCCCCGCGCTGCTGCCCCGCCGGACCGGACCGGACCGGGACCCGCGGGACCCGCGAGCCGCCCGCACGTCTGGGCTCGCCGCTGGCTCAGGGGAGGAGAGGAGTGTGAGCGGGGGAAAGCCCGGGAGAGCTTAGTGTGGGCTCTGAACCCGCTGTTCCTCCAGGACAAAGGAGAAAGTTCCCCCCCCCCCGCCTTTCCCCCCAAAATAACTCCGTGAAGATGTGTCTTGCCGCTGGGCCGTCACCTGCAGTCACACCTGGATGTGGCAGGGAGATGGAGCCATGTGGGCATGGTTTGTCGGATGACTGTGCCTCACACTGGGACTTGATTTTTCTCGAGGGTTGCATTTCTGCTTTCTTAAAACTCGAGTGGAAGTGCTAGCGGGGGTGGTAAATGTGTGCAGTTTAGTAGAGAGCGCACGGTAGGCAGCGTGGAGGAGACTTTGGGTCTCTGTCTTTGGAAAAGAGATGCTATCCCGGCTTCCCTGGAGTGGCAGGGCCTTGGAACTGAGAGGTGGGAGAGGTGATCTCTAGCTTCCGGTTTCAGGCTATTTGACTAAGACCTCTAGCTGTTAACAAGTGGTGAAATGATCTGAAAAGGCTGCATTAATTTCAGATTTTACGATCCCTGTATTTTTAAACTATTTTTTAAGTTTACTTGGAAAAAAAAAATATCTGTATTTCTGTTGTTTAGGACTCCTTTCTAGTTGAAAAGTCATAAAATGTTATGGTAATAGGTGCAGAATATAATTCTGCTTCTCCCCCCACCCCCCTTCAGTTCTGTAATTGGTGCTGAAAATCTTATTTGTCTTGAACTCTCCTTTGAAGTGCATTTCTGTACAGTTAAACTTCGTAAACCTTTCATTTGCCCTCTGAAAAAGCAAAGACTAGCCATAATATACTCCTTCCCCTTCCACCCCTCCTTACTGTGCCCAGGTGGGAACCCAAGTGTAAGTGAAACCGGAGTGCCAGCAGTGCTTACTGATGCAGAGAGCTGCTGCAACAGCACGTTGTCTGTGACACTGGTTCTGGTGCTCTGTTCAGTAAGGCTTTACCCCAGCCTGCCTGCCATAACCCCTACCCAAAAAAAGACCCAGGCAGTCCCACCTACAGGACTTCATTCTTTTAGCAGGTAGGGGTCAAAGATAGGGAGATTTGTGTGCATAAATGTGGTCCTTCTCTTGCTCCAGGAAAGTGTCCAAGCAGAGTTCTGTGTGTGTCATTACTGTGAATCTGTGGGGTATGAGAAAGGGTCTGTGGTGACCCTGTAGGCAGTTCCCTATCTTGGGAGAAATGAAGAAGGGACAAAACCAGCGGTAAAATTTCTGATTCTCAACACCACCTTGTGCTTCAGCTTCTCTTTTAGGATTTGCAGTGAGGTAAGATTAACTGAAGACCTAAGGGCTAAGTGGGGGTGGGGAAAAGAGAGAGATGCCTCTATTCCAATCTACATAAATCCCAGTGGTCTTTTGTAATATGTTTTTTTCTAATGGTTTCTCAATACTTGGTGTTCTGATGTTTTTGAATTTCCTGTGATAACACTAAATGTCGCTGATCCTTATTAATGGGGATCAACAATTTATTCTACCCATTATTCAACCCATGAAAGGGCTGACTAAATCTACCAATATGTTTGATACACACAGTCTCTTCTGTGAATTTTGTTTTGGGACTCTGTGTCAGAATCATCCCCCCAAAAGGGGAAAATTTGGCCAAATGACTTCAAGTCATTCTGGTGCCCTTACTCAAATAATACTTGAAATTGTTATTCAACATCATAAGTCAGATTTCCAATTAAAAAAAAAATGTATCTTCTTTGCTCCAGATTATTGTAATAGTTTGTATTGCTATGTGATCACTTACCAAGTGACAGAATGTAGTTGAGACACTGGTGAGTGTGCCCATCACAGAGAAATCCCCATGACTTATTAAAAAAATCTAAACCAATGTTTCATACTCAAGTAGGGATGGATTTAATTGTTCAGATTTTATTGCTGGGTTTCACAGCCTGTAGTCTAAACTTGGTGAGTAGGTATATGGATAATGCTACACACTCTTGCACAGACTCATAGCTGATGTAGAGTGAAGCGTGTTACTACTGATGAACAGTGTAAAAGTAACTCAGAGTTTGAAAATGGTTTTACTTTAGAATGGGAGAATGAATGAGATAGAAGATGGTTTCATAAATTAATGAAGCTAGGATATTTTAAAAAGTGCTTATTTGTATATCTTCAGCAGAGGTTATGAGAGCTTATTCCAATGGACAATTTCAATCATTGTTTAAGTGCCTTGCTATTTTTAATATAAATCTACATACAGGTATATAAGCCAATCTTTTATAAACATAATTTTTTCCTCTCCTGGCAGGTTTTCACTTACACTGTGTTATAGAACAGTGATTGCAAGCTGTGAATGGGAAATCTGTTTAATTAAAGAACATGGATGTACTAGATTCTTCAGTTGTGCTATGAAACTCACTAGAAGTTAGTGACTGACTGTTGGTTTATAATAGAAAAACTTCCTGTGTAGCTAAAGCCTAGATTTTTAAAGTGTAAATAGACTTTGTCAGCCCAAAAGTTAGTAAAAATTGAGTAGCATTTGTAATATCTTTTTTTTTTTTTTTTCCTTCCATTATAATTCCAGTTTGACTAAAAGTATAGGGTTGAAAACACTTGTTCAAGTATAGAAAGGCAGGCTGGCAAGATGGATATAATTTGTATTTAAGGAAGCAATGTATTATTTATGAAAGATCTCTAAGTTTAGTTGAGATTTCTTTTTTTTTCATTTCGGAGGGTACCATATGTATAAATACATGGTACCATGGATTCAGAAGGTATTTAATCCTGACATTCTGTAGATGTGTCTTGATTAGTCATGCACAAGAATTAGTTTCGTAACATCAAGGCTCAAAGCCTCCTGCTTGCAACATGTCATTTGTCATGTGTTTTGATTTTGACCTTTCATGGCTTTTAGTTGAAGATACATAGTAAAAGTTATATCTCAAGTTGTGTTCTAGATGTACTAAAATACTAACAAATCCAAGGAATCCTGAATGAAGCAGAATATAAGAGCAATTTAAATCATAACAGAATCTTTTACAAAATATTTATGTATTTTTTTTTGGGTTTTTCCACATGATGGAAATAGTGATATTTCAGTGGAACTTCCTAGGCTTTTGTTTTCCTGGTCATGAATGAATAATCTATATACTGGAAGCAATCATTGCTTACCTTTCTTAAAGGAGAAAGGGAAATTTTCCTAGGACAAAGTTAGTTAATGTATTTAACAGCAAATGTAAATTTATGTAGTGATTTTTTTTTTTTTTTCTATTATGAATAAATAATGATGCTTACTGTAATGGAATTAGCTGTTGCTGTGTTTACTAGAACATGTGCAAAATTCTCCATATTGCAAAATTACTGAAATCTTTAAGGGCATCCCAGCAAATCTAATGTGCATATTTTCAGTCTGAGGCAAAGTACAAGGAAGAATGTGTTTTGCATATGCAGTGAAGATGCATTGTGCATTTTTACCTTTCATTCACTGATATAAAAAAGCTTCCTTTTCCAGTTTTCAGTAGCACAGATTCTCCACTAGTCACCTCAAAAATAGATACCCAGGCAATACTCACGTATATTTTCTAAGAATGGTATTGCACAAGTGCACTGTATAGAAAGCAGCCTCCCCCAGTGGTGATAATACCAGACAAAATTGCTTTGAATTAAGACACTGCTTGCTTGTCTGCTTCATAAGGTTGTGTGGACTCAGTAACACTTACTGGAGTCCTTTGAAATTCCTGCTCAATGCAGTGTTTGGCAATCTGGTGTTGACTGCAGACTTTTTAGTGCTATAACCATCTATTCTCAAGAGTACCTGAAATAAAACTTGTTCAAAAGATAGAGTGCTGATGCAGTTTTAAAGATCACTAAACAGCATTCTCTACCCTCCTGTGAAATGTTTGCAATGCAATTAAACCTTATTTAATATTATTGGTACAGGGCAGTGTCTGTAAAAAAGGCAATGTGATGAGTATCCTGGGTATGTAATGGCTAAGTGTGTGAAGAAAAAGCTTCAGAGTAACATGAAACTGTCATCAGAATAAACATAGCTGAGATGAAGAAAAAAGGGTTCTGTTTATAAAAAGAAATCTATAGCTTATTTAAAAGAAATTGCTTTGCAATTGATTCTTTCTTGCAGAGCTTAAGTCTTTCTTGGACAACTTGTTGTGAGGAGCTACAAGAAGCAAAGACTGTGGGATGTGATCTTAATTTTAAGAGAGATGAATGAAGGGCAATTAGATAATTGCAAAGCTGTATTACAAGTTTTACTCTGTAGCTTAAGCCTGTTAATCCTTTACTCTTTCTTCTTCCAGAAGGTATGATGCTGTAACTAATGTATTAGTAGACATACCTTTAGTCTGCTTCAAAAAGACTGAAATTGTGTGATTCCTAGTTATGAAGCCTCTCTTTTTCCATGTTTTGAGTAGGAGACTGGACTAAATAACCCCAAGGCTCCTTCCAGCCTGAATTATCCTAAAAGTCTAAAATTATATGCAAGTACAGTTGTGCTCCTAGTTGTACCTTCTGTTAAGACAGTTTTCATATCCAGTAATGAAAATTTAATCATAATTCATTAAGCTAAATTTCAGATTGGAAGGTATCAGATTAATTTTTTTTTGTTTTTTTCATTTAGTTTCAGCTAGTCAGAAATCTTCTCTTAAGTTGTCAGCACATAGCATTCAGAATTTTAATTTTGTATTCCACTTTTGTGGAGGTATCTTATAAAGTGTGTGTTTGTATGTATATTATTATGTTATAGTGGAACAGAAAAGAAATTGTAGTGGCAATATAGACAATATTTAGGAGTTTTGGTTTGGGATTTTTTTTTTACTTGAGGTGTGTTAGGAGCTGGAAAGAAAGGCACTTTAAAGCTATGGATTTCAGCTCACTTGAAGGCTCTTCGTTGTTGCAGCTCTGTTGTTGGATTTCTTTGTCCCTTCCCTTTGGAGGGCAAAGGAAATAGTTTAGTCTCTCATCTGTATTTTGTTTCTTCTACCTAATCTCTACAGAGAATTCAAATGTCAGACTTGAATTTCAATCTCTTCTCTCTCCTAGCACTGTAAAAGGCATCTGTGTGCAACACGCTTTGCTGTTTTACTTTTGGTTCTAGTTTATTATCTACAGAATGATTCCTTTTATTGAGGTATAGCTAGATGTGCAGAACTGTCCTACTCTTGTCTAACACGACTCCAGTGCATACTAGTTAAGCTTTGCTGCTGCGGTTCTGCTGAAATCCTGCTTTTCCCTCCTCTTTCTCAAGATAAGCCGAGGCTTATTCACTTCCCTGCCTGAACACAGCTTAGTAAGTGTTTTTGCCAGTGTTGATATCTGTCTGGATTTTCTGCTGAAATGCATTAAACATGTTGGAACATGTTTAATAGCATGTTTAAACGTGTTTATTCTAGGATTGGCTTTAGTTTTTAGCAAGGTGAATCTTTATTTTAAGCCACACCCTTAATGTGTGAAAGATGCTGTACTGCTTCCTAGAGAATTTAGATGCTTTCAGAAACCAGACTTGCACAATCTTTGGTTGCTGTTGAGGTCTATGGATGTGGTAGATACCACTTCTCCAGGAGGAGCAGTGAACATGGAGGAAATGCTTGGTTTCTTTTTATGTGCTTCACTGATATCAAACTAAGACTTTCATGTCTTGGCATCTTTTTCTACTGTGGTACTGAGAATTTGGAGATTTAGTTCCGATAGATAAGATCACTTAATTGGTAGGAGAAATCGAGGTTTGGCAGGTCCATTTGGTGCTGTTTACTGCACAGACTCACCTGAGAGCCATGGCAGATAACCAGAGCTGCAGTGGAATGGCTTCATTTCAGAGATTTGGAGCTATTCATGAGAAAGATAAAGCTTCACAGAGACTCTTCAACTCAGCTTGTTTTAGGAACTACTAATATAAGTGGCAGCAGTTACAATATCTTAGTGCTTTTGTATAGAAAATGAAACAGAACTATGCAGATCTTCCTTTCTAGCTTATTTTTCAGTTTGATGCTCCTTTTATATGGTTACCGGGTTGGACAAAAATATAGAACTTTATTATCCAAAGTATAACATTTTGACTTTATCTGCAGCTGTAGTGCTAAAGTGAAGTAACCTACAACATTTGTACTGACAGAAATTGTACTGAGCCCTTGTAATACTGATGAGTTTTGAACGCTATTTCAAGTCATTAGCTAGATGTTTGGAATAATAAGTTACCAATGAGTGCTGTGGTTTTTTTGCTTGCCTGCAGTGCTGTAGGCTGGCAGTCTTTTTTCTCTGTTATCCACTCATTCATGCTTTTCTTATAGTAGGAGTTTTCTACTTTTCTGTATTAATCTAGAAAGACATGACTGATGAGTCTTAGTTTGTATGAAGTAGTAACTTAATTTGTATTATAGTATAAGCAGCATGATGCAGAACTTGTGACTTGGAATCCAGGACCCCTTAAAAGTTGTTAGGGAAATAAGTAATTATATATGCTGAAATTGCCTGCATTTCTCCAGTACTCTGCAAATGTCAAAAGTCTATAGTATATTCAGGATAGTTAGCTTTATTTCTATCTATTCTGGTTCCTATCCACTCCAACTCCTGCTTTCTGTGTGAAAATGTAAGCATTTGTTATTAACTAAAGTTGCCACGTTTAGGCAACCATTAATTCCACAGTTATAGTTGATTTTTTGTGATTCACCCTGTTAGCAGTGAAGGCTTGTCTTCCCTCATTAGGAGAGTCTTTATTTCAGGAGTTGTAAATATATTTGTATCTAGCATGGGTCTGTGTCAAATACAGCATCGGTTCTTCAAAAGCAAACCTTTCTCTTTATGCACTTAAATCCTTCAGGAATGTGATAGAAGGGGAGAAAATGACCACCATGAACTGCATTCTTTCTACACCTTGAGTTAAAGTAGCAATTATGAAAACCCACAATTAAATCACTTTAAGTAAAGCAATTAAAACTAACGTGACTTGCAGGCAAGGCTAGACAAGCCTCCATCTCCCAGAAATTGTGATGTTCTGACAAGAAATGCCACTGTGAAACAATGTTGGGCTGAAGGAACTTATGAACTCAGTTTTAAAATATCTTAAAAATAATTCATTTTATGAGGCAGTGGGTTTTTTTGTGTCAACTTACTTAGAACCAACTTGTCACACAGAAAGACAGCAGAAGCCATTGTTTCTGAAAGGTAATTTCTAGCTGTCATTCAGAAAATAGGAATTAATAATAGAAAATACTTATTCTGAATTAGTTAAAACACTTCTCTTGTGTATTCGACCTTAAAGGCAAAGCTATTCAGAAGGAAAAGGAAGCTTCTGCACTGCACAGAGAAATGAGAATTTGTATTTGATTTTGCCATCTCTTTTCACTGTGTCATCAGACATGAGGAAAGAGCTTGAGATTTCTGCAAAACCGTTACTAATTTAATGACTTAAGAATTTAAAAATATTTAAATTAATGAGAAAATCTAGAGAGGATGAGAAGTTAGCCTGGAAAAAAGGAGACTCATGGGTGACCTTATCACTCTCTACAGCTACATAAAAGGTGGTTGTAGCCAAGTGGTGCTTGGTCTCCCAGGCAACAACTGACAGAATGAGAGGACACAGTCTTAAGCTGCACCAAGGGAAGTTTAGGTTAGATGTTAGAAAGAAATTCTTCACTGAAAGAGTGAGTGGGCAATGGGATTGTCTGCCCAGGGAGGTGGAGTCACTGTCCCTAGAGATCTTTAAGAAAAGACAACATGGCACTCAGTGCCATGGTTTAGTTGATGAGGAGGTGTTAGGTTAGGTCATAGGTTGGACTAGATAATCTTAAAGGTCTTTTCCAGCCTAGTTCATTCTGTGATTCTTTAAGTTGCTTGAGTGTGTTTTATTTTGGTAGTTTAACTTCCGATATTCATTTGGTGCCTTTTTTAATAGGGAAGGTAGTGTCATGAAAGATCCTAGAAGGCTGTGCCCAGAGTCTGCCCAGACACACAGGGAAAACATCCATGGCAGAAGTTGATATTTGTTTTCATGGAAGAGTTTTTTTGTAATTTTGACTGAAGGACAAGTATATACATAATTTCATTTAGTTTCTGAACCAGAATGCTAATGAAAACTTCTTGGCAATAGAATGGACTACACTCCTGTATCAGCAGAAAGTTACTTTTCTGTTCTAGAATCTTTCAAACTCTTAAAGCAGTGGTAGTAACAAAGTGTTAAAACATCTCTGTCTAATGTATGAATTTTTGTATCCTAAGTGAACCTAGAAAACTTATTTATGCTCGACTAAGAAAATGCATGTTAATAGGTCTAGTCATGCTCAGGACATTGGCATACTGTACCCAAAAATCACAGTAATGAAACAGGACTCTTTAAAGAACCTTAGATTGCTGATATGGTACAGAAGTAATTGTGAAAGAAGAGCACAGTCTGTTGTAGAAATAGTAATGGAAATAGTAGTACTTTTTCCCCCCTGTCTTTTTAAACAGTTGGACTAAGCACATGTAACATAATAAGCAGATGAATCTGAGATGCATTGTTTTAAATTTTAGTGCAAGCTTTTCAATAACTACCTTTGTCTTGGTAGCAGAAAGAAGTAAGTAAGAAAAGGGCACATGGTGTGACTATTGGGGATGGTGCTAAGCAGGCCCAGGAGCTGGACTCTTGATTCTTGACAGTCCTTTCCAACTCTGCTTACTCTGTGACTCTGAGTATGCTGAGAGTTTTGGTAGAAAATGACTTAAAACAATAAGAATGCCATTAAGTTTTTGGTGATGTTCAGGAGCGTAATCATCAGTTGCTAAAAGAATCAGTACAGAATCTTAAAATGTAAAGATGAATTTTCTGAATGAAATAATTAGAAATTGATAATGAAGAGACAATACTGACCAGAACCCTCATTCCTAGTCCTCCTGTGCTGCTGGAGGGTAGGAATGAAGAAATTGAGAGTGAACTGAAGCCTGGGAAGAAGTAAGATATAAGCAAGGTGTTGGAAGGTCTTTTTTTAAAATTCTTTCTCATTGCCCTACACTGACATTTGATTGGCAATAAAATTTATTTCCCTAAGTCTGTTTTACGTGTGATGCTAATTGCGGAATGACCTCTCCATGTCCTTGTCTTGGCCCAGGAACCTTTTGTTATATTTTCTCTTTCCTGTCCAGTTGAGGTGTAATAGTGGAACTTGGTGGGCACCTGGCACCCACCACAAATCTGCTGTTTTATTGCATCCCAGGAGTTAGTAGGGGATGCTGTGAACAAGGTGCCCGGGGACAAGACACCCGTTTAAGGAATGTTCTCCCACAGTCCTTTGCTGCTGTATGTTAATGTACCCCATCCCTTCTCCCTGCCCTTGTTCTAGAATGTTCTCCACTCCTGGTTTTCCTATTGGTCCCCATTCCTTGTCACTCTGCCCCTAGACCCTGGCTGGCTATTACCCTTTGGCTATGCCTCTGCACCACTCCTGTGCCCTAAACCCATTGGCCCTCTGATGTGATGCTCTGCCCTTCCTGGTTAGTATATAACCCTGGACCCTCCTTTGTTCTTGATTCTTTTTCCCTGGTTCTATTCTGTGTGAAATCAATAAACTCAACAGGAACACCATACAAAGAACCCCTCTCGTATTTATTCCTTGTCCCTCAGACAACATTGTGGTGTGTGAGTGCTTGGTGCTCAGAGCTATCCCTTCCCAGTGGAGACAAAAAGCTCTCGGGAGGGCAGTGGTCTCAGCAGCTCCTGCCGCACTGCCACAGCTGGCAACCAAACAGGGACCTCTTTTGTGAGTGGCCTGAGAGCATCTCCACTGAACATCATCTGGAATCAAGCCATCTCAGAGCCTCAGCTCCCAGAAGGAACACCTTTGGTTTTCATGAAGGGGTTCCTGAAGGGCTGGCTGGCAACCCTCAAACTCATGGTTCTTTGGAGGATTGGCCAAAGTGCACAAGTCCCCTGCGAGATCCCTTCTTTTGACTTGTCAGGTTTTGGTGAGTGTTGTGAAGGCATCAGGGGAGAGTGCCACTACAACTCACTTTTCAATTTCTTTTCTCATTTATCTTGCAGGTAGGGAAAACTAACAACCAAAACAGGACCTAATTTGTCCATTTTGGAATGGGAGGTTTACCTTCAAGTTAGGGGGACCCTTGTTAGTGGGGATGTCAAGTTTTCTAGGGGAGATTTAAAGGCTTTTGTTTGTTTTATGTTTAAACACTTCCTGGATGTCACCCAGCAAGTGGTATTTTCAGTTGAATTTTGGGATAAGGAAGAAAAATGTTTGTATATAGAACAAGTTAAGGGGGATTTTAAGATTGGAAGATTTTATCCTCTTTTTAATTCTATTTATAAGTTAATAAAGGAAAAGATAAAATTTTGAACCCAGTTCTACCCAGATGTCACCTTCCTCCGTCCCCATTCCTGCTCCCTCTCCCTAAGAATGGGGCTGGAGGTGGAACAGGAGAGCCAGCTGCCTTCTGCCACCTCCCACCTCTCTCTGTCCTTCTCTCAGACTGAGACTGGCCCTGCCAGCCTGAGCTCTAACCTCAATCTCTGTTCATCTACACCCCCCCATCCCGGTTCAGCTCCCTTTCCATTAAGTTCAGTGGGCCAAGATGGTGCTGACCACATGAAAGGCCCTGCAATTTTAGTACCCCCACAACCTGCTGTAGCTAACACACAGAATGGTGACTTCTCTCTCTTGGAGGTTTTTCACAAACGGGATAGGACTGCTGGGTGATGTGTCATGAGCTTTTATTTTGGGCACCAGTCTCAGCTACAGATAGAGAAGATGGCACAAGCTCACGTCTGCCATGAGCAGCCCAAGATCTCTTTGTTACAGAACATCAGAACATTTTATAAGATTTTTAGCCTATAGCATATTGCTAAAGCTTACAGACAATTGTTCTTTCCAGTCAGTAGAAACACACATACACCTTCTTCAAATAATGCTTGCTTCTTTGCTTTCTATTAACAATACACAATAATCCATTATTAAGCTTAAAACTTTCTGCTATCTTGGTGAGCATATTTTTCAGCAGTCTTAAGGTCTATTCTGGCCAAACCTAAAAACTCAACTATTGTTTCATGTCTTTGCATATTGTATTATTATATCTTCTTTACTTTTCAAGTCTTGCAGCTGCAGCTAGCTCTAAGTTTTTTCTGAGGCCTATTTTCACAGCTTCTGAAAGTCTTCTTACCTTTACTGTTTTCCACACCCTCCGCCCTTTCTTGTTCCCTTTTCACCTGGTTCCCACCTTGCAATGTGCTCCACCCCTGTGTTGGGTCCCACCCCATCTGTTGTGTCAAAAGCGATGTCATCATCGGGACCCTCCTCTTCCTCTCCTACTGGGAAACTCCCTGACTCTGCCTTCCCCGATTTAAGCTACACCTCTCCACTCCCTGCTACTTCCAGTCCCCACAGCACCAGAACTGGAAGTAGGCCTGACCAGAAGGTAGCCATCTTGGCTACCAAGGTCCCAGGTCATTGAGCCTTGCCAGTCAGCTGGGGAATCGGTGCTTACTCTGATCCTTCTTCTTCCTCTTCGGACAAAGAGAAGGACAGTGAAAAATTTTACTTAGATGTATGTAGATAACAAAATTAAAAAGTGGTGATGTTCTAAGCTAATTTATTGTAGGATCATAGTAAAGCTTAGGCTAGAAGCATAATCCTTCCCTTCTGGAGTTTGGATTTGGTGACCTCTTGCTCTAAGTAGGAGCTGACTTGGAATTTCTGTTTGTTGTTCAAATAGTTGCAGTCTAAAAAGACATTGAAACACTGTCTTCTATTCCAAAACTTGCTTGCTGTAGGAATAATGTTAAAACTTCATGGGAAAGCTCCTAATTCAGTATTTGCAATTAACTTGCTGATACTGCAGGATACAGAGCATATATCACAAACTTAAAGCAGGTAATTTTCTTGGCATATGTTTGCCTCTAAATACCACTTGTGAAGTTGGTATACTCCCTAAAATGGAGTGCCTGAGGGAATCCTTTCCCTTAGAGAAAGTGACTTTGTTTTGGAATGAGTACAAATGCCAGGGGCTGTTTCTTATTCCTGCCAAGCTTCAGACTGAACTGCATCTCAAGTTTTAATAATATTTGAGGGCTATTTCTTACAAACAGATCTCACTTTAATTATTGTGCATGGGTGTTGTAACCATGTATGCTCTCTCCTTGCCCACCCCTCTTTTTTAAACTAACAGTATTTTAGTGTGGTATTGTAAGGAAGAAGATGGCTCACTGACGTCCTTGGACCTGGTCAGAGAATCACTGCAAGGAGATACTTCAGGTTACATATTGTACTTGCTACTGGGGAACATCCAGAACATGACTGGGAATCAAATCAATTGCTGATAAAAAAAATAATGTAAATTTGCAAGCATCAAAATAAGAAGAAACTCAGCGCTGCTACTGAGGAGTTCCTCCCTCCCTCTCCTTTCCCTTTGAAACAAAAATATAGTGTCTTTCCTGTCCCTCTGCAACCACATTCTCTAGCTCTGATCAGATTTCTTTTACCTGTCCTCTAATTGATACAATGTTAATACTTTTTGAATTTTGTTGGCTTTTTAATGTTCTGCTTAAAGCTCTAATCTATGGCCAGCTACTTCTTTGCATGGGTTCAAATTTTTTAATGGAGCAGGTCTCTGAGAAGTGTGACTTAATTCCCGAGACTTGGTTTTTGTTTAATGATGACCAGTGCAATCCAAATGTAATGACTATCAGGATAATGTGATTTATAGCCTTAGATGTATTTCTCTGGTGTAAGGGAGTGGAATCTTTTTCTTCTACTCAAAATTGAGTATCAAATCCCAAGGTCTGGATGTGCTAGATAGACTGTTCTATTAGCAGTAGTCTGGGGCTATCTTACAGCATTTTAAAGGCAATAAAATACATTCAAGCCCCCTTTTGCCTTTTTTCCCCCCCATGAGATAGTCTGGGAAATTACTGTTGTGATTCTCCATTCACTATCAGGTCATTCTTTCATAGGGAGGTGCATTTTGCATGGAAGTACCTCACTTGGAGTGGCAGGTGCTCTGAGGAGCCCTGAGCTATTGCTGTAGCATATAACCAGTGCTTAAGTAAATAAACTTGAGAGGCTGACACTGAGGGTCCTCCATATCTGCTGAAGTTCAACATGTGAGTGAGTTCCTGAACAGGCATCTGAGACCTCTCCCTAAATATTCAACTTTTACCATCTTCAGAGAATCCTGAATCCATGTGGATAAAAGGGCCTCCATCTCATCAGATCCTGATGATCATCTGATGATGATCAGATTCTTTTACGGGTGCCTCTGACATACAGGGCAAGGAGAATTGTTTGGTCTCCATTGCTTCCTTGTTTAACTTGTCCCTTTTCAGTGCCACGTACTTTTTCAACTTTCTTTTCAACTGAGGCTGGAAAGTAGCTCCTTGTTAGCATTGAGCAATAGAGAGAAAGTGCTGCCTGCAGTGCTCTCGTTAGGTGTTAAAGTGCATACACAGTGTGTGCTGCTGCCACAGGCATAAACAAATGATAAAACAGCTCAAACCAGAAGAACCTTGAAGCTATGATATTTGGTCCAAGAACTGAAGAATAGAGCTGATAATTGCCTCTACCACAAAAAAAAATATAAAAAATCCCCCATACACCCACCAAGCCTTAAAGTGAGTTAGGTCTTGTTCTGGCAGTTCAGAGGGTGTGGACTTCTTCAGATAACATCTCAGTGCAATATCACTCTGCACAGACTCTATTCTTTTTAGCATGTATACATGCATAACCTTTGGTATTAATTTAGTGCTCTCAGTAGTTTCAAAATAGACCAGAATGGGGTTGGATTAATCTGAAATGCTATTCTATGTTCCTTCTCTTTTCTCCAAGGAAGAAGTGGGTTTCTGTTCTTGTGTGGTCTGCTTCATGCTCTTGACACTTGAAAGTGCAGTTGCCAATGACAAATGTCTGACCTCTATTAACAGAACTCTGGAATTGAAGCTCCTTTTATTGCATGTTACATGGATGAGGAAAAGGACATTTTCCAGGGCATTAGTCTGTGTCTTTATTCCATTTCTTTAACTGGGAAAGCTGTAAAAACAGTGCCAGAATTACTGGTGTTATGAGTGTTTGATATTTGGCTTGCAAGCACATCTGAGACTTGGAAGCCTGACTGTTTGATCTAGGTTTGTGTTACATTTGGACATAGTTATAGAAAGTGGCAACATCTAACACCTGTCATGTGGAAAAGGTCCTAAATGACTAGTAAATCTTAACCTGTAATGAGTACCATGTGGCACTTCTTATTTGCAGCTGGAAAAAATCAGGAAGCCCCAAGAGGCTGGCGATTAGAGACTTGTATGCAAAATAAAAGTATAACTGAGACTTCCTGGAAAGTCAAGTGGCTAACTGTATCTGCCACTGACTGCCAGATGCTCCATGTAGGTGTCTCAGGGATGGTGTGAGCTGCAGAGATGTGTAGCTGTGCAGGCAAAGATGGAGGTGTGTTTAAAACTAACCATTCCTCTAATTTGCTGAGTACTCATTTAGGGCTTCACTCGATATTTGTGTAAAAGTTAGAATATGGCTTGCATTCAGAGTTCATAATATAGAACTGAAATGAGCAGGAGTGGGGTGTAGACTACCTACAGAGGTTGTTGCATTCTGCAGGTGCAGGATCATGTCCAGAGAAGCTACAGTTACCAGGAACCAGCATGGGACACCAACAGACGGGCTTCTGCTCAGGCAACCATTTATTCAGCATGGGAACAAACTCAGATCCAGAGACAGAGAGCCCTGAACAGAGGCAGGGTGATGGGTTTTGAGGGACAGAACCAGGGTGGAGTTCAGGGTCAGGCACCACTAGGAACACAGCAAAGGAGAAACCCCAGGGGCTCAAACCCAATCAGAATCCTGGGCTGACACCCCATGAGGGGTCTGGGGTGGGCAATTCTTCTTGGGCTCACAGGGCACATCCCCTGAGGCAGAGGTTTAGAGCTTACATTTTCCAGGCTTAAAGCCATGTCTCTCATTTTAACAATGCTTATCTGAAACTAAATCTTTGCCTCCCTGGGTGAGGGGCACCTCATGAGAGGTGACGTGAAATTTATCTGTTCCCAAACTGCAAAGCCAACCACAGTTACTTTGTTTAGGATGTTTCCCTAGATATGCTGTATGTGTAGAGATTGATGTAGCTGCAGTGCTTGCTGAAGAAGGAAGTGAATGTGGTGTTTGGCGTCTGTCAATTCATTAATGTGGGGATGGAGTGGGTTGAGAAGGCCAACTGATAGTTTACATTCTGGTTTAGTGCTCTTAGCTTGCACTTTTTACCAAGAGGTCTACTTGCCAAATCTAAACATAGATGCTTTGTAAGATGCTACCTCTGGATGGCAGCATAAAGATAGTACTTCTAAGTTGCTGTTAAAGGAAATTTTTGCCAATTCATAAAGCCTGATGTAGAACTGTTTGGAAAATTGTGTTCATTAGGCCAGAAGTACCTGGCCAGAAGTACCTGGCTTCTTAGGTCTCTTCAATTTTAGATTTGACACGCTTGTGAGAAGGACAGTGGAGTTCGATCTGATTATTTTACTTTGTGTGTCTCACCCAGTAAAATAAACTTCATTGAAGCCTATTGTCTGTGTTTTAAGACTAATAGACTGCAGAAACCTAAGGGTTTTCAGAAGTGGTGAGAACTGTCCATGTCCTTTTTCTCATCTACACTTGAGTGCAAGGCTGGCAGTGCCCCTTATAGGAGAGGGGCCACAACCATTTTTGAAGATGGAAGACTGTGTAGAAAGTAGTGAGCTACTGTGAATTGCAAGGGCTAACTGTTCCCTAAACTCAGTTCTTAAAGTTTCTGCTTAATGTTTCTTTGTGTCCTGATGAGTTGTCAGCCTTACCCCTCTTAAAATCAAGTACTGAGAAAGGGAGTAAAATTTGGGATTTTGGAAGAGTTAGATGCCCAGCAGGGCTCTTCTGCTTTCTGTCTTCTTTTCTGGTTCAGGGGTCACACGCAGAGAAATTGTCAGGTTGTGTCCCATTCTTAACAGGTCAATAGTTGCAGTTTTGGGATTAATCAAAATTGTTCAAACCTTGGGGTGTTCATTCAGTAAAGGATCTTTGACTCCAAAAGTTGCCTGTAGTTAAACTGGTCTGTAGAAAAATCTGTTGCTGCAAGTATTGCCATTATTTTAACTAGTATCTTCTGTGAAAGATACTCTTTATGAAAAACTGTATGTAAAAGATCCTTAATTAGTTCAGTTTAAAGCAGTAAATTCCATATCATTTTAGTAAAAGGCACGGGCAGAAAAGTTCAATCCTCTTTAGATAAGAGCTTCTGTCCATTTCTTGTGGCACAAAATATTTTTTAACACAGACAAACTTGTTTCAGTTTTTGCATATTCTGAAGGTAACTATGCCAAGGTTTTCTTGCTTATAATTTTAGGGTTTTTTTTAAGTACACCTTTAATTCCAACCAATTTGTAGTAACTGTATTCTAAGAGAATTTACTAATTCTTAAACTTTCCATTTAATCAGACCATTCATTTGGGAAGTGATAACTAGACTTAGCAGGCCTATTGCAGTTGTTCCATGTTGTTGTTATTAGTAGCTATTCATGTATCTAAATAATAAGAACATAGTGCTACCCCTTCAGAGAAAAAAGAAGGGTTGTTTATCCATCAGATGCTTGAGAATGGTTTTAAACTTGCCTCTTGTGGTTCATTCACTGTGGCCAGAGCTGTAACTACTACAACTAAAAGCTTCCTCTGCCAGTCTGAACAGGTCTTATATTGTACAGATTTCAAAGAAAGATAGCGCCTCAAGGTACAACAGATGAAATTACATGTCAGAAGTTCCCTGAGTTAAAAAAAAAGTCAAGAACTTCTGCAAACATATTTTGACGCTTATATTTTAGACCGTTATTCTTTTCCTATCTTTGGGTAGATTGAAAGAAGCAATTCCTTAGAAGGATATGTAATTGGCTTTTAATTCAGATTCTGCTTTAGCAATGTTACTGTTCACAAATACACCACTTTAGTAAGAAAAGAATGGCCATTTGGATTAGAGACCTGTAATGGCTTTGCTGCCGTAGCTGACTTCACACAGATATATGTGTAATAAATTGTTTTCTGCAAATTTGAACTCCTGCTTAAGCCTAAAGAGCATGGATGTGAAATCATAATTAGAATTCACAATAGCTGCTTTAACTCTGCTTGTCAAATCCCCACAAAACCTTTTGTTTGTTGGTTATACTTCTGTCCAGGTAAGTGAAGGGAAAATCAACTTGCTGAAGATAAATGGTGAAATCTTTGACTTGGATGAGTAGTAAATCCTTAGTTAGAAAACTACACAGGTGTTTTGTTACAGATTTTGGCAAGCTAATGAATATGAGGATACTCTTCAGGATCACCACCAAAGTAAAGCTTAATCTTTGTCTGCTTGGAACTGAAGGGCTGAATTTATTTGCATTATAAATAGAGGTATGAATAATTGAGTTTGTGGCTTTTGCATGGTTACAGCAGGAAGATTACTTAAGCCATCCTCCTAGAGCAAAGGCATTTGTAACTGATGCTTTCCTCTATGTTTGCTGATTTTAATCAGAGTAAATTTCTAACAACAGAGTCAGTCTTTATAATTGATAGGATTATCCAGTATTTATGCTCCTTTTTTTTTCTGATGCTGAATTTATGCTGACAACTGGTAACCTGTAGTATTTGAATGCAGAGGGTGATGTTAATAGCATTAAGGGAATTTGTGTAGCAGCAGGATAACTATGAGAGGTGCAGGATTTGTTCAATGTGTAGCAGCTTTATTCTAGGAATATCTTTCACAGATGTCTAACAGGTAATTGCAGCCCCTACTGTGAAAATTATCTTCTGCCAACCCTAAATCATGAACAAGAGCAGCTTGAATATCTGCAATTTCCACAGTGAGATTTCATGAGCTACAAAACACTGTTAAACTGCTTCTCAGCAGTAAAGTTGTATGTGTTTAAGTTATTTTAGATACTATAAGAATTCTGAGACATATGTTTATTTTACCAAATATGTGGTCTAGAGTCAGATGGTGAATTGGGAAGCTCTATTTCATTTCTTTCTGGACAAGAAGACTGCAAAACTATGGAATTTAGCCTAATTACCACTTCCATTGTTTCTACTCCTCTTGCCCTTCTCTTTTGGCAGTAAAATCCTGGCAGGGCTGATGCATGCTGTGCTAGAACTTGAAGGGTTTGAGGTACCTGCAGTTCTTTTGAAATTGCTTTGTGGTTTGGTGTGATTCTATCTGAATGCAAAACTCCATGTTTCATTCAGCTTTATTTTTAGTACTATGGTAACTTAATTACCTGATTAGCTTGCTAAGAAAAGTATCTGGTCACATGTTGCTCGTAAGTACAGAAAGGAGGGACCTGAGGTGCTTGATAATCTAAAATTTATAGAAGCAAGTGCTCTATTAGCTTTTAAAAACACTTGAAGGAAAGGAAAATATAAAGCTACTATGTGTCCCTTCTCAATTTAAGACTGTATCTTTGAATCACAGCAATTCATTGCCTTAGTGGCGATGCTGTCAGACCTGCTGCAGGTAGTGGAAGGACTCATAACCACATCAGCCTTGCAGAAGTGCTTCTTTTACTTTTATCTGTGAAAAACCTGAGTTGCAAGTCTCAGGTTCAAGAGCACTTTTAGGGGAGACACACTGTGTCTGTATAGAAACCCTCAGAGATTAATTCCTTTTGAATGGCTTTTTATGGATTGTTCTTCCTTTGACTATTCTAGTGAATGGAAGGCTTAGTAAAACCTAATGATCAAAAGGCTTCATTATATGTAGCAGATAAATCCTAAGGTAGTCATTAGGAAAAAACATGGGAAAATACAAATACAGGACACAAACAGCAATTGTCACACAGTGTGACATGAGTGTATATTAACATTTTTTTTCCTAGTCTTTACTGCTTGCTCTCTGCTCCTTACTCACATTGTTCTACAGTTCAGTTAAGCTCCTGTCATTAGTGTCTGTTGCAGTTTCTAATTTGTTTTAAAATTCTGGCCATCTTTACTTGGACAGAATTTATTTCAATGATTTCCATGCATCTTTTTCCAACTAGAGGGAGTCATCCTTATCTGGTGAGGCAGTTGACAATGTTGTGGTGTGAAATAACTGTGTGGTTCCCTTTAGGACAACATATTTTTATGAAGTTTGTGTGTGCAAGTTAAACCTCACTGAAGCTCCATCATGTAATTCTCTGAGAGGGTCTTAATGTGTTACAGGTGACACCAGCATTTAAACTCGGTGGCTGTCCACAATCAGGTTTTTGATTCTTTCTTGACTGCCTGCTGCTATTAGAATGGAGCTATCAAGAAAAGCATGCAGTCTGTTAGTACAAACTGCATTGCTGGATTCAGTAACGACACTTTGCACCTCTAGAAATGAGAGGAGTTATCAAACAGGAAATTCTGGATTTGTGATAAAATTATACATAAGGAGGATGTCAGAATAAAGAAATTGTTCAAGCTATTTTTCTGTTCTTTTTCTTATCCAGTTATCTAATACCTGAATTGAGGTAACTTGGGTCACGTCTGAACTCTCATTGCATCACCTACCGTGCTTCTCTAAGAAGCTTCAGCTTCTCTTGATATGTAATTTATAAGTGGCAAGGTTTGGAAATTATTGCCTTCCCCCAATAATCCTGTTTATGGATAGAATATTAAATTACTCTTAAACTCCCATATGTTTTAATAGTAATACATTATTGAAGTACTCTGGTGTAGGGGTTTGGGTGCTCCCTTAAACCCCTCCCTATGTGCACACAATTAGTGTTATGTTTCCCTGCAGCTGTGTGTATATAGTGGTAAATAACTTCTTTTTCACTTCATGGTTTTGCCAAGTCCCATGTTACTGTTCTCTCCAGCAACATCATCCTGCTAGTTTTAGCATTCATCTTCCTGTTAGTTTTACAAATATTTTATCCAATACTCTTGTGAGTGGCAGTTGGAAGGTGGGGTGGGAATGGAATATACTGAAGTTACCTTGTGACTAAGGTCTTTGGGCCTGATGAGAAAGGAGTGGAATGTGCCCAATGCATAAGGCAAGCTTCTAACCACAACACTTTCTGAGGATGACTTAGGCTATTCATTTCACTGAGCTGACTTTAACAAACCTGGAGTAGGAATGTGTAGTTTTTTTCTTCAAACTAAAAACAACAACCAAACAAAACTGCATTCTGTTGGAGGCATAAAGCAGTTTTCCTCAGTCCATGCAAGACACAAAGGACCAAGCTTGTTCTGGAAGAATTATCCTTTGACCAGTAAACCGATACCATCCCTCCTTTTATATACTAATGAAAAGAACTTGTTCTCCACACATGAATTGAATGGGTAGAAGCTGTCAGGAAAATCCAATGAAAGGATTAGCTAAACTTGAATAGATTAATTAGAGCATTTGGATGTGTCTTGCTATGGAAAAGTCACAGCATAGGAAATAAGCAATGATAATACATTCATCTTTACAGGTACATGAGCAGGGAAGCAACAGGAGCAATAAGGAGCAAATCTAAGCAGTTGTCTTGAGTTCTTAAAACCTGCTTTGATTCCTTATTCATCTTGGTATAGTTGAAAACGAAAAGATTATGATGATATGGAGATTGTGACCAGTTCCTTACAATCAAGCTACAACTTGCTATCATATAAAATATTTTTTATTGTCTTCTGTCACCTAAGACAATGTGTCCTACTGGCCAGAGCCAGGAACTGAACTGCTACTGAAGGCTTCTGGCTTCCAAGTAATAATACAAGGCAAGAATGTTGCCTGGTTTTCCATCATGTGCTGAGTATAACTTGGAGTTCTCCTGAGGTTTGGAGTCATTCTGTTTTCCATATCTGGAAACCTAGAAGGTCACGTAATTTTCAGAACTTGTGATGGTTAACTTCTTACTAAGGGTAAAGTACTGATGGTAACCATCTAAATCTTGCTCCTAATGTAGAATTTTCTCTGTTTGAAATGTAATTGCATCCATTTTCTTTGTTTGATTGACATGTAGATGTTTGTAGAAGGTTCATGTGCAAGAGAAATTCCAAGTGTTCCTTTGCATAGTATGGAGTCTAGGTTTTCTTGGCATTCATGTGAGATACACAACTTATTCTGTGACATGAAAAATCTCTAGTCTGTGGCTGCTGAGTGACTTTCAAACTTGTACTAACTTGTTATGCAGTATGCAATCTCCTGTAGTACAATTTTTCTTCCTGCTTTGCCAAGTTAAAAAAAAACAACGGGCCTTGAGATTACTGGACAGTCTAAACAAGAAGGCGGCTTTCACTCAGAGTAGGTCATTAAGCTTTTTTTTTCTCTGTGCCATCATGTTTTACTTTGGATTATTTAAGCTATACAGCAATAAGACCTCTAAGTGACATGAATTGATCTTGAGATAGTATAGATTCTCAGGGCTTTTTTGCTTCATTCTGTTTAATTAAGAATACCTTAATTTGGTGCAGATACAAGTTAATGCAAATAAGAAACGCAGTCTGCCCAATACAGGAAGATAAGTGACTGCTCAGGGAGTACTTCTTGATAACCTTGAATAGATCTTTCAGGATTTATGCCAAAAACTTACTACCATTTGATTACAGTGGGTATTTGAAGAGTTTTCTGATTACAGACCTTTAGCTTCCCTTTACTGCTGTCTGGGAAAGACCATGTTTCTTAGCTGCAAGTAATGCATCTGAACTGGATAGCCAAAACCAGCTGTCAAAAAGTATTCAGTGAGTACTCCTGACTCTCCAAGACAGGCTAATTATGTAAGTTAAGAAGTTGCTCAAAGCATAAGAAATCCAGTCTGAATATATAAATTGGTTTGGAAGACAATCCCAGATTTAAAAAGAACTCCTACATTGATTAAACCAAAGCACTTTGGTGCAAACAAAATAAGGAAGAGAAGAACATTTTTCAGAAACTTTTATATTAAACTTTTTAATGGATACAAGTTGCAACATAAGGAATTGTGGTGAGATATTTTGCGGAGGAACAGCTTCTTTGTGAAGGCAAGCAGACATCAAATCTGGGGCCTAAAGGGGCTGTGGTATCTCCACCACTGTAGTTATTTAACGTGCAACTGAACAAGGACCTGTGCAAGCTGCCTAAGCTGCCTTGCTGTGAGTGTTTGCTTCCATACAAAATTATTTCATTCGTCTTATTAATTGGATCTATTTCATGTGGTCTTGATGCTGAATCATTGTTAAAGATGTGTAAGCACTTATAGAGTAGCTTTCTGCATTTTTTCTGTATAGATACAGTAGCAAAGGGCAGAGATTCCTGAAACTGTCTGAAGACTCATGTTCACAATGTTGTGGATCTCTAACTTGTTTTGTGAAGGGGCCATGTAATCTCATACTGTCTTTTTCCCCTCCCAACTTCCCTTTCCCCCTGTTCGCCACAACAGTTCCCTTGTACCTGAAAATTGAGAAAATTTCAATTAGAAATATTTTGTGGATACTGTAAGGAAGACTAAATGAGTCTCTTCTGTTCCATAGCCCGAATTAATTCTTCTCTTTGTGCAGGATCTTGATCATGCTTTTCATGTGTATGTGCTATTGTAGCCTGTGTGTCCTACCACAGTTTTTGGTGGGTTTTGGTAAGTACTAATACAGTTTATTTTTTTACCCCACCTCTTGGAGGCAGCAGAGGTTTTCCATGTTGCTCTCAGTGTTCATCCTTGTAATACAGAATCAGTGCTGCAGCACTGTGAGCCAGGTTTGTACTGTGAGAGAAGGGAATATTGCGTGTAACCAAGGTTAATCCGTTTTAAATGAAGCTTTCTTCAAGAGATTAATCATGAAACTTGTTAATGAGGAACTCACTTTTTTAAAACTCATTTTTAAAAGTGAAAGAGATCAGATACCAAATTCATAGGATAGCTGGGATTGATGGGGGGATCAGAAGGACATCTAGCCAAACATCCTGTTCCAAACAAGGACAGCCCTGAGGTCAGGCCACGTTACTCAGGCCTTCAACCAGTCTGATCTTTGAAAGCTGGGCTAGGAAGGTTCAATTTCATTCTAGGAAATGGCTCAATAAATCCCTGTTAACTAAGAATTTTGAGTTTTTATATACATAACATCAAGAAAGTGGTTACAAAAGCCACATGAAAGATCAGGATAGACACCCTGGCCATGTCATATAACAGCTCTGCTGGACTTGAATCTCAAAGCTCTGCCTTTTGCTGAAAGGTGATTTGGTTTATCTTGGTGTTTTGTAGCTCCAAGTGACTTAAGCTACTTCTGTGTTTTCAGTCTGATGCTTGATAGTATGTTTAGGCTAAGAGCCAGGACATTCCTAATGCCAGGCAGGGGATGAGTCGTGTGTAAATGCTTCTGTGGTAATGAAAACTAGAATTCAGGTGTGGGTGTATTTCAGATCTGACATACTGACTAGTTTCTTGCTTGATTGAAACTTAGTACTTAATGTTCTCTGTTGATTACAGAAGGGAAGGACCCAAAATGCACAGCTTTTCAAACTTTTAAAGTATAAGCTTTGTGTTTTTAATACAGTGTCACACCTGTTTTCAGAACAAGTTGAACCCTGAAGCGTTTCAGGTAGTGTATCTTGTAAGAGGGCTCATAGTTTTTAACTATAAAGAGGTCTGAAACATGTATTATGTTTTATAAAGTGCTGGTGCTTTTGGCTATAGGTATGGCATTGTACTGCTTAAGCATAAATTTGGAAGTCTAAAATGAACTGTAAAATACTTACAAATAAACATAAGTATTACTGAAAGTGATTGAACTTTCAGTTAATTGTGTCTGCTCTGAACACTTGTATAATGGCTAGACGACAAATTTGTTTGCATTTTATACAAACTTTTTAACATTTTGTGGCAATACTAAATGCGTCATATAATATTGACAATAATAAATACTTCATATAATAATACTTCATATAGTCTTATGCCAATTAATAACAATTTTTTCCCCTTATATCTTTAAAGGCTTGCCATGGGTGTACATCTTTATCCAAATGTGATTGCAGTGGCGTGAAAGGTGAAAAGGTAAATATTGTTTTTCTTTTTTTAACTGTCAGATCAGCACACAAACCACTGAACCATATGCCAGCTTCAGATAACTGAAGCTTATGGATTGATAGTTCTTTGCTTCTTGCTCATATATTTTTTTCTTTGATGCACCAAAGAGCAGAGCTGTATTAACAGTTTCAGATACCAGACTGACTGGTATTTTCTGATCATGACTGATTTTTCATATAATTATTTTCTCAAGAATGGGGAATTCATGCACTGATTTTTTCTATCTATCTGACAATTTAAGAATCACAAAAAAACCAAGGAGACGAATTCTAGTAAAATAGAAAGAATTCCTATTTACAGCCAAGACCTGCCTATACTAACTACTGAGTTGACAGTAACACCCAGTTACCAAGCTAGGGTGAGGAATGTACCGTAATGGCTGTTCTAGTAATGCTTCAGTGGATTTAAAACTGAGTGAGTGTGGGTTGTTTTCTCTTTTCTTGCACTGCCAGTTCATAAGTAGTTGATGCTCACTGATGTGTTTTGAACTTGTACTACTTTTCACCTCATAATTTGTATAGCTGTATGCAAAGATGATGGTTGCTGTCACTGTCTAGATGTGAGTTGGACCATGGAAGTGACACAATTCAGATACAGCTTTCCCAATACAGTTAGCTGCCACCCAAGTAAGCAGCTAGTTAATGGCCAAAAATGTATTCTTGGATCAAGCAGAGTAAAAGCCATTCCCACTGCATTAAGTATCTCTGTGTGCCTCATTCTAGTGTAACAAGTTGTTTTGATCTGCCCAAATGGTATCCTAAGGCCGAGACATGCATGTTGACATATTGGAGCTTTCCTGCTTCCTTGCAGCTTTGACTTCAAGTCTCACTGCCTGTTCTTAGTATATCTGTACAGTACTTAAAATTTGTCAGTATTATTTCTTATTGTTTTAATTTTTTTTTTTCTTTGAGGAAGCAGCAGGTACCCAGCACTTCTTTTAGTTACAATGCACTATAGATAAACAGCTCAGTACTGTGAACCAAGCAAGTACTCAATTCTTTCTCCATTGTGGGGGAGCCTGGTTGTAAGTAAACTGTGTTTAAATAGTTCCCATGTAACTGTTTTCACAGGGAATGAATGGGATGCAATCACTACAAGGCGCAAAGGCTACCCAAAATGCTTCCATTCTTAGTCTTGTTAACAGTTTGTTTGAGGTACAATGGAGTCGTCTTAAAGATGTGAAGTGATAGCAGAATTTGAGAAACACATCTTATCAAATCACTTGCCCTATCTTAGTAAGGTTCTAGGAGGGTCTCAGTGCTGTACATTAATTTCTGACACATTTCAAGGGTGGTTTTTTACTTGCATAAACAAATGTAACCTTAAAAGAACAAAAGTAATTCAAAACACTGGCAGTATAATGTGCTGGTGAAGAGTTTTACTATTGGCCCAGGTTAAACAAGGCAACTGTCCAGAATTCAAGGTAATGCTCAATGCCACATCTGCCGTTCAGACAGCTCCAGACAAATGGGGTTATTCCTTGGCATTTACTTGCTTTTAGTTTATTTGGTATATTCTCAATTTAGTGAAGAACGGTATTCTCTTGATGGCAAGATTTCCAAGTTAGATTTGGTTAGCCAAACATGAACCTGGCTAATGTCCCTAGAGGATCTCAGATGCAGCTGCCCAAATCAGGTGTATCCTAACTAGTGACAAGTTATTTCAGGTTCAGTTTGAAAGCAGTTAAACTTCTATGCCCAGTACTGAGCAAGTAGCTGTTGTCTGGTTAATGTGGATATAATAATACAATCTGTCCTTAGAATGGATATGAAATTGAGGAACTGTGATTCATTTCCACTGCAGCCAAGATAAACACAGCATAATCCTGAGGCATGCCAGAGGGTTTTTAAATAGCCCTTCTGAAGCTTGCAGACCATCATGTACCTCCCGTAAAGGAAGGATGAAAAGCAAAGCCCGTATTTCCTAGGTATGAGGTGTTGCTAGTGGAACTTGTTTGAGCATACATGTACATACCTCATTATGTTAGTTGCCCTATAATTACAAAGCCCTCAGTATTTGATGTGTTGCTGGATTCAGCAGTTCAGCTCTGGAAAACCCCAAGGTCTGTCACTGAAATCCTAATGCTTTATCTTATAAATTCTTCACTTTGGTTTGCTTACATTTTGAATTGGTATTTGAATCTTCCTAGGTTCTTGTACTCCTACAAGACATCAAGGGCTATTTTAAGATGATTTGCTTGATCCCTCACAGTGTATCACTTAGTTGTACTTTTGATCTAAATTTCCAAATCCAATGCTGCTTCTTTCTGCAGTGACCTCTGAACCAGGAGTCACATTCTACAGCTCCTTGCCGAATTGGTATGGGAAGAGCACGAGACAAAGAGCTGTTTATGTAATCTCCCCTTTTTGATTCTCCCATTGGGAGTGTGACAATGTATTTGAAGATGTACTGGAAGTCAGACATATGGAACCTGGTTCTGTACTGGGAAGACAGGAAGAGCCTTGTCTAATGCACTCTGTTGAGCCCTGCCTTTCTGTTCCACTTGGCTTCACTTCTGGTCCTAAACCAGCATCTGCATCCAAGTTGCTGCTCCCTTGTGTTAAGTCACCTAAGAAGTGCTGCTTTGTTCATCTTAGCAGAGCCTAGTGCATTCCTTCTGAGACTCAAAAGTAGCCTTCTTCCTAAGCATCATAGCATTCTCTTTAGGATATCCCAATTTTAACAGGTCAGGTAAAGGAATACAAATCGAACTGTAACAAATAGGAAGACTATTTTCTTGTCTGGCTTTGGGGAGCCATGGCTCTAATATAATTGCTCCGGTACTGCCAGTGATTATTCTTTAACTCTGCCTCTTCCATGTGCCCCTGTAGCATGAGTAGCACATTATCTATAGAAGAATCAAAGCAGTGTAAGCTTTTTTTGAAACCCATAGTACTACAGCTGGCAAAAATCAGTGCACTTAAGTTTTCTTCCTCTTTGCAAATCCACCTTACTGAATTTAAATGTAAAATGGGTAATGTTCAAATATGCCTAAAATGAAATCATGAAGAAGTCAGTAAAAATCTGTTGCAGTTGGGACCCAGTTTGCTGTTACTCGAAGAAAGCAGCTCAAAAGTAAAGTGGATTTGTCAAGAGTATTAAAGCTGAAATGTATTATTAAAATGCTACATACATGTCATTATAGGAATTGCTCTCACTCTTCAACCATAGGAAGTGTATACTTTTCATTTAAGCAACTGGGTTTTAAATTAATATTGCTCCACACTTTTGAGATGAACCTACTTTAATGCTTAAAAGCTGGTTCCTGAGTAAAAGGTGGCTGAAGAAATAAACAGGGCGGGTGCTACACACAGAGCAAGGACAAACCAGTAAGACTTGTAGATTTTTGGGCTGGTTTTACCTCATCTGAAAAGAAGATCCAAAGCTGCTGATAAGATCAGCTTGATAAAGACTGGGGAAGATGAGGAGGAGGGAGTGGTATGGAGTCTCAGCTACTACCACTGACGAAGGCTAAGAGCCTAGGGCTAAGGGCACTTAGCCCAAGACTACTGTGGGTTTTGCATAAGTGCTGCTGCTGAAATGGCTTTCATACCTTACCCTGGCCAGGGTTTCCTAGTCTCTTCTGGAGCTTAGAGGGCCCTGCTCAGAGCAGTTGGTGAACTGAGCTCACTGAAAAGAAATTTCCTTGTAAATTTTACTTGTTTTCAGCCTAACCAATTCTTTCACACAGTTTATGTTGCAGCACAACACTGTGTCTGTCATAGAAATACATAGCTTAAGGTGGGACTCTGTTTTTCACAGAACCTAAGATGCAGTTTCCCCTCAAAATAGCTGCAAATTGTGCTTTTTGACAAATACTGGGGACAGTTGATCTCATTTGATCACCTCAAGGTGAGGCCACATACTGCGTAATATCATACTCTTGCCCTCATTGGATATATATTCCTGGAATTCCGAGTATCAGGTGGAAGTTATCAGTGTTTGTCCTCAAGATCCCTATTTCTTTCTGTCTTTATCACGGTAAAATTTAGTACAGTTGTGACCCAACCTCAGCTTTTCTTTTTACTATTGTATACAACAGTATTCCTAAGGAAAAAAAAAACAAACTTCTCTTTTAATCACTTTGTCAAGAATAATTCCATGATTGGTGTATGTGCTTCATAACTGTTGAGCTAAACTGTACAAATATGTCCCCTATATATTGAAATGTTTACAATCCCGATAAGTGACCACTGACCATTAAACCTCTACTGTTTCATTTTGCAAAAGATGCCACAGATGACATCCTGAAGAAATTTGGTATGTTTTGAAGAATGCAAGTCCTATCAAAGTGGATTTCTGTGTTTGTTTTGATTAGATACTGTAATTTTAAATGTGTTGAATTGGTGCTCTTCGAGTTGAGGGAGAATTTGTTGACTAGCATTATAATCTGAGGCAGCTGTTACTTTCACCATATTGTTTAGAAAGGTGGAGAACAATATGGGTGGCTGTGGCATCACTTCTTCCATGCTGTGCATCTTAATATTACTATGGACATTTCTACATTAATTTAGCTTTAAGCAGCCTACCCAGAATTAAGTGGTTTGAACTCCTATTAAAGCTCACTATATTCATAGCAAGGACAGGAAGCAAGTATATGCCTCTCTTGTCAAATGTTACAGCCATATTCTTGCATTTTTAGACATTAAAATGGGCTCTTCAACTACTGCTTTATGACTTTTTTTATTTTGCTCCAGTTTTTAATTTTTTTTTCCATGACTGCATCACATCAATGTAAGTAATTATTCTGGTTTCTCTCCCCATACTGTTTATTTATAAATATGGAATTTTGGAGAACAAATTCTAGAAATGTGAATTACTTGTGCATGCTTTAAAATTGCATCTATCCCTGCTTGTGTCCTATTATTAGAGTACATGGAACTCTGCCAAACTTTTCTGTATTCCAGTTTAATTGGCTATATCATGCTGCAGCAAAGCACAATTTTAGGGTGTTTCCCAACTATATTTTTTTTTCTTTCTATGCCCCAAGCAACAGTCATGTTCAATCTTGCGATCTGGCAGTTTTGCCGTATTGATGTAGCTGATTGAGGGCAATTGAGATCAGAATCTGACTCCATGCCCATTCCCCAAGCAAATGATGGTTCTATAGCTGATGCATCTTTATTTTGATATGGAAACAACCCTGTATTTTCAGGATTGGAAGAGGAAATCTGAGTTGACTTAAACCATTGCTCTTTATGTTTTAGTTTAGTAGCTTCCAGTCTGAAACAAGAAGTAACTAACCTTCCTCAGTTCTTTCTGTGTAAGCAGAACTGACTAGTGAGTTTTTTGCATTTATAAGAAAATTTTTTGCACACTAACCAGGGACTACAATCTCATTCTGTCCCCAACAATGTAATGTCTTTTTTGGCACTGACGTTTTGTGGAAGACTTGTTAAATTTCTTTTCCTTTTCAGTCTGTTCTTGCAGTGAGCAGGCAGTTTTTTCTGCCATATTTGTAGCATCCAAATCTTCATGAAAATCAGTATGGTGTGGGCAACAAGAAAAAGCTGGAGGCAGAAGCAACATCTGAAAATGGCTGTCACTTATGGAATCATCTATAGGCTGTTTAGGTAGAACACAGTTTAAAAAAAAAACAAACCTCAAAGATAACTGAATCAGCATAGTTTCTCCCCACAAAACTTGCCTACGTTTCTTTAAACAATTTTTTATCAAAAAAAGGGATTATAGAGCAGCGATTGTAATTATTTTCACTTTGATGTAAGTTCCTGTAGGACATGTCAGATGTACTCCCTCAGCTGTCCCCAAGCACAGTCCTTCAAATAATCTGTTTGCTTTTGGGGGTAATTTGCTGGCAAACTCCACAGGAATTGCCCTGGCAACAGTTTCCTTGTGCAAGGCTCTCATTTTTGCTTCTCATTTTCAAAGTGGGCTTGGAAAATACTCCTTTCAGTTTCAATGCTACAATTCACTAGTGTCTGTTGTTGCCTCTTCCATTCCTCTTAGCTGTTTAGCTTCATATTTCTCTTTCTTTCAAGGCCTTGGCTTTCCCATTCCATGACTGTTTAGAGCAGAGACCTTGGCGTAGTTGCATATTAGAGAACAGCTCTTCAGCCTTAGATGACACACAAGGCCAACCCTCTACTAAAAGTCTGTTCTAGCAACAATTTGCAGATGCTACTTGCTCTAACAAAAACGTGAAGAGTGACCAGATTGAGATTAGTAGGCAGACTGTAACCTGGATTGCCCCTCACACATCTGACATGCCTCTTATACACAGGTGTGTTTTTTCAGTGTGCAAACACAGTTCATGCCAGAGCTTGCTCCAAAATCTGTTTTTGCCTAATGTTTTCCTTATCTGGCACTCCCAAATTCCTCATTCTCTCTCTTTCAGGGACATACTAACCCTTTTGTATCCTGGCCTGGGATAGTAACACTACTCCACACTGTCTCTTCAGATGAGGTAGCAGACCTCATGTATAGCTCCATGCAGAAGTACTTGTAAAGGGATTGCATGGGATAACACCCTATGAAAACCTGTGAAACCATAAACCTATGAAATCAGTTTGAGTGCTGTAATTAAAGGTAAATCTGTCCATATTCAAGAATTTCTTTAGTTAAGCAGGTGAGATGCTTCGTCACAGGGTTAGTTTGTCAGTGTGATGACGTCCTACAGAAAAGCAGAAAGATAATGTGTGTTCTAAATTTTTCTATCATATATTTTGTTTCTGTCATACTTCACCTACACCACCACCTATTCTTTTTGTAGGGTGAAAGGGGATTTCCAGGCTTGGAAGGACAACCAGGTTTGCCTGGATTTCCAGGAGCAGAAGGACCACCAGGTCCAAGAGGCTCAAAGGTAAATCCCAATTCACTTGAATGGTATGAAGGTGCTGGGCAGTGTTAGCTTAATTGTAGTGCTGATCCTAAGAAATTCCAGAACTCCTGATTAACATTGGTTTAACAGTCAAAATCTTCAGATGTTGGGACGTAACAATTTTTTGGTTGACTAGTTTGAATAGTTAGCCAGCGGAAAAGGATTGCTCTGAGTTTCCAGTTCTTCACCTATACAGGTGCTCGCCAGCACTACCTTTCACTAGGTGCTGCACATTAGGGTCTAAGAACAGGTCTGGCAAGGTGCTGTGATGTAACTTTGTTAGTCCTTGCACTAAGGAGATCATGGCTTAGCTGAGTTTACTGATAAGAGCAGAATTTTGCTCTCAGCTGCCCTGGGGGCTCCCACCATGTAGGTAAACTGTTGTTTGCACCTGGTGGTGTTCCTGGGATGGGATTCCTGGGCTGGGTTTGGGTGGGGTGATGCAGATGAAGGCCTTGTTGAACCTATGTGCAGAGAGCTGAGGAATGCACCTGGCTTTCCCTGGAGGGATGCCATTTATTTCTGTTTACTACTGAATTGCATTCTTACACTCAAATGGTGTAACTCAGCGGTAAAATGTCTCTGAATATATTTGACTTCAACATACATAAGGATATCCAGGATCTGCCATTTCTTCTATAAATGCTCAGAGTATAAACCAAACAGAAGCACATCAAAAAGAAGCAAAGGAAAAAATAGGCGGGTGATAAGAAAAAAATTAAGGAGGTCTACACTAAAAAAGATTAACTGGATATAACAAGAGTGAAACAGCACAGGGGTATTGGACTAGAAAAATTTTGTTACACTTTTATTCCATAAATGCATTTCTTTAAGACTTTGATGCAAAGTTCTGCATCGTGATTCTATGATGATCATAACGCTGGTCCGGTCTGATCCGTGTTGAATCGTGGCTCTGCCCACAAGGGGCCGCTGGAGGATGTTCTGTGGGAGGGCTGACCCTGTGATTGTCAGTGACCCAACAGCATCGTGGCCTTCAGGAAAACTTTCTTCTAAGTCATGGTTAATCAGCTGGAACAAATACTTTTCAGCTTAGAGTCCAACACCAAAAAGTTAAAATAATTTGAAACCCTTTAACTCAGGAAATGACAACTACTATAACTTTCAGCCCACTTACTGTGAACATGCAGGGGCAAGTGTAGGCTTACTGTTCAATTTTACAGAAAGACAAACTGCAGCTTGAGTGTGGGGTCTTGTTTGTCTGTTCCTGTTTTTTAGGGTGACGATGGTCTTCCAGGGCCTATTGGACCCAAAGGAATCAGAGTAAGTATTGATGTAGTTTTAAAGTGATATGTTGGAATAATGGATAAAGGCTGACAGGCATTGGGTGGGTCCTAACAGAAGTGGTGAATAAATAAAAACAATAAAAACCAATAAAACATGTTTTTTTAAATAAAAAAAATAAAAAACAATAAAATATTGACTTAAATCTGAAGAGTAATCTGCCCAGCAAAAGAGATTGTACTACTTTTTATAATTAATACAAGATTGCTTGAACAATGTTATCTTACATATTGTTTGTATTTCCTAAACTCTTTAGGGGGAGCAGCCCCAATACTCATTTGATCTGTTTTACAGTACAGGACCTAAGCAAATGCCAGTACCTTTGTTTCAATGTATTCTGAAGTAGAGGTAGTATGTCTCCACGCCAGAGAGGTGGACTTGTCTGGAAGTCCTTTAGATTTTGTGCTTTTGCTTTTTCTGTCAGTCACCTCAGCTTGTAATAAGTGATACATCTCTGACTTCATTGAGCTGCATCCATTTCTCGCACCATGAGTGTTTATTTTCTCTATATATCTATAACCTATTATTATTCAGTAGTTCTGCATTGGCTTTTCTGTGTTTTTGTAAATATTTCCTTGAAAGACTGGTAAGAACTTGAATGCCATGTCATCATGGCTTTTATTTTTTTTTAGCGATGATTCAGATGTTTGTCTGTCTTACATCTGCACAAATAAGTTACATTTAGTGAAATCTTGGTAAATCCTTTTGCATACCCATTCATACCACTCTATTTCAAACACGTGATTAATTTCCTTCTAGGGACCACCAGGGCTTCCCGGGTTTCCAGGAACACCAGGACTTCCTGTGAGTAGGAATGGGCTGTATAGATACAAATCTATTCCCTTTTGTCTTCCAAGCCCAGAAGAGCATCCTGCAATCTAACTCTTCTTTCTTCTTTTCCACTTTAAAGGGATTGCCAGGACAAGATGGGCCACCAGGACCTCAGGGTATCCCAGGATGCAATGGAACAAAGGTAGAATTCCTTAAAAAATCTTAATGGAACAATAATATGGTAAAGAGCTCTTCTTTGCCTGGCTGTGCCAAATAGGTTTTGTCTGTCATGTGCAACAGTACTTTCTGTTACTGAGTTGTGAAGGTAATTCCAAGACAATTCAGACTTACACACCCAGTTGGGAGAAGGGGTTATGGTCTGGTACTTAAAGCACAAATTTTGCCAGAAATTGTCAGCACCAAGACACAGTCAAGGTAGTTAAACTCTGTTCTAATCCTTACTTGTATAAGGTACAGCTGAGATGTTTAAGATGTGTAAGTTACAGCTGATAATTAGCTCAGATGACGTGTCTCCTCATTGTAGTAGACTCTTGTTACCAAGAAAAATCATTATTTAACAATGAGAGGTTTTAATTATTCATTTTTGATATTATATTGAAAATACTGATTCAGTGTCCTTGTTGGAGGGAATAGTTTAATTCTGATGTGCTACTTAGCTTCATTGTGATTTTCCCAGAAGAGAATTGGATCTTCTATAACATTCCATGAGTTTTGCATCTTTGTAGTGTAGTACTTCACCTGGAATCATGCAGAAACACCTGATTGTGGAGACTTGTTTCCATCATTGAACGGCATCCATCATTCACTCCATGAATCAACTAAATGATTATTCTATCTCGTTCCAATACAATTTTCTATTCTGGAGTCATAAGCTAACAATTACACTAGACTTTTGAATCAGAATTTGTTTATCTGGTTATCTGTTATGTTTTGGTTTGGTTTTGGCAAATAATTTTCTTCATCTCTAAGGGAGAACGTGGATTCCCAGGCAGTCCAGGTTTTCCTGGTTTACAAGGGCCTCCTGTAAGTAAAAGATTTCTCAATCTTGTAATCCACTGAAAGGCTTCTGTGAAAAATAAGATAAATATCAGCCTCTTTTTTCAGTTTTTATTTTAGTAAATTGGATTTTTTTTTTTTAAATATTTAATCAGAGTGTTTTAAAACTGTGAAAGTGAGTTTTTCTGCTGCATCCTGTGGTAAAGCTTAAAAACCCCTTTGAATTCTCACATGCTGAGATGCTTTACCACCTGCAGAAAAATACAAATACATGCATACATGTCAGGGAAGAAAGATCTTGATAATGTCATCTCATATATCTAAAGAGTATTACTGGTGATTAATGGGTCAGAAAAAAGACCCAGGGTAGGGTGTTTTCAGTATAAAACACAAGGATAGTAAAGTGACTGACAGAACCAAAATACAAACAGAGATGTAGTAGATGGGATGGATAATAGGAGGCAATATAGAAACGAATTGCTAAGAAAGGGAACTAAAATACTTCTAATGCTCTACATGCACTATGAAAGTTCTTCTCTAAGTTCTCCATTTGATTCTGAAGTTCATAAAAAATGTATTTTCCCTTGTTCCACATACTGTTATAAATTTCTCTCTTCAATGTTTGCCTCATGGTGTAGATCTGATTAGTGGTTTGCAAACAACATACTAGTAATTTATTTATATTGATCTTCCTTTTATTTTTTTGTTTCTTTTAAACAAAGGGACCCCCTGGTCTGCCAGGTATGAAGGTGAGTGTGCTGTACTTGCACTTCCAGGTATTTACCAGACATGGGCGTGCAGTGTGATCTGACGTGAGTAACCTGCTTGTTTCATGCAAGACTGTGGGCATCCAGTGGAACCTGGAGTGACATTCTTGTTTTTTCTAGACCGCTCCAGTGCAGCTAACTGGAAACTCTGCAGTAGCTTCTTTGGGTCAGTAGCTTGAGAAGTAGCAGAGTGTTTCCTGAAGCTGTTTCCTTGGGACTGTGAAGAGTCAGTGTTGAAGCATCAAGTTAACAAACTACAAACATTCACATGCACCATTAGTCTGCCTGTGCATACTCAAAACACTCCTAAATACTAAACAATAGTGACCTAAAACACCCAGTGACAAGAATAGTACAACATCTTTTGTTCCTTTTGAAAATGTTTTCTTGTATTCTATATGTTACATAGGTGGCCTTTTCTCCTTAATCTAAAGAGTCGCATGATCTAATGTTGAATCTTTTATTTTTTTTAAGGGTTTTTTTGTACCTTTGACCAATTAGCATGGGCCAAAGCATCAGTTTTGATTTAAATCTGTTTAGGAGGAAACTTCACCCACAGAATTACACTGCTAAACTCCTGAGAGGACAGCATATCACTGGTACTGGAAAATTTGGACTAGTAAGCTGAATTGTCTGTCTTAGCTTATTTTCTTCCCATTATTAAAGAGATACTAAAGGACAATCTAATCAGAACGTACACTTTCCAAACAAAGATATTCCCTGAAATCAATAAGAAACTACTTCAATACGGACCACAAAGCATGTTGTAACAGCACACTCAGCACTAATCTCATGAAGTGGGACACTGGAAAAAGCTGAATGAGCCTTTTTTCTATTGTGACCTATCCACTGTTTTCACATGGAGCTGGAATGTTTCTCTTGTGCAGAATTTGTGTTTCAATCCCCCTAATCTTTTGGAATTTAAATCAATGCTGATATCTTTGTACAAAATAAACCTTTTAATAATTGTTAGTTTAGCCATTTAGAATCTTCACCTCTCCTAAACAGAACTATTCTTGGAGAATCTAGTGCTAGATTCTTAGAGTATCTAGTATTAAAATGTACTGCTAGGGTGTAGCATAGCTCAGAGTCTCTTAAAAGTCTTAGGAGCTACCATGTGTCTTTTGGAGTCAAGATGGTAGTAAGGAATTGTAGAATGTGTTGTTAATTAAAGTCAGCTGTATTTTTTCTAGGGTGAAGCAGGTGAAATAATTACATCCTTGCTGCCAGGACAGAAAGGTGACCCAGGATTTCCAGGTCTTCCAGGCATACCTGTAAGTTGCATAAAGTATTATTAGGCTGTGTTCTGACAAAAAAAAATAACATGAAAAGTAGTCTCATTATAGCAAATTTGCAACTTGATGCTTGGGGTTTCATATGTTTTCTTGGAGATGCAGGGCTCATATTTAAACTACCTCTGATTTATGGCTTGAGGGGAAGTGTGTGATTCCATATTGCTCTTAATAGGGTGACCTGCAGAAGGAAGAAAGGTCCCCTGGTCAGGAAGGTGGTATCCAGCAGACAGCAGTACTCAGTTACTGATTTGCTTCTCTGTTTTCCCTGCCTCTTACCCCTTCCTAGACATTCTTTGTATCAGTTCTGGAGTTCCCTTCCCTTCTTCACTCTGAGTCAGTCATATCTGGCTTTCTGGCTGTAGCTGCTGTTTTGGATGGTGGGAAGGAGATGATAATGCCTCAGCTGTTCTCCTCATGTTGCACCTCCCAAACAGTATTTCTGTTCTCCCAGCAGTGCTCTGTGAAAACAGCTAGTGACTCCAGGCTGTGTTGTTCCCCACTGAGTCATTCATTGCTTGAGTGGAAAAACAAGGGGAGCTGAAAATGAGTCTATCGGTCTGAACTGGACAGAAGCCAGACTCACATTTCCTGGTACAGAGAGGCAAGCCCCACACTATTCCGTGGCCAAACTGAGCCTGTTAGCATTTCTGGTCCTCTGATCTGTGCTTCCCTATTGTCTGTTTCTGGCTGGGAGGAATCACAAATACAGTGTTTTGTTGTTCAGTGAATGAAGAGAAAAAGAAAAAAAGCAAAAGTAGTTCAAAACAAACAAAAAAGCATTCCTTTATCTTATCCAAAGAGATGCATTGATGTTAAGAACAGAACTCTCCTAAAATTTAGGCCGTTCTCCAAGGATAGATTAGTAGGTTAGTGGTCAGCTGCATTGATTTGACATGTATGGGATGCCAGCTGTTGGGTTATTTGAGCTTAAAGCTCTCACAGTTTATTTTTTTTTTCATAAAAAGATGCTTCTCATGGCATCCTCCCCTTCCTCAACAGGGCCCACCAGGCTCCATGGGAATACCAGGTCCAATTGGCCCTCCAGGGCCCCCAGGTTTGACGGTAAGTTTCTTTAACCTGTTGCTCATAACGAATTAAATGGGGCAGTTACTACTTCATTTTGGGTTCTCAGAGGCAGGTCAGTAAATTGCAGAGATCATGGTAGTCAGGACTTGGTATGAGGACAGCAGCAACCATGCATTCAGTTCGACCTGGAGCTGTTACTCTGCACGTTTAAATAAGATACTTCTGAAACAACCTGTTCCTAGACATCTTTTTGCTTTAAATTGTGCTGAATTGAAGGCTTCTTACTTGTGTGAAACATGAGACAAGATTTAGCTTATTTAGACTATGATGTCTAATGCCTGAATGTTTAATTTAATTTTATGCTCTCACTTAAGGAAAAAACTAGTTTCTTACATATTTGTGAAATTGAATAGCATGAGTTTTCAAAGGCAGGCAAGGTGGCTTGTCAGTATGGAGATAATTCACAGGAATCAAAGCTGGAACGTTGTTGTGGTTTTTGGTTTTTTTTCTACAGGGGTTTGTAAAGTGCTTTTAAGTGACTTGTTCTTTGGTTTCCTTTTTTGATAGGGATCTCCTGGTCCACCAGGGCTGCCAGGACCCAAGGTAGTATCTTTTTCATATTGATGCTGCTGGTGGACTATTTTCTTTCTCTTTCTGTTTGTGACTTCTAAGGGCTGATGAGTTATACTTTTTGCAGGGTAATATGGGTTTGAATTTCCAAGGACCCAAGGGTGAAAAAGTGAGTAGGTGATTATAATGATATTTTCTCTTATTGCTTTCAAAGTACTTATGCTTGCCATTTTTGCTTATATTTCCTGTAACAAACTGTATCTTCCTACACATTAGGGTGAACAAGGTCTTCAGGGACCTCCAGGGCCACCAGGACAAATTGGAGAGCAGAAAAGACCAAATGACATTGAGTTTCAGAAAGGAGATCAGGTGAGTGGGACACTATACTCATCTGCGGTGAGTGTGTGATCAAGCTGCAGCCTCTGTTGGTTTGGCTCATATATGCTCACATCCTGCTTACTGCAGAGGTTCTATTTTTTTTTTTTTAAATGGTGAATATTTCAGATCTGAGTACTTTTCCTGTAATAGAAAGCATGCCAGTCACACTAGTTGTTACTTTCCTTAGTAAAATAAGTATTCTAAAGAAACTCTTAAAGACAGTTCACAGTAACATTAAAAGCAATTAAAATACTCCCATTTCTTGGAACACCCAGAATTGCAATTTTCAAAGTAGTCTGGGGATTCAGATTCCCACTAATTAACCAGCTGTGTCATCCATTGTGAAGAAGTCTTTCAAAATTTTTTAATTCTATTTCTTCTTTTTTTGTTATTGGTGATGTCCCAAGATCTTTATTCCTTGTGGTTTGAATAAAGTGCTTTCCCTGTTTCTGTTTCATCTTAAAAGTAAATATCAGTCATATTGTGACAAGTAAGCTCAAAATACTGGTTTGATTTGTATGGACCCCTCCCTACCCATAAATGTCAGAAGGTCATTGGGAGTTAGCATTTTAAAAGTTATTACATTTTTTTCTATTTCTTTTTCAGTGGGGAACATCCTGCAGTACTGTTTAATTCTGGTGCCATAGACAGTCTTAGTGAAACTAGCAGGATCATGGGTGCCTGGATGTCACATTTTCCATTTTGTGATACTCTCAAATACCACCCTGGTAATAGAAGAGTTGAGGTAGATACTTTGAGGGAAAACTGTTGAGTGATGATTTTTGTGCTCTGATTATTTTGCAAATGTCACTGTAGTAACTGAACTTTAAACTATTAATTTATTCCATCGGTATTTGGATCAGTTTCCTCTTTTCCATCTTCTTATCTTGGGAAATGTATCAGGGAAAAAAGCTTTGGGACACAGCAGTATTTTATTTTAGCAAGGTATAGGGCAATTTTGCCCTTCATCTTGATCAAAACCATTTGTTACTTTTCCTTTCAGAAGAGCAGTAAGCACCACAAAGGTGTTAACTAGAACTATGTACTGGTGTACACTTGCAGTGCAGTCATCTTAGAAAGGTTGCTGGTTTTGTCTGTAAATGGGTGATAGGACAAAAAATAACGAACGACATTGTGTTTCTTTATAATTCTAAGAAAACACAAGGTGACATTTTGATCTCACTGTTGTTGAAGCAAAAATTCATCTGATTTTATTGGAGTCAGAGTAATTTGATTCTATCATCAGGGACTCCTGAAGGACTTATTATACTGGCACTAATTTATGTCAATGTACAAAGTAAAAGCATTCTACCTACATTCCTTTTAAAGCACTAAGAATTATAAACATTCTGACAAACATTGCCTTTGACCAACATTTATAATGATTTCCAAGTTTGCAAGTTGTTTTTTATTTCAGCAAAGTTTATGATTGGTAGTATACAATCAGTAAAAAATGTCAACATTGCAGTTACTTTTTTGTGAAATGCACATGGAGTTCCGGTGTGTGGCTCCACTTATGATCTTTTACTAAAATCAAGTGTGTAGATGGGCTTGTAGAAGTCTGGGATGACTTCAAGAAAACAATAGAAACTGCACAGAAACTTTTTGTGGATGCAGTAGCCTGTAACTTTTCTTTACATTAAAGGTGAAAAGATTTAATAACTTTTACAAAGGTGTAATAAGACAAAATAGAAATGAGAACTTTTTAACACAATGATCCTGTGACACTTTTCTGACAAACACAATTTGATCCTGATGGCCTCTCAACTTCAGCAATTACCAGTTATCTAATGACTGTTGCTCCTATAATTTCAGCAGGATCTGGCATGTTTGTTATTCCTTTTTTCCTTTCTTCTCTTTACTATTGGATAGTACCTGCAGGCCACCAAATCAGCTGCTGCAGTGCATGCAGGATGCAGTTGTGGTTTTAGTGGAGTGAATCATCTAAATAAATAGGATGAGCAGTTAATAAAATTTATAGATTCACTTGAAATTCCACACAAAGACAGAATAAATGTGATCCTCTATAACTTGGAATCTAAATTACAGCAAAAATATTCTATTTAAGAAAAAAAGTCAACTGAGCTGTTAGGGAGTGATGAAGGCATTAATCCTCTCTTTCTCTGCCTGTGCTTGACAGGGTATTCCAGGTGATCCAGGCCCACCAGGACTTCCTGGGCCACCAGGTCCTCCTGTGAGTAGAACTCTTAGTTCTATTTTTTTGCATCTGTATCAGAACTCTAACTTCATTCTACTCTGCCTTGTGGGCTCAGTTTAAGATGATGTTTGTGTGTTCAGGGTCTTCCTGGTGGTGTAAAAGGTGAAAAAGGTGAGCAAGGAGAACCAGGCAAAAGAGTAAGTAGTCTGTTTAACCAAACATTTACTTTTCCATTCAGTGTTATCTTTGACAATTAAGCAAATGTTGAATTCAGGTGGGGCCATCAGTTTATGGGTAAGAGACTATTTTTTTTTCTCCTTGTAACCTGGCAACTTGTAAATGATGCACAGGGGTCATGACAATGCTTCTGGTTATGGCTCTCAGTGCTTTCTGATAGAATTATCTACATGTAGATCTTAGTTGGGTGGCAGGAGAAAATAAATCTGGTTAACAACTTCAAAGTTGTTGGACTGCTTGTCTGGAGCAGTTTTCTGTTTCCTTTTAGAAAGGGTCTTCATTCAGTTTGCTATGTACTGGGTTGCCAAGCAGCATGAGATTGGTGTGTATACTTGTATTAAAAAGCTTGTACATGTAAACTCATTCTTGATGGATTTGCTTGTGAGTTGGCTCACAAAACCAAGTCTCTGAACACTGTTAAGACCAAAAGTCTGTTTGTCACTTCCCATGAGACTGCCTCAATTTATGTGTTATCTGGGGAGGGCAGGAGTCAGGATAGCTTTATATAGCAAGAGTCACTTTTTTCCTGACCAGACTCAAATCAATCCTGGAATTTAAATATACTTGGATATCACAGCTCAGAAAAGATGAAGAAGATCATAAAAGTGCTGAGAAATAGGATAAAAATAACATGGGTTGGACCAGCAAAGAAAAGAGAGGCTGTAACCAGTTTAAGCCATTCAGTATCTTCACTTCCACAGCTTCTGAATGCATTGTTTCAACAAAATGGGCACCTTTGAAAATCGAGACACAAGTACTGCTCAGGTTAATTGGACAATATATAAACACTGTTTAGAAACATGGTAGTAGTAGTAGTATGTTTTCCAATTTCCACCGGAAGGAAATACAGTGGAAACAAATGTTTGGTACTCCAGATAAAATCCTTCTTAGTTGCTGAGATTTATAGAAGGGCTTTGATTTGTCTCTTTTAAAGAACATGACAAGCAGATTTACCAAGCCAAAAGTCTCATTATATTTTGAGTGGATTTTGAATTGTTGCTTTTCTATGCATAAATTAATGGGAACCACATAAACTTGCAAAGATCTGAAAGGATAAAAGTCCTGAGGGGATATGTCAGATGCTTTTGTCAAAAGCTAGTTTACCAATATTTGCATTTGGTTTTATTACTCTGAATCTGGGCACACTGCATATTTGCAGTGCAGTTTTGCAATTAAGTTACTTTAAAGTTGCATTTTAGGGTTCTATATGATTCTGTGAGGCTCAAAGCCATTTCAGATATACTCATAAAAATGTCTATGTATTCAAACAGATCTGCACATTCACACGAAATCTTAAAACCTCAGTTTTGAGATTTAGAACTCATCACTAGTGAAAACAAACTTGACAAATCACATTATACTCTAACTCACTGAATCTATCAAGTCATTATCAACTTCTCAATGACTGAGAGCTGATCATGGCACTGAGGAAGGTTCACTAGGTGAAGCTCCATCACCTGCTCTAGTTCTGTTTCAGCAGGTGTCCCCACACATGGCTTCTGTAACTGACAATAAAGTGCCATTTGTCTGCCCAGTGAATGGTCTGGAATAAAGTGGAGCTTGCCCTGCTTTTATTGCGGCAATAACAAATCTGTTCAGCAAGAATATGTTTTTCAGAAATCACTTCTTTGAGTAGAACTACATCTTATATTTTCAGTGATACTAATGAGAAAATCATGTTGATATAAAGAAGAGTTAAAATTCAAACACAAAGTTTTATTTAGTTTCACTGGTCACTTTACACTAATTTCTAATTAAATATAGTGTTCTACTGTTTAGGGAGTTTCTATCTGTTTTTGAAATAAAGAATTTCTCTAATGCTAAAATAAATGGAGTAATAAACACAATGAATCAGCTGTAGTTAACCGGAGATAATTTTCATGTTGTATTCACCCAGCATTTCTGAGACTGTTGTGGTTTTTTGTTCTGCTTTTCATAATGGAAACCACCATTTAGGTAACTTCATTGGTTATGATTGATGTCTTTGATGTGTTGTCTCAAGGACTGCATTCTGGATGGAGTTTGGTTTATTGAAAAATGGGAAACAAGTAGCATAATTTCTGTAAGAATTTTTCATCAATGAAGCATTTTATTTCAATTAATATTTGTCTTTGAAGGGAAAGCCTGGCAAAGATGGAGAACCTGGTCAGCCTGGTAGGGATGTGAGTAAAAATTATGCTTTTAATCTAAGCAGGCTCCTTATAAGGTTTTATTTTGATATGGAGAAGATCTGAGTGTGATTATATTTTTTCCCTTGTCTTGAAGGGATTACCTGGTGGGCCTGGAATAAATGGTGCTCCAGGAAGAGATGGAGAAAAGGTATGCCAGGATTTTTGTCAATATTGCTGTAATAGATTGTAAATTTGCCATCACTGAGTTCTGTTCTACCTGAGTTGTAATTGCATTGCCTATGCTATTATAGCGTTGAGGAATATTTGCAATAACTTGTTTATGTACCGCTGCACAGTATCAGAAATGCTCTTAATTTCATTGGTAGGGTGAAAAAGGTGACATGGGTCCCCCTGGTCCTCCTGGAATTGTAAGTTGCAGATCCTTTTTTTTTTCCTGCATTTTGTTGACAGTGTTTCATTGTAGTTCTCAGCTGAGTGAGAGTTCTATCTCCGGGTACAGCACCAAGAGCACCAGAAAATTTTTCATATATACACTAGCAGAAACAATGGTTTCCTTCTTTCAAGATCAGTTCTGTGCTTGGGGATTTGCTAGGTCACAAACACAGGCTAGACTATAACCTCAGAACAGCAGGACTGTGTCAACCTCACTGAAGCCTGTTGTAACTATGTTGGCTTGGCAGGCAAACAGCTTTCTATTGGGGAGTGCTCTTTACTGGAATTTTCCCTTGTGATTCAGTGGAGTGGGGAAAGCATCCTGTTGTTGACATAAGGTTCAAAGTATGTTGAACTTTCCCTCCCTCACATCTCTTTATGATTCCTATGACTCTTTTCTTGGCAAGTAGTTTCACATGAGCATGAAACATTTACAGGTTGTTCCAAGGCCAGGCATTGGTGCAACAGTGGGACCAAAAGGTAGCAAAGGATTGCCAGGACTTCCAGGAGCCAAAGGAGAGCGTGGATTCTCTGGTAGGCCAGGCCCACCTGGCTTCCCAGGATCTCCAGGTAGGAGTGCAAGCTTTAAATTTAGTTGTTTGCTCAAACATGTATTGTTTGGGGTATTTGGCTTCACAGTCTTTATGCACTCCTTTTAACAGAAGGCAGAATATTTAGAGCTGCCTTTGAGCTTGAAGGGTAGTCTTGAACTTCTGGGGATAATGTGAGGAATTTTGAACATTCATTGCCCTTGCTGTGGTGAACTGAGAATGTTAATCAGACACTAGCTTAATACTCCTAGAGGTAATCTATCCCATATCACTTATCTATAATATATTATTATAATCTCTAATTATAATATTATCTATAATATATTATATATATTATACTAGCTATAATATATTATTATATCATCTATCTATTATTATTATAATACATATATTATTATATTATTATTGTATTACACAGAGGAAGTTTTGTGTACCACAAGTCTAGTAGGAGATGATCTGAGTCCACCATGGGAGTGAGTAGTGACACCTGTATGTACATTAGACATGCACAGAGAAGAGCATCATGATTCTAATGTTACAGCTTATATATATTCTTTTTTTCTCATCAATACTTTCATTAGTTATGGGTTTTAGGGGTTTTTTCCCCATTATAAACTTAGTTGTTAAGTCTCAGGTCGATTTTTCAAACAAACATCTCTAAAAATGTGAAATGTATATCACTATCATCTGTGCAAAAATGTGATGTAAACCATTAAGCTAGCAAGTAACTAAATCCTTCCTGTCTTAGGGATCACTACTGTTGGACCTCCTGGCCCACCTGGCTTACCTGGTGAGAGAGGACAGAAGGGAGATCCAGGTTTACCTGGCGTTTCTATTCCTGGGCAACCAGGAGTTGAGGGACCACAAGGACCTCCAGGACCACCAGGTCCCCCAGGGCCACCTGCACCATCTATTGCTCCTGGTAAGTCATGATCACATAAACAGCAAGTAGAAAAGACTAAACAGCTTTGACATTTAGGTTTGTGTTTCTGTGGTTTGTTTGTTTTGGTTATTTTAATTCCACCTCCAAAGATGTCATTTATCAGCAGCTGAAGACCATGAGATTCTATTCCTATACATTCTCCAAGTTGCTCCCATTGCAAATCTAGACATCTGTAGGAGAACCTTAGGCTTAAGTATACAGATTTTTTTTCCCTACTAAGAGTTGTGGTAGTAGGAGAGTCAAAGGTGTAACTTTTCATGGAATTCCAGTTTCATTTCATAATATTCTAGTGTGTAGACCACATGAAATTAGCTTTGGAGTGGACAGTTTGGATGAAAGCACTTAGCTCGTTTTTTGGTATGAGAGTAGTGAATGGCAGATGGAATATAAGATCTGGAAAGCTGCAGTGGAGGGGGGCTAGCATGGTCCAGGGAGGAATTTAGTGTCTAGATGGCATTGGCATTTGAAGTGCCCTTGCTCTGATGATGATTCATAGGTATGTTTTTATGATATGAAGCTGAATGTCAGAATGAGGTGTAGTAATGGAAGTGTGTAGGCTGTGGGAAGCAATGGAAGATGGTTAAGGTTGTAAAGAATTGATTATTGTGTAATATTGTTTCCTTTTGAGATTGAATTACATGTGAAGGTTTTCACCAGTAGTCCTGTCTGAATTACCAAAATATTTTGTCTGTGATTATGGTGGTGTATTAGAATATCCACACAAATACATTTTTGTGCTGAATGCATGCATTTGGTGCTGCTGTCAGTCTAACACAAATAGATAAATAAACCTCTCCTGATTTTCCTTAGGTAAAGAGTTATGTGAGCAAGGGCCACCAGGTCCTCCAGGAATTCCAGGACAACAAGGTTTTACCGGGGAACGAGGCCAAAAAGGTGAAGTGTCATAGCTATATTTTCTATTTTTGTCCTTTTTTTGAAACTTGGTAAAAAAATGGAAAGCCTGCATTAAGTAATGATTAATGGTGCCCCTTCCCAGTGAGGGCAGATGCTTTATGTCTCTGAGTAAGACAGCTGTTTGCTTTGAGTGTACAATACTCCTTCACCTAATATGAAAGCACAGGAGTCTGACTGACTGAGGGTACGACCAATGTCTAACATGGATCTTGAATAAAGTAGAATGGAACTTGAGGTTTATAAGAAGCTCTCAGGCAGATCAAAACTGGGTACTTTGTAACAGCACTGGCCAAGTCTGTGTGAAAATGTTTTCTAGTTCATGAATAAATTTGATGTTTTTTATAGAAAGCAGCATTAAAATTATAAATACAGGAGTCCTAATTTTAGTTGGTCACTCTGCAGTGAGTTTGTTTGCTAAGCAAAAGAAAGTCATATTTAATATATATCCTTGTTTCCAAAAAGACAACCTTGCAATGAGGATGCTGATATGGGTAAGTGAGAATCTTTTCCTAGCCCAACCATGGACATCATAAATTACTTTAGGCATCTCACTTAATGTTTACTCACTTCAAAGAGAAATATTTTTTCTCATGGTGATTGTAAGGATTAACTCATTAACCTAAATTAAATGCTCAAATATTTCACTGGTGAATGTCACATAAGTCTGTATGTGAAGGAAATTCCTAAGCTTCTTGAAACCAATATTTTTTTTTCTAATTAAATACTTTTAGTCTATTTTCAAATCAATGAAATGTTCCCAGTATTTATTTTGCACTCTTGGAGTTTAATTAAGTTTGGGATTTTGATATATTTGGTTTAAAGCTGTAGTTAGAAGTGTCAAGTACCTACTTTAAATGAGGACACTTGCTGAGAAAAAAAAGTTCATGGTTTTATTTTCTATTTTTGAAAGCACTGTTTTAATTATTTTGCACTTTCATAAATACATTCTAATCATATCTGATATTTGTTTTCTGACTCCTAGCCACCAAAAAGCTTCAGTTTAACTTGCAGTGGTGGGAAGGAGAGAGGAGGCTTCTAATATTTAAGCAATAATTATTTGAACTAGTCACTTTGGACCTGATATTATAGATCAGTACCAAGAAAACAGTTGCTGTTGTGCTGAATTAATATTTTCTAAAACCTGATGCTCAAGTACACTTTTTCAATGCAAATCTTTAGGTGATCGAGGAGACACATGCTTCAACTGCATAGGAACTGGAGTAACTGGTCCTCCTGGGGAGAGAGGACCACCAGGACCTCCGGGTAGTCCAGGTAGAGCTAAAGTCTTCACTGGTGTGTTTCATATGCTGTTTAAAGTCACTTTTCTATCAGGGAGTCCATGTACAATGGTAACAATATATCTGTATATTTTGTACAAGTTCAAATAAGCATTTATCAGTTCCAGTGCAGATTTGGTACATGTTGTATTTTGCACAGTTGGAAATAAACAAGATGGGCATGTGTAAAACAAACACTCATTCTTTGAAAATGTAGTCTTTGAAAAATATTTCTCTGTTCAAAGACAGCCTTGCAAGCATTCTGCATATTGAAGGTTTAGAGTCTGCTGTAGATTTAACTGAGATAGAAAATCTAACTTATACTACTGCTATTCCTGGAATAATAGAGGAGCTGGAGCTTTTTTAAAAGCATGATTTTTTTTACTCTACTGGTTCAATTTAGAGTTGCAAATTTGTTTCTGCTCAAATAAAATGAAGCTCTCAAAAAAAAAACCCCAGAGTAAGCTTTGTCTGGTTTTAACACAACTTCGTTATTATCAATGAAACAGCATGCTTGATACTGCAGCCTCTCCAGATTTGTTTTTCTTTTACTTTACTGTTTTTCTGTGCTACTCAGGTTCTCCTGGCTTTCCTGGACCAAAAGGTGAAAAGGGGCTTCCTGGATTAACTGGCCTTGTAGGGCCACCAGTAAGTACTGGTGTTATGTTCTGGTGGGGAAAATAGTGTCTCATTTGTCTTGCATGATAGGTAGATCTATAAACAATAGATCAAATTTTGTCTAATACATATTTTTTTGTCCATAAGTACCTTGAGTGCATGATTCATATATTGTTCCATACTCAGGGAGTGAAAGAAAAACTCAAATATCATTTTTCCCTCCTCTTCTTCATCTTCTTTTTTTTTTTTTTTTCTCCCTCAGGGCTTTCCAGGCATCCCAGGTGCTCCTGGCAGACCTGGTCCTAAAGGAGACCCAGGGGATGTCTTGACTTCTCCAAGAATGAAAGGTGACAAAGGAGACCCTGGCCTCCCAGGACCACCAGGTCTCCCTGGCATAGATGGCACTCCTGGACGAGATGGACTGCCAGGTTTGCCTGGCCCTAAGGGGGAACCTGTGAGTTCCATTTTAGGCTGTCTTTGACTGGATGGATGTTTTGGGAAGTCCTGCATGCACTTGACAGAGTGCAGATAAGAGAACTGGCACAAATGCACATTCTCTGTATGTGATAAATAAGGCAGGAATTCTCTTCAGTAAATGCCAATCTAGTGATGATACACTGAGGTACCTCCTAAATCTGACAGTGCTCTAGAAATAATCCAAGGCTCCCTTGGGCAGTGTTAGAGGGTCCCTTCTGCCATTGTCTACATTTCACCTATGTACTGGGAGGAGCTAAGTATCCAGGTTTAGGGCTGCTTTCTACCATGTTAGCAAGATGTAGGCAGCTAATGAGAGCTGAGAGGATGGAAACTTCCAGAGAGTTTCAAAGCAGAAGCCATGAAACACTTTACTCTTGATAGTAAGTACATGATCTTTCCCATCATGCTCTTTCTATTTTCAGGGTAGTATTGCATTCAAAGGAGAAATGGGTATTCCAGGTAAACCAGGGATACCAGGCCTTCCTGGAGAGAAAGGACTTCCTGGACCTCCTGGTTTTGGTCCACAAGGCTCACCTGGTGAAAAGGGCATCCAAGGTGTATCCGGCCGTCCAGGGCCTCCTGGTGTTCCGGGTGAGTTGGTCTCTGAGTGCTGTTGAGCAAATGCTGCAATGTTAAATTTTTCCCTTTTTGCTCTAGGTAGTTCTCAGAACATAATGCTACCTCTAAACTTTTCCTATAGGCTTTGTGACCCCCACTTAATGAGGGTCCTCACAGAACCATAGGGAGAGCAGTATCTGTGCCATATCATTTAAGCCACATGCCTCACCTTCTTCTCTGACCTCCAGGAGCTTCTCCCTATCCCAGTGACTGCAGTAGAAGTGCATTTTAACTACAAGCATACATTGTGTGCTTGGCCATACAGCAGATACAACAGGTTTGGGAAAAAAGGGGGTGCTTTGAAAAAGTTGGCTTTTGTTACTTTCTTGTCAATTACACAGATCCTATTCAAGTAGTGCTGGTGTCAGTTATGGAAAATACTACTCACATGATGGTACTTAGGATGAAGCTATTAAAACTTAACAGTTCAGAAATATTGTCTGAACATTGAACGGGGCTTATGCATCTCTAAGTGCTTTGTGGGGCTTGGGACTGGAGAATCTATTGAATAAAGTATTGCCAGTGTCTGAGTTCTTTGTAAGCTTGGGATAGGACTGGCATCTTTTTCTGCGGAAACAAAACAGAAAAGAAACTCCTACTGAGTGATTAATATTTCTGCTTCTTGGTTTTAGGTCCAAAAGGTGACCCTGGCCAGACTATTACAGAGCCAGGAGTTCCTGGTCCCCCTGGTCCTCCAGGAAGAAATGGTGATCCAGGTCTTCCAGGTAAGGAAGCAGATAGATACCCAGGGAATTCCAAGAGCTTTTTATTCTGATTCTGGATAACTGTTGATGGATAACTCTTTTTACAGGAGATCCTGGTCAGCCAGGTCAGCGTGGTTTACCCGGCATCCCAGGTGCAAAGGGAGAGCCAGGTATTCCTGGTATTGGACTTCCAGGTCCACCAGGCCCAAAGGGTATGCTTACTGTATTGTACTGGCTGGAAGAGGGAACATAAGGGGTAGTGACTCTTCACTTTTTACTAGCAAGTTGACTTCTGTTTCTAGAATCTTTTAAAAAATGTTTGTCCTAAAACTATACATCTTTATTACAGTGTCTTGGTTTAAAAAGACAGGTGTCTAAGGAAGTCAGGAACCTCTCTTGAAATGGAAAAATGTAAACCCAACCCCCCCAAATTATTATAATCTTGAAATCAAGAGGCTCTCAGGCAAAGATATTGGAATAGGAATAACAGTTCTTTTCTAGGAAAATTCAAATAAAAATGCAGTAGTACAAAAAGAAAACCACTGACAGAGTCAGATACAACCTCACATGCTGTTGGGCAGGGTGTTGGTAGCAGTCTGATTAAATGGTTTCAGAAATACCAGGGAAAAAAACTGCTGAGCTCTTATTACTCTGTTCACTGTCCTGCTCCTTCTCAGTAGCTTACATTCTTCAGTAAACCAATAACACGAAAGTGGGTACAACTTTGGGAAATGAGCTTGAATCAATAGATTATTTCCAAATGCTGCCTCAAGATGTTAATATTTCTGATTTTTGTAAAAGTTCATGGCATAGGGATTTCCCGTTCTGAGAGTCCCAGAGACCCTTTGTGGCAAAGACTGAATTCTCAGAAGTTCTCTCACCTGAATGGGTACCTCTTCAAGTTTGCTTGGGCTAACACAGAACCTCTTTTCATGGGCTTTAGGCATGTCTGGAGAAGTTGTTCTAATGCTTTCTGATATCATTTCTGCTGCCCTAATCTTTATGTTGTGTTTAGGTTTCCCAGGGACTCCAGGCCCACCTGGAGCTCCAGGAACTCCAGGTCACCCTGGTCTGGATGGACCTCCTGGACCACCTGGTCTGCCAGGACAGAAGGTCTGTGTTTGTGTTTACTATAAAACTTCCCTTAGAGGTGTTTCTGTGTCACTGGGAAGATGGTGAGGAGGATTTCACCTCCTATTCTCAGATTTTGATGGTGGGGAAGTAAAATATTTTGCTTGACATTTTGAGTGAGGGTAGTAAAATAGGAATTGAACTCTAAGATGGTGGCTATTTTTAATTATTACTTTTAACATTTTTAGCAGAGGCTGAACTTAGAAAATCTACTTTTAAATTTTTTTTGATCTGTTATAGGGAGATCGTGGATTTGGAGTTCCAGGACCACCTGGGCCCCCAGGACCCCCAGGCATAAAAGGAGTTCAAGGACCTAAAGGTGATCCTGGCTTCCCAGGAAACCCTGGTCTCCCTGGCCGAGCAGGCTTTGATGGAATCCCTGGGCCCAAAGGTATTGGGAACTCTCCCCTGTTTTGTTTCCTACTGAACTTTTAAAGATGTAGTTGTGCTGGGAAGCATATGGCAGCTAAATATAAGCAGTTCTGACTTCAGAGCCATTACTTCAAAATCAATTTTTCCTGTATAAATGGAAGATTGTGTTCTCCAAAGGCAACTAAGGGAATAAATCCCAATCTGTGGGTTAGTACCTGAAGATCTGTTTTCTAAAGACAAATAATGTTTATATGGAGGTAAAACTTTATCAGTAGAATAATTTTAGATGCACTGTGCTTCCATATGCACAGAGTTAACAATTCATTTACCCTTGCTCTTGACCATAGTTTGAACTGACCTGCCAAGCATGCCTGGTTTGCTGGAGAGCATCCTTTGAGTTTGATGTGGATGATGGTGCAATATGTGTGTGTGTAGCCTAGAAACATAAACTTCATGCAGTTCATGTTGAGTGGGGATAAATTTATGGCTTTGAGAAATAGCCTCTGGAGTGTGTTTTTTTTCTCTGTTAGATTAATTTTTGTTTGCATGCAAGGATGAGATTTCAAGTACAATGTGCAGGGACTCTGAAAGCAAATGTCTCTGAAATGGGTTCAGTATTTGATTAAATAAGAGTGTTCTTTTAGGTGACCCTGGACCAAGTGGACCACCAGGACTTCCAGGCCCACCAGGCATCCCTGGCATTGGTGGTCAAGGTCCTCCTGGATCTCCAGGACCTCCAGGGCCTGTTGGCCCCCCAGGTAAAACTTGCACGAATGGTTCCCATAGGTTATTTCTGGCATATGCAAGCAGATATACAAGATGCTGAAGGTTCAACTAGACAGATAGAAAGTGATAAAATTAGGTGTAAGTCTCTGAAGGGAGTTTTGTTGCCTTTTGTCTAAAATTACTGGTGAATGATGAATATATGAACTTATTTCATCTCAGCACTGAAGGGTTCATGTGCATGTATGTACATCATTCTATTCATAAAGTTTCTTCAGGGAAATTCCTTTTCCTTTAATTCAGTGAATGGGCTTGTTGTGCACAAACTCTTGATGCTGCAAATATGTGGCAGTCACCACAGTGAGAACACTTTCTGTGGTCTTCAGCATGCCTTGCACTGAAGCACTTCCAAACCCATCCAGTTTCTCCCATGACTGTAGAATGTTTGTGTTGCATGTCTGTGTGCTACACTATTTGAATGTGTTTGTGCATCAGCACTGGGCTTGGCATTGTTTGCAATGCATGCAGACAAAGTCATGGCCAGCTCTAAGACCATGGATCATGGATTGGTTGGTCATATTCAGATCTTTATGAACTGTGAGCTGAGATTCAGCAAGGTGCTGAACTTGAAGGTAGGCAAGAAGTTGAGTAAATAGACCCATGGAGCTTGAATTCTGCTCTCGTGCATAGTGTGGGTCATGTTTAAATCCATTCTTCCTGAGGGAGGCAGGGAGTATGTGGTCAGCAAGCCTGGATTGTGTTGAGTGTTGGGAGCTAGGGACAGAAGGGATTGGGACAAGGCACACAGTGGTTCCCTGGGGCCTGGCTTGCTGTGCTTACTGTAGGGTCCCAAGCTGCACTGGAGAATAAACTGAAAAAGAAGGGCAACACAGGCCTAGTTTTGGGGTGAGGGGGGGGATGTATTATAGTGTGGGTTTGAATGTTTCATCCAGTGCAGGTTCTTTTGTCTTCCTGTAACATCTCCTCTGGTGCTAGCCAGTTTGATTTCATGTGATCACAGATTTATTCTGAAACATACCGATGTTGACAAATGCACAGTGATTACTAGAGCTGATGGATTTGAAATGCCTCTATTTTCACTCTTCATGTCTGTACTGAATAATCATTGTGGCTGTTAACAGCATGGGGTTCTGAAATCTGGTGCATGCTAGAAGGTCCCACTTGATAAATCCTTATTTCCTTTGGCACTGCTCTGTCTCTGGTTTGTGCAGAATGCCTTAAATTCCCTTTTTCCATCCCTTGTGTGTTTTACTAGGCTGTTTTGATTCTGTTCCTTAATGCAGCATTAGGGTAAAGTTTCTGGGACTCTGGTTTTCAGACAATTTTGAAAATTTTTGTAAGTCCCTGTCCAGAATTTACTTTCTCTGCACAACCTATTTATTACTATTTATTCAAATAGTTTGCAATAGCTCAACATTTTTTTTCTTTTTTGAATATGTAACAAATTACTTTAGAATTTACTTTGTTGTTTATATTGTTGTAATTATGGTGTGGCTACATTTTTGATACCAGAAATTTTCTATTTGAAATAATATATTTACCATTTCAAGTATGGAGTTTGTCCTATATATTATGTTCCTCTGTTGGTTTTTTTTTTCCTTCCTACTTGCTGATAGAAAGCCTTTGAACACAGAGCATGTGTATCCCCTGTCCATCATCTGGTACTGTTTTGGTTTTTATCTCTCCATGGCCACTCCAGGCATATGATACCACACTTTAAAGCAGTGATAAGCTGCTGCCAGAGGGGAACATGTTTAGAATTTAATAAATGGAAGTCCACAGCTAATGCTATCAAGAAATTCAATCTGCCTTTTTAGTGTGCAAAGAACACACAATGACATCACTCCTAAACTTGTTCCTGCAGCTGAGAGTGGGGTCACCATTACAGAGTTGGAACACTGCTGCCTTGGGGTTATTTTATGAGGTTTTGGCATTGTATTGGCAATTATTTCAGACTGTGCCAGGGCATGCAACATGCAATATACCATCTGTGGGTGTAATAATGTACACTTGCATAATAGAACTAAAAGAATGTGGGAAAATATTGAATTTTTTTCTGTGTAATAAAGAAGGAACATCTTTTGAAAATACCTATTTGGGGCAATTTAACAGAATGTGAGTATTGAGAGCTCCACCAGCTATTCACCACTCTTCACAGAAGTAATTGTGAATGCCGTTTATTTCTATCTTTAGCACACTATTATAGGGTTCTACAGGGTCCGCGGGCAGAGCAAGCTACTATTGACTAACACACACAGGTTTACATTTTTTCTCCTACACACAAGGATATTGTTTTGCTTTACTCTCTCTTCTGCAGGAAGGTTTCAAGGACTTTAGCCTTTAATATCACGACTTATTTCAAAGGCTGGGTTGTGCAGACAGGCCTTTACTAATGTCGCTCTATTAGGAACAGCGAGAAGAACGACACAGGCTCTCTAGGGAGTCGATCAGGAGAATTTCTCTCAGTTTATTGCTTCAGATCTTTTTTATAGACCGATACGTGAAAAGTACAGAAAAGAAACTCTGATTGGTTAGTAAACTACCACATCACCATCATTGGTCAGTGGGGCTCACCACCCCTCGACCTTCTCTTGCCAGAAAACAAGGAACAGACAAACAGCACCTGCAAGGCTGTCTTCTGTCTCTGAGGATTGTTTTAATTCCTCCTTATGAATTCCCAGGCCACTTTCTCAGGCAAGACTGAGAAAACTATGTGGCCTGCAATTTCCACAGCCACCTTGCTCCCTGCTTCACAGTTAGCATCCATATTACTAATATATAAAGTATATCAACATGTGAGGCCAATCAATGAGAAGCTGATAGGGTGTACTCTGGTGTTTGGCAGGGGTCCAAGCCAGCATCTAGAAATAAGAGTTTTGTAAGAAACGTATCAGAAAAAGCTTGTTCCTCACTTTTGTAGAGAATACTAGATGAGGAAGGAGGGGAAAAAAAATTAAAAGTATCATCAATATTTGAAAATACCTGTGTTTGTGGTTTCTGTATACAGTGGTGGCTGCACTTTGAGAAAGATATCCAATTTTCCTTGCAGTCTGGTTTCTCTTATCTGCATTGGCATTGAATTCTCTGTATTTAGATCTATTTTCAGTAACATTAAATAGATTGTTTTGAGGTTTTTTGTCTTTAATCTATATGCACTTTATTTTGTTTCCTAACTTAATGGCTATTACAACTGTTTACTGCTACCTGTCTTGGCTTCCTGATGAGCTCTAACTTGTTGGCTTTTGAACCTCAGGTCCCCCAGGTACTGTGGTTTCTTTACCAAAGCCTTTTCTTAACTTGAGATTTACAAATTCTCCTTTTTGGTCAGCTAGCTTTCCAGAGTGAGCATCTTCACTGACCCTGTGCACTGGAGGGAAATGAGCTGACTGCTTGATTCAGCAGTACCTCAAGCTCAGTGTCATTAGCATTGAACAATTTTAAGCATATTTTGACAATTATTTTTCATTCAGGGAAAATACAATGCAGTGCAGAATTTTGCTGACCTTCAAAAATATTCAGCTTTTATTATCTTAAAATGTAGGAAAATGGAGTAATTAATGGAAATATATGAATCTGAATACCTAATTTTAAAATACAAACTAGTCTAATAATTTTGGCTTTTTATTTTAATAATCAGACTTAAAATGTTGTTGAAGAGAGTTGTTTTCCTTTTGAGATTTATTTAAATTGCATTTGCACTGCATCTCTAGTAAAATTTTAGTCATGTTTCTCTTCAGGAGAATATGGCCTTCTAATGCTTGGAAGTCATTAAAAAATAAGTGGTTTTAGAAGAATTGCAGTGTTTTCATCAGTGCTAGGAGTGGATTGCAACTAAAGCTATTCCTACAGTACTATACCCAGACACACAGATCTCAGCCTTGACTGACTTTTTGCTAAAAGATTGTGTTTTAACAACATTGTCTAGGGTCGCAAGGCATTCCAGGGGAGAAAGGGGATCCAGGTCCTCCAGGCTTCGATATTCCTGGCCCTCCAGGTGACCAAGGAGCTCCGGGATATCCAGGACCCCCTGGAATACCAGGGCCTAAGGGTTCACCTGGGCCACCTGGCAGGGATGGACTACCTGGATTTCCAGGTAAGTTCATGTATTTTACCTGTGGAGAAAGACCAAACTGCAGTTATAGATGTTAGCTCTTAATGCTTGGCCATGCCAACTTAATACACTTAGGTGTTTATCCTACCTATTTAAAGTTGGATATATATAATCATTACATCTCATACTTTTAAAAAAAATAGTAACAAAATTTGTTGCATTAAAATCCTTGTTACCTTTTCACTCTTCCTTATAACTTGATTTAAATATTTCATATATTATTCTTTTTTATAACTTTCAGACATGGCTTTGATCATCATTGTTATGATGCTTCTCTAATTTATTTTGTGATTTTTTTCCTAGTCATTGCTATAATTAAGAATAAAATTAGTTTAAAGAAAATAATGATAAATGCCACTTAGTTTTAAGTATTATTTTCCTTATACTGTTAGACTATTCAGTTAAGCTAGTCTGTTTTGCCCTTTGAAATAGAAATACTAAAAATTAATTTCAAGAATCTCTTGGATAGAGGGAGCAATACAAAATATTCTAGAAGTAGTGTATACTTGTCTTTTTGCCTTTCACTAAATTCAAGTTTGTTCCAACTAGTATTTGTGTTTCAAACCAGAGAACCAAACCTCTTATGGATATAAACATGCTTTCTACCATAGCAGAGAAGTGCAAATTTTCTTCTCAGGACCAAATTGAAAAATTGCCACAATTTCAAGTGTCATTTTATCTGATTTTAATTTATACAATAAATGAGTTGTTGTAATTCCCTTGAAGCAGACATGTGCTGGTTAATAAATACAATAGAGATCCAGGGAATCAAATTGAAGGTACCTGATAGGTTTTGAGTTTCTGTTTAGAATGACAATGTAGTTCAATGCTTTTAGGTGCCAAAGGTGAGATGGGCGTCATGGGAGCTCCTGGTCTTCCAGGGCCTCCAGGAACTCCTGGAAGAAATGGCCTGCCTGGCTTGAAAGGTAATGTTTGTTTTATTCACCCCTGAAAGGGATGCAGAATGTCTTTTCCCTCTTCTGTGTTGGAGGTTTTGTAATACTAATATCTAGGTTTTAATTTCTGGGACCTGCCTAAGTTATTGTCTTGTGACAGTGCTGATATTCAGAATTGCTTTGCATTTTTAAGCTATAGCATTCAATCACTATTTAGTTGATGTCATGAATTGTTAACTACTTTAGAAACATTTCCTTCAAATCAATGGCATTGAAGTAGGGCAATATTTCTGAAGTGTGTTTTAAGTCTGCTTAAAACAGCAGGAAGAAGAAAATCAGTAGCTTAGGGGTATGAAGTCATCAAGAATTAGCTATATAGGTATCACAGAGAGTCTCTTTTCTCTGCATTTTTCCAAACCCCTTGTTGGAGATGAATTTTGAAAGAGTTTGGTAGAAGAAAACCCGATTCACCTCTCCAGAACAAGGAGGCTCTGAATCCAAAGCTGTTGTAGCTGTTACCCCTTTGTCCCAGAGGCACAGCGTGGTGGGGCTCTGGGAACTCTTGATGTGGGTCAGACAGGCACAGCTGCTTCCTCTGCTGTCCAGAGCTGACAGACACCCTGCGCACACCGTTCACTCAGCTTTGTTCCAGGGCTTAAGATGCTGTGGAGTACCTTCTGATAAACTGCCTGGTCACTTGGTGAATTCCAACATCATGAATAAATCATGGAATTCCTATGTAAGAAAAAGCATGACAAATACATTAGCCTACCTTAAGGATTTTATTTTTTTTCATTTTGTTGGCTGTACCTACTGTAGGTAATAGTGGATTACCTGGTCCACCAGGGCCTCCTGGTCCAATGGGGCAGAAAGGCATCAAAGGTGAAGCAGGTCTGCCGGGTCCACCCGGAACAATTGATCCCAAACAGCTGGGAGCAAAAGGAGAAAAAGGCGAGCCAGGTGTTCCAGGTAAAGAACTTTGCATGTGGATATGGGGAGGTGGTTTGTCCTCTACACATAGTAGTGAGCTGTGACTGAATCCATTACTGTTCATTCATTCTTACAGAAAAAAATTAACTTGGAATATAGATGTGGTTTAAGGGCCTTGTATTTAGGCTTTTTTAAAATAAATTTTGTGACCAAGTTCCTCTTAATGATTAGTTTGCAATGTCCTCACTCATTAGCTGTTACTATTATTTAGCATGTGGCAATTTTGTAATAGCACTAAGGTGCATTCAGCAGGATTACAATTCAATCTTCTAGGAGTTATCCCTAAGCATGATGAGAAAGTTGTCATAGCTGCTGTGCTGGCTGCATTCCTGCTGTTTCAAAGGCCCTTGGGTCTTTGCCATATGGGATGAAATTGCTCGGGTCATCTGCTCATGCACCATCTCTGTATTCTCCCTTTGGGTGTCTCTCTGTACCACCTGTGAACTGAATGTCATCTCTGTGTGTGTTTCTGCTTGGGAAGCTGGCAGCCTGGAGATATTTCTCAAGTCTGTGTTCTCTCACTCTTGCTGGCTTCCTCTCCAGCCCTCATTCCTAATCCCCCACCAAGAGTTCTGATGTCTCCTTTGAACTCTAATTTAGTGTTTAGAAGAGTAAAAACTATTCTACCCTCAAAAGAGCCAAAATGCTTTTCCCTAATGTCGTCCCAGCCATTATTGTGCTAATTTACCTATTGTATAAAATTTTTGCAAGCCTAGATAGGATCCTAAGACACTATTTTTCTTCTTCTGTGAAAGGAAGGTTTAACTATGTCAGCAGGACAACACAAAGTTCTTATGGAATAACAGCCACATAGAATTTGTAAAAGTCTGCTGAAACACCTGCATTAATTTTTATAATGTATTACTCCAAAAGTGATTTTGGTGTAGCAATGTAATTTAACTTGAATATACATAACCTGGGTGAACGCAGAGGTTAGAATGCAGTCTGCTCATGCAGAACACAGCCCTTTGAAGTATATTGGTGTTAGTCATTAAGTTATTTTTTTCTCTCCTTACTTATATTATTCCTGTTCTCTAGTAATTTTAAATTTTCCAGAGCAAATATTTTGTGTTCTCTGGTACTTTTCTTTGCTAAGGTAGGAGGAATTATATTTAGTGAAGAAAAATTTCTGCTTGGTTTTTTATTCATCGATAGCTACATCTGATCTTTCATGGTAAAAGAAAACATACAGTAGTAGTGATAGTAATAATAATAAAATGTATCTTTTTCCCCTGAGGTATTCCTGGTTTATCAGGCCAGAAAGGTTATCAAGGTCTCCCAGGTGACCCAGGCCCACCAGGACTTCATGGCCCACCAGGTGTGCCAGGATTGCCAGGTCAGTAAACAAGGCCTTAGCTGGACAGCTTTGATGCATAAAGATTTGCATGTGTATTTATCACAAGGAGTTGGGATGTTAATACACTTACATCTAAGCTAACCTTAGGGATTTGCACTTTAAACTGCAGCACAGTTTTGGAACACATGCTCCTTCCTTCCTTCAACAGATCCAAGAGCAGTTTAAATTGTGTTTAACTGATTTTAAAAATCAGTTTAAAATGATCCCACTAAATATTAAGGTATCTTTTAGGATGACTGGAAAAGTACTTGCTGCTTGTGCAAGCAACATGACTGGAGAATCTGCCAATAGGACTTTCATTTCATATGTTCATTTTGTATATTGCTAAGCATTATATTTTGAAAATGGCCAAATTGATGTTTTGCAAAGGCTGTCTGGGTATCATATATTTGCTTTAAAGAATTGCAAAAAAGAAAACTAATTCTGTTTCACACCATTTCTCCCTACATCTATAACAATTTATCTGCAATCTTGAGTCCTTGATTGCTGTGTCTAATGTAGAGTTTGATCTAAATATTTTGTTTGGCTTGGGGAATATTGTTAACCACCCAAGACTCTAACTAGTTTGGGCATTGTAGGTTGCATTTAATTCTGTAATAAAAGCTGCTGAATACTTGTTGCATGTAAGAAAGAGATAATGTTTTCATTCTGCAGAGGAACACCTGAGAGACCATGTCACACCAGTACTGAATCCTTCCAATGGTGATTAAATTCAGGACTGAGATTTGACCTATTTCATTAGACTAATCTTCAAAACAAATAAGTAGTGGCCCTGTTCAAATCTTGGCTTGCGACAGACTGAAGGTGTTGAATATTTTAGCACAAATAAGTTTGGAAAAGCAATATGAGGCCTAAAGGAACACCAAATCCATTGCTTGTAATCAAGTAATAAGCATGTTCATATGAGAGTGTATGGATATCAGAAACCTGTAATTATTGCCATTAATTAACTCAATCACACCTTTCCTAGGCCCCAAGGGAGACATGGGGCTTCCTGGGCAGCCAGGACCAACAGGACCTCCAGGATTAAAAGGAGCTATGGGAGAGATGGGCCTTCCAGGTTAGTTTCTGTGCTTGAATTTTACTTCATTTGGGCCAATGTTCTCCTTTTATATACTCCAAAGATGACTCTGCTTGTGTCTAGTATGTAATAATAGCAATAAAGATGAGGATTGCATAAAGCCTTACATACATAATTGAGATTTTTAGGTAATTCTTTTAGTTTGGTTTAAAAGTAAAAAATATATATATTCAAAGCCAACCAGTCAAATTGTTAGGCCTTTCTTGTTTGGTTGCTGTACTTTGAATGATTTCTGTAAATTAATGCAGAATTTTTATTTATGTTTTTTTAAATTTCATTTTATCTTCTGGACAGGTGCTCCTGGGCTTAAAGGCAGCCAAGGAGTAGCAGGACGTCCGGGGCAGCCTGGGCCTGTGGGATTTCCTGGATTGAAAGGGGAGAAAGGTGATCCTGGTCTTTCAAGCATTGGTATCCATGGTCCCCCTGGACCAAAGGTATCTTTACAAAATTTTTCAATTGAAAATTCCATGAGGAAATTAGATTTTGTTGATTTTCCCCCCTTAACTATTACTTAATATATATATTATGTAAAATTGTAAATATGTATATAAATATATTAGTAAAAGGCAGGGTTGACTTTTCATGTGAGATAAAAATTTATCATTTTAAAAGTGAAAATACTTATATATAACATAATCAGTTTAAAGGGGAAGATTGTTTACCAGACTTTTCAAGTTGGGTTTGCTTAGTGGCCTTATCTTTGTTGTGACACTTTCCTAGTTGCTAGGGATTTATACAATTAATTTCATTGTCCCCCTGTCTAATTATGTAGTTAATTCCTAAAAAATTAAGATGTGCATTTAAGAAGAAATTACTAATATAGCATGGTTACTGCTGCTTTAAATTTTAAAATCTGTATAAATTGTTTAAATTAGTATTTACCTATATCATTCTTTCTGCCACCCACAAAAAAAGTGACAAAAAGATCTTCAGAATGTCTAACAGTCTTCACTGATGCCTTGCAATAGATGTGCACAATTAACTTAGCAAAAACATTGTATGATTAAAGTTGCACTGGTTTCTTTTCTATTCTGCATTACCTTGGGGTAAAAATCTGTGCTCCTGCTGGAAGAAAGGAAGATACATTTTTCTTTAATGTCAGTTCTGAGAAAAAACTATGATACTGTACACAATTATAGGGGAAAACTGTTGAAGTCTTTACTATTGATGTTTTTCCTTAATTTTGTATTGACATCATTCACATTAATGGGTATGAGGAGAGGTATGTACAATATACTTGTGACCTTGATGTGATGGTAGGATGGGGAACATACAGTAAGGGCTTTTGTATCTTAAAAAGTCTGGGTTCTTACTTCTGCTTAATGTTTTCTAGGGAGATCGTGGCTTGCCTGGATACCCAGGTAGTCCAGGCTCTAAAGGTATAGCTGGAAGTCCTGGTTTGCCTGGATTTTCAGGCAGTCCAGGTGCAAAAGGAGAACCAGGTCTTCCTGGATTCCCAGGTAATTCTCAACAGATTTTTTTCACTTCCCCTCTTGCTAATATTGGCACAAACAGCTAAACACAGTGGGTAACCTGGGGGAGACTCCAGCTTCTGAGTTTCTGGCAATCTGCTGCTTCTAAGCTTTGTGCTGTTGGAATTGTCACTGCAAAAGTGTGGGAATGCATCTCTTTATGAGTGCCTTCTGGAATCATTCATCTGCTCTGAGGGGATGGAGCAGCAGTGTTAGTTAATACTCTACATAGCACTCCCTATTACCTCCTGTAACACCAAATATTTGGGTCCAAAAAAAAAAGTATCCATATTTTTTCTTCAGGAATCAATAAAAACGTGCCATCCCAGAAAACTTAGCACTTTTTTTCGTAGCATTTATTGTCCAAAAAATGTGTTCTAAAGAGAAATCTCTGAAATATTTGATTAGGTTTTGGACTTTGTTCTTTAAAAAATATTAAAAGAGGTTGTTCACAGGTGTATGTCAGCTTTTTCATTCAAAATTTAAGGAAACAAAACTTTACCTCTGCTGCATTTACCGCACTAAAGGATGTTCTACAAATGTGCTTGAGCTGCTTTGATGTAGAAAATTATGGAATTTACAACTGTGGTTCTAACAACAAGAAGCTTAGAAGAAAACAAAACCTGATCATGAACCTGGCAATTTTTACCCTCTGCTTCATGTCATGCTTAAAAGACTGAACAGCCACAATGTGTACTGAGATGCTACCTTCAGATCAGGCAGGCTTGGGTGCTGTTCAGAGCAGGCACTGTCTGCCTCCAGCTCATGGTGTAGGGGTGAGAATCCAGCGTAAACTCTAGGGCCATTTTTATTAAGTTCCTTTTTCAGGAAAGGAAAAGAGGATCGGGGAAGGACTATTCAATCCCAGTTCATAATGTTTTCAATTTGTTGTCAAGCAGAAACATAACTTCTTAGCAGTTTGCCAGAGTTGCTGTGTCTTTGGCCATGAACACTCAACAGTTAAGAGGAGGCTTGAGAGTAGCAGTAAGGGCAGTTTTACCAGTATGTTTTGTTTCTGTACATTCTCTGTTTTATATTTTATCTCCTTGACCAGCTGTAAATCTGCAAAATTAGCATAAATACAGTATCTTTTACTCAGGGCATCTCAGATTGTAGCATTTCAAGATCTGCTGAAAAGTCAGTTTTGTTCATTATTTGATTGAAATGCCTGTGCTTTACAGGAACACCAGGAATTCCAGGACCAAAAGGTATTGAGGGCCCTCCAGGTACTCCTGGCCTTCCTGGACCACCTGGACCAGTAGGTGAGCATGGACAGTGTAGCAGAGATCAGCTGCTTCTGTGATAAACATAACACATGAAGGCACTTCCTTTCTTATCTTTTTAGCATCATGGAAATGAATCTTCATGTACATGGGTGCTCAGACACCACTGCATGCACTTAATTCACTGAAATTAAACAGTAAAGAAAGAAATTTTAGCTTTCTTTTGAGGATTTGTATTTGCTGTCCGTTCATTAGCTGCTGAAAAAAAAATTAACTGTTTCAGTACTTACCAGCTTTATTTGTGCTAAGTATTACAGTGGTCTAACCTATTTTTAGGAGCAAAATCCTAATTTATTCTAAAGAAAAGCACTGTATTTTTAGCAAACAGTGACTGCTTGAAAATTCACAGCCCTAAAAGCCTTTTCTAAATTGTCAGGGGAGAGAGAGAGAGGTTTAATTTTAAGATAACATCCCTGTAAATCTTTCATTGCATTACCACACCTTTAGATTCAGATGGTGGTGAAGGGGATGCTGGTTTTCTTTACTGTAGTTTAGGCAAGCCTGTGCTAATGTGTTCTGTCCCTGTTATAGGTGATACTGGTCGTCCTGGTCCTCCTGGTCCTTCAGGAGAAAAGGGACAACCTGGTCGAGATGGTATCCCTGGACCAGCGGGTCAGAAGGGTGAACCAGGTTAGGTGTCCCTCCTGTTTCTTTCCTCCTCTCCACTCCGCATTGACATGTCCTGCGTGCTCTAATCTTTCATTCCTGTAACTGCCCTTACACCTTCAAAGCCACTCCTGTGGTTCCTGGCTGCTGGGTGGCTCACAAAAGGGGCTGCCAAGCTGCCAGGGAAGCACAGGACAAGAATTCAGTCAGCTCTCCTGGATTTTATTACCTGGCTTTAACACCAGCCCCTGTTCCTGTATTTTATGCTAGCTTTATTGCTTCAGCTAAGTTTACACAGTGGATAAACAGTGTAATCCCTGCTACAAAGATAGATCTTCAAACAAAAATGCAAACACAGTGACTCCCAAAATCTAAAAGAGCATGGATTGTGAAGGGATGGAAACACTTAGGAAAGTTACAGATGCATTCAGTAGCAAAACCTCAACTTTGGGGAAGATGGTGAGTGAATGAGAATCCATGTAACCTCAAGGAATTGCTTATTTAGATGAACTGCACTTTCATTGTTCTAAGCCTCATATTCCCATTCCTGGAGACCTGAAAGCTAAATACTTATTTTTGTCTCTATCTATCTTTTTTTCAGGTCTACCAGGTTTTGGGCATCCAGGACCCCCAGGACTCCCAGGATTGTCAGGTAAAGCTTTTCTGTTGCCCTCTGTTAAAATGGTTCAATGTAAAATACATTTACACATTAAAAACAAGAAGGGTGTTATATTTTCTATAACAAATGAATGCTATAACTACAAGTAATTTTTCTTTTCCTTACCAGACTGTTTTAAATTAACCACAGCAATAAAGACATTTTATTACTCACCTCTATATTTTGTAAATTAGCAATTATGCAGCCAGAATAAATGCACACAGAGCAATGGCCTACTGCATTGTGTGAAACTTTGCTGGTTTGTGTCAGTAAATAAAGTATTCATACAATAGATGACAAATTAAGCTGCTTTGAAAGTACAGGTACTTGGTACATTGCTTCTCTCTGGTAGCATTAAAGCTCCTAAATTACTCAGGCTTATTTGAAAATTTTGCAAGTATGTCTTAATTTTCAACAATATCTCAAAAAAAGGATGAAGTCTTAATACTGACAGGTTTCTTCACAGAAAGCCTTATTTGTAGGCTTACAGTCTCCAAGGATGATGAATTACAGCATCACTGATTTAGTAAGACTTTTTAATGTTTTAAGCTATAGTGCTTTCTCCTGACAGAATTATTAGCCCTCACTCTTTTCTGAATGTTACCCAATTTTACACTGTCTCACTCTGCAAATAAGGGGAGTTGTGGCCAGACCTGTACCTTCTGCAAGAGAGAGAAATGGCTTTGCAAGCTGGCTTTTGGGCTTTATAGAAATTCATAACAGTATTCACAAAAATGGCCTTTTACAGGGCAAAAAGGAGAACTGGGGTTACCTGGCCCACCAGGACCCCCTGGACTTCCAGGTCTGAAGGGAGAACCAGGTTTCCAGGGATTCCCTGGTCTGCAGGGTCCACCAGGTCCACCAGGAATACCAGGGCCACCTCTGGAAGGTCCTAAGGGTAGCCCTGGCCCACCAGGTGTTCCAGGAAGGCCAGGTAAGAGCACAATCCATATCTGTGAACATCTGCCAGTACTTTGATATTTTGCTGGTAGGTCATCAGCCTTTAAATTGGCTCAGTTTATTTGGATGAATAAGGTCAAGCCTCATGGCATAGGTGCATGGGCAACCAGAGACTTTTGTTGCCAAAAAACCCAGCATCTATAAATAAACTAGCCTCAGTTTTTCTAAATTTCTGATGCCTGGCAGCAAAAATCAAACGTGTTCCCATGCGGGAGGTTCTCCGCATGCTGCCCCAATAATCGCTTACAAGCACAATACAACCCCTGAGCATCTGAGACCTTTGCAGTATTGTTGCATGATCAGCAAACATCACCACACACAAAAAACCAAAAGTAACAAACCCCATCATTCTAAGAGTCATGAAAATCAAATTCCAACTAGCATCCTAGCATGTTCAGATTGGGTACTGCTCCTCATCTCCAAGCCATGTAACAAAAGTCATTGCTCCATTGTGTCACGTGGCTCCTGTGGACTCCATGCTCCATTGTGCTGTGTTCATCTTTGTTTGCATTTTATTCCTGTGCCAACTAATTCTGGGAATGCCAACTACATTGAGTTAACATTGCTGAGCAATTACCTGCCCTGTGTTAGAAATTGTTTTCTATTTTGTGTTATAGAATGTTTGCATTTAGATACTGTTCTTCAAAAAATATAATTCAAATTAACCTGACACAGCTCCAGTTCAAGCTTATTCCTGGATCTTTAATTCAGAAGTACTTTGTTATGTCTAAGATTCATCTTGCATAATAGGCTTGATATTCTCCCTAAAGGAGACTGCTTTCAAACCAAGCCATTGGTTGATCACAGGGATTTTTTCTTTTACATATTAATGGTGAAGTAATATTTTTATTTATTGCCCTCCAATTAGTCTTTCATTTAAAGACTTTTCTGAGGAAAGCTAGCTTTGGATTAGTACATTTGTAAAATAGCTGCAACACAGATATTGTTGATTTTTGAATATCAAGGGAGAGTTTAGCTTTGCAGCATACACTTGGAAAGATTTAAAGGTTTGCTTTTTCAACATGCTTGCTTCTGACACAAGAGGAGGCAGTCACACTGAATAATGTTTTTTTGAATGGAATTTTATCAAAAATATTTTCCCTAGAGCTGCAATTGAATTGTATGTTATTATCAATGGTAATGTGAGTTTTTTCTTTTGCAGAATAGGCTATGAACTCATATACCCTAACTATAACTTAACTGGGCATTTAAAAAATGAGTCATAAACATTTGGTTTTAATCCACAATACCTTAGAACTGGGGTGCTGTTTGCCAGTATAATGAGGTTTTCTTTTAGTCCCAGTAAAACTACTTCCATTGTGTTTCATCCTAAACCTGCTTTGCGTGTGACTGATGTGGAACAACCACTTTATGGGTTAATAATCCCCAGCCAATCACAATGTCTTCCTGGTTTCCTATTTGGTTAGTGGAATGAGGAGTTCGTGCCTCCCCACTTTTTCCCGGAGGAACTGACTCCCTGCTGTGCCCCAGAGGCTCTAACCAGGCAGTGGAACATCCCTACAGCATATTTGTAGCCCAGTTTGCTCTTGATTTTCTGTTAATTCTTCTGTATATAGAGTAGTGCAGCAATTAAAATTTTGGCTCAGGACAGTGATTGGTTCATAATGATATAGGCTTTCATTTTTAAAAGTTTCTTATACAGAGGATATCTCCAAACGTTAAAGAAGTCTTTAAAAGTAAACCAGGCTAAACAACCTCTGAGGTATAATAAAAGTACCAACTGAGATTTTCTGCTCTGCTGTAGCATTGGGGTTTTATGGAGCTGCTCATCCTGTTCACACTTCCCTATTTAAATCAAGTGTTTACTGATTCTGATCAGCTGGGAAGGTGGAGCAATGGTGAGACTCATTTTGTGCAGGTTTATGAGCAGGGGAAACAACCAGTGAGGTTCTGTTCAGCCATGTTCTCTCTCTCTTTCTTTCTCTTCCATTTTTGTTGCATGCAATGTATAAAGTGAAGCATTTGCTTTGCTCAGTTATGTGTGAACTAATGTGGATAAACCAAACTATTATTGCAGTTCTGGTACAATCAGCACTCCAGCCTTTTGTTTCCAAGGATAACAGAATGCTGATTATTGGAATGCTGATTTTGTAACATTTCAACATAAGGCATAAAACTCATAAAGCAGCTGTGTGGATGTCAAATTACCCCTTCTAGGGACAGAAACAAAACCAGAAGCTGTTTGCATATAGTGTTTGTTGTTGACTTCTGGGTATATTCTAAGATTAGTAAAAGAGATGAAGTCAAACATGATGTAGCTCTCTGACTCCAGTTGAGTTACCCCTAAAATAAACATTGATTGTGTCGGGATATATTTATTAATTCATCATAAAATTAAGCCAATTTCCAGGGCAGTGGAACACTGCTGTTACTTCACTTGCTGTTATCTTCCTTGCTATGAATGATAATAGTTTGGTATTTTGCATACTGTATGTAAAAGAATATTGAGCTAAATCTAAAAAGAAAGGTTTAGTTGAATATGTTAGTTTGTTGATATTTCTAACAATTTTGATGTTTTTCCCCCTTGTTCTAATGATGACCTTGGTGAATTCTGACCCCCTACTCCCAGGTCCCTCAGGTTAGCTCTGTAACTCCAAAATAATAACTTTGCATGAAAATGAATGTATTGCTTTTGTAGTGTCTAAATGGAGATATATGGAGTCATGTTTCAGACACACCTTTTAATCTGTGGTGAGAAAAAAATGCTCAAAATTGGCTTTCAGCCATCTTTTCCATGTTGTTGTGGACTGACATTGGAAGGACACAGTTGCTCTGCCATGGTGGAAGACCATGTGGGTCTACATTTGCAAGGCTTTTATAAAATATCCCCAGCTGTGAAACTTGTTTTAGCATTCCTTTTCCTCAGTGCAGTTGGAAACAATATATTCTGATTTTCAGCTTTTTTTTTTAAAAAGCACATTGCACTGTCCTCCCATGCCTTGCTGCATAATTGTGTGTTGCAGCTTGGGCAAGTGACAGTAGTCATTTTTGTAGCACCTGCTACTGTTGATTTTGGACACTCTCAAGTGACTTAAATAAATTAGATGCTTTTTTTATACCAACAGCATCTGTAGGAAAATTTATTTAGACTAACAGTGATGCTTTAGATTCCCAACTTAGAGCCTTTTAAGTTTTCAGTGCAGAGAAATCCTTATTTCCATTGTTTCGCTTCACCAGCCTGTTTAGAGGAAATGAGGAAAGTTCTTCCTTTTACAAGTATTCAATGAAAATAAGACTCACAGCTGTGACCTCCCTGGCACTAGGGCAGTAGGACAGAATTGGTGAGAACATAGTCATTTCCAAATGTTTATTGTAATTTTTGTGTATCAGCATGGAGCATAAACTGGCACTTGGGAAGTGACAATTTTGACAATTGCCACAGCAACATCTGTGTCTAGACTGAAAATGGCTTGGTATATCTATTTAATAATAATTATGCCTTTAGGTTTTGCTATGATGACTTTCAGGCAGTAAAGAACTGTCATGAAAATTTAATAAAGGAATACATTTTAGTTTTCAGCCTGCTCTCCTAAGCACCACGACATAGCAAATGTGATACCCCTGATGTTTGAATTGTATCTTTATGCAGCTATATCATAAAAAAAGGGGAATGTGGCTTTACTTCTAATTTGACTGTGGTCACCCAAGCAGTAGCCACACTTTTAAAGGGAATCATCTTGGGCTGCTGAGAGGAGCTGAGCAATTGCATCACGTTTTGTTCCACCCTGTGACTGTGATCAGCCAGAATCCTACAGTAATAAACATGTATAGGACTGATTTATAAATCATAGCAAAACTTACCTATCAGTGAAATATAGTTTGTAAGTACTTAACAGTAATGATGAAATGCCCATACCATTATTTGTAACAACTGTATTACAGTTACTATTTAAAATAATTTACCAAATACGTAAGAAATAGTGCTGATGTGTATTTATTGTAGTTTTTAGCTGCAAATTGCATGGTGATATGCTGATATATTTAAATTATTTCACTGACATGAAAGATGCAAAGTGGCACAGGACCTAAAATACGTATTAACTTAGTGGCATTGTAAGGACAACCAGCTCATTTTTTGAGAGAGGACATTTAAATAATTTTTCTAAGGATGTTATCACATGCCATTCTCCATATAAACTTGAGCAGGTAAATTTTGAAATATTTTTATCAAGACAAAATAATGCCAACAGTAAAGACAACAAATTCTAAATTTGCAAGTTCTGCTGTATTTTTGCTTACAGCATTTGCAGCCCGGTTGATCCATGTCAATCCTGCTTACAGTTTCAAAGAAGCTGTAAGCCTACTCTTCAGTCCTGCAATTGTATTCACAGATAGTTGAGGCTCATACCTGATTAGTAGTGATAAGTCCTTCTGTTAGTCACACTTCCCTCCTGCCCAAAGCAGAATTTTGCACAAGAGTAAGTTGTAATTCACAATTTACCTATTTGCCAAGCTCTGGGCCCTGTGAGGCTGAATATTGTCAGTGAAATGGTTACATAGCCCAAACCCTACTGTAAGCAGGACTAACCAGTTATAGATCTTAGCTGTAAGGTTAAAGCAATAATACATTCTCTAGTGAAGCTTTAAGTTTGCTGTTAAATGAAGTGCTAAATTAGTTTCAGTAGTGCCTAGTCACCAGAATAACTTGTATATGAAAATACCTATGACTGTGTATTCATGTGTGGTTTTATGCATGCATGTGGATTATATTGTAAATACAAAACATGCTGGTGAAATGGGTTGTTGTGTAGTGTATATGCTGTCATCTGTACTATTTCTAACTAGTAATCTTGTTTTGTACTGTTTGATGTCTGACCCTTCTAACATCGATCATTGGGCTTTGGTGAACTCTGATCCTTCCAGGTCCTCCAGGTTAGACTCTTAACTCGGGCAATTTGTTTTACTGCATTGCACTTGATGTAAGAGAAACAGATGTTTTCCTGTAAATCTGTGATTGTCTTTTTAAGGGCTGTGGTTACTCTGCAGACTGTATGTGTTTGATTAGCATGCCCCAGATGGTAACTTGGTATTATTTTGCATGTGTACAGTACTAGACCAATACTAAAGAGCAAAATGAACACAAAAAAATCTTTGCATGATGGTGATGGGATGTTTTCTGTAGCTGAAACTGCTACAGGATATGTGTGGTACAAAATTGCTGTTAATTTAAAAAGGGAAGGAATTTATATTCAAATTTGCATGCAGAAATACAAATCATCAAATTTATCCATTGGGTATACACTATGAGGATGCCAAAGGAGTTGTTAAGTTATTCAAGGCTGCAGGAGAACTGAAAATCCAGCACACTGATAAATGTTGTTAGATTTGTACTACAGGAGACAATGTCATAGCACCGTCCTGCAAAAAAAAATCCTTTTGTTAATCCAGTTGTGAGCTCTTAACTTGTAAATTGTTATCAGCTGTCTCTGCACTTGCTTACAGTTTATTTTGCCACAAATTAATACTGGTTACCTTCCATTTATATGGTGGGACAAAAGTGAAGCTCTCATCTTTCAGTTCTCCAGATACTGAAGTTCCTTTTATACCCACTACTTTACCTTGGATTAACCTGGCTATAGCAAAGGCAAAATATTTAAGGACCAGCCCAGTTTCTCTATTAGATTTATATAGTGTAATTTCACTCAAGATTAAAAAAAATCAGTTGGAGGGAGAGTCATTCAACATAAGGAAGTTTCTGCAACTCAGGTTGTTATGTAGGCAGGGCAGAATGACAAGCTTCCTGCTACTCAGCAGTCAGGAGACATTGTGTTCCTTAATAGGTATGTCAAATTCTAACAAGAAAGCAGCACTACAGTGTTTACACTGTACTGTAAGTGTTGAGACTAGCTTACAAAACGAATTCAGGCTGTTAAGAAGCACTGAAGACATGGTGAATGTAATGAAGATCAGCAGAGGGGATATTTGTACCATCTAATTTTGGGAGTTTTGGCTCCTAGTAAATGCACTGGTCTGATCACCAGTAAGCTGCTAATGCAGGTGAGATGCACTGCCTTCTGGAAAGACCTGCTTCATCAGCTAGATAAGGGGCCTTGGTTCCTGATTTGGGTAGTACAAATATTTCTTTTTATTTGTGTTCCTTTCAGTTTACCCTGAATTTAGCATTGAAATAGAGCTGGGAAGTTAAGCCAAAATGCCTTTATTTTTCTTTTTTTTTTTTCTTTTTTTTTTTTAAACACTGAAGGTACAAACTTGGGGAGAATGAATAATATATACTGATGTGTGCGTATTTTTTCTGCAATGTTAAGGTCCACCAGGCCCAGAAGGTCCACGAGGACCACCAGGCAGTGGAGGACTTAAAGGGGAAAAAGGGAACCCAGGTCCACCTGGTCCAGCTGGCCTGACTGGTCCAAAGGGAGATCAAGGACCACCTGGACGCCAGGTAGGACAAGAAATGGAGTTTTCCCCTAGTTAATTTTTAAATCAAATAAAAATGGAATATATTTGGGTGGAACATGCAGTTTAACATAATAAAATAAAAGACAAAATGTGGTAGCTAACACCCTGTCTTGTAGCAAGGAAGAGGTTCTTTTCCTTAGCTATCCCCCAGTATCTAGGCAGGACGTCCCTCCTATATTCCCATGGGAGCTGGAGCTGTTGATGCAGCTGTATGCCCACTCTGACAGCCCCCCATGGACTCAGCCCTCCACAGCCCCCAGTGTGTTTGGTTGTCTTCAGCCATCTGTTCCGTTCTGGTTCTCTGGAACTGCTGAGGGAATAATGTGAGGCTCTTCTCTTCAGGGGGATCCTGGTCGTCCAGGTCTGAATGGAATGAAGGGTGACCCCGGGGTTCCAGGCGTTCCAGGATTCCCAGGTATTTCACTGGGTATTCCCAGGTATTTAACTAGCATTTTGAGCAAAATCCTCCAGACACAGTAAAAGCCTGTTTAAGCCATTCCTGCAGCAGACTTTGTAAAACAGCATGTTCTTTCACTGGGTAACTGTGTGAATTTGATGTTTCAGGTATGAAGGGTCCCACTGGACCTGCAGGACCTGCTGGCCTCACAGGCAGCCAGGGACTGCCGGGCCCACCAGGTAGGAGTCCTGGGTATGGGCACTGTCACTTTTATTCCCTGTCAGTAGAATTTGTTACATAAATGTAGGACTTAGTTGGTCTCAGCCAGTAGTCAAAGTGAAGTGAACACGATCTTCAACACAATTCCAACCTGCACTTTTTAGCCCCTACAAGTAATTCTAAAATGTTTTATACTCTGTATCCAGTCTATACGGATTAAATCCTGTGAGAGGGGTCTTTAGAGGGAGTCACCAAGAGCACTTTTTTATCCTATATTTACACTTACTCTTTTTTGCAATGATGGAGCTCTTGGCATCTGATTTTGAAATAAACTCTTTATAATGCTGTCTTCCACCTTGGTTTATCTAATATTAATCTTCCTTTTCTCAGGTCCACCAGGTTTACCAGGTACCATTGGACGAAGCATTGTTGTCAAAGGTGATCCTGGTTCCCCAGGTCCACCAGGACAGCCTGGGTCCAAAGGGCCACCTGGATTGCCAGGGCCACAGGGATTGCCAGGTATGATCCAAGGTGGCTGCAGAGGTCCAAAAGTGTATCTGTGTGCAGATGGCAGTGCCAGTGACATGGCACAGGCTGCAGAGATGAGTTACTGAGCTCAGCAAGGGGCAAAAGAGAAATGTGGGTTAATAGCTAATAGATAAACACAGGATTCCGCCGTATACATCTGGTTTAATGGGCTGTTTTTCTCTTATGTATCAGAAGGAAGTAACAGATGAGTCACTGACAACTTAAAGATTCCTGTAGTGAGATTACAAGAGCCTTTATTTCAGTTATGCTTTTGTGTGTTCTAGGTCCAATTGGCCTTCCTGGTGACCCAGGGAGAGATGGGCTTCCTGGTTTTGATGGTCCAGCAGGACGAAAAGGAGAGAGAGGTCTTCCAGGCCAACCAGGTATGGTGTTTATGCTATGAAAACTTACTGGAAAAAGAGACTCCCATTTCTGAATGGAGGCTAATACTGGGAAGTAAGATTTTTGCTTTATAAGAATAATGATAAAATCATAATTCTAGGATTTTCTTAATGCAAAAGTATTACAAGCACCTGAACATACTTTCATTTGGAATATTCTCAGCACCAACACATTGCTGGTTGTTGCTGAGTAACATTGTCAAGTGCTGTACCCCAAACTTAATGGCATCCTCTTTGCAGCACAGATGATGCAGAGGAGATAATGAAGATTTTAAGAAACTGAAGAGAGAGATTTGTAAAATAATGCTTATTTTGCATGGGAATTACGAATGGGGAAAAACAGACTTCATAAAAGACTTTCACCAAAGTCAGAGATTGGACTACCATGTGTAGGTATTGCTTAGCACGACTGAACTAGGATTTGAGAAATCAGACTAGGCACTGGGACAATTTTCTAAATGTGATAGATATTAAGTGGCTCTCTACTGCAACTTGTGAGAAAAAGTATTAGAATTAAAACAGATAAAAAGAATACAAAAGTCTTCAGAATAACAGTCTGCAGAATAACACAGTCTAAATATTTGTATTCTAATATTTTGTATTCTAAGTATTTGTATCCTAATATTGCTGTTCAAGAACAGCCTTTTCTGATACATTTCTCAGTCATTTGAGTGATTTTTGCTCACATTCAAGGCTGTTGTAGCTTATTTCCACTTTTAGTAACCTATTCTAAAACTGGCAGCAGCTTTTCTATTAATTTTGATGGGCTCTGGTTGAGGTGTTAACACAGCATGTCCTGGAGTGAGACTTGCTGCTGTTTCTGGCTCTTCCATTTATTTTGTGATCTTGAGCAAGATATTTCAACATTGTCTTAAGCTGCGCATGCAGATACGTTTTGGAAGTGGGAAGCTGACTGGAGTCATTCCAGTGGCTGCCATGTATTATGCAGTTATCATAGTGCCTGACAGTCCTGAGAGTATTTTGCAATACCCCTACAACAAAGAGAAGTTCCACTTTTACAGCCACCTATGACAATCTCCCTGATTCAGCCAAGCTTAAATGAAAACAAAATCCAGGAAGACAGTGTTAACAAATACCAGCTGCCCTAACACACAAGCACTCTATCACGAGACCAACAACTTTTCAGAACTATGTTGGTCCCAAAAGATCAAGCAATGTTGTTAATTAATACTGTGTGTTGTGTTTCTCTCATGTGAACAGGTTCACGAGGAATACAAGGACCTCCTGGTCCTGATGGCTTACAAGGCCCACCTGGTCCTCCTGGCACACCTTCTGTTGCTCATGGATTCCTTATAACTCGGCACAGCCAGACCAGCGATACACCACTATGCCCACAGGGGACATCAAGAGTTTATGATGGATTCTCTCTTCTATATGTGCAAGGAAATGAGAGAGCACACGGCCAGGATTTGGGTGAGATATTCTGTATGCTCTCTTTAAGAGGAAACATGTCATAGCTACTTCAAATGCTTGGATTCTCTGATGACATAGCAGTCTTGGAGATTGCATAGATGAGGATGGGGATTGTTTACCAAGATCTGCTAGATCTTGAGATGTGCAGAGGATGCATGTTGTAATTCAGGATGAAAGAATGTAAACCAAAGTGAAGTGAAGTTTTTCCCCAAGGTGACAATCTGATAGCACTTGCTGTGCACTAACAGGAGGAAGAGGAAGGATCCACAAGTACTGTTCTCAAAGAATTGCTATAAAAAGCAATGAAGTGAAACTTTGCTGTCTTATGTGCCTTACTGTCTAGGTACTGCTGGGAGCTGTCTTAGACGTTTCAGCACCATGCCCTTCATGTTCTGCAACATCAACAATGTTTGTAACTTTGCATCAAGGAATGACTATTCCTACTGGCTGTCAACCCCAGAGTCGATGCCAATGAGCATGGAGCCACTGACTGGGCAAAGCATCCAGCCATTCATTAGCCGGTGAGGCAAAGCAGGCCATCACATCTCTTAATATCTGGATAAATAGTACATCTTACCCCATGTGTTTCCAATATACAGGTTGAGTATTAAGAGATTAATCTGTCATGTTTTGTCCTGGGAGTAACTAGACAAATAGTTTGTTTTAAAGTATTAATTGTCTGCTGAGGTTCATCTCCCTGCAGCAGTGATAAGAGGCTGTAGAAGCTCTTCTCAAACAGTCTCTGTAGTCAGCAGTGCAACATCACCATGGACAGGACAAAGAATATGAGAGCCATTTGCTTTAGGATTAAGGCACTTACCTGGGGACTTTTGAGCTTCCAGTTTTTGTTTCAGGAACTGCTTCAGTATTTTACCCAATGTAGTAAAAATACAGACAGATTTGAGCTCCAAAATATTATTTATTGCAGTTACAAAATATATGAGAAATAGAAGTCTAGATTAATAGGCAAGCTGCTTACAAGCGAGTTTTTTTCCCTTTTTCAGTGTAAGAATTCTTAGTAAAACATACTCCTATTATATTTTAACATCACTTGTTTCTCCGGTACTTCCCCTGTGTCCAGATGTGTTGTGTGTGAAGCTCCTGCTATGGTGATAGCTGTCCACAGTCAGACCATTCAGATCCCTTCATGTCCTTCAGGCTGGGACTCCCTCTGGATTGGCTACTCTTTCATGATGGTAAGAACTTCCTCCTACTCCAGAAGCAGCTACTGCCCACCTGTGTCCTCAGCTGCTTTAGGACATTGATAAGAACTGCAAGGGTTGTCATTTTAAAGCTCTTACCTTCAATCACTAACCAAGGTAGCCAAGATTTACAGTACAAAGATCCCAGCATCACGATGTTTTATGGAGGTGTCTGACACCACATTATCTCTGTTGAGAATGAAGAGTGACTTTTCAGTAGTTGACTGCTGTGCTATTCAATTTTTAACACCTAAGATCCTTGTTTGTCTTTCTTTCCTCCACTAGCACACGAGTGCTGGAGCAGAGGGCTCTGGACAGGCCTTGGCATCGCCTGGATCCTGTTTGGAAGAATTTCGCTCAGCACCGTTCATCGAATGCCATGGTCGGGGCACCTGTAATTATTATGCCAATTCATACAGTTTCTGGCTGGCAACTGTTGAGGTCTCAGAAATGTTCAGGTAAGAAAACCTGTTTCTTGCCTATTGCTTTATTCCAGAATGAATGCTTTTGAAACTGAGTTTATTCCAAAGATCTGAAGAGATTTGTTTACAGGGGTATACGGAAATAATTTAGCTTGTTTTCCCCCTCACAACCGGTTTTTCAAGTGTTTCTTTGGTATGCTTTTAATATTATGTAAAAACTTGCTAGGGCACAGCACATTCTGTTTTGCAAAGAGCCAGATTCTTTTTTTGTCAATTCTTAGTCACATTTTGTTTAGTACCTCCTCTGGCAGTAGTCCTACTGTGTTTACTATATTTGAAGCCCAAAAGAACAATTTCGATTTTTTTTCTTGGCAAACCTTTCAATAAACTCATATTTGGAAAGATAGCTCACAGATATACAAGGGATAAAAGTGAAGGGCAAGACAAACTCTACTTAAACCTTTTAAGGCAAAGGTTCATATGACTTGTTTTTAAAAATCTTGTATGAAGAAGGTTTCCTACCCTCCATGGCCAGCATTTTCTTCCACACTTCACCGAAGGAAACAGGGTAACATTTTGGCTGCAAGAAAACCAGTGGCAAATCTGTCCTCAGCATTTCTGCAGTCAACATTTCAGCTGGAGTCTCTCAGCTTCTCCAACTTTTTCCCTTTCAAGTTGAGTAGCAAATTAATTCTTCACTGAAGAATCATCTCCTTTCATAGAATAAATAGCTACTGCCCTATTTGTGTGCTGACAAAAAACTCTTAATATTCCCAGTGCTAACTAATTGAAAAGTATAGCTTTGTGGCACAGGGCTGGTGCTATGCTCTGAGCAGTGGTATCCCCTAAGTTGATTTTGTGTAACGTCTACAATCAGGGTAACTTGACATGATAATTCATCACTCTTCTGTTTTCTGTGTAGCTAATTTTTAGTAATTAACCAGTGAAAACTTCTTATTAGTAACTGCCATGCACCCTTGAGATTTCTGCCTCTACTGTTTTCTCCCTCTCATTAAAACAACCTCCTTCTTCATTCTATTTTTTTAAAGAAACTTCTAGGCATTTGACTTACTTGTGTACACACATACAACATTAATAATCTCCCATCTTGTTATCCTTTCAAAATAAAAATAAATTATTTGGTAAAGCTGCCACTTAAACACAGCTCTGACTGTAGCAGTACTTACTGTGTGTTGTTAAAGTATCCTTCAACTAAGTAACCCAAAGGCCAGAAACAGAACCCCGAAATAGTCTCAACAATTCACCTTCCCCCTCGTGTTGTGTTTGTGCTCCATCACCTGCCTGACTGAAATAGGTACTTAGCATACCTTGGGGACACTAAGACACTGACACAACTGAGAATCTGTCACCTGGTGCTGGGAACATGGGAACAAACAGACTGATTCGTCTTAGAAAAACCTTCAAATTCAGGATTCATTCCCTGCTCACATACTTAAGTTTTGTATGAAACAGTGAATTCAGTAGAAGTTGAAAGGAACTGTAAAAAAGAAAAACCTAATCCAACCTTTCCTTTGTGTCTGTCAACCAGCAAACCTCAGTCAGAGACACTGAAAGCTGGAGACTTGAGGACACGTATTAGTCGTTGTCAAGTTTGCATGAAGAAGACGTAACATCTCGGAGAATGTTTATAAAACAATTGAAATTTCCTAAGATGCACTGTCTTCCAGCTGCAACAATGGTGCTACTGTGCAGAAAGAAAAGAAAAAACTAATCCAAACTGTTTTAACCATGCAAATTCAAGTGTACCTCACTCATGTGCCAAACTAAGGGTTGTTCAGTACATATTTGACAAGAGGACTAAGATGAAAGAATTGACCTCTTGGAAACAGAAAAGAACACACAAGGTTCACAAAGGATCAGAAGATGAAATTTTTCATTTCTCTCCCTGTACCAAAATGGCACCTTTTTGATCAACCAAGAGCATGAAGAAGAACATGACGCACTGAGTATGTTTAAAATTACAAGACTGCAGTTTTGAAAAACATTTTTTCATGGTGCTACTAACCCTACTGTATTTTTAATATGAAATTTTAAGCTTATTTCTCTTTGTAAGTAATGAAATGTGTATATTGTGTAAACACCTTTTTAATCTAAACTTTCAGTCATCTAGAAACAAACCAGACTGATATAAAAATCCCTATGTCTAAAATAAAAAGACAGTATTTTATTATGAAACCTGTGATACAGAGAGAGTTTACCCCTCTTATGCCAGCTTTTTAATTTAGTTTTTCATTTCCTTCCTCAGCTGCCAACCTGATATATTTGGGGAATGCACAATTATTCTGAAGTAATTTTCATCAGGGTTTTAAATGTTGTACACCATAGTACCAGTGGTTTTATTTGTGCTTAGAAATCCCAATCCACTTGAAAAGGGATTTTTTATTCTATGAAAATATATGAAATTATTAGTCATATTCTATATCCTTAAGAATACAAGTCACATTCACATTTTAGTAATTAGTTTGGTTTAACCAAACCTGTCCTTTGGGACTATCCAGTTATCAAATCATTTAGAATGATGCTTACATGAAACTTCAACTTTGAAGTGGTGTCATATGTTTATCCAAAATAGTATACATACCTTCTGAATAAAATAAAGCATAACCTGGTGGAAACCTTCATATTTACAAATTAGTCTTTTAATCTTACGTGGATTTATGCACATCCACAATGTATTCACAGTACAAAGCAACTCTTGAGCAGGTATAGTTCACCAAAGTCCTTGAAAGATGGTGCATTCAGTCTTCCTGATGTCAGTTTGTAAGAATCCTCCTATGTACATCTAAAGTGTATCACTACTTGGGCGATAGCTGAAAAGTGATCACTTTTGTATGCATGGCTGTTCAGCTTCTATGGTCAGAGCATTTCATTTACCCTTGTGTGTAAACAGCTCCCTGACAATGCAGGACTCTGTCAAGTGACAATACGTTAATAGTTTTGTTGTATGATGCCACCTCAACTATCAATATAATTTACTTGTGAATTAATGTACTGCTCTATACAGGTGATGTGTATTTGTTTATTGAATACTGTTAAGTAATTTATCTGCTAATGGCTGTTCATTCTTACCTTCCAGTTATCCCTGTAAACATGGAGTATCTGACATCTCATTGTTTTACACATTTGACAAAAGACAGGACTGGTGACTAAGCAGGTGCCAGTGATATACAGTGAGATTGGTGCTGATTTCTAAAGCTTTCAACTAAGTATGAAACTGTAGTTCTTTAGTTTAAAGTGCAAAATAATAATAGCTTTGTCTTTTTTCCATTAGCTGCAGTTATATATGTTGGTAGAGAGTGGGAATTCAGCAGTGTGCAGCTCAGTTTAGTTTGGTTTGCTGATGCATGTAATAATAAACTGAACCTGCTGCTACCTCCAAGTCAGGAACTTGTTACCAAAGCTGAAATAAAATATTAAGTCTCTTCATGTAAACACAAGTCCTTATCTTGCTGCTGGCTCCACAGAAGTCTAAAATTAACACAGCAACCAATCCCTAGCCCTAAAACAGTAGAAGAATGGATGCTAAGGCGAAGGAGCTCTCAAATGAAAGGGCTCTCCCAGCCTTCTCTACCAACCAACACTAAGTGTTCAGATGTGGGGACATGGGATAGAGTGGACCATGTTTAATAAAGCAGTGCATAACTGGTGCTTCTTTGTAAGAGCTGGGCTTCTCTTGCAGCATGTAAAACCAAGACAGGAGATCCTATTCCAGACAGAGAACACCCAGACCTCCTGGTCTTGTGGCAGCTTCAGGTCCCAAAGTTGTGAGATGACCACAGAAAAGTAAAGTATGTAAAGCAGCTGTGCTTGTGCTTGATCCAGTCTCTGTTGTGTCCCTGCAGCTCTGGCACTGACGTGGACAAGAGTCCCAAACCTTAATCAGCTTCAGGCACAGAATTCCAAAGGGGTGATATTTTACTAAGAGAAAATTAGTCTAGACATGAAGGAACATCTTTTAATTTGAGATCTGCAGCAGAGATTCAAGAGCACCTTCTGTGCCTTACAGCACTTTATCTGTGCTGGATCAGACATACTGATCTATAAAAGAAAACACGGTTATTATTCTCTCCTGCTTCTTGATGCTTAGACTGTAAGCTCCTTGGGGCAGAGACATTGAGGGGGCTCAAATGTTGGTTGGGGCCTCTAGGTGCTATCCATCATTATATAAACATTAAACTACAGGTAAACGTTTGTGTTTGCAGCTTTATTATTAAAAAAGGAAAACACTGCTTTGACCTTTGGAGCCTTAAAGTAGTTTTCAACAACACCTAGCCACAGTGCAGCTCTGGACAACACTTCAGCTCTGGTTAAGGCTCTTTTCCTGATGTCTGGTGTGTTTTTGCAAAAGCTTTTATTCTCATAACTAATCACATACATTTGGGCTATTTTAGTTAATCTCAGCAGGCACCTGACAGGTCTGAGCTGTTGGGGACATGCTGCAGCCACCTGAGGGCACCGTGTGGCTTTGGCTGGAGCTGTGACAGCAGCACTGCCAGGTCTGGCCCTGCCTGGGGGAGAGAGGGCTGTAGGAAAGCTCAGCAGGAGCAGCATCCTCACCCTTCCTTGCCCATTATCTAGGCCCAGTTCTTGGAAGCTGCTGCAGGCAGGGTACTGTAAATTGCAACAAGAATGATGAGTGAAAAAGTGCAATTTTTCTAAAGGACAACTAGTTTTAATCCTAAAACCAGGATTTAGTAATCTTGTGCCTAGGCTGGATTTACACTGTTCTAGTGTTATAAAACCAAAAAGGTTCTCCTTAAGGCAGACTTTTCTGTCCCTCTAGAAATCCTATTATAAAGAGGAAAAAACTTCTTTCAACATCATACTCATAAAATTTCTTCCAGAACTAGTACTTTTTTGACCACGAGACTTCCATATCAAGTCATGGACAAAGTCTGTAGCAATTTTTTTTCCATGTCTTCTACATTTAAAGCAGAAAAAGCTCTGGACACTGATTTTTTTTAATTTTTTTTTTTAATTCCAAAGCTTAATTGTCTACAGGCACTATGAATCCATGGCAAAGAAAACTTCTGGGCCTTTTTCTGTATGTTACCTTCTAGACTAAGTCAAAGAAAACTGGAGAGATGGGGAATTGCTAGCATGAAACAATGCTAAAAACTCCAAATCTTCAGGGACACACAGGGTGACAAAACCACTTTCAGGAGAAGCAGCAGGAGGTCTGACAGAAAACCCAGAAGTTTGTTTAAAAATAAAACCCAGACACAGAGCTACATGAACACATATTTACTGCAAGTAGCTCTATGGAAAGCCAAGTCAGATAAATATAAACACTATACAGAGCTTCAAGCCAGTCTCCCAAAACCGCAAACGCGATGTGTTTTACAAAGAAAACAACAGAACAATATTTACAATGGAAGACAAAGCCAGATCAATCAGCCCAACTTTAAAACAGATCTGTGGAGCAGAAATAGCAAATATAATGAACAGTTTCAACCATATATGTTTTAGTTTGTACAGACAGTAACTGTCCAATATCAAATTAAATTTACAGGACAAACATTGTTCTATCATTGGTATTTTTGTACTATACAGCAGCATAAACGGGTAGCTGGAAGATAGTATATATAGTGATATGTTTTACATCATCTGAAAATGTTCTTCCAGCACAATACTGAATAAATTAGGTGCTGTAAACTATGAGTTTCAAAAAGATTGCATATTTATTATGCCGTACCTATTAGTACTTGTACCACTATACTTGAGGTTACCCATTTACTTATTTATTCAGCATGTATTACATCAGTGCTGTATATTGTACAATGGCAGCCTCAGGGAATCTAATATGAAATAAGTATGTAACAAATTTCTTCAAAACAACCTTTTCCTTTCACATTAAATGTTTAGAACTATCTTCATCCAAATTTTGATTTCTTAGAAAAGATGTAAAGCTTTATAAAAACCTGTCTATGTATTGCATTATTCATTTATGAGACCAACCAACAGCTATATGGCAAGACAGTATCATGGTCTATAAGAGTGGTTGTGTTTTTAATTCATGTATGTTTAGCAGCAAGTAATTGTACCAATTGAAACATCTCTTCCAGAATCAAAAACAGGTCTGTGCTTTTAAACCCTGCAGCAACAGTTTTTCCTGTCACTAGACACTGTGTAAACTGATTGGTACCATGTTGCCTAAAAAAAACAACAACAAAACAATCACCTCCTATTTTAGTGACACGTACATTTTATTACTACGCAGAAGTAGATCTGAGTACACATCACTGAACAATTCAAGCTGACAGTGTCTAATTTGTTACACAAACTATACCAGCAATCTAAAGGTTGTCTGTTGGAGGTGAGGCAGCCTGGCACATCCATTGTACAATATACTTGTGGAGGATTCCCAGCTGTGTGGTGCGGTACAGCATGAGGATTTGTGTACCACTTTGAAACCCTTTCAGTGCCTTTTATATAATCCATTGCATGTACCAATGACTAGTGTCATGCTCTTTTAAATTCATAGCAGTCTTAAAAAGCTAAACTCATTTCAACCAAAATAAAATTCAGTACAAGAGTGAAGCACTTAAATTGTAGAAAAATCGGGGCTTATTTTAAAAATGTCAAATAGTCATTGTTCATGTTTCTGTCAGTGGGATAAAGACAATTGATAAGCCAGCATTTTACTTTTTTTCCCCATTATGCCAGAAAGGAAGAACAAAAATAGTCCCAAATTAAAAGTGGGACTTTTGTTGAAAGCATGATCAACTAGGGTGGTTTCCCTTTAAAAAGCTACAGCTGACAAGTCTAATGCAGAAGTCACAAACATTGGATACGACTCTGCAGTTCTCCATTTGAATCCATGAACAAAAACATAATTTTACACAATTCATATTTATAAACAAGAACAAAAACAAACAAGACAAGCAGCCCATTAATCCTACTTTGTACATTCCAAAATTCTGAGCAAAAAAAAATTTCCATTTAAGCTCTGACAGACACTTGCTTTAAAAGCCTCTAGCCTATGCTCAAGAAATACCTCTTGTACCATAAAAGTAAAACCTTTAAAAAAAAAAAAAAAAAAGAAAAAAAAAGGTAGAAGAAGTCTCTTTTCCTCAGACCCATCCAGTCCCACAGGTTCACCCCTCAAGCTACCTCTCCTTCCACCCACTCACCTGGAAAAATCCTGTACTGCCCACGTATTTCTAAGCAATACATGTTTTAAGCTAACCACTTGTTAATGTACCAGAGAAGTAAAACCCATGTTAAACAGACAATGAAAAACCAGCTTTGACTTATCAGAATATAATTTTTTCTTTAAAATTAACGAGAGGAAGGAAGAAGAAAGGGATATACAGGGATGTCCTATTAGCATTCACACTGCCTCCCAAATAGATATGACATGAAAGACCAAATTCCATCACCAAAGCACAGCTATGAAAAAAGGTCAATTCAAATTAATTCAATTGTAGAGAGCTGATGTCTATGAAAAAAATAATTAAAAGGATGCGTGTCTATGTCCGTGCTGGTGGAAATGAAAATAGCTGGCTGGAGCTGAGCTTTGCTTCCAAAAGCACCACACAGTTTCTGGAGTTACCAGCAAAGTCTTCTCTTCCAACAATGGTTTCCATGGCAATGCAATCAGTCTAGAAAGGAGGGGGGGGGAAAAAAAAAGTCAGTGACATTTCAGATGCAAGTTATATCAGAAAAAATTGTTTTCTAAGGAGGAGAACATATGGAGCTTATCCACTGCAGGAATGAAAGCTGCTGACTGCAGAATGCAGGTCCCTTGAAGAGGGAGGGGACACTCCCAGATGTCAACCTTTCAGAGATCCTGAGGGAAGAAGAACAATGCAGTCTGAAGCAAACACTGAAGAGCCACTGCAGCCAGAGTGACATGTGTACACTGGACAGGAACTGGAGCAGCAGCCAGCCCATCCTGCCAGTCCATGCTGAGGATGGACCAAGGCTCACAGCAGCCCACTCCACTGTGCCCACTCCCTGCTGAGGTTGCACAGTGCAGGGAACCCCAGCAGTGATGCTTACCAGTTGTGATGAAGGCAGCAGCCAACATTCCCACTCATCAGGGCACAGCTACAACACCAACACTCCCTGCACTTCCAGCTCCAAGCAAGGAGCAGCAAGTCATGACAGCTGTGTGCCCTGTCCTCAGCTTTTCAGGAAAAAGCTTTGTTTAGTTAGAAACACCTCAGAGTACAGTCATGCCTTTTTGAAGAAAGTCTCACTGAATGGCAACACCCAAGTATAAAAGCACACAGCTACAGCCAGCTCCCTTCTTCTGGGGCTTCAAACTGACTGGAAAAGGCAGAAGTCCAAGTGCTTGCTAAAATGAGGGGCAAAAAACATACTCTTATATTTCAGGAAGATACAGATGGATGACAAGGCAGAAATGAAAACAGGAGGGAGTCTGCCCTCAGAGCACAGTATCAGCCCTGCAATTAACCACACACATGCCAAGGTGAGAACAACTCAGGAGTTTCCTGACATGAAGAAAAAGTGATGAAGAGCATGCAAATGCTTTCTGCAGTTGCATGAACGCAAATGAGGAACATGAAAAGTCACTTTCCAGCTCTCTACAAAACCTCTTCCACTCCCAGTTGATGCAATGTGAACACTAATTTTCAGTCTGGAGGGCTACTGCAAATCCACTCAGTGAATCACACTGTCTCTAAGCTGAGACAGACTGTCCTCTTCCACCATTTTTATGCTCTCAGCCAAGACTGAGGGCACTGTCCTCTGCCAGGCAGGTGTCTTTGCTCACCTTCTCCAAGGTTTGAGATACATACCTACAGGATGTTTCCTTGCAGTACAGCAAAGAAGGAAACAGCCTGTTGCTCTCATTGAGAAACAATGAGTGCAAGAGGTTTAGTCTTCAAAAAATAACAGGTACAGAAATGTCAGCTACTTTTTCCCTCAAAGCCACACAATGCCAGCTCTCTCCCTGTTATGGGAGCTGCCTGAGCTACAATATGTGAACACTTCATTACACAGCACAGCAATGTCAGCACAGACCCCCTAGAACAGAGTAAGGGGTTTCACGGCTTAATCCTGCCCATGCTCTTCTGGTGGGTCACAAGGAAATCAGTTACATCTCACTGCTGAAGATCTCACAGTTCTTCCTTACCTCTACTCCAGAGATAAGCTAAAGATGACCATGTAAAGAATAAGCATTATGAGTAATAATGCAAACCTGTATGTTTACTTACAAACCAATCATGAGGTACGCACACACAAACTCCATCCTGTGCTAAAGAACTTATGATTTCTGTCCAGCTAAAAGTACTGCCCCTCCAAGAGAATAAAGAAAAAAAAATAGAAAAAGGACCAGAGTTCAGCTGAGCAGCCCTGCCCCATCCCAGCACTCAGCAAAGGTTGCCCATGGCTCCAGAGACAGAGAGACAAAGGGAATGGCAGGGTTGGTAGCAGCATGGAAGTATACAGGGGTCCCTTCTGCTTCAGGAGAAACACTCTTTTAACCCTACATAGCCCTCATCAAGGTCCAAGTTCCTGTGTTTCATTTTTCAAATATTTCAGTGATTTCAAAAATAGTATAACTTAGTTTTCCTCAACTGAAGGAAGAAACGGCCAAAATACACCCACAACTTGAGAATCTCTATTTGTGTTATGTCACACTATATTAGAAACAGCGAGTACGACATGACTCTCTTAGCTGTGTTGTCCAAGACAGAGAAGTTTATTGCTCTTGATCTTCTTTTATAGACAGGTTCAAGAAAATATGAGAGGTAAAACTCTCATTGGTCGTTAAAGTAAAACATCACCACCATTGGTTAAGTGGAACACCACCCCTTGACTGTTTTCCTAAACACCACCTGCGAAGATTGTTGTCCTCTGCCAAGGACTGTTTGGATTCTTTCTTACACTTTCTCCCACCAGAGTGAGAAGCCTGTGTAACTTAGTTTCATACAGACTCTGTTCCCTGCTTGCTTTTTGCATCCACAGTGTTATTTCAGATATCATAAGATCACTACAAAAAGCTATTGCTTGGTACACAGAGTGTGATGTGGCCAGCGAAAGCTTTGTTTTTACAAAAGACAACTGAAGCTATTATTTCTGAAATAATTTTCCTCTTTAAAAAATATTGTTTTGTTGTAAGACCAAAGGATGAAAATAGGCACCACAGCTTGCAATGAATCACACCTTAGTGATGCATGCAAGTCAAACATTAAAACAGTTAAAGCTTCTATATTAAACTTACACTCAATAAAAATTAACTTTACCAGCATCCCCCCACTCTTTCCTTGCTGTGGACCTGTAAGCTCACATAAAAGGAACTTCAAAAACTGTCTCTGCTTTTGTCAGGACATTTTTCCTCCACGCCTCACACATAAGGCACACCTGAAAGCTGTTTGACAAGTTATTCTCATCTCTCCAAGATGGGATGTCTCCAAGACATCCCAAAATATTTTGAAGAGCAGAGGCCCACTTGCTTGAATCAGACAATCCCAAATGGCAGAACTCAGTATTTACACCTAAAATGTTTTGAAAATTTTCATAAACTAATGCCAAATTACATTTAAGATATTTGGAGAGGAAGGGGAAAGGCTTAAGAGCAAAAAAAACCCAAGCCTGCTTATGTCCCAAGTTTAATTCTCTGAAGCAGCCTGATGTACTCAGGCAGCAGCATGGCAACCAATTCTAAAGCAAGAGCATCAGATAATTCTGGGCAGAACCCCAAACAGCACAGATTAATTTATCAGAAACCAGAAGAAAGCCTGGGACCTCCCTCCAGCATCTCCCCTTCCCAAAACTGCACATCCTGAACAAGAGCTCATTAATTTCCTGCTCCCATGATTATAGACTACACTTCAACACATTTCTTCTTCATTTTTAAGGTAAAACAGAATTGTGTGAACTGTAAATAAACATAATCGAGTTTCATGTTAACATTACCTACAAGCTGATGTCAGTCTCATAAAGACTTGAGTCTTTCATACACAGAGCTATTGGTTGTCACCACTTCCCTAATCCCCTTACTAAAGGTGCTGCAATATTGCAGTTGGAGCAGTACAGCTGGCTGGTGCACTGAGCCACCAGCACCTTCTTGGTGTAAAAGTATCAAGTGCGTATGTATATATATACATGTGTATATATCAGTCTCAGACAGAAAAGGCTAACAGCAATTTGTGAAACTTGACCATATAAAAGAAAAATATTTCATTTCGGAGGAGACCAAAGTCTTGTAAGATCCTTCCCACAAACTACTGCAGTCACCACCATTCCCGAGGGCCATTCTCCTGTTCTCAGAAGTCCATTCGTGCTGCAACCAAAGGCCCACAGGTCACCCAGCACCAACTGCCAGGCATCACAGAAATCCCACGTTACAGTCAACGGAGTCTGTACTCAGGAGCCACTGGTGTCTGCAGCCCAGCCCAAGCCAAATGAGTGGTCACAGTCCCGAGCCCTAGCACAATTTCTAAACCACACAGCTGCCAGACCTTCCCCCAACTCCCTCCAGAGCTGTGCTGGATCACACAACCCATTCACTGAGTCTCACAGGTCACTGCTCCCACTGCCCACAGCGGGGGCAAGCGGGACCTCGGGGTCACGTGGGCACCAGGGAGGTTTATCATGAGGCTGCTCACCACAAGAGAAGCTGTTCATCAGAATAGGTGTAAAATGGATTTAATGTGAGAACAAGGCCAGTGTATGTTGTGCTGCTAACACCTGGATTCCCATTTCTGTCACCCCTACCAGAAGGATCCTTTAGAAGGGACATGGCCTTATTCTGAGAGGTTCTCTCCCACACCTGAACTGCTTCCGTTTTTCCATTAATCAGTTGGTGAAGGAAACCTAATGAAGCCATGCAGTGCTTGAAGAAAACAGCAGTTCTTCTGTGAAGCTGAGTAATCTTATTTCAGTCTCATAAGATTCCTCAGACATCAATTTCCTATGTTAATAGTACAGATAAGAGAACTGCTGATCAACAATAAAAACCAGATTAGCACTTCACACCAGATCCCATGTGAATAGATTTAATTCAGCACTGACTAAACAGTAAAGGAAGGTGTCAGAGAAAGGGATGAAGAAACTCTTCTATAAGGTAAACAAATTATGGGATGTGAACTAGCAGAGACAAGAGGTACAATTGTCACATAGTAACCCAGCATTCCCCTGAAGCTCTCAAGCAAAAACGCCACCAAATAAAACTTGGTGGCCAGATCAGACAACCTTTCCTTGCAGTGTAAACACACAGCTGTTCCTGGACTGTCACAAGCTCTTCCAAGAAAATCTACTCAGTCTACCAAAAAAAATAAAAATTAAAAAAGTCTGGTAACTGATCATGACAACAAACAAGCAGCAAAAAAAACTTCGCAAAAAAAATTTCAAGGCAGCCCAGAAATATACTACTCAAAGTAATTTTCATTGCATTGCACCCTGCACTGGGCTTTTCTATCCAAACTTCAGCTCTATTAACAGATTTTGCACAAAAGCTTCAGCCTTTATTCAAAATAGAGCTCTACTGCTTGAGACTATTGGCAACAATACAGATTCAACTTCTTATCAATGTTTAATATGGAAAATGAGTCTAGAAAGCATCCAAACATTTTCAAGGTTCATCTCACTAAATATATAATCAAAGTTTAGAAAATTGAAGCAACGTTCTCTTGATTACACAATTCAATTTCAATTAATCAGTTTAAGATGGGATCATATTATAAAACTACATGCAGTTGTCTGAACTTTGCTGAGGAACAATCAGAGGAAAAGGATCACAAGGCAAAAGAGAAACTAAGGGGGAAATATTTAAAATAGGATGGCAGCATGCCACTGCACAAAAATGTTTTGTTTCAAATTAAGGAACACACTGAGAAAGCACTCTACAAGTTTTCTATGCAAAAATCATAAAAATAAGGGGCAGAGATATAAATCAGTTGTAATTCATTAGATGCAAACAGTGTGCTCCACTTGAAGATGTATGAGATGAGACTATACCAAATTTACACTTCATTTCCTGCATCTGAATTATCAAGGCCATACAGGTCAGGAGACTTTGAAACATACTGAGAGTCTCTGAGAGCACAGCAGATACACCCTAATTCTCTCAAAGAAATCCCTTCTAAATAATACCTGTTTTTACAGGAAAGGCTTTTGCTGACATAATTCTGCAACTGATTCCTAAAAGGATAAAAGCTTTGCTTACAGAAGATACTAATTTAAGATAATGAAATTATTAAAATCTCCATGTCAAAGACAAGCTTAATACTTTTTGGAGAACAATGCTGCAGTTCTCAATTTCCTGAACTTCAGGTTAGAGGGAAATCAGAATTAATCTGATTTACACAGATCAAAAGTAGCAGAGCAGCCCTAGACTTTTTGTGCACAAGGCCATACAATATTCCTGTTGTTCAGGAAAGCACTAAACCCAGCACAACTTCAGAACACAAAGTGGCATCCAAAAGCATTTTGTTCAGCAGCTAGGCCAGGGCAGAACTCACAAGCAGTGAGTTCCATATGGAGCCCTCCCCGTGGCAGGCAGGGGTCATTTGCCCAAATGCATTCTTCATAAATCGGTGAAAATTCTTCTTTTGCTCTGAATCTTACCAAATACACAGTTACTATCCCATGCCATTGTCCTATTTCTTGGAATCCTAATTTTAATGGCATAGCTTTAGACCTTGCTAGAGGCAAGTACTGTTACTTAAGAAAAGCAGAATTTCTTCTTAATTTGCACCTGGCAGACACCAAGTCTACAAACACAAATCAAAACCTGACACACTTGCTACAGCCCTTACATGTGCAGTTATGGTGCCTGGGAGACCCAAATGAGGCCTTGACACAGAGACATCCTGATTCAGCAAGGTGTTTGACTACCTGTTGACCACCAAGCACATATTCCATGTACTTTCTTCAGTCAATAACAGACTAATGATACTCAAAATCAGCTAATTAATAAATGTTGAACCTATAATTTTACTGACTTTCCACAAGCAAAAAAAAAGCAAAATTTGGTTTAAAAATTTTTGCATGACCCACTTTTCACTGGATAAACTATTTCAAACACAGAAACTGGTAATAATATCCCAGTGAATTAGACTTCAAGCTGTATTTCTAAAATTTAGAAGGCAAAGTTACTCTTACAAATAAACTTTATGCACAACTGTTCATTCAAAACATGGTTTTGCTATTATTACTGCTCAGCAATTTCACAAGCTAAAAACCTCTCCAATGCTTTCAGATAATTTCTACTCACTTTGCAGAAATGCCTTATCTCTTTCAATAGTGTTTTTTTTCCCAGTTCAGATAAACAGCAGGGCTGTTTCTAGGAAGGCCTTATGCACACTCCCTTAACACCTATCTTTTATTGATACTATTCCTAGAATTAGTAACTTGCCTGCAGTTCTGGCAAAGGTTGAATACCAACTCAAATTGCACTGGACAGCTTGACAAGAAGTTGTTGGAGGTTTTTTTGAGTTCATTTATTTGGAGGTTTTAAACTAAATTTCTATTACAATATAACACAACAACACTTAAATTTAACTCTTCTCCACTTCAAAATACATAGCTCAAATTTTCAGATTTTCATGTTGCAGAAGAATGAAAAAAACGTTTCTGCTTTTGAAAAAAAGCATTCTCACAGCTTGTGTGTGTGTTACTGCATCTGACCTGAACCACAGAAAATATGGGTAAATTTTAGCAAAAAAACCTCAAAGTTGTTTGTGTGGCTTCTGAGAATACCACCTGCTGCAATTCCCTCTGCTCCCATGACAAAGGTCAGGAGTCCCCAGTGCCAATAAGGAGGAATATTCCCTCTCTGTGCTCTTGCTACAAAGTGGGCATTATGAACTGTTTGGAAATAAATAGGAAAGAAAACAGCCACAGCAAACACTTCTGCATGCACAGCCCTGCTGCTTGCATCTAGAAAGGACTTGGAATACTTGGGAAGCTTCAGCAGTGCAAAAAAAACCCTGCAAGGTGTGACACAGCTTCCCAGTGAGGAACAGACTGGTAACAAGAACCCTTCAGCCTGCAGAGAAGTATTGGGACATAACAGAAAATTTTAAAAGCCCAGATTATACCACAGGTCCACACTACATGTGGTACAACCTACTGGACAAGTGTATGGCAGAGGAGGGCACAGCATCTATACAATCCTAAGTCGCCTGGAGAAAAAAGATAGCATTTGTTATCTCTTCCACTACACAAACCAGGGGCTGTCATCAAAGCTCGTACGGAGCAGGGTCCAAAATGGACAGAGGTCTGCATGCAAAATGCCCTGATGGATTGCAGGCTGCTGTGGATACAGGGAGTTTATACAGGATCAAAGAGAGACTGGAAAAGTACTTGGATTAAAGAGAAATAAAGAATTATAAAGCAGGCAGACAACATCAGGCTCAAGGAATCCCCCAAGCTGAAAACAGAAAAAAAAAAAAAAAAGAAAATAAAATCAGAGGTTCGGGTGTACATTTGTGGGAGGTACTATACACATTTGCCCTGCTCTTCCTCAGCTGGGTAGCGTCTGCTTGCAGGCAAAGGTCTGGGGCTTTAGTCAGCCAAACTACTTTACACAACCAAACGAAAGTGTAGTGTTACTCATGACTAATGGGAAACAGCTCCCTACCTTTCAAACCATCTTTCCCAAAACTTCATTTCTACATGAAGTTTCTTCTACCTGTTGTAATTCATCCCTTCCCTCTTACCACTTTAGACATCAACACCTGCAACGATTCAGCACTACCCTTTTCTTTCACCTCTAGCACCATAAATGACTGTCAAAGGCAGAAAGTTACTACACAGCCACATACCCACAGTTACACACCTGTGCAGGTTCATATGTGCCTACATAGAAAAATAAATGTACTATCACACATAGCAGTGGCATGCATCAATTTTTCACATTTCCTAATTATTATATTATTGACTCTCCATTAATATTAGGATACTCCAAACCCTGGCTTACACAGGGGAGGAAAAGGAAGGTTCACACTGGACTGCATGTGTGAAGCAACATCTTCTTAAACCTCAGGACATGACCAAGAGCCAAGGATTGTACCTTCAGCTTCCAGGAGTACTTTGGGAGCTGACAAGGGCAGAGTTAAACTGACTCAACGCAGACAACATTTAATCAACAGTGTCCAACTCTTGTTTACTGTCTAGCTTGTGGAACATGTCAACGTTAGTATTTCAATCACTCATACCCTCAACAGTGAATCAAGCCTCGATGTTACCACCACTTCCAGATTTACCCGAAAACACTGCAGCATCTGTTCAACCTGATCTACAGACACAGAAATAAAGTAACTTTCTCTTGTGAAAGTGATTTTGCTGCACTCCAGCTTCCACAGGCATCATTCCTGCAACTGACAGCACTGCAGCAGTAATGAGTAGGTCCCATGCAGACCTCCACACCTAGAGATGGGCTCCAAATGCTCTGGTGCATTGGTTACGAATCCTAAAGGTGATTATCTTCCAAGCCCCACTGTGCCTCTTCCCTGTTGCTAGAAGACTGCCTGAAACTCAGAGATACCACCTAAAAAAAAATCCCAAGAATGATCCAGTAGTAGCACCAAGGCAGTTCTACCAGCTCGGCTGCTTCTGGAACAAGGTCTCACCAGGAAGAGAGGCCCCAGTCCACAGGACATTAACTACCAAGGGATGCTGCACAGGGTGATCCTGTGTTTTGGTATGCATTCCTGCACACCTGCTCACATCAAATCTACCAGCCACATGTCTGCAGGAAAATTAACATAAAGAAAAGGAAAATAAATAAAAATAGGGGGAAAAAAAAAATCACATTCCACATCTAAAAGGGAGAAGTAAACATTGGGACATGCTCCTAACTCAGAGATATACTTTGGCCCACATTCCGCTTACCAAGATTAACATCCTGACCAGCGTTCTGATATTTACCTCATCCTTTTCAAGTTGTTTAAACCATTATGACATCTGTATTTATAGCTCACTACCCTCCCTTGCTCCGTGCCATGTGCATACCCTTCCAAGTGCCTCCACCAGCTTCCTCTTCTACAACCACTCTCAGCAGCCCTTTACCTCTTCCAGGCTCTTATCCGGACTCTGCCAATGGCAGCAGCCTTGATGTCTATCTTACTCTCCACCCCAGCACATTAGGTTTCATCCATCTCTTTAGTTTTATCTTTAAATTGTAAGCTACTCAGGAGAGGGACCAACACATTTGCATTTGTGGCACCATATGGGGACCTCCATCCTGTCTACCTGTTCAGGTTCCACAAGTAGAGATCATGTCTGGAGAGATCCTATCTAGAGCTACACACTTTCATTAACAGACTAATGAAATAATGTCTGAATGACCTCAAGATCAAATGTTCATTTTTTCATCTCATTTATGATTTCCTGTTCACCACAATATGCAATTTAAAAACGTCTTTTTCTGAAAACACTTAAATACAAAACCCCACCCACCCCCCCAAAAAAATCACACAGTGAAATATAGACAAAATGGCCTCCCACAGCATTTCACATAACAAAAAGCAGATGTTGTTAAGAAACAAATGTACTAATGGAAAAGCAAAGCACTTACAAATTGTTCTGACAGATTAACTTAAGATTCAAAATAATTCCATACAGGAAATAGAAACACCAGTGCCTGTCAATAGCTTAAAGAGGGGTTTCATACAAATGACGTATCCCACAGCTCACAAGAAAAGCTCTGCTTGGGCTAGTATGCAGTCAGTACATCAGTGATGCAACATCTGCTTCACTGTCATTGAGAATTTCCCTAACTCCTGCTAGCCTAAGAGATCTGGGTAAGAAGAAGCAGAAGTTCCCAAAATATAATTCAGGCTCAGGCTATGCATCAGGAAAAAAAGTTACATGGCAAATTCATCTGGACAGCAAGAACCATAAACAATAAAGCAAACTGGGTCAGCATGAGTAAAGCAACAGAATCACACAACTCCCTGTTGAAGGAGAGTACCCCTCAACAGTGCCTCGATAAATTCAGAAACCAATTTGAATGGGGTTTTTTTGCAGCCCTTTTGATATTGTTTCCTACAACTTTCAGAAGAAAAAAAAGTATCTTGATATACTCAGTCTTTCTGCAAAATTCTGTTCTACTAAAAAGGAAACCTTTCTCCAAGTAGGCAGCATATTTATCAGCCTTTCATACCCTAGCAAAAAGGAAGTACTATTCTTATCTATTTAATGCCGTAAATAATAATTCAGTTTGGTATTTACAGAAGTTAATAACATACAAATGCAATGCAGTGAATACAACCCCTATTTATCCTTAGCAATAATTTATTAAAGTTTTCCATTTTCTTCAGTCATATTAAGTTGTATCTTTACCTTGGAATTACAGCAAAATCTTAACTATAGTAATTTCAGTATAAGTCACTTCTTTCAAAAACACTCTTTTCTTGGAAGAATAAAAACTCACACTTAACTCACCAACCACTGGTACACAAAACACACGTATACACACACGCATGCAGTCTAAATGGTTTGCATCCTACCATAGACCTAAATCAACAGAAAAATAATGTTCAGATATAAGCAATCTCTGGCCCTTAAGATACAGCTCATGACTTGAAGAGGGCAGAAAATTCTTGCCAAGTCTACTAACACTGTTGTTCCTAGGGTTATGCTACACCTGAAGCAAAATTCAAACACTTACATATGTTCAAGATCATTCAGATAAGATACTCAGCAACACCTCTGAAATGCCTTTGGTGAGTCAGGCTCACTGCTCTCAAGTATGCCAGAAATCCCTTCCTGATCACGGCTCTGCCTCTCAAGTAAATCATAAACCATCCCTAAGCCTGAGTGACCTTCACAGAGTTCCAGGTCTTGATTAAAACTGGAACATACTTCTCCATTTTTCCCTTGCCACTGCCTAAACCTGCAAGACAACAATGCAATTTGATCATAGGACTGTTTTGAATATATAGAATCAAAATGGAAAGAAGTTAAACAGCAAATTTTCAGGGTGGACCATAGAACAGTTCTCCAGCCAAGTCATTACACACCATTTAAGGATGCGTCATAAGATAATAGGCCATTTTCAGGAGATAACAAGAGTAACAGTATATCCCCAGGCTCCAGAAAGCTTGACTCTCTCACACCTGCCTTCCAGTTTCATCACGCCATTTTCCTTTGAGTTGAAGAACGCCACATTTGATCACAAGTGCCTAAAATAGAACTCTGGAGTTTTTTTTCTTTCTTCAGCTCAGAAAAACGAACTTGTTAGCACAATCAACAGAATTCAGCATGGTTTTGGGAGCACCACAGATCAACAGAGCACACACAAACCGAAGTACAACATAGTACTATAAGCTCTTAAGTACCACCCAAAACCTCAAGGTATAAATCCTCCTGCAAGCAATCAAAATAAGGAAAATGTATTAAAGATCCTTTCATAAAATAAAGGCCATAAACAGACAAAACCAAACCCAAATTCTACCTCCTGCTAACATACCACTGGACATACAAAAACCCCAAAGAAATACCTAGTGACACCACAGTAATCATATGCTGGAATACAGCCTCTGGAAAGACTGAACAAGCACTGCCCTCCCTCTGCAACTCCAACCTGCTGCCCCAGCAACAGGGGAACAAGGAACTCAGACATCAAGGAAGGAGGGGAAAATGGGAAGTTGTAGAGGGAAGAGTAAAAGGGTAATAATGCATTTAAGATTTCAACAAAAGACTTTAAAATAAGAAAAAAACCAAAACCAACCACAAAAAGCACTCTGAGCTGGATTACTCACAGACCTCCCTGCATCCTGCAAGCTACTAGACAGCTACAAGCAAATGGTTTTAGAGTTACAAAAAGATAAATGTCACCATCAGCTGCAACTATGGATGTAAAATCTGGAAAACTGATTTCCAGAAGTATTTCAACACTGTAAGCATTCTCTTCCAATGGCAGGGGAACATTCTTGTCTCAGACTTCCTCACCAAAGTACACATAAAACTGAGCTGATTCTTGGTCAAATATGTCAGTTAACTCACTCCCACGCCACATGGTAAAAATCTGTTGTGTCTTCAGCAGCTCGCATACTACTCTAGAAGAAGTTAAGCATAGCTGTAAGTTAACCAATATTATTAAAGTTACAACAATATTAAAATGGTTTGTTTGGGTTTTTTAAAGAATTATTATCCCAGCACTACTTCAAAGATGTAGGATACACAGCAGCATTTGGATGTGCTGCAGAAAAGTACCTCAAATTATTTTTAAATGGGCCCCTGTTTGAAGTATTCTGCCAATACAGAAGGGCCTTAGTTTGAAACAAAGTTTAAAACCACTGCTTAGAAACCCAAAAGGACTGGTTATTTGCTTCATATACTGTAACTGTAATTTACAGTTTAATTTACTAAAACTATTGTTTTAGTAATAGCTGAAACATTCAGCTTCTGAATTTCTTGAAGTGTATATTGTTCCTTATATTCTTCAAGATTTTACATTTGAAATATGCAAGTTACCAGAAAGGATTTGGACAATTTGGAATAGAAGTTTTGCTTTACAACTGTTGGTGTTTTCATTCCTCTCAGCTTCCCAACATGTACACAGCACTCTCATCCAGTCTAGCACAGGAGAGATTAAAAAGGTGAGGAACAATTACATTATAATCCTGCACTTTAAAGAACATCTTAAATAATATCTTAGCATAGTGTTAGAGTATCAGGTAAGTTTCACAGAGTAGCAGATAAGATTGAAGAGTGGGTGCAAAATAGCTGAGCTGCTATTAAGCTGAATATTACATTTACTCTAAGTTGTTTTTTGAGTCCAGGATATCTTTGCAGGTATAATATTTATAATTAAGACTGAAGAAACTTGTATTATATGTATCATTATGCATTTTATTACTGTCCATTCTCATTATCCTCCCAGTTTCAACAAGGTCCTATAACAAGGTATACATTAGTTAAGCCCTTTTTGAAATAGCTTTAGTGTTCTCTACTCCAAGCACAAAATGTCATGACTCAGATTCATGTAATCAAAACTGCAAACCATTTGCTTCAATATTGTGTAACAATTTCATGATGAAATTGTTTTGCTAATGACCTCCTTAAATTGCAAGCACTGAAAATCAGGATCTTACACTGTTTTGTTCATTATCAACATAGAACCTGAGTTCAGCTTTGCCTAAACCCCCCCAAAAAAGTTTAATAACAAGTCAGGCCTAGTTACCATCCCAAGTTTGTACTATCCCCCCTCCTCCACACATGTCATGAATGGAGAAGGGGGAAAAAAAACTTTGATTCACATCAGTGAACCTGAACCAGAAGTAGTTGGGGAATTACAATGAGGGAGCAGTGATGCATTGGGAACCACTCCACCACCCTCGGCGGACACAGTTAGGAGAACACAGCTGAGTCACAGAACACAATATGCCATTCAAGCAAACAAAAACAAAACATAAAAGCAAATCAAAATCCAAAGCCAGGAAGTGTTTTCCTTCCAATAAAATGGTGGTTCAGAGAGAAGATACACAGTTCTTTACCTGACAGAATTTAATACAGATGGGATATCTCCTTTCTAGGAAGTAAAGGGTAAATACATCTGCTAAATATTTCCCTTAAGAATGGATTTAGCCACAGAGCACTTTTACAGGCAGAGACTGAACAAGTGACATGCAGTAAGAAAGACAGTACACAGTTCTGCTAAGTCTCCAAAAGAATTAAAAATATCAATTACCTAAAGTCCCACTACATCTCTTCAGCAGGCAAGAGGTTCAAGACTGAAGCTTCATTTCCACTACTTAATAGAATGTGAAAATGTTTTTGTGAATTACAGAAAACTTTAAAAATATTAGAATAAAAACTTTATTACCATAGAAATCAATAAGCTGTTTAAAGAATACACATTTCTAAAATTGTGTTTGCTCAGAGACATGATTTCATATGTGAAAGCAAACAGCCATCCTTATAATTAAGAATTTTAAGTCATTTGTGAGAAACAGATATACACCACCAATTTAGAGTACTTTATTAAAGTACGGCAAGCTGCTTTTAGCCTGGACTGTTCAAAAATCTGTTCACCCCTCCATGAGCCCCTACAAGTGACCAGTGTCCACACCCCACCTACCCTACTATATAAAAAACTGTTAGGCCTTGTATAATTTTGTGTTTATTAGGACTAGAAAGATGTTTGATTTCCAGGCAAAGCCCATGTTTTTTGCACAGAGCTGTTTTTGCCTCCTTCTAATGTATTTCATTGCAAGAAAACTTCAATTCCCAACAAAAGCCAGCAGTTGTTATTCGTCTCACTCCTCTACAACTTTTAATAGAGAAGGGAAAAACCCCAACCACAGAGCTATAGATACTTTGCTGCAGCAATAGTAAGCAAATGCTTACCATGAATAAAATTTCTAAACACAGTATCTCTTGTAAAGTATTTTTCAGTGTAATATTTACAATACAGCCAAGAGGAAAACATCTTTGTTCTTTTTTCATCCTAATGTAAAAAAATTTACTTTATAACACAGATTTTAGTTATAGAAGGTGAATAAGTTTAAAATTCTGCTGGTTTTGGAGGTGCTCTTTAAACAAAAAAAACAACAAAACAAACACAAATCAGCTGCAGCAATCAGTGTGCCTCTGACTCCACGTTAGCAGACGAATCTTTGAAGTGCTGAAAGACTAACTTTGGAAGAAAGCGCTTCCTGGACTGGCAACTTTCAACATCTTCTAAATTTGATTCCAACCAACAAAACAAAGCAGAGGAAAAAAAAAAACCACTAAGGGAAACCACACATTTCTGAGCAGCCCCAAGCAGTGCTGCCAGACTCTGAATGGCATGCAAGCTGAGTCAGGCTTATACCTTCCACTAGTAAAGGCTATACAATTTTAAGCTCCAGCAATACCTTCTACCTTTAGAAATCCAGTTCTAAAGCAAAACTAAAAAAAAAAAAAATAAAAAAAAATAAATCCTTCCAGTATTTAAGATTGTAATTAAAAATATAAAAGTCAGCAGCAGCCTGCTCCCTTACTGCTTTATCTGTGGACAGAGAAGACTAGTATCAATGTCCAACCATGATTAAGTATTTCCTCTTAGTCCAAAAATTATTGACTATACATACATTTGCAAAGAGAGGAAAACATTTCCAACAGAAATGGTTTTCTACCAGGAGAGTGAATTACTGTAAGGAGTTCAGTGGGTCACTGGCACCAAAGTAATGATTGCTCTTCCAGTTTCAGCACAGCACTCACACACACTTGCTGCTCAGCCAGGGGACATGCATGACACCACTAATTACTGGCTTTGCTCCCACCATAAAAGCTTATCATATGAACAGGAGTGTCCTTCCTCTTTCTTCCCACCTGCAACATCTTTATTTTTATGCGTACTTCAAACTGCATTACCTTACTGCTTTGTCAAATCACTGACAACTTGAAAGGCAGCGGCCTTCCTTCCCAAATTTCAGACCTGGAAGATACTGCTCAGAGCCTGCTCTTCCTCAACCATAAGAATTCCTCACCTGCTACCCAAAAAACAGATCCCAGGGAATGGTTACACCTCAGCTGAGCCCTAGGTGATGAATGGGAAGGCCATGGGCTGCCTGAGCCCCCCTCCACACTGGTCAGCCAGGTTCCCCAGGCTTCTCCAGAGGACATATGGATACTGTGGAGACTAGAGCACAAAAGGAGCCACCAAACCTTCAACAGAAAAAAACTGAGTTCTGTTTACATAAGATTCAGCTAAATAAATCTGGGCAGATTTGCACACAAAAAAAACCTACAATATGTATTTCAACTACATTAAGAAGAGACAAGAAACATATTTCCAAATTTAGCCATTTTGAGCTTTCAAATTACAAACAGTTCAGGAAAAAAAAATTAAGTCATCTAGTTCTAAGAAGGGAAAAAGAGCAAAACAGAAATGAAGGCAAGAGCTACCATAACCTCAGGACAAGAATTCACAACATGAAATACCACTAATGCTTATGCTAGCAAAATTAATTTTAAAAAAGAAAAAAAAAAATAAGGCAGACAACAGTTTCATAGCACCTCTGACTGCCTATAAGAGGCACATAAATCCTTTAGGCCAAGGACCCTTTCACTGCTGCTCAGTTTTTCATATGGTGCACTACAACAAAACTGGTTGTATTAGAATAACAGAGGAGATTATAAAAAGCATTTGCCCCACTCTGAAGACAGTGCTAAGCAGACAATCTAACTCCTATGGTTAAGCAAGCATGAAAGAGAAGTGCTTTTAAAGTTACAAACCTTTTCTTGCAGCGTTACACTTCAGCCCATCTGATCTGCTGAAATCTATGCTTACGTAAGCTCCACTGTCCAAACCAGAAGTACCATTTTGGAGATGGCAAGCTGACGCTGTAGTACTCGCCTCACAGCTTAGAGGGTCATCACATAAATTCAGAGCAATGTAGTTTAAGCCATTCTGAAATCCAGTTGAGGTATCCCTGGACATTTTGCTTTCCTGACCATCAGAAATACTTTCATCCGGTTTTAACCAAACATTATCGAATGAGGCAGAGCTGTGTCTTTTGCTACTGTCAGTAAAGAAAGAGGATGAGGTCGTCACAGTCCCAGCAGAAGAGAAGGTTTCAGAACTGTGTCTCCTCCTGCCTTGAGGGTCAGCTCGAATCACCTTCGGTCCTATAGGAGGGTCAGAGCTAGGAACAGAGAAGCTACTGCTACCAGCACATTGATCAACAATGCAGAGTCTTTTAACGATGGAAGAAGGACTATCCATCTTTACAGCACTGTCAGATTCAGTAAATGGCCTTGGTGGAGTTGCTGCCATGTTGAATGTCATCTCAGTGTAGTCATCAGTCCTGTTACTTGCCGTGCTAACACAAGCAGCACCAAATGGAAGCCTAGGATAGTCAGCATTTGGTTGGTTTCTAGGAATACCAGAACTTGCATAAATGGAAATATCTATTAGAGAGTTTGACAGTTCCTTCGCTGTTTTTGGTGACTGCACATCCAAGTCAACACTCATGTAATCAGAGAGCGGTGACTGTCTGTGGTCACTACTTGAACCTAGAGATGATGGAGATCCTTCTGCAGACAAGGAATACGGTGTGTTACTCGCCTTTTCATTAAAATCAATATTTATGTATTCACCAGGACTGGCTGGCTCAGGTGGAACTGTACGATCATACATTCTGGGGATGGTATTACTCCCTCTCGTACCTAGGGGCAATCGTGTGGGCCTGGTAGCCCTGTTCTGCACAAGTCCTTCATCCGAACCTTTCAATGTTTGCAATTTAGAGATGCCATTAGCCAGAGTCTCACTGCTGACCCCCTTTACATTTTCTGGTGCATCATACAAGAGTTTTCCAGGTGAAGACATTGGAACATATTCACTGTGGTCACCATTTTGTCCTGATAATGCCTTAAAGCTTCGGGGTAAAGAAAAATACGAACTAAAACCTTTGGAAACAGAAGTGGTATGAATATAATTTGAATCGCTGTGGTGCTTTGGAACTGAACTACCAGGTGACATATCCATATACTCGTTGTTTACGATCTTCTCATTACTTCCTTTAGAAGCAAATCCAGTTAAAGGACTCCGTACAGGTGAAGAGCTGTCCTTTGGAAACATCATCATATAGCCCCGGGAGTCAACCTGAGATGGTGACCATGAATTGTTAATCTGTTTTGGAACAGACATGCTTTTAGGAGTCATTGGCAAGTAATCACTGGTGCTGGATAGAGAAGATGCAACTCCTGGCATCATTGGCATGTACCCATCATCCCTGGCTTTACTCCTGCTTTGGTTACACATGGAATCAAGGTTAGTGTCACTGTATTCCAGTTCATGGTTATCTTTCAATTTTGGTGTTTCAGAGTAAAGTAATTGTCCATGATTTCTGGCAGAGTCTTCATCCAACAAAACTGTAGTTTGTGTTGTCTTCTGCTGCACTGCTACAGAAGTTGGCTTTGTTAGAGAGTAAGTTCTTTTCCTGAAACATTTTTCAGCCTCCATATAATCATCTCTTGAGCCATCATCTCCCTGTTGCTTATTCATGGACATGTATTCACTCAGACAGTTCTCCTCTCTGATAGGTGGTGTGTTCCCCAAGGAATCTGGTGTACTACTCCTCACCCTAAAGTACCTGAAATCTCCAGGGCTGGAGCCATACTCATCAGAAGAGATGAATCCCCCATCACTTGGTGAACCACAAACAGATGAGCTAGAAGGCCTGGTTAGCATGTCTGAAGCAGAACCATGGCCACTGCTGGAAGAAACACTGATGGGACTTGTGGTGGAGGGAAAATGAGAAACAGGCAGCGAAGCAGACCTGGTGTGGTAAGATGAACTGAAAGCAGCTCTCACGTACCTTCCACTCCCTTCTTGCCGGCCCAGATTCATCCTTGCAGTATTCAGGTGGATCAGACTCCCAGTCACTGACCTAAAAGGTCTAGTCATGGTTCCTTCTCCTTCACTGGATGTTCTGAAGCGATAGGAGTTGTTGCTTTTGGTGGTAGGAGGAGTCCCTCCAGCAATGCTCTCAGTTCTAGATCTTCTCTGCAAGCCTGTCTGGCTGGGGGGTAGGTTGCCCAAATTCCTCCTGGTGGTGATGAATGAGATGGGATTGGTACTGCTGCCACCACCAGAAGACTGGCTCTTGCTTCGGGGCCTGAACTCTGCAAAGGCCTTCAGAGCTTTCATGGTATCCAGAAAAGTCTCATGCATATTTTGGGCAACAACCGAATCATCCACTTGCATCCAGAGTTCTCCAGGTCCAATAGAGGCTGATCTGCCCACTTCAATAAAGAAGAAATTCTCTGAGTGTCCACAGCGGCGAATATTCATAAGCTGCAAGTGAACAGAAGGTACCTCCGAGTTCAGCTTGACAAGGTGGATGGCCTTGCTGGAGAGACACAACCTATACACTCCAGTGAGGTTTTTCGTTTGTCCCAAGCCTTTGGGCTTCACGTTGACCTGCCACACCTCCTTGAACACAGTACCAGGCCTCAGAGCAGCCCCATAGTGCTCATCATCCTCGTCCATCTGCTGATCGGCATGGTCCTCCTGCTCCAGAAAGCCCCTCTTGCTCTGATTCATGAGCTCGCTAATGGCCTGGTACCAGGCCTCCTGCTCGGCATCGTTCTCGGCCAGCATGGCGAAGTACTCGTCCTTGGTATACAGGGCAATGATATGCTTGTGCTTAGCATCGGCGCGGCGGCTCACGGTAAAGCACTGGTACAGGGGAATGACCCGCTTAGGCGGGGGGCAGCACAGCGCGGCCGGCCCGCCGGCCCCCGCCGCCCGCAGGCTGCTCTTGAACTTCTTCTCGCTGTCATAGTACTCCAGCCGGGCAGGGGCCAGGTGGCTCTCGGCCCGCAGGACGAAGTAACGCTTGTGCCCGTGCTTCTGCTTCCGCAGGTACCCACACTTCCTCACGTCCTCGCCGGCGCCGCGACCCGCCGTGGGGGGCTGCCCGCTGCGGCCCGCCGAGGGAATGGCCCGGCCCGGCGCGGGGGCGGCCTCGGGCGCCGGACACAGCGAGGCGCTGGGCGAGCGTCGCAGCAGCAGCAGCAGGTGGTGTGGCTGAGGGGACGGACAGCGCCCATACTCGCCCGCCGCCGGCTCCCCCTCGCCCGCAGCAGCGCCGAGCACGCCGGGCTCCTGCTGGGGTGCGGCTCCGCCTCCCGTCTGCCGGGCGCCCGACTCCTCCTCGCCGCCGCCGCCGCCCGAGCCATTCATCCCGCTCGCCATCTTAGGGGCCACGCAGGGTCCGGTACCGCCAGGGACGGGGCACAGGGCGGGCAGAGGGAATCCACGCTCACCGGAGAAGCGCCCCGCGCATGGGAAGCAGGCGGTGCCTCCTGCACCCCCAGCCCGTTTCCGCCGGTCGCTCCGGCCACTCGCATTCACGGGCGGCGGCGGCAGTACCGCGGCGAAAACATCACGTGACTCTGCGGAGGGCGGGTCGGCGGCGGGCGGGGCCTGCAGGGCGAGGGGGCAGCGGCGAGCCGACCGGGCCGCGCGCCAGAGTGGCAGTGGTGGAACCAATAGGAAACGGCAGTCCTTCCCCAGCGACCCACTCAGCGGGCGGAATAGGAAGAAGGGCGGGCTTTGCGGCGCCCTGTCCGGGGAGGCGGGACTACAGCGTCTGGGCAATGCTGCGGAGGAATGGGAGGCGGCGGCCGTCCCAGGCTGGCCGCGATCTGGAGAGGTGTGTCCTGTGCTGAGAAAAGAGGAGGTGCCGACCGTGATTGGCAGGAGTGTTGAGCGGTCGGTCCGACAGCCAATCCTCGCCTCACACACAGACGGAGGAGGCAAGGCCGGAGAGCTGTACATTCAGCGGCGAGGGTAAAGGAAAGGCGGAGCCTTGAGAAGATGGGCAGGCTGGTTGGCTAATCAGCGCAACGCCCCGGCTGACGAATACTACCGTCTGACGTTGCGTTCGCCCGGTTCCTTCGGGGCGGGGCCAAGCAGGGCTTGCGGCGGCTGCGATTGGCGGACGGGGAGGGCGCGTGAGCGGGGGTGGAGCGCGCAACGCGGAGGAAGTAAACAACCTGCCAGCGCGCAAGCGGACGTTGGGGCCGGGTGCTAAGGCGTGCGGGGGCTGTGGCGGCAGTGGGGTCACGTGTGACCCCCCCTCCCCCCTCCAGAGCGCTGTGTCTGACCCCCGGGCTGCGCCTCACTCGCCCTCGTAGACCACATCTCTCAGCATCCAGAGCCCCTTCAGAGCCCTCATAGCCTCCACAACCCCTCAAAGTCCTAACAGATTCTATCATAGCCTCCACAGCACCCACAGAACCCTCACAGCCTTCTAAGCCCTCAAAACCTCCAGAAACCCCCTCACTGCCCCCCTCATCCTCCACTTCCGGCGCTGGCAGAGGCAGCGCAGTGTTGGTGAAAAGCAGTGGGTTGCTCATTTTCGGTACACTGCTGTGTCACTGCACCCTTGTCTCGGGCTCGGGATTGCCTGGTGCCAGTCGCAGTAGGGTTTGGTACAGTGACGATCTTAGTTTCCTCTTGTTACTGCTGTGCAATCCTTTGCATGTGTGATCCGAGCACGCCACTGACATAATTCTTAGGGTTTCGGTCAAAATACAAAGAGTGGAGAGCAAATTAATTCTGTTTCACAGTTAATGGACTTTTGTATGCTGTAAAGATCTCTGCTCCATCTAGATTAATTGTATTGATAAAATACAGCGCTGGATGTTATTACATGCCTCATCATTTCAGAGGCAATGTTGGAGGCCGGGAAACCACTTCCTTTCCTCTACCCACTTCCCTAGCACTTTCTTCATCTGGTAATTCCTCTTTTTGCCAGCTCGCCTATGTCCTCACTGAAGACACAGTCCAAGTTGGTGAGCAGAGCACGTGGCAGGTCTGTGACAGCCACGTGAACCCAAGCCGTGTTCCGGTGCTGTGGTGGTGCTTAAGCAGCAGGGCAGGGTGTTGGCCGCGGATGCTGTTCCTGGTGCCTTCTCACTCTTAATTAAAGTGTCCCTGCCAAAGGTACGTTTTATTTGAATTAGGAGTTTGTGTGTACCAGTTATGTCAAGTGTAAAAAAAATCCTTTTCCTAATACAGCAGCAAAGATCATTTCCCTAGCCAGTAATTTTGATCACACACTTCTTTACTTTCTGTCTTGATTTGCTTTCCAGGTCACTCTTCGATTACCTCACCTATGGTTCATTGTGAGATGACAACTCTCAACAATTCCTAACACCAACTTCCACCACCCACTTGTTTTGTTTTGGGATAAATAGCTCCATGTTTTCTTCCATTCTGCCTCTCAGGTGTGGGAAAAGATATTTTTTGAAGTCTCCAGTAACTCAGTTTGGAAACTGACATGCTAAACCTTGTACTTGCCATATTGATTGTTAATGTCTCTTCCATTTTCTTTGTTTTTCCATAATTCTCTATTCACTACTCACTTGCAATGTGTTTAAGCTGCACTCTTTTTAGTTTATGTTTTTACATCATCTAATGTGTTATATTCCTGTACAAGATTAGAGCTCCTAAGTGTTATGGCAATACAGTAAATAAGTTGTAATTACAGAAATATAAGTATTCCCAAAATAAATTAACACTAGAAAACTGAGATTAAATATAGCTTTTAAAGCCATTCAGACATGTTGGCACAAAAATACACAACTAAACTCCCCACTAGTTAATGGTGTCATGAATTAACTATACAATTATATTGTTGATAGTCCATGTTAGAATTAAAGTGGTTTATGAAGATGAATTCCTTTTATTTTTCATTATTTTCTGCCTGGTCTATCAATTAGGTGAGGCTGAGATTTCCATAATTGTTTGGGTTTCATTCTGTACTTTTACCTGGAAATTTGAAGTGGTTTTAAATGTATAGAGCAAGGTGAATTTTGTTCATTGCATGCTTATTTGGAAAGTTTGCTGAAGAATATATTTGAGAAGAAGAAAGGAACACTTTTGAAACAAAGGGCTTGGTTTCTCTTTTTTGTTTATGTATTTTTTTAGTCATCAACCTCTGGGCTTGCTTGACAGTAACTATGAATAATCTGTCCCTGTAAGAAGAAATTTATCACTGTTTTCTGGTCTCTTTTAAAAGTTGTTTGCTCTTACATTGCACTTAGAGTGTTTTTGCTAGGGAGTTGAGAAACCAACCAATGCATAATTAAGTAATGCAGAATTTTGGGGTGGTGGACACATGTGATCAGATCCACAGGGACCTGCAGCAATAGAATCAATAGAAATCGATTTTTCCACTGTGTTCTCTCTGGCATAAAAGGAGTGCTTAGCATTCCTGAAAACATAATTTGTTTATGTTTTCCTATGTGACTACCAAAAAAAACTTACCGAAAGTACAAGCTAATCTATAATTTGCATACTCTTACTCAACTGTCATGAGTAGGAAAAACAACTATTTGTTTTCTCTCTCTTTGAATATCTATTGTGTAGAGTCTTTTGTGCAGTTGTGGAATCAAAATTACTGGTTTCCTGTAGTATTGATTTTTTATTTTTGTTGCTTATATAAAACATATTAGTATACTTGTTAATGTATAATACCCTTCCATTACTGAGATAATTGTCTGGCTGTGGGATTTGATCTAATTTTACTATCTTTTTTGTCACAAATTATTATAACTTTCACAAACTTTTGTAGGTTTCTTTCTTACCATTTCTCTGGCTACTTGTCTGGCATATAGCCATAGTTTTCTCTGTAAAATCAGTGCCCCACTTTTTGTATAGCATCAGCTTTATATTCTTCAGTTTTGCTTACAGAAACCAACATAGCTTGTATATGAAATGTTTCCTTAGCTGTGGATGCATTGTCTTTCAGAGAAATCAAGATTCCCTCCACATGTCTCTTGATCTTCACCAGACTTGAAGAACCTGTATTTCTTAGAGCTTAGTATGTTTGCTTTATGTTTCATGTGTTTGTTCTTTCTACCCTACCAAATGTCTGCATGAAGCAGGCATTGTCAAAGGCCAGAAATTTGAAACCATTTCTTTCATTATAGTTTCCATAAGTGGCTATTAAGTCTGTGATATAAAGCAATTAAACTGTTGTTGATCCAAGTGGAGGGCCAAATTTATCATCTGTGGCTGAAGTACTAGGGAACAAGGAATGGTTTTCTGTTGGGATCTTTGAAATTCCACAAGAAGTGATATTATTCATTTAGTTAAAATATAAGAAGTAAATGGTTTTGGATGTGATGCTGCAGGATTTATTGCTCATTTCTTCTAGTTACAACAGCCTATCTTATGCCCATTCTCAGTTATATTTACAGAAGTAATTACCCTATAAAAAACAAAAAGGACATCAGTTTTGTTGAATAGTAAAACACAATCCTGGCTCAATCGTACTTGTGACATTTTCATTAAAAAAAAGGAACTGGAAAAATCACCTCTGTAGAAATTTAGAATAAAAATATCCCAGAAGTATTTAGCAACCAAAGGATGTTAAGTGAAAAGTAAGATTTAGTCTTTAATTGTATGTGTTATATTTTCACTAATCATACATTTCTATACATTTATGCAAAATAAATTAATGTAATTGTTCATAATGTGTATTTATGGCCCAAACTCTTCCTCATTTTAACTTTACATCTCCAAAGTAGCCTGCTGTCATTAACTTCTTAGCAGTTCTGCTCTCACAGTAGGTGATACAATGATTTTTACAAGAAGCAAAGTTAGCTCACAAAATCAAATAGAACTGCGGTTTGAAATCGCCAGTTAGCATGGGTTATTCTGCAGATGGCGAAACATCCCTGTCCATTGTATGTCAGTGGAATAAGAAAATTAAATTATTGTGCCATTTCTTAACCAAGATCCAGAGGACAGTAATACCCTCTGTTTAAAGTACAGATAGGGAGTTCTAAATTGTCGCTTCAGTTTGTGGCAAACTTACCCTACTTCCTTGGGCAAATCTCTCCCTCTACCTTGTTTCAATCCTGTGGTCATTTAATGGAAATAATAATCCCTCCCTTGCTCAAAATATTGTTTTTAGAGATAAAATCTGTTAATGACAAAAAACCTCACACATTTTGATATAAAAAATATATCAATTATATCTATAATATTTATTATAATTTTATGTATTGTTTATATATAAATATTTCTAAATTATATGTATAAATTATATTAAATTCTTCTAAAGCCAAACTGAGAGCTTCCTTCATTCTTATGGTTGTGTAGAATCCACTGTGCACTAGGAGTCCTCTACACATGCATTTTCTGGCATAAGCTACATGGGGTCTTATTTCTCTCATCCAGGCCTTCCTTGCTGTGTTGAAATAATATGAACCCTCACAGCAATTGTGATGATGCTCACTTATGAAAATGTACAGATTTGAATTTAAGATTTTCAGGCACAAAGATTAAAGGCAGACATATTAAAGAGTTCCCAGAGCTGTGGGTGCTCAGCACCTCTCTGATAATGAGGATTTGGTTGTTTACTTGTTCTATTGTACTCCTTTCACTATCTAATCCTATCGCATCATTGTCTAGAAAAATACTCAGATGGTTGGTTTCTTTAATGTTTTATACAATTGGGGATGGTGTCACCACACAGTGAGAATAGCCACAGAATGCTGTTTTTCAAAGGCTTACACTCACATTTACACAACATTTTCTCACTGGATCATGAATAAATAGTAAGATTATTCTTACTATTCTTACTAGTTTGTTTTCCTATTGATGGATAGTTGCTGCTTGGGATATATACATTTAGGATTATCTGTGATATTATGCAACTCTGCTAGTGAAAGAAACATTATTGTATCTTTTTTCTGTACATAGTTTTAGTTGTATGTCCAGGTAATTAAGATGGGGAAACTACTAAAGCAATCAGACTCTTACTAATTTCACAGATTGTCTTTGGAGAACAGTGGAGTGGAACAGAAAGTAAAAATACCTGTTTATATAAATGGAAATGAAAATGGTGTAATTAATATCAGTTTTTAACTACTCATGGTAATGAGCAGACAGGACTATTTTTGTAAATCAAAACCATGTTTTTCCTGAGTGTAAAACTGAGTGTAAAAGAACCTTTCCTATTACCTTCTTTGTAGTACATCGTATCTACCAAAAGGAGTTTTATATCAATCAGCCAGCATAACAACAGGGAACAAAGCAACACAGACCCCCTTATGCATCTGATGGAGATTGCTTTATTGTAGAAATTACACCCTTTTTATACCTTTAATCTCTACCTGACATAACTGAAACCAAATTGAGACCTAAAAGAATTTAACAGAAGAAGGGCACCCATTGGCTGACTCAGCTGCAGTGCTGCTGTCCACACATTCTAACATCCAATCAGCTTCCCGCTCATGTGCTGGCCACACATTCCTCAGCCAATCACAATCTCACTCCCAACTGTCACTCAGCTGACTGTCTCCTCACTCCTAATTGCCTTTCACCCCTCAACCGACTTTCAGCTGTGCCTTTCCCATTGGGCCTTCTGGTAAGCATAAGCTGTAACCACTTTAACAATTATAACCTGATATCCTGCAAGCCAGTATGTCTTTAATTCTTTGATTTAGAAAAATTATTAGAAGAAATAAATGCCCTCTAGACAATTTATAAATGAGAACTTTCAGTTTTTTGCACAAGTTTGATGAATCATAGAATACATCCTCACTGCTTGAGTAAGAAAAGTCTGGGACAGTGTTCAGAGAAAGACTGATGTGACTTGGAGAGGTGAGTCTGCTGCTAGGTGCTGATTGCCCGTTGTTTGATGGTTGGTTGGTGATGGAGTCAGAATTCCAGTCAATTCCTCTACAGGTGCCACAGGCAAAGATGAGGATTGCTGCTGTGACTGGAACTGAGCCACTTCTGGAGGTGTGACTGCCAGGGACAGCACTGTGCTGGTCATTGCTGCTAAAGACTGGGCTAATAGACTGTGGCAAGGGGGTATACAGTACTTGTAGCAATCTATAGCAACACCAGGCAGTGGGATTAATTTCATCTTTCCCCACCAAAATAAGAAAGGCCTTTTTGATGCCCAAACAGGGACATGAGGAATTTGAGATAAGGACAGAGGAAATGGTAATGGACAAAATATGGATGAACAATGCTAGAGGGGGAAGAGGAAAATGATTGTAGAGCATTTTGGTAGTTGTAACTGTAGTGAAGGAATGAGGGAAGTATTGCCTGTAACTTTTGTTGGTGTTGATGTAATTTTGATTTTGGTGCAGGGAATTCTTTTGGTTTATATAAGTGAAGTTTGTGATGAATGTGTATTTTAATGATAATTCTTAAACATACGTTACCCAGAAGTGAGGGATGGAATGTGTTGGGTTTGCTGGCAGAGGCAGCATAGTGTTGGTGACATGAAGTGAGTTGTTTATTTTGGTGGGTTTGGGTAGCTGTGGATAGAGGCTACAGGGGTGGCTTCTGTGAGGAGCTGCCAGAAGTTTCCCCCATGTCCAGTATAGCCAATGCAAGCCTACACAGTGCTAGCACCTCAGGGATAATGTATTTAAGAAGGGGGGGAAAGCCTGATTATGGGTTTTCTCTGGTGGTCGTCCCTGTTTCCATCTCAGGGAGGGCAGAGTTTGGTTCCACTAGTCATCTGGAACTCCCTGATGCTCCTTAATCTTTCTCCCTCCTCTTGCAGTGCTGCCACCAGTGTGATCAGATCAGTCTTCTTGGCCACCACTGGCTTCACTGCTCCCATGCTGCCACCCACTCCCTGGGACAGGCTCTGGCACTTGGGATAGCAATGGGCGGCAGCGTGTTCCCACGGCAGCTCTGTCCAGGGGCCACAGCTATTCTGCCGAGTGCCTAGGACATGGCTTTGTACCGTCCTGTTGGGAGGGTGCCAGGTGGTGCCCAGGAGTGCCTCTGGACCTGCGGGGGGACACACGGATAGACAGTGTTGCCCTGCTTGGCACTCCTGTAGCGAGCTGCAGGGAGTGCCCCTGGCTGTGGGAATGCTATGAGCTCATAGATAACCAGAGAACCTGCAATTTTCGCTTCCCAAAGGTGCGGTGAAAATAACTTTGTCGGTCTGTAAGGAATTATTTTAAATGTGTAGTATGACACCACAGACATCTCAGACAACACACATACTAAATGTGCTGCTTCACTGTTTGATGTCATTAGCAGACAATGGTTGCCTTTTCGCTAGTATATGTGAGTCTGGTTTAATTATTGCAAAAGGAATTAGTGCCTAGTGCTTTGGTGCCCCTCACAAAGTCAGTGCTTGCTTGACACACTTGAGAATGCAAGGTGAGCCGCATCTGTTCCAGGATGGGACAAAACATGGCTGTGGCCGTTCAGAGCAGCTCAGTGAGAAGTTGTGACTCAGGCATCCTCTGAATCATATTGCCCCTGAGCTGTAGCATTGCACAAGTGGGGAGTGTGCCATCAGACCCTGCTAGATGGAGCACGTTCCTTCCTTCATGTCCAGCCAGCATCCTGTGCTGACACAGAAGGGAGGAGAATGACAATTATCTTTGCTTCTGACCCAAATTCCCCCCACTTCTCCACTTGCTCACGGAAGGAAATAATTTCTCTTCAAGGTTGGCTCATTAATTTAGGGTCCTTAGCACAGCCTTGAGGCAGGGTGGCATAGAATGCAGGAATGCCTTATTACTTCCATGCGGAACTCTGTAACCTTCAGATGCCCAGATGCAGTTTATCTGCTCATATGTAGGTATGACATTCTACTCACTTGTCAGCTCTGAAACTAATGCTTGTTCCTTGGGCACTCACTTTTTATCCTATAGGAAGCAAAAACTGTTAGAGAAGATAGCAACACATACAAAAACACACTTTTGTCAGTTAAATTTAAGAACTAAGACTAGCATAATCAAATAGTCAATCAGCTAATTAAGCTCTGCAATGACTGCTAACAGATTCAGGCAACAGATTTGGAGATGAACAGTGATTTACCTGTAAATAAAATTGAGATTAAACTACTTGTTAATATTAGATCAGCTAGCAATGCAAAGGTCCATTATTCTTGATGTCTGAAGAGGTTAATGATTCTGGTAGCCAACTAGGAATCAAACACTGAGAATTCCCAATTTGGTAGCAACAGCAGTTCTTTGTGAAGCCTGGCAGTGAATAGCATTTTTTTAATTTGTTGATTTTTGAAGAAGGAGAATCTATAGTAAATATGATAGTGTGTGTTGAAACAGGTTATTTCAGTGTTAAACATCTATACTTTTCCAGTGAAATCTTCAGAGGACTTTACCTGAACCTGAACTTTATTAGCACTGAAGTTACCTGTACCCTTTGAAGTTGTACCCAGGTACTCGATGTGTAACAATTTACAGCTGACTCAGAGCAACTCTGCAAAAAAACAAAGTGACTAATCTCTTTGTAGAACTGAGGCTTTGCAACTTTGCTCTGAGTCATCACGACAGCTCAAAGTGCATTGACTTAGTGCAGAAATAGATTTAAACAGAGTATTCAGTTTCAGAACAAATATTATTCTTGTCCTGTCAACGTGACCTCATTAGCCCTATTTTACAGCAAAGTGTCACTGATACAGAGGGTAATTTCAAATCTCTAGAAGACTATCAAAGTGGAGCTCGAGAAGTTAAGGAAAAATATGGATGAAAGAAGGAAGGCAAAAATATTTTCATAGCAATTGAGAGTGTCACACAAAGAGTGTGGGAGCAGTCATTTGCCTAGTAGAAAGAATGGAAGGAAAAGAATAAAATGGGAATTGGTGGCATTAGAATGTGTTGGGAAGAGGTAAGGGAGATCTTTAGAAGTTTGCCTGTTCTGAACATATTTTAGCCACCCTTAATTATTCCTTCACATTCTGAGATCAAATAAATAAATAGTAACATTAATCCTATGTTATTTGGCAATTCTCTTTGTGTTACAAATTTATGGTCCTCTTATCTTCATGCTGCTATCTTAAAGGTAAATATTAGTACAAGCCAGAATCTCTTCTGAAATGGATGAGTGGTTTGTGACTGTGTTTTCCAGAGCTGCTTTACCTCAGTGTAGCAGGAGTTCAGGTCCACCACTGGGTCTGTGTAGTAATGCCCAATATCCATGCACAAGACACCTTCACTAGGGAGCAAGTATTTCAGAACAAAAAAGAGCATTCATACAAAGCTTAGAGACATAAATTATGGATATCTAAATTAATAGATTTAGTCATCAGATAATCAGTGGTAGCATTGAGTACATTATAGAGTTTAAGTTAATAATTTGGTTTCTTACACATACATTACTGCATCTCTGTAATTAATATATATATCAGTATTAAAAAATATTTTTATAGTAATAGTCTCATTTCGTGTCTCATTTCATACAGGCTGCTATTGTGGGAATAGTATATAAATATAACGAAGCTTCAGAAATGAGCAATGTCTTGTTCTTTGAGTCACAAAATTAGCAAGAGGTAACATGTTCATTACTTTAATGTTAAGAAAGAATGTTAGTTTAAATGCTTTTTTGCTTGAGGAAGGATCATGTATTATCTCAGAAACTGAGCAGATTTGGGCCTAGTCTGTACTTGAACGGAAGATGTGTAACAAAAATTCATCTTACCACATGAAAGGATGTCCATGTTTGGGTGGGTCTGATGGTTATCGCTGAGTCAGTCTGCCAGTTGTGCCTGCTCTAGTGTTAAGGAAGCATTTCAGTGCTGGAATTGGATCCCAGATCCATTCAGTGGTTAGGGTAAATTAGGATCCACAGTGTGTGGCATTGCATTTAGGAAAGCTTTTTGTCTTAAATTTTCAGCTGTATTCCCATAGCAATAGGAAATGTGCAAAGTTTCACAGTCGGATACAGTATTAAAATAACGTAAATATAGGTCGGGTATTGTTAATGATTGATACCTTTCCTTTCATCTTCAGCATAAGTCAGTAGGAGAATATGGTCCCCATTACAGTTTCCCTGTCTGCTGATTGCTTTTGTCCTGGTTTAGGGCAAATTTGAGAGAAAACTCCCAATGCCCCCGCCTTCTCCCCCCCACCGGCCCCCTGGAAGCAAACCCACATGGCCCCTTTCTCCACCCCCCAACCAGTTCTGGAAGAGATTTCTCTGAAAGAAGTGGAAAAAACCTGTTTATTTCACAGGCAGAGCACTACCCAGCACAAGAATGAACAATATCAAATTACAAAACCTCTCGCCCTTCAGAAGAGATGACAAATTCAGAGGGTCTCCCTCCTGTGGGTGTTGGCTCTGTTATCAGTCCCTGTGGCGCTGGAAAATGCCGCTGCCCAGGCTGGGCTCCCGGTAGCCCACGGGTGCAAGCTCCCGGTGCTCCCCCGTGTCCCCAGTCCAGAGCAGGTTTGATCCATTCCAAGGAAAAGGAAATAAAACAGTCCAGGAAGATCTCTCACTTTGGCTAGTTGAAAAGCCAAGGCGATCTGTCCCTTGTTGTCTGTGCTGTAGACAAAACCCTGTCCCAGGATGCGGGGGGAACAAGTACAGTCTCTGATAACAGACTCGGTGCTTCTTCTCCACTCACTTTTACTCTTAGATGAAGTTTTAAGGATACAAAACCTATTTCTGGGCTAGATGGATGAATGGGGATACAATTTAACATCACAATCACCTCAGGACAACTTTGTTGCTCACAGACTTTTTACCTGTATAAAAATGTAGATGAGAATTGATAAAAACTTTAAAAAAATAAGTAAATGTTCATTGTATCACATCTACAATACAAATTTAATACACAATACAAAATGATGCTTTAAATGAGCTGAAAATAAGGAATTGTAGAAAACTGAGATGAGACGATAAAAGGACAGTAATGGCAGCACTTACAAAAATTTGATGGCATTTGTACAGAATGAATCAAAATTTATTCAGTCTGTTAGTTCATACTAATACAAGACAGACCTTTACAAGGACAGTATAATTATTGCACTTTTGAAATTGCATTCTTTCGGAATCAAAATTTCCTCTAAAACTGACAATTAGGATATGATGTAAAATTCACCTTTGTGGATACGCACTTTTAGAACCAGATTATGATCACAAAATTATAATTGTTTTTATGAGATTGCATTTATTTTTTTCTTGTTTTTCCACAGCTTCTTTGGAATCCATAAGATTTAATTTATGTTGATGGTTTGCTCTGTCACTGATGCTATCAACCTGTCACACACACAAAAATGGAGAGAATAATTTAACATTGACATTGCTGAAGATAAAAGGGGAAGTTAATTATTGAAACTTGGGAAAATAAAATTTGCATGGAAAATTTCAATATTAAATAATTTTCTCCATTCCTGTTTATTTTGCTGCTATTGATTAATTCAAAACCCTTTTATCTTTATTCAGAAATCTTGTGTTCATACTCAGCTGAGAAACACATCATCTGCTGTTTCATTATGGTTCTCTGTCTTGAAAACACCTTTTCAGTCCTTGTCAGAGTAAATGCTCTATTGTTGGATCCATGAGACATCTGGCCATGCCAGTACGTCTAGGTCCAAAAAGCACTCGCTTTGGAGGAATTTGGCTTTTAGTTACCCAGGACTCTGACCGCTGTGATCCAGAAAGCTGCTGTCTCTGGAAATTACCCTGTTTATGAACCAGTGTTGAACTTCTCTTTAGATTAGAAGCCAAAAGAAACTATAATGGATAATTACAAGGTCTGCAAAGTAGTTTGCCTTCTTGTGGGAATAAGATTTAAATGTCATTAATAAAGTTAACATTACTATCTATCATGAATCTGAAGATTTAAAAAAACAGAACAGTGTTTCATAACAGCTTTGGGGAATAGTCTGACAAATATATCTGCAATTAGGGATCATTTCCTGACAGCTTTGGTGTTTTCTGGAAAGATCTTGTAATATGATGTTGATAATGAGTTGCTGGATTATATTCACACTTAAATCACTTAAACTATCTTTGCCTCTCATGTGGAAAAAGAAACAAGGTATTTTCAGAGGTGTTTTGATGTGCTTCCAAATTTGGGGAGTGAAGGAACTTGCTATAGAGTAGAAGAAATGTTACTTTGTGTGGTTTTTTTTTTTCATAGACCATCTTATTCTGTTTCATGGAAGAACTGACAGATTAGTTTTCAAATGAATCAGATAATATTCTGCAACAATATCATGTCATGTTATTTTTTAAATCATCACATGTTGGAGTAATGAATAGGTACAGAAAACAGACAACTGCTCATATTTGCATGGGTAACCTTGAAGCAGGGAAATTAAGAGTTAAACATAAAGAAATGCTTGACTAAAAGAAGGGGATTGACAAAAACTATACCCTGCTCCATAACAGCAGGGAAAAATCGAGACTGCAGGATAAGATAAAGAGCTAGAATACACAAACAGGATGCAAAGACAAAGACACCACAAGATAAAGAGATTCCTTGGACCTGGAAAGAACGTATCAAAGTCCAAAAGGTGACCAAAGGACTGAAAGAGGCCTGCACAAAGAGACAAGGTGAAGAGTTCAGCTAAGGAGAAAATTGCTGACCTTATCCCAAAGACCCTCCAGACAACCACTGAAATGACCAATGTGCAGCTGCAAAGAGGCACAGAGCTAATTATAATATGGAGACAGGCGGGGCTAGGAAATGAATATGTATTAGGCATATTGTGCAACCCTAGTTCGTAAAAAATAAATAAAGAAAGCCAAATCTCAAAAAGTGTGCATGCTTTTCAGAGGAAATATCTCCCATGCACCTCAGTGATGAATAAATTCATACCTATTCATATAATTATTCTGCGAGTTATAGAGTTCTTTTTCTATCCACATATCAACCTAAAATATGTGTTTAATTGTAATAATCCTCAAAGTTCTTGTAAAAAACTATCATATTTCTTAGGTAAACATGCATGCTATTTTTTAATCCAATTATTAATATAAATATTTTTGCTACTCACAGAGTTATTGAAGTTCTCTTCTTGTGTCTACACTCCTCCACTAGAGCTGCTGGGACTGATTTGCTGCATGGCACAAGCACTGCTATTTTGGAAGTCAGAGCAGCCTGAACTGGGAGGCTGATTTGGAGTCATGTGCTTCTGCAGTCCAGAGCAGGTTTGAACAGATACAAGGAAAAGGGAAAAAAGCAGTCTGGGGAACTTCTCTGTCTCAGCTAGCTAAAAACTAACTAAAAGCAAAGGAGAGGTCTGCCCCACTGTCTGTCAGTGCTGCAGACAACACAGTCCAGGAGCAGGATGCAGAGGAGTGAGTGCTCTTTCTCAACACAAACTGCACGTGTCTTCTTCCCCTGCTTCGGTCTCAAAGCCAGTCTTAAAGGTTTAAAATTTATTATGTAACATAAACAGAACAGGCTACTGGGGATACAAGTATCATAAAGTCACCCAGGACACCTACTCTGCTAAACTTCAGATAAGAACTGTATTTTTCACAAGCATCTTCTAAAACTTTTTACACCCATAGATGTTTGCTTATTTTAAGTCTGAACTTGTTTGTCTAAAGTCTTATGCAAAAATTGGTGCACTCATCACTTTCATAGCTGTTGGTATGTTTTTGGGCTTGCTCTTAAATCTACAGAATGCTAAAATAATTGGTTGTGGTCTGTCTGTACAAATTAGAATGTTTGTGCACATGTAAAAATTGATGCATGAAAATATTAAGATGAAATTATATTTAGATGTTAGCCCTAGATATTTAGACTTGTAAAAAGGAAATATAGAGGTTTTGGTAAGTGGCTTTCTTTTGTCTGTGATCCCATACATTTAGGGTTTAATTTGAAGATGATAAAGGGTGTTAGAACCTGCCTGTTCAAGCAGAAGCAAATTAGAGTACCAAAGATTTATACATTTCTCTAAATTTTAAAGCATCTAACAGAACTATTCTTCTGGCATGCCATAAAGGGCGAGAATTTGATACTTCGGTAGTATCTTTAATGAGACTCCTCTTGAGCATTACCTGACCAAAAGGTGCTAACACCCTTGACTACACGACTATCCTGGCTTGTTCTTTAAATATTTGTAGGGATTTCACAGGTGATAAGCTGACAGCCAGGAATGAGATTCTAGAAATGTATTATTTGTAAACTTGTGTCTCACATGCAAGAACAAGGTTTTTTAGGAATAACAGCAGGCACTGAGTTCATGAGTCAATAGACTGGGCAGGAGTGCAGCACACTACAGGCATGGGACAGCAGCAGAGCACTCCAGACATCAACTGCTTGCTGTGGCTTTGTAAAATATTTCAGAATTTGCAAGGTAACTGAATCTAGAAGCACAATTTCTTAAAACCAAAAAAGTCTCTTTTGCTGCTCTGGGCAGCAAACCCAGATTGACATCCTGGGAAAGGACATCCTGCCGTCTGGGGGGTCCCAGGCAGTTTCCAGCCAGGGGTAACCCTTAGGAGCTTAGGAAGAGGCTTAAGTGATCAGCTCTTTAGAAGGGATTTCTGCTCTTGCAGTGATCAGCTCAGATCAGCCTAGCCAACTCTGTTCAAGGGCTACCCCAGCCACACATAGACAAGAGATGGGAAACCATGTGGTGTTCTACAGAAAGTCTTTAATGCAGGCTTCAGCAAAGGGGGCCAGTGATGTTCTACCACTGATCTGGGCAAAAGCTGGGGTTTTTATAGGTAAGGGAAGAATTGGAAAAGGGGCCGATGGTCTGAGACTGGGGTAAGATGACCAATAGTTAACAGGGAGATAACATGGGGTCCCAAAGCAGGAAAGGGTCCACAGCTTAGTTACCATGACTAGGCAATTTTGTCTTATTTTAGGGGGCAGATCTGCAATGAGGAAGCCTAGGAGAGGACTAGGCTTCCTCTACACCCAACAGAAGATATTTTCAGTTTAATTTAAGACAAAGCTCTGTAGGAATTACTGGGTTTGCATGAATGCAAATTTGTTGAGTTGGAATGCAATACACAAATGAAAGTCAACAAAAATTTAACTGCAGGTCTGATTTAGATTCTTAGCTGTCAGAAATGCCATTTCTTTGGGGGTTTTTTGTTTGGTTTTTTTTTTTTTTTTTGTAAAGATACACTGGTAAATGAAAGATAACAGATTATGAGTTAGTCTTGAAAGAAAGAAATAAACAAGACCATTTTACAAGTGCAGGTGGGCTTTAAGGAACAGAAGCACTAAGAATCTTCTGTTTGTCTGTTAATGTCCTACTACAGCTAACACAGCAATGAGATTGCTCAATGCCTCGCTGCTGCTTCCTGCAAGATGAAAATTCACTGTGCTCCAAGAGCTAGATGAGGCAACAGGTCTGTGATTCCTTTAATTTTTAATCCAGAAATATATTTCATGAGAAAAACATACCCTGTATTCACTTCTGTATCTAGATTTGAACACCACCACATCCATAATCTCTATTCCTAGTGTACTTTTTTTCTAGAAGGCTTTTGGCCAGGTGTAACAATCCTTTCAATTAACTTTCCTATTTGAAAGTAATTTTTGCTTTGAGCTCTTACTGATGATTCTATTCAGTAAAAAAATCCTTCTTCTACATTTAATAAATTGTTGTTAACAAAAAAAACCCCACAAAGATCTGCTATAAATAAATCAATCAAACTTTATCAATAATAGTTTTTATTAATAAATTTGCAAAAAATAAGTTTTGGGACAGCCACAATTAAAGGCAACGCCGAGCCCGGGATTGGTGCTGGGTGAACCCTGAACCAGTCTCTGCCGCACTGATTCCCCCAAGTTCACAAACTGTCTATTGGAGTGCCGAGTTTTATACAGTGTTTTTGGCCTGAGGCCATGCAGTCTCAGTTTTTTTCTCCGTGATATGTTGTTACGTATTCCGAATTTAGATGTTGAACTGCTGATGAGGTTTCTGGGAAGGAGATTAGGTCTGAGTGGATTTTCAAGAAGCAGTCCGTGAGATGTAGAATTTTTCTGAGATTTTCCCAGAAGGGGATGAAGTCTGAGTGGTTTTGTTTTTTTTCTTTTGGGAGACGACATTAAGATGTTCAGTTAACCGAATCAGTATCATGGACTGATCACTGAATCATTAGTGGCTCATCTGCTCTGAGTGGATTTGTCTCTCTCCTGGTGCCTATTTTGTCCTTCAGCAAACAGTCTTGAGCTTTCTGGCGTCTTTGTGGCAATCCTTCGGTTGCTCAAGTTTTATGCATTGTGCTTGAGTTAGCTTTGTGCACTATACACACAAATTACATAAAAAAATACACATATTACAGATCACTTCAAAAAGATTTTTTTAGAAGACTGTTTTGCTGACTATCTACTGTGTATTCTGTGTATACTCTGAAATTTTCCTTATGCAGTTCCCTACATGTGGGGAAAAAGTACAAAAGGGGGCAGGTCGCTGGGGAAGTCCGAAGGCAGAGGAGTAAGTGAGGGGTTGCGACCTTCCCCCCGCCGTGGCCGCACAAAAAATGGAAACAGAGTTCACAGAAGCTAAAAAACTGCTTAGCATTATCGTTAAACGAGGTGAAGCAGCCAAGGAAAAGGACCTGGAAAAGCTCATTATATGGCCTAAAAACCATGGGCATTTAGCAGTGCCCCCACTGCTTTTTGCAGTTAAGAAATGGATGGATATAAGGGCTCTGATGTGGGAAACGACAATCACGGGAAAGAGTAAAGATGTAGTAGCACTCAGTTCGATACGGAAACTTGTGTTGGATACCTTAAAAAATATGAAGGCAGAGTCCAGGGTCGTAGCCGCTGCCTTAGAAGCCACGGCGCGTCCTGAAACAGAAGTGCCACAGTCACCTCCTGCCACATCAATCGGCCGTCTGGGTGCCTTTCTCGGGGTTGGGCACGTTCGGCCAGCGAAGGGGTTCACAGGAAAGCAGTGTAGCACTGTATCGGAACTTTTAAAATCTCAGCGGTGCTCTGGAGTGGCTGAGTCCCCGCCAGCGGAGCCCAAGCTGGAAGTTACTTCGCCGAATGCAGATGTAGAAATGACTTGTCTCCGGAAGGAGATGCCACCAGCCCCAGGTGGGCACAGCCTCACACGTCATCAGAAATCAGAGCCCCAGATTGCCAGCCACCATCTACTGTTCACTGGGGAAAGCTGCAGGATGTCCCTCTCTCCACCAGGCGTGTTGCTACAGTCAGCAGACAGGAAACCACCAGCAGGAGAAGAATCAGTAAATTTTAATGGTGCGTCTAAAAAAGATCTATTGGGGGCAACAACAAATAGAGCAGCTCGTGCAACAGCTGCAAGCTCAGACTGAGCAGACACTACGTACAGACAAAGTACAGCATTATCAAGAGAAAGCAGCTCTGCATCAAACACCAAAGCAGCAGGCAGAGTCTGTTCAGCTACGGTAGGATGTGATACGTCCTGAACTATTTGCTTCACTTTTGGAGACACTCTTAACACTACAATCTTACTTAAGTTCCAGCTTTACTACCCTGGAAGAAAAGAAGCCAAATTTAGATTGGTTTCCATCCGAACCAGGGGGACATGGGGGAGCACTGAGGTGTGCGCAGAGAACAAAGGCAGCCTCAGGGCAGAGGCAGTGCAGAAAAAGCTCCAAGGCCATGCTGAACAATTACAGAAGCAGTTGAGCAGAAACAGGTGGCTCAGACAGCTTCAAAGAGAGACAAAATAGCCAAAAAATCACGAACTATATGGTATCTAGTTCAAAATTCACCACTGTAATTAAAAGTTGATAAGCTGCAATGGTCACCGTTGTTAGCACCTGGCCCTGTGAGACTTTTCGTGTAACATCTCCTGCTTTTGTAAAATCACGCCCTTTTCCCTCTATCTGCAAACAACAAGAGAGAAACTGAGAGAAAGAACAGTGTGTGTTAAAGTTAATTTTGTGAGGTTTTTTTTTTTTCTCTCTTTTTTTCCTCTCTGCAAGAGTATGTGGGGGATGTGAAGAAAGATAACAGCAACAGAGAGCAGCAGCAGGGCGGGCAGTCCACCCCCCAGCTCCCTCTCTAAGAAAAAGCATGGGATAATACCCAGTTTGTTAAAAAGTCATGATTCATTGGTTTTTCAAAATGTTTTAATATACCCTTTTAGAGTTAATTTTGTGTTTTAAGTAATTATGAGTTTATGCAGTTGAAGTTTTTAGAGTTTTACTAGAGAAATTACTGTGATTCTTTGAAAGTTTAAAAAAGCCCCTTTTCAAAAAAAGGTGTTTAAGATGAAAATTAACAGAAGTTACCTTGCAATAATTAGCTTTAAAACCTAAGGTTAAAATATGGTATGATTTACAGATACTAAGAACACCTTCCAATTAATGTTATCTACAAAAGAGATTAGTGGTTTAAAAAATAATTAGTTAAGAGAACTGTACTGTACGAGACAAAGTTAAGTTAAAACATATATTACCTATTTGCATGTTTTTTCCACCATTTCAATAAGGTAATTTCAATATGAGTCCTTTTGTTATATAAAACACATATAACTGCATATATACCAATTTGGATTTTGGATTTTAGTTTAAGAATTGGACTTGATGTTTCTGTAAAGTTCTACAAAAGCTGAATGGCAACTTGCCAAATCCTGTGTTGTTGTGGTTTTTCTCTAGAAAAGCTGCACTTTAAAATCCTAACCAATTTAAGCATATACTAGGCAAATTTCTGTTATGAATAAGTATTTTTAGTAACATTTGCAGTAATTGTGAATTATTCTCAAAGCTAGATGACATAGAATTGTGATGTATTTGTTACATTTTTATAATCTTTATAGTGAATCCATGTTATTGTTGCATTGTGTTTAAAAGGTATATATCAAACTTTTAGTTGCCTCTTTGTAGTAATAGAATAAGACTAAGTTATGATTTTATTTGATATGGATTAAGTGTTAATAGAATTAAGAAAAGTCAGGTTTTATTATGTTTAGGCTTGAATGTTTTTAAGTTAAGTTGTATAACTTAGATATTCTTTTAAGGTTAAGTTTTGTTATTTCCTTTTGTTATAATTAAATTTTATTAGGTTTAAATATTGTTTAATTTAAATTGTTTTATGCTTTATTGGAGACACTTGTCCAAACTGCATAGTTATTTTCCTAGAGAGATGAAGATAGCTACAACTGAAACAGCTGTGATAGAACACTGATGAACACCTGTTTGTGGATAGAAGTGAATGCAGTCTGTGACACCCTCGACTTCATTGAGAGTTCTATTGGTTGTTGCAGTCTCTGCAGTTTTTGTTTGTTAAAGCTTTCTTATTTTTCAGTGTTTCCAGAATTGCCATTGCTGAGGATCAGCTGCCATGGGGAAGGCTTCAGATTAAACCAACTGCTGAATGGTTTAATTGGTCTGGTACCTAAGGCTTCTGATCATTTGCTTTGTACAAATGCATTTTAACAGTTTGCTGTGCTGTAAGCATCTCATAGCTGCTACTATTGAGAACCTTGTTTTAGAAATGAGTTAAGAGGCATCTTTCCAGTTTAAAGCCTAAGGCCCTGGCCTTACACCAATTGCTGAATGTAGCTGATAAAATAAAAACCATCAAACAGTCAAAGCAAAGCCTGAATTAATTACAGTGTAATTATGTTAGAGACCCAGAAAAGATTAGCAACTCAAAAGGGGCTCGCTTGTTAGACTAAGAAAGAATTGAACTTAACATCCACAATGTTAAGTGAACTTTCAGCTGATGTGTATACGTCATGCAGTATTACAAAATCAAGCTGCAATTGACTTCTTGCTCTTAGCACAAGGACATGGTTGTGAGGAGTTTGAAGGCATGTGCTGTCTGAATCTTACTGATCATTCAGTTTCCATCCACAAGCAACTACAACAGCTACAGGATGGGTTACATGCCCTGAAAGAAGATACTGACCCCATTGGAAGTTGGTTCTCCAGCTGGGGCATCACTGGATGGTTGAGGTCTCTTGTGCTAGAAGGGGGATGGACTTTACTTATAATGTTAATTGAGATAACAGTTTTAAGTTGTATGTTATGTTGTCTGCATAAAAGTATAGAATGAGTTGCATCCAAAGCCTGGTTTGTGCAAAAAGAGAAAGGGGGAATTGTTGGTATTATTTTATATATTAGTAAAGGCCTGTCTGCACAAACCAGCCTTTGGAATCAGTCGTGATATCAAAGGCTAAAGTCCTTGAAACCTTCCCGCAGAAGAGAGAGTAAAGCAAAACAATATCCTTGTGTACAGGAGAAAAATTGTAAACCTGTGTGTGTTAGCCCATGGACCCTGTAGAACCCTATAAAAGGTGTGCTAAAGATAGAAATAAACAGCGTTCACGTTTACTTGTGTGAAGAGTTGTGAATAGCTGGTGGTCTCTCAATACATACATAAATGTGAATATAATTTTTAGTTGTGAATTGGATCAGTGTACTAGACTAGTTTTTCACACAAATATGATGAAAAATTACAAGCACAGGAGGAGACTGTATCTTCTTTATTTGTACTGCTATGGTAAGAGTCTCAATGAATAGTATATAATATAATATCAAAATAATACACATTAACAATATCTTAACAATTAGTATCTTAATAGTAATCATTATCTACATTTGATAATGCTGAACAGCAGAAATAAAAACCATACAGATCATGTTCTAAATAGGCGGAACCAGGGAGGGGACATGCTAAATACTTCTTGAAAAAGTTTGAATATGCATTAAACCCTCACAGCAGGAGGGGATAAAAAGAGTGTTCCCAAGATACCAGGTGTGTTCCTGGCAACACTCCAGGGCACCCGGCCATTTTAACCCTTTGCTTTATTTCCTTTGTCTCCTAATTGTCTTTTGTTTGTTTGTTTATATTAAACTTTTTATAATTTATTAAGTGAATCTCGTTTTTCACAAAAGTCTGTTTAGGAAGTAAAACCATCCTGATTTAAATTGTTATTCTTTCCTGAATACTGTGGGTTTTACCTGCCTTTGTGTGAATTGAGCTAGTTCTCAAGATTTCTTTAAAGAATTTACTCTCCTTGGTATGAACACAGCACAGCTTTAGGAAATTAATCCAGATAGCTGTAAGCCAGCTGGAGTTGAATCAGTAGTCCACCATGTATTTTGACAAATCCTCTTCTGAAGTGTGATCTGAGTTGTAAAAAGTAGCCCTGATGAATGGTGTTGCACAGCATATTAGCAATTTCCCTCTCCATTTCCTAGTTTTGTGCTCACATTTTCTAACAATCAAACCTAGGTAATTTTTGCAGGTTCTCAATTTATTTGGTATGCCATTCTTCTCATTCGTAAGTAATATTCAGCCATCAAGTTTAACTTGTGCAGCAGGACAATGCAGCTTTGATATTCAGCCATTTTCATCCTAAACTAGCTGTGTACTCGTTAAAAATGGTTCAGATTCATTACTTTGTGGCCATTCAGGTCAAGCTCCAGCCAGCTGTTCAGCATGGTGGTGAATCTATGTGTGGGAGAGGGGAACCTCAGGGGACAGAGGGAGTTACATAGGTTCCTTTAAAATCTGGCATTGTAAACAGAGCTTGGTTCTGCATACTGATTTCATCAGGCAGCTAATGTCAACACTTGACATTTTCAATCTCTTTCTTTTATGTCACATTAGTGGAAAGTGACCTGTTGTGTTTGTGGAAACTTTTGAATCCCACAGGAGAAGGATCACTCGCACCATGGCAGTCTGCCAAGTACAGCTTGTTCTGAAAACACAGTGCTGAGAAGTTGCATTATCAACTGAAGCTCAGTGTCAGCTTAGCAGGAGGTAAATTAGGCAGGTGATTAGCGAGTCATTATGACCAGCGAGGCCCCTAAGGTACACTGCACCTCTGCTGCCAGCTCTTCTTTCTACTTCTGTCTTCTCTCCACCTGTCCCTGCAGAGCTCAAAATGGGAGCCTTTTCTGTGCCAACACTGTGTTCAGCACATGTTCTGCGCACTGGCCATGCTCTATAAGGAATAGTTTCTTAAATTGCTGAGTTGTTCAGTAGTCATATGTTTTATTCCAGTGAGAACAAATGCTAAAAGTGTAAAAGACACTAATTCAAATTTTAATTTTATTTCTTCTATTCTACATCTTTGGCCTGTTTTATGAAATCAAAATTTTAGTCATAAATCCTAATATCTCAGAGTCTACTATGATAATAAATATAATCAATAGAGAACAGTAAAATAGTTTCACCAGTAGGAAAGGGAAGTAGCTAAAATAAGTGTCTTGCAGATGGAAAAGACATAATGTGTACTAAAAATACAAATGTGTTTTAATTGTTCCAAGTATTCCTGATTAGCAAGAACAGACTGAGGGCAGATTAGGATTTACATTAGGAGGTTTGAACTTGAGTAGTAGTAGGAAAGGAGTTACTTCAACCCACTTTTTAAAAGTGCTTACTACAGACAGATGACATAAAACAAATTGTCAGGCAAAGCAGAGTCATGTGACCTTTGTTCAAGATCCTAACATCTAAAACTTCTCATGGGCTTACTTTTACCTGCAGTCCTCAAATCTGTGGCTGTACTTTGTGGAATAAAACATAATTGCATATGGAGGATGTAGACTTTCCTACCAATGTGAGCAGTGAGACTCGCCCCAAGTCCCCCCCTGCTGCAGGATAACCACAATGGGTCTTCTCTGTACAAGTCTACACTATTGCAGCAAAGCTATACAGAGCTCTGCAGGCTTCACTGCCAAATGAAGCTTCTCCCGCCTTCCCTGTCGTGCTGGGAAAAGTCTGTGACTTACAAATCCCACTGAGGGGGCCCACACAATCATCTGCAGCCTTTGGTACTGCAAGATCAGGGCCTGAGTGAGCTGCAGACACAGTATGGGAAGGTGGCAGCTGTGGTAGAGGGCAGTGAAGACTTGAGTATGTGTTCATATGTTGTCTGTGGCTAAAATAAATTAGTAAATGCACTAGAATAAATTGTCTAAGGCAAGCAGATGTCATAACAATTTAGAGTTGAACAAATTTATATTAAAAGTCAATGTAAAATGAAAGTACTATACATATGGAGTAGACTTTCAGAGGAAATAGAATAAGTATTTGTGTAATACAGACATAAATGTGGTTTATACATATTTATGTATAACCTTCAAGGCCCAGACAGAAGAGAAGAAAACCCTAATCAGAAAAGAATTATGGAGATTGGTGTATCATTTTAAGAAAAGATTGCTGGTCTCAGAATTGTTAGAAACAATTTTTACAGATTTCACTTGAATGTCTGACTCATAATAAGCAAATCAAAATTCACATGTGTTTTTCACTGACTATGTTAAGCCTCTTCTTGTACTGCTTGTTCCCATTTGTGGCAAATACTATAAACTATACATTTCAGTTTAAACATACCTTTGCATTATCCAATTTTTTCATGCTTTCCTAAATGAGGCAGTAAAAATGATCAAAATAAGTTGGTAAGCTTAAAGTAATGTTAGTGCATGGTTCATGCTGCAATTGCAAACACACTCTGTATGTCATTACATGGCTATAGCATATTGTCTACTAAAGATAGTTTTGGGGATCAGCATGAGTAAATATGAGGAATATTGTCAAAGATTAAAAAAATTCTCTTCTCTGAAGACTGTCCCTGGTGCCTAGCAGAATCTTCCAAAAAACACAAGTGCTCACAGGTGAGCAGATACTCCGTGGAGTTAGGGAGAGCAGAGTCTGCTCCTCATCTGTCTCAGAAGCGATGACTGCTGCGTTTGTTATTACTTTGAGAATTTATGTCAAAATAATATACTGGGAAGTGACAACTTTATAACCCAGAGGAGAAAAACAAAACCAAAAAAATATCTCCTAATGCTGAAAAATCAGGACTCAGTTCCAAACATTCAGTGATGTTCATTTGTATATATTTACTCTATATTATACTTAAGTTGCCACATGTAAAAAACTGATTTACCAAAATATGGATATGATCTAGTATCAATATCCAGCTGAGATGGACAAAGACTCTTTAACCGTTTTAGGGTTAGAGTGTATGTTTATTAATAGTGCTGGGCCGATGTATTGGGTCACCCCTTAATACACACAGCCCCAAATACAGGTAAATACAGGCTTTTTATTTACAGAAATATTGAATACAAATACATACTCATAACTGTTGCCACCCACTCTCCGCTTCCTATGCTAATTAGGAAAAAAAGCAATTAAGCATGCGTAGTTTGTTCCTTGAAATGGGTTGGTTGTAATTTTATGAGTAGGGGTCATGAAAGGGAGAAAGGGATATGACTCTTCCTCATTCTGACCTTTCTACATTTTCAATGTAAAGTGACAAATGGACCTTTGGCTGGGCTCCTAGTTTCATGTCTTCAGTGGGTTTCTGATTTGCAATTGTCTTATGTTCTTGAAGTCCCTTACCAGATTCTTTGTTTCTCATTATAAGCCCAGCTGAACAAGCAGAAAGTTGACAAACTATTAGTTAATAGCCAATGATTAACCTCTAATTTTAGCAAGGCCTCTCTATATACCTTTAATTTTGGCAAGGCTCATATATTTATTTTAATTAGCTTTAGCAAAGCTTATTTTTAATCAAGGCTTTAGTTTCTCTAAAATCTTGAATTCTTCAAAGTTTACATCTCGAAACAAAGGCAAAGAACTTCCTAGGTAAAATTTTACTGTAAAATATAAACAAGATGCATACAGCTTCAGGTCTGGAATTTGATTGGTTCTTTAACAGATGTCTTTCCTAAGAGAAAATCACACGCTACATCAGAGTACAGATATCAGATCAAATGACCAAAATAATCAGTATAGACAGAAATGGATAATTCTCCAATAACTTCTAAAATATCCAAAGAATGGCTGTGATTCTCTAGATTCTCTAGAAAATAATATATAATTTGGATATAATAATGTTCCTGTAGAACATTTTTCTGTTTTTTTCTGGAAAACCTGTGGGGTTTAATCTATGCTACATTTTTTAGGACTTTTCTGCAAAGGTCCAAATTTTGCTGCTATCCAGAAGAGATGCAAATATTTTGTTCTATACCCATTTATTAATATTTCTTAATGGATCAGTTGGGGAAATCTTTATGTCCCATTTGAAAGTTATAAATCTCCTTTTTTGTATTAAAAATATTGAAATATCATTGCTTCATACTGAACTTTAACCACTCTGAAAAGCTAACCTAGATAGGTACACAGAGCTCTCTTAAGGCCATTGATTGATCAGGCAGGACTGGAATTATAAAAATCCTGGCTTTTGCTACTGCACACAGACCACAAGATCACATATATTTTTATCTTACTGAAAATTAAACCAAATTAATTTGAAAAATTTCTTGATGTGTTTCTTCTTTTACCTTGTTTGCATTGCTTTCTGCTGTGATAGAGATAAATGTTGAGGGTTAGGTGTCCTTTTATTTTTTGTTTTGTCGTTCTGGCCTGCCCGGGGAATTTTTACCCATTATGTGCCGGGACAACCTAACTACTGGTACTTAGGGGTGATTGACAAAGGACAAAGAGTGGCCGGGCCCAGGGGGGGAAGGGGGCAGGAAAGGAGGGTGGGGACAGTTTTTGGGGCTGGCTTTCTTCGGCTTCGGGGAAGGACGTTCGTGTGCTGGGTCACGGAGCTGTTGCAGTGGGGAGAAGGGAATCTCGCCATCACCCAGACGGAGCTGCTGCTTCTCCTTCTCCCCTCTTTGTTGGTGGCCTCGCACCCCCGGTCCTGCCGGGACGTGTGGCAGTGCCAGGCACCGCCACGGAGCTGCTGATCCACCTCAGCCACCGGCCCAGGATCTCAGCTCATCCCTGCTGATCCACCTCAGCCACCGGCCCAGGATCTCAGCTCATCCCTGCTGTTCCAGCTGAGTGTTCCTCAGAGCCCTGCAGGAGCACCGGCACTGACTGCCCGAGGGGTTTGTGAAGCAAAGCCTCTCCTCCATCCCTTCCCATCTCAGCCGAGAAAGCTGTCACGGGGTCCCTGGTTCTGTTTTGTTGCTAACGCTGTAGTTATTGTTGTTTGTTTGCCTGGTTATACTAGTAAAGAACTGTTATTCCTATCCCCCGATCTCTGCCTGAAAGCCCCCTTGATTTCAAATTTATTATAATTCGGAGGGAGGGGGTCTACATTCTTTCATCCCAAGGGAGGCTCCTGCTCTCCCTAGCAGACACCTGTCTTCTAGAACCAAGACAATAAAGGATTCAGATTTTAGAGTTAAAATTGAACTTCTAATTAATCTGAAAACTGACATATTTTGAAGAATAATACTTTTAATATATTCAGATTACTGCCAGATTAGTCAGCATTTTAGCATGGGATGACTGTTCTCTTCTGGCAATAAATTGCCCATATTATGACTTCACCTCTTAAATTTCCTCAACAGGTTTTCACCAGAAGTGCAGTTTTTTCCAAGTTATATTCAGCTTAACCATAACATAATTTAGCAATTGAATGGATGCCACTTTTTTTTTTTTTTTGTTTGCTAAGTCTTTTATAGAATTTAAAAAATTTTAAAAAACCAAATCACTAATCCACTTCTATATAAGTGGTTATGTATATGCCCATAAATACATATTTATATATATATATAATGTACTTATGTATGTGTGTATGTGTGTATGTATGTGTTTTTTCTTTGAATGTAACGTGGTTGATAGTTTTATATTGTATTTGTATTATTATGCGGATGCTGCCTTTAAGAAAAGGCCTTGTATGAAAATATAATTTTTGTGTAAACGTAAGCATAGGCAGCCTATTCCACCCTTTCCAAGTTAGTTTTATGGGCAGGAAACATGTCCCATGTTTTCTGAGACAATCATAGAAATGCGCAGAGCTCTGCAGTATCTCAGTGTTTGTTGGAGCATGGCAGTTGAGTAAGCATGAACATCCTGGTCGTTCCAGTGCAGCCTCTTAAGGAGCTCAGTGCTCTACACACTGTGCTTTGATCCAAGTGTTGCCAAGAAAGAATTCACAAGGAAGTGAAGCCAAGAAAGATGGGTGGTGGGCATGAAGTAAAGTGATGTATCTGGGGAGAGGAAAACAGGAGCAGAGGATTGGAACTATAATTAGAAAAATATGAAAGAACTTAGAGCAGAAGTGGGGATGTAGTAAAAGGAATGTAGGGGATCTGGGAAGGGACCTTGGGGTTCTTTCACCCTAGGGAAGACACAGTAAAGCTGCATGAAGTAGTTGCCAAGATGGGCAGCCAGCACCACTGATGACTTCACTGATGCTGCTGCAACAAAAGCTTGCACTCCAGGCTGATAAGCTATGAGGCAGTTATGAACTGTGTCTTGCTCATGTCAAGAGAGATCACTCCTCAATGAAATACTTCCCTTTCTGAAGAGAGAATATGAAATTTTGATTGCATTCAATGCTACAAAATATGTTTCTGAAATGAGAATGCTACACCAGATTGAGGATAATTATATTAGAAAACTGTCTGACAAATTAAATATGTCTCAAACTGACACAAAAAACAATCTGAAAATTTTATATTAATCAATGGGGGTATTTTTTATTTAATGCAGCAGTCCAGGAGCAATTTTTTTTCTTTTAGGTGCAGTAGGACGTGATATTGTGTATCTTGTGAAAACAGCTGTTGCCTCTGTGCTTGTGTTCAAGAACCAGATAACTTTAATGATTCATGCCTCATAGCATTTATATACAGGAGCTGTGTCAAGCTTCCTGTATCTGCTACACTTCCTCATGTGCTGGGCTGAGGTCCAATAGGGGATGTGAGAACATTTATCATTAATACTGAAGATTCTGTTAAGTCCAAAATTATTATTCCCGTTGAGGCGATGAAGTAGGAAGGGAAAAATTTTTCTATTTATTATGCCTCAAAAGTGCAGAATCACTTTTGGCTGTAGCCCTATAAATTCTCCTTCATAGGAGAGGTACAGTGAAGGATTAAATGAGCTCATGCTTTGTCATGTCTGTGTCATGACCTCAGAACTGGACCAGCCAGGAGTGGCAAAATTAAATAAATGAATAGGTACAGATTCAATGGAGTAGCCCAGAAAAAAAACCAAAAAACCAAAAAACCCCCAAACTTTAATAAAGGAGTAAACAAAAGAAAAGCCATACACAGTACTGGTTGAACTCCAAAAACCTGGTAACAAGATAAGCATAACCATATATATGGTACAATCTGAGGGCGGGGGACAATCATCAACAAGAATAAGAAACATTACCTTATATGTAACATGCTATGAACCAATCAAGAACAAGAACTAGAAGCATAACTATATGTGGAGGAACATTATCTACATAGCAATTCCCATTATTCCATTTTTCTCTTTCTTCTCTCTATAACCTGTCTCCCATCTCAGTGTTCCATTTCCCAGGGCCTCAAGTTGATGCTTCCCAGGCAATCTGTTGAGGCTAGCTCACTATCTATCCCTGCCACTTTCATTTCTACAATGCTTTCATCTCCCTCACACCTACTTCATTCTGATAAGAACAGAGCTCTATATCAAAAGTGTGCAATGGGGAAGAGGAGGGATGAGTGGAACCATAAGGGAGAGGCAGGAGGAGAGTTTCAGACCCTTAGCACCTCCCTCCTGGAGAGAAGTCACAATAGGTCACAGCAGTCTTCTGAGGAGACATTTGCTTCGTGCTGCTCATGCAGTGTCCTTATAGCAGTAAATTACTGGGGCAATGGCTAGGAATTCAAATAGCTCAGATGCAAACTATCTCTTAACTTGATTTTCCAGTGATTATATTAATCTTCCATTTTATGAATGAAGGCAGTTGCTCTACCCAGGACAGGATATCAAATATATTACTTTTCAAGACAGGATGGCACAAGTCCAAACACATCTAACAGGGGAAGAGGAAGCAATATTATCAGCCTGTCTGGCCCACTGATAAAACATGGAAGGAAATAATTCAACTTTAAATGAGGAAAAGGAAGTCTTAAATAAAATTCAGAAGTTGCCTTGGGAGTTGTCATATCACATCAATGAAAAAGTCACATTCAATTAACCAAGCATTCTAATCTGTATGAAGGGCTTTACAACATCAAAGCATAACTATTTACAGTTCATGACAAGCTTCTCCACAGTGGATCAGTTGACATTTTTCTGGTCTGTCTACTTGGTCAGATACCCTTTCTCTAAGATCTTCTTTATGAAAAAAACCTGCTGCAGCCACCCTGTTTTTTTTGTTCCATTCATGTAATAAAATCTGATTTTTAGTCACCATTGCACACCGAATATTTTGACATTTCGGTCTTATTTTTAATTAAAAAATCCAATTGTTACTATTCAGAGCAAATAGTAAATACAGTTACCTTGGGAGTTTGTATCTAAGGTGTTATCTCTACTGACAGTGTGTCATGCAATATAAAAATAGTAGTCTGAAGTAGTAGTATCTCATGAACCTCTGCAGTGTACCTTATTTTACATCAGACATCACAGTGCCTGATGTTCTCACTAGCAAACCAACCACACCGTGATTGCTGTGATAATGGAAAACAAATATAATCCAAACATAATTAGACAGATTTAGCATTGTTGGGATTGTGGAGTAGCTCAAGGAGGTTTGGGGGAAGAGAGTCTGACATTGTTTCTTTAGGTCTATACTCTGTGGTAATTTGAGATATAGTAAGTTAATTTCAGACTAAATCTTGAGATACAGAATAAAATATACATTCAGATAAAATCAAGACATTGTAGTATTTCAATTATATGGGTAGTAAGGATTTTGATAAATAGACATTTTTCTTTAGATTCAGAGATCCTGGTTAACACTAAATACCTGTATCTTCCTGCTATATTAATTTTAATTAATGATGTTAATGCTCCACAAATGCAATATTGTAAGAGATGGTATGAAGATTCTCTCATCTGTCTCATGACCATTGCAAGGACACTAAAGACCCTGAAGATCACAAGGGACTTGGTACAGAGGTTCTGGCCTAGTTGAGGTGGATGTTCGCCAAGTGATTGTTTGCAGGTGGTTGCTGTGCTGTCACAGTACACTGCCCTCATTCCTGCTGGTGAGCAGAGACTTGTAAGAAGCGGTTTGCTCTGTATCCTACACCTGCCCCCCTGAGCAATGGGTTTCATCACAATGGTCATCAGTCTGTTTTTGGCCCTATGCCACTCACTTTGTAAAAGACTATAAAAACACACCCCAAACTTACCTTCCCTTAAGATCTCCCCAACGGACAGAAGATTCTGCATCAATGGATGGCTGAGTGGACTTCAATGTTGGTAGCTATAATCCCCTTACTCTCTCTTTTCCTATGCCTTGCTTTCTCTTCTTTTCCCTCTATCGCATATTAGTGCTGATGAGCACTCAATATAAGTGTTTTGCTGTTTGAGTCCCTAGTGTGCTGATAACCTTTTGTACTCTAAGATCAAATAAAAGAACCACATCATGAATCCCACCTTGTGGATTGTGACAAATATACACCTTGTATTTAATAAATTAAATTCTTACATTTGAGCTTTCGCAAAGAAACTTGAAAGTCTGAGCAAGGCCTTGTGGATGCAAATGCCTTTCTGACTGCTGAGACAAATGAGCACATTGAGTATGCAGATGGCTAGATTATATAAATGATGAGTCTGTGCATGCTTAAAACACACAGAAAGCAATAATCAAAAACACTGTGCTCAATTTAGGATATCTTGAGGGTAAAATGTTTATTTACTGTCTCTCTGTGAAATCCAGAAACGTATTCTTGCCAGACTCTCTCAAATCTATCTAACTCTATCTAACATTCTGGAAGATCTGGTACCTAAAATTTAATTTGAATATATTTGATCTCATCCTTCTATTTTCAACCTTTCAACTGAAGTGACAACTAAAGTTAACATTATGGGCAGGAAGTTTGAAGCATAATTTCTTTTTAGGAATTTAAATGTTTTTCTCTGAAGAAATGAGCAGATTGTCTACATATGTCTAGTAGTAAGTATATAAGATAAAGAACTGCATGAGATTCCTGCTCTCCTGGAATTAATATTGTGATGGGCATTTGAAAAATGCCCCAGACAGCAGAAAATGTGCTGCTTTCCTACTTACGATTTTTCTGTTCTAATCAGGCTAAGATGGAATTCTGCGTGCTCTACCTACTTTTTTACTTATTTTAAAGCTTGTTTTGTTATCATGGACACACTATGTGGCTGTTAAGGCTGATGTATCAAAGCACTGTTCACTGTGACCTTTAAAGTACAATATGTTACTGTAGCAAAGCTGGTTTTCCAATAACAGCGAAAGTAATCAGTTGACATAGCCATGGCCTCTTGCAACTTGCAGGATTTATGGGGTCATGGATTGTCTTTGTGCAGGTCTTTCTGCAGTTAGGCTGTAGGTCAGCAATACCAGAGTTAAGTCAAATTTCAAAATGTTGCTCCTCTATCCTGCTCCTTTTATAACAAAGAGGCAGAGGTGGAGCTGCATTGTTGAGCATCCATCAAGACAAAAAGAAAACCTTAGTTCTTATAGAATACAGAGGAGTTGTTTTCCATCTGTCAAAATGTGATAATCCCTGTTGCTGGTCGTTTTTCAGGCAAAAGAGATAGAAAACTAAGCATTCAATCATCCTATGCAATCTCCAGTGGAATCAAAATAAGCTCCATTGGTATGACAAATCCCACAGACCTTAGTCCAGTCCAGTGATTTCTTCTGCTCTAACAAGCTGCTACAAAGTATTTTAACTTCTTTTAGTACATATTCAGATTGCTTCCCACTTCTGGTTGTCTGTAATTCAGGGCAGGACACTAAAATGGAAAAAGAACACATCTGGGCAGTCTCCAAACAAGGTCAAATAATCATAGATATGGTATAGAGGAGATCTTTGCACTGTTTATAGGTAATATGTCATATGTGTCCCCTGATGATTCAGCTGTCTTGGCTTGGAAGACAGGTGTCTGGGTGGGGAGGGCAGGAGCCTCCCTTGGAATGAAAATGTAGACTCCCCTCTGTGGACAGGATTTCTGAGCCTGAGAGAAGTTTTGGCCTGTCAGGGGCTCATCTGTTCCCAGGGAAAGGTTCCTGGGAACAGCTTTCTCTCCAGGATTTTATTGTAAAGAGATAATATTTCTCAAAACAATACTGAAGAGCTGTCCTTGGTGTGTTTTCTCTGGTCCCACCAATGGGACCAAAGGGGGTGTTTCTTCTACCAATCAGGGTAACCTGGTTGGAAAAACTATATAAGGTTTTAGAAAACCTCGCAAATGAAGGCTTTTTAGACACATGGAAAACTGGTTGCCGTGGTGTTCTGACTTGGACCTGTGCCCAACACTTTGTGTCCTCTAGCGACATCTGGTGGCCCAAGTGGGTTCAGCTCGACACCGCAACTGGCGAGACGGCAATTGCCTTCCATCCCTTCCCCTCGCCCACCCGCCCGGGAGAACCGAGTTTCTCAGTCAAGACTGTGGGGTTTTTTGCCTGCCATTTTCCTTTTTGCTGGAGACTTTTCCCAGTGAGCTGACAGCATGATAATCACTGTTTTAGCTTGGGAGAAGGAGCTCGTATTTGAACTTTGATTTGATATCCTCCACAGGCATGATTTGCCCATTCCTGAAGCAGATATTAATGCTTTGTATTTATGGGGGAAGGAACATGGATTTTTTCCAACTGCTGCAGATGCACTGCTGAAGGATCACTGGCGAAGCGTAGGTGATGCCTTGTGTCAGCTGGTGCTGTCTGGCGGTGGGGAAGAAGCGAAGCTGCTCCTCCCGTGGAAGAAATTCATGAATGTGATGGAAGCCACAAGCTGCAGAGCGTCTTCTCGAGACGTCTCAGACGCAGGCTCTGATGGAAGAGCCTGGTCTGATCCGGAGCCTGTTCTGCTGGACCGGGAGACGGCGTCTGACTCGGACCAGGATCGCCTAGAGGGGATCTATTCGCCAGCCACATCCCTTAGTGGCTGGAGCCTGGGTGTGGGTGCCCTTTGTTCCGAGTTCCCCGGGGACACTGACCGGGGGCAGGGGGATGCGGGAGATTCTGACCATGGCGGCCCTACCCCTCCCGCTCAGCGGGGGCCGCCTCGCCCGGGGCTGAGGACACAGTGGGATGATGGGGACCGAAACATTCCCCTGGTACTTCCCGCCACGGAAGGGGCGAAACTGGCCACTGCTCCACCAGCAGCATCGGTGGGACAGTTCCGACGCCTTCCCCCTGCCGTGTGCAAACCGTGGGGTTTGCATATTGATCCTTTTCCCACGGGCTGATGCCGCGGGAATAGAGGCAGGCGGGGTCTCGTCCGCTTCCCAGGGCCCCGCTGGGAGTGGTCCCCCGGCGCACACTCCGGCTCCAGCCAGCGCCATCGGGGTATTGACAGACCTAACGTCCGACGAGGACGGGGTCGGCCCAGCTTTCGGCACAGCGTGTGGCGTGCATTCCGCCACCGGCGCGATCGCGGACGGTGGCCGCAAAGGCTCAGCGGCTGCAGTGGACGGCCGCCGCCGCCGCCGCCATAGCGGCCCCTGGGGCTGATGGGAACGGCCCCGCACACAGTGGCGCGGACAGAAGAGCGGCCGGCCCCGGCCCAGCCGCGAATGCCATGCTGACTCAGCCAGCACGGCTACAAGCCGCCATGAGCCCTCCTCGCCTTGGGCGGGGCAGGCGGTGCGTGCCGCCACGGAGCACACAAGCGGAGCGAGCCGTGCCGGGGCCTGCGCTGCCCCTGCGACCAGCATGGAGGTGGCGGGGACTGCCAAAGCTCACACCGCCCACGGAGGTCGTGCTACAGCTTTTGAGCAGCAGCTGTTCCCTGCTGGAACCGTCCTGGCCCTGGGATCGGCACCAAGTGGGGGCAGGGGTGCCTTTCAAGGCGGCACCGCCTTCCCTCTGCAGTGAGCAAAGCTCGCATGCCGGACCGGCTTCGGAGCCGGCAGGGAACGCTTCCCCTGCTGCCGCTGGAGCCAGGGCAGGAGCAAACAAGTCTCCCTTGTTTACCACAGGGACTCGAAGTGACTCTGGCTTGTCGAGAAGAGTGTCTGCTCGGAGTGGAGGACACAGTGAAGGCCCTCACTCCAGCGCACACTGGACCCTTCCGACATGCCAAGTCACAGTACGTCCCAGATATCCCAGAAGGTTTTGGGACAATGTCAGAGAAGAAGCCTTGGAAATGGGACACTAGGAACTCATGGAAAGATTCAGGGGAATTGGAGGCAGTTTCCTTGATTTTTCAGATTCTGCCAGGAACAGAGTCTGGTACAGGAGAGGCAAGCCCCAGCCGGATGCCTGCTCCTGCTCCTGTGACATCTAAGGGGCAGGATCACAGAGATGCTGGGAACTCGCAGGGAGGTCTTCAGGCTTTCCCTGTAATTAAGGGAAATGCTAGAACAGGCCTGACTAACACACACCAGGTCCTAGCCACAAAAACTGCAATAGATATTAGGGACAAGGTGGCACAGTATGGCCTGGGGTCTCAGGCCATATGCCATAATGCAGATGATTCATGTTCTTAATTTCGAGCCACTGGTACCATGTGACATTAGGCACCTTGCTCAGGTGTTGTTTCAGCCTGTTCAATTTGAAGTCTTTGAAGCCAATTGGAGTCAGTTGGCCACAAAAGTAGCCAGACAAAATAGTAAATTGCCTCTACAGGACCCTAGGTATGGGGTTGGACCTGATCTGTTGACAGGGATTGGGAATTTTTCTAACCCTGATTTCCAGGTTACATTCCACCTGCAGATGTTAGATCAATGCCAGAAGACTGGCTTTGCAACTCTGATGAAAACAATTGGGCTGTCAGCTCCAACACAGAAGTTTGCTTGCTTTTAGTCCAAGGGGCTAAGGAGCCATACATGCAGATTGTTGAGAAACTCTCTGCATCTTTGGAGAAGCAGGTGTATGACCCTGAACTGAGGCAGCTACTGCTCACACAGTTGGCAAGAAGCAGTATCAATGATGACTGTAAGAGAGTAATACAGGCCCTCCCAGGTGATCCATCTGTGGCACAGATGGCTCAGGCTTGTGCAGACATAGGCACCCCAGATTGCAAGATCACTGCCTTGGCTGCTGCCTTACCAGCATCCTCAAAAGGGCCAAAAAGTAAGCAGCAGAAGCAGGAGACAGCACAAGCCACCAAAAAGAAGGGGAAACAGAAGCAGAAAGGGAAAACTCCCTCACTTCTGTGTGCTCTGTGTGGAAAGCCAAACCACATTACAGAGGCTTGCACAGCAAAATTTCGTGCTAAGGGCCAGCCCTTGCCAGATTAGGGAAACACAAAGCTGAGTGTGTCAGGGAAACACGCTTGGACATAAGCAGTTCCCCAGGTCCCAAAGCTGATCCAGGCTTACTCTGCCAGCTTGTGGCCAGCACCTGTGGCTCAGCTGAATTTGCTGTCTGCACAGCAGCAACACTAGTCCTGAACTCTTGTGAACTGCACAGAGATCAACTGACACTGATACTTGGAGTCTTGGTTAGATATAAAACATTGCTGAATACACCAGGGGACCAATGAGTGCTGCTCTGGGTGCACAATAGCTCTGTGATTCCTCCTGGCGGAGGACTGGCCTTGTAACCTGAGTGAAGCTGCTGGGAAGAGATGTGCTCTTTTCAGAACTCTGTGAGAGCAGAAATCAAAGTTTGTACTCAATGTGCACAGACACCTTCACAGATCAATGACAAGATTTTCTTGGTTCTCAGCAGCATTTGTTGTTTGGGGCATCTAGTGCAAATAATAACAAACTTCCCTGTCTCTATTAATTATCAAGTTATCGCATACTCCAGAGCCCACTTTAAATTATCATTATTTGTTCTTTTTGGCAGTTGAATGTACTAAGACGTGTTCCATCACTGTCATTGTACCTTCTCGTCTTCCTGCTTGAAACCAAAAAAGAACTTGTAAATGTTCATTCTGCTTCTATACTTAAGTGCCACATAACCTTATTCCAAATATCTGGGAATATAAAAATAATTCACTTTTCCAATATTTTCCTATACTTTTGCTTTAGTGATATTTGTGAGACACTCAAGGGTACTATCTGTATTTGAAGAGGTTTTCAAACTCCAGTAATACTAATATTCTTTTGTTTTCATGGCTAGGATATTAGACCTAATATACTAAAAAGCCATAGGCCTGAGTGGCCTTTTAGGTACCTACAGAGAAAATTTGATTTTCCAGAATATTCCCTCATAATGTCCGTGAAAATATCTAACATTTTCTGCGATCTGCTGAATTACAAAAAGGAAAAATATTCTACAGTGTTTTCAGATCTTAAAGACATAAATATTCTTCTTCCTTCTCCTTTTGCTCTTTCTATCTCAAGAACGGTTTGAATAACAAGCAGGAACCTTTACTAAAGGCATAAACATTACTTCTTTCTCCTCCCAGAGGAATCTGATTGTTCACAGGTTCTCAACATCATTTCATCAAAGATCTACCAGATTGAAACAGGCACCCCACTTGGACTCCATGAGGCTGCAGGTTCTTTTGCTCTCCCATTTATAGAGTGCTGTGCTTGGAATTAAATTATTTCTGTTACTGTTAATTACTGTTATTAATTTGTCCGAGGGATACAGTTGGTGTTGGGAAGCCTGAGGACTTGGCTCAGCTGGTGGCTGCCAGTGGTAAAAGGAGTTAGCAAGAATAAGTCTAAAGTTTAGTTACAGTAAAGCTTTTAAACTCTTACCAGTGTCCCAAGACCTGAAAGGTTTTACAAGCTTTGAAAATATGAAAGCTTTCGGGTCCCCATCTAAGGTGAATAAAGGTGCTCTAAGTTTTGGTAGTTCTGGGACAAGAAATTTGGATGCCTGCTATCCAGGGTATTGTTCAGTGTTCTGGCATGATCAGTACATTGAACATGTATGCTCAGAGACCTGAGAGCCACATTTGTATCCACGGCTGTGTCTACAGGGGGACAAACACATCTTCCTGTTTTTAATTCCATACTCCTGCAAAGTAAATAGATTGCGCCAAGTGCTGTCCTTTAGACTTTGCTCTGACAAGTGGCGAGTGACCAGCGGTGACACTGGCGTTCGCACCGGTCACAGCCCATTGACGAACACCGCTCCGCCCATGACATCACTGCAACCGTTCCTGAGTGCGCACGCGCCGTGACGTGAGCGCCGCGCTCCTTCCGCCGGTGCTGCGCGCGCGCGCGCTCGCGGTGCGTGAGGCGGAGAGCGGCCCTCGGAACGGCGCTGGGGCCGTGGGATCGCGTGTTGTGAGGCCGTGCTGTGAGGAACGACTCAGGGACCAGCTCGTCCCAAGCCCCGCGTGGGCAGGGATACCTCCCACTGCACTAAATTACTCCAAGCCCCGTCCAGCCCGGCCTTGAATACTCAGGGATGAGGCAGCCACAGTTTCTCTGGGCAGCCTGTGCCAGGGCCTCAGCACCACCAGTTCCAAACTTCGAATCTAAACCTACCCTCTTTTAGTTTAAAACCTTCACCCCTTGTTCTGTCAAGTTTTACCCTTACCCTTTAGGCCCTGCTAAAAAGCCTGTCCCCATCTTCATTATAAGTACTCTTTAAGGCCTCTTTACTGGAAGGCAGCAGAGCATTTTATTTCACCAGACTGAACAATCCCAACTCTCCCAGCCTCCTATCACAGAAAATGTGTCTGTCTTTCAGTCACTCTGTCTTACATTCAGTGAATTTGAAGATCAGCATCAGTAAGTTCAGCAGAAAACTTACTCTTCTTTACTTGAATGATGGAGACATCACTCTGTCTCTGCTTATCTGCTGTTTATCTTTGACTGTGTTCACTTTCACCAGTTTCCCCTTTAAAAATCCTTAAGCTTAGTGATGTTTAACTAAATCCCATTTTTGGAGGAAAAACATTTTGGGTGACTTAAGATGTAACAAGTCCACACTGTTCGTTCAAAAAAGATCATTTAAAAAGTTGACTGTATGGTATTCATGGTATTCATTATTCTTCAGTTTAGGTCAAAAAAAGAAAGCAAATCTGTTAGGAGGCATCAGTAAGCCCAGTATGCACGCAACTGACAGGAAACCAGGTTGTTCTCAAGGACCTGCTTGTGTAGGGTTCCATAAAACACATATTTCTAATAGAACATACCATCAGTGAAAAGGTTTTTGAAGAGTTTTCCTGTCTCTTGATTAGTTTTATGTTGTGAGCAGTTTAAGTTAACATGCTGAGTATTATCATTCATGCCAGTTTTTCCTGTGCCAGAAACTGTACTGGTAAAGAAGAAATTAGATGGATAATTGGCAAATTCTGTCTCTGCTAACTAGATTTCCTATCTATTATGCACTTTACCTACTCTATTATTGCTCACTGGAATATACTTTCAGACCATTTTTTTCAGGATGCAACTTGATCTACTGTTTTCCTTGCCTTCACTCCTGGTGCTTATCTCCTACAGTTCATAAAACATCTGTTTGGATGCATAATAAATGGAATTGATTTGTGCTGAATTGTAACTATTTGGAAAGTTATTATTAGAAGCAATCAAGAGAATCAGTGTTACAAGGCAGATGTACCCCTTTACAGGTTTTACATGTTAAAATTAAGGTACAGGATGTAGTTTTGAGATAAGCGATGTCCCAAGATGAAACAGACCTTGAGATGAAAAGAGTTGGAACGATTTTAGGCACAGGGTCTAAAAATCATTAAATGTAAGACTAATTAGTAGACTTACATAACACAATGCTTAGTATGCACATGCAAACCTGTAAGGTTATCCAGAGGACGACAAGGATGAGTGTAAGCCTTCATCCAAAGACCTCCAAAAGAAGACTGAAGACCCCCTAATGACAAGTGAGGCTTGGGCCATGAAGAATAGTGACGTAAAATCAAAAAAGTCTGAAATAGGAGGAAACTTATGGGAACCATTAATGAATATGTATAAGCATACAGTATATAAGTTTAGCATGAAGTGCTTTGTTTTGTACGTGAGGTAGGGTGTGAAGCCCTCTCCGTACCCTGGTCAGTTTTGCTTATGCTTTAATCATACTGAATTACTGGCAAATTGCATATAAATTGTATTTTTTTATTAAATTGTATTCTTTTACTAGATGGTATTCTTTTATATCAAATTACTATGCAATTTACTAAATTATATCCACTTTTAACTAAACTGCTATTAACTCAAGGGACCTAGTTGTCAAAATTCTAATTTAATTTATAACAATTAGTTTGATCTGAAACATATGCCTCTGTTACAAACTATTGATTTGTGCATCACCTTTTAGCCAAGTAGGTTAATTGAATGGTTCCTGGGTAATTATTTCAGATGCAATCTCTGAATTTGCCTTCAAAAGAGCTGATGGAATAGTTTGAAATTTAGCCAAGGTATTTCCTAAAACTGGAGTTTGAGTACTGGGGCTGTGGAACTGATGTAGTGGCTAAAGGTAGATTTTGAAGAAACTTTGTTTATTCCCTATTTAGCTAAAGCAAATAAACCAAAGGCCAGATCTGGCTTCCACTAGAGTTAGTGGAATTTTGCCATTTTTTTAACAGTTGGCTATTGGGTTACTGATATTTTAGGGAATATTTGGTACCATTGTAATAACACAGAGAACAGAGACAGTCCAAAAGAAAAGTATGCTGCTTTCCCTGCTGCAGAGCTGCTGTCCTCGATCAACTAAGCACAGAACCACAGGTCAGATGTTCAGACAAGGCTAAATAGTTTGAAGTGTTCAGGAATAAAAGTAAAACATCTGCAAGCATATACTCAATAATCACACAGGATTCTTCTACTCTTCCATTTGTAATGGAAAGCAAATGACAAATCTCTTTACTTCCAGCTGGAAGCAAATTGCTCTTCCCTGGAAAATAATTCCTTAAAAGGTCACCAGTATGTTTGGCCTGGAGAAATATTACTTAGCATTTAATTGATGTTAAGCGCTCCCACAAACCAGTTTATTGTTGCAGGCTACCTCCCAAGGCTCAGCATTGAGGCTTGAGCTAAATGCAAACTGAGCTCAGAATATGCTACAAGCTGACCTGAGCTAACAGTTTCAGAGAGCACATAAACTACACTTCCTGCCCTGTACACCTTTCTTATATGAGGGAACTCTGCACAGAAGTTCTGTTAAATCTATAATATGCAGTAGTAAGTGCTCCATCTGTAGATGATCCATAATTATTCATTAAAAAAAAAGAAAATTAATGAAAATTTACTTTAAATTTGCCTATTCTCAAAGGATGTATCTTTTAGAAAAGGGAAAGATACTAGAGAAAAAAGCCCCCACAAATATATTTACCTAGCCATATGTTTTACTTACACATGGTCAGATTTTCTCAAGAAGTCAAATAATGCATCATTACCTAAAGAAATGAAGAGGATTAAAAATTTTCTTTAACAAGCAAATGTGGTGACACTTTGAACCGACCTGTTCTGATAATTTATCTCCACTTTGGGATTGCTTTGAATGGAGTAAAATGGAACAGTTATTTGTACTTGATCTCAGCATATCACACTGGATACAATTATCATTTCAATATCCTTTTTTTTCTTTAAAAAACAAGGGAGGTATTTATCGGCATAAGAGTCATTGCATTCCTCCAGTTCTGGTGTGGCAGAAATTTGAGGTGGAGTGATCCATTGAGAGTCCCCATGGGACTGTAGTAAGCACAGGTTCTGCCAAGTCCACCTTTTATGCTGGGAACTGGTTGAAATAGGCTTTCTTAAATTCACTATGGTTTAGTAAATCCCAAATCCAGCTTTAGCATTAATTTTTTATCCAGCCTGTAAGTCAAACATCTGAGACCTACTCCTGGTTATCATTAAAATCAACAGATCAAATCTTTGAGTTCTCATTCAGCTCTTGCTCAGGCAAACCCCTCAAACACTGAATCATGATCCAATTCCACAAGAATCCCATTAATCAGAGTCTGTCTGGATTTGGCTAGCGTCAGTTGCTTCCGTTGTTTTAGGAGACAGTTTATCAAACTTCTGTACATCTGGGAACATTATTGCATTCTCTGGTGATTTTATCAACAATTGAGGGTCCTGCTTGTCACAAGAAACCCTCACTATTCACAAAGATGTTTGGTCTTAGAGAACAGCCTGGCCTCTAGGCAGCCTTTGCAGATGCTGCTTTAGCAGCTTGAAAGCTGAAGTATTGTGTGAATTGTTATCCTCAAGGGAATTCTTCAGGTAAACATCACAAGACCTGCTGAAGCTTTGGCAGTCAGTTGGACTTTGGGAGCAGGGATGCTGCATGTCCAGAAGCGCCGTGCAGCCCGTGAAGGCTGAGTAGCCTCACAAGAACAGTCAACCTACCAGCTTAATTCAGTAACTGACACAGGCCATGGACCAGTGCTTTGGTCTCTATTCAGTAGAATGGCAACAGAAATTTGAAAGTTTTGCCTTCTGCACCCTGGATTTGCCCTTCACTGTTGGGTACAATCCTGCAGTGAAATTTTGAGGCTTCAGGGTTCAAGAGTGTTATGATTCCAATGATGTAGTACATTGAATCAATACAATGAATCAATAAATTAAGAAGTATTGTCATTTGTTGGGGTCTTTTAATAGACAATGTTCAGTGGAAATCTGTCAGTGTTAATTGCATAATCTTAGAGGAAAATAAATTATAATCCATTGAGAGTTACAAACCCATTAATCCAAGTCCAGCAAGACAATTTGCAAAACTAAGGACTATTAATTTTATCAAGGATAATCAGGACCCATAGGCCTAATTTTAGTCTGTCATTACAGAAATGTCAGAGTTTGCTGTGACACAGAGCAAGGTTCATTTGAAAAGTGGTCTGGGTAAAATGCAGCCTGTCTTCATTTTTGCATAGCTCTTAATACAAATGTGCATGATTGTCACATGAGGGTTCTGTGGGAAAATGTGAACTCTTCACCTTACTGGAGATTGAATTCCATTTTCATTCAGTGGTCATTCCTTGGCCAGTATCGAATAATTTACAATAAAAATCTGCAGTTTTTCAGTAATTCTTAAATTATTCAGTGCTTTGTTATAAAATTTAATTTATTTTAATCAATGGCTGAAAACAGAAGAAAATATGGCCTAACCCAGATGGCTTAATGCATTTCTGAAATCTTGATACATCTTTATGTCAGTAAAGATATTTTTAGGTTTTATGAGTAAATTTGACTGAAGTTCGAAAATAGTCACTTCTAAGAATTACTCCATACAAATAGGGAAATACATAATACTATTCGCTATTTAATTGTGATTACAATTTTAATTCATTTTCCCTAGTATCAAGTCTTTGGGGAGACTTCCAGCACCAGTGATTTCAAAGGCTGATAATATTGATTCTGGAAGGAAAGTCCCGCCCGCAGCCGGACCTGGTTTGTACGCGGAAAGCTCTCCGGGGCACCCCGGCGGAACTCTTTCGGCGAGGGACGCGCGGCCGGAAGCTGCGGACCAGTGCATTTCCGGCGCCCTCCCGCCTCGCCGCCCCATGGCCGCGTCCGTGGTGAGTCCGGGCCGGGCCGGAAACTGTCAGGAACCGCGGCCTGGGGCGGGGGGAGCAGGGGGTGTCCGCCTCGGGAGGGTGCTACGTATGAGACGGCGGGTGTGGGAGCGTGGGGAGGCCTCCGGGAGTGTCCTGGCTCCGTGAGGGACGGGAGGGGCAGGGCGGCAGCACCTCAGCGCGGGGTGCGTGCAAGGGTCACTCCCGCCCTCCCGAGGGTCCCCAGGGCAGGGTGGGTGCCCGTGTGTTGCGGTCTCAGTGTCATCGTCCAGGAGCCTTAGGACAGAGAGGAGCTTAGTGAGGCCGCCGGCAGAAGCCGTGTGGGTTGGAAAACTGCTTGGAGTTGCCGCCGGAGTCTTCGGAAGTTGATTTTGGGGTTGGTTGGTTGGTTTTTTCAATTATGGTTTTCCTGTTAAAAGCTTGGAAGGAGGGTTTCTAAGTGAGGTGGTTGGACATTGGAACCCGAAGGAACTGTGACCGTCTCCATCCTCGGAGATGTCCAAACGTGGCAGGAGACAGGACAGAGGACACAGAGCCGGTCAGATGCAACCTGGAAGGTGGATGAACCTTTGAAGTCAGCTCTAGTTTAAAAAGGGATTAGGACCAGATGACCTCCAGAAGTTTATTCCAGCCTGAATGGTTCACAGAGTTTAAAACTGTTTGCTGGTTGTGACTGTAAAAACTTGCCAACATCGACAGAGCTTATTTCCTATTAGACTTCTATTGCAGGTACCCCAACAACTCATTCCAGTCTCCTGCTATTTCTCCAGTGCCCTCGCTCATGCCCATTCCGTCTCTCGGGAGCTGAATGTGAATGTTTAGTGCTGGTTGGGAAGTGTTGGTGTGTGGTATGAGCCGGCTGAGTGCTCACAGGCCTCTTCTCTCACTGGCACAACAGGCAGACCTGCAATCACTGTTTCCAGGGGCAGGTCTTACACTCCTGTCTCCAGAGTTTCTCTGGGTACTTTCTGGCCATTGAGTTTGGGAATTTTTGGGGAAGGTAGGAAGATGAAGAACAGTTCGTGTCCTTGCAGGGAGAGAGAAGAGATAGTGCACAGAAACATGTTTGGCTTTGTTGAATAAACAGGGATTATATGATGGGCCTACATACTTTTCAGATTGGAGCTTTCTCTGATTATGAATATTTCATGTGTTAATGCTGGAGGAATTCCTGGTGATTCTGGAGTATATTCAGTAACAGCAGCCAAGGAAATACAAGTAGTGAAATTGCTCAGCACTGATAGAGTTGCAGATACTAAGAGTATAATATTGAAACACGACAATGATAAATAATAAACATTTTAAACAATTGATGATAAGAGAACTAAATGCAGGTTTATGGATGTATGGACAGGAAATTCAGAGTCTGCTTTCCAGGATGTTCCAGTTCAGGGTCTGTAGGAGATCATGGGCCAAACAGATGAAAAACAAGCCAAAAACCAAGTGAGATCACAGTGCAGTGCTGGGACAGCAAAGGCTGGGAATTTACCTGGGAATGAGTAAAAGTAGAGAGATGTTAGGAAAATTATGAGGTGTGAGGAGAAGTGTTTGGTTTTGACCTGTGAATATAGCTCTAATTGATATTAGGAGAAATATATTCAGATGTTTGCGTTCTCTCTCATACTATATTTTATATTTCTATATATAAAGGTATGTTAAAAATGAGACTAGGGTGGTAGTGTGATGGGGTTCTTGCTGATTCTTAGAAGTACATTGATAAATCTTGTTCCTTAACTTTATTTCAGAACAGCCATCACAACAACAACTGTTTTCTTTGAATAATTTCATGGCCACACTACCTGCAGCCAGCTGTAGCCCATTTTCCAATGTAAAAATTTGCAATTTGAATACAGTAAATATATCAGCATTCAAAACTAATGGTGAAACTGTCACCTGCCTAACATCTGCAAGTACTTGTATTTCATCTTGTACTTCTGCAAGTAGAAAAGGAGCTTAGAATAAATTTCAACAGTATTTGATGTCATCTTTTGGTTAGGATGGTAAAGACCAGTCAAAGTGACTTGCAAGAGAGATTGAGTTAATGATTGGGTAACTAAATAACTAATTGCATAACTAAAAAAATTTGATATTATTTCTTTCCTCCAGGATTTCAAAACCTATGTGGATCAAGCTTGTAGAGCTGCAGATGAATTTGTCAACATTTACTATGAGACAATGGACAAAAGAAGAAGGGTATGTAGCAGTTTTGACAATAGATAAAACTGTCTTGACAATTTTTGTTTGTGTTTCTAATTGTCATTACACAGAAAGCACCTGAACATTGGTTGCCATGTGCTGTATTGGCCATGGTAGAGCAGGGCAGCTGTTCCTTAGGCTGCCTTGCAGAGGATTTTGTGCTCCTGTGCAGCGTTGCTATAAAAGGGGCTGTTCAGAAAGTGCCTTAGACTTGTCGTGACCCTCATTTAATTGGTGTGCAGCTATGTCTTACAGGTACAGGGTTTGGTCGGTACAGGGAAGCAGAACTTGCTTTATTTTCCCTTGAGGTCAGGATTTAGCTTCTTTTTCCCAAACTTCTTTCATTAGCAGTTACCACTTTTGGTTCTGGAGTTCTTCCAAGTACCTGGAGTTGAAGCAGTACAGTTGTGTCTGGCTCTCCAAGTCTTCCTGGACCACACTGATGTGGTACCATGTAACAAATATTTTCACTAGAAGAGAGCCTTGAGACAGGACTTTGGAATTTTAAATGTACTGTAGTTTCAGTTTAATAGCTTGAAGTTTATGTGAGCGTACCAGCAGTCCCACCTGACTTCACAGTCACTTTGCACATGAGTAGGTTGGACAAGGGGATGTGTCAACACCTTAAAGGAAAGCTGGGCAGTTACTCAGGTGTGACAGCTTATGAAACATTTGGGAAGTTCTGGTATGCTGCTGTCCTGTTCAAGTTTCATGTTTCCGGTCTTGTTCACTTTTTTTTTTAAACCTGAAATTATAATTTCCTGACCTAAACTGTGTTGTGTGCACACTCTCCCCCTCAGAAGGAAAAAAAAAAAAGTCAGTGATAAACTTATTATTGTGGAAAGGTAGCATTGTCCTTTTGTTAGCAACCACTTAAGTACGGTCATTACCTTTGTTAAATGGATATTATCAGCATTTGAGACATGAGTCACTGTGCCATTCATAAAGGAAAATGTGTTAGTTTTAATTCTTGGTCAGGAGCAGTGGTTGTTAAAAGGAGCTACAGTTTCAGGAAGGCATTTTATCTGTCAAAGTAACAGAAGAAATCAGTAATTCACAGTGTTTTGTATGTTGTCCATTGTATGTTTACATATTTTTCCTAAATGTGTATTTTCATAATCATTCAGGCTTTAACCAGACTGTATTTGGACAAAGCAACATTAGTTTGGAATGGTAATGCTGTGTCTGGACAAGAAGAACTAAATAAGTTTTTTGAAATGTTGCCATCAAGTGAATTCCAGGTTAATGTGTTGGACTGCCAGCCTGTTCACGGTAAGGTTGTATTATAATTTACTTAGTTATTTTTCATTTTTTTTATAACTATCAAAAGTGAGCAATTATAGTAGTGCTTAATAATTCCTTAGGAATAAGCTTAGAGAAAATACCGAGGGTTGAAATGTCAAGTTGTGCTTAAATAAAGCACAAATCAAGAGATGCAGCAACTATACACTTTTTTTTCATATCTGGAAAATATTTTAAGGACTTTTTTTGTTTAGATCATATTCAGACATGATCTGTTTTCATGTATGGAAAAAGTCTGGCTTACCAGGTTATGTTGTGCTTGGGAGACCCCTATGGTGGCCTCTTGTACTGACCTGCAGTATAATGTGGAACATATCATTATTAACCTGTATGTACTTTGATTTCTTTACATCTAGAATAGGTGTTAAGTTCTTTAAATTTCTGATTAACAACTCCTAAAGAAAGGCTTATATAATTGAGAAGTTAATAAATTGCTTCTAATGGACATTTTGGGAATATAAGTAAGGGAAAAGCCTGTGATCAAACACACTTGCTTTGCTGTAAAAAGGATATAATTTCTAATAACTTGGGGGGAAGTATATGCAAGTTGATAAATATCTATATGTGTGTATATCTCAAGTAATGAGAGCTTATTTTAAGCAAAAACTGAGGTGTTTGTCAGTGCTCTAAAATGAAGAGCAGGAGATGAAAATGGCAAAGCCGTGTTGGTGAACCCACCGCTGTCTGTGTAGAAACGCTGCACCAGAGCTGCACATCCCTGCCTGTACCCAGCTGTTAGCCTGGCGCAGTGTAACCAGAGTTGAACCAAGCTTCTGTGTACATTTCCTGCCTCTTTACCTGCTAGTCTTTGTTTGAGTTGTTTTCTTCATCATTTCATACCTCCTTGTGAAGAGCAAGCTACTCAAGGCCAGACAACAGTCCTCGTGGTGACAAGTGGGACTGTCAAATTTGATGGGGATAAGCAGCGCTACTTCAATCAGAACTTCCTGCTGACGGCACAGGCCACCCCCACCAACACCGTGTGGAAGATCGCCGGGGACTGCTTCCGCTTCCAGGACTGGGCCAGTTAGCAGGGCCTGGTATGGGGAGTGACCTCTCATTTGGCACCAACAAATTTGGCACCACGGTGCAGGCAGCTGTTCCCATGCAGGGAATGCACGTGCTCTTTGTGTTGCATCTGATGTTATGGACGGTCTACAGATGTTTCGGGATTGATTCCAGTGACCACAGCTTTAGTAATAAAATGTGAGAGGTTGCTCGTGTTAGTTGAATTTAGTAAAGTGCTGAAGGCAGTGAGCTGTATTCGAATCATTCCTAAAATGCCTTACATGCAGCTATGCTGCCACTGCTGAGTGCTCAAACTGTTCTGTTTGAACACAAAATCCTATTTTGAATACAGAATAATACAATTCTGACCAAACATAATTTTTTTCAACTTGAAAAGATCTGTTTTTACAGTAGCATCTTCTCTCTTTTGAAGATGCTTGTGGCATGAAGATGTAGTTTTGAAAGCTCCCTACTCCTGGTTGTAAGAGGGTGGGAAAGATTGCTATGGTTTCTACTGTTAGTGAAAGGAGCAAATACAGCTCCTAAGTTTGCAATCTCTCAGTCCATTGGAAAGGTAATGTTTACCTTCTCTGATGCCAAAGGACTATGTATCTTTGAGTTTCCTTTTGGTCTGAGCTTCCCAGACTTTGGTTGTTAATTCCATGGATTCATATGTAGGGCATGCTGAATGATTCGGAGCTCCTGTGCCAATAACTCTTCACATGCATGTGAAGGACTTCAAACTAATTATTTTTCTTTTGAAGTCTTACCATGGCCTAGAAATAGGTCCTGTACATGATTTCTGTTGGCTTTAATTCTGCATTCTGTTGCTATGAGGTTTGGATTATTTTTCCCATATTAAGTCTGCAGATTTTCTTTCTGTCTTTTCAGGAAACGTAGTTAAAAAGTGACACTGAAAGTGTGCATTACTGTGAAGCCTTCAATTTTTCTCATCAGTACTGTTATTTAGAGCAGGTGCTTGCATTATTTTCAATTGAGGACAGCAGCTCTGCACCACTAACATTATCTTCCTCTCATGCAGATTTTTTACTGTATTTTTCATGTTCTTTTTAAACATTGCCTTTAATTACTGATTCTGGGGCTTTTGTGTGTCTTGCTTTAAAGCGTAGTTCAAAGCTTCCAGCTGCTTTGAAACACTTTTCAAAACTGTAAGTTAAGAGAGTCCATCTTAACTTTGGAACTTAAGAGCAAATTTGAGTATTAGCAGCTTTGTTACTGGTGCATTTCTGTTTTGCTGAGTAAAACAAAAAAAAAAAATAAACACAAAATGTAGCTGTATAGCTGTAGCTGTATCCCTGAGCATACACTTTTCAGTTACTTGCTTGTAACTGAATATACAAGAAGGGAGCTTGTAACTCTTATTGTAACCCATGTTTTAATGACAACAGCAGTCTGAAAGCAGTTACAACTGGAGCTCACTTGTTCAGTGACTTAAAAGGAGAAAACTGTGAAAATGAGCAATATCTCACTTGTGACATCTTAAAGCATCTGTATTTTGTGATGTAATCCCACAGAACAGATAAGGGTTTTCAGGCCCTCTAGTCTTCACACCAGTAAGTTAGAATTAGTAACCTGTCTCTGTTCAGAGGCTGTTTATGGTCAGAACTATTGTGTACCTATTTTTCAGGCTGAAGAATTTTAATTCCTGCACAATAGTGCAAGAACAGAATTTTTCAAAACTGTAAATATTGTAAATACATTGTTATTTCTGTATGTAGTGAAGAAAAGGTCATTCTATTTAATTACTGTTTGTTCTTAAGAGATTATGTGATGTTCATATATTTGTATTTCTTCTACAAGATTGAAAAGAAAACATAACCTAAGCATGCCTGTGACTGGTACAGCATTGTTGAGCTGTGACACTGGCGTGGTGTATTCTACTGGCTGTTTAACTTGCTGTTGATTGTGTAAGTGGTGTTACAGATCTGCTTTGCATACACAAAACAGGTTTTGCCTTTTAAAATGCAGCAATGGGTGCAGCTGTGGCATTGGCTTATTGGACTTTGAAGGCGGTCACCAGAACACACACTTATATCAGTACCTGATAAGCTTGTGCTGTGAATAAATAGTTATTGGATATTTTTATCCAAGTTTGAATTTATATAATAATTTTTAAGCTTTTACTACGCAGACTCAAAAAGAAGATTCAAAATATATGAGGCAATGTTTCAGTCAATCAGATGTTATTCTCAATTATTTTAATGCTATTTAAAATGCAAGCTGCTTTTAAATCTGACTTACGCAATTCATATTAAAAAAACCGGCCAAACAAAAAACCCCACCACTACCTGGAACATGATTGAGGAAGATAACTAACTGGCCTAGCTGGACAAATCCAGTCAAAACTCTTAGTAAGATCCGCAGATGGAGTAGGACTTGGTATGCAAAACCTGGGGGTTTTGTAGGGAAATTTACTGGAACGCAATTGCTTCAGGCTAGGGTGAGGTGCCAGTTACTCCTGCCTATTTCCATCATCTTCAATGAGAATCACTTGGAGTGATCCAGTACTACCATAATTAGCTCTTGCTCTTTATAACTGAAAATACTGGTTTGCAAAATATTTTTATTTATTATACTGAGTGACAATGTAGCTATTAGACTCAAGTGGTGGTTTTACAATGGAGTAACTAATGGCACAAACAAAAAATATTTGTTACTAGCTCTGTGCTGCTTGTTAATGTTCTGTGCTGAAATTAGCAGAAAACACAAAAATGTTTTCTTTTCATTCTGTACAAACCCATCCAGCTGGTTTAGTGTGACCATTGCCGAATCTACTGCAATATCCAAAATTTACAGTGGGCATCTATAAAATGAGTGTTTGTGCTCCAAACACTGAACTGGAGTTAATGCTTCCACTTTTTTTTTGTTCAAGACCAAATTATCCCTGTACAACCAGTCAGTGAAACAAAGCCAGCTGAAGAGCTAAGCACTTCCACATATGAAATAGTAGCAAGTGAAGACTTGAGAGATCTTCTCTTGTGTATGTTCCCTGTATTGTCTATAGCTGTCACTGCTTTTCTGTTGCTTTGTTCTTTTGGCATACTACAGTTAAATTGATTTAAAATGCCTATGTTGGAGAAAAGGGATTTGTTCTGATGGTATGAATAGTTTGTTCTGATATGCCTGTGCTTCCTTAACCTGTCTGGAGAAAAGCACATTATAAAGAAATGCTGTTTTAGCAGTAAAATAACTTTCCACACTTGAATATATTTTGTAAGTTTTTGAAATTGTTTAAGACCTCTTGTAAGATTAATTTAAAAAAACTAAAACAAACAAAACAAGAAAAAAACACCAAAACTCCCCAAAACCTACTGGGTACTCTACTTTTTTTTTTTTTTTTTGTATTATTACTATTATTATAAATTTTCATAGCTTGTTCTTATGATATTAAAAGTGCAAGAAATAATTTGTGGCTTCCTTATCTTTACTACTTGTGTTATAGGTCTAGTTCTGATTGTTTTCTAGTGGTGCTGGGGCACTGCAAAACATACTGGCAACTCTGTCAGGGTAAAACGTGTCTGGAATAACCCTATAGCAAATGCCTTGCCAAGAGCACTCTCAGGCAGTAAATGTTGAGCTGCCCAAAGTAACTATTTAACATATCCCTCTAAAATTTACTAAAGTTTAGACTGTTCTCCAACGCATACCTGGATGAAGTCAAACAAAATTTGAGCCAGATCCTTGGGTTATAAATATTTTCACTCAGAACACATTGTGCTTCTACTGTTTCTCTAAGAAGTGAAACATTGGAATGAGAAATGCTTTTTGTGATAATTCAAATAATTTATTCACTGTTTGCTGTTCAGAACATTAAATTACTGATGCACACTTGCTCAGTGTAGACAGCAGCTTTTAAATGCTAACACTGTGCAGATGAAGGTGCTCATGCAAGGTCAACAGATGCATGGAAACATTCTAGTTTCCTGTATGTATGTATTCTGGAAACTGCCATATATATTGCAAAGTTCTTGCTGTGTTTGAGGGTATAGATTTCAGTGAAGCTTTGCAGGCATGTGCTCTTTTGGTAATGATGCTGAGCAAGGCTTTGACAGCTGATGCAGTTTAAAGATTTATGAGTGCTGGGAAAAATAAATCAGCCCAAACGTTTTTGCAGATATGTTGAAAGTGGATCCAGAAACTGCTCTTTCAAAGTTGCCACTTGGGCTGAAGAAAAGAATAAAGTCTTCCTAGAAAAGCGAACTTTTCTTTTTGGTTCCTAACTGCAGAAAGGTAGGACATTGATAGCTGGACTTACTCCTTCAGAAGACTGGGTTTAATACTGTAAATAAATCTATCATGTTACACTTCATGATTGAATGGACTACAGACACTTAAGTGGCCATTTTGCCCTGCATCAGTAATACATGTGCCTTAGAATATACTGTTGATGGCAAAATTGTGTTGGATTGCAGTGGCTGATTTTTGTCTTCTTGCAGCCTATTTCAGTTCCCAAACCCCACTGGGTTTGCATCTTTATGTTTTTTGAAGATTTCCAACCACTACACATTGTATTGAACTTACTAAAAAAAAACAAAATAATGTTGCTGCTGGGCTTAATACTTGCATATCAAGGTCTCTATGCCACAATATGAATTCCTCTTGAGTTAAGTACTTTGGTGTGTCTTAATGCACAGTAGTGTTATCTTCTTTAAACAGCTGGTTGAACTGTAACTATAAGAACAGATGGACTGATGTAAATTAGAAATTACTACAGTTCACTGAGACCTTGTGATCAGGTGTTGAAAGGCACAGATAGAACAGCAGATATATATTTAGTTACATGGCAGGGTGTCTTGTGCTTTCCTTATTTTTAAACTAATGCAGGGCAAACTGACATGAGCAGCCCTTGTTTTTATTTAGGCTCTAAATACACTGTGTTGCATGTACTTTGCAATTTGAGCAAGATAAATGAATTATGAAGATAGTGGAAAATGTGGTGAAGAAATCAATGGTACTTGGAGGGACTGCCACAACCTTCTTTCAGATTTGTCTATGGGATAAAGCAGTTAGTAGCCAGCTGATACTAAATAAAATGTCTTAAGCACATGCATTTTAGTGTCCAGTAAATTGAAACTTTAATGTGTTCAGATCTTTCATACTCAGAAAACTGTAACAGTCCTTCTCCTATTCATGTTTAATGCAGCTGAGTTCAGTGGTCCTGAATACTTCCTAGGTTATTAGGATGTAACCAGAGTCTTGTTCATGGACAGTGGTCAGGTAGAAAAATATAAGTTAATCACTGAGATAGAAAAAATGAAAGGTTTGGGATATGCATAATGATTCCCTCACACGGGGAAAATTTGGTCATAGTTAATTGTGATAGTACTAAAAGAAATCATCACAAAATCTGCTAATGGGACTGGTAAAGTTTTTAGTTATCCCAGTGTGGAAGTTCATTAGACAGCTTCTGCAGCTGTAAATATATACATATATATTGCTTGTGACTCTTCCAGAGGTCCAGACTGAAGTTAGCACTTTCATTTTCCAGAGATACTGTCAGAATCCTGGCAGATGGAAATAGCTGACTAGAATTTTTACTGTTGTCTTGCTGCTTGATAGAGGATTTTAAGAATAGTGTCAGTAAGTTGGTTTCTCTGACATCCTTTTCCCACATGTTACTCTACATTTTATTTGCTGAGTTAGATTTCACATATGTCTACTGATACAATGCTAGCAGTAGTGCTATGGCATGTAATCCCATTTAAATTGTTTCTGGAACTTGAATTTTTTCTCTGCCGCATTTCATTGAATAATATTTCTAACAACTGAAATGACTTTCAATTATTAGAAAGTCTGGGTATTCACAAGTTGCAATTTGATATTTGAGGACATTTTGTAATTTGGTCTGTGAATATTGCAATGTTTTTCTGCAGTGGCAGCATTGACTTGGTAACTGTCAGTCCTCTCCAGGATTTTTTTTAATTCATCACTTCAGATGTTCACTTTATAATTTTTTTGTCCCACAGAGACAGCAAAATGCAGTTGTTGCCAAACACAAGACAACTGTTTTTCTGTTGGAAAAAAATATTCCAGAGTGCTAGGAAATTCAAGTGTATAACAAAAATCTCCCCTCCTTTGAAGTTAATGTCAAAGCTTCTTTTCCCCACAGTGTGGTGTGGATAAAATCCAAACGGTAATTTGAATTGTGTAGTGCAGAATTCTTAGTGGCAGCATTTGTTCCTTGGAATTGTTCATTAGTTTTTTTATCTGAAAAAGCATCACTCCAAACTCAAACCAAGAAGGTACAGTCTACTGACATGGCTAAAAAAGAACATCTGAAACAACTTCTGTCAGCCCTGCTTTGTCTTTAGAAAGCATATGCTGTATGTTTAATCACAAGGTTTAACTTGTTCAGAGGTACTCTTGGAATCACACATCTCTGCATGTAAGGGTATTTTTGATGGCTTGAAAAGTTTCTCTGCATCATCAAAGCCACAGTACTGGTGCTTTTTTCTAAGGTCTTTTTGTTGCAAGAAATGCTTCCAAGTAAGCCAAACCCATTTTACTTTAATAGAACAAGACCTGACCCTTGCACCAGTGACATAGCTGTCAATCCTCCAAAGTGACAGAAGGGAGCAGCCTACAGCAATAATGGACCTGCTTTTAATTCCATGAAATACTGCTCCCACCAACAGCATTGAGGTCAGATAACAAGGTGTAATACAAACAGACTTTAAAGAAAAAGGTATTAAACTAAGATCTAAGATGAGTGATGGGGGAGGTCTCTGTGCATAAGTAATCAAGGGACCTCAAAGTTCATCTAGTTTCATCCTCCTGTCATGGGCCAGGTTGCCTAGGACCCCATCCTTGAACACTTCCAGGGATGGGGCTTTCAAAACGTCTCAAGGAAACCTGTTCTAGTGCCTCACCACGTTCACATAAAAGAATTTCTTCCCAAGAGGTAAACTAAATTTCTTTCAGTTCAAAACTTCCCCTTTGACCTATCACCTGCCCGTGTAAAAACTCACTCTCCCTCCTTTTTATAAGCCCCCTCTAAGTACTGAAAGACCACAGTATGTAATACAGGTATTTATTGTAGAAGAGCAGTACAAACAGATCCAAAGATTTGAAGAACTCTCACCGCATGACAAGCTTTGGGTGCCGTACAAGCCACTGTACAAGAACAGAACAATTTCTCATCCACCGCCGTCGCTTGCTGTCCGCAGTCGCCCATGTGTGAGGGCAGCAGGAGCGCTGCTATCTCAGGACGGAGCTTTCATGTTGCCGAGCTTCGGCCGCCGGTCCCAGCGCTCTCAAGGGCGCTGCTCCTTGGGGGGGGTCCGTCCTTCTCCGCCCCCTGTGCTGGGTTGCCGGAGCCCCAGTCCCGCTCGATGTACGGATGGTAAGGGTCGTGCTTGGACTCCAGCTTCTGCCAGCGGGTGTAGGCCAGGATGTGCGCCAGGATGTAAAGCGAGCCATCCGCCCCGGAGCTGGAGCCCGGCGGGGCTGCGCTGGTGTTGCTGGCATGGTGCAGCTCTCACAGCATCACCCCGCTCGCTGCAGTTCATGGTGGCACGAGCACTGCAGGGCAGTCACCCAGGCACAGCCCTGACAGCGCGGAGGCCGGCGGGGCTCCCGCTGCCTGGGCCAGACAGAGCTGAGAGGAGAGGAGCCTCCATGGTGCTTAGAGCGGTGCGAAATGACATTGCTCATCTGGCTCCCTGAATTAGATATGTGAGATATTTCATGCTTGGGAAAATGCAGGTCTGCCAAAATACAGGCAGTGTTATAAACGACTCAGACCTCAAGTGGGAACGAGTTATAAAATTTTAATTGAGAACCAAATAAAAATACACAAAGCAAGTGGGGAACGCTGGGAGTGTAGCTGGACACCAGGTGCTCGTTCACAAAATGGTGGCCTTTTATACACCTGGGAATTGCATCGGCCACATGGATATTTGTGAGCAGTCATACATATTTTAATGTTTTCCTTATATGTACTCCTCCCAAAGTCTGCTAGTTGACCCTCCTCTGTCGTCCATTAGTGGACATGATTGGACATCAGGTGTTACCATGCTGTTTCCCCAGAGACAAGCTTCCCCCATCCCTAGCTGTCTCATGCAAGGGGCACATATACACGCCCTCCTTCCCCCGTATGTGTCTGACAACACCGAGGACAAGAGTTGTGTGATGGCAACAAAATGGATTGGAGAAGAGAGGATGGAATGGAGAACAAAAAAGAGTCCAAAAACAAACTACAACCACAGAGTAACATATCAAAAGAACTTTAAACCTTAATAAATCTCTTTAACACACAAAATCATTTGCAAGAGCCTCACCACCCATCCATAACAGCAGGAAGGAGCTGGTTCTAGTCACAGAATCACAGAATGGTTTGGGTTGGAAGTGACTTTAAAGCTCATCTCCTTCTAATCCCTTGCGATGGGCAGGGACACCTTCCACTAGACAAGATTGCTCCAAGCCACATCCAACCTGGCCTTGAACACTTCAGGGATGGGACAGCCAGCCTGTGCCAGGGCCTTACCACCCTCACAGTAATGAATTTCTTCCTAATATATATCCTAATATATATTCTTCCTATTCCAAATATATCCTGCAGGAGAACATCATCCAGCACCCAGATGACAAAATGAGAGCAGTCAATAGCAAAGGCCCTGGGCAGGCTCCCAGAGCAGGTTTGCTGTTGAGTGGCACAAAGCAGAGAAAAGTGAGGAAGTTTGGAACATTGGTGGGGTGTCAGGACTTGAACAGCAACAGCTGTGGTGGTCCAGTACCCAGGGGCAGAATTAATTTGGGTTACTAAAACAATTGGTAATCGGCTGTAGAGGGTCTTTTCCTTAAACAGAAAGGCCTGGAAAGAACTGAATGTTACCAGCTAAGTTCTGGGTAGTTGCCAGTCTGGCTGGGCTGGAGAGGGTCATGAGGCAACAGACAGGTGTTTTCTTCGTATTTTTTTCCCTTGCAAAGGTCTGTGCCCATAGTGAAGGGTTTTTTGAAATCCTATGAATGCTTGCTCTGGGGGTCTCAAATTTTTCCCTGCTCCCAGGTTGTTTATCTGGTAACTCTAATTTCAAGAGTCATTATTCATACAGGTGAGTGTGGCAGTTGCATGTGCTAAAGATTCACAATCTTGCCAGCACTTAGAGTAGTTTTTTATCTTGTGCAGTTTTTTGCTCCTTTCCAGGAGGTGGCTGGGGCTGATAATTGTGGTCTATTCCATCTTCCTCTCATTGATTTTAGGGGAAAAGATGTATTTTAACAGAAGACTAGGATGAGTACCCATCTGAAAAGGCAAAATGCTGTAGTATTGACTTAAGCTTTTCTATGTAAACAGCATTAGGCAACTGTGCAATACTGAGTTGAGTATTGAAAGAATAGTGGTAGATTTTCCATAGTGCTTCTCTTTTAGTCTTTAAGTTATTCCAGAAGGAACACTAGTAAATGGGATGTTTCTGTAGCAACACAATGCTTCTTTTCCTCTCCCTGTTTTTTTTCCCTAAACACTTCAATTAATCATGTCTTGTTTCTGTATCAGCGAAATACAATGGAGACACCCTCTGGTTTCAGGATAGTGCCCCACAGCCACAGCAGTATAAATTCCATAGTGGAATTTACGCTCTCTAGGACATGAATGAGAGGTTGCTGTCCAGTCAGGAAGACATGGGGGGTTTGGGCATAATAGGTGGTGGTTTTCACTTATTAGTCCTACAATTCATGTCTTTAAGTTTTTGGCTCAGATAAATTGCAGACATCTTACATTTTCATTGCCTACAGGTGACCTACTGAAAGTGTAGTGGTGGTTGGACATGGAAATAAAATAGAAAGTACAGCAGACCATAGTTTTTACCAGTTAGAAGGGCTGAATATAAATTTAGAATCTCAAGAGAACCAAACGCAAGAGTCTGATGGATATCACACAGGGTTAGGTTTTTATTGCAGTTCGTTCTCTGTGATCCGGGGACCAGTCCAGCTGGGTGGTGTGGCTATAAAATGAGACAGGTTCAGTGGAATGCCCAAGATAGATTAAAATGTTTCCAGAGAGACCACATGGGCCAGCCTTCCATGGACCGAGGACCAACTTCCAAAGACCCAGGGGTGTGGTGGGCTTAAAAATACATGTGGTTACTTGAGGGCAGGTATCCAATCACTTCCCAGGACAGGGGTCTTTGACCTTGTAAATCTAAGGTGGGATGACCTTATCCATCACCCTGCCCCCAAGGCTTCAGGTTTATTCTCTTCATGTTAGGAACTTTGTTCAGGGTATGATTTTTCCCATCTAATTAGGTTCCCACATATGCCCCTACTTTTCAAATTAAAGGACAAAAAACCCTTAAAAGACAACTGAAGAACAGGGTAACAACATAAACACAACACAAAAATCAGTAAACTAAAGAGTCCAACTAGATTAGTTCCATTTTCTGAATAGTCTATTAAACTAGTCCATCATCTTCTCTGGATACTTCCGTGTATGGATTTACACCGTGTGGTCTGAGAGATTCATTTCGTACAAGCCTTCAAAGTCCTTGCAGCTGTGCCCATCTGCTAATAGTAGAAGGTCTACTGCTACTCTATTTTGCAATGTGGCATGCCTTACAGTGTCTACATGTGAGAGTATGCCACTTAATGCAAGGGAGCTAGCATTGGTTTGCTCACTTAGGAAGCATCCGAGTTGATTTATCTGACCTAAAGCTTTTGCTGCAGCCACCCAAGGTAGTAAAATGGAGACAGCTATTCTCTTGTTTCTGCTCCAAAATATGATGTCATCATTACAGTTCAAAATAATGAGTAGATCTTTTTGCTCTATTTCTTTGGCTATGAATCATTTTTATGTTGGATGCCAGCAAAGTAAGCCTCCCTAAGCTACACAGACCTCCTTTAATGTGTGATGGTATGCCAGGTTATGCTCTGTCCCCCTACAATGAGAAATGTCCCAGATGGTAATTGTAGTGGGGAATCACTGGACCAAGCCTCAGCAAGGAGTATGGCAAGGATCAGGACGAATACAGCAAGCAGGAGTCCTATAGGAGTCATGTCCTGGTGGAATAAACTGTGAATAGGACTTAGAAATCAAAAATAATACTTGGAGAGCTAAAAATTTGGTAGTATTAATCAGCAGTGGATAGGAGGCAAGAGGAGGCTATCTGCAAGCCTCAAGGTGTCTTTTCTGCAGGTTTTTCTTAGGGTTTGTCTTGTTGATCTTCTTGGGTGTTCCTGTAGAGGCTGCAGGTATTTTTGTTGGAATCTAGAGATGTCTTTTATCTGTGAACACACAAGCATATCCCTTTCCCCAGGTATTAGTGGAAAAGGCCTTAGAATTTTACTGCTAAAAGAACATGTAAACTTCTATTATTTGGATATCAGATTCCCACTCGTGTTACAGGGTTTTGCCAGGTTAAACTAGATTTATAGGACTTCCTTGAGCCATCTGTACAGACAGTGAGTGCATCTACTGGCATATCACTTCTTAGTGGTTTTCGAATTATGTTAAGGGCAGAATGCAATAATTTATGCTTGAGATAATGTACTGAAGTTTGCCCAGGAAAATTTTCAAGAGCAATTTGCAGGCATTCTGATTGTTATAATAGCCAATCCAAATATGCAGTAGTTGTGGGCAGAAACACAGTAATCTTTCCCTGTGAGGGAAAATAAGCGTGATCTGACTCTGATAATAAGCTGAGCCATCATCTCTGGCTTTGTTGTTATGGTTTTCCCTGGCTGGTTGGGCAGGAAAACCCATTCCAACATTAACAGAGAATCAGATATCTCAGGGTCCCATTGAAAAGTAAAGGCATGGAGTTGAGGTCCCTTCTCCAAAATACCTAAAGAATTCATAAAAACTGTTAACATAAAATTTAACAAGCATGGTAACAATGGTAACATTATGACAATAACTAACAGTATTAACAAACTAGGAAACTTGCAAGCTGTTATCTAAATGTACAAACAATTTCTCTGCTAAATTAAATTAAAATCTCTATGTTTGCTTTCTTTACAGGATTTTTTTCATGTTTCAATAACCTTTTAAGCCTTTTTTAGAGCTTTATTTATACCCTTGGCTGGTTTTCTTCGATTTTTTTAATTTGTCAGATAAGCTGGTAACGGCCAACAGCTCCCTTGCTTGAATAATATATTCACACAATTTTTAAGTTCCTGAGAACAAAACTCAACTTTAGATCTTGAAAATCTCATAACTAAACCTGTAAGATTTGTGAAAGAGGAAAATAAGACCTTAATATTTCCTTTTCTTTTGAGGGTAAAAACAACTCAGAAAAATGCTGTGAATTTTATACAGGGAAAAGTTATCAAGTTAAATCAAGATTTTCAAGTATTACAGTGCTATACTGAAATCTAATGCACATTCGAAAAGAACATGTTTTAGCACTTCAAATTTTAACAGAAACCAGTGCTAGTGGTAGTCATCGAGGTATGAGATTTTTACCAAAGGCTCTGGGGCTCTCGCAAGACGGACAAGCGAGTGGTCAGCGCGGGCTACGGTGGCTGAAACACGGCCCCGCTCCGCCTGTTTAAACGGGACCTAGCCGCGTCGGGAACCCTCCCACCCTGCTGCTGTAGGAGGGAGAAATAAGGTTTTCGGTAGCTGTCGAAGAACCACTCAGTGCCAGGAGCCACGGCAGCCGCGCCGGCCAGGACCGCCCCGGCCCCTCACCGAGCGGCAGGCCCCGCTCCTACGCAGCTGCGCCGCAGAAAGGCAGGATCCGGCCAGCCCCCTCACCGGCCGGGGCCCACCGCTACCGGCGCGCCCACACGGGCGCCGCCATGTTGGATCCCGGCAGGACGGTGGACGTAGATCCAGGGCCCCCAGGAGAAGCGCGGCCCGAGGCTGAAGGGGCGAGCAGAGGCGGAGCACAGCCCGCCCCAAAGGGGAGGAGCGGGGCGGGCAGGGGCGGCACGGGGCCGGAAAGGCGGGGTCGGAGGTGGGGAAACGTGAGAGGGTGGCTGGAGCGTGCCTCGGGGAAGGAGCGCAGTCGTTAGCTGGCTTCGTTTCAAGTGACCCGGGAGGGGGATGGGTCATCAGAGGAACCGGGGGATAGGAGAGGTGGACCGAGGATCTGAGATAGCTTGGTCACCGCCATCTTTAGATCCACGTGTAGAAAGCAAAAGGGAGTACGAAGGAGCGAAGTAACAGGGCGAGCCGATGTTTCCTTCGGGCGCCGAGGCCTTTTCACTCGAGGCTCCGTATTCACTCGAGGGCAGTCTGAAGGACGAGAGCACGAAACGACTGGAGTTGCGAATTGCACGGGCTCCAGCGTACGTGACGTTTTTTCGCTCTCGCGTTCTTATCCCAGGGCTGGGAGGGTCAGAAGCAGACCCAGGCTGGTGGAAGGTCTCGCTCGGCGGGGACGGGGTGCCCCCGGGCCTCTCGGGAGGGATGGTTTTGGACTGGGATCCGCGCTGCCTTTCCTTGGTTTTAGGGTCTCTAGGATCACGGAGAAAACAGGCAACAAGCGAGGGGCCTGAGGGTCCCCCCATGTCGCTAGGTCACATAATCCGAGTCTCACTGTATCCCAGAAAACCGCGGAAAATATTTCAGTCTGAGAGATCTCCTGCGGCGCCGCTTGGGTTTAAAACAGCTGGAAAGTTTCGCAATACCCATTTTAGCAGAGCTTTGAGCCCGCGTTTGTTAACCTCCTTCCCATGGACTGCTAAAAGTTCTTTAACTCGTCCATAAGCGTCTCATTCTCATCAGGAAAGTCTTATTTACATCCTGCGAAGCAGCAAACTGGGTGGGCTGGGGTTTAGCCCGCCGTTCGGATAGGGGCGGAAAGCCCTGGTTTTTATTGCTCACCAGCATTCCCTGCAGGCGTTCTCCGAGCCAGCTGGGGACGTCCTCTGATGGCTGCTCGCATGTGTTTCAGGCCTGATACTTCATTGCAGAGCAGAGTCCTAACGATTTGCCAACACCCAGAAGAGCCGAATTCCCTAAGAGATCTTACCAATATGAGAAGTCCCTGTTCGGGCGCCACTTATCCCAGTTCGTTCTCTGCGATCCGGAGACCGGTCCTGCCGAGCAGCGTGGCAAATATTCCGAGACGAGTACGATGGGATGCCCAAGATAAATTAAAATGTTTCCAGAGAGACCCCATGGTCCGAGGGCCAACTTCCTAAGACCCAGGGGTGTGGTGGGTTTAACAATACACGGGGTTACTGGTATCCAATCGCTTCCCAGGACAGGGGTCTTTGACCTTGTAAATCTAAGGTGGGATGACCTTATCCACCACCCTGCCCCCCAAGGCTTCAGGTTTATTCTCTTCGTGTTAGGAACTTTGTTCAGGGTATGATCTTTCCCATCTAATTAGGTTCCCACACGTTTTAGTTTGCTTTTGTATGGTACATTTTTTGTTGGCATGAACTTTTCTTAGCATCTTTCTTCTGAAAATAAGGAAACTGTTTGCCAGTAAATGTTCAGAATGAGCTGCACGTAGGTTAAAACTGATCCAGACTGACTCGTTAAAAATTCAGCCTGAGTGGAGGTGTAGTGTTTGTTTGCAGAGCTCCTGAAGAAGTCACTGCCACCACCTGTGCACTTTCCCTCTTCACAACAATACAGTTCTTGTGCTATTGCAAGTGTTCAGAGCTGAGATCCAGGTTTTAAAAATAACAAGGAAAAAAAAAAGCCCCAAGGTGAGACTTGTCCCATTACATAAGAAGCAGATATGTTCTGGGATGAAGGTAAAGGCTTTGGGAAATAATTTCCATAAACTGTGTAGGGGGGTGAGACAGGGGTATTTTGAAGATGGGGCAGAGGGGCCCCATGGTTTAATGACCCTGATTAAGTGCCACAGAAATGTACTCATTGGGACAGATTGTGTTTGCTTCGAGTCAAAAGGCAGAAAGTAAAGTAGGGCAGGAAAATACAGAGAACAGTGATCCCTTCTTCATGTTCAATCCCTGGGGGAGCACCGTAAGTAATAGGCCAATTTATATCTGGTAGGAAATGTTTAAGCTTGTTGTTTAAAACAATTAAAATCTCTAGAAACAACTCCCAGGGCTTGTACAATATGTGGACTGAAGACATAATTTCAATTGACCTGTTAGAAGTAGTCCAGAACTGTTTTCAATTGAAGTGTCTTTTCTGTGTTTCAAAAAAATAAAACTTATATGACACCTTCTTCCTTTAGCATTTTAATTGATAGGTCATGTTTTGGAGTGATGAGCATTCCTGCTCAAGGGCTGGATGCTCATAACATAAGAGATAGCATAGAGATGGCAGGCAAACCTCTGTACTTGGAGACGTGTGGTAAATGCAGAAATAAGCAGGTATAACAAACGTAGGGACCTCTGGCATCTCTGGTAGTGTTCACTAACCAGGTAATTGGTGTTTCAAAATGGGAGAACAAGGGGAACACGCAACAGTTTGTGGTGTATTTTTGGTTTCATTTTTTGTTTGTTCTGGTGCTTTAGTTATCTTTTGCTTTAAAAGTGCAGGTGAAGTCTATGAGGATCAGACACCGTGGCCAGAGCTCTGTTCATCTGAATTAATTAGCATGAATTAATTAGCACTGTAGTCTAATGTCAAGGCTACATGCTTCCAACCAAAGACAATTTTGGATAAATTACCTGTGATAATCAGCTTCATTAGAACATTTTATCAATCTAGAATGGATTTCATTTTCTACCAAACGTGTCTCTCCCAATAAAGATGTAGCAAGATTCAACCTATTACAGCACCCAGTAGCAAAGCAATAGTGCAAACATTACCCCATTTCTGTCAGAACTCATTCAAATTATGTGAAAATGACAGGCTGAGTACAAATGTATATTTAATAAAGTCAGCCATGGTCCTCTATGGCTGATGTACTCCTATCATAAAGCAATCACTAATATACTTCGCAGCAGCACTGAGTTAACTGGAAATGTGTTTTATTAATCCAGTTAAGTTCACACCGAATTTTACTCTGTGTATTGTCTGCAATTCCTTGTAACCAGTAACTGCAAGTTTTGCTGATTGCATTTTGTAGATGACCTTTGTATACCATCTTATGCAAAAAACCAGCAGATTTATTATTTTTAAGCTTTCAGTGTGTAAATTTTAGCCTTCAAAAAGGAAATTGCTTTATTGTCATGTAAATAGAGCTCAGCCATTGGGTAGGCTCAGTATGAACAAAAAGAAACTCCACCACAAACAAAAATAACCAAAACCAAACAAAGTCAAGGTATGAACAAACAAAAACTCCAACACACCAAAACCAAATACATAATGAGAATTTCTTTTTTTGCATGTAATTGCAGAACAACACTAATTTATTGGTAGAATACAACAGTTACTTGAAGCTAGTGTTCTGAGATGTGGTAGATATGGGGGTTTTTTGTTTGGTTTGGTTTTGTTTTTTGGGGTTTTTTTTTGGTTTTGCTACTGAAAATGAGTGACCTCATTCTGAACTGGTGTTCTGTTTCTTTTTTAGCCTGTTAGTGTGCTGGGAATTGCAGTTTGTGCTGGGGGAGCTGGCAGGCTCTGTGGGGTCTGCAGGTTTATGCTCCGAGTGTTGTCAAGGGCACTGTGATTGCATGGGGTGGTTAAACACACCTCACCTGCTCCAGCGTAACTCCTTCCTCTCCCGGTTTAGATTCTTTTTTTCCCCCCACTTTCAAGCCACTTAATGACATCTGCTTGTTACAGGCACCATTCCTGTTATGAGATGTGCAGGACCAGTCCCTCCCAGCCCCACACACAGGTCTGTGCCAAGGCTATTCCCCAAAGGCTTTGTTGAACTGTCATTGACCCTAAGGCTCTGAAGACTTTCAGTGGCAAAGATCTTGGACAACTAGTTCAGTATTTAGTAAGGAACTGGTTTAAAATACTATGTTTCTTTTAAAATACCAAATCATCCATTTTGCTTCATGCTAACTTACACCCTGTTCTTCCTCTTTCCCTGAGGCCAGCTCTTTGTGCCTTTGTCAAGGTAACTGTGCATGGAGTTGCAGGTTAGTGACCTCATGGCATGTGCCATTCCTCCTCAGGCCAGCTAAACCACTTTAATCTTCCTTCAGAGCTGAAGCTTTCTAGTCCCCTGTTGTGGTAGTTACACTCTGGCTTTCTCTAGACAGACTGGCTTTTGAGGTGGGGGGCTTACATATAATCTTAGACCAGATAAGCCAAAACTGGATTTTGTTTCTCTTTGAATTTGTTTCCTCAATCTTAAAAGGATGATTTAAAATTCTTAAACCTGCTTTCTGAAGAACTTCCAGCATTCCAGAACCATCAGCAGTTCATGAACCTCTCCCTCACATGTCAGTCCCATGGTGTATGTCCTTTCAGCCCAGCACAATATAAACAGCATCTATAACATCTGTAACTATTGCATAATGATTTTGAAATGATTTACTATCTCTTCATCTGCATCCTAGTTCCTTCTTTTTAATGGCAAGAATTAAACACTCTTGCTCATTCTGTTTCTCCTCCATAAGCTCAGTCAAGAAAAGAATTTAGAATTCATTAAAATGAAGGATAAAGTTCTTGCCCAACTGCAAGGTATTTGCAAACAACTCCTGTATTTGAAGGCAGTCTGGTGTAATCTTTCCCCTTCTCCAAAGGTACTTGAAAAGCTGGTGATGTAGCAAATTGTCCTTTCAGTACATCCACCTCTAGTTCACTCCTTACAAGAAAAAACAGGCCCACTGGAGGTTTGGTTTTTATTAACTGAAGTATCGACTCATTGCTGCTGCTTTTGATCAGTCTTTGTAAGGTAGGCTCAATTTCAAACAGAATGTGAGGCACAGAACAGGAATGAGAGAGCTTGTGCAACATAAATATCTTCCAAAACACAAACTCGTTGAACCATTTAAGCTGCATTCCACTTTTGAAATGTTAACATTGTATATGTATGTACACATATTTTGAAAATAGTAATCCTCAGTCAATCAAGACACAGAAGATAAAATACATTTCATATAAATACATTCATGGATTAAAAAAAATAGTCTTATAACCTGCTGACAGACTTGAGTGTAAGTATCTTTCTTACATCTATTTCACTCTGTGATGCTAATAGGCAGACTAAAGGCTATTTAATAGAGACCAGTTTTAAAACACGGAAAAACTGGTAACATGGCTCCAGGACCACGTAACTTTAAAAGTTGCTACTAATACAGGAAGTATTTCCTGTTGTCAAAAAACAACTGTGTATCTTAAAAAAAAAAATTAGAAAAGCTATTTCCTTGTTTCTTTAAGTGACTCTTGTAGTTCCATGCATGACTGGATACTGTTGCCTTTATATAACAGATTTTCTTTCTCTCTTTCCCCTCAGGGTTCTTGGAAGGTGAGCTGGCATTGTTCTGGACTAGCCAGAGAAAATTATACATGGTGAAGTTGGTCCTCAGGAGAAGGGATGGTTTACTTGAAGAGTGTAGAGCCATCATTTATTTTTACCAAAGTCTATTTTGGAAAATACAAATGCATATACATGCAGAAAAGGAAAAACTTGTCCTGAAATTGCTAGCTCATGTGTTCAAGAGAAGCAATGTACACAATATTTTACGTTCTGTACAGTGATAATACGAAATAATGTTTTTTAATCATCATATACACAACACAAATATTATTGAAAGCTATAAATACTTTCAAATGAATTTGCAATATAGAGCAATTGAGGGCTACAGCTGTACAAAATGTAAGCAACATATATAAAACAATTAAGAAAGTGCAAAGCAGAACAGTATCAAGAGGCTCTACTTTTTACAGCACTTATGGTTCAAGTGTGAAGAGCTGGCAGGGAGGCAGGAGCTCAGCTACAATTCAAAAGACACAGTACAGGATTCGGCACACAAAATGATGGACTATTATTAAATTATATTTTCCTCCTTCTTCACAGCTATGACTTCCAGTTAATAAGAGAACATTTTTATAATGAACTTCTGTAAAGAGTGATTTGTCCTTATTTACATGTTTCCAGGAAACAAAGATTCCCTGGCGACAGACTACTTGTCTGTAAGTAAAACAAGACCAGACAGGGAAACTCTTGTTGGTTTCTGGTTGCTTTGTCATGCTTACCATAGTTAAAAGGTGAACAGAAATACCTTCCATAAAGGAATGCAGATACTTAAAACCTGATCCTCAAAGTTATGTCCAAGTAACCTGTACCAATACTCATGTGTATGTGAAGGTCTAGAGAATCAGTGCCTTAAAAACATCAGCTACCTCTCAAAAAAACCCACCAAAGCTCTTTGAGTTTCAAGTCTGTTTAGAGATCACTGCCCATCAGTTTCACAGCTGTTTGCCAGATTCAAGTTCTGCATTCAGGCACTGATTTCTCACCAGCAACCCAGAGTAGTGCAAGTCTTTGTTCTCTTTTATACTCTGTGTCCAGTGGAAAGCTCTTCTTGAATTAAAATGCAATGACAATTAAAAACCTATTTGGTGAGTTGGAAGTTGAAATAATTCAATCCTCTTGAGTGAAATTTCTTATAACTTGTTTTTAGAAAGCTTTTCAGTTCACCTTTATTTCAGTAAGTGTACTTTCTATTCTTTTGTAGGCACTGTAAATGTTCAAGATACTGATATGGAGAAGAATTCATTCTCAAGCAGTACATTATTACTGATCTCTAGCAAGTTCTTGGCTACTGCTGTTGTCTTGGCTTTGTTTTTAAATGGAGAAAGGTAGACATTAGATACTCCCTTTCCCTCCTTGCTAGAGGGAAGTATCTTAATAAAAGTGTTTTATTATGACAGAAAAATCATCACAATTACATTATTTTTTTCTCTGTGAAATACAGGTCAGACTTCAGCACAAGTCAAAGAGAAGTTGTAAGCAGTCTGAATATGCTAGAGAAACAATAAAATTACCTGGTCACACTGCTTCACATAATGATGTCTGTCTCAAAACTGGAGATGATCCCATGAAACTCTATGAAGACCATCAGTGTCCAATCTGCTAATAATTAAGAATTTGGAGTCTAAGATATTCTCTGTTTCACTTGATAGAGATTATAGAAACAGTCATCCATCTGGTGTATTTTTTGAATGTGTGTTATCTACAGTATACACAGACATCCAAAACTGAGGCATGAGAAGGATGTAACAGCTGCCTGGTCAGCAGAGCTGTTTATTTGCCTCCATACATTCTTTCAATGTCATTGAGGTAATGGTTTTTCAGTTCTTTCCTTTTCAGCTTGAAAGCATCTGTTACCAACCCAGTCTCAGGGGTCCATGGTTCAGGGCTTAACCGGACCTTGATGGGTATTTCAAATCTTTCTAATTTCACTGCAAGAACAAGAACAAAGAAAAGCATGACTTTGATTACAAATCCAAATGAAATACTAATTCATGCTCCCTAAAAATCTGGTCCACAGATTAAGTGATTAAGTGGTGTCCTACTTAATGAAATAACCTTACAGAAGGGCCACAGGAAAATTTCATCCTGTGCCATCACTGAGTGCTGCTTAGTACACAAGTACTCTAATAACACTCTGTTTTTAGAGCCGATATTGGATGTGGCAATGAAAAATCTAAAGCTTAAAACAAATGACTGAGTAGCCTGAAGCTCTGAGACTACTGCCACAAGAGCATACACTGAAATCTACAGTTGTATCTTTGTTACAGGAATGGAGTAACTAGATTAACTCAGACTAGCTGGACATGCTTCATATTTAAATTATAATGAAGTACTTGTACACTTTCCCTAGCTGAATGTTTCTTTCCTATATTTTTTTATTCCTAAAAGTCTGTTTAGAGTTCAAAACAAAGGGACTTCTTTCTAGTTTTATAACATTAGCCACTTACTTTCCCTTCAGCTGGAAGCAGTGGCTTGGCACACGTACAGCCTCATGGCAACCAAGGCTGCTTCTCTCTCTTGCACAGGTAATAGCCCAAGAGGGAGAAGCAAGGGAGGAGAAATGGAACTGCTTGAGGGGGAAGGGCAGAAGCAGAAAGAACAGCACAGGGAGCTGCTGCATGTGCCCAGTACTGCCTGGAGTTTGCTACCAGCTCCTGGGTAGGCTGGGAATGGGATCCAGAAACATGGACTTGTAGTTAAATTCCAACACAGCCTCTGGGGGGCAGCAGAAATGGAACCCAGAAGTTCCTCTGCCTTTCTAACTTCAGCTGCTATCAAGACGTGCTGCTGCCTCTCACTTAGGTGTGTGCCTGCTCATGATGAAGGTGCATCATGCTCTGCTAAGAACGAGAACCACCTCTTTAAAATAGTTTTGAAAAAAGTTTCACATAAATTAGTTGTATCTCAATAGTAGATTACTATCTAGAAGGCAGAAAGAATGTATAAGCAAAGGGTTTAAGTACACAGAGCTATATGGACAGTAATCTGCCCAATTCACCGTAAAAACCTCCAGGGATTCAAGTGTTTAAACCCAAGCCTTAAACATATGGATTGATTTATTTTTTTCAAGGTAAGGCTCAATAGTGCCTTTCATTCTTGTTTTCTTATTTTCAAAAGGCAGATTCTCCTCTGTGCTCAAGAGAAAGTGCTTAGCATGTGCTTAAGTGCAGCTTTTACCGCTTCCTTGTATGAGGTGCCAAGTGCTTTAGAGACTTTCTTCCCCACTGAGTTTACTCATATTTTTGTCCTGTAAAGGACTGATGACACTTCTGATCATTCAGTACCACAGCAAGGAGTAGCAGGCTTTTAAGCCTCTACAGCCACAAGGATCATGGCTGTTAAAAGCTATAGGGAACAAAGCTGTATGGGGAAAAATGCTTTGAAATCTCTTGTTGAACCAGTTTCCTTACCAACAAATGCCTTTCAACTTTTCTTCCAATTAACACCTCTTTTGGACTTTATTTTAACCATATTAGACAAGCAACTTGTCTCCCGAATTTAGCTGAAAAAACCTTCAGATATTTCATAAAAACTACAAGTAGTATAGTAATCAATTCAACCAGTATTATGTAAATACCAGGGATAATATGCAACAATTTCATATGATCTTTGCCTTGATAAATGATTAAGTTTTGGCAGATACAGAGAAATTGGAAGAAGGAGGAGCAGTCAGTGAGGATAATGACAGTTTTTGCTGGATAAGCCCCCATGGCCAGCAGGATATGCTGTGGTACTTACTCTTGTTTGCCACTTCTTTAATCTCTCGCAGTATTTCTGCTTCCATTGTAGGATTGTTACAAATGTCCACCCAGCTTCCACTGATGCCTTTCTGCTCAGCCAGTGCTGTCAGCTTCTTCTGGTTAGGGACCACAAAACTGATCACATAGGACTGGTCACTACACAGAGTGGCAAGAGAAGGAAAAAAGGTCCAGTCAAGACTTTAATTTCAGGGTGTAAATTACCTGCTGTTGGACCCACAAATACGCAGGGCTTTCTGAACTGAAGTTATTCCACCATACAGAATCCTTCTTGTGCATTAAGTCTTCACATGTGATGGCTTATCAAGAAGATATTTTAAGGTAGCTTACAACATCAGGTTTGATCAAAATAAGGCTTTGCTGTCATTTCACTCATGCACATCTCAGTTTAGCTCCTCAGCTAGACATGGGGTTTAACCACTTCTCTGCAGCTCCCCCTCATGTAGGGAGAGAGGGGAAGATATTTGGACTATTTCCAAAACCCACTGGAAAGCTTTGGATCAGGTGCAAAGTGTCCAGATTAACTTTTTACAGGTATTCTGACAGCTAAAACACATGCTAAATATAATGATACATAATGATATATACTTGCTTAGGGAAGGGATGGGGTGGAACAGAAGCATATCTGGATAGGAAAAATGCCAACAGAAAAATAGGTAATTTCTTCAGCTTTTAGGGAACCTAGGAACCTGTGCTTCTTCAGACATGCTGTTTGTAACCAGTACTCTGATGGAGGGGGTTATTAGAAGGAAACTTAGAAAACTAGTTGGATCAGAGAAGCGGATCAGGGACTGTACTTCATGTTTACTCTAAACAGAATTTCTAAATTAATACTGCTCTTACCTTTTGGCATAAGCACAGATATTGTCAATCAATGGGCAGTTCTTCAGTGCTGCCTCTACTTTGCCCAGAGATACATATTCTCCTGCTTGTAGCTTTACCAAGTCCTTCTTACGATCTAGGAGTCAGGGGAAGGGAAAAAAAAAAACCCTGTTTAATTTAAATGTAAGCATTTCCACAGATTCATTTCCATACTTACTGTGTTTTGTCTTTTGTGCTATGATCTTAATCACATCTTAATAGACAAATTTTAAAGGAGCTAATAGCTGCAAAACTTAAGATTTCTGTAAAAAAGTGTTATAGCACTACACTTTTTGTCACATAGCTTGTAGGAAAGGACTCTTATTTTAAAGCTTTGTAATTAATACAAAAGTTATTGTTAAAAGGCCCAGTGCTAAATTTAGATAATGATAATATCACAGGAAATGGCATCACTTCCAAAATTTTACTTCAGCTATAAGAACTTTTGGAAATGTGTTTTACACTAATTCTGTAAATAGGTAACCTTAAGTAGATTAGCCCAGGCAAAGCCAACAGTATGAATAACATGTTTATAATTATGGTTAGTCCATATCTTGTAATATATTAAGGTATCAAAAACTGAAGCTCACCTATGATCTGCAGACACCCATCTGGATGAAATTCCCCAATATCTCCTGTACAGAACCATCTCTGGCCATTCTCATCAACAGAAAACTCTTCTGTTGTCTTCTCTTCATTTTTAAAATATCCCATGGAGACGTTGGGTCCACCAATTATAATTTCTCCTCTAGGATTAGGCTTGTCTTTATTGGTATAGCCCCCTGAAAACAACACAGTCCCAAGCAATTATCTTGAATTTATATATCCTTCTGCTAAGAAAATACCTTGAAACCACAGCATGAATTTAAAGCATGCTAACTGATGACTTTGATAAAAGATAAGCAATTACTTCATATGCCTCACATAGGTAAGCAGATAGGCAAAGATACCAGCAAGGCTAAATTACTCTGAAATCAAAACTATTACTACTCTCACCTTCTTGCCAGTCTCTCAGTTTTATTTCACAACAAATAAGAGGAGCTCCAACTCTGCCAGTGCTGTAATCAGCAACTTAGGGAGAGAACAAGAAAGAAAAGCAAGATATTTTTTGTTATTTGAAATATGAATATGGTGCATCTTATCTCAAGTTACTTCAGTGCAGAACTACAGCTGTAGTATTGTAGATGTATTTTGACTTGTTTTAAAAGAATTAAAAATCACCAAATGCCCATACGTGTCTATTTCTTAACTTACGTATTTCCATAGATGTTTTAACTACCTTCTGTAATGGTTCCGGCTCCACACGTTTCTGTCAGTCCATAGCCTTGACCAACAGGACAGCAGAAACAGATGTTCATGAATCTTTGTGTTTGAGGTGAAAGTGGTGCTCCTCCAGAAAGCATCATACGGACATTCCCTCCTAGCAAGGCCTTTACTTTTTTAAACAGTAGTCTTGAAAGAAGACAACAAGCATTAAAAATTATTCACTTAGCTCACTCCTACAAGAAGACACAAACCTTCCTTACTTCCTATCTGGAATGCCTTAAAAATTAACTTTTTCCCAGATTTTAGTAGACAGCAGGGCTAATCCAAACCCATTACCTCTTGTGTAACACTTTAAGGAGGCAGAGTTCCCGTAGCTTAACAAACATTCCAGTTTTATCACTTAAAAAAAGCAGTGCAATGAAAATGAACCAGGCAGCTGTTTGGAAGATTAGTCATTACTTTGAAATACCTGTTTCCAGTAAGAACTTGGACTACTTCAGTTACTCATTAGGTGTTATTTGCTTGTTGGATGAGAACGGTCTGATAGCTCAGAGGATTATTCTTTTAGACTGTCCTAACAGATCCCAAGCCAGAAGGCACCCTTGGCCCATGAATGCTACTTACATGTTACAGAGAGGTGCATCATATCCTCTCTTGATCTGTTCCAATTTGTAGTCATAGCCTATCTTGAACAGAGTTCTCTGAATATAGTTCATCTCTTGTACTTTACTCATGACATTTTTATAAATTCTGTCCATTATTTCCTACAAAGTGTTAATAAAAGGAAAATTACCATGTGGGACAGACCAGCATGTGTGAATTCAATCTCATGTCATAAGTAATCTCCCTCCTCATTATTCCTCCTTTAAAATGGATAATAACAGTGAAAATCTTTGCATCAAGCGGTTAGGCAGTGCTTAAGTGCAATGCTTTTAACATGTAATAATGAGCCAATTCATAGACCATTGCAGCTTGGAACTATTCACACCTGAACCTGTACTTAAACTGTGACAAACTGATTTAGAAAATTTTAAATTCAAGTTTAACTCAATATCTTTGTTAAAGGTTGGTATATTCCCCTCAAGATGTGTTGTGCTTGGGAATGCTGATACTGTACTTTATTCACAGCAATTGGTAAGTACAAGGGAATGAACTAGGAGAATTCTTTTCACCATTTCCTTTTCCAAGAGAATTCTTAAACTTTCAAAGCAACATGATTGCAGTAATTCTAATTATCTGACAAAACCCCACCATAATTCTGTCACAGACCAGAGATTAATTTCCATTAAAATAATAAGCTTATGGTCACCCAAAGACACAGAACTTAAAACACTTCTCAGACTGGTGAATATTTAATAGAAGTTTAACGATTGTGCTTCAAAACAAACTTAAAGTAGCCAATGTTTTGAAGTATTTGTGTGCTTTCTCTCCATTAAATAAATTTAAACGGATATTTTCCAAAAGGTTGGAGTTCTCAGACGTATTAGTTGTCACTATGTTAATTATTAAGAAGACAACCAAGCCTTTATATGTGCTTATGATTTTATAAAATAAAAGAATGCAAGTGACTAAATAGATTTTAAAACTCCTGGCTATTCTAAAATGTTGCAGAACAAGCAGATCCAACCAAATTAGACTAAATCTTCCTACTCTCTCCCCACCACCATGTGGCACCATCTAGTGCTACCAGTTTTATGAGCCACAGATTTGACAGGATCCTAAAAGCAGGAGGATGCTGTGATGGCAGCACATGTGAGGAGAGCCTTGGTACCAGGACAACAAACATTTGTGGAGTTTTTGGATAGCACCACAGCCGTGTGGAGTGCAGGAGCCTGATCACTCCCAGAGCGGTGTAAGCTGCATAAGCAATAGGAGTTAGTCTCGTGATCGCTCTTTCCTCTGAGAGAATGCTAGGCCTGGCCTGCTAACCTTGAGATCAGCAAGAGAGACTCAACCTCAGTGTTACCTTGACTTGCTAAGTCTGTGACTGAGACAAATGTCCATATCCTTAAAGTGTTCTTACCACAACCACCCTGTTTGTCCCTGTGCAAAAAGGAGTTCCAGACTGTGACTGTGTCCTATTGTAGTGTCAGTATGCCAGTAAAACACCATTTGTAACTACTGAAACATTTACAGGTTTAGATCAAAAAGGATCTGGCTTTATTACAGGCAGACTCTTGTGCTAATCTGCAGCATCAGTACTCAGTTCAATCCGCCAAAAGGTGGAATGTCTGTGTTTGCTCTTTTCCTATGACAGTTACTTACATGTGAAGAGAAAAACATGTTAGTAAATACATTTTTCTAGCATAAAAAAGACAGAAAACACTTTTTTGCTGGACATATCTGCTTCTGCATACTTACAGGCACAGCTGCCATCAGTGTAGGCTTAAGTACAGTACAGTCTCCTTTGCTTCCCTTCTTAATTTTACTCGACTGTAATAAGGAAAACAATGTCAATTTATGAAGCTGAAAACCAAACAGTGCTTCAAAATTAAAGGACTAGCATAGCAAAAGGAGAAGATACATTCAAATATCTTCCCCTGTTCCTGTGTCATTTTCCCCCCATTGTTATGGAAAGGGTAATGATTAATCTATTTCAACCAAAATACTCAATCTTTTACAAGTTCACTTTGTTTATCTTTCTCTTACTTCCTCCCTCTAGTACTTGCTTTTGTTGGAGTCTGGGATACAGAGTGTGTGCCCTCGTTTCTGATACTTAGTTCTAAGATCCAGAAAAACACTGAATTTCATATAATATGAAATTCATGAGCATGTTTTCATGGTGATACATGAAAACAACTGTTAAAGTTAGATAGAAAAAGCTAAAAGTGTGTGTAGATTAGAAAGTTTTCTTAAGTCACTGGGTGAAAAAGTTAGTTTAGAGAACAGGAGACAAGATGGAGGATTTAGGGTGTTGTTCCTTGTCTCTTCTTCTTTCTTCTTCATGTTCTTCTCCTTGAGGTTTTTGGGCAATAGTAAGTGATTGGACAGAAAATGCCACAGTGTAGCACAGAGGTGATGGGTCATTGGGTCATTAAGAAAAATAATATACATGTCTATTGTTAATTGAGTAAAAATAGGTATAAAGATAAAAGAACTGCGTAGTTTGGGGTCATTTTGTGCATCAGACATGAAGTGAGCCACAAGGCCTTGTTGTACTATCAGATGAAAGAAATGTACCAGATTACAAAGAATTAACCTTGTGCAGCCAATCTGGAGAGACCTGCCAAGTTTTGTGATGACCTTCTAATAAACATGAGAAACAAGATTCTAACGAGCTTGGGAGTTTTCATCAAAACTAGAGAACTGAGATAAGCAGGGCTCCCCACGAGAGAGGATCCCAAAAAGAATTCAGTCCAAAGGAGGCTGAGAAAACCAGGAAGAAAAAGAAAAATAAAGAAGAAATGCAGCAGAATCAGAGAAACAGAAAAAGGATTTTTTAGAGAAAAGTCACAGCTTTCTCCTCCCTCTCTGGGAGCTTGTTTTGCTTGATGCAAATCTCTCTACAAGCAAAACATACAGAGGTATCTATTCTGGCTGAATTTATTCTTATTTATCTGAATTGTTAAAGGGAAAAAGGCAAAGGTCTAAATAGATCTGCACCAAATTTAAGATCACTTTAAACAGTTCAGCTGATCTATTAAGAGCTGTTCTTACCCTGTTATCTAGTGGATAATGCTATAGGCATTCATTAGGATTGCTTTAGATTTGCTAAGTATCATAAAAGCAAAGGTTTTAATAAAATTTGTATGGTACAACCCATCACTGTTCTTCACCAGGAAGGTTAATTTGCATAATTTTCTGAAAAAATTTACATTTCTAAAGTGCGCCATCTACATCAACATTTCTTTACTGAAGGAGGAAGCTAAGCAAGGAGAGAACAGGCTGCCAAAGCTAAAGTTTGTTCCCCACCTTGCTCTGCTAGCCCTCACCTGATCTGAGAGAGTGAGAGGAGAGGAGTAACCAATCCTGCAGCCGTAAGTGATGCAGGAAACTTCCGCTGTCAGTTCTAACACGTGGGCCAGAGGCAAATAACCAATATAAGTGTCCTTGGGTCTGGGAAAGAAAAAATAATTAACCATGAGTCACAAGTGGCCTGAAAATACCATTTATACATTTTATTGTGTGCTTAGTTATTACTTTTTGATTCACCTGGATCACAGGTGAGCTTATTCTCCTGCACAGAAGACAGGTGTTATTTCAGCCACAGTATATAAACAAATTGGGGAAATCTGCCCTTACTGAAATCAATATAAATGACAGGATTTGCCTTGTTTTCTAGAAAACTCTGATTCCTTAGTCCTTTACTGCTATTTCCTCGTGGGAGGTTTCATTCCAGTTATGAAATTAAGGATGAAATAACTATACTTTAAAAAAATGTCCAATGATTTACAAAGCCCTGTCTGTCATCTTCTTCTAGGCTACATTACTAGAAAGAGAGCTGATTACTGAAGTAACTGAGGCTGGTTTCAGAATGTAATTGCTCAGAGATTTCTCAGCAAGAACCTTAGAGCTTAACAGCATCTTTCAGCATCTAGCCAGAACTGGGTTTATATCCTCTCACAACAGCAGTCTGGCAACAGGGCTTATTTCAGCTAATGAACCCTTTGTGAATCCAGAGACAAATACACATACTTCCATAAAAAACTTCCTCAAAACATTAATCTGAGTGAATTTTCACTTGGTTTTGCTGTTGTCAATACATAATTTATTATTTTTCTGCTCCGTCAGTGAACTGTACTTGAGTAGATTCTGCAGCAAGAGTGGTGTCTCCAGGTGGGTGAAGTACTAGGCTCTGACATGCTTCCCAAATCGATTCCACGTTCCTGAAAATGTCTAAAAACATTTCCCAAGTTGTACTAGAGAAGGACTCTTTTATATAGTGGTATCCTCTGATACTCAAAAGTGCAAAAATCCATTACAGACTTAGAGCTAAGGGTAATAATAATAGGAAAAGCAACAGAATGTGAGAGAACAGCTATAATAGCTATTTTTCAAACAAAGGAAGTTCACACACGTAAGACATATTTCTTATAAATTAAAGAGTAGTGGCCTTACAATAACCTGAAGAAACTTGATAACCAAATGCCAGTTGCAGACTCTATAAATGTGACACTTTTGGAGGTTGTTTTAGCTCTCTGTACACCAAAGACAACAGTGTTTCTTACCCCAGTCCAGGTATTCTCTCACACTGTCCTGTCATTCCAGCTATTAAGTTTTTATGCATCATCATCACTCCTTTAGGTCTCCCAGTAGAGCCACTGGTGTACATTACTAAAGCCAAGTCTGTAGGAACAGGTCTGCTGGGCAGAATGTTTGCTATGAAAGGAGGAAAACTGTTATTTATTCTTATCTTCTTTCTAGATATTATTTCTGTAATTAATCAGTGTGAAAATGTTTGTGATCAGTGTGAAACGGGTGCTTCACTGAAGGCCAGTGTAGCAGTGTGCCTCAGGGAGACAAGGAGTTAACACTGTCCCACCCCAAACCCCTTGTGAAGGGCGACCCAGATGTTCTGATTGGGTTTGAGTCCCTGGGGGGTTTCTCCCTTGCTGTGCTTCTACTGGCCCCTGACCCTCAACTCCACCCTCAAGGGTGGAAACCCTTAAGAGTTCTGTCCCTCAAAAACCCCTGCTCTGCCTCTGTTCAGGGCTCTCTGTTCTGGACCTGAATCTGTTCCCATGCTGAATAAATGGTTTCATGAACACGAGCCCGTCTCAGTTGGTGTTTCATGCTGGTCCCCAGAATCCTGCTGCTTCTCTGGACAAGATCCTGGAGTTGCGGACTGCAACAGCCAGAACAGCAAGTTTTTGCACAGTCAGTGCTGGAGAGAGTAGGTATCTAGTTTTAAGAGGAAGAGAGGGAAGGCCAATTTTGAAAGGAACAATGAGTATCTGAGCATCTACACAATCTGGGTGACACTTTTGTGATTTTGTTTTATAGCTGACTGAGTTTCATAGAAGGAGTCTTTTGAAGATCAAATAAAACTATCAAAGTCAGCAAAGGGGAGAAATACAGTACTGATAATAAACAGCAAGTTGAGTAAAAAAAAAACAAAACTAAAAAACCAACACCCAAAAAGCTTCAAGTCAGCTTTTCTATCCATCAGTCTTTCAAAGCCAAGGTTGTACAGGTAAGACCCCTTTTAACTCCCTCCACATTTTTTTTTAAAATTATTATTTTTAAATAAACCTTCCTCAGGTAAGCTGCCAGTTTAGTAGAAAAGCAGTAAACTTAGAACACTTGACTTCTGATTTTTGTTTTAGTCCTCTTAATTCTTAGGATGACAATCATCAGCTTTCATGGCTTTCACAGTGTCTGCAAGGAAGCAGCTTTTTTAGAAACTAAGCCCAAGAAAAAAACTCCATTAGGGTCATTGCTGGTCAGCACCTCAGGCTGATCAGAGATAAACAGCTGTGATGAATGTGTGTTTCCCAAAGCTCCTTTGCCAGTTTATTTCCTCCTTTATTCCAGGGAGAAATGTGGTTAATTACAGACTGCTGATGTAACGAGAACAGATCATTAGGGTTGGGTTTTCCTTCCTTAAAGCAGATGCTTACAGTCACTGCTGGCTGCCCAATGGAGCAAGGAATAAATATAACTGGTATTCCTCTAGCCTTAAGTGCTTTTCAGCTACAGCTTGGTTAAGATAATGGTAATTTCCAAGCAAAAGAAACAAAAAAGCTTTAAATGCTTTCTCCTCTTTTCTTAGAAAAAATAGTGACAATAAGATAAATAAAAGGTAAGAGTAGCAGAAAATAAAACATTAAACCAGTTTCTATTTAATTTCCTAAAACAAAGATGAAGTATTAAATTATTCTGGTTATGGTTTAGAAGTTAAAACCAAAGTTTTATCCTGATATACATGAACAAAAGATATAAAACAAAGTTTTTGTTTATTTAAACGGAGCTGGAGGATGAACTAGCAACCTGCCACTGTCTTTGCTGGTGACAAAGGCCACCCTTTTCTGGGTAGGGGGTGTTTCTGCTACACATCCCTCTTAAATCAGGTCTGATTTCACTGCTAACACTGCTTGATTAGTCAGTCCTCTGGGAAGTGATTCACTTACAGTTTTCTGGTTTGGCTCCCAGCTCTTTTACTGCCTGCATACTATGAATCTCCATGTTTTCAGGGTATTCTGATTTATTGACTGTCTTCTTGTCCACATAAATGATATGTTTCAGACAGGAGATTTGTGGCAGTGCTGTCTACAGAAGAGAAATGAAATTTTTAGTAGTGTATTGACTGAACTGTAGCGTTGCTTATAGCAGGTGAAGATGATACCAAATTACCTTAAGTTTGCTCTCAAGGAGTTCCACACTTGTGACCAGATATGATGCTCCACACTCGTTGAGACCATAGGTCACTGCCTCTTCACCCAGGGTGGCATAGAGAGTGACAACTGTCACAGGAATGGGAGAGGACATGAAAGAAGGGTTAAAATAATACTAAATGCAAAACGCTCTCGCATTAGCTTACTGGAAAGCATTCATTTGAAAATTTTCTAATTTGGAAATAAAACAGCTTTTAATTTTTCCACATCAGAAATGTTATGGCACAAGAGACCTCTGGAACAAGGAGGACAGCTGGACAGGAAGCATGTCTTTACTAAGAGCATGGCCAAATACTGGAACAGGGTTCCTAGAGAAATGGTTGATGCCCCTAGACTGTCACTGTTTAGAAGGCCTTTGAACAATGCTTTAAGCTGTAACTTTTTAGTCAGCCCTGAAGTGGTCAGGCAGTTAGAAGGAACCTATAACGATCATCTACATCCTCCTGAAATAATTCTGCTTTTTCTATAGCAAAAAAGAAATTATCAGAACAAACAGATGCATCAGAACCCAAAAATAATGTACAAAGCAATCCCAGAGTAAGCGACTAAGAGCAGGTGTTCTGCCCCTGAACTCTCTGCAACCAGAACTCAGGGGGAGAGGTGACACTCAGACATTACAGGCCACCAGCTTAAAGCTGGGCATGGCTACAGGCAGCTCTTTGCACAGTGTCAGCTACTTTCCTTGCTCCCATGGAATTAGTGATGGCAGCAAGACAGAGAATCAGACTAAGGAATCAGACTGTTTTTCATGCTGCCAGACTATTTTTAACCCAGATGGGCTACAGGAATGTCATTAAGTGCCTCCCAGGCACAATGGAGTTCACCTCTCCCTTTATCTCTCTCTACTGAAAAAAACCTTCTTTAGTATAATTTGATATCTCAAAGTGTAATCTCCAAAGACCATTAAAGGAATTTAACACTGCTGTGGGATAGGGTTCATGCAGAAGAAGAAAAAGAGTAATATTATACAGCTATTTCTTATTGCCTTTCAAAGTATAGGGATTCAGACCAAATTAACCATAGTCTCTTCCTTCAGTAGCAAGGTCATCTCTTCCACTACTGCCCCTGAATTGCCTCTCCGCACACTCTGCTATATGAGCTGCTCGTCACACAGCAGCTACTACTGCTGCTGGGAGAAAAAGAGACAGCCCAGTGTAAGCAAAAAAATGGGCTGTGGATCACAGTGTGTTGTGTACAAAATGGGAACTAGAGCACTCAGTAATCACTGCAGCTCACCAAGGAGTATGCATGCATTAACTCCCACTAGAGTTTTCAGACAGCTTGAATTTAAAAAAAAAAAAAAACAACAAAAAATAGATAATTGTACTGAATTTGAGGAGCTTACAAATGTCACCAAAATAGACTACCAACAGACTATCATATGATATTGTTTACCATTCTTCTCTTCTGATAATCATTTCATATTTTAGATGTATTATTTAGGATACAGTCAGAAAATACTATAAAAACATCCCACATTTTGTGGAGAGAAATGCAACTACTGATATCTTCAGAACATTTTAAACAACCTGAATATTAAGTGTACTATTCTGTCATTTTAGCATCTAGAACATAACTACAATAAAATAAAAAATAATACAGTTTCATAAGTATGAGCAAGTTCACTTTAGCCATCTCCACAATGCATAGAATAGACTGAAAATTTTTAACAGTCAAACCATCAGCAGAGAAAGTTTATGAAATTCTTGCATCTCCAATGATAAATCTGTCAGAGTTGAAATACCAAACAGTCAGATCTGTGCTGAGAAATGGTTCTAAAATACATTAGAAGTAACTAAGTTGAGCACTCACGAGGGAAGTTGTACTTGAAGCAGGTGAGAGCTACAATCATCCACTCAGCGCGGGTCTCACAAAATATGACAACGGTGCTTTTTGGGGTTAGTCCCAGGGCAGTCAGTCCATTCCCCAAGAAAGTAATTTGCTCGTTTACCTCTTCATAGGATAACCATCTGTAAGTTCCTAAAATTAACTTAAGAGGAAAAACCAATGAATTTTCATGACAAAAAACTTCTGGTATAGCTCTACTGGCTGATGTCAGTTGGTGCACAACACCATAAGTACACAGTCTGCCATTCATTAAGAAATTGCTTTCATTTTACTTGAAGTAGAATAAATAGTGCATCCTGTATATTCTGATATTCCTCAAGTACTGTTAAATGAATGGATTATTAGATGATGACTGAGGAAGAGATCTGAAAGGACATAAATTGTTGAGGAGAGATACAAAGCATCTCAAAACCAAGTCAGAATTAAGTAAAAAATTATATGTTTTACCTTTTTGAATACTTTTCCATTTGGCTGCATTTCATTTTCTTCACTCAGAATTTCCCTGGTTCCAAGACAGTCCTTCTTCCCAAACTTTGCTAAAGCATGGTCAAAGAGCTTGTCCAGTGTGTCTGCTCCAGGGATGTTTATGTTTGCTAGTGAATCCAGGTGAGTGACAGAGCGGTAGGGGCTCCCCGGCTTGTCTGAGATGGGTTTAGCTTTTAACCGCTTTGCCATAGCCTTTTTCTTCTCGGCATTGGTAAGAAAATACCAGGGAATAAATACCAGCATACTGTACAACCAGATTAACAAGTACACAGGCAGCAAGAGAATGGCACACATTTCTAGCCTAAATTTAATTGTGGGTATTTAAAAAAGAAACTCGTATGGAGTTCTGAAGCAGGCAAGAGTAAGGCAGCAGCGCAGAGTGGTGTAGGGAGAAGCAACAGTAGGTGAAGCTTAAGTAGTGCTGATTCAGAGCAGCTGCAAAATTTAAGTAACCTTTGAGAGCCAACAGTAGACACCTACAAGAGAAAACCAGTGCCAAGCAGACAGCAGGAAAAAGAAAGAAAAATAATTAAATTAGTAAGATTACAGTCAGTTAATTAGTTTTTGTCCTTCTAACACCTCACTTCAAAAGCATCACTGCACTATAGAGCAGTGAACTGCTCTGGGGATGAAAGAGGATGAATCTTTTCCACAGTTTTTTCTTGCATCCACAAATATTTACTTTTCACAGACTTTTCCCCATTATTTCTGTTTGAATAGTTCAAGGCTGTTGTGATGAAGTCTCCTTCACAACATAATACTGTGTTTAAGCTACTTGAGTAATGACACAATTGTGTAATTATGGGAAAGGTCAACACTTGTTTTCCCACTAAATATCTGTGCCACCAAGAAAAGGTACAGCAGATTGTTTTATGGCTTTTCAGAATATTCTATCAATTTCTATTCAGATTAAAATGAATCTTGATATATTCAAAAATAGTATCTATAGACTTCAAAGTCTACATGCTTTAATCTAAAAACTATATAACATTCAAAAATTGCTTTATTAACTTTGCTCCAGCAACTGCATTTTTAAGCTTCTATTTTCAACTCTGAATATCAGACTCTTGGAAAACGATTATGCAGCTTTGCTTTTCCAATTTCAAAAACTACTTCAATACATGCATTTCAAATTCCAAGTATGGAAAACAGAATAAAATTTGATTTTAACTCAATTTTAACTCAATTTAAAATAAAGTACAATTTGGCAAGATTTTGTCAGCATGTCAGAAATCTTCCCCCATTAAGGAGAACTGGGCCTAAGTAAGGCTAAATAAGGATGGTGAGTCAGAGAAAAACAAAACCATCACAGCAAACCCCAGTCATGGCCAGCCCACTGGCCTGGGACCAGTCTGCACTGGTATGTGAGAGACGGGTGGTTATCTTCACCTAGCAGGCAAACACAGCCTGCTAACTCATCACCCATGCTGCCACAGTGGGTAAAATAGAAGGCATAGGTGCAGGAACCAAGGGCAGAACTTCAGACAGGCAGGGCAGCCAGTGACACTAACATCCACCATCAGAGCCCAGGCTGTCATGGACACCATCTGATAAACAGAATGGATGAGAATAGGGAAATTCTACAGGCTCCATCAAGAATTAAAAGAACATAGGCACATCTCAAAATACACCTTTAATAATATATTTGCCACCCTCAAGTGCTGAGGGAGGCTACAATTTTCATTTCAGGTTAAACAAAACAACTGTTTGTTTAGCAGTTTAGCAGACAGATGTCAGTTAACAGGTTGGGATGTTATTTAATGAGAATTTCAACATTAGCAGTTGTGTTGTAGTCAATATTAACAGCTTTAATGTAATGTAAGACCTCAGTGAGAGATCTGCAGATAATTAAAACAACATGATGACCACATTAATTTTGTAATTACAATTACAGAATAAAATTACTATTGACTGATAGCATAATAAACTAAACTAAACTAACCTAAGCTCACACTTGTATGGATAAAAGTATTCTGTATGGATGAAAGTATTCTGCCTATTTATTTTTATAAAAAATGAATGTTATATTATTTTCAAAGCATACATGTTTATTCTGCTCTGGTGAACCTTACCATCAACAGCAGAAAAGAGATCAGTTTAGTTCCCAAAGCTCCAGTTCTCTAAAATGAAGTATTATTGGTTTATAACACAAATCTTGTATGATATTTTCATTCCAGTTAATTCAGTGCTCCAAAAACAGTAGTTGAGCTTGTATTTCAAAGACAAGCCAGCCACAGCTCTAAGACATAGTAAGGAAATGTCAGGACACACCCATGGTTACACATAATGCTACAAGTTAAAATAAACTCCAAGGGAACTCCAGCTGCTCCTCACCTTCCAACAATGAACAAATGACCAGGTACACTGACTTGGATAAAAAGCAGAGTTGTGAGAGTACTACAACCTATTTAATGCAATGAGACAGTACCACAGCTTTTCTTTAGGCTGCGTAGGAGCTTGTTCAGAAGTGGTCTTACTCTGAAACACTACTGGCTAATAATCAAGAACTGGCTAACTTAGGAAGGGAGGGGAGGAAGGTTGCATTTCTTTCATTTTGGATTTTCAAGTTAATTTGAAATACTTTAAAAAGTGTTTATAAAAAGAGAAAACTTAGCTAATTTGTACATATTTGTAGTAATTTAAAAGAGAATCACATTTCTATCCTGACAAAAATAAGTTGTTATTCTTTAAAAGACATCAGTTGGGAAAACTTAGTGAGTCCCAAAAAGACAACCATTGCTTTTTCCTTTGAACATGCTCATGCAAAACCCCTCTCTCTCTCTCTCTCTCTCTCTCTCTCTCTCACACACACACACACACACACACACACACACACACACACGTGTACTTACAAGGGATCTCACAGTGATGACTGAGGTTTTTTCACTGTTGATTAGATCTACAGTGAAACAGAAAAAAAGGGCATATTAGAATTTAGGATGTTTTTTACCTTGCAGAAAGGAGGAATCTTTAGAACTTCCACCTTACTGCTCCTAAGAAGCACAGGCTATGAATTTAGACAGAGGTGCAACACAGCTCATACAAGGGAGAGCAATTACAGTACTGGAAAATATTAAGGTTCCAAACTACATTGGAAGGACAAGAGATGAAGCTGCCAAAAAGGAGCTTAAATTTTATGTGACATTACTTCCTCCCTTTCATATTTAAACATGTTCTGAATGAAATTATGAACAGAAGCTTCAATGCAATTTAATTACCGATGAAACCCAGAAAGACAAAGAAGAGAGTGTGATATTCCATATTGTCCATTCTTCTGACTTAAGGCAGAACAGGAAGACCTTTGTCACTCTTGATAGGTAAGTGTCAGTCGAAACATGAACTCAGGACTACCCATGGCACATATTGCCCAAGAGAACATGAAGTGGATTTGGGGTATTGATGTAAGAGAAGAGTTTCCACACCAATGTTCTGCATTTTTATAGAGACAGTGAGGCCTCATTGGTTCCATGACCAGCGCAATAAAAGACAGCTGTGTGTAACTGTAGAGATAAGGCTCCAAAAAGTCTACTGCAGAAAGCTTTAACTGATGTTTAACCCTGTTATATTTTAAAAGTCCTTCCTGTAAGTCTAAGATTTTGATCCCTTTTATAAACTGAAACTGAATTAAAAATCCTTTGCAAAATTCTCCTACAAAGATTTTCCCTTGAAATATAAAGAAGAGGTGCTAGAATGTCTTTAGAGTAACTGGCATTTGCATGTGGCTGTATAAGTTTTTAATCCATTGCAGGATCATCCCAAACTCATGCTAAATAAATATTTATTTTCTCTTAAATATACTGTATATAACAGACTGGAAACCTAACAATTATAACAACAGGCAAAGGTACCTCCACACCAGAATTCAGTTAAAAACCAAATTTAGCTATTCAAATTACAGCTTATACCTTCAATCTCCCACTTAATTAGACGTTAACAGAAAGGATGAGATGCAATGCTCACATCAATATACCATCAAGGACACTTCAAGGTAAGACAACTACATATTACTAAAGTATAAATTATGTTCTTCATAAACTCCCTCATTCCTTACAAATAAATTTAGCACTCATGACAAATTTCACAATAACAAGATAAAACTGTTATTTGACACTGGAATACTTAGAATAGGTAATGTTTTTTATTGGTTTACAAAGCTTATTTATTATTTCTTTTGACTGTTGAACAGAATGATCCTCTTTAGATGCTTAGCTAGCTATTCTGGAAACAGCAGAGCCTCCAATTCTTGAGGCAGGAAATGCATGTGCTCAGAAAGAGTAGTGTGCGTTAGGTGTGACTACAAGAAAAAATCAAAAAACCAAAACAAAACAGATGTTGTTCCTCTCCTAGATAGCTGTTTTTCAGCATTTCCAAAGGATTTTCCTCAGGTAAAGCAGCTTGTATCAATTTTGAAGTGGTCTTTGCAATGACATGTTGCAGCGTTTATGCTGGAAACCTCCTCATGAGGTAATGTTTCACTTACGGCTTTTATATGCTAGGTGTTAGCAAAAATGCTATAGTCCAAGTTTAATCCTGACTGACACTGTACTTTATGGGCTGCTAGAGACAGAAGAGATGTTCTCTAAGTATAATCTGACTTTTATATCCTTAATTAAAAGTTCAGACAGATAATATGAAACACTGTACTCCTGTCCTGTAGGCAGGGTCACAGAACAGAATCTGAAATCAAAGCACACATTCTGGAACAGGAGAGACATTACTCTCTTCCTAATTTAACTCAAATCTAAGAAACAACTAGCAATTATGTTTTTTAATATAGAAAAAAAAGCCCTTTTAAATAGTAACAAAAGCTTATGGGACTAAGGGCAAAAGTAAGAGCAGAAGTGTGTATGGGGAACAGAGAGGCTTTATGCCTCGGGAAGTGACTTCTCAGAGGAGGAAATGCCCTAATCTTCTCTGCTTTTGTCTCTCCAAACTGAACAGAATCAACTTACTCAGCATTTACACACAGTATGAAAATTTTTAAGTGTAATTAAATTCTAACGAAGTACCTGTAGCTAGAAATTTTATCCTATGCAGTTTAACTTCAATAAAGCAGCAAATTATTATTTCAATAGGAAAGGCTTTAATAAGCCCAAGCCCAAAACACTCTAAAGGCTTAGTAGTGAAAGTATAACAACACTGTTTATAATCCTTCCTCTGGTGTTTAAAAGCTTGCCATGAATCCAGTTTACTATGGAATAACATGATTAGAAGAAAACACAACTTCATTTTCTGTCTGCTTCAAACATTGTGTTAGGAAAGTCACTAGTAAGAAAGATAACATTAGAGAGAAAAAGGGCTGTGTTTTAGTTGGTGAAGAAAACCGGACTCTGCAAAGCAGATTGTTTTTAGTTTAAAAGCAACACCAGAGGAAGTCTGGTTCCTCTGCATCAGAGCTCTTGGAGCTCTTGCCAACTTCAAATGGAGAAACAATTCTGATTTTAGCATGAGTGCTTAGGGCTGACTCAAGTCAGGAAGTTCTGAAATCTTCCAAAACAATCCAGTATGAGTAAGTAACAACCATTTCTGGAATTTCTCCATCATCCAGGAAGATATAAACATTTTGGAAACCACAGTAAGCATTCAGGATTTGCAACTGGAAAAGTGGTTTTATACAGTAAAAAAAAAAAAAAAAAAAAAAAATTATTTGACCCGAGTAAGTATATGGGTATTCAGCTAGTCAGTTTTTGAAGGCAACTTAGTTGGTATTTAGTCATCCTGAATTTGTTCCAGTACATGACAGTACCAGGCTGGAATTTCAAAAAGACATGATACAAAAACTAAGAAATACCACATAGCAAGGAAGATGCAGCACAATAAACAAATGAGTACATACTGTCAGGCTCTCAAGTTTTGATTTTCCAGATTTATACCTAACACACGCAAGTATGAGAAAACATTTCCATAGCTGAGAAAACTGTGATCAAATAGCAGTAAGAGTTAGAAGAATCTGGTAGCTAATTAAAACTTAGTTGGGGTTTGAAAGATTGAAGGAAAAGAAACTGAAGGGAATTATTCCGTTTTTACACCATGTCAATGTTTTTACAAAAACAAACTCCAGAAATATTAATGCAGGTTACTCATGGTAGGAAAAGGTTCATGAGGTCTCATTTTTCTTTCTTTCTCACAGGCATATTTTCTTCTTGTAAATTTTGGTACATCACAAAGGGCAGTGAAAATCCAGAGAAAGCCTAACCAAACCTAGCCAATTTTCAGAAGTAATTTTCTGTGCTCTGGCAATGCAATAGCAGCTCAAAGCCTGAGAGCTCTCACTATGCATACAGTGTAAATACTGGTACCTATGCCCCAACAAACAGGGAGAAGGGAAATCAGTTGTATTGGATCCTGATACAAGTTTAAATATATACATTCTACTTGAAAGAGCAAAATCACAGGTAGTATTAGGAAACTATGTTTCTCTTACTGCTGCTTAAAAAATACTGCTGCTTAAGACAGTATTTTACTCAGCTAATAGAAAAAGGGAAGATTTATTTTGGTTTTCAAGAAAAATATTATTGTTGTCCTTTATGTTCATTGCTTCTGCTTACTACCTCAGAACATATATGCACTTAAAAGTCAATCAGGAAAAAAAAAAATCAATTTGCAAGTGTCAAACATCTATTTCTGCTTTACTGTAGTGGAAGACAGCCCAGCCACACTGACACAGTATTTCTCAATTATCTAAGAGCTGGGTGTGAAACTCTCTCCCAATTTGTAACATGAGTGCAAGCAACTATTTGGTGAAAGGGTAAGAGCTGTTTCAACGCCCCAAAGGCAGAAAATGTTAAAGGCCAAGGCAAGATTCCACAATTGAAAAATGTCCATTGAGACTATGCTGAATTGGGAAAGTACTTCCTCTGACCCACCTGTTCCTTTGTCTCAAATTCTATACAGTACCTGTCCTGTGAGTACCTAAGACTCTCTCACTGCAGCCTTGTTTCTCCCACAGGCTGTACCCAGCCTGCACTGTGCTCTGGTCACAGCCTGGACTGCACAGCCTGTCAAGTCACAGAACTACAGAATCATAGAATGTTAAGGGGTTGAAATGGACCTCAAAGCTCATTTTGTTCCATCTCCCTGCCCTAAGCAGGGACACCTTCTGCCTGAACAGGTTGCTCAGGGCCCTATCCAGCCTCACCTTGAATAACTCTAGGAATGGGGCATCCACAGCCTCCCTGTTCCAGTGCCTCATCACCCTCACTATAAAGCATTTCTTCCTATTACCTAACCTTAATTTTCCCTCTTTCAGTTTGCACTCTTTCCCCCTTATCCTGTCACTAGAGTTCCTCACAAAGAGACCCTCTCTGGCTCCTCTGAAGGCACCTTCAGATACTGGAAGGGGCTGTGAGGTCCCCACGAAGTCTTCTCCCAGGTGAACAGCCCAAATTCTCTTGCCCTGTCTCCATAAGGGTACTCCAGTCCTCTTAGCAACTCCATGGCCTCCTCTAGACTTGCTCCAACATCTCCATATCCTTCTTATGTTGGACACCCCAGAACTGTGTGTGAAAGTCCAGGCTGGGACTCACAAGGGCAGGACAGAAAATCACCAAGGTCAATCTGAGTTACACACTGCACTGTGAATGCACTCACTATGACTGATGACAAACACAGCTGTTTCAGTATCTTTTTTTGTGGTAAGGGAAGTGAGAGGCATCTTTCTGCTTCACTGGCATTTTAGTTAATGAGTAAGCTAAAAACTGGTAGCTTGGACACAGGGTATTCCAGAAGAAGATGGAAAAGGAGAAAATGTGCAACTGAAATATACTGTTATTACTAACATCTACCAAATATACTTGAACAAAAGGGGAAAAAAATAAAAAGAAAATACATATTCTATACTAATAAGGAAGTATTTCAGTCTGATCCCCGAACATACACCCCTATCTCATCAGGCATTATGATAAATGTTACTGTTTTGTTCCAGCAGCAGAGATAAACGTACTGTTTTCCCCCAACTTTTTTAAACAAGGACACGAAGAGACAAACAGTATGAACAAGGACAAATTTCAGAGGACATGTGGCCATAGAAGACTTCAGCAAAACTCTGTAAACAGCCAGATAAGAACTGGTAATCTTCCGTCCCATGCACAATAAATACACAATGGACAGACTGGATAGTGTTTAGCTACACAACCATTTTGCAATGGAAAGGTTGTGACTTGCATGGCTCTGATCATCCAGCTAGTGAGATTTAAGTTATCATCATCTTTTACTTTCTGATTCTTTCTCAGTAGCAAACTGCTCACAAAAAGAGAGGCCTCTCCTAAGACTGCTGAATTACAGAGTGTAGAAGATCAAATCAATTTGACACTTACAAATTTAAAGCCCTATTTGCCACATCGTCCCCTGCATTTTCAGAGCACAATAAAAGTAAATAACTGATGTACAGTTGGTACCTATATAACTTAGGTCAGAGTTACAAGGTCCTTATATAGCTTGAGTTTTAAGATATCAATATAACCTGATATATCTGTAAAACCTGATATCAATATAACCTAAATCATGACTTTTTATGTGTCTATATACCCTGATATCAATATAACCCAAATCATAGCTTTTTATATCTATATAATCTGAATCATAACATTTATACCTACATAACCTGATATAAATAACTTTCAATACAATGTAATGGCTAGTATATGGTTAACTAGTTGATTAATGCTGAATAGACAAAAAAGAAGAAAAAACTCACCAAATGGATCACTTTAGAGATAGATAAGTATAGTATTAATGAGAAATTGGCAAATGTAAAGACAATTAGCCACAAAATAAAGAATTTAGACTGGTTAGGAACAGACAGACCAAAGAACACCATAACTGTGTATGTTCTGAAGATAAAGTTGAAAAGTTCAGATGCAAAGAAGACCTCGGAACCCTTCATTAATGACACCAACAACCCGCAAACTGGGGAGGCATGAGCACAGTGCAAAAGAACTATTTCTAAGGCATGAGATCATACTATGTAAATTAGTCCTGGCAAGTCTGTGAAGATGTTGCAGTGACATACTAACACTAAGCAACACATACTGTATCAATATACCACAGCACTTGACAAAGGTGGGTGAGTTAGGAGAAATCCCCCTCATCACCAGCGCCGCAATAAACAAATACCAGCACTATAGACACCAGTCTATGAGGATTTACTTCCAGTCTATCTTTCGGGCATCACATTGTTTTACAGTCTTCAAAGCCAGATGTAATTTTGTTTCTGGCATATTACGGGATACTGCAGATAAAAGTTACATTCATAATTTCTAACTAATTTTTTGCTTCTAATTGCTAGGGCCACATGATGTTCTTTTTTATCTATTTTCAGATACAGTCAGTACTAGAAACGTAAGCATTGACAAATGCTTTGTTTAAGAATACTTAAACTCATTGTTTAAGAATTAGGGTGCTCATCTCCCCCTCTTATGCTTCCAATGATCATTTCAACAAGAGCCTTTGACCATGTAATGAAATTAGGGTGTCAGGTGCTTTTTGTTTTGCAAATAAAGATGGAGAAAATAATCTCTCTGGGTGAGTCTTTTTCAGAATTTGACTCACAGAAAATGTACTTGTAGATAGAACTTGTCCCAGTTCTAAACATTATTCTCTATTCCTTCTGAGGCCTGACTGGCTCTTCAGCTTTCATTTTTGCAAGAAATGCTGACTTCAATTTTATATTTACCTTCCTTGCTTTTCAGAAACTCTGTCATCTCTCATCATTCACATTAGGATGTTTTCAGACTTGGGTCGTAACTTAGGCAGTGAAATCAATTACATACTTTAAAAAAGAAGAGGGAGAGCAAATGTTCCTTCTTGTGTAGTGCACCAGTAGTCTTTGGTCTACCAAAAACCATACTGTAGGCTGGGAGAGATTTTTCTAAGGTTTGTATGGATTTTTCAAAATTCATATGGACAGCCAACAAGAACAGTACTTGAGCTAGAAAATACACCTTCCTTTTTCTCTAAGAGCTCACATTCAAGTGCAAATTCTTCCCTTTTTTTGACTAAGCCAGAAAAGAAAAATAGGCTTTCTTATTTGCATTTTGAAGGATTTCTTTCCTTGCAGACATTCTGATATACAGATGACCCGATGTGCACTTAAAAAAATACCAATTTAAGAAAGCTGCTCCCACCCATGGTCATTTGAGATGGTAGACCCTGAGATTTCAAGCCTGAGTTATCTCTCTTTTTTATTTTCATTGTAAAAGTAAAAATGCTTTGAGAGTTAATAAACAGTAGGAGCTTTGGGAGCAAGCACAGTGTAATCTTTTGAACAGATTCACAGTATCTTCCAGTGAAAGAGTGATGACGTTTTTTATATGTTTAAGGAACTAAATTTTTTTGTAGCCTTAATGCAAAACTTTAGCACAGTCTATTGCTATTGCTTGGTTCATGTTGAACCTATCCCATTACTTTCTAGCTAAACATACCTAGATTCATTTGTAAGTATTCATCATCTCTGGATCCATATGTAGAATTCCCAAGTTTTAACTTATCTAAGACATTACTACATATTGCAACTGCAGAACTGATTCACAAACTTTTTATGAGCGAACTTGCTTTCTGCTACTTTCATGTGTTTTATGGTAGACCGAGATACCTTTAGGATACATTCCTGTTAATAATATTATTTGGCATTTTCTGCCAAGGAAGGTAATTTTACTGCCTTATTGTATCATAACAGTTCTTTGATTATTACCTGCACTTCAAAGAGGAAGTGAGGTGACCAAACAAAATCCATTCTATTTTCCCCTACAAGGGAAAGTGTACATTCAAGTTTTTAGATTAAACAGCTCAAAACAATATTTTGTTCAAAAGTACTCTGAATATAATAATTCATACTAAACAGAACACAGCAGAAACTAACACAGTTCTTCAAGATGTCTTAAAAAAAATACGCAGGAAAAAAATACCTCTGAAAGTTTAAAACACCAAAGTTTTGAACTTTACCATACCCCCCCCCCCCAATAAATGTGCAGGCACATTTACTGCACTTCTTATTTACAGACACAAAAGTGTTTAAGGTGTACAGTTGCAAACGTAGCAGCATTTGATGTTCTTAGTCCAAAATATCCAAGTACCTTTTGCAAAGCAGCAGAAGGGTAAAGGATCACATGCTCCAGGCCTGAGCTGGAACTGGCTCAGCTCAGTAACCACATTACTATGGTCGTATCTGTGTACATATCCTACCCCTCAGCAAAGCATACTAGCACAGGACAGCTGGGTGCTAGCACAGCCACAGAGCTTACTGAAAGAAATTTGTTCAGATCCTAACAGTCTGAAAGACAAAAAAGTGTGTGCGACTATTTGCAGCAAAGCACAGAGCTTTGATAACATGACTTTTATATATTTAGCTAACTCGATAACTTTGAATATGAATAAAGCAGCATTCATAGTAGCAACTGCAGAAGAAAAACTGTACAGCGCTAGACTAAACAAACTATAAAGTGGTCTCAGACAAATTCTGAAGGAAGTTTCAAGAGGAAACTGACACTGTTGACCATTCTTTAAATTATTTTTAGGAACATTTTGTTCTGAAAAAGGGACTGAAAAATCCTTAGCATGACACAGAGTATAACAACAATTCATGTTTAGTAATAAAAAACAATTAGTAATTTAGCTTATTAACAAATGCAATGACACTCAAAAAACTAACATTGTAAGAAAATGTTTATAATTCAACTCAAAAACACACAGTCCCCACTTCAAGTCTATCAGATTGATCCTCACAGTGATGGGAGGACAAAGATTCCTCGTGGAAGTTTTGAGTAAAGGGTTATTTGAGTGTCCACTCTAGTTACTGTCAATCTTGCTGCTCACTAGCAGACACAAAAAACAAATCACTTTACCTTGAACATAACTGCAATTCAAATGTTTCTAGAAAGCAGGTTGATAAACTGACAAAAAATCTAGAAAAGAAAAACATTTAATAGTGAAACTTCTAGGCCCTCTTAAGTTAGAAACATATCTGAATAGACCACAAACTTTTCCTGGCTTGGTAATAAGACCTTTGTCAGCTGTTGGTTGTCAATGCCATTTGTACAACTGTAAAACACTACCTGCTCCTTGAAAACATGGAACAGGGTGTAGGTCAGGGGATACCTGATTATTACATCATTACATTATCATTTTCAATTTTCACGTCAGTTTTATGTTCTGAGCACCTTCAGGAGTTTGAATGATGTAACATGCTGCCAAAAGAGTGCCAGACAAGAAGTTTTCACGTGGACTCATGATTAAATCTGACATCAGATTGCTTTTAACGGCCTCAACAGTAAAGCTTCAGCAACTCAATATTCAAAGCTTACCTTTCTGAAAGATAAATCTACTTAATGCTATGCAAGTTACAAATGCAAATCTCATTTCAGCTGACTAGGAAAACTAAAAGCTAAGTGTGGTGAAACCTCCCCACACAGTAGGGTGGCCAAAGCTCTCCATGCCTTAAAATATCAAACAATACTGACAAATTCCCAAAATCCTGTCATTTTAAATCACTTTTTATCTTTACAGCCCTCTAGTGACATCCAGTTGCCCAAAGGTATGGTACAAGACCTCACCACTAACAAATGGGAAGGCCCTCGGGATCTTGTCACTTGGGGGCGCGGGTATGCCTGTATTTCTACAGATGCTGGTATTCGATGGGTACCTGCTCGGTGTGTACGACCTGCTCTGCACTCTGGTCTAGGACTGCAACCAACAATGCTTCCCTGACAGCCCCATAGCAGATGTCACAGAATAACCAGAATAACCTTTTGCACCTGCTGTATGGAAATATGGGACCCTTGAAATAACAATTTACCTATAATTTCACTTAACCTCAAGAGTCAGATATTTTAGAGACATGACTAAGCAGAAGGATGTACATCTTTTAATGAAACAAGACAGCAAAATGTTATCTCTGATAGTTTTTTGAGTTGACTTGTTTGTAACAAAAGATAAATGAAACTTCCTTGATTTGAATAATTCAGCCACAGATGTAAATAGTGTGCAGCATACGTGTGAAATTGTGCTGTTATTAATCTAATTTTTGATAACTCATGGACACAATTGTAAAAACTTTGATGGTATGTGGACCAACAGCTGGTAGGGTTAGGCTTGTTGAGTTGGGTGGAACTGGGCTTATAATTTGTGTGTAATTGTTTCACACACTGTGCCATGTTTGTCGTCCTGTCTGCAAGAGCCCTGCAGAAGATGACAGACACTGCCTTGTATTCAAAAAACAAAAAGGGGGAACTGTGACTGCTAACAGCTGGCCTGGAAGCCTCATAGGCATAAGTAACCCTGACCATAACTCAACCAGTATATACCATTAAAGGAAAAGAAGTAAACATCTTTGTGAAGAAGGCACTGAGGAGCTGTGAGATTTAAATTCAAACAACCGACGCCAACCAATCCCTGACAAGCATGTACACAGGCAGCTATTGGTCAGTGAGCTGGGTGGGGACAAAATTTTTGCCAATTGAGATCGAATGTGAGGTTTTTTGAAAACCCTATAAAAGAAAGCTGTAAACAATATAATTCATTATTGCCATAGGAACCTTGGAATCTCAAGTCACATCCATCTCAACTGCTACAGCTAAGAGGTAATATGTAACAAATTTCTCAAACTATTTGTTCTGTCTGAGGAACACCAATGAATCAACTTACAGAAACACACAAAAGAAAACTTATCCACCATTGCCTTTCAAGAAATAATACATCCATCTTTTACCTTTTCATCCAATGTTTGGATAGAGACCACAACCCAGAAAGGTGGGAAACCAGCTGGTGTGGTAATATGATCAGGACAGAGTCTTACACAGAACAGTCAGAAATGAGTATATGTGATCATCACTCATCATACCACCTTTGAGTATGCAAATAACCTGAACTCATTTGAGGCTGGAAATGAGGGTTTTTCCTTCAATTATGTCAGACAGAAACTGCCAGGCATTTATCATCTCTTCTCCTAGTCAAGTTTATGGAGCTATAAAACACTTTGCATAGGTACTGTTATTGAAAGACATGCAAAAAAACAGGCCTGAAAGACCAGCCAGATGGAGAACTGGCAATCTCAGAATGGCAAAACGTAGCACACTCATACAAGGAGGATGCTCTGCATAGTTTTCTAAGGCATAACCTTGCCCTGAGCCCTTTTCCAGCCCCCACATTCTCACCCTGCTTTTTACTTAAGCACAGCAAGCTTAGTTTCACTTTCTAGCTGTTCCTCTAGCCTGTGGCAATACATTTTGTAAGGAAAACACATTTGACTAAGTTGTTCAAACAGAGGAGCTCATAAAAATGCAGAAGTATTTGCATGCTTCTGAAATAAAAAGATAATCCATTTTCATAATGAAAATGAAACACATCTATCAAACAAAAGCACAAAACCAAGGCTATCAAGTTCAGTATTAAATTACCCTGTGTAAATACACAGTATGAATCAGCAGTACATACAATTGCCTTATGGAAAGTAATGTGTAAAATACAAACTAACGGGCTACTATGAGCAGACAGACAAACCACTCCACCCTTCCTACACTGACATCTGGTGCAAAAAGGACATGGACACCACGAACCAAGATCTCTTCCTTCTTTCAAATTTTTCTATCTATTTTTGTATCACTTTGCTCTTAGTTGGCATTACCAGTAACTGCTTACTTTTCTACATAACATTCAAAGCTATAGAAAATACTGTTGTAAAATTACACTTTACCTATACAGTATTGCAATTATTTTAGTATGTGCATTTTCATTGTGTAAGAAAACCAAAAAAAACCCGCCATGCTAGGAACAGAAAAGAGGTTAGAGAGGTTAATACTCAAAGCAGTTTTTAGGATACAACACAGTATCAGCAAATTACTTTGTTGAATTGTCATAAACATGACCTCAGGGTAAGGGAGACTCCAAATGAGAAGTGAACAGTGCAACAAGGTGGTTGGTTCCCTGAGTCTTCAAGTTTAGGCTCATGGCAGGTAACTGAATGCAGTTCTGGACTGAGGTGGTCCCACCTGGGCTGCACTGGCTATTCCTGTGAGCTGCAGAGTTTGCAGGCACCTGGTCACACAATCTGTAGTTGCATGGGCTGTCTGACACCGCTCACAATTCAGTCCCACAAAGTGCCACTGCCAGAGAGGAAGTGGTCACCTTAGTTTAGTTCTGCTGAAACATAGTTCTGTGCTTTGCAAGAACTTGAAATAAGCCTGAAAACAGAGCTACTGTTGAATGAAGTAGCCTCTGCCTATTTGTTGCTGCTCTCCCCTCCTTTTGCCAGCAGCCAGAGTAAGAGATTGCTGCCTGCAGCCTTTGCAAGCTTAGTGCATCCATGGAATTGTACTAGGAGAAAAAAAAGGCAACCAGAAACTGTACTATGATATATAACCTACTTTTATCTTTACTGAAAGCCAAAAAAGACCCCAACCCAAGCCCAACCCCCCCATATCTAGCCACTTTTAAAAATTTTATTGCAGATTAATTTTATATGCTCCAAAGTACTTTAACTGGCATAATTTTTACTTGTGGAAGGACAGGAGTTAGTAATTTTCCTAATCCAAAGTGATTGTATGGTATCTGGTTGCCAAATTGTCATCTTAAGATATGAGATGAATGCCCTCAGTCATAAATTTTTGGGATTTTGCTGTGAGCCATTCAGTGTGCTGTGATACGCTGTGTCTAGCTCCTCAGACTGAACCAGCATATTTGAAATAGTGACATTTCATAGGCAACTCCACTCTAGCTACCAAGACAAATGGAAGAATGACTCACTGTGTATTCTACTTATCATATGCTTTAGATAAAAAGAACTTAATATGATCTTTTCCAGACTGACTGTATGTATGATTGCTGAGGAGGAAACAACAAAGTACCTGATGGATCACTTAGAAAGGTGAAGCCTTTCAGTAAATCCAACTAGCTATATCAATTTGCCTTTCTTTTTTTTCAGACAGATACTTGCACCAGCGAGTATCAAACACTTAACAGCAAGGACAACACAGGTTCCTTGTGTTCTTACCAGCTTCCTTCAGCCCTGCCCACTCGACAGGACACTGGTGTCATGTCACATTTAAATATGCAAAGACTCATTCTGCTGTATGTGCTACCTGCCAAAAATATGTGCAGTAAAATGGTGAACTACACAGGGTGAGTTAGAGCAAGCATTTTGTAATACTGTCATGAATAAAATCTCTCAAGAAATCCACCCCGGTTAAAATACTGTGTTTAGTTATGTACAGTTAATGTTCTTATCCCATTTGTAAACCTTGTACCCCTTGTTTATTCCGATGGTTATTAGTAATGTTAATTACTTACCAGTTTCTGAAGTGTTTTAAAGGTTCTTATGAGACATTCCTGTACCCTTTCCCTTATTTCCCTGCTACTATGTAACAGAGCTGCTCCCATGGGGGCTAAATCAAACTAACAAAAGCAACCCATTAGAAAGGTATGCCACAGAAGGAGCTAACTCCCATGGATGCTGTGACACACTAGAACAAAGAAACTCCCAGGAAGCTGTGCAACCAAGTAATATGCAAACTAAGGCATGCAAGACACCAAAACAACGAGCTAACAGAGGAATAAAAGGACAAGGAAACATATTCTAGCAAGCTATGATGAAAGATCATCTCCCTGCACCACCTAAGCCTGCTTAGAAACCATCTTCCTGCATCACCATGACCTAAAAAGGACTGGAAAGGACTGACCACCCCCTAGACAACGAGCCAAAACAACAGGCCTCCTGGCTACTCTCATAAGGACAGAAGGCCCAGCTGTGCAGTATGTGTGGTAAAGCTGAATTGTGCCTCCTCCTTGGAGCTGCCAGTGTGGGAACGGCCGTGGTGCAAGCAACCCCTCGGGCCCCCCCACCCCAAGAGCTGAATCCTAATTGAGGCATCAAATGGGAGTCTTGTCTCCTGGCCAATTTCTCTCAATACTGTGGTAGTTCGGCATTTAGGAAAAAAGTGGGAAGCACCCATGGAAGTGGTTCCTTTGAGAGAAGCTGCTGGGAGTTTCTTCTCTGCTCGAGATCACCCCAATAGATAGCCAGTTCTCAGAACTGACAGCATTTTGGACCACTGAAAAGTAAGATCACCGTTGTGAATACCACCTTTTATAAACCCAAGCCCAGGAATTTTGGGTCCCTTTTGTTTCCAGCCTTGAAAGGTATTGGAGTTCTGGTTTGGCTGGCCCGGCTCCACCCCGCGGCCTGTGTGGCCTGGGGAGAGGCTGGGCCAAACTCCAGTGGCTCCCAGGTGCGGGATGGGGACTGAGGGGCTTCCCCGGCCCCAGGCCGGGCCAGGCTCTGCTGTGGCCCCTCCCAGGAAGCTTTCCAGGTCCCATTCCAGCGGGGTGGCTGAAGCCTTTCACCAGGGCCCCCCCAGCCCTAGGCTGGGCTGGGTCATGGCTGCTGACATCTCACCTCCCCCACCATGGCCCACAAAGAGGGGGCCAAAAAACAGTTGAAAACCATCAGCTGCCTTCCACCAGCCTTCAGAGCTGAAATCCGACATCATGAGTACCTGGCCACGGCTTGGGCCAAATTTAACCTTTTCACTACACAGATGAGACCTGCAGACTTAATTCTCTCTACATGAAAGAGGCAAGTGGGAGAAATCAACATGTAAAGAGACAGTATGAAACATCAAGGTCAGTACGAGAAAGAGTCAAGCTCCAGATGAAGGAGAATGAGGAGATGCTTTAATAAGCTGAAATATTCTTTTAGTAAAGCCATGAAGATGGACAATAATGTTCTGATAAAACTCCTTTATTTCATGAAAGAGTATTGGGGGGAATCAATTATTCAAACTGTAAATCTGAGCAAAGGTATCCATTGATAAAGTTGAGCAGATGCTGGAATAGCTGTAATCCCATGAGATGCTTGAGCAGAGAGAGAGAAGTGAGAGTCGATGAATACCCTTTGCCCCAAGCGAGAAAAGGAGAAAACCTCTGTTCCCAGAGATGATCATAGAAACAGATAAAGAGAACCTCTGCCTTTTAATAACTCATCTTTAAAATAATACCCCTGGAGTTCATGGCCCATGAACACACCTCTGAGTGGTGTGAAAATGGGAAGAGAGCTTGACAGCAGAGGTTTTCTTTCCAGGCAGCTGCCAGGGATGGAAATGAAAAGCTACGAGAAAACTGTTTTCTTGTGGAGAACTCTCCATGGAATGACAGAAGACTCCTCTCCCTACAGAGACTGATGAAAAGGACTATTGTATAGTTGGTACTGCTTTAAGAACCCAAGTTTTGTCTCTATGTTACCAGTTGGGAAAGGAAAAAGGTTGGGTGGGGGGGGAGAAAAGGTTTCTGGAAGTTTTATTCTGGTTTCTTACTCTTGTACTTCTGTTAATAAACTTTCTTTATTACTTTCAAGTTTTAAGCCTGTTTTACCCTTCTCCTAATCCATATCTCACAGCAAGAGATGAGTAAGTATTCTGGTGACTTTTAGCTACTGCTAAAAACCACCACAAGAACCTGCCTAACTTGACAGTAGTGAGTGCTCTTTGTATTTCACTGTATGTGACAAACTGACAGTAATCATTATTTACAATCTACTGTTTATCTAAATACATAATTCTTAGTGTACTTTTTGGTTCAAGTCGTACAGTGGCTCCTAGTGCACAGAAACAGACATAATAAATAATTAACTGTTTGGTAAATTGTAACATTTCCAATCAAGACCTGTAGCCAGATAAGCATTCACTATATGAACACAAAAATGTATTTATTTTGAGAAAATTCTTATTTTATCAAACACTGTGGTATAGGAGGCTTGCTGTTGAGCTGAGTAAGCTCGATGTAGAATGGGCAACTTGGCTGCTCACTCTCTAAAAACACAGCATACCTTAAGCTCTGTCTTTAAAAAAACAGCAGGAGATTCACTTTTTTTCAGGCTAATCAGTAGATTTTAATCTGAACCACAAAGGATAGCTCTTATGTTATAAGAGCACCTCCTATAAAAAACTCAAGCACAGGAATCAACTGGTGTGCCCAGTGGGTGCTGTAGAGAAACAGAGGGATGATGGAATGAAGGAAACCAGGCTCCTCCAGTGCCTACAGCTGGCTCGTGGTGAGAGCTGCCTGCACTGGGCATAGAGTCCAATGATTTGTAGACAGGGGCATTTAGGTGCCCCAGCAGGACATGGACAAGTTGGAAAACAATCACAGGAAAAGCTATCAGATAGAAACACTGCTGTGCTGATATGTCTGTAAAAATATCTGTGCAACTGAGGGATAGTAAAAATTCATTTGCGCTAGGAGACTGTTAAAAGCAAACCTAATACAAGTATTAAGACTCTTCTTACTGCGACAAAGATTTCCTGGCAGCTTTGAAAGAAGTGCCTTAGGGCACACAGGTGCTCTGAAGAAATCAGTTATTTGCTTCATATTTCTTTTCCTAGAACCTGAACTAGGAAATACCAAATATAAATGCTTTTTGTGGTATTACACATTCAATATTATAATTACACATTAAATATTATAATTTATTCAGCTCCTCTCTATGCAAATTTTTTTTCCGGTGAGCAGGACTTCTGAAATTAAGGCCCTTAAAAAAGTTTACTGGTCACTTACCAAGGGCAGTTACACAGCTATTTTAGGGACTACTGTGACAATGAGCTGAGTGGGTGGATACAAATGATGTATAAATTACAGCAGTGCGAAGATGAGCATAGACAGGGCTGAAAATACAACTATTTGGGTATGGGAGGAAATATTTCATGCAATAAGCAGCAGCATGTGATGCTTGACTTCTTTGGAGTTGCAATGTTTAAAGATCAAAAATTTCAGCACAGAAATTAAAGTGTTCAAGCTCTCAGTCCCCAGTAACCCCAACCCCAGTAATAGCAAACCACATGTGGGTGTGTAGTGGGCACTGCTGACAGCACTAGAGCCCTGTCTTGCACCCACAGCTCACAGACTGCCATGCAGCAGCCAGTAGGAACCTTAGTAAAGGCACTACTGCAACTCCAGCTACTTCTCTAAAGTTACACATAAACACCCAAACAAGCAGCCGTATAAACTGGATACTGAACCACTGAAATTGAGCCACTGCATGTACAGAGGAAAACCTCAGTGAAGGTGTAGTGCAGGGTGCACCTTTTGTAGCTTATAATGTGCCAAAAACAATTTTAAAAAATGCCATCTGTGGGAATTCCAGACACAGAAAGCTCTCAAAATCTTGCAAATGCAAGCTTAGAAACAGACATGGACAGAGGATTTGACTTGAGGCCTTGGAGAAAGCTTCCAGACTTAGAATCATAAGTAAGAATCTGAGTTTAAGTAGAAAGACATTAGGTTAAGTTGTAATAGTGATATTTCACAGGCTACTCCACTCTAGCTACCAAGACAAATGGAAGAAGTTTTACAGTTTTAAAGTTAAGATACAGAAGTAATTATAAAGGTAATAAGAAGTTTAAGGTGTAACAAGTAGTTTTGTGCATCACTATATGATTGGTTAAGAAAGTTCGCACTGCGGAAGAGACGTATAAACAGAATAATTAGTTACTGGTGTGAAAGTAAAAACATTCTTTTGTGACATTAGTTTATTGGCTAGATAACCCTTAAAAGACCTTGTGACCTGTAGTCTTGTGACCACTGACCACGAACATCTGGTGAATAAGGTGAAGACATACTTACTCCTTCATGAGACTGTAGAAAAAAAATAATAAATCATGCTTTAAAACGTCTTTAAGTGGTCCCATCTCTCTCACAAAATCCTAACAGCCATCCTTTCATGTTACTTCAATCTACTTCTCTGTCTCCTAGAATATGTCACACTTATTAAGCACAATTTAAATTTAAATTTACGCAGTTGAGCAAAGTGCATTGCCAAGTGGAACAAAGATCAGAATACACTGTGCTAATACTACCTTCCTTTTAAAATGGGTTGCACTGTCTTGTAAAATAGCTTAAAAAAAACCCTCAAACAAAAACCAGGTCTGCTGTACAGATCTAAGAGTACTTTTGCCAAACATAACCATTAGCTTATGTCAAAACTTTTACATGTTGGCCAAGCTTATACCACAACAAAGGAAGGGGGTAGGGTATATGTGTCATTAACAGATATTTTAAAAATAAAGCATCCATTTATTATTATAAGTTTAAATATTTTTTTAATCATCTTCAACCAAGCATTTCTGAAACTATCTTGGTATTGCTCACTTACAATCTTATTTTCTGTAGTAAGGCGAGTTAGAACAGAACTCCACTTCAATGTTATTAAAATGATAACTTAAACATCTCTTAATTAGTACAAGCTGTAAGAGAACAAGTACTGGGATGTACTGTGTTATTTTAAGTCTGTCCTTGCAATGTTAACTTGTTTCTAATTTCACAGTCTTTCAAGCATACCTAGATTATTTTTTAAATTGATACATATATTAATATTCTAACTGCCATTATACACCTCTGCTATAAAATATCAGGGTATGGAAATAAGAGCATTTTCCCTCTAATCTAACAAAAGTGATGAGCAAAAATCATGCAATGAGCTGCAGCATCATTACAGCCTGAAGTAAAACATATGCATACAGATCTTCTGCACGAAGTTTTGACATTTAACAGCTGCCATTGCCAGACCAATGAGTTTATAATAAGAGCTTTAAAAGAAATATAAATCTGTTAACCTAAAAGGAAAGTCACAAGTATGCTTTTAAAAAAAGATGCTCTACTGATGAAGCAGTAATGTGCTACAGGGAATCAACAGTCACATCAATATATATTGAAGGAAATCCTAGTACATTAGATTTTGTCTTCGCTGAACAACAGCAGTATTCAAGTATAACAGATATAAGAGTCTCGGACTTAAAGTGATAACTAAGGATCCACCTTGGATCACTTTAAATCCGAGACTCTTAATTCTGTGATACTTGGTGGATCACTTTACCTCTGCCTTGGTGTCCTGGGGTGGCTTTATGATGCTTGTATCCCCAATTGCCTGGTTTATGTTACATATTAAGTTCTGCACATTTAAGACTGGCTCTGAGACTGAAGTGGGGGAAGAAGACACACGCAGTTTGTGTTGAGAAAGAGCACTCACTCCTCCGCATCCTGCTCCTGGACTGTGTTGTCTGCAGCACTGACAGTGGGGCAGACCTCTCCTTTGCTTTTAGTTAGTTTTTAGCTAGCTGAGGCAGAGAAGTTCCCCAGACTGCTTTTTTCCCTTTTCTTTGGATCTGTTCAAACCTGCTCTGGACTGAAAACCCAGACAAACCCCAGGTGCTCACGCCTGTGCCACACCAGGGCCTGGGCCTTTGCACTTTCCAGTGCCGGAGGGACTGATAAGAACCTGAGTGAGACAAGCTACATCCCATGAAAAGGACTTTTTTTTCTGGAATCGCCATCTCATTGAATAGCGAGAGGTTTGATTGTTTAATATTATTCAAATTCTGTTAAATTAACAATTTTTTCCCACTTTTCTCCACGGAAATCTTTTCCTGAAGCAGCTGGGGGAGGGGCCATTTGAATTTGTTCTCTGGAGAGACCCCATTTGGAGGTTCTCTCCCAGATTTGTTCTAAACCAGGACACTTGGAGATAAAGATATCTCATCTTGAAGCCTGGTGAACACAGAGACATACAATAGCCATTGATTTAGAATTAACTGTACTATAAAACCCATGCAAAATTTTTTTTAAAGAAAAGAATTTCTCGTTATCTAGGATTCCTTAAAACCATTTTACTGAGGTGAAAAGTACCCTTTGATTTCAGGGGCAAGTCTAAGTGCTTAGCTCTGTCTAAAGCAAAAAGAAAAGGAAAACAATTCTTCACATCCTTTACATTACATGGCTATTAATCCAAACGTAAAGAAAATAAACTACACACTGACCTTTTGAAGCAGCAGCATTTGCTCTGACCTCATATCCATCCTAACCAACTCATGCACTCAAACTTTAAAAATAATCCACTGTACAAACTGACAATCTGGCAACATGCTGGCTGAAGGAAAACACTTCCCACACTGCTTCCAGTCCCATGCCCACAGTCATCGTTCCTTGCTTGCTCTGTTCCTCCATTTCCCAACACTGCCTGTGCTGTTTATTTTGTTACTAAAAAATTGTTTAACATGCCTTTGAATTTTCTGCTATATTTAGGATCATCTTAAATAAGTCTCCAGACAATTGTACCATCAGGCCTTGCACTCACATTCCTTGTAACAAAGCTCTGCAGGCTCAAGGCCTTATCCAAACCTGGCTTTGGACGTTGCCAGGGTTGGGGCACCCACAGCCCTCCTGGGCAACCTATGCTAGTATCTCACCATCCTCACAGTAAAAAAGATGCCAGCCCCAGGTCAGTCCTGACTCAGAAGCTACTCTAGGCTGTGGGAGCACAGGTCAGCAGCAGCACAGTAATCAGAAGAAGAGACAGTCTCCCTGTTTAGGGAAACAGCAGCATGAAGAATTTCCACCCCCACTGCTCATTCCTAACCTCTGTCTCACACACTTGGTCAGGTAAATAATGTTATGAATACCTAGCACCCAATCGAAGCTGTATCTTGATTATAAGTGCACTTCATTTGCAGTGCTAGGTAGGAACTGATAACCCTGATAAGAAGTAGGGCAGGGAAAGCAGAGCTGCTGTAGTTTATTTATGTTCGGCCCAACCATTTTTGTTGATCCTAATGCAGATCACACTAGGTACTTTCTGCAGAGAAGGAAACTGAAACCACAGTTCCTAGGCAATGCTGGCCACTGTCCAAACCTTTTTCCAAACAGTGTCTTTTAGCTCATGTCTATATAAAACAAGCAAAACTAGCTCACAGCTCCAGCGTGTCCAGGATGAAGGCAAGATCCTCCCCATGCACCACCCATTCCACAAAGCAGTCTGAGAGAGGGCCTTGATGCTGCTAGGCTGCCCATCCACGGGCACCACAGGTCACAGAAGAAACCTGTCACACCCCTTCAGTGTGCCTTACTTTCAGCACAACACAGGTTAGTTACCCTTAGTGAGTGGCCACAGAAGGAATAACCAGTGCTGAACTCTTCATTTGTACGTGCCTACCTACAGAGCTCAACGTTTTGAAGAAAGAGACAGCTCAAGATGCATCAACAGATTACAAGCAATCCTAACTTCACTCCCTCTCCCCCAACCAAAAAAACAATGAAACAACAGCAAAGTACTAATAATCCCTATCCACTGTAAACACAGCTCTACCAACAGAGGAGAAAAACTTTCTTAAGCCTTCCCTTCCATACAGCTAGTTTATTCCAAATGGAAATGCGAAGGGCAGCAATCCCAGTTACAGGGAGGAGAGGAGGAGACTTTGGAACAAAGATGAACACCAAGGCAGTCACTCTGCAGCTACTCCAGAAGGTAGTAAAATTAAACAGTGCGGACAGCTTTTGAGATAGGCCTTCCAAAAAAAGGTTGAAGATGTTGTACCATCTAAATAACAAACTAATCTAGGAATAAACAGAAAAAAACTGTAAATTCTGTTTCTCAGGAAATTGCTTTCCTCCTTCTATTCAACTTCATTCTCTTCTGAGAATATAAATGACCTGAAGCACAGTGACCACACGCTTGAGTATACAATGAAATTCCTGTTATGATTAACTCCAGCTCTTTTTTAATTTAAGCAACGCCTTACTCAGAAGGGGTTTCTTATAAAAGAGCACTCATTAATTTGTCATACTAACTACCTAACTCTATTTATCATTAACTTCAATATATTTTGCATGTTTACTTGTCTCAGGCTACTGTTTGTTATCTGAGTACTAACTTAATTTACAACAGTGTAATAGGCTGTGCCTATTTTACTAGTTTTATATCATAACATCACCTGGCATATATCTGCATGCAAAGCCTTGCCTTAGTAGTTAGTTCAGAAGTGGTTTCTCTGGTTTTATAAAAGGACTGAAGCATCACCCTTGCATTAGGAGAAGGTGTGACCTGCTGAACTCTGCTAATTTATTATGCTGAAAGTTTATAGCTGCTGCTGTTGAATTATTCAATGAGCAGTAAATGGGCAGCACCATCACTGGCAGTGCATGTTCCAGAGGGCATTAAAGGTAACACATGAGCTAAGTGTGCATGAGATGCAAACACCTAAATAATGAACACCTCCTGAAACCATCCACCATAGGAGGGTCCCGGGGGAGATTGTCTGTTTCAAGTTTATACAATTCTGTAATTTAAGACAACGATGGAAGAACTGATAAATACAAAAAAATGAGAGCTATGTTAAAAATGCATTAGTTTCCAAAATAACTTTTATGTGGAAAAATTTAAGACTTCTGTAGAATTGTATTAAAATACAAACTTTGTATCCATGCACAAAGAGCAGAAGAAATAAAACACAAAACCAAACATCCTGTCAAGAGACTGTGGAACTTTGCTACCTTTCTTTTAATTTGGTGTAAGGACTGGAGACATTAAAATCTTAAACATATCTTAGGGAAAAAGAAAATCCATGTCTTTAATCACTGCAGTTAGTCTGAGATGACAAATTCCAAAGATTCGAAAAGCAGAAATTGAAGAAAAAACATTATATGTTTCCAAGGTCCATCTGTAGCTTTCTTTGCTCATTTTTGCACTTGAAATTGGCAAGGCTACAACTGTGAATTTGTCTATAATAGTAAATGACAACATACATAATATTCTTATTTTTATGCAACAATCCAAGATGCAAAGAGTAACCAAGCAAGGACCAACATTATCTTTACCCTGACAATCATCTTTTACCACCATAAGGGACTTCAACTGTCCATTTACCTTCTATAAAACATTCCTTGACACCAAAGCTCTCTGTAACCTCTGTATTTACTGAACATCTTCACTGAAATATTTTGTCCTATCACTCCTTTTTTTCCTAACATAAATGCCTCACATTTAATTTTTTTCCCAAATGTTATATGCTATAAAGGTATATACTACAATTATTTCATTAAGGGACTGGGCAAACAGCAGCACTGGATCAGGAGAGGTCTGTGCAGCCAGGGCAAGGGAGTCAGGCAGTGCACATGCACTTCTTTTCAAATAAGCTTCAGAAATCCACAAAGGGAATGTTCTAGAACACCAGAAAGCAAAATTTATCACAGAGGAACAGGACAACAAAAATATTCAGCCAGTTTCTTTCCTTTAACAGGTGGTTTTGTGACGTGGAGCAGAGAAGCATGCGCTGAGCAGTGAATCACCTCTCCTGATCAGCATCAGCCCATCTCCCCAGCTCAGCCTCCTCCCCTGCATCCAGGCAGGGGGCTTCAAGGGCCGGGGGGCTCCAGGGGAGGCCAGAGCGCCGCCGAAGAACCGGCAAAGGCCCCGGGCTGACCCAGGGAGCGTCCGGGGATGAGGTCCCACCCGGCGCGTTGCGGGAAAGTGGCGGGCGGCGGGTCCGGGAGTGACCGCGCTCACCCCCGCGGGCTCCGGGCGGGACGGGGAACGGCGAGAGGCGGCGGCGCTGCCTTTGAGCTACGGAGAAACCCCAGAGCGGAGCCCCGGCCCAGGGCGGGGCCCGGTGCTTCTCGCCGCTCGCCCGACCCCTTCCCCCTGCCACCGTCGGCACTTCCAGGAGGCCTTTCCGCGCCGCCACCTATTCCAGGCAGCGGCCGAGGCAGCTCCAGCCCGCCCGTACCGGAACGCCAGGCTCCGGCGCATCCTCTCGGCGCGGCCCCCCCGAGCCACGGCTGTGGGGATGGACCTGATCCCGCGTAACCCTCGCCCTTCCCCAGCTGACCCGGCCGCCTCCGCCCCGGCGGGAGCCCCCGCGGGCCCCCGCGTCAGGGGCAGCGCCAGCCCCGCATCCCCTGTTCGTGCGGGGGGCGACCCTCCCCAGATGTTGCCGACGGGCAGCAAGGGCGGGACTAGCACTGCCCCATCCTATCTCACCCCACTCCATTACAGCTTTCTCATCCTGTCCCTTCACCAGCCGTTCCCCCGCGCTGAGCCTGCACTCACCGTGCCCAGCCCCGGCGCTGCCGGTGGAGATCACAGCCCTACCGGCGGCGGTACCGGCTGCTAAAATGGCTGAGGGTGCGGGGGTGGAGCGAGCCTCGCGCCGCCGCCACCAGGGCTGCTCCATCCTCCCTCCCTCCCTCCGCCACCATGACGCGCCGGGGAGGTAGCGGGAGTGGCCGCGGACCCGAGCCTGGGGCCTCGATTAGTGCCACCGCCGCATGCCCAGGTGACTCCGGGGTTCGCAGGCTCGTGAGGGCAGCCCTCACGGGACCCCAGGCTTCGGGCAGAGCTCGTTTAGAGAGGCCTTTTTGCGAGGGTTTTTACAGTTCCACTGAGGCTTATGAACAGGCCGCGGAGCAGGCCGACCTACGGGCACACGGGAAAAGGCAGTCCAGTACCCCAGCCCCGACCCCCGGGCACAGCCTCTCGGGCAGGCTCCAGCTGGAAGCCACAAGACCGCCAGTCCGGATCTTTCAGGCTGGAACAGACAGCTCAGAGGTTTGTAATCCAGTTTTGCCTCCTCCCTGTCTGGAGACCACCAGGTCCCGTCGGAGTCCCCTTTGGTCTTTATTCAGAATACAAGAAACAGGTTTCAGCTGCAGTGCTGACTAGAGCGACTGGGATTACTCACAGGGCAGTTAAAAAAGCCAGAGGCTACGAATACCCATATGATTCAGGCAAGAGTTTGCCAGATGGTTTTAACCTTTTTGGAGTCTGAAGCTTCTTCAGAAGAGAACTGGTACAAAACAACTTACTTCTAGATGCCGCTTCTTAATAGTCTGTAACGGAAGAGGAAACATTCCATGCTTCATCTGTGCAGAGCAGAATTCCAGCAGGATCCTCCCCTGCCCCATATGGAGTGGGAAAGAGTGAAAAAACAAAAACCAATATAGCCATTGCTATATTAGGTAACAAGTTTGCTTCCATAAAAGTCAACACCTTGCTGGTGGCTAAAATGTTCTGGCAACAACTGCACATGCAATGTGGATGTTATAGTTAATAATTCTCAGAGAAGCAAAAAAGCACATCACTTCCTTGGATAGAGGCTGAGCCAAATCACTTTGTGGGATTTACTCTGTTTGGACTATATGACACTTGGGGCAGTCTGTTATACTGTGACTTGGTTCTATTTTGTTTCAAACCCTATTGTTTTTCTTGAGAGGAATGACGGATTTGTCATTACAAACAAGCTGTGGGTCTGCTGATAGACAAAACTAGCGCTGAGAGATAAAAGAAAAAATGGAAGGATTCCACTGATTAATGAATGGAAAAAAGATATTTGCCTTTACAGACAAACTGATTTATCAGGTTTGCTGATAAATGAAACTGGATATTGAAAGATGAAAGAAACAATCAGGAAAGACCATAAATTCCATAAGAATTAAAAATTAAGAGGTAGGATTATGCATTAGAGTCTTAGGTATCAGGCATTCCAGGAAGTCTGTACCTCTCAGGTACCTCAGCCAATGGAGAAAGAGAGAAGGGACATGCAGCTGGGAAATAGGATAAAAAGGAGACTGTGTCCTCCAAAAACCGAGAGACCCCAGAGGAATGCCCCATGGCCTCTCCCTTTATTTAAATAAAGTAAAAGGATTCCTCTGTTTCCTTTTTGGACATAAACTTCTGGTGTTTGTGGATTAATTTTCCTGACATTCTTAATGTCACATCATCACTAATAAAAGAACCTGGATTGCACGAGATGCCCAGATACACGTATCTGTTTCGTACAGATTACTTTTTTGATTTAACTGCTCTAAATAGTTAGAAAAGGTTCGGCAAACTGACTTGCCGAAAATTTTTTTTTTCTAACTACAACACTGACACAGCCTCTTTTTAAAATCTTTGCCATAAACAGTAAATAGGCAAGAAAATCTACTTTTCATTTGTTCCAGCTATTTTGTACTTCTTATCATCTTAGGTTTTGAACTGAGTGTAGATTTACCTTGATGTATCCTGCTGGTTGGTAAGGAAGCATGTCCTGTGCCTAAGCCAGCTAAAGCACTGGAATGGCCACAGTGGTTGAGAGCAATGCCTGAGGTAGAACACAACGCTGTTCTCAACACTGGCCATCTCCTGGGAAGATGAGGACTTGTGCAACTTCGAGACCTTTAGCTAGAAGTAGCCTGTTTCTGCTCTTGGTAGACAGTGGAAAAGAAATCCAATTGCTTTCTTAGTCCCATAAGCTTCCAGCATCTACAGCTTGATATTGTTCCACAGTCTATGTTCGTGCTGGTTGGAAATCACTTCTGTATGTTCCATGCCTTCTGTCTGGTATTTCCATATGATGTCCCCTCATGTTTGCATTAGTTAACCGTTCTCTCTTATCTCTCTCCATGCCACTCCTTGTTTCACAAATTTGTAATACAGATTCCTTGCACTACTACCTTACTCATCTCTCTTCTAGGTTGACAAGTCTCACATTTTCTAGGTTCACAGTATCTCCAAGAAGTCAGAGCTTCCATCTCTTTATTGCAGACTTCATATCCTTGCTGCCACCTGGATTTCAGGTACTTCAGGTTGTGCTTCTGCTGAGTGTAGCTCCTCCCTCTCTTCTCCCTTTATGCCCTCCCTGCTGGAGATCTCGCCAAGCCGTGGGACCAACTTCATCAACCTCTTCTTGGCCCTGACCATGCTGGCCTGTGTGCCACAGCAAGAAGCTCTGTGGGGAACCCCAGTGCCTGCAGGGTTTGTCCACTCATGTCCCCAGACCAGCCATCACTGACTGACATCCAGGCTTCAGTGGTGTTATTGGGCATGCTCAACAAATTACTTTACTTTAGAAGGATGATCATCTAATAATTGAAGACAAACTTTGGTTAATTACAATTAAGGAAAAAATATAACATGTCAGGTTATCATTAGAATAATGAGTCCTAAAATTATACTTACTACAAACAGGGTGAAAAGTCAAATACACCTTGTTCTGTGGAGGCTTTAGAAAGAGCACCATGGGAAACCTTCCCTGCAGCTACAGGTATGCAAATTTTCATAGGATTTACTGATGTGAAAATGCTCTTTTGTTTGGTTCTTCAAAAGATGCCAAAGATTCTGTTTTGAAATCAAAGCAGAAATGAATTTACTTGCTCTTTATAAATAAAGCTGTGGTCAACAGTTTTATTTATAAAGATTAACTGAGGGTGTGTGGTACTTCTAAAGGCTTTAAATCAGGAAGATAAGACAAGGTAGCCTATGGTCAGGAAGCTGACATTCACTACAAGATTTGTAAAATGCCTGCAAACTTTTAAGGGATTTTTAAACAAAATCAAAATGATCTTTATATAACAAAATGTCACAGTATCCTCAAAACCAAAACTGACTGAAAGGATTTTCATTGTCTCTAATGTTGCAAATCCCTTGTATCTTTCCAGTAAGAAACACTCACCAAAGATCTCTGTGGGATGTGATGAGTGTAACAGCACTTCCCAGACAGTGAAGTCACTCTGTACTGATGCTGATTTTCAGCCTTATCACAGAGGTCAAAAGAAGAGAAAGGGATCTTGAGGAGAGGCTGAAGTCAAGGCCTAGAAGGTCTGTTTTCCATCCAGGATTCAGTGCAAGCTTGGAAAGAGTAAAGAGCTTCTCACCTCATTCCCCGTATCAGCAAATCAGGATGGCATAATCATAGCATTTCTAATCTAAGTAATAAATCAATATCTGGAGCCTTGTGGGTTGGTTATTTATATTAGGAGAAGTGACTGATAAAACCAACTATTTCCTAAACACAATCCTGTTTTGTCTTCACAGACTGTACAGTTAGAATCAAAATAACAGAAAACAAAACTTGTACACAAACTTGGCCATTTTGAAGCAAAGATTCTCCCAGAAAAGATACCTGAGTTTTGTCACAGGCTGGTGAAGTTTTAGTGTGGCCCTTTTTGCACATTGGACCTCCACATGAATTCTGCCCATTGGGAATAATGCACTTTTGTTCACTCCAGACCTTTTTAAAATGACTCGTGTTTTAAAAGAAAATAAAACCAACATAGCAGTTGGTTGTATACATTTGACACAAAGGCTTACTGATATCTCCAAGTAAGTGCATTCCAAGGAGAAATTTCCAGGAGGGGGAACTGAGGGATGGCTGTGAATAAAATGCAGCATTTTAAGAGAAGGGGCTACTACCAAATGTATGAATTGTTTTGTTTCTTGATGCTTTTGTTCAAGCTAGTTCCATTCTTCCTTTAGTCTTATACTGGAAACCAGAATTAAACATTTTCTGCAAATCTGTTTATAACAGTTGTCAAAAAATAACAAATTTCTATATTTTTATATGCAAAATACCACGTTATTGCATCTCCAACTGGGCCTTTTGGGGGAAGGAGCAGGAGGAATGTAGAGACAAAGTCTAATCACTTTGAGTCATTGTGTAGAAAAATTAACAGTGCTTGCGAGCACTGAACAAATACATTACATAATTAAATCACTGGTTTAAGCCCTATTCCATGTGTGAAACTGAAATGTACCTGCTTGCAGACATAACTTTTGTATTGTGCAAAACCAGCACAATAAAATCAGCTTCATTACCTGCGCAGATGTGTGCAGAGGTTAGAGCTACTTTGCTTTCCAGAAGTAATGCCTGACAGTAAAACTCTGTCTGCTTAGGCTTCAAGACACTAGAGCAACGACAGCACACATTTTCTGGTTTTCTCTTTTCCTTGATTCTTTCCTATAAGTGGGTACCTAGTTATTTACTGGTCTTGGGTCAAATCAGCATGCACAGGCAGTTCCATTGAGAGTGGTTGGGTCACATGCTACACAAAGCCACAGAAGAAAGTAGTTTCAGTGTTCTCTTACTGTCCAATTTATCACAAAACTGCAGAGCCCTATCTGAAGCACAGCCTTAATGTATTAGATCACAAATAGGATACATTATGGACCAGAAATTCCTGACGGAAGAATATATATCTTAAGGAAGGAAAGCAGTATTGATAGAGAAGTTTCTGATGCATACCACAAAAAATCTAGGGAAAGATGTGGAACTCTAAATTTAATTTTGTTGGTGCCAACAGTTACATGTCTTAGTGGCAGAACAATCAGTCAATCACCATAGATAACAAAATACCTAAAAGTAGACTTCAGAGGAAACTTTGAACAGCCATTGAAAAAAAAGACTGAATAGTTACACATAATGAAATATGTTGTATGCTACCTAGAGACATTCACAAGAAAGAAAATTAAATGCTAAATGTTAAACAGTAAATGTTTCATTTAATTTTTCACAAGATCCAGTCTAAAGTGCATAACCACAGCTAACAGTAGCCACAACAGGCCAGACATACTGCAAAGAGCCCATGAGACTATGATATATTATAGGTAAAACTATGGCTAAAAATTGTCTTCTTTCAGCATTTCTGTACTCTTCTCACCAGTTCTCTTGAGTCTTATAGTTTCCTTTAAAGGAATGATAACATTTTAAATATGGTGCCCTATTTTAGTATGAAACCGTTTGGGCACTTTATTAGAGCTAGAACTAGACTTCAGTGAGGACCTTGACCTCAATAGTTTTTCTTTTTAAATATGTGATGGCAGAAGATTTTGACAGGAACAGCAAGGCCACCTCCTGATACTTCTTTCCACAATTTTATTTTTATTTAGAACCTAGATAGAAAAAAAATTACTTGTTCACCTTAACTTTGTTTCAAATTTCCATTTGAGCTCAATTTTTAAAAAAATACAATACTCCATTTTAAAACATAGCAGTAGTCCTAAACATGTATGTTTGTGGGCTGGCTGCTGCTTCAGCTGCATTTCTGAGGAACATGGGAGAACAAACAGTAATGGTGCTCCTGTACATGTTGGTCTCACAGGAAGCAGTTGCGTGTGCATGTATTCCTTATTTGCACAATGAGAAATAATGTTGGCAAGGCTAGAATAACTCAACTTACTGCTTATCTGTTTATTATTATGCTTATTCCTATAAGGCGTGTGGGAAAATACAAGACAGTACATTGCATGAAGGAGAGACATCATCTTGTGTCCAAACTGTATTTTGGTGCAGAAAGGAATGCTTAACTCATTTTAGAGTAACTGGCTTCCTGTGTAACAATTTACCTTTTACACAAAGATTAAATATTGTGTTTCTCTGGATTTTGATATTTCATTTCTTAAAGTGAAAAAAAAATCAAAACATAGTCCTTAACATTGACAGACTGAGCTCTTTTCTATACATAATAATATAAAAATCTAAGAGAAATTCCTAAAAATTACTTGGTGATAGACTGGCAATCTACTTACATGCAAGTGTAATAAAATCTTGTTACTGTGAACTGCATTCTGTGATTTTTTTAAATGACATGTACATTTTCCTCTTGGAACATCTGTTTCTATGGTTGTAAATCCCTATAAAAACCAATACAAACTAATCTTGCTTTCATCAGATATACTTATTTTTTTGTATCAGAGATTGCTGTGCCCAGAGCCTAAAATTACGGAGTTTCAACACTGAACTCTGGCCCAAGGACAGAAGTTCTGCATATAGTAGGTAGCCTTCAAGTACTACAAGCAATTCCAGCAAGTTGCCTGACATGCTCCAGGAGTTCTGTTTCAGCCTGTTCCTGAAATGGTAAGGGAGTACTTACAAGACAGTCTTGCAGCTTCCGTTCTTTAATGATTCACAAGACACTGCACCTATAAGAATCTCATTTACCCAGCTTGTCAAAAAAGTCAGGATTTTGCTGGAATTCAAATTATATTATTTTAACTCTGCCTTTGCAACAAGCTTTGAGACAGCTTGTTTTTTGTAACACAACCGCTTTCTTCAGAGGCTCATTGATGACTGCACTGTTTCCCATCAGCCCAACACAATTACCTCCACAGCACTGTGGAACATTGAAAAAGTAACACAAATTCCAGGAGCAATGTCTTTTAAAATGTAATTTACAGACATTTTGCTGTAATGGTACAGACCCATTCATCAATCTTGGCTATTACACTGAACAGTGTAAGAAAGGTATATGATTACTTGGTCACCTTTTTCAGTACCTTTAGGAGTCACCCATAAAACACTACCCACATACACTTTTACCTCTCCCATCCACTTAGGTCTGTATAAGCTCTTGATTACATGAGCAAAGATGCAAGAATAGCAGGTTTCTATGTACTTAATAGCATTTTTCAGTCAACAAGTCAACATTTCCTTTGCATAGTAACTTCATTGCCAAAATATTTTGGGTCTAAATTGGTCTGTTTCCATTAATAATATTTGTGGTACACAAAGCATTTGTCCATTAAAAAACAGAAATGTCATATAAAGATGGGAAGTGCAGCTCAAAGTACAAAAACGGTTTTTGAATTCTTACCTTAAAAAGTGCTTCCTGTGAGATGAAGGATTTGACTCAGCACTCAGTTCTGTAAAGTAGAAGAATTTGTAATGAAGAGTCCAGGTGAAAGTCAGTCTGTAATGCCATGGTAAAGTTATCAAAACTGACTCTTAAATGTTTGCCCTTGTAATATTGACTTCCCTTTTGACAGCAAAACAGAAGAGAATTCTTTTTGCACTACCAGTTTGTCATATCAGTGGCTGCTACATACTTGTACACATTGTTCCTCAGGTTTACAATTAACATCATGTATGCAAGAAATATTAATGGAATATACTTCATTTACACAATACTTCTAATGACCATGCTTTTGTTTCTGTCAGTAGTTGTATTACAAGTTAATTCTTGGAGTCAGTTATTTAATGTATTCACATGACCACATATGCAAATTGTTTGCAAAATGTAGTAGCTACAGAAGAAGTAAATGCTTGTGAATGAAACCAAGTTCTGAAATTCACAGGCGCTGGGGCTGGGGAGGGGAACCCTAGTACTCGGGGTCCAACACTGCCCAAAAGCAGACACCACCACCCCAACCCCAGGATACCTGTCTCCACAGGCCAGCCTAGGTATCAGTATTACACAGCTGACAAGTATCTTGGTAACAGTTTCTTCTTGTCCAGGTGAATAGTATCACTTACAGACCTATTTTCTTACCAGACAATGATACTTAAGAAAGATGAGGCTAGGGACTTTCAGCTTTAGCCACTGCTACTTAGATAATTTAACTCCTTCATTGGTACACAATGGAAGCATCCTCACATAAAAGATTGTAGCAGCTTGAGAAAATGAGAAGGCAGTGCAAAAATAGGCAGGGTAACAAAAGCTACATTATATCGACTGAGCAACTCCATCTCTTACCAAGTTTTAGAATATTATTTTTCATTAGTTCATCCAACTATTATCAGGCCTAACAAGAGATGCCTTGCTTATCTCCTCATTATCAAGGATACAAACAGCAACAGGGCTGTTTTTCCTTTAAATATTATTGATCAGCATTGACAACACCCTTCAGGAGAAAAGTCAGGAGCAGCCCAATAGTCAGACCAGGACACCAGAGCACAGCAGTGTCAGTGCCTTCTCTCCCCTCACACACAAGTGACGATCAGTTCTGCCTGCAGAGGCTTCTCAGCGAACAGAACATGTGCAAAATGTATAGCACAAGACCAGTGTTAGTTCTCAGAATTTAAAGGGCTGCTTAAAGCAAAGCAGTTATATATGCCTTTATAAGACATGTTTTCACACTGGACTTACATATGTTACGGTAAGATCTGAACTCCCCAAATACCAGCTATGTGCTGTGTGAACCGGTGTAAGTTCATTCCTTCTTATAACTTCTCATATTAGAAAGGAATTCTATAATTTGGAGACAAACCACATAATAGAACGTAAGTTCACTCTTTCCCCTTTTTATCTCTGTCTATCAAATTTTGTTTTATACTGAGCATTTGACAAAACACACTGTGGCTGGACAATTAAAAGCTATATCGCTATTCAATGTTATTCAATATTACACTGACATTCACCTCCCTTCCCAGAAATGGCTGCCCACAAGCATTTAGAAGTATTACTGTGCAGAGTAAACAAGAACTCCTTTGAGTAGCAGAGCTGATGAAGCCTTACAGGTTTTTAATAGATTCAAAACCCTAGCTCTTTTTCTTCCATGGATTCTCTGTTTATAGGATAATAGATACTGTGCTCTCAGTGCTCTACTAACTCTGTTACTATAAAAGATCATTCAACATTATTCACCATTTCCATGCTAAACCAGGTTGCCATGTGACTGCACATGCAAATGCTGTGTGTCTTCAACTTCATCCTGATGTGAGAGCTCGGTCTATTCAGGGCCGAGTTCTCTTGGGATACTCCTCCACAGGGAGTTTCGCTTATCCTAGTTCTGTATCAGGAAGAATACTCCAAAGGCTCATTAGGCTCTTGTTTCTCATGTTTATTAATGTATTATCATAAGACTTGGCAGTCCTCCCTGGACTTTCTGCTCAAGTTCAGCCCACCATTGACTGGCTCAAATTGGCTTGAATGGCGCAAAATGGCCCCGAAATATGCAGCTCTTTTACCTTTTTACTTATTCTCACCCAATTAACAACAGACATGTAAATTATTTTTCTTAGTGATCCAATGACCTAACACCTGTGTGCTGTACTGCGGCATTCTCTATCCAATCACTTACTACTACCCAAAAATCTGTAGAAGAAGATGAAGGACAAGAGACACCACCCTAAATACTCCATCTTGTCTTCTGTTCTCTAAACTAGTTTTAACTCCAAACTTTAACTTTTTCACCCAGTGACTTAAGAAAACTCTGATTTAAACACACTCTTAGTTTTTCTGTTTAACAGTTAATTTTCTATTTAACAGTTGTTTTCATGGTGTTATGTTAAATTCAGTGTTTTCTTGGATGTCAGAGCCGAGTATCAGAGATAAGGGCACGCACTCTGTGCCTCAGATTCCAGTATATATACTGATAACCCAGTATCAAATTCTTACAAAAAAATTTATAAGGTGGGACACCCTTTCTTCATATAGATTTTATTGTAAAGTCTTGATTCTGTCCTAGTTATCCTGTGAAAGCAGCTTTGTCTAATGCCTCAGGTAGGAATTTCAGATAACAAACCCCACCAACTTCTTGTTCAAGTTTACTCACAAAATTTGATTTATAATTAATGCTACCATTTCATCTTTTTCCCTATTTTGTATAATAATTTCAAACATTACACACTTTTATACTCTTCTGCAAAGTGCTACAAGAGCACTTGAAGTGCATAGTCCTTGCAGTGCAGGAGAAGCACTACAGATAAAAATGACACCCTAATTTCTGAGCATTTCCTTTTACTTTTGCTACTCATTTAATGCTAAAACTATCAATTAATTTCTGATACTTGTTTCCAATTTTCACTTTTTTTTCACATAGCAAACCCAGCAAATACCACCTCAGAGCAATTTCCATTACTTTACATCCCACAAACAAAATTTAGGACCTTTCACAACTGATCCTGCAAATAGACATGATTAACCTGGGGAAGTATCACACAAAACAAAGGAACAAGAACAGGTATTTCCCCAAAAAAAGACTCCATGAGAACTGCAACAGGTATTTAATGAGCTTCCACTGACTTCACTGACTTCAGCAGCACAGGGCTCTGTGCTTACTTGGAGGGAACCAACTTAGATGACTGAAATACTGTGAAATTAATCTCCATTATGACCCCACTGACTTCTCTGGTGCTACACTGGGCACAAGGCTGGCTCACAGGCTATAAAAAGTGTTGGCACGAGCACAAGGGAGTTCAGTAAAAATGTTAAGAGGATTAGTGATGAACAGGAGTCTTAAACAGTTTCAAAACAGCAATGGAAGATTTAACTTTAGACTTACTATTTTTCTATGGTATAACTTAATAGCAATTCCTCCTAATACTGGATTTAAAAGTTTAAAATAAGCCATAATAAGCCCTAATAAATACCTCAGGAGGTCTACTGTAATAATACCAGTTAAGCCTAATAACCACCTAAGTCTGTAGGTCTAAGACATTCCCCTGGGTGTTAGGTGATAGTTCAGCCAAATACTGAAATGTCCCACTCGGACAAATAAACGAATAGTTTTAGCAAGTTGAGTTTAAAATACCTGTCACCCAGGCCATATTTTTATCATTATTTTGCCAACCCAAAATTATGATAAATAAATGCTGTCAAGCTTTATCTCATGACCAACATATTCCCAGAAGGATTCCTTTTCCCTCCCACAGTCCAGCTGATGAAATGGAACAAGGGTTTTAACATTCAATGACAACATCATGGTTATTAAGCCTGTCTGAAGACAGAATTGGTACAAATCCATCTGGAGTTAATAAGAGGGATTTCTAAGAATTATTATTCACAATTATTCATGATATTTAAAGCAGACTGCCCCATTTGCAGAGAAGATGTGAAACCCTTCCTCCTCCTTTCCCTAAACCACCTTTTAAGATTCAGAGAAGAAAGGAATTACATTTTAGCAATTAAATTTCAGAATCTGGTAGAGAATTTTATACCATTGGTTCTACGAGCTTTAGACTACTACACTCTACTCCTTACAATTTAACCAAAATATTTCATATTATTCAGGCCACTCAATATTCAAAAATACACTGTGGGAACCTCTTGCTTCTGCTATCAGGAAGATGATGGCTATGGAGCAGTATCGAGGCAGAATTATCAAGTTTGACTTACTGGTTATTTTGACATTCTGTTGACTCAACTTGAATCTACACTACAGGTAATATCCCAAGTTGCCAGTGAGTTGTGCCGCTCACATAAGTTTACTGATTTTATTTTCAAATTATCTTCCCTTGAACTGCTCTGCCTTTGTAGTATGGCAGTGACCAATGACTTCTTTGCTAAAAATCACCTGCTTCCAAAAAAGGGAAGGACAGCTGTTCAATACCAGTAAACACTCCAATTCTGGAAGACTCTTCCTCCAAGGTTCAAACCAGGCTAAAGCCAAGCAGGACTGGGAGTGCCACCTGCTGTACAAGTTTAATTTTTGTTCTCATATACAAAAGCAAGCAATTTTGTAACAAAAGGTTAATTGCTGAATGATGGTGAAGGTACAACTGACACCAAAGAAGGCTTCCAGCAATGGCACTTTATTGTTCTTTAGTACAAACTTTTATACTCATCTTACATGTATCACACCTGTGTGCCTTCTCAATCCTTTTGTGATTGATCAGCACACTGCAGCACTCCGTATTTCATTGCCTTCAATATTGGTCACCTGTCTTACACAGCTGTAGCCCATTAGGGATGAGGCTCAGCTGCAGCCCCATTCCCAATCACCACAAACTGTGTGCCTACAATTCCCCCTTTCTTTTCTTTTAAATAAATGCCATGTCTACCATCCTTCTACAGGGTCCTTGCAGAAGAAATAGCAAACGTGGTACAAGAATCTTTTTATGTAGGTTCCACTGGCTCTGGAATGCATCTATGTACTGACCTTGATTCATTCCCCAAACCTACATTACATATTATCAAAATCCTTGTATCTACACTTCTGGAAATACCTACATTTATAGAATATTGACAATATCAATAGCTGTAAAACTTCATAAAGCAACATACAAGAATAAGCTAAAAGCTTTATATTAGGTTATTAAGAAACTCAACAGCTATATAATTCTATCAATAGCTACACAACTTCGACAATATCAATAACTATACAACTTCACAAAGTAACATACAAAGCTAAGATAGGCTCTATATATATCCCCATCACCCTTTGCTTCTTCCAAGGAGTCAGGTGAGCCACAGCTAGGTTTGAGGGGCATTATCTAACACAGGTCAAATGCAATGAGCAGGTACCCATCAAACTCCAATATCTGTTGAAATACAGGCATATCCACGTCCCCAGGTAACAAGATTCCCATAGGCCTCCTAGGCTCATGCTTGCAAATTACAAACCCAGACTGGAGTAGGGCCACAGGCCCTGTCACTTGGTGACTGTAATGACAAAAAGTGTGTTAGAATAACAGGTATTGTGCATGAGGGAGGAATAACAATATAAATACAGCTTTCCAAATTCTTGCCTGTAGGACCTCACTTATCATTCCCCCTTTTTGTTTTTGAAGAAAGGCTTTAAGTGTACAGTGAAAGTGTTCTACAATAGCTTGACCAGTTGAAGAATGAAAAGTACCAGTGTCATGCTGAACACCCCAGGCTTGCAAGAATTGTTGAGTATGCTGAGCTACATAACCAGGTCCATGTCCTAGTTTAGGGCAAATTTGGAAGAAAACCTCCAATGGGGCCTCCCCAGGAAGCAAACCCACATGGCCCCTTTCTCCACCCCCCAACCAGTTCTGGAAGAGATTTCTCTGAAAGAAGTGGAAAAAACCTGTTTATTTCACAGGCAGAGCACTACCCAGCACAAGAATGAACAATATCAAATTACAAAACCTCTCGCCCTTCAGAAGAGATGACAAATTCAGAGGGTCTCCCTCCTGGGGGTGTTGGCTCTGTTATCAGTCCTTGTGGCGCTGGAAAATGCCGCTGCCCAGGCTGGGCTCCCGGTAGCCCACGGGTGCAAGCTCCTGGTGCTCCCCCGTGTTCCCAGTCCAGAGCAGGTTTGATCCGTTCCAAGGAAAGGGAAATAAAACAGTCCAGGAAGACCTCTCACTTTGGCTAGTTGAAAAGCCAAGGCGATCTGTCCCTTGTTGTCTGTGCTGTAGACAAAACCCTGTCCCAGGATGCGAGGGGAACAAGTACAGTCTCTGATAACAGACTCGGTGCTTCTTCTCCACTCACTTTTACTCTTAGATGAAGTTTTAAGGATACAAAACCTAATTCTGGGCTAGATGGAGGAATGGGGATACAATTTAACATCACAATCACCCCAGGACAGTCCATTATATCTCGACAACCTGTGGTACACCTAAGGCTGCAAAGGCATCACATCAATGCAAGATCACATCCCTTGCCTTCTCTCCTACATGTACAGAAGCCAAAGAGGTCTTAGAATAAGCGTCCACAGAACCATATACATATTTAAGGCAACCAAACTCTGAAACATGAGTAACATTAGACTGCCATAGCCAAGGAGCTCATAGACCTCTAGGATTCATCCCATCCTGAGTCACAGTGACATGTTGCTGACAATCAGACCGTGAGGTAACAATATCACATGCTGCTGCAGATGTAAAGTGGAAATTATGTCACATAGCACAAGCCTCTTGATAGAAAAATTTATGTGACAGAATTGCTTGTTGTAAAGGGTCTGGTACTGGGGCAGCACATGCTGGGGGTGTCAGCTTGTCTGCACAAGCATTTCCTCCCACAATGAAACCAGGAAAATTAGTATGACTACAAACATGAAGAATATAAAATGGTGCAATTCGTTGACATAAAGTATGCCATAATATTTTTTTAAAAATGAAACAGTTCCTTACCATCTACCTCTTTCAGAACAGCATGATCTAATTGACAAACCATATTGCATACATATTGAGAATCAGATACAAGATTTAAATTCTCATCAGGCTTTGAAAGCCATTATGACTGCTCTTAATTCTCCTAACTGAGGGCATCCATCTTGGTGGTCTATAAGATCATGCTACTGATCTCCATCCATCTAGGTGACAACTGCTTTTCCAGTCTGCCCTGATACATCAGTAAAAACTGTGCACCCCTGTAAAAGGGTCGAGGAATAAATACAGTGATGATTCCACAATTTGCAATTTGAGTTGTAGCTGCAAAAATTTACGTGCAGGGTGATGGAATAAGATTTTTCCCAGAAAGTCTACCATAGCCATTTGTAAAGCAGAGGTATTTGCCATACACCAGTCTCAACAGTCAGAGGTCAAGTGTCAGTCATAATGGCTGACTCTCGCCCTGATAACTGGACACACCATTGTTTGACTTTACAAATTATATGAGCAACCAATTCTAAGTGAGTGGTAACTGTCTTCCTGCACTGACATTGATGATATAGAATGATATAGATGATATAGAATGAATGACATGATGATATAGAATAATAGAAATACCCATTCTAAGAAGTGCAAAGGATCTTGCCAGCTGTTATGCCACTGGGCTACAAGGCCCGCGGGATGGTTCTAAGACAGTAAGATATATACACTGAGAGGTATTGGTTGTAACCACACCCCAAGCTTTTTTCCATTGTATTGCTAATTCTATTTGCTTCAATGGAGCAAGCGCTTCTGGTGACAAGCTCCTGGAAAATAATAAGGAGGGATCAACTTTCAATAGATCAAGAAGTGGTGCCAACAGCACATTCAATAATCCCAATAATGACCTGGTCCAATTAATTGTGCCTAGCAATTTTTGCAAGAAATTCAATGTTCAGACAGAATGCTGAATGGACACCATCTGAGGTTCAACAGTTTGGCCCAAGATTTTCATTTCCTCTGGGGGCTTGTTGCTATACTTTCTCAGGAGCAACATACAAACCATAATTTGTCAAAGCCTCTTGCATTACAGGCAAGAGCTGTAGAACATCTAGCTATTCTACAGTTGGGGCAGCAACTAAGATATCATCCATATAGTGATAATAAACCTGAGGAAATCGATCTCTGACCAGTCATAACACTTGTGCCACATACCACTGACAAATTGTACGGCTGTTTTTCATCCCTTGTTGTAGCAGTCCAATGATATCTTTCCCCAGGTTCACTATTGTTAACATAGGGGACAGTGAAAGCAAACTTAGGAGCATCATCTGGGTGAAAGGGTATAGTAAAAACCAATCCTTCAGATCAACAATACAAACATCGCAAGTAGCTGGAAGTGTGGTGGGAGAAGGCATACCTTGCTGTAATGCTCCTATGCTTTTCATCACCTCATTAACCTGATGGAGGTCATGTAAGAGTCTCCACTAACCAGACTTCTTTTTGATAACAAATACTGGTGTCTTGGTTTAGAAGACAGGTGTCTGCTAGGGAGGGCAGGACAGGGGGTGCAAGGCCCACCAATGAAGAAGAAATAAGAAGCAGCAGCTCTGCAGCTCTGGCTGGGTGATGGCAAATTCTTCTCCCCAAGCAACCACAGCTCCCCAAGAGTGTTCTGCTCTTAAGCTGAAGAAACCAGCCAGCCTCCAGCTGCCCCCACCCTCCCTTTTTCCTGACATCCCCCCCACCCCGCTGCCAGGCCCAGCCAAACTCTTCATGTTTCTTAACCATCAGCAGTCAGGTCTCCCTGCAACTAATGGGTAAAAATTCCATAGGTGTGATGGAACAAAAGGAAGGACATCTAACCCCCAACAACTGGAGTGTTCCAAGAACTCAGTGATGGCTTAATATGATTGAGTGCCATGAGAGCAGTCAATTTTTCATGATTCAGGGGCCACTGGTCAATCCATATAGGCTGTGTAGTCAGCCACTATAATGGGATGGCAGGTCTATGCTGACTGGTCTCCACTGTGGCCCCTAGGAAAAATTCTGCTGTTGCATTGTTAAGGTGACTCCCCATTGAGTCAAACAATCACATGCCCACAAATTTAAAGGCACCAAACTTACATAAGGGCAGATGGTAGCTACCTGCCCATGAGGATTAATGAGATAAGCAACTTTGGTAACTGGCAGTGGTAGTTAGCAACTCCTGCCACTGCTGCAGTAAGTACTGTGGGCCAAGCAGAAGGCCACTGTTTCTTTGAAATAATAGTGACAGCAGTTCCTGTGTTAATCATGCCAGTAATAGTCACCTGCGGGGGGAACATTGTGTGGATTGTAAAGCACACATCATATTGGGTCTAGAGTCAGTAACCATTTGTGTCCGAAAAACCTCAGGGGTGCCTGTGGACCTAATCCTGTCAGTCCCTCTCTTGATAGATTCTGCACTAGGTACTTATGGCACAAAAGGGACCAATTGAGCAATACGATTTTGCTTAGCTATGGTGACTAGGGGTGACAGTGTCTACACTATGGCAAAAATCTGCACAAGACAGTCCGCATAACTAAGTACAGGTAACACAAACAACCCTCGCAAAATAAGTTATTTTTGCTTAGGTATGGTGACTGGGGGTGACAGTGTCCACACCATGGCACAAATCTGCAAAAGATAGTCTGCATCAGTAAGTCCAGACAAACAACCCTTGCAAGGTAACACTTGAACATCCCACCAGCAATGCACTCAACCTATATCCCAAAGGCTCAAAGGCATCTAACGGTATCTTCTGTACCTTGTTGTCACTTACAGTGACTGAGGCAGCTGTGATGACACCCGTTCCTGCACTCCCTTTGGTTCTAGTGCTGAGCTTGCAACGTAAGTCTAGAAGGGGTAGCCTGGACACATTTATGTCTGAGCTTGTGTTTGTATCACACTCTGCTTCCATTTTCCCTCTAGGCCCTCTAGGCAGTAGTGCCCACTCCTGGCTGTCAAACTTAGAAGGGCACTGCCTGACATAATGTCCCTGTTTGCCGCAGCAAACACATGGCCCAACATTCCCCACCATTCCCCGGCACTGAAAAGCTGCCAGGCTGGTTAAGGGAAGTTCTCTTGAAATGCCCCTTTGGCCCTCATCGAAAACAGTCTTTGGAGATCTGCACAGCTGCAGCAACTTGCCTTGCCGGCTGCTCCACCTGGTATTGAGTCATCCTGACCTTGCTGCAAAGCCTCAATCATATCTACTAGTGCAGGATTCTGCAGTGGCAATGTGAAAAATAGAGTTAATTCTTTAGAACTTTTAAAAATTTAATAAAGCGATTAAAAGGGACAACGTCTAGCATTGGGGTGTTTCCGGCTATCGGCTTAAGAGCACACCAGCAGATTAAGACAGTGTTATCTATATACTGTTACATTACTGAGGTACATGCATATTCATATATTTCATATATTATTCAAACATTTTTGTGATGGCTTGTAATTGTATGTTTAGTTCTTTAAATCCTTCCCGAGTGACTCTTGCCAGTCTATCTACCTGACCTGTAAGTTTGTACAACATTTCTCTATTCCGATAGTTTGCTATAGGACCGAGAAAGGACGTCCCAATTTCTCGTCTTCTTTTGAATATTTCAGTTTTGGAGGCAAATTAAATTGAGATACATTAACTTTTAATGGTATCAATGCCATTGTTGTTTGCATTTTCTGGGCAGCCTGTCGTGCTGTCCAGTCTGCCTTTCGATTCCCTTCACAAATCTTGGAATTTCCTGATTGGTGTGCTTTGCAGTGCATAATTGCCACTTGCTCCGGCTTTTGCACTGCTTTTATCAATTGTAGGACTGCATCTTGATGTTTAATGTGTGTGCCTTGGGAAGATGGCAGTCCTCTTTCTTTCCACAATGCCCCGTGTACATGCACCCCTCCAAAAGCATGTTTTGAATCAGTCCAGATATTTACTTTCTTCCCTTCACTCAGCTCTAACGCCCTGGTCAAGGCAACCAGTTCTGCTCGTTGGGCAGATGTGTTTGCTGGCAAGGCCTTTGCCTCCACCACTGCACCTGTTGTTGTTACCGCATATCCAGCGTATCTGGTCCTGTTCTCCACAAAACTGCTTCCATCTGTAAACAGCTCCCAGTCTGCCTGTTCCAGTGGGACGTCTTTCAAATCTCCTCTAGCTGAACAGATGTGTTCTATCACTTCCACACAATCATGTTCTAATGGGCCTTCTTCAGTTGTTGTACCTAAAAACAAGGCTGGATTCAAAAGGTTAGTTGTCTTTAATGTGACATCATCCTGCTCAGTCAGGATTACCTGGAATTTCATCATCCTGCTTGGAGATAGCAAATGGCCCCCCTTTTGTTCTAAAACAGTGGTTACCATATGTGGTATGTAGACATCTATGTGTCTACCCATCGTGAGTTTCCTAGCTCCTTGTATCAGCATCACAGTGTCTGCAACTGCTCGTAGGCACGAGGGCCATCCGGCACTCATGTTGTCAAGTTGTTTGCAGAAGTAGCCTACCGGCCTTTTCCAGCTTCCCAAACGCTGGGTTAGTACTCCCAGAGCTAGGTGTGATCTTTCATGTACAAACAGCTGAAAGTCTTTGGATAAATCTGGCAATCCTAACGCTGGAGCAGTTGTCAATGCTTTCTTCAGTTTGAGGAAGGCCTCCTTCTGTGGTCTGCCCCAGGTAAGCGGTTGTGTCTTCTGGGCTTCATACAGAAGTTTTGGAATTAGTCCATAGTCCATGATCCACAGGCAACACCACCCTGTCATCCCAAGGAAAACTTGCAGCTCATGTAAGTTCTGGGGCTCTGGAATAGCACAAATAGCTTGAATATGATTAGTACCCAGCTTACGTTGCCCTTGTGAGATTTCACACCCCAGGTAAATCACAGTCTTTTGGCCAATTTGTGCCTTTCCTTTAGACACCTTATATCCTCCCATTCCCAGCTGATTTAGAATTTCAATCTTTACCTTTATGCAGGTTGCTTTTTCTTCCGTAGCTATCAGTATATCATCAACATACTGTAACAGCAGGTATTGTTCTCTCAGTACTTGCCCGTTTTCAGTCCAAATCTCCAGTTCCTTCGCCAGCTGGCTTCCAAATAGGGTTGGACTGTTCTTGTATCCTTGTGGGAGTCATGTCCAGGTGAGCTGAGTTTTCCTTCCATTTTCTGGATTTTCCCATTCAAAGGCAGTTTCCTACTTTCTTTGTCAAGAGGTATGCAGAAAAAGGCATCTTTTAAATCAATTACAGTAAACCATCTATATTTCTCTTTCACGGATGTCAACAATGTGTAAGGGTTAGCTACTACTGGGTAAGTATCTTTAGTTATTTCATTTATTGCTCTTAAATCCTGTACTAGTCTGTACTCACCATTTGGTTTCTTCACTGGGAATATTGGTGTATTAAATACTGATTCACATTCTTCTAAAATCTGGTACTTCAAAAATCTATCAATGGTCTTTACTATTCCTTGCTGTGCTTCTGGTTTTATAGGATACTGTTTGACCCGCACAGGCTTTACCCCATCTTTTAATTCCACGTGTATCGGTTGTGCCAGTTTAGATTTTCCTGGTATATCTGTTTCCCATACAGAGGGAATTACTGCATCCTCTACTTCCTTAGGGATAGTAGGGACAGGTTTTTCTTTTATCATTAAAATTTGTCCTGTCTTTGATTCGGGTATTTTCATTAATAGTTCCCCGTTCTCAAAAGTTATTACTGCATCAAGTTTTGCCAATAAATCTCATCCTAAAAGTGGAATTGGACACTCAGGCACATATAAGAATTCATGTGTTAAAACTTTGTTTCCAAAACACAAATCTAGGGGTTGCAGGAATGGCCGATTCTCTTCCTTCCCTGTGGCCCCAACTATTGTTGTTTTGTCCCCAATTTGCCCTTTCAGGTAATTTAGTACAGAATATGTAGCTCCCGTATCCACCAGGAATTTTACTTCTTTATCTCCCAATTGTATAGTTACTAAAGTTTCCTGTACTGACTTCTGTTCCGATTCTAGTCAGCTGCTGTACTCTCCCAGTACCATAGCCTTGGCAACATCTTCCTGCTGGAACTGATTGCCCTGGTTAAACTGGTTATTCGGGTTGTTTGGGCATGCTTTTTTCCAATGCCCCTCCTGCTTGCAATATGCACATTGATTTAACCCTAATCCTGACAAAACCGATACCCCTCGTCCTCTACCAAGTCTGCCCCTCCCCAATCCATGACCACCCTTGCCGCATCCTGGATTCTCTCTCCCTTGTAATACTGCCAAGAGATTTTGCTGCTGCTTCTTACTAACTTCCCTTTCCCTGCTATTGTATACCTTCCAAGCCACTTCAAGTAATTTATCCAAATTCCTTAATTCCTCTCCTTCTAACTTCTGTAATTTTCTCCTGATATCGTCTTGCGACTGCCCAAAGAAAGTAAGAGCAAGCTGAACTTTTGCTGGTTCTGTTTCTATTTGCAGATCTGTATATTTTCTCGCGGCTTCTTTAAGCCTTTCCAAAAATGCAGTGGGGGATTCTTTCTTTTCCTGCCTTATCTCATACAGTTTAGACCAATTCATAATTTTAGGCACAGCATTCTAAACCCCTATCTGAACCCATTCTTGTTATCTTTTCAGCCTCCGCATATCCCTAAATACATTAGGGTCCCACCCTGGATCCTCGGTAGGAAAATTCTCATCTAAAGTCCCTGTTACCAACCCAGTTCTGAGATCTTCTCTCGCTCTCTCCTTGGCTCCCTAAGCACCATCTCTTTTTCAGTAGAATGCATTAAAGTATCTAATATTACTTGTATATCATCCCAATCTGGATTCGGAGTTTTCATAACCATTTTTACCACCCTTGCCACTTTGTCAGGATTCTCTTTATAAGTTCCAGCTGACTGTTTCCAAATTACCAAATCCGCAGGAGAGAAAGGTACCTTTACAAACACCGGCCCCTCTACTCCTACTCCTTGTCTCAAGGGGGCAATCACAGTCTGATTTTGTCTGCCCAAGTCTTTTTCCGTTTTATACAGGACTGGGGCAAGCTTGGACTCACCGTGTCCGGTGAGATACTGGTGTCGCTGATTTATTATCATTACATCCATTACTGCTATTTTCCGCCCCAGCATTTTTCACATTTCCTTGTATTATGGTTAAATTTTGATCATCTCCTGGGAAAGAAGGATCAGGGGAAGGTGGAAGAGGAGGGTAAAGAGGGAAGGGTGAGGTAGGATTAAGTGGACTAGAATTAGGTGTAATAGGGTTAGGTGGAATAAGACTGGGTGAAGTGGGGGCAAGACAGAGTCAGGTTCTTCCGGTTCTGTTAAAGCCACCTGTAAATCAACATCCATATCATTCCCCCGACGCAAACTTTCTTTTAATGCCAGGTGTTTTAAACATTTCTCTTTTACACAAACCTCACATTTATCACTCACACATGCTTTAACCACCATCAATCCACACTCAGCTTGCCATTCTGGCTTGTCTCGAAGATAGGAAAAACAAGTCAACATACGGAACTTCATCCCATTTTCCCTCTCGCTTACAAAACAACATCAACTGTAAAATAGTATTATATTGCAAAGATCCATTCTTTGGCCACTTTTCTCCACTATCCAGGACATATCCTGGTGTCTTGGTTCTAGAAGACAGATGTCGGCTAGGGAGAGCAGGAGCCTCCCTAGGGATGAAAGAATGTAGACCCCCTCCCTCCAAATTATTATAATTTTGAAATCAAGGGGCTTTTAGGCAGAGATCGGGGGATAGGAATAACAGTTCTTTACTAGTATAACCAGGCAAACAAACAACAATAACTACAGCGTTAGCAACAAAACAGAACCAGGGACCCCGTGGCAGCTTTCTCGGCCGAGATGGGAAGGGATGGAGGAGAGGCTTTGCTTCACAAACCCCTCGGGCAGTCAGTGCCGGTGCTCCTGCAGGGCTCTGAGGAACACTCAGCTGGAACAGCAGGGATGAGCTGAGATCCTGGGCCGTGGCTGAGATGTATCAGCAGCTCCGCAGAGGTGGCTGGCATTGCCACAGGTCCTGGCAGGGCAGGGGGTGCGAGGCCCGCCAATGAAGAAGGAAGAAGGAGAAGAAGAAACAGCAGCATCTCCATCTGGGTGATGGAGAACTCCCTTCTCCAAGCCGCAACAGTTCCGAGAGCGTCTTGCTCTCCAGCCCAAGAAGCCAGCCAGCCCCCAGCTCCCCCGCCCTCTCTTTCACCTGCCCTCCTTCCCCCGTGGGCCCAGCCAAACTCTTTGTGTTTTTAAAGCACCCAGTAAGTATCAGCAATCAGGTGTCCCCACAACTAATGGACAAAATTCCATAGGTGAGAAGGAACAAAAGGAAGGACACTCAACCCCCAACAGAGTGGAAAGGGACAGACAGGTTGTTCATGGCAGCAGATAATCCAGGCGGTAGACCCAAAAGAGAAAATACTCTGCTTTGTGAGCAGTAATCCTGTGTTTTAGAAATGGAGTATCTTTCTGAACAGTAATTCTGCAGCTTAAAGAAAACTGCCAATTACTGGTGTTAGTGCTGAACTGCTTGTTTTGAGTATTCAGGCTGTGGAGCAGGGTAATGCAGCAATGCATGTGCTGCAGGTATGTGTGTGTCCAGTTAATGGGGGAGGCATTTACAGGAACATTGTGCTGCAGGTTTAGATCAACAATAGGTATTTTAATCAATCAGCAGTGACTGAAAAACCAGCATTTTGTAGAATTCTTATTAAGCTCACATTTTGGAAAGGAGTTCTTGAAGATTTTGGAAAAACCTGGTGGGACCCCTTCTTTCCCAAAGAGGGAGTAATTTCTTCCACTGACCAGAATGGCAGTGGCATACAGCCTCCAGCTTTATAGACCAGGTGTTGCTGCCCCTGTCTATAGAAATCATTTTGACTCAGCCAGTATTGATATCTAACTGGTCTTTTCAAACTTATTTGTGGAACTAAGCTTTTTTTAAATTTTTTTTTTTTCTCCCCCAGTTAATGAGGCTCAACAGAGTTCGGCCAGTGCCGGTGCTATCCTGTGGAGAAGGAAAGCCCTGAAATGATCATGGTGGGGAGAGCGATGTGCTGCGTGCAGATAATGTGATATAAAATCTGTAGGAGACAGCTCTCAGGGGTTATCAATGGCTCTGATTGCCTTGAAATCATCCACTTAACCTGCTACTTTCTCTGGATCTCAACATACCTTTGCCTCTCAGACAGTTACATATTTGCAATACAACCTCTTCACAGTGCCACAGACCAGGAACCAAAGCCGGATTCTCCTGGTTCTCACAGAGCACACGTGGCAGTAAATGGCCTAAGCACAAACACAAGTGCGGTCTGCGGTCTCCGTTCTGTGCAAGGCACTGGGCACACCTCGCCGCAGGCACATGTGTGCGACACTTGGCACACCTGGCTGGAGGCACCTTGCCATGACCAGACCAGAGCTGAGCTGGAGCCCCGCTCGGGTTTGCTCCTTCCTCGGCCGACCTAGCTATATCTGCTGTAGCGGCACTTGAAAAACTCGTTTATCTAGTGAAGGTCGCTGCCGATCGGCTCGGCGAACAGGATCGCGCTGACGGGCGTGCAGAGTTGTGCCCAGTCCTTGCTCCCCTCCCGGCCGGTGGCACCGAGGGGGCGACCCGCGGGCAGCTACGGGAAGGAGGAGGAGCAGGAAGGAGGGCAGCCGCGCGAAATGAGCGGCAACAGGCGGGAAGGAGCCGCGGACAGAGAGCGCACAGCCGCCGAGGGAGCAGCGGCGGCGAAGAGAGGCTGCGGGGAGCGGAGGGAGGCGGGCGCAGCCGCGAAAGAGGGAGGAGCGGGTTGCCGGGCGCAGCCAATTCGGGGGACTCGTCCATTTTTCGGCGTGAGTCAGGCACGTCGGTGGGGTGATGCTGCGGCGGCGGCCAAGGGCCGGGCCAGCCGCGGGGAGCGGCCCGCCCGCTCGGGCCCGGAGTCTCGGCTGTGCCGGTGCTGCCGCTGAGCGTAGCGGTGCTTCCTCCTTCCCGTCCCTCGCCACGGCCGGGGGCGCCGGGCCTGCCGCTCCTTGACACCCGGCCGCCCGCGGAGGTACCGAGCCCGCGCCCGGGGATGCGGGGGATGCGCAGGTGGGGGGCTGCGGAGGGACGGAGGGGCGGGCCGAAGGGGCTGGGTACGGCGCTGGCCGCGGGTAAGAGCAGCCCGGGCGGGGAGGAAAGGGCAAGCAGTGGGTGGCAGAGCCGGGCGGGGAGAGGTGGGATCCTGGGCTGGGGGTCTGGACCTGGGGCTAGAGCAGTTCCGCAGCTGTGGCCTCTGTCTCCCCTCAGGCTGCTGCGTGCGGGACTCCTCCGGGCAGCGGAAGGGAAGAGCTGCCCGTGCCCCAGGCAGAGCTGCCGCTTCTCCCGGAGCCTGCCAAGGAAGGGCTGCAGCTGGAGCGTCTTGGTGTTTCGTGCTCCGTCTCTCCGGAAATATTTTGGCTTTGATTCCGTCTTGCTCCTCCCTGTTCCTGGAGAAGAGGTACCGTCCCGCTATGCCTCGATACAGCCTCCACAACCTTTTGGACTGGATGTATGGAGGGGTGGACCCCAGCTTTGCCGGCAATGGAGGGCCGGAATGCGCCGCCTTTCTCTCCGGCCAGCAGCGCTTGCTGGAGAGTTTGGTCTTCCTCAGTGTGGGCGCCATGGAGATCCTCGTGTCCCTGTGGAAGCTCAGGCAGCAGCATGTCCGGGAGCTGGAGAATCTGCTGCAGCAGCGCCAGACTAAGCAGGAGAGCCTGGGCAAAAACCTTCTGCTGGTGCTGCTCTGCCTCATCTTTGGGCTGGAGCTGGGATTCAAATTTGCCACCAGAACTGTCATTTACCTCCTGAACCCCTGCCATGTGGTCACTATGATGCAGGTAAGGCTTGTGCAGGGTCACCTGAAAGTTTGCTTTTGTGATGTACTTGCAAAACAGTATTTTTTCCCCCCCCATAGTCAGTTTGTGGACCAAAAGTGCCTAGCAAAAGTAGAAATGCCGAGAATGGTATAAATATTTTAAAACTTTTATTTTTAATCAGTTGAATTGAAATCTATATAAAAACCAAAAACCAAGACAGATGAAAAGGTGAAATTATAGCTATAGCTAATGTCTGAATCTCCGGTTGAAAGTGTAAGTAATTAAGGCTTTCTCATCACTTGCCTTTACCTGATCCTTGCTTCAAGAATAGAAGGTGCTGTTTTCACTGACAGCAGTGCTAAAATTTGCAGCAAATCCAATGAAAACAAGATTAATGCAAAACCAGCTATGTAATTTACGTGCAGCTTTTTCAAGCAAGTGCCTTCTAGGGGTTTGACAGTATTTTGTGAAGGTGTTGGAGAAACAAATTACTTACTGTGCAGATAATGTTGATTTACCTTTCTAATTTTAGAGGCTGAATACAGGTGTTCCCTGCTTCTCATGTGTGGGGTGAACAAACTGATGTGGCCTAATATGCCTTTAATGACTTGTGGTACGTTTGTTGATGTGTATGCAGTTTGAGTAGATTTTTCAATAATGGATACAAAACCAGTTGCTGAACTGGGCTATCTAAAGCTTATAAGCTGTGTTTGTTAATAGTCCTGTGCTTGTAGTTAACTATCAGCTTGTTAAGGATTGTGGGAGATGTCAAAAATTATTTTGCTAATTTTCTACCCTTAACGTTAAATAGCTTAAAAAGTTCAAGGTCAAGAATTAATCTAAGAATGTCAAAAAGATTTTCATAAAAGTTGCCATGATAGCAATATCTGTCTAAAATCAATAACAGATGAAAATCAGATCAATGCCATTCTGTGTCTCCCACTGCAGTATGTGAGGTGATCTGGGCTGAATCAGATATAGCCAGTTGTTGAATTTACACCTGGAGAGAATTTCTAAAAGGCAAGGAAACATCTTTTCTGGTTGTTCCAGCAGTTTGAGGCAGATGGGTTTTATTTCAAGGCAGCGGGAGGGCAGGGAAGGGAACAAGCTGCTACAGCAATATTCAAGACCTTTACAACAATTAATTTACAGTTCCAGAAATAATTAGTAGGTTATATAAATTCCTAGGCTGTGATGCAGTGTTTGCTCAGTAATTTACAGCATAGGAGATTTCCTTCCCTTGAAGTGAGAAGGATTATTGTGAAATCAGTCAGTCAGCATAGGGAGTGAAGATATGCAGGGACTATGCAGAAATAATTAAAATAAAATAATACAGCAACATTCTTTCTAGGCAGTACTCAGTGATAACTGGGAAATTTTCCTATTAATTCTCTGGAAAAGAGGTGAGGATATATTAACAGGATTTGAAAGTGTAGTTGTCTTTATGTTATGATGTTAATGATAAGTATTCATCTGAATGCATACACAGACCTGGGGCAGCTAGTTCTGTTCACCTCTTTCAATAATGTCTCCTGCAAGGGAGACTGAGTCTGTTAAGAGTTAAGCTCTTAGTCAAATCTCGTTTTGATTAATTGTGAAGTTTTAAAAACAGTCCTATGCTAATAATTCACTAGAAATGGTGTTCCAGCATTTGTGAAATTGAGAAGGTGAGCATATCAGCAAAATGTAGAAGTCATGCTGCTTCATCCTCAAAAAGATGTATTAGAAATAGGCCCGGGCTTAATGTAGAGAAAGAAAGTAATGGTAAAACCAGTGGCTTTCAGCAGAAAAAGAGAGTTAGATCCAAAGATAGTCAATGACCTCCACCAGCAGACAAGTAATACATAGTTGGAATCTTGAGTACATTGGTTTTTTTCTAGCTTGAATTTGTTTTTTTTCTAGCTTGAATTTGCTGAGGATGATAGATTTGCAAGATGAAATATATGAAAGTATAATTTGTCCTTCACTTCTGTTCTTGCAGTAGTGTGTACATAATCCTGCTGTGTCTAAATAATGTAATGAACAAAGTAGAAGGTGAAGAGATGAAATGTGCTACAACAATCAAGATCACTTCAAAGGGAAGCCAACAGTAGCTGTTGGTAAAGGTCTCTTCTAGTCTATTTCTGTTTTCATTTTCTATGACTGAGACTGTTTCACCTCAGCAACAAAGACTGGGCTCTGAGCCAAAAATATTTGAAACTGAAAATTACACTTCAGATTTTCCCTGCATAAAAGCAGAAGTCCTGGTCTTAAAAGACATGAGACTGAAATGAAATCAAAGTATAATGGAAGTTAGATGTGTGTGCATTTGGGCAGACAAAACTGTAATATAATGGCTACCAAGTTTTAGAAATGGGTCTATTCTGACTAGGTGTCTAATTTCTGCCTATCATGCTAGTCTGTGTTCAACTCTTTTTGTAAGTGGAAAGAACTAGTTTAGATGTGTCATTGCAAGGATGAAGTGTTGATCAAGTGGATATATTTAACTGCCTCAACAGGTCTTATGGTTAATCAACTTCCCAGAATTTGATGCCATCCTGTCATCTGGTTGAATTACCTAGAAGCCATGGCACTCATTTCCTGTTCTGGGTTTTGGCTTCTTGCTTAGCTTTTGGAGGAGGAAGGGTGTTTTTTCACCAGTGTTATGCATGCAGCATCACTGAGAGAGAAATCCTTCAAGTCTTAAAAAATGATATATATTTGGTAACAAGGGCAAATGGAAACTGGTGCAGTTTCTCTGCCAGCTGTAGGATGGGGATGGGGTTTGTTTGTGCAGCATGGTGTTATTGTGTGGTGCAGCAAGGGGAGAAGTATGTGAAGGAATGCATACTAAACTCTTTACATAAAAAATGGTCTTCATGAAAGTTATTTGAATACCTCTGTTAAAAAAGAAAACAAAAACAAGCCACAGGCCACAGCCACTTTTTAGGAGTAGCAATTTGATTGGACCAGAGCTGCTGCAGATCTGACAAAAGGGAAACATTCAATCTTTGGGCTGTTCAAAACCTTTCCTGCCTTTCCATAGCAGGAAACAAAAATCAGCATATGTTTAAGGAGCCAGGTGTTATATATTCAAGACATTAATCCTTTCTAGTATTTTAGGGGACAACACTGGTAATGAAATAGGCTATGTGATGGAAATCGTTGAAGTTTCTGATTGAGCAGTGCAAGAAGGATTCCCTCAAGATCCAAATATAGCATTATTGATTTCTTTGCAAGCTTTGTGAAGGAGACTTTGAGCAGCAGCCAGGGTGTGCTTGTTGAGAATTGTATGTACGAGTATTGTGTCCCTGTCTATGAGCATTGCTTTAGTGAGGTGAAAGGAAAATTCAACTCTTTGCAATGTCAAACCAAATGATTTCAAAACCATTTTTCTTTACACGTTCTGTATTCTTTATAGGTTTGTTTTTTTTGTTTTGTTTTTTCTTAACTTGTACTAGTTTGAAAGCAAACCAGTGAGAGATTCCAAGTCAGAATTACAATTTAATAAGAAAATTAAAATAAATGCATTTTATTAGTACAAAGTACAAAAACACTGACAGAGTCAGAGTATAGCCTGACACCCTGTTGGTCTGGGTGTTGGTAGCAGTCCTGTTAAATTGTGGCTGCAGACCTCTTGGAGTGATGTGGTTCTGTTGAAACAGTGATGCTGTAGAAGGGTGTGGTTTTTCTCTGAAGGTCCAGTGGTGATGTAGAAGGGTCCTGTCTTCCTCTGGGAATCCAGTGGAAAAAGGCTGCATGAGGTGTTCCAAACTCAGATTATATCCCGATAGGAATGCTTGGCTCCTCCCCCTGGGCAGAACATCTGACAATGGGATAATGTAATTTTTATCAGTCATGGAGTGAGACTCAGTGTCTTATTAATAAAAGATATCCCCCTGGAGGGAGCATAGGTCATGAAAAAAATAAAGAGCACTGCCCCACCTGGTTCTAGCAGACGGTAAAGGAATGCATACTTTTGGTAACATCTTATGTTGTAACCTAACACATTACTTTTCAGTCAAAACCCTTGTGTTCACGTAGCAGTTCTCAGCTCAGCTTTAGTGAAGGAGCAGTTAGAATTTATATCAAAAACTCGTTTTTCATTATTTCTTCCTGTACCCCCAGTTTGTAATTTGGCACACAGAATTTGCAAGCTACTATTCACAATCAAGGTGACTTAATGCAAATAAGTAAACACAGGTATCTCTTGATGTTCTGAAGACACCCAGCTGGATCTAACAGACAATTAAGATTAAGAGTAGACTGGAGCCAGAGCTAAAATTAGCCTGTATTGCAGAAGAGAAACTTGTGACCAAAAAAAGAAAAAAAGTAATCTAAAGCAGAGGTTGTAGGTAACACTGGTAGGCTGAAGTGATCTCAAAAGGTCGTTCCCCACCTTAATGATTATGTGACTATAATAATGTTTCTCTTTTTAAAAATATTTTCAGTTTTAAATACTGAGAGTTATGACTTACCAGTCTGTAGAAATTAAAACTGTCTGTGTATCATTTTATTGAAACCTTAAGGAAGTGACAGAAGCATGACTGTAGCCTAATCCTAAAATTATTGGTGCAGCCAGCTGTCCTTGTAAACTGTTGTGGATTTTGTACTTGATTTTAGTACGTCTAGGCCTTCTTCCAGAATGATGGTTTAATACCAATCTTAAAATAAATTTTGTAATTCTATTTTATTCTAGAAAGAGTTTTGCAAGAATAATTTCCCAGTGGTAAATTCTCTGCTGGTCAGTTGCTGTAATTCCCTTCCAGTTCTTCACTGAATTATTTCACTTCAGGAATAATAAGGACTGACATTTGTTTAGAATAAAGAAAAGTGTTTGTAGGAAACCTCTGATTTGTTGAGTTATTGCTTTGGTGATCTTTTTATGCAAAGAGACGTAAATGTAAAGGGGAAGCAATAGGTGGAAAGAAGTATAGGTTTCACCCAGTGATCTTGGTCTGATGTCTACATAAAGTGAGTCTTAAGTGCATCTACAGCTCAGTAAGTACTAAATTCTGTGTTCATTATTTCAGTTCATTATTTCCAGTTCTGACTTCTTTAGAGACCTGGATCCTTTCTGTCCTCTGCAGAAGAGGTTACTGTTTTTTGAAACAATGGGCTGTTTTCAGACCTTACATAATAAACATAGCTTGACTGAATCCTGCATCATGTGGGAGTATGTCCCAAACTATATCTAATTAATTACTTCCTCTTTTTTTTCTTTTAATTTGCATACATGGTTCCTAAATGCTTTGTAATATTTGGAAGAATCAGTTAAATTGTGTAATTTTTTAAATATTCTGTCTCTCCAAAACCTTGAATTAAAGGGACAAAAATTTCCTATGAATACATATACATTTTTCAAAATGTAAATCCATGAACATAAGTTTTTCTTTTTACAGCTGCAAGTTAACTTGTGATGCTTTTCCTTACAGCTGAAGGCTAGAGAGGATATTTATGCTGGTGTGTGGTGAAAAAGGGCTGATGAAGAAGAATTACAGCACTGACAGCACCAGTGTTTCTTGGTTGCAAGCTTCATTTCTTGCGAAGGAGTGCATTTTCCTTCCAGGAAGATGACAGCAGCCTCAGGGACACAGATAAGAAGTGACAGCTCAGGAGACAATCCATCACTTCCTTTATCCTGGGTCTGCAGTGCTCCAAAGCCATTAGTCTGGCCTTCAGAACAACTGGACATGCTTGGATAGTTTAATCTGCCCCTGGTTCCCAGAAGTGTCAGGTTTTTCCTTAATTGTTACTTTTATCTTAATTTGTTTTATTTGTCTTATTTTTAAGCAATGATTTTGTTGTGTTTAAAAACAATGTACTGTCCAGTGCTATGATGTGTTGATGTTGGCTGAAATACATTTGTAGGATGGATTTTTTATCCTCTTTGGCAGTTTCACACACCATTCCCTATAGGTTGTTTGCTGGTAACTTAAGCTGATGTTTCAGGAGTAGCTGCCTGATGCTATCAGGATTTCAGTGGAGTGGTGAATGAAAACAGTAGTGGTAACCACACTGGACACCTTATAGATTCCAGGGGCTGGGATGTCATTCTTCTCATGATTTCCAGTCTAAGAAGGCCTTGTTCACTGTCTCCTTGGCCTGCTGTCAACGTGGACAGTCCTATTCACAGATGATTCTTACTAAAGTGTAAAGTACAGTACTGTGGTGTACTGATCATTGTATACCAGCCACATCCCCTGCAGCAATTTGAACTGTCAGTGTTCACCAGGAACAAGTCCTGTGCCACCAATTTGAAACCTGCTGTGTAATGGGACTCATAATTCTGGTGGCACTTCCTCAGGGCTTTAGATTGATGTGGTGAGGGTTTATGTTAATTCAGATGGCCAAGTAAATAGTGTCAAGCAAATGTAATGGTTTGTATTATAATACTTTGTTGATTAGTGAAATGCGAACTTAAATTATCAGGAATAGAATGTTGTATGCCTTAGCTTTTTATGAATTGTGTTACTATTTCATCGGTAAAAGTTGGCTGTAGTAAGGCTAGTAGTTACTCTCTTGTGTTTTTAAAGACTTAAAAATTTCTGTTGGAAAATCCTGCAAAACGAGGAATTTTTAACTGTGACAAGAAAAAAAGGTGTTGGTGACTCAAGGTAGTGTAGATCAGGGCTTTTCTATGATGATTTTGCTTTTGTAGGCAACCAATACAAATCATCCTGTTCAGATGGGAAACTAACAAAAGAGTGTCTGCACATGAGAATCTTGTGAACTCGTGTGTCACTGACAGAAGGAGATGCAAGTTAATCTAAATTTAGTGTAAATGAATTTTTCTTAAGAAATTTGAAATAGGATTTATTTTTTAAATCCAGCCTCTTTGTTCTTTAACCTTAGGTATGTTTTTAATTGTCAATTTTTCTTTAAGCACTGATTTAAGCATGGAGAATGAAGGAACCCACTACTAGTGAAGCGCTGGAGCAGACAGTAGTTAGAGAAAAAGGAAAAGTAACTTCAATGACCTCTGAAATACTAATTCCTAAGGTGTGATAGCTAATGCACTCATAGAAAGACCTGTGTCATGTGTTAATAATTAATCCTGAACTATGAGAAGTCTAGAAATCTTTCACCTAAGACACTGAAGGGGAAGAAGGTGAATATGGGTTTGCTGAGTAAACAAAGCCCATGGAAGGGGAGACTAATCTAGAATGTCCCAATGAACGTGTATAATTTACAATACATTAGATTGTAGAGGATAGAAGCCGTTCAGCTACAGGTCTTCCATCGTTGGGTAGAACTGGGAAGCTGGGGGGTTGGAACCAGGGACAGGCAGCTCATTGTATTCCAGTCTGATTTATGTAACACAGAAACTACTTTTACTGCAGTATTTTTTAATGCTCTACCAGCAGTGTTACTTTGAATCATGAATATCTTTAGCACTAGATTAACATAGGACACATTAATCCCTGAACCTACCTGACAGCTGCAGTGAGGCAGTGGTGATTTTAATGCTAAAATATTAAGTATATTCAACTTGCTCCTATTTAGCAATCAGCATGCAACATCTTTTGGTATATTTTTTTTTTCCCTTTTCCCAAGGTTTAGCAGTTTGAACTTGTCAAACCACATATGATTTTTATTTTTTATTTCAATTCCCTTTTAGAAAGCAAGTGATGGCTTTTAAAGAATGGCTGTTCTATTCTGACTTGATAGTTTGTACAGAAAGAAATGCTGACTCAAAGCTGCTTGATGGAGTTGTTAAATTATTGGTTTCTGATAAATGATAGAATGATTGCTTTGAACTTACTTAAAAATAAATTTTAGAGTTGATTTACAAAATCTTTTACATCTTTTAAATTGTCCATCTTCTTGGGTCTTCCTTGCCTTATTGTGAGGGAAAATGGATGATTTTCATAGGTACAGTACACTTACACTTACCACCCTGAGGTAAGTGTACTTCACTATATCTTAGCCTTTTAAACATGCCTTTTAATCTGTTCTGCTCTGGTGAGTACTTTGATAGACCTAACAGAGTGAAATTTTTATTTCAATTCAGATTTATTAAAGCCTATCTCTATCTGTTTTGTTCCTTTTGGTTTCAAGTTCATTCCAGTTTTGAATGAATCCAGTTTCCATGAATTTTCATATTGCTCTGAATATTGCCAGTAGAAATTAAAATATAACCTCTTCAAGTTTTCATTTTGAAATAGTACAATAAACCAATCAATTTATGATCTGGTTAAGTAATCATGACTGAAATGTTTGAAAAAGAAGGATGTGTTTCCAGTCTTCTGCAGGGAGGTACTAAATCAAACAGGCTGCTCATAGACAGCCTGCTGTTCTGAAAGGTAAATGATACATGTGCCACAGGTGCAGGGGTTTGAGGGGCAGTGTTCTCAGCTGTCATCTGCCAGCAACTACTCAGACATCCCTAAGTGTTCCCACTGATTCCACGAGTGATACTGTGATGTTACATCTGGAATGGTTGCAATTGTGTGACTTGCTCTGTTCTTCTCCAATACATTTTGAATTGTCTTTTATCTCTTCAGGTTTTTGATCAAACAAGATGGTCTTTATTGTGCATGCTTCTGTCTCAGCAGGGCTAGGACTGGTAGAAGAAAAGCCTTTCATGACAAGTTTTGACTGCACTCTTTGCCTCAGTGTACTGACTGAAAATTAGTGTCAAAGTTAAAATACTATTGTATTTTGTAGAGATTTTGAATGGTCTGGAATAAACGAAAAACAGAGATGCAGCCTACTCAGGACCAAACAAATAAATCAGTGAGCTCTCCCTATTTAATGCCTGGAGTGAGGCAATAGCATTCAATTAATAGATATTTGAAGAGGTATTTTTCTTCAGAGACAATATTGCTGTTAAACTCTTTTTGAGCAAAAGATTCTGTGTATCTTTGGACAGGACAGAGCTTGTGATATTTTTACTAGTTTTTATTTTTGAAATTTTGATTTCTACAACTAATGGCAAGCTGACATGTTAAAGAAACTAGGAAATATTAGGCAAATGAAAATTTGCAGCTGACAAATGGAAATGGTCTCAAACCATTTTCTGACTTATGGAAATGGTCTCAAAGCTTTAGGAACCTGTAACATAATATGTGTATCTAGATACACATATCCTTGTCAGCCTCTGAGGATTTTCATAGACATAAATCTAGCATGTTCCACAGCCTCTCATCAGCTGTTTTTAGGTAAGTCATGGCTCATAATCCATGGGAAAAATGTTTGCAGGCATTCTGGTATTGTAGATTTTAGCTACTGTAGGTAGTAGCTAACTACAGATGTATTGTAGAGGGACTGTTGGATTAAAAAATTGCAATGATAAAACAAGAAGAGTGTTTTCATACTGGTTTCAATCCAGCAGTAAATGTAAAATGGGAAACCAGCTATGTTTGATGGTTTGTGCACTTTTTTCCATTTCTTTAAAATGATGCACTTACCCATTGTTGAAGTCCAGATATGCAAACTGCAAAATAAGTTTCTTGAATAAAACTATTTCTCTATTAATTAAAAAAAAAAAAATCAAAGCCTTCAGTGTCTCCAAATAAATGTGATAATTGCAGCACATACAATGCTTGAAATACCAGAAACTATTTGGAGCCCAGTCCTATGTTAGTTCAGACCAGCCATGAATTCAGTGTCCCTAATCTCTTGTCTCAAGGAAGGAATAGTTAATTAGTGCTGTACTGGACACTGGAGTCCCTAGACTCTCCAACCATGATGATCTGTCATGTGTGGTGGTGTGACCTTTGTCTCTGGACTTAAGCAAGGCAGTGCTGGCCAAGCAGTTCTTCATGCCAGAAGCATTTCCCAAGGGGGTGGATAATTGTACTTATGGCTTTGCAGAGCAGTTTTGAAGTATAGTGACAGAATTTCTGGTTTTATTTTTTCATCTGGGTCCTCAAGGTTGAAGTGATCTTCTGTGGATTAACCAGTGTTATGGGATTCTCTGCAATTTACTACCTGAGAACAGTTGTAGAATCTCCTGGTCCTGTGCTTCTGAAAAACTCAACCATTGTGACTCTTAATATTGTCCTCATCTAGGACTTCTTATCTCTGAATTTCCTCAGTGCCACACACAATTGTGTACTTTCTCTCACCCATTAGCCTGCAGTCTTTTAGAGATACTAATCCCTGTGTGGAAGATGTCCCATAACTTTTTTTTTTAGTGGTGGAAAGGAAAGGCAGTGGTCAGAACTATGCTCATAATCCAGTCTATCCAACAATATATATTTTGTACTTAGTTTTTCCCATCCAAAATAGCTACTTTTGTTCATTTTGGGCTAATTCTTTTGCTAGTCTTTAATTTATAAGGTGAAAACATAACAGGTGACAGAACTGACAGAGGAAGGGGGGGATATTGAAGTTGTTTCCTAGTGTTTCTTCTAAATTGAAAGTTGAGTTATTCTGTCTTGGGCAAGGTGAACCCCTTCATTGTGCTTTACCATGCACACTGCTGGAGCTCTGCAGTGCCAGCTGGGCTGTGGGCTGAGAACCCCAGCGCCCCAAAACTGGAGTTCTGCAGGAGAGCAGAGGCTGGGAGCTCTGCACAGCCCTGCTGCTGTTTCAGATCAGGATTCTTTGGTTTATGGAACAGAGTTGTTCCCTCCTGCAAGGCAGGATTACTGGATTTCCAGTGTGACAGTGAAAAGTAGTAGGATTATAGGATCAGTGTGGGAACGCTTGTGTTGGAGCTCATGAGCTTGTCTGCTGTGAACTGTGTATTTAAGACTGCTGATACTCTGAGATGAGTAATGACACCTGTTATACAGATATTTGAAAATCAGATACAAGTGTGTCCTTTAAAATTTCCCTTCAATAGGTTGAGATTTGTTTATCATGGCAAGTATCTGCATATGTAGAGAGAAAGTATTGATATTAAGCTGCTAAAGCTGAAGCATTTGAAGATCTCTTCCATGATCCTAAACTTTTAGCATAAAAATTCTGGTTATGATTTCTCTGCTGCCATGAAAAATGGAAGTTAGGCTTATTTTCCAAAGGATCCCTTTAACAGATGGATTTTCATGCTTAAAAATGTTAAGTAGTTGTGTTTCCCCTCATCAGGTTTTGAAACTGTTTCTTTCAGTAGAGTTGAAATAATCAGCTGTGAATCCTTTTCTCTTCTTTGCCTGTCTCCATGGTAGTAAAGTGATTTAAATTGGTATGTCATCTCAGTCCTTGTAACAGTGCCATCCTTTTTAAATATGATCTGTTTTAATCCCCAGTGCTGAGATTCAGATAGTACTCAGACCCAGATCATAGCTTCTGCTCTGCCATGTAGTAGTTGGAGCACTCTGCAGTGTGTTAGAAAAACAAGGGTCTAATGTCATTAAGACATGTTTATAGTTTGTTTATTTTTTCCATACAGAGAAAAAGATTAATTTGAGTCGGGGGGGTTTTGGTTTTTTTAAGATGTAGGAGAGAAAAAGAAATGGAATTCTTCCTTGGAAGAGCAGAATTTGTTTCTTGGAAGTATTAACCATGCTTCAACAGTAACATATATTCCCTGTCAGATTTCTGAATTTAAGGAAATGATAAAGTAATCAAATTTAAACTCTAGATGAACTGGTGAGACTCTAGATATAATATCTCCATTTGCTAACATATAACATGAAGTGTTTAAAAAGTTTGACCATACACACAGGTCACATGTGAAAAAATATTTATCACAGGAGGGCCGTACAAGATATTTATGGTTTCCAAAGAAGAGAAAATATAGTTTACCATTCAAGGAACTTTAGTTAGTAAATAACGTTTATTCCAAAATATTCAACAATGGTATTGTAAGCATAATAGGTGTTAGACACTTTTCCCAGAAGCTGTATGGGTCTTACATGCAAAGTGATATACAGAGTTCTTACAAGATTTTTCTGGCATGTACTTTTTTCTTTTTTGTTTCCCTTAGTACAGGAAAACATCCATTAGTGATTCTAATCATGCACCTGTTATGTTCTCTATCTCCTTAACCTGCTCTAATGAGTTGAAATTGCTTGCTTTTTAAAGACTTCAGAGAAATTGACTGGATTTTAACAGTATTCACTAAGAAAATGTCTTGAGGTACATTCCATTAAATTTAATTGCTGCCTCTCTTACTGTACCTTTGTTAGTGTTGTATGACTTGGGAAAAACAATTTGAGTGTGTTGTGTTCTAAGCTGTTGTTGAGACTTGAATGGAACATGCAGATGTCTGCATATTAGGAACTTGACCTGTTTTGTCCATTTAACTCGGAAATAAAATATTTGGAATTTATTTGTGTAGTAATGACAGGAAGCCCCTTGTCTATGAAAGGACTCAGTAGGATGATCCAGAGTTAAACACTTCTTCTCTTGCTGCAAGTACATTGTCTAATAGTGATTAATTTCAGTATCCATTGGAGGCCTCTTCCTAACCCTGCAATATTTGAAAGAAACACATTTGGTGAATTGTCCAATCTGACATCAAAGCAGACACATTCTCCAAAGCTCTCACTCGATTCAGCGGTAATTTGTTTTGTTGGTTTTCAGTGAAGTAAAGTATTGTGACTTTATTTTAGGAACAGCAGTAAAAAATGTGATCCATATTTTGCTGAAATACTGAACAGTAAACCAGTTTCTTCTTTGCAGTAGTGGACAATATAAAGAAAGAATTTTTATTACTGAGCATTTATGCAGTAAACTCATCACATCTAGAGCAAGACTTGCTAATATGAAGTTTTTAAAGTTACTATGTGAAGTTGTGGCACTGGTGAAGGGAAGGACTGTGGTGATGTTGCTGTAAATGCTAATATAAAGCACAGCAAGGACCTCACCATGATTGAGGGAGCTGCTGTAGAAGATTGGTAGTACAGTAATCTGGTTCTTGAGAGAGCTTTTATAGTGTCAATAATAACTGGCTAGAATTTGACTGGTTTCGTAGGCACTGGCAGAAACTGAACTCTCAGTGCTGCTCATACTGCTTGAATCTTTTTATATGTAGGTAATAGAAGACGTTTTGATATGTTAAAGACTTTAAGTCTTTTCCAGCTCTGCTGTAAAACGCGTTTTCTGGCAAGAAATTATTTGTGGTATACAGAACTGAATAGGAAAGATTTAGAAAATGGATTCTAAAAGAGGTCACTGTCATTAATTTAAATTTGTTTCTAACATTTCAGATTTTTCTTCTTGCCTGTCCCCCATGTCGCACTGCAATGATTCTCTTCAGGTAATACCTCTTCCTTACTGTATTTCTGTCTACTTGTACAATATATTTTAGAAGTTAATCACTGCTTAATTATTGAAGTACTAAGGGAAATATCAAGTTGGAAAGGCATACTGGTTGAATTGAAAAATGACACCTTGAAAAGCATAAGGGCTTAAATCAGGGTCTTGGGCCCCTTATCCTTGCTTCTTGTGTGTTGGTGGGTTTGGCCTCACTTATGAACAATTCAGCTCAACAATAGTGGATTAATGCAGATAAATGTATGAGCTACTATAATTTGTGTTATGGACCTCAAACCTTTTTAACATCCTCAACCAAGGTTAGTAACTGGGCCTTGCTGGAAGCCATGCAGGCATTCTGGGTCTGACTTCAAAATTGTGGATAGGGAAAGTTAAATAGGCAAAGCAAATTCTCTTTGACTTGGTTTGATATTTCTCACATCTATGCAGTTTTTTCCAAAATACTGCATATTATTACTAACCTAAGGAACCACGAGAGTCTCTGATGTGCAGGAGGCTCTATCAGGCTGCAGCAGCAGAGCCCAGTGTGCAGCTGAAGGTGCAGCCACTGTGTTGTGGGGAGGGTCTGGTATTTCCCAAGCAGTGGTACTTGGAAATGGCTGTAGTTGCCACCGTGACATTAAACTATGCTCTTCCTTGTCTTAGTCTAGGCAAAAATGATACTGGGGGAATGCTTTAGACAGTCTTTCTGCAGCTTTTCCCTGCTGTTCCTTATTTCTGCAGGGATTATGCTGAACAAAGACCTGTATTAGCATCTCTGTCTTGGACAATGTGAAAAGTATGTCTGCTGTCCTGGAAATCTTTGTTAAAGACCAGTTGTAGAGTGGAGGCCACAATATTTGTTGTTTTTCAGAATGGGTATATATTTTTCTAACACCCTGACATGCAAATTATACATAGCATACAAATTATATTTGAAAATCTGTTTTAAAATTTTAATACCTTTTCCTCCCTCAAGTTACTTTTAAATTCCTAGGAATTTGACAGACAGTGGTGGGAGACAGTTTATTCTTTACTTTGTGTCTGATGTAAAGTAGACTGAAACAGTTCTGATACTAATTTTCTGTTCCTGTGATCCAACAGTAATTCAAAAAAGATGGCTGAATTTGAATGTTATACAAATTGTGGTGTGTAATACTACTTTCCTGCCTTGTGCTTTTCTTAGGACTTGCAGTTGCATTTTGATAAATGTAATTCTTTTCTTAAAGGGACTTTCAAATTATTAAAGCTTTATTTTGAAGCTGTTCACGCACAGCATTAAAGAAGAGTAAAACCCTTTATCAAAGATGCTATTTTAAACTCTGTAAGACAAATTAATAGTAGAATTCTAACTATTTAGCAGCTTGTATCATTAACAGGATTATGGGCAGTCCAGGCTTTCTAGGAATCCAAAGCTTATTATAGAAAGCAGTCCTACTTTAGGAAATTCTTTAGGTGTGTATTTGAAGATAGGGTTTTGTCCAGTTTTATTGCATTTAATAGTGACTTAATTCAAAGTGAAGCCCAAACAATTTTTTAAGTCTCTTGCTATGTTTTGTTGAAGAGATACTACATAAAATACATGGAAATATTGCATTGTGTTTCCATCTGTGAAAATAATATCCCATCTCTTTTGTAAGGTTGCAGATGCATATGCTGAATGGGGCCCTCTTAGCATTGCTGTTTCCTGTTGTTAATACACGCCTGGTGAGTGTACTGTGGTTTTCTCCTCCATTTTCATTTATTTCCAAAAGATTATCTTTGGAGAGATGTCAGGTGTTTACTTTGCTTGGCCTTTAAAGTACATTTTACTGGGCTGTAGACTTCTGGTCACTACAGTGGAGCAAGAATAGCAATCATAGATTTTTGGATGTTTATAACTCAGTGTGAAAAGACAGCACTGTTGTATTGAGTGTTAGTTCCTGTCTAGCCACCAATGGAGCTTGATGGCTTTGAAAGAGGCTTTCACAGGTTTACCTTATGGCCTGTGGTCAAAATTCAGTTTCAGACTTTTCAAACTCTATGTAAATGTAAGATTCCTCAGGCCTGGAAAATGTGAAATGTTGTTGTTGGCTGTCATTCCCTCTCCCCCAGGATTTGGCACAGCAGATTTTTTTTTTCCCATGCAAGTTTTGGAATCTACTGTAAAACTTCAGTCTCCTGGACAAAAAAATCAGCCTGTTGGTGTTCCTAGTGAGATTCTTAAACCTACTGACAGTTAAATGTGAAAAAAGCTATTTTGAGTGTGAATTGAATTAAGTATTTCTAAAGTTTATTTCAAGAGCTGTTATCCATGCATGTGTAGAGGGGTGTATATGCATATATGACTATATGCTTATAATTTTTTTCATATGATTTATCTGCAAAAATATGTTGTTGCAGCTACTTGAATGTCTGTTTTAAGATAGATGCAAGTACTTTATGTTTAAGCAAACTATGTCCATAATAGAGGGTGAATTAATACTATTAGCAAAATGGCTGTGGGCTTCAGACTCTATTTCAGATTTTGTTGGTGCCTCTCCACATGTTAGTCTTGACTGTCTAACTTAACTAGTGTTAAGTTATCCTGAAGTGGAAGCTTCTGGCATAATTTCATGATTTTCATTTTCTTGTAATGTATCTGTTAACTTTTTTTTTTTGTTGTTGTTGTTTTAGAACCTCAGTAATTTCAAAATTCTTTTAAAACAGTAGTGTATTGAAAGTAGTGAAAATGGAGAGTTGAGATATTCACTGAAACTACAGTAGAAAGTTTCTCCCTTCTGTTATTTTAAACTTTCAGTCAAACTATGCTAAACAATGCAGTTCAAAATCTTGTTGGACTATAACAGGCACCTGAGATAGTGTTCAAAAAAAATGTAGCCTGAAACGGGAGGTCAGTCCAGTCTGTTCTTTCCAAGAAAATATTTTCCTGCCTTGGAATGAGGTTGAGGTGCCAACAATTAACAGACTCAAGCAACAAATACACCCACTTGTACTTGTTTGACATTTAAATATTGCAGTTATTTGCTACATTATTTGCCATGTGCTGATGGAATTAAATTCTGTGCTTTGGGATAGGCATTGGATAATGATAAAACTGTTTCTTGTCCGATCAGTGCTTTTGTGAGTTCTTCTAATCCTTTCAAAAATAAAGAAGATGCTGAGGGAGTTGGCTTGTTAGGCTCCCAAAAGGAAGCTGGCAAGATATAAGATGATATATAGGAGAAGAAATATTTATTTTTACTCTGTTTTTATATTCTATAGCACACAATGTAGGCCCTGATAACCTGGCTGTGCATGTAAATTCATTTAACTGACACAAAGACTCTGTTTGGAAAGTAAGTGGGTTTGCTTGGCCTTTCATGTTGCATTCATCAGATTTTAAAGAAAAGTCTTTCCACTGGTTTAAAAGTGGGGATTTTTTGCAAGCTGATGTCCTGAAAATGTTGATAAAGTAAAAAACAGAACATATGCCAGTAGTGTTGTATACACGGGTGTCAGCTCACATGGCTGGTACATGAGATGGTACAGTTTCAATGTTTCCAGAAGCTGCTATATTCTAGTCTTAGAACTATTTGGCCTGAGAGAGCCACATTCTAAATCTGTGTAAGGAGCAGAATCATACTCTGAGCAGGACTTTGAGCGCATTCCGTGTATGCTTCAATCATTGACTGCTGCATTGTTATTGATTGTTAGAGTAATAATTCACTGCACTAAATAGTTTGCCTGTAATGGCTATGCCTGCACAGTAGAATGGAATGGGTTTGGTAGCGCATTGTCATCTCTAAACTGGCGTAATCTAACTGGAACAGTGGGGGGCTTTTTGAGAGATTGTGCTTGCGTGGCTTGTAGCTGATAAAGCCAAAGTTTGTGCATATTTGGGCATTTATACATGCTTTGTGCATTAAAATGGTATGAGTGTGTAATTTACTGATAATGTCTAAGAAGTTGGCTGGTACAGTACAACATTTGGTATTTTTTGGGCTATGTTCTAGATGTACTACAGGAAAGACCATAATCTGAGAGTTGAGGTCCTATTCCTTTTCTGCCACACTCTACAGTCTTTGTAGAGAGTGATGCTCTTGCACTGTGCAGCACTTGAGCCAGGGTATAAATAACTAAATACTGTCAGAAACCAGAGCAAAGTGTTAGCCTGTAAGTCCACTGAAAACCAACTATTGTGTCTGAATGTTTTATCTTAATTTGTATTATGTCCATGCTCTTTTGGCGTGAGTTCAAAATATCTGACTTCTGGGCTCCACTCTACTGCTGCCTTGAAGAGATTTTTCTAAAGCTGAATTCAGTGCATGGAAAGATCTCATTGCTCCCTTTGGCCAGTAGCTGCGCCAAAGAAGTTGGCAACTTCTAAGTTAGACCCTGAAGTCTTGCTTGTTTTCACAAAGAGATTCTTAAAATCCTTGATTGATGGGTGATACCTTGTGCCTCATCTTCATTTCCAGTTTCTCCTTGCATGTGAAAAGCGCTTATGCTGAATGAATCTTTTGATAAAACTGTTTATGGACAAGGCATAAGATGCAGGTGAGTTAGTTGTTCAGTACAGCTTGCTTTTTCTATTTGTTGTAGCCTGGCTGTACAACTTGAGTGCATGGTTGTACTGCAACTCTGTAGCTCTATAGCAAGAAATGCACTTCCATAATCAAGCAGGCTTCAGAACAAACCATCTTTTAAAGTGGTGAAAAAGATGTTTTGTTTAACACACAAAAAAATACTGTCAAAACCACTGCAGCATAACAACTGTTACTCTGTTCTCAAGAGTGTCCTCACACAGTGTTTGTATAACAGATCCTCACATCTCCATGGCTGTGGAAGCCCTTTTGACACCAAAGATAAATGGAGAATGCTCCTAGACAGGAGTAAGTGCCTCATGTTGTGGTGTTTATATCAGGAGCAATTGTTTCTGAAGTGGGAGAAGTACAGCTTTTTCTCCAGTTAGGATCACTGTTTTAGCCCCATCCCAAATAATTTTAAATCTCTCAATTTTCTCTCTGTGTTGTTCAACGAAGGACAGCAGGAAAGGTTCAGATTTAGGAAACCTCACAATTTTCATGAAGTTCTTGCTTTTGCATACTGTGACCTTGCTTGTGTTTGTTTTGATACAGAATACTTGGAATGAAATAACCCAAAAGATTGTATGAGAGGGTTGTTTTAGCTTAGTCCCTAAAAGAGCTGGCTGACCACCTTGGAGGTAGCCATCAGGACACAGACAGTGTCCAGCGGGCGAATGCCAGGACTAGCATAATCCAGTTGTTGGTTTTAGAATCTTCTATGTTCAACATAGAATATAAGAACTGTAGTTGAATTTAAAAGATCACTATGTTATTTACCAACTGTTTGACTACTGTTTAGGAAGAAAATCAAGCTCTCTTTCAATCTCTCTTCCGTTGCTGTAGAAACTTCTGTAATGTTTCAGTTGTCGTGCCTAATTGCTGGCCTGAAGGCCTCACACTTATAAATAATCCCAATTTTATAACTGAAACAACAAATTATATAAGTACCTTGATTATGTAATTCAACCAGTATGGATTGTTTGGGATCAGGTGAAGCTGCTGGGGACATGGGCAGCTGTTGGCCAGGTGGCAACTGGTTTGGCCAATTGGGACTAACCACACAGACCTTCATAACTGTATAAGGAGAAGAGGGCTCAATGAAAGTTGGGTGTTGAGCATGAACCTTGGTGTGTTTTGTCACATGCCTGTCTCCAACACCAGTGACATTCAGTTTCAAGGCTGTGACTTCAGTGTCTCAGAAGAGTCATAGAAAAGGAAGGCTTTTCTCCCCACTCCTTGCTTCCCAACACACAAGCCACAGTGGTAGGTCCTGTGTCTGAATTCTTCTGGCTGAAAAATGACAGGACAAGTCTGCAGTCTGCATTTGAACCAAGGCTTTTCATTATTCCCATGAGATTTCATACTTGTGGTATTGTCCAATTTTGAATTCAGAAAAATAATGCAACAGTGTGGCTTTTCAGCTCTGTAAGTCAGATGCAGTAAAAAGCTGAATTCTGAATTTTTGAGTATTTTCCACTACTGTTCAGTTTTAAATGTGCTGCTTTAGTGTGATAAATAGATGTAGGCTAAGGTACTTATAGATGACAGTGACTTCCAAATACAGTGCATCCCCTTTTCTAACTGTTAAAGAGCTAGAAATAGTTGGGTCTGGGTTAGAAGACTCAAACACAGTTATGGTTGAAGTTATTTTTAGTATTATTTTAAGTGTCTGACTTCTTAGAAGTTACACTAATTCAAATAAACACACAAATGACTAATTATAATTTCCCAAAAGTTGGCAGCAGGTGAGAAATACCTGATTTGCTGTTAAATGGTAACTTGTTTACACATAATTCTGCAGCTTGTCTTTAAAATCAATAAATGACTAGTAATATTATATTTTAACCAATATTTGGTCAAGCTTAGCGGTTCCATACATGCATGTAGGTTGATATAAATCAGGTCTTTTGATTTTTTGCACAGGCCTCTTCAGTAATTACATGTATATATGTATTTATATACTTTTATATTTAAAAGACCTCATTATAGAGTTCTCTATATGTCTGTCTAAGGTGGCAAGAAGGTGGCAAGACTTCTATGCTGTGGGGGTGTGTGTGTAGTTTCTGATTTAATTACTTGAGTGGTTTGCATTGTTATTGGTTATTCATACTAGCAAATAAAGGGAAAGAGCAATCTTGTGTTATTCCACTTTGTTGTGCTTCTGGCTAATTCTGGAAGTGCTGTATTTGTATTAAAGGGGATGGAATGGGTATAGTTACCTGTACTTTCAAGGCACTGACCATTGATGTTTGCTTATACATAGTTGATAAAATAACTGAAGGCATTGTCATGTGTCAGAAAGTGAATCGTTTCTTGGAACTTGGTTATTAGTGATGAGATATACTTACAAATATTTTCCTTATTCCACAGCTTCCATTTGAAATGGAGATTTATTACATCCAGCATGTGATGCTCTATGTTGTGCCCATCTATCTGCTGCAGAAAGGAGGTAGGTAGGCAGATTACTCTGTATGGATTGAACTGGTCCTGTGAAATGAAAACACTGTTTACTGGATACCACCAGTTTTATTCTTACGCTTTCTTAACCAATTTTCTCTGGTTTTAATTAATAGCTCCTGTTGTTCTGGTGTTCTAATGTTGAAGTTTTAACCTAGCTAATGAGTAGTGTCAGGCACTGAACCAAAAATTTAAAAAATACTCTTTTGCGTGAAGGGATATTTGAAATGTATTTGTGCAATGTGCATTGTCTTCTTGAGCAGCATCTCTGCCATCTTGCAGTATTCTCAGTTGTTGGTGGGATGTACTTTTAAGATTTTTACATTCTTGGATGTCTCTTGAGAAGTACTGGAACTCAAAATGAGAAAAAAAAAATAAAAATTAGCTGTCTTGTTAGATAAATCCCAGAAATTCTGAAACTCCAGTGAAATGTAGTGACACATATCACTGAAATGAACTAGATTGCTTATTATCTCTTCTGACAAGATTGCCATCTTGCTTTCACTTATGCCATAATAGTTCAGTAAGTCTGGGAATCCTAAATTGTTTCCCTGGCCAGTGATTTCTCCAGTTGCAGAGCCTCAAAGGGAATGTACTATACATTCAGCTGGTGTGATGCTCTGCCCCCATCTAGTGCTGACATGCCTCCAGCTGCATTTTCTAGCAGAGCTGGATTGTTCCATCCAGGATATAAAATATGATCATTTGTGATCCACATGTTCAGTAGCCTTTAATGAAAACCCTGAGGGTGTGATGTCAAGCAATGGAATACAGTCAGCCTCTTCCATCATGTTGAATCTATCGTGTTTTATACCAGTGGGCACCTAACAGTCCTTCTTCCTATTTCACTGTAACCTTTGTGTTGCAGTGATCTGATTGCACTGTGAAATTAAGAAAAATGATTCAAAGGAAAAGTGAAGTCTCATACTTCAAAATATGATTCTGTTTCTTCCTTTTATCAGGGAAATATGCCAGCCATGTTTACTTTTAATCCACCCTTGATATCCTAAAATTCTGGCAAATAATGCTAATGTGCAGGGTAGTTGAAGGAGTTACACAAACTCAGTCTTTGCAGGAGGAGGGTGAGGAGCAGGGGTCAAAAAACATAAGCAGTCGTGGAGTGAACTGTAGGCAGTGACAAACAGACCTCTTGTGATATCAATAAATCCCTTGCTGGCCTTGGAGTTCCCATCTGAGGTCACTTTAAGACATGTACGTCCTTTGCTTTAAAAAGGCTTGGCCTTGGATGGTGCTTGATGTATTCTTTTAAGTTTTGATTGTTTGGTGTTTTGGTTAGGCTTTTTGCTTGTATCCTGGGTGACTTTATGATGCTTGTATCCCCAATTGCCTGGTTTATGTTACATATTAAGTTCTGCACATTTAAGACTGGCTCTGAGACTGAAGTGGGGGAAGAAGACACACGCAGTTTGTGTTGAGAAAGAGCACTCACTCCTCCGCATCCTGCTCCTGGACTGTGTTGTCTGCAGCACTGACAGACAGTGGGGCAGACCTCTCCTTTGCTTTTAGTTAGTTTTTAGCTAGCTGAGGCAGAGAAGTTTCCCTAGACTGTTTTTTCCTTTTTCTTGGATCTGTTCAAGTCTGCTCTGGACTGGAAAACAACAAACCCCGGTGCTCACGCCTGTGGCACACCAGGGCCTGGGCCTTTGCACTTTCCAGTGCCCGAAGGACTGATAAGAACCTGAGCGAGCCGAGCTACACCACATGAAAAGGACATTTTTTTCTGGATTTGCCATCTCATTGAACAGTGAGAGGTTTTATTGTTTAATATTATTCAATTTCTGTTAAATAAACAGTTTTTTTCCACTTTTCTACAAGGAAATCTTTTCCCCGAACCAGTTGGGGGGATGGGTCACTTGAATTTGCTTTTCTGGGGGGACCCCCAATTGGAGGTTCTCTCCCAAATTTGTTCTAAACCAGGACAGCTTGCTTTGAAGTAGAGGTTCTCAGGGTTCTTCAGGACCTGGGACTGACAAGAACTGGATTTGCAGTTTGAAAGGTTTGATGTTGGACAGTTGTCACCCTGATTCAGTATTCTGAATGCCTGCCCTGTATGTATTAATGTACAGGTATTTGCTGCCATCTAATGTTGATGGCAGTAAAATCACTAAAAGAACTTGGCTAAGCCTGTCAATTGAGATTGCTCTGGGCTGTTTAACTAATAAATGCTCCATTTCTTATGCACTTGGCTCCTTGTCACCTGATGGGCTTGTAATTAACAAAACACCCATGAACTCCTGTCACAGGTGACCTAAGGCATCATTTTTGATGCAGAAATTATGCAACCTAAAAATATTTGTCAATGTTAATTTTGTCATTTCACTAGCACTTATGTTTAAGTACCTTCTGAGTAGATCACACAGGCCTTTGTCCTGTATCTTGTGAAAATTACTTTATCATTACTGACATTGATCATCATGCAGCTTGATTTCAGTGTTGTAAATAGAAATTTCCATCAGTAAATCTGTGGATTATGATTGAGAGAAGTAATTGAAGGGTAGAAGATTGAAAAAAATGAAAAGTACTGGATTGTATTTGGAAAAATATACTACCTCTGTTTTATTATGAATGTGCCTATATTCCTGAGGATCCAAATGTTTCTCAAAGGTAGAGTGAACAGAACACCAGAAGCAGAGTGGATTTGAAGCTCAGTCTATAGAGAACTGCACCCTCAAGTATGACAACCCTAATCAGGCATTACACTAGCTATGCACATATATCCAGCTCTCTGCCGAAGTGTTTCCTCTTTGAAAGGAAACTGGAAAACAAGGGCAGTAATAATTTATTTTTTTTCTTGTCTTGCTATTTATTACCATGGTGCAGACTGGTCATGCTGCAGTGGCACCCATCATGTCCCTCCTGACCCTGTAAGTGTGGGAGCTTTATCACACTTAGCAGCATGTGGATGAGAGAAGGTTTTGGAACTCAGGCTTCAGTGTTGCACAGTGAACTCACTGAAGCTCAAGAACATGGATCCATCTTGGGAATAAAAAACTCCTCTTCCTCTTCCCTCTCATTCCCTCTCTGTACTGAGTGAATATAGATTTCCATACTTCCCTTTCTCAACATTTTCTTTCCAAGTGCATATATGCGTGTTTACACAGACACCAGGTTAGACAAATTAAATGCTTTTACAGCATGGCTCATCTTTCTTGGAGGCACTAAGAGGCTCTCATGCAAAATAGATGTAGTGTGGATGAAACAGGCTAGCACAAGATTCCTAGCTCAAGTCAGTTCTTACATAAAATATATCTGCAGTTGCCACTTTTATTTTTCTGGATGAATTTCACCTTGTGTCACCTGCCTCGCAAAACTGCAGTATGCATCTGTGCAGGACACAGCATTCCATAAACTGCTGGAGGAGTTGAACCAGACTTCGTGGGTCACTGTTTTCTCTTGTCCTTAAGAAGTGAGACTCTTAGAGACCTTCAGTGGGTTCAGGATGGCTAAGTTCTTAAACTGTATATTCTTAAGATAATGAAAAAAAAATCTTGTTTGCACTACATCAGCTTTAGAGACTGATGATGACTGTTTCTGTCTGTCTTAAGCTTATTTGGTCAGTTTTACAATGGATTTGACAAGATCAGGTGTGTATCTTATTTCAAAACATCAAATCATACTGAAAGGTAATCAAGGTGGAGTTGTTATTTCCTTAGTGCAGTGATCAAATTATATTCTAAATTACATTATTCCACAGCAGATTGAAATAAAGGGTTAATTTGTAGCAGCTTCGTAGCAGCAGAGCTGAGGAGATAATCTGCCCTATTGCGTTTTGATATCCCCAGTGTTATTTATTTGACTTAGTAGCTCCAGTAGGTAGAAGAGGCTGTTGGCATTGAGGTGTTTAGGAGTCTGTGGCTGCAGGGAGCGATGCTGAGTGGCTGTCTTGCAGCCACAGGCAGGGCCCACACTCAGCCCAGTGCTGGTGTCACTGGGGCTGTGCTGTGGGGCACGACCAGCACGTGGGGCTGTGCCCTGCTTCTTCCCTGGGGCTGTGTGGGGAGAGATGTCACCCTGGAAATTGAAGCCTTCTGATGTTTTCATAGTTTTAGTTACTTTCCCATGAAAGTAACATAAACATAAGTTGTTTATCACATTCCATCTAAGAAACATCTTTTGATGGACGTTTCTCGTGACCAGTGTGCTTGGGAAGGTGGTAACTTAATTATCTAACAATCCCTGGTCATTGTTGAGAATCTATAAATACTGGAGTCAGAGAATAAAGGCACTGTTTTTTGTTCTGACACTGAGAGGTGTTTGTGTGAATAATTTTGTGTCCTCTAGAGACAGAGAGAAGCTCCAGTGTTTGGGTGCAGGGTGGGTGCAGGAAATCCCCTTTGTGAGCCAGACCAGGCAGTGATGGTCTTGTGAGTGCTGGGCAGCCCTGTGGGTCTTAAGAGCCGATTTGCCAGTAAATAATTGAGTTGTTTGCTGGGAATAGAAGCAGAATTTTCTTCTTAGGCAAGTACTGTATCTTTATAAGCAATGAAGAGCCAGTGTCTGACTCAAGTCCTAAAGCCCTTTTCTTTGTTGATCCAAGTGTCTTCAAAAGTGGCATCAGAAAAGAAGTTCTATGGCTCTGTCACATAGTCAGTTGAAGTTGTTGATTTTATTTTCATTTTCTCTCTTCTCACTGCGAATGCTTCTGTTGTGCTCAGCAGCTGGGCAGAAGCAGCTCCCTCAGAGCAGGACAGTGTTCCTGACCTCAGAACAACCTGGACTTGTTGGAAGATGCAGCACACAGATACCAAATACAGATGACAGGATCATTTTTCCTTTGGTTGTCAATTAGGAAAGTGCAATTAAAACACTAAATTTGCGTTTTCCATTGGCAGTTAGGACTTGCTGGCTAGAGTGGGTGATTACCATATTTAAAGACCTTTTTTTAGCTGTTGCACCCTATGTCAGCCATTTTCCCACTTTTTGACACTTACCTGTCTTTAACTAACTCTTTCCTTAGCTTTTTAAAGGAGTTATCAAGCAGGTTTTATTATATACCTTTAGTAGTAATCCAGGAGAAATATCACTTTATATTTAGGTAGTCATAAATCTAGTCCATCTCAATCTTCACTGATTGTTATCACTTGATAACGTGTAGTACAGCTCTTTTGCTGAAACTGAATTACTTAGTTTACAACTCTTGTGTGTTATTTCCCTACTCTGCTTCTAGCGATTCCTTGTTCCTATTCCAGATTTCTCTACCTGATGAATGCCATTTATTAGACATAAATGTGTGGTTTTCTGTTGAGCTGTGCTTGTGCCGTGGCACCTTGAGCAACAGGGTAGCTCTGTGTGCTGTTATTCTGGCTGCAGCCTCAGATTGCAGCCTTTCTTGTAGCTTGAATATTCAAGAATAATCTTGTTTGATGATTTAAGAGAGATGAAGAGGAGGGGATGTGTCTCCTGTGATCCTCTGAGCTTTATGCACTGGGCAGTTAGTTTGAAAAATGAAATATCTATCCAGGAGACGGAGAAATTTAGAAGGGTAGGTGCCAGTATCTGGAAGAACTGCTACTGTATGAAGGTAGAGGAAGAGCTACTGCTGCTGCTTTATGGAATATAAAAAATTATTCCTGAGAGAAGCAGATACTGTAAGAGCTTTGTCTGAGCTGTTTCTGATGAGAGCAGCTGGCACTGAGGGGAAACAGGAACCTCCTGGCATAAGGTACTAGTTTGAAACCTACATATGGAGTCAGAGCAGCAGTAGGGGAAACATTAATTTCAGGATCATCCTCTTGAAAATATTTTTTTCCTGTTTTCCCCTGGAAAGGAAGTTTTATTTCTAGGCTAGCTCACCAGGCCACTCAACTGGAATTAATCCTCTGATCAAGGGAAATAAAATGAAAATAAATTTGCCCTCACATTTTTGTAAGCTTGAAAATGAGAAAATTGTAATAGTTGCTCTGAGTTTTGGATTAAGCAGGTCTACTTGTAATTGTAAGACAACTGAAAGAGAATGTGCAGCACTAGAAAACTCATAAAGCTCTATCAAATGTAGTGGGAATGAAAGCAAGAATTTAAAGAGATTATTTTAAACCCTCCTAAATTAAAATTTTGTACTATATTTTGATTCTAATTCTCTAATTCAAACAGGAGTAATTTTCTCCTGCATTGTTTTCACAGAAATACTAAAGGAGTATTGCTTTCTATTAAGTTGTGTTCAAATTTTCAGAAGCCTGTGTATTGAGAATTTTAAAAATAATAAACAATATATATAAATAAATAAATAATAATATAAAAAAAGATTATATATAACTATAATAAATAATAAAATAATAGTTCATAAGAACATTTGAACTAGCACATTGTGGGGAGGGAACAGTATAAAAAAAATGGCATCTCTTTGTTGAGCTTTAGTTTTTTAAAACCGTGCTTCCATTTCCTAGATGGCAAAACTAACAATTTGGCATATTCAAGGTCAAGAAAATCTTGTTATAGAAGCAGATGAAGAACCCCAAACTCTTCAGTCTATATTGAATCTTTTGTATCAATGCTATTGAAGTAATGAAGTTTAATTTAAACTGAGATATCTCCTGCCATGCTATTTCAAAACAGGAGCAAACATGCAGCCTACCTAGACGGCCCCAGCTTGGAATGGTCTCAGCTGTCTGGGGCATGAGTGTTTTTGAGAATGAGATCAGGATCAGTGCCAGACTGGTACTTGGACTAAATTTCTTTAAGTGCTTAAAGTATAAGAACTGCCCATGATCCTTCATAGAGAGTGAAACTTTCTGCTCCCACCTATTGAAATTGATTTCCTATGCAAGCAGTAAGTAGCGTTTGCCAAAGCCACCACAGGCCCTTCAAACAATCACTCAGCTGGCACTTAGTTCTCCTGTTTGTGTTTTTCTTTTAACAGACTGTACTATGGAAAATAGACCACATTGCTCCATTAAACAGCCATCTGTTGAATAGCAGAGCTGTAGAATAATTAAATCTATAGTGGGTATTTATCTAATGAGAAATTTACAGAAAATATCCCAGGTATGAATTTAAAATTAGTTTCACAAACCATACGGTGGAATCTAGAGTGCTCCAAAATGTTTTTTTTGTGTGGAGGTCAGTGTTTCCTTTTTGTCCTTTGATGATAGTGATACTGGTGAAAATCACACCATTAGTTTCAGGATTGCAGAGTCTAATAAGGAGGGGTATTTTAGTATGAAGCAAAACCAAAAAGAGAGAGTAGAGATGACTGTAGAGAGTGACAGTTGCTCCACTAAGGGACCTCTGAAGTACCATTCCCTGGTTAGACTGAAGCTGGATGTGAGAAGCCTGGGTTGAAAGCCAAATTGTGCCATGGACCTGTGTTGTCATCTTGTGCAATTTCCTTAGTCTTTTAATGACTGTTGTCTCCCTCCAGTCTCATTTTATAGCTGGAGTCACGTGCCTGTATTAATATTTATACTCTACCTGCACTGTAAGTCACCTGGATATGGAGGTGTCTGTATTTTAGCTTTCCTGGGCGCTTGCCCCTTAAGACTCTCGCCAGGCTTTGTCAATCCCTTTTGAAATAACACAGACAACTGCCAACAGAAACCTAATTTGGTGTAGCACTGCTCAGCCAGTTCCCAGGAGCTGCTTTGATACCTTATTTAAACTTCATGTTGTGTTTTGTGTCTAGGTTAAATATGATGGTGAACAGCTGGACTGTGAGCCTCGTAGAACTCCTGACATGAACCTGATAAGCCTAGAGAGGGCACTGAGAGGAGGGATTTGGCTACAGGGAGCGGATGCCAGCCAATCCCTGACGAGAACATAAGCAGGTACCTATTGGCCAGTGAGCTGGGTGGTAATAAAAAACCAAATCATAGTCCATCAGGTTCAAACACAGAGTCTTTTGAATAACCTATGTAAGAGCTGTGCAGGCAATTAATTTTTTCTCTGCCACATGAACTTCAATGTCATGTTATCTCTATGTCTCCCCTGACTGCAACAGTTAAACATGCACCTAAAACTGCAAAGACAATAGAAACAGATTTTGCAAGTCAAGCAGTGTTTTCTTTACAGCAGAGGAGGGAGCACAAAGAGTTTCTGTGAAGCTTGACCAGGTCACCTAAAGTTGGTGTAGCCAAAAATAGAGCCATGATCATCTCCTGCACTCTGACACCAAGGTTCATTACTCCTCTCTGTAATGAAAAACCATAGTCAAGGTGGTGTCACCTATCTGATGTTTTCAGGCCATGGAATTTAATGAATATCATTGCTATCTAAGTCAAGACTTCTGTACCGTTTTCTACGTAGGATGCCAGCTCTTAGTTCACACTTAACAAGTGCATCCCAAGAATTACTGGTGGGAATTTTTTCCCTTTACCTGCAGAACTCAAAGTGATTCCTGTAGAGTTCTCTTTTGCTGACTGTTTTGCTGACTGTTCAGACAGTTTTAGACTTCACCTTTCCACTGGATAAGAAACCTTACAAGGTATCCTGTGCTTTCCAAGTAGTTCCTGTGCCCAAATTTATCACGGGCTCCCCAAGTCCCAGCCTGCTCACTGAACCATGGTGTGCAGAGGTACCTGGGATAATGACACTGCTGCTGTTGCTTGTTAGAACCAAGGAGGGGTGTGTGGGGTGCAGATATGCTGCTGGCACTCACACACACACAGAGCCTTATCCTGTGCAAGCAATAGCACAGAACTCATGTTCTTGGGAGTGGACACTGCGAGGATGTGCAGTTTTAGACAACAACATGTATGTGATTTTGAATCTGTAGTATTCACAGAATGCTATTTAATTGAACTTACTTCAGGTAGCTACTGCAAAATCAGTTTGAACTGGCATGATGGGTACAAATTATGGAAGGAAACTATACAGAAAATAAATTTGAAAGGGCCACAGAGCTTGAGGAAGCATTACTCTAGAGACCTTAAACCTGAGGTGGGATGCAGCATTAAACAGTGATGTGGTCGCAGCAGTTACTTGTATTTGTCTCCACAGGATGCCATATACAGGCATTTTCATATCAGCTGGTCTGGTGGGTGCTGTGGTAGCTACTCTGCATGTGGAGTTATTTAAGTTCCCAGTAGCCTTGTACAGTGTATGCTGAAATCTTTAATTACTTCCTGGCAATTAATGGAGTGTGCTGGGTCACCAAGGCCAGTATCAATATTGCATTCTGTGTTCTAAGCTGTCCTTTGAGTACTGGATATATATTTCAGTATTTAATAATATCTAATGGATCAGAGAGCAGATAAAGGCAGATAAAAATTGCCAGTGTATTTTTATAATCCTCTGAAACCCTTACAGCAGCCAAACAGCATGACATTGTGCATCTTTTATCATGTTCTCAGGCTAAATTATTAAAGTCATAAGGAAAGTAATATTTTTCCACATATCTTACAGTGCAATTTTCATATCTGCTAGTAAGAGTCTAGAGAACTCTGTAAACTGGTTTTGTTCTTACCATATGAAATTTGAATATTTAATTCCCAAAATAGTCTTGTATCTATGAGTACTTTTATTACATCTGATTCCCTTGGTACTTTCTAGATGAGGGAACATTTTGTTTTGTCAGTAAAACCTGGTTTTGAGTGGGTAGAGAAAGGTTGGAATAATATATGTGCTACTTCATTTGAAAGGAAAAAAGTATTTTGCAGTATCTGTGATATCTACTGATTATAAAACTGTTTTAGTGTTGTCCTTGGGTGACTTTATGATGTTTGTATCCCCAGTTGCCTGGTTTATGTTACATATTAAGTTCTACACCTTTAAGACTGGCTCTGAAAGTGAAAGAGGGAAAGAAGAAGAATGCAGTTTGTATTGAAAAAAAACACTCCCCTGCATCCTACTCCTGGACTGTGGTGTCTGCAGCACAGATGGACAGCAGGACAGAGCTTCTCTCTGGCTTTTAGTTAGTTTTAGCTAGCTGAAGCAGAAGAGTTCCCTGGATTTTTTTTATTTTATTTTTTTTCCCCTCCTTGGATCTGTTCAAACCTGTTCTAGACTTAAAAACCCAGACAAACCTCAGGTGCTCACACCTGTGCCACACCAGGGCCTGGGCCTTGGTACTTTCTGGAGCCAGAGGGACTGATAAGAACCTGAGTGAGCTGAGCTGCACCACATGGAAAAAGACTTTTTTTTCTGGATTTGCCATTTCATCAAACAGTGAGAGGTTTTATTGTTTAATATTTCTATTAAATAAATTAATTTTAATTTAATTATTTTCTGTTAAATAAACAGTATTTTTCTCTTTTCTCCAAGGAAATCTCCTTTCCCAAACCAGTTGGGGGGAGGGGCTTCTTGGATTTGCTTTCTGAGGAGACCCTATTTAGAGGTTCTCTCCCAGATTTGCCCTAAACCAGGACAAGTATATATCTCTACAGCAGCTTTCATTTAAAAGCACAGGTCATCAATGGATTGACCACCTGATACCGCTTGTCTGTTCCTTGACATTATTGGTGCAAGTTCCTTTTTAATAGTCATTAAACAACCATAAAATTAGGAAATTACAATTAAGCTGTGCTCTAATATAGGCTGTGCAGGACCTGCTGCTGCCTAAGTCAGTTCTGTGCATGCTGAAATCATAATCTCTGCAAGAAGCAGGTGTTTAAGTATAAATAACATGATTTTTTTTAAGATTCATTGTACACCATTATTGCATTTTATTACTTCTATGGTAGAAGGAAGAATGAAGTAAAAATCATTTATGTTAGTGAAAACCAGACAAATTTAGTTAGGTAACATTGTGCATTTCACTGCTGGACAAGGAGGGAAGAAGCTGATCAGGATGCTTCAGGTAAGAAATAAAGCTCTCAAATATTAATTACTGTAATGGTATTGAGGAGGTTATCAGCTCAAGCCAGATGCCCTGACATGCAGATAGCAGGAGAGCGAGGCTTATTCATTGAGAGTGTGATGGTCACAGCAGTGCAGCTGAACATTAATGTATTCCTTTCTTTTCAAGGTATTTACACCCCTGAACCGCTCTGCAATTTCTGGTGGGCTCTTTTATCCACGGGGTTTATGTTTGTGTATCATTTTAGCATCTTGCAGATCCTGGGATTGGTAAGTAAACCCAGGTTAATAAATGGGTAATCTGCAAGTACATGCAGAGTAAAAATACTGAGGAGTTTGAGAGTCCAGGTCTACGTGGATAAGACTACTTGCATGGAAATTTTTGATAAGGCTACTTGTATGCAAATTGCATGTTCTAACAAGCATTTCTATCTTATATCTTGCAAGTACTGGTAAAATATTTCACAGATTGGTTATGTACCATAAATCCATTTATTAAATTTAAAATGAAATTTGGATGTGTTTTTTTTCTGAAAGCTGCCCTACTTGTTTTGAGCAAATGCGTGCCATCGAAACATTTTTGATTATTATGGTAATTCTCTAAATTTTCACTTGTTTTAGGTGAATCAGTGCAACATAAAAATATTGTTAATTGATAAATTGTTGCTTTCTCAGGTTACAGAAGTGAATTTGAACAACATGTTGTGCCCAGCCATCTCAGATCCTTTTTATTGGCCCTGGTACCGCATCTGGGCATCTGGACATCAGACTGTCATGACCATGACTCACGGGAAGCTTATAATCCTGCTGTGTCACAGTGCTGTCCCCACCTTCAAGTGGAGCATGGACTTTCTTAGGCTCCCAGCAAAGAAAATAGACTGAAATTTCTCCCCACAGAGTAATTCATACAGGAAGCAGAGATATACTGGAAAACAAAGAGGGGGGATGAGAGAACAATGGCTCTATACTTCTTCCCACCGTTTTTTGCCTCAAAAACACCTCTGTTATGAAGTGAGGTTTTTTTTACCTGCTGTTTTTCACTGCCTATTGCCAATGGCAAAATTAGTGGCCTTACTCTGGGGAAGATTTGTGTTTTATACATTTTGTATAGATTACAACAGAATCTTGCTAAGTCACCATTTAAAATTAGGCCAGGATCTGTCCACATTCTGGCAAAGAGAGTGGCAGTGCTACCTCGTTTTCCATTAAAGAATAGTACACTTCTAGCATAGGAAATTCAGAATTGTAGCACTCAACTTATATGAACCAACATGCTGAACTGCATTATCCAGGCTTAACTCTTAAAACTTGAATGTTCCAAAATGGTCACAGGAAATGGTGCACACTTGATTGTCCTGTCAGAAGTGCAAAACAGTGAAGTTCTACTCTACTGTATTTTCTAAAAGCTGATTTAAAAATGTTGGGGAACAATAAGTCAATTAAAAAAAAAACCACATCTGCTTAATTTCTAAGCTGCAATGGATAAGTATCTATCTAGTGAAGTCCCATCATGATGCTTTGGAGATTATTTTGGTAAGGGGAGAAAAAAAGAATGTCAAAATGAATTCAAAAGACCATGTTATGTTTAAGCCATGATAAGATATTGCATCCACTGTTCTGTCCTGACTTTGAACAAAATGATTTTTTTTTACTTAGACTGGAGAAGGAGAGGAGATACAAAGTCCAGTGTAACATCAGGGTGGTTTTTTTTATACTTGGTAGCTTTTGAAACATTCCTGCTCTGTCTATGAGGATCCTCACTGACCAGACTGGTTGGTGAAGAAACCAAATTAAACTCTTCTCTCTCTATAGCTCTGCTATATCATGTGTACTGACTGTAAAATACAGGTATAAAAAGGAATGTCAAATCAGTACAGGCCTCTACTGCAAAGAACATGTTCCAGTTTAGTAGCATGAGCCATCAACATGTCTTTTGGAGAACAGGATGATGAGCAGAATGATCAACTGCATGTACCTGCTGAAATTTTCCAGGAGGAGAAACCATTGGGCAGAAAGAAATCCTGACTCTGTTTGTCCAGAATTGTGAGCCCATTATGCAGACTGTTGTGTTTCAGGGCTGCATGTTTTTCTCATACTGAAATTTGTGGGAATTTATAGATTCATTGTGTTGTCAAAGTTGTGACTTGTAACACAAACCAAAACCATCATACCTCCTCCAGCTGGATCATCTGAAGGTATGTGCTCAAGTTAAAGTACTGACATTTATACCTCAGGAAGCAAAAGTAGGTTGACTTTTTTTTTTCCTTAAAAAAAGAAAAAAATTTCTTTGGTGAGGGAACAAGTGGCTACTTCAAATAATTTTATTCCATATGATTAAAAGAGTACACCTCAATCAGAAATACATTGTCCCATATTCTGATTTACAAACTGGTTTCTGGCTTTCTTCCATACCTTGCTGTATGTGTGTGTGTGTGTATATAAAAATATACTGTATGGTCACAACTTGAGAACATGCAGCATGTACCTAAACTATCCATCAGGCATATACAGCTGGTGTTAGTATTACAATAGAAGGACTTTAGACAAATTTTGCAAATACTTTTGCATTATTATTTGCTTATCTTAGGTGGCAATTTTGTTTTGTTTAGTTTATTTTTTTTATTTTGAAGCATTATCCCTTTTTTCCTCTCTCAGGATATTGCAGTTACTGGAAACACTTCTTTAAGTGGGAGCCTTTTCTTTTTTCCTTTTTTTAAACTATACCATGTCCTCTCTGTGATCATCTGCTTCAGGGCATTTTACACAAGTATAAAGCAGCTGCTGTTTGTCACCATTGACTGCCTCTGGCCAATTAAAACTGCAGGAGCATTTAAATGAGCTCAGGTGTCTCACTCAGTGCAGGCTCTTTGCTTGGAAAGCAGAATTTTCAAGCTTTTCTGACTGACTTAAAATTCAGTAGCTGGAATGTGAACAGAGCTGACAAGGGCCATTCCTGGGCAGTGGAAAGGGATTCCTGATGCAGAGCTGCTGGGAGTGGTTGCCCCTGCCCTCCCTCCCTCCCTGGTGGTCACTGGGCCCACCTGTGTTTTTCCCTCTTAGGCTGTTCCAGTTGTTTTGAGTCAGACAGAAATTTGAGGTGTAATTTCACCATATGGGGCTTGTTGATGGAGCTGCTCATCAGAGCCAGTGGGGCTCTTGTACAGTCCTTCTAAACCTTGTGGGCACATTCTTGAGCTTGTTGAGTCTTTCATACCAATTTAAGCTGCAAAAATGTTTCTGAACAAGGCAAAAAAGTAGAGAGGTAACCAACTACTGCACTCAGTAAGGATTTTACAAGTATTGCAGCTGCAGGAATCAAATGGTGCAGCTGGAGTCAGGTGGGAAGGCAGGCAGTGCAGTCTTCACCTTTTAAACATAAGCTGTTGCTTCTTTGTTGTTGTGCAGTATCAGTGAGGCTGGTTGAGTTAGAATACAATCATTTAGGCTGGAAAAAACCTGAGTTCATCAAGCCAAGCATTAACTCAGCACTGCTGAGTCCACCACTAACCCTTATCTCCAAGTCCCACACCTACACGTCTTTTAAATCCCTCCAAGGCTGGTGACTCCACCACTTCCCTGGGCAGCCTGTTCAAGGCTTGATAACCTTTACGGTGAAGAAATTTTTCCTAACATCCCATTTAAAACTTCCCTGGTGCCACTTGAGGCTGTTTCCTCTTGCCATGTTGCTTATTTCCTGGGAGAAGTGGCTGACCCCCATCCTCCTTTCAGGCTGTTGGTTGCAGAGTGACAAGGTCCACCCTGAGCCTCCTTTTCCCCAGGCTAAACACCCTCAGCCATTCCTTAGATGTGTGCTTCAGACCCTTCCCCAGCTCTAATGCTTTGCTTTGGATGTGCTCCAGAGCCTCAGTGTCTTTCCTGTAGTGACAGGCCCAAAACTTAATTATTACTCCCTCCTTCCCAATGCCCTTTGAAGGCTTTTAGAACTTCATGTTGGTTTATGGTGATTCACCACTCAAAACTGCATCAGTGTAGCTGAGACAGACTCCACAGAAGGGGAAGGACAGGTCAGAATGGGAGCAGAAAGAAAAAAAACTTTGGAAACAATTGATATGGAACTTGACATCCTTTATTCATCACCTATCTGGTATCTGCTGGGAATATGTATTAGGCAGAGCTTGCTATATGTGAAGGGAATGGGAAAGCTGAGTACTTAATCTCTACAGCAGTTATTTATTGTTTTCCCTGGCAGAGGCTGATTTTTCTTTTCCCTGAATGGTTTATTTTATAGGCAGTTACACTATACAGATTTCTTTGGTTGCTTTATGTTTATTTATGCTATAGATGAAAGCACAAAACTCTATTGCTGTTCTTGGGAAGTGACTGCATTCTCTCCTGGGGTGTTACACACTCAATCCATGTCAAAATAACTTGAAGCTGTTGCCCAGTACCTGGTAATGAGATTTTACAGTGCTGCAGTGCAATGCACAATTGAAAGCGTTGTCCTGGGCCTCCTGGTCAAATGTGCCCAAATGTGTCATGGGACCAGGAATTTCAGCAGCAGTGGCAGTAGCTGTGGGGCAGAGCAGGAGTGGGGCTGCACAGCCAGACCCACTGTTCCCAACAGCAGCAGCAGCTGAAGCAGAGTGTAAAATCTCACCCCAGAGTGACTTAATTTTCTGGCCAGAATACCCCAGAAAGTTCTTGTGCAGTGCCACTGTCTGGCCTTCAGAGATGCTGGTATGGGTTAAGGGAACTGAACAGAGCCCCCAGTGTTAGTATTGTAGGCATTTTTCAATGCAGCCTTGGAGTAAGTAGCCCTCCAAAACAGAGGTAAACCAGGAACATTTTTGCCCCCACCACCTCATGCCATGGCTTCAGCTGTTCAGGATCCCTGTAGTGATATTTTTCCAGGGATTCAAGACACTGTACAGTGCCTGAGCTGGATCTATTTGTATAACTTTCTCTTTTAAGCACCAAATGAGAATTTCCATCGTTTCTCTTGAAGGGTGGAAACTAATAGCTCTTGCCCATGTGTTTATAAATTGATGAAAAGCCACAGTCTAAGAACATGCACCTGGAGCTGGTTTTGGTTCAGCTTCTTAGTTCAAAGATTCTGCCCATAAGCAAAGCTTGAGCAGCTGCTGCCTTGGTGAGCCTGGGAAACAGGAAAAGTCAGTCCATTTTCAGTCCAGTCAAACCTTGGTGTGAGAGAGTACCTAATTGTAGGTTTCTGTTTCTGGCCACAGAGTTTTGAGTTTTCTGTATATTTGAGACAATTTTATAAAGTTCAGTTGTAGTTTTCAGAAATGGCTATTTGCAAATGTTAACTGACTGTACTTTCATGTCCTAAGTCTTGCATCTAAACCAGAAGTATTTGTGTTCTATGCATCCATAGCTAATGGAAAATAGAATTGTGGAGTTTTCTTCAGTGTTGCAATTGTTTCACTGTAGGTGGATCTTTAGAAATTAAATTTGGCCTTATAGTTAACAAAGCTCTGAAAAAGCCAAAAGCCAGGAAGAGGGTGTATGTCAGCCCTAGTAGGAAGTTTCTGCAGGCAGACAGGTCAGCTTTGGTGTTTTCAGTTCTAGAGTGACAGGACTCAACAAATCTGTTGATTTTTGTGATCTTGTACTTCAAGTGATATTGCTGTAAATCTCTCCTGCAGCTGTTGGTGTAACTTAGTCAAAGCCAAGCTGTTTTATATACAATTTCATTTTTCTTCAGGGTCAATTTTGTACTTTAAAAAACTATTTCTGCATTTCCTGAGTTATCCTAATGCTGCAGAGGACAGCAGGGAGAGCAGTGAGTACACCCTGCTCCTCCCCAACCATGCTGTGCAAGGGGCTGGGCTGGATCACCAGGGATGCTGCAGGAACCTGCAAGGCTGCTTACCCCATGCTCTAGTCCCAGCATGGCTTTATCCAGGCACAGAATGGGTTGGTGAGGGCAAGGATGGATGTGGATGGGCTCAACTGTGACATATGCTGTTAGTTCTGAATAATTTGTAAGAGAGTTATAAATTTTGTAAACTTTTTAATGTGCTAAACTTTGGTTATGGAGGTAACATTACAAAGAAGGGGTCATTTGTGTACTTGTTTTTGTATTTTGCTCTGGTGGGCTTTTTGTTGTTGTGCCCTAAGTCCAGATCATTGGGCAAATAGTCGTTAAATCTTGAAATTAAAACAAATAAATGCATTTTACTCAATACTGGATACTTTTGTTATGATTCTAATTGTGCCAGTTCTATCTTGCTTAGAACTTTTTCTGACTAGAGGCAAGTAATATTAGCTCTTTATAATCAGGTGAGAAGATGGAGACTTCTGTCTGAAACAGTGTGTACAGCCTGATGTTGTCTACCTTGCATACACCAGTTCCTGGGAGAACAAGAGGTACTGGGATTTCTGGAATTCTAAGAAGTTCAGTCTGACTTGTGTCTGTTACCAGTCAGTCAACAGCAGTTTACTGGCAGACTTACTGCAGGGTATAAAATCCTTTACTCACTGTCCTTGTCTTTCAGGTGTAGAACTCAGGAAACTGGTACAAGGATGCACCATCCATGCTTCTGCACTGCTCCTAGCCCAGCTTGGGTAATGCTTTGTGGTGTCCATTACACAACACTTCAGCATAAGATGGTAGAACATGCATAGAAGTTTTCAGCTCACACCTTTGTTCAGAAAGCTGCTGTAGCAGCTACAGGACTGCACTCAGCCCCACACTACAGGACAGCAAAGTAGTTTTAGTGCACTTTGCAAATGCTTCTGGCTGTAATAAACATAACTGCAGCCTAGTTAAATGTATTCTTGTGACTCAGTAATTTCAGACAAGCAGGTTATTGCCTTGTGTGTGGTTCTTGGAAAATACTGTTATTGGAAAAAGAACATACTGGATGTGGCCACCCTGTATTATTACATATCCATTGCAGAGTATCCAGTCTTTCATGTGGCTGGGGGAAAGAACCAACTCTCCATCTTAATTTCTCTGGAAGAGTATAAAGACTGATGAAACAGCTAAAGTAGAAATCCAGTGTGAATTGCTGTATGACAGCCTGAGCTGAACCAACAAGCAATTTCCCACTGTAGGCACTGCTGATTATTGTCAGCAGCTTTCTGTAACTAATTAGAAATCAGCTTTTATTGTTTAATACCAACAAATCTGTAAGAATAAGCAAGTTTCTTCATCTGAAACACCCTTAATGATACTTTCTTGGTTTGATTTTTACAGTATGGGAATTGGAGAGCCGGCTAAAGCAGTGAGAAGAGTGGAAACTCATTGTAGGAAGTGGTAACTAGCTCTGCCTTATAATGGCCTCAGGGTTTTACACAGTTGAGAGTAATGATACCAAATGTGTGAGCCAGCTTCCATCACTGGATTAGTATTTACCCAGGCAGGTTTCCCTTCATGTTTGTAAATCTTCTAAATCAAAGCTTCAGAGCAAGTGAAGTAAGGGCTGCATCAGACTTCAACATCCAAAGGTGACATAGATTCTACTGCTCTGTTTTCAAAGACTTTGCATCTACAGACAGCAGAGCTATTATTACAGCACGAGGCAAGCAAAGCCCTTCTAAACTCAGAGCTGAATTCCAGGGAGATGGAATACTTTATCTCAGGAATTATCCTACAGTGGAAATATGCTCCCTTTAACTCAGAAGAAAGTGTCTCTCAGTGCACCAAGAATTTGGCTGAGGGACTGAAGTTCTCCAACTCAATTTGGCAGCAGCTGTACTGTTGCTTTGACAGAGATGCTTCAATACACATTGGCACAATGTTCTGTTGAACAATCTGGCAGTAAAGGGGTACTGGTGCTGTGTTGCTGACACCAGTGTAACTGGTTCTGCAAAGAAATACTGCTTCAGAAGATTGAGATCACTTCTGCCTCTCACAGGAGAGAGCTCAGGCTTGGGCAGAACTCCATGTGTAAAGTTAGACATAAGAAGTACAAAATAGAATTGGAAATTGATGAGTATTTATACTGATAAAAATACTGAGATAAATAACTGATGTAGCTGATATAAAAGGTGATTTCACTGGGAGTGTTTAGTGAAAGCTGCATGTACCTGTCCCCAGTTTGTTCCTAAAGCAGGCAAAACGGTAAGACAGGAAAATGTTTCTAACACACCATTAGTCTTTGACCTTCTGCCCAGGTACAAGTGCTTCAATAAAAACATTAACCAAGCCACACAAGCAGAGAAACATATGAAGAAATAGTGATTATTTTTCCTTATTTTATTGGGTAAATGACTTGAAAGGTAATAACAATAGTGTTAAAACTACTACAATATCTTTCCACAGCCATATCTCACAGACTCACAGATAACCTTCTAGCATTTTTATTTTTCCTCATTTTTCTCTTTTTAAGCCTTAGTTATATGAAAATGCCCATTTCCACAGTTTCTTCACACTAATAGCAATTCATTGTGGAAGGAAGAAGGATCTAGTTATAAAGGAAGGGGGTTCAGGTAATCTGTGATATTACTGTAATCAATTGAGTTGCTAAGGAAGGAAGGAAAATACCGAGGCCTTACAAGCTACTCCAGGTAGCTCTAAGCCCGCTGTGTCTCACCATGGCATTGAAGGTAACTCAAGATGCTGGTGAACAATTCGAAGTAAGTTTGATTTTTTTTTTTGGTAACTTATAAAACACTAAAATAACTTAGAAACTAGATCCAAATATCTTTAAAAGAAGATATTTTTTATACAAAAACAGTCATAAGTTTTTACAAAAGTTGCAAACAAAAGTTTGTTTTTTCAGTGCGTTTATGTACCAGCGCAATTACTGAGTCCAGAGCAAAGAAAGAGGTTTTTCTTTTTTATTTTTTTTTTTCTTTAACAGTAAAAAAAAATGAGGAAAACATATCTTTGTATATAAAGAATCATTGCTGGTCTTAGGAATAAATGTTACCAGAAACTCTTAAATCTGAGAGGCACACTTTGGATTTCTCTCTTTTTTTTTAACTTTTTCTTTTTTTTAACATAAAATGAAAGTCACCAGTTTATTTAAATGGAGGAGATACTCAGACTCCCCAAATAAACTTAATTCAATTAACATCACTAGCAAAAATCAGTTAGAAACTGTACAAAAATAAAAAAGTTAACACATATAATCCTGCAGGGATTTTGTAAGGACTGGAAGGCAGGCTTTAGGAGCAGCATTTGGGCATGGCTGGAGGTTTCTTTGGTTCGATCTAACACACATAAGAGATGTAACCTACTCCAGACAACAGTTTTAAAAACCCGCACAGTTGAAGACAAGTAAAGGTCCATATATAAACTCCAGGTGTGCCAGGGCTGTGCCCACCTTGGTTCCAGAGTGGGGCTGAGGTCAGGACCGGAACATCCACCCCTGCCAGAGCAGCATCCGCTGGGATGGCAGAAGGAAGGACACTTGAAGCATCACCGAGTAACAGCTTTGTGTCAAGTCTATGGTTTGGTTATCTAACTCAGTTTACAGCACAGAGTTTTTAGGAACATTAGGCAAGAGAATGAAAAAAAAATAACCCAACAATCTCTTCAATGGAATAAGGCAAACTGAGTAGTGCTCATAAAAAAAATCAAAAAAAAAATCAGCATTTCAACTTCACAAACAGTGAAATAAACTACTTGGTTGTACCTTAATTTCTATAAAGTACCCCAAATGAAAAGCAAATCTGTAGCTAGCCCCAACAGTACAGCTAAAAGCTATTAAATATAACTACAAAGGAATGACGTTTGTGAAAGCAACTGCTGATCAGCTTTAAGCAAACAGACCTATGCAGTGCCATTGGATGTCACAGGGAGCTGCATGATTGGTACAAAGAATCCCACAATTATAGAGAAACAATCTGCAGCAGTTCAACAGAGTATGCTGAGGAGGTAGGTGCCCTAGAAACACTGTAGGTAGACTGATTACTCCAATGTTAAAAAAAAAAAAAAAAAAAAATCAAACAATCTGATTGACCACAGACTCTGTAACAGTTTTTTAATTAGTGATACAAAACTCTGGTCCAGAAGGGTCTGGCATGAGCTCGGTTCAAAAGCACACCTTTACAGTTTGTATAACACCCTTGAACTGTATTTTTAAGCAACAGCTAATAAGAGATAGACAAAAATGCATTGTGCATTATGCTGTATACAAAAAGGAGACAAAAACTATCCTTTTTTCCCCCAAGCCATTGTGGGAAGTATTGCTGACCTTGTCCTTAAAATCCTGCAGGATTGTTTATTCATCAGTATATCATTATTACACTGGTAAGAAATTCTGTATAATATCTGCATATATCGAAGATTTTTTAAAAAATCTGATATGATTTTAGATCCGCATGACCAGTCACGTGACCTTCTTGAGGTTGATTAGCACCTTTCAGTACATATATATTTTTATATATAATAGATCTTCTTAAAAAACTTCTAACAATGAGCTCATGCAGAAGCACGAGCGAGCTGTAACGAGATGACATAAAGATGGGGTTGGATGATTTTTTTTCACAACAGAATGATTCAGTTTGTGCTCAGGTTCCCTATAAGGGCAAGAAAAAAAACCAACACAACTCCATCAGGTAACCACTTGTTCACATTTCCACTTGAAGACTAATTCATCTAAAAGTGTTCCCCAAGTAGAAACAAGACAACATTATCATCCAAAATAGCCTCTGTATAAACATCTATTGATTTTTGCAGTTTCTGGCTGGTATCTTCTGGCTCCTGAAATTTCAGGCCCTCCACTTAAAAATTAAGGCATCGCAACTGAAAATGGTAATATTTGGACATAAATGCTGTGGATGAAGGAATAGCAAAGACCTTCCACAAGAACCTCCACAGAAATTAATTGGCAGATCTAATCTCACACAAGGGATGAGCATAATTTATCCTTATCTGACTTTGAAACCCTATTGAAACATTTTACAGTTAATCAATTTTTTTTTTAAAACAACTGAATTTTATCTATTTGATTTTTATATATCTATGTATTTATAGACATTCACTATTCAAAGTAACTGGAATTTCTGCTTACTGTGGTTTACTCACGCCGATTAGGAAGGTCTTTTCTGTAACAGGTGGCCTGTGCTGCCACAAGCAGCAGTGGGAATTCTGCAGGCACAGGAGGAAGGAGTGAGCTCCTTCCATTGACTGGCCTTGCAAATAGACCACACATACCTTTTACTAAATCCTATTTTTACAGCAGAAAAAAGTTCCAATCTATTTTCTTTCTTCTCTTATGTGGAGGGGTATCAGAATTATTACACAGTACTAACAGCTCTAAAGCACTATTCCTGCAATAGATGAAAACATGTAACATTATGGCATACTTGTCCTTGGCTCTCTCCCAACAGTCTTTTTTCTTTTATTAAACAAAAGTTAACTTGATCCAGCTATTCATGACTTGATAAAACTCAGTAAGATCAAGAGCAGATGAAAGAACAAAACAGGGATTTCTCTTTTCCAAAATAAGTTTGCTAATAATAATAATTAAAAAAAATAATCTCAATTTAAAGAGAAAGAAGTGTCCAAAACCCTGATGCCAGAACAGCCTCAACAGGGTTTGCTAGAATGTCTGGAGTACATGTTTTCTATGAATTTTATATATAAGTATATAATTATGTTATAGTCAAAGGCACTAAAATCTAAATCCATTTTCTTCCTAATATGACATCTGCTACTCACAGTCTGTTTTTAGGACACAATCCTAATTGGAGAAGACAATTTAGGACACACACGCCTAATTTGAGTAATCAGAAAGACATCATCTCATTACAAATGCATCTCATGACTACTCCTGACAGGCCTGTGCTGCCCGTGATTCCCAGCACAGGATGGGACACAAAGGGGTCCTGTATTGGATTGTGCCCTATCATTTCGGCCACTTGATTCTGAAAATGCTGCCATGTTAACTTCACCTCTTGCTGTATGTGAGTTGCTTCTCTTCATCTCAAAAAAGCATTCTGTATGTCAGCCTTGGTGTTCCAGCTGTTTGTGCTGGATCTGGAGATCCTGTAGAGAGCTACATGGAATCTTTACTGTGAAGGTGAAATATTGTACACACGTCATTAAGAATGTTATGAAAACACAATTCATTGTCTACTTCAATACCTGCATCTGATATGTTTCATTCCCTATCACACCCATTAAAGCAAAAGCCATGAATGCTTTTTGCTAAGATTCCCTAACTTCAATCCTTAACCTCTTCCTTCCATCCACAGTTACAGAAAGCCTTGATTGATACAATTCAATGTTAATGAAGTAGAAATTTAAATTTTCATAAAAAAGGGTATATGCTGCAAAAAAATCTGCAGTGACTCAATAATAAAAAGGTATGGGTTCTTTGCAGTAATGCAGTTTTCCCTCCCGTTGCCATGATTAGCTGAACCAACTAAGGAGCCTCAACATGGCAACGGAAACTATCATCATAAAATGGTACAGTAATAGAGATAGCTAGACCAAGAAGGGGCAGGGTCTCCTGGGAAGAGGTCTGCAGAGAGGTCCAGTGACTGGTCATGCGGCTCAGTGTCAGGAATAATGGTTGTATGGTGGAAGGGGGTGCCCAATACCATTCTGGAAGTGATGGTGTTGACGATGGGCAAGGTACTCTGTGTAGCTCATCGTCATCTTTTCACTGCGGTACCTGGCAAAGAGAAGAGAGGCCAATTCAGGAACTGTTCCCAGAAGCTGCAAGTAGCACCAGAAATGCTGCACTGCTGGTTTGTTTAGTGGTAAGAGCTCTCTACTTCTGATGCTGGGAATAAGACTTTCAGCTGCACAAGGGAACTACCACAATTGTCAAGGTAATTTCCTGAATCATATGACAAATCACAACATAACTGCATATGAAAAAACATTCTAAGCAAACAAAATTGCTAAAAATGGTTGCCTTCTATGTTGCTTGAAGTAGAGGGAATAGATAATGTCCTGTATCTTCAGCCAACTCACTACAAAAACTTAGTAGGAAAAACCATAAACAAGCACTACAGATTTTTGGGCTGTTTTTAAACAATCAGTATCAACTGTCTGCCAAATTCTGCTTCTAAAATTATCCCAGCTACATTAAATGTAGTTATATTCTTAATTGACTAGAACCACAGAATATCTCCAGTTGGAAGAGACCCGTCAGGAACATCAAGTCAAACTCTGCTCCTCATGCAACGACCTAAAAATAAACCATATGGTTAAAAGCATTGTTTGGACAGCCCTTGGCCTCCAACAGGCTTGATGCCATGACTCTGGACAGCTTGTTCTAGTGCCTGACTACCTTTCAGTAAAGAATATTTTCCTAATGTCCAGTCTGAACTCCCCCTGAGGCAGCTTCATTCCCTTTCCTCATGCTCTACTGCTGGTCACCTGAAAGAGGAGATAAGCAGCTCTGTTCTACTGTCCCCCCAGGGAACCTGTAGACACCAATAAGGTCTTTCTCAGCCCTCTCCAAACTGAACGAAACATGTGACCTCAGCTACTCCTCCTGAGTCTTGCCCCTGAGGCCTTTCACCATTTATGGTCACTTTGCTCTCATCACACTCTATAATTTGATGTCCTCCTTAGAGAGAGACACCGAACTAATTTTACCAGGCACTGAAGTGAGACTGGCAGGCCTGTAATACAAGGATCTTCCTTCTTCCAAACAGAACAACATTTGCCAGCTTCCACTTGACCTGGGACCTCTCCTGACTCCCAAGTCAGTTGAAAAATAATGAAGAATGGTCCCACAAGAACATCCCCCAGCTCTGTGTAACTAAAAGCAGAATCCAAGTCCTGAATACATCTGCATCAGCATTGTCTGACAATGAGGAACACAAGGTACCAGTGGCTACTGGGCCTTGCTGAGAAAGCAGCAGCTCTTCTCGAATCCGTAGGGATAGTACATGGCACCCAGTGAATGGAATTTCCACTCCATGGAAACAATGAGGGTCTCTGCAGGTAACACTTGGCTGTGCACAATCAGGGGCAGCTGCACAGCCCCCGCACAGCTCTGCAGATGGCAGAGAATCCTCAGCTGCTGACCCTCTGCATTCCAGACCCCTCTGACTGCTACCTACCCTCAGTTCCACTACTTTTTAGCTCTCTCTTTCAAAACATGGCCAGAACTGCTGGGTGTGAACCTAAAGGGAGTGACAGACTCATGATAAGCTCAAAGCTTTTGTCACACATAGGATGTTCATTTTAATTCAGAAGTCTTGAAAAAGAAATTTAAAGCCCTTATTCACTCCTTCAATAGGTATTTGCATGTATGACAAGAAATTATTAAAATTAGGTTCTAAACCAGGTTGTCTAGTGCTGGAAAACAGTACTTTAATAATACTGTCTAATCTGTCAGCAGAACCTGAGATTTCAGGCAAGTAAAACAGGCAGTCAAAAAACCCCTTTTTCTGAACATTAAAAAAATTATGGTTCACTTATATCACTTATCAGGCAATTGATTTTAGTAGCAGTTTTATTGTTGTGAGCTTAATTACACTAAATATAAAGCTTTTTGTGAGGTTTTGCGGGGGAGTGAAGGTGAACTTTAGGTTTTTTTGTTTTGTTTTGTGCTCCATGTCATGGCTCCAAGCAAAATCATGTAGCAGGAAGAAAATGCGTGCTATGTGTGATTTTTGTTTAATGGAAAAATACAATCCTTACTTACTGAGGTGTACAGAAATTACCTATAGCATTATTACTCTTGCCCTCAGCTATCTCCAGATTCTGTTTTTGAATATTCTTTTTGAAAATAATACAACAAGGTGTACAGCTGAAACAAATTAAAGGGAGACTGGGGTCTTAGACTTGGAAATCTAGCTGGCTTCTGTAAATCCTTCCTCCCTAATTTAACCTTCAGAATAAAATGTTTCCTTTACTCAGAGCTACTCCACAGTAGTTAGGTTCCTGTAAGGATACAGAATTTGAAACACTCATTAAGACCCAAAGTCTTTATCTCTTTGAAGAAGACAAATGGTCAAAACTTCCTTATAACCTAAGATTTTTAAAAATCCTATTTCTCCATGCATGACTATCTGGAGTTCAGCAGTCATTTTACACTGCAGGCTTATACGAATAAATGACTTTAAAGCCTGTCATGGGGTGACCTTACATTTAAGAAAACTTTGGGAGCTAAGGAAGTTGAAGCTGCTGGTGGCTGATGGGAGTTTTTTCTCCTGACCAATTATCGGTCATTTCTAAGAATTGACAGCAGTTTTGACCATTGAAAAGTGAGATCAACTTGTGAACACCACCTTAAGATGTACAGTCAGAGCTCTCTGGTTCTCTTTGTGTTTCCGGCTTCTGACAAGGTAACGAGCCCGCCCCCCTCCAGGCCGGACAAGGCTGCGGGGGGTGGGGGCGAAAGGGGAGAAGCAGAGCCAGCCAGCCTGGTTTAGTTTGTAGTTTCTGCTGCTGGAATGAAATCTGACACCATGAACACCTGCAGCTTTCCAAGACTTTCATTCTTTTACTACCTGGATAAAAACGTACAAATTACTCCTTTTTTTCCGAGAGAGAGAGAGAGACAATCAACATGAAGATGACGGTGAAGAAAAGAGTTAAGTTCTAGATGGGGAAGAGAGAATAAGGAGATGCATTATTAGCTGAAATACTTTTCTGTTAAAGCTATGGAGACAATAACGTTCTGAAAAAAACCTCCTTTAATTCATGACAGAGTATATTGGGAGGAATGGAGTGTTCAAAGTGTGGATTTTGAGCAAAAGGTAAGAGTAATTGTGATACAGTGAGGTGCTGGAACAGAGTGGAGCGAAAATTTGAGGCCTTGAGGGCAATGAGAAAACTGTTTCCAGAAAAGTTCACAGAGACAGATGAAGAGGACTTCTACCTTTGAATAACTTACCCTTAAAAAATTATATCCCTAGACTCAGGGCCCACAGACACCTCAGAGTGATGTGAAATGGGAGGAGTGAACTGATGACAGATTTCCGGGCAGCTGGCATCAGAGAAATAGAAAACTATAACAGAAATAGTTTTCGCATGAGAAACTCCACAGATTAGCAGAAGAAGACTTCTGTTCCTCTACAAAGACTGATGAAAAGACTCTAGCAAGAATTTGGACTGTTTTAAACACCAAAGTTCCGAAGTTTTTTTGTCTCTATGTTGTCATGTGAACAAGAGAATGGTGGGTATTGGGGGATAAAAGGGTTTTCTGGAGGTTTATTCTGGTGCTCTTATTCTTTTAATTTTGTTAATAAACTTTCTTTATTCCTTTTAAGTTTTAAGCCTGTTTTGCTCTTGTTCCAATCCATATCTCACAGCAAGAAATAAGTTTTCTAGTAATTTTTTAGTTACTGCTTTAAAACCACAACATTTATTTGGTGCGTTGGCCGGGAAAACGAAATTGGCAAATCTAAACCACTACAAAGCCATTTCTACAGACATTGATACAGACTCCTCTTACCCTTCACCACCTAACAACAATATTATGGGCAGAGTATCTGCTGCTAATTCTGAAATACTTTGGCTGCCACACTCTAAGGAGCCCTCAAGAACACGTTTTAATAAATTAGCAAAGTCAAACTAAACTAGTATGAAATAAAATATTAAATTCTTGTCTCCACTCCTGGGAATACCCTGACATAGTTTCACTAGTACACTGGCTGTCAAAGCAGTGCATGGCTTGCATGTCTCACACTTTAAGATTAGGGAAATCTGTACTCCATAGGGCATAACCCAAAGGTTTCTCTGAGGACCCAGCAGATTACGGATCTGAGGGGCTTCCATGGCAATATACCAGCAGCCCTACCACACACCATCTGCCCAAATACATCTAACAAGAGCAAGTAATCCCTGTTAACCACAGTCCTGAACAACCACTACAGACAAAAAACCTTCTGTGAGAAGCCAGAGCTGAAACACTGCTGCAAACATGCAGAGTTATCAACCCAAATATGCAGGTACCCTGACATATCATGGCCTGGTATTTAACAGCTCTTACTCCTTAGTGCCACTCATCCCTGTGCAAGGCTTCTCCTAGGTCTGTACTGCTCTTGTGGAAACAAAGCAATCGTTTGAGAGAGTTCACCATTACCATCTGCAGGAGCACTTACCAGGAAGGAGCACCTCCCAGCATTACAACAACAGGGCTATGCGCAGTATCCCAGCACATACCTGGTTAGCTTTATTGTTTTCCTGAATTCATTAGTAATTGGAGCTTTGTAGCCTCCTTTCCTCAGCAAGGAATCTATGGTTTGAATGTGGTCCCAACCTGTTGAAATTTACAGCAGCAGCACGAATTAGTGAGAAATGAAGCAATAGGAACAGATTTTGCAAAAGCACAGTACAGTGTGTGGTGCTGCTGAGAGCGCAAGGGCTCTGCTGGCATTTGGTATAAATCAAAACATTACTCCCTACTTCCAAACAGTTGAAGGAAATACCACAAGAAATTTAGGATTTCTTAACACACACAGCTTAAACAGCATATATTTTTCATCTCATAGCTGAAATATATTAAAAGAGAACCTGCTCCATCCAGGTGTCCTACACTGTGTGTGTGATACAAAACTAAACTTCCAAAACATTCAGTTATGATCACGTATCACAGCCACTCTAGACATAAATGGTTATGAAAAACCATTGGTATATGGAAAACCAAATTTCTGTATATAATTTAAAATAATTATTAGCCTAACATGTGCACAGAACTTGAAATCAGACTTTTTCATAAATATCATTTCACTTCACAGAGATATAGCTGATTTTAGAACAACAATATATTATAGGTGTCTGGTTAATGAAGGAAGATATGGATAAAAAATACAGATTCATTACTGTACTCAATAAAATCTTCATGCTATATTAACCTCCTATTTATTTAAAAGCTCTCATATTTTACATAGCCATTAGGCATGTTCTTTCCTAAAGATGCAATAATTAGTTACATTGTTCCATTAAAAAACCTGCAAAAAACACAGCAGACTTGGGCACATACAAAATACAAATGAGTAGCTCTGGGGACTTTAAAGAATCAGATTGCAATTCATGGTCTACTAAAACTAATCAGAAATTCAGACACATACCCCCACAATTCCTGAATTTTAAAAAGAGCTTGGAACACTGCTAGACTTTTAAGAAACTATCTGGAAACAGAATTATCAATTAAAAAGGATTCTCAGTAAAGGTAACAGCAGAACCCTTTGTAGACAAACTTATATATGAAAAGGTGAATAAAAAATCAGCAGTAATACAAACTGTAAAAGATTGAGACAGACTAAGACACACTATCAGCCTGGGAAATAAAAAAAGTAAGTGCTCAGAGTCAGCAGAAGACTGCTCAACAAAATCTACTCTATTTTTTTAAATTCACAAGCTTAAGTCCATGCTTCTATTAAAAGGGACTTTTAACAACATTATTTCATACTACCATATTGAAAATAATTTCCTTCCATCCATTAAAAACTCCGTGAAGTCAGTGTCTGTAACGGGAATTGAGTACTGGCAGGAAGTACCTGACTGAAAAACAACTTCATCACCAGGAATTCAGGAATAAATCATAGTTAAGATAATTGTCCAGCCATCCCAATGCTTAACAGAGCTTCTTCATCTCCCTCATATCCCAGCCTAGCAGCCACACAAAAATTGGAAGCTTTTAACAACTGTTAGACTGGCTGACAGCACTGTACCACCCTTCCACATTTTATTTTCCTATAGCTACACTGCATTTATGACTGGCTTAACAAACAGCTACAGTTTACTGAATCCCCATAGAAGACTGACACAGGCATGTAATTGGCATTTTATATAAGAGACTTCTTACAATTAAATATTGCTCCAGCATCTGACATCAGTGCAAAGTCAAATATTGCACTTTAGCTTTATATATATATATATATATATATATATGTATGTTTAAATTCTTCACCAGATCATATGAAATAAAGTGCAACAATGACCTTGCTCCTTTGCAACCTCTGGTAAGTAGGTGGCCGTGCGCTTTGATCCTTTCTCGTTGATGAATTCTATTCTAATGCCATGTACACCCACCTGCAAGAGATTGGCAGCTTCATTAGTACATTACCAGAGAAAAGATACAACAGCTTTTTGACATGGTAAAGCCTAAAATGTGAACTGTTTGTTCAGTGATTAACAGCATTTCACACAGTCTCAGAAGGTGGCACTGCAGTGGGTGTCATCTTTTTGAGAGGTGTTCACTTACAGCCACATAAGCTCAGCAGCAGCATAGGATGTTCCTCTGCTCCCCACCATGCAGCTTTATTCCTGGGCTGGAAGAAATCCAGCTGAGGAGCTGAAGTTGTTCTGTCTCCTCTGACACTGTTACCATTGTTGTTGCTAATAAAATCACCTGGTCACCAGCTATAATCTGAGGCAAAATAGCTGTGCTCAATCTAACGAGGCTTCAACTGAGAGCATTAATTTTGTTCAAAGCAGCAACCGAATGATCAAAGATTCATCACACTACGGACTTGAGTCTGGAGCCTTCAAAATTTCTGCTCACATATGAGGAGGAAATGGAAATATTACAAAGTACTCAGCCTCAAACTCCTATTTCTATGCTACTAAGAACTGTAACGTGACAAAATGACAGCATGGAAACCAAAATTACTAACACCAAGGAGCTGGGTGCAGATAAAAATCCAAATGACAAAAATATTGCAAAAAACCAAAAAAAGAGAAAGAGGCCTTTCCAGGGCATTGTTTAATTCCCTGTTTTCAGGTTACAGTAATTCTGTGGAGAGTACCTGCACTGGGATCAGGCCATAAAAGATATTCCACTGCCAGAAGGTTTTCAGTTGCTTTTGAATTCTGTGCACAAACACAAAGCATTATTAGATGGACATATTTATGCCCACATAACCAAGATGTTATTTCCATTTGAATCCAAAGGTCCCAACACTGCACATGTAAATGAAGAGTTAATGTTTTAAAAGGGTATCATGTTGTTTGGTGTGGCACATGGTTGTGGACAGAAATTTAATCAAAAAATGCTGTAACAGTTTCTCCAGTGACAATTTACTTACTTTACCATAACTGCAGGGCAGTAAAAAAAAAAAAAAGAATACTTACAAAGCTCTAGCACTTCTTTAATTAACATATTTGCTTATATTAAGAGTTTAATTTTTAAACTTTTCATTCTTATTATATACGACATAAGCAGAAGAAATGGGAGGAAGAGTCTTTTGTGGCTGGCCATGACCACAACCATTTTTCCCTATGAATCTGATATTCATAAATGGGAAAAATGTAACTTTGTGACTAAGAAATTTATTTCACTGCAACTTTCAATGTGTTATTTCATTACCAAACACTCCTAAACACCAACTTTCATTACATGGATATATATAATCACTACAGAGATCAAATCTGTACACTCAGAAGATATAATTATGAGCCCAAAGGCCTGAATGTAAAATGAAATTATGTTAGAAGCTGAAAAAAACTAGAGTTTATGTCAAAACCAGTAACTTTCTGTAGCCGGTGATTTTGTAACTGTGTATATTCAGTACTAAGATTAAGTATTTCCAGGGTTTGCATACCTTTAAATCCTGCAGAATATAAGATTCTAAATGCTACACAAGTGTTTTGCGTAATAGTGACCATGTAATATTCATGAGCCACTAACCAAGAGCACTAGTGATGTATAAAGTATGATGCAACAGTAAAGTTGCCTCACTGCCTTGGATCTTCCCCATTAACCATTATAATGGACTTTTACGCCCATGCCTGTAGAAAAAAGGGATGTACAGCAGAGGAAAATTTCGTAACATCGTGTGGAGCATGAAGTCCAACTGCGTAGCTGAGCAGGACAAACAGCTTTTCATTGTTCAACTCGAGCTACCAGACTTGACTTAAATAAATGGAAGCCACACACAAGCAAAGTAAAAATGATCCATACCAAGACTGGCACGGGCACAGCGCAGAATTTATTTTAACTTCCTCAAGAGACTGGTGTTCAACTGATGCAAACTTCTGTGAGATTTCCCAAAACAGCACTCTCCAAGATGGGAGGTATGGACTGGGTATGTGGAAGGCATTAACTGCCCTGCTACCAGGACCAGTACACACCTTCCTACACAGCCTCAGGGTTCTGCTTCTCAGACTAAAAATACTGATACACTACAGGCAGCATTCTGTAAAACAATATTTGTCTGTGAAGCTTAGAAAAACAAACCAATCTTGTGCAGATGGAGCTGGAGTTCTGTCTCACCTATTACCATTTATAAAGGAAACGACTGCCTACAGGTATCCTCTGGAGCTGAAAAGGGACCACAAAACTGCTGCTTCAGCCTCCCACGTGGATAGGAATATATTTAAATTGTTGCTATTGGGAGAAGAAAGCAAGATAAGGAGATAGGCAAAAAACAATCTCTATCAATAGAAATATTTCTAATGGGTTTTAGAGAATGAAATACTGTGTCCTATATAAGCAGTACTTGTAAACTTTCTCATCAGTTTTAAGTGGTCAGAGGCTACATAAAATTAGGTTCCATGACAATATTAAATTAACAGACCTTTCATTACATCTAAGGATTGCATTAAGCTACATTATTTTACTTCAGAAATAACCTTTACAAAACTTCAGACTTTGTTGTGTATTTGAACACTTTAATATTAAATTTATACATATTATTTTTTTAATGAATTCTTTATTCCCATACACCTTGGAATGAGAGAAAATATGTACATGCCACACTTATTGTTTTGTCAAGTGCCTATGGCACTTACCAGATTACTGCCCACAATACCTCTCTCTATATATAAGAAAAAATTGTTCCCAAGTCCCCTCTGACACCAAAACTGAAGCAATTGTCCTGATGGGCTATTCTGCCCCAAGGCTCCGAACACAGTTCATCAATTTGCTCCTCCTGGACTGACTCTCAAACCATACTGAGAGGAAGAAATAACATTATTCTCATTAGACCATCCACAAGGAATTTGGATAAGCACCTTAACATCAGGCCTTGCTGACACTTAAGTTTCTGTGAACTCCACTGTGGAGGAAATTATCATCCAATAATGGTTCTGATCAGTTATATCTACTGCACTGAAATCTGTGGCAATTTTCATGTAATCACCACTAATTAGTTTAAGATTAATTAATTGTAAAATAGTTGTTCAGAAATACATTAAAGGAGGTAACAAAGAGACTTTTACGGAGAATCCACGTGGAATTCTCCAGAGCCAGAGCAGTGCAACATCCCCTTGGTGTCAGGAACAAGCATCTGCCTGTTCCTTACGCCCACTCACTGTCTGTGTTCTCCTGCATCCCAGACCTTCTGCACAGCCTGTGCTCACATGCCAATGGCACTGTGACACCCTGCTCTGGGTTAGGGACAGCCCTTGTACTAACTTACGGTTTGTCAGCTCAATCTCTGCAGCAACCTAGAAACTTTTTCCAACAAAGATGCTGGCCTAGAACTTGCACAGTATTCCTTATGATAACACAGAACAGTAACTTTCCCCTTTATTTACCTAATACTATGGAAACAGCTGTACACGAATGTTTTTGGAAACAGAAACTTTCAGATTAAGTGACTACTGTTATCTTCTTGAAGCCGATCCCATTTAGTATTAGCTGAATTCTACAGCTTTTCAGCCCCACATTTGCAGCAAATATGCTGGCTTCTTTCTGACCATCTTCAATAGCATCTTAATACTACATTCTGATTTAACAACAGAGGTAGAAGACTCGTCAGGAGGTTTGTTGTCGACTTCATGTTAAGTATAATCATTCATTTACATACATGGAATCGCTGAATATTGTCCAAAGAGAGTAACATTGAGATCCAGACATTCTTCTCAGTTCTACAGAACAGAATCTGAGAGCCACTGGTGTCATTGCACTTGAAGGCAGGAAAAAACTTCCACAACTCTTGAATATACCCACTTTGTCAACAATGAAAATCCACCTTTCAGTCAACACTACTGACTACAGCTATTTAAGCTAATATTTAAACCAGTGCACACAGACTAAAGGCCTTTTGTATAAAGACAGCACGTACAATTCTGCCAGGTTTTACTTTACTGAAGAACAGCAACTTTGGGAAAAATACCTCTTTCAAGGTGTTTTAAGGAAGAGCTTTAAGGAATGCTCAAGTCTAGCCAAAAAGTTCTTTGCTATAATTACATACAATTTGCAATGTATGCTTTAGATCTTCCTGTTTATGTAACTTTGCAGTTTAATGCCTAAGGCCCTGGCTAAGCCTTGACTTTACCTGGACAGAATATTTACCAACAAATCCAGATGTTTTTTGCACAATTTGCACTCAAATTGTTATTTGAGTCACTTTTTAACTTAGAAATTTGACCCTATTAATATGACAGCTGGATCAATTTTGATGTGGGCTTGAAGAATCATTTCTGGAGGTGGTTATCCAATCCTTCATTGATTTTGTTGTTTGTTTGCAAACTATGGGATGCTAGTGCAGTGTTTTAGTAGTTAATAGTAATTTTATATCACATGTGTTGTTAATAATGGTTATTATTTGATTGATTTTTAACTGCTCTAAGATTTTGCTTATTCACTGTGTATTTGGTTTTGTGTTGATATTGATGTGCATGATGGAAGTACATCTCATTTTTATTTTTTTTTTTTTAAAAAACAAAAACAGGGGGAATTGATGCCCTAAAAGCATTTGATTAGTGTAATATGTGCATTAGAAATTTGGACCACAATGATGAAATATTTACATCAAAGATTTAGAAAGATCATATAAGCTGAATTTACAATTAAGTGTACCACAGCTAAGTCAAAATGATTTATTAATTTCAAGGAGAGAAGTTCCTGTGTTTTGTTCACAGGTTCAAAAAGGTCACTTATTCATCTGACCAGACTGTCTGCCTCTGAAAACATGAGATCCAGTGAACAGAGAAGTCACCATACAACCTTAGAACTCCAGACAAGATCAGAAGTGGACCTGCCAGGACACAGTTGTGTCTGAAAACTATACAGACAGTTTGCCAACAGAAATTTTATGTTGTTATTATGATGTTGTGTCTCTACCAATTTTTTTTCAGTTATTTTCTGTTTTAAGATTTAGAAAGATATGAAGAACAACCCAGAAATCGATGCCCTCAGTCAGTCACTGATCGGCTGCCAGCTGACATCATAGGAGCAGCAGACATTCCAAGACTGAATCACGTTAAATCATAGTCTGTGAGAAGAATTTTGTAAAAGATCTAAGGGAGTATAGAGACTCCATTTGACTGTATTTTTGTTATTGTAACTGTATTTTTACCCTTTAAGCAAATTGCTTTCATGCTTAGATTGCATAAATACCAGAGCACCAGTGTGTTAAAAGTAGTTATAGTTTAAGATAAAAAGTTTAGCCTGTGTGATAATTGTTATTTGTAGGTTATTGATAACTTTAGAGAAGATATGAGTATAAAGTGTAAGTATTCCCCCTTCAAGAGTTAAAGTGAGCATATTTGAAAGTTCATTTAACTTTAAACCTTAAAGGAATTCATTCAACAAATTACAAAAGCCTGATTAGATGTGATTCTGGAAGCATGGTGTAATTTGTGTGTAACCAACTGCTTATAGTAATCATGCTGTGTACAGTCCCGACCACCTGTCTGCTAACTAACATCCAGAAGCGACAGAACATATAGGTCACTTTGGCACACTTGACAGGCCAAAAATCAATGTGTCTAAGCCTAGCCACACCTGGAGATCCTTTTCGCACCTGTATTGTAGGAGTCCCTGAATGGGATCCTCAAGCATTTAAAGGTTTAGTTAGCAATAAAACTCAACTGAATCAATTGACAATGTTACGAGAGTGCAATCACACCATTGGCTTCTCATCAAGACAACTTGAAGCCTGCTGGCAAGCAAAAATCATTGAAGTTCTCAATGTTACCATAGGGGCCCCGGAAGAACTGGACTTGTTAGGCTCCACCAAACCTCAGGTGGATGGATAATGTTTGAGCCCCCAACAAAAAGCCACTCCAACAAAGTAATGCAACACTGGGCTACAGTTAACCCTATAGTTGATCTTATCAATAACACCGAAAGTAAAGCCTTTTATTCACAGTGCGAACTCACAGGACAATCACCAAGGCGATTACCTAGTGCAATATTCTTAATCTGTGGAGATAGAGCATGGAATAGAATTCCTGCTAGCCCACACGGAGGACCCTGTTACCTTGGAGAACTTACTTTGTTCCATCCAAACTTACACCAATTACTGAATAAAGCTGGTAAAATAAAAAATATCAAACAGTCAAAGCAAAGACTGAATGAATTACAATGTGATGATGTTAGAGACCCAGACATTTGGGGTCATGGTATAATATGGCTAGCCTCCTTTTCTACTCTGGGAGCAGCTGCTGCTAAAGGCTTGTCAACTCTAAAAAGGCTTGCTTGTTGGACCAGGAAAGAACTGAACTTAACATCAACAATATTAAGTGAACTTTCAGCTGATGTGAGTGGTGTACACCACGCCGTATTGCAAAATCAAGCTGCAATTGATTTCTTGCTCTTAGCACATGGACATAGTTGTGAAGAGTTTGAAGGTATGTGCTGTTTGAACCTTACTGATCATTCAGTTTCCATCCACAAACAACTAACACAGCTACAGAATGGGTTACATGCCCTGAAAGAAGATACTGACCCCACTGGAAGCTGGTTAGCCAACTGGGGCATTACTGGATGGTTGAAGTCTCTTGTGCTGGAAGGGGGATAAATTTTACTTATGACACTAATAGAGATAGTTGTTTTAAGCTGTATGTTATCTTGTATCTGTAGAAGTGTAAAACGAATCCCATCTAAAGTCTGGCTTGTGCAAAAAGAGAAAGGGGGAATTGTAGAAGAACATTTTGATAGAATAAAAGCATGATATTTTAGTAAAAGCCTGTCTGCACAAGCCAGCCTTTGGTATAAGTGACAATATTAAAGGCAGTGTCCTTGAAACTCTCCTGAAGCAGCAAGAATAAAGAAAAACAATAGCCTTGTGTATTGAGAAAAGAATGTAAACAATATGTATTAACCAATAGTAACTGGCTAAGCCTGTGGACCCTGTCGGACCCTATAAAAGCGTGCTAAAGATAGAAATGAACGACATACGCCATACTTCTGTGAAGACTCGGTGCACAGTCTGAGCGGTTTCTCAATACATCTCAATTCAGAATTACATATCAGAAGGTAAGAAGCCCTTGTTACTATGAGGTGAACAGGAAACATGTCTTTGTTAATTTTCAACTACTGTAAAATTCGTAATAATGAGCTTACTGCTCATACCCTCCTCTCAGACAATGGGGCCTCTTACGGTTCTAACAAGTGCAGTTTCTACTAAATATACATTATTTATGTCCAAATACAACAGAAAGCCTCTTTTTCTCCAAAGAATTTATAAACATTTAGTCAGGCTAAATTATTATTAAAGGGAAATACTGTAGTTTTTGTGGTGTCTCTGGCATTACGTCTGCTATTCTATGAAAATTTCAAAATTTTTCTTTTGGCCACTCAGATTCAAAGAGGAATGCAACATGATGACTAAGATGAGTTCATCTTAAGTCAAGTACTTTGTTTTTTTCAAGCACCTAATGACAAATAATTTGGGAAAAAGAATGTTACAGACTAACATGTCTATCAGTATACACTGTCACACACGTCAGCATTTGCTTCTTCTCTTTTATGCTGCTGTTCAAGAGGATGCATGCAGGTTTCCTAGAACCAGGCAATTAGAATAGATTCAGCCCCATGTATAAACTGTGAGAGCAATAATTTACATGGCCTCACTGTATGAAGGCTTTGTGAGGTATATGCAGGACACTCTGAAAGTAAATTAAGTTTGGGGGAAGATGAATGTCTCTACTAAGCTAAATGAAGCAGCTTGTTATGGGATTGCCATTTTTTGCAGTGCTTGTTTCCAGAAGCATACATCAGACTGTTAACTTCCATAATGGAACACCCCTTTCCAGAGTCAGTGGATTGATCTACCAGGTAGATGCTGCAAACAAGGCCTCAGGACACCCTTGCTCAGACAACACCTTCCTTGATGGAATCTTAGACATAACATAACATAATCTTAGACAACTCTGAGTGCCTTTGTGGGCAAAACCACAACTTTATTCCATTTGCATGGCTCAGACTCTTGAGCTAATGACAGTTTTATAAAAAAAATGTCATTTGAATCTATGCACATAACCATCTGTACAGAGTTCAAAACACTGACAGCTACACTAATATATGCAGATAATTTAAACAGTGTGACCTCAGCTATAGATGTTCATTTTCATAAAAGATATCTGACATTCTTACCTCCCAATCCATGTAGTCACACACATCTTCAAAGTTAGTGAGTAGAGACACTGAGCAGAAAAGCCGTGGCAACTCATCCCTCGTCATTGGGGGGAAACGACTATCTTTAAGGGCACTGTTGGAGACAAAACAGAATTTCCAAGGATATTTTTTTTTTTTTTTAAAATATCAAGGACCTAATCTGAAAAGTATTAAGCACAGAAAAGAAATCCTGATGAAATGATCAGTTTGATAATCCAGTCACCAATGTAACACTGATCAACATTCCAAGTTTTTTCCTTAGACATTTGTTTTGGTTCTTGGCTGGCCAATCAGATATGTTCTGAGGGTCATTCTGTCCTGAGCTGGTCTTGCTACTATGACAATCTTAATTAAACACCAGCAGAAAGCTTTTGAAAAAAACTTACAAAAGCAATAGCTCTTCCACTTGCAACTTGTAAACCTCTTTCAAAAAGGATTAAACTTCTCAACACAAAGTGGAGTGTGAAGTTCTATAACTTGCAGTGATCAAACAATATAGTAATCAAATCATAGAACTTAATTATTCAGTGAAAAAAAAATCCAAACAAGCAGAATATTCTCTAAAAAAGACTAATATTCATCCTTACTAGCAAAGGTGAATATAAAAAGGCAAAAACATCCAAGGGCTTAACAGACCTGTAAACCTACAGGACTAGGAGATTCTGCAAAGCAGATGTCATGATTAGTAACAGGGAAGCTTGCAAACAGCTAATCCATGGGTGATGTACTATTCTACAGACAAACGCACCTAGTGGGCTAAAATCCACACCAAGGGAAGCTACCTGAGCACAGGCCAGCATGCCTGGAAACACACAGCAAGCAGTGCCATGAAAAAGAACATCTGTAAAAAAACTACTTGCTTAAGTTTGGTTAAGAACCAGTTCAATTGGCAAAGTGAGGGTTAAAGTGAGGATGGTGTCTCAATCTTTTATTCTCTTAAGCTTTAATGTGAATACAAACATGCTTATCCCCAACAAAAACAGCAATCTGCTAACTAAGTTTTTGGATAAGTAAAGAGAATTTAAGAGACCTACTGAAACACTACCAAGCTCTTCACATGTCTTGTTGTTTCATCTAACAGTTAGATTGTTCTTAATTGTTTTACTTGGCCTAGAGCCAGTGGCTGCCCACTGCAAATCACAGCCATGATACAATCACAGTCACAATATAATTACAGGCATGATATTAGAACAAGGGCTGCAGGCTCTGCACCAGAATTGTTTTGTATAAATAGTAACAGAACTTCATTAAAGTGGACCACATAAGGACACATGAGAAAAAAACAACCCATGTGAAGTTTAACTAAAGGAAAACATCATATGTATAACCAGAAATAGTTTCCCATCAAGAACTCGTACCATACACTGAAGAGTTAAAGTAGAACCTACATTTTTCTGGAGTGGGGGGAAGGCAAAATTTTTGTTGCAGATATTACAGAACACAACATAGTATTGAAATTCAGACTCCGAAGACCTTTTCTACACAGATCTGTGAAGAACTGGGAACACTAAAGAGATTTAAAGCATAAGGCCTATGATATCTAGCTAATGACTTCCACTGAAGATGTATCATAACTGGGTAACGCTGATGTAGTTTTCCAGGCTGGCTTTGAAACTGCTGGAACCAGGCAGAGTTACCATCCTCTGCTCTCTGGTGTTCAGAGCAACATCAGAGATAACTCCTATAGCCACAAGCATACCAAAACCATCCCAAAATACCAATAACCTAATCCAACTTTCAAATACCCCAACATGATGGGGAAAATTGTGATATTTCTGCCCAGGGAGACGAAGATTTAGTTTCAGATAAGCATTGTTGAAGTGAGAGGAGTGGCTTTAAAGCCTAGGAAGAATAAATTCAATCCCTCTGCCTCAGGGGATGTGTCCTGTGAACCCAGTAGGAGTTGCCCCATGCCTGGACCCCTCGTGGGGGTGGCAGCCCAGGGTGTTCTGATTGGTTCTGTGCCCCTGGGGTTTCTCCCTTGCAATGTCCTTATTAGTCCCCAACCGTAAACTCTACCCTGGTCCTTTCCCATAAAACCCCCACCCTGCCTCTGCTCTAGGCTCTTTGCCTCTGGATTTAAGCTGAGTTTGCTCCTGTGTTGAATAAATGGTTTCCTGAGCTTAACCAAGCAGAAGCCCATCTCGTTGAGTCCCATGTCAGCCACCAGTAACAGCAGCCTCCCTGGACATGATCCTCTGGCCCCAGAATGCAACAGAAAATTAGTAAATATACATATGTCAAGGGAGGATAATCAGAACAGAAGGACAGCTCAGACCAAAAGTCCATCTAGTTTTAAGTCTACCTAGTAATAAGTCATTACCAAGAGCAGGTGGAAAAACGAATGAATACAAAAATATGATCACAGTAAATGTCCTGGGGTACCTTCCTAGAATACTCTCTGGGAATCCAGTTATTTGTAGCTTAGTTATTTTGAGTCAGAGATGGGATCACTGTACTTTAAAGCTCTTCTGAATTTTATTTTTTAAGTTCCTGTATACATACAACATTTTACCCCTTTTTAAATAAAAAATTATGCTTAGAAACCCTAATCATCTTCCAAACCTAAACCCTAATCCTAAACCACATTCCTACTACAGGCTTGCTTATTTGCAGATGGCTCATTTCCCCAAGGCCTGCTGCATCTCTGTCATACAACCAATCTATGTGAACACTACTGAGAAACACTCAGACATACAAGCATTATTTCATCAACAAACAACAAATTCAGTTATCCCTACAAACAACTGTATGCACAGATACTGCTAATATTACTTCAAATCTGTTTCTCAAAATTTTTGCATCCATCTTACCAAGAAAAACACTTCCCATATTGCAAGAATTTAAAGCCTTCAAAAGGTTGGGGTATTTTTCCCTTTTTTGCACAGCTTGGTACTGGAAGTTTGTCTTTGAATTTCAATTCCTATAGCTGCCAAAATCTACTGTAAATTTAAACTTTTTGAGGCAAAGGTTGTCTGTGTGCTGTGGGTATAAGTCTGATCCCCACAAAGGTAGCAGTAGAACTCTCCAGCAAATGTCCACTCACTGAAGATCTGCTGCATTGGCAATGAGAGATGATAAACCACCTGTAATTTAGCATTCTTTAAGTTGCACAGAAACAAATCTCATCCCATGCTCGTGTAAGTCATGTCTCAGAGAATCAAAGAATATCCTAAGTTGGAAGAGCCCCATCAGGATCATCAACTCTGGGCCCTGTTCAAGACACCCTAGCTCAAGTACCCCACTTAAACTGAACTCATAATTTGAAACACGATGAGCCAAATCATGACAAATTTAAGCACTGATAAAAAGCTGAGATATGAAACCTTCAGGTGAACAGTGGGAGCAGGAAGGCACACAAAGGTGTAAAAGCCTCAGGCACACAGAGGCAGCCAAGTGGTTCAGTTTCAGTGAGAGCAGTGTCATGCAGTGACCAGCACATGCTGAGCAGCAAGCTCACCTGGCCTACTCCATTCTTCAGTAAGTGACACTGACGCTAACACCTTGTCTTCATGTAACCACCTCATGATAACTAAAATATTGCTATCAAATGATAGAGCAATTTCAATTATAACTAACTCTTGCTGAATTGCCAGGTGCTATTCCATCTGTACAGCATGCTGGAAAATTTATCCTCGACACCTCCAAGGCTACATACACTGGTGCACAGATCCTGTCTCAAAACTCCTGCTGCTGGAGGTGAGAAAGCTGGCAGAATAAGACCAGAGATTTGGGTAACAGCCTCTGACACCACTCTGACTACACAGAGTATTGCTGTGATATTATTCCTCCCTGTCTTCAGACCCATTTGGTCTTTCAAATTACTTTGTCTCTGTTGTTTCATAAGTAAAACCCAAATTTACCTAGAGAAATTTGTACTTCGTACTGACAATCAAGAACTGGAATAAAACCTAATGCAGGGAAATGCCAACAAGAGAACATCTACGGATTAGCTTAACATGAAATACTGTCTCCTAAGAAAATTTATGAGACAAAAATTTTATCAGGCGCCAGTTTCAGAAGAACTACCTTAAAACTTTGTAACCTTTTCCTAATGAGTTTGGATATCACATACTACTTCAAAAACCAAGATTTGTTTTATTGCTCTATATTACAGTTAGAATACCAGTCATCTTCTCAATCATTCTATTATTGCTACCATGGCCCGAACCCTACAGTAACTTCCAGATACCTTTGCAAAGCCTAAAAGCACACCAGAGCTTTGTAAAGTCACTTCACAGATGAACTGCTTTCATTTTTGCATTTCTCAATGCCTGATTAGCAGGAGACATATGGCATTAGAGATGCTTCCCTTCAAAACTCAGCCATTATCCTTGAGTTTGAACTTCATCTCTGTGGGTAGCACATAAAAAACCATCTATGACTGTTCTCATGATGCCAATGGAACAAGATGGTGCCCAGCAGTTCCTCAAGGGCAGCTTCCACATCATAAAAATCTCAGCTTTCAATGCTTGATAGACTGACACACTCTCAGAAGCGTCAGCAGATGTCAACACCTAGTCAGCAAAGATAAAAATCCTTGCATGAGCTTTTACTTTTGGCATCCCTGTTCTGGGAAGAAACAGAATCAGTTTCTACAGGCAGCGGTTTAGCCCTTACCATACAATTCACACACTCTAAAAACGTCTATGGATGGAAATTCAGACCTGAGCCTCTCCTGACATGTCACTGCACTTGCTATGTGCCTCTTGGTGACCAACTCCCATTGAGCAGAAAACAAGGCAATGCTTGCTTTCCTCAAAAGCTTGTCACTGGTCTGAACTCAGAACAAAAAAACACCATGTAACTGTGGGTAATCAACAGTCTTAATTGGAACAGGTGAATCTGTACGTATCTGTACTTTTATAGCCTTAGAATATGATTTTACAGGCTTATTTAATGCTGTATTTTTCTGTCAATTCTTCTGTTAGGAAAAAGAACAAAATTTGGCATATTAAATACCAAGTATAAAAAATATTAACTCCAAATTTTTAAAAAATTTTAACTCCACAGAATGAAGGAAGGGTAAGTGGAAATAATCAGCAAAAGAAGTTGAAAAAATTAGGTGGAGTTCAAAACTACTTTTAAAGAAAATCCCAATAATTGTAAAATCGTTTCCCAGGCCATCTGTTCATGCCCAGAAACAGATGATATATATTGCTGTTGACTAAATGGAAGTACACAGTACTTCCATTTAGAGAGCTGAAAAGAGGCAGTGTCAAGCAAGGGGAATTCTAGCTGGCCAATAAAAGGGCATTAGTTTTTCCCCATATAGTCTGATCCATGATAAAAGTGAAGCAAGTAAAGTCAGAACTGAATCCTTTTTTTCAATTGAGGTTTATTTGGCTACAGGAAATGCTTATCAGTAACTTCATTTTCCAAGGACCACTCCTCCTTGTGGAGGATGTGCAATATAGAAAAGCCTGCAAACACTTTAAAGACACTGAAAGTAAAAAAAGAAAAGGGAATTGCTTGAAGTATTTTGAGTTGCTGTGACAAACAGCATGATGATTCAAAAAAAATTATATTCCTTACATATTTATGTTCCTTAAGACTACATCTTGTTTTCCATAAAATACCACTAGAGAAGCTCTTACAACAACCTGTAATGATAGTATGTGCAGGTGAATCAAAATGAAATACATCATAGTGTTCTCCATCTGAATTTCTGCGGGCCATAAAAATGCCTTAAAAAAAAAAGTCAGCTTCAGTCTTTAAGAACCTAAGGCTCTTATCTGTGATGCAGCATATGGGTAACAAACAGTAAAACACAAATCGGGGAAATGAGAAGTAGTAGTGGAGTTTCATTACTCTGTTTAGAAATGCTTCAAAATCCTTGTGACTGAATAAAAAAAGATCATTTAAAAAAGTTTGATAGCATGTAAGCATCAAAAATAATAAAGAAGGATTTTGATGCAGATGAATGGTGGTATTAAATGAATTAAATTCCTATTATTTTACTCATTGTTATTTAACAGCAAACACTAACAATGAAAGTACACGCTAAAGCTCTTTTTTGGGGATAGTCACATCTACAGGCTGGACAAAGAGTTTAGATAAAACTGGATACAGTTTTGTACATTGCTGGAAGTTACTTTGAGAGCTTAAACATGACACAGAAGGAGGAGATGCAAAGGAAGCTGTCAAACACTGGGCATGAAGTAATACTCACTTTTATAGGAAGTGTGAATGAGACAGAGACATTAAGTGACTCATGCAATTTAGGAGGCTTACATAGTGAGTCAGTGAAAGAATTGAGACTAGAATCCAAGATTCCTGACTCTTAAAAATCTACTTTTTTGTGACAGCCTCTCAGTGGACTCAGCCTACCATGTAGAAATGTAGCTCCCAAAAGATGAATCAAACAGAACTGATAAATTTAATACAACTTAAAAATTAATTCTCCGTTATTTTTTTAGCTTGTTCTATTGTAGTCAATTTTTTTTTAACTAGTTTCTGATATCGAACACAGTTAAATCAAACAATAACTTTCTGGCATCTAAACAATTCTTCAAATTCATCAGTAGACATATGAAAAGCAGGCTAAAGATCTTATTTTATGAACTATTACCCTCTTCTGAGAAACAGTACCTTGGCACTACTTTCAGATGGTAGGGAATAGACTTAAATCCTACCAGCTCTTCATTTACCTCGGTAAATGTAATCCTGAGATTCTGGAATTTTTTCACTGAGCAAATGAGAATTAGCAGAATTACCTTTGAAGTCATATTTAACAAAGAAATGGCCCTTTTCTTTGGTAGCAATAATTCGGCCCTTTGTCAATTAACTCAGCCCAAAAGGCCCAGATATTGTTCTTCAATTAATTCAAAACCTCCTTAAATTAATAAGTGGCCAACTCACTGGATTTTAGGGAACAGCAAAGAAAAGACAACAGCAAGAGACACTTGGTGCCAGGGTTTCAGAAGAAAAAAAAGACAGTATTTATAGTTCCATTGCTAGGTTACTGAGCAGTGAAGTTAGTTCAGACTTTTACTTTTTCATTCAGTAACTTCAAGAGGAAGAAATTAAGGAGCACTTAAGCAGACCACCAGTATTTTCCTAATAAAAATCAGCTCTCATAGCTTGGTTTGGCAGAGACCAGAGAAAACCAACAGCTTCCAAGTCACGACATGCAATTAATTTTTAAGCCAGAAAAGCAGAGCGTGCTCTAATTCAGAAAGTAGAAATTATTATGAATACAATCCTCCTAGCTGTTAGCATAAGCCATCAGACAGCCCAATACAACCATGAGGTCATCCTTCTACCGACTTTTACTTATGACCAGCAGAATCTCGTCAATTTAAATGGAAATTTCAAGGAGTAATTTAAATGCAACATCAAATCTCTTGAATGCAAGCAAAAAGCATTTCTTTATATTGTTCTTTTTTAGGGTCAGACTGGAAGAATTTCCAGGAAACAAAACAACTGTGAATGACGTGTTTTTTCCTGAACCCTCCCTTACATTTGAGAGATAGAAAGGGAAAGAACAACATTTATACTTCCTGCACATTATGATGCCAAGTGGTAGTCACAGGATAAAAACAGAAATACACGCTTGTTGTGTGGCACAGAAGTACATCTCTGAAGTTCTCAGCTGATTTTATCAGCACAGCGCTGCAGGTAACAGCAACAGCATTCCAGGTGGGACAAATAAAATACTGATCTGGCATTTTGGCTCTTGAATCAATTTATTTATTTTTTTACTCCTTGAAAGTGGAGTATGCCAGAAAGTATTTCTTCTCCCTGAAATCAGAGACGTAACTTAATAGGAAGAAAGAAAAACCTGCTACTTTATTTTAGATAGTTATTTTAGTTTGAAAAGAATACCATTCCTTTTAAGACAAATCAGAGCCCATATATAAATTAAGCATTTAGAAAAGCTCATCAGAAAAGGCAATCTACGTTGGCTATGTAAGACAATTAAGTCTCTATTTTAGACAGCCAGCAGCTCCTAAAATAAGCTGTCTATATGTTCTCCTTATTTAATGGCTTCAACTACATTAAGAGTATTTTTATGTGCACACATATATTGTGGAAACCATACCCACAATTAAAAATCAAACCATACTGGTATTGCTGGTAAGGTTCTTGAGCCCTTGTTTTTCCATTAAAAAAACACCAGTTGTTTAAACCAAAAGAAGCCTTTACAGAATGTTTCTAGGAATCCTTAAAATTTCTAGACAAATCCTTATTTAATTTCTTATTCTGGCTACATGGTACAGAGCACACACGAAAGACTGACGTGGTCTTGAGGTGCTGCCTAGGGCCTCTGCAGTCACTGTGAGTACCTGTTAAGACACAGAGCTAATGCGCACCTGCCCAGTGACCATGGGCTGAACCTCCTGGGGGTTTCACTACTGCTGGTTCCTCAGTTAGGTCTGTCAGCCTTGTATACATAGCAGATGAAAACTCAAACTCCTCACTGACTCACCATGACAAATTCTCTTTTAAGAAAAGAAAGCTCATAAGAATGAAGTTCTAAAAGCCAACACTCCTATAAAATCATGACTTTTTAGCAGAAAGAAATAAAAGTATTTTTTCTACTGCTCTGACAATTACCCAGAGAAATAAATCTAGTTCATCATTAAGCCACAATGATGTTACACTGTGTAGACATGATGCCTGAAATTAATTTATCTTTCTTTCTGACATGAAGTATCAAGGAAACAACAAAGGCTTGTATGGATAGGTTTTTAAAGTTTAGGAGAATTCTGTGTACGTGCTGTTACGGACTCCAACTTGAAAAGTATTACCACAGAAGTCACCGCTCTTGCAAGTTGTTCCCATCAAAAAGTTCAGTTAAAACTAAAAAGATCCACGAAGTAATATTGTAGGTTCCTGATGACATTCATAAGAGTCAAGTTTCTATGGCTTTAACTTCCTTACTGTTTCCTAAAACCAGAAATTGTTTTTTATATATACAGTATATATATATAGTGCTTATGTGGTTTTAAAGGACTAACTGACCTTTCAAAAGGCCAAGTTTTTAATTTTTATCACAGTTTTAGTCCTGCAGGGCATGAGGGCATCATTCTGCATTACTATACAATATACCCTATTACACCAGAAAAAAAAATCAAAATCTTCAGTTACACTGGCATTAAGATGCAGCAGAGCTTCAGTAACAGCTCAGATGTACACCCTGACAGAGGTGTGCTAAATCCAAAGTTTTCCCATCACACAGGGGAGTGAGAAGAGAGGGGAGCTTGAAGCACACAATAGCCCAGAGTGAGCAGTTACTATGCATTTGCCCAGATGTAGGTGGAGAGCTGCAACTGCTTGTTTCATCCACTCCATACTGTATGAGCTGAACCGAGGCAGTTTGGGACATCCACCCACCTCACAGCTGCCTGTGCTGGGAATTGCTCCACACAGACCCCAAACATCTAACTACAAGGGAACATCAGGTCCACATCTGTATACAGGTGGCATCTTCACAGGGGGCTGCTTCTTTTCTGCCTTTTCCTGTATCATCCCTCACCTGTCTCTACATTATACATCCTGCTGGGATAAATGACAATGGAATTCAAAAATGCATGACAGCTGGTGTCATAAACATTCGGGAAGCTGAAAGGTGTCAGTTGCCACAGAAATGTCTTGGTTTGCTACATAAAAACTAAACCTACAGCACTTAAAACAATCTCCCAGCATAACACAGTAGGCTTGTCATAGTGATTCCAGATGCTTGTTTAGAAACTGAGCAACAAAACTGACCAGGATTTGGCATGCAGGTTTTTGTTTGGTGAATACATGATAATAGACTAGTCAGAAAACTCTTAACTGAGCTCCAACTGGACTAAATTATAATGTCACTAAAAGGCTTTTCAGCAGATGGCAAAGTTTAGAAAATGAAAAAAAATAAACTGCTCAATTACACTTAGTGTGAGCAACATTAACCACTCAAATCTCTAGGAACATAAAAAGAAAACTCTAGAATTCTTTACCTCTGAAACTTAAAATGAAACTGTTTTTCAGTCAGGACTTCAATTTATCCGTCACTGTGATTTCAAATATATATATATATAATCAGGTTAACTGTAAGGAAAGCAAAAGGCATGGTAGATTATGCAGTAAATCAGTTAAGAAGCACAAATATTGCAGAATCACAAAATAGTTCTGAAAGAGACCCTAAAGACAATTTTATTCCAACCCCCTGCTGTGGGCAGGGACATCATCCACCAGATCGGGTTGCTCAATCATATTTGCTTATGTGAGGTATTGAGTAAATGGTTCATAGAAAAAGATTTAAGAAAATATGCTGAAATATGAAGGTATTAGGAAATATTGTCTGATAAATGAAAGGTAACAGGATCCAGTCTTGAAATTCTTTAACAAACAATAAACTGAGAATAACCCAAGGTCCACACTGCCTTACAGACTGGAATACAACCACTCAAAATACAGAACACAGAATAATACCCTGGCTTGTTTCCCAAGATGTGTTTCATCAATATCACAACTCAACTTGGATTATGTTCAAACCAACTGTTTTTTAGCTAAGCAAAATCTCTTACTCATCCTGTGAGTACATCTGCAGAGATGCAGATCTGAGTGCTGTCAGCATAGAGGATGGTAAATGAGCTCATATCATCTTACTAATTCTCAGCGTTTTTATAAATACAGTAAAAGATAGGCACAAGATGAATCCCCTGTGGTACATCACATGTAATAAGATGTGATGTGACACATGACATGTAATAAGACCTCAGTGAAAGAAATGGTCCCTCCTTACTTCATGAGACTTGGTTTCTAGGCACTTGTTCCCACTATCATGAAACTGTTCTAGAATGCAATCACCAGAACTGCTGCATCAACATAATGTAATTCCTACTTAAGGGAACAAGAAAGACTTAATGATTTTTCTGTTCATTTTGCATGTGTGCAGGTTTTTATTTCATATATGAATCTCATTAAAAGATCAAGCTATGATTCTTCATTACCTCTACAAATCCCCAACTGAAAAAGAGAGTCTGTTTTAGATACGTAAATACATTCTATACATCTGGAAGCTTTGCTTCCTGCATTTCCTTCCCTTTACCTTCCATACACAAGCTGTCTGTAAGCTATCTTCTTACTCTCCATTCAGCAACTCTGCCACTTCTCTCTCGCTCATGAGAGGGGGTCATCCTTTTATTCCTTCCAGATTCCTGTCAAATTCTGTCTACTTGGTGTGGCATGTTCTATACCACCTACAACCTACTCAGCTTACAGAAGTGCCTGGATGGGGCACTCACAAACCACTCTTATCTAAGCTCAAGATGCCCAAGCAACAGAACATTTGCAAGCTCAGCTAAACAGTACATGCAGTTCAGTGTCTGCCAGCTGTTACTCGGTATTAGTTTTTCACTCTAAACCACGATTTGAGTAGCAAATTAAAACAGCTGAAGTGGAATGAAAAGGAAGTTCTGAAATGAAGAAAAGACAAAAGGTCAGGTTAGGCTACATCTGTCCATAGCCTCAGAAACTGTGACACGGTATTCAAGGAATGCATTTAAATCAACAGCATAACATACATTTAAAATGTCTGCTTATGAGTAAGACATTTTAAATCACATCATCTTAGAGAAACTACAGGCCAAACTCTTCTGCCTTTGAAGGTAGTAGAGTTTTGCCATTCACTGCAGTGAAGTCTAAACCAGGAAAGGACTGTTCTGTCCATGTGTCTATTCAGCTTTTAACTACCAGAAACATCTTGCATTGCTACATATGTTTAACTGAGGGACTTGTACCCAGACCAACTGAAGCCCAACTATTCAGTGTTAAATGAGGATACAGTGTGAACACAGAAAAAACTGGTTTAGTCATAATCATACCATTAGAGATACAATTCAACACATCTAGCTAAAGTGGTTAATATTTAAATGGAAATAGATTTCATTACCCTTCTAAAAAGTGATTCATGAAACGTTTCACCTCCTGAATGTCAGGAATGCTTTAGTCATACACTGTCTTGTGAAATCATATGTAACAGCTCTTGGAAATTCACATTTTTTTTTGGCGGGGGGAAGAACATGCATTGTAGACTTCCACAAAACTGAAGAGGGTTTTCTGAGCAACAAACCTGAAAGTCACCCTTTCAGTAATTGAAAAAGCTGAGCACACAAAGAGGGGTAGCTCTGACAAATGAGGCTGCATGCAGCATGGAGACCTCCACACACAAATCAAAGCTGCTGCTCTTTGCAATGAGGGATTAGCAGCCTAGGTCAAAGGAAAAAAAGCCTCTCTGTAGCTAAGTGAGCAAACTGCAGAATGCATCCTCAGCACAGATGAGAAAGGGCCAGCTAACCAGCTTGCAAATTGTGCAGAAGCTTCTGGAACAGAAACAAAACCAGCATCAGTTTCTTGACAGAGTATGTAAAATATTTCTGCTGAAAAGTAGTGATGCCCTGCTGTCAAACCAAGGTTACAATGACCTGTCAAATACTTTAAAATTACATTTCTCCTTTCTCTTCTTTGTGTTCACTTATATAAAAAGCATTTTTTCTTCATGGCCAAATGAACACATTACATGTGAGGCTTTAACAACAATACCTGGAAGTAACTGGCCTACAGATAACACACGCAACTCTTTTAACTCCAGTAAGAACTGAAGCTGTTAAATGCACATAATATGCACATAGAACTTTCTTCCTTCCATGCAGAAACCTCTTTCAACATTTGTACAGTCATATTTTATTTTTGCTTTACATGGATGCTTCAGTTAAATGGGATATAAGCCAATATTTGAAGAAAGTAATTTCTTAATATTTTATTACATACTAAATATATTTTTATTCTACATCACCCATTTTAGCAACATTAAATGAAAGAAATGAAGAGTCTCCCGAAGTAAGAGATACTGTTTGAATGTATCAGTGTGAATGCATTTCTAATCCGGCTTTTATTTATCAATAAAGCACTAAGAATATTACTCATAATTAGGCTGGTATTTAAAGTAGCAAATAAATTGCATGTTTCAAGAAGCTTGACACCTATTTCAGTTTGTGGTATTATAGAAGTCATAAAATTACTTGAACTAGAAGTACCAGAAAGTTGTACTGTTCAAAAAAATCCAGGAGCTTTTCTTCTTTTCCCCCCTATAAAATCAAAACTAAGGGAATTCTAAGAACTGAAAAATACAGTGACAATAAAAAGTCACCTTTCCTTGCTGGTAAAAGTTTGCAATACCTGATTTCATATACAGACTTAAACCACAACTGTTAATAATTGTCATAAAGGGCTCTTTCACTGAAGCTGGGATTGCAGCTTCTGGACAGATGGGGTTTCCAGGAGCTGTGCCCAGGCTCAGAAGAGCACTTCCTAACATCTACACCAGTTCCCCAAGTCCTTGTGGGAGTTATTTATATATTGTACTTCTCCAAACTGAGAGACTGCTTGCCTGACAACTGACCCTTTAATGCAAGTAAGCTGCACTAAGAAACAAAGATTATACCACTGCACTGGAACAGCGAACCTAAATTTACGCATGTGAGCTGACACTTTGTAGCCTACATATTATACTTAAGATGTAGGCACATGTCACCCTGTACAGAGAATATCCTTGCTTGAAGAACTGAGTGTTACCAGTCCTACAGAAATTTGTACTGATAGCCAAAAAAAAAACCACCCTCTTCTCCACCATGGTCAAAAGCTATTCTTCACATTTAAATTACAACTGTAGTTAGAAAATTTTTAATTAAAAGTCTTGAAAACTCAAATAAAAGTAATAATCTTTGAGCTTAGAAATATTTTTTGGTTATATAACAAATATTCCTAAGTAATGGCTTATTTGCATACTTTTGCAGCAGTAAGATGCTTTGTGAACTGCATCAACACAGTTATTTACAGAGCTAAAAAACATAAAGTACATTCAGTTTGTTTCTAAAATAAAGGCTATCCCAAATATACACTCATTTAGAGCATATACAGCACTCCATACATTTTTTTCTAAGGAGTACAATTGAAAATGGCAGAATCTGAAAAGTGCATCTGCAATTCAAAGGAAAGAGACAAACCTGGAGTGCTTCTGTCCATAACATAGTATTTCTAAATTAATGTTAGAAAATAAAAACCTGGTTATTTTCAGGTAAGTATATATGCCCCCCTACAATGAACTGGAGATGAATGGGAGCAAAACTACAGTCATTTGTAAACTATGAAGTTCAAGAAGTCTTTCAAGACTTTCCTGGGTGTTGTTTCTCCCTCCCTACTCTGATGTCACTTGCTCACAAATATACACAAGATCTGAGTTGAAATAGTGCAGTGATTGGGCCCCTAAGACTTTAGGACTCCCTCAGAAGGACGGAGAGTTATAGTGAGCAGGGATAACAAGGGCTTTTGGAGCCCAGTTCCCCACACCCAGTTCGTGCTATTTCTTATTTATAGCCTTAAAAGGAAGCATCAGAAAACAACTAAATGGAGGAGGTGCTGACAGACTGAAAACTTTAATTGAGACTCCTTTCCCACAGTGCCTCCCACACAAACTGGAGAATTTAAGATTTTAACAGTTTATAAGCATGAGACAATTATTTTTCCTGTGACCTTGCCTAATCTCCACCTGGTATTAAACTGGTACTGGTACTCCAACTGGTATTAAAACATCAGATTTCAGTAAAAATCAGTTCCTTGAGCCAAAGCGTACTTCTACTGGACAAGGTACAGCTGCACCTCAATTCCCAGTGTCTCACTTAGGATGTCTCCTGTTTAGTACATATAAGCACTGGCCAGTGGGATGTTCTACTGCCCTCACAAAAAAGTTGTGGAAAACATCCCTTGCTCTATACTAAAAATTAATACCTCCTGCTAAGCTGAGAACAGCCAGAGAGAAAAACTCACCTGGAAGCAGGGAACTTCTATGCCAACTTTTTCCATTGTCCTGTTTCCAAATAGACAAATTCTTTATTTACAATGTAAGTGCTCTGAGACACACTTCACCTATGCCTCTATCTGCTGTGAGCACAGTCCTATCTTGCATTCTGCAGCACTGGCCCACAGCTCAGCACATCTTCGTAGAACTTCAGAAATCAGTAAGTCACCAAGAGTCTCAGAAGAAAGCAAATGCCATTCTGAAAGATTTTTAGGCAATGTTTTGATGATATTTCCCTTAAGACTATAATATAAAGAGATTAAAAAGTTGACTAAAACCCATGGAAGTACCAACAACTACCTGTACTAGTAAAGGAAAAGTAAGTAAGTTTTGGCAATATGGAACTTTGCTAGGAAAGCCAGGGTGGCCAGTTCCCCACTGTCTCCACTGTCCCTCCCCAAACACTTTTGTCAAGTAATATTCAAAGACAAATAAATATCTGACTAGTGACAAACTAGTGTTTAAATTCAGCTAGAACTCTCCTTGAACTTACAGGGCATGCATCATTCTGTTCACATAATAGGAGACTGTGTGGAAAGAACATGAAATACAAGATCATCATGGGAAAGACTGGAGTCACAAATAACATGGCTCCTCCCTGACACCCATCTGGAAAGTCTGAGTAACTGCTGGACACAGTTCAATCAAATTTCAGCAGAATCTGATTTATTCAAAATAGCACGAGTTACATCAACTAATGAAAATTATCTTGATTGAGCATCTCTTTTTTCTCAGCATGCATTTTATAAGAAGTTCATTTTTGAAACTCCCAATTTTTCATGCATGTCTTTTAAATAAGATAATGAAATAAGTATTTCAAACCTGGCCATTTCCTTAGTTACACCAAATTCTACTGCTGAGACCTTAAATTCATGACAGTAAGTTTAAGTCTCAGTAAAACCTCCTCTAAACTTAATGGAGCCATTTTATACAAATATAGCAATTTTGTATTAATTTTTAACTTTAAAATTTATTTTTCCTTGATTTTCAGGTACCTTTCATAAACAGTCAACTCCCAGAGTAAGTTTACTCTACAAAACATTGTAATGCATTCTCCTGTGCCAAAGCATTCATATTCCATAATTCAGTTTTCCCAGCAAAACAGTAAAATGGTTATCAATATCTGATAACCCTGGATCTATTGATGCTTTGGGAGAGCATCATTATGCTCTCCTCCTTTCATAAGGATAATAAGCTAAGGACTGGCCTTCCATTTGTGCCATTTTCCTTTGCTTTCTTTCAAGTAGTGTTGCTAAGGAAACAGAGTCTCATCTACCATTAGGTCCAAGGGTCTAGCAAGGTTTTTCTCAGGAATAATAGAGTAGCAATTACAAAACAAGGGGATTTTGTTTTGTTTTAATTGTTTGTTTTTAAATGAAGAAAAAAATTAAGGCAGAATTATTACATTCTCAACACATACAATATGCAAAAAACATATATTCCCTAGGACATGCTCCTCTCTTCTAAACAACAAGATTTTCTTTCCTAACAAAATAAGGAGAAGCATTTAACCCATCATTAAAACAAAAATTTGGTGGTTTTTTTTCACTTAAAGAGCCAGTATGGTATTTAGCTTTGCCCTTTGAGAGAAGGCAGCATACAGTTCTGTTAAGTAGCAGCTCCCTGAAGTAACAACCTGGCACTGTGTGCATAAAATCATTACAGACCTATTTACTGAACTGATTCAAACAAAGTAACTAAGCCTGACTCAATAAATTCAGATCTATATACTTCATTTGGACTTTCTGTTATTGTCGGTTTATACCACAAACCATTTTACTAATAAACATATCTTTCACTAGAACAGATCTAAGGATTTACCCAAATTAAAGTGTTTATTATTTGTAAAGTCACTATCTACAAGCACAGACAAAGCAACTAGCTTTTATTGGCCTGGATAAAATTTAGAAATATGAATTTGATGACCTTAAAGATGTTTTCCACTGTAAACAATTCTGTGATTCAATGTGAAAGATGAATATCTGAGGAGTCCCAGCTGCCTGCAGTCTTATTGGTTCAACAAGCTTTGACAGCATGTAGGGCATTTTTATTCTTTGAACTTAGTGGATTTTATAGGTTGAACCTCCCCCTAAAAATTTCACCCTTCGTGACTACAACTTGCTGTTAAGTGGGAGGTAAGAGTTACACATTCCAGAGGGTTATTGTCTCTGGTTTGTCACACGCTCTGTGGTGCACAGTGGTTGTCTGTCCACTCAACTGGACACAGAACCATGTTACCACATATGGGCCTAAGCACCTCTTCTCACTTGGAGATCTGCACCCTCTACCTCAATAAGGCACCTCTGAGAACTCAGAGGTGACCAGCAGGCACCTGCTTTTCACAGACACATACAAATGGAAAGGAACCTTCCTGATTTTAAAAAAAATGTTAAACATAGAAGAACAGCATAACCCTGGTGAGTTTAGGCTGTCATGAACCTACACTGCTCTCTGCAGTTTAATTTCAGGTATGATAATGTAAGCTTCATCTCATAATTATCAGGTGTTTTTCACCGATAGCCACCAGAGAGTGTATTGAAAATTTAAAAAAGCCAACTTTCAGCAGTGGTCTACATAAATCAAAGCCAAAAGCAAGACAGGCTGAAAAGTATTATCAGTGGGCAACACAGAAGCAACAATATGCTCTGAAATATTACATTAAATGTTATTTGCACAAATTAATTCAACCTATAACTGCTGTCAATAGTGAAGGTCACAATAACTGTCAAAAACTTGTAATTCCCCCAACTCTGCAGTTCAAAAAATTGCAGTCAGATGAATGAGTATGCTTTTCTCTATATCAGTGGTAATGACTGCCTACACACATAGCAACACTGCTTGGTGGTAAAGGTTTTAGGAAGTTAGCACTGACGTGTGCCACTGATTACAGGGTTAGAGTAGTAAAACTCAAATGAACACTTGAAGGAAGTTGTCCTGTCTGTACAAATACTTGTCACTAGTCTTTAGCAAATAAGGCCAGCATCAATCTTAATGTGATCAGTCATTAAATATTTTTCAATTTTACCCCTTAAACTAGCTTGCCATACTGCTCTTACCATTGGATGATAAATCTTTGGAATGGGATTCCTCCTGTTACTGTTTTTGACAGAGAGAGCAGGGAATATTACAACAACAAGGACTAAGACTCTTGAGATTGCTGACAAGGACAGAGCAGTAATTGATGCCAGCAGTAGCCAAATCCTCATATGGTATGTACACTCAAATTGAGTTATGAGAAAGTTGGGTCACAGGTTTCATTTTCTTCCATCTTGTGCTTCTCATCCCAAGCTTCTCTTAGTTTTCTTTTCTTGATCAACCACATCGACTGAGTGTCCGGTCCTATTTCCCTCAGTGGAGTGAAGTAGAATACACAACAAAGACTGATTGCATCATATAGTCAGTAGAGACAGGTCTATGCTAGTTAAAGGAAGGTAGGTTAAATCCAGTTTTCAGCCATTAGGTTAATACACTTAAGCCTTGGAGTCCTCCAATTGTTCTTTACTACTTTCTTCTGGGACAGCAGACTCTGCCATGTAACATCTCCCTATACCTGCCTGTTGTCTATCTCCCTCCCCAAATACATATTCTAGCCTTGACAGGCTAAACCAACACAGAGTTAAAAATTTATGCACCTACACTTCTGCATCCAATAGGCAAAAAAATATTACTTCAAATTCTATGAAATAGATTAAAAACTAAAACAAATAACTGAAACCATTTTGCTCAGTATCTCAAGTGTATAAAAGTAGGAGCTTAAAACTTCAGTACCAAAACCTAAGTCTTACTGCTGCAGAGAAAACATAAAAAAGTAATTTATGAATGTGTTATGAAATTCTGTGGTAACCTGCTTCCAAGTTCAGAGTAATTTCTTGAAGGAGTTGTAAAACATAAGGTATTTTTATAATCTGAATTGGTTTATTTTTATGCATTCAGGTGGGATAGCCAATTAAACACATTCAGTCTAAAGGACTATTTTGCCCATGGTAAAATTTCTTCATTCTAAAATGCAGTATTCAACACTGTAGAATATTTGGACATGGTTTATCTCCTAGTAAAATGAAATAGAAATCAAGTGTGAATCTCCCTCTCTCCATAAAGTTCTGCAGAAGATTTTATTAGTACACATTTTCCCCTATGTTTCACTGATATAACTGAATTGAATTTAACATGCAGATTTTATAAGGAATGCAGTAATAGCTTTTTTGAATCTGGGTATTCTCATCCCTCCTCAGAACTTAGGCAGATGCATCCAATTAATGATGAATCATTCCACATAAACTTCCTGTTTAGAACATACTAGCAGTATCAGCACGACAACCTGTAGAGCTCAAAATGGTCACAGATCACCATTTTCGGTTACAGATCCAAAAAAGTGTAGGGTGAGGATGTCCCAAGGGAGAAACTGTTCACTCCAGATTTCTAGATGAACTATCATTATGCTGCTTCAAAGGAACTACACCACTGTATGCAGACAGAGATGTATATGCTACACACTGGATATGATACACAGCCAGAGATCACCACCAGAAATACTGAAATTTATTTACTGTGATCCTAAGGACTATTCAGCATATTTGCAATGAAATTATGTGTCAAGGGAATTGTGGATATTTTGATTGCTAAGCACCAGGGCATTTAAAAACAGCTATTCCTTTGTACCATTTAACTGACTGAGAGCTGGGTCACAATTCCACAGAAGGTGCTGAAAAAATTAAGAATGAATTAGACAAACAACCTGGTTCAGTTTATCCATGCTCTATCTTCAAAATAACTGAAGAAAAGTGCCTCCCTGTGTCAAAGGAAAATAAAGTCAGCAGTCATCTGACTGCATCCTCAAAGTTCTGGTCAAGTTCCACCTTCTGCAGTAGAGCCTATTCTCATTCTACCTACTTTGCTGATTAATTTCTGCCTAAACAAGTTTTTCCCTTTCAGGAAAGGGAATCACATTTTCTGTAGCTGCCTATTACCCATATACTGCTGGAGCAAGCTATAATGTCCCAGTTTCTAACTCTTCCTAGGGAAGCCTGTCAAGCTCCAAACTCTCAAAGCCCATGGACATTCCAATGGTGCTTCTTTTATTCCTCAAATGCTCTCTTCAGGAAGCTCCATAGTTGAAAAGACTGACCACAAGAAGGAAACAAGTAACCCTCTCTTTCATTTTTTTATATAATGACTGATAGAAGGGAACACCTTTTTTGTACATTCCGCTATGAACTCTACATTTCAGTGATCATATTTGAAGCTTGTTATTTAAAAAAAAAAAAAAAATAAAGCAATCTGGAAACATTTTAGCATTTTAGGTACCGTAAGTATAAAAAAGATTTACCATAAAAGGTTACAAAATCCAATATGCACTAAATGTGATATCTTATTGTAAAGCAAGTTAAGTGCTTATGAAGATTTTTTTAAAAAATAGGTTGGTATATAGTTCCATTTTCCTCATCTTGAAAATTACTGATCTATCCTCTAAAAAGTCTAGTATAAACTTACACAGCATGTGGCCATCCTGTAAATATTGCACTGAAATTATTTCAGTTCCCTTTAATTTTCATCACTTTTCATGTATTTTGACTTCAGCTTTCAGAGTTAGAACGCAGTGACAGGGATCTTATAACTAGTTTTAAAAGTATTTAAGAGTGCAGCCCTATCTGTTTTGTGAGAATGGAAAAATCTATGAAGAACAAAAACTATTTTCTTGAGCTACCACCTTATTCATAGCCTCAGGGGGAAATTTTCTGTACAAATTCATTGTTCTTGATCAGGCATATATAAAGCATATACCTAAATGAAACACTCTCCAGTACAGGGGGAAAGTTTTTTCATTCAGTCTGGCTCACTAACCATTAACATTTTAAGCCTTTTAACTGTCAACAAAGAAATTGCTTTGAATTTTATTAAAAGGTTCTTCTCACTGACCATTTTGAATGCTGAGGTTTTAAAGGACTCAAGCAGAAAGATTCCAGAGTGCATAATAAAAAAATTGAACATGATAAAGATAACTAGGTCTTTCAGAAATTTGTAAGGGCACCAGGAGATGAACAGTTATCTTCTTCAAGCTCAGCAGAGAAATATGAAATGAGCTTCAGGTTGCAACTAACCAGGGAGACACAAGAAAGAACATCTCCCATTCTAATATTATTTAATGCCAGAATGGACAAGGCATTTTAATAGCAGAGGAAGATCCTGTAATGGACAAAAGCCTCAAATCTAAAGTGATCTGGAAGCACTAATTATTTTAAGTGATGACAATTTTAGAGGTTTATACATGCCAGAAGGCAGCTTCTATTTTAGAGCACAATAAAGTCTATTGTAACTGAGAGGAAGAAAATTCCACTAATTCTTTAGAGAATAAACTTAAGAAAACTCTTAGAAAAACAAGTAGAAAGCTTGCTATTAGCTCTAGTGATGAACTTACTAGTTTTCACTCTATTCAAAGGAAATGGAACAATATTAAAATGAATGAATTTATGTGTAGATCAAAACATGAAGATTATGCTGCCAGGGATTGAAGGATTATCATCATCACTTACCTCCCTCATCCAGAAGCTTCCCACTCAGGGGCTGGGATGTATCTGAAGAGTAACATGTAATGGAAATTTGTAGCATTAAATTAACTGCAGCTGATTGGAAGCACCTGATGGAGAAGAGGTGAGAATACCTGCTGTTTTAGAACTGTGAACAGGATAATTCCCAAATCCGTCTGGTTTTCTGGCCTGACATTAACTAGTAAGGTTAAAATTTGTCTGAACACTGGAAAAATATTGTAATAATCAGTTACAATAAACTACTGGAAAGTAGTTTACAGATAATAAAATGAGAATAGGCTCAACTTACAGTTTTTAACTGCAAGCATAACCTTGTGACAGCAGTAGTCAAATATCCAGGCACTACTCTTATCATCAAAAGGAGACAGGTTTTCATTGACCCTTACAGTGACACAGCCAAAAAACCCAAAACAAACCAAAGCACACCCATAATCTCCTCAACAGACTAGTTAAATATGTAAGTCAGGGCTATAGAAAACAAATTCTTACCTAGTAAGTGTGTACTCCCTGAGTCCTGAATGCAGGTTCATGGCGGAAAAAGTACCTATGCATCCACGCAATCGTTTATCTCGACCAATCTTCCATGTTACAAACAGTGGGCTGTGTTAGGGAGAAAAAGAGAGATATGATCACAGGAGCAATTTTAATGGTGTGAAATATCTGCAACAGTGTCCTTTCATTTCAGGCAACAGGGGGCAAATCTCTAAAATAACAGTATCTGAACAGGCCATAGCAGTGAGAAATGTTCTTTTCAATTATTTTGACTGTTCTAGAAACATTGTTCATGTGATATAATAGAAAATAAGATTACTGAAATAGTTTAGTTACTGAATGAAACTGCTTGGTAACAGATCTAATATGCTCACTGTACCCATTAACCTTCTCCTGTGAATGGGAAAAACCCTAGAGATCTGTCTATAAAGAACCCTTTATAGAAAGGAAAAATACCCTGTCACACTAGCTATCCATCCTCCTGAACACTAATACTTTGGTCTTTAATACTGCTGGCTGGAAACAGGTATCTTTGGAAGACAACAAAATTTAGGAATGCCCTCTAAACTTAAAAAACTACCAGAAGAAAGGATATTTTCTCCATTAATCCCAAGTTAGCATTTAAAAATACCAAAAATGATCAGAAGTACAGCAAAATCTCTAAGTTGAACACATGACCATGACGGTTACAAAGACATAATAATAATAAACCAGTACTAAATTGTACAAACAATAAATTCATCAGAAAGAGGAGAACCATACAGCTCTAGGGGACCAAACCTATCCTTGCAGTTCTAGAGAACTGCATTAATCTATACACAAGCAAGAGAAAACTACACTAACTTGAATTTCTCAAGGGAGTGCACATGGATCCTGGATATCAACCCTAACAAAGATTTCTAATGCTGAGATAAAAAGGGATGCTTTGAGAAGAAAAAGCACGTAAAATTTACTCTTTCTAGAAAGGTGACAAATCAAAGTGCATTGTATTCTATGAGCAGATCAGTCACTTCACAACTGCACAGTGTAGCAGAGATGGGTGTAACTGTACTCGGGGCACATACATTGGGACGGGTGCACTTTGGGACTCTCAAGTGATAGCCCATATCCCTTTTCTCCTTCCACACCATTCACTTTGTCTTGTGCAGCACAAGATACTTGTCCTGTGATGGAAGAAAAGGATATGCTTTAGCCTGCAGCACTAACAGCAGCATCCAGTCCTCTCCTAAGTTGCTAAAACCTGCTGTCACCTGCTGGTACAGCAACTTCCTCCTTACTTGTTTGAGGCTGGACAAGTTCCCTTCTTTCAATGATGATGAATAAAAGAGGAAGCTGAAGTCAGAGTTTTCTTTCAGATTTCCTTCCATTTCTTATTGCCAGCTCTCCTCCCTTTTTTAAAACTGAAAAGCATAAAGCCAAAAGGGCTCATTAACAAACATTAAATAAAATGTGGGCTATTGCACTATTTTACATTCAGATCAATAAGTGGCATTTCACAACATTTTCAAGACGGGTACCCTTAATGGTACCAACAAAATTATTAGATCACAATGGCACTAAAATCAGCCTTTTCCCTTGAACAGAAATAAGCTTGAATAAGACTCAAAACGGACTTTAGAATTATTCTCTTGACTTTTATCTTTGGATTATGAGATCTATTAGCTGTAATACACTTAGTGGAGGGCGGTAATTCAGGGAAAATATACATATTTACTTTCCTGACAAAACTGAATTCCTTCTAAGATGCATTATTACTGCTATTTTAAAAGGACAAGAGAAGACCAGAGAACTTCACAGAATGCCAAATAGTACTGAAACATTTGCATGTAATTTGAAGGTTCTTGTCAGTGAGTACCAAGACACAATGTAGAAGGTATATACATATATTTTTGTACTACTGGTAGTAGGAGTATGAGCATACTGCTCAGACTGAGCTGGGTAAGGGAACCACCACTGGTAGCCATTATTAGCATACAACACAAAGTCTGACTACAGATGTTTTCCCAGCCTTTCAACTTCTGTATTGCTCCCCAGAAACCACTAAGGGCATGAGGATGTCTACACAGAAAATCCAAGCCTACTGAACAGAATTACTCAATTACCATCACAGATGTCTTCAAAGTGTAATACGCACCTCAGGTTCAGAACAGACAGTGACCCAAGAGGATTCTAACTCTTAAAACTCAAGAAATAAGGCTGAAAGAGACCTTCAGGGCTCCTGCTATTGTAAGGAATAATTCTATAATTCTGTTCACAAATTATCCATGTCCTACTGTTAGAAGTAGAAATAATGGAGACAAAATCCCCAAAATGAAAAATCTGAAAGTTGCCTCAAAACCTTGCTGAAGTTATGAACCTCTGGAAACATTCCAATTTCCTGCCAAAATGTTTTCCCAGCCAGCTTGTAGGTACCTAGGTACTCTTGGGGCAACATTGTCCTTCAGTTTAAATAGTTGTTTCCCTTCCTTGTTATTATTCCCCAAAGTATTTATAGAAATAGTACACATGCCTCTTCAGACTTCACTTTGAGTTAAGTGGGATATGCTCATTCAGTTTCCTCTCAAAGGGGACTTGTGCATTCTGACCACCACACCTCTTCTCTATACTTTTTTCCAATGTAAATTTGCCTTCCTGAACATCTATGTTTGGAACTGCAGTCAGAATTACAAACGAGGGTCTTGCACCTGCATTGATGTTTCAATCTCTGAACTTGGAACACTGACTACTACTTTAGTATTAACTCTTACAGCCTAATAGGAAGTCTTCAGAGAGCATTTCTAGTCTTACACTAAACAAAGACCATAGAAAACCTGCTCACAGAAGCTAGACAAGCTATGGAGAGAAAAGAGTATTTTTCTTATTAGTGATGTTATTTTGCTTTTTACTGGCATCCTTGGCTTCAGCTGATAGCCTGTCTTCCTCAAGCCTGCAATTCTTTTCTTGTGTTCTAAAGCAAATAACCCACAAATAAACTTGCTATCTGACATCACTGCAAATTTAAAGCTAAAGTCCCAAACTCCACAGATACTGATGTCAAAAGCAGCTAAGTAAATCAGTTCATTTTCAACTTGAAAAAAAAATAGTTCTTTTTCATCTGTAACCTTTTTTCTTACAATATGAACAAGGGCTTTTTTGAGCAACACATTGTTAGACCTAAAAATATTTAGTAAGAAGCAGGAAAGATGGCAGATGCTCGGACTGTTAACCAATGACATACAGCAAGGACATGCATGGCATCCTGGAGATCAATCTTCTTTTTGCCTAAGGGAGTTTGAAGCCACATATCCCATAAGAATCAAGGAGCATACTGGGTGGAGTGCTCTCACCTTTCTGTCTGGTTCCCTCTTGATGTAGTCAGAAAGCTGCAAATGTTGTTGTTCGTTAGTTCTAAAAAAAAAAACATTCACAAAACCAGACTCGGCTCTTCCCTGGGAGATGCTCTAATAATCAGCTTCAAGAAGTTCTCTTACTCAGTTTAGGATGAAGCATAAAAGAACAAGCTCCAAGTTTGGGAGTGAGCTATCTTCAGCTACCAGACTCAGAAATCTGATTGTTCAGCTTCTCTTTGTGCTGCCAGGAACATCTAACATATGCTGCTGACAGTGTTAACAGGATTTTTGCAGAGCACCACCAATTATTAGTAGCTAAAATATGGTGGAAGATGTTTCAAATCACAAAGGGACAGAAGAAGAGACCAAATCCAGACCCTTTGAAGCCCCTGTAAGAAATCATTCTTCTTTCATAAGGGTCCATATTTAGATTTTTGTTTGCTTGAGAGCCAGGTACTGAAAAAGCATTTCTATCCAAAACCATTTACTGGTGCCACAGCAAATTCACAAGCAACCTGAAGACTATAAACTCACCATCCAGACACTGTATAACTTACTATTTATCAAGAAGTCTTGCCCACCTCTAATCTAAATAGCAGGAACTGTTTCAGATACTTGCTATAGAGGTTGCCAGGCACTACTCCATGAAAACCAGCTGATCATGTATATTGTTTTTTCCTTTCAGTTGCAAAACTGAATTAAAGAGACCACTACAACACAGTGATATGATATTACCTCCTTATATACAACTGCAGTCATCAAAAGGGGCATACATACACAGTCTGTCTCCTTGTCAGATTCTAAAATACATCCAATACCCTGAACACCAACCTTAAAGGCAAGCCAGAAAATGTGTGGCTGAACTTCAAGGTGCTTGGGTCACCTGATCAGTGCTGCCTGCCCATGTCACACTCTAGCTATTATACCCTTGTCATTAATGAAAAAACTAGGACAGCCCTATACTTTACCTGAGCATTAATCTGTTACAACTCCAGGAGAACAGGAACAATCCCCATGCAGGTCACAATGTATAAATCTATCTAAATAGCGAAAATAAGTATCAGAATATTGTCTGATACATCATGCTTAAAAGCTGTGCTTAGGGCATTGGCAATGTTTCACAGCAAAAAGTGCCTAAATCAATTACTCACCTGTTGCTACACATTACTGAAGATATTTAGACTGAAAGCAGGAGTCTGAAAGCTATCACTTTTAAGTCATTGTGCCAATAACTTACACTGACACGCAGAATGCATGGTTGAAAATATCTTCTTTCAATATAAAGCAGTATTGGATACAAGCTGCCTCTTATTTACCAAAAAAGTGAAGGGATCCTTCAAGTTAGGGTGTGGGAGGGAAAGCAAGAACCATGAATAAACTGGTCTTGTCCTAGTACCAGTACCAGTATGGAAAGTTCCTCTTCCTTGTTATGAATATGGAGAAAAAGAAACTGGGGCAAGGTGAGAAGAACAGGGGACAGAAAGATGAAGAATATTTCTTTCCTTTATAAAAGATGAACAAGAAATGTTTGTTTCATTTGAAGACTTCCAAGTAATAAAAAACTTGGAGGACTTTGAAATGAAAAGGATTAAACTTGATGAACTGGAAGGTAAAATGATATTTAGATACACATATTAATTATAGTTATCTAAACACTAACTTTTATAACCAGAGAAGGTAAGAAAGCCTCTACAGCCCTCATGTTACTTGACACCCAGAGCTGTAGGATCTGACACTTTGAAAAGCTGCATACTCATCCTTTTATAAGACCAGAGTGCTTCCACTTCAGCTCTGAGGATCTCCAAACTTTCACATGCCCAGGAAGCACCCAAAACAAGCAAAGTGGCACTGCCAGCATTTTCCTTTCTGTTTCATGCAAGTGAACAAGTTCTGCTCCCCAGTTCCAGAAATTTTAAGATTTATATTCTTTCACATAAAGCTTTTTCTGTCTTTGGATTTCAAGTTTGTCACTGGAACTGTCTGCTACAACACCTCACAGGTGCAGTGCCAGCCCTGTCCAGAAGCACAGAGATCAGCCTCCCTCCTATAACTAAGACACTCAACTCCAGCACTCTCCAGGCTGAGGCATTTCCAGCTGTCACAATTCCATGAGCTAACTCTCATTACTCAATATAAAAGAATACAGCTAAGGAGTGAAGGAGGAAGTACACCCCCCCGCAATAGCTTCATCAAGGGGACCTGCACAGACATTTGAGTCACCTGAGGAGGAGGGCAGGTATGCTGGACGTACCTGGTTTGTGATGAAAGGGGAAACGTAGTGGATAAAACCACAGAGCTGGTCAACAACCACGAAAACATCTGGTGTCTTTCTCAGCCATCATCATACAAGTACACAATGTGGGGCAAGGACATTTTATCTCACCAGATATATTCCAGAAAAAGTCTGATAAGACACAAGAAAGTCAAGACAGGAGTTCATGAATCTCCAAAGGAATATAAGAACAGCAATAGCTTTCCATCCACATTTATAAAGACAGAATTTGGTAAACGTAGACAATTAATACATACAGTTTTCCAGAAGCTGAGAAAAGCAACAAAAGGAAGAAGTCAGTAACTTCTCACAGGAGCCCAAAGCTCCTTCCTCAAAGGAAAAAGGCACAAGTGCACAATGACTGACAATCACAGCAATACAACTACTTGGAAAATTGGAGAAGACAGAAAAACAGCAAGAGGCACAACAGAGACAATCAATTTGCAACATATGAATATAAACTAGTGTAAAGGGAAAACCCCCACTCTCCTCATAAAATTATTTTTGAGAAGGAAGTGAAAGACAAGGAAGTTGCTTCTGAGCTACTAAACTCAGAGACTTATGGGAACATCTGCCAACAGAAGATGCTAAGAAAGCCACACTGTAAGATGTTCAGCTAAAGAAAGTCCTAAAGGTAAGAATGGTAATGGATGGAGATGGTAAGAAACATGAATGTTAACTGTGTTGAAGGATGTACAGCTGTCATCACCAGTGTATCTTCAAAGGCCTCCAAGAACAGGCCACTGTCAGTAATGCTGTAAATATATTTGATTCCATCCTTTAACAAGAGAAAGAACAAATGGCCTGATGTCCACTACAGACTCTTTTTCTGATTTTGTATGATGCAAGGTAAGAGAACAAAGGGACAATTCACAAATGAAACTGTGTGTAAAACTGATTACAAATCCCATAGTAAAAAAAAAATCTGAAAAACCGTGATTCATATACTTCTGTATGTTTCCTTCTATGTAGCAGTATTGCAGAATTGAGTAGAGAGATACGTAATATTAACCATATTTTAAGGATCAGAAAACATTATTTATTGCTTCAAGGAACAGAAGACTGAGTAGCTTCCTTGGGGTTCAAGGTGCTCTTCAACTCTTTTCTAAATCCAAAATAGAAACCAGTTTCTTCATTTCAAGTCCAGAAAACATTCTGAAGTGAAAATTTAGAGAAGCCCATATATTATATTTTTCCTGTTCTTGAAGTCAATATAGTCTTTTGGGCTAGTTACAAACAAAAAGTTGGGGTTTTTTCACTACAGTGCCACTTAACACATATTTTGACACGAGCTGTTAACAGCACAATTTGCTTGACTAGTTTTGCACAATCAAAAAGAATTAGCTACTGTGTAGTCTAAAACCCATTCCCCTGCCTGTGTCCAACCACATACATACAAGAAACCTTAAATTTCTAGAACATCATCCAGTAAAATCCAAAGACTAGGGCATGGCAAGCATAGACTTCCCCAAACAGAAGGAAATTTATTCCATGACAACATTCTTCTTCCATGTGGGAAACATGCTGAGCTTCTTAAAAACAGTCTGTATTGCACTACTCCTTCAACATATTTAGTCAATGAAAAAGATGCATTACTGCCAATGCATGGTGATCCAAAGACAATCACAACCTACTGGCTTCAGAAGTCAGAAAAAAGAACTGCAGTTTTTGAATTAAAATACTATACAATTACTGAAAAGGTTATTAGTTACTTCTGAGGGTACAGCATATTCTTTCAGTCATCCTCAGCACTAAATGAGCAACTCTTCCAACTACTGTATTTCAGAAATCAACATTTAGAGTTTGATTTCTTTAGGCATATAAACCACTTGGTATATTCAACAGTCTTCCCAAAATGATCACGTGCCCTAGAGAGATCAGCCTCAAACCTGAGCTGCTAGGTATGAATTTGTTAGCAAGTTCTGCTTATCTAAGAAACTAATCTCAAGGAAGGTCAGAAAGCAGATACTATTTTAAGAATATCTAAACAAGAGTATAATCAGAGTTAAAAATAAAAGAACTGCTGCCGAGTACGTAATTTGCTAAAGTGAACCTACAACTTATTAATTAAGGTCACATTAAAAATTAATTTAAAAAAATGACAAATTCACAAATACAGCCAGACTATGTGTCTGCTCCTTCAGCTGCAGCACCAGAGCTGCTATTCTTGTGCAGTCTACTACATGAGCTCAGGCAATACAGGCAGCATTCCAGGAAAGTGAAGGTACAAGTAACAATTTATAAGGAGATGTGAAGAAATTTCAGGTATGCTCAGACTGAATGCTCAGTCAGATATGACCAACAAAACATCAAAACAAATGAATAAAGTAATTATTTTGCACCTTCTCCCTTTAACTCTCACATGACAATCCCTCAAGTTCATGAAACAAATTGGGTTGCTATGGCATATGTTCCTAAGTTTGCTGTTCACTTTGCTAAAATAAATATTTACATGTAACAAAACCCAGAGTGCCTCAGAAATCACATTCATTGGTTGTGTATAGCTTATTAAACATTACTAAAAAAAGTTTGAATATCTACAGTTCTACTGCACTTTCAAGTAAAAACCATCAAAAGCATGATGTTCTCTTGTCTTGGTTTTGGAAGACAGGTGTCTGCTACGGAGGGCAGGAGCCTCCCTTGGAATGAAACTGTAGACCCCCTCCCTCTGAACTATTATAATTTTGAAATCAAGAGGCTCTCAGGCAGAGATCTGGGGATAGGAATAACAGTTCTTTACTAGTATGTATAACGAGGCAAACAACCAACAATAACTACAGCGTTAGCAACAAAACAGAACCAGGGACCCCGTAACAGCCTTCTCGGGCAGTCAGCCCCGGTGCTCCTGCAGGACTCTGAGGAACAGCCGGCTGGAATGGCAGGAATGAGCAGAGATCCCGGGCTGGTGGCTGAGATGTGTCAGCAATGTATCATGCAGCTGTGCGTGGCACTGCCACACGTCCCGGCAGGACAGGCACAGCTGCGAGGCCCACCAATGAAGAAGGAGAAGAAGAAGCAGCAGCTCCATCTGGGTGATGGTAAATTCCCTTCTCTCCACTGCAACAGCTCCCAGCGAGTGTCCTGCTCTGAAGCTGAAGCAACCAGGCAGCCTCTGGCTGTCCCCGCCCTCACTTTTTTTCCTGTCCCCCTGGGCCCAGCCAAACTCTTTGTTTCTGAAGCACCCACTAAGTACCAGCAGTCAGATTTTTTCCCTACCACTGGTGGGAAAAAATTCCATAGGTGAGAAGGAACAAAAGGAAGGACACCTAACCCCCAACATCTTTATAGCGATATTTCTCAGGGCAGTACAGTCACTTAAATCAGAGTACTCAAATCTGTAGTCCTACAGGTCACAACGCACCTGGAAATTCCTCAGGATGGCATCTTCCTTACAGTCAAATTAACTACTCACTTCATTGCTCAGAGTTACTGATGAATCTTTAGGCCTATATAACCTGTTTTAAGGTAAAACACTTGAATTGTCCTCTAAAATAGAATGTTTATCTTCCCTGAGTTCCCAACATTGTAACTTCAACTGGGTATACGCTGTGTTTGTTCAAGGGACTCATGTGTCACACAGCTGAGTACACTAACCAAGAGGACACACCAGTTCATCAGGTCAGACTGCTTCAAATTGCAACACTTCAACAATGTTCCAACCACAGCTCTTGTCTACCACAAACTCCAAGATCGTCAAGCTGTTTTATACCTCAATCAGCAGATATGAGATTTATACATCTGCATAGATGTTAAATCATTAACTGAAGTAATCTAGAATTTAATATCATTAGAGAATCAAAGCCTAGGGCTGTACTGTAGTCACTAAAGCCATTTGTATCTCCAAGAAATTAAGATCAAGTTAAAATAAGCACCCAGAGATCTTCTGAAGTTAGGCCAGAAAGAATATGTACAGATGTGGCTATGTTATTTAATTGAGAAGGGTTTTTTAAATAAAAAAAAAATAAATCAAGCCTTAAAAATATTTCTAACCCATACAGCTGTGAAGAAAGTTTTCCAAGTATGACCCAAGTATTAGCCAATGCAGTATCACAAGGTTATTCCAGCTCCTTGACTGCCGATCTTAGCAACAGTAATGTTAGCACAGCCTTTATGTTTACTACTTCTTGTCAGAATCATTCATGCAAAAGGGAAACCATTAGTCATTTCAAATTGAAAATACTCTTTGCAGTGATAAAGAACAGTGGCATGAAGCCGACACTCCCACAAAACAGGGAGGGGAGGACATGAATAGAGAGTAGATAGGAAGAATCAAAAAGTAAGAATAAAACAGAGAATTCCATGCTCCTCAAAAGACTACAGAAGTGAAGGAACTGTGGGGAAAGAGTTTTTCACCTTCCTCTGAATGTCGAATACAATATATCTCTTAGTTTTAAATTAAAAAACTAACAATGTAGAATAGAACTACCAGAATGGGACAAGGGGTTACAGCCTTTTTATGACACAGCACTTGTGATGCCAAGGCTCCTCACCAGGGTATTTATTGTCACAGTGCTTTCTGTGATCATGTACACCATGGTCCCATGCTCTTCCATATTTACCTCTGACTAGCCAGGTTTAGCCTTCAATCTTGTAAGCTTCTGCTAATCCTATCAAAGTCCTGACCAGCAGGGTAAATACATGGAAACCTGCTCCTCAAAACCAACCAACCATCTCTATTTCAACACCAAAAAAATTAAAAGACAGTAATTAATCAGCTTTGCTTTTAATAAAGCCTTATTGTTCCATACATATTCTTTTCATTAAAGGTGCCTTATTGTTCAATACATATTTTTTTCATTAAAGGTGCCTCAGCACAGGTCTGGAGCAACGCTGCTTGAAGAGAGACATCCCTTGACTATTTCTAGGTGAGCATGTTTATCTGAGCAGTGCAGTGCCACATGTGGGAGAGAAGATAGGATGGCTCTGCGCTTTGCCTAGATATTCTGGCTCTTATTAAGCACTAGATCAGGAATTGCTGAACTGTACACTGTTTTGTAACAAAGCCATAAACATATAACACTCCTCCAATGAACATTCTCACTCTCATACAATTTGAGACGTAACAAGGTACTACAGAAAAAGCATGTACTCCTGCCTCCATCACACTCATCATCACATTACATTTCAAAATTCAATCTTCTGCTCATCATGCTCATTTCTGTACTCCATGTGTTTTTAGGCTTCTTTTCCCTAGCCCCACTCCTTTCACTTCCTCTTCCATTTCTGTCCCCCCTCCATCTTTTTCATACTTAAATTTCCCTTTGCAACCAGTTTTTAAAAAGGGGGGGAAGAAATAATGTAATATTCAAGTTATTAAATTCCACATGCCCATTACAAGTCACGGAGAAAGTCCTCAGCCTTCACTACATACATGTCTATTTGTTTCATAAATTCTGGAACTTTCATTTTGATTAAAACTTCTGGAGCATTCAGCATGTTCCACAAAAAAATCAGAAAAAAAGTTATGAGAAAGTAGGGTTTGAATTTTGAAATGCAGATTTTAAGGTACTTTGGAACTTCTCAAAGTAATGCTTTATCTTTCAAAACAGTACATATGCTTATTATATCCAGGATAAGGATTGTAACTCCAGATAAAATTCTGCTCCAATGTCAAAAGCACCCAAGAACAAGTGTCACCACATTCTAGGTTATTGAGGCAACATAATTTGCAATATTTAATTAAATTATCTAACTATATATATACACATTATAGAACTCTTCACATTTATGCTCTGACCTACTTAAGCAATTCCTTTTCCTCAATTGCACAATTATGAACCAGAGCAGAAAAATCAGACTTTATGAAGTTAAAAAATCAATTCAGTGTCATTACAAATTATTAACATTATTACTTCAGAATCTGTAGTCACTTGATTATTACTTTCTATGGGACATTTTTAAATGTTCTGAAGAAATATACTTTTGTTTCCTTGATACCTTTATTAGTAGTCATCCATTATAATTCTTTTAATCAAATCAAACTAACTTCAGACTATACATTGGAACTACTGATTTGCTAACAAAAACTAATTGTAAAGCAAAGCTGGTACTGCCACCTTTCACACTCCCCAGAAGATACTACACTCTTTTATGTTCTGGTAGGTAGCTCCTGACAGAAATACCAGGAAAATACTTAACAAGAAACTCTGGCTACATATGAAGTTTTTCAAGATAGATAGGTTCCAGCCAAAGTCACCTCCCCACCCAAGTTTCAAAGAAATTGAGCAACTTCAAACCACAAGCAGCTCTCATATCTAAAAATGAGCTCAAACACATTAACATTAACAAACTAACAAGTCATCAAGTTAGCATGGACTGGCACTACTTATCCTTCCAAAGCAACACTATGGAGTCTCCTCTCCAGAGGGACCAAGTAGTCCTGAATTAGAGACAGTCATGTGAAAGAAAAGCATTTTAAAGGGGGCAAAATAGTCAGCCTAATAACATAACTGGACACTTTGGAAGTCATAGTTGGAGCAACTTCAGGACCATCACTTGGGTTTAGTTTGTGATCACTCTAGATGACTCTAGGTGACTTGAATTGAGACAAAGTATTTCCATTGAAAGTACTTTCCTTGCAATAGTAAGTTTTTCACAATTAATGCTTTGAAAGAATTCAGCAGACTACTTCTCTAAAATTCCATTAATGTATCCAAACCCACCTGTTTTAAGAACATCACATGCAACATGTTTTTGAAAGCTGTGTCAGATCCCCAAAACTTTCACCCCATAAAAGACCAGAAGACTGTGCTAAAGAAATCGGGTAAGAATAGCTCCAGCTCCTACACTTCTATTTCCTTAGAAGTCACTAGCAAGAATGCAGCAAACATTAGTTTTGAGGCATTGGTATTATGTTTCTCCTTCTATCACTAGCAGAATGATGCAAGCATAAAATCAGTTTTAAAATTTGATCAAGAAAAGCATTCTCCGAGTATTAAAAGTCTGGAAGCTTTGTGTCACAGCATTATTTCCATTCTTTTAAGAGAGAAAACAATTCCATGCTCACAAATAGTTGCTGCATATTTACTACAAACAAGGTGCCAGCAAACATTGTTTTGCAGAGTTCAGACAGCACTTTAACAAACTACTCCCACCTTTAGAGTCTACACAGACTACCTTAAAACAGTCTATTCTCATTGCCACTGAAGATACTGAATTTTTCACTCTTGCCAGTTTTCAGACTTGCCAGTTTTACCCAAACTGCCAGTGACTACCGGATTTTCATAAACTGTTTTTATTCTGTTGTTGTTATGATGAAATATTACTTGAAGCAGTTACTCAAGACATCAATGAAAAATCAGGAGCTACAGTTTAAAGGCCCCACAAAATTATTTTAGAGCTGTAAATGTGATTCTCCTGCTACAGCCAAATCATAACTTACGTTTTAATCAATTTCAGCTGTGAGACACACTGTTCATTCAAAATATCAGATAAGTGAGTAGAAGCAGGCAATGCAATGTATGCAATTTGTTCTGGAAAATAACTTTCTTAATTAATTTCAGACACTTTACACATATAAGACACTAGGCATAGTAATAAAGGCATCCATTTGGACCTTTAAAATGCTTTCTGTTAATTGCCAAATGCAGGATGCATGCTGAGACAGGAGCACCTAAGGGCACAATATAAGCAGATGAACAAACAATTTATGCCAGTAACTTAGAATCTGCCTAGCCTGTGAGAAATTAAAACAAGGAGTTTTCTGCTTAAGTGGAACTTGGTACAAAGGATTGAGAAATATTTAATGAAACCTAAGAAAAAACTTGAAACTGCACAGGATTTTTTATAGCAATAATATATAACAAAACTTATATGCCAAGGTGTCAGTTGACAGGAGAGACTGCAATTCAGGCAAACATTCAAAATTATTCTTTTAAAGTCATTGTTCCTTCTCATTTTAAATTACGTATTTTAAAGGTCCACTGAATCCACACTAGTAACAGCAGTGTATGCAATTACAGGATGGATTCTCTGGAAAGTAAACTCAGGTTGATGGACAGAGGAATTACACTCAGGATTTCCATTCTACTTTCTCAGGTGCTGCCAGATCCACATGTGAGGCTGAGAAAGGAAGTCAGTGATACAGACAGCAAGGATTTAGGCATGATGGGAACAGGAAGAACTTGTTAGGCATGCACATTAGTCATGCCAGAGTCAGCCAGACTGGCATGCTAGTAAGAGTTTTGGAACTTAGAAACACTTCTACAGTACTGCTAGAAATCTGTAAGTAAGACATGGGAAGCCTAAATACTTGGCCTCACCTGACATCCTCAAAGTAATAAGGATCTCCAAGATCTGGTAGGAAGACAAACCGAAACAGCATAATGCTGAGAGCCTGCCAGCTTACTCAGCAATTCCAACGGAATCAACAAACAACAGGCAGGTGAGGAATGGCACTGCATCTGTGAAAGTTATACAAACATTTAATGACATAAACAGGAGACGAGAAGCCCAATGAACTTCTTAGGGCAGAAGTCACACAATCAAGTAATAAAGATGCATGATCAACTACACTACCAGTTCAGGAAGATTACAGAGTTTCATCTTTAAGAAAGATAATAACAATGGGCAACTGAAATCTCCTGATGAAAAGTGAACCCTCTGACTCATTAGAATGGAATGCAGATTTTTTTCACCCCAAATAATGACTTCTACCTCAAAAACTAGTGCTAGGTCTACATGAAAAGATCCAATTCTTGGCTTAGTTTTAAGTGGTACACAAGACCTAGTTAAAGGATAGGAAAGCTGCTCGGTAACCGTGCCTGTAATGCAATTATATTTCAACACCACAGTTGAATACAGTGAGACAAAAAACTATTGGCACACAGATAATTAATGTTAAGGGAACAGTGTGGGGAAAAAAAAAAAGTAATCTGTAATCCTCTCAAACATGTTTCCCCTCAAAAACAACCCAAACAAACCAACCCAAAACCATACAACCCTAAAAAGAGGGGGAAAAAATTACATAAAGAAAGCAGACAAAATTCTGTATTAGGAGATAAAGTAAAAATTCCTCACAGCTGGAAGCAAAACAAAAGCAGTCAAAGGAATATATCAGCCCCTGCAATAAAAGCCTACATACTGCATGATTAAATGGGGAAGTTAGGAAGTAAATTTGAGAAGTCTGGTTTTAAAAACAGAAAACTTGCTTATTGAGAACAGAAGAGATAAGAATATACGTAGTACGTCAAAAGTAAACAGGGAAGAGAACTTAACAAGGTGTTTGGGTAACACCTTGCAGTTACTTAACTAATTCAAAACCAGGAAACCAACTAGAAAAACCAGTGGGACCTCTTGCAGACCAAAATGAGAAAGGGATGGAGGATTGACAACACCAGCATAGAGAAGCTCAGTGGAACACTATTCCCAGTATTTACCAGTGAAGCAACTGGGGAGACATTCACACCTGTCTTCATAGTATATAGGTCAGAGAGAGGAGGTCAATTTGAATTAAGTACAGGGGAAGCATTTGGCTGAACAGACAAGTCAGACATAGTTCACCTGGGCCAGCACAGGCCCTCACAGGTTCCAAACCTGACACTAAGGTACTCAGTGCAACAGGTTGTCAGTTAACTCCAGAGCACACTTAAGACTCTAAAGGGACTGATACTACAGAAAAGCAAACACAATTTCCATCCCTGCAAAGCAGCAGTCGATCAGATCACTAAGCACAGACAACCAGTCTGCTGGAAAGAGTACACACAGCTTCTCTGAGAGAAAATTCTACTAAGGCCACAATACATTCTCCCCACGCTAATGCAAATTTATATATCACTCTGAATTCGGGGACCCAACTGTTGGATCCATTGAGATACTGGGCTGAACACCAGATAGTCTTGTGGAAGCAATCCATCAGAATTATTTTGAAAAAAAACCAGAAACAACTTGTAAATGTCATCTTTAGCCACTCAAAATTTCAAGACTTGCTGTGACAGCCTGCACATGGATCTGCTACATATTTCAGGCTTCTTCGCTATCTTAAAATCAAGATCCAAAGGTTTGCCATACATTGCAACATTGGCAACAATGCGTAAAAGCACCATGATGTACTCAGATGAACTCAATAAGGGGAAAAAAAATCCCCTTATATTCTAGCCTGTAAGCTTTGTTCTGCTGACTGGGGAATTAGATGTAGGGTAAACAATCGGCAATGCTGTTACCAGCAGAATCACCAGTGGAAATGTATTATGTGATTGCTTTTTCTTCCACAGCTGCTGGATATACTTGCAGGCACCAATCTAACTGTTCAATGTGTCAAAAGCTGGAAAAAGAAATTGTGGTGAGTCCCTTAAAAAAAAAAAAAAAAAATTTCCCTTCAGTGTAATCTTTAGCACTGCTGGGTACAGCAGCAGGCTTACAGTCTCAACCAGTAGAGCATACTCAGAGCAGAACACAAATCCATGTTAAAACAACTTGAGCTACAGTTCTTGTCAGCCTAAAATTAATTCTGGCTGGTTGCAAGAGTCACATTTTTCCCCAGACCACACAGGAAGAGACCTTATCCCTTAAGCCAGCTCTTTAGCATTTAGGATGCTAAAAGACTCAGCAAAAAATTCTTAAAACTCAGCAAAAAACTAACCTAATAAAAAGCAGCAGAGTATCTGCTGCTGACTTATCAAGCAGAAACAGCACAGCCAGCATATACTGATCTCAATTCAAGTAGTTCAAGGGAGGATGTGGGGCACATGTATGAGGATGTTTTGTTTGCCCTGGGCATGGAGTCTCATCCAAAGGCCATATTTTACTCACATTACTCAGCCAAACCAGAAAACTACAGTCAGAGCATTAATTATGCCTGCAGTAGTCTTGGTATGTAAGTGAAGTCAGATCCGGAAACTGCACTCCAGTTCTATAATGTCATTCAAGTGGCTCATAGGACACAAATACACTACATGAGGTAGTCAGCTATTCAACACTAACAAGACTAAAGAAAAACAAAATTCTGAAAGACACTGAGTTAATCTTGACAACACTACAATGCTTCCACAACAAAGCTTAAACACTTCTTTCTAAAATTAAATACTTTTTCAAATACCACATGAGATGCAAACTGTCTCTCATAACTATGAACAGAAACCTTCAGTGAGATCCCTTCAAATGTCAAAACTGAATTTCAAAAATCATCAGACTGAAAACTCTGGAAAATAACCAGACTGCATTTTAATTTTGACACATCAAAATCTTTGTGTTCATGCTATGTTTTTGTTCACTAGATATTTTATGAACGCAAAAAGCTAACATCTTCAAATGAACCTTGAAAATGACACATTTCTGAAGCTAACACAAAAATACAGCTACATTGCACACCAGGAAAGTATATATATAGCCTTTCAAAAGTAGTACCAAGAGTTATCTGAAAATTATTTGGTATAAATATATATGCTACCAAAAAGCCCCAAACCAACTCACCATCTATAGACCCCATACAATCATGATTCAATCATTCTAGGAATTAGCTAAAATGAAACAGCTGCAGACCAAATAATTGATCTAAAGATTAGTATTATTTTGTTGCTATTAAATCTGTACATTGGCTAATCAATGAAGTTTCTAAAGGTCAAACCACTGAAGATTTATCTTTACTCCAAAAAACCTAAACATTCAACCATCCTACTGCTCATTTTTTTAAAAATCAACACAGGTAAGGGTAGATAGCTCTTAATGGTCTACAAAATATATATATATATATAAATCCCTTAAAACAACAGAGACGTCCAAATTGCTCCTTTGTGCATTTCTCACTGTGATGCTTCAAACTGCCAGATCTCCTATTTTCACCTCTTCCAAAGCAGAATAATTCCACTATGGTGGCACCTTGCTCCCTGACCTGACTTCAGGCTGCAACCTCAGATCTGACAGCTGGAGGTTGGTGCCAATTTTTCTTTCAGTAACCTGGGAAAGGTGGGTCTACACTGTGATCAGCAAGGTTTACTGCAAAGTAAAGCATAGACTTGTCTTTGCTCAGATACAGTCACTGGCACAGCATCCACCTCATGAACAACACTCAGCTCTGTGCCAGACCACACACGAGGTGGTGGCACATTCCACCTCACAGTGTGAGGTCAGACTTCCTCTGATCATTTCCAGTTTTAGCTGCATAGAGGCTGCCACTCCTTCAACTGCAACCAAGCCTGTGTTTTAACACAGGTAGCAGTGAGCATACTTCAGCTGATCTGAAGAGCAAAAGATGCTGTGTTCAGAAAACCAATACCCCATTCCCTATTCAAATGAACAATAGCACAGTTACTAGTTAATAGGTTCAGTTCCAATCTAGTGAAAAATTATTTATACACATAACATTCTCTAAATTCATTATCTCCACAGAGGTCTGTTATTGACCAATGTTTGCTTCTATTCACCTTCACGTCAAGAAAGTTAAAAATCTTACTCAAACCACAAGCAGGCTGGAAAGAGAAGTAGAAGTTTCTCTGTCAAAGTAAAACAATTTACTAGAGAACAACACCCACTAAGTAAGTTAGTAATCCTGCTAGACACAATCAGGTCAGAGAGTACCAACTTGGGTGCTCACAACTGAGCTCACAGTGAAACAAGTAATCTGCTAAAAAATAAGTAATATAGGAAATATAATATAGGAAACTGCCTAAAGACAGTTCATCTAAGTCCTTAGAGATAATAAACTTCATCTATCATCACTATTCCCCAAAAACAATATTTCTTACACAAGAAAAGCATCAGTGCCAGTTTAAAATTCTGTCTTATCCCCACATTCAGATACAGAATTCACTGGTGACAGCACTTAACTTCATGTCAGGAGTATCAATGGATCATTACTAGCTACCATGGCTGCACTTGAGGACATGAACAACTTGACAATGATTGCCAGTGTCAATTAAAAAAAAACAAAAGAGGAATTTTCAGGCAAGAAATAAAGACAATAAGATGATATGGAGAAAAAAGCTTTGTCAAATTTTCTTGGTAACTTGAGACTTTCAATGGCAAAGCTACTGTCTTTATTCTTAAAAACTTCATCACCAGAAGATTTCTTTGTCTAGAACATATTACCAAAGCAGAAACAACCAAGAACCAGGATTATTACCAGCAGTCCCCTTCCATGGGGGACCCATGAGAAGGTAAAATGCTGCACTGAGGCCTAAACCCCAAGCCCACTCCAATGAACTCAGAGGGACCTTTTAAACTATCAAATCTAGTAATCTTACTACCAAAGGCAATGTGTCATATATATCTTATCATAAGTAATCAAGATCTATCTAAACTATTTGGAATGATTGCCCCTACTATCCTATTAGTAGTTACAGTAATGCCACATTGCTCCAGAAAGTAGAAACCTTACACTCTAAATCTAAAACTAATTCACAGTCTTATATAATTTTGTTCTTTTAACAGTACTGGCATCAAGTTTAAAGAGCTGATCTGTGTCTCTTTGTCTTTCTCTTCCTATGCACACATAAATATATATATATATATATACACACATATATACATACATACACATATATATGTATACACACACATATATATATATAGACAAACCAGTAGGTATACACACACCTTCCCTCAACCAAATTTTGTACCTTTCAGTAATTGTTCTGACCGTCTAAAGTAGCCCAGCCCTTCACATATTCCTTTGCAAGCTGATTTCAGACTTTCAAGAACTCTGGCTGCCCTGCTTTGCCAACACAAGATGTCTTTCTCCTGAGAGCAGCAGAACCATAAACTTTTACAAGTAAGCTCTCAGCCACTCCCTTTTAAAAGTGTATTTAATACTTTTCTATTCTTATTTATAATTACTCTTTAAAATAGCCACTTGCTCTTTATGTATCTGCAACATAATGAATGCTAAGCAAACTGACAGTCAACTGATAATACCAGAAAATCATTAAGGAGAGAAACAAACTCCTAACTTATAGAATCAGTTTTTATGTACTCCTGAAGTACATGACATTGTTCTAAAAAATACTGATTTTCATTGCATTTCTAACAGTATAGCCCCTGAAGTATTTCAACCATTCCTGCAAAACATTCTCATTTTCCTTCCAAATTCCCCTCAACTGTATTTATAATCTACTCATTGCTACTTGGCTGGGTGGGTTGTTGGGGAGAATTACTGGCAAAAGACATCACTTCTGGCTCCAAATTTCCCAAACTAGAAAAATATTTAGGGAAGTATCATTATACAGTCACTGCTTGTACTTCCTTGCCACCCTACCTTTTCTTTCTGCTCATCTCCACTTCCAACACTCAGTAATCAAGAGATCTTGTCTCTCTACACAACCATAACTTACTGGCTCTAGCAGGGCATGAAATGTGTAACCCTCTTCACAGATTCAAAATGTCCATAAAATAATGGTGTTCATGCAACTTGAACAGAAACACAAGATGCAGTATGATTTTCAGAAGGCCTTGTCTTCAATTTGTATTAGCAGACTTAAAACTGTCTGAACTATTCTCAGGGAAAGGATTCACCGAACAGTAGTCTAAAAGATGAAAGAGGATACTGTGACTATGAGAACACCAAATGAAAAAAACTATTTTGAAAAAAAACCATTGCAAATTCTGTGACTTAGCTGAGAAGCAACAACAGCCTTTAAATGAGTAAAGCTAACACAAATACAACTGTGATTCATTTCAGATATAGCGGATTACAGTTAAAAAAATAAAAAAAATAAAAAAAAAAGGGGGAAAAAAGAAGTATATGCCTCCAAGTTGCCAATTTAGGCAAAAATATCCTGAACTGAGTCTGGAGAGCTTCTTGGCAGGGTTATCCAATCAAGGGAAAGAATTGCAATAATAGAAAATTTCTCTCCAATCTAACTTGATAAAGAAAAGTAGGTTGAGGTGTCTTATTCTTTACATTAAGAACATAGGGTAGATTGATTGAAGACCTCATCCAGGTTTGTCCACCATAATCACATGGCCAGGAACAAAACACAACCCTTCCAAACACCACTGAAGTGATGCATCCTTAAGTTCCATTTGCCTCCTCTAATAACTTGCATACAGAGAAAGCTGGACAGAAGCTGCAAAGCCCCTGAAACACTCAGAGGTACAACAGCCATTCAGTGTTTTTATGTAAGCATGACTATTATCATACTTACATAAAAACATGGACTATTTTTATGTATGTATGACTATTGTGTTATTGTCTTTTTCATCTTTTGACTAATTCAATAACTTAAAAACAAGTAGAGGTCTTACCTGTGGAACCATCTGAACATTACAGATGTCTCTGCAATGGCCTCTTCCAAGAAATTTCTGGCATCTCCAACCCCCTAAAATTTAGTGCCAAGATATCAGAGACCATTCTGAACTGGCCTAGTTTTCCACTCCAGAGCAATTTCCATATAAACATTCTACATAAAATGACAACCAAGAAAGTGTATTATGTTTATGTTGCCTAGCTATTGGATGTGTATATGTCATCCACGCATTTATATGATCACTGGTCAGAAAAAGAGTAACATCTCACATTGTAGCAGCAGAGTGTTCATCATGTTCGTCTCTCTTCATTTACCCTGTCTAGTCTATTTCAGTTCAGGACAAGCAAGAATCTACTGCTGCTGAGCATCTCAACACATTTGAAAAATAAGAAATCATACTTAAATTAGCAGAATGGCAAAGGGTAGTAGGCTGTCTTTGAGTAGGTTATTCCAAGACCTTTACATTACATATCTGAAGAAACTTAAAACCTTGAAATTCTCCAAAAGGAAAAAAAAAAAAAAACAAAAAAACAGCAGGCACCAAACAACCTGAAGCACAGATTTCATAGTCTCCCAAAAAGAGGTACTGCTGGGAGTTACATGGCTTGAATATTCTACCTTGAAAGCTCAAGCTGTCCAAGCACGGAAACTGCAAAAATCCATCTCTGAGACAAAAGGAGACCACAAAGGTTAAGTGTACACAGGAAAACTTGTTTCACTTGAACTTTTTTCCTGTGAATTAAGAAAAAGGTAATTTGTTTTCCATTTATCCTTCCTTATAACACTTCATTTTTAAAGCTTGGGCTTATCCAGTGTTCCTTCCAAATGAACAGCCCCAATATTTATATATTCTCTCAACTTTTAGTCACAGTATTTTAGAGGAATTCAGGTACTATGGTGGGAAATATCCCATATATTTCTGCCACCTGCCTCTTTTCAATTTTTAGTTGAACTGAATCAGATCAGAATCCTGCTCCTATTTTTTAAGGAAGGGTGAGCCTCATTACAACAACTTTGCATTCTATCATCATCTTACTTATTAAAGGGATCAGCTTTAATACTACATTACCATTTCGTTCTTCACAGTTTGGATAACTGCTTGTACAACACTGTTTTAGTATGTTTATTCAGTTCTGTTAAAATTGTTAGTATTTCATCTGTTTGGTATGTTCCTGGTTCTCCCCCATTTACTGCTTTGGTTGGTTCCATTTGTCTGTTATGTAAACCCCTCCCAGTTTTCCTGAATGTTCCCCGTCAATCACCTTTACCCTCCCCCATCTCTCCATCCATCACTGTAAACCCCACCTCTCCTTCCAGCTCCTTCCATGTACATCATCCCTTCCTCAAAACACTATTGGTTGTTATGTTGTATTCCCGCCTTCTTTGTATCCCCATTGGTCCCTGACATTGTAACCTCCTCCCCTTACCCCTCCCTCCATGAGCTCCCATTGGACCCTGGACTGTGCCCACCCCTAAGATAAAACTCAGTGCACAGAGGTGCTCTGGGCTCTCTTCGGTCCTGAGTTCTCCCAGCCGAGACCCTTGTGCTCATCCCCTCTCCCGAATAAACCTGTTCCTGGGAAGTACAGCCGAGTGAGTCTCCTCCTTCCTTTTGCCATCACCCACAACTCCTGATTTGGCAGAGCCCGGCAGGATTCGGTGCTCTGAAGGTTCTGCAGTGGGATCGCCTTTCCCCTGCAGTTCCCCACTCCTGGCAACTGCCCGTGCTGGAGTGGCACCATAGAGCTAGCACAGAGCTCGGGTGCGGCCAAGAGCAGCGTCACAACACTGTACCAAAAGAACTTGCCTTCTATTGCTTGGCTTGCAATTTTTCATTTGTGAGGGTGGCTTGCTGGAGTTTATTGCCCTCATGCTTAAGAGATACTACAGTTGTAATTAGTCACCTCCCTTCAGGCACTGCAGAACTCTTTGAAGAGGGTTTCTCACTACACCTTGTCTGTGGGTTTTTCAACAACCCGCTCAGTCTCCAGCACTCTGCAGAAACACTACTTAGAGAAGGCTGGTGCAGCACTTTCTTTGCCTACTTAATGAGGCAGTCAAATAAAATACAGAGGACTACAAAATTATGTTTTTTCTTCTTCATAAAGGTCCTTACAAGGGACCTCTGCCTAGCACATAATCTTTCCCAAAAGTCAATCTTTCAGCAAGTTTATTTACACAGAACAGCCTTGAAAACTTGCCATTCCTTGGCAGCTGAACTTACTCTTGTGCTCACTTACAGAGTAAGGAAAATAGTGTGGCACCCAACCCTTATACTCTTAAAATCTGCTGGGGGTTAGGTGTCCTTCCTTTTGTTCTTCTCACCTATGGAATTTTTTCCCACCAGTGGTAGGGAAAAAATCTGACTGCTGGTACTTAGTGGGTGCTTCAGAAACAAAGAGTTTGGCTGGGCCCAGGGGGACAGGAAAAAAAGTGAGGTCGGGGACAGCCAGAGGCTGCCTGGTTGCTTCAGCTTCAGAGCAGGACACTCGCTGGGAGCTGTTGCAGTGGAGAGAAGGGAATTTACCATCATCCAGATGGAGCTGCTGCTTCTTCTTCTCCTTCTTCATTGGTGGGCCTCGCAGCTGTGCCTGTCCTGCCGGGACGTGTGGCAGTGCCACGCACAGCTGCGTGATACATTGCTGACACATCTCAGCCACCAGCCCGGGATCTCTGCTCATTCCTGCCATTCCAGCCGGCTGTTCCTCAGAGTCCTGCAGGAGCACCGGGGCTGACTGCCCGAGAAGGCTGTTACGGGGTCCCTGGTTCTGTTTTGTTGTTAACTCTGTAGTTATTGTTGGTTGTTTGCCTCGTTATACATACTAGTAAAGAACTGTTATTCCTATCCCCAGATCTCTGCCTGAGAACCCCTTGATTTCAAAATTATAATAGTTCAGAGGGAGGGGGTCTACAGTTTCATTCCAAGGGAGGCTCCTGCCCTCCCTAGCAGACACCTGTCTTCCAAAACCAAGACACAGTCACATACAAAAAGGGCTGGAAGCAACCAGATTTACTTAGTTAGCCTACACTGCTGTGCACCAGTGGAGAATCACACACTTTTTTCTACCTTAATACACCTAAAACTCATAAATTCTTGAGCTTGACCCATAGAATTCTCATCTGTGTACAAAGCATCACATGGAAAACAGAGAAAGTGTTAAAACTTTTAGAAAAGATAAAGCATTAGGAATACTGATGCTAAAGATAAAAACTTATGACAGGGATCCTTCTCTATCTCTCTCTTTTGTCTCAAACATGGCCTCCAAGTACCACTCAGTAAAGCAGACAGTCTCATAGATGCTAGAACCCATGGTGTGCCAACAAAGCCCGGAGAAGAGACATCCTTGGTGTCAGAGAGACAAAAGATAAATTACAGGAGTGTGTCTATGGCACATATATTACAACCACTGCAGCTGTAGGTTCAACTTTGCCAAAGGTGCCACAGATTTAAGCTAATAGAAAGAAAAGCATAAAGTGAGATTTTATATACCATTAAGGATTATGAGAATTCCATCTTTATAACACAAGAGTGCTCTGGGAATACATACAGATCTCTATATGGCTGCTGTCTCAGTGACCTTGCCACAGCTCTGCGGAGCTGTTCTGCATTCCGTAAAATATCATTCTCATGAAATTAGCACTTTAATAACCCTGGCTGCAAGTACTTACTGTGGCAAAGCAATATCCACGTACTCACAACAAGCACCCCTTCCAGGAAGTTATCAAAGCCCAATCGGATTACAAAAACTTCAGGCATATCCTGTAAGGCACGGACACAGACATGCAGTCTGTTAGTGGACACCAGTTGTGAAGGGATGACACTAATGCAAAAAAATAGATCTCAGCAAATATGCTTCTGAGCAATAGAACAGGAAGTTATCCCACTTCAGAAATTAAGCTCTTTCATGAAAATGAAGGGCTTTTCAGAAGGTCATACAAGTAGCCCACGAAAGATGCTGACTGGTTTACAGTGCTGGACTGACAAACAGCCCAGCTTTTGGTCACTCAGCGTACACCACAATACTATCACCCAGTGAGGAAGTACAGCACTAGGACCCACTCAACAGTCATATTCCATCTGAGAGCCATTACACTCCCAGCATGCTTTTTTATCACAGACTTGTTTTTGAGAATCTGTCAATTAACCATTGTAGAGCTGCCCCATCTTGTTATTTAAATGCAAACTTTGCAGTGCTGAGTACCAGTCTTAATAACCCACTCCTTAGGAGCATAAGCATCATAATAAAAAGTCAAGCATTTTCATAATGCTTTGTTAATGAGGGTCAGGGCCTGGCCGGACTTGGCGTCCAGCCCAGCAACAGTTTCTATATTGGCCAAACTCTGGTGAGTCTATTATTTTAAAATAATTTACATATTTCCTGCCTTCCATGGAGATTCTTGCCACAAACCACCAGTACATGGTATATATCAAACAACTAACACTTCTACTTCTGAAGACAATAATCTGATGCTACAGAAAACCTGCACTTAATTGTAAACACTTACTTAATGCAAAAACAGACAGGTCCACACGCTGAGCTTACTCCATTAATTATGGCATGAGTTTTGAGAAAACCAAAAACTAAGGACCTCACTTCATGCATTGACTGGTCACAGTCTAGATCTGTAAACTGAGCAAAATTAACCAGCCCAGAGTTCCAAACTTTTATTTTCTGGTTATCTCTTAACTGTCAATGACTAAAGTGTGTCAACATTAAATTTCTCTTGTTTTAGTATTCAATGCTAGATAATACTATTATATTTAACTCGCAACTGAACAGAAAGCAGAACTGCATACTCTTTCAGCAGCTACAAATAAAATATCTGCATTCTTAAATCATTAAATTCTCAACCATTTCTAGCAAAAAATATTGAAGTTAGATGTGTGAAGTAAACCAAATCTAGACACGAAATACATTTTTCTGACAGTCAGAGAGTTAAAATGTCAAAAACAATGTTAAAATTTGAATTTCCATGAAAATCTTTAGCAGGAACATAAAGCCCAAAGAGAATACAGAAAATACGACAAACAGTATAAATGTAACTAAACCAAAGGAGGCAATAAAAATGAATGACTGATGGCACAAGGAGAGGTAGTTGCTGACTCCTCTTCACCCGACAAGGAATATGAGAAAAAATTAACTTCCACAGAATTAGTACTACAGAGAATCAGAGCACTTAGTATCTTTGTGGTGACTGCTTTTAGCTGGAGAAATAAAACCAGAAACAAAACAAAGACTGTCAGTGATACGATTTCCTGTACTAATAGAAACTACCTCATCTGCATGTAAGAACAGCTCACTAAAGTGAATTTATGAAGGAAAAAGTCCTCAAATTACAGATAACCTAGTCAGGAGTTTATAACAGCATTATTTTCTCAGGTCACCAATCATATCAGAGGATGAATCTACTGGCAAAGGCAACTCTTTTGTGAAGCCATGCAACTTCATCCCTTCTGCTCCTCTGCTGCACCAAGATGCATTCACCAGATCTGCTTTCAAATATGCTGAGAATTCCTTGCTGAGCACTGCCAATACCAGCCAAAATACACATTCTCTACTGCACTGTATATTCAAAGCATCTACCACAGAATGCCACTCTGAAAGATCCACCACTTCATATTCCAACATTTAACATTCAACAGAAAAGACTAATACATCCTGTTAATTGAGAAGAAAATACTGAACCTTATACAAATTTACGTAACATACATATGAAAACCAGAATCAAGTCAGACAGACTCACAGACATGAAAGAACACTTCCCTGTGTGCTTCCTTGTTGATCTTTGGCCATGACCAAGAAATCATTATAGCTGTTCTGTAATATTGGAGTGTAACAATAAATACAAATTATTACCGAGTCTGCCACAAATCAGTGTGAGCCTCCACTGCCATACAACCAAGTCCTGCAGAGAAACAACACAATTTCATATTCCTGACAAGAGCAGTAATGACAATAGGTACAGCTCATTTCTGCACAGGGATTGCAGGGAAAGGGAACTGCTGGGTTTTTTAAGACAATATGAAATTCTAAGTTTCCAGGCAAAGTTTCAAAGAAAAGCTTTTAAAGAAGAATATACCAAAACAAGCAAGGAGTTAAGTGCAATGTTCCAACATTATAGTAAGTTGTAGAGACTAAAGCAGGAGGTCAGGCTGCAGCCAAGAAACAAGAAATTGAGAAAAGCATGAAATCCTATCAACTGCAAGCCATAACATTCTTATTCACATGTATGTGTAAGCATATGTACACACCTACAGACAAGTGTCATCTCTCTTCAACCCCTTAATAGAAAGCATCGGACAGTTAACAGTGTCGGAAAAAGATCTGCTTTGGGGCTGTACAGGAGGATTTCAAGCTATTTCAATCTAAATTACCAGCAATTCTCCACCATTACCAACACTTTACCAAGACTCAGTAGTAACTAAGGAAAAATCTTGGATATCCAGTAACCCTGGAACCATTTCTTTATTACAAGGTTAAGTTACACTCACTTTGAGTAGAAACACGACTTCCTCTGAGTGAGAAAACTAACAGGCACAAGACTAGCTAACTCTGTATTTTTAAACTGTATTGAATTGAAATGTTTCCAAACATCACTAACAAAATATTAAGGTAGTGTAGTACTGCTACCCCATGCCCTTTCAGACTATGTAAATTAACAGATCTTAGACCTGAAAACACAACAAAATACGAAAGTCAGGCACATCAACATGGCCGCAGATCTGCATCTCTGTCCTGAAGCCAAACAAACAGCTGCTGCAAAATACCACAAGTCATCAATGAAGAAAGGAAGAAATAACTTTCTGAGCGAAGTCGATAGCTCAAAAAATATCACCTGAATAGTATTTTAATCCAGAGGTCTTCAATGAGAAGATGGTCAAGCCATACAGATTACTCCTATGGCAAAGAAAGTGGTAGCTAGCAACACTTCCACATGTGCACAGGGCTGTCAGCTTCTCTAAAGCATCAAAACCACCACAGGTACAGAGGTCAGCTACAGGCACCACTTATTGCCTCCGGCACAGTCCCCTGCCAGATGAGAAAGATATGAGCCAGTCTTCATCTAGGCATTTGAATACAATTTCCAAAGAGCTGTTCAGACAGATGGGAAACAGGGCATGGGTCCCATTATTCATTCCAGCTGCAAACTCATGTTTGTGGTTACCAAGTACCAGATGACAGGGGCAGAACAAATGATTCCGTTTAAAAACTGTATCAAGTACAGGTGTTCACCACTAAAATAAACCTGCTCACTAGTAGTACACCTTCAGAAGGAACAATTAATTCAAAAAGTAAACAACTGGCAAAAGAATTAACCTGATGGACTGTCACCCTGAAAACTCAGCTTCTGAGCTTGCTGACATGGTTTTCTAAAGACTTTCCCAGGACAGTAACTGTAAACATAGATATGTGTACATTCTTTCTGTTACACGTCTTGTGATGGGCATCTCTCATGGCCAGTGCAGTGAGAAAGTATTATCCTGACCATCCAATCCCTGGCCGTGGTCAGAAGCCTATAAATCCTGGGAGGAAAAATAAACTCTCTCTTCCTTTCACCACACCTCGAGCTGTGTCCGTGTGATCTATTCAACTTCAGCAGCAACAATGGACTGTCAGACAATGTCTTCTCCACAAAGATGTTGATATTAAAATTAAGTAGGCAAGATGAAGAGCTTGAAGCAAACACTGTGCAGGACAAAAATTCAGAAAGGTGACTTCTGTGTGCCAAGGGAAATCATAACAGTGAGCAGAGACATGAGATTCTAAGAAAAAAGTCCTCCTCATTATCCACAGTACCACTTCAACTGAACTCCTCTTCACACACTTACCCTTCCTCTCTTGCACAACATTCTTGCACTTCCAATGAAACACTTTCTTACTAGAAGGAAAACAGCAGTAAGCAGCAGTGTGACCCTTGAGCCCCTTCACACTGATAGACGCTTCCTCTCTACTTCCAAAATGGGAGGCAGGACCTGGTATTGTTTTCACTAATCATGATGACACATCTTGTGCATTGAACAAGACCAAACCAGAAAAGCAATAAAGGGATATGAGTTATTTGTCAGAAAGGTAAGAAACATAGGAAAAAAAGGCTACTCAGTTTTCCTTCTCCGTAAATGAGTGGGCTAAAATGCTTTTACAACTCTTCCCGCATTCCCTTACAATTCATTTCTATGGACACTTCTAAAAAAAACAAGTTCAGTGTTCTGTAACTTTACTCATCAAACTAAGTCTCAAAAACAGTGTCTAAATGACACTTTGTCCACAAGACAATTTTATCTGGGTCAGCAATTTTCAAATTTTATACCAGTGTTCACACCGCCCAGATAACTTCTACATGTTTTCTGCACCTGTAGTTTGAGAGCCACCACACTAGTAGAAGCAAGGTATAGGCTGTGCAGGACATACCCTGCAAAGAACGGAAAGGGTGGATAAGAAAGCAACCCAAAGTGAAGTGAAATTAAAGGTATGAGAAAGTTCAATTAAGAGTGACAGAATAAAATGTCAGCAGATCTATGGAGCCTACAAGAGGAGAGGAAGTCTATGGCTGGAAAAACTTGCTCAGGCTATTCTCAACAAAACATTGCTGAAGAGATCCAGTGTCTTCCAGCTATCTTCTTTTGACTCCATGAGTTATCACCCTCTCCAGCCCAACACCTCCCTAGCAATACCCTCAACACCCTATTCTCTGTGCTTTACAAAGTCCAGAGATAGGAAAATGCCAAATATTTCATCCATGTATGGCTGCCACAGAGTTCAAAACCCACACCCTTTCAAAACAAGCTTTTCCACTCATTCTTACTGCCTTGAATTTGCTGCCCTGATGCCGTCCTCATCTTGGCATCAAAAAGTCAGAAAAATCCAGAGGTGTCACAGGCAGGTTTTGTTCTAAAGACAACATGCCAGAATCCCTTGTTGAAGCAATTCAGCCACCTGCTTTTCTTTGATCATGCCCAGTTTCGTTGTTCAAAGACCTGCAAGGAATATGAGTCATGTCTGTGTGAGGATACCTAGTCACAGGTCTTTCATCCTCCCTTTAATTAACATAACTTAAAAATATAATTTTATAATTTACATATATTACCTTGTTTTAGGCTACTGTTCTTAGACCAGATATTTAATTCCATGGACAAAATCTCCAAATGAATTTGAGGCAGAAAGCTGCAATACACATTCACTGAAAAACACTAGTTCTCATTCAGGTTTTTTTGCTGGACAGGATGAAGCCCAGCTTCAAAGTCAACATCTCTGTGAGATACTCAGTTATTGATAAGACTGCCTGTAAATCTTGTGAATGCTAGAAATCATGCTGCCTCTGAACACTTGGGAGGAGCAATTTATTCACTGACCTAAAATTTTACGTGTAATACTGAACAACTTTTTCAAAGTTGCATCCCCAACTGCACAAACATAATCAGTTCACAAGGCTGCTGAAAGCAGCAGTTCTGCCATCTGTCTGCCTATTTCCACCTCACATTTGTGCAGGAACATATGTTTGTGAAGCCATGCCATGATCCAGAAAGAATCAAACTCTGTAACCAATCAGGGAAAAATAGAAAATTATTGTTAGATCATTTCCTGATCTATACAACCATGCATGCTGACACAAGCATGGGAAAAAACAGGAATTACATTACTAATTTTAATGACAGGGCCACTTTCGATGCAGCAACTTTTCACCAGGTTTAGTGACTAAATCGGAAGAACACATACGAATTTCAGAAAAAGTCACATAATTTTACTTAGTTTGCAATTGTGTTGTTGTTAAAGTAAGAAGCAGAAGGAAGAAAGTGAAGTGATCTACTGCTTACTAAGAGGAATCAAAGTGCTTACTGGGAAACATTTAAGTGCTGAGATCTTCGTCCCTGCCTCAGTTTCCTCCACTAATAAAAGATGGTAGAACTGATCAGTTCAACAAAACTTCCTGCAACACACATGAAAAAACCATAACACAAAGGTAACATTGTTACAGAGACACATATAGAATTGAACTCTCTTACAGCAATGCAAGAGTGAAACAGCACAAAGCTGATTTGCAACCTGTAGTGGTCTGGGATGGAGAATGGACACAAGACTGCACAGCAAATTGGCTACTCAGAGCAGCAGTTGCTAAACAGTTGGTATCTACAAAAGGACAGATGTCGATTTGCAAAAGACCTGGGTAAAGAAACAGTGGAGTCTCCCTGCCCTCCTTTCATTACTGGTACTCTGATGAAATCACATAGGAGTTATGAAGAGCACATAGGGAAGACTTGCTGGGGTGGCAGGTTAAGTAGGAATCCACAGAGCTGGGTTGTCATGACAGCAGCTGAAAGTATGCAAGAGATGTATAGATCTTGGGTGTCAGAACAGCAAGGACTACAAATAAGACTATTAATACATTACATTTTTAAACAGCAAGAAGCATACACTACATTTCATTAATAAAACACAGACTGCACGATAACTGTTTGCATTGGTGAAGGTGCATGAGGGTCCAGGACATATACAAAAAACTTGTATTTAGTAAGTACTGAGAAAGCACAGGTTCTCACAAACTTGATAGTCATGCTATACGTAAGAGGAAAAAAGTGACATGCACTCTGGTGGACCAATACAGTCAAGTCACAGCTGGAGCTTCAAAACTCACCACATGAGCTCCATTCCATTTAAAAGCAAAGTAAAACAGCGGAAACTCAATTTCCCCCTTACATTAACTCTGCAATCAAACCGACTGGGATCATGCAGCAACTTGGTAACTCATCTCGGCTAAAAGGAAGTAACTTCCTGTCAGAGAGAAGTTACTCCCTGAAGTGTCTGAGCTCTACTTGCAGCAGCATGCCAGCTCTCCGGCACAGGCAGGCTGCAGGTTCTGACATGCTGGGCAACACCGTCCTGGCAGGTCACTTCTGAACGTGATGGGGCACAGGGTTCAAGACAAGCACTGAACAAGAGTGGCCAAGGATGGGACTAAAACAGGCCTTTGTTGGACACTCTTGCAAGGAAGCTTGAGGGAGCTTAGAGGGAGGATAGGAGTAACAGGTGTTTATGTGATCTGTTTAAAACTCTGTGAATTTAATGTGGTGGATTACTCAAGGACTTGGGATGTCTAACACTGGGGATCTTCAGGAGTCATTATAAAGCAAGAACTCTGCATGATCTGCGACCAAAGTAGGTTTACAAGTGCCTGGCACAGGGAATGTACAGGTACACTTAGTGTTCACAAACCCGGGACTCGCACAACAGGGCTCTTACACTGGGTACTCACCATCCAGCACTGGTGAAGGAGAGGCCCACACTCATGTAGAACACATGGACAGCGAGAGACTGCCTAGTGAAGGGGTCCCAGTAAGGACTATTGGTGAAACTTGCGGGGCGTGAGCTACTCAGGCGCTGCTGAACACAGCCCACGAGCGGGGAAAGTGCACTGCCCACGGAGCGCGGCGGCCGGAGCTGGCCGCAGAACCTGGCACAAAGGCGGCCGCTCGGAGAAGGGCGCTGCCAGAGGTGTGAGGGATCACGGGGTGCCACCAGCGAGCCCCGTGCGCGACGAGCCAAGAGGGGCCGAGGAGGGGTCACCAAGATGCGGGCGAGCCCGGCAAGAGAGCAGAGCGGCTCCCGGGAAGCGGGGGCGCCCGCGGGCCGGGCCCAGGGCCAGGCATGGGGCCAGGCGAGGACAGCGGCCGGGCGACAGCAGTGGGGAAGGTGCCGGACGGGAGGCGGTAGCCGGCAGGGAGGGAAGGGAGGGAGGGAGGGCGCCCGGCCGGGGGGGAGCCGGGCGGGACGGGCGCGCACGAGGCGCCCACGCGGGCGGTCGCGGCGATACTCACTATGGGTCATTGGTGAAGCGGGGACTCCGGGGGGGCTGGTATCCGTACAGGTGACAGTAAAGCACATCGAAGCAAAAGCAGCACATCTCGGCCGACACCACCATCTTCCTGCAGCCGGGCCCGCCGGAGCCAGGGGAGCCGAGCAGCGAGGAGGCCGGCGGGGAGACGCCAGCGGGGCCCCCGCCGCAGCTGGGCGGCAGCGGCGGGGACAGGGTGCAGCCGGCGGCGCCCCCCGCCAGACCCCCGAGGCCGTTCAGGCGGGGGCCCCCCGGCGGGGGAAGCGCCCCCGGCTCTCCCCCCGCCGCCGCCGCCCCGCCGCAGTGGGAGCCGCCGCCACCAGAGCCAGCTGAGCCTGAGGGAGGGGAGCTGGAGAGTTTCTGCTTCTTCACCCCGCAACAACCCGCCGCCATCTTGGAGCCGTCTCCCCCCACGCAGCGCTTCCGACCCATGGCGGGGGGGCCGGCCGGCCGGCCGGGGGACGTGCGGCGGCCCGCTCCGCCTCCTGCCGCGCCCGCTTCGCCTGCACGGGGAGGGGGCGGGAGAGGGGAGGATGAGCGAGGAGCAGGAGAGAGGAGAATCGGCGGGGAAAGGGAGAAGAGATAGAGAGAGCTGCGTTAGAGCGACCCGGCGAGCAGCCCCGGCGGCCAGGGCCGAGCCTCAGAGGGCAGCGCGGCCCCCAGGTGTGGCGGCCTTTCCCCTCCCCTGCACACTCCGAGCCGCCCCTCTCGCCTTCCCCCCGCGCTTTATCTCCTCCTTCTGCCAAGGAAGTGGAGCAACTCCACCTGGCGTGCTAAAAAAAAAAAAAAAAAAAAAAAAAGGAAATCAAATAACCCCACAAACCCGAGCTCTGCAGGCGCCGCATGGCAGGAGCAGAGCCCTTGAGATGGTTAAAAACACCCCTCTAAATAATTCAAGTGACCTGAAATGCCTTCCTTTGGGAAAGAGAAGGGGAGGGCTGTGTTGGAGCCGCCAGGCTGGGATCCTGGAGAGAGTGCTTAGATGCAGCTATTAAGCATGCAGTCGTGATGGCTGTAAGCCACGGGCTTTATATACATATATCTATATCTATATATATATATATCTATATATATCTCTGTGTGTGTGTGTGTATATATCTCTCTTTTTAATTACAGCTTTGGCAATTACTTCATAACCAGTAAATAGCAGCTCGGAGTGTAGACCCACAGCTGCAGAGCCAGCAGCCATGACCTGGTGAGACCACGGCCCTGGGTGCTGGCAGCCCGGGAGGAACCTCAAGGGAAGTGAAATCCAGAGGAAAAAGGATATGAGTTCCTTCTGTTCTCCAGACACCAAAAATTAAGCTTATTAAGGAGGGGAAATATGTTTTATATTAGTGTTTTACATTAGCCTCGCATATAGAGATATCTATATGGATGGAGAGACTTAGATACAGACATAAAGTACTTCAAAATCTGTATGTATATTTAGAAAATAAGACCTCACCCGTCAGTGTTATGCAGCCATCTCTGGTATGGGATGTAACAGCTGTTTAACATAGAATAGCAACACTACAGTATCAAGGAAGACAAGGGGTTGAGGACTGCCACACAGAGTTAAAATAAAATCACAGATTTAGAGAGACAGCCTTACACAAGCTGAAATGCAATATACAGAAAGATTTCAGTCTCAAACTAGAGACTCAGTTTTACATTTCTTGACAGAAATGGTTTCTCCAACATTGTCATTATATGAATTTTGACTGCATCTTAAATGATGGATTTGAAGAGAAAATCCCCAATTACTAGATCTCTAATACTAATGAGTTAAAAGGCCCTTTGAAGGTTTCTGTCCAAATACTGGCCTAAACTCCTCTTGCTTTGACTGTGAATCATAGTCTGAAGTAAAACAGCTGCGGGGAATAATAGCAAACAGAAAGAAGAATTAGATGGTGTGAAGCAGTTTTTTCCATTTTTAAATGTAATGTTTACATTTGGAGCTGGTGAATATTTGAGGAGTATCATCTTCCCAAACAACTTTCAAGTTTATTTCAAAACAAAGGCATTGTTTTCCACTTAGAGATTCATTTGTTTAAAATCAGTTAGCAGTGGCACTTTCTGTTGCTTTTGGGAAAATAGTTTCTCCAGGTATTGAATTCTGTCTTTTTCTCATTTTTGTAACATCCCATATCAGTTAACACCAATATTTATAAAAATATTCAGTAATTGCAAAAGCTTACGATGCAGACAGAAATATTAATTTTTCACTCCACTTAGACAAATACTTGGATTGTTCATTGTAAGGCTCAAAGCTAGGACTGATACTCTTACGCAATATCAAGACTACTGATAATGAATAGTGATAATTTTTTGATTAAATATTGTATCACAATGATCCCTGAATGAAAGGGCAAACTAAGTATATTACTTAATCATTAAAAACACCATACTTTTTCCACTTCTGCTGATGTTCTTTGCTGTATTTGCTTATAGTTGTGCTCCTATTTTACCTCAGTGTGTGTAATGCATACCAAATCTCTATGTCAAGACAATAACAAATATACAAACATAACTGTGGAAACTAGTGGAATCAGGAAGACAGAGTTGTATTATCAAATATCTTGAAGTGGAGAGAGCTGCAGACTCACAAAACGCTTTTCATAGCACAGTGGAAATTTTCCATTTCTATTTGAAGGAGCATTTATTCTTTGGCTAACAGTTTTGGTTAACTGCAACGTGTTTCACTGGTCCTTTGCTTTAGTTAAGTATCAAGGACTTTTACATTTCTTACTACAATAAACCCTTAATGTGTTCAGTTCTTTAAAGTACTTCTATAGTCTGCTAACTTCAGCAGATTCTTTCCTGTTTGTTGATGACAGTGCTGTGCCTCATATACAGTCAAATGTCCCAAGTGAACTCTGGATGAAAAACAAACTCTCTAGCAGTGCCAACAGAATCAGAATGGTCATGCAATTAGGTCAATGCAATTTAGGAGTGATGTGGCTCTCCTTTAGGACTTCAACTGTTCAGCACTATTGCTCACCTTGTGTTCTAAAGCCTCAGTGATTTCAGAAAAGTCACTTGTTACTAGTAACAGATTAAAATTACTGTTTCAATTAAAAAAGCACAGCTTATTATTCTTGAAAAGAGCTGTAAATTATTGTAAGAAACAGAATTATTTGCAAAAAGGATATTTCTCAGTGATCTGAACCTGCTCTAAAGGATTGCCATTCTTAAACAAAATAATCAGAATTATTAGTATGTGGAGGAAATTATATCCTGAGAGACACAATCTAATTCCTTTTGAATCTGAGGTAAAATTTGCACTGACTTTAGTAGAAGTCAGATTGTTGTCAAGTGGGCCAAAAGATCATTTATGTTTCCCATTATGTTTCCTACAATCTAATTAGCAGACAAATCAACCAGAACAAGGAAACAAGGAGCCAAAATTTGGCTCCCTCAGTAAGTAGGAGTGATATAATCCTTGCCTTATTAGTATAAATTCTTTTAATAGGTACTGGAACAGTTAAAGGGATTTAAAAGGGTACTTAAAATAGCACATTTTGGCTGTTTGGCTTCATGTGCACTTCTGCAGGAGTAGTAATGTTTGTTTAAGCAGCTCTACCTCAGCTAATTGTTCTCTTTCCTGCCCCACCCATTCTGTTGCATCCATGCAGCTGTTTGTGCAGATGTGAGGCAGAAGATAAACTTTAAAAACACTATTTTCCCTCAGAGGACTGTGTCAGAGGACTGCACAAAAATCTGTGTTGGCTTCTTGGAATGGCTACACGAAATTGAGAATTAATGGCCTTGGGCAGCTTAAACACTGCTGGTGAAAAATTAGAAGATGCAGCCTAAAGCAGCATTTCACATATTTATGGGGAATCTCAGAAATCACAGAAACATTTGAATTTTAAATAATAGGTGAAGAAAACCAGTCAAGGAAAGATAAAGTGCCTTGAATGAGAAGTAAATTAATTTATGCTTGGGACTGTAGAAAAGTCAGAGCCACACAATGAAGGAAACAGACAATCCTCTTTTCAAAATATAGAATATTCCAATTTCTGAGAACTGAAGGAAATATAGTACTACAAAAATTATGTAAAAAAATCCAAAAAAACCCAAACCAAAACAAAAAACCTTCAAAATTTGGATGATGCAAGTAGCTAGCATGTCTATGGAGTCATTGGTTACTATTCTAGAGAAAAGTCTGTAAAATTCCAAAATTCAAAGGTTAAATTCTATCTTTCTATCTTCCCATCATAATGAGCTTTTTTGGATGGGCCTGGCATAAAACTGGAAGATTCACATCCTGAAAATTCCTCTGGTCTGAGGAGTTCCCACCCATTGTAGAGCCAGTCTAGGCAGCTCTTCCCCTGCTCTGCAGCCTACAAGGCATCAAGGGTGTAGCTGGAAAGAAAGTGGGTTTGCACGTTATCTAGCTTTTGGTGTTAAGAAATTCCACCTCCATTCCTTTAATGTCTGGTTCTTAGCTCAGGTTCATGCTCCCTTGCTCTGGTATTTTATACTGTTCAGATAGCACTGAAGCTGTCATCTCTCTGGTCCTTTCAGAGAAGTGAGATATACTGTTCTTTTCTCCAGAGACTGAAGAACTTTTTTCTTTAATCTTTGTGAGCAGTGAAAACTCAACAAATCCTTCTGCTGCCCTTTACCATTCTCAGTTCTATAAAAGAATCTGTGAATCTTAAGATGGCCAAGGACTACTTCCGCTGTTCCAGGTGGAAACATCTAGTCAATTGATATTGAATGGGTTTAGTTTCTCCAAATGTAATATTTTGGCTATTGTTTTGAAAGAGTGTTCATTAGTAGACTATTGCAGCTTCTAAAAGCAGGGCGCTCAAGTATTTTTCCATCTTTGGTATTGTCATACATTGCTATTTATCAACTGTATTTTTTTTTTCTTTCTCCCAGTAAGTATCAGCATTCTTTATACTCAAAGCTTAAATTTCTTACCCTTATATCTTCAAGTACTTCTGGTCTGTACATGTCACCCTAAATGATATGTTGATCCTCCTTTCTGTGACAGGTTTGATAAAATCACCACTTATGTCACTTCGTTGCACTCCTCTCTTTATCTGTGCAAAAAGCTGACAAATGCCAGTGTTTTGCCATAAAGGTGCTGGTCCTTCAGCACCATGAACTGCTAAAATCACTAAATACATTATCTTAAAAGAGACTTGATATAAATTAGATGTTAGTTAAGAGCAGGTGTTATCCTCTGTGGACAAAAAGCCAGCAGGGCTTCTGAAAGACCCTTGTAATTGCAATTGTTCCTATCCTCACTGGTATTTCATGAGGGCAGCCCCAAGTGGCTGATGCTCAGTCTCACCCTCACCACTGTCTGCTTTAATGTATTCAGTTGTGCAAACTCTTCTTTTCTTTCAAGTGGGTAGGAAAAACCAAACAACTCATGAGCACAAAATCCTAACTCTTGTATCTTTATGGCTTTAGAGGGGACTAGCAATCTTGAACCTCAACTTCTGCAAGTTTCTGAATAAAATTGGATCTGTTGGAACTGGTAGAATTCAGTGCCTCACTTATTCATAGTTACATTTTCATTAGTTTTATTGCTTCCTTTCTGTAAAATTCATGTTCCCCAACTTACTTTCTCGTGTACTTTCTATTGTAAAAGTCAGTTCTCTTTTCAGACCCATATAAATCAAATTACTCTAATGAGGTGAATAGAATTTTACAGTTACAGAATGATGAGTTCAAACCCAGGTCTTTTAAACCAGTAGGTCCCCTTGTAAATTGATGAATGATTTGTCAGTTTCTAGGTCTCCTGAGCTATCCTCTGTTTTCAAGGAAAGTGATATCTTTATATATCAATATCCATCCCCACAAAACTTCATGTCTTCCAATTTTTCTTATCTCCCATATTTGTATTCTCACTATAGGGAAGGGCCCTCAGGCTGCCTGCTGGTGGTGATAATTTCTGTCATAGTTGTTTAATGTATAAACACGTTGCATTAATTTTTAATAAAAAGCAGCTGATAAATGTGCAAGCTTCAAAAGTGTTACTTGTACACTCTTCCTTTCGTTCACTAATTCTGTTATTCCTTCTTCACATTATCCATTTAACTCAGTCTGCCATTACAGCAAGTAAAAGTAAACATTTTATTTTTAATGTGAGCATTATTTAAATAAAATAAAGCATATTTTAGAAGATTAAAATAAATTGTATTTCTTCAACTATGAAAGAAGTCATAGCATTCAGGAAGCACTATTGCTTATGTTTCTTGCTAACCATTATAAAAGGTGAAGTTACACTTTTTAACATTTGGAAATTGATCATCAAGACTTGTATCTGAGCTTTGATTTGCATGTTTATTATTCTCAGTGGTTAATATTATTATTTTTCTCATGGTTAATATTATGATAATATACTGACCACCAGAGACTGCACAATAATAACATATTTTGATTTAAATACCATACATATGATTTGAGGAAATTATTATTTCCATTCTTAATACTAAAAACATATCCTTGTTACTTCAAATGAAAAAAAATAACATCTCTCCTTGTGTATTTTAAAGTAAATCTGTAAGTATTTTGATCTACATGCTCCAATTATAAATTAGATTCTTGGTTTACTACCATTTCCCTTTAAACAGCATCTCAATAATAATGAATTTGTTTTGATTAGCATTTCTAAAGAGCATTTCAAGGTTGCAAGTATCCCTATTACACAGTTGTGGAGAATCCTAACACAGCATGTCAGATCTAAGGCACTGAAATATTTCAGAGCTATCTGTTCATGGGGTAGGTTCTTCCAGCTAATGCTCAGTTTAGATTAGGGATATAGAAGAAATTTGAAAGTAATTTAATAAAAAATGTTTAACTCTTAAAAAAAAAAAAAAAATCATATAAGAGTTTGAATTCTCTGTTTTTCTATTGCCTACTTTGTAGCTGTTTTCACAGGTCAAAGTCCAGCTGTCCAGTGTAATCACATTTAGATTCTGCCATGACCTGTAAGTCTCTCACTTCTAAGTTTTCTATTGCAATAGAACAGCTGCCTGAAAACTGTTGTGGAATACTGAAATATGTCTTTCATTGAATTATCATTAAACAATATATATTGGATATGGCTTGTCTTGTTATGTTAAATTCGTGTTGTTTAAGCATGTATGCTTATAGCATGTATCTACTTTTTAAAATACTAGTTTATGATAATCTTATTGCATTTTAAATGGAAGGTTCACAGCTTATCAAATCTACTTCTGCTTCTAGAGGTACCCTTACTCTAAAACTAGGTCTCTTTCTAGGTAAATCAGAACTGAAAGTTATCAAAGAAAAATATTACATTTGCCCACTGATGAACAATTACCAAGAATTACATGTCCAGAGTAAAAAATGGATATAATTTTATTTTATGAGTCCACTAGTTAATAGTGAATTAGAATAAAACTCCTGTGGGAACACATTTGACATTCACATGAATAACAGATGAATTCATTAGGATCCCCCACTTATGAAAGAAATGGCAAATGAATTCATAATCATTAAGCATTTAAAAGTAACATTCCCCCAAAAGATAAAACTCTGCATTAAGTACCCAGCTGTGGTTTGTCTGCAGGGCTTTAAAGAACATGAAATGAAGTGGTACCACAAATGATTTTGTCATTTGCCACATTGTTTAACTACTTGGTTGCCAAAATAATGAAGATTTGAAGGCTAGTTATTGCCTTTGCATTAATTCTGAAAGTTTGAGATTAATCTTGCTTCCAAAGCAGAGAATTAGATACATGGTGCATGAAAAGATTATGCTGGGTCTATGTATAAAGAGGAGGATTCCAGCACATACAACTACTAACATGTACTCATATTGCAAGTGACTGTGAGCATCTCATTTGAAATATATATTAGAGTTGAATTTTATTGGGGTTTTTTCATTGATAAATATGTGGTTTTGTATATGACAAGTACCACTCAGGACAGTTATTTTGCTAGAAGTGACATTCTCAAATACATGCCAATCTGTCACATGAGCATACAGCTTACAGCCAGGCAGGAAACAGCTCTTCCATGAATCTAACTTCTGCCCTGTGATGACACTAATAGCACAGGGTCCCAAATGTTGCCTTGTCTGCCAGGTAGAGAGGGAAATAAGAGATGCTGAGAACAAAGTCACTTGCTTTGAGAAGGAGAAGAGGGATAAATAAAATCCTTTTCTTGGTAATACCTGTTCCAAAAACATAAACTGAAAAGAGACAAGAAAAAGACCAAATTTAGACTGTTCTAAGTGCTGTCAGCACCAAAGAGATGCAAAATTCTTGTGTCCCCAGATTTTACATAGATCTAAATAACACTGATGGAGTGAAGAAGATACTTATCTTCTGCATAAATACTGACCCCATGGGTAGCTCTCTTTGGTTATGCAATGAGTAGAGAAATAATGCCATGTGAGATATATTATCATTATTATAATGCTATATTCCTTTTCCCAGTATAGAGGTAAGGAGATGTATAAAAAACTTTGTGTACATGCAGATTTTAAAGTAACATTGCTCCCACATATTTCCAAGCTCTCCTCCTTAGCAGCAATCAAGACTTTAACACAATTCTGTTGCCATTGACTGTTATCATGATGATCAGGAGAGGAAAAAAGCCACATCAGATATACTCATATTTTACTTCACTCAGGGGTCTGAAGCTGCAGTCTGCCATCAGGTGGACTTCATGAGAGACCTAGGCTGTGGGCTGAGAAAAAGTGCTGTAAAACCAAAAAGTGCAGAGCAAGGGAGAAAGTAGAAAGGGAAGGGTTTCAGGATTGTGGAGAGACATGCTGCATAGTCATGACAATGGTCATGAAGTCTAGAAATACATTAACCAAAACAGAATTCTGTAAAATAATCGTGCGCTTTTCTAGTCCAATTATTTTGTTGTTAGTACAAGGGAAAAAATTAATCAAAATATCAGAAAAGCCATTTTTAACATTGTAAGCTTGTGGAAAAATGTGAGCAATTATTTGAGAAACTGTTAAATTAAGATAAAATTATATCTTTCTGCTTTGGAACAAGAATTACAAGATGAGCTTTAGAAATGTCATAGCTACCAATGGAAAAATATGATTTATGCACTGCTGAATTACATCGCTTTTAATTTTAAAAGTCTTGGTGCTGTCTGATTTAACTTCTGATTTGATCTGTGTGGATAGAGTTCGGATGTATGTCCAGACAATAGAGCTGAGCTGATGCTTCAGAGTGAGGTGAGAAATATCCAACCTAAATCCAATAGATAAAACTGAATGTGTATCAGAGAAATTAATTGTGCATCAGGGAAATTAACTCCTTCCTGAGCCCTGTAAATTGCTGGGTGAAGGATGTAGTTTGACTACAATTATTGTTTTAATGCAGATCTTCAATTGTTATGGGCCTCGTGAGGACAATGCAAAAAACCTGTTCTGTGATGTATGAAGTGAGGAGTATGAACCCTTGTATTCCTACATTCGCATCATACATGGTTCTACATTTCAAGGAACTGGGAGATAATTAAGGAGATAAACCATGCCTGCTAATTATGCTACGTACAACTTTTTTTCCTTGAAAGATAAAACCAAGTTTGGAGATTTGTTTGAGGGTTTTCTGTTTGGTGGGTTTGTTCTGGGTTTTTTTCCAAGCTGATACATTATGAATCTGTTACTTTAAAAACTTTCAGAGTTTCTATTTTTAAATATTCAATGTCTGTCAGAAAGATATTTGTTTATACAGTCTTTAATATTGCATCTATATTATATTATATCTATGGTTGTCAATATTTGAGGTAATCATTATTATAAACAAGGGCACAATAAGAGAAATGCTGTGATAGCTCTCCAAATGATGACAAGGGAATGTGAATGTACTTTTTATTTATAAAAATCAGATGGCATTATCTTATTGTAGCCACTTTAAAGTTAAGACATCAGAAGACAGTTTGCTTTCAAAATTTTGGATAAATCACACACGTCAATATCACATCATGACTTCTCCAAGCATATGCTCCCTCACAAGGCCACTGCTGGTCATCATCCAACATCAGTGTGCAAAAAATTGGCATGACATACCTTATCATATAGGTTTCTGTTCATTACCAACACATTCCAAGTTATTCCAATGTTTGCTTGTAATTTTCTAGGTGAAACAAGGTGGCTCCTTGTACCACCCTTCTGTGGGAAAAGGGAATTCACTCCATGAAGTTTATAGAAAGCTCTAAATTAGACACTTCTTTAAAAATCAGAGAACTGTGGTAACAGAAATCCTGATGGGAATCCTTTTGCAAAATTAGGAAATGAAAAGTGGTAGAAAGAATTAGTGCTTGGAATGGGTGAGTCCTGACTAAGAGAATCAGAGGAACAGCCACCTCTGAGAAGAAGAGCATATCCATACAAGATTATTTTTTAAAAGAAAGAGGTACAGTTGTGAAGAGATATGAATAATTTATAAAGATGAAAGTCTAGGCTTCAGAATGTACTTACAATAAGACAAGTCTTAGTCTGAATCACCTCAATTTGTGGTACGGTATCTTGCAGCAGATAGCAAAACTTGCTTGTTCTAAATATTATGAAACAATAATTATAGTACGTAAATGCAATTGGCAGTGATTGAAATACTAATAACACATAATAATAATAACTTCATTTCAAACATTTGTTTAAAGTGACCTCAGTCTGTTATTCTTCTGCTAGAGACAAATCTCACTCAAATTGCATTTGTCTACAGCCAAAATGTTCTGACAGTATGGTACCCAAATTAGGTGTAATTGCTAATAATTTATTCAACAGAAGGTTTGCTATTATCAGCTTTGTTTATGTCAAATGGAGATTAAAAAATAGTTCTCTTTCTTGCAAACTGCTATACAAATTTCATCTGCTTCATTAGATGTCTTTATCTCATAGGAATGATATGAGATTCTTATGCTAACAGAAAAAAATATAATCAAATATAATATAGGACAAATATGAATTTTAGGATTTTTATTTACAGAACCTTACTTTTATGTAATATATCTTTAATAGGCTATAAGTTTTCTGTTCTGCTTTCAAGTAATGTTACTGTAAACATTCATGCCAAGAAAGGAATAAAGCTTGTGAGTGTAATATATATACATACTGTATATATAAATATACATATATTTATATATTTTACAGATAACATATAAAGACTTTTTAAAGTTATTTTCAATTTTGCATTACCCTATGTAGTGCTCTTTGCTGCTCTGATTCAAACTGTCAAAGACTCAGAGACAGGCTTACTAGAAAAACATATGTATCCACTGCATCGCTACACTCTATTAAGTGGTGTAAAATCATCTTAGCTCTTGTGAAGATGTGCTGTTTGAAATTTTAAAGAGATTGAAGTACATGAGTAGCTCTAAACTATTCCTTTTAGCTACTATTTTAATAATTATCTTTATAACATATCTCACTGATCCTCAGTTTTATTTGTTTCAAAGGACAGGGGGGTGTCTCTTAAAACATATTATTTCTACTTAGAAAAATTAAAATAAGAAAAAGGATTAAAAGCTGCACATCATAAAGTTCAAGCTACTTGCTGGCCTCTGGATGGAACTCCTTCCTTATCCACAGCATTGTCCTTTTTCAGTGCTAGGAAATGTTCAATACACTAGCCACAACAGAAAAGATACAGAGGTTCTGTTTGATTTTTTTTTAATTCTTGAAAAATTAGTTTCTTTCCTCTGTAATTTAGGAGTTACATTCACTAGATTATTAGAATTCAGCGAGATACATAATTACATTTATTAACATACAAATTAATTTACATTTCTTATTTATGACCTTACACATCACTTCTTGTTCAGGAAAATGTAGTTTTACATTGGTTTATAATGAATTTGTTCTTGCTGGCAAGCCCTGGAAATGTGCAATATTTTAATTTCAAACACAGCAAGAGAATTTTAAATCCAAGTAATTTATCTTCTATAGTAGGCTGATTGGAAACATTTACTCTAATTTTTTATTCTAAAAACTAGAGTTCATTTATTCAAACTTTTTACTGATTTTCTTTTCCTACACTTGAAAATTAAGTGCAGAGATTTAGTGGTTTAGATCATGTGCTTTCAGGCAACTGCATACATGCATGTTAAAAACTCAGTAAATATGATGCCTTTTTCAGAGAAAAAAAATCTTGAGGAAATAGATATTTCTCTTCCAGAGGTAATTTCACAGCTGGGTTTGCTTTGTTTTCCTATAATGATATTCTACAGGGATACTGGGTTGAAGTTCTAGGTAAAGATTTCTGAAATCAATGGAAAGGTCATGCACTTTGGATTGAGGTCACAGGAATGGAAGAATGTATTCACTTCTGTGTCAAAGCCAGACCAGAAAAAGGAAGGAGAAGGGTCCCAGGTGTTTATGGTTCAAATAACCCACTCTCAGCTCAGATTAGAGATGTTTAGAGGCAGTATGTGACTGAAGAATGGGGCATGGGATCTATCATAACCATCCCATTTTTCCCTCATCAGTATGCCAGGACATGAGTGGAACAGTAGATGCAGGAGCCAAATCCCATCAGTCTCCAGAATTCCTGTGGCAATCTGCAGGTGAAGTCTGGTTTACACTGTCCAACTGCTGCACAGTGGGCCCATGTGGTGCCAATCTGAGCGGAGAGCAGGCCCTGGGAGCTCGTCCAGGGAAACCCTTCCCACAGAGCTGTGCCAAGGGCTCGCAAGGGCAGAGCTCTGCCTGCTGCTAAGCTGGCTTTATTTCCAAGCACTGTCAGTCTGGTACAGACCAGTGCTGCATCGCTGTGCCTATGCAGGCTTTGCTGCATATCTTCTAGTTGACTGGAGAGATAAAAATAATCCCTGACATAAATCAACTTCATTCTGCCTCAGGACATAATTCAAATACCTTCTCCTGGGTGTTCTTCCCTCTTTATAATAGCGGCAAGTTAAGTTTCCAGTCTTCACACTCTAATTCTAGAAAACATTTCACGAGGGACTGCCAGAGTGAAGGTAGAGTTATTGCTGCATTAGGCTACACAGAATATCTGATAGGGACACAGTGGTGGAAAATGGAAAGGCACTTTAAAAAGGCTCTTGAGTATTTCCTTTCCCAAGATTCTAAGGCCAAAAAATTGCTTGAATTTATGAATAGAGGTGGACAAAATTTTTGAATGATTTTTAAATTCTTAGAATAACGAAAGTTTGAAAGGACTGGGACCATTCTTGAGATTAGGTTGAACTAAAATAGTTTCAACTGAAATAATAGGAAAAATATGAAACATTTTCTTAGTTTTTAAAGGAAATATCTTACCGCTTTCCACTTCCAAGTTAGTATAAATTGAAAATATGTGTGTTTTTTAAAAAAAGTTACCAAACATTTTATTTTTAGTTAGATGTAATATGTCAGATTTGCCCCAAATGGAAAGTGCTGGGGTTTTATTTTGAAAAAAAAAAAAAAAAGTATTGTGTGTATTCTGTATGAACTGAGATTTGTGCTTCCTTCTTTCTGACATTTTCATTTTGTTATTAAACTGTGAGAAACTTCACTTGCTCAATTCTGTTTATGAAATCTTCACAAGACATTGTCCTGGAAGTTCTCTGGTGACCTTCAGATGATTGTTAGCATATAAGGGTGTAGCTCTTCCTGTACTGTACCAGTGCTGGACATTGAACCTTGCTGCATGCTCTGCCTATGCTGTACTTTGATTCTTTGGGACAAAAATACAGTGGGTAGGGATCTGCAATTTTAGAAGGCTGTTCATGAAAGTAGGATCTCTTGATTCTAATGTGATTGTGGGATACCTGCATGAGGTATCATTAGCTCAGCATACACTGAGTGAAAGAGAACTGGTCACAGATCTTTCCCTTCTGCTTTGTGTTCCTATTCTTTCCTGTTCCTTGTTCTTTTGTTAGACATCATTTCAAATAGAGTTCATTTCAAATGGATATGATGTTCAAAATTTTCATCTAAAGTTACAGAGCACATGATGGGAACTCCAGATGCCCTATTGGACTCCCATTTTCTCAGGCTGATCTGGACAATGCAGAGGCAGAATCTTCTGATCTCTTCTCCCATTGACCCTATATGGGTGTCTTGGGTGGATGCTTAGGAATTTCAAAGCTGTTTTGCTCCGTCATCATTGTTACTCTAACAGTGTCAACCTTTGGAAGCTCAGAAAGCTGATGCAGTCTCCAAAAAAGACTTTATCAGACCTTTCCTAGGAGAAGTAAAGAAGGTGATGAAACCAAGTGCTACTACATGTCTCCATTACATTACTTGAGCATGTAAAATACTACAGATTGGGTGTAGGATTCCTATCTCTTATAGGTAGTTGTCTGGATTTTGTTTGGTTTTTGTTTTTAATATCTTTTAAAGAAGTTATTAGGGTTGTTCTAGTAGCTAAAATCTTCAGCATAGAGATGACATTATACAATGTGAAAAACTTTTACTAAGAACTTCTATAGTCAAAACAGCTAATAAGAGTTTGCAATCTAAAGAGAAAAAAGTGAGCAAAAAGAGAGAGGAATGGAGTGCTGTCAGTGCACTTTTACAGATGGAGAAATGGACAAGCCTCGATTCAGAAAAGTTTGGAGGCAAATCCTGTTTTTCAGTGTTCCCAAATGTGTACATTTCAACATACTCTGTTTGATCCTGGAAATGCTTTTTGCCTATGCATGTCTAATTTTAACTGTTCTGATTTTTTTTTTTACTATCAAAGAGAGGGGCTTTTATAGTTTCTGTTCAAACTGATCTTTCAAATACACTGGAGCACCTCTATTGTCAGCAGAGATTTTCAGTATATTTTCAGATTTTCAGCAGTTTTTGTATAGGTATGTGGGCTCCCCTCCCCTTGCCTTCCCCCCACCCCACAATTTTACAACAACTGCAGACATCCAGCAGAGAGAGAAGCAGGAAAGGACAAATTTACATATATTGACCGCCTATGCTGACTTTTCAATACAAAATATATCAGGGTTATTGTACTGCATCAAAGTAAGAGTCTTAGCCTGGAAAGGATGTTTAATTGACATTGAACTGAAAACACAGGCATAGTGTAATGGATCCTAAAATTGGCTGGACTGTTTCTGGATGTCTGTGTTCAGTATCCATATAAAAATTCCTGTGCACAGCATAAGCAGACTAATTAGGCGAGACCTTTTCTTAGTAGTATAATCTTTATGACAAGTTCTAGCAGTCAAACAGGAAATTATAAAAATGTTACATTCAAGCTACTTGTCTTTGTCCAGGGCTCTGGTAATAGTTGGAATCGAACGATAGAGCATGTGAAGAGGTTTATTCCTTACACATGCCTTGACACACTCTAGTGGCAAAAGCTCGCAGTGCCATTGAGATAACAGTGCCGAGTTAATTTCTTTCCTTTTTGATGTGAAGCAATAATTACCCTGGATGAAAATTTAGTCGATTAGTATTGAAAGTAACCTGGCAGCTCAGAAACTGCCATTCAAGTCCTGTGCTTTTATAAAGCTTGTACTTTTAAAATATATTTTAATATATAAAATACTGGATCAGGAATTTTGCTTGCTTGACATTTGTAGAGAGTTTTGAGCAACACACCCTGACCTGAGTCATTGACGAATGGCCATGATATTTATGCAATATGTGGAAGTCAATAAACAGCACCTATCCACAAGTCCTTGACACTTATCCTTTAATAGTAATGGATACAGATCTTGGGCAACCTCATCTTTTAACCAACCATCACTAAATAGTAAATCAATAACCACATTAAAAATGTATTTATAGAAAGCTTTAAAACCAGTGCTGATTGAACTTATCATAAATGATTCACTGTTTTGTCTTCTGAGAAGATATAATGGACCACTAGGCTGTGTCAATTCTCTCCTAATTTTTACTTATCTCTTAATTTTTACTTCATTTTTACTTTACTTACCAATCATATTGCATATTAACCTCTGGTAATACAGTAAAGAATTTAAATATATACTTTATCATCACAGTCCAACATATGGTGAAGTGTTTTCTTCAGAATCAGAATTTCAGTGGCAATACTTTTGGATTGACTGTGGGCTAGTACTGATCCTCTGGCCTCATTGCTTATGCCATTTGAGTTGCAGAAGGATGTTTTGTGTTCTACTGCAATTTACACACTAACATGACTCAAGTATTTCACTTAGCACAACTCAAAATTTCCCTTCCTCAGCAAGATTGCAAGATTTTCTGTTTTGAAACTCTCAAATAGCTGTGTCACAATGAAAACAAAAATCATTTTCCAAAAAACAAAAAAGTAGAAGCATCTCTTTCTTGTTTAATGTTTGAAGTTATTATTGTTGCTTAAACAATACAAGCAGATTCATGTATCTACATCTATCTTCTTGCTCATTATTTCTCATTCTCTATTTCAATGATTCCTTCTATTCTGTCTTCCTTGGGTGTTGCTTTTTGGTTATCTGGACATAAAACAGCCACATAGATATTTTAGACTGGCTCTTGCTGCTGTGCCTCTGAAGTGTGTTTATTTTTTCTTAATAAATTTTCTCGTTATATGGGAAAATTACTCCAGTAAAAGTAAATTTGAATGTACTGTCTAAATGAAGACCCTTATATGAAAATACGCCTTCCCCCAACTATTTGGAGATTCTTGCTTTGGATTTTAACGTATTTCGGAAAAAATTTTAGGGTGGTGCAACTCAACTATAAATATTGGGAAGATTAAAAATTAGAGCTGGAGCGAACAAGTAAATTTCTCATTAAAGTCAAAGGGAATATTGCCAATTTACACTGGGAATTAATTATACCTTGGATTTTTTGCATCCTTGGTTTACTTGTTGTCCTAAAATGTCATGGTCAGACTAGATCTATCATAAATTTGTAGATATATTATTATTAGTGATTAGATCAGCTTTAGAGGTTTTTTTAAGTCTTTTCCTTTTGCGAAGTTTCATGATGACACAAGCTATTGATTAGATTAGATTGGAGCTCTGAATTCTTTTTTCTTCTGGAATGGACAAAGTGCTTCCAAGACCAGGAACTTGTTGTGCATACAAACATATCTACAAACATTTGGACAATATATTATTTTTTCTCACTGTTCTATAGTGATATAATTAATAATGGAATGGTATTCTCTGGTAGCTGTGCTATCACAAGATCCATGCTCCTGGTTAGCAGAGCTGAAAGGTACTAACTTTGGGAACAACTCAACTGCTTACTTAGTACAGCAACATTGGTCAGCGTATGCCTCATGTATCCCAGAATTATAAATAGTCGTTTATATTAAGGTCCTTTTTTGATTTCGACCATAATTCAAGCAAAGAATTAACCAAGTCGTAAGAAAAAGTAAGACAGCAATGGATGAGTGAGCATCCAAGAACACCACCTTGAAAGATACAATTTCTTGTATCTAATGAGGCATCAGTTGTTCATTGGATGTCTGGGCTTTGTAAAGCTGCAACATCCACTGAAGCAATAATCAGTGGTGAACTTTTCAACTTTTGATAATTAATATGCTTGCTGTGTCCATCTTTGCATTTTAAAGTAATGCCAGATGACTCTGTAATTCAGTTTTGCATCTAGGTTAGGTTTCTGTTACAAACAAATACTTCAGTATTGCATGTCAATGCCTTAAAAATTCCCTCAGGGGCTGCCTTGAGGAAGAGGTCTTTTTCTCTACTTAAGACACAAAGGGTTAGACTTGCAGCAGAGAAGTTATTTTTGAGAGAAAATTTGATTAGTTTCAATGGACAAAGAGAAAAAAGTTAATTAAGCCTATAACTAACTTGATTAGCTTTGGGTTGTATCTTCTGGTGCAGTCAAATGAATATGACTGTCTTGCACTCAGAGCTGGTTTAGATTCAAAAAAAATACAGCTCTTTTCACTGCCAATGTAATAATGGAGATTCATTGACAGATTCTTCCATCTGTTATGCCCAGACCATGCCTTGCAGTGCAGATTTTACTATGTAATGTTATTTCTTTGCATGATGTGAAATTAGACTTCCTTCTTTCTTCCTTCTCCCCTGGACAGTAACGAGCTTTATAAAAAGCATCAGATAAAGGTATTTTGGGCTGTGAGATGACAAGCTGTCTTATGTGGCTGTGGTTCCATTCTTTTAGTTCAAGGATGTTTTGATTTGGAAGTGTTAAATAGTTCTGCTGTTTATTTAAATACTTTGGTTGCCTTTATGAAAAAGGCAAGTTTATGTTAAAATTCAGGAAATATATTATAAAAGTGCAGAAGAGAAACCAGTGTATTTCAATTTAAAAATTCTGTGAAGTGACTCATTTATTTGCCCCATGACTCTGCGAAGTCACTAGATAGGCAAATGCATTATGCAGATGGAGAACTGGAGACAGAGGTTATGTGATGCCCAAGGCCATGCAGTGAGTCAAAGCTGAGCCAGGGCGAAGTTCCCATTTTAATGTGTCTATTAATAACACCAGCACAGACAAACTACATTAAAAAACTAAAATTGGGAGCCATATGATGTCAGCATGCTCTGCAAGACTGAGATATTTTTTGTTTCCATCTAACTCTAAAATGGTGAAATTATTAGACATAAATAGGACTGGATCAATATCTCATCTTAAGGCTTTCTCATACTTAAGAATAGTAATCTCTTTCCTCCCTCCTTTGTTTTTTCTTTGCCAAACATAAAAATCATTTTTTTACCTTCAAGTTTTGAGTACTGACTGGTTAATACTGTGTCTGGAGTCAAAAAAGACAGTCATAACATAAAAGATTTAGAGATAAATGTGAGCCAGTGTTAACGAGAGCCAAATTTTACTTGCATTTGCTATCCTTTTTAAAAGTGGTATTTACATTTAGTAGACCATTCCTGCATTGATATATGATATTCTTTGAGTTTGTATATTTTATCTAGCTTTAGGTAAAGTGTCTTCAGTTACTAACAGGATATAGCAGAGGAAAATATGTTGCATAGTAAGTTGCATAAATTTGAGTTAGGAGCTGTTGTATATCATTAGTATCTGTCAGCAACTTGCCTTAGTGACTTGGACTTGAACTTTCAAGTATAAATATAACTTTCAGGTGCCTTTGCTAGTGATTCTATTTCTTATGATTGCTAGCTTGATCACTATATGTAGTAAAAGTCAATCAAGAATCAGCAACATTATAGAAATATCTGCAAGAATGACTAAAAAAGGGTTGACATATTTGATGGGGACAGCTAAGGAATCCATTGCAGCAATATTTAATTGGTATATCTAGAAATGCCAAAAGGTGGTATCAGGGATTATATTTAACTTGCAGCCTACAAAGCATTTTAATGGAAATTCATGTAACATTATTCACAATGGTCAAGTCAACTTGGTCTTTGAGCAATAGAGGAAAAACTTAACATGGAAATAACTTTTTGGTTCTTATTTACAATTAAAATACATTCAAAATACCCTAATCTATGCAGTCTCGTAACATATTTCCAAGATTCTTCAGAATATCGACAAGAACCAAGATTGCTCCTTTCATTCTTTTTTAACTTGACATGCTAGTTTTATTAGTGTAACTGAAAGAGGCTGATGTTACTTGATGATAGCATTTATTATCTAAATCTTTGTACAGAGAGAGAAGTGATGTCAAAAGGAGCAACATTGCTAAAGTAAGTTATAGCACCTATCCATTCATCACACCCAGAGACTGATATTTATCTCACTTAAATTAACATGTACGACAGTGACCTAGAAACAGTCCCAGAGCAATTATAATATTGCAGCAACTTGCAAAAACAGACAGTGCTTTTGGTAATTGATCATTCTTCATCAAAAAAACCCAATAATTAGGTTTCTTGCTCCCATCTCACTGCTTCACTGTATTCTCCTAATTCTAACTGCTATTTATATTTTGATTTATAGTTTGATTTATATCTGTTTGTTCTTGGGCCAGCATTGTCATACATCCTAAATAATAAATTTCTGTACAGTAGTCTTCGTACTCCCGCCTTATTGTTATGATACACATTAATCTTTCTGTGTCCTGAGCGACAAAAACTATATATGTTTTAAATAGGGACTGTCCCATACTTAGAGGATGCCATCAGTGCTCCACTGTCTCAAGTATCCCTATCTTTAGCAGTATACTATAATATGGTTTTGTCTTTTTCTCAGCTGTTTTACACTTGGAGTGTTGGGTGAAAGCAGCTGCGCTTTTGTTTGTCTACTTGTCTCTTTGCACAGTCCTCTAGGATGTCTGTTACCTCTCCATTCCTCTGTTACTTCCACCCTGCTGTACAGGCCCTGTAGCCCCTCTCTGATCCTTCCCAGATAGCCCTTATTACCTCCTGGTGCTTCTCTAACTGTTATCAGGCTGAGGTTTAGGTTGACATGAGATCCAGAAGTGGGCCAAGGCCTATTCCAACTGTGGGATGATGTGGGAAAAAATGGAGATGGAAGGATCCAAGAGAAAGAGGCTGCAGAGTGTTTTCATCCTTCAGTTGCCATCTGGGTGTGGGCTGGGGAGTGCTGGTGCTGTCAGGGCTCAGCAGCTACAGGGAAGGCAATGTCCAGTTGCTTGGACTTGCCAAGTGAGTGCCTCTTCCCTCCTCCCTCCTCACATACAAGTCTGCAGCCTGTTGCCTTGGCTGCCCCTTTTTTTGTTTCTTGCTGCCTGCAATGAGACCTTAATTTCCTACTGTATTTTCTTTCATTTCTGCAGTTCTGTGTTATTCCTCCTCTAAACTCATGCTGCCTCCCAACAAACACCAGCACACCACTAAATTTGTCAGTTCTTTGTAGCAGAGCCCTGCTCTGTATGACTATTAAAATTCAGACCCACTCCTTGAAGAATTTTTACTATTCAATTTTTGTTGATGATTCCTCTTTCAACACATTCTCTCAACTGGATTTAATAGAATTAATCTGGTGCAAAGTGACAGCCAGGAAAAATAAAACCGTCCCTTCAATTTTAATGAAGGGCTCAGCCATCTGATCAGGTTTGCTGTGTAGTAAGTTACTGCACGTCAGTAGAGCCATTAAAACTATGTGCTTTTAGTCTAGCCAATTGAAGAGTACAGGACCAATTAACCTTTTCTAAACTGGTTTTTAAGCTAAAATTATAAAGTGTACGCTTAAAAAAAACAAGTAAGCTGAATGGAATATAACTGGCCTATTACCATTGTCTGTGTTCTTGTACAGTATCTTATTGCAGCTTTAGTGTGTGTCTTGAGGATGTCACTAAAATTAGAGGGACCCACTTCCATGGTATTCTGAGGAATAATCAAGTTTTTGACTCATGTTCTTACTCTAGAACAAGTTTTACTTTACATCAGCATGGGTTCCACTTTAACCATTGCCATTATTGATATCCATTAGCCTTTTTTATATTCTGGTTTCTAGCAAGGATGAGTTATGGTGTGTTGCTGCTGAATTATAAATTAGTTAATTTATAGAATCAATTGATCTTTACTATCTTGTGTGTGGCTGATTTAGTATAGATGCACATCAAAAATGAGTGTATTAATATGGTATGAGTGTATGCTCATTTGGGAAGGTCTGGAGAGTTGCTGCTAGTCTCCATGGTCCATATTCCTTCTCTAACAAAGACAAAGTTTTCATTTTCCAGAGAGCTTCCAGATGCAACAGTTTGTTTTGAAAATAAACAGTTATATATGTCATCTGTTTTTTCATTATTCAGATTGTTTCCTTTCTGCACATCTTGTAACAACATGCATTGTCTTTTTAATTTTTATCAGTGGCACAATTTAGGACAATGTTTTCTAAAATGAGCCCAAAAAAGCACCACTTGAATGGTTGTCTGTACAGGTATAATCCCTGTATTGGGTTTATCTCACTGAATTCCCAAAACACTCAATTCTGCACAGACCTGTCCTGTTGGTAAAATTTCCTTCACCTGACTTCTGTTTGTGCTGAGAGCAACATTGGTTTTTTTGAGAGAAATGCGTGATTTAGCTTTATATGTCTGCTTTGGAATTTGTCTAATGACGTAACAGTTTCTCTGTTAACAGTAAACAATTGAGTGCTTTGCTAACTTCTTCTAAAACACATCCATCTTTCTTCCTGTTGTCTCTGGGAAATGTGTTGAGTCTTGAGATTTCAAGCAACCTGAGCACTAACATTTGGGATTAGGTATAAAATTAAGCTAAGCATTAAAGGATTGATTCCTATGTATTATTCAGCTAATTTAGTATCAATGATTTCAATGAAACTGAGGCAGACTCACCAGCTGGATGAGAGGCTCAGGTATCAGCCTTATGTTCAAAACAACGTTGACAATATCATAGAAATTGCCTCAAAATTGTTAAGAGACTTTCAGAAATAAAAATACTACCTTCAGAGCCTGATCTTAAATCTACTAAATCTAAAGTACTTTAATAAATTGAAATTTAACCATTCTTGCAGAGGTTGCTTGGTGCATTTCTGAGAGCAAATAAAATAACTGCATGATAAAATCTAGTCATTTTTAGTACAGCTCTGTCTGCTGCATAGATTTTATGCTGTCAATCCATTTGTAGTGTTAGTGTACTGCTCTGTGGCAACCTCGAGGTATTAAAGTTGAGCCAGAACACAAGACAGGAAGGCATTGTATAAAACTATAAATCAGCAGAAGCAGGGCTTATTTATAACATTTCCATCTACCATACATAAAACCATTCCCTGATTTGAATAATTTGCTGAGCTAAGTAACAAAATTAACAATATACCTTCAACAAAGAAGATCAGGCAATAAAATATCCACTTTCAATCAGGATTGCAAATTACAAATGCCTAAAAGGTAGTAAAATGCGAAGAAAATCCCCAGCCCCTGGAACTAATTAAAATTAGTGTCAGTCATTGATTTCTAGAACACACAGAGACAGTGAGTATAAATGTATTACTTACAAGTGCTGAGGATTTTAGGGATTGAAAATGGAGACCAGGAGCTGGAGACTGCCTGCCATGCCAGCAGTGTTGATTTGAAAGCAATGGACACAAATAAACGTTTCAGCAAAGCTTAAAAAGCTGCAGTGCAAGGCTAACCAAAAGTGTCCATGACCTTACCGTGCTGTGGCTGGCAGGCAATCCGTGTCTGGGAGCCTTCAGTCCCTCTAATCAGACTCCAGGGATTTTGTTTGCAAGAAAGATTGTCCTTTAAGTGATGAGTGCAGGAAAACAGAGAAATAAAGAGAAAGGAGCAAATTGTACAAGGCAAATAGCTGCAGGTCTTTAGCATGCTCCCTGCGTTTTCCTAAGCTGCATCTGCAGTAGAGAAAATATCCCAAAAATAGCTCAGGCTGCCAATGACTTGCTGAAACCTGAGAAAAAAATGCTGAATTTAAAGATCTGGGTTGTTGTGGGTGTATGATTAAAGTGAGAAATTGCTGGCAGGAAGAACCTAGGATGAGACCACATACTTAAGGAGTAACTTATATGTTCACTGATATCAGAACACGAGCTGACCTATGATTTTCCTTTCCTCCACCCAATGCCAGTTAACCCTTAAGAGTTCAGAGTGGAAGAAAGTTCTACTACAACAGATGGAAAAGGAACAATGATCCAGAAAAAACTTCTTTCACCTGTAATGTAGTGTCAACATTTTATAGCAGTGCCCTATTTCCTAAATTTCAAAGCAGTTAGGGAAGTTGATGTTTTGCAGATCTCTGACTTCTAGAAAGCTCTGTCTGGTGTTTGGTATAAGCTAAATACTCACTGTAAACTGTTTGTGGTCCCACAGAGTGAAAGGGATTTCAAATAAAGGGAGGGAGGGAGGGAGGGAGGGAGGGAGGGAGGGAGGGAGGGAGGGAGGGAGGGAGGGAGGAAGGAAGGAAGGAAGGAAGGAAGGAAGGAAGGAAGGAAGGAAGGAAGGAAGGAAGGAAGGAAGGAAGGAAGGAAGGAAGGAAGGAAGGAAGGAAGGAAGGAAGGAAGGAAGGAAGGAAGGAAGGAAGGAAGGAAGGAAGGAAGGAAGGAAGGAAGGAAGGAAGGAAGGAAGGAAGGAAGGAAGGAAGGAAGGAAGGAAGGAAGGAAGGAAGGAAGGAAGGAAGGGAGGAAGGGAGGAAGGGAGGAAGGGAGGAAGGGAGGAAGGGAGGAAGGAAGGGAGGGAGGGAGGGAGGGAGGGAGGGAGGGAGGGAGGGAGGGAGGGAGGGAGGGAGGGAGGGAGGGAGGGAGGGAGGGAGGGAGGAAGGGAGGGAGGAAGGAAGGAAGGAAGGATAACATTTAAGAACTTTTCTGCAAACAGTGACTTAAGGACAAAATGTCATGATTTGCCAGTGTTTAGCACAGTCTTGGTGGAGACACTGGCATAATGTCTTTATGGTGCCCAGAACAAATTACAGTAGCTACTCCAGTTCTTGTCTGTAAGTGCTCCCTGTGGATCCCTTGTGCTTACATAAGTCACTGGAGTGTAGTGTGCTTTAGCCCAGTCCTCAGCTTTTTCCCTAGCACTTTTTAAAGGTACTTTCTTGATTTAGAGGAGAACAAGAAGCAGTTGGCAGCAAGTGGGGTACATTGGCTTGACATCAGTTATGTTTCCAAAGCAGTGCCAAAAGTAATCCTCTGTAACCTATTTAGGACAGTATAAAAGCTGCCAGAGCATGGACTAGGAGCTAGTCCCCAGCTTTCTTTGTACTGGCACTGAAAAGGGAAAAAGTTTCATTTCTGTAACTGGATTAGATTTAAGCCACACGGGACTAGATTATGAGAAGCCGCTGCTTTGGAAAGCAATTGTGCATCTGAGAAAAGAGTTGAATATCACCATTAATTTAGAAGATGCTTTTGGTTTAACATCATTTTTTTGATACGTGTGAAAGAATAATGGACTCATAGGGAGAACAAAATATTTACTGTGCTTCAAACATAATGTTGTGTAAACACTTAATCATTGTGGTAGGACTGTTGATGCAATGAAGCTGTACTTAAGAGTGTCTGAGCACTTTATCTTGAAGATGCCATGAATGTGTGAGTGCATTTTATCTGGGGCTGAGGAGCTAAACATTTGCCCTGTGATAATAGATAGACATTTAAGTTGCACGTGTACAAGGGCGGCTGAGAATGCCTAACTATGAAGGTCCCTTTTGTAGGTGCTTTGGTGAAAAAGGCCTATTATCAGGTCTTTTCATTTGTCTTCAAGTCTAAGTGTTCCAATCATAAATGTTTTTCTACAAGCTAGAAGAGTAGACAATCCCTGATTGTCTACTGGTCAATGGTTGGTCATTTAATCTGTATTTATACCCCAGCAGGGCCTTTCTGAAGCACTTCTGCTTCAAGGAATGTAGAATATCATAAATGATGATAGTAGGAAATGTGGAATATCATAAATTATGGCCTGGATAATTATGACTCATGTTGCAGCATTCACCCTCAGACAACCACCAGGAAGCACTTACACGCATCTAGTGCTGATTTATAAATATATCACATAAATTTCACAGTGAATGCAGGAAGTCTGATTACTAATCTCCTAAAAACTCCTAATGCAAATTTTTGTTCCCATATTTGAAGCAGCAAGTGATAATACAAACGACTTTGTAGGCATCTTTTGCATAAATTAATAAAACTGAAATCCAGTAGTAATGATTAAATGTATGGTGCACTGCTAGTGATATATCAGCATGAAACTATCATTAGTGTCTGTGTGTTAGCAGATGAATGAACTACACATTAAAAAATGAGATTCTTTCCCCCACTACCAATGTGGTAATAAATTCAAACACTTTTTGTCTCTCCTTGTTATCAACAGGTTGCAAAGACAACACAATAACACAATAAACACAATAAAGCAGTGCTACATCACAAACAATCAGAAATTTATTATTCAAAACCATTCTCTGTTATTGCTGAATTTCATTAACACTGAGAGTCTAGATCATAAATTACATGTATATGATAATGCATAGTTTTGTATTTTTCACTTAAATATAGCATAGGGCAAAAGTGAAAAGAAAGGAATGTGATAGAATTCTGAGCAGAGACCAGATGGGTGGTTTGGGGTGGAAACAAAGGCATTAACATACATTCATTGTCCTTATAGTGAAACGTTAATGCTTATGGTGCTTATCAAATAAATGCATGGAGAAAATATATTTTCCCCCTAAGCATGCTGCTTTAGGTCAAGATTCCTCTAAATTATCTAAATGTGTTCCTGAGAGTTAAATGTTTGAATGTTCTTGTTCCTTTTTCTTCATTTGAGTCATTTCTTTATTATCATATGACTTAAGTTTTGCCTGAACACCCAGTGCAAGCTAAGTAGTGGCTTTTGTCTTGGATTTCCCTGGAAAGAAGTGGCAAAGTACCTAGAACTACTGCTGTCCTACCAGGACTGATTTATCTGTGAGCCTGCCCTGAGTCTAATGTGATCCATAAATCATCTGCAGTTGTGTCTGCACATCAGGGTTTAGATTGGAGCATCCAGGAATGTGTGAGAGTCTTTGCCTGTAAGTACTGGTTGATCTGGAGAAACAAAGTCGTGTGTCCACCAGTGCAGTCAAATCACCAGACTGGTGTGGGTGTAAATGAGAATTCCGTTACAGAAACTCATTAAGCAAAATAGACTGGGTAATGCAGATGAATGTTTTACACACTTCACTGGGCAGGATGTGACCAATTGTTTTTCTTATGAGGTAGTATCTTTTTTAGGGAGCCCTTTGTAGCATGAATTTCAAAATTATGTCTGGCACATGTAAATCACTGAAGTAGGAAGATTTCCTGTGGATTGACAGATCTTTTTTATCACAATGATAGAGTTGGTACAAAAATGACACTTTGCATTATCTGAAGCTGTAACCATAATTTGAAATTAGGCCTCAAATGCCAGCCCTGGTAAAATCAATGGGAAGGGAAAAGCACTGTACCTGACACTGCAGGATGAAAACGTTAAGGATTAACTTACCTGAAGTAACTTAGAATTTCAAAAAATGACTAGGAAGTATCATAAGTGTTAGTGCCTTGAATACTGTGTCTATCTGGATTGTCTGAACAGTAAGGATACAGGTTTGGCAGGGAAACCTGAGGCTAATGGCCTTGATTACTTCAACTGTCTCTTTTCATGTTAAAGTAGTGTCCTGTAGCTAATCTTGTTTCTCTAGGCAATGTACAAAAATGTGCAATATATATAATTTTATGCCAGAAACCTGAAAAGCGAGGTCTCTCTTTGTACCTGACAGCTAATTTGCAAGGGCTTGTTAGAATATATTTCTCCCATTTTAGCTAACGCTAATTAGACATAGGGAATTCCTGCTATCTACCAGAGCTTCTTCACTCATTTTTTCTCTCCTATTTTTTGCCTTTTTGCCCTACTGTCTGGGACATTCTCCTTGTTGTTTTAAACCCAATTTAATACCTGTTTCTCTTGCCAAGCTCATCCCACCCTACTCTAATCCAGACCCATTCTGTTGCCTTATATTTTGGTTTTCTTCTTTAGTTGGAAACCTGTTGTTGGAATGGATAAATCTCGTTCTGTATAACTACAGGAAAATTGTCAGTATAATATAAGCTGTTCATAAAACAGTTGTAAAATTTGTTTTCTTTTCTACAAAGGATTGACTGGAAGATTTTTCCTATAATGATTCTATAGCAATCAGTAAAAAAAAAAAAAAAAAAAAAAAAAAAGCCAAAACAAAACCATATTAAAACTACAACCCTCCCTCCCTCTAGGCTTTCTCATCAGTTGTGATTGCAAATTTCCACAAATGCTTTTGGCACCATTTTGAAAATTTTAGCTCTGTGTTATGTGTTTGTTTGATTAATGACTAGTTCCAGATCTGGTGATCTTCACATGAGACATAAAGAACTATTAATTGCCTCAGCAATATCTAGAAGCAGAGTATGTCAAGGATGTAGTTTGCTTCCCTAGTTTATAATGAAACATCACGCTGTATTCCTTGCCCTAAAGTAGTAATTTGATACATTATGCATCTGCCTGGCCCAAGCTTTGCAGGTTTGCTGTTGCAAAGTAAGAGAATATATTAAGAAATTGCTATTAGCAACCATCAAATCCACACTTACCCCCATTCTGTGAAATGTTCAATTTGGCCTTACTGTGTTTTTTCAGTTTTATATGTAGAAGAGGATAAACTACAGTACTCCTAAGCAACCTACTCCTGAATACTAACAACTCCATTACCAAAATTTTTATTCCAAATGGTAGGGAAAATATTGAGCAAAACAGTCCTGGTTCTACTCCATTGAACAGCTGTAAAGTCAAGTAATTCTCTCTCAACTTACACATTTCAGATGTGTGAAGAAGGTAAGTTTTGTCATTGATACATCCTTTCTTGAGATGAGCTACAAAATGAAAGAATCTTTATCTCAGAGTTGTGATTAACTGAGTTTGTAATGCATAGACTTCTGTGACAAGAGTTGGGGCTTTATTATTCAACTTGATTTTACTCTGAAGTGTACAAATTCATGTACAAAATCCATGTACAAATCCAATGGAACCAAAAAGGTTCCATTAAAAGTTAGTTGCAGCCTGAAGCCCATCAGTGTCATTCTGTCTGATTTTGGCTATTGCAGCTGCTGCATCGTCGTTCCCTTCTGTCACCATCATTATCTGTCTCCATGCAGTGATTCTGTTCTAAGATGGCTTAGAGGTCCCTCTTCTTGAAATATATTTTTTATGTATGTGGTGTGCACAGTCAGACTGTCTACATATCCAGGGGGGCGGGGGGAGGAGGAGGACGAGGAGGAGGAGGAGGACGAGGAGGAGGAGGAGGAAGGAGGAGGAAGAGGAGGAGGAGGTGGAAAACTGGTCAAAATTCGGATTTCATGGTGTATACCATCATTTCACAATTTCCCTTTACCTCAGACACTCCTTGCTACCTGTTCTGTAATTTGGAGCATTTTGCTCTGCATCTGATTTCTCTGTGGAAGTGGTATTTTTATCAGCTCATGCTGTTTTTCTTATAAGTGTCAAACATCTCTGGCTACAGGTCTTCTTGAAGTTTTTTATTTCTGAGTTTAGAAGGAACTGTTAATAAAGAACTTTGTGTTCATTAATATCTTGAATCAGGAAAGCACTGAAACATGTACCTGAAGGTACCAGTAGCACTTCATTCAGGACTATTAGGATTATATTTAACCATTCTTTTGAATCAATATACTTTCCATAAGTTTTTTCAGTACTAGGGCTTTCTGATGTCCCCCCACATATGCAAACTTTTGATTTCCAGAGATAAAATTTTGCAGTAGCTGAATAAGTTCTAATTGTGTAAGTATTTCCATTCCTGTCCAAATAGCCTGCCAGTTCCAACACCAGTTTATCTAATGTGTAAACTGGCCAGCAGGGCATCATAAAATTATTCTTTCCTTCAGTTGTTTTAGTCCTTGGTCTTTTCTCAAGAAAAATTTCTCATTACTTCAGTAGGAATTTTGTCTGAGGCCTGTAGAATCCTATTTAAGATTTAACTGTGCGATTTGACAGTTATTGGTTATAACACACTGAAAAATTTTACAGTGTGAATCCATAGTGGATCTTATTCTGATCTTTCAGCAAATTGTCATGGACAAGAAGCTAAACATTTAAAGAAGTGTTGTTATTTATATTGAACAAGGGAAATAATTTGATGGTATTTTAAGAATACCATTTAAGAATGTCCCACTGGTTAGTTAAAAAGATAAATTCAAAAGTAATATTTAAAAGCAGTTCCACATAATCAGCCTCAAAAACTGTGGTACAGGATTCCAGTGTCATGGCTAATGCAAAAGAGGATTTGTTTGGAAAAGTAGTATGGAGGCTTTAACCCGCTGATTTGTTCCATGTGACATATTTTTCCACTAGTGCAACATGCTTTTCAATAGTATTACATATAAACCCCTCCCAAGGTTTAAATTTATGGGGAAAAGGTTGATGGAAGTGCTTCGAGTTTAATATGAAGTTCACAGCAGATGCAAAGTAGCAGTTTACTCTAAAATGAAGTGTCACTACACTGCTGGCCCTGAGACAGTTCCATTACCATGCCTTCACCCCTCATATGGTTATTTAATGTTGGATATATAACAATCAACCTTGCTGTCTTAGTTGGGCAACACAAAAACCTCCTCAAACACACAGCTGAGATATTCTAGTGAAAATGCCATCCTGAGAAGGGCTAAGTAGTAACTCCTCCACTTCAGCTGTCCAAAATCCATTGAAAAGGAAAAAAGGCACTGAAAGGAAAGAGGGGAAGAAGGACGTGTAGGTCAGTTTGGCCATCTCAAGTCCCCCAGCCTGTGGGTGCTATAGCTGTGGAAGCTAATTCATCTTGGGGTAACAGCAGGGAGAGAAGCAGGGAGTCAAATGCATCTTACTGATGTCTTCCTCTCAGTGTTTTCTCAGCTCAATATGACATCAGTGATCTTCTGCCAAATCCTTAAGGAGTATACTCTGTAAAATACAAATTTTTTTGCCTTTTGAATTATGTGTCTATTGATGTCTGACCTTTACTTTGCCATAATTTTCCAACTGTGCATCATTTCAAAGAACAGTTTGGTCTTGCAGGTATCTGAAGAGCATCCCTTAGCCCAGTGGCTGCCAGCTCACCTTTGTTGCTTTGTCAGCATTTCTGGTGCTTTCCCTCAGATACTCTTTTTATCTTTTAACAGAAAACTTGTGATTATATAATGTTTGTAATCATAGAAACCATTTAATCAGAATATTTCATTATGTCTCCAGTTTAGGACTGAAGCCAGTTTTGGTTACTTTTAATTTGAACAAGGTTTTCTAAATTAAGCCCTTTTGCAATGGTTTTCAACTCAATTAGAGACCAGGATCTTCATTTTAGGTCAGGCACTTGGAAAAGTCTGTAAGCCTGTCTTTAGCTCTTACTGACTTCTATTCATGGTGGCTTAGAGGTGAATGTGCTCTGCAATGCCTTCCTAGCCTAGGCCTAAAAATCAAAATGGGGCTTGGGAATTTTCATGTATTTTATCAATCTGAAGAAGAAATGTAACAATAACTATTTGTTTTATAACTTCCCTTAAAATAATAATTAATTTTATTTCAATGACTATGTATTTCATTGGCATATGAATTTCCAGGTAGATTGAGTTAGCAGCAGACAGTGATCATAAATTTTGCAGGGAAAAAGGTGGGGAGACGCAAAATGGGTTGGAATATGTCAGACCCAGTGACTGTGGTCTAGTGTGCTGGGGGTTTATAGTTCTATAGTTTATAGAACTGGAATGTACCCTGTACAAGTTGTGCTAGAAGAAATTATAAAATCCTCCCAGGTTTTTAGAGTGCCACTCTCAAGTCCACCAGTACCAGACTTCTTTTTATATAGTGCAGTTTGCACTGAGTAAGAAAAGGCTGGAGCCAGATTCCCTGATAATACATCAGGGCTTAAGGTGGTCTAATGGAGCAAAGATCAGTCAATCTTTATAAAGCAGCTATCTCTAAATAAGTTTAACCATTGCAATTAAGTGGCCAGTTTTGCTGTTTCTATTAAACTAATGAGAAAAATTACCAAATAAGAGCTTTAAAATGCAGATTAAATCAGAGATGACGCAAACAGCAAACATCTTTTGAAATGGAAAAACAACTTACGTTATGAGAAAACACTTCATGAATGCTGTACACTGGTTTTCATTGCTAGAGGGCAGCCTGGTATAAATTATCAGAGTATGAGACCTTAAGGTTTGTTAGTGTGTAACCTCTCTGATTTTAAATGGGGTACTTTTCAAGGATATCAGTGGCTTCTTAGTTTTATGATCAGTATTTATTTTAAAAAAACCTATTTCTACTTTGATTTCTCTCACGGTGATGTTAACATTCATGTGTCCCCATTTCTTCAATTTCTTTTTGGCTCCTCATAAATGCTTACAAAAGGGTTGACTTGGTCACTCTTCCTATTGCAACAGCTAACATAAGTAAAGAACTTATGAGATTTTAAGAACTGTTTCCTAATTAATTTTATTTACTACAAGATTTTTTGCTCACCCTGTAGATGGCATCTGCAAAATATTTGTGTATTAGCCCCTTAAAAAGAAAACTATATAGTACAAAATTTGTGACCAATTATTTATTTATTACTCACGGGTTTTGTTTTGCATTCAGTCTCAGAAGGGTGTGCCTCTGCTTTATGACTATTTCTTATTTTGGTAACGTAATGCTTGCTTTACATGCATTTTAAAACTGAAAATAAAATCATTTTTTTGCACAGTGCTCATAAACAGCCAACCATTAGAACAATACTTAGAATAAATTTACATTTCAAATAGTTTTATGACCCAATTTTCATTTGTAAACTATTATAAAATGTAAATATCTGAATCTCCAGCAATTTCAGTAAAATTATTCAGCTTTTTATGGCAAGATAGAGCTCTTTGAGCTGTAAAAGTCAGCATAAGAAAATCAATGTTTCAAAATATGGCAAATGAGGCTTCTATGTGGTACATCTTTCTCAGACATCTAAAAACTAAGAACATCTCCAAATTGGGAGCTACTTCTGATTATTTGACTATAATTGCTCTGGATGCTGCTATTTTCAGCCTCCTGTGGAGATTTATTTTGATTTGGTTGTTATTCATTTAACACAATTCACAGAAATAGGCAAAAACATCTACAGGGCTGCCCTAAACTTCCCTCACCTAGGCTGGCTCTCAGGGACGCTCCTGTGTCTGGGAAGGACTGAGCTTCCCATTCCAGCCCTGACCCTTAGAGTGCACTTTGCACTGAAAAGCTGTCAGGTCTCCAGCCTGATGTGGATCTGAGTGTGAACAATTGCTTAAGCTGAGTTTACCTTGCCAGGAAAAACACATTTCATAGGAGAATCCTCAATGTCTTTTTAGGGAAACTTTATGTACTGGTAAATTAATATGAATCTAAGTGAAGGTACCAGAAGTAACATCAGTCACAAAGTTCCTTCCATATTGTCCCAGATGCTGTTCCTTCATCTTTTTTGATGCCTTCAAGATCCATGATGATCTGAGAAAGGAGGTCGTAAACAGGTAGGGATTGGCTTCTTCTCACAGGCAGAAAGTGACAGGACAAGAGGACATGGCTTCTAATTGCACCAGGATGGTTCAGATTGGACATCAGGAGGAATTTCTTCATACAAAGAGTTGTAAAGTATTGGAATGGGCTGCCCAGGAATGTGGTGGAGTCACCATCCCTGGAAGTGTTCAAGAAAAATCTGGACATGGCGCTTACTGCCATGATCTAGTTGACAAAGTAGTGATCGGTCCAAGGCTGAACTTGATTATCTTGGAGGTCTTTTCCAACCTAAACAGTGATTCTGTGACTCAGTGACTGGGATTGTCAGTCCTGCTGCTTGGGCTTCAGATACTGCTGTGCTGAGACAACCTCCTATGACCTGTGGCAGCTCCTTCTACAGCCAGCAGCTCCATTTCCTCCCATTTCCTACAGTGTGAACTGGAACAGATTTTTGGTACTTCCCAGATCTCTTGTGTTAGAGTAAACCTTCCCAGGTAAAGTTCCGTCTGTGCAAGTTATGTAGCTTTGTCCTCTTCTCGCCTGTACCTGCCATAAACCAATTTATGCTGGCAAGAGGGTTTTGGAGTGGGTACTGCACTGTTCTAACCTCCAACATCTTTCTGCAGGGGGGAGCAACAGTCTCTGCAGGCTGGTGATCTGCTTCCTTCATTTTTTAGTTCAGTTCATTTTTTCAGTTCATTTTTTAAGTCTATGCCTTTATTTGCGGGCTCTTGGTATGAAATTTCTTTTGGTTGTTTGCCTGGTTTTTAGTTTCACAACTAAAGAACAAAAGCACTTTTAGCACTTGTTTAAAACCTGGGAGATTTTTTACTGTGAACCAAAAGCAGCCAAAACCACACAGTTCTGAGTAAGTAAAATTATACTGCATTCTTGTGCTGGAGTAAGACACAGAGCAACTAAAGCAACCTAACATAAACAGGGAAGCCAAATTAAATACTTACATTTGTATAGTGCAAGAGGATGCTGGGCTCAGGAATGAAATTCAGTCGTTATTTATTTTTAAAGTAGGCAGTGCACAAAATAGTTGAGGATCTTTGCAATGCAACTCTACAGCAGTGGAATGTTTTTGACTAAAGAATCAGCTCATACAGTGCTGTAAAAGGACTGTTTGCTCAGGATGCAAGAGAGCTTTCACAAATCTAGAGGATCACTGAGTCAGTCATAGTTCTTCATAATGCAAAAGCAAGTTATCAGATGGATACCCGACACCAAATGGGGAGAGAGCATTTGCGTGTCTAATGGGCACATACACAATCTGCTTGGCACTGGAAGTGTGAAGTTCTGCTTGAAGCAAAAATGATTGTGGTATGTAAGGAATGCAGATGTTTATCTACATATTATTGCCACTGGGCCTTCTCACAGCTCTCTTAATAGCAGAAACAGCAGAAAGAGCTTTTGGGCTTTTCCAAAACAAATCTGACCTTCACATCACTCCCCACTTCAACGTGCTTTGTGCAAAAGAAGATACATTAAAAAGTAGCTGCAGCATAATATGGATGTTAAGAAATTACTGCAGCACTTTATTTTATAGCTGAAGATTGGGGTAGAAAGATTTCATTTGGAGGCACTGCAATTCACTCAGATTATTCATACTATGCTGGTAACTCATAGCATAACACTATGCTGCTTCTGAGGTCTCACAGCATTTTATCAGGTGTTGGCAATTGGTCCTGGAAGCACTTACAGAGAAAATGTCTATTTTGTGCAGCTAGATTTAAGTGAAGAATCTGTAGGTGACCAGTACTTTCAGATTCATCTGCCTTTCTGAAGAGTTGTTAATCTCAGTAACAATATCATCAGGAATTCAAATCCATGAAATCCACACTCATACTCCAGACTGCAGATGACACCAAGCTGAGTGATGTGGTTGACACACCTGTAAGATGGGATGCCATCCAGAGGGACCTGGACAAGCTTGAGAAATGGCCCATGGAAATCTCTTGAGGGTTAATAAGACCAAGACCCTGGTGCTACACCTGGGTCCGGAAAACCTCTGGTAGCAATCCATGCTGGGGGATGAACAGATGGCGAGCAGCCCTGCCCAGAAGGATGTGGGGTGCTGCTGGGTTCGAGGCTGGACATAAGCCAGCCATGGGCTCACAGTGCATATGCAGAAAGCCAAACATGTCCTTGCTGCATCCAGAGCCCAGTGGGCAGCAGGGGACAGAAAGGATTCTGCCTCTCTGCACAGCTCTGGTGAGACCCCACCTGTAATGCTGCATCCAGATCTGGGATTCCCAGCACAGGAAGGATGTGGACCTGGTGAACTGAATCCAGCAGAGGCCACCAAAAGTGATCAGAGGAATGGAACACCTGTCCTGTAAGGAAAGGCTGAGACAACTGGGACTGTTCAACCTGATGAAGAGGCCTTGGGGTGACTGAATTGTGGCCTTCCATTGCCTGAAGGGAGTCTACAGGAGAGATGAAGAGAGACTATTTACAAGGGTCTGAGATGACAGAACGAGGGGTAATGGCTTCAAACTTAAAGGAAGTAAATTTAGATATTAGGTAAAAAAATCTTCCCTGTGAGGGTGAAGAGGCACTGGAACAGGTTGCCCAGAGAAGCTGTGGATGCCCTATCCCTGGAAATGTTCAAGGCCAGGCTAGATAGGGCCTGAATAACCTGGTCTAGTGGAAGGTGTTCCTGCCCATGGGAGGGGGATTGAATGGAGATGGTCTTTAAGGTCCTTCCCAATCCAAACCATTGTATGATTCCAAGATTTTCTGTGTTAGAGTTGTGTATGGAAATGTTTGTGTGGAATTAAAAAATGTTGTAATCCTAAATTATTTCAGCCTATCGGTCTATCAAAGGAATAGCTGTTTTCTCCTGTTTCTCACCCTCCAAGTGGATGCAGCAAAGAATATCTGTCAGGTTTCTCTGGAGCTTTTCCCCTTTAATATTCAGTCTGCACAGTCTCCACATAAAAGGTTACCAGCTTTGGCTTTTGCTTATACAATTAATACTGGGCTTATGTTGTAATCCTACTTCAGTTTGCTGGTCAGCCTTATGCTATCCCCAGCTATTATGACATGGAAACCAAAATATCCAGATGTTCTTCTTAAGAACTTCTTAACACAGCCTGGCTTCAGCTGTGCAAATGCATTTTCAGTCCCTTGCAAGGGACTAGACTGCTATATAGCAGTTTGCACAGAAACTATGGGAGACTCAGTGGTCCGGGAAATCAGGCCTCTCATTAGTGTTGTTACATATGGATACATAGGCACTTTATTACAGCTGAAAAATGAAAAGAGTTAATATTGGAATTTTTACTAGGTATTTCCCCTCTTGCCCCTCTGTGTCATATCATGTGTTGCTTTGGCACCTGTGTTACCCAGCCAGCTTCAGGTCCTGAGTGACTTCCCCACTTAACCAGAAGTGAGCTGTCTTTTGACAGTGAATCCCTGATTAATTTTAAACAGAATCCAAGATTCTGAACTGCTCTCATCTGTCAGCGGAAGATCATGCTGTCTGTGTATGTGTACTAGGGCTACTAAAGTGGTAGACTAGTTTTGCCTAGATATTGTATAGATCTGTCCTGGTTTAGGGCAAATTTGGGAGAAAACCTCTGAATGGGGTCCCTCCAGAAAGCAAATTCAAGCAGCCCCTCCCCCAACTGGTTCAGGAAAAAGATCTCCTTGGAGAAAAGTGGAAAAAACCTGTTTATTTAACAGAAATTTATTAATATTAAACAATAAAACCTCTCACTGTTCAATGAGATGGTAAATCTAGAAAGGTCCCTTTTCATGGGGTGTAGCTCAGCTCACTCGGTCCTTCTCAGTTCATCTGGCACCAGGAAGTGCCAAGGCCCAGGCCCTGGTGTGCCACAGGCATGATCACCTGGGGTTTTTTCTTGGTTTTTCAGTCCAGAGCAGGTTTGAACAGATCAAAGAAAAAGGGAAAAAAAAACAGTCCAGGGAATTTCTCTGCCTCAGCTAGCTAAAATCTAACTTAAAGCAAAAGAGAGCTCTGTCCCGCTGTCTGTCTGTGTTGCAGACAATACAGTCTGAAGAAGCATGCAGAGGAGTGAATGTTGTTTCTGCAAACAAACTGTGTGCTTCTTCTTTCCCCCACTTTGCTCTCAGAGCCAGTCTTAAAGGTGCAGAACTTAATATGTAAGATAAACAGAACAGGTGATTTGGGATACAAGCATCTTAAAGTCAACCCAGGACAAGATCCCACACAAGATTTCCCCCTACGCTTTGTATTTTTTTGTTTGTTTGGAGTTTTTGTTTTTGTTTGTGGGGGTTTTTTTGTTTTGTTTTTGTTTTTGACTGATTGTAAGAACTTCTTCCAATATGGATCCTTCCCACGAACCGTAGTTTTTCAGAAACTGCACCCATGTTATCCTTCCCAAGGGGTGCATTCCTTCAGAAACAGACTACTCCCTAAGTCTTGCCAGTAAACCTGTTCCAGTGTGCATTCCTCTTTCCACACATCCACAGGTCCTGCCAGGAGCCAAAGTCCTAATACAGAAGTTTCTGGGGCTACTGCAATTCTTGACAGGATTGACCATTGACCCTTCTCTGTCTATTTCTTTTTGAGGGCCAGGGACTTCTCATCCAAGTTATCTACACTGGTGGAGTGGAAAAATCAAAGGATAGTAAGCATCCATAGAGTGTAAGAGTACATATGGATCATCACTCAAGACAGAAAGAGAAATGTTTTACTGTAGCATATGCTGAGATATTAAAATTCCCAGCTAAACCACCTGCTACCTTCAGATCCATTTACATGGATCTGATAGCTGATAGCATGAAGTGCGTTGCACCCTTTGACACTGGATGCGCAGTGCATGTGATGGGGCAAGCCGTGAACACTCCTCTGTGGATATGGAGAAGTGCCAGACATTGTCCTGTCTGGAGTACTTGGGCATATCCTCATACATAGGCTGAACAAGCCTGTGGGCTTCAGACTTAATGGACTTCCTGGGCCTCAGTAAGAAACACACTGTTTATACCGGGGCTTGCTGTGCACAGTTTTGCTGCTTCCTGCAGGGGAAGGAGTGTGCAGCACATAGCTTGTCCAGCAGCACTGCTTCTTCTGCACTGACCTCCTTCCCAAAAAGGAAACCTCCACATTCAACCCAGTGGAACATGGTAAAAATTAGCAGAGTGAATTTGATGTTCATGATTTCCTCCTCCTCCTTGGCAGTATTCCTAGCAAATTTAGTACTTGAATTCCTAAAGGGCTTAGTTCTAGATATGATTACCAGTTTGTGGGGGGCTCACAGGATGTCCAGCATAATCAATGCTCAAGGGAAAGCCATGGGAATAACTGGAGCCTTGTTTAGAGTGGGAGAGATCTGTTCTGTGAAAGGTAATGGAAAACTTAATATTCTCTTTTGGTGCTGAGGTATTTGATCTATTTTTATTCCTTTCTGTTTGTATTTTAAGTGTCCTTTCCTGATTTTTAGATGTATATGTACTTTTTCTTTCTCTCTCCTATGAGCTCCTCTCCTATAAGGATAGAATTCTGCTGAAACCCTTCCCCTTAAAAACAGACAAATGCAGATTAAAAGTATGTGCTTTTGCAAGAGGTCTGTGTTCACGCTGTCACTCTCTGGATTAAAATTGCTGTGGTTTATGTATCTACAGCTGTCTTTTAATTAAAGCCCACATCTGTCCTGGCTTTAGCACCAGTCAACTCTAGTGAAGACATTAACTCTGTTACACTCCCCTCTTTGTCCTATGGGCACATGGAAGGCTAAGTAGATTGAGAAATGAAAACCCATAAGACCTGTTCTCTCTCCTCCTGGGTTTATGCTTGGTACATCAGAAGAAGGAAAAACATGGAGTCCAGGTCTCTCTATGTTCCCTCAGGCTTAATAAGATTCTGTCTTTTATTCTAATTTTGCACATATTCAAGGCTGGGCTGCAGTCCTTTATTCTGCTGCCCAAAGACTTTTTACATCCAATCCATTTAGTTGCTTAAAGCTCCTGATAGGCCCCTTCTGGGAAGCATGGTCATTTGTTGAGTAAAGCGGGCTACCCTGTCATCCATCCACCCAAACAATACCCTGTGTCAAGGACAGGAATCCTTGGTAATTTCACACTTGCTGTGTGTTTCTTCAGCTGTACAAAAGGAGAACCCTGCAGTCTGGCCCTAGACACTGTGGTCTTTGCTCACAGCCAGCTTGTAGAATTCAGGAGGCCATGTCATTCATCCAAAAGGATTGTTTGTATGATTCTCCTGAATGACAGAGAAAATAAATGAGTACAGATGAAAATTTGCTCTCGTTTCCTTGGGACTGAGTAATAAAATAGGGAGGCTGTAATATGAATTTAAAAAAACAATACCACCAAAACTCTAGAAGAGCTATGGAAAATTTGGCTTCTCTGGCTCCTTGAGCACTGTATAGGCTTTCAAAACTGAATCAGCCCAAGTTCATGGCTGGTCTTGATAACTTCTGACACTTCATCCAAATGAACTATTCAGATCCTGGGTGGAATAACACTAACAGTGATGTAACAAACCTGAGGTAAATGCATCTCCTCCCAGTGTGTGGTCTGTGAGTAATAAGTGGGCCATGGGTCCCAGAAGCAGTGATCTCTTTGTGAAAGAATTTGACAAAAAGGATAGCTGAATCACAGTTAATATGCTCATTTCCTCAAAGAATCCATTCACTGCAAAAGAGGAAGGAACATGCTTTTTCAACATGTGTCTTTTCAAAAGCACTCTAAAGAGAAGGCACTCTGGCTGACTGGAGCCGTGTACACCTGAAGAAAGTCTTTATTTGAAATGAGTGCCTGCAAAATATACTGAAGTCAATGTAAAATGCAGGTGGCTGTTGCTTTCTAAAGTCAGGTTTTTGTTTTGATGCCTACAAATGGATTTCATTGTAGCATGTGAGCTATGATTATCATGGACTATAAGAGGGTGTATTGAACAGTCTTTCCTCTCTAAATATACTGATGGATATTTCAATTACAGAGTGAAAAAAAGTTTTAACGAAGGATGCAAAAACACACCTGCTACCTCAGTAAGGGAACACAGACTGAAAAGGGCTTGTTTGTGGATAAATCCATAGATCTTAGGAGAATGGCCACTTGTATCTCATGAACAGGGAATCCTGCATGAGCAGGTTTTGTGAAATTTTGATTATAAAGCACCCTTTGAGAATTTACTAATACCAAACTGCAAATATGGGGATGTCTTTCCCCAGGTACAAACACTTAGAGGAATGTGAGTCAGTGATGAATAAGATGAATAAAAAGCATAGCAGCAAGTGGTTTTCTTTTCCTATTTTAGTTAACAACCAGATCAGCCCACATTTGGGCTATTATTATTTCAAGAAAGAAAAATTCCTAGAAACATGTGATGCTTTAATTAGATAAATTCACTGAAAGTGCTGCTAGTATTTTTTTTTTGTCTATTGAAAATATTTTTGAAGATATTTTCCATGTCATGTTTTTAACTTTCAAAGCTTGTTCTTGGTACAAGTCTTGCCTCTTTATTGCTGATTGTCAAATTGTATATCAAATCTCCCATCTATTTATGTATTCACAGATGGGCTTTGGACCAAAAGTGACCCCTTTATTTGCTCATGACACACCTTACTTATGCAAGAATAGTGTATAATTTTCCTAATGAACAGCTGCATTATAATTGCAAATTCTGTGAATAACCATCAGCTGGTGAAATAGAGTATGCCCAGCCTTCAGTGCATGAATGCAATCACCACTCTTTGGACACAAAACCCCAGATTTTCTTGCATCTCTTTTGTCTAGAATGGTTGCAGCAGCATTCCTCAAAAAAACATCTGCAGAGGGAACTAAGTCACTAAACTACCTCACCCAACAGAAATAGTTAATGGCTTTTTGATATTTTGCAGTATTTTTTTTTCCTAAAGCCTCAGCTCCTAGAATAATTTAATTCTGCGAGCATCTTGATTTTCAAAAAAAGTTCTCAAGCCCCTTGTGAGAAAAACTCAGAAACACAAACCCCAAAGACTTAAAATCTGTTTTAAAAAGTCCAGGGTCAATGAAAAAGTGTATTTGGATTTGACTTGTTTTTTAAATACTTGAGACTGATAGTCCTTAATATCTCTCACACTTTATTACTGCTTAATTATATCCTTTCTATAATTGTAAGAGATACTGGAACTCCAGTTCCTACGATAACCTTTGGCTCCACAAAAAAGCTGTTCATATATTTCCATGAGTTGCTTTACTGAAACAGGGCTGACTCATAGAGCTGAGACACCTTCTTGCAGTTGCTGAATGCAAAGGCAAATATCCCCATAACACTGTTTGTGTTTTATGGGATTCTTCCAGTGCACTTACTGCCAAGAGCAAAGTAAATCTCTTTCCTTTAGCCTTTAATTGAATGAAGTCCTCTTTGATTGAAGGGTTAGCTTTGCCTGAGAAATGAGTGCAGAACTCAGCCAGACAAGTAGTCCCAGTATAGATCAAAAGATTATTGTATTAGCAGCTAACATTATTGATATTAAAGAAGAGACAGACTGTGCTTACCATCTGCAGATGTTGGAGTGGGTGGGTAAGATCTGGGTTTTAGGGAATTGGAAACATCCTTGTTTGATGGGGTTTTTTTCCATTTGGTTAATTATGAAAATACTATTAAAACAGATAACAGTGACTAATTTGGCCAACAAATTTAATGCGATGAAAGACAAGTGCAGAAACAAAGCAAAGAAAAAAAGAGAAAAAAATGTAGAAATTTCAGCTTATATTTCATTATTATATTAATTCTTATTAACATATAAATTATATATTTCTATATATAATGTTGTATAATAATATTATATAATTATATATTGTTTATTAAATATATTTAGTTATGTGTAATAGCTCTTCATAGTAGAATGAAACATTTTCCCATGCCTATTAAAGTCATTTTTCAGTTTTAAATGTTCAAATTTCAATCAGCATTTGAACACATGATAAATATCATTGGCAGAGATTGTTGCTTCTGAATTGTACAAGGCATAGAATACATGTATAACCTGCATCAGCCAATAAATCTGTGGTCCAAAGAAGAAAATGTATGGGTGTTGTTACCTATCATATATAACTAATTATTTAATGTTTTCTGTTCATAGGCTGTTGCATTTTAAAGTTTTCAATACACAAATTTTCATGTTGTCTTTTGTTTGGGAAGTCACATAGATATTGTTAGTGTTTCTTTCTGCCTGCTGCTGTGAGAAAAATCTTCAACGTATTTCTTGATATGCTAACTGTAGCAGACTAGCTTTCATGACTTTTTGTCTGCTTCAAAGAATGGAAGAGTCTCCAACTCAAGGACAACACCTCTCAACCTTGGCTGCTGCTAGAGCAAGAGTCTGCTAAAGGGAAAGCTGCCTAAAATTTCTTGGTGTTACAGATCACGTAACATCAAACTTAGATTACAGCAGATTTGTTTAAACACATATAAAGAAGAATCATAGCTAATTAGCAGCAGTTTCTGGCACACAAAGTCAAGTTATGATTTTTTATATGAGATTTTTGTGAACCAAGTCCACTTTTTCTTCTTTCTCTACAATTTCTCTTCCATCCTCAATCCCTTAACTTCCCTGGACAGCTTCTTTTCAGGTCCTTTGTCTTTTCTTAGGTATCTGCTATTTTCCTCCTTCCTAGATCTCACTGTGACTGTGTATCCTTGGGTGGGAAGGACTCAGTGAATACAGGTATTGCCTTGCTATATTTTGCAAAGAACCTCTCAGCTGAAGGAGAGAACCAGACAGAGCAGCATGTTGTGTCCTGATTCTGCAAGGAACCCCACATCTTCCAGAAATGCTGGGACAGCATAGCTCAGTTCAATTTGAGCTAGGACTTTCCAATGAAAGATGTGTAATACTGTGGTGTATTTTTTCAAGGAAAAATGTGGGACACTGGGGTGTATGTGGTACATGAGTTTTCAGCTCTTAAATCCCACACTGTATCCAGGACTTTTCTCTCCTCCTGTACCAAGGTTAATTATCCCTGTACCTGCCATTGTCCAAGTAGACAGCTTGGGTTACTCAGGAATCACAGAATCATAGAGTCAGTGAGGTTTGAAAAGACCTCTGAGATCATGGAATCTAACCTTGGACTGACCACTACCTTGTCATCTAGACCCTGGCACTAAGTGCCATGTCCAGTCATTTCTTGAGCACCTCCAGGGATGATAACTCCACCATCCCCACGGGCAGCCCATTCCAATGCTTTACAATTCTTTTTATGAAGAAATTCCTCCTGATATCCAATCTGAACCTCCCTGGAACAGCTTGAGGCCGTGTCCTCTTGTCCTGTCATTAAAGGATTTGCACCAACAGACTCTGCAGGAGAACAAGCCAGGATAGGAGGGCAAACACAAGACGTACTGTATTGTATCGCTTCAGCTCCAGGGAAAAGCTGCTCTGTTTGTGTTCTGAGGCAGCTGAGAGACCTTGCCTAAGAGCACAGGCCAAACCAGCCCCAAAGCAGCAGCGGTATGCTAGAACCTTTCCTTTTTTAATCTGCACAGAACAAAGATGTCCCAAAAATGAAGTGACTTGCTTGAGACTACAGAAAATCACTGCATTGAGCACTGACTCTGCTGAGTCAAATGAGTGTTTATGCTGCAAACCACAGCACTGTTCCATAGGCCTTCCATCAGCTCATTACAAAATGTTAGTTTTTTTTCTAATCAAAGCCAATGAACCTAAGACTGCTTTGGGGAGGAGCGATATATTATATGGGAATTACAGGATGCTAGAGTTGTCCAAGAACATTTTAAGTTCAATGAATTTGATATTATGCAGAAATAAAGACTGCAGGTAGTTGGTCTCTCTGATTCACCTCTTGACACTTGGACTGTGCTGCTACAGAAGATTTTCAAACACTCCTATGCTGGGACATCAGACAATGGAAAGCTGCCCAGATACTACTTGTGTCCTACTGGGAGGAGAAGAAATGTCTGTCTTCATGTTCAACTTCTCTGTGCATGACTATTTCATTTTGGCCAACAGAAATGGAAAATAAATAAACAAAAGAAGTACACTTTCAGTAAAAGTTCCTACTTAGCTTGTTAGAACAAAGGGCTTTGAGCAATATTAGTAAGAAGTTGTGGAAATATATTACTGTGTATTAGATGGATTTTTAGATGACCTACCTAAAAAGGCATGGTTTATGCATTAGACTTTATTTTCTTTTAGTACTGCTAGAGGAATGGGACTGAGAAAAACTGCTTTGCATTGCCTCTTTAAAAATAATTCTCATCAATCTTGTGTGCTTTATCTTACATAATTGTAGGGATTATTGAAATTTTTATGAAAACTTCTCATATTAGACTAATCTAGACATTGATTTCAGTGGACATTTGAACTTTCTTACATAATTTCCAGAAAGTTATCTTTTATCACTGGTAAACTTGGACAGCAGACAAATTAAATGGATGAAAAATATGTATTTAGAGCATGGCATGTATGAGAGGGATCTCGGTGCAACAGACTGTCACCAAGATTATTTGCTTTTGAAGTAGTTACTGTTTCAGAAAATACTTAACTTGCTGTAAATGTAGCATTAGTGAAAAGCTTCAAAGCAAAACATTCTTTCCTCCCACTTTTGGTTATCTGATAAAGACAGGATTCTTAACATAATCATATGGTTGAACCGATTATGTAAAATCACTTTTTAACAATTGATATTTGACTGAATGCCTGCTCTAAAGTGAAACTGTAATGGATCTTTGTTGCACTATCAGATTTTCTAAAAAAATGGTTTAACTAAGTTTCTTCTGTACAAACAAAGCAATAAAAAACAAGTGAGAAAAATGTATCATTTTAGGACTCTTCTTTTGTGGAATACCAATCTCTTTGCTGGTAATGGGGTGGATTTCTCTGTAATTCCCAATCATTTATTTTGAAATATTTTAACATAATCAGAGCATTTTCACTGTAATCATAAGGTTTCATTATTATTTTTAAGAAGTTAAAAGAGAGACTGGTACTTTTGCATGTATTTGCAACAAGCTTTGATGAGTTCCAGAAAAGTGACTGTTATACAAGGAAAGAAAATAACTTGTTATCTTTAACGAGAGCTTGATTGGATATAATAAAAGTTCCTTGTTAATTTACTGAAGTTAGCAGCTCTGCTAGTAATGAATTTATAATCAACAATATTTGATCTTTTGCAGAAGATTTTGCCCCTTTCTCGCCCTCAAAATATTTCTGGAGAGAGTCCAGATAATTTCCTTTAATAGGGATTAAAACTTTAAAGGAGTGTTGCTTTATAATGACCCTTTTTGGTAGTTTATCAGAACACTTACGCAGCTGGTAAATGTAACTACAAAATTCTGTGCAGGGATAACTAGTTTTCCTTAAAAAATCTCTCCTTTCCCCATGCTGACATGGGCAGCACATTGTTTAGGGCATGACCAACAAAATAAGGAATCACAAAATTGAATTATGTGAACAGGAAGTCTTTGGTACAGTGGGAATAGACAATAAGACAATAAGACAATAGACAATAAGACAAAAATGTCTTATGTAATGCATATTAAATGAAGTCATTATCTTAGAACTTTGAAATAAGTTTATCCAAATAGACATGACCTGCTTTTGGTTTTTTTTAATTATTGTGTTCCATTTGGAGTTCTGAGAAATTGTCTGTGTTTTTAAAGTTAATTAGGACTGACATTCACCTGGGTCTCACACAAAGGCTATTGAAGTGTTGTGCTACATTTGTAGAGAAGTTTTCCTGTTGACTCATTTTGATTTTACAGTCCTTTTTACAAACTGGTATTGTTGGAACCAGCGTTTTACTGGGGAAGTGATTGTATGTCTGTTGTTGTTTTATTATTTTTTTAGAACTTCTCAATCACTTCTGTATTTCTTTAAGTTCCAGCCCCTTCCAGGTACTATCCTGGTCTATGGGAATGAATGCCAATAGAGCCACAGATGGACAGGCTAGACAAACAGCCTGTTTAATCCATCCTATGCTGCTTTTATAAGTCTATAAAAATGTAATAAAGAAAAGAATCTCATTAGGTAGAGGCAGGGGGCTGATCGATTTGCAGGCCACACTCAGTTTTTAGATACCTTCTGTGTGAAAGTCCATCTAAGAGTGTGAATTTACTCTGTTTGCCATGGCTTGTTTAGTTTAACACAATTTACTTCTGGTAATGTTGAGCATTATTCATGTTTTTGTGGAGATTTTCATCCCAATTTGGCACCTAAGAATGGATCCACTCTCATTTTACTCTGTAGAAATAAAACCCCTTAAGCCAGGAGAAAAGCTGAGTAAAATGCTCCTAACCAAGTGTGAGTTGTCTGGAAGGCAGGAGCTGTTTAGTGGAAAGGGAAACTCAATGTCAAAGTTCTCATTTCAACTCCTGTGTGTTTTTCTGCATTGCAACAAACACCATCTCCAAATACTGAAAGAGGCTAAAAGACTTTATGTATAATGTCAAAGCAAGCCTTTTTTGTTGTTGTTGCAGTAGTCTTTCCAGAGGAGAGTTTTTCCTGTAAAAAAAAAAAAAAAAAAAAAAAAAAAGAAGTAAGAGCTTGTGATTTTTAAATTAGAGTTCATTTTAAATCTCTCATTGGAGCTAGGAGAGCTGGCTGCAGCAGTGCTGAAGTTTTTTTCAAACCATGCCCATTTTTCTCAGCACTGCCAAAGGCTGTTGCTGGTGGATTCAGGGAGACAAGTGAATGTGATGCCCATACATGATGCCCATGTGTATTTTTTGGGAATGCCATGTAAATAAATGATAAAAAAAACCTAAATATGAACTGTTGATTCAATTTTATGGAACTGTTGATATTTTTATTCATTTATTTAATATATCAGTAAATCAAATTAAGCTTTTTTCAACTATGTCCTGTGCCTGTAAGTTGTGGTGATTGTTGATCCGCATTAAATGTTTTCCTTTTATAATTTTTTAAGTTGCTGTCTCTGAGTTTTGTTATAGAGTCATAGAATGGGTTGGTTTGGAAGATACCTTAAATATGACTAGATTCAACCCCTTTGTCATGGATATTGCCAATTAGCAGATATTACAGATTAAGAAGAATAGTTCACAACATATGGAATAGTTAGAGGAAAAGGCCAGTCTTAAATTAAAAATACTTTATAAATTCAGCTAGTGGAAATTATTTCAAAGTGTTTATGATTAATAAAATTCATTAAAAATCAACATTAATGTGGATTTGGATATCTGGAAAGTCTCACCATTTACATTCAGATTTTAATTTTTTCTTTCTAATGACTGTCTAATAGGTTGTCTTTAACCTTAAGAGATTAAAATAGGAAAATGAACAAACTTAAAAATAGGTAATTGTTCTTCCAATAATGATTTGCTAAATTGTATCATCATACCAAAACAGATCTGAGTCTTGAGTTCAGTCAGAGAATTCCAGTTACCATTCCAGAAACCTTCCACATTGTTTGAAGTTACTAAAGTCCTTTGGGAAATTCTGTCTGGCTTTTTACTTCAATCTCTATTATTGTTGTTATTTATGGAGAATAAAACAGAGAGCACAATGGAACTGATAAAGGAGCCTAGTATCTTAGGCCTAATCAAACAGAAACCATGGGAGAGACAGACACAGATAACCACTCCCTGGGGTAGAAGTGACCAAGAGATATGTTGTGAAACTTTGTAATGATTACCAGGTTACTGATGTCTTGAAGAATGGGAAATTGTTACTAAAAATAGAACCCTATATAAGTGCCCTACAAGTAAAACTCTATATAAATGCCTTGTATACTCAATGAAATTGGCTTCTGATCTTGACTTGGGTGTCCCCATCTCTAAACCACTGATAGTTACTGTTGTTGTTGTTGTTACTGTTAGTATTGCTGTTGTTTTTGTCTTCCTTTCCCACACTTCCTTTTTATTCAAACACACATAGAAGTGACTCCCATGTGATGCAGTGAATGATGCAACTCATCTCTGCTCTTTGATACCACATATTACCCCCAAAGAGCTCATTCTTCAAAGCCATTGATTTGGTTTGAGGAGCCAATTTCTGTTAATTTTAATGGGGATTAGACATCCATCCCCTAAGGCAGCTTCGAAAAATCTCCACCAGATTCTTTATGGCTCTTCTTGGAGGCAACAAAATGTTTCCCTAGTCATATAGCCACATTTCTATTTCATTTCTATTGAGTCCTCTAAATGACACAGCTTTAAAGGGATTACTGGATTATCATTTTTACATGCAAGGAAAAATGATGCCTTGTTTTTTAACATGTGCCTTGTAACAATCAGTTTATAACCTTTTCTTTTCTGAAGAACATTGACAGCCTTCTTTAGAAAACTGATTTCTTTCTATCTTTCTCTGAAAGATGTATTTAGAACATGTGTCACCTTAAATATGCAGGCTTTCAAAACAAAATTACTGAGTGAGCAGGAGGGAAGAGGAGAATTACCTTATCCAACAGAACCAAAAAACAGCAAAAGCAAACCCAAACCCATTTTCTATTCATTGACACACATCCCTCTGTAGCAGCCTGAATTCCCTTTCTCAGTCTTTCTGAAAAGATTATGGGAACTAAAAAGAGCAAACCTCAACTCTTAAGTTAGGCAGATACTTAGAAGAATCCACTCTGCAAACATTTCCTTTGAAAAAAGTAAGAGCTTTGCCATGGATATAAACAGAAGTGTTCTTTGTTATAGCAACATGGATGACTACTAAATAGCCTTTAAATTGTCCTTGTTTAATTTATGTTCTGTGCTGTCTGCCTTGTATGTATGCCTTAGTTATATTTTTGTCAGTTGTGTTTCTTTAAATGCATTATAAATTTGTATTTCCCTCATAAACCTCTCAAACAAGGCATCTGTACTGGAAAATGGTTTTAGTTACTTGACACTTCGCTTCTTTTATGTTGTGAAACATGTTTTCATTTTCTTAACATAGGCCAGGCATGGTACATAAACCTCTACCCCTCCAGGGAGGCTTTTATGTTTGACTCCTTTAGTGGCAAAGCTTTTGAATTTCTACCCTTGATTGACTTGATTATGATCTTCCAAGTATATATCCTTCATGCTGATGAATTCCTGGTAGGGATCCTCAAAGGAGTTTACAAGCTGCAATACTAGATGAAACAGAAGAATTAAATTATCCTTGCAAAGGCTGCTACTAGTGAAAATAGCAAGTTGAATATTAGTGCTGCAGATTTATTTATTCTTTGTGTGTCTAGTTTTAGATACCAGGGAAAGATTAATTTTTAATAGCAGGTGCTCTGAGATTTTTTCCAGGTGACTGAATCTGCATGACCAGAACCAGTTTGGAAGTGTAGGACAAAACCCCTACAAACATTGTCCTGGCTTACTCTGCTCTGGTGCTTTGTTAATGCTGGAATGGAGTGGATGTAACCATGCTTGAGGGTGTCTTCTCCGCACTTAGGAGGAAATTGTTGGTAGAATCTCACAGCTAGATTGAGCAGCTACTCCAACAGTATGTAAGTGAACTGTGTAGCCACCATCCTACAACTCTGAGAAAAAAAACCTATTGGCCAGAAAGGATTCTGCTTGTATTGTATGCATGGCAGGCAATGCTTCTGTCTTGTGCTACTTAACATGCTCCATCAGAAGAGGCTGGATTTTGCACTGAGAGATATATTTAAAACTTTGGTATATGGCTGCCTTCCTAATAATTTGTTCTTGCAGGTCATTGCTGTGCAGGGTCCATTTGTCTGTAAGCATTGCACACAAGAAGGCAGCTCAGGTGTGTGTGTGTTTCCCATCCCCTCAGTTTATATGGTGCAATTTGTTCTGTGATATCCCTAGGATCAGTTACAGTCTGCTGCCCCAGCCCTGTCTCCTCCCAGCTCCTTGTTCACCCCCATCCTCTTGCTGATGTGGAACAGAAAAGGCCTTGACTGTGTATCAGAACTGCTCAGGGAAAACAACCCTGAATTATCAACATTGTTTCCAGCAGAAATCCAAACCACAGCTTCATACCAACTACTATGGAGAAAAATAACTCTACCCCAGCCAAAACTAGTGGAGTAAGAAAAGATAACTAAGTGGAGAAAGGCAGGATGAATGTATTATTTCTCAGAAACATTTTTTTTCTTTCTTCTTGTCAGAAAACTACAGTTGGGTTTTTTTTCAGAAATTAACAGAGATGGACAAGGTATTAAAAGAAAACTGGAAGGGCAGGCAGGAGAGACAGAAGTATAACTTCCCTGAAAACAGGCATAAATTAAGGAAAGGAGATCTACATGTATAAATTGTTTTTACAAACATGTAAAATATAAATTATACAGAAATGCAAATACAGGAAAGCATGAATCCCTCAGTCCAGAGCTCTCTGTCCCCCTACACTTTAAGAGCTTTAAGGCTCTCAGCTGTCATTTGTCATTGGAGCTGGATGAAAATCATCCAAATTTTATAAAATTATCATGACCTTTTTTGCTGACTTGAAAAATAAAAGGATGTTTTTTCAGGGTGGGGAGAAGTGTTATTATCTGTAGTAAAAGCAAGTTTATTTTTTTAAAACTGTTTTAATGGTAGTTGCTTCTATTTTGGTAAATCTGTGTATGGAAACTGATGCCAGAATGCTAACACTGCATACTGCCAAAAATCAGTTCAGATTTTCTTCTTTCTCCCTGTCATATTATAAAAATTATTCAGGGTTTAAATATTGATTTTCTTATTCATATAAGTTTCTAATCTATTTTTAACACTCTGGACTCCTGTGTGTGGTCTAGTGGTTTCGAAGACTGCTGACAGAAGAGACTTTTTTTTTTTACAAGTTTTGAATTTTCTGCTATTCTCTAGATCAAAAAAAGGAGAAAGGCATGGTTTTGTTAACACCTTGGGGTGTACATAGATCCTGGCGACAAATGTTTGGCTTAAACATAGTGCGATGCTTACATCACATCCATACCTGTTGTCCTGGGGATTCTCTTGCTGACCTTTGCTGTATATTGAGGCAAATCCACACTATAGAGAGCTGGGATTGTTCTTCCTCCCAAATGAAAGGTGATTAATTCTATAATTGGTTCAGAATGAAAATCTAATAACATATCTTATACCAAGCTGTATGCATCTAATACCTAAAAACATACCTAATACAGAGCTGTGTTTTCAGATGCTGGGATTAATAAATGATTATGAATTACATAAACATAACTTCAGTGGGAAAACTTTTCCATTAGCCGATTTTTTTTTTAATTTGCAAGCCAGAGGAATGGATGGTAGGAGAAAATACTGCTCTGTGCATTTTCTGGTGAGGTTCTGATGTTTACAGAGCTCCATAGGTAATTTTGGACCCCCCAAATGAAATCCAGTGATCCAGATAGATTCTGGGATTTGCATTTTTGGTGTGGGACCACAATGAAGTTTGAGGTGTCTTGTTTTTTCAGCCTGTGCTGGATATCATCTGCTTAACAGCAGTGAAACGTGAGCTGTGAGAGCTGGGGCTTGGCCCAGTGTAGCTCTTATGGTAGGACTGGCAGATATCTGCCCTTCTCCCCAAGGCATCATTCCATTACTATGCCACATATATTGGCATTTGTGAACAGTTTAGGGAATAGCTTTTTTGTTGTGAGCAGTTGTGCAGCTGTGAATATTTCATTGTCCTCTCTAATGGCTGTGTTGGGGGAAGTATGTTTGGACACCAGGTTCATGTTACAGAGGAATTATGCCAAACATGGGAGCTAAAATCACCGCTTCCATGAAAGCAAGCAATGAAGTGCTGCTCAAGGAAACTGCTCAAGAATTTGCAAAGTAAATCAACCATACCGGTACAGCAGGACACAAGACAAGACTGGTGTGGTAGTTTCTTTACCTTTTCCATTACAGAGTCTTCCCTCATGTTTGCTATTTGCACAACTGTAAAAGTTTTGCTTCCTTCCTTCTTACCATCTCCTAACCAGAGTGAATGTTCATATGTAAGAGGTGGTCTGAAGATTCTCTCATCTGTCTCACAACTGTCTGAAGGACAGAGACTGACCCTGAATATCACAAAGGACTTGGTTTAGGGGTTCAGGCCTAGCTGAGATGGATGTTTGCTAAGTGATTGTTTGCAGGTGGTTGCACGGTACACCGCCCTCGTTCTGCTGGTGAGCAGAGGCTTGTGCGTGGTACTCTGTGCAATGGGTTTCCACGACACACTGCCCTCGTTCCTGCCAATGAGCAAAGGCTTGCAAGACATGCTTTGCTCTGTACCCTACACCTGCCTCCCTGCACAATGGAATTCATCACAATCATCATCAATCTCATCTGGTTTTGGCTCTGTGCCCCTTGCTTTGTAAAAGACTATAAAATTATACCCCAAACTTACCTTCCTTTGAGATCTCCCCAACAGACAGAAGACTCTGCGTCGTTGGACGGCTGAGTGGACTTCAACATTGGTAGCTATAATCCCCTTACTCTCTTTTCCTTAGGCTTTGCTTTCTCTTCCTTTCCCTCTATTGCATATTAGTGCTGATGAGCACTTAATAAAATGTGTTTTGCCGTTTAAGTCCTTGGTTTGCTGATAATCTTTTGTACTCTAAGACCGACTAAAAGAACCACATCACGAATCATGACATCATGTCTCAAAAGGGCAGATTTGAGGACAGCAGACTAACCACTCACAAACAGCCAGCTCTCTAAAACCACAGGTGCGTTTTAGGAGTTTCAGTCATTGTTTTACCTCATTTTATTTCTCCCTTTATTTTTCAGACCTTTTAACAGCTACCCTTGCCAATAAGATGAGAGAAAAACCCACACTGTTCTCCTATAGCCTTTGGTATTTCTGAGTTGGTGGCCAAAATTAATTGAACTGGTGGAAAGAGAAAATAATGAGGAAAAATGAAGATTAGGTCAGGGAAAACCTTCATGGACTGGACTAGAATATAGATAAAGCAAGTAAGATCCTGGGAATAGTCATCCCTGGAATGGATTTGACTTTTTTAATGAGTGAGAATTGAAAAAATACATATTTTTTATCACCTTGTTTGATGATGTAACTTGTTAACAATGTAACTGTCACCTTGAGACTCTTTCCTGAACAGCAGGACAGGCTTATGGGACTGGTGCTTCCCCAATTTACAGTGTGACACCACACTTCCTCCCTTCAGCTATGCTCATTCTTTCATTCAAAAATACCATCCATTACCATTGCCTTTTCACTGACATGATCAACTGCATAAATAAGATGTTTCAAAAGGAATGTGCATTGTAGTCTGAGGGGCACTGAAAATCAAGGAGAAATGATTAGCCCAGGGAAAATTGTAACGCCTGTTAGCAGGAGTGATAGGGCAGGGAATGAGGGTGAATAGTGGCTGAGGCCACTGGGTAGCACAACAGGCAGATGGCTGAGTGCAAAACAAGAACACAAATTCAGGAATAGTCTGTACTGAATAGGATAAATATCAAATTGATCCATAGTGAATATGAGATTGAATTAGCTGTGGTGGTGACAATGGGATTCTATAGTGCTACAGCTTCTGCTAAGTCACATGGATGAAACATATACTCCACAGGGCTGGCTGCCTTCAAGTGCAGCAGTCCTCCTATTCCCCCCAGTAAATCTGCTTCTCATTTAATAAGTTAACAGGATTTAGAATTTCTGGAAGTCTTTCTTATTTGATTTATCCTAAACAATTTGGTATATTTCGATAAGTGTGGAGGAAGCCAGTCATCTGACAGGCATCGTCCCTGGAGATCAACCCCCTAAGATAAGACAAAACTGCCAAGTCATGATGACTAAGCTATGGACCCCTTCCTGCCTCAGGACCCCATGCTATCTCCCTGTTAACTACTGGTTACCTTATCTCGGTCTCAGACCATTGGTCCCCTTCTTGATTCCCCCCTTCCCTATAAAAACTCCAGCTTTTGCCCAGCTCAGGGTTAGATCATCACTGGCCCCCTTCACTGAAGACTGCATTAAAGACTTTCTGTAGAACACCATATGATCTTCCTGTCTCTTATCTGTGTCGGCAGGGGCAACCCCTGAAGGGAGCTGGCTGGGCTGATCAGAGCTCATCAGAGAGCAGAAATCACTTTCTGAAAGAGCTGATCACCGAAAGCCTTTGCCTGTGCTCCAAAATGTTACCCCTGGCTGGAAACTGCCTAGAAACCCCGGACAGTGGCTCCACCCCTGGGACGACTATCTGGGGTGTTTCTGGCAGAAGCTGGGGGTTGGACAGGCCCCCAGGACCCAGCCACAACAAAGAACATTCTTGTTTTATTGAGAAAATGAATATTTAAATAAAAACTCAACAAAGAAATTACGTAAATGTCCACCATGATACTGGATGATTTTTGTACTTCTCTTCCTCCATCCCTGATCTTGGTGGAGCAGGCGAGCTGAATCTTTCACATGCAGCATGAATAGGTGCTCCTGTGGTGTGTCACATCTGTGTGAGCAGATTCTGTGTGATGGGCAATGTGATCTAATGGCAGAGACTTACAGAGGAAAGCAGGATCAGAAAGTACTTGGACTTCAGCTCTCACAGGGTACCACAGAGATCCTCTCCTGTTGTAATAAATTGACAGTTGGTTTTCTTCCTGTGCTTCCAGATTTTACATGGAAGGCTTTTATAGTGGCAGAATGTTTAGCTTTTAAACCAACACATGTCATTATTGTTATTGTGTCTTATGCTGTACTACTTTCTAGGATTCTTGGACTTTCTTTTTCCATATATGTGGGTAGGCTTGGAGTGTTTTGGCTACCACTTATCTGATGGGCCCACTAAAAACAGGGTGAATTTCAAAACAGTCAGCTTCTGTTGGGCAAAGGAAAATTTAATGGCAAATCCTTCAAAAAGTGAAAGATTTAACCCTTTGGTTCTTTAAAACTCAGTTCCCATTGGTGCTAACTTCCCTTTCATTGAAAGATAATGAACCTTCACTTCTGTTCTTTGTCCTCACCTTCAGCGTGGGTTCTCTGCATAGCTCCTGTCAGGATCAATTATCTGGGGGATCAATTATCTAGCAGGAGAGGCTCCTGGGAGCAGAGACTATTGCTTAATTGTTACTGTGGGATCCTTGGGCAATATGCACTTCTGGGGCTCATTTACAATTCTAACACATCCAGCACAGCCTGCCTCAGGAGCCCTTCGAACTGGACAAAAGTTAGAAAGTGGCAGCACTGTTCCTGGCCAAAAGCTCATTAAGATAGGCATCTCCTCTAGTGAACATCACACAGATGACACAGACAGCTCACTCCAAATGAGAAACATTCTTTTGTTTTGTCTTACTAGGGCTTTCAGATAAAAAGAATTTGAGGCCAGCTGTGGTATGAAGGGAACAGGTTTAAAATAGCTCTCAGGGGCAGTAAATGCTTAATGATCAGATTTTTCATTGCTCTTGGAACATTTAAGGAAACTCAGCCAGCTAAAATTCTTGTTTATTACTTTAACAGAGGCCCTTTGTTCATATTATCATGCAGAATAATTAAGCCAATGCTAGCAAATCCTTAGCTATATACATAATTAAAATGTTAGGCTGTGATTAAACAGACAGTATTGGCACAGCACCTATTCACTTCATAAGAGAGTTCTGTCAACACCTTAAGCTTGGTTTTACCCTATTTTAGTTATTATTTTGGAAAAATACGTTTTATTAGGATAGTGGAAGATGATGTGCTTCCAGTGAGGAGTTAATGACATTTTATAATGGAGAAAAAAGATCTAAGCATATCTAAAGTAGTTAGCTTAAAGGGTGGAATTAAATGTGAAAAAAAAGCACAAAATCTATTTTAACTTACTTAAAAGTTCATTTTGAAGGGGTTAAGTCAAATTTTCTCATTTCTTTCCCAAGTTTGGCATCTCTTATGCAGCAGTCAGATCTTCAAATTGAAGAGTTTATGAGGCACCTGAAAGTTTGTCAGACAGAAAAACCCTTTGATCTATAAAATACTTTATTTGAATGCACTTTCAACTAATTGGACTACCTGTTTTAAGTCAAAAGCTTATTGCCAAACATTACATCATTCTGAGCTCTCCTAAGCCTAATTGCCAACTTTCTTTTGAGATCCTCTCTTAGATGGCAATTACTGACAATTACAGTAATGCTGTTGGCAGAGGCAGACTGACTTTTCACAAGCTTTTTTAAAAATGGGCCAGGATCCTTTGTGATTTCCTGGGCAGCAGAGATAGAGTTTCTCCAAGCAAGGTCATCAAAAGTTCTTAGGAAGCAGATTTTGGCTCTTCTGCTTTTTTGGGACATAAAATCTTGTTTTACCAGAATTTTTTCACAGTGGAATAGGTGTCTCTAGCTCTGGGACTGGAGGGAAGCTGATACAGAGGTGACACCTGATAGAAATCATGTTATTTTGATGCCAGGGAGAAGTCTATAGTTTTTGACTTTTTTGTTGTTGTTGTTGTTAATATATATTAGGCAACATATTATTGAAGAGTAGCAGTGGCTTTAAGGCTGGTGGAGGCAGCCCCAGAAGAGATCCTGGGGTTCATCTTGACTACCTTTCAGGTACCAGACCAGAGCTATCTTGTTTTACAAGCAAGGTCTTTGGAAGTGATTTCTGAGATGGAAAAGAAGTTAGTCTACTGGGTTCAGCCCACTGCCCTGAAGTATAATTCAAAGTGACAACTGCTCTACTCTCTTTACTAATCCTCAGGGCTAAGCAGTCCCCTGGGAAACTCTGTTTGGAAACATATTAAGATTTCACAAGTTGTTCAGCCAGAGTAGCAATTAATGATTTGCAGTGTCTCTGAAAACAATTTAGAATGAGAACAAAAAGATGAGAAAAGTCTTTCTTCTTACACTTATAATAGATAATGTCATATTTTCCCTATTTTTTTTTTGCCTTCTGTCCAGAATGAAGTGCTCCTTCCTCTGTTAGGTCAGATGTCCCTTTAATATGCAAATAGACTGATTTGCACAGAATTTGATCTAATAATTTCCTTTGAAATCCTACTTGATGTATCTTTTGCTACTGAATTTCACAAAATCCTTCAGAGACTATTATGTAGATTTATGGAGAAATGTATTTTAAGGGAACAGTGGCAGGCAGTGTATATATTTGAGCTGTGTAATCTAAGAATTGGAAAACCCATTTGCCTGTTAGTGAATTTTTGGCTTCAAAATTTTTCCAGAAGATAGATTTTGCTGGAGCTTTATTCTAGAGAGATTTTGCTTCTGTTAGGATTTTGTTCTATCAGAAGCTCTTTTCAATATTTTAATCATAGCAAAAAAAAGAGACCCTTAAAAAATGCACTGCTTGGTGGAAAGGCCGGAAAAAAGACCTGCAGTTTTCAGTGTTCAGTATTCAAAAGCAGTTTTACAACTGTCAAGAGCTTCTCTCCTTTTCAGTTTCTCTAGGGTTTGCTTAACTTCTTGATTGAAAAGTATATTTTCCTAGACACTCAATGCATTAATGTGAGCTGCAATCATCGTGAGCACAGTGGTTATAATAGTTTCATCTTATTAAGAGTGATCTCATCATAGCCATCATTTAGATGGGTTAAATAATTCCCAACACATGCAGACTGTAAAGACATTGGGAGTTTGTTATACACTGATGTCATAGGAGGAGCTTAGTCTCCTCACTAAGGATTTATCAGTGCAAAGGTCTCTAAAGGATGTCTGACTTTGTAGTAAGAAGAAAAATCAGGGTGGGAAAGGCTGGTGAAAGTTCTTAAGTCTCCATGGGCTTTGACCATTATTATCAATAGAATCTTTCAGTTGCTAATGATTGCAAAATAAAAGAGAATGTAGGCCAAATTAATAAAAAAACCTGTTTTTTAGAAGTTTTGTTTGTAAAAACAATTCATAATTTATAAACTATGTCTTTCAAACAAAGCAGCAGGAGTTTTGTTTCCAGAATTCTGGCACATTTGCTGAAGCTCAAAGTCACTCTTTTTTTCCCTTTTTTTTCTTCTTTTTTTTCTTTTTTTTTTTTTTTTCTTTTGCCTTTGTTATCATAATTTACATAGCTTGAAGTGAGTGAGAAGGGCTACTGGTAGGATCTTGTTCCATAATTTTACACCTGGTTTGCATTAATATAAATAGTAAACTTAATGGATAATCAGTTCTGATTGTAAATGTCCTCTAATACTTTTTAATGTTGTCATTGGACCATTTTTGAAAGGACGCCACTGCCTGGCTAGATCTAAACCCAAAGATTTTTGTGAGATGTAGCTTATGTGGATTTATAATATGGCACTCAAAGCAAGGAAATATTTTCTAATAGCACAGAATTGGAAACATGATCTTGGATATGAAAATTCAGCTTTCTGGAACATATCATCACTTGGAGTAGTATATGAGTATGTAGGAAAATTTTTTGGTTAACTGAATAACCACATTTAGAATCTAATCTTCTTTTTTCTAGGAAGATCTTTGTGAAGATTGATTACTTGGTAACTGTTGTCTATTAGGTTATGGATAGCTATGCAGCCATAAATATAAATACTCTACATAATATCTTTTTATTTCACTAACAAAAATCTGGCCCAAGAGCTCACTTTTCTTGTTTGATGCTTCTATAACACTTCCCATTCCACCCTAAATACACTAAAAAAAGTTTGTGTAGAAATTATTTCAGTCTCTATTGAACTGCAGCTACCACAAACTCTGTATTTAGCAGCATAAAAACTGTCCATGCTGGCCAACCCTTTAGAACAGGAAATGAAAATAGATGCCATGTTACTGTCAAGCTTGATGTGTTACTGGGAAGCCTCTTCCCTTTTAGAGATGCAGAATAGAAATACCCCAGTACAAAAACCTTAAGCCTCACTACACTTCTATTTATACACTTCTATTTATACTCCTAGCTGTTGGCACAGGAGAGGACTGAGCTGGGGAGAACCAGGCTAGAGCACCAGCTCTGTCTGGGGAACATGAAGTGACTGGGAATCTGTGAAAAGTATAAAATGTACCTTTGGTACACATAAATTTCTAGAGCATACTACAGCAGGTTTAATGCAAGTACAGTATGTATCAGAATGACACCTTTTTAAAGAGATTGGGATTTGTGCTGTTTCCATCAGTGGGAATAGAATACAGTTTTAATTTATTGTGGCCTTAACACACATTTTGATTTTGTGGTGGTGTGATCCTGGAGCAAAGTATAGAGAAAGAGGAATTTAAACCTATAGGAGATAGATTTGATCTTGGTGGATAGATAACTTACTATGGGTGCTGTTTGTAGTAGTTAGCTACATGTTACACTTAGTGTGATGTACTGTCTCTGTCTCTTGAGCTGAGGTCACTTCAGGACAGACTGTGAGTTTTGCTTTAAGGGGCAATGCAATCAGACTCGCTACATTTACTGAATGAGCTATCATCCAGTGTGTCTACATTAAAAACTGTTTTGCGGGGTTAAGATCAATTATTTGTTTTTGCTTTGGATGCTTTGCATTCTTGCTCACAGTTGGGCTGGTGTTATGTGAGAAGGGAGAGTTGTGGGTTCATACACATATACTCATGTAGCTGCAGACATACTTTACCTAAAAAGTAAAACAGTCCAAAAACTCAGATCAAAAGATGAAGACATTTTTTAAACCTCAAACAAAAGCAATAAATGGAAATAAGGATTAACTGTCAATTTTCACCTGTCCCACACTAAATCATCAAAATCTTGGCTTTTATCTGATATGGATAAAACAATAGGCACTAGAACACACCGACATTTCTCAAATACCTCATGTCTTATCAATTATTTTGGAAGGAGTCATCATCTGAATTGTGAAATGCTTCGACCTTTATAAAATGAAGAGTGTAGGAAGAGGAGAGAGTTAGGCTGACACATTGTTCCTCTTGTACTTGTGTGGGTATATTTCAAACTTTTTCAAATATTCAGAAGAACATAGCAGTGAATAGGACTCTTGTCTCCATACCCAGCCTCTCCTGACCTGTGGAGTCGTGGAGCCAGAAATTATTCCTGTTACTGCTGTGACAAGGGGATAAAAGTGAAATGAGAAATAAAATTTAATGTGCTGCTAAAAAGCATTTGGATGTTATGAAATCAAGATATTACATTCAATGGGGATACAGCTGTGCAATCCTGGTTGTTAATGACTTTCAGTCTTTAGCTAATAGGAAGGTGAATGCCCCAATGGAGTTAGGAGAGCAGAGCAGGCCCATGTGCTTAGTGTGTTCTCATGGAAAGGATTCTCCTAACAGATTTCTTGCTAAAATGAAAAGTTGGCCAAAATGAATATACAGGGTGTGATGAAATAACAGAAATCAATTTCATTAGAAATTTCTTGAGATATTCTGGATTTCAGCTTTGATGTACTTACTGATTCAAAGTGATTTACTCTGAACACTCATCTTTGCCAAGGATGATATTCTCCATTTTAGTTATGCTATCCATATGTGAGTTACATTTTTTTTCCTCATGTTTCTGAAAGCCATCTCATTTTAGGCATTAATACAGATTGATTCCATCAGTATTTCCCCAATTATTTTGAGCTTCAGAATATGTATTGCCCAGAAAGTAGTAAGTCCTTTACTGTTCTCTCAGTTGGCAATGCTTGATTTCTTCTTGATTTCCATAAATGGATGTCAATGTTTTGATTTTCCAAACTAATCTTGCTGGGTAAGTGAAAGCTGAATTAATTTGGGTATTTTCCAGTCTGACTCTTCCATATCTCAGTATCGATTTCACAGCATGCAGTCATGCACTGCACCCAACTGGGCAAATGGCTTCAGTCTTTCTCTGAGGTGGCAGCAGCAGGACTGCAAACAGGGAGCTGAAACCAAACATCTTGATCAAACAGCACCCTAGGCAAAACATCTTATTTTATTATCAACATCAGAGTTTATTAATTTATCAAACCAGGTCAAAGTGATACAACAAGTACATAAATAAGTACTGTAACAGACATACATATCACGAATAGAATGAAAAACATGACACTATACTTTGTTGTCTTTAGTGACCAGGAACTGGAAAAATGCAGCACTGCATTTTACTAAATGATGATTATGATTGTTTTTTGCTTTTCTTAAGAAGTGTGTATTATAAAATAAACACTCAATCTGGATTCCACCAGTCCTGTCACAAATACAAAAAGCAGATTGCCTTCCTTGTAATAAAAAATTACAAACACTGTACACTTTCCACTTAGTCTTTTTTCACCAGCTACTGCTACAAACAGACGATGCATTAAGTGAAAAATCAACTGCTGGTCTTCTCACCAGAACACTACAGTTCCTCAGAACCTCTTCCTAAAGATTTACAATAAAATTTAACAGTCTTGCAGCATATTTCAACCCAGTAGATGCCATGTGCAATCAGTGCTTCTCATGCCAAACTGCTTCTTCTACAGTTACATTGCAGTTCTGGTGCAGTGAGGTTTTAGGGCCTATGTTTAGATATGCTACACCCCTTTCCAACACCAGAACAGGACTTTTGGAAGCTACAGTCCCCTGGAAAGGTGGCAGGACAGTTCACTTAGTTCTCCTTTTAATGAACAGTGATAGAGGATTTCTCTTAGCCAGGTGTTCCTGCATTTCAACTTGCTGCACTTTCAAATGCCTGTATGCCCAAACCTTATCTGTTGCCTGTCCAGGCCTTGGGACAGCAGGATGGTCCTGAGATCACCCAGTATTTTTTGTCCTAATTCCCTACATCCCTTTCTTCACCTTCATGTCTGTTCTCCTCACTTGCTCCTCTTTGTGCATCCCACTCCTTCTGAGGCTCAGGCAGAACAGCCAGGCCCTGGGTGTCCTGGAGAAGCCTTGTCCTGAGGCCTGCATTGGTCATGGAGACTGCCAGGCTCTGCTGCCCAAGCCAAGGATCCCCTTACAATGGTGAAGCTCTGCCTCGATAGACTTTTGGCATTCAATACCAACCTCTCCCACAACTTCATCCCTTTAAGAATGTGGACACCCTTGAGAGTTGTCACTGGCAGAATGACAAACCTCAAAATCCTTGCTGTCACTGTTGATTTCAATTGCTGTGAAGCCCCAGCCCCTGGCTCAGGTCATTTCCATAAAGCTTTGTTTCTTAGCAGGTGCTTAAACAGCACTATTCTTGTCTGCTTGTGGAGTAGAAAATGGAAGCAAAAGCAAGCAGAGTCACTTGCATCTTGGGATTTAATCCAACACTGAAGCCATGGAGCAGTGCAGGATTTTGGTGAAAATAGTTTACAGATTGTTAAAATTACTCTGCCGATTAAAGTCACCTTTCTTAAACACACTGTGGACATGCTGTACTAAATTTAACAGAATCTCTCAGATTTGAGGTTTTTCCCAAAGATAACAGTTGTCACACAAGTTGCTTGTTGTGCTCTACAAAGCCTATAGATGTTTAGTGATTTTCATGGGAGAGAGCTGACCTTGAAACATGAGAATTGAGAGGTCACTCTCAGAAAAATGCAGATTATGTTTGTAACAAATCAGAACAAATAAATTAAGTTCTGTCACAACTTTTAAGGCATTATTAATCATGAGTTTTAATGCTTTAGGTATTTTGAGACTACTGCAAGTACTTCACCATCTTCTTCCATGTCACTTTAGAAGGTGGTTTACCAGCCAAGAGCATGTGTAAATAGGGCCTAGAAGAATGAAATTATTAGGGTTATGATAGAGAGCTAACACTTTTAGAGAAATGGGTGGAGGAAACAGTGAAAACCATTTAAAAGCAAACATTTGCTCCAATTGCTACAAAAATATAGTGATTGCCATTAACACCTGCTGTTCAGTTTATGGACTTTGTTTGCTCAACTACAAGACATCATCCCAAAGGCAGGCTGCTAAGGAGTCTGTCAGCTTAAATCTGATTTTTATGTCTCCAACATAAGTATTGTATCACTTGTATTTTTCCTCCACTACTACAAGAAATCCATGAGTCATTTCAAAACCAGAAATTGTATCAATTCAGGACAGGATATAATGCTCTCCATAGCTCCTGCACATTTATTAGGTATCCTTATTTTTCATTAGTTTGAAAACTTGCCAAATACTAATAGTAAAAATGCTCTGTTTTCTCAACTTGTAAAGAAATGCAACTCTAGAAAAGCACAGTCTTCCTTTCTCCTTCCCCCACCAGTAATACAGTGCCTTCTAGTCTTTTGGAGGAGATATTTGAATGATTGACACAGACCACTACACATAAAACAGCAAATTTGCTGTGTGTGATGTGAATAATTACTGCATTGTAGTTTCGGGGTTTAGGGCAACTGTTGACTTAAGTAAAATAAGCCTGCAGTCCAGCTGCAGATACAAGTTTTCTTGCGTTTTTCCCTCCATTGCTGTCTTCCTTAGCAGTGACCCTTTTCAGACTTTTCAAGGTACAAAACCTTTATCAAATTCTCGAGCTCAGTCCTGCACACTCTGATTTCACACATTTGGCTGATCTGAGCTTCTCCCTCGCTAAATATTTTCCACTGGCCTGAAAACAAAAACACAAAGGAGACAGATATTGACTTAAAAAGGGCACAGGGACTTTGAAGACATCTACAAGCACTCTGCAAACCAACTGATTCACAGTGGTCAAAGAGGGAATGTCCAATCCTCCCACGGAAAATATTTAAAGCATCTTACAACTATGTAACATATTCCATGCAAAATAACTGTTAAAAAAATAAATGAGGTTCAGAATATCACTATTTTCTTTAATTAAGTAGTCCTGTAAGTTGGCTCTATTTATTCAACCGTTTTATGACACTAGATACTCTGGTAAACCAAAGTACTTAAAAGTTGGGAAGCAACACAGCTAAATGTTCAATGTGCTGTGAACTCCTCTTACCTGTGTGTAATACAAAGTGTGATGGAAATTAATATTTCTACACATTTATGACAGTGTTAATAGAAATGCATGCTGTCCTCATAACTAGAATACTACATTACAGATAACAGTGACAAGATTTACCGAAGGCTGACAACAAAAAATTAGAGAAGTTTTTATATGAAAACATATCTGTATCTCAATAGGTCTGTAACAATTAAGAATAAAATATTTCTGGGAAAAAAAGGCTTTTTAACTAGGAAAAAATTAGAGAAAAATATTACAATTTATAATTGTAATGCAAAAGAACTAGGAATTAAAAATATCTGTATCTTAATTCAGTTAGCAAATTGGCTGAATTAGTAATTGTTAACTACTGTCACAGTCCCAAACTGGATGAAATACAAAAAACAAATTGAATCAAGAGGGATAAAAGAAGTCCATGTTCTTTCAAAGAACACATTTTAATAATGAAGATATTGTTAAGAACATAGAAAAGCAATCTTTCAAATACGACATAAGTGTATGTAGAACCCCTTTAAAAATATCTGAATTTTCTCCCTTCTAGATTACTTTCTAAAACACTGGGGTAACTTGATGTGTTACATAAATAAATCCAAATTCTGCAGCTGTGCTGACATTAGTCATATTTCACACTTATGCTAGCATGGGCAGAAAAGATCCCATATTGTACTTTATCAAAACACAAGAGACTAAGACAGCATGTACATGAGCTACTGTTCTATGTATCTATATTTTAAGTTGCTGTATTTTGATTAATTAAATCTAAATTTATCAAATATTGTGATTATATACTAGAGGGAAAATACAGTACATCCATTTGACTGGGCTAACAGAGAATGTTTTTCATGGCTATGATTATATGGAGAGTAGAAACCTCAAAAAGTCAGAATTTTACTTACTAAGGGTTGTCCTTGTTATCAGCTTGAAGTAAGGAAGTCCTTCAAATTCTGTCTTGGGCAATTTTTCAACGTAGAGGTGACGCAGAATCCCTTCAGCAATGAAATGAGAAGTACATGTTACTGGAAGAGTGCCCATTGTTCTAAAACTGGAGTGCTGCCCTGCCTTTTTGTAAAATTTTCAGTCTATTATTTTTTAAATTCTGTTTCTCCATCCCCCTGTTTTTTTGCTATTCCCCTGTAAATCCTCCTGTGAAACTGGGATTGCAGTGAGTTTGTGAGGGGTATGAGAATGTTTTTCCAAAATAGCTGAATCTTTCCTTATTATAAATAAATGTAAGATTACAACAGAAGCCAAAAGTCCTGGCGTCTTGGAGAAAAACAGCATAATTTTGCAGTCAGATACCATTCTGAGCCAGCAGGCAACATGACTGTCAAATCATTATTAGGCTTCATGGCTTTTTAATGCACAGGGTAGTTGCAAACAATCCAATGCTCTGTGATTTGTTTTCTGCTCCCACTTTGACCTTGGCTTTCTCATTTAAAACATCTAGAGATATATCATTTTCATGCAAAAGGGTACACTATGTGAGGGTTTCCTATGGGGATCATACGCTTTTTGCTTAATGTAGATAGAAACGATTTTTATGAGGCTGGACATAATTTTTGTTACGCTGAAAGTTCACGATTTGCAGTAGTGCTTGGGCTTCTGAATGCTTCTCTATTTTGTTCTAATTTTACCAGCTAGTTTAGTAAAAGACATTGTTTCCATCCTTAATACATTTTTTTCCCATATTCTATCTGTACCATCATGGGTATATATCATCACTATGGCAGAAAGGGCAGACCAATTTGTATGGAAAGCTTTTTTTGGTCCACCCTAAGTAAGAGCCTCCAGGCACTTGGTTCAAACCCTACTACCCATTTATCTGCAATAAATTACACAGTAATATTGAAAACTTGTTTGTCATTGTGCTTTTACTCCCAATGAAGGGTAGGAGTTGGAAGGACTACAGCTTTGTGTATTTTAACGAGTTTTGTACAGAAAAATTCAAATATGTTGGAGGTGGCTATAATAGTGATATCCTAAAGAGCCAAAAGAACAGCAGTCTCAAAATGCTTGGATCTATAAATTGTCCTAGGATTTTAATGGAAGATGATACACTGTTTAAAGAAAGAAATTGCTCAACTCACCTTTTCTAATTGTCCACACATGTATTTCTATTTGAGGTGGCTTTTCAATCTCTATTGCAATTTTCCTGATGGTTTCTCCTTCCTCTGTGAAAATGGATTCATAGATAGGAAATGTCTCTTTCCCACAGAAGTAATCTTTATTGTCAAAGGTTTGACTTGGCACACCTTCTGTTTAAAAACCAAAAAGGACAGAACACATACTACAGCTATAATCAAGTCCTCCAGGATTTAGTTGGCATCAATAGCCAAGAATGGTTAGTTTGAAAGTAGAATGTTCATTTGTATGGCCACACAAATCCATCTCCAGCTATTAACACAGACACTTAACAGTGTTCTGTTCTGCCAGGTTCTGGTAGCCTGTCCATGGTGGCAAGAGTATTTATACTTGTAATCCAGTTTTCTAAGGAAATAAGGTGTGTACAACAATGTGGTCTGGGAGATTCCTCACAAGTTTTGAACCTGTTGTCTACATTTCAAGCATATTTGAAATTATGTTAGAAATCGCGGGGTAATAAAAGAAGTAAATGAAAAATGGTGGTTGGTTAGAGTGAAGAGACCTGAATTAAAGTTTTGCTGTGGAAAAGAATCTCTGAGGTTTGCATTTTGCTTGACAGCAGCCAAGTGGCCAGCTGGCCACGTGATCCACCCACAACACACATTATCTCTTGCCTGCTATAATTTCTAATGTCCCCTGTCTCTCTGTTACCACTGTCCGCCCAGCAGCAGCCAGGGGGACAGGGGAGATAGTTTAGCTTACCAAAGAAGAACCTAAAAACGAGGCTCCTTCCCTTGCTGAGATGGCAGTTACAGCTTTATTTCTTGGGATCCTACGGAGTGAGGTAGCAGGAGGGAAAAAGAGGAAGAGGTATCGATAACCACTCCTTTTTGAAGACAGGGGGAAAGGGGTGGAGGGAATCCATACAACCAATAAGGGGAACTGGGGAGAAAAAGATAAGGGGAAGAAACTTACAATTCTACACTTTCGGGGGTACATTTTTTGGGTCATACCATTTTTCCTAACTGCATTACAACACTTGCCCACCTGGTAAAGTTGTAGAGCATAAGTAGAAATTGTAATTATTCTGTTTGCAATTGGAAGTTGGACAAGAATATAAGAGAGATTATGCAACTTAGAGGCTCAGACCACTGTTTAAGGAAACACCTAATAATTAATACATCTCCACATATACAAGACAGACTGCAGGAAAAGGTTCAGCTTTCTTAAAAATGGTCACATAGGGTCTCAAAAAGCAAGGCAGTAACCTCCTTTTTGCCATTAATTTTTCTATTGAAACCTGTTAGCCAGGCTTTGTTGGCTGTTCTTCTAATGAAAGCTGTGGATCTCTGCTTCATAAGTATCCAAAAGACCTAGATACACACCTCCTGCCTGCCTACTGTTGCTGCATCATGTTTTTTTTCCAATTACGCAAGACAAGCAGGAGAAGATGGGAAGTATGCATTCTACAAATGTCTCTACATATGGCTGAGCAACTCATTTCCTCAGAGCATTCTTTCCCAATGCATCACCAAACAAACACACAAATGGGTACATAAGTGAACTGTTTAAAGACACATAAGGGAACTGGACAGTCCTTTACCATTCGTATTACATGAAACACGGCTTTTCATTTGGCAAACCATCAGCAGAATCCTTTTAGGAGATTTTTCACTAGCTGTATGCATTTATTTTAGTAATATCTATGTAAGCTTTATCATTAGTGCAGCATAGACACAAAACTAAATCTGTGATAAATTAGTATTTATTTTAAGGATTAAGTTATGTAACTGACACCAATCAGAGTTTTGAATCCTTCTGGTACATTTTAAAAAGCAGAAATGATGTTATCTCCATGTGGATTTTACAAGCTAGAAAATTATTTGAAGGTTCTGTGGGCACTGTGGTGGAGGAATTACTTTTGGCAATTTTTACATACATTTCTGTAATACTGTCTTTGGAAATGAGCATCAGGAAGTCATTTAACAGCAAAGAGAAAGGCAGTGACTGCTCAGAACATCTGCCAGCAGCATGTCCCCCGTGTGAGGATAAGCAGCAAAAAGAGAGGTGGCCAGGCAGTTCTGCCTACCTCACACTGAGACTTCTACACACACACACACTGGAACATGGCACAGCTGCTGCTGTACACATCAGAGATTGTGATCAGGAGGCTTGAGCCAAGCCCTTTAACACGCACAGCAAAAAGGTGATCTGTGATCAACTTTGTTTTACCTGGACAGACTTTACAGCATTTTCCTTCTACCTTCTGAGGGTATTTGCAGGGATATTGTTCTGGACAGTGAATTTTCTTACATTCTTGTTTGGTGATGTTGCAGGTGCACAACACGCACTCTACGATTCCAAAGGCCCGGAGATTGGGATGCCAAGATTCACCATGTGAGTATGTTTTGCCATTTGAAACACAAACTACAGAAGAAAAGAAGAAGAAGTACAACTGGAAAAGGTATGTTCACTGGTTACCTGTATATAAATATTCATTTGATTCATGCACATTTTTTTAAAGTAGTGTCTCCATACATCATCTGTTAGCATCTCAGGCCTATTTCTCTGCTTGTTAATTTTAACTTGTAGTTCCTTTACTTAAAAGGAGTCTGAGCCTGTGGTCACCTTTTTCTGAGCAGTTTTAACTTGATGTCAACTCTGCTGATGCTGATGTCCATTATGTTTTGAGGAAAACGGTAAAGGTCTCTGAGTCAATTGTCAGACTAGCATCCCACCAGTTCATGCATTTCAGTTATGCATTAACCAGATTAGAAAACTCACTTCTTCCCCTCTTATTCTCAGTCCACACACAGGACACAGCCTGCTACAGTGGCTTTGGCTGCATTTGAATCAAATTTGCAGATGAGAGGTTCATGTCATTTGCTACTGAGTCATCTGCACAGCTCCAGACATTTGCTGAACACAGCTCTTGCAGCAAGAGCAATGCTATCAGCTGGATGGATTAGTGATACCTGGGCCTTTTATTGCTTGTACATGAGAGTTCTGCTATGCAGCACACAAAACAAACCACAGATTACATGCAAAATGAAGTTTAATTCCTTTGTGGAAATAGATATGTCAATAGGTATATAAATTAATTTGGCTTTTGGAATCACAAGAAAGCATGAAAATATGCATACAGGACTGAAAATTCATTCCAAAAGCTTCTAAGAACTTCAGAATATTTATTCATCACAGCCCCTGGGAGTCTGGGAGTCAGAGAAATACAGCTGACACAAAGAGAGTGGAAAAAACCCTGCCTGGTAGAAGCCACTTTGGGTCACCCAGCAGTTGATGGGAATTAAATCACTTTACACCATGTTTCCATTTGTCCTATAAATCCTACTTCTTTCTTTTTAAATGTTTTATAAACACAAAGAAAAATGCAAACTAATCCTAACAAGGTGAAAGAAAGGGCATTGCCTGATTTCTAAAAGCAACAAAAGTGAAGCTGAGATATATTGTAAATATTTCCAGTTCTTCTAATACGCCATCATTTTTATTAATGTTTTTATTTGTAAAATATGTCTCTAATTTGCCTGTAACTTTCAGAAGGAATTTAATTTTTATCTGTAATCTGAAATTTATATCTAACTGGTAACAGATGTAACTAACTGGGTTATACTTCAGTAAGTTACTGAGATTTATGGGGAGTGTTTTTTGCAATGTCTTTTTTGAGCTTATGCTAACATTTGGTTTATACTTTGCTATTTTAAAATTCTTTCTTAAGATACGGGGTTTTTTAGAGGTAGAAAACAGTTTTGTTTCTCAAATTAAAGGAAAGTTTTATCTGTATACTAAGAACATGGGAGAAAAAAACTATAAATGAAAAAACTGGTAAGTACTCAGATGCTCAGCAGGCTTCTTACATGCTTACATAGAATATTATTACTAATTTGTATGCTTACATGGAGTTCTTTTCCCCCAGCCAGAGTTACCCAGATCCTTTATGGACATAAATACTTCCTGAGTTCCCCCTGACAGGGGAAGGGATAGTATGTGACATTGTATGTATACATACTCTGTCTTTTTAAGGGTTGTTTGACACAGAACAATTAAATAAATACTCTGAGGTATCTTCTAGTAGAAGCCAAATACTGGCAAATAACTTCAAGTTACCCTGTTTTTAGTGCTCTTCATTCTCAGAGTGATAAATCTATATCTACACAACCACATAATATCTGCATGTCAGGAGAGTTGTTGTGTGTTTATTTTTTAACTTGTTGAAATGTGTCTCAAGGGATATGTTCATTAATTAATAAAACACTTGTTAATTGCACAGGAACAAAAGAAAACATATGGTCAGCATTCCTGTTTCCATCATGGGGATCTCTCAGATACTCCCCAGGCAGTGAGTGTCTGAAGTTATGCTGCATCCAGAAATATGCTGTTCATCTGTATGCCCTTTATCTGCTGAAACAAGTCAGTTAGAAACTGCTTTGATGGTGTCTTCATGTGCAAATTACATGTCAAAGACATTGCACTGCATGGAGATTCCTTCTCCTAGATTCACCACAAAACACTGGCATGATCTGAATGCTTTTTCATGCTTGTTCAGGTGGATAATAAAGATCCTATAGCAAACATTCCTTCTGTTAGTTAATACTTTAAAAGATTAGTTGGCCCTGATACAAGGGATTTTAACTCTAACTCATACACTCTAAGTGTATGCTGACTGGTTTTTGTGGATAGATGATGTTCTGAGCATGTGTTTTTACAGCTATTTCTTTTATAGCTTCCTAGGCCTGTTCCTGCAGACCTCTGTTCACTGAGGTACACCCCCCGTGGGAACTGAACATCCCACCCTTTTTATTGTACAAAACCTGCTGTCCCAGTAACTGGTGAGCTGGTATTTTCTCTTTATTTTCATCCTTCCTGTAGTGCATGAGGAATATGACTTGAATATGGTTTGCCACATGAACTTAAAATTCTGCTGTCCTCAAATGTAGCATGTCCTATATTCTATTAGCAGAAGGCACTAAAGGGTTCTTAGAGTGAGTTTCATTACATTGGTTGAATTTCTACAGCTTAGGTATCCAGTACAGGCTAATTGTCTACTCTGCCTCTTGTGTCAGTCACAGGGGAGGAAGATCATCCATTGTATCCCAGTGTCTCAGGAAACTTGTTTAAGGTGGGGGAAGACATGAGACTGTCTTTCATGAGAATAATTTTCTAAGTCTTGGAGGCAGAAAACCTCCTGATACTGTGGCAAAGCTTTATGGTCTGAGATTTGCAGGGCAGTTGAAATATAAGCCGTTTTACAGCTATAAAAGTTACAAAATAGGAGAGAGTGTAAAGAAAATAACCACAAAAACATCCAGGACAAGCCACTGTGAAAAAGTTAGTGAATCTAAAGGTATTGTGGTGTCCTTTGTGGCACAAAGTACTCACTTCCTTGGCAGCCATCACATGAGCTCTCAGAATTATGGGGCACAATCCCACAAAGTAACTCAGAGAGCAACACTGCTTTTGCAGAGTAAAATTGCACTGTTGTACATGTAGGCAGAATAGATCTCAGACAAGAAGGAATTTCATATTCTCAAGAGTTTATTGCTTTTGCCTCCCTGATTTGCATTGGATTTCTCAATACTAGTGCGAATTTCCAAAATTCTGCTGTGTACTTTGAAAGGTCTTTTTGAGCTCTAGGTGACTGATTCCTGACCCAGAGCAATACTGTAAGAAATGCTTGTCTTTACCTCGTCCGTGCTTATGCTTGTTGTTGATGACGATTTGTACTATTGTTCCTGAGGTCTGCTGTGGATCTGGTAGGACTCCACGGTTACTCCTGGCATTGGGAAATCGTGGAATGTTGGTTACCTGCCTGGCAGAGGTGGGTGGCAGGTCATAATGGAAGCGATGATATGAGTGTCTCTGGTGACAGAAAGAAAACAGGAGAGTAAATGTCTCATTCCAACGAACAAGAAATATGAATAGGGAACAAGTACTGCTCAAAGTAGTTGTAGTAGTGCATAGCATGTTTTCTAGAGCAAAAATACTGCCTCCTTTCAGGGATTCATTTTCCAAAATGCCCATGAAGCTGAAAGTTTCATATTACAGCCCTTATTTTATAGACATGATTCTTCCCACTCATTCAAAGATCTGCTGGTTCATGTATTAAGGTAGTACATCTAATGATTAAAAGCCCTTCAGATTATCTCCAAATGCTGTTACAAAAATCATCTCGAGCAGTAAGTTGTTAATGGTACTTTTACCACCAAAGACAGTGAAGCCCTGTAGTAAATATAAACGTGTATGTGAACTGGGGAGCAAGTATCTGCAATTATTATTTAAAAGCAATTCTTGCGTAGCAAACAAATACTGTCAAATTTTATTCTTATGGACCATGTACAGAAAAAAAAATTCAGAGACTTCAGCTGCTCTAATTTGGCATTATTCATGAATTCAGGTGGAGTGAAAGAAATCTGTTTTGGGCTAGATTCACAGAACCCAGAAAAGAGACAGTACGTATTCAGACCCGTTATCATCCTTGTCTCTTTTTTCCCCAATGTACTGCCATGCACAGCCCAGCAGAAAGTATGTCTTTAAACTATAGGTCCCACTTACAGCTTCCCTGTTGGCTGGCTGCCGGAAGATGTCTCCATCAGAATGTTCCCATGATAATTCCCTATCTCCTGTACATGAAGCAGAACAGTATCCATTAGAGGAGTAACTGTGCAACACCTTGGGAGATACAGAGAGGAAAAGTCTCACCTGGTTTTACAGCTGTATTAGGGTCTAGTCAGTAGCAGATGAATGAATATGAAAATCAGAAAATTATGATAGTAATATGCTTGACCATGCAGAGAGCAGAAACTGACTCACAGTTTCCTCCCCATGAGCTGTGCTTGATCTTGGCAAATATTTTGTTTAGTTTTGCATTTCATACAAAACAAAGAGGAGAGATAAAAGAGCTTCTGCCATATTGGGAAGGACAAGGTAGATTATGAGATAAATGATTATTTTAACATTTTTTAATAAGAGCAGTAGACAGGAGAACACATTAAAAAAACCCTGGATCACTGCAGACGGTGGGTTGCCTGTAGCACATAATCTGATGCAATCTCACCTCTCATATGGAAATGCTAATGAACTGGTTTCTCATTAGTGACTGTATCTGAAGTGACTTAATTCTCCAATGTAAGGCTGGTTTACTGCACAGCTATGTTTGATACTTTGGACTTCGAAAAGAATTGATTTTTGTAACTGGAAGTGGCTGGTTTCAGACACAGGTCAAATGACTATCTGGTAAGTGACATCTGACAATTAACAAGGATTTACTTTAATTAACTGTCAATGTATTACATTTAAAAGAGTATATTGTTCCTGGGAACAGAACTATCACTTTGCTTGTTTAAGATCAGGTGGCTTCTCAAACAGTTTCAATATTTGTCAAGGTACTGTGGAGTAGCATGGCAAAACAGCAAAGAATAAGGAACAATCACGATGCAAAGTAGCTGAGATCCTCATCCTTGTTCTGTCTGAGGTGACATGTTCATGCAGCATAGAGCACTGCCCTCCTGAGAGAACAGTTTAGGTCCTCCATAGTGCCACATATAAGTTAATTACCACTGCATGGTCCCCAGAGTAAGCAGTTTGTCTATACTATACAGCTTCTGTGCAGGACCTTATTCCTTCAAATTTTGCAGGGCTCTTTCTGCATCCTTGTGACAGCTATAGCTGGTCTATAGCTGCACAAATAAAATTAGTCATAATAGGCATCAAACAGCCTAGCTCATTAGGGAACAGAAGTAAACAAGTCCCCAGGCATGTTAATGATAGGTCAGATGCAAACTCAAACAGGGGACCCCAGCCAATTCCTTTGAACCTTGAATGCACCCATATCATTGGCCAGTGATCTGGGCGGAGTTAATACCCTTAACCAATCACGTTTGTAAGAGCAGGAAATTTGAAGCCCCTATATAAGGGGGTGTCCAAAAATAAACTTTGGCTGTTGATGCGTGAGCTGTGTGTTCTTGTTCATTCCTGTCTCCAACATCAGTGACACATCCTGCTGCTTTATTAGCAGTGATGCACTCTCAAGTACCTCCTTGCTGGCTCAGCCCTCCACTGCTCAGAGCTTTTGGTCCAGTTTGTGCACTCAGTCAGCTCCTCAGGTCAGGGGCTGTGGGACTATGCTGGTTTGTGTTTTGCAACTCTCACAACCATAGAGAAAATTATACAACCAACTTGATAATACTCCTTATTTTCACCATGCAATAGTACTGAGTTCAAACAAGCAGAACATTGAAAGAATACAGCAGCACAAAGGTGCAAGAAGGAGAGATTTTCAAAGCATCCTGGAATCACTGATATTATGAGTGGCACTTCTGAAAAGCAGATACCTTTAGGTGCTTATCTGCATCTTTGAGAAGGAGGCCATAGATGCTTAGATACCCTGGAAGTGGTGATTCAAGTGCCATAATACTAGTACTGAGATAAAATACATTTAGAAATTCTCAGACATTTTTTGCTTTAAGAGACAGTTAGGTTTAGACATTCAAAGAGGTTGAGAAGGCCCCTAGAATCAAGTGTCCTGTGTGTACAAGATTGAAAATGCAATTGCTAGTAAAATACTGAAGTCACCTGAGTACTGACACCTAATTTAAATCTGAATAATTGTCCTTGCCTTTGAATTGAAATTCTTGTGTCTTGCACAATTTGAGTGGGTCTAGTAACTTGTCAAATAGCAGCTCATCTTTTATTACAAAGCTTGTCTACCCAGAATAATGGCAGCTACTTCAATACATAATTTGAAGCTTTGATTTACCTGATTAGGGGGATGCAACTTTATCATCAGAGCATTCTCACCTTGTTTCAATTTAGGAAAACTGCTGCCCTGAAAATTAAGCCTTCTGATCTTGTTTTCATAGTTTTAACTACTTTCCTAGGAAAGTAACTATAAACATAGGTGTTTATACATTCTTTCAAAGAAACATCTTTTGATGGACGTTTCTCACAACCACTGTGATTAGGAAGGTAGTAAGCTAACTATCCAATCCCTGGTCATTGTAGAGAATCTATAAATACTAGCATCACAAAAATAAAAGCATTCTTTTTCCGTATCATACATTGAACCATGTCCGTGTGAATCATTCTGTATCCTACAGTGACAGAAAACAAAGGCAGTAATTTTACCTTGCTGGCACTTGCAGGGTAATTTCCCAACATGCATTGGATTGTAATTGCATGGGAAATTTGCAGACAGTGTCCTGAGTGACAGTGCTGGTATACAGACAAGGCTCTGGAATGGGAAGGAGTAAATTCAGAGCCCCTCCTTCTGTGACTGTGCTTGAACGTACCTCTGCAAACTGGACAGCAGGACTCTGGAACAGAAACTGGGAAAGAGCAAGGTAATTTGGGACAAGTCTTCAATCCACAGTACACATTTCCTTCCTGCCAGTAAAACACAAAATGGAATTTAGAAGAAGTCATTGATTGTCTGGTATTGTACAGTAATTCTTTTATGGACATGCTTAAATCTGTGTTTACATAAATGCCACTCTTTGAAAAAGCATAATACTACATTAGAACAGTCTGTTCAGTACTTGGCCTATGAAATTCTTAGTTCATGAAGAAGATGATGATGATTTTATGAGAGGAAGTAGAAGGCTGCCAATAGTTGATACTGAAGAGCTGTCTGGATTGAGAGGGACATTTTGGCTCAGACACTGGCCCTGAAGAGTCACTGGGTGACTGCTCAAATAGACTGGATTTGAATTGTGACATCTCAGGAATGGCTCTGTGGTTCCCAGTGTCAGTTCAGAGCTGTTACCTCCCAGCGTGGTTCTTTACTTACCAGTTCAGTCTAAATGAAATCAGTCCTTGGTTTAGAGCTATATTTTCCAGTTAGGTTGAAGGGGACTATTCTATATACGCCAAGCAGCAATATTTTACCTACTGCCTCTGCACTGTAAACTCAGTTATAGCAGATGCAGGGTATGCATTGTGCACTGTGTTTAAGAGGTCATCTGGCATTTATTTACTAGGTACTGCACATTAGCTCTGAGCACTCTCATAAGTTTCTCCATTAATTCTCAATTGCCAGCCTTTGCTATGCATTGTTTACATTCAGTGTCACACTTTCTAGAAAGGAGAACTGGAGCATAGACAGAGAAGGGATCTGTCAAATCATGTTACTTACTGAGCAGCTGCACTGGGCACACTGGTTTGCTTGCCTGTTTTGGAAAAGCCCCTCAGCCACAAACATTTCGCCATGGTGGTAGGTGGTGCCATTGTATTCACAGGATTTCCCGGTGATTTTGCTGCTTAATGAGAAAAGGGAGTCTTCTGGAAGCAAGGGGAAAGGAACATTTCATGCAAATATTCTTGATAATCCACAGTGTCATAAATACAGGGGAGGAAAAACTTCCCTTCTCTCTAATTTCTCTTTATTATGGAAGGACAAGCTTTGTCATGCTGCAAAGTAAAAGTGATACGCTACTATCTTGCTGAACTTTGGTAAATCACACTTCGAGTTGACTGTCCCAGTTAATCCTAAAATGCTGATGACCAACTGCAATACAAGCATTAATGGCCCTGTCTCAGGCTGCAGTGCTTTCCCTTGTTCTGTAGCATTTGATATTAGGATAGAGGGGGTGTGATTATGTGCTACTTGTTACATGTGTGTGGTTCTTTCATGCTTTAATGTAAAAGGCATTAGGTGCTACATACACACAGAATCCCACTATCAATAGCACTGTTCTAGCAGGGTTTCCCCCTTCTTAGTACTGGGTACTGATATAGTTGTTTTTTTTAAAATTATTTCTTATATTATAGCCCAGAGGGAACTTAATTGCAGATTAGCAAGTTGTGCCACAGGGCCTGGATGATTCCCTGCCACCCACAGGCACAAACCTTTTGGTAGAGGAGTAGTAATAATGATGATGAGACTGCCAAGAGAGAGCTATGTACTAAGTAAGTGTTTGTTCCTAGTGGCCTTTGCAATTCATTCCTGCTGTTGTCTTCAAAACGGGCAAAACTTGTCAAAGGCAGATGCCAAAAGCTAACTAAAAGTTAATTTTTCTCTGACATGCATTTTAATGTCAGATATGCGAATGAGGAAACTTTGCAGAATTCAATGCATATGACAAAGTGCACAATATGGCAGTGTCAATTCAGCTCTGAAACCTCCGATTCAACTCAGTATCATAGTTCTGCTCCATATGGGTTAAATGTCTTTCTAAGACATAAAGCTATCCATACCTTTTGCTAAAACATCCCCTAGATTGTTTAGCTATTAGCAGTTGATAAACTGCAAAGGGATTACACTTAACCCATGAAATATAAGTTACTTGATACTACTTGGGCAGTGAACCTGGAACTACATATTTATTTTCACATGAAAGGGAAAAGATATTTCAAATAAGGACTCTGTGGAAGTAACAGTGGAGTGTTTGTTCTTTGGAGCCCAAATCACAGCAAATTTCTAGGGATGCAGCTGAAATTTCAATCAGTGGCTTTGGGCTTTCATGTAAAAGAAACCTGACCTGAAAATTCAGGTTTTCCTATAGCTCCTTTAATTTATCCCTATCAGATAAACCTGGAGATATTTTTTTGTGAAACCATGACACCAGAGAATGTACATTTTCAGTTGTGAGCTCAAGTGAAAAAGCAGTTTTCTGCTGGTATGCACTGGCACTAAACACTGTAATTTAGTTTTCCATAAAAGAATATATTAATTACATTGACCCATCAAATATTAATACTTTAAGTGCTAAATGTCAAATCTGTCTGTGGAACATACATGTACTACAGTATTTGAGAGTGTATGGGATCAGCAATGTCCATTCTGTAGGAGAAAGGAAGAAGTCAGGTAGTTAGGGTTCCTTGCCTGATATTTCATTGACTGACACTCTTGGTATTTGCGCTTCCACAACTGAAGCACTGGATACATCATTATTTCAATGCAATCAACAGTGTTGAATGATACCTTTCCAGAATCTTACAAAGACTACAGAGCCCTGACAACACCTGTGTTTGGCACAGAAATGCACTGCTTTCAGCACTTGCTGTATGGTTTTGCTAGTAATGCACAGTCTGGAATGGCAAGATTTTTGCTCTAATTAAGACATCCTTTGAAAGTCCTCAGCAAAAGATTCCACTAACAAATTCAGCTGCTATTAAGGCACAAATATTGGAAAACATGGCTAAAAAGGCACTTTTCAGGAATGTGATGCCTCCAAAAACTTAAATCTTTTTACTTGGGTTTTCTGAGAGTCATCTTATAGAAAGCAGGAGGAAAGACTGACAAACCTTTAGGTATCTCCCTGCCCGTTAGGCAACTGGAAGAGAAGACTGGAAAGATATTAAAATGAAAGGAGAAATTAAATGACAGCGCAGATGGTCCTTGACTGGAGACAAGGCCCTGTCCACACAGCCTCTGTAGAACATTGCTGTTACCATGTGGAATGCCTGTCCAAAAGCAGTGTGTGGCTTGTGATCTGACGTTTGCAAAGACCAGTACCTGAATGACTCACCATGACTCTTCAGAGTGTTGGATGAAGAGAGTAAATTTTATTGCCAATTTACCTTGGTATATGTCACATCACTCAGTTCTGTAGGAAATCACCAAATGCACTTAAAACTGTGGCTTCTAAATAAGAAAGGAGGACGGTGAAAATTTTATTGCTTGGAAAATGATGGTAGAGAGTTGCACTAGGTAGTTGTTTTCATCTATGTTTCTTTTAATTGATCACAGAGTTGGGCCTTTGACAGCTAAATAATTACATGTAGCCCAAAACACGTGTACATCTGCGTGTCTAGAATTTGGGAGGAAATTCTATAGCTAGAGAATCACAGGATCATTAAGGTTGGAAAGGACCATTAAGATTGTCCAGTTCAACTGTCAACTTAGTACGACCACCATGTTCACCACTAAACAATGTCCTCAAGTGCCATATCCACATGTTTTTTGAATACTTCTAGGGATGAGGATGCCACCACTTCCCTGGGCAGTCTGTTCCAATGCTTCACAACCCTGTCTGTCAAAACATTCTAAACATACCTAATGTAAACCTGCCCTGGTGCAACTAGAGGCCATTTCCTCTCATCCTGTCACTCGTTACCTGGGAGATGAGACTGACACCTGTCGCCCTTAAAACTCAACTTCTGAGCTTGCTGACATAGTTTTCTAAGACTTTCCCAGTAACTGTAAACATAGAGATATATATACATTCCTTCTGTTACACGTCTTGTGATGGGCATCTCTCATGGCCAGTGCAGTGGGAAAGTGTTATCCTGACCATCCAATCCCTGGCTGTGGTCAGAAACCTATAAATCCTGGGAGAAGAAATAAACTTTCTCTTCCTTTTCACCACACCTCGTGTGACTTGTTTTGTGTCTGACAGCGACAGACACCCACCTCACTACAATCTCCTTTCAGGGAGTTGAAGTCTTATGAAATAATTGTAAGAAAAGTCAGTTTCAATTACAGGATATAAGACTGATTTCAGTCCTATGCTGAACCAACCTGTCCAATGATCTTTTAGTACATTAAGTGACTAGACATATTTCATTATTGCACAGAGTCAGGTCTTAAAGAAGTTTTCAGATCAAGACCACATTACTTGTTATTGCAAAAGAATATATACAGTCATATATTGGAGATGGTATATTGGAGAGCACAACTGTGTTGTAGTTAGGGCCTGGCGCTGCGGAAGAATTCGGGATGTAAAGGAAAGTTAGCAGACCCCCTCTCTGCCAAGATAGTAAGTTCTCTTGCAATTAGCCAATAGCACCTAGGTGTGACATATGTAGATGGGAGTAACACAGTGAACCTAAGCTATAAAATGTTAAGTTTCCCTGTAATAAATTGCCATATTTGCCATCCATCACATTGATGCAGTGGGGTATGGACCGTGCAGCTGGGATAGCCGCCTGTGCTGGAGCCGATCGGGGTGCTTAGCTTGCTTTAAACCCAACACAACTGACCCTCTCCAAATGCATTTCCCTGGACCTGCAAGGAAGATTTGTTTATTTTCTGTGTTGAAATACAATTTCAGTCTGGTGCATTTTCTCTGTCTAACTTTGCAGGTGTATGACTGACTTTCTTCAACTTGGACTTTGCTTCTTTTCTAATATTTTTTAAATAATGGCTGATTAGAGGAGTTCAGACTCCCCCATGATCTCATATTCTCCTGCAGAATGTGAAATTAGAGTCATTGTGGATTGTTTTAATAAGTGCCACATTTGAGCTTTTAAAAATTTTGTTAGTAATGCTCTCAGCATACATTATTCTGTGCCTTAGAAAAGACAGGTTAGAATCAGATTAATTAACTGCAGATATAGTGCATTGCTCAAAGCTCTATTTGTAAACCTTGCTTCCTAATCATGACTGTTCCCAAAGCTTTATCTGGCATTTTAATGGTGTTCACTAGGTTTGCTTTAATTAGCTGCCTCTGTAAAGTACCAGCTAAACCATCTGTGTGAATCCTTTTAATTAACTGGGTTCAATCTGAGGTTTTTTTTCCTGGTATTCTTAGCATGTCAGGGGAAGCAACGTACAATGTATAGGGTAAAGATGTTATAGCATCAATTGAAAAGGAAATATCTCAATTTCTGTGGTTGGCATTTATTCTGTAAGTGCTCAAACTTCTGTACAGAATTTGAGACGCCATGCTTATATTTGCCTACAATTTAAGCATGATCAAGATATGACCATGAGTCTGCAATATGGATAGAAATGATTTATCACCAACATTAGCATGAGGTAATGGCAGGAGCCAAGATGTACAACCTGGGCTTCACATGACCTGATATGGATTTCAATTTATCCTGAAAGTAACTTTAGAGATTAAACCTGGCTGAAGATATCCTTCAGATTTTACAAACAGGCAACAGAATACAACTGTATCAAAAATGGATTAGCTTCAAAACAATTATTTTTTAAAAAGCAACTGGAGACTACAGTGGCTATGCCTGAATCCTTATATCCAAACATTCCTCTCTTCCAAACATGGGATTCTGTCCAGCTTCTTTTGTCTACCTGAGCTATTTTTCACTGATGTCACACACACACAAGATAAATTCCAGGCTCAATGAAGCCAATAGAAAGGTTTCCTTCAGGATTCGGCCAACCTAAGTGCTTGAATGCTGCTTTTTTGAGATTGCTGCTTGTACTGTGAGGAACTGTTGATCTATACAAACAGGATTTGTATCAGCTAAGACCTGTTGATACAAGACCCGCACAACTTGATGTGAAAGTCAACTATGAACTAACTATGAACTAGAAGTACAGTATAGTTAACATGTTTCATGAACTGTGGTTCATTTGATAGAGCAAAAAGTTTGCCATGAAGAGATGCTACCTCAGTGTGAACTGCAGCACCAATGCTTTCCTGATAGTCTGACAAAACAGTTTTAGTTATGAATTTCATAAACCACAGAAATTTTATGGAAATTTTCTGGTGGAAATTGGAGCAGTGGAATCTGCTCCAATCACATATTTTTTCATGGAAGCCTATCTGGATATCTGATGGTCTGCCCATGACGTGAAGTGTCTAAGGGCCAAGGTTTGAGGGAAGAGTCAAAAATGTACACATACCAGACTTTCTAGTCTTCTTGGAGAAACAGATTCTGTATCACATGGATCATAGTCAGTTTTGGAAACATCATCTTTCAGCTTTTTATGTTTACAATTCTGTTCCTTCATGGATTTTTATAAAAACTCAGTCCTGAGATGCTTTACCCTTACTTGGCTATGAAACAGAAGAGCATCAGTTATTTGCTCCTAGTCCCTTAACTAACTTAGATGAATTCTATGGGCAGTTTCTGACATTTGAAACACTAGTAACTTGTGCAAAAGTATTTATATGCAGAGAGTGAAAAGCAGTAGCCAGCTATGAGCAATCTTAACCTTTTGGGAAATGGGGAATGACTTATTTGAGGAATGGCTTTAGGATCCAGGCCTTACTACAATCAAGTGCTGAACTTCGATCCTTCTGGATAAGGACAAGAAGTACAGGTATAATTACTAATGAACAATTTAGGACCTACCTAACAAATTGGGAAAACCACCTCAGAATCAGTACAGTCATGGCATGATAATCAGTAAAGTGTTTATGAAGTGACATCTGAAAGACAAAAAAAAATAATCTACTTTTGGGTAGTCCTTGCCATTGGGGACAATGAGACATCTTGGCTTTCTGATAGTCATTGTGCTGAGTTGTACTAACCTGCAGTCAGTAGCAGGTTGAAGTGAGTGTCCTCCTGAAATGGAGACTGCACACATTGGCCAATGAAGGCACAAGCAAAGCTCATGGTACTCATAACCCTCAGCAGGGTCTGCTGGGACCCTGTACAGCAGTGCAGGAGTGGTCTGTAGGGTTTTACTGCATCTCTATGAGGAGCTTTCTTGTACAATATTCTGTCCATTCGTGTTAGTACTTAACACTCTCACTATTGTTTATTTTAGTATCAGAACATCTGGCAAAGCACATTTTAAAAAAATCCTGCAGACTCTTGGCTTGCTGACTTAGAAACAATTTTTAACCTGCAACATTCAGAATCTCCTAGTGTCATTTAATGAAAAAGATATGCTTTTAATGTCCAGCAGAAAGGCTGGGTTTCCAGCCTGGCTTGGATTTTACAGTTTGCCTATTTTATTAACCACCCTAATAAAAACAATCAGATGCTAAACAATATGAAATTAATCACAAGGTCTAATGCCTTAAGAAACTTACCATACTGAGAACTGTTTTGCAAATAGTCTGTTTTTCTTAAAGCAGACAGACGATAGATTATGAATCTGAATCCAGAGAGGATTTTATGAAACATGTTTTCTGAATCAACAAAGAGCATAAGCATGTACAGACTAAGAGACTGAGGATTGTTTTGGTACCATATTCACTAGAGAAGCAATTGGATTCTGCTGTAACTCTGGGACAACTGTTTGCACTGACACCTCTTCTGCACATTTCCTAGTATTCCCAGGGAGTTTTGCTACTCAATGTACATAATTGGAAGTATCAGTTAAGTTGTAATAGGGACTCAAACTCTCTGGGCTTTATCCTGGTGCAGGATACTGTCCTTTGGACACCAGCTGACCAGTGATCTCACACGCTGCTTTCTGTACACCTCAGGTTGTAACAGTATCATGCAAAGCTGCATTACTTTCCTTGTAACTTAAAATTTACCTAAGAATTATAGGTTAGCCATTCAGAAGCCACACATAAAGAGCTATTATGAAATAAAACACAATTCTTGGAAATGTGCAGACCAAAAGCATTTCTAATGCTAGAGAGGAACAGGACTCCAGTATCAAAGTACTTCTTCCTATTTTCCTTATTGAAAATTCTGTAAAATCTGAATCAGCTCAGGCACACACACTGCCCAACAGAAGTGGGCAGTACTTTCATTACCTGACATCTGCTTTTGGAAAACCCTTTGCTCAGATAGGAGTTGCACGTACCCCTAGGTCTCTTTGTTAAAAAAATATAGCTAATCCTCCTCTTTCATGGAGTCCAGGTCTTTTCCCTATAAACAAACTATTCTGTAATGTACACATAGAAAGATGATAGGGATGATTTTTGCATACTAAGTCTCTTAGTGGTTTTCACAGCAGTGTTAAAGGCTCACAAAATAGTCTTCATGCACAACTGCAAAAGATTAATTCTAGAAGGCCCCAAAATACTACTACCTGAAGTAGTCTGGAATAACAGTAATGACATAATTTATGTGCAGAATCTGAATGGCAAATGGATTCAAACTGAGAGTTGGTTTAGATTAGATATTAGGAAGAAATTAATTACTCTGGGGGTGATAAAGCCCTGGCACAGGTTGACCAGAGAAGCTGTGGCTTCCCCATCCCTGGGACTGTTCAAGGCCTGGCTGGACAGATCTTTGTGCAACCTGGTCTAGTGGAAGGTGTCCCTGTCCATGGCAGGGGTCTGGAAGATCTTTAAGATTCCTTCTAACTCAAACCATTCTATGATTCTATGAATTTACTTTTCTAGTTACTTTTGATTGCACAGGCAGTTGAAACATGTTTGGATCCTCTGCCACCCTGATGTACAAGAGGAAAACACATACGTATTCCAGGCTTGCTCCTAGTGCAGCTTCAGGGTTCGATATCTAAACTGAGCTCAGAGAGCCAGCAGCACATGGGGGAATAAACTGCTATTATAAATTGACTGTTTCAAGATCAAAACTACCAACTAAAAGGAGACTTTTATTTACAGTGGTAAAAAGACCACTGTTACATCAAGTAGAGTAAAACACAAATATTCTAGAGGTATTTCATCACCAGAACTAAGTCCTGATTGATCATCTTATGAAAGTACAGGAACCTCAGACAAAGAAAACCTGTTACACTGTTTCAATTCAGAATTAGCTTCTAGGGGTCAGCTAGGATTATTTTAAACAATCTTTGTGGCTGGCGGTCCTTGTGGAATTGTAGCACAGCATACGAGACCAAATAGATTTCTTTCCTACTAAAAGTTATTTTGCTTAATTTATTCTCTCTACTTTAGTTTCCACTCTAAACGAATGTGTCACCCCAAGGCCTGATCCATTGAACTAAACAGATTTGGAACCTAGCCCAAACACCTACTCTGTGTGGCACAGCAAAAAGGCAGTTCCCCCTTTCATCTTCTGTCTCATATTTCTATCATATTCCTTAGTATTTCTAGAAAGGACTATATCATAGTCAGTAATTGCATCTGTTCTCATAGAAGACTGAGTACAAAAACTATCAAAGTTAATAGAAACCTGTTGATTGACTACAGTAGAAAGTGGATCAAGCCTTAGTCCATGTGCATTTAGCCTTTTCCCTCAGTCATGCATCACAATCCAAATTATTACAAATCTCATTTGTAAATTTGTAATACTACAAATTGAAATGACATGTGAAGGTTCCTTTAAAGAACAATCAAAGCTGTACAATGATGTTGTCTTTAAAGTAGTGGTGGAGTCTGACAATAAATGTGGATGGAAAGGTTGTACACTATCCAAAAAGTGCAAACACAAGCTCTAAACAAAATCCATATGTGCCTCTTGGAGGTGCATGTGTCAATGACATTAAGCCACAAAATGCTTTATATTAAAATAACTTTAAGGACCAGGTTAAGCTTTAAAAACTCCAGGGTAATTCAGAGTTAATCACCACAGCTAGTCTTTAATATGGTCAGATGGTAGAAAGTGTATGAAATGCATTGCTTGAAGGAACTAGTAGCACCTTATCTAGACTATGAATTCCATCCAGATTCAAGATGTTGTTTCAGTTTAAACATTCGAAAGGCTGTTGGCTGTGTTTTAGCTTTCTAGGGCTAATGTCAAGCTCTTCACATTATTTTAATATATTTTCTTCAGCTTAATTTCCTGTGTTTTCTTATATAGTTGCATAAAAAATTGCCTATCAATTGTCCAGAAACTCTGAAGGGCTCATAAAATACTTTCTAGGTTGCTCTAGTTTAATTCCTGCTCTCAAGTCAAAATATTATATGAATCCACCAATCACTCTCCCACCAAAGAAACAAATTAAATTAAGCTTTGGTGCATTCTGAATCCTCTCTGAAATCTCTTTGAAGGTCTTGGAAATTATCTTAGGAAAATTCTGAGCAGCTTATCCTATCCTATTATGTCAGTCCAAAGAATTGAAGTTCTGTCATCCATGTGGGAAGATATGTATTTTTCAATGCATTTTGGATGCTGATATACAGATAAAGGTTTTTATTTTTTTTATGGCAAAAAAGGCAGAATGGAAATAAGCAATAACCTCAATCTGACTGTGATAGCAAACATTCCTTGTTAAGATAGTGACAAAGGCAAATCACAAACCAAATCATATTATCTAAGCACACATCAATAGGAAAAAATTAGACATCTCCCTTTAATGCCTGTACCATTATATTTCTAAACCAAATTTACTTGCAAATAAATAATTATTTTAAAATATCTGACAACTAGCCATTGTTGGAACTCTCACTTGCTGATATGAGAAAGGTAGATGGTAGCAAGAAGATTTGTATGGAGAATGGAAGAGCTGGGCAGTATCCCTTCCTCCATCCCAAAAATACTCATGAATGGAAGGGTAAGAAGACTAGAACTGAGAGCCTGGGAGCTCTGGTGTTTGAGTTGGATAGAACCCAAAGCCTCTTCACTAAATGGTTTAATGTATGTGCATTCTGCAATGGAAAAATCACTACATTAGAGCATTCCAACAGCCAACAGGGTTGAAGATTTTGGTTTTAATTCAGTGCAAGATGTGCTGCACTACACACATATTCTGTATTTACTTATAAATGTCTGTCAGGTCAACAGGTGCTGTACATGCCCTGCATCTTGCAATGCTGAGTCTTAATCTACACTGCAGAGTGAAGAGTGTCACCTTGACTAGCTCAGTTACTGAATGAAGGTAGCATTGAGCTCATGCACATTTTTCCTGCTTCTTCAGCTAGTTTTGCAGTGCAGTGAGTTCTGCACTATTCCAGGACCTAAAATAGCTAGTTCAAAGGTTCAGGTATTACTGGGTCAAGATACAGTCTACCATGCAGACAGAGGCTCACTTATTTTTAGGTGATGTTTACAGTCTGCTATTGTGGGATACCTCATCTGGTATATCTTTAGACCAGCTATGTATATAGGTGCCACCTGGCATTTCTGTATTTAAAGAGAAAAGTGGTTTGAATTTGAGAAAGAAAAACCATAGTACCAAAGGATTTTAAACATGCTACTAATAATGAATGTTCTTGGAAGGCAGTGTGTTTAGTCATGTGTTTAGCAAGCTTAAAAAAACACTGGAGCCAGATGGGCTGATTCATACATCATCACTGCAGAAAACAGAATGCAAATAACCCTTGAAATCACAGGAGACTCCTGCTTCTCTTTTGCCTAACATTGTTACAGATTCAATTAGGGGAAAAACAGATCTTAGTGGGACTCACATTTTTAATGAGCTAGTGCACAGCTAGCAATGTAATGGCCCATCTTTTGTAGCAGATTGATTACAAATAGACTTTAGGAGCAGCTAAAAGAAGATAATAGGTCACAATTCAAGAAAGGCTCATTCTGATAATTTTCCACATTTATCAGTTTAAACATGAAGTACAAAATTCCAGCTGAAGACTATGAAAAGGAAGAACTTAATTTGATAAAATGGATATGAGAGTTTACATGGAGCCTTATTCTTCCTTACTAGATAATTGTAGAATGTTTTAAAATCTTCATAGATATCATGACATTTACAAGCTCATGAACAGAAAAAAGCCAAATCAGTTCATTGCCAAGGAGCACTTGAAGCAAAACCAATCAATCTAGAAGCATTTATGTTTCTATAGTAAATAAGATACAGATATACTAAAAAATAATAGAAAAAGTTCCTGACTGCAAATGCCAATTATTGAGTAGGACTTCTGTGGTTTAACTTAAACTATCAAAAAGTAAGTATCCAGTTTTCCTGGATAATGTTTCCTCAATAATCTGTGGAGAGTGACAGGCATCTCCAGGAAAAAAGTCTTCTCATTCTAGGTGACAGGATGAATCACTTTCATGTTTCCAACAGCTGTAAAGGGTATCTAGATGATTGTCTTCCCAACTGAAGCTTAGATTAGCTGGAAAAACAGACAAGATTTTGGGCACACCAGGACACTAGTCCTTCTTTTGATCTGGTAACAAAGGAGGGGTTTTTGTTCCCAGCACCTTACTATTTTACTAAGTTCTAGTTGGCTAAAGAAAGCATTTTGCCTTAGAAATTTTCTTTCTTACATAGTACACCATTATAGAGAAAAGTCCAATCATCAGCTGAATGTTCCAACTCCAAAGAGTTGAATTTAAAATTGAATGAGCTTAATCTCATCCTAAGACACAAAAACAGCATCACAGCATCAGATAGGTTATAAGCTTGAAATGTTTCTTCCTTGTCACTGGTTAAAAAAGGATTCTAGATACCTAGATCAGATATTGATATACATATCTGATAGTGTATATAATTGTCAGGGCAGATGAATCCAACCCAAAATTGATGTGTGAATGCCATTTCTTATCCAGTAAGTGCAGTGAACACATCCATCCCACTTGAACAGCAACCTTCTTGTTCACTCTTATCCCTCTGCCATTGTGCACTTACTGCCTCCTGCTGACAGGTTTTGCTCAGGGAACAGCTGCTTTCCTCAGACAATTAAACTCTATGGAGAAAGTCAAACAAAACCCCTTTCTATGATGCTGCATGACTACTCTTTTATAAATGGAAATGTGGGGTGCCACTAAGACAGACATTAAGGGAAAAGCTCCAGCCAAATCTACCAGCCATTAGGCCATGTCAGGAATGCTGGAATAGGCTCATGAAAGATCCTGCTTAGTCTTTTTCATACAGTGGCTTTTAATAATGAGCATATAATAAATGTCCAGTCTGGATATTTACTATATTTACTAATTTACTATTCAGTATTCAATTGGATTTATATAGTCATAAAATTCTACAGCACTTCTTCTATGATTTACAACAGTCTCTACTAATTATGAAGCTATGCCTGGACCTCAGATGTAAAAGGTGAACATTAACAGACTGCTTGTACAGTGACACCATACAAATGCACATTTGCCAAAGCAATTTTTAATTGCTTGTTAATAGAAAGCCATTGAAAATAACTATACATTTTGGTCTGCATTTATGAAAAGCACCAAAACCAGAAACCGAGGAATTTTGTGGAATGTTGTTTTATTTAGAGATAAGGAGTCTGGAATGGACAGTTGATGAAACAACTGCTGCTTTCTGCCTGGATTGTAGGGGATTGGACTTGGTAGCTTACCTGATCCCAAAAATTCTGTACTTCTGATTTCCTAAACAGAAAACACCACGGGAAATACTGTAACTTACTGTAGGACAAGCCTGTCATGACCAAAATGGATACAGGAGGATGTTTACTTCACAGAAGTTTTCCAGCACAGATATTTAGTTTTGTTTTTACTCAGCATACTAAATAACTATTTCAGAAAGGGCTATTTGTCACTAATAGGAATTACCTGGGCATCGTGGGCAGCACAGCTGTGGTACATGCACAGGGGAAGCACAGTGTAGACTTGGGCATCTTATTCTGCTGCACAAAACATTTCCATTCTGCAGATGGAACATAGTACATAGCATTTTAATGAAATGCACTGTCTTACAGTTTTCTGTGTTTTCTATTCTACATCCAAACTTTTTTTTTTAAATGCCTTTTTACAACATTCTGGTTTCACTCATACCGAGATATGCCCAGATACTTCCACTGCCTTTGAATTTATGCTCAATGCTCAATAGGTCAAAAATCTTTGACAATCTTAAAATTGGAGGAAGTATCTACAAATGGATAGCAAAAATCTCCATCTCTCTTTTTCTTTCCATTTTGTCTTTTTGAGCAGATTATGCTTAGGAATTGCATTTCCAAAACTAAGATATGGATAAATCTATGATAAATCTAAGATATGGATAAATATGGTCTCTGAGATATTCCCTACTGAAGGTTAGTTCAAGACCACAAGAGATAATAGCATCTGTAATTGTTCCTGGAAACTGTGGAGTCTTTTGTTTCCATTTTATTGCTTTCCCAGTTGACAAAACCCCACAGATTGTAAGTAGCCATTTTTCTAAGAAATATGAGTTAAGTCTTGGGAATAGGGTTCATTATTCATGTCATTAACATAATATTCTATTTGACCACATCTAAGTTTGATTTATAATTAAAACACAGGGAATTTTCATTCTCCAGTGTCTGTGACCAGAAAAGACTATCCATTTTAAATTCTGATTTCCCATCCATAATTCATCCTCTTAATTCACCTCTGAGTTGCTCATGTTTATAACAAGAAAGATCTTTCATCATGAACATTGATATTAAGTTATGACTGTAATTTTAGGTGGTGTCAGGACTAAAGGCACTTTATTTTCATATGCCTTCTGGAGCACTGAAATGTTTTAAGTGAATGTGCAGACAGCAGATGTATAGGCCTTTCTAGTCATCTCTTTCAAACTAAATCATTGACAAATATCTGTAGACCACAGGCTGGAATCCTACTGTTTGATCATTGTTAGCCACAAAATACAGTTATGCATCTGCTTTGGAAAGAGACACTAAAAATGATTATCACCATCTGTTTGCAATAAGAACTGAAATTAAATATACTGATTTTGTAGAAGAGGAGAAAATTTTAGACTCTAGGATCTTCACAGAATAGTGACTATCCCTGGTCTGCACAGCTGCTTGCCCAGCAGACGTGGGAGCCTGTGAAGTACTTCTGTAGAAGAAAGGCTGGCACTGCCTGCTGACCTGGCTCCATGTTGCTGACTCGACCTGTTCTATGACCTCAGTCTTTTTCAAGTCCTGCAGAATCTCCTGAGGTGAATGTTTACTTCTGTGCATGGTCAGCTGTGATAAAATTCTGTGGGCCAACTTTGCTGCTCCACACTGCCAGTCAGACTCTACTGTCTGCCACACAACAGAGCTGTTTTAAATGATCTTGTGCTTACTGATCTTACACTTACATTCACAGTGATATTTGAGAGAACAGCCCCACTAACCAGAGCAGGGCTCAGGCCCTGGTCAGTCTCTCTAAGCCAAGGCCAAGGTCACATTTCTCCATCAGGTGCCAAAGAATGTTGATGCATCTCTCTCCTCGAGCTGGGCTATCAGTGCTGATTGTGGAGAGAAGTCATTTAGCCTGAGGTCTGAAGATATGATTACAAACACAAGCAAAAGCAAAAAAAGTGCTGTATTTTAGAGAGGAAAATAATGATCTGACAAAGTGTGAGTGCTCAGTTTTAGGCAGTAACAGTCAACAGGCTCCACTATGAACTAGGTGGAAGGAGGGGTTGTAAAAGGAAGGGGGAACAGGGTGAGAGCAATGAATTATGTTTAGTTTTATTCTGTTTAAGTATGTAAATTATAGCTTGTAAAAATACCATATTATATACACACAGAAAAAAGGATAGCTTTATTTTTATTTTTTTTTAAATGCCAGGCTGAATAATTTGGCCTCTGTTTAGTTAATTTGCCTCGACTTTTTCTTAAACATCAGAAGCGTGTGTGCTCGGGATGAACAGACAGACAGCAGACTGTGGAGCATAGATCTCTGACTTCTGCCCTACCAATGTGTCTTGTTTTGTGCAGACATCATGTGGATCACAGTATCTGTGGCCAGCAAAGACATTTTGATACATTGGACATAAAGACCCCTGTGGATTTTTTGGCCTTTCTCTGCAGTGAGGGAATCAGTTGCTGCATCAGACTCTCTACAGATCATTTGCCTACCTGCCAGGGAATCGTACATGGTTTAGGCTTAGATCTCTCTTACTTGCTATCTGTGACACACTTTACTTTCATCTTTTATGCTGTTATATTTGGTTTATGGTCTGTGCTTCTGCTATATCATGAAATATATTCTCATGCCTTTATTTTGTTAAAATTATAAATTGTTGAGGGTTTCCTGAAGGAAACTTCATGAAACTGATGAAGCTTCAGTAATTTTTATGGTAAGTCAATGGCACAATTTTGGCCAGGACAAAGTTCAAATGAGTGTTTGGATGCTGCAGTTGTAATTTGGAATCTTCCTTCTAGACAACAAGAGTCACATCCAAGAGATCCCTCAGCATCCTCACTGCTGAAATTATCCTGGTTACATTTTGCACCCTCATGGTACATCAAAGGTAAAACATAGCAAACAAGGGAGTGCAATCCACTTCAGAGCTGCATGTATTGGGAACTACCATAAGCAGTTTCCTTCTTTACTAAACCTGCTGGCATAAACTATCACTTTGTCTTTCACACCAAAGTTAAAAAATGAAACAGTCTCTGTTCTTTGAGGCTCGTAGTGTGTGGGCGTGCCTGGGTTCCAGCAATGCTTTTGTCAAGAGGAGCTGAGCAAGCACTTTCCCATCCCTCCAAACTGTCTAACATCTCTCTAAAAATCATCAAGCATTTATATGTATACAGATCTCTAGGATTTCCAGTTAATTTTTCCCACACCCAAGACACATTTTTTCAGTGACTTACTGAGTGTTTTACTCCACACAAACTCTGAGGGAGTTTTCAACTTTGGATATACATCCACAGAAGTTGAGCTGAAACTCCTTTTTGCTCTAAACAAAGACTTTTTCTTTCCTTCCTACTACATTGTATTTTCTCTCACAGCTGCATTCTGCATCTAAACTTGTGGGACTACTGTTCGTGCAGCTCTACACTGAACTGTAGTAGCAGATTCCCTCAGAGCAAATGCTGCACAGAGACCAAATATTTTACACTTGCAGGAAGGGAAAATAGCGAGGAATACTTTATTTTGCATTAAATATAGCAGAAAGAACTCAGCATCTGGAGTGTCTCGTGTTAGTGATTAAGGTCCCTTATTGTTTCTTTTAAAGTACTTTAATGAACATAAACTACCCTCATTTTTGTGCCTCCTCTCAGCTGTATATGACATACTATGGGGATCTCTGACTGCTGTGTTTTTGCATCAGCCATCAAATGATGGGAGCCCTTTCATGTTCTATCTAATTCTCTCTAACCCCCATAACATTTTCCCATCTTTCATCATCTCGTTCTTCTTTGACTGACTTTTACTAAAAGTGATATCTATGCCTGCTCCTTTCAGCACTTTAGGGCAGAAGATGCTTTGACTGGAAGATGTTGGCACTGTACATAGATCAAAGTACCAAATTCAGGTTCTGCATAATCATCCATATTTGTGGAAATGCAAGGATTATACTTAGGTATAAGTATAGTGGGGCTTGATAGGTCAAGATGTCATACCCAGCATCACAAAGCTGCTGGCTAATTAAGGAGTTGGTTTGTCTATGCTATGCAAGTATTTTTTGCCAGTACTGGCCTTCTCTGCTAATATTTTCCTTTCACTAGGATCACCTGCCTCTATTTCCTGCAGCATGACCAGGGCCAACTCATGAAAATAGGTTTGGGCTTTTTCAAATTGTAGCTACATCAGAAAGGATTCTAGTCAATGAAGCAAGTAGGAGTTGTAGAACCAGTAACTCAGCAGTCCTACCTCTGAGCAAAGACAATTAATGCAGTAAACAAGGCCATAGGGTTCTAGATAAGGATGCCATCTTTCTCCTACATGGTACTTCTTATCTTGAAACACACAGTATGTATCTGAATCTGTAAAACAGTAAAGAATTGAAAGAACTATGAATGAAAATTTCCACTCCATGTTTCCAAAGTATATTTAGATGTGCAGAGTTTTCTGTAAACTACTTTTTCTTTTCCTGAAGAATTACGTAACAGAAAGACACTTAATTCCACATGCTGTTTTTTCTAACCACCCAAACCAAAATAAATGACATGGCCTCCCATTTTTCCAAAATCGCAACTCCTGAAATGATGATAGAATGGCTTTCATTTAAGTTTAAGGGGTTTTTTTATTTTATTTATCCTTTCACCTGTTTAGGTAAGAAAATTTAAGTGCCTGATCACTCAGAAAAGCTTATAGAAAACAAAACCTCTTCACTGCAAAACCAAAGCAATTGGTCCAACTCAGGAAAATCCCAGGTTCTGCTGCAGAGAGATGTTGAAATAATTTATGTATCAGCTTTCAAAATATGTTCTTTTGTTCACTAAGCACTTCTGATCTTGCAGTTACAGATTGACAGATATCCATATGCCTGTCAGATATTATTGTCCTGTCCCTTCCTATCATGTTATGGTTTCATATTGAAACCTTAAATCTTTACAATACCACAGTATAGGTGATACTTCAGGATATCTTAACAAAATACCCATCTTCCTTGTGATAATCCAAGCCAGGGACAGTCTTCACATTTACAGGGCTAGAAGAAAGTAGCTGGAGCTAGGAAGTGTTAGTAGAAACTGTGATCAGTTTTCCCTTTACACAGAAGCATGACAAACGAAACACAGGATACGAAAAAGAAGACAACTGGAGTTTGGTAATTTCTCACACTGTTCTTTCTTTGAACGTGGTTTTCCTGTGAGTGAGTTCAATGGGGGAGAGGGCCTTTCTGGAACTCACTCTCTTTTGTTTTCCCCCCATCTACTTCCTTGGAAGCAGAAGCAGCTGAGACTGAGGCTAAAAATTTTAATGACTTCTCAAGGGCAAATAATGTCTTTTGCAAGAAGGAGGTCAAAACCCAACCTATGCAGGTAGGGAGAGCATTCCAGAGTAACAAGGCCGAAGCAGTCAATAATGCCTAGACTTATTTGGGTAGCTATTCCTCCTTACCATGATTTCTGAAATGTGTTAACATCTCCCATGGATGACAGGCTTTGCAGAAATGCTCCCTTTCTTTTGTTTGTATTCTTTTCAATTCTTCTCATCAAGTTTTTGACAGTTTTTTTTAAGAGAGAGACTCAATTTTCTCAAAGGATGTACCTAATCCAGTTCATATGAGGTTGTTTTTACACCACAACAGAACAGTCTTGGACAAGTTTTACACTAGCTAAAAACTTCAGCACAATAGTCTTTCACATGGGACAGATCCAGATAATCTGTCAGATGTTTACGGAGGTTACTAAATAGAATTAAGCACATTCTTGACTTAGGATATTTGAAATAAAACAGATTCTCCAACTGATGTGTTATGTTCTTTATGATGCACTATAACCTGTACAGCTTGAGGAAAATGATCCCTAAATGCGGGTGTGACCTGATTCTACTAAATACAGGATTAGAAGGAAGAAAAATGTATGAAGGTTTAGGACATTATTTTCTGAACCACATCTGAAAATAGAAGGAAAATGTCCAATTTAGGTGAATGTGACAACTTTGTTTGAAGTCTACTTACCTTTTACTTGTTCTAGTTTACCTCCATCTATGAAAAGGAGACAAACCACACCAAAAAAGATAAAATTAAAATCCTCCAATATCCACTTTCTTTTCATCTTTATTGTCAAAAAGAAAAGAATGAGCCTCCAAGGAGAGAATATTGAGCTGTTGGGGAAAAAAAAATTAAATTAATTAAAGTAAAATCTTGTAAGATACTCTATTTTATCCAGCACACTGAAATCTTAAAATGCCAGAACAACAACAACAACAACAACACAAAGTCTGTATCATGCATCTTCCTTTCATGGAAACAGCTTTGCCTTCAGATAATTTAATTTTTGGAAAAGGGGTCACATTCCTATTCATGAAAGCTGAAAACTGGGTATTCCTTCTAAAAATGTCCTTCTTTTACTTCAAAGCAACCTGGCAAGATTCTAAGCAATCTAAATTCTGAAAAGTTCTCTTTCCCAAGATACTAGTTTGGGATATGTTCTTGTAGGGAATCATTTTTAGATGTATCTTTTGTTCAGTTGGAACATGTTTGCTTCATCCTGAAGTTAACCTTGGGTGTTCCTGCACTGTGGAAATCCCTATTCAGGGTGAGCCACTGGCCCTGCTGCAGCTACTGCGAGTTTTCCTCACTACATTTAATAGGCTTCCACCACTACTCAGCTCGCCCCTTCGCCCCTCTTTCAACCACTATTGTTCTGGTATTGTGTACAATTAATTTTTCTACAGTTAACCCTTTTGCTGCCTTGATAGCTGAGAGCAGAATGGGGGAATGACTTGTCATCTTCATTCCTGTAGATCTTTAATGTCAAAATCCTGCATGTGGGGCAAAGCTTAATGTATTCTTCCCTGTGTGGTACAGAGCTGGTATTTTACTTGCTGCATGTGCCACTCTGTTTATCTTTTTTCTGGGTTTTAACATGTGACTTATTTTATGAAAATAATTAACTAATTAACTAAAGTAGGTTTTTTAATACAGACAACTTAAGATTCTACTATTTCAATGCTCCAATGTTTATGAGCATTCATTACAAAAGTGTTATTTTCCAAGAGTGCACTTGTCCATAACTTCTAATATTGGAAAGATCTGGGTGTGATTTTAAAAGGCTTGATATAGACTCACTATTATTTTACAGAAGTTTAAAAAACAGAAAGAGTCACTATTGGAAAAATGAACAGTCTGTTTTGTAAACTAATTTGGCCTCTTCAGATTTCATGTAAATAACAGAACTGTATGTGAATATGTTCAAATTCACAGATAATCAAGGCAAAAATAATAATTTATATATGCATAAGTAAAGCAGTGAATAACTTAAACTAAACAGTAAGTTAAGAAGCCCTTAAAATTAACATCTTCCCATTAAGATTGTTGAGACCTAGGATACTATAACAAAGGGTGTGTGATCTGATTTTATCAGCGGCTTCATTGCCTTCACTGTTCAAGAATTCTCTGCATTCCCAAACCACAACCACAATGGACATCTTCCTTAACTAACTATACCTGTGCCACTACTTTGTATGCAGTAAGCTCATTCAAAACAATACAAATTGCCTCTGAAAATGTTAAAAAAAAGACATTCTTTAAAGCACACTCCCTAATCAGTAACAAAACATAACTTTCCACTTATTTTGCAAGTTTAGAATAATGTTTCAATTTCAGAAGAAGAGTTTAAGTAATTTTTGCTTTTCAACATATTCAAATCACATAGGACATTTTTTTAAGCCAGACATCCTTTTAAAAACCTGTTTAATATTAAATGATTAAATGATTTAGTGCCAGGACATCATGCATGCATTGAGAACAACAGTAGCACATAACTGGGTTTAGCAGAAATGCAAATTTCTTTTATTTAATTATTTCAGCCTTTGTAGGGATTGCTTAAGCAAACAATAATTATAAATGGTGCACAATTATCCTCTGTACAGCACCTTATCTGTTAGCTAGGTTAGTTGGAATAGAAAGGCTCAGAAATCCACCCATTTTAAGTGTCAGGTCTTCAAAAGGAAGAACATTATAAAACATGGACTGCTTGTTCTCAGAAATGCTGCACACTAATGTGAGATGGAGGAATTAAAATAAATGGGATGAAGACTTTTGATGTCTTTCCTAATTCTCTTTAATTTCTGTATTGTTGTTACTCCAAATATAAACACATGCTTTGCACTATTAGCACACTCCCTTTATTTCCCCAAAGGGCAATGTCCTAAAAATATTCCTGGATTTAAATAATCTCAGTTAGTATTAACCTGTTAATTATTAGAGTATTTTTTCTCTGTTGTAGAAACAATTGAAGTGATCCACATCTTACATTAATTACTTAGTGAAATAAAGCAGATGGGGCTTTGCTTAACGCCTCCCCCTCCAAAGAGCCCGGTTTGGTAACTACAAGAGGCAGTGTCCGGCCTCGCCACGTTTTACGATTAGTGAAAAAAAAACCCTGCAAAATCCAAAAATGGCAGTGCCGAGGGCAGCTGGCAGAGGCTGCGAGGCGCGGGGCTGCGGTGATGCAGCGGCGGGGCCAGCTCATCCCCGACGGCCGCGCTCGCCTCCATCACCCGCTGCGCGAGCCCTCTCCCTGCACTCTTCCCGAGACTTTATCGCTGCGGCGCGTCCGCCCGCTGCCGTCGGGAGGCGGCTGTAGGAGGGAGGCTCTCCCGCTGCGCCGCGGCCGCAGGCTCCCGGCTCTCGGTGCTCTGATTGAACAGCTGCCTCCTGGTCTCCGGCCCGGGGAGCGCCCGCAGCGCCGCCCGGGGCCGGGAGGGGAGCTCGGTTCGGGGCTGCCCCCTGCCCGGGGCCGAGCCAGGAGCCCGATGATGCGGCGGGACACCGACCGGCGAAACCAGACAGACGAAACGCCCGGGAGGCGTCCAGTCCCCGCGCTGGGCGGTCTGTGCTGCGGCCTCGGTCGTAGCTCCGGCAGCGGGACCGCGCCTTTCCGAGGCGTCGTGTCGGACAGCAAAGCTCACAAACCTGGGGCAGGGCTGGAGGCTCCGCTCCACGAACAGCGCTCGGGCTGGGGCAGCCGCGCGGCTTAACCGCTCCGCTCCGCCGGGGTGCGGCGGGGTCCGGCCAGGCGGTTCCGCTGCTCACTCACGTTGCCATCATCTTCTCCTGCGCCTTCTAGGTGTCGCCTTCGATTCGGTGGGCGGGGGGGTGGGGCAAGCAGGGACGGACGGGGTCCTGCCGCCGCCAGCCCTCGACCCCCGACTGACGGACGGGAGCGCAGAGGGAGGGATCCGCTACGCCCGAGCTGCGGGCCGCTGAGGGGTGGGCGCTCCGGAAGGTCCCGGGCTGGGGCACCTGCCAGCGCCTCCTGCCCCGCTGGAGCGCGCAGCGAGGCCCCGCGGCCGGAGGATGCTCGGCGGCGGGTCCCGACCCGCAGCCCCGCCGGCAGCGAGCGGCAGAGGGAGGCGGGGTGAGCAGGTCCGCCTCCGCCCCGGACCCCTCCTCGCCCGCGCCCCGCGCCCGTCGCCGGGCACAGCGGCGTGACTGACACGACCGGGGTGGAGCCGCTCCGCCATGGGGTGCCGCGGAGCGGGGCGGCACCGGACACGGGGCTCAGACCCCGCCCGCCTTTCGGGCTGCCTTCCCGCCCGCAGGGCCAGCTTCACAAGGCGGTGGGGTCGTGCTCCAGTGCCTTCAAACGAGCCGCGGGTTGAGTGACCGTCTCCACTTTTCCTCTGCGGGAACAGAGCTCCAAGGGTAGCTTTCTTGGAGAACGGATTCCACACTGAAATAAATGGTTCTTTAATGGGCTTCTCCTAGGCGGGGTGCCCCTCGAAGTAGACCCGACGGAGTTACCATCCACTGGGATCTGGCAGACACCTGCTGCTGATACCTTCTGGTCTGACTTACTGTGTTAGAATGTTTCAAAGTCACATTGAGATTCTGGTGTAACTAAATTAAATCCATGACTCATTATATGCTTGGTCAAACATTCTTTTTCTGTCTCCTTGTAGCCCCTGTAAGTGAACTCTTGACAAATGATCTGAGAAAAAGGGTGAGATAAGAAAAGACATCATGTGGAGAAACAAATTACAACCTATTTCCCCTAGTTTGGGACCAGGGTGTTTGGGAAGAGCTGCTGGGATTTCATACATCTCTCAGGTTTAGTAGATGTTTTCAGGAGGCTGAAAATCGAGCAGAACTTTCATTCCTTCCATTGTACCTTAGCTGGACAAAACACTGAAGGTACAATGTATGGTGAAATGTTATACTAGCATCAGGAAAGGATAGATGAGTTACTAAGGCTTTTTGTAGTTTGACTTTATGAGTAACCAAGGCTGTGTGTCAGTCAAATGCAACTAATGCAACAAATGCAACTTTTAATATTAAATAATGAAAAGAGAAAGTTCTGGAGCTAAGCATTTTGAAAACACTGCTCCATGCCTTCTTCTGTGTCACTCTGCCACTCTGTCTTGCTGTGCACAGGCAGTAATCCATGTTCATAAGGAAAAACAGTTGCTTAAAGCTCTTCGTCCCCAGTGAAATGCCTACGGCTGCATGCTGATAGTATTGGAAGAGCCACTGTATGAAACAGGGATGGGAAAATGGAGAATGGAAAATGGGGGAAAAAAGTTTCTGGAGGTTTCATTCTGGTCTTTTATTCTTGTAGTTTTGTTAAAAAACTTTCTTTATTCCTTTTAAGTTTTATACCTGTTTTGCTCTTCTTCTAATCCATATCTCACAACAAGAAATGAGTACGTTTTTCTAGTGATTTTTTAGCAAATGCTTTAAAACCATGACGCCATGATAAAGATCCACTTGCTGAGGCATTTCTTTGCAGCTGGCATCCACCAGATAAACCCAGTAAGTCTTCTCTCCCAATGCATAACAGAAGGAGTCAAGGCAGGCTGAATGAGGCTCCAATTGCAATTCAAATATACTTTTATAAAGGGTGATTAGTGCTGCTAATCTCACCTTGTTAAGCAAAAGACAGTAACTACATTACTGAACACCTCAGGTCTTATGTAATTCTTTTGCTTAGAAATTTGCTGGTGTGAGAGTGCTTTTGAAACCCATTAGTAAAACTGAACTTGCCAAATGATTGGTCTCTTCTCTAGGTAGAACAAAGTCAAATATACGCCAGCATGGAGCCAGAGACTGCCAGGGGTTGAGGACTTGCAAATCCCATTGCTACAAGTGAGGACTGAAGACACAAAGTCAATCGTGTAACTGAGGTCATTTGTAAAAAGATCTAATAGCTCTGGAGCTGTCTTTCCCATCAATAATGGTGTACACAACAATGGTGTGTACTTACTCGTAACAAACCCTAACGTGTTGACTAAATTGTGATGCCAGCCTGCTTGATTCTGACTGCAGAATTAGGAAAATCCAAGCTGGCCTCTGCCTCAGTGTCTGACTGTCTGTGAGGGCACTCACCAGCACTGAGTTAGGCCAGAGGGGGACGCCACTCATTTCTCTCGTCTAATTCATAAAGCCAGTCTTGAACGTTCCTTCACCAGAAGATGGTGATCCTTTCACATGAAAAAAATTGTAGAGAGACAATAAAAATAACTGAGCTGTGTCAAAAACAAGGAATTTTCAACAGAGGATGGGAACAGTGGAAATGTCCAAGAGGATAATGGTGAAATTAGAAATGGCTCTTTGAGAATAACCAGCTACAGAATAAAGTTTAAAGTGAGGAAAGGGGGGACTTCACTTCATCATTAAAAACATCAGTATAAAATACATGGAGAAAAACAAACAGTGAAGACACTGTTGCTAGTGGGCTGGCTTTTAAAGTATTAATGGAACAGCACAGAAAAAGAGTTCCTTTTATTCTTTTATCCCAGCTCCCTGCTTTCAAGGTTCTTGTGTGAACATGAAGCAGTTTGCAAGGCTGTGAAATTATCAGACCTGGACCAGTGCCAGTACAAACCAATTTATTGGAGTCCAGCAATTAACTAAATCCTAGAAAGCTTGATTAGTTGTGGCACTGCTCAGCAGGGAACACTGAGAAAAAAAATCATGACACTCCATGACTGTCTGTTCCATCTACCAATTTACATTATATGTAAAGAAAAGTTTATTTGTAAATACCCTTACTTTATTCTCTTGCATCATGTAGAAAGAATAATTACAATGCCATGTAAGAAAATGCTTGTTGGCTATGAAGATGGCTCTCTGGATAATAATTTCATAGTAGCTGTTATCCTGTTACATATTTTTTGCTACTGAATTAATATCTCATTGTAACCCCAACAGGATATATTATTTTAAAACATTGTTTCATTAAGCTTCTCTCTGGAGAGAGATACTGGGAATACAGTACTTCTCTGTTTCCTTCTATTTCTTCAAATATGGATGTGTGCAAGAAAGATGAGTGTTTGGTAGTTGGTCTGAATTATTTAGGATAGAAAAGCAGCATACAAATAGTTGGGCTGAGAAGCAATTTAGCAAGGCAGAGTATGTTGACTGAAATGAGATCCTGGAGTCTGAGGAGGCAGATATTATGAGAAGCAACTACGAAGTGTAATTTAGGTGTTAGCTGATTTTGTTATGATAGTATTAACAAATAGTGTCCATACTGTTTTATTGTAAAGCTTATAGTAAAAGTCTATGCATAAGGCAGAATTAAAAAAATTTCATTCCCAGATGTCTTAGTGGCGCATGAATCACCTTTAGTATAGATAACCGAGAAGAAAATAAATATTCTAGCTCAGTGTAATGTACCACTGCAGCATATTGTAATGGGTAGTACAAAACACTGGATCTGATTCATCTTAGTTCTCCTTACTCAGTGGTTAGAACTGGGGAAAAAGCTGTTTAAAGGTAAGGAACTGTGGTAAAAGAATTGTCATCCCTGCCCAGTGACAAGGAAAAGAAAGATACATGAAAATATTTTTACCTTTTCAACAATATTTTGTATTCTAATCTGCATCCAACCATGTGTAAGAGATGGTCCGAAGATTCCCTCATCTGTCTCACAACCATCTCAAGGACAGAGACTGAGACCCTGAATATCACAAGGGACTTGGTTTGGGGGTTTGGGCCTAGCTGAGATGGATGTTTGCCAAGTGATTGTTTGCTGGTGGTTGCACGGTACACTGCTCTCGTTCCTGCTGGTGAGCAGAGGCTTGGTAACCTGCACAACGGGTTTTCCACGACTCAAGGCTCTCATTCCTGCTGGTGAGCAGAGGTTTGTGCCTGGTACCCGGTGCAATGGGTTTTCCACAACACCTTGTCCTTGTTCCTGCTGGTGAGCAAAGACTTGCAAGACATGGATCGCTCTGTACCCTACACCTGCTCCCTGCGCAATGGAATTCATCACAATGATCATCAATCTCATCTGGTTTTGGCCCTGCGCCCCTCGCTTTGCAAAAGACTATAAAATTATACCCCAAACTTACCTTCCTTTGAGATCTCCCCAACAGACAGAAGACTCTGCGTCGTTGGACGGCTGAGTGGACTTCGACGTTGGTAGCTATAATCCCCTTACTCTCTTTTCCTTATGCTTTGCTTTCTCTTTTCTTTCCCTCTATCGCATATTAGTGCTGATGAGCACTCAATAAAGTGTGTTTTCTTGTTTAAGTCCTTGGTTTGCTGATAATCTTTTGTACTCTAAGACCGACTAAAAGAACCACATCACGAATCCCACCTTGCGGATCGTGACACCATGACACTGTCACATTCTTGGATTTAAAAAGTGCAATCCACAGACAAGGCAAAATCACATTAGGCAGCAGTATTAACAGAGCCTGGGCATGCAGAACATCCCAGCAAGCTTCTAGCTGGGGCTGTGGGGTGATTTGGGACATTCAATGAGGTAGGAAGGGCTGTCTCCTCTAATTCCACTGTATTTACTGGGGATTTAATGTATTTTTTTAAAGATATTTGCAGTGGAAATCAGTTTGTTGGAGGTCATCTAATTGAATCTACAGCCCTGGCAACCCTTCACAAAGGCTGCCAGGAATGACTGAGTTACTAACGCTTAACTGTGATACCCAGCAGGGGTCCTCCACAGGCCTGAATACAGTCAATTATGTTATTTTTCTAAATATTAGTGACTCAGCTGTCTCTGCTTGTGCAGAGTTGCCAGGGTCACAGATACAATCAGACAGATCCTCCCTCCCCCTGCCCATCCATCCTTTCTAAGAGATGAGGAGAATCTTTTAAATATTGCACTGAATAATCATGAAGTGAAGGGTTCTCACAGGCTGTGCTGCTTCTCCAGCGTGGGTACACAAGGTCTCCCTGGTTTGAGGGGTGCCAGGGGCCAGGCAGGGCCTGGGGGGAGCACTGCTGTATGTAAGCAGCCTCCCAGATCTGTGATGTAATTACAGATTTCACAGTTTAGCTCAACAGGCACTAGGGCTGATATGTTACCAAAGACAGAGGTAGTAACAGCTTGTCTCACCCCTTTAACACTTTTTTGTTCTTTCTGTCTTCTCCTCTTCCTCCCACCTCTCCTTGTGCTCCAAATATCTCTATGAAAGGAATGATTCTATGTAGTGTAACAATTCAGTTTTCCCTTTTCCTTTGTAAACTCATCAGGGAGAGAGACAAGACCGGTGGCTAAGGAGTCCATTCATGGTCTGGAGGCATCTTCCCTGACACTTACAGATGCCTCAGCAGTCACAGTCCTTTGCCCTCTATACAAAGCTCTGCAAATATTTTAGGGTTTTGATTGTAGCTTCCTTAGTTTTGCCAAAAAGGCCGTTTTCCAAAGCCCAGTCTTCTTCAGAAACAGCATCCCTATCCCTGTGGTCTGTAGCCAACTCTTATCTGATCAACAGTTTTTGGCAGAAGGGGAAAATCCCTCTTGAGCATTTTGCCTGTGCATTGTTTTGGCCCAAGTTTGAGGTAGTCCTTTGGAGTTGGCAAAGTTTCCTAATTTGCTGCTGTTAAATTTTATCCCACTTTAGGAATATTATGTGTATGTGGCCAATTTCCAGCTATTCTGAATCCATGGCAAATACTTTGCCAGCATGTGTCCAAGTATAATCCAATTTTGATAGTTTTAATGCCAATACAATTTTCTTGTAAGTACCTTCATGCCTGGCATCTGAACTACAGTGAGAAGGGGTTCAGCTGCTTGGAGCCCAAGCCCTGGGAGGTGGTACCTTTATTCCTTTGGGTCCCTGTCTATCCTAAAGGTGGAAACACCAGACTGGACCTCTAATCTCCACTGCCATTGCTGACCATACATTATTTGATGTGAGAGTGAGGATCTAGGCATTTCCTTGAAATGAGCAGACAGTCTCCAGTCATAACGTCTTTCACTGTTTTACACCTGTACACTTCAAACTGGGGTACTGGTGTTCCAGCTGTGGTAGAAATACAATAGCTAGATAAAACTGCAGTGAAAGCAGAAATTAAGTTTCATATGTTTCAATACTGCACGGAGCTTGACATTGAAGAATTGGACATTATCAAAAGGGTGCCTTTGTAGCTTGTTCTTGCTATAAAAATGGAGAAATACAAGCCACCTCGGTTACAGAGTTTCCCCTGGACGGAACTTCCCTAGGGAGAAGGAAAATAACCCAGCAAGGGAGAGGAGGCTCTCTGTGGTTAAACAGCCTCTCCTGGTCTGCATGTGCCCCGCAGGAGGAGGAGTGCCCTAGGAAGGTTTTGACGTTTGTCTGGCAAACTACCAAGGCCACTGCGTCCCTCCTGTAGAAGAATATGGTTTTGGCAGCAGCTGTGGCACTTTAACTGAACAAGAGATGGTTTCCTCGATATTTTCACTTTTAATTCATTGCCTTCTCCCCAGATTACTGTCATGATGGCAAATACATAGTGCTACATTCTGTCTTCAGGCAGTAATGAGGACTCCATTGTGGAAAACTGGAATCTGGGTGTCCTAAATGTTGCAAAGTTATGTGTGACCTACTTTGGTAACAGAAATGATCAGGACAACAGCATCCTGTCTTGTGCTCCAGCACAAGTATTCAAGTTTTCACAACACAAGTATTCATCGGTGATGTAAATTGTGATTGTCCATTGTTACAAGCTGCTGACAAGCATGCATCAAAAAGAGAAATAAAGATATGCTGAAACTTCTGTTTCAGCAAATACACCTTTTCTTCTATTGACACTTTCATGCAAAATTGTTAACAAGACTTCCTGGTTTTCTGTTCAATAACATTCAATAACTTAAATTCTTGGCAAAATTGTATCAATAACGGAAGTGACGTATCAGTTGACCAGACTTTTTCAGGGGAAAACTCTGTCCTGATACTATCCTCAAAGAATTCCACCCTATTCTGTGCATTCAGAGATACATTATTATGGATGCTAACTATGAGCAAAAGCAGGGAGCACAGTGCCTGTGGAAACCAGGCCGCATAACTTTCTCAGTCTCGCCTGAGAAAGTGACCTGGGAAATCATAAGGAGGAATTAAAACAATCCTCAGAGACAGAAGACAGCCTTGCAGGTGCTGTTTGTCTGTTTCTTGTTTTCTTGCAAGAGGAGGTCGAGGGGTGGTGTACCCCACTGACCAATGATGGTGATGTGTTAGTTCACTAACCAGTAAGAGTTTTACCTTTCTGTCCTTTTGGTCTATAAAGGAAGATCTGAGGTAATAAACTTTGCTCTTCTGTTCAACGCACAAGACAGTCTGTGTAGTGCTTCTCGCCATTCCCAACAGAGCGACACATTATACCACTGATTGGTCATAAGACATTTTGCAGGCCAAACTGATGGCTAGAGGAAGCAGGCAGGAAAGCATCAGTTCAATTTACTTGAACTCATTAACATCAGTAATTACTCACTTTTGGGTTCTTCTGTGCCACAGTTTTTGACTACCTGACAGAACTGTTTTAAGGAATGTGTGACAGTATCTGATTTAAGTACAAGGAAATGTTTTAACACTGACACAGAACAGGTTAAAATTAGATCTTAGGAAGAAATTCTTCCCTGTAAGGAGGATGAGGCCATGGCACAGTTTTCCCAGAGCAGCTGTGGATGCCCCACCCCTGGAAGTGTTCAATGCCAGACTGGATGAGGCTCTGAGCAATCTGGTTTACTAAAAGGTATCCCAGCTCATGGCAGAGGGGTGGAACAAGATGATCTTTAGGGTCCTTTCCAATCCAAACTTTTCTATGATTCTACAAAAATTACCACCTGACAGTACAGTCATGCAGTACAGATCAGTACTGTTATTATTGTAGAATCCTTAACCATCCTTACACCTAAATCCAGAGGCATGAAGAACAGAGCAGGACTTACAGCAGCTCATAGGTCTATATTGCTCTGCCCAAATGTAGGTCCTTCATTGGAGGCTCTGCTGACAAGAGGGGTACCAGACCTTAGCTCATCCAGTGATTTCGTGGCTGGCACTGCTCTTACACTGCACTGTCTTATCTGTAGAAACTTTAAAAGTTGTGGACTTCTCAGGTTATCCTTTTTAGAAACAGAGAAACTGAGACACAGTGTGAGGATATGCTTTGTATGGAGGTACTTATCAGCTCTGAGCAGAACTGCAACAGACCTTGTCTCAAGTTTTGGCTTAGTGTGCTACTGAGTGATACTTCTATTGAAAAGCATGCTCTTTCATGTATTTATGCATTGCTTTGGGTATTTCAGATCTCAGAAGGACTCAAATCTCTCTCTTCCTCAGTTAAGAAATGGGAGAACCACATACGAGGTGACAACTTTATTTATTCTTCTACCATCACCATTTAAAAGAGAAAGGAGAAACAACTGATACTGAAAAAAAAATAACACTCATACCAAAGCCCCCAAAAGCTGGGTAAAAGTTTTTTCTTAAAGCAAATCATCTGCTTACTTTTATTTTAACAAGCCATCTTCCAAACTTACACATGGCTAACCATATTAAAAGGCATGGATTAAAACAGAAGAGTTCTCTAAAGCAGACCTGTTGGAGTTGTCTTTAAAATTAAAAGCAGAGTGTTTGTTTTCTTTAACATGGAGGGCAGCACCAATAAAAACACCAGGGAAAGGCCAGTATTACTAGATCACATGTCTGCTTTTATCTTACAGTAGAGTTACAGTAGAATGATTTTTGCTTGGATACTTGAAAGCTGGACTGCATCCTTTCATGCTGAAATCATATCTCCTGCAAGGATTATTGGAAGATATAATGTTTCCTTCAGCTTCTTGTTTTCTCCACTCCTGAACTTGGACTCCTGATCTCAACTTTTCTCTGGTTATGACCAAGCACTGGCCTTCAATTAAATAGCTGAGCTTTTTTTATGATCAGATCAACTTCTGCTCTTGTAATTTCAGACTCATTTTGTGATATTGATATTGTAGATCTTAACTAAAAGCCAAACATTTTATATCTTGGGTAATGACCATACAGGAACTGCCAGGTTTTGCTCCCATATGTGAAACCATCCAAAACATTCAATATGTGTGACTGGAGTTGGAGGAGCTCTGCACACTTTGCATGGGGGCCCCCTATTCCTCTTTGTGTGCCTTTTGCAGCACAGGTCTGCACCTGTGCTTTGCTCTGGGGGGGGGGGGCGTCACAAAGAGTCATCAGTAAATGGCAGGTAATTCAAAGTTCATGGTAGCTGAGTCTGGACCCTCTCATTAGTTGAACAGCTAATCAGGCAGAAGTATCTGGGGCTCTGCAGTTAATTACAGGGAGGGTTAGAGGGTGAGTACTAAAAATATCTATTTCTTGGATATGCCACTGTCACCTGCTAGAACCAGCGGAGGCTAATTGCACTGGATTATCTGCAGATAAAGTTAGATGTACTGTTCAGAAGAGTACATAATCTGGGAAGCCTTCTGCTTATGGAACTCATGATTTTTTTTATTGTTTTTTATTAATTGGATATAATGTGCCTTGTACTTTCTCTCACTAAAGATAAAATGAAGATTGAAGTTTGGTTATGCAGCTACACTATCAGCTTGAGTGTACAGCTTTTGATCTTGTAGCCAACAAGTCTGAATGTCTTCAAATGCTTGAGACACCAAAAAGGTACTGGAATGTGGTCTTGAAATACAGCACTGTGCTTGGTACAGTCATTTGTTATCACTGTAACAACTACTTCATGGGCATTTTTTTGTGTAAGTGTGAAAATAAGGATAATCAGGCACCTGCTATATTGTCTTGTAAAAACTTGGCCTTTTGTAAATAAACAACAACCTTACTGTATTTAAATTGCTTTAAATTTCTGGTGAAATTCTGGTGAGAGTGGGACTCTCGGAGTATTTTTCAGGAACACAAATTGAGGGAAGGTTATTTCTTCAAGTCTTTCAAGCTGATTAAACTGTTTTCCAGAAGACAAAACATGCCTGGAGAAATGAGACTGCTAGTGATGTTTTGCCACTGGATATAGTAGACATTAGCTTCACTCTGAATGAAGTCAGTGGCTGAAGTGTCTCTGGTATAAAATGAATAGGAAGCAGTACCTATCAAAGAGAATAATGTTGCAGATCTTCCAATATTTGCATTGCCAACACAGATGAGAACAGTTTAGGGGATTTTCACAGACGCAAATTATGTATTTGGGAAAAAATAATGTGAAAAAGTGGATGTGGTTTGCAAATCTGTCTATGCCTTTTTTGGGACACCTTACTGTTAAGCATTTATTTTAGACTAGCCGTCCTTTTAAGCTTAGGAGCTCATAGGAGGAATTACCTTCACTAAATACATTTTGTTTTATTTTTCAGTGTATCAGTGGTTGTGAAAGTACATTAAATGGGCCTGTAATTCACTGCATTGTGAAGAACTAACTTATTAAACAAACCTAATAGAGAATGTAAAGCCCTTCAAGCACTAAATGAAGGCATTAACCATTGCTAATTAAAATTGAACTTGGAGATACAGCACTCTTTTTTGTACAAATGTAGAGAACACTGTCCCTTAGTGGTGGTAGGAAGTATTGCTTAGGAAATAGCTGCTTGTTCATGTTATTGTGTACATTGTAGTGAATGTAGTAACATGAACTACTTGTTCATGTTACTGTGTACATTGTAGTGAATGTCTGTTGCTGGCAATTAATAGCAGCACAGGGCATACAAAACTTTGGGTTATCTCCTGAGATTGTACATTTACTAATAGAGTCTGGAGAAAGAAGGCCAGCACTACTCAGAGGTTGTTTATTTCCAGAACAGGCTGAAAAGTACAGAACTTGATCCCAACATAATTTGTACCCCAGTGAGCGCCTCACTTTTACACCAGTGGTCCTGAACTCACTGTGTGGCACCGTTATGCTGTAAGAAAACTTCACTTCCTAGTGCAGATGAAAAAAAGCTGGTGTGCATTTGGGCAGGTATGTCACAGGTAGAAAAAAACATGTAATTTTTCTTCTTGGCACCTAGGTTTCCTCACTGCCTTTAGGAGAAGGCATTCCTGGGCTTCAGGCACTGCTCTGGAGAATCTTGCTCCTTTTTCTCTGTGTAGCCATGGTCTATGGATAGTTTGAGTATTTAGTCTCAAGAGCTGTGTAGTTTGCCTGCAAGAAACTCGTTATCACTTAAAAATGAGGACTTGTAATTTTCTACATTTATCTGCTCAACTTAACAGATGTAATTGCCTTGTAAGGATAGTAAGACTATTTACACACATATTTGCCTGGCTTCTTTCAGATCTTCTAAAAATAATTCTGTCAATACACTATTTTTGCCAGCAGTATTTTTTTGTCTCAACCCTGGTACATGGTAACGGATTGTCAACAATATGAAGGAAAGGCCATTTGGTGGGAGTGCTGCTGTTAAAGTCCAGCAATATAATGTGCCTTTTTTGTAACTGGTCCTGGAGAGTCCCAAGGCCTGAAACTGCTCCATTACTCCAGCAGAGTATGCAGAGACAGTGTAAGCCAGGGACCTGGGAGGCTTGCTGATGCTTTTCTAGGCTGTATCTGCTTAGACAGTGGGCTTTGGGGGGATTTGTCTCTTAAATCCTGGATACACAGGATTCTGTCTGTTGGGATATGTTACGTGAAGCTGGGCTGGCTCCTAAGAATTTTTCTGGTATAGAGATAGGTCAACATGTGAGCAGGATGAGGCTCAGAATGTGTAACTGTAATAATCATGATTAATTTTTCTCTGTGGCTCTCTAAAGACAGAAAGAAATTAATCCTGTAAGCAGTGAACTATCTGCTACCTCACTACTGCTTTTAGCCTCATTTCCTACACTCCCAGCTTTCTTCACAGTGGCATATTCAGAGTGAAACTTGTACACTGAGCTTCTGATTGCCTTCAGCTGAAAACCTGTCCCAAATCCTCCACTGAGGTTTTTAGGAGAAGAGCCCAGCTTATTCAAATAATCATATGCATGCTTTGTCTGGATCTGTCTGTTTCTTCAGTCTTCTCCCCTCCTAAGTGCATCCTTACAAAGCTTTAGGGAGAATTTTCCTTAGGAAATATCTGTGGAGATCTTTCCTGGAAACTACTGGATTACTAACCATTAACTTACTCTGCTAAATTAACAAGCAGATGTTTGGCTGCAGCACTGGTCAAAGTAAAAAAGTGGTAGTGAATAAAAGCACTGTTTTTCAATAAGAATATAGTAGAATGATATAAAAATTCCCAGGTTTTGAGAAGAAACAGTTTTCATAATTTTTCTCTTTAATTACTGGAAATGCAGCAGAATGGATTTTAATCTCAAATTTGTGGGTTTTAAGACCATTCACTTCCTTTGGGAATTCATCTGCATTTTATTAACAGCACATTGTTTCTTCTCATTGTAGCATTTATCAGTTGAAATATGTACTTTTTATAGACACTGACAGTATTACTGATAATAACAGTGAGACATTAGTTACCAGGTTCTAGAAGAAAAACTCAAAATCAGGAACATTGAAGAGGATGTTACAGAGGTAACTCACACATGATCTCAAGAAGTGACCAGGTATGGTCAACTCTCTCTTTTGTTCTAACATTCATGATGCCCATAGCCATAGGTAGCCTCGTATTCCATATGTAATGCTCTACACATACCCTCACACCAAGGCAGGGCTGGCTTATGGGCTGTGGGACTGATTGTTGGGTAGTTTCACTTCTCTCTCAGGAAGAGTAACCGAACACAGTAACAGAGCTGGTGCCTTTTTAATGGACAGTATTGTTAGATGTGTGTTTTGGTACCCTCTTGAGGTCTGTGGGTATGTCTGTAATTTAACCAGTGACATTTTTCAGGGCTGAACTGCCCAGTCTCCAGTGCTGCCTGTTCCTCAGACTCCTGCTCTCAGCTTGTACTCTGGGCATGGAGGTTTACTCAGAAAAAGATGACAGCATAAATCACACTGAAATGGGGTGTGTGCCAGTACTAAAGAAGAAAGGGAAGAGAGGAAGCTCAATCTGCCTGCAGATTTATTGGAAAACACTTCTAAGGGTCCTTCACTGGCCTTCTACAGCTCTCAGTCCAGTGCACATTTGTTTTCCCACTTCCCAGATGAGCCTTCTTTGCTGGAAGGTCTCAGAGCACACACAGCATGCCTGTGAGATGGTGGCTGATACACTGTGTGCTTATGTTCTCTTCCTTTATGTTTTGTAGGATTCCCTGATATATGAAAACCTTTGACTGTACCCCATCTCTGTCACCTGGTTGTACAAAAAGATGAGCATTTGAAACCAACAAAAGCTTGTGTGAATTCACAGTATATTGAATGCTGCTCTATAGCTGCTGTGTGACTCTTCAGACACAGAACAGAATGGTATCATCCATTGGGATGTAGCAAAACACTGCCCTGATTTGCCTGTAAAGTGAACAGCTCAGGGCAGTCTTCAAGGGAACAACTTTCTAGAATTACAAGCAGATATGCTGGAAGTGCTACCTAGTTGGAAGAGCAAAGCATATGTGCAGATAGGATACTTTCATCTTTCTAGTCACTTTAATATTTCCTGTTGGAAGATGAGCACATCTCTGTGCTCACAGTAGAAAAAGAATGAAGGTTTTTTAGGCCTTCATTTAAGCACCATCTGTGAAATGCTTTAAGATCCCTAGGAATGGAAGAAGGATAGTGATGGATGCGTATGCTGACATATTATGAAAATTACCGATGTATTTTGGGGTGTGAGAAGCAATTCATAATCATCTGTGTTAGATTGTTAGTGGCAATTTGCTTTAATAACACCATGGATTTGTTTGCATCACCTTCATGTACAGCCTTGTTCTTTTTCATGCAGTTGAGACATGTGACAGGAGATGGTTGATTTCATACATTCATTCATACATTCATACCCTCTGGAGAAGAATTTTAAAAACTTGAAAACATAAATAGTGCTTTAGCTTCATAAAACTGTTGATTTTTTAAATTGGTTTTATTTAACTGCTAGATTTCAACAGATGGGTTAATTTATCTCACTATGTCTTTATATATATTTAGATGGTTCCCATTCTCTGTAGGACTTGTGGGCATCCCAAGTATTTTAAATCAGAAAAAAGCCTTTCCTTCACTTTTCTATCTAGCCACTAAGTGGAATAGCTTGATTAGATTATAGGGATTACATTTGTTGGGCTGGCTACTTAGCCTCCTTTGCATGATTGTGTGTGAAGAAATGAAGCTCAGGAGAGAAACTCTGCATTTGCCTCTGACTGCATTCAGATCTAAGTTATTTCTATCTCTGTGAGGAACAGTGAGTTCCACAGTGCATAAATACTGCCTGGGAAACGTGAAATTCCCAGTCTTTTCTCACCCCTTGGTCAATGGTGGCACTGCTCCAGCAGGAGCTGGCTATGGAAGACTATGAAAGGCTTTGAATATCAGAAAAGAAGACCGAAGTCTGCACTTAGTAAGGATCTAGGGTGAGCAAAGCACCACCCTGCTCTCCTTTGCTAGGCAGACATCTGCTGTATTTTTTGCCTGCTGTGGTTTATTTCAAAACACAGAGAATTGCAGTAATTAAGCTGCAAGACAGAGTGTGTCCAGGACTGCACTTCTTAGGATGAGGTGCAATCTTCTGGCCAGTCCCACCTGGAAGAGGGCATTTCTGCTGACGCTGTTCAGCCATCCACTGGCAATGTGAAGGACACAGACACCTGTGAGACAGGCTGTGAGACAGATGCAGCAGCTGACTAAGAAACACTGCTGCTGTTGGGATGTGAAGGAAATGTTTAACACAAAACTGAGCATAGAGTTGAATTGCATAGTCCAGAATAGAAGGTCCTAAACAAGACACCAGACCGAAGAGATATCAGCTTCATTGACCATTTCACTGTTCCCACAAGACAGAATATACAGAGTTTAAATTCCACCATAATGTTGAGAGTAGCTGGCTTCTGGGGACAACAAAGATCTGAGTAAAGTGTCCCAGTCATTTCTTGTGAGCATGTGCATGATCTCATGTGAGTTACTCCTGTAGAAGAATTTAGAACAGCCTTTTACAACCCCTCTATACCTACACAACCTGCACCCATATGCCACAGAACAATTATCAGGAGTTTCAGTTACTATGTGTTCAGGCCTGCCCAGGCTAGTCTTAATCTTTCTGGTCCAAGCAATCTGAGTTTTGTAAACATTGTTTACATTGTTTATTTGTAAACATCGATCTTACCAAGCTTACCAGGGGCTATGGAGGCGTTTGTAGGTTGATGCCACCATGTCCTCATTACTAGTAACATCCTGTAAGCTGGAATCCATTCAGCTGTGCCTAAGTGCCGACTTCCAGCTTTCCTCCTGTCTATGGACACAGGTTGTGGTATTTTGGTCCCTGAGTTCAGGTCTTTTTCACTGTCTTTTTTCTTCTTGTCTTTTCTGCCACAGGCCATCAGAGCATCCCATTGTGCTGTGTGACAGGGAAGGAGGATAGGAGAGTTCTCTAGAGTAGCTAAGGCTTAGGGAGGGACAGTTTCACCACCTCATCCCTATTGTGCCTCTTGGTTAGGGGAGAGCTCTGCAAGTCTGATTCAGCATGATGGCACATGCTGAATTAACATTTGCGTTAGGTGGATGTTCATTTGGTGTCTCTCACTCTGCCCCTCAGCCTAGGCATGAAGCTAGCGGCACAGTTCAGATCGTAGCCTTGTTGCTCTCTGGAGTTCTGTGGAAACTGCAACACGTCCTTAAGGCACAAATCCCCACAGAGCCCGAGAGCAGCGCAGCTCTGGCAGCACGCGGCAGAAGGCTAGTTTATAAGCAAGTTACTGGTGATTTGGGCCTTGCTGGAACCCCCCGACTCTGCTTCGGCTTGGGTGCGCGGCTGCTCCGGACAGAGGACAGAGCCCGCGAGCAGCGCATAACCCCGAAAGCTCCAGGGGCATGGGTGAGCCCTAGGCTCAGCCAGCCATCGGCAGTAGTGTCCCCACACCACAGGATGTCACTACGGAGCCAGCGGACACCTTTATATTTCGCTGCTTTTTATAGCCTTTCCTCTGATGCTGTGACCGCGCGTCACTGAGGGCACTGCTGCCTTCAGCGGGCTCTAGGGCCCCCGAGCGCACCCCGGCGGTCACCGGGCAGCCCGCCCATCATAGGGGAGGAAGAAATTATTCGCTCCTTTTTGCCTCCCCCGTCTCGGGACGGCACCGCTCCCCAACCCGCCCGGGGAGCAAGGGACCAGGACGTCGCTACCGCCCGGGAGCTGCGGGCAGCAGGACCCCGCGGCCGGGCCCTGGGCTGTTGGGGCCGCCCGCATCCAGCCCCGGCGGATGGCGGAAGAAGGAGGGTCGAAAGCGGTTCACTTCCGCCTGGCTGCAGGAACCACAAGCCCTCGCAATATATTAGAATTATGATTATAGAAAGGTTCCCCCCCTCAGCCCCGATTTTGTCCCCCTGGAAGGAGGGGGTAGAGAGCAGAGAAGCGAGGCTGCCGGCGGGCGGATCGATGTGGAGCCGGTGAGGCACCGCGGGCGGCCCCAGCTCCCCGCCGGCACCGCGGCCGTGGTCGGCACGACAAGCGTAGCCTCCCCACGGAGAGGCCAGGGAGAAGGTCTGTGCTTTGCCTTTGTACCTCGCGCGCCCGGCAACAGGCTGTACCCTGGGCGGGCTCCTGGCAGCTCGCGGCCCTCCTGCAGATAGCCGGGCGTCAAAGCCCAGCCAGGAGTTCGTGCGGGGCTGCAGCTTGCTGAGGGCTGGGGGGAGCCGCGAGCACTTTGTCAGCATCCGGCTCTCTTCGATAATTCCCAAACCTGTACCTTTTAACCACCCCATCCCCTGTCCTCGGGCTGAGGGGTCTGGTTATTTGAGGCTTCAGGGAGAACTGGCTCTATGGAGAAGACTGGCACGTGCCCGGGGACCCGGTTGGCCCTGGATGCCGCGAGCCCGGGATGCCGCGCTGCCGGCTGTCCTGCAAGACAAGAAGCCTCGCGGGGGGCAGGAAGGGAGAGGAGGCCAAGGCTCTTCAGGCTCCTCGTGTGAGCCACAAACTAGCCAAGTTGCTTGCCCGCTGGACCAAGTTGAGTGCTATTGATGTACCTTCCCATGCCAAATGCACCTTCAGTGACTTACCATTCAATTATCTTATGATCGTTGCTTTTCACATATTAAACCATTCTCTACTTTTAACATGCTATTTTTAATCTCGAGGCTTAGCGGGTTAAGTGTCTTTACACGAGTCACTATCAGACTCACAGGAAGACAGTAATTGGAATGGGCCGTCTTTGATGTCAGTCAGCCTAAAACACCTCATTTTGCCAGTGACATAATCCATCTGCCTGTCTAGCCATTCTCGGTTTGGATCTAATGGCCTAGTTTAAGGGATCACCATCAACTGGCTGAGCAGTTTAAGAAATTGGTAATGGTCAATACAATATTAGAAGTGGAGATGAGCACTGTGGACTTCTACTGAAACAAGACAAGGTTAAATTAGCCATTCTCCCTTTGGGCTGGGTACAGAACCCCCTTCTGTCCTGTTACTGTCACTTCAGTGAGCATTCAGGTTTTCTTTCTTGGCAGAGTCTGGGCATACTCTGTCCAACAGAGATAGTGAGCTCTGAGATCCTGTAAAAACTTTGCTGCAGCAAAGTCTCTAATGCTGATAGAAGTCCCAGTTACTGGCCACTGGAACACTCCTTCTCCATTATTTTTAAAAAAAGTAACTGCTCTAGTAAACTGTTGCACCCCTATATGTAAATAGTTTTCTTCACAAAGGTCAAACCTGTGGTCTGTAAGTCTTCAAGTCATTCTCACTGGAGTGACAATTCTCAGGATCATGCAAAGATTTAGGTTAGGATAAGTATATGTTAAATGATAGAATAAATGTATTGACTGCTGTGATCTCTAGTATTCTTTTAAAAGGTAGAGAGGCTGACAAGCTGAATAGATAGGGCTATTCCAATAGCTCTGATGTTGAAGGTGACTTCTTAACTAGGGATCATAAATATGTTGATTCTCTTTATATGTATATTCATTCTTTTTAAATTTGTGTTTGATGTCTAAGAGAACTGAACACTTTGAATTCCAGAGTGCTTTAATGCTTCAAACCTGTACACTGGTAGCTGAGCACTGTACTTTGGAAATCCTGCCAGAAGCCTGCAAAATTTAATATTACTTTGATGTATAGCAATGTATAAGGGAAGTGGTTTGCTTAAGACTAGTGAAAGACTGGGGAGGAAAAACCCTGCCCTCTCTTTGCTCTGTGCCTGCAACTTCCAACTCCGTTCCTTTTGCCCCTTTTTGTTCAGCCAGAAGTGTGACAGCTAGAATTGTTTAGGAGCTAGGTGCCCTCCTTTCTGAAGCTTACAGGAACTGCGGTCACAAGAGGGAAGAGGAAAGAAAGAATGTGAGTATTCAGTCTAAAGAGACATCCAGAAATTAAGGTATTGCACTGAAGGAATGAGAATCAGTGAGCTAAAGCAGTCTGAGAGCTGTTGTATGAAAAAAAATAAAAAACTGGCCCATCTGTAATTTTGCTCATTTCCTTTCATGAAATCTGAAGGTGCATTGAAAACAGTTTAAAGTTCATGTTGTGAAGCATGTGAATTAAGCTCCTAACTTACATGAGAAAGTGGAGTGACTTCTCAGTGGTCCTGCAGTCACAGCCTCAAGTAGCATCCAGCTGGGATACAAGTGTCTCGTGGTGTGGTTAGCTGTGAAGACTGTTAATAACAGTCTGTAGAACACAGTTATTCTTCTGCTTGTGAATAGGCAGAGGAAGGGAAATAATTTTCTTTGATTCTGCTTCCCTTTGAATAATTTGTTCTGAATTCTCTTTCGCTTTTGATGTGACTTGAATTTGTGGTGGGGACAGGATGCAACTCTGGCTTCTTGGTCAGCTGGAGAGGAAAGCGCTACCTGATTAGGCAGCAATGTAGATCTGCTGCTGTAACATGGTTGACTGCAATAGCATGATTAACTCTAATTGAGCTTTGTATCTTCCCTGAAAACCGAGTCTTGTAAAGGTAGTCATCACTTCAAAGCTGAAAGCACTTACTGTGAGCTTGGGATTTATACCACAAAAACATTTTCCTTAGCACAGACACAAATGGGTAGAAGTAGTAAAATAGTAGCTTTGGATTATACTGTTCAATGCAAAGATGTCAAAATAAGTGAGAGGTGCTTTATCTGTGAATGAAGTACAGTTCTGAAAGGTAGAAGTACAGTGTAGTGGTGAACAGTATGGTACAGGTAGAGGCATCCCTCTGCCACAGGCAGCAGTGATACAGAGCATGAATCTTTCTGCATCTGTTGCCTGATGTAGGTGTTTAAATTGCTGAGATTTCATCTTGATCTTAAAAACTAGGGTAACATGTTCTCCAAAAACCTTACCAGTACTTGTAATGTTATTTGAATGCTGCTGTGTAGATTTCTCTTTAAAACCAGGTTTACTCTCCAGAAGCCAGGGAAATCTGGATATTTATCTGCATTAGCAGAATGGTATTAAATGCAAAATCCCTAGCTGCCATAAATATTTATTCTTATCTTAGCTGGCTTCAAACTGCTTCTCTGACCGATTGCTGTCCCTGAAGGTTATTTTCACAGAGATTTCGTAGTGAACGCTCACACACTGATAAACTTCCAGATTTCATGTTCCTTGATATTTCCAAATAGGTTGTCACTAGCTGACAAATAACTACATAAAAACAGTCAGTGAAGAAAGTATGGGCCCAAAAATACCTTTGGGCATCAATACATATCACTTTAAATCATCAGACTGTAACTATTTCAGTATATCTAAATACTCTCAGTCGCTCACAGTGCTCTCTTGAGTGCCTTGAAATGATCCTCCTAGTTGAAGCCTTAACCCTTCAGATAGAATAAGATACATTTTGAGATCCTGTAGCAGGGTATGTATAGAATCTCCCAGGACACACTGAGTCCATGGTGGATGAAATGTTCATTGAGTGCACTGGAGATTTCTGAATATAGAGTTCTCCAGTGTGGGTGCTGGCCCTTGTGGGTATTTTGTGGGTAGTGCTATTATTCCTTTTAGCTGAGTATGGACAGCCTGTCTCCATTCTTGATCGGTGCAGAGGGTCAGTTTAAGTATTATAGAACTATATTAATATTTACTAAGGGCCTATAGTCTGGTTCCAAATTTATCCAAGAAAAATCACAGAATAATTTAGGATGGATGTGACTTGTGGGGTTTATACAGTCCAGCCTACTGCTGAAAGCAGGACCAATTTTTAGCAGGTTCCTCAGGGCTTGGTTCAGGTTAAATTAGCAATATCTCTAGACAAAGAGATCCTACAACCTCTCTGATGTAATTTCAGTGTTTGACCATCATAAAAAAACCCCAAAAACTAATCAGAATTCCCTATGTTTCACTTTGTGTCTGTTACCTTTCACTGTACACCTCTTGGAAGAGTCTGGTTTCATCTTCTATACCTTCTTGGTAGGTAAAAGTATATATATAAATAGGTTGATATATAGAGAGAGTGAGGATAGAAGAAATATTGAAAAGGGCCTTTTCATAACTGCTTTTCATTACAGGCAGCTTTCCTAAGGCTAAGATCTACCATGTGGTTTATTCTGATGTGAAGTTCAGATTGTCACAGCTGTAGCCTTACAATGAACCTGTCCCCTAAATCCTACCTTTGAATGCAGCATTATGTAACAGACTGCAGACCATGTTACTGGACTGGATAAAGTGCTGAATTAATGTGTTCCCTTTTCTACCTGTGGGGTTTTTCAGGAGCTTCTTGCAGTTTCAGTAATGAAACCCATTTGTTGGCATGTTTTCCCCCTAAGGGATTAATTTGATTTTGCGGTGGATCCATTCTGTCATATTTGTATGGTGCAAGACATTTTCTTCCCTGACACCAAGTGTGCCCCAAGCAAAGTCACCAGTGTCAGCAGTTTCCCAAATTTTAAACCTTGGGTACCATGAATTGGCAGCGTTTTCTGCAAGGCAGCTTGTGATCATGAACATAAACAGTGTGGAAGTTACACATTTCTGTGGGAAAGGGAAGGTATGGATCATCTGCACTGGCCTTAAATGTCAATAGGCCTCATTAACAAGGGCTTTGAAACAGCATGAAACTGTGTTGGGAGAGGTTTGGGCTGGATATTAGGAAGAGGTGCTTCACTAGGGGTTTGCACACTGGAATAGGCTTCTCAGGGAACTGGTCACAGCACCAGCCTGACAGAGCTCAAGAAGCATTGGGACAATGTCCTCAGATACCTAGTGGGATTACTGGGGTTGTCCTGGGCAGGGCCAGTTGGGCTTGATGATCATTGAGGGTTCCTTTCAACTCAGGATATTCTGGGGTTCTGTGATTCTACGAAAATGTGTCAGCCAAAGCAAAATGGAAATAAAACTGTGTAGGAGATAAAAACATCTTTGTAGGTAAAATAATGGATAATGCCCTTTCCTAAATACCATTTATGAGTTCTGAAGTTGAGAAATTTGTATTTAACTTTCTCCATCCCTCCCAAGTTTTGACCACTGTTCCTTTCTCTTATGTTGTTGTTAGGTAGTATAGAGTTTGTGAATAAAATTTTTTCCAATAGGCTCAAGCAGGTTAATGCACTTAATGTACATTATATACATGATGGTGTATTAAAAAGTCAGTGAAACACTTGATAGAATTTTCAGTAACAAATTCTGTTCTAGTCCTTAATGGCTGATTTATGCAGAGGTTAGCAGACAGCAATAATCAAACAACGTCTCTTACATAATAAGACAGAGGATTGGCTGGAAAAACTGACTTGCTGTCTGGTGGTTGGTGTAAATGTTTTATTTTTGTGATAGAATAAGGACTGCAATATTAGAGTAGTTCTGAAGGCCACCTCTCTGCTGCTCTAGCTTGATATGACATGTCCTGTGTTGCTCAGGTGACAGTATGAAGACCACACAATAGGAACTTTCTGGTCAGTTATTTTCCCTACATTGTACCTCATTTTCTTGCCTTCATAGATCAGCACACAGATTAGTATGTTTTTCAAAAGTTTATCCATATCAATTTAAGGATGCTTTCCACCAGCAGGGATAGTAAATTCTACAATAGGCTACCTAGGGAGGATGGAGCATCTTCACTGCTGAAGATGGGGAGTAGGAAAGCAAGCATTGCTAAGGACAAAAGTATTGGAATGGGGGATTCAGGTCTGCACCATCAGATAAACATTGCTGAGAGCCTCTATTTCACACACAGGTGGCCACACTTCAATGTCTGCAGGACAAGCTCTCTTCCCTGCCCACCTCCCAACTCTTGCCATCAAAAACATCCCTTTCATCCCATCTATGGGTAAACATACGTCACAGGGCAGATGGTCAGGGCCTGTGACACTGCAGCTTTTCTGCCACATTAACTAATTCACAATTTGTAGGGTGTGGAGCTAAGCAATGCATGGGAGACATTACCATTTCCCCCTTTCAGGAAGCTGGGATAATTACACAAATACATAAAAATACGGGGTAGAGCAGTGGGAAAAGATATGTGTAGAAATACCACTCTTCATAATTCTATTGAACTCAGTAAGAGTTTATGCCCTGATCTTCAGTTTTGCTCTACACCTAACCTTTAATATATCTAATCAATCTTGCCATTGCTTAATGGGAAGGCCTCATCTAAGTTTGATAAGCCATTTTACAGAAAACACTTTATTGCTGAGTAACAATGAATCACAGGCTTCAGATTAAATTAAAAAATAGGAAGAGCCTAAAACCAAACAAGGCGGTAAGATTGCTTACCTCTGGAAGAAGCCCTGGAAAGGCTGCCTTGCTTACTGAAGGAGCCTTCTCTGCTTATCCATACAAGCTCCCACAGATCAGTAGTACTCTTTGGAGTACACCATGGCAGGACAAACTTTTTTGAGAAAGAGGCTGTAAGGAAGATCCTCATTTAGTGCTGAGGTCACAGGACTATTATCAGCTGCTTTGGATTCTTTCCCCAATTCTCCTCTTGCCTTGCTGTGAGAGACTGGATTTTTCACTTAACCTACCTGCACTTTGCATCTTCCAGATAGAAAACTATTTTTATTTCTCTCTTTGAGATCTCTATAAAATGGATGCTGTGTATCATCCCCGGTCTTTACAGTCAGCTAGAGGCAAATTGTATAAAAGCTCCATAAGTGCAGCACATTTTGGCCTGACAGTTCTTTAATGACCATTTCACTGGGACTCCTTAATAGCTGCAAGAACTGAAATAGAATATCCTCCTCTTGTGTATTCAGAAAGGCACTCAGACAGGTGTCTGCCTAGGCTATTGTCCAGCACAGAGTGCACTGGGAGAGCACATACCCACATGAAGTTCATCAGAGTGTGGGACTTCATTTCTGCCATACCACCTGCAAGTCATGGCTTCCACGTGACAAATGGGGCAGGATCCTTTTACTTGTTTTGTGGGGCTTTCTCACAGGATCAAAGAAACTGTCCATTTTCATTTTCAGTTTAGTGCTTATTAATTAATGAAGAGGGGAGATAAAGAGGTTTGTTGGTTTTTCCCCTCTTTACTGTTTATCAGAGGAAAAAATGTACCTTGATGGTCACAGTATTGTCACAATACAGCTGATCTGCACTGGACAAGGTAAATCTGGCCATAACACAAATCCAATTCGGCTAGCCTAGTTCACGCCAGAACAAGTCCCTGGGTAAGTTACACGGGACCCTCAGCCAACCCTATTAGAGCTTAGTTGCAAACACACCACTGGCCAGAGATCTGGGTGGAGATCGATCCCAGACAATGACCTATCTAAGCCTGGGTGTTTTGAATTGATTATATAAGTAAGTTCCAAACAATAATAAGGGCTGTTTTTTCTGATGATCAAGAGGACTTGAGTCACGGCTTCTGTCTCCAACCCACGACTCACATAACACGTGGTGACCCCGTGTGAGAACACAGCCATTCCTTTAAGCAGAGCGGAGGGGAGACACAGGACAGAGCGTGCAGAGCTTGTCCAAAATAGCGAAAAGGTGGAAAAAATAGCTGAGGAGAGCCTGACCTACAGAGAAAAGCTGGAAATAACTCAGAAGGCGTGCAGAAAAAGCCATCTAAAATTTACAGCGAGGAGAGCTGTTTGTGGTAAAAAAACGCTCAAATATGTATGTTTTTTTATTTACCCTTAAAAACAGAAGAAAACAATCACCAGAGCCATGGGGGGGATGGATGTCTGTACTGCATCATCCAGTTTTGAAGGTGTGGTCACTTCTTTTACAAGAAAGGGAGGCAGAAAATGATAAAGAGGCATTGCTAGCTTTAATAACGTGGGCTCAGAACCATGGATCGGACAGCTGAAGTCTGCCCTTGATATAAATATATGGGGACGAACCGCTCGACTTATGTAATTCGAGCAGCTTCCAGAGGCGATGAAAGCGGGATAAAAGTTATAAAGCCCTGTAAACTTATTTTCCACTCAATGAGACTGTCAAATACTGGGATACAGGGCGAGAACTGGGCACCGGAGGCAATAGAGGGAGGGCTGGGCGCCCTTCCAAGCCTGTGGAGGGGGCGGCGGGATGAAATGGCTGCCGCGCGCAGCTGCGCCACCCTGAGTACGCCTCTCACCCTGCGACTGCTTCTTAGCAAGACGTTTCCTGCAACCTCACCGTGTCACGGTGCACAGGCAGCTGGCGTTGTCCCAGCAGGCAGACAAACCGCGGCAGGTGGTAACGAGCCAAATTGCACAATCCTGCCACGCAATGTGCCAAGCGGCAGAGCAGGGGGAGTGGCCGAGCCTAGAGCTGCGATGACACTGCCACAGCCATGGGAAACAAGACAAGCGGCGAAGGCGCGGCCTCACCGAGGAGATGCAGTGCAGCGCCAGAACATCCAGCAACTGCCCCGACCTGTTGTGCTGCGCAGAGCTGCCGTCCCGGCTCAGAGAACGCTGCCATTGTGGAGGGTCAGCCCGTCATGACGCAGCTCCACGCCTCTCCTGAGACTCCCTCCCTGCCACCAGAGCTGACCACAACCCTCATCACCATGGAAACAACCAGACCGCCCCTGCCCAGAGCTGATTGGCTCAGCTCAGAAGCCACACCCACAGTCCCTCCTCTGCTGGCCATGCTCGCAGGCTGCTGCAGAGTGGGAGGGGGGTCCCAGATGACGTCATTACAAGCGCCTGGATGGCGTCCCTAGGTCATACCCAGAAGTACACCAGAAGCAGGAACCAACAACATCCTGGTGCTGGACCCCAGCCCCAGCCTCGCACCCACCGCTGCTGCAGCCAAGGCTCCAGCAGCCCCAAGGAACCATATCGCTGATGGAAACACGAGATCCCCATGGAGGGAACCATCCACCCTACCACCAGCTCCAGAGAACAAGTCCCTGCAACCCAGCTGAAACCAGCTCCAGCTCCATCACCACTCCTATTGAACACTAACCAAGCACATGTTAACTTCAGATTACGAGACCTAATGAAAGCTGCAAACGTGTACTCCAATCCACAGATACTCAAGCTTGAAACAAAAACTTTTATATATATGCTCAAGAGCTTCTAATCTGTGTTACAGTGTTTATTATCATTGTTAATTTGTATCCTACAAGAATTATTTGTCAAGATTAGACAAGAATTAGAGTCCTCTCTCAAAAAGGTGAAATTTGGTACCATCAACTGGGTCAGACCTTACTTAGGATTGACCAACTCAGAATTAGCAATTTATTTGACCTCCTAAAAGGTGATCCAGAGTTAAATTCCCCCAGAAATTTAACCCCAGAGGCAAAACCTGCTCTTGAAACAGTAGAGCAAGCTATCATAAACAGACAAATCCACCAGATATTCCCAGAGGTGTGTATCACTGTATTTGTTCTCATTATAATTCTTCACCCTACTGGCACTACTGGGCAGGGGAGTACTCAGTGGCCCAATCCTTTGCACATTCTCGAGTGGATGTTTTTACCTCATAACCAAAAAAAACAGCACCCACAGTATGTGAACTAATTGCACAATTAATTATCAAACATTGTCATAGGTGTTTACAATTGAATGCTAGGGATCCTTCCTAAAGGAATAAAAATTAAAATTCCTAATAAAAATTATTATACCTGTGACACAAGAACGCTTCAAATGGTGTTTTGCTAACTGTACATCTTTGTAAAGTGCCCTGCAAAATTTCACAGCACAAATTACTTATAATTTACCAAGCCATAGATTGCTGAAGTCAAGTGGGGAAACTGCATTGTCTCTTAAACCTCTGAATAACCAAACACCTTTAAAGGGTGTTACAGTGTTTACTCATGGTTCTGGGAAAACAAGAAAAAACATTGTAACATGGAAAGAAGAAGGTGAATGGCAAACATTGGAAAGTTATTACAATGGATCACCCAGTAAGTGCAGCTGCATGCTATGGCTATGGCTTTCCGAAATTTTCCCCACATTCCTCTAAATATAGTAACTGATTCTGCATACAGAGCTGACATCACAGAGACCAGACCAAATACTGTTAAAGGAAATTGACAATGCACAATTATTCCATTTGCTGAATTATGCCATAGCATCCAAGCCAGAACCTACCCTTACATATATCTTACACATCAGGAGTCACACAAATCTACCAGGTTTCATCACAGAGGGCAATGCTAGAGCACAAATGCTAGTGAGCCCTGCCTGGACCACAGCCAGAAATGGTGGCACAAGCAAAGGCATCACATAATTTCTTCTAGCAAGGTGTTTGGGCCTTACAATGGCAATTCCAGCTGACAAACACAGAGGCTCGTAATATTGTTAGCACCTGTGCTGAATGCCAAGGCCACACTGCACCACTACAGATGGGAGCAAACCCCCATGGACTGCGTGGTTTACAAATCTGGCAAACCAATGTCACACACATCCCTGAATTTGGATGTCTAAATTATGTGCTTTTATCCATTGATACGTTTTCATCAGCAATATGGGCTACAGTGTGCACAGGAGAAAAGGGTCAGGAAGCCATCGCACATTGGCGATTGGCTTTTGTGGTTTTGAGCATCCCTCACACCATTAAAACAGACAATGGCCCTGCATACATTTAACAGAAAGCAAGACATTTCCTACAGCTCTGAGGTGTAGCAAATCCACACTGGTATTCCCAAGATAGCAACAGAACAAGCCATCGTGGAAAGAGCACATGGCACTTTGAAACATACTATTGAAAAACAAAAGGGAGGAATGTCTGGTGAGACCCCACAGAGCAGAGTAGCTAAAGCTGTTTATACACTGAATCATTTAGCAGTATCAGAAAAGTCCCAGGACCCAGTAATTTTAAATCACTTTCTATCACTACAGTCATCCGGTGATGATCAGTCACCCAAGCCCAAGGTAATGGTAAAATCTCTTCTCACCAATAGGTGGGGAGGCCTGTGGAACCTCATTACCTGGGGACAGGGATATGCCTGTGCTTCCATAGACATTGGAACACATTTGGTACCTGCTAGATGTGTCCATCCTACCTTACATCCTGCCCAGGACCATAACCAGCATCCTCCTGATGACCCCTCAACATATGTAGTAGAGGCAGTGTGAAGAAGAGTGACCAGAACAACTTATACACCTACCTCGTGAAAATCTGGGACTCTTGAAATTACAGTTAATTTATACATTCTATTTGTTTACAAATTGTTTTTTCTGTTAAATTGTTTTTTCTCACAGTTCTAAAGGTTGGACGTTGTTTGTTTATTGAGTGGAGTTATAATTTCTGTTCTAAATAGTTTCTAGTTTTTAGTGTTAAATTGTAACTTGTAGTTACAACTTGTAGTTGTAGTTACAACTTAAGTTATAAGTAGTTAACCTGTGGCATGTTAGCCTGAAGGTTTGTGATCTCGCCTGCAGCTCCTGGAAGCGAGTGCTACAAACTCCATTGGTAAATGAGACACATTGCTGGCTGAGGGGAGCTAGGTTTGTCAAATTAAGTGGAAAACCTCATTCAAATTAGACCCATGCTGTCTCCTGTCATCCTGTCTGCAAAGGGCACTTGCAGATAGGATAACAGAGAACATTTTACATTTTTAAATTTAACCAAAAAGGGTAAATTGTCACAGTATTGTGACAAATTACAGCTGGCCTAGACTGGACAAAGTAAATCTGACCATAACACAAATCCAATTTGGCCAGCCCCAATCAAGATGAGAAGCACACCACTGGCCAGGAAGCTGGGCGGGGAGAGAGAGATCTCAGCCAGTGACTGTATAGCCCAGGAGATTTAAATTGGGTATTTGAGTTCTGAATAAGAAATGAGAGGAATGATGAGCTTGTCTTTACAAACAAGCTGTGGGTCAGTTGATAAGATGTAGCTATCAGTGAGAGACGACAGAAACAATGGGATGGATTCCAGTAGAAGATCAAAGAGGCACTGAAAGAACACTATGAATTCCATAAAAGTTAAGAAGGGATTATGCATTGGGGGTGGGGGGGGAAGGTACCCCAGGTGTCAGGCGTTCCGGGAAGCCTGTACCTCTCAAGTACCTCAGCCTATGGGGAAAGAGAGAAGGGACAAGCGGCCGGGAATTAGGATAAAAAGGAGGCTGCGCCCTCCAAAAATTTGAGAGACCCCAGGGGAATGCCCCATGGCCTCTCCCTTTATTCGAATAAAGAAAAAGGATTCCTCTGTCTCCTTTTTGGACATAAACCTCTGGTGTTCGTGGATTAATTTTCCTGACAGAAACGAGGCTGTTTGTATCATGAGCACCCAGAGTATGAGTTGTGGAGTTTTTATCTCCCCACCCACGACCAGCACATTACAGTGTGGTCCCAAACACTTTTACACATGCCAAGTTACCCTGTTGTCTTATTCCTCCTGTCATGGGGTTGCTCCTGCTCCTTTAGCAAGAGGCACTAACTCCCAAGGTTTAACTGCTAACTCCATTTGGCAAACTGATGTTTCCCATATCCCAGAGTTTGGTTGTTTAAAATATATTCATGTATCTATTGACACGTATTCTCATTTTCTAATGGCAACTGCTCACACTGGAGAGAAGGCCTGTGATGCTACTCAGCACTGGCTTACCTGTTTTGCCACTCTAGGCCCTCCAAACACCATCCAAACAGACAACAGACCTGCTTACCTCTCAGAGCGAGTTTGTAACTTCTTGCAGCAATGGGGTGTGTCTCACAATACAGGTATTCCCCACTCTCCCACAAGGCAAGTTACTGTTAAGACCATAATTATTCTGTACACTGTGCCATGTGTGTCGTCCTGCCTGCAAGAGGCCCAGCAGAGGAGATAACAGGCACTGCCTTCGTATTTTAAAAACAACAAGAGCAGGAGTTGGGGTGCCCTCATGGCAAGCATACTAAATCTGTATATGTCCTCAATTTTTTAAATTGGGATGAGATGGGACAGGCTGCATGGGAGAGACAGTATTTCTTCAGAAAAAGGCTCATCTAAGACCTCCAGTAATGGTAAAGGACTTACTAATTGGACAATGGAAAGGACCCCTTGAAACAAAGAAATTAAGAATTAAGCATAAAGAAATGCCTGACCAGAAGAGAGGGGGAGCTGACAAGAGCAAGAAAAGAGCGAGACTGCAAGAAAAGATAAAGAGCTAAAATACACAAACAAGATGCAAAGACAAAGGCACCACAGGATAATGGGATTCTTTGGACCCCTAAGCCGGAAAGAACGGTATCAAAGTCCAAAAGGTGGTCAAAGGACTAAAAGAAGCATGTGCAAGAAGATAAGGTGAAAGTTCAGCCAAAGAGAAAATTGTTGACCTCGTCCCAAAGACCCCCATACGACCACCGAAATGACCAAAAACGACCAGTGTGCAGCCGCAAAGGGGCGTGGAGCTAATGTTAATATAAAGCAAAGACAGGCTGAGTTAGGGAAATGAATATGTATTACGCATATTGTGTAACCCTAGTTTGTAAAGGATAAAAAGAGAAAGCCAAAGCTCAAAGGGGTGCATGCTTTTCGGAGGAGGTATCTCCCATGCACCTCAGTGCTAAATCAATTCATACCTACTCTTATAACTACTCTGCAAGTTATAGAGTTCTTCTTCTATCTGCATTTCACCCTGGACTTGTTAATAGGGGGAAAAAAGCTATGCCTGTGTCTCCACGGGCCACCATGTGGAGTGGGTTCCATCATGGTGTGTACGGCTTTTTGTCACACTGCCCTGATGCAGTTGCTATGTTATAAGCATATGTTAGAGTTTTTGAAAAGTTGTTATGGTTATTATTGTTGTCACGGTTATTAATGTTTTAGGAGTAGCTTAATAAAAAAGAAGGGAGAGATGTGGGATATGGGGTTATAATTGTTAAAGTTGTTAAGGCTTATATTCACCAGAAGGCCCTGTGGGAAGGCACAGCTGCAGGCTGGACAGTTGGAAGCCAGTTGTCTGGTGAGAGATAGTTATGACTCATGCACAGTAGACTGCAGCTGAGCCAGCCAATGCTCTTCTTCTGTTAAGTTTTGGTTACATCTGGTTTAGATTAAAGGTATAAAAGAGGGGTGATTTCTACAATAAAGCAGTCTTCTTTGGATGCATAAGGGGGTCCGTGTCTCTTTGTTCCCCAGTGCTACATTCTTCTTTTTGTTTGTTCTTCCTGTTTTTGTAGTGTGATTTTTCTCAATTTTATTTTTTTTGAAAGTATGATAGCACTAAACCTTGTGACAAATTCTTAAGGATTTGTAATCTGAACAGGATTGCATCCAGTAAAACCGATTTTTTTTAAAAGCAGGTTTAGTTTCATGATCTTGACTGTATTTGTCCAGTTCTCTGTGATTTGGATAGTAACACTTGCCACCATGTGTGGTTTTGATCCATGAGATGCTATTTCTTGTTTGAATCTACTGATTTCAGGAAAAAGAACTCATGTTGCCAGCTTCGTATACTGAAACCTGGGGAATCAAAGTCCAAATAGATTGGCTAAGCAGATTCCTTTGGCCTAGCAACAGTTTGATTCACCCTGTTAATGGGATGAAAATGGCTTCTGGAATTAGCTCCATGCTTATCTTTGCAGATGCAACACTTAGTCTCTGATTGTCTGGTTTCAGCAAACATTCCAATTTTCTGGTTTCAGCAGGCTTTGTTTTTTTTGGTGAGGAATATAATTTGCCAGGAAACATGAGCAAGAGGAAGATGAAAGGAATGTAAGCACAGCCCAGGCAAGGTACTGGTGTGAACAATTGTGAGCCATATTTGTTTTGGCGTAAGTACTGAAACCAGGATCTGGATTCAGCATTGTTCTTGTGATACCAGTTCTGCATCTGCTTTGGTTGGGGTGATATATTGTGTGGTGCATTTGTAAGCAGGATATGCCAAAATTAGAACCATTTATCTACCTGCCTTTTCATTCCCTCAAATGTACTACTTTCAGCCACTGGGCCTTGATTAAAACCAGTTCTGACTTTTGTCCTTTTCTGGTAAGAAGGGCAGAAGAACAGGGTGAATATTTGTTATTTTCTTTATCTCTCTTTGTTATTTCTTTATCTCTCTTTGGATTTGGGTTTTTTTCATTTGTTTGTTTTGGGTTTTTTTGGGTTTTTTTTTTTGCTTTGTTTTGGTTTTTTGTGTGTGTCTTTTGGTTTGAAAAGACAAGTGTCTGCTAAGGAAGGCAGAAACCTTCCTTGAAATGGAAAAATGTGAACCACCCCACCTCCCCCTCTGAATTATTATAATATTGAAATCAACTGGCTCTCAGGTAGAGATATGGGAACAGGAATGACAGTTCTTTACTACAAAAATGAAATTAAAAATGCAGCAGTATAAAAGCAAAAACCAAAAAAACAACCCACTGACAGAGTCAGAATACAAGCTGACACCCTGTTAGTCAGGGTGTTGGTAGCAGTCCTATTAATGGTGGCTGCAGTCCTTCTGGAGTGACAGACCTGGTTCTGTTGAAGTAACAATCCTGTAGAAGGGCAGAGTTTGCCTCTGAAGGTCTGGTGGTGTGGATGGATCCGGTCTCTCTCCTCTGGGAATTCACTGGAGAAGAGCTGCTGTGGTGTTCCAAGTCTCCAAAGATATACAGGTTTAGATGCTTGGCTCCTCCCCCTGGGTGCAGCATCTCACAGTGGGATGATGTAATTTCATCAGTCATGCAGTGAGACTCAATGGCCCATTAAGAGAAGATATCCCCCTGGAGGAAGGATGGGCTGTGGAAGAATACTCTCACACCTGGTTTTAACAGCTGGCTCATTAACAGAAGATAATCCTCAGTTATGAGGGATGGGTCATGAAAGAGATAAAGAAAACTGCCCCACCTGGTTTCAACAGACAGTAATAGAATACATACTTTTGGTTACATCTTGCATTGCAACCCAAGACAGTGTGTTTTGGTTTGTCTTTTTTGGGGTTGTTGTTGTATGGCTTTGTTTTGCATATTGAAATTCAAAAGGCAGAGTTTTCTGTCCAGGAACTGGCAGAAGAGTCTCAGGTGAGCTGACCTTGTAATGGCCATGGCTGCAGAAAGCTGTTCTATTGTGACATATCTGTGTGTATGGCCAGCCGGTGCAGGCTTAGGGAGTGTGGGTGATGAAAAAAAGAGGTGAATTTACTTTGTCCTTTTGAACAAAACCCCAAAAGCAGGAGCAGACAAAGCAGAGGCACTTTTGCCACAGAGATGTGAGGTGTTGAGACAACTTAACCTCTTTGGTTGAACTGCACATGACTGCATCCTGGAAATCAGCTTTGTCAGAGTCTAAATGTGTGCCTCACTAACTTACTGTACATTCAGACTGACAGGATTTTCCCAGTTTATTAGGCTCATTTGAAGAGGAAGCTGGATGCATTTTGCTAGTATGGAGTTTTGGACACCTCTGTGATCTTCAGCCAGACTCTTAAACCTGAAAGTAAATTCTCATTTAATATAGGTCTTAAAAACGAGATTCACTTAATAAATTATAAAAATAATTTAATATAAACTAAAGACAATTAGGAGACAAAAGAAATAAAGCAAAGGGTTAAAACGGCCGGGTGCCCTGGTGGGTTGCCAGGAACACACCTGGTATCTCAGGAATACGCTTTTTATACCATCCTTGCTGTGAGAGGTTAATGCATATTCAAGCATGTCCCCTCCCTGGTTCCACCTTCTTGGATCATGTTATTTTCTGCTGGTCAGCATAATTTTTGCTGGTCATTATTATTCTAGCTGGTCAGTATTATTTTGGAGTTTGGTTTCCTTTCTGCTGCAGATGGTCACTTGTTGATAAGGGTCCAGGCCCCTTATACTTCCTCAGAGAGCAGATGGGCTTCATATCTTTCCCCCTTGCCAACGTCCTGGTACCGGCTTTTTGGTAACAGTTTGCTCTCCATTTCCTGCTGCTGATAATAGCCTGTTTTCCACAGCTTGATCCTCCCATTGTCTTGCCTGTTTGAGTTATCTTGCCTTCTCTGGATGAGACATATCCTTACCATTCAGAATTCCTATCTAAGCCTATAACTTGCTAAGAGAAAAGAATATAGTGAAAGCATATAATATATTTATCAGAATAATTGTGAAAAGCCAATATTTACAACATGAATTCACAACATAGGGCTTACTTTTTCTTTCTCAAGTAAGTATAGTACTACCCACATCTTGGACTCTGAGGCTGCCTTGTCATTTCCCACAGATGTAAGGGTTGCACAGGTTACCCTTCCCTCAAGCCCCAACAGCAGTTGCTCACTTCTCTTGATCTCCTGTGCTCAAGCAGTTTCTTGAGTGGACCTAGGAGCCACCCACCCAGTTCCCCTGCAGACCTATGAGCCATCAACCCAGCCAGTTCATCAAGAGGGAAGATGCTGTAAACTGGAGGTGAGATCTAAGAGAGCCATGTGTTCAAATGAGTCCCACTAGAAGGCAACCCTGTCTCAGCAGCTCCCAACAAGGGGCAGAAGTGGTCACCTCCTCAGGGAAGGGTTTTTATGGCATGTAGAAGAACAGGATAGTGGGTCAGATCTGTGCTCTTGAACACTGCTGCTGGACAGATGGTGAAATATTCTGGTTTGCTTCTTGCATGTAGGGGACAGTGAGATAAATAGATGCTGCTTAGGAAGAGTGTGACGGACAGTGATGAAGTGGAGGAGAAGGCTCCTTTACCTATCTAAAGTCTGCAGAGAGCAGCAATAATTTGCAGACCCAAAGTTCTGGAGTAAAATTCCCAAAGACTCAGGATGTGTTATTTTGGGCTGCCTACTTGCTCTGTCTGCAGAGGAGGTTGTCTGAATAAATCTGTCCAGACATTTCTAGAGTTTCTCTTTCCCTGGATATGCCATGAACGGTGCTCAGCCTGGCTGTTCACAGCTGACTAAATCCTTTTGAGAATAAGTCACTCCTAAATGAGAGGTGACAGTGGATATGCAGACAGCGAGAAGTTGAGAGTGAGATAATGAATATTAGAGAAAGGCTAAACTAAATGGGGAATGAGCAATATAAACTTGCAGCTCTTATAAATAGCACTGCACTGAAAGGATGGGTTTTATTTAGAAATGTAGTTCCCAGGGAGAACTTAGATTTCTTGACCCATAAATTCATAAGTTTGCATCTGTGAACTTGTCCTTCCTTCTCAGCTGTTAAGAGAGAGACAGGTTGGCACAGGTTAATATTCATCAGGGAGATTCCAGAAACAACATCCCACTCTTTATTCATTGAAGTTGTGGTATTAATGTCTGATGAAATGATGCTCCTCTCTGTCAGTCAGCCTTGCTGTCCTGTAGAGCAGAGAAGAACAGATGGGATGCAACTACTTGTCCCAGGCTCTCAGTGTTACATCTTGTGTGGTGAAATCCCCCATTGACTCATGGCTAAACGGAGCACTCCTGTGTGCTTTCATTCTGGAGGTGACTGTACCTCAGCAGAAACGTAAGTTACCCTGTACTTTGTTTTACACATTGATTTTGGGTGGACATAGACACAAGGTCATTGCCTAAGGCAGAGATTTGCAAAGAGCTAAAGAGAGTTAATTGTCCAAGTTCCATTAAAATGCAAAATAATTATAAAATCTCATTAAAATGCCATATAATTGAATAGCTTTATTTTATTTTATTTATACTATTTATTTATTTTATATAAATATTTATTAATAAATATTTATTTTATTAATAAATATTTATTAATATAAATATTTATTAATAAAATATTGATTTTATTTTGTGCAATACACAGTGATTTTTATGCATGGATTTGTGTTAGAACCACTCAGCAAGATGAATATCCCTCCTGGTGCTGAAACTCAAACATTTACTTTTTCTAATTTCACAGTATAAAAAGGAATTTTTTGACTATTTAAGAAAGGTAGTGTCTCAAGACTTCATTTATCTCTACTTACATTAGAAATCTGTGACATGACTAAAAAGACACATTATTGCTTTTGTCTTAAAATAAACAAATCAGGCTTTGAGGCAGCCAGGAATTCTGAAATTAAATGAGGAAAGGACCTTATAGATGAAATTGTGGCAGAGAACTGGAAATTTATCTAGTGGAGTTGTCATATTGGCTTCCTGTGGCTTTCACTTATAATTGAATTAAATGTAATTTAGCTGTACATAGATAACACAAGCAGAAGGCTGTCTGAACATTGTCTAGTAGCTATGGGGAAATGCAGTGAAGGAACTGAGAGAATTTTGCCCATTAATAAATAAAATGGCTTGTGGGGATTATTGGGTTTTTAATTTCTGCTCTGTGGAAATCAGAAGCTAGAAGCAGAAGGGTGTTGGCAGGAAAAGAGGTTACAGTGTGTGTGAAAGCCATTGGGACCTCAAATGATAATTTGGGCTAAAGGTTATTCTGGGGCATTTTTTGGATCTTTGGTGAAAAAGTTATTTTCAAATTGGTCCCAGACAGAACTTTGTAATACTGTGAAATGACAGCTTTGCAGAACATCTTCCCTTTAGGAGTGATTCATTGTGGCAGCTGGGATTTTCTGTTTAAGTTTCGTTGGTTGTTTTTTCTTTTCAGTAGTGGTATTTTTACCTTTACTTTTAAAAGTTTAGGAAAAAATGTGCTGCTGGTAAGAAAGATGCAGGGAGGAAGTACTGAACTGATGAAGAGAGGGTGTTGGCCCCCTCTGCAAAACACAGTGGTTTGTGGCATTAAGATTTATTAGTTTAGGAAAATATGTGGTATTAAAAGGAGATAGCAGAGCTCGATTTCCTCACAAGCTCTGATTCCACTGATCTCAAAGTAAATTGTTTAATTTTCTGTGCTAATAATGGTGTTTTATCTCGGTGAAGATAGAGCTTTGGAGTTACCTGAATCATTGATACTGGCTAGACTAAATTATGATCTGTGTTTGAATTATCTTCAGATTTTTTTTTTAGATTGATGTTTGTCACAAATGCATCTAGAGGATATGGAGAGGCTGCTGGCTTGGCTTGGCTCGGCTCAGCTAGGCTCGGCTTGGCTCGGCTCGGCTCGGCTTGGCAGGATTTTTTTTTTAAGGTGAGGTGCAAATGAAGTTCTCCCATCCAGGTCCCCTCTATCTTCTCTCTCAGTTCCCTGTATCATCCTTCCCAGAGAGCAATTGAAAGTTGTCAAATCTCATTTTACCTCACTTCCCTTGGTAGTGCAGATGTTACCTCTCCAGACTGATGGGCTGCATTCCCTCCTCTCTGAAGATCTCTCCACCTCCCCCTTCCTGTCAGACACCAACTGCTCATCTTCCTTTCCCTGATTCCTATCTGTGCACTGTCCTGAAGCTGCTTCCAGCCACCCTGCCCAAAACTAGGCAGTAGCTCATCCACTCTGGAAGGCAGTGGCAGCTGGGAAGGCGTGAGAAGCCACTTAACTCCCATTATCTCACTTGAACTAACCATAAAGGCTGTTTAGCCTGCTTGCGGGGTTTTTGACCACTGACTATTGGACTTTGACTCTTATGGGGGAAGTTGTTCTTCCAAGATCCCCAGCAGAACTTCATTTTCTTCCTTCTTATCCTTCCTCAAAACTCTGTCTTCCACAGCAGCATTTATTAAAGAGATTCTTTAGCTTCTTTTGACAATGGGCAGCACTGTTCCCATATTTGACCCAAATCCTCCAGTTATTTCTCATGCATCCTTAGCTGTACTCACGTGTTCCTTCATGCTCTCATTTGGTCCTCAGTCCTGGCCTTGGAAGGTGGGTCTTGCAGGCCCCACTGATGATAAGGTTTATTTTGGAGTTGGCTGACAAAGGCAGACAATTCTTCAATTATTAAGGACACTGGGCTAAATGCTGGTTCCTTCTCTGCAGCAGCATCTCAGCTTCTTTTGGAAGCTGCTGTTGGATCACACTTCAATGTTTTGCACTGTTAATTTTACCCTGCTACAATCAATCTTTTTAATATTAAGAGACATTAAATATCGACCCATATTTCAGATCACCTCTGTAAAATTACTGAGTAAATGTGACCCACAAGGTTGATCTTTAAATGGTACAAACGGGCAGAAGTGGCCTGCATCCCTTTATAATTCTTTGACATTGGCACTGGAGGGTAGCTCATGGGAGACATCTCACTAATGTGAGAGGCAAAAGTGACCTGAGAAATGGAAGCAGAGGGAACTTCTTACTGTGTGGAACATGCACCACTAGTGCTGTTGTCCGTCACAAGTCTTGCTGAATCATGAAACAAGGAAATGTGGGGCATGGGATAGATCCCCATGAAGGCAAAGCAGGGTTTCTATGAATTTCTTTAAATATTAGTGCCAACTGCTTCTGCTGTGTATTTCAGTTCCTCCAGCAGAGGGGCAGCAGCACTGGGGAGAGGACAGAGAGGCTTTTGGAGGACTATACTAACCTTTTGACACTCATTTTCCCCCTATTTTGTACGTAAGGAGTTGGATACATAACACATGCGCTAGAGTCAGGTGAGTCTGTGGTGTCACTGTGCATAGGAGTCTTTGTTTTTACCTGATTGAAGGCAGTTCCTCATGCAAATAAAAAAGCCACACACTTCATTTGTTGTTGTAGAATATTCTTAACACAGCCACTAGTACCCATTGTATACAAGGCTGCAGTTCACCTGCTGCGTAAGAGCAACCCTATCCCAGTGTTGGCAGCATTTAATCCATCAACTCCAAGTGTCTTAAGACAACTGCTGACATAAGGTGCTTTCCACCTCTTTCATTGCCTTTTGTAGAATGTTTTTGAACTTGTTCAGAAACTTGATAAAATAAATATTCTATGCTCTGTGGCTGGAAAGTCCTTGGAGCTTGGCTGTTTTGACCAGGAGTGAGCCATGAGCATGTGGGTTGATGACCTGGAATGTGTTTGCATGCTGTCTGAACTGATCTGGACAGATACAGAAAGGGTAAATCTGCATGTATGCTACAGACACTGGGCTATATGTAAAATTAGGGTAGTTTAGAGCCCATACTCATACAAGGGACCTGGGCAATGCACTGGAAAGGAGGAATATTCTCAGTCTACCCAGCCTACAGACCTTACCTTTTTGTTATAATGAGATCAAGCCAATGTGAACAGTTACGTTTGCCATAGACCACTATGAAAAAGGCTGACAATGCAGGGACATAATTGTCCACCATGTGAACCCTTACATTTTCTTACCACTTCTTTGTTGCTCATCTTCAAAACTTTATTATTAGTACTAGGTAACAATTTATGATAGGTTGTTGAAAATATTTACTTATGCCTCCCTTAATCTAGACTTGCACATTTCTCTTCATGCTTACATGATTGGGAATTCAAATTTTGGGATATTTCTTCTTAGCAGCCAGTATTGTATCTAAGTCCTGTTTAATCTCCTCCATATGCTGAAGAGCAAAAGGCCAGAGCTGTGCTGCCCAGTGGCATAGGAAAGATCCTGTCCTGCTTGGAAGTGATTAGAGTCCTTCTGTTTTCAGCTTTGGAAGTGAAGTGTTGCCAGGTTACTTGACTGGTCAATAAAGAATGCTCATTAATCTGTTTTCTGCTTCTTGATGACAATTGTTTGATAGCCTGATCAATTTATGACTACCATTTGTGTGGTGACCTCCTGCTGCTTTACTCTCTTTTTGTTTTAAGAATGAGGAGAGCAAAAATATGAGAGCCTGTGTTTTCCTGAGCTTTGGGGATGAGGTTTAAACACTGGATTTTTTTTTTATAATTTGCATCGGTATTCAAGATCAAAATCTCTTGCAATGTTTTCTGTGACAACACTGAAAGTATAAACATAGAAATCAGAAACAGATAATTCCCTGGAGACTGAAGGACTAATATGTGAATAATCACACCTCCTACTTCATAACAATATCATAGGGGAAAAAAAAAAGGTGTATTATGCATATCTGCAGCTCTGCTGCAGTGTCTAGACCAGTGTCTAGTCTGGTGTGTGAAGCGTGTGTGTGTAAATATTGGAAGGGTAGATATCAAGCTCCCAGTGTGGGAGTGAGACTACACAAATAAGGCACTATAACTTTGTGCTAGCACTTGCTAAGGTTTTGTATCTGCCCTGTAGCCAGGAGCCAAACCACACTGGTTCTGGGACTGCAGCTTGTGCAGTTAATGAAAGGCGTAAGTCTCACCAGAGTTAGCTATCTGTAGATGCTGGAAGACTGAACAACCACTGAGATCTGAAGTCATGCCTGAAGAGCAAATCACTTCTTTAGAGCATTTGTCATCAGCTTATCTCAAAGTGTTTCTTAAATGAGGCCGATTTCCTAATTTCCCATTCAACAGTTGAGTATGCACTCATGGAGACATGGGGAACAGGCTGACCAGGGTGGAGCCAGGACCTGAAGTCGTTCATCCTGAGATGCAGGAGGAAAATTGTCCTGCCCTCCCCATTCTGGAGCTATGGGAATGGTCCAGTAAATACGCTGGAGTAGTTGTCGTGTGTACCTATGTGCTGGCTCTCTTCAGGCCCTTTGCTGCACAGTTCTCCAAAATGATACCAATACATCAAAGCCTGAATGGTTTTCTGATACTTTTTCTAGGAGTGCTTTAGAACAGATTAGAATAGAATTGAATCAAATGTCACCTTGAAGGAGACAGCTTCCTCTTGTGGCTCTCTTTGGTGGCCAGGATCCCTGACTGCCTTGAAGTATAGGCATGAGTAGTGTTTAACACCTGTGCTCTTCTGAAGGTATTTTTCCTCATGATCCAACCCACAGGGGGACATGCTCTAATCTCATTTTTGTACATGGAAGCATGGGACTGAGGAACTGTGGAACAAGACAGGAGAATGTATCTCATGCAAAGTTTATGTTCTAGTTTGTGCAGGGAGTTAGTTTGTCCTAACCAAACCATCACTCCACAACCTGCTTGGTTCTGCCTCCAAGACTTGATTCATGGCCTTGGCCCCTCTAGTCTGGGATTTAGTGATGTAATACCCAAAAGTTTTGATTGATAGAAAGCCAGAAAGTGATTAGAAGATCTTGCAAAGTGTTAACAAATCACTCACAGATGAATGTTGATTTATCTGCAATAAAAATCACCCTAAATTAAATGGTCTGATTCATCCAGCTTACTTGTAGCAGGAGGGACTGATTTAGTGATGCTGAGCCCAGCCATTAATGTAACATGTTCTTTAATCACAGTGGGCATGTTAAACTGGGATTTATAAACCCAGTAGAGTTTCTGACTTCACCCTGTAGCATTGATGTTGGGCACCTTGAAAGTTCTCTCAGCTGTGAGAAGTATTGCCAGGCAGAGGACACTATTGACACAACCTTACCAGGGATTTCCTCTCTTGGAGCCTGGGGATGCTCTACACTTTTGAGTTTGGAGATCAGATCAATAACCTTTTGCTTTCCCTTTCTCACTCCCAAGTCAGCAGAAAGAAGAGACATGGGAGACTCCTTTCTGATGAGCACATGGGGGAGAAGGGAGGGTGGGGCTTTATGCATCTGTCTGTGGTAATTGCTGGCTCATTCATTGCCTGCTGCTTTATGTTTAGTGGAGTCCCAGGAGATCAGTGTGGGGCAGAGGGGGACAGGATTTAAAGTGAGAAGGAATTGCTACCATCCTTCAACCTGACTTCCTGAATTATTCAAGATGTGGTGTTTTGCCTTGTAATTCTCACCCTGACAGTAATAGGTTTGTAACTGAACCTGCCAACTGTGCAGAGAACCAAGCATCCTCCGCTAGCCTCATGCCAAAAATTAACTTTTAGGTCTGTGCTGCAAAGAGTAGGTTTTGTGAGGTATGAAATACAGCTGTATTTCCCTACAAAGCTGTGAGCTTTCCATCTTTATAAATTTTAATTTTATGGTAGTACTGGGCTATTAGGGAGCCCTAACTGGCCAGCTCTGTGATAAAGATGTGAAATTCATGTTTTTTCACCAGGACACCCAAGGTACAGGAGTCTCTTGTATGTAGCAGTTGCTTTTAAATGAAATTAGTTATTTCATAATTGCAGGTAGGCATTGCTATGCTTTTAAAATGGAAGATGGCTTTGGCTGCTGGAACGAAAGAGAATTTTAATTAGATTAGGAATTAAAGCAAACTATCTACCCCCTACCACACTCTTCCCCAATGCTAGGTAATGCCAGATGAGGTTTGATTATAATTATAGTGTCATGAGTGTTAAAGCTTTCTAATGCACATAATGATGCTTTAAAAATTACCTCTTGCACATGAAGATTTAGCAAGTTATTATCATTGCCATATGTCTAGATTCATCAATCATAAACAGAGCTTCAGGGGGGCTGAGAAATTCTCTGAATTGAAAGTTCCCCTGAGAGGCAATACTGGACAGGTTGGCTGAGTTTCTGTGACTTACCAATCCAGTTTCTCCCTTGCCTGTGGTTTGATCCTGGGTGTGTGATTCTCAGCAGGAGGGGTGGCTGTACAGCCCCTCACTGGGAGTGAACGTAGATGAACTTTCCATTACCCCCAATAGGAGTATTCTTCCCAAAAGTATCATGAACTATCTGCCTGTTTCTTGGACTTGGTGCTTGCTCCTGCACCAGCCAGGCACAGCAGCCCTGCCATGGAAGAGGTTTGCTAGGCTTTGAAGCAGCAGGTTTTGATAGACTGAGGACCCTTCCCAGGTCACAGGGTTAATGATCAGGCTCTCTGCTGCAGTGTGACCACCTGAACAGCTTCCAAATTGCAGAGGGCTAGTGCAAACGCAGACAGAAATTTTGGTTATTAAAAGCTGTAGAGGTAAAAAATTGTGATTGTAAGACTTCTGTGAACAATAAACTGTATCTGTCAATGCAATTTCTAGCATTTACTAGGAACATCCAATGCCACAGAGAAATATTAATTCTCCTTTTTTTCCCCCTCCAGTTATCATCATCATTGCAAGTAGCACTGTTTACAGTTCTGCTTTTGTCTTTAGAACTAACAGCTCTCTTGTTTAACAACAGTAGGGAAATCTGGGACAGTCCCACTTCTGCTTAGTGACACTCAAAGCACTAAAGGTTGCAATGAAATCCCAGCTCTCCTGAAATCAATAGCAACATTTTTGCTGACATCAGAAGAGGCAATGTGCATCAGTGCATGCTTTCAGGTTTTTCCTGGAAAAGCCAAAGTAAGGCTAATTTGATCTCAACTGATTTAATTTGAACTGAATAATTACTATGCAGTGGTTCTGAGATCCCTGAGCAGATAAGATCATCTTGTAAAGAAAGGGCTATATAAGGCAGTATCAGACGGCTCAGTTACCAGTTATGATCCTGGTCACAAGTCAGGAGATGCTTAATGTGTGTTTAACTTCTGAGCTCACTAATAGTTCCTGTGACTTAGGGAGAGGTTTTACATGCCTAACCTTCAGAAAGTGCTGAAATTCCCAAACCATGACTAAATTAAGATCTAATATACAGACAGCCTTTCTTGAATTTTAGGTTTCTCTGCCTGGAAGCCTGACCTTCTACAAGCCTGAGAAGGAATGATAAATTGTCTTTGTAGATAGTCCCAGCCAGTTCAGTTAATCCAGCAATGATGATGGCTTCAAAATTCAAAATACAGAAGACCCTTAAACTGCATGGACTGTGCTTCCCTACTTCTGTGAATTTAAAGAGGGAGAAAGCTGTTAAAAGGAGCACTATACACTATACTGTATATATTATATACTACATATATATATATATATATACACATATATACATATATATATACTATATTTTACAGGAGACTGTAAAATGTAACTGCAGCATAATAAAACTTTATCACTTATTAATATATCTAGCAAAACCAGAGCAGAATGGAGGATCTGGTAGAGCCTTCCAAAAATGCCTGGGGCACACTGGGGTGTGTGAGGCCGCATTGTACCTTGACAGCTCTCAGGAGTCACTTGCTCATATGTGGGGAGGCAGAGGCAAAACAGTGTGTGAAGAGAAGATGGATGCTCTCTTACAGAGAGCTTTCTAAATTTTTTTCTTTGATTTTTTCTTGGTTTTTATTTTCTTAGATCAGCATTGAGATCAAAGGCATTCCAGTGGGACTGCCAAACAACATATTATCTGTGGGAAAGAAAAAAGAGAAATCCAGTAAGTTATTTTGCACAACTTTCTACTATACTAGCCATGTTAATTGAGTTTCCTCCTGTGATTTAACTAAAATGGACGTTGATCTTATTTTTTGACAGGCTTTTGGCTTCTGCCCTGTGAAAACTGCCTCCTTCAAGTGAGAGTTCAGTCTTTAGAACTCTTCACCAAGCAGCATCTTCTAAGCAGTCAAGCTGTTTACCATTATTTTTGCTATGTCAGTCCCAAAAGACTTATTTGCTAATTCTCTGATCATGTTATTGTGCCTCTGAAAAACTCAGCAAATATGGAGGTAACCACCATACTTGTTTTCCTTTGATACTTCCTTGAAACCTCTCTCAGCTGGGAAGCAGATGCATTGCACTTACCTGGCATCGGGCAGACAGAACTGAGGCTTAGTTTCTGTGCTCTCCATTGCTTCAGCTCTCTGTCCTTTCACCTCCTTTACGGGTATGCTGCTAGTAACAGGGGTTGCAAGTGGTGAAGGACAGGGGCAGGTATCCTTCCTGCTTGTCTATGCAGAATGGTGCTATGATACCTCAGCAAGTACCTGGAAACTAATATATTGATTAATTCCTTCTTGGGGTGATAGCAGTAGGAATGAGCTACAGTTGCCTTTAGAGGATGTGTTCCATTGCTGACCAGTGTGCTTTGAACAGTAGGTTCTTTTTAGCTGTGTCTCTCCCAACGTATGTTTTTATCTATTTTCTTGATATTCTTCTCTCCTTTTATTTTTCTATTTCTACCTTACGAGGCAAGTAAGGAGATCATCACAAGCTCCATGCCTGCAGGGAGACAAGGATGAGTTTAGTACTGTTATGATCATGATAAACAGTAATTCAGTGGCACTGCCAGGCTTTCAGAGGGGGAGAGATCTACAGGCAGAGATTACCATTTCTGTAATAAAAATGTCTGCATAAACCATCATACAATCCAGTATATAATCCTTCATTTTTTCCTCTCTAACAGTTTATTTCACTGCAGAAGAGTGCTTTTGGGTAGTTGTTCCCAGCATTTACAGAGTTTCCTGATGCCTCCCTGTAGGTATGTGACAGGACAATTCAATTGGCAAATCATGCTGGAGAGCAAGCATGGGGCAAGTGTCTGTGATGGAGAGGCACAAATTATCAGAGAGCCTGAATTCAGCAAGATGCCATTTTTCTCCTCTGGGCATTTCTCCTTGCACAGCTTGCTGTTTTTGTGGCCTAGTTTTAATGAGAGATTTTTGACAATAGTTGTGAATGTTGACATTTTCCTCTATTTTTTTTACTTTGGGTTTGAGCTGAGCACACACTGGAGTGAGGAAGCTCAAGGGTGTCATATTCAGTTCTATTGACAGCAGATATCATGTCCTAGAGTCTGATTTATAAATGCCCAAAGATGGTTCAACACTTATTTCCCCCATTATTTCTATTGAAAAGTAGCTTCTGCCTCATCCTTCTGGTCTTAGAAACATTGTAATTTCCAGTTCAAATTTGCTCATGGCCTTTTTATTCTTCTTTGGTTATTTCTAGACACTGATCTTGACTAGCTATTTTTTCTTTCTTTCTTTCTTGGTGTTTGCTTTTTAGTTATTTTTGGATTACAGTGATGACCCTTCTTAGCCTCTGTTTGGTTAAGCTAAAAAAAAGCTGACTACTCTGGTCTCTCTGAGAGGAATGTGCCTTATTCTAATTATCCTACCAATCTTTGTCAGACTGGCTCTTTTTTACAACGAACACGTAGTGAAAATTGGTATGTGTATGCTGAAGAGGGGCCCCCACAACACCCTCTGTGTCCTGGCTGGTTCCCTCAGTTTCTGACTATTTTTAACGGCTTTGCACATCATAAAAGTCACATGTGATTTTCAGTAAATACATGTTTTTTAAACCAAAATCCCAAACACCATTCACTGAATGCAAAAGGAAATTCTTGCCTGTGCAGATTAAGAAATGGTGTGTAATTCTTTGGTGAGTTTGAGGATAAAATTTTTGCTGGGACAGTACAGGTGCTGAAAGTATTTAAATAGTTTGATTGCCTTGCTGTGTGAGAAGCAGGACAGTTGTAGTGTCAGGTGGACATGGTAAGGTGACGCTACCTTCCCAAAAGTGCCTGCAGAGAGGACAGTATCTGGGCAGGACACAATCACGCTCACTCACAGACACACCACGGACAGCTACACGTCGACAGAGAGGCAGGGAGGGTCTTTGTGTTGAGTTCCAGTGGGGTTTATTTCAACCACACACCGAATGGGTCCTGGAACAAAGACAGGGAGCAATGGAGAGTCCAGGGATATCTATGGGCTGAAGGGGGTGGATCCAAGGGTCAGGGTTCAAAAGGAACAGGGTAAAGTGGTGCATAGGCGGGGTCAGGGAGAGGGAGAGCCAATGGGATCACAGGAGCGGAGGATTGCACCAAACTGGGGCCAATGGGGAAACGAGGAGAGGAGAACTTTCTAGGGAGAGGACACACAAGGTAAACAACAGGAGGGACAGCCAACAGGATAACTGGGTACTTAAACTGGTGTACAACAAAATGGAGGTACCATGGACTATGGGTGACATGGGCCAGAGATTTCCAGGGCTAGCTCTGGAATCTGACGGAAAATCTGATGGATTTTCTTTTTCTCTCTCTGGTATGGGCCAAGAGGGGCCTGAGCTAGGGCTGCTGTTTGAGCCCTGGTTCGGGTTTTGAGCTTTCACCCCCTCTTTGAACACGTGTCTGTTAATTCAGGTGAAGGAATGAAGGGGGGACTTTCTTCTGGTTTACAATTCACAGATTCATTCTGTAAGGAGAAATCCAGGAGAAAAGACAAAGGACGGGGGGGTCTGACCATTTCCTTTTAAAGGGTTAATGCCTCAGGGGGTTGGGAATTGTAAGAACCAGTTAGAAGTTATAGCAGGTGGGCACACAAACTTTCTACGAATAAAATACCAACAGGTAAAGATAAGCGATAACAGACATGGGAATTTTCTAATTAATTTCCAAGGATTAGGGTTTCTTTCATAGGCAGGATGGACCACAGGTTGGAGTCGCAGAGTGGGGAGAGGGGATTTCCCACTGAGGAGCCACCTGAGCCTCTGCCACTGGGACACAGCAAACCAGAAAAACATGGGCAAAAGTGGCAAAGACACTACGCCAGAGTTGGGGCAACAAATAAGTGAATCTCCTGCACCAACTTCAGCAGGCAGCTGCTGCCCACTGGAGCCAGCGCCGCGATAACAAAGGAGCAAATCCCCCGCGGTGGCCACCTGCACCGTGGCTGGTACAAGGGAAAATGAGCAAACCTCAACGTAACGCCAGTTCCGGGGCCCCATGGGGACAGCTGTGGCCGCCCGCACCGGGGTTGGAGTGGGGCTGGCAGCAGCGTGGAGCTGGCAGGCCTAGCTGCTGCCGCGGGGGAGGGAGGGAGGGCGGTGAACCTGGTGAAAATCTCAGCCACAGCAGCAGAAGCTCCAGGCCGCAAGTGACAGTGGGGCCCCAAAAGGGGAAAAATAAACACAAAAGCTTCTAACTTAGCTAGGAATTGAACTCCTACTGAAACATATCGGAAAAGCCTTTTCTTATAAACTTAAAATGGGGGAAAACCTTACACCTTGGAGGCTTCCTTCCACACCATAATCGCCTTTAGCTCTGGAGAATCCACAACTCCCCCTTCTTTATTTATTAAGAAAGCTTGTCCCATAGATTTTTGCAGAAATTTAACAAGAAAATATAGCCAAAACAATGAAAATAGTAACTAAAATCCACAAAATGCCTGCAACAAATGTTTGGGCCAAGCCTGTCAGTCCGATCTTTTTTAAAAGTTCTCGGGACCAGTCAGTCCCACTGTCTTTCTCTTGTTCTGGCTTCCACCTTGATGTCCTTTACTTGTTCCTGGAGATTTTGGATGCTGCAGTGGAAGGATTGGCTTCTGGATGTGAGGTTAAAACAACACATCCCCTTGAACTCCTCGCAACCATGGCTATGGGCAAGCAGCAAAAAGTCTATGGCAGCCCTAGTTTGGAGGGTTGTGTGCCTGGTGGTCTCCTCATCCTCCCGAAGGGCACTGAGGGCTGTGGATGTTGCGCTGGCCTGTTTACAAAACCCGACACCCCTGCTGAGAAATCTCACCGAGAGTCTTCACCGTGACTACCCAAGGTAAAAATATGGATACCGTGATCTCTTTCCTTTATTCCAATAATAAATTTGGCTATCACAATTTTAGTCAAATTGCTCATACAATCTCTTTTGGCAGGCCAATTGAGTTTTTACTTTCCAATCCTGCAAGAGTGTAATGTTTGGGGTGAGGGTAGTAAGTTGGCCAAGGCAACAGGGATCCCCTTGAAGGCGAGAGGGGATTCCTGCCCAAGCCCTATCCCTGCAGATAAGAAACACACCCTGGGGGAGTACTCTGGGATGAGAAGTGGATGAGGATGCTGTTCCATTGGTGTAACTGCACCAGTCATGTGAATAAATTTTCCTAATTGGGGCCACATTGTTCCTGTGAAAGGAATGAATGTGGTCATATAGTGGGACAGGCTGATGTAGTTGCCTGTATTGAAACCAAATACAGAATTTGGCTGTGGAGGACCCAAATTCTTGGGGCTCCTCTTGTGAATGCAGCAGCAGCCTCATCCCAGGTATCCACTAGATTCGGTTCTTTACCAGCATAGGGACAGTGCCTTTCTGTCAGGGGAATTCCCACTGGACACGATGATAAGGGGTTGCCAAACTCACCTGTGACAATGCATAAATTGTCTTGGTTGAGAGTCTTGGTGAAGGTCACCCAGATGTTTTTGTGGGGTTGAGGAACAGTCCACCCTGTGATGGTCAGCAGGAGCTGTAGCATCCAGATCTTCCTCATATTGTTTCTGGGAACAGCAAAATGCAGGGTCAAAATGAACATATAAACCCAAGAAGTAATTAACGAAAGACGTTAAAACACAAATCCTTAACTTAATGGACTCACTTTCCCTCTACTTCCCCTTTTCTTTATTAAAATCGGAATAATAAGGAGAAAGTAGTGTGAGAAAGGGAAAGGGTGGCAACATAAAAGTTGTTTTAAAAGTCCAAGAAAGAAAGGAATTAACAATATAAGAACTTAAAGCATGTCCTTGTAAGAGGGATAGATATAACTTTTCCATTGAAATCCAATTCAGAAAAGTATGATAAAACTGTGATAAAAGTATCCCTGTTGTCTGTAGCTGGGCTATCTGTCAGAGGAGGTGTGCTCATCTGCTTTTTCTTTCTGCACCTCCAGGCTGCATGGGTGTTGTAATAAAGAATTGGGTAAATAAAAATTCGGAATAAGAAGTTTAAATAAAGTATGTATAATTATAACTAAATGAAAGTATGGAATAAGGAATTCTCCTCCCGGTCGAGGTAGAATTCCTTTTCCAAAAATCACGAATTGCAAAAGAACCCCCCCAGATAACAGGTTTCAGCAGACTCATCAACTCGGAGGAAAGGACAGGACACAGGCCATCATAGAAACAAAAGAACCAGCCTAAAAGTCTACCTCCAGAGAAAGGCAACGCCCGGCCGATTTCGGCCGGAGACCATCAAGCAAGACAAAAGGGACGAGCCCCAGGAAGATGGTCGTTGCCAGAATCGAACACCACACCCGCCAAACCCATACTACAGAAACTCAATCAAGAAAGACAAAGAAGAGACTACTCCTCCGAGATATCCATCGGTGCTAGCCCGGATCTCTCGATCCTGCTGTGATGAAATATGTTAAAATACATACAGACTCACTTTACATTTGAGGAGACTCTGCCCGGATACTTACTGACTCAATGTTCTAGGCCAGGAAATCCATTCACCCGACAATCAGGGACATTTGGTGAATGGAAACTGGTTGGAATTCTAGCCTGGGGACATAAAATCCCTATAAAAACCCAGGCCAGAGAACCCTCAGACGTGGATTTGGGAACACCTATACCTTGCGTATAGACCCTGTCCACCCAGCGCTGCGCTGTCCATTTATTGTGGTTTTTTCCTCGCTGTTTGTTGCTTTATTAATTTATAATAAATTAATCTTTGTTAATCTTTAATCGGCCGTTGCATTTATAACAGGTGTCATCTTGTGTATTTTCTTGGTGTATTTTATTGACTTCTTCTGAATCTCTTTCAGGTGCTGCGTCTCGCTCTTGTATGTAGGGCTTGATATTCTTTTCCAGTATCCACTTTGGACCCGAACCTGTTGAGACACAGGCATACCCTCCCCACCACGTTATTAAGGGAAATGGACCCATAATTTCCTTACTTCCTGGATCCTTGACCAGCACCAGTGGTCTTTCCTTTATTTGTGCCCTGGTGTTATTGGCAAAATGCTGGACAATGGGGGGTGCCAGCTCCATAAAGGAGTTATTGAGAAATAACTCAGTGGAGTAGGACTTATTGAGAAAGCTGAAAATGTAGGTGGCTTTGGCAAGTCTCTCAATGTTGCTGAGAGACTCAACACCCCCCCCCACCCCGTCACTGCTGGTCTGTTTTAAAGATCTGTGGGCCCATTCCACAATGGATTGTCCAGTTGGAGAGTGAGGGATGCCTGTGTTGTAACTTATGCCCCACTATTGGAGAAATTGGTGGAATTTTTGTGAGGTGTAAGCAGGTCCATTATCAGTTTTTATTTGTTTGGGGACACCCAGGGTGGCAAAATCTAGGAGAAAATGTCTTATAATGTCCCTCACCTTCTCCCCTGCATGACCAGAAGCAAAAATGGCACCTGAGAAGGTGTCTATGAACACGTATATGTATTTCAGTCGTCCAAAAGAAGGATAGTGTGTTACATCTGTTTGCCATAATTGTAATGATTCCAGTCTTCAGGGGTTAACCCCGATGCCTAAGGATGGTAAGGCATATTTTTGGCAATTAGGGCAGGGCACTACTATTGCTCTCACCTGTCCTCAGGACCTTTTGAACATTTGCACTAGTGAGGGCATGTTCTGGTAGTAGAACTCATGAGATATTTTGGCCTGTTGAAAGGTGTTTGGTAATGTGGTCTGTGCTACCATTAACAGAGCATCTGTTCTCCAGTTACCTTCAATGATGGGTCCTGGAAGGTCAGTGTGTGTCCTGACATGCATTATATGGTACGGCTGTTCTCAGTGGAAGAGAAGGTAGACAAGTTTTGAGAGCAGTTCATACAGTTTAGGATTTGACACCTCTTTGAGAAAATAATGTTTACCCTTTTCAGCTACACCAGCTACGTATGCTGAATCAGTGACCAAATTGAGAGGCTCTGGGAACCTCGAGAATGCTCTGACTACAGCTGCTAATTCTGCAATTTGGGGGGATACCTGCACAATTTCGACATCAGACTCCCACTTCTTTGTCACTGGATCTTTCCAAGTCATAACTGACTTGTGGGATCTCCCAGAGCCATTGGCAAAAACTGTCATAGCCTTGAGTGGAGTAGGACTTTTCAGCCATTTGGGGACCAAATTGAAAGCCGAATTGAAAAGCTTATGTTTGGGATAGTGAATTGAAATTTGCCCTGGGTAGCTGTCAAGGGCAAACTGCAGGTGTTCATTTGTTTGGAGCAAAGCTTCCAAACAATTAGATGTCAATTGTATATAAAGTGGTGCAAGGTGGGTCAGGGAGAGGGAAAGCCAACGGGATCACAGGGGCAGAGGATTGCACCAAACTGGGGCCAATGGGGAAACAGGGAGAGGAGAACTTTCTAGGGAAGGGACATACAAGGTAAACAACAGGAGGGACAGCCAACAGGCTAACTGGGTACTTAAACTGGTGTGCAACAAAATGGAGGTGCAATAGACTGTGGGAAAAGTATTTTCTTATAAAGTTAAAATGGGGGAGAACCTTTGTCTTGGTTTTAGAAGACAGGTGTCTGCTAGGGAGGGTAGGAGACACTCTTGGAATGAAAAAATGTAGACCCCGCCTCCCTCAAAATTATTATAATTCTGAAATCAAGGGGCTCTCAGGCAGAGATCTGGGATTAGGAATAACAGTTCTTTACTAGTATTTATAGCAGTATAAATATAACTACAGCGTTAGCAACAAAACAGAACCAGGGACCCCGTGGCAGCTTTCTCGGCTGAGATGGGAAGGGATGGAGGAGAGGCTTTGCTTCACAAACCCCTCGGGCAGTCAGTGCCGGTGCTCCTGCAGGGCTCTGAGGAACACTCAGCTGGAACAGCAGGGATGAGCTGAGATCCTGGGCCGGTGGCTGAGGTGGATCAGCAGGGATGAGCTGAGATCCTGGGCCGGTGGCTGAGGTGGATCAGCAGCTCCGTGGCGGTGCCTGGCACTGCCACACGTCCCGGCAGGACAGGGGGTGCGAGGCCACCAACAAAGAGGGGAGAAGGAGAAGCAGCAGCAGCTCCGTCTGGGTGATGGCGAAATTCCCTTCTCCCCACCGCAGCAGCTCTGCGCCCAAAGTGTCCTTCTCCGAAGCTGAAGAAAGTCCGCCAAACTGTCCCCACCCTCCCCTTTTCCTGCCCCCTTCTCGCCCTGGGCCCGGGCCAAACTCTTTGTCTTTTGTCAAGTACCCACCAAGTACCTGCAGTTAGGTTTTCCCGGCAACTAATGGGTAAAAATTCCACAGGCAAGCCAGAACTAAAAAAATAAAAAAAAAAGACACCTAACCCCCAACAACCTTACACCTTGGAGGCCTCCTTCCACACCCTAATTGCCTTTGGCTCCGGAGCCTCCACAGTTATTGCCATCTGTACTTCACACTCGTCTGCTCTACTTTAGGTTTCAGTTTCTGCTTCTCTAGGCGGGATCCTGTTTTGTATTAACGAATGAAACATTTAAATACAGTAAATATAGGTTGTGTCTGAACTCTCTTATTATTTGCAAATCACTGCAAAAGCTCACAAACCCGTGCAATAAAGTTCATACCAGATTAAGTTCCCAGGTGCTACATAGGGTGACTGTGAGCCTGATGCAGTGAGGTCTGAGAAAATCAGTCCCAGGTCTGCAAAAATTAGTGATTGGTGCCATTTGAAAGTATGAGAGGTGCAGGTAGGAACTAAGAGCTTCAATGTAGTTGTAAGCCAGAGGTCAAAATTTCAGTCAGGGTAACAGAGGAATTGATAGCACTGTGTGGCTTTCTGCCAGCTGAAGACTGGGTCTAATATTTGTTTTCCTGAGTAAAAGGGTCCAGTCAATCAGGCAGCCTGCCTGGACAACAAAGGAGTAAAACAGATTTTAATTGCCCAATGGGCCATTCAGGCCATTCTTTCAGCACTGATCTGTGCTTATATGCCAGAATAATTTGGGTTTGTGTCTGACACAGGAGATTTGATTTGTGGAAGGCCTTCAGTCTGGGCTGTTATTCTTGGAGGACTGGGGCAATGAGGTCATATCTTCCTTGACCTTAGAGTATTCACCTGAAGATGCCTTTCATGTAGGAGCTGTTTTCTGTTGGTGGCCAGAATGGTGAATGATGTTCATCTCTTTAGAGTAATGTGAGAAAGGAAGGGAGAAAGAAGGGACACAAAGGTCCTGAAGAGCTTTCTTCAGCCTGGTTTAATTTGGAGGTGACACTTCATATATCATATGTCATATAATTTAAATTAACCCATTTCAAAGATCACCTAGCCCAAGTTGAGGACAGAGAGAGAGGGAGCAGCAGGAGGAAATGAGATGAAGCATTTCATGTCAGGACTGCTTTTTCCCCTGCCATGTATGATCACATGTAATTACCAGGCTGTAGTTCACCCCTGTTTTCTTTACCACATGTTTGGACCTAGTGTTTTGTGTGTTAAGTCAGGTATCTCATACTCAGGTCATGGTTTTTCTGCAGCCCTTCTGATCTGAGTAAGGTTTAAATAGGAGTCTTGTCTGGGTGTTGAACAGTTAATGGTCTAGAAAGCGAAGTACCCTTGTCCCCTCTGATGCAGCTGAGTAGCATTTCATGATGGCAGGGAAATAATTCAGTACAACCAGGCCCTGCTCTGTGGGCAGTGAATAAGCTCAAGTGAAGAAGAGGTCATTCATGTTAATCTAAAGTAAATAAGATTGTGGGACTGGGGGAAGAGGGTGAACCCCTTTTTATGTTCTCTAAATTATTATAAATAAAATAATTTTAAAATAATTAAATAATATAAATATAAATATATATATATATAATATAAAAATAATAAATAAATAAATAAATTCTATAGCTCAGAGGCTTAGGAAACATTTAATTGTAAACATTTGCAAAGAATCTATGCCGTTAACCTTTTCCAAGATGAGAGACAAATGGTTTTCCTGCTTAATTTTGTGCAGGTCTCACCCTTTGGTATGTACGCAAATTGTGCTGGGTGGCAATGTCTAATACAAATCTGCTTGAAAGGCAGAGGCAGCCATGCAAGCAAAGTGGCTTGTCTTTCCCTGCAGCTGCAATGAGACTTCTAGCACAGAAGAACTAGGCAGGGAGAGACCCTGATTTGTAAGGAAGCATCAGGAAGAGAGAAGAAAAACAGAAATCCTCCTAAAATGCTGTCCCTCTAGCAGAAAGCTTTGTGTCCATGCTACAGTGCTGCCCTGTGTTTTTGATGATCTGAGGAGCATCCAGCACTGTTTCATTTTTCCTTTGGGTTTTGGAGTGTCCTTATTCAGACTTCTCAAGGCAAGGAAATATATGATGAACTCATGGCTGTGCAGAACTGGGTAAGTGATGTCTGGGGAGATAAACAGCACTTTTTTGAGATTAGGACTAAAATGGGCATGGAAGATAACACAGATGTGAATCATAAGCAGGCACCTTTGCAGGAGTGTTGACTACTTGTTGTAAAGACAATGGGTGAGGGCTGGGCATTATATTGTGCTGCTGCTGTTCTCTGTCCCACATCCTTTGCGGATCTGTGAATCTGTTTTTTTCACACTGTTTAACAGTAGCTAGTGATACATCTGCATAGAATTATCCTAATTATAAATCTCATGTGTCTCTAACCCCTCTGCAATATTTCTTTTATGAGCTGGATAGGCATTTACATTTCCAGGAATGAGTCCCCTCTTCTCTTCCTCTTATACTGTGCTTTTCCATCAAGTATACCAGGAGCAAGTATCCAGCGGGGTGGACTGAGTTTGACTTTCTGAGTCTGCAGTGTCTCTTGGTTAACAAGGCAACAAGACCAAATATTATTTAATTTTAATGATAGGTGACAGAAAAACAGAAGAGAAAAGGGCTGATCAAAGTTCATAAAGACAATGTACTTCCTGTACTTCCTTGGTTTTGTTTTTTTTGTTGTTTTTTTTTGTTTGTTTGTTTTGTTGGGTTTTTTTTTTTTTTTTCCAGCCTGACCTTTCTGGATTTCTGGCTCTTTTGACTCTGCCGTACTGGAGTTGCCCAGCAGTGCTGTTGGTCTGGGTCGTGGGGGGCCCTGAGCAAGTGTGTGCAGAGCACGGCAGCAAGCAGGGAAAGGGGCTGCTTGGCATTACCAGCTTCTTCTCTATGTAAGTGCAGACTCTCCTTGTGTTCAGGGAGGTGAGCTGTGAGAGAACAGTGATGTGGCTGCACCTTCTCACTGTGCCTTGCTAGATTGGTTCCTGTTTGCTCTTTGATCTTTTTTCACACTAACAGGTAGCATGACTGCAATGTGATGCTCTGGCTGCAGACTGCATTGACTTGTTGAAAAATGAATTGCCTCAGAGCATTCAGTCTATCTCCTTAGCTATTACAGCTAGGAAAGCTGGGATTTCCATGTAATTTTGAAGCTCAGAATTCTGAGGTACAGTGGAATCCTGTCTCTGCATTCATTCATTACTGCTTCTGATGCCTTGTTTTCTCCATTATCTCAAATGCTTTTAGAAACTTCGTTTTCAATGCACTGTATCATCTCACAAGGGTTACTTTCTGTGGGCATCATAGTTCAGTAGGAAATGGAATGCTAGTTTGCAATGTTTGCAGACAAGATAGGGAAAAAATACATCTGTGAGTTATTAGGGGTGAGAATAATGCATTTTACCTTTGGAGCTTACAGATGTTTTTTGCCTTTTCATCTGCCAAATACTTACTCTTGCCAGCACTGTCTGCATCTGGAGGTTGTGTCTTGGCAGGGGATTATGTTGGGCATGCAGTCTGGGTGAAGCTGCCTTGGGCATCTCCTGGGTGCTCTGGCTCTGTGGCTCAGCCTTTCCATGCACTTGTATTGGTTTTAGCATATCACCTCCAGCCACTCATGAACTGATTCTGTAGCGGGAGATATTAGATTTTGTTTTGTAACTGTTCATCCTGACATGCAAGTTTCCATAAGAACATGGGCTGTCCTGCTCCCTTGGTACCTGAACACCTTCTTCCTCCAGCAGTGACAGTCTGTGCTTGCGACACATCTGCCTTTGCATAATGGTAGCAACAGTTGGGCTTTTCCAGTGAGTTCCTAATCATACCTCACTGGAGATTAAGCAAGTTAAATCCAGCTTTCTCATTGACCAGGCCATTGCCCTCTATAAACGATCTTTAGAAAAAACTCCCATTTTTAATTGTGGTAGAATTGTCCCATTTGTGAGGTGATGTGTGTGGAGGTCAAATCTTTGGTTCATGTTTTGTTTCTGTGGCCTTTTGTAAATTGTGACCATTCCATGCCTACCGTGTTCCTGGCAGAAAGGGAGGAGAGATACCATATCATAAGTAATGCCCTCCTTTTTCCATTCCTTTCTCCCCTGTTATACAGATACACGATTACCACTTGTTTTTGCAGTTTTTGGCAGAAGTAGTCTTTAACTCCAGCCACTGAAAGAATATTGGACTTCTGTTGGTTTTAATTGCTAAGGTGCAGGAGCTGTTTTCTAGAGGTGCCAAACACTTGGGAACTTCATTTGAAATGGCATGTGTTTGGTGCTTCTAAAACCAAGTTTCCTGGCAAGGAAACATACGAGAGAGACTAACACACTTCCTTCACTTCTCAGCATTGATTGTGAGCCCTAATTAACACTTAGAAAGGAAGGGGCTTTAGACTACAGGGTGCTGCAGACGTATATTGCTGTGGAAATATAATTAATAAATGATAGCAGATATGGCACAGGAGTTCCCACACTGCATATTCTAATGGTTTATTTTCATTATTTGTTTACTGCACATAGTCCATGTCAGTCATAATATATATCTCCTTAATTTTTCATTACTGCTTGAGAAAAACCTGGGTAGGAAATATTAGTATTTTCCCTCCTAAAATACTGCTTTAATGGTACTGTGATCCCAGGTAAACTCTTACAGTGTCCTGCTGTTCTTTGGCTGCCAGTTCTCAGATTCAAGCTCTCCCATCATGGCCCTCATCACAAGAGAATGGGACAATTCAGACCAGATAGTCTGACCTGCCATGCAAAATGGGTCACAAACTTTTATCCAAAGATTTCTACTTCAAGCTTAATAATTTCTACTTAGGTTAGAGCAGGTAATTTAATCAGGCATCCAGCGGGGATACAGAAACTGTTAGTCACTCATGGCAGAGCCATTCTTTCTGGCCCTCAGCACACTCTGCAATATATCTGGCTTTCTGAGTCTCAGGGTTGTCTTTGCAGCTGCAATACTTGAACACTGAAGTTCCAGAGGGCCAGGCAGTCTTTTGAGGAAGAAGCCAGTACACGTTTATGTTAGGTGGACATTTTTTGTGTTGATGTCTTGTTATCCAGATAGTGGAAGCATCACTAAGAATCTCCTGAGGTCTCAAGTGTTTCCTTAACTCCTATGCTTAATCCTACCAGGGAAACATGTTTGTTTTGCTTTAACACTTAGTGTAGCAGATTACAGAATGGATCTACCTGCTTTATTTTCAGCAGCTGATGAGACCAGAAACTTTGGGATATTGGAGAAGGCACAGAATTTTTCACCTGCTAGGAAGGGGACAGGAGCCAATGGTACCTGTGTGCTCTGGATCTGGAGAGCTCCACACTCCACCAAGTGGCTTTGGAAAGGTTAATGGGGAAGGTGCCAGCAGAGGGCACTCATGAATACACAACATTGTCTCAGGGTTTTGAAGGGCCCAAATCACTTCTGGCATGTGTAACAAAAAGTGCTGTAGTGGGTTTAGCGCTGGTTAAAATTGTCAGTGCACCTACTAGAATTACTAACTCGTTTCCTGCTGTGAGACATGAAGAGATATGAGAAGGAATGCAAAGCAGGCTCAAAACTTAAAAGGTATAAAGAAAACTTTATTAACAAAACTAAAAGAATACGAATCAGAATAAGACCTTCAGAACACTTCTCCTCCCTCTCCACAACTTCTTTTCTTTCCCAACTGACAGTGTAGAGACAAAACCTGGGATTTTCAATCACCTGCCACCTCTACAATAGTCTTTCATCAGTTCTTGTAGGGAGAGGAGTTTCTCTTGCCATGCCATGGAGACTTCTCCATAAGAAACAGTTTTCCTGTGGCTTAATGTCACAGTGAAACAGCCAGCCGGGAAAGGAAAATCTGTTTGCAGTGTGAAAGTCCCTCCCATGCCTTGCAGCTTTCCCAAAGCTGCTTTCATGGGCCATGTCAACTTATGGGGTACTATTTTAAGGATGAGCTGTTCTGGCATAAAAACCCCCAAAAGTTCTCTTCTTTTATCTCTGGGAACAGAAGCTCTTCTTCTATCCCTGGAGGAAAGTTTCTCATCTCTCTCTCTGTTCAAGCTCCTCATTAAATTACAGCTTTTCAGAATCCACATGCTCCAGTGAATGGAGCATTTTCTCATGGGCTACAGGTGAATGCTACATCATGCACTTCATGACTTACAGTGAAAAAACAAAGTCTGGTATATCAAACATATATCTTCACTATAGCTTTACAAAGAGAATTTCAGCCCAAGATATCTCCTCAGTTCCCTCCTAACCAGAATTTGACTCCTTCTTTGCCAACCTCAGCGTCCCATATTGTTTTCCTTACATGTCTTCACCCCTTCCTTTCCCTGACTTGGGAGAGAATTCGTAGGTTCATTTGTTCTCAAGCTTTATCAACTGAAACAGTTTTTATAGAGTTTTGCAGCGCTGAAAAGCTGATCTCATCCAGGCTGTGCATTGGGGAGATCGCTCTCCATGCCTCACTGCTGCTCACGGGGTCTCTGCCGACACCGTCGTGCCAGCTCGCTCAGCGCTTTTCTTCATGCGGAGCTCCGGAAACAAGAAAAGCTGCTGCTGCCATTTTTGTCCTTCTGTGCGCACCATGGCTGGCTAAAAGCAGCCAAACAGAATTCATTGTGAGGCATGCTGAAACAGCCAAGGCCGCATGCTGCAGTCCCAGTCTCACTGCTTTCGGCTGCGCAGTCCCGGCCATGTGGCCGCTCCCGGTACAAAACAGCAGTGGCCACTTCCAGCCTTCAGCCACTCCTGGCCTGTGGGCCATCCCCAGCACTGACCACAGGACCACTCCCAGCGTTGGTCCCCGCCGCATGGCTGTTCTCGGTGCCAGTGTGGCATAGCCTGGCGGCACCGCTGGAAAAAGGACTGGCGAACTCTGCCAGGAATGGGCCCAGCCCTGCTGGGAAGGGACTCCAGCCGCCCGCTGGGACAAGACCCAGGGAACTCCCTAGTGAAGAGCCCAGCAGCCCACTCACCACCCAGAAAACCTTGGCCAGGTGTCGCCCTGAAAACTCAGCTTCTGAGCTTGCTAACATAGTTTTCTAAGGACTTTCCCAGGACAGAAACTGCAAACATAGATATGTGTACATTCTTTCTGTTACACGTCTTGTGATGGGCATCTCTCATGGCCAGTGCAGTGAGAAAGTGTTATCCTGACCATCCAATCCCTGGCCGTGGTAAGAAGCCTATAAATCCTGGGAGGGAAAATAAACTCTGCTCTTTCTTTCACCACACCTCGACCTGTGTCTGCGTGATCTATTCATCTTCAGCGGTAACAGCCAGGTTGCATGGGACCAGCTCGGCCCAGCCACGCAGGCCACGCAAGGCTGGGTCTGCCACTCACCTCTTTCAAAGCCAAAGCAAGGGAGATGTCCTGGGCTTGCCTGTCTTTAAAATATGAATCTCACAGAGGCGGACCCAGGTTCTAAATGGTTCAATAGGTTGTCAGTTCTCAGAGGTAGCCAGCTATTTGTTTTTGCTAGGCACAGAGGAAGCTCTTAGCAGCCCCCTCCCAAAAATATCATCTTTCCTCCTCAACAAATTTCAATTAATGCAAAACCAGCACAAGTGCAGAATAGGGCAGCATTCACCTGCTGAAGTCAGACACTGTAGGGTGGTGGCCAGTGCTGCAGTAAGCAGAGAGCCTTGTGTTGGTAAGACCCTGTTTCCATTCAGAGCAGCTCATCTTTCTAGGCCTGGTGAGTACAAGGGCACTGAAAGGATGTAGTGATGCAGACTTGCTAATTCAGCGATGGCTGATGTCGCCACCAAAATTTGGGATTTTTTGACAACAGAATGGCTTACATGACACCAGGCATGCTGGCATCAGATGGGGTGGCACATTCGTGCCCATTGCCCCTCTCATGTGACAAACAGTCCAACTGCTGTCTGGTGCAAGAAGTGGCCAGAATTGGGGCTTCATGCTGCTGGCATTTATTCCTGGTGGGACAGGCAGTGACATTCAGCTTTCATTAGAAAAATGGCACACCAGGATCTGAGGGCACATTTTGAACAGTCAGTAAAGGCAAAGTATGAGCTCTGTTTCTGAGCCAGAAGAGCAGTCTGTTCCTGGTCCATGGGACTTGTCAGTCCACCAAAGATTAGTGAGGCAAAAGCAAAGGCTATAAAGCTCCTCCTGCCCAGCATTTGTGAGCGAAGGTGGTAAGGGATTCATTGTACTGCCAGGACATAATTGGCAGCAGTAGTATGAAGCAATGCCAGTTTTTTGCCATAGCAATTGTCCAGACATTTTGTTCACCTTGCTGTGCAGTCAATCTGTTCTAGACCATGCAGTGTTTCAAAAAGAGCACGGCTGCCACACAAAATCACATGGGATTGCTCAAGACTGTGTGCAGGACTGAATGTGAAAATCCATTTCACTGGTGCAGAACTTGGGGAAGGCAGGTGGTGAAGGGACTGGACCTCCAAAGGATGAGTCAGTCTCCTCTTCCCTAACTACAGACACCAGTAAGTGTAGCTAAGGTTGTACAGTCACTTATCTCCTTGGAGGAGAAGGAGTTGGGTTTCATATGCCTCAGCCTGAACTGACAGATCAGATCTCTTATGGGAGGTAGAGCCCGTGTCTCATGTGATGACAAGCTTGAAGGAGCAGGAGTGGGTCTTTGTGGTGATGTCTGTGTGAGCAGAGAGATTTTGGCTTAACCTAAATACATAAGGCTTGTCTTACCTTCACCTATGCTTCATACTGCAAGCCAGTAGCACAGGGAGAGTGGTGTGAGGCTGTGTGCTGGTAGCCCTGACTATAACTTGACCTGTAGTTATCAGCTCCAAGGAGACACTGTGGTCAGTGTGACTCCAGTGTGACTGGGCTTGGCTAAGGTGGTTCCTTGGGAGCTTCAGTCCAAGTCAGCAGAAGCTGAAATACTGGTGATGGGTAAACCCATCCTGTTCAGCAATATATGTCTCTACTGGCCAGCTTTGGGTCTGTGACCATATGTCATTTTGTCCTGTAAAGAGTGAGTGTGCCCTGGAGTGGTCCAGCCCTGCATTACTTCTGGAGCTCTGCCCCAGAGAGCTGCTCTGTTCAGAAATCACTCCTTACCCGCATCTGCAGGGTTGTGCACAGCCCTCTGAGATGTAACAAAGACAGCATGTGCTAGAAGAATGGTGTTTCTCTTCCTTTGGTGGTAAGGAATTTATCTGGCATTTCCTCCCTTGCCTCTGGGATTTCCTCCCCTCACCATGGGACAGTAGCTGTTCTCACTGGGGCAAGCACTCCTCTCCTGCAGCAGTGGCTCTCCTCTGAGTTGTACAAGATAATTGGGCTGTTCCCCTGGTGTGGCTGTGCAAGGCCACTAACAAGAAGCAGCTAGGGTAGCAACAGGATTAAAAATATGTATGAGCAAACATCTTGTTTCAACTGCAAGGATGCACTGAAGCGTGAGAGTCTGGGTCCTGAAGAAAGCCAAAGGAAGAGTGGATTGGCATTCAGACTGGCAGCTGCACAATAAAGCCACACTTGTAGCACAGGAAAAGAAGGGCAGGAGCCCAGTGTTATTTACACTGGTGTAAGCTGGAGTAATGTCATGTAATCATCTATTACATTTGGCAGCATCCTGTTGGCTGGAGTCCAGCGTGGATACGTGTGATCAGGAGAGCAGGTGGGTTATCACCAAATCCAATATTGGCTTCTGGCTCTCTTCCTCCTTGACAGCAGCCTCCATGTGAGATGGAACCTGTCATTGAAAAGATTGTATGGAATCATTACCTGCTCCAGACAATATTGGGAGGTGAGTACCGAGTGTGATGCCTGGTGGGCCCCATGGTGCCCTGGCAGAAGCTAAGTGTGACTGTAAGTGGAGGTGTCACAGTGGCACAGAGGTGGAGTGGACGCTCCAGTGGAACATGCTGCTTTTTATTCATAAAAAAATAAATATATTTAATTTTCATTTCTGTTTTAAGGGTGATTGTTCTTGGCTGGGTTGGGTCCCTATAAAACTTCACAAAGTCATTTCAAATAGTTGAAAGCTGTTGATGCAGCCCATTTTCCTCTCACTCAGTGAAGGATTTTTTGGGAGGAAGGTTTATGACATATCTTTGCATTGAAGAGCTTGGACTGGCAGGTAGACTGACTGCAAAGGCACTTCCATGACAACGAAGGTTGTCTTGATACCTTGGCTGAAGAGATGACAGCCTGATGTGAGATCTCTTACAAGAGAAATTAACTTGCTCATGGAAGGAAATTGTTTCTCTGTTTATATGCTGGCTTTACCTGGGATCATAAATCTCTGAGCTTTCAATTTTACGGGTACCAAAAGAAGGAAGTATCCCATGGAACGTGGAGGTTAGCAAAACAGTTGGGCAACCATGCAGGTTTGTAGCCTTTGTGATGCGTGAGAGCACCCAGACACTATCACTGGGACAGGGATTCTCTGACCCTGTGGGAGCTTACTGGATTCCCAGATATCAGCAGGTCTGAGGTGGAAGGGGAGTCTGACCTGGCACTGCAGAGCAGAACAAGTCCAAAGCTTCAATTAGTCTCTGTCTCCAGTGGCACTGATGGCACTTGTTTATCTTGGTAATCAGACCCTCCAGCCCCATCTCATATATTAGCAATTGCAATAGCAATAATAATCGGATTCAGTCCATTGCATTTAACATTTTAATGTCAGCTGAAGATTTCTTCCTGATCCCAGCTTTTGATTAGATAACATCTTTGAGCACCAGATTAATAAGACTGACTGTATTCTCTGAAAACCTGACTTTCACAGTCAGAGGTGAGGGCTGAAATGTACTATCATGTTTTATACATTTGACTCAAGCTGGCCAAAAGGTCATACTTAAAATTCTTGGAAGTATTTTTTGTTACTGTGTTTGGTTTTGATCCACATTGGATGGAGAATGAAACTTTCACAGATTTTCCATTAATTGTGTTCTTCTACTCTGTGCATGAATGATGAAATTCATGCTTCCTTGAGCTTCTTAAAGAAACTGGTCACTGAAAGTGTTTTCAAAAGATGTCCAACAGGTCTTAACCTCTTCCTATAGACTGCCATGTGGCCAGGGTCTCATGAACATATCCTTCCTTAATCTTGGGATTCAAAACTCTTCTACTGTTCAGGTAAGACTTGTCAAACCTGTGTAGTTTTGTACACCGAAATGCATAATTCAAGAATCATGAGAAGAAAAAACACACGCTTTTGTCAGAAAATTTATGCTGCACTGCTTTACGGACTCTGAAAATATGATAAAAGGATTATTTCTGGGATAGTGGCCTTCTGTCTCCAAACTAATAATTGGTTTCAGCTATGCTGTGTCAAAGCAGACTGTAGCCATCCCAATGACATGGAAGATAAATTTATGGACTGAACTTCACCTTGGTGTTTGTACCTGCACACATGCTTAGCCTTCACAACTGCTTATGGAGTTCCCTTTGTGGCCAAACAAAACCAAGGTTTGGAGACAAACAACAGAAATACTGCTTGGCATGAAAAAAATCATGCACATTTTACTGGCTGTGTCCTGATGTAAAGTAAGCTGCTAGTGTGTGCAGGGGAGAAAGGGAAGGAGGGTGCTGGAGGGTTCACAGTGAAGAGAAGAAGGGGATATTCTCTAAAGAAGTAAGTGCATTGAGGTGGTCTGTACATGTAAGTTTGCTTTTTGGCTCATTCTCCATCTACTATCATGATGTGGTCAGTCTTGCTAAGTCAATAGCCCTTCCTCTAGGCAGGCTTTCTAAAATGCTGGTTGAAGTGTCTCAATCAGGTTTCAGAGGAATCCTTCTCTTCAGCTGTTGTAAATTGTTTGTATCACAAAGACAGTCTCAGTCCTGCTGCTGTAGCCGGTATTGGGCACACTAAAGAAGAGAGGGGCACTTCAGCCAATGCAGTTGGTGCCTGTATGCTACAGGAGAGAGCCTTGAATCTTTAATCCAATATCAACCACTTTGCATGGTCAGCAGCTGGAGAGTTTCTTGCATTTTAATGTTCCAGGTCACAACCCTAGTAAGCTTGGGAAGGGTATTCTCTAGATCAAGATAGGAATTCTCTATCATGCTTTTTCTAACTATAAGGCTTCAGTCTTGCAGGCTAGTGTGGAAGTGCACAGACAACCCTTGTCTCTGGTCTTGTAGTGCTGGGAGAGCACTGTCCTGATCCAGCCTGGTATTTAACTGTCATGGGATATTCTCTAAGCAATGAAACCTTCCTTTGTGGAAAGGGAACCTTTTTCTTCTTCAGGCCCTATGGGCTGATGTTATCCTGATGCCTATGGTACCTTTGCATTGCATAGGAACCTGCATTCTCCAGCCCTCACAAGCCGTCATGCAGAGCTATGTTTGCCATCCACAGCACCTTTGTTCATATTCACCTGTGGAGCTGTGAAATCAGAGTTCATGCTGATCTAATATGAGATTGCTTCTCAGATTCACCACATTTGTTGTGGGAAAAATGGATTTTCAAGGGAGACCTGAATGAGCAGGAGTAGGCACGTGGACATAAAGATCCGCTTTCATTTGTGGAAGGGGAAGGAACCACTAAAGATGAAAGCAGCCTCATCTGTCTCATCTTCTTTGAAGGATTAACTCAGACCCTCCCCTGTGATACCGTAGCTGAAGGTCTAGGGTCTGTGAAGGGTGCAAACCTTTATGAGTTTGTCTGCATTACACGCAAGCCAGAGGTAACTCAGCCTAGGCTTGGAGTCTTTCTGACTGGGTTATTATGGGATGATAAATTGAAAATAGAGTCTTTCCTCCTCAGCTTGTTGGTTTCTGGATTAAGTCTGTATCTACCCTATTTTGTAGTGCCTTGCTGCACAACCTTGCTTCACAGGTTTCCTCCCTTCCTGCTCCCATGGCTCATAGGGAAATCATGGACTTCAGTGGCATCAGACTTTTCTGCTTGCACCAGAATACCCTGAATGCAACAAGAGATGAAGTATGGCAAAGTTTTCCTAGCAGCTGCTTGACACTGCTTCTGTTCCACAGCAAACAGCACTCTAATATCTTCAGGCCAGAATCATCCCCATGTGAAATCTTTTGATGATGGACTGCAAAAAAGAGATCTGAATCCCTGCCTAAGCCTTTCTGCTCCTGAAGGATAACTGCATTCAGTGGCAAAGAGCCAGAGAGCAAGATTTTTTTTTATTGCGAACATGCCTGGCCAAGAAACACTCATTTAAAAAAGATTCAATAGTAGTCCCAGGGTAATACTTGCAATTCTATTTCATTTTCTAACAGCCTTATTTACTTGAATCAGTTAATTTTTATACCTTCTCTTCATGTGGTTTTGGTCTGGGATGTTGAAATGTTCTGGACAGTCACAAATTTAATACTGGCTTTCATATTCAGCATTTCTAAAACCCTAGAATGCCAGGTACCACGAAAGGTTTACCCTTTCCAAATTTGTACATCAAGGTGGGAGTTCAGCAGATGTCCCACTGACAAAGTTGAGCTCAGGTATCAAGAGCTGAGGGTTGTGCAGGCAGGGCAGCTTCACACTTGCTGCACCTCAGTGATTAATTTATTAATGATTTACATCAAGGTGAATGTAAATTAAAACCCCAGATACAGACACTGCCACAGTATGGTTAAGCCTGAACTGCCACAGTGTGGCAGTCTGTACAATGGTGACATTTCACCTCTCGAGCCTCTCTATTTTGCTGTCTCTTGGCAGGCACAAAAATTGGTAGCATTCCTGCTCAGAAGTAGGTGGAGAGAAAATGGAGAATTACTTGTATAAAAATCTAGTTTGTTGGCAAATGCCTTTCATATTAAAACAAATAAACAGCTTGGAGAATGGTTTTTATATGTTTCACCCACATCTAGACATGTTGCAAGCTGAAAACTGAGGCATGGTGATGTGTAGCTGTTCCAATGATGATTCACTGTTGAATGACAACTATTCTTGGAGAAGATAAATTTGCTGCACTTTCCCATTTTTCTGTGGTGGTTTTACCGTGCCTTTAAAGTGCACTGTACCATAGTCATGTATAGATGTTCCTACAGGGGAAGGGATCTCTCACCTCTGCTGAGATTCTCTTGTGCAGGGAATTGGGCATGGTCATGTATCATTGAATCTGGTGTTTGTGCTGGGCTTTGACTACTTGCCCACACGCCTCTGAATGAAGAGTCTTATTCTCTGGTGCCAGGAAGGACTGGAAACCATTCTGTGCTGCTTGGGTAGATAGGGTGGACCTTGCCTTTCTCAATCCTGAGAGCAGACTGAGAAGATAAAACTCAGCAGGCAGGTGGGTCATCTTTGCTTGTGTTCAGTCAAATGGGATGTTCCCCATGAAGGAGCATGGTTGATGCAGAAGTACAAACCAGACAGGATTGGACTTAACAGGGATTCTCCAGAAAAATTCTGGATCCCTCTGGTGTTTCTGCAGGAAGCTGTGATGTGTTCTGTTTACAAGCTGTGTTAAAGTACAGCTTCAGGCTGTTAGTCCTGCTACTCCTGTTGGAAGGTGATATAAATTGCAATCACAAAACAAAAAGGGGGCTGGGAGTGACACTGGGGATCCGTGGAAGACAGAGCTACTGTACAGCTGCCACTGAGCTGCTGCCCAGCCTGAGCTGCTCTTTGCCTCAGATTCCCCTCTGCCAAAACTGGAGGAGCAATGATGTGGTAAAAATCACTCAAGACAGCTCAGGGAGAATTGCAGAGCACAGGTATGAAGCAGTATCAGGTCATATTGTTTCCCTCTTGCAAAACCCTCCTCCAGGTTGGGGATATCCATATAAACATTCCTGTCCTTTCTGAGACAGGCAAGATTTGTGAATCTGATGCCTACTATTTATCTAAGAGTATTTCTGTTATGTGTAATCAACTGTATCTTTGTCTTAACTTTGAATTTTATATCACACACCTCCCCAGAGTAGGAGAACACTACGTTCAGTTTTACTAGCTCCTGGAGGTGGATTATACCCCACTTGATTGTTTACAACATTTGTGAAGATTCAACACAATTTTAATGAGGTATAGCAGTAGTACATTAAGAAGTGTATATCTTAAATGCAGTCTTTAGTAGTTGATGGGTATTTAACTGACATGTGTTAATAGTCCTATTGGATTTCAATAAAATGCACAGTTGAAGCGGTAATTTTGAATAGGGAAATCATGGTTTCAGGTAAAAATATGTACTAAAAGTACAGCAGCTTTTAATATAAAATCTTTATTACTAAATAAAGTGTTGTGTATTAATAAAGTCTTACACCGACTTTAGCAAATGTTTACACTTAGTAGATATTTTTAAAACAGATTAAAATTACATAAAAGACACATTTTGTCAATTACTGCTGGAAGATTCATAAGGACTTGTCTATGGAGGTAATTTCTGTCTCCTCTTAGGAAAGATTCAGACTTCATAATTTTAAAGGAAAGTTTTTTAAAAAGTGTGTTATTTAACATGAAGGTGGGCATTCTTCTCCAGGAACTTGGTCCTGGGGATCAGCTGTTTGGCAACTGAGCTTCTCTAAGGTACAATGTTATTGCCATCCACAAAGGTTTCAGACTGCAGCACCTCAATCCGCTGTTACTGCAGCCACAGGAAGTAAGAACCTCACAGGTCTCCTGAATACAAGGTGAATGAAACCCATGTTTCACAAAGACAAGGTGAAGGACAAAGAGTTTCCTGGGCTGAGAAGATCCCAGGGGAAGACACAGTGTTTGGTATCTTGCGTGATTCCACAGGTTCAGTTTTCAGGGGACATCTTGCACCTGAGCTAAGAGGGATCCTGCGGACAGCAGAGTCATGTATGAATTCTCTTTGAATGAGCTGCATTGCTGTAAGTCCGTGCCCTGCCCTGAACAAGATTTGCAGGACAGGAATGGGAAGTATTCTAACCATTCACAGAAGCTACCTGCAAATGGGGTAAACTAAAGCACAGAGTCTTTCAGTGGCTTACCCTCCAAGAGGCAGCACGTGAGAGCTGCAGCACCGCGGGAAAGCCTCCATGTGCCAGCCTCACTGTGTCACTTGTCCCAGGCTGTTCCCATGCAAGCCCTGGCCACTTTCACTGCTCAGCAACTTGAATCATTCCCAGCAGTACTTGTGTGTCTTCCTTGCTCTGTCTCTGCCTGGATCTCAGCGTTCCATAGCTGAGCAGTTGGGACCCTTCGCTGCTGGCAGGCTGCCTTCTTGTTCCCATCACTACGTGTTGGTAGGTGGTTCCTGTCTAATGAAGCTCCTTTCCAAGGGAGGCTGTTGACATGCTCCAGCACAGCCAGATGGTCCCCTTACCTCCTCTTCTTTCACACTCCCTTGGAAACATTAATGATCCCTAAACCTCTCTGATGGAGGAGCTCCTTTTTGTGACAACCTCATTACATGATTATCAGAAACTGCCACTATCCATGTTGTCAGGACAACCAGCTTGATTCAGAGCCAGTGGGAAAGGTCTGAACCTCAGGAAAATAACCATCCCCAGCTCACAGCAGATGCTCACCCACAGCCAATCACCTGGGTGCTGGAAAGCCATGACATCATGGGCCAAGCAGGCCTCCAAATTTAATTGTTGGCTTTCAGCATCCCTCCATGTTGCCTCCCCCCAGCGCTCTTCACATCAGCCCCTGCACAGTTAATCAAGTGCTGCTGTTGTGCCATTTCAGACCTCCCTGGAGCTGCCTGGTCTCAGCAGGGCTGGCAGAGGGGCTCCCACAGTACCCCATGTAATGCAGCCTTGGGGAGGAGTGGGACCATGGGGCCAACTACTGGTGCCTCATCAGCCTGGCATAGGGGAAAACTGCAAGGGACTGTAATACCCACAGCTCTTAGGCAACAGAATAAGTTGCTTCTTATTGGGGTTTTGTTCAGGGGGATGGATTTATGGTCAGAGTTAATTTTATCTGTAAGATAAGCTCTCTGGCAGCTACCTCTGAGTGTGGGAAATTATTGGGATTCTTAACAGGATCCTCTTCCCATGAAAACCTACTAACACCCCATCAGCAGTCATACTGTATTACTCAGATTGTGTTGTGTTTGCCAGCAAGGTGTGATAAATATGGCAGAACCAATTCTGGTGTAGATGAAGGCTGTGTCCACCTTCCTGCCCTGCTGAAGCAGAAGGGTTTTACTCTGTGCCCTTGTGCCTTTACTAGGGCATGCCTGAGCCACCTCTGGAATCATGTATCAAATTAAGGTTACATCCCACATGGCACTGAAGCTAAGGCTTTCTACAGATGTGTATCTGCAGAGCTTTCCTGAATTCCTGCCCTGCTTGAGCACATTCCCTGTGAAAGCAAGATCAGGCAGTTCATTTAAAGAATTCCTCTTTTTGTTTAAAAAAGACTTTTTCTAACTCACTGACCATCCCAGCTAAGTGTACCTTTGATATCTGAAAATCTGGTGCTTGGTGTCCTTTGCTGAGACATTCAGCCTTGCACACCCCTCTGGCACAGGGAAGGCTGCTGGTTAGGCAGTGCAAGTTTGCAGTTCTGCAGTCAGTTTGGGTGGTTCTATCTGATTAAATTTAAGAGGTCAGGTTACCTGACACTGGGCTTTTGAAGTCCTCAGGCATGTTTTGGAGGCTACAAGAAGACTAGTTGTTGCTCAGAGCTAAAATTTCTTCCTCTGATAGGTGTTGGCTACCAGGCCCTGAATTTCTCTGGGGGTACATCTTCAGGAAGGAATTTCCCCTGGGCCACTCCTGGCTAGGAACACCCCAAGGAGGGGCTGAAACGCTTGTGCACAGCCCATCACAGCACAGATGGTTGTGATACAGCCAGTCCTGCCTATTTTAGTACACAAGAAAGGAGCTGTTTGGGTTGGTGATGCACGTGGCTCAGCCAGGTCCTTCCTCCTGCTTCTCAGATACCTAAAGCATTGGAGCTCAAATTAGGGCAGCTTCTGAAGTTATTTTTGCAGGATAAGATTCTTGCTCAGAGACCAGATGGCTCCTGAAAAAAACAGGGTTTGGGCAGGCCCTGTGGGTCTTGGAGGCTGGACCTTGTGGTTGGGTGTGCAGACTCTCAAAGCATTTCCATCTTGCTGGGACATGTGTGTGACAGTTACACGGAACTGACATCTAGAAGGGACTGGCCTGCTTTCCTATGCCCTGTGAGGACAAAGCCATCACCATGTCCGTGTCTGGCCCAGGCCAGCTGGTCCCAGGTAGGCCTGTGGAGCAAGTCCAGCTTGCACTGCTGAGCCTGGCACACCGGGACTGTGTAGGTGCCTTCACCATGCAGTCACTCATTTTTTCTTTTTTCCCTCTCCCAGCAATGTGCTTGAGCAACGTGCCCATTGTCAGCACATGCAACTGCTCATAGTATGCAGCACAGCCCTCCAGCTCCAACAGGGTCAGCCTCATTACAGCTGGGATGAGGAGCAAGGGAGCTCTGTAGTTTGGGTAATTTCCTCTTTGTGACCTTTGTTTTTGCTTCTTCTCTTTGTCTCCTTTACCAGGAAGGCATAGGACAGGAATGCAAAATCAACTTTCTATCAAGTATGGGACAGTTTGCTTCCCTTTAGCAGCTTAAAGATAGCTGGAGAGTCCTGGAAGGCTGAAATGCACAGGTTCAAGGGCTTTGTGGTCTCCAAAGGCCAACCTGAAAGGCACAGACATTAAAAAACCTCTGTAATTTTCAGGCAGAACTCCACTGTGCACAGTCAATGCTTGCAAAGTTTCTTTGTCTCCCAGGAGAGTTGTAGCTTTGGTCAGGGCTGAGCATAAGGGATCTGATCTGCTTTTTCACTGCATGCAGTCATAGAGTCAAGTTTCTGTTCCTTGTCAGGGGAAAGGAAACTGAAACTCTTCCTTCATCTGCTGTTGCCCAGCCTTTGGCACAGTCAGATGGAAGCTGAACTGGGCTTGGTGTTTCAGAGAGCCTGCAGTTTTCTTATGGTGCTAATAAGAGCAGTTCTGCTGGAAGTTTATGCTAAAACTAGATTTTAGTTGTACTTCCTTTTAAAAGGAATGGAAGTGATTCACTCACAGATTCAGTCCTAACATCTGTAATTGCCTGATTTCATGCTCTATCTGCAGCTTTTCCTTAAGCTGCCTCCCTCTTTTGGAAGCCTGTAAGTGGGACTCACACTTCCCATGGCTTGTGGTACTCCAGGGTGTGGGGCTAGTAAATGACCCACAGTCTTTCCAAAGCCATCAGGAATGATTTTTACTCTGAAGGTAGCTGGGTACTACTGGTCCCTCATCTGCTCTGTCCTTTCTAGCTCTGGGCTGTTTTAAACAGCAGTTTGCAGCAGCCAGTGTGGTTTTCAGGGCTGTGAGCCTGCAGGGACCCTGACAGCTCCTTCAGCTGCATTCTGTTCCATGCTGCCGTCAAGAGACGTTTCTCCAAACGCTTTGCATGGACTTTGACAGGAGAGGAGCCAAAGGCCAAAACCTGCACTCTCTGCTAACTAACCTGCTTTGGCTCAACAAGAAAGAGTGTGTCCTCTGCAGGAGTTACCCCATTGCTTGTCCCAACCCTCTTGGATGCACACAGTGCTGTCACCAGGGTGACATGCAGCAGAAAATGGAAGCCCTCCTCTTCCATTGTTGAGGGACAGCAGATTTGCACAATTCCCACTGACCTTACAGGATCCTGATCTAGCCACAGGCATAATTCTCTGAGGGAGTAGAAAGAACACTGACAATTTGCTCAAGGGCTTGACTGTAATCATTGCAGAACCAGCCAGCTAAGTGACAGATTTGACTCATACTGGGAAAGAAAACCTTGGTGAGACTTTGGATTACAGCAGGAGGGGATGCTAGTGATTCAGTCAGGGTTGTTTGTCACGTCAGCATGGACTGGGTAACCCAGTGAGTTCTTGCTTCTTGAGAACCTCTCCTCTGAACAAGCTGTAAAGCAGCAGCCTGATCATGGTCAGAGAAAATCACATGCCACCTGGTGGGGCTCACATAGTTTGTTATCGCCTCTTGAATACATGTGGCCTGCCTTACCTTCTGATGGCTGCTGTTGCAAAAGGTAAGTCTTCATTGATTGTCCTTGGCCGCTACATAATGTGGTATTACACATACTCTGTGCATCTCCATCAGGAAAAAAATTCCCAACAAATCAAACAAAAAAATGGTCAAAGTTATGCTCACTTTGGTATGTAACAGCAAAACCCTTTCCCTTGGTGGCACTTGGAGCTGGTGAAGCTTCCTGCCAGCCCTGGGACCCAAGCACAGAGCATGGATGGTGCTCCCAGCTCCATGCCCATATCCCTGTGGGCTCTGCCACAGAGATTGCAAAATTTTTCATGTTTATCTGCACTCCTTTTTTTTCCCCTGGAACTATTGTAAATGTGAGATCATATGCATCAAAGCTGGGTCTGTTTCTACTTTTGATACCTTTCATGGAGGAGCTGAACTCCTGGATTCAGAAGGAGCAGAACAACCACACTTTACCTAGGGAAGCATAATTCTAAAAGAATGAAAGACAAGGGAAAACGCAGACCGTGATTTTTCTTCTGGTGCGTCGGGGGATGTTTGTAAGGAGGTGCTCTCTTTGTTGCAGGAGTGGCCGGAGGTGGTTGTTCCAGCCTCACTCCTGCTGGGCTTCTCCCACGTTGGGATGTGGACAGAAGCCCACACGCAGGTATCAGCCGGGGGAGCCCCGAATTTCACGATACATTTCCTGTTTCCAGCAGACGAAGACCAGGGAGCGTGATGATGCCTTTCAGGACCCCTTTCACCGCCGGCTAGTGCCGGTCCCGCCTCCCAGATACCCGCACACCTCCGAGGGGGCACCTCGGAAAGGGCTTGGAGGGCGAGCACCCCTCCGCGCCGCACTTTCCCTGCGCGCTGCCTTGAAACACGAGATTTGCCCCCAGCCCCAGCCCCGGCATGTGTGTCGTCACCGGCCGCCCTCCGCGCCCATTGGCTGCGCCAGCGCCGCTGCGGCGGCCCCGCGACGCGCGGGGCGGGCGGGCGCGCGCGCGGCGATTGGTGGCGCGGGGGGACGGGCCGCGCCCGGGGGGCGCTCGGCGGCGGCGGCGGCGGCGGCGGCGGCGGGGGACGGGCGGGGCGGCGATGAACGGCGGCGGCTCCAGGTAACCCCGGCCGGGCGGCAGTGAGCGACCGCGGCTCCAGGTAACCCCGGCCGTGCAGCAATGACCGACCTGAGTTCCAGGTAACCCCGGCCGGGCCCTGCGGCCGCCGGCGAAGCACGGTGCCTGTGGCCGCGTCTGCGGCGCCCCGTCTCCTGACGATGGGAAGATGACGCCGCGGGCAGGGCCGGGGTGCGCCGGTGCTGGGGTTGGCTCTGCGTCTCCGGAGTGCCGCTGCCGTCAGTGACACCTGTGTTGCCGGGTAGTCGGCGGTGACCGGAGCCCAGTGTCCTGCAGGAAGGATTCGCAGAGCCGCAGCTGAAGTTGTGTCGGCAGCCCGGCACCGGCCATGAAGGCGGTCGCGGTGCGTGTGTTCCTCATCTCCCAACAATGCCGCCTCTGGGCTGCGCTTCTGCAGAGGAGTGAGAAATTCTGGGCTATAAATAACCCCGCCTTCTTCTTTTTTTTTTTTTTTTTTTTTTTTTTTTTTTTTTTTTTTTTTTAAATGGTCGTTATTGGCAAGGCGCATATGCGCATCCGATTGACCTTAGCACCTGCCAAGTTTTTTTCCCGAAATCCATTCAGGGAAGGGTGGTCTTTCCATGTGCGTGCATGGTGATGCCTGATGCCACATTGGAGCTGGTCTCTGTGCTGGTTTGTCCCTTTGTCCCAGACTTGTACATCAGCCAGCTAAAGAAATGCTCCAGCGTGATGTCTGGCCGCTCCAGGCTTCCATCCTCCTTGCGGGGGATGCACTCGGCACGAGTGGCCCCTTTTGCTGGTCATTGAGGCAGTTTTCAGATCCAGTTTTCACCGATGCCAGAAAACGAGCCTTTTTCTATATGCAGCGAGGTATTTAACTCCTCAGTGGAAGACTGAGGGAATTCAGGCAGGAGAAACCATGGCTTCAAAGCGAGCAACATCTGACAGATGGTGGGCCCGGGCTGGGAAGAGGGGGTTGTTTGGGGCCCTGCAGCCCTGGGCGGAGCTGAGGGGCTGGATTTTGCCTCTCCCCGCGCCCTTCTGTTTGCGGGGTGGGCACAGCGTGTGCCAGGAGTGAACAGCCTGGGTATCTGTCTGGAGAGTTTGGCAAACCTCCTTAAAGGCTCCGTGCCCCTGATGCCTTCGACCCGGCGCCGAAGCTGCCTTTCTCTCGGTTTTCTGGGCACCGTCGGGGATGCCTGCACAGGGAATCTGGAGGCCGGAGATCAGCATGGGCTTTGCTGAGCGACTTTAGGGCTGATATGGACCATCTCAGAGCGAGGAGGGGAAGGAGAACGGGCCTTCCGGAGCGCCGGGCTGCTGCCTGGCTGCCCGGGGTGGAGGGAAGAGGACGCTGCGGCTGGATGGGTGATGAGACTGGCTTTCCTGGCTCCTCTCGTGTGAATCCACCTTGTCTGTGGCTGTCAGGCAGGGCAGAGGGGGCCCGGGCACAACTCCGGAGCCACCCGGGAGGAGGACAGTGTGCCGGAGGAAGTGGGGCACCGAGGAGCTTCGGGCTTCCAGTCACAGGTTACCCAACGATGTGGGCAGAATCAGGAGTGGAGTAGATTAGGGGTCGGGGTAATGGGTTGTAGGTCTGCAGGGACATGGACTGGTGGGTTGTTCGAGGCCAGGGAGTGAAGGTTGCCGTGGCAGATTATGTGCACGGAGGGGAAGGATTGCCATGAGCAGGGTTTTCTGCAGTGAGCATAGGCTGGTGAGGGAGGGTGATGCTTGTATGATGGCTGTATGGAGGTGCATGGGTTGGAGCTGCATTCCTTGAGTGTGGAACTGGGTTTAGGAGCTGGTGGCAGGCACTGTAGAGGAGGCTGGGGCTGGGGGCTGGCTGGCTTCATAGGCAGGGGGCTGCAGAGGAGGTTGTACTCTGAACCAAGATGTACATGGATGGCATTTCTTCACTGAGTGACTCTGGATAACTAAAAGTAAGTAGCTCCTGTGGGCCCTGATCTCCTGTTACAGCATTAAGTTTCAGGCCTCATGGGCCACCATTTGCAGCAGCAACAGTTTGGGAGGCAGCTGTGGCAGTAGTGCTGCAGGAGGCAATACCCGGGGTGAGCTGCTTTGGTTGTCACAGGCCCTGGGCTTGGGCCTCATTCACCTCAGGGCACTGACACAAGTGTGCTGGCTTTTTGTAGGGACTGATGGGGGCTTTGTGCCCTCTAAACTAACAGGCCCAGCGAGGAGGGTTTCCCAGAAGCTGGTGAGCATTTTACTGCTGACTGCAGGGAAGAGAACTTTACCTTTCCAGGTAGACTGTTGACAGTAAGCATCTGACCAGCACTCAGAAAATGTGTGGAAGTTGGAATCCAGATTGTCCCGTGTGTGTTGAGCTGACTCACAAAGTCTGGAAAAACAAAGCTGGACATAAGAGGTTGTTTTCCTCCAACCCCCTGCATTTCTTTGCAGGTTTTCTATGTGTGGTTACAGGGATAGGTGGGACACATGCAGCTCTGCAACATATTTTTGGCCATAACAACCCAGCTCTTGTGTTAGCCATCTCCTGGCCTGGCAGCTCCTAGAGGAGAGCTGGTTTGTGGCGATAGTCTCATTTTCAGTTCCTGTTCCCTTTGCTTGTAGCTTTCTTCTCTTTTTCTTTTAATACTTTAATTGTGACTGTGGATCCAAACATCCCTGGAGCTGACAGTGTTCTGGGATCAAAACCAACTGGGAATCTGAAGGTCTTTCAGATCTGCCTACAACTCTCTCATTTTAGCCATGTCTGCATGGAACTGGTTGCAAGGGGGATGTTGCCAGATTTGGCTTCCACTGCTGCTCTGGTTGGACTCCCTGTGATTTTGGGACATTAACAGTGCCGTCACTTTGTGCCTCTCTGGTCTGAGTACTGATTTCTGGTTTTGCTGTGCTATACAGTTGGGCAGGCAGGAGTCCACTGTGATCTTCCTCTTACATTACCATCTTTAGCTCATGCCAAAGGTGCTTGAAGCCTTTTTTCAGGAACTTAATGGGGAGGTCAGTGGTAGAAAGGGGAAAGAAGAGCATGAATTAACTTTCAGCTGCAGAAATGAATTTTTTCATTCACCAGTGCTGTTTTGTGCTTGGCTAGGATTTTCTCCCTGTAGCTCTATTTTGCCTTTTACCTTTCAGACACAAATAGTTGAGCTTGTGTATCTGCCTTTATGTTTGCTTTGATTTTCCTGTTAACTTGAAGAATGGCATTAGGCTGAGTGGTAGTTAGTAGGTTTCACTGGGCTGGGGTCAGCACAGGTGGAGACACTGATGTAAATGTCTTATCTCAGACCTGGTGCCGCTAGTTGTCTTTTGCTCCTGGCAGTAATTTTATAATGGAAAAATATGACAAAAGTGTCTGTGGTTTACTAGTGGATAGTCTCAGTGCTTGGAGTTCTGGAGATTGTTTTCAGGTAAACATCAGCAGCTGTAGCTTGTATGCAGTGAACAGCAAGTGTGTCACTGTGCTTTGAGGTAGCCAAAGGACTTCTCATTTTGCATGTTCAGTTGCACTGCTCCAGTTTAACTCTGACAGTGCAGTGTTTATGAGTTGGCTTCCTAGGTTTTCTGAGACAGGGAATTGGGCTGCAAGGTGGCACTCACTGCCTCAGGTGGTGTGGGATATGGCAGGTTGGGTGCACCTTGCTCTGGGCAAGCACCATGGCATCCTGCTGATAGTCATCCGGGAAGCCTGTGATGTTGATGCAGTCTCTTGTTCCCCTTTTCTGGAGCTTTTGATCCCAGGAAGCCCTGGGCAGGGAACAGATAGGCCTACAAGTGCTCCAGTCATCGGCTTCTGGGTTGGGAGGATCTTTGTGTCAGCATATGGCATCAGCCCTACCTGCAAGTCTAGCTCTTGGAGCACTGGGCTAGGTGCACTTCTAGGTACTCTGATGTCCTGTCTTGTATTGTTCCTTCCAGAGGCAGACTTGGAAATCATGTCCCTCTTAAACAGGGGCATGTCCCATTCAGTTTTGTTTTGCTCTAAAGACTTACTGTTATGGCTGTGTGCATTAAGTATTCAAGGGTAAAATAATGTTGTTATATATTCAGTGTGCTCGTTTCCCAACATTAGTTTAATTTTCAGTTGCTTATCTAGTAGTGTACCGACAGATGTGACTGAGTCTTGAGTGATGCTGAACAAAGCATGTCTCTGCCCTGGAGTCTTTGCTGCCAGTTCCACAGTTGGAATAGTATTCAGTGCCTCCACGTACTGGATTTGGGGCTCAGTGTGGTGCTCTGATACAGCACTGTAAGGCTTACAAAGTAGGGGAATGGCAAAGTTCAGGTTGGATATACATCCTTTGCTCTGCTCTGGTCATGTATACTGTCTTATTGCCATCAGAAGCAAATTAAGGCAATTCGGATCCAAAACATGCTCAAGGAATCTTTGGGTAATTTCATGTTTCTTTATTGCCCTGGTGGCAAAAGTGTGCTTTCTCAGGGAATGGAAACAAAGATTTGGATGTGATCCTTTGGCTTCTGACAGTGACACCTGACATGTGGACCAATGGGCTCTGTGCTGTGGTCCAGCTTGCTGCTCATGCATGTACTTCACTTTGCCACAACTCAAGGTACTGCAATGTCATTTTTTACTAGCCGTAGATCTCCATAAGCCTGAAACAAACTGCTATTTCGACACTGCAGAGCCAAATCATTCTCATTTCCTTTCTAATCCTCAGGTGTTGAAAATGCTCTGGCACCTTAGCAGACTCAATGTTGCTCTTCAGGATGTATGCACAGTTGGATGTATGTGATGAGGGCAGTACTAAAATATTTGCTTGTCATGTCACCTGAGTGGACTCATTTCCCTAGACAATGCTGTTAAAGGGGCAGCAGCAGTGTGACCATCTTCCCCCCCCCCCGTCCCCATCTCTGTCCATTTGATGGTATAAAAAAATCAGTTTCCTTTATTTAGAAAGGAAAGCACTTCTCTGTGTCTCTTGAGGGGAGTGAAAGGCCTAATGTTTTCCATTTTCTGTCTGCTACTTCTTTATTCCCTATTGTGAAGGAGAAAATCCTCCAGATCAGAAATCTTCTAGGCGCTTCCCTGCAGAGAGTCTTGATTCAACCTGCAGTGCCCAGATGCCAGCTCATATTTATCAGGTGCATCCAGCCACTCCCCAGATGAACCATAGAGCTACCTGGTGCATGGTAAACCTGAGAGGGAAAAACTGAAGGCACACAATTAAAATCCTAGGCAGTTGCTAAAGCTGTTTTTAATGTCTCCTGCCCTCATAGGCAGAAGATTGTGGACTTGGATTTGAGATGCTCTTGATGTGTCACCAGAAAAGCTGTCATATGTGTGCTTGCAGAAATGGAGGCTTGGGAAATGCTTTTAATTGTGATTCCACTCTGCACAACACAGATTGTCGTGCTTTGAGCTTAGGTTTGTTTGTATCAGGGACAAACATTGATACCACAGCTCCTATTGGTGCATGAATATTTCAACAACTGAAATGATGCCTGCTCCAGAAAAGAGCTGCTTACATCCATGTTTGATCTCTTTAGCAAGCCTAGCCAGCTCAGGTTGGCATTTCCTACAGATGTTGTCTGTGTCAGCTATGCTGTGCTATGACTCTTCTCTCTTCATTCCTGAGAATTCAGGCTGGGAAGAAGTGAGATTTCTAGCAAAAAAAAGGACTAAACCAGACAGAATTTGTTCCCTTATTTGTTTATTTTTGAGGAAGGTACCTTGCACTTTGTAGAATGCATGCACCAGAAAGAGGTGGGGTAATATTTGGAAGTATCTAGAGTGGCAGTCTGAGGGGACCGTCTTCTCCTTTCATTTCTGCCCCACATCTTGTACCACACCTTCTCTCCATACTGTTTTCTCTCTCCACTTCTTGCAGTAGGGAAATGCAGAATCCTCCTCTTTATGGGCACTGATGAATAATGTTTAGTGTTTCAGAAGGAGTAAGCTGAGAGTGGAGTCTTATTCTTTTCTGCAGTATATTGACAGTTCATACACATAGGTTGTGTCCTGGACCATTCTTGAAATCTATTATGATACTGAAATGCTGAAATTTCTGCTACCTTTATGTGTTTCTGGAGTAAATTGTCCACAAAGCATCTCTAATTAGGGGGCACTTCTATGCCATAACTTACAATGCAAACAGAGCTTTTGAGCAACCTTCTCTTCAGGGCATGCCCTGTCTTCTCCCATGGTCTGTGGAGCACTCTGGACACTCAAGGTTAATTCCAGTCTTCTTCATGTAGTAAGGAGAAGAAATAAGAATCTGGTTACAAGGTAGTTTTCCAGTTCTAAGTCCTTGGTTTGATAAGCTCTCTTTCCTGTCACTTAGTGAAAACAGCAGCACGTGGATGAAGTTCCCAGGCCCACATGACACAGGAGGTTCGTTACCTGATTCTTGAGTACTTTTTGAGCTGCATTTTGTGTTGTTTGCATTGCTTATCTCAGCAGAATGGCAGAGCCTGCCCTTACGAGTACACCTGAACACATGTGACTCTCTGAGGATTTGCATCTATCCTGAGTGTTCTTGCTTGTGTACTAGAACAGGAATTATACATATCTGTGTATGTATCCACAAGAAGTCTGGTAAATATAGTCCACAAATCAACCCATGACAGGACTGGCTTTTGGGCAAGGAGAGGAAAAAGTTGTGCCTCTGCGTAATCCAACAGCCTCTAAAAGCGCAAGTTCTCATCAGTCTGGTAGCTTTTGTTGGTGAGGTCATTAGGCAGAAGACACCTTGCACTGGTCTGCCCTGCAGTGCTGGTGAGGCATTGCATTGTGATCCATGGAGCTGGCCATGTCTGACTCCTGATTCCCCTTGCTGTGGAAAGGGAAGGTCAGGCTTCCTTATGTGCTCACTGGAATGTTAAGTGTTGGTGTCAGAAGGCAGTGAGCAGTAGGTGCATGCGTCTAGCACTTTCTGCACTCTGAGGATCTCAAAGCATATTTTCTGTGAAAACTGTTTTAAAGATTTACAATAAATGCCTAAAAGTCAGTCCTGGAAAAAAAAGCAGAGGTGTTAAGGCAGGGTCCAACTGCCCCAGGGGGTCTGGGTGCCAGCTTGACTCATGTCAAACACACTGGAAACAAAAGGATGAAGTCAGATGCCCAAGGTCATCAGTAGGGTGCTGTCAGAGCAATGAAAGATAGCAGTTAGAAGTAAACATGATTGAAGTTTTGTGTCCTGAACTCACTGTGGGGAATAGTGGTGTTGGTGTGGCTGGGAACATTGAAAACCTAGGCTCATAGATGCCTAAATGGGTCCATGGCAAATAGTAAGAAAAATTTCTGTCCAGCAGTGTCAGGGAGAGAAGAGCCTTGGCATCCCTGAGGATGACAAGGCTCATTTGAAACACACAAAGTGAAGGAGGGACATATTGGATGGAGAATTGCTACTTGTGATATGTTAGGTGTTAAATGCATCTGACACAGGGAGCTTGAGAAAAGGTCTGGATTCAGGATGGGCTTGTGCTTAGCACAAATATTCTGTTCTGTGACTGCTGTGAGCAGAAAGACAAGGCCCCCCAGCCCCTGCTCAGCTGTTGCAGGCTGGTACCAAGCTGAGTGTTGTCAGGTAGCCATTCCACTCTACACAGGTGGCCGTGGAATGCTGTGAGATTTGGAGTGGAAGATGTAGGGATCCCTGGCTTCTGGGGGTTTAAAGGTGCTTTAGACCCCTTGCATTGCTTTTTGCTTTTAAATGTTTGGGAGGGTGTCCTTGTATGTGTATATATCATATGCAAATAGATTTTGAGTTGTGTGTTTTGTCTGAATTTAGAAAAAGGAGTGATTTGAAGAAAGAATCCTCCAGGAAATGCTGCTTTTGCAAGCACAGGCTTCAACTGTGATTTTTGGGGGAGGAAGGAGTGGGAATGAGGGGGAGGTTCACTGAGGTTTTTTCTTGTTGCTTTTTGGGAAAACTCCAGCCAAGGCCTACATACAGTCGGATGAATCAGCCTTCCTTTTGCCATAAGTAATTAGCAGCTCTAGCTGCAATGCAGTTTTGATGTATGCCTAATACACTTTTCCTTAGTTAATTGAGAAATACTGCAGTAGATGTATGATGTTGACTTGGCCTGTGTATGGAGTCTTTGAGCTGCTAGGGAGATACTGTAGGCTGCTTCTTGAGAGGCTGGAATTTGCTGCAAATAATATTCCATACTCAAGTCTGAAGGCTGTCATTGCTGTTCATCTGCTATAGAAAATAAGTTTCCTGTCTCATACACATGTAGAGAGCACTGTAAGTTGGCACATGGCACTGGACTGAGTAACAGGGTTTCTTTGGAACAGTCTGATTTTATAACAACTTCAACAGAATTTTCATGCTCTTAGATGAATGGCTGTCCCTGTGCTGACAAATAAAGCATTTTGGCCATCTCATATTCCTGTAACAAAATGAAAATCACTTGTTTTCTAAAGCATCTGGTGCCAATTCAGACTCAGAGCTTTCTGTGACTGCTCTAGGATTTCCACTGGGCTCAGAAAACTCACCAGACAAGCTCAGCATTCACCACTGGAAGAATATGGAGTAACTGGAGGGCTTTCTTCTCCTGGAAACAGGACATGGAGCAGTTGCCCTTGGCAGGCTAAGACTTGCCAAATGTGTCGTATTTCCTGTTGGAAGCCTGCTTTTACATGGAAGGACTATATTACTTTCACAACTGCAGTCATCTATTGGTAAATATTAGCTTTAATAACATGCACTTCACTATATCAGAATATCAACAGTGTAGTGAAATGGGTGTGCTGTACTGGAGCAGTAGTATCAGTATTCTTTTACTGTTTTTAGTGGTAAATACTGTACCTATTATTTTCATAGCATTTGAAAATTCATTAGAAATAAGTACCCTTGTGGAACCCATAGTCAAAAATGTGATTATCTCAGCCTTGGAGTTTTAGTCATGGCCCAAGCTTCACTAAATGTTGTCTAAAAAGAGAGAATAAGCCTGGCCTTGAATTATTCTTTTATGGGATTGCTTCATTGCAGGCAGCATGTGGCCTTCCTCCAGTTATTGTGAGGTGGAAGAAAACAGGTACAAATCTAGTCTTCACAAGGGGAAGCTTCACAACTGAAACAGTTGGCTCTGTAGCATTTTGCACCTGAAGTAAAACACAGAAATGGCTCTTTTGCCACGTACCTTTGTAGGGTACAGAAAGGACTCTTGAATGTTTGAAGATACAAACACATAGAAAGCAGCATACTCCTTTCCATGCATACTTAGCAGAGGAGCACTCCTACTTGTTTGATTCAGTGTGTTCATTTGTCTGGAGATGGGTTGTATCAAGGCCAGCTGGGCTGTGTGTATTTTCTCTCCAGTTCACTGGACAAGTGTTTTATGTTTTCTTCAGCATAACTTTAAATGGACATTATTTTACCCCATTTTGAAACGGAACTGGTATTTTTGCAACTCAGGCTGATATATAACTAACCTTTTTCTTTCCTCAACAAGGTCATTACATCATGATGCAGTAATCCTATCTGTGGGATAAAGCATTCTCTCTCTGTGTCTCTGTCTGTTGCTTTTATCTGTGTTTGTATGCATGGTGGGGAGGAGACATGAGTGAAGAGAAAAAGTTTTGATTCTGAACAGTTAAACTATGTTTAGAGAGAATAAACATAGGTTGTGAGATGCAAAGGGCTTTTGTCTCAAATCTATTACTTTGATACTTTATCCACAAAGAAAAGCTCCATAGTCTCAAGTCAGAAGAGCCTGGGGATGAAATTACACCTTTGCCAGACTATGACAGGTTAAACTTTATGGAGATGCAGGTAGGAAGTTATCTGCAGACTGAATTGCAAAGGAGAACTTTAAAATGGGCTTTAAAAACCTGCTGGGGAGATTAAGTGGATAAGAATATTTAGTTCTTGTGTCCCTCTTTCTGTCATAGTAGAGCAATCTGTGAAGGAAGGAGGGACATCATTGTTATCTTGGTCACAGCCCAGAGGAACCTGAGGGATGGAGGAGTGGCACTATGGGTAGAACAGGAAAGAACAGGAGCCAGCAGCAGGACCCAGGCATCTTGCTGCCTGTCTCATTCCCTGGCCATTAGACTAAGCTGCCTCCCTGCTCGTTGCAGTTTCTAATCTGTCTGTGTGCTTTCTCTCAAGTCAGTTTATACTACAATAAGCCATGGCTAGCCTGGTATGTGCCCAGTGAGGTATGGTTCATAACTATTTTTGACTCACTTACAAAGGGATTAGGTGACATGGTTGCCTGGACAGCAGGGGCTGTACTTGATGACTCAGTGGGTCTCTGTCAGTCCTGTGTAACCTGAAGTGATGCCATCTAAGCTGCAGCAAGATGCCGGTGATGTAATTTCAGACTGTCTGGCCTGAGCACCAGTGAAGGCAGGGAGGCTGCGCATGTATAAGACAGGCTGAAGCAGAAGATAGACAAGGTTTGATTCAAAATGAAACCAGGTAACTGAGCAAAATAGAGCAGGAATATTAGTTGTTGACTCCATCTTTCACTTGCTTTGAGGGGAAATAGCCCATACTTATTTTCCTGAACAGCTCTGAGTCTGTTGCAGGTTAAGACAACTAAGTTGAGTCACCAGGTTGTAGTGTCTCAACAAACTACTTAAAAAGATGTCAGGTCCTCTTTGTGTGTGGATGCCAAAGTGGCAGAAGTATCAGAGAAACATACCTAAAATCACATGAAGACTTCTCTGTTAGCATCATACCAGGTTTATGGCAGTGATAGAGTCTTCCAGACTGGAAGTGATAGACACCCATAGCTGTCAGTAAGACAGGGCTATGATGGACCCCTTGCAGGTCATGCTGTGTTGCAGTCTGCAACCTCAGGATCTCATCCAGGGAAGCTGCAGGGTTTGGGGACCAGCATGGAACACCAGTGAGACGGGCTCCCGGTTCATGAAACCATTTATTCAGCATGGGAACAAACTCAGATCCAGAACAGAGAGCCCCGAACAAAGGCAGAGCAGGGGTTTTTGAGGCACAGAACTCCCAAGGGTCTCCACCCTTGAGGGTGGAGTTCAGGGTCAGGGACCACTGGAAACACAGCAGGGGAGAAACCCCCCCAGGGACTCAAACCCAATCAGAACTCCTGGGCCACCCATCACAAGGGGTTTGGGGTGGGACAGTGTAATTCTTTGTCTCCCCCTAGGCAGGTCGCCACAATGCTGGGGTGGGTACAGTGCTGCACTCACATGCTTTTGCAGCTCTCAGAGCAGACATGTGCATCAACTTGCTTGGAGTGCAGGCAGAGAGCTCAGATCAGGCTGGGCCCATCTGTAGAGACTTAGCTATGGCTGAGCAGTCCCTGCTTCAGTCAAAAGGGACACCAGTAATAACCACAATATCCTTAAGACAATATTTCTATACTTTGTACCTGTCCTTAATTTATTAAATCCCCAAATCCAAGAGTCTTCTTATGGAGTTTACACGGCCAACAGTATTTTCATCTATGTTTCATCTGTACTGGCTGTTGATGCAGGTCGGTTCTGTGTAGCTTGGTCCAATGTCAGTGTTTTAATGGAGAAGGGGAGATTTCTAAATTAGATTAATTGATTATGCTCTTCTATAATTTTCTATTACTAGAAAAATTCTAGCAAATGAGTGTGTATAATTTATTTGCATTATATTGGTTTGTGTGTATTGTATTCAGTGCAGGGTCTCAGTGTAGTGCAGATGAGAATGTTTTGACTCAGATTCCAGGGGAATGACCCATGTTTGAGAAAAACCATGGCCAAAACAGTGCTTCCCATTTCTTTGTTTTTCAGCAGCCATTTGTTATGGTAGTTTTGACTTTCTTCCCCTGCCAGGATGAATTTCTGAGCAGCATTGATTTTTGTTTCTTTGTATAACTTGTGATTTGCTGAGTTACAGGTGACAGCAGCTTTCACCTGTCCTTAAGGGGTCATTCTGCCTATAAGTGTGTGTTTAAAAGCTGCAGAATCACATCTTAAAAGTCCTCTAAACATGCTTAGCTGAGTGTAATACCTTTCCTTTTGCACTTAGTTTTAAAGCCAAATATTATGAAAAAAACTCAGTGCTTTGATATGGGTTCCTAATTTTCTCATTGATGCTATTAATATTGCATGCCCAGTTACTCCATTGTGGGTGTCAGTGCTCTGTAACAGCAGCTGTCTATGAGAAAGGAGCTGCTTCCTGGTATAGAGTAAAATTTAGGCCAGCTGTGAATGCTGGAACCACATCTTAGAGACTCTTCCTCTGGGCTCTTCCTCCCCTGTGCTTTGCCTGAGCAAAATTTCTGGTACTCAGAATCCCACAGCCTGTGGAGCTGTATTTCTGTGTTAGTGTGTGAGCCTCACACTCTGAAGAGAGAAGGTAGGGCCCAAATTACTGCCGCACTATGCTTGTGCTGGTGGCATTCCAGAAGGCTGGTTCCCCTCAACTCAAGGGCTCACCCATGCTCTTGTTCAATTTGAGCAGTACTTGAGATGTCTCCCCTTGCCCCCATTCAGCACAAGTGATGTTTTATGTAATTGCAACTCTGGCCTGATACTTTAGAGAAAGCCAGTTTTTCTGTGTTTTTTTTTTCTGTCATGTTGGGGAACACATTGTCTCTCTGCCCTTAAGCTTTAATTTCTAGGCATATAAGCAGGTTAGAATTGAGAGAACAGGGGAAAATAAACTCTAAGCAGCATCCCAGCTAAGTCTTAGATGTAGAGGATGTGTGTATTTCCCTATGTTGAATTGTTTTCCAGTTAAACTTCTGGGATCTGAATGGATTTCCCAGCCTGTGTCAGAGCTCTCAGAGAGGACTTGACAGAGATTACTGTTAGCAAAAGCATAGTCTGTCAGTACCATTTTCTTAGTCTGAATTAACTGCTTTGGGGCATCATGACGCACCTTCTAGCTTAGAGGACAGTCCTTAAGAAAAATAACAATCATTGGCCAAATTCTGCCTCCAATTATGTGTTCTGTCCTCAACTTTTCATTTAATTTACAGAATTGAGGTCTATAAAATAGCTGTGTTTACTAATGCATCAATTCTTATCTTGATGTGACATCCTAGATGACATTTGCAGTCAGACCGTGGTCTTGGGATTTCTGCTGATTTCCAGCACACATTCTTTCTTTCTGTAGCTACCTTCAAACTCCTTTCCCTCTCACAAGATTTCCTTTTTCAAGAGTTCTTGGGACAGGTATTTTTCAGATCACCACAAGCACAGGCCAGTTACTCAGAAAAAGGCTTCAACCCTGGAGGTGCTTCCATATAGGTGAGGAAAGAATAAATACATGGTTCTGTTCTCTATCCAGCCTTTGGAAGAAAGAAAACTTAGTTATTTTTGAGGGCAAATGAACCTTCTGCAAAGTCTTGGGAAGTGATTCATCTCCATTTACACTGTCTTCAGTATCAGCTTGTCAGATTGGGATTGTATGTTGTACTTTATGGTATAATGCCCCTGAATGTAAATTAGATCAAGACACTCTTACAGTTTGCAGCAGCCAAAGTTATATTAGGGCTGATGATAATGGCTGAAAGAGTAAAATGATTACTGAGATAATCATGGCTGAGTTCCAACAGAAATACTGACTTCCATCTGAGCACTCAGCTTCTGATAATGGGCCCAGCTTTCAACTGCTGTGAGACTTTGCTGAGCTGGTAATGGTGAAAGCCCAGAAAACTGGCACAGATTCTATCTTGGTGGCTTGTCAGATACTGGCCACGTGGAAATGTTCTGTGGGATGAGAAAGATTAGAACAGGATTAATGTGTTTTTTCCCCTCAGACTTTTTTGCCATAGAAGTCAGTGGAACTAGTCAGAGCCAAAGGGGCAGAACAGCTTTCCTCTTCAGCGCACAAGGCATCTGAGATTGTATTATCTGATGTGAATCCTTTTTCAGACTTAAAGGAATACAGTCCCAAATCGTTCAGCGGTTCCCAGTTTTTTCATTGCAGATACCAGAACCACTGTTTAACCACTGTTGTGGTGATCTTGGAGGCCAGGACCTGAATGGTCTGTGGAAGCACCAGGAGCTGTCTCAGTCGTGTAGGGTCACAGAATCAGAATGGTTTGGTTTGGGTTGGAACAGACCTTAAAGATCATCTGGTTCCAACCCCTTGCTATGGGCAAGGACACCTTTCAGGAGAGCAGCTTGCTGAGAGTCCAAACTACCTCGGCCTTGAACACTTTCCAGGATTTCCACTTTTCTGGGCAACCTGTTAAAAATAATGGAATGCTTCATGAATTTAGGTGGGTTCTTGGTAATAAAGATGTTAATCTTGGCCAAGCCCTGAAGGTAATGTGCCGGGTATATGTCCTCAGTAAGTCGAAGTAACTTCTTGGAAGATGAGTAGAAGTATTTGCTTCCCATATGGATGATAAGGTACATGCAACTGGAGGTGGATTTCTATAGGAGCTGATCACTGCCTTCCATGTGCACCTGAAATGGTCAGTAATTTCTCTGCTGCATTACTGTGAATCCCATCATATTCCTTAGAAATTTATGGATAAGAAGTTTAGCACAGGAATTTTGTCCCAGGGAGGTTGAGGTATGAATTTAGGTGGAGGCCTTGAAAGAGGAGCAAATGAGCTGTGCAGTGAGGTCTGGAAGTGTTTTCTGATCAGGATGGTATGTCTTTTTGAAGGAAGAATGAGAAGAGCTTTGTTTTGGCAAAGAGGACATGGAGGCTCTCTATTTTGTTGGTAGATGCTATTGACTCCATAAAATCCTTGATGAAAGAAAGAACTTTTTATGGTGGAAAGTGCTCCTGCCAAGTAAAACAACAAGAGGTGGTGGCTTGAAATAGAATTAAGGTTTTCTAGGAGAAGCATGAAATGTGTTCTATTTTCAATGCATGCCTTAAGCATTTCTAATCAGCAGGCAGTTGTCCATTCTCTACCACTATTAGCTGCAGCTTAATGGTACATAATTGTATTGGTTCTTTATCACTCAACTTGTCAAGTTGTTTATGTCTTGGAATGCAGGACGGAGAGGAGAATTTATTGCCTCACTGTCTATTGATGTTCTGCAATGCAAATACATAATTTGCCAAAGCCTTTGGGAAGGTGAATTATCAGAAATTGTAGGCAACTGCACATCTAGAAGTAAAGGCTTTGCATACTGCCTGTACTGATCATCTTGCTGAGTCCTTTTAATGTCACATTACCCTACATCCACAGAGTTGGTAAAAAGATTAATGAGAAAGCTGAATGATAAATACCGATTTTTGATGTGTGCACATACATACACATAAATTGAATTTTTGACAGCTGTTGCCAGCAAGCCATCAAAGCAAATTTTTTTCTGAGGATTGGCAGGTAGAGTAGAGATGTGTAATTCCTGAGGTACCAGAACAGCTGTGGTGTTCTCTGCTGGGGCAAATGGTGATGCTGCAGTTAGACGGGAGTGCATCTTTCTTCCAGCTTCTCCATGGAAGTCAGTGTGGGCCAGCTGCTCAACAGGGCACTTGTTGCTGGAGGTATCTGTGTCCTATGCTGATGTGCTGGCTGGAAAAGCAAATTTGGAAGCACCTTTCAGAACTGCAAGCACAGCTTTGGCAGCAGAGTAGATGTTTCTTTGTTTTACAGCCATAGCTGGTCTATGCTCCTTAGAAGTAAACAAGTCCCCAAGCATGTTATTGATAGGCTGATTTCAAGTTCAAACAGGAGACCCCAGCCAATGCCTTTGAAGCTCAGGTGCACCAATATCATTGGCCATTGAGGCAGGTGGAGTTTAGATCTTTAACCAATCAGGAGTGTAAGAGTGGGAAATTTGAAAGCCCTAATAAAAGGGGGTGCCTGAGAATAAAATCTGGCTGTTGCTGCATGATCTTGGTGTCTTTATGTCACATTCCTGTCTCAATCATCAGCGACGTCTTTGGTCTTTTGTCTTACAAAAAAATGAAGGTGATCCATGCTGTCAGTGTGGGAGAAGGAATCATTATATAATCATAGAATGGTTTGGGTTGGAAGGGACCTTAAAGACCATCCAGTCCCTCTGCTATGGGACACCTTGCAGTACACTAGGTTGCTCAGGGCTCCATCCAGCCTGACCCTGAATAGTCCCAGGGATGAGGTAGTCATAGCTTCTCTGGGCAGCCTGTGCCAGGGCCTTGCTGCCCTCACAGTAAAAAATGTCTTCCTAACATATAATTTAAACCTGCTTTCTATCAGTTTGAAGCCGTTCTTTCTCTTCCTGTGACTACATATCCTTGTAAAACATCTCTCTCCAGCTCTCTTGTAGCCCCTTTAGGTACTGGAAGGAAGTTCTGGGCTCTTCAGAAAAATGGGAGCAGCTTAATTGTTTCACTTATAAATCTCCTGCTTTGATTGGTGTAGACAGCCAGTGTAAACATGCTTGTGCAAATTCCAGCCTTTGCCTTGATCTGTTGTGTGCAATTGGATTGTCAGACTAAGTAGTACTGGCTGCTGAAAGAGTTAGGATAGAGTTTAGCTGTGCTGGCATTGCAGTTTAGATTATAAGTAATTTTCTACGGAGAGTCTGGCCAGTGTGTTCCTTGTTGTCAGCTGGGTGAAAGAGCTGAAGGAAAGGCTGATGATTTCCAGTAGATCAAAGTCCTGGCAGTCCTCTCCTCCCCTCTGGTGGGAGTTACCATCCTTAGAGCCAAGTTGCAAGAGTGTCTGCCTCATTATTTGTTGCTGTGGAGTAGGAAAGTTACCTCGAATCCCTTTGGTGGCACTTTAAGTTAAGTCAGCAGATGCTACACAGAAATGGTTTAGTACAGACACATCTTCTTATCTGCCAGCATTTCTGGGTGAACGGGAGCTTTTGGCAGAAGGGCTGTGTCAAAAGAATCTCATGGGACACAGCGATGTCACACGGCTGCCTTTGCATGTTAAGAGGGTGTGGCCCTGTGCCCATCTCCAGAGCTCTTTTAAAAGGTTCTAGGCCAAGAACCTTTTCATCATTCACTTGTTATAATTCATATGTTGTGCTTGCTTTGTGTTGATTCCAGCATCACAGGTTCCTATAAAGGATAGATCCAAGTTGCCTGTGGCATGTATGTCAGATAGCCATGATAATAACGGGAAATAATAGCAGTCCCTCACCTTCTACCTTTTCTAAGCACTCACCAGTCATTAATGAATTAATAATCTGCACAGAATCCTTGGGAGGTAGCCAGCACGTTGTTTTTTTGTTGGTGAGAGGTTGAATGGAGATCTGACATCCTTGGACTCTTGACAGTTCATCTTGTGATAGATATCTGTGTATATACAGCACCATTCACAGGTAAGTAGAACCTGAGCTCTCTCTGTTGTGGGGCCAGGTAGGAAATGGTTTTGTCTTTGATATCTCCCTGGAATCAGGATCTTTTAAAGCTTTTGAGAAAAGAAGAAATGCTATTAACATTTCATGGAGGAGTGGAAAAATTGTTCTGGGGAATCTGGATCTCCTGCCTTGCACCTACAGTGCTGATGCTTGCACTGAGCCCAGGTTTCTTATGGATACTGAAAGCAGGCAGGGAGCACAGAACCTATGTGAAGCCAAGTCACACAAAGTTCTCACTCTGACCTGAGAAATCATAAGGAGGAAAACAAACAGTCCTAGGAGAAAGACAACAATCTTTGCAGGTGTTGTCTAGATCCTTGTTGTTTACTTGCAAGAAACAGTCAAGGGGTGTAGTACTCAATTGACCAATGATGGTAATGTGTTGGTTTAATGACCAATGAGAGTTTTACCTCTTGGACCTTTTCGGACCTGTCTATAAATGAAGATCAGGAATAATAAAACTTGCTCTCTTGGGCAACCCAGCTAAGAGAGTCTTTGTTGCACTTTGCCATTCCAAATATAGTGCGACAGTTTCCCAGCCCCAATTCTGTGTTTTCTTCATCTGCTTTTTCTAAGAAAACAGAAATTATCTTCATTCTCTGTTTTCTCCAGTGACACATCCTTTTGATTAAGCCTTCCCAAACAGTGGCATATTCCCATGAAGAGATTCTTTTTCAAGCCACTGACATGTAGCTTGCTGAAAAATTAATGACCAGTTCCTGTCAGAGACCTTGCCTTTCCCATGAGGATGGCCTATGCCTGTCAGATACCTTCAGGGAGGCAGAATCTGAAGCACAGAAATCAGTCCCAGGTGACCAGAGATTTGTTGCAGCATAATTGTAGCCTCTGAGAAATGAAGGAATGGAGGCACATTGTAATTCTGCAGTTGGTGAGAGTCACCATGATATGTCAGTTACAGAGAAAAAGAGAACATCTGATTTTTGGCATTTCCTCCTGTGCTCCTACACAGAGTGGCAGGATGGGAAACGTCCTTTTGATTTTTGGACTTGATTTGGATACTGAAGGCTGTTTGAAATGAGCCTTAGCTCCCACTAAGAAATTAGGAGGATATCCATAGTAGAGTTAATTTTTTGAAAGAAATCAGCTACTAAGAGATGTAGCAGGAGATTGGGAGGCTGGGGGTCAGGGGTTGCAAACATGCGGAGGGGATGTGATCAATGTACGTAGCAGGAGAGTATTCAGTAAGGAATGTGACCAGGTGCACTTGCTCCTAGACCTGTAGGCAAGTATTTAAATGTCAGAATATGAGGATGAACATGTGCAGCAGTACTCTAGGGCAAAAGATGATTTTGCTGTCATTGTTTTCAATTGACAGTGATTGCTATTCTCCAGAGTACAGGAGATGCTTTGTACAATTTAATTCAGCATATAGATTTGATGTCTTAGGTTCTGTGTGCACAAGGGCAGAACCAGGGCGCTCCAGTTGCATTTCTTAGCTGGGGACCTTACAACTGCTGGTGGTAAATGCTGGGCTGCTGCAAGAGTAGGAGTTTGGGCTCTTGAGGTGTGTATCAGGGACAGGTGGTGGCTTGTTTGTTAATTTAGATCATCTTTGCATCCATAGATTTCTTAGGGCAATTTGGAATGGTAATTTGATCTCTGTGCATTGATTTCCTAATTTGTAACCTCTTTGCTGACCAGTGCCTGTGCTCTGGCTGGCTCAGGTCAGCTGTTTCTGATGCTGAGGTGAGCTCTGTGCGGCACAGGCTGTGTGTGTGTCTGCCCTTAGTACCTTTACTTATTTAGGCTAAAAGGCTGAGACTTGCAGCAGTGGAAAGCCCAGTATTCTGGCCCTTGTTCTACAGATGAGTGTATGATTTATCTAATAAGAATTCAGTGATTACTCCAGAAGTCCTTTGAGATTATTTGAATTAGGGATGGCTGTTACTCGCATTTACCTGTATGGTGTCCAAGGATTTACTTAATTGTAGCTGGTGAAGGGCTTCATGAACCTGAAATAAATGATGCCCAAAATGTTAGCATTCTGTAAAAATATTTTCTAGGCAATGGAAGAAAAATATTTTAAAACACGGGAAGTAATACAGGAACAAGATTTGTAAAATGTTGAATTTATTTAGGAGCTGTTGCAGGCTGAACAGAATCTGAAGATAGTGAAATAGTAATAAACCATGATGTGATGGTCCACATTTTCCAGCAGAGGCTCGTTCCATGTGTGCTATTCTGCTTTAGCCCAAATTAGACTCTCAGGTCCCAGGATGAAATGGAGAAGTGTGCCCACTCATACAGCCGGACTTCCACGTGCCTGGCATGCCCAGAAAATGATACAGGGCTGCCCATTCTGAGCTACAGGCTTTGTCTTCACACTCTCTGTTCTCCCAGAAGATTGTGCACTTATTAGCTGGCAGCTTGGCTTTTGCCCCTATGGCAGCCTGGTTTTTGGCATGCAGAGCCTGAGAGATGCCCTTGAGTTTGGTGGGCACAGAGGGAACGCAGCCATTCTCATGCTTGGCCAAGTGTGTCTGAGTCACAGGGCAGGCAGCGAGGGCTTTTCCTCACAAAGGCAAGGAAGCTGAACTCATTTAGTTCTTAAAGGAGTGTTTAGATCACTGATTGGAAGGGCCTATAGAAATCTGATACAACATTACTGGAGCCTATTCAGACACTTTGGTGAAAATTGAACAAGACTTGAAATGTGTTAAAGTCTTTGCACTTATAGCTGTAATGACGATGCTGATAAGCAGAGTTGAATTAAAGATAATAAGGGAGAAAGCTGTCTTCCCTGTACTGTTACCTGGTTTCTCTTGAATCTCTTAGAAATGTCTGCATCTAGATTATTTCAGGTTTTGTTTTGTTTCCCTGTGGTATCATACTCTCTTTAATAAATAATTTGTGGCTCTTTGTGACAATTTTTCTTTACTCCTTAAGGGAGGAGATCCAGTTTTGTATCCATTTTGGCTTTGAGGTCTGTAGTTGCAAACAGCTTCTACCATGTCTCTTAACATTTCTTCCTGTTTGCAGTTGTGCCTGCACCCTGGGAAAAGTTTACACAGTGCAAGGTAAATACGTTCTCTCTTCTGGTACATTAAGGTTTTATTGTTTTATTTTGCTTCTGATGACAAATAAAAGCTATTAGAGGTGCAAGATATTACTAATTTTGCAAAAAGAATTAGTATCTTAAAATTGAGTAGATATTTTCATTCAGGTATAAAGATTAAACAAACAGGATGGGTGGTAACTGCCTTTTTCTTAGAGTCTGCTTTTAAGTTTCCCTCTGAAATTTATCACAAGCGGGAAACATAAGTCTGAATGTTTACAGTAGTAGATACTTGACTGGTTTTCCACTGTAGCTTTCTCCTATCCTAAGTGTGTGTATCTCAATGATGAGGTGGATTTTGAGCAGTCCTAGCAAAGACTGGGGAATAAAAGGAACCTTTTCTTGCTGTAACTTGCTTCACTGGGGACAGGGGCACTCTAGTGGTGCATGATGTTGACAAGAGTTCTGAGGATGGTGCTGGCTGGTGTATCATGACATGTAAAGAGAAGGCAGTGATCTGACCCATCAAAGAGAAGGTATTGCATTACTGTCTGTGACACTCTGAAATCACTTGGAGTTTCCCATTTTAATTAGGTGATAATTTGGTGTGTTAATCCACTATCTTCCACTGGGACATGCATGCATTCTATAAAGTTGCCCTTTCTGCCTGTCTTTGTTGCCATTAGTGACCACCAGGAAGTGCTAAAGGTTGATGCTCTCTGAAGAACAGGGGCAGTTATCCCTTGGAAGTACTTCATGGGGTTGTTTGCATGGTACTTTCTCCTGGTCTGTGACCCAGACAGTGCTGGTGACTAGTGTGCATGGACATGTCACATTCCAGGGAATGTAGCTCATGGCTCCCTTTCTATCTGAGCAAATGCACTTTGTGAGCTGTAAGGCATCAGCTGGTAAATGGAATGGGACATTGGCTTTCCATACTTGATCTTCTTAGGTTTGCTGCTGAGGCATCTTAGTGTTGCTGTGACTTTGGTATCACAAGGCTGGGCAGGGAAAAGCAGGCATCTGCCTAGGGCTGTAATTTAGGAAAGAGCTGACAAAATCAAGCCAGTAGCAGAGCAACTTCTTGTATACCAGCCTCTTTGAGTGGCTGAAGGGACAAGGGCTGATGCAAGTCTCCAGCTCAGGAAGAGGCCGTGGGGCTGTGCTGTGTTGCCAGCTTGTGGCTGTGGTTGCCTCCAGTCTTGCCCTGCTTAGGAGAGACATAAGGATGATAAGCAGCCCTTTGTATGGGATGGGACCCATGTCTGGCTGGGTCCCTGCAGCGAACCTTACCCCACCCGTTGCTGCAGGGAAACCCCCAGGATGAAAGTGCTTGGCCCTGAGCACTGCAGTGTGTGCTGAAGGCCTCAGATGTTCCCAGACTTCAGATTCTGCAGAGCTGCTATAGCTTAAGATACTCATCACATCTTCGGTTCTAAGAGTTTTTTTAAAGGTCTCAGAGGTAAATGCAGGGCCAGGAATTAACTTCACTGAGAATAAGTTCAGAATCAGTGATGATTCTTAGATCATAGTTAATCTTTGTGGCCTGTAATTTAGTGTCGCTTTTAATGGTTTAATGTATTCTGTGGTCTTCTGTTTCTGTTACAATTTTTTTAATCAAAATGTCTTTTTTAAGGCTTTGCAGGAACATAAGTTTCTACAAAAACAATAATATTTCATTATCAAATGTGTTTATAATTTCATGTTTGCACAGTCCTGCTGCCAAGCAGTGGATGGTTCTGTCTCAGCTTCTGTCAAGCTAAAGTGATAATACCTCTGATTTTGTGAGGGTTTTTTTATCAGCAGCTCGTGTTTTCCCACTGATCTCAAAACTTTTTTTTTATTCTACATCTTCAGCATTCAGTGGCATTTCTCCCATGTAAGATTGTCTCTTAACACTGTAGCTGTCTCTACAATCCAGCTGGAATCAGATTCTTCTCTGATTTAATGTCAGAGCAGCAATCATAGCTGTGGAATGGCTGGCAGGACAGTTTCTCGTACACAGCCTGATTATTTGAGAGTTTGCTGAGCTTTTATTGTGGAGATCCTTCTTTGTACAGGATCATCCTCAGGTGCTGCATTCACTCTTGTTATTCATTTTCTGGAGAAACTGCATTGTGAAGGCATTCTGTTTCCTGTGTGTGTTTACCCCACTGCTCTGAGCTGAAGCTTGCTCTTTTTGCATATCTCTCTGTACTGTGCTCTGGACCACAGAGCCTGGATTTTCAGTCAGACTCTCCATGTGCCCTGGGTTCCTTTAATCACATTCTTACTCAGTGCAAGTGCTCTTGCTCTCAGGGTCTGTCACTCTGCCACACTGGCTGGATGGTCCAGGTGGCTGTGCTGTCTGGAGGCATTTCCCTAGAGCCAGATCAGGCTCCCATCTCACCTGGAACAGTGCATATCTGGGGCTGTCACCCATTTCACTGGGGGGCCTCTGGTATTCCTTCAGTCACATACAGACATGGTGACACAGAGCTTTGTAACCAGAACATTTAATCTTTGCTTCATGATTTTGCCTAAACAATAGTGCCTTTAGACAAGTTCATTTTGTCTGAAGTCAGACAATATATCAGCTGTTCTGGGTTGGGATTTTTTTTAGATACTGACGCTGGCAACAGCATCTTGCTCATTTCTCATCATTTTCTGCCAGGGATGGGAGCAAGCTTACATCTGCCAGGCCCTCTGACTTCTTTATCCTAATTGCTGATTTTTAGCCTGAGTGTAGCTGTGGATTAAAACTGCTTGAGAGTGGCTGAATTCAAGATCCTGGGGCTGGTGGTTTGTAGTGCTGTCAGCCTTTCCTGTGCTGCAACAGGACAGGCTATGTGAATAAAATGTGAGGTGTCTGTCTTGGGATGGTCTGGGTCCATTTTAAGGTGATTCTGTGAGGTTGGTAGGTGAATGTCTCTCTGCTGAGAGTATAGACAGAGCCCACTGTGTGGTCCTGTGCATGTAGCTTGGAGACAAGCCCCACACCCAAATGGATACACACCAGAGAGGCACAAGAAGTGGGGAAGAGCGGATAGGAGGTAGGAGAACATGGTAGAGAGACTCACAAGCTATCAAAGGCCAGCAGAAGAACTAGCAGTTTAACCTGCACATTGTGAGGCTGTGTTGATAGAAGAAAGCAGAGTATGCCTGACAGCATGAAGTGATGACATGGCCCTTATGTGGTTCCAGATGCATCACTGTAACAGAGCTTTGCATCTTCTGCAGAAAGGGACACACAGGATGTGTAAAAGAAAATGTTTGCATTGATGCAATACCACAGCATGATTTTTCCTGGGCATTTCTCACATATAGGAGCATGTGGGGTAGCCTGCTACCTTACTAGGCTAATGTAGATTCACCTTCAACATACCTTCATCAGAGAAGATGAGAGAAGGAGTGAAATTTTTGTGCTGCGTTGCAACAGTTGGGATCTTTGAATGTAATTAAAGTCTGCTTCCCACTTTATTAATATGAGTATTGTTCTAACCCTGGCAGATCAGTAATTCAAGGTGCTATTGCACTCTTAACAGTGCTATTGCACTCTTAACTGTTTCCAGGAGCAGGCCCAAATCTGGGTTTTCTTGACCGCTTTGGGGCTTTGACTGATCAACTAAGTGAGCCATAAATGTTCAGTTTCAACCTGCCAAAGATCCAGCAACCTGTTACAGAACCTTCCTGTGGCAAGGGATTGCTGCCCATCAGGTGGGTTGGAATCAGACTGGTCCATTTTAATTGTCTGTAGCTTGCAGTAAGGGCTGGCATCTCATACCTGATCTTGGACCGTGCTTCAAGATTAGCTCCAAGTTGCTGATTCAAATTAGACCATTTGTCTTGCTTGTTTTTAATCTGAATTAATGCAATGAAATTTTTATTGAGGCATTTGTGATGGTTGGTGTCTCCATTAAGTAGCTTTTCTTCGTTTACATTTGAGTCCTCCTAGAGAACAAAAGTAAGCCTGAGGCCTAAGCTCTGAACTATGAATAATAAGGTCCAAATGAAGAATTATTTCAGTCTGTCTGCAATGTTTACACAGTCTTTTTCATGTTTAAACAAGGGCAAAGGATGAAATCCCGTGGAATGTGGGACATTTGAGAGGCACAGTTGATTTTGAGACACCTTTCCAGCTTTGAGGAGCCCTTCAGCTGTGTAAATAAAAAGCGAAACAGGGAGTGGGCTGTTGTTTTTTTTTTTTTTGTTTTCCTCTTGCATATAAATGCCTTTTCTAGGTACTTTTTCATAGTTTCTTATCTATCCCAGAGAAGTGTTTCTCACTATATGAAAAAAAAAAACAAACACGGTCTGTGGTATCGTTCACATTTTTCTCCTTCAGCTGCTTCTGGGGTGCCCATTGCTCTGTCAGTCTTGGCTCCAGATTCAGACTCCAGATTCAGTAGCTTAGAGCACAACCTTTTTATTTCAAACCATGATTTGCAAACACATGACAAAAATACCCATGTAGCTGTCTGGGTTTGTGTATGAGTGGGTGGAGGTACTGGTGGCTCTTTCCAAGGCAGTCAGGAAAGTGGAAGCTCTCCACTTGCTTTCTGGGTGGCAGAAGCATCCTTGTGATCCAGCTGGCTTTTCTGCATCATCAGGGTATGTCCATAACCTTTGTCATATGAAGTAAAGTCACTTTTTCTATCGAAATAGTCACCACTTTACAATGCTTTGAGGTGCTTGCTTCATGTAACCTGCAGGAATGTACGTCCTTTCCTTGCTGTGCTGTGATAATGTGTAATTACTGAATGCCTGGACAAGCTTTAAAGGGGAAAGCTGTTTCCCTGATGTTCACCCTCTGTACACACACTTCTTTCCCTCCCAGGTCACATAACCATCCCAAAGCTCAAGTGGTTTTAGTAAGTGTCTCCAGTGGGAGCACAATTTGAATGGATTGTTTTTGTTTTGATGTGGTCAAAAATACCCGCAAAGAAAATATGTTGGGCTAGGAGTGTTCTCCAGCGGGGTGGGGAGGAACTCTCTCTGGTTTTTTTTTCAGTGTCCTGTAGCTATGCTGAAGCCTCAGCACCCTTGTTCATGTTATCTCACATTAGGCACTGGTTAAGCACAGCCCCTTAAATACATACCTAACTTTAATCATTGCTGGCTTTACTATGCAAAAGTAATTCTGTTTTGGTTTTTGGAGGCCACAGCTGAACAGCCACAGCTTTGTACAGAACAGGAAAGCGAGAAAAGCTGGGCAAGTCCCAATACTAGTTGCACTAGGAAAAGTGAACCTATGTGAAGAGTCATGAAGCCTTTGTGGTGGGGGCAGGTATGGGGTGCTGGAGTCTGCAGAGCAGCAGTTTCACCATGTGGGAAGAGGCATGTAAAGTGGGTGTGCTGGGGGGTGTTCAGAGGTAAAAGCCAGATGTATTTTGCAAAGTGTTTCCTGTGGTTGTATTGGCAGTGTGCAGAGAAAGAGTTGAAGAGTTGTGGAAAGAAATGTAGTTAGGTAGGTTATGTGTTTGTAGAAGGGTGATGGATCCTTGAAGACCATGAACTGAGAAATGCTGTTGAATGCTAATTAAGCAAGGGGGAAAGTACATTTTCGGGTTATTTTCATCAGTTGTGACAAGCTCCACTGTTACATTCCCATCTCTTAGCAATTAAACTGGGTGATTCAAGGTCCAGACAAAGGACATAACAATTTAGATTGGAAGAAATGTTTAGTCAAAACCATTAAATTCACAGCTACTGTATGAATATACCTTCTGTATTTGTTGTCATTCTATATTCATTATTGCTGCAAAGTGCACTGTCAAGAGGGAATTTTAAACCAATATTAGTAAGTCACTATGTAAAACTCTCAATGCTGCAATTCCTAACAGAAGTTTGTTTATCCCATCTAAAAATGGATGTTTCCATTTCAAGTACTTGGGTCCAAGGTAGTTTTACTGGGATACAACCTGAATTCAAAATAACCTCTCCACACAGAGAGCTTCTTATGAAGAGCTAGTTCAGAGGCCGAAAGTTGCTTGTAGCAAGTACAGAGGATAACTTCTGAATAAATTAATATATTGGAGGAAATCATAAGCTGCTTACAGGGTGTTTGCAAAGAGGAACAGAGAGTACATTCATCAAAGAAATTACTCAGTTTGAATAATTTGTTAATCTCAGAGCATGCTTACCTGTCTGTGGGGGGAATGGGGAATTTTAATTGGCAAATGTTTGTATTGTGCTTTGAGAGAGTTGCGTGAAAGGGAAGCGTTCTTGTTGTTTCTAGGGCTCTAATTCTTTCTGTAGTTTGTGTGAGTACAGCTTTTTCTTTAGGGTTGTATAAAGAAGGGATGCACTGGTTGTTTTGCGACATGTGTGTGTGGGGGAGATCCTAAAAAAGATGTCTTTACTCGGAATGGCACCCTGGCTGTGTCTGCCCTGCCTGCAGAGCCAGCCCCACACACCTGCCCATATTCTGCAGGCACTCAAGGGTGGAAGCAGCTGAGCACAGACTGCCCTGGGGGTGTTACAGACCCTGAGTACTCAGACAGAGTTGTCTCTGCTTCAGCTAAGGCTGAATATGACCATTTTTTATCAAAAAGGCCTCAGTATTGTATTTTAACTTAACCAAGTTTTACAGAGAAGACTGCATCTTCCACGAAAGTGATGGAATTGTGAGTGTACCTGTTCTGTCCAAGTCACTGTCTGCTCTTTAAAGGAGCTGTAAAAAACTGCAGGTAAACATGGAGATGTAGAAGAGCAGATACAGGTCTGAACTGGGCTGGGAAGTACTTGTAAATACCTGAACAGAGTCTCTCAGTACTCAATATCTAGAGAGAATCCTTCTCAGTTACATCACCATTGATTTTTGGATATGGATAACATTTCACTGGGAGTGAAATTTGGCTGATACAACTATATAATAAATACCTGTTTATGGGAAGAATATTTATAAACAAAGAGTGAGTCTTGGACCTTCAAGTTACATTTGCAAAGCTACTGCCTGAAAATTGGCATAATTGATCTCTTCCAGTCAAGTGATCTTGGAGACAGTGTTGCTGCATCACAAGCTGCAGTAGTATCTCCGAGGCTTTAAAAATGAGCACCAGCGTCTCTGCAAACAGGATACTATTTGTGAGTTTTAATTGGAACCAGTCATGTTTGAATGGTGCAGCTTTGAAATAGCAGGGGTAACCCAAGAAGATCTATCCACAGTGTTCCCCAGACACACAGGGGTGAAGAGCGGACTGAGATCAAGGCCCAGCATGAGATTGTGCTCTGAACTTGAACTTAATTGAACAAATCTTTTGTGTGTATATTAAGACATTTGAGTGCTTCAAATATCTTCCTCTCCTTCCTAGTCTTTCAAGGACTAGATGCAGAAATATTACAAGACAGGCTTTTACAAAGGGGGAATTGAGTCACAGAGAAGCTGAATGCCATATAAAGTCAATGTTGGTCTTCTCACTTAATAAAACTGGTGATTGGAAGAGGTAAGGAGGAAGTAAATATATGTTGGATCATCTTCTATAACCCTGTAATAGTTACATAGAAGCAACTGACCTGGCTGAGAATTTAATTTTAGCTTTTGCCATTTGGCTGGGAAACTCTAGCTAACACACAGTAAAATACACTGTTGTATTTTGGTACAACAGTCTATCTCTTTAAATGCTTCCTTAAAGCCGATGGGCAGTGACAAGATTTTTCTCTGGAAGTAGGTAGTTGTTGGACAGCTGTCCTCTTTGCTGTACAAGTGTGATTATCTTGCAGATTTCTTCTAAAAAGGGTTACCAGCACTGCCTTGGTTTCACTAAAGGAGTCCTTGAGGACTGAGATGAGGAAAATCCTGTTGATTGTGCACTCCATTCTCTTGGTGAGCACCAGCTGGCTTCTCCAGAAGCTGTCCCTGCTGACAGCCTGGGTGGCTTTCATGGCCCTGGTGGGGTATGGTCAAGTGCTCTGGTAGATGTGTTGTTTCAGCCTACTAACCAACAAAAACAAACCAGCACAGTCCTACCAAAAACCCCCCACCCCCAAACGTCTAAGCAATAAAAAAAAAAAACAAACCCAAAAAAAAAAAAAAACCACCAGAATTTGATGGACTGGATATATGGATATGCCATAATAATTTCTAATAGACAGAAAGTGGGTTTTGATGGAGTTAGTCAGACTAGCAGGACCAGGGACTTGTCATAATGACAGGAGAACCTGTTCCCAGAATAGACTATAACTTGAGCTATCTGCTGTTGACATTTCTCTGCAATGTAAATCTTAGAGTTTTCCCAGCTGAATACATCTTATTGCCTCTCCATTCATTACAGCTTTTCTCTACGTTTGTGTTAGAATAAATTAATACAAAACACTTAAATTATGAAGTCTTATATGATAGCCAATGTTCTTTTGTCATGATGCAGTGGTATATGAAAAATCTCTAAATTAGAATGAATGGAAGAGCAGACAGATTCTTCTGATCAGGAAAACCATAAGTTTAAATCTCTTGGTATGTATTGCTTTTTGGTTTGCTTTAGTCTTGATTTAGAGCAACTTTAGAAAATTAATATCAACCATGAAACCTTCTAGGCTATCTTCTCCTTTTTTTTATTTTATTTTTTTTTTCCCTGGTTTAGAGTGAGTAAATGAGCTTTGTACAGTTCTTGAAACTCAGCCTGAAACAGCTCTGAACAAAATATAGTGTTCCTCTAAAATCTTGGATATAATTACATCATCAGCAAATTGGGACAGAAGCCATTAATAGTATCCTTTGTGGGATGAAATCCCATGGGAGGACCTATTTTGGCAGACTGGCATTGTTTACAAATAGATGCAGTGACAGGTACAGTTGTCCCATTCTGAGGAACAACTGAAACTGTGGCCTATAAGAATAACTGCCTTGCTTTTGAAAACAGGCTGAAAATGTGCCTTGGTGCTCCTGTGGTCAGCTTCATACTGATCATCCTGGCAGTGAAGGCTGTATTTGGCACTGGAAAACTATTTGTAGGTGGCTTAAAGAAAAAATAAAACCTTCGCTTGCATAAGCTCCTGCTCTTGGAGAATTGCTGGAGGAAGAGGGAGCTGTATCCAGATGCCTCTGCTGGGCTTCATAAGCTGGGAGGTCTGCACTAAAACCTGAGCATCACGGGCTTTCCCTTCACCAGGATAACGAACACATATCTTCCTGTTACCTTGCAGTAGTTTTCATTGCCGGCTTCCCCCCGCCCACCCCCCTCCCCCCCGCACCTTCCTTATTAGAAAACCTTCTGCATTTCAGGATGGAAATCACAAAGATTAGTTATATTAACTGACCTCGATCTGCAAAACCATTTCGTTTTCTAGGTAGGCAGGCTAGTCTGTACTTGAAAACTAGACTGGCACAAGCTCTGATCTGGGCACAATTACAGCTGTTCTGTGTGATACAAAGCACGTTACTGCCTCTGTACGTGCTTCTACAGGAGGGTGAGTTGTGTTCCTCCATCACCAGAGCACATCTTTACCTGGACAGCGGGGCTGTGTAAGCAGAGCCTTCTCTTGGGAACCAGACACATACTGGGGACCATGGTTTTTCTGAAGAATCACTTGTACTTTCACAGATATTGTGGTCCAAATGACAAACACATCTTTCTCTCTGACAGCTGCCTCCAAAACATTGCTCCATTATTGACAAGTGTGTGATCTTTTCCATGCTTTTAGGCCTGAAGGCAAAGCTCTAGAGAACAACACCTGGTCAATGGCTGCCTGTGGTTCAGTGTTATCTGCAGTTACAGGTGGAGGTGAGCAACCCTATGGTGTAGGGTAAGTCTGGCAGTTGACACAGAGTGAGCCTATGAGTAAACATACTCTTTGGATGGTGAACACCACATTGATCTACCAGCAGAGCAATTGTTTGAAGTCTCCCTCATTTGCTTCAGGGAAAAGATGCTGGAAAAGGTCAGGTCACTAATTGAACCAGTTGAAGGCAGCTGGGAAGGTATTCATTCAAACTGCTCCCCTGGTGGATGTGAGCAACTGGGGTCACTAGCAACTTTGAGTGTGTATTTGTGAATCAGGATCTCCAGGATCACTGCTCCATTCTGTCTGTACTAGACAACAACCCAGCTGTTGCTAGAGTTTTCAGCTGTGTGACCTTGGGATGAGTCTGTGAGATCCCATGGAGATCCAGCTATTCGGGGATGGATGCAAACTAGAGGTGTGATGGAATATTTAATTTGTTGTTCTTTTCATTGGACTGGTGCTTTGAGTCTCAAAACTGGTGTTTTGGGAATTAATTTAGATTAAATTAAAAATTTAAGTAAAGTAATTTTAAAAAGTGATCATTTTATGTGTGGTAATTTAAAATGGCAACAAAGGCCAAAATGTCCAGGTCATGAAAAACAGATGAAAAACAGATTCAGAGATGTTCTAAAGTGAACATCTCTAAATGTTTCAGTTGGTCATTTAGCTTTTACTTGTAAGGTAATGTTAGTTAAGTCAATCTGGATTTCATTATTTCCTATTAACATACCAGCCAAAAATCTGGCAAAATTACAGTTATATCAAAATAAATGTGGTTGTTGAAAATGTTAATCTCTGTTCTAATAAAAAAACCAAAGCAACCCATGACCAACCATGCAACCCCAAAAACTCTCTACCATAGCAACTTTATCTGAATGAAGAAGGGCAGTGCTGCTGTTACCACTGGAGCTTCAGGACTTCTCTCTGTGTGACAGTCAGCATTTTTGGTTGGTACATCTGGAAAAAACCCTACAGCTTCCATAGCTGAAAAAAAAGTTGCTTCCCTTTAAATTTAAGAGAGTAGCTGATGAGGGCATTAGCTCTGTGAATCAGAATGAGGAGAGGGATCCAGAACACATTCACAGTGATGTGCATGTTCTTCTGTAAAAGGAGCCACATTGATTTTAGGGATGGAAGACAAGTGCCTGTAGAACCGTAACCTTTAAAAAGATGCCTACATCACTTCTGATCTGTCTGAAATTATACTCTATTTTTGGGTCTTAAACCAGTTAGTTTTACGAAGTGTTGCATGCTACCCATATCCCCTCAATGAGGGCCTTGTTTCTTACATCGTAAAAAAATGATCGACTACAATGCCAGGTAGTTTGAGTAAGTCTTAACTTTTACTTTGGAAGTCTGTTTTAGAGGAAAGTTTGGATTGTAAACAACTACAGGGGAAATAGTTAAAACCTGTAACCGGGATGAAGAAAAAGCTTTATTTTAATGGTAATACCTTACTTTTTAGGAATTAGCCACTGAATTTATTTACAGCAACCAGCAGTAACCTTATTCAGAGCAAACTTCTAACAGAGAGTTTTTCTTATGCCACTAGAAAGCTTTTCCTGCCCTCTTTCCTGCCCAGGTCACCAGCCTTGGCATCCTCCCTTGACAGGCATGTTTTGTGTTGTGATTTGCAGGAGGCTGTGAGGGCTACTGAAGATGTCTGATAGTCTAGATATTGAAGAGAAACCTCCAGCTCCACCATTGAGAATGAACAGCAACAATCGTGATTCTTCAGCACTAAACCACAGTTCAAAACCACTTCCTATGGCCCCTGAGGAGAAGAACAAGAAAGCCAGACTGCGCTCCATCTTTCCAGGAGGAGGGGATAAAAGTAAAGTATCAGCAATGCAGATGCATAGCTGCTTCTCTGGACTTTCTAGTGGTCATTGTTTTTCATGTTTGCTTTCTGCCACTGTTTTCTTTCTGTTTCAGTTCCAGGCCATGGTATCAATAGCCTTCTATTCCAATTACTCTAGAAACTCATTTCAAAAGAGGAGTCAGTTACTTTGTTGTCTATGAAAAGATACTAAAATATGCATACATTGTGCAACTTGCCTTCTAAAAATAACTTTATAGTTAAGCTGGGGAATCCTTTCCCTTGGATTTTGCTTTGCATTAGCAGTAAATACAGAGATGGTGATGTGTCCTTGTGAAAATACATTCGCAGAAGTGAGAGGGCAATATGCCTGACACTTCAGGGGTTTTTTTATGCACTTACATTCCAAGAACAGGAACAAAGCTCTTCTTGCTTGTTCCTTTTGCAGTGAAAGTGGATGCAGAATGGCTTGGTTTATAACCTGCTAGGTGTGGATGCACCAAGGGAGTCTTTTAAACATGCAGCAAACAGCGTTTCAGTTGCATTACAGTTGCATTCTTTGAAATGCATTTGTGGTGGAAAGGAGTGTGTTTTGAGTTAGCATATTTACGGTTTATGGAAAGGGGTTTTCTTTATTTCTAGTGCCATGGGAATTGATGGGCTGCACCTACAAGGCTGATGTCACTGCAAGGCCACTCTTGATTGTCTTTGAAAGGTTGGGGTCACTGGCGGATGTTCCTGATGATGGAAACAAAGCAAATGTCAATCTATCTTTAAGAAGGAGGATCTGGGGAAGTGTAGGCCAACCAGTCTCACCTTGGTTCTTGGGAAGGTGGTAGAGACAATCCTCCTGGAAACCATTTCCATGCAAATGAAGGATGAAAATGTGGTCAGGAATAGTCGGCATGGATTTGTGGAGGGGAATTCATGCTGTAAAAGGCTACTGACAGCCTTTTACCTTAAAGCATCAGGCTTGGTCATGAAGGGACAGCAATTGTTGTTACTTCTGCTTTAGTAAGGTGTTCAGCAGAGCTTCTGCAGTATCCTCACAGACAGACTGGTGAAGTACAGTATTGATAAGTGTAACAGTGAGGAAGACTGAAAGGCTGGAGTCAGAGATTGTGGTTAGTAGCATTAAATTCGGCTGGATTTCAAGAGTGATTCTGTCTTCAATGTCCATCAGTGTCCCTCCAAGGAGAGGTCAGAACTATGGAACTGTGGTCATTCCCTTGGAGCTCCAGCTTATCTGTGCTGCTTGGCTGCCCCATTCATGAGACTTCATGAGATTGTGTGGAACAGCTGGAGGTAATCTGGCATTCAAAACTCCTCACAGGCAGTAGAAGGCACAGTGGCAGTCCCATTCCTCCCCTCAGCCACAGGCAATTCTGAAGACTTCTCTGATGTGAAGACTATAACGGGATGGGCCCATTTCTTAGGCAGACCTGGCTAGCTCACTTTGCAGATTGTTCCCCCAAACGCCCCCTTCTGGGAGCAAAATTAATTTTCAATTGATTCTTTTTAAAGGCCAAAATGAAAGTTTTTCCCAGCCTGCTTAATTCCCAGAAAGACTTGGATCACTTCTTCCCTTAAGTGCTAGCAGGATGGTAATACTCCTTTCCTGAGGAAGCATTTCTTAAGTAGGAGATGCTGTCTAAAATGCATGCAGAAAAGGAGAGACCCAGAAACAACCCCTTCTGGAAATGATCAGTGACATTGAAAATGTAATTAACTACCAGTCAGAACAATCTTAGGGAACATACAAGTGTCATGATTTTAAATGTGACCGTGAGGAAAAGTCAGGTAAGATTTATAGCTTAATTTTGTTGGGTGAATTAATAAACGGAGGAAGTTTAGCTTGAATGGCCAAGTCCCTTGAGGTAGTTTGGGTCACGGTATCAGCAGGCCTGTGTACTTCATAGACTCTGTGACACATTTTTGAGACTCCTGCTTATAGAACAGAAGGTGACTGATATGTCTGGTCTCATATAGTACAGTGCTTTGCGGCATCACAGTGTTAAGTCCGTGGTTCATCGCTGGTGCGAGTCAATAGAATGTGAAGAAAAACCATGGCAGGGTGTTTCTGCCTGAACCTGCAGGAACTTTGTTGTCTTTCATTTGCTCACCAGAGAGGAGGGATGTAAGGATGGATGATGTGGAGGCCCTCATAGCTAACTCTGTGCAGCAGGAGTGTACCGTGAGAGGCATTTACAAGAAAATCAAATAGGAATGTTCAATACAAACCGCTTGCATCCAGTCAGTCAGGTGCTTCAAAGAAGTCATGGCTTTTCATATCATCTTGCCAGCTTGCATAAAATAGATATGACTTGATTTGCAGAGCCCACACAGAAACATTGAAATTTTTACACTGGGGAGAGGTGAAGGTATAGTAAAGAGATTCTGTATTTCATTTGTAGTATAGGTATCAGCATTTGGACCATAGATGTTATATCACAAGTCCATGAAACAAATGAGACAGATCTTGGGGAATGAGCTGGAACACCTGTCCTCCAGCAGGAGAACCTTACAATGGACAAGTGCTGCTTTTCATTGAATGTTTTTATGTAATCCCTTACTTCACTTCTAGACTTGACTGAACTGCTTTGAACTGAATTTGACAGTCCTTAAATATAATTTTCACTGCATTAGCTTGCAAATGATGAGGTAGAAGAAGCCAGTTTTGCTATCTACACACAGATGACATCTTCTAACTGGCAACGTCTGTCCTGAAAATTAAACAACGTCATCTTAATGATAAAATAAGGGGAAAGCCTTTGCATTTGTATTTGATTTATTGCTGCCATCTTTACTAAATGCTAAATGAATATATTTCATCCGTGAACAATGTGTACGGTATGCAGCACAGACAAAATATGACAATTATTTAATGAGGATAGATGCAGCAATGCAGAGAAAGGATTAGAGGCATTCAAAATAGACTGTAAGTACAAAGAGCAGAGCATCTTCCTCTTAAAGGAGGCTGTAAGGTATAATAAGAAATATACAAATAGAGGCCTCGTGGGGCTATTACCTGAGCAAAGACAAACCTGGACTGGTCAGTCCAGCCTTGGATGAAACCATAGATGAACCTACGGAGCTGGCAAACATAATATTTAAACACTGGAGGAAAGTGAAGGCAGCTTCCCTCAGCCTTTATTTCACTCATTCTTAATCATGGTCAGTAAAACAGGGCTGAAGTGTCATTTGTCAGTAGTCGGAAGTGCAGAAGATGAATGACCACAGGGGATGTTATTTTCAAAAGGTTGTAAAGAGGGATGGAGATGAGAAGCAAATGCAGATTCTTCCAAGACTGCCTGCTTAAGTAAGATACCCCACATACTGGGAATACTGGTGATTTAAGAAGAAAAAAATTCTGGACGCTAATAAAGCCTGCATTTTATGATCATATGTCTTAGTTAATTGAGAGCTCAAAATGTCTTTTCCAAAGACATTTCTGGGATTCTGTTTCTGGGCAGATTCTGTCTTTTCTGAAACAGAGCTGCTGTTTCAGCCTTTTGGTTGGAAGAGGAGTCATTGCATGAGTTGCTGGTTTTCACAGAACCTGTAGGAGAAAAAGCCTTTCCTGTGATTTGGCTGAATTTGAAATGGATTCAAACCATATTGGAGAACAGACACTAATAAATATGTGTGTCCTGTGTGATTTACTTCTGCAGGAGCCCACAAAGTCAAATAGAAGTTAGTTTCTAGATATGAAAACTCAATGAAAAAAAATAACTGAAAATATAAATCATACTGGTTATAGGTAGCCTAAGAAGGCTATTTCATGAACAGCTTGCTTTGGCAGCAGTCACACTGGCTCAAAGAAAAACAAAATAAAATAACACCTGGTAGACCTTCCCTAGCAGGGGTTGACAGGCTGGCATTGTGTTAACCTGGGTCTGTTTCTTAAGTTGGATGGATGCTAATTGATTTGTTTTCCACTTTTTTAAAACACTATTTTGAGCACACCTGATTGTTTAAAGTTTTAAATGAAAAACTGTTCTGAAAATAAGTGCTTGTTAACATTTTGCCTCTAGCCAACAAGAAGAAAGAGAAGGAACGTCCTGAGATCTCTCTTCCTTCAGACTTTGAACACACCATTCATGTGGGATTTGATGCTGTCACTGGAGAATTCACAGTAAGTAACTTCTGTATTTCATGTTTACCAGAACTTCTAGTTTCTTGATGGTAAAATAATCTCTTTTTGCCAGAAACATCAGATCACAGCAGCCAGGCTGTGAAGAAAGAGACTTTTATTTGTTTGGCTTAGGATTTAGAGTACTTAACTTTTGATTCAGGCTGCTTTTTTTTTTTTTTTTTTTTTTTCTTTCTCTCCAAGGATTGTCAGCAGAGTGTCTGCAGGAAATGAAAACTAGCAAGAATGTAGATGTATGCTTTTCCCAGTCTCTCAAGCTGCTACAAGGGTTGGTTATTCAGTGTCTTTGGGAAAGCATAAAAATTCCTCCCCCCCATGCATAGTAGACAACCAGCCTCAATGCAAAGTCCAGCTGCTCTGGAGACACTCAGAAAGCTGCAGCACTGTGGAAGTCCATTCATTTTAATTTAGAATCCTTCAAAATATATTTATACTCTAGGTGATCAGTGTTTCTAGCCTTTATGTACTAGTAAAATAGCTGTCAGCTTTTGCATCTTGAATCTCAACAAAGTGTTGGGAAAAATGAATCTGATAGAAGCTCTGAAGTGTGCAGGGATTTCAGAGCTTTTCTTCTCCGATTACTAATAGGGTGCTGAAACCATTGTTCTTTAAAGCTGAGATGGCAGTGAGCTTACATTTTGTTAAACTGTGGAGGTGAGAAGGAGCATTAGCAACTCTACTGCAAGCAGTAGTGCCCCATGAGCTGAGTGGTCAGACTGTGTAATCATCATTGTGGACTGTGCTAGTGCTGACTGACTGCATGCACCAAACAAGATCGGACAAATCATTTGCCTGGACAAAGGATGGCTAATTTTCAGAATTTGAGCCCTAAAATGGGATTTCTTCATAATTTTGTACTTTGATTGCTACTTTTGTTTCACAAAGAGGTTTCAGAAAGCTGGAAACTTTCTGTGTCCTACACTAGAGTTGCAACAGTAGGAATAACAGTAGAAGAAAAAAAGACACATTTAATTATAGCATGTCTTCAAAGGAGTAGTGAAATAGAATTATCCTTTGTAATTAGGAAATACAGATACATTTAAAATAAATGGACTAGTTAATTAGGATTTTTAAAATTAGATGTCATAAAATCTTACTTCAAAATTTATTCTGTGCCAAACCCTAGGGCTTGACTAAATGCATATTTAAAAAGCCCAGATGTCATAATTTTTGATCAGAAACTTTGCATAAAATTTTAAAATTGCATTTTCACTGCTCTCTATCTTGATTTTTCCTTTTTTTCCCCTCTCTTTCTTTTCCTGTAGCCACTTTATTGTTCCAGTTAATCTTCAGTGCCATTCTCCTTATCTTCATATCATGTTACATTACTTTATGCCTTTGTTTCTCTCCTTTTTGTGTTTACGTCACTTCTTGTCTGTCTTCACCTTCCCACTTTCTGTTCTCTTCCCATTGGATGTTCAGCTGTTCTTATTCTATATCTGTTCTTGCTTTATTGCCTTCTACCTTTATTTCTGTGTGTTTGAGACTTTTTCCTTCTGATTCCAAGTAAACACAATGGGTCACATATGTGTTCTCTCATAACCTGACTGGTGGTCAGGGTCCTGGTTAGTTCATGTCCCTGTGAGCTGGAACAGAAAGGGATGTAAGACTTAAGAAACTTCAGCACAGGCACTCACTACCTGTATTTCAGGGATCAAGGCTTGGAATATTTTGAATGTTGTTATTATCTACCAGTGTTTCAAAACAGTCTCTAACATCTTTGGTGTTTTTTTTGCTGTCAGATACTGCCAGCACAGAGTAAATCAATTCTCCATGACTAAATAGGTCCAGCTTTATTGCAGTAGTGTAGTTTCTTTTTAAATATCTTTCTCCTTTTCCAAGCAATGGATGTGAGATGTCTGTTTTCCAATTACACTTATTCTTGAAATGTGGAAGTGCAGTGCTGCAGTCTGAGAAGGCTGTAAGCAATTCAAAACTAACCAAAGGGTCAGGTGACTTCCCATGCACAGCTTGCCAACACAGGACTTAATGGTGGAGTCCTTAGTGGAGTCCATCATCAATCAAAGGAAGGGAATTTTTGCACCATTAAGAACTAGATATTGGTCCCAACTAATCCCAGATGTAGGCATTACATTACACATTACATTAGGCATGTTAGGTTTGTCCCAACCTGGATAGAACCTGTGTATCAGCTGGGTAGTCATGTGGTAAGTACCTCCTTCAAAGGAACTGCCACTAGCCCGTACCATGTTCTGGTATTCCCACTGTCTAGTGATCATGCTGTCTGCCTCTTTCAAAAGTTTGGAAGTGCCATGGGAGTGTCTAATCAATGTGCAAACACACAGGGGTTTTTTTGTTTTGAATTATTGCAGCTGTCATGCCAGTAGTGCCTGCTCTCCTGATTATATGCAATGCATTGGGTCATTTTCTGACATCAACCATTGCCCCCAGCTGCATCCCCTGATTGCTGTTAGATGCATCCTAATGCACGATTGCATGGGCTCCTGAGTTCTGGCTTTCAGGCTTGAGCACCAACTTGTGTTGTCCATCATGAAGAAATATTACATCTCCATTTCATTGTGCTTGGAGCAGCCACATTTGCTAAGAAACAGGGCTTCTAAAGCAGAGAATAAAATTGGTTTGAAACTGTTGGATGGGAGCATCTTGCTAGAGCTTTATGATCCTTTATTTGCAAAATGAGTTGCCTTTTCTGAATGAAGGACAGCGTGGTTAGCAGGCCTTTGGGGGGTGTTTTTTGTAAGGCATGCATGTTTGAAACCATTTCCTCTTAGAAAAAAATGTGGTTACCTGCCAAACTTTTAAAGCTTCTAAATTAGGCCATTAGTAAGTGGGAAAAGTTGTGGCTGTAGATCCAAAGAAGTTGCACATTCCTAATCTAATCAAGCATTTCTTTACAATTGTCCTCATTTTCAGTCTAAAACACACAGATTGTGTTGTGGCAATGTACAGCCTCCCAGATTTCACAATCTGACTTTGATCATCTTCTTTATCCACTGGTCAAATGGTGATCTCAGGGCTGGAGAACACCCAAGCCTGGAAAAAACTTTTATAGAGCCATTCAGAAATGGTAATCTGGCTTCAAAACTAGTCAAACAGCAAAAGCCCAGATATTTCTCTTTTTTTTTCTTTTTTCTTTTTTTTTCTTTTTAAATTTAAATTGACAAGGAAAAACACATGTAATTTTTCTAGTCAATTGGCATTAATTCTCAGGAATGTATATTTGAGGAGAGAAAAACTGTTTAAAAGCGAGAGAAGGGGGAATGATGCTTCCAAACTTTGGAACAGTTGTGATTTTTCTGTTTTCCTAAACCTGCCTTCCTGTAGCCTGTCTACCACCTGATCTATTTGGTATCCACCTCGTAACTCTCATTTTAGATGGGTTTTGCCCATTCTGTCCCATTGGTTTTCTTCTCCTACCACCTTCTAAGTTTTCCCACATTCTGTTTTAACTTTCTTTTCTTTCTTTATTTACATCCATTACAGCCAGATCTCTATGGTTCACAGATGTGCCCAGGGAAGCTCCCAGAGGTGCGTCACAGGCCCCAAAGGCTTCTTTGAGATGTCATAGCACTGCAGCAGCAGGTTGATATCTGTGCAGTAGATTTGTTGCTTGGCTTTTCCCACTTTTTTTCATCAATCCTAAACTTTGGAGGCTCATGTCACACATTGTTTTGTGGACAATTTCTGAGAAGAAGCTATATGAAAGTAGATTAGCACATTTTTTCTTCAGTGAGCCCTGCAATTTGCTGGGCAATGTCAGCTGTGCAGTAAGAGGGGGGAAATGACAGGCTGTTAAGTCTAGGGAATTATCCTGGATAACTGAAACAAGTTCTTATCAATAGAATTTCATTGTGGAGCTGGGGCTTTTAGTTATTGGATCAATTTTCAAATTCTACCTCACCCATAACATGTCCAAGCATTCATCCAAGGCTTTGCCACTCTCAGCCTGTTTTCTGAGTTCTCGGTTTCTGTATGTTTGCAGTAAGGAATCTAGAGACATCCTTTGCAGCTGTGGTATAGCTCAGTATCATGATTTTGAGAGCTGAAAGACAGATGCTTTACCCTGCAGTGTTCCCTGGTATGCTGAAAATTAATTGTAACAGAGTGGGGTTTACCTTTGAATCAGACAGCAGTGATCATTTCAGCAAAATGTGTTTGGATTCGTAAGCATGAAAAGTCCACTGTAAAGTTCCTAAAAAACACTGTGTTGTCCACCAATAGAGAATGGTCTTGTTATGTCTGCCCTGAATCACCAGGCAAACAAGCTTAAGCCTTAAATCATTATTCCATGGAAGAGCAGAGTTGATTTCTAGAGAAGTTTCATGTCCTTTTTTTCTTCTCATAGTCATTACTTTATTTTCTTTCTAAAGCTGGGTCCTGATTTTAGCTAGATTTTTGATAGAGAAGAAATGTTGCATCTAATTTTAATTCTAAGGTGTCAATCAAAATTTCTGCAAGTAATCTTACAGCAAACATGGAATCATGGTAAAGATCTGTGAGGCTACATATTTTAAATACTCTAAACCCACTTTGTTTCCACTCAACATCTACAGGGCATTCCAGAGCAGTGGGCCAGGCTACTACAGACCTCCAACATAACAAAACTGGAGCAGAAGAAGAACCCACAGGCTGTTCTAGATGTTCTCAAATTTTATGATTCAAAAGAAACAGTTAACAACCAAAAATACATGAGTTTTACATCAGGAGGTAAGTTGACGTCTCCCAGCAGAGGAGGTCAGGCACCAAAACAAGTCAGAGCAAAGTTCAATATTCAAGTAGTCAGGAAGCAACCTTAACCAATTCCACATTGTGGAATACTCCTGAAATTAATTTCATTTCTCTTTTTTCCCCCCCAAATATCATTAAAATGGTGACAATAGCTTCATTGCAGGTTTTTAGAACTAACCAAGATTTTGAAACCAAAATGCCATTAAGATACCATTAGTTTGGTAGAGTGCCTGTTGACAGCTTCAGCTAAAAAAGGGGATGTCTGTAGCCAGCAGGGTGTGGACAGCATTTGGAATTTACCTGCTGGAGTTCTATTTCCTCCACAGGATCGTCTGTGGCAGTAGAGTTTGTCATTTCCAGGAGTTTGAAGGTTCAACCAAGACAACTTCCAAAATGCAGAAGTTTCTCAGTCTTTCTAAAAACTGTGCACTTATCTCCAGGATTGAGAGAAATCATTTTTTTCCCAAAATTCCATAATTAAAGGATTTGACTAATTTGATGCTTACTGTGTGCTAAAATAGCAGTTCCCTTTGTGATGAAATGTAAACTTCAAAGCAGCTCATGTGTGCTCCTGAACCCAGGAGCTGTTCTTATGCTTCGTCAGAATAGAGTTGCTTGGCTAAACAGGGGTTTCGAGGAAGCTTTTCTGTGGAAATGTCATCAAGCTAATGAGAATTAATGCATGCAATTTATTGAAAAGAAAAATAAAACATAGGAAAAAAAGGAGAAAAAGCTGCTTTAGATCTTGGGTGGAACAGAAGCATTGACAGTTAAAGAACAATTTGCATTTTCTTGATTAAATTTCTATTTACTTTATCTACTTAGTCTATTTACTGGAAAACAGGACAAAAAATAGACAGAGTCTGGAATTTTGTCCTGTGTTCTTCCTTGCTGTTGCTCCTGAAGGGATGGTGTGAAAGAAAAACAATCTCCATTTGGTTTGACTTGTTCTATGGGCTTTTCCAAAACAGGCAGGATTTCTTTCTAATGGCATCTGGTTCATTCTCCTTTGCTCATTGCAGATAAAAGTGCCCATGGATACATAGAAGCTCATCCATCGGTGAGTGGTAAAGTAACCTTTGATGTTCCTAGTGTTTAAGAATTGTGGAGCAAGCCATGAACTTTCCCTGGCTGATTTATGATTTTCCATTTGAGGTATTTTTTAAATATAAAGTCTGGTTTAGCAGACAGAAGATTGCTGGCTGGTTTTAACCATGGTGTCTGTCATTCACAACAATATGCAGCACTGCCTAATAAGCCCATTTTAGTGTAGTTTTAAAAATTTAGAATCCCATTTCTGTCAAGTTTCATGATTTCTCCTTAGTACAGCTGGATATATAATTGAATATAAATAAGGTTATAATTGATATTTAATTTGCTATTACCATTGAAGGAAAGTTTTAAATAACCATCCACTCTAATTAATGCTGGATTGCAACAGCAATCCCAGAGATATAGGAGTGACATACACATTAATACTGACCAGATCTATTAGATTATTGTTAGTGAATTAAATAGCAAGTGACTGAATGGGGATTTGGCTTTTCTTTTAAACTGTTAAGCAGCTTCACGTGAGGTTGTGATTACACAGCCAACTGTATATAAAAAAATGAAAATCATCTTTGAATATTCACACCGTAGATTTTCAATCAGTGCCACTTCCTTTATCTTTAATAAAACACACTTCTCAGAGGAGGTGTGGTGCTCACCAGAGCAGAGTAAGCCTTTCCAGTAGCTCTTCCAGTGGGTATGGACACCTTGGCATATGCTGTAGTATTTTTGTCTAGCAGACAGGGGCAGTAGTGAGACAGTCACCATGACAGCTTTCCAAAATTACTGACTCAGGTCTCCCTGTTTGCTGTGGACTTCACTTACTGGTATTTCTACTGGACCAAAGGGGTGGCATTTTAAAGAGAGTGACAGTCGTGTGAGTATGTTGAATGGTGCCTTTGATTTGCTTCAGTTCTCTAAGCAGCCTGTTGTAGCCAGCTTTGAAGTTGGTAAACACTTCACAAGGCTTTTTTTTTTTTGTGTGTGTTTCACCAGCACTTTTGGGATGACATGATATAACCCCCTGCCTCCAAGCAGCAGCTGAGACTGGTGAAGTTCAATGCACCTAAACCTTTAAGTGTTGTGCTGAGTTTAACTTAGAACTTAGGCCCATAGGAGCATGTGCATGTCTAGATTGGTCTCTAACATCTAGGAAGACTAAGGCTGTAGGTAGCTATCAAAGCTTCAAAGTTGCAGGATGGAGACACACTCACAGTGCTGTCTGTCCACAGAGCACAAAAACAGCATCAGAACCTCCTCTGGCTCCCTCTGTGTCTGAAGAAGAGGATGAAGATGATGAAGAGGAGGAAGATGACAATGAACCTCCACCTGTTATCGCCCCACGGCCTGAACACACAAAATCAGTAAGTGCCAGATTTGATTAGGTCTGTGTTTGGTGCAGTGCAGAGCTGCAAGTTTCTGATCAGGCAGCACTTGCTGGTTGGGACTGAAGGTGCTTGGCAGGAAGTCCTGTCATGACACAGAGCTTCACTTCAGCCACTGACACTGGGAAAATTGGGTTTGAACTTTCACATTCATTGTCAGTATCCTGGGATTTTGATGGGGGTCATGACTTTCTTCTTGTATCAGGGAAGGGCATGTCCTTTAATGTTACTAATGTGAAAATGAGACACGTTTTCCAGCTGTGCAGGCTCCCTGTCAGCAGGGATAGCAGTCCAAAAATGCAGTTCGTATCCTGGCAAGATACTTAGGACACACTGTCCTCTGGAGATACCTGCCCCTCTCCATGAACTGTATCAGAAAATCCATTAAAATTGAACACAAAACTCGCCATGAACTTGTAACCTTTCATTTTTGCTTGTTCTGTCTGAGAAGTGGACAGCAAAATCAGTTTTAAAGTCCTGGATGTGGCTGACACGATCTTCGTAAGGGTTTGTACTTGAAATATGATCTCAGAGGCATCTCTGCCAGCCACCTTTCTGACACAAAAAAATTTCTTGTCACAGATCTACACACGCTCTGTTATTGAACCTGCCGCTGCACCAGCACCAGCGAAAGAAGCCACCACTCCCCAGCCTGAAAACTCAAACACAAACACTCTGTACAGAAACACAGACCGGCAGCGAAAAAAATCCAAGATGACAGATGAGGAGATCCTAGAGAAACTGAGTATGTATTGAGTATTTCGAGTCTGCTAGAGCAGTGTATTTCCTGCATGCATCAGCATTAGCTGTACCAAATGTTTCTCTCAGTTTAGTGTCACAGAGTCATTTACAGCTCCTGGCAGAAACTGTTGTGCTTCGAGGCAGCGAGAGAACACTTGGGGTGTTCCTGCTGCCTCTGAGGGCATCTGGGACTGGGTTGGATTTGCCTGAGCTTCTTTCTGTGCTAAAGGCAAAAGCAGAGATTGTTTCTTGTTGAGGAAAAGGCTGTGACCTAGTGAATGACATAGGGAACTCCTGTGTCCTAATGGTCAAATGGAACAGAATGTTTGGGTTCCCAAATTCTCTTTAGACTCCTAACTTCTCATGAGTCATTGGAGTCAAAATACTTTGCAAAAATCTGTTGGGTTTTTGTTTGTGGGAGGTTTTTTATTGGTGTGGGGTTTTTTACCAGTCAACAACTGCAGCACGAAGCTGGTTCCTTCAGCCTCAATGAACTCTCCTTGAGACAGTTACACACCTTCCAGGTGTTCTCCTTCTGTCCTTTTCATAACTGTTATTGCTCCTCCTACTTCTACAGTTTGTTTTATAATAACTGTACAATTTTGTTGGTGACCTCTCCTTTGAAAGGAACATCCGCTGTATCAGATGACATGGCACTTTTTCATGGCTAATTCTCAGCCAGTTAATATAATTAGAACTCCAACCACTGGCTCAGCCGCTGTGCAGATCATACTCTATTGAAGCACCTCAAGCCCTTCATGATTCTGCAGTGCAACAAATTTAATTTGCTTCTTGCATGTGACAGCAGCCAGTGCAGTACTCAGATTAAATGGTTTCATTCAGAACAGAACCCAGGGTGCTCTGTGTCTACCATTAACTGTTAGTAAAAAAAGCAGATTGATCTACACCTCCTTCTGTCAGATCACAAAGCCAGTAATGTCTTTAATGGTAGCAACTGCTTGTTATAGGGTGCTGTTTGGCTGTGGCTTTTTCTCAGTGGTTACCATTGCTCAACATTCTTGTCATACCTGCCATGGCACTGATGGCTGCTGTGACTGCACAGCCTTCCTTAGCTGTGAGATTTCAGCTGCTTGCCTAGAGTTTCCTGCATCCTTACCAGGCTGACATGAACCTCATTGACATTAGGGAGTATCCAAGAGATAAATTCAACAGCTTTAACTGAGGGCACAATTAAATAAATTCCAGAGCAGGTGGTTACCTGCAGACATGTCAGCTTATATAGAGAGAAATTCTGCTTCTTCAGCTGATGCTAAATGTTTGAGGCAGGCTTCTCCCACAGGTATCCTGCATCCATGAGCTCAAGTATGTCTATCATTTATTCAAGCTGCTGTATATGCCAAGTTGGGACTGAGCCCTGGAGTTTTTGGGGATTATATCTTCGAAATGTTACATGCTTTCCTGCTTTTTCTTTCTTAACAATTTGCTACCAAGTGAGCAAGGTCTGAATGTCTGCCTTGGGCAAACTGTGATGTGGGCAATGAAAAAACTTTTGTGCTTTCATAAAGCTATCTGAAAACAGGCATGATGCTTTTTTATTAGAATCTTAAATTAATTATATTTAAGCAGTGTGGTGCTTGTTCTATTTTAACTCTCATGACTTCTCCACCTTGCTTACTTCCCCCACAACTGTTTCTATGCTACTTTTAAGAAGATGTTCCCTGCCCTTTTTTATCCAAAATTGCCTTCATAATTTTTTTTTGCTTGAAATAGCTTGAGTTCTTTTAGAGCTTTAGAGTTTTATTATTGAGTAAAGCCTGTAATATTGAGATAAGATCAAATAAAATTCTGTCTGTAATGAAATCATGACTATGTTCCACTGATAACTATAAAACAGAACTGGCCCAATTCAGCTTTCTTATCCACTTAATTTAGGACTTGATTAAGTAAACTGCTTAAAGACATCAGAATAGCTGATAGGTTTATCTTTTGTCCAGAGCAGGCAGTGCTTTTCTGAGTGGGAGCTGTGTACCTGTCACTTTGTTGATTTTAATGCTGTAATGTTTGATGTCCATTGGCTTAAGCACAGGGAACCAGCCACAAGCAACTGCCTTGGGATAGCAGCTGCTCAAGTCTTGAGGAAAAACTCTGGAAATCTGAACTTCAAAATTAGTGGCAAATTTGGAAAATAATTTTTAAAAACCTTTCTCCTTCTCTGTATTCTTTTCTGAAGTGAATGAACTTGTAGTATCTGTTCTAATAGATACACGGTTCCATTAACTTGCTGAAAATAGCACCTAGCCAGGCACTGGCAGCACAGTGTTGTTCCTGTTGTCCAGCCCAGCACAGAATTAGAGCAGTGATTGATTTACTGCTGCAGAGCTCATGGGGTTTTGAGCCACAGGGTTGTGAGACAGTCCCATATGGGACAGTCTGGCCCCATCACCCATTGTGGAGTTCATGCCACTGAAAGCTAAAGTTAAACCTTTCCCTGCTTAACACCTTCTTGCCCATTTGGAGATGCCAGGAATCTGATGGGAAGGAAAGAAAGCAGTAATTAGGATGTTTTGTTTGTGTCTAATGAAAGAGCCAAAATCCAATAGACTCAAAGCCAAAGGCTTAATTAAAGAAACAGTACTGTTTTTTCTCGTCTGGTAGTTTCCTTGATAGAATGCAGACAATGAAGCCTAAGATGGTGGCTCAATGCAAATGTTTTCCTAAGGACTTACATTGGAACATACATCACAGAAATAGTTTAAGAAGATGAGTTCAGAAGGAAAGACTTCAGTGATCTGCAGCGTATTTTCTTTGACTGATCTGGCTGTATCCCTGTATTACAAATACAAACACATATTTATTTACTTGTGCATCCAAAACAAAACTAGATGATGCACCATTCCCTCTTAGTAGTCACAAACACCTTTTTGCCCTGTCCAGGCCATTTTTATGGAGCAGAGAGGTCTTTAGCATCCAGATGACCATTTGACTGGATGCCTATCCAGGAATCCTGTGCCTGCCAGCACAGCAAGAAGACAGGGCATCAGCACCATCTGGTACACTCCCTGCTAAAGCAATTTTGCAGTCCTTGGCAAGAGTGTTAATGGGAGCTGCAGGAGAAGAAGTCTTCTTTTCCCTGCATGCTCCCTCCCCTCACCCACTGCTCCAGGAACACCAGCCAGGGCTGATGGCAGGGTGAGCCTGCCTACTGCCTGGGATGCTCACAACACTCTCAAGTGGCCTGAAGTGGTCCTGCCCTGCTGTTCCAGCCTGCAGGACTCAGATGGACTGGAGTGTTAGGAACCCAAGCTGAGGATGTAACACCTTCAGAACCTGGTTAACTTTTCACAGTTTCATCTCACTGAAACGCATGGCGTAAAATAAAGCTCATTCTGCTTCTCTAGAGCAGGTCTTCACTACAAAATAACTCTTCAGTAGAGAAAAGCATGACTAGAGGACTCTGGGACTCCCTTCTAACTGACTAGAAGGAGGGACAGGAGATGAGAAGGTATAAACCTGCTCACACTGTGGAGCTTGACCATCCCACTGCTGTAGCATGGAGTTTCCAGGAGGCAGCAGCCTCTAGTCTGACTTCAGCATCGTGTCAGCTGTGCTCAGGACCAGCATCCCTTTGGGCAGCTGTCTGTGTCACACCAGTGCCCCAGGAGCATTGCTGTCCTTCTTACCCATCCTGCTGGTTTGAGGAAAACAGCATGTGTCGTTGTGAGAGGGCAAGTCCAGTGTGAGTAACGGGTCCATGTCACATTGAAAACCAGTAATGTGGTTCTTGAAATGGTGTCTTCAGAACTTAGCCTAGAAACCAGTGATGGGGGCCCTGGTTCTGATGAAATCCCATCATTCTTAACTGTAACATGAGATGATGTTCACTGCAAACATAAAGGCATTCTTTTGGCAAACTGCTGAAAGGTTGAGATGATCTCCTTTTCTCCTGGAAACAGTTATGATACTCTTCCAAAAATGGCACCTGTTCGTAAAAAAGTGAATACAAGGTACATTTAATCTACATAAGTATTAAACCTTTGTTGAATCACAGAATGTTTATTTCCAAGAAAATACACTGTTGTTCCAGCTCTTTGTAATATTTGTAGAGAAACGCTTGCATTGGTGCCTCTTATTTTCTCATCTCTGTCTGTTCTGAATGTTTATCCTTGTGTTTAGTTTCCTGTCTAAGTACCCCTAAAGGACTGTAGAAAATCAGTTTGCGGAGGCCATCTGTGATGCCTCTGTTGTTGTTGTTACACAACTGACCACAAATGGCTCAAAGCCCCAGACAGCAGGGCTGCATTTCAGATCTGCTGGAAGGCGGAATCTTTATTTTGAAGTGAGAATCTTGCATTTTGTTTCTTTCAGGGAGCATTGTGAGTGTGGGAGATCCTAAGAAGAAATACACTCGATTTGAAAAAATTGGCCAAGGGTAAGTCATATCCCAGTTACTTGTGCAAAACCATGGGCCAGGTATTTTGCTGGTGTAATATCAAGCATGAAGATAGGCAAGCTCCAAATGTATTCAGATATGATCAGGTTTAGATCCTCCTGTCTCTCAGTACTGGTCAGAATTTGTAACAGTGGTCAAAAGTAATCATTAAAGACAACTTGATGCTGACAGTATCTTATCTGCAGCAAGGAGCAGGGCCTGAAAGATCTCCTGTCCCTCAGGTGTGTGGCTCTTCTTTGCTTATTTTCTTAGAAGAAATCATTTTTGTATGTCTGAAAATAATGCAACCATGCTCAAGGAAATACCTCGAGGAATTATTACCTAAAAGAGTAACTTACCACCTGATAGCTGACATCTCTCAATAACATTTAGTTCAAATATTTGCTTTAAACAATATTCAGTGTTCAGGCTTACAGCCACATAGTTTAGAAGCTGAAACCAGAGATTAAATAATAAGCTCTTTTTTCTAGCAGGGGTTGTAAAACCCAAAAATTCAGTAATAGACTTGCTAATGCACTTCAGAGGAAAATACATTATCTACCTCATGGCTGCAGGTTTTAGGCATTTATTGAAAATAATCACCCAAGCCATTCCCTTTTGAAACTCAGCTTTGCTTAATGTAAATTGGATCAATTTGTAATATTTCCTATGTGAGGAGGCAAGAACAAAAAAACTTACCTCAAAATTAGGTATCTGACTCACATTTTAAGTATGTACCGCCTGCACCATTAGTGTTTCCTTGGCAGTGTTGTTGTTCCAGGAGGACTGGCACCATCTGTGTAACACCAAGACACTGCTATCAATGTAGGACAGAAGCTATTCACTGGCATCAGGAGATACTTTTCTGCCTTAACTGTGATGTCTGAGCTCAGAGTAGCTTGTTGCTAACCTAGAATAGTTAATGTCCTGTAGAAAGGCTGAAACACTCATGCTCTTTCTCTGGCAGGTTTTGTCTTAGATCTCTCTGGTTTGGTAGGTAGGGCCCTTGTGGGAAGATGTTTATGCTCCATTCATTGTATAAAAACCCTTTCTCAAATTCCAACTTGCTTTCTATCTGAAGGTTTTGTTCTTACTGTGATTTGTAAAATGTCAGTGGATACTTCAAGCTGTGCCTGTCTCTCAGAAGAGAAGTGTCAGATGAACAAGTGAGAGCAGAATAAACGTGTGTGAAACAGATTATTGCTGTCACTGAGAGAATGTGACCATCACCCTCACAGTGTTTTATTTTGATAATTCTAGGAGTGAGCTTATACAATGGTGCCTTGACATCTGGTGCAAAAACAAGTAGCTGGTATGTGGCCTAAAAGGGTATCTAAATGGATTTCCTCCAGCTTATAGTACAGCCTGAAGATTGCATAGCCTCCTTGGAGAGGAGTGAGTGTGCTGCTATAACTAACTCGTGCCTCTAATACTACAGGCAAATTTACTGTGATAGGAAAAGATCCTAAAGAGAAAGGTCATCAGAAAGGTAATCAAACAGGATGATCAGGAGGACCCAAAGTGCTGCATGACTGGGGTTTGGGTGTCTGCAGCAGTGCTGGGCTGTGGCACTGCCTTGGAGGTGCTGATATGCTCAGTTAATGCAGGTGCCAGTTCCTGAGCTGCCATCTCTGCAATGAGTTGGGTACAGCTATGCCAAAGGCAAGTGTTGTAGTGTTTGAAGTCAGCAGGTTTTCAGTAGCTGCTAATGAGAGCACTGCAAGGCAGGGAGAGGTATGGCTGCTCAGAGAACTGCAGACACGGTTCAACTGCTTATGTAAGGAAAAGCAGTTTATACAGCACATTGCACTTCATGGCTTCATACAGCTGGGAAGTTAATAAATGCTGTGATGGTTTTACTGCCACTTTGCAGTGAAGAGTAGTCAGCAGGCCTGTGCTGCAGAACAGGCCAGTGGTGAGTCCCTGTTTTGCCACCTGTCTTCAGCTGGTGACTAAAAATGTAGATGACACCAAAGGAAACTTAGTTCTAACTAGCACTTGATAAAGACCTTGTGTTCACTTGAGCAGTGTTAGCTCTTTTAGCAAGACAAATTAGTACGGAGCCATGAGGTTAGTACACAGTGCATCACAGTGATGCAGATTTAATGGTGAGTCCTGGCACTTGACTAACTGCACTAAAGGCAAGGTGCTGCAGAACTGATTAAAAGTTACTGATCAGAAATTAGTTACTTAGAAGTAAAAGTTTGTAATGCAAAATCACAAAGCCTCTGCAATTAATTCACAGCTTTACTTAAATTACCTTCATCTAAACTCTTCACAGGTGGCCTGGAGCATTCCAAAAGCATTTTAGTTTCAGCAGCTGTTTTGAAATAAAGCCTGATATGAGTTTGCTCAGGAGAATCATCACAGTGTTAGCAATTCTGAATGAATGTTGTTGATTTCTTATGAAAACAAATTGGATTAATCTTGTCAGTTATTCATAGGAAAATGTATTTGCCTTTATATTAAAAGAATGCATAGCATGCCCAATGAGAATATTGCTCTCAATGCAGACATAAAGTCTCTGTTGAATTAAACTGCTTCTGAAATATTTCAGCCTGCAGATAAACAAACAAGTCAGGGGATCATGTGAAAAGGAGACAACTGATTTTGGCACTTCAAGTCACTGATAGACTTGCTGGATGCACATTCCTGCTTGTGAGAATTCCTTCCCTGACTCTCAAATGCCTCGCTGCCCCTGCTGACATGGGCTTCTTAAATGATGGCAGTGTAAAGCTGTGGTTAAGCTCAGAAGGAAGAGTTTTCAAGCCCCTAGTTGCTTTGAAACCCAAAGAAATTGCCTCTGCCTGGGTCCTTTTCAGCCCTTCACATCATTATGGGGAAGAACATCTTTGAAGGAAAGGCAGATGGCAAACCAAACACCACCCTGTCTAGTCTGCAGATGGGTACAGCATTTATTTCTGGTGACTCTACAACACTACCACAAAAGCAACACATGGATACCATGAAGAGTCCTTCATGTGTTAGGTGCACTCAACAGAAGCAGCTGCCTATGGTTCTTGACACACAGAGAAGTTCTCTAAGTATCCTCTGTTCTGAGTCCTTCCCAATTTGTGTGTGAAATAATAGAGGCCTTAACCTGCTGTAGTTGTGACCTTGCAGGATGGCTAGAAAATTGTTTACTTGCATGCTGGAGAAAGTTGTATTTTGATCTTTTCCTCAAATGATTGTCATATGTTCAAGCTTCTCAGAGTGACTGTGTGACATTGCCCGAGATTGGCAGATGAATTCAATTTAAAGTTGTGAGAAGGCCCAACTGGATTGTGTGTTACACTTCATGATAAAAAACACAGTCATAGACACACAGAGAAAAAGGGGGGAAGAAACTAAATTCAACACAGCAAAATGGAAAATAATTAAACATACTATTTTCTCTTGGACACCCTGCATGGCAGAGGACTGGTGGGCTGTCATGCTGTTGGCTGAGGAGTGGGTAAACCTGTATAAACACTCCAGGCAGCAGAGCTCTCTTGCCTGGGCTGGCTTTCACTTCCAGGGACTAAAGTGTTTCTCAGTTTCTCCTGCTGTCTTGTTTCTAGGGCTTCAGGAACTGTTTATACAGCAATTGACATTGCCACAGGACAAGAGGTAAGTGTCAAAAATCCCAGCAGATTCTGCATTAGGGTACACTGCGTACCACCAAAACTGTAGCAGTACTAGTAGCTTTCACCTCTGGTGTGAGCTGTGGCTGGGGCTTTGGGTGGCCAGTAGAGCTTTCCTGCAAAGGCTGTTTCTCTGAAGCCTGGGCCAATGTCAGCTGGCAAAATCCATCATCTGCTGTCTTCAGCTTTTAAGTGAAAGGTCTTTAAAGGGCAGTGTGGTTCTGTGCCTCGGTAACTGAATAGTTACTGTGGCCACATGCTTTCCAGCAACACTGGATCTGAGGTTTTCATAAATGCCTGAAAAGGTGTGAATTCCTAGAATCAATATGAGCCTTGGTGCTCTCTGTGCTTGGCTGGATGCTTCACCCATAGCAAATTTTAAGAGATTAATTTTTTTACTTACTCTGTCTTCAGAACAAGTTGGTGCTCTCCACAGTATTGTTGATCCCACCCTGGTATCATTTTACATTATTCCTGAATGTTTTTTTTAATGGAAAGTAATCTGCCAAGAAATCCCAACAAGCTTTTGTGATGATAAAAAGTAGATAATTTTTATTGCCAGCATAAATGTACTGGTTTAGAAATTGTTCTGTCTCTGTTCCCCATTGTGCATCAAGTTGTGCCTTTCAGAGAATGTTGGTCTAGATACACAGTTTAACTCTGGATATTTATACCACAAAATCTGCCTGTGCATGTGGCCACAGACTGGTTAGCAATGCAACTTGTAAAATCAAAACATCTGTTGTAACTAGAAGCTGTGGGAAACCACTTGAGGTGGTCACAGATTCTCCCGTTGCTGTGAGGAATAAATAGCTTTGTTACATTGCTTGATTTCAGAAAGACTTTGTCCATAGAACTGCCAGAAAAAAAGGAGGGCAGGGGTATCTGTCAGAGAAAAACATGGTCTCAGTCTTAATTACTGAATCTGTTAAGGCATCCATGAGCTGAAGTCAACTGTCATCATTCAGGCCCAATTTATCACAATCCCAACTTCGAACAGTTACACTATTTGCCATTTGTTCCATCATGTGTTTTGTCTTAAAGTATAATGCAAAACATAATTAAGAAGAAATCATGTATTGGACTCAGTTTTGTGTTTCAGTCCTACTGCAGCTGGTAAGAAGTTGTGTTTTGGTCTGGTCTCAGTGACAGGCTATTACAGTGATCATATTAGTAAAAAACAGACAAGGTCATGTGTCAGAGAATCCTGCTCTCTTTGGGGATCCAGCTTCAGATTCCTGAATTCTCATTTCTGGATCTCAGCAGAGATTTGGATCTGAACCTTACTGGTAGTTCCTTATACACCTGCCATGCTGCATTTGGTAACCACAATTAAATTGGGTCTCCAAGGGGTCTAAAAGCCCTGTAAACTTAAAACCCTGGGTATATCCATAATATACCAGCACATGGATTATTTCTTTTTAGATCCTGACAATAACTGGAAATGTGAACCGTGTTAAAGAGTGTTCTTTAGAGGAGCAAATCAAAATTTCAGAATTTGGGAAGTGCTAGGATTGTTATTTTTGTCATGGAACAACATCTGTAACATATGTCTGTGTTTGCTTTGTTATGCAAGCAAGAATAGCAGGTGATACAATCAAAAATCATGTAGTTGTCCACTACATGTTCATTCTGATCTTGTGCAACAGACTACTCAGGTTAATGGCTTTTAATGTCATTTTAGGTGGCCATAAAGCAAATGAATCTCCAACAGCAGCCCAAAAAGGAACTAATTATCAATGAAATCCTGGTCATGAGGGAAAATAAGAATCCTAATATTGTTAACTATTTAGACAGGTAAGTTGTTCTGGTATTATCATGTGAATGTTTGTTTACACACTGCAGGCCAAAGGCTAAAAAAACCCTTTGATCACTGCAGAACATGGAGCTCTTTATTGTTTCTCTACTCTTCTCCAGTGGATGGGAGGAGATTGCATTGGCTCTGCATTAGTCTTTTCTGGCATACATAGTTTGAAGACTGTTTTCAAAAATCAGGATCAGCCATATCTTCCTAAAATAAGCCTCTCAGCTCCATGTTCCAAGCTGTGTTGTTGTTTTGGGGGTTTGTTTTTTTTTTTAAAGTTGATTAGATTTTCTGTGTCTTGTGCAAAGTGCTGACAAACCGTCCTAGAAATTTTTTCCTTTGGGCTGTTTCCACTATTTTCCATTGCTGAAGATGCCAGGAAGACTAAGTTCTTGTTCCCAGAAACAGCTAATTTGACAGTTTTTTAATGGTCTTTCCTGTTTCTGAATGAATATTTTGCAAGATTTTCCAAACATTTGACCAACTTCTGTCCTCAGTGGTGCATACCCTCCTCCCATGGATAGCTTTGGAAGTTATGTTGCCTCGTTCCTGGGGTTAATGGTGGAATTCATGAGTTAAGGTGATGAACCAGCTGGTGGAATGTGTCCTGGCTCCAGATTTATCTTTGCTTGGTTATCTTACTAAAGTGCATTCTTCACTTGCTTGTCACCTAAGATAAGTCCTTTTCATGGATATGTCTTTCTCATGTATACTGTGCAAGTTCCGAGAGCTATATAGCCTAGAAAGAATGTCCTTTTAATTTTATTCTGTCTTCATTTAAAATGACCTGGATACAAGAATCAGTTTTAGGTTATAGTTATTCTTTAGTTTAGGTATGCACATTCATCTCCACAGCATTGTTTTCTCCTTTCAGCTACCTTGTTGGTGATGAACTGTGGGTGGTGATGGAATACTTGGCTGGAGGCTCTTTAACCGATGTTGTCACCGAGACATGTATGGATGAAGGACAGATAGCTGCTGTCTGTCGGGAGGTGAGGGATCCCACTTGTGCTTCTGTTTGCACAGACAAGGTGATGCTTCTGTTTCTGTGGTATTGTCATTACATGGACAAGAAAGCAGATCCACTGCAGCAGCAGTCATTCTGTCTGTGTTTGCAGGGTACAGTCTGTAGCAATAATTGATGTTTACCTTTCAAAAGTTGGTATGTGCCTTCACCTAGAAAGACATGACTTTAACAGTGTTGGAGCACCAAGCTCTTCTCTTGTCTGCAACATGTTCTGCCATTCCTCACCATGCCCCTAGAAGGGAAATCTCGTAGAGCCATTCCTTTCTTGTGTCATAAAATCATGTCATGAATTTTTACCCTTACATTTCTTTTTTCTCTTATCAGTGCCTACAAGCCCTGGATTTCCTTCATTCCAACCAAGTGATCCACAGAGACATCAAAAGTGACAATATTCTTCTTGGGATGGATGGATCTGTCAAATTGAGTACGTATTCTTAGTCAAGTGCAGCATTCATGGATGTGGGGTGTGGGATTGCTTTTGAGTGATGGTCAGTTCTCCAAAAGTGGTGCTGGTGGGAGTGCCTGGACCCCTGCTGTGAGGGCACAGCTGTGTGCAGAGAGGTGTAGAGAGAAACAGGGTGCCAAGAGTAGCTTTGCTTTGTGTATGACCCTTCCAGAGTAGAGGGAGTTACAGTCTAAAGTTTCAAGTGATTAAGTAAAAGTGAGTGGATGAAACTTGAGGGTTTCTTTAAGTGGCCAATTCTGTATTACCTTGGCTACAGCCCTGAAGAAACACAGCATGGCTGCTTTTCCTGCTAGATTCCACAATGAATTCTCAGGCTTAAAATGGGGGTTCTTTTGCTTGATTTTGTTTTTCAAGCTGGCTTTAACAGTATTTGTTTTTCTCCTCAGCTGATTTTGGCTTCTGTGCTCAGATCACCCCTGAGCAGAGTAAACGGAGCACAATGGTGGGGACTCCTTACTGGATGGCACCAGAAGTTGTAACAAGAAAAGCATATGGCCCCAAAGTGGACATCTGGTCACTTGGGATCATGGCAATAGAAATGGTGGAAGGAGAGCCTCCTTACCTTAATGAAAATCCTCTCAGGGTAGGGTGAAATATCAGATACTGCTGTCTTTCTAATCCGTGCCATATTTAGTCCTTCATGAGATAAAATCCTATTCACATCAGCTCTAACTAGTTCTACAAAGGCCCACTTCTAAAACTGTTCCTACAGCACATCAGCATCTGCTGTAGCTTTGATTGAATCACTATGAAAACCTCAGAGGCGGTGGCACGTACCTGTGCAGAAACTTTCCACTTTGGCATTCGGCAGTGCTTGAAATTTCTCATGCCATTTTTGAACTCTCTTTGAGCTGTATCTCTGAATGACAAAATTTTCAAGTGCTATGCTTCTCCAGCTGGGGAATTTTTATGATAAGCACTGGAGCTGCTGTACCTGCAGGCACAAAACTCTCTTCAGTCTCAGGCCAGTGCTGATTGATTACCTGAACCTGCCAGGAAGGATCACTGCTTCTAGTAATGCCATAATTATTTATTAGCAAACACTATTCTAAAAGTATGTTTTAGCACAGATAATCTTAGTAAACTAGTGTACTTTGAAGTTTTCAGTTTTATCCTAATGTCTTAAAATTAAATGGCCAGATCTTACACCAAAAAATGATGTAGTAGTGGAGGAATGTATACCAGGATAAAACCTCATGACTAAAAATGCTGCACATTTAATTCCTGTGGAAGTTTATAAGATAATTAATTTTTACCTATATGTATACATACATATTGTTTCTTAAGGCTAGAATTAAAATAGAACATGATTTTTAGCTTTGTCCATGCTGTAAGGTTGTGCTTTCTCTGGTTTGTGGCACCCGGACTGTGTATTGCAGACTGACAGAAGAAATTACAGAAAGGTCAGGATGTACCTCCCAGCTGCTTAAGAAAAGAATACATCAATTATACAAATTTCACTCTTTCAATTATATAAGTTTTTCACTCTTCTTGAAATAGGTTCCTAAGTTTTCTTGGAAGACTTCCTTTGGTTTGGTAGGTTCCCTGGGGTTTTTGGTTCCAGGGCACACGTGTGGAGTGTTGCATACTGTGTCACCTTGTAAAGGTGGATAAGAAATAAACAGGTTTCAATTCAGAGTGGTGCTGAATAAGAGTAGCTGGCAGGGTGGCATTAAGCCTCTGTCACTACAACTGTGTTGTACCAGCAGCAACCTTTACACATCATAGTTTTGTTTCTGATTCCTGTGAAGCCATATTTCACTTGCAAAAAATGCAGTTACCTTGTATGAAGCAGCAAAAGCAGGTGATAATAATTAGCATTATTGATCTGGATGCTGAAAATTTGCTTCCTTAGTCTCAAATGTTTATTAGAGCTCCTCAAGAAGCCTCATGTCAGCTGTTAGAAAGATAACTGGATTTCCTGTTTCTGACCAAATTCACAGTCAGATATTCTTGAGATTTGTGTAAGAGGTCTCAGCTGCCTCTAAACAGAAAAGCTTATAAAGCAAGACTGTTTTTTACAGCAAAAAATTTTAGCTGATACCACACACTAGTTGTTGGACTTCTTGTAATATATAGTGATATATTTCTTTCATAGCCCAAGCCACTTTCTCCATGTCACCAAGCCTTCAGTATTCCAGCTGCCAAAACCTTTCCTGACTTGCAGTTCCTGGGAGGGGGATATCATTAATGCATTTATTTAAGTATTAAAATTAGTGGAGGGCTACCATAGGGATGGAATTACTCCTTTTTCTGATGAGACGATTAAAAGTTTTACCATATAAGTGAAGTGATTTGGAATTTATAGACTGCTGAAAGATAGTTGAAGGTGAGTCCTCTCTGCCCAATTATGTCTTTTCATCATAATATATTTGTGCATGCAACTTGACATGTCTGTTGAACTTGAGACTCCAAATGTTTCTTGTTTTTTATTCATGGAATAAGCTGATGGAATTTTTTTTTTTAATCCATTTTTATCAAGAACAGAGCAAAAAAATTGATGAATTTTGTTTTATGTAAGCCATATTTTAGGGACCAGTGAGCACTGCAGAGATGCATTTGATGAAATAATCCTTGGAAATAATATATTTAGACCACACTGACTCTTTAAAATGGCCTGTAAAGCTGTGTCAGTACTTGGAGAAGTAAAATGCGCTGATGTAGTTCTGACTAAGTCAGCCAATGAAATCAGCTGTCAAAGTAAGATCATTTTGATATTGGAATAGCTGTGATTTTTGGGTTTGTGGGTTTTTTTGTGTTGTTGTTGTTGTTATATCCAACCCTCTGCCAGGGAAGAAACTGACAGTGGAGATTGGAGCTTAAAAATTGGGTCTCTGTGAGTATTTCTGGGTATGAATGAAGCAGTCTTCTTTTTAATTTGTGTCCAGGCACTGTATCTGATAGCTACAAACGGGACACCAGAGCTGCAGAACCCAGAGCGACTCTCAGCTGTGTTCCGAGACTTTCTTAACTGCTGCCTGGAGATGGATGTGGACAGGCGAGGATCTGCCAAGGAACTTCTGCAGGTAAGATACCAAGCAGCTGCAGGTGAAATAGATACGCAAGGGATCAGTCCTCTTGTCAGATAAAGGCATCAGGTGGCCTCCCCATATATTAATCTCCAGCCTTGGTGCTTTTAAACAAAAACTAAGTAAAATCCTATAATGGTTTGGGTTGGAAGAGACCTTTAAAGATCATCTAGTCTGACTGAGATGGGATCTCTTAAACTAGGTCATGTCACTCAGAGCCCCATCTGACCTTGAATATTTCCAGGGATGTATTTCCACCTACATCATCCCTGAGCAATCTGTACCAGTGTTTCACCACTCTCCTCGTAAACAACTTCTTAATTAGATCAGATCTAAATTGATCATCTTTGGGTTGAAAACCAGTCCCTCTTGATCTATTGGAAAAGACCCTGCTAAAAAATGTGTCTCCAACTTTATTACAACCCTTCTTGAAATATTGAAGAGTTGCAAGGTGAGGTCTCCTCAGGGCCTGCCCTTCTCCAGGCTGAACAAGCCCAGCTTTCTCAGCCTTTCCTGAGAGGAGAGATGCTCCATCTCCTGGTCATTTCTGTGGCCCTGTTTTGTACTTTTGGGAGTAAATTCAGTTTTAACTCTTCACAAAAGAACTGAAGTAGAATGATACCAGGTATAGAGGCCTGAAATGGTGTTGATGGGGGAGGAACCCAGTAAAAGCAGTCCCAGCCAACATGTCAGAGATTTGGCTGTGGGAAGGAGGAGACTGTGGGCCTCAGAGAGGCCCCAGCTTGTCCTTCCTGCTCTGCTCCTCTCTTACAGGTTTCTGCTACTAAGCCCCATTTTTAGAGATTTCTGCCACCCAAACAGGGACAGTTGAACAGGACTTGTACCAACCCTGTTTGCTTCCTGGCACAGTCAAGCTGCTTGAGGTTTGCTGCCAGGTGTTACGGGAGAGGGAGCTGCAGAACATGCCACTTGGCTGTCCCTGCTGGGAAGGAAGATACCAGCCAGCACAGGAGGGCCAGGGGATGGGAAGGTAGACACTGTTCTCCCTGCAAGCCAGAGCTGAGTCCATCAGCACTCTGCCACTTGTCTCCCTGCTCTTGACTTGCTGCTGAAAACCTGTACCTCAGTACAGATCTCAAGAAAACACAGAAACCTAAATCCTACTGGGTTGAACATTTCTTAGAGGTATTTGAGTTTCCTAAGGAATGACTTACATGCATATTTTTTGAGAATTAACACAGTTTGTGTCTTTAGAAAGGAGGAACCTAAGTGAGTCTTTTGAGTTTCCTGAAAGGAACAAAGCTCTGGGGCAGTAAGCAGCATTTTCAGAGCACTGGCAGGGCAAAAATCCCAGCAAGGTGAAGACACTGGGAAAAATGGATTGATAGGCATATAGGTCATGTTTGCCTGTGATAGCAATGTCCTAGACTTCCTGGTGGAAGTGCAGATGGCCCCCTCAGTCCTATTTCTGAGTATTTCTGGTAACGAGTGGAATCCTGGTTGAGCCTGTGAGGAACCGAGTTTGGAAAGTAATGGTACCTTTCTTGGTTTTTTTGTTTGGGCAGCATCCATTTTTAAAATTAGCCAAGCCGCTCTCAAGCCTGACTCCTCTGATCATTGCAGCGAAGGAAGCAATTAAAAACAGCAGCCGCTAGCACTGCAGGTCGGCTTTCTGCCCTGCCAGCTTGGAGCAGGACTGAGAACACAAACTCTGTAAAACCTCAACTCTCATGCTGCAGGACAGATGGATGGATGAACAAACCAACAGTCACAGTCATGGTGGTAGGATCACCCCAGTTCCTCAAGGAGTAAAAAATTATCATTTGTCTTCTTCCTGCTTTCCAGCTCCTTAACTTATTTTTAAGATGAATCGGGGCTAAGGACAGAGAGGTAATGACAGAAAATGCTTTGCTGCCTCAATCATTTCCAAGGTAAAGCAAATTCAACTGGAAGATTGCCTTCCTTCTCACCCTGTGAATAATCTGTACATTGACTTTTAAATTGTCAGTTCTTTCTTAACGATGTAAAGCTGTGTTTATGGGGTTTCTGGTATGGCTTGGAATTGGAGAAGGGCAATTCTTCATTCATCAGCTCCAGACTGCCTTTTGAATATGGCCCATTTGCCAGTTTTTGCCCAGCTGTGGTACTTCTACATGAGGAAGAAAGTGCAATTGCATTTCCAACCAAAAAGGAATGAAGAGTGGGACAGACAAAACATCCCATGGAGATACAGGTGTTCAGCTGGGACTGTGTCATGATTCGGTCCTTGACAATTGGATTTGTACCCCTAACTGCAATCTCTTTGCCCAGGTGAGAGTCTTATTCAGCTGAAACAGCAGAAAAATCAGTCAGTGTGCTCGGAACAGCTTTGTCTGATGCAAAGCTGTCAGAGCAATTTGAGGGGAGAGTGGCCCCAGCTGTGCCCAGGCCTGAGCCCCAGCAGAGCCCTGGCAGAGCCCAAAGCAGCCTGAGCATTGGCAGAGCCAGACTGGAAGGAGGCACTGGTAGCGACAAGTGGCAGCAGCCTGGCTGTGGGTACCTCTTCCTGGGACAGGACTAATCCTCCTGTCTCTGAGCCAAACTGGGTGGGGACTGTTCTCCAGGGAAATTGTGTCCAAGCTGAGAAATGCACAGCCTGGTGGGATTTGCCATCCTGAGTCTCTGCAGGAGTAGAGCAAACAGAGCAGAGCAGTGGTGTCACTTCTGAGAGTGCCTGTTCTTCTCCCATCTGTCTTGTAGCTCCTGGGAAAAGTTCATAGTGTCTGTGGAATTCTTGGCAGAGGGGGAGGGGACCAGGCTGCTCTGCAGGCTCCTGCACAGGTGAGCATCCTTTAGGCACAGGAGTTCTGCCCTGGGAACCAAAGCTGATGTGAGGAACAACCTGCAGTTCAGATCTGCAGAAGCCAATGCAGCAGCCAGCTCTGGAAGAAAGCACCTTAAAACCTGGAGTTGTGCACTGAGCAAGAACAAAAGTGTGAAATGCAGGTGGATTGCAGAATTAGTTGGAGGCACCAGGCCAGCCTGCTTTCTGCTGTCTTACATATGGCAAGCACTGCACAATGAAGCTCTTGAGTTGCTGCAAAAGATTTACCTGATGTTTGGGATGTTGCTGAGGATTGTGCTTGACAAGTCAGCAGATTTGGAATGGAGCAGAATACTTTCAGTATGCAATTTGTGTTTTATTTATTCATTTCTGAAAGACGGTGTGGCTTCACTCAGTAAAAGCATTTTATTGGCATACTTGTTGCTGTATTTTAGAGTACAACTAATGCAAGACCTTCAAAACAGCAGCTGAAGCAACATGCACCCACTGAGCAAAAGATCCCCACAAGTAAAACAGCTTTCTGCTATAGATCTTCATGTTGGCCTGGTCCTGCAAAGGGTTAAATAGCCTTTAAGCCACTCACTGCCTTCATGTCTGGCCAGCAGTAATGAAGGGATGCTTCATTGGGGCTGTTCTTGAATCAGGCCAGGAGCATGTCTGGTTTTTGCATCCTGTTTAGTTGCAGTCTTTGTGTGGCAAGTTATCCTTACTTCTGCTACCTTCGCTCACACTGGCCATCACAGTGTCCTTGGCAAAGGCAACAGGGAGAGGCAACCCTCCTTGAGTTACCACAGCTAAGTAGAAATTAACTTCTCATCATTTCCTGGGGAGCACAACAGGTCTGATTTTTCAGATAGCCAAATAATACGTTAAGGCGAGCAGCTCCGGTTTCCTGAACTGGGGGAGCATCAGGAGGAGCTGAGGGAGCTGCCAGGAGCCCACAGCTGGAGTGACAGTGGTTAACAGGTCCTGCACCAATGGCTCCCAAGCTTTGCCCCTATAAAAGAAGCCCCTGGGGAGTGGAAGCGGCCAGGACAGGCAAATAGGCCATAGCACAGCAGATGGTGTAGAAGGGTGTGCAGGAAGGTGCCAGCTTGACCAGAGAGCAATGGTGTCCACCCAACAGAAAGCCAAGGCTTCTCTAAGCTCTGCACCCACCACAACCCATGCAGCGGCTCAAATAGGGCTATGGTGGGATCATGCTGCTAGCCAGGCAGTTTGTGCAGCTGCAGACTGTGCCCTGCTCTTAGGCCAGTCCTGGTGGCAGCAGCATGAGTACAGCTGTGGGACATGTGCCCAGGGAGAGGAGCTCCTCCGCTTTGGGCCTGAGCTGCAGCAGGAGGTGAAGAGGTGAAGAGTGTCCAAACTCACTGAGCCCCTTTCCATCATTTACCAGTAGTCCTAGCTAAGGGGGAGATCCCAGGTTATTGGACTACAGCAAATATGACAATTATCTACACAAAGACCTGGAAGGATGATCTTGGGAACTACAGGTCTGTCACCCTGACTTCAGTGATGGGAAAAGTCATGGAGCGGATCATCTGGAGTGCCATCACATGGCACATACAGAGAAACCATGGGATCAGGCCCAGCTAGTGTGGGTTTGTGATAGGCAGGTGCTGCCTACCAGCCTGATCTTCTTTTAAAACAGCATAACCTGCCTAGGGCATGGTGGGAAAGGCTATGGATGTGTCTACTTGGGATTTAGTAAAGCCTGTGTCAGTGTTTCCCACAGCTTTCTCCTGGAGAAATTGGCTGCTCATGGCTTGGATGGGTACACTGTTCTCTGGGTAAAAAAAACTGGATGGATGACTGGGCCCAGAGAGTCATGGGGAATGGAGTCACATCCAGCTGGGGCTGTCAGTTGTGGTGCACCAGGGCTGGGTGCTGGAGCCAGTTGTGTTCAATACCTGTATCAGTGATCTACATGAGGGGATCGAGGGCATTCTTAGGTAACACCAGGCTAGGTTGGAGTGTTGATCTGCTGGAGGAAGGAAGGCTCTGCAGAGGGATCTGGACAGGCTGGATTGCTGCTCCAAGGCCAGTTGGATGAGGTTCAACAAGGTAAAGTGTCAGGTCCTGCACTTGGGTCACAACAACTCCCTGTAGCTCCAGGCTTGGAAAAGAGTGGCTGGAAAATGCCTGGTGGGAAAGACCTGGGAGTGCTGGTTGAGAGCAGCTGAACATGAGCCAGCAGTATACAACTGCCTGAAAGAGATTAGAGCAATGGAGGAATCAGTCTCTTCTCCCAAATAGCAAGCTTTGGGACAAGAGGAGATAGCTGCAAGTTGCGCCAAGGAAAGTTTAGATAGGATATAGGAAGAATCACCAAAAAGATGGTCAAGCATTGGAACAGGCTGTGCAGGGCAGTGCTGGAGTCACCATCTCTGAAGATATTTAAGATTTGTAGATGAGGCACTTGGGGACCGGTTAGTGCTGGATTTGGCAGTGCTGGGTTGATGGTTGGACTCGATGAGCTCAGAAGTTTTTTCCAACCTGAACAATTCTGTTGTGTTTAGAAGACTTCGTGAGGTCCCATTTTTGTCCGTCAGCTCAAGATCTGTGTCTGTAGGAGAAGCTTCCTTGCAAAAGAGTAATTTGGGCTGCCCTCAATGTGTAAAGCATTCAAGATGAAACATGCTTGTATTCCTGTAAGAAGTGAAGAAGTGAGTGACTGTTTCTGTTTCCAGTATATCTTTTATTTTTTCATATCCACAAAAGAACAGACAGTCATCCTTTTAAAGAAAAACACTTTGTAATGGCAAGTGTTTGCTGGACATACAGTCTAAATACTTCTGTCAACAAACTAGTCTATTTGATTGGGTAAGGGGGGGAATTCCCTATTTATTTCCTTTACCTATAAGTATTTCAGCATATGTACTTAAAAAAAAACTCCACCACCACAACTTTCCAGAAGACAGCAAGTATGAAAAGTAAGGAAATCAAATGGTAGCTTTTTCCTCTGATCAGTATATGCCTCAGGATACAGAATATTGTTGGCACTGACTTGTTAAAGACAGACACTCTCCTAAGAGGCCTTACTTTTTATTTTATTAAATATTATATTCCTTTTTCTTTCCATCAGCAAATCTTTGGGTTTGAGATTTTTCTTTTAAAAGAAATTCCTGGGAAGCAGACAAAATTCAGTAGACATAATCTCTGCCAGTGTCTGATTTCAGCATGGACTAGACTTGCCCAGTGGAGACTGTATGACATGCAGGGAACATACCTCCAGTATCCCTGTGGCTCCGTGCTTGGGACAGTCTCTGGTGCTGATTCACACTCACTAATACTGAAAGATGGGAGCTGTGTTTGTATCCGCCCAGCCTGTATATTAAATGTAGAAAAGACACAGGTGCTTTTAAAAAACCCAACAACATAAACCCACAAAAACCCAGTCCTGAGGGAGTCAAGTCTTGTACATTATTTTTCAGGCTCACAGAGTATATTAAGATTGACATTAAGCACATTAGCATTGCCCTTGCTGAAAGGAAAGAGACAAATCTCTGGAGCAACCTCGGGTTTTCTGACTGTTATCCTCAAATCAAGCAATTAGTTATACATATTTTTGAAGTATTAGAAATAGTCAGTTTCTATTGCAGAATGAAAACTAAACATTTCAGATACTTTTATTCCAAGGTTTTAAAGGATTGGTTAATTGCCTTAATTCTTAAATTAAACAGTGAAATACCCTGTCCAGGAACTTGACTATGATACCCATCCCTGCAATGAAGACATGTGAAAATGAGCCAGTAGCTCACTGTGGTTTAAATGTGTTTTGGGACAGAAGTGTGGTAGCAGTAAAGTCAGGGAAGTTTGAGAAGCACAGAAAAGTTTATTTATTTAAGAAAAAAAATATAAACATACCTATGTGAAATTCCATACAGCTCCTGCATGCACTCCTGGGAACTTGCATAGGATGGATCTTACAGTGCTCTCAGGGTTGGATCCCAAACTTGGGCTGGGGTTACATTCTCACTTCTTGTGTCCTGTGCTTTTGTAAATATATGTGTATTTATTCTTCATCTTTGGCTAGTGGTTGGCCACTCCACTACACACAGAAGAACTCAAGGGTTTGTGCTGAGTTTCTTTGAGGCTAGTGGCTGCACTTTGAGTCAGTCCTTCCCTATGTCCTGCCACCAAAAATTAAGCACATTCCAGTCACCATGAGAAGGGAAGTACCTGTCTCCTGTCCTTTAGTTGTAGGAAATGTCACCATACTCTATTGTCCATACAGCAGTTATTTCCAGTATATAATCCTTCGTGTGGCTACTGACTATTCCTCACACTGAGCATGTAAATATTTGTATTTCTCGGTCCAGTCCTGAGCAAACCAAGTGAGCAAAGAGCCAGAGAGAGCCCTGTGACATCTGCCATTAAAGGCAGGAGCCAGTGTTTCTTTGCTTGACACCCAGGACATGCATTCTAGTGCCAGCTTTGCCTTGCTAAGTGCTACCAAGTCAGTGCTCCATACACCTTCCTGGTGTTCCTATTTCCTCTTAGATCGTTCATTCATGCCCAGATATGCAGCAACTTAATGATGGGTTGATGAAGACCTATAAGTGTTCATTTTCTTTTTTTCTCCCCCTCTCCTCTCCCCATACCAGGTAAGTATTTCCAATTTTGTCCCAAATTTTCAGGAAGCAGACAAAGGATAACCTATCTTTCAAGAGAAACCATTCCAATTTTGAATGCGATTTGCACTTCAGGGATCTTTAAAACTACTCTTTGCTCACATCTGTCCTTGAACTGGCAGGGTAATTTTATTTTTCTCACTGGAACTTGCAGAATCTCTCTCATCCATCTCTCTTTGGATGCAGTTTAGAGCTGATTGCCATAATCCTAGGTGTGCGTTGTGCCTGCAAACCATCACTGGCTAGAGCGTACCAACAGTTGCATGTACCTTTGGTTACAAGAGTTATCTCAAAAGAAAAAAAGGTCTTACAGTAAAGAGGAGGGATGTTCATATGCTCTATATGGGTGCCCTTTGGGCTGCCATGTGGGCACAAGCCTGCAAACCTTGTTCTTGCTGCTTAGCAATTCCATTAGGCAAGCACTTGAGTTCTGCTAGAATCTGACCTTGACTGAGGAAGCTGGGAGCGGTATCATTAGTTAAAGTTGATAATATTGGAAACTGCTAATTTATTTAATAGCCTGTGATCACAGTGGCTTTGCCCTGCACAGTTTTCAAGCAGATCAGATATCAACTTCAGCACCTGTGTGTAAGGTACCTTCTGCTCTGTTTGGTGGCACAAAGTTCGCAGCTGCTGGAGGCTTGTGAGCAATGCTTGCCTTGCCCAACTTAAGTATGGAGCCGAAAGGAGCATGGTTAGGCACCATGGCCTGAGTTGGCAGCCATGAATGCAGGTCAGAAGAGCCGTCAGACACATGTGTGCACACCTTTGAATGACAACTCCTTGGTGTTACATGTTTGCGGATGCCAGCCACTAAAACAGCTCCTGACCATGGCATCCAGAGGTCTTTTCCAACATAAAGTATTCTACAGTTCTGTAACTCTATCTGCTGGATTCAGCTAGGTCCATGTTAGCTACTTTAGTTTCATCCAGAAGTTTTCTCTTGGTCAGCTCTTGTGGCCTAAGGCTTTGGCTCCTTTAGCTTCTAGTGCTGAGCTGCTCATGTCAAATGATACAACTCAGAGAGAATATATTTCATCCAATTTCTTCTAGAACACTGAGAGGGTCAGTGTGTGAAAACCCAAGTATTGTTTATATGTAACCTCCTTCATGCCTCTCAGGTGTTTGAAACACGAAAGAGCTTTTCTAAAGAGTGAAATGAAGTAATGTGTTACTTCTCCCAGGTCTTGCCCATTCCAGTCTCTGCACTTGACTAGTTTTGTCCGTCTTTCTTTGTTTGTGCCCTTTGCTCCCCATATGCTCAGTGGCTCCTACCCGAGACTGTGTAACTGGCCCAAATAAAGTGGTTGAGACCCCCATTTCTCTGTCCTTTGAGCTGCCTGGTCACAGCAGACTTTTTATACGGAAACTCGATATGGGGAGGGAATCTCCACCTCCATTCCTTGCAAAATCTCCAGGAGCCCAGGGCCTGCCATCTGAAGTCGGATGCATTGAGGGCTCCCAGATGCCTCAGACTGGTGTGACACCACTGTAAATGGGAGGGAATAATGGCAGGAAGTTGTTTTGAAAGGTCTGTTTGCTGTGTCACACTGTGTGTGTCCAGCACTGCCCCAGGCTTAGGGATCAAATTCAAGCACTGTTGCTGCTCCTTCTGGAGTCAGTGAGAATTTGGTTGTTACTTGCAATGACAGCTGAACTGGTCATTGAAGCAGCAGGTGCTGACAGTTCCCCAAGTCCCACGGCTGGATGGTTCCCTTGGCTGCCTGCATGGGAGGGAGCTGCCCCTTTTTCTCACTCTGCCTCACAAAAAAGTGTGCTGGTCACAAGTGGGTCAGCACAGCAAACAGGCAGCCTGTCAGTCTATTCCATCCTTGGCTCTTGAGATTTTTCACCTTTAAGCTTAGCTGTACAAAGGCAACTGATTTTGGTCCATCTGTGTATCCCCATGTTAATGCTGATAAATCCATCTGTAGCACAGCAAGGGGGTTTGCCTTAGCCCTTCAGTGTGAGGAGCTGCCGGGTTCTGCCTTTAGCAGGTCAGCCAGTGGGAAGGGAGCTGCTCCACAGGGGAATGAGGAGCAAAGGACCATAGCACCTCCTTCTTGGGCAGAGCCCAAATTCTGTGGGGGAATGTTAAGAGAGTTATTCTCATGCACTGGTGCATCAGCATTGCAGGTGCTGTACCTGCAAACACACGATTCGAGATCTGCAAAAGAATTCTTCAACTCTTGACTACATAAGGATGTCACCAGTGCTAAACTCCGGTTTAGTTAAAAGTGACCAGTTTATACCTATGCTGGTGTGTGATAGATTTTTTCCTTCAGGGTATCCAGACAAAAGTAAACAGAGGAGGAGCCTACATTTTCATTGTTTATCAGAAATGTATCTCATTTTGCTGTACATTCCTTTTTTAGGACGTGTTTATCTGTTTAAAAAAAAAAAGAAAAAAAAAGAAAAAACAGAAAAAAATATTAAAGAGAAAAACAATAAACAAATGTGTAGTGAAAAATCTTCTGTAACTTTGGATTAAGAGGTAACTGATCTTTTTAAAAAGAGAACTAAGTTATTTACTTTGTAAATGTGCTGATGGCATGGATCCATCTTATTGACCTCAGCATCCTTTTTTTAAAGATTTTGGGTTTTGTTTCCAATATTAAGTTATTTTGAATTGTGGTTGAAGCAATAGGAAATTGAAATATGGATTGTGCATGACTGTGTCTTGAGTGTAAAAATATTGCAGTTTGAAACTTGGACCTAAAGTATTGCAAATAAAAGTTGTAAATTCCAATGGATTGTGTGACAGCAGCTTTTCCTGTAGGATGTGCAGCATCAGAAAGTCTTCATCAGTGTAGTTGTGCTTTCAGCTTTGTGTTGTGCCAGTCTATGTTGTCATGACACAGGACTTGACCTGCTACCAGCCCAGGTTGCTCTCCATCACCCCAACTCCTCAGACCTTGTGTCTGCACAAGTAGACATACAGTGTTTCTGCTGCTCCGCCCTTGTGATTTTTGCACAAATCCACAGAGAGCTATGACTTTTCCAAGTCTCATGTCTCCATTGTGCCATATTCCTAAAAGAACCAGCAGCCCATCCCTATGAATGTGGCGAGTTACGCAGATGGTTGTCAGCTCCACTTCCTGCCTCGAAATCTTGAAACTGTTTCTAAATGCTGCTCACTTCAGGTCTTGGACACCTACTCACACAATGCTGGGAAAAAAATCCCCCAGTGAGTTATGCCAAAGTTAGAGGTCTGTAGGAAATCTCTATCCATCCCTGTAATTTTAATACATCTATATGAGGGTATGCATAGATGTGTCTTGTATATAAAGGAAAGTGTGCAAGCGATGTGACTGGCACCCTTACTCTCTGTGCTCGTTCCATACCCATGGGTAGAACAACATTATGGAAACCCTTGTATAGACAGACCCTTTTATCCCAATGGAACAGAGCATGGTGAGTGGGTGTGTTTGGTGGGCAGCAAGTCCCAGACAGTAGGAAAGATCTGGCTCCCCACCTGCCAGACCTTGCTATGGCTTAATGCTGGCTCCTCTGCAATAGGAAAGACCTTCAGCCTTGTCACTCCTAGAGGGACAGTGCTAGCCTGGCCACACAAGTTGTTTTCCCCACAAGTTGCAGGAGTAGAGAACAAAACTTTTGCAAACACTGACTGCAAGCCACAGCTCTGGGTGCTCACTGTTAACCTCAGCTCTGGGACCACTGCCTGCCCCAAGCTTCAGGGGATGCAGTGGGAGAGTGGCTGAGCTCTGCCCTGGAGCCATCCTGCAGTGAGAGCTGGAAACAGGGAACACTCATTTGTCACAAACAGTCAAGCCAAGGGTGGAGGGGAGCTAGTCCAGGTCCAGACTGCACTGTTGTGTGCTATGCTCTGGGACTGATGCTCCCCACAGAGGACTGGACTGATGTGCCAGAGAAGACAAAGAAGCTTCAGCTTAAGCCTAACTGAGGTGGATGGGTGGGCTGGGAAGAGTGGGGAGGGTCAAGGGGTTTTACAGAGCTGGAAGGACAAGGAAAAGGGAATGAGAACTTAGCAGTGAGGAGAACTGAGGGCTAGAGAGCAGGTCTGAATTACACTAAAATCCCACCAGACCTCTGAGACATTGCTGTTCTTCAGCCAGTGACAGGATGAGTCCCTAAACCTGGGGCTCAGTCTTGTGGTGAGGGGCATCAATGAAGGCTACAGTGTGATGGAGACTGCAATGGGCTGGGAACTCACTGGGGGAAAAGAGGGAGCAGTTGTGAAGTAAAAGGCAGTTCTATTTCCACAAAAATAGCGATAATGCTTATGACAATAAAATATTCAATTGGAACACACACAAAAAAACCATCCAGTACAATTCTACAATGAACAACTTCTAAACAACAAACAATTCCACATGCAAAAGCCAATCTAAGGTTTTTTAAATTACATATTTTTAGTTGAACAGTTCAACTCTTAAAACAATCCAAATAATTTCTCTGAGTAAGGTTGGGTGCAGGTGCTGAGAGATAGCTATTGAATGTTAATTGATGAATGCTAAAGCTAATAGCCAAGTTACAAATAGTACTACTAGGCGAAGGAGGTCTTGGGTTGTATGTCTCTTCCAAATATGCCAGGTGGTTTTTACAGTAATGCCTCAAGTGAGAAAGCACAAATATATTCTGCCACTAGAATTTCAGATAACAAGGGGGCCAGAAGCATTTCAAATTTGCTTCAGCAACTACAGGATCACTTATTAAGGTGTTTTTGGAAGAAAAAATCCCCACATATAGGATTGTAGAGGCGAGAGAGTCAGACATGGGAGCTTTTTTTACAGGAAAGATTTTCAGGGGGTTATAGCTGTTTGTGGAATGCAATAGAACATCCATACCCACTGGCACCCCTAGAGCTCCACATGGTCTGTGGAGGGCAGTGAGCCAACCAGCAGGTTGGCCACACTCTCCTGGAAGGGAAGCCATTAGTATTCAGCTTGCCACCCTCCCCTTCAGGCGAAACCCTTGTTCATAGCCCTCAGTTGTGGTGGCCAAAAGAAGTCACCTCCCGGCATGCTTACAGGACACGTAAATTCTAGGTATCTCAATGGTTCTTCCCCTTTGCCCTCTCCCACACCTTCAGGGATAAAAGACTCTTTTCTCTGTATCCTTGGCTATTTATTGTGGGATTTCTTGGGAGAAAGAGCTGATTAAAACCTCCTGAGAGATCTATTGTGAAAAGCTCAGTCTCTTTCTTCTGAGTCTCTTTGGAGAACAGGAGTTTCACTCAAAAGGCCTTCTAAGGCATCAGAGCCGGAATCACAGGAGTGGCTAAAGAAATCCCATACACTACTACTGAACTGACTAAGTTAAAGAAGAAGTATGAGCATCTCCCTTATGAGTCAGAGACAGAATAAGTATTACAAATGTCTCTCACTGGAGGAGATCAAATTTGATTGAGAGAATGGGAAGCAAGTGGGTACTAGGACATGAAGTCTTCTTAACAACAGGAGACTGACGTAACCCATAGTCCCTAACTCACCACGCAACTTATTGGGCAGAGGGGCTTAACCCCTTTGAAAGGGGGGACTTCATTACTACAGTGAGTACTCCTGACCAAGTACAGGAAAACATTCACAAACCTACCTGCTCGCAAATGAAACATAACAGAAAATAAACTGCTCGCTGTGAATTGTTAATGCAGTTATCTGTGAAGCTTGAAAATATGACTCCTTAATTTGAGGCCTTCCAGAACCACTTAAACCTACAACAATTCTCCTCCAAAAAACCAAAATCATAGCAGCTGTTACCCCTGTGAATAGACTAGATGGATTTCTTGGGAACCTGACTGATGGACCTGGTTCCACTGATCCTAGGTTGATGCCCTTCACCACCTCTTCTCAGCCACTAGGTTCACAATTGCATTCTCCTGCTAGGAACCATAAAATTTGGACATGGAGCAAAGTTAAAAAAGAGGAAATTAATTACAGTAAAAAATATGGACCTGTAAAAATCCTGGAAGAAAAATCAGAGAATGAAAAGGGTGTTATATACATTCTCTTAACAAAAACCAAAAAAAGTGAAAACAAATCTCTAACCACCAGTATTAGTGGTCACTAGGAATAAAGAAGTGGGTATCCAGAAATGTAATGGATAGATTATCTCTTAAAAGGTTGAGTAAAGTAGTTTCTACTTGGCAGTGTCTCTGGTTCATAGTATAGAATGCTCCAACTGTACAACCCATCACACTTTCACAGGCTCTGGACTGTGAGGCAAAATGGCCTCCTTCTCAGTTTCTGGAAGTGGAGCCCAAACAGCCTCAGAATCAGGGAAACTGGTAAGTCTGCCTCTCATGGTTGAGCAGATAGGTGGAGGTTGGTTGTATTTAAAATGCCCACTAGATACAACAAAACTGGAGACATACTGATTATAACAAAAGTGGGCCATAAACCTGCACCTATTACTTCTGTAGTTAACACTAGAGCCCAAATTTCTGTGTTGACCAATACAGAAATGTACAGGATTTGAGAAAAAGAAATAAAATAATTATAGGTATTTACTCCATGGTAGCTAATCCTTGCACATTGTTAACATCCCTAAAAGAGAAATATAAATAGTTTAATTAATTGATTTAAAAGATGCCTTTTTTCTGCATATCCCTTTACAAAGAAAGTAAGAGACTGTTTGCCTATAAGTGAGAGACTGTTTGCCTATAAGTGGGAAAATCCAGAAATTGGAAGGAAAACTCAGCTCACCCTAACACGACTCCCACAAGGATACAAGAACAGTCCAAACCGTATTTGGAAGCCAGCTGGCAAAGAAGCTGGAGATTTGGACCGAGAACAGATAAGTACTGAGAGAACAATATCTGCTGTTACAGTGTGTTGATGATATACAGATAGCTACAGAAGGAAAAACAATCTGCATAAAGGTAACATTTGAAATTTTAAATCACCTGGGAATGGGAGGATATAAGGTGTCTAAAAAAAAGGCATCAGTTTCCCAGCAGACTGTGATTTACCTGGGGTGTGAAATCTCACAAAGGCAATATAAGCTACATACTAATCATATTCAAGCTATTTGTGCTATTCCAGAACCCCAGAACTTACATGAGCTGTGAGTTTTCTTAGGATGACAGTAGAGCCACCTGTGGATCGTGGACTATGGACTAATTGCAAAACCCCTTTATGAAGCCCAGAAGACGCAGTTATTTACCTGAGGCAAACTGCAGAAGGAGGCCTTCCTCAAACTGAAGGAGGCATTGAAAACAGCTGCCGTGTTAGGATTACCAATTTGTCCAAAGATTTTTGCCTTTTGTACATGAAAGACTACGTCTCGTACTGGGAGTACCGACCCAACTTTTGGGAAGCTGGAAAAGGCCTGTAGGCTACTTTTCCAAACAACCTGACAACGTGAGTGCCGGATGGCTTTCATACCTGTGAGCAGTTGCAGCCACTGTGATGTTGACACAAGAAGCTAAAAAGAACTCACTATCGGTAAACACATAAATGGCTACATGCCACATATGGAAACCACTGTTTTAGAACAAAAGGGGGCCCACTGGATATCTCCAAGCAGGATGATGAAATTCCAGGTAATTCTGACTGAGCAGGTTGATGTCACACTAAAAACAATTAACCTTTCGAATCCAGCTATCTTCCTAGGTACCACAAATGGAGAAGGCCCATTAGAGCATTACTGTGTAGAAGTAATAGAGTACACATATTTGGCAAGAGAACACCTGAAATACATCCCACAAGGGCACCCAGAATGGAATTTACAGCTGGAAGAAGCTTCGTGGAGAACAGGACTAGATACGCTTGATATGCGATAACAATAGTACAGTAGCAGAGGCAAAAGCATTATCACCAAATACATTTGCCCAGAGGGCAGAACTGGTTACCTTAACCATAGCACTAGAATTAAGTGAAGGGAAAAGGAGCTGACTCATATGTATGCTCATATGTCACTCATATGGACTGATTCAAAGTATGCTTTTGTACATGTACACAGAGCACTGTGAAAAAAAGAAGACTACTGTCTTCTCAAGGTATGCATATTAAACATCAAGATGCAGTCTGCAATTGATAAAAGCAATACAAAAACCTTAACAATTGGTAATTATACACTGTAAAGAACAACAATCAAGAAATTCCAAAATTTGTGGGGGGAATAGAAAGGCAGACTGGACAGCTTGACAGATTGCTTGAAAAGTGCAAACAGCAATGGCATTGATACCTTTAAAGACTAATGTATCTCAGTTCAATTTGCCCCCAAAACTGAAATATTCGGTAGAAGATGAGAAACTGGGACATTTGCTAAATGCACAAAAGAATTCAGAAGGGCGGCATGTATCTGCATAAAGAGAAATAGTGTTACCCCCCCTTTATAAAGAAAGGAGTTCTACATATTAAACATAACAAATGTCATTGGGGTGCAGAGGCATTGTTAAAATTGGTAAAAAATTAATCTCGGTAGAGATGCTAACAATGGTAAAATCAATGACGTCAAAATGTGAGATCTTGCTTGAAAAACAACTCAGTGGCTATACACAAGCACAGCTAGGAAGGATTAGGATAGGAATAAAATCAAGATGACACTTGGCAAGAACCCTCTAGTAGAGTGAAATTTGGGTGGGCCCTAGAGTCTTTGCTCAGTCCAATAGTAAACTACCAGAATAGAGAAATGGTAAACAAACTTACAGGTCAGGTAGATTGGCAAGGGTGACCTGGGAAGGATTTAAAAATCTAAATGCAAGATTACAAGCCACCACAAAAATGACTTTACAAAATTGATTTGCCTCAGATTTGCTACTCCTGAAAGAGTACGGTGTGTGTGGTTTTTTAAAAGGACGGACTGATCATTGCTCCGTCCATACCACAAATGTAACTGCAGATGTAAAACCTGACATAAATTACTTGCAAGAAATAGAACATGTAGCACAGGAAGAGCAAAAGGATTTGACTACAAGTTGGGTAGGCAAAATCTTCAAAGAGTTAGGGTGGAATGGGGGTTCATGGATTAAACCTATCATTGAGAGTGTGATAATTGTATTCCTATCAATTTGGTTAGTTTACAACATCTTAAAGGGCGAAACACAGAAGAAAATGTCCTGGAATAAAAGCACTGACATGAGATCCACACCCACCGTCTTATGGTTCTTCAGTTCGTGACAGCATCCAGGACAAGGCTTACATCAATCAAGGATTCAAAGAACATCAAGTGTAAACTCAGAAACAAAGGACTGTATCAAGTGAAAGCATTTGTGCTTATAGTGAATTGAAAATGTTTTCAAAGGGGAGAATGATAGTAAAAGATTTTAAAATCATAGAAAATTTGGGGAGTTAGAAAGAAAGTTAGGCTTGGAAAGCCCTAGGAAAAGTGTTAAAATAAGCCATGGGAAATGTTAGGCCTTGCGCTTGCTTAAGATCATGTGAAACTACACCTGTGTAGTCAGTATATGAAAAATGATATAATTGTTAGATGTGATTAGATACAATTAATGTTTAAAGAATCATGAGAAACTATGTTAAGAGTTTGGGGGGATCATGAGAAATCCATGTTTGGGTAAAATCAATGCATACAATAGAACAATGTACATTTAATAAGTAGTATGTAAATTATATAACAATAGAGTGTAAAACATGTTCAGCTCAAATCCAAGGCGGGTCAGCTTTGGGTATGTGTACTCATGAGCTCTTCTATAAAGCACATCAATATAATCATTCCGTGATTATGTGTTCCGGAATGTTAACAATCCCTTCATTATTTGAACATCAGATCAAATGGTAAGTTAATGATTATTAGATGCTTAAGCCAGAGCTAATTGTTATATTGTTTGCTATAATGGGCTTGTTTATAGAAGAAAGTGGTGTGAGTGAACCATTACAAGAACAGATGAAGAACATCACAAGAACCAGTGAGAACAATGGCCAGCACCTGGATTCTATACCAATGAATCACCAAGCAGGGGGCCTTGGATCGTGCCAGAAGGTCACAGAGATCTGATGAAGATCTTCCTGGCTTCATCCTGCTGCGGCGACGGAAAGTCCGGAGCGCCGTGGCTTCTCCAGAGGCAGCCCTGAGAAAGGCTGGGCCGAAGAGCGAGTGTGCGGCTTTGGGCAGGCGAGTGATTCCAGCTGGGCTCAGCGGCGGGCAGCCCACACGGGGAGAAGGGACGAGAAAGCTGCTCCAGCGTTCCACCAAGCACAAACCTTTATTCAGGCAGAGCTTCGGCGAAGGGAGCCAGCAACAGCGAATCCACCAAACAGGGGAAAGCCGGGGTATTTATAGGGGAGGAGAGGGCAGGGGGAGCCCGAGATACCTGTATCGGGGTGACAGGCAGGGGGGAGCACCAATGGGGCACAACAGTTTAACATAACTAACTCAAAGACCCCTGGGAGCGATACATTTTCTCTCTGAGTGAAAGGTGTCTTGCCTCCAGGGCAGAGCCAGGATCTTGGGCTAGGCTGGCTCCTCCGCACCCACACATCCTTTGAGGACCACTGACCCAATTCAAGACCATCGACCCAAATCAAGAGAAGAATTGTGCACGCGTGAAGGACTAATAGCCTCATTTTAGTAGTGAATGGGGATGGGAGGTGTTGAGGTTATGCATATGTGTTGTACATAAGCTTTTGGAAAATAAATAGTGGGACCACCTTGTTTGAGGTGGTCGCACCTTTTGGGGAAGATCCCCGTGCACCCACTGGTGAATAAACACACCACTTTCTAACTTTAATTAGTTAGAAGGTCTGTGATCATATCAGTTTTTAATGATTCAGTTAGACTAGACTCCAGAGAGAAGATAACAGACACTGACTTTACACTTTTGGGTTTTTTTCCCAGAAATAGAAGGATATTTTAAATCTTGAAAGCAATAGATGTATTGCCTGAGAGAGTGTATTTTGGGAGATATGAAATCCCATCTTTCTTAGTTAATTTAGTTTTCTCAAAGACAAATTGTGATTTTTATAGAATTATTTCCCATAGTTGTGTTGTAAGACCTTAGTGGGTAGTATGATTTATTTGGCAGCAAAGAAGGTTTATTCATCAGGGCAGTAGTCAGCTGTGTTATACACAGTGAGGACAAAATTAGTTTTTCATCTAATCAGCATAGCAGAAGCATCCTGTCTCTATTCTTCAGGGCAAAATGTGGGGCTGTTTTGTCCTTTAGGTAAAACTGGGAAAACCTGGGAGAGGGGTGATCATTGCAGCATAGTGTTAAGAGCCAAAAAGTACTTGGGAATGTAGAAACAGCAGAGATGTTCACAGGGCTGAGGAAGGAAGTCTCCTGTCTGGCTGGAATCTGTTATGGTGGCATCTCCCAGAGAGATCTGAGGAGACTTGGTGGTTAATCCTCTCTGCCATTTGTGTAGATCTCTGCATATGAGATGCCTTGTTTGCAGAGCAGTAAGAGAAAAATCTGTGCTGCAGCTGACAGCAGTCCGAGGGCTCCTGATGAAAGCAGGAGCTGCAGCCTCCAGGGTTATCAGATGACTCTTGGTTGGGGCCAGACCTGGCCTCTTGGGCCGTTATCTGTATTCTCTGTTACTGTGAGGGCTACAGAGATTGTAGCACTTCGGCTGTGTATTAGGCCTTCTGGCCTTGATCACAGTTTCCCTCCATCCTCCTCCCTTCCTGTTGACTTTACCATAAAATCAATGAACTTTCCAGCCCACCTTATTTTTCTGATACAACAGGACAATACTATGTGTGTTTTCACATCATAACACACCTTCTTAACTTTAAAACAATGAAGTAATTTGTTCTGGGCAATGTCCAGGTGTGCAGGAAATCAGATAATTTAAAGTTGTTGAGAGGGAATAAAGAGAAAAAACTCCCCTAATGATGACTCCTTCCTCATCCTCTATCACAAGTCCTTTTACCTGCTATCAGTTTTACCTTTGTTGTTACACACACCCCCGTAAGATAAAAATGATCTATAAATAGCTTTTACTATGTAAAATTTTAGAGGTCAAGATATTAGTAACAACTTTCCCATTCCTCTGTGATTAACAAATCACTGGTGGAAAGCATCGTCATCATTGTCATTGCCATTACCATAGTCATCATCGAATTGTCATAGAATGGTTTGGGTTGGAAGAGATCTTAGAGATCATCTCGATCCAACCCTCCTGCCATGGGCAGCAGCACCTTCCACTTCTCCAGATTATTCAGAGCCCCATCCAACCTGGCCTGGAACACTTCCAGGGATAGGGCAAACACAGCTTATTGGGGTTACCTGTTCCAGTGGCTCACCACCCTTACAGGGAGGAATTTCTTCCCAATATATAATCTACCCCTGTCCTCTCTCAGTGTGAAGCCACCCCCTTTGTCCTATCACTGCTGTCATCGGGAAGATTTTTCTGCAGGTGTTTTGTGTCTTGCTTGTGTGGAGTTAGATTGATCCAATGGTGCAGAGACTGAGCTCGTGCTAGGGGAAAAACATCTCTTTTCCGTAATTGCAGCACTTGATTTTCTCTGGAGAGGAAATGGAACATGCGCCTGTACTAACAGCTTCCCAGCGCCGTTCCTTGAAGCCGAAGCGGAGCCGCAGGCACGGAGCGCTTTTGGGAGCAGAGCCGAGCTCCGGGCGCCTTGCAGCGCGCGGGCTCGCCAGGGGGCGCTGTGCCCGCGGCAGCGCCGCCGCTCCCTCCCGGCAGCGGCCGATTGGAAGCTACGAACGCATTAAAACAATGGAATTAATCCTCTGTTCTTGCTGCCCTTTGGGTGCCAGTCCAACACAGCAGCTCAGCTGAAATGCCAGGTGTGTTCTGCAGGATCTTCTCCCCGGGATTCGCTCAGCGGCGGTGGAAGGGAACGCTCTCCTGGTTACAGCCACCATGGCTCGGGAAGAGCAGAGCTCCGGCAGGGCTCGTCCGGCAGGGAAAGGCTGATACCTCAGTTTTTAGACAAGACAGATTCCTGTCTTTTTCCTGTAAGACAGGAATAATTTGCAAGCCTAACAATACCTAAAAGAAATGGCTGTGGATCTGCCTTTCCTTCCAACTTATTTCCAGGATATTCTGTGTCCTCCAAGTCTAACTTTTGTTATCTCGGAAGCATTTTGAGGTAGGCTTTTATTAACTGTTGATGTAATACTTACTTTAAACTTTTGGGCTGAATGCCTGATGCAGTTTGAGTTCATCTTTTGGTTTGAAAGCTGATATAAAATTTTGGTCAGGTTTGCGATCTTACCTCTCTAAAATACTGTTCATGTGATCTTCAGAGTAATTTATGTTTTAGAGCACATTTTGCATCAACTCCTCTATTTCCTATAGAAAGATCTGGACTGTTTGTTCAAGCTCTGAAGAGTCTGTGCGACCTGCATGTGAACACAAATTAATTTCCAAGAACATCCATGTAAAAGCAAGTGCCATGTACTTCCCTTTTTCTTTATTTCTTGTGAAGTCAGTGGCCTGGCTAACAAGCATCCAGATGCCTTCATGAAGTCAGTGTTCTCATTGTGTAATTAAATTCTTCTATTTATTTCCCAAGAGAATCACCCATGTGTCTTCACATCTTTGATGCAGTAAAAGGTGTGGTTTCAGGGAGTGCAAGAGCTGGAAGGGTGGAGCACACAGCCCAGCACCAGCTGGAGCATCACTGCCTGGAGAGCTTGGGAGGACTGGGGGATGGGGACCAGCTGGAGAGGGCTTGAGGGGTTCTCATCCATGCATACAAATCTCTTAGGGGGCCAGGGAGGGTAAATATGATGGAAACAGGCTTCTTTCAGTGGTGCCCAGTGAAATAAACAGAGGGCACAGACAATAAATTACATTAAAAAGTACCTTTTTTTCACTTCTTTGAAAATGCCCAAGCTTTAGTCTGTGCTGATGCAAGATGCCTTTTGTGCTCATGGCATGGCAGGAAAGCAGAGCCAAGTGCTGGACCTTCCCAGACTGGTGCACAGGTAGGAGCAGGACAACAGGTACTTAAAGAAAATAAGTTGATTTGTGAGTGGGCCTCTCCCTGGGCAGATCTCACACAAATGCAGCAAAGGCTGTTACCACATTGCACTGCTTAGTTCATTTAAAATATGTAGCGCTGACATATTAGGACATCCTAACTCTGAAAGAAATATCAGAATGGTGCAGAATATAGATAATCTGCTTAAGACATTAAAGAATTTAGTTTTATTCTGCTCAAAAGTTATTTGAAATATTCATGGTAAAAGCTGGGAAGGAGCGATAATTACTCCTGCAGTGTGTTGATGGATAATATCCAATGCTTGTAATAAACTTGGAATTGTGCTACTCTGATCAATCTATGGAGGCACCACCATCTTAAGTTATGCTTCAGTTTGTGAACTGCTGCATTGTTAGTTTGTGGTCCCACCACTCTGCTCCAGGCTGAAAGTGCTGGATTGGCAGGGAGAAGGCAGACAGGCAAAGGCCCTCTCTGCAAAGAAACTGCTAGCTGCTTTATTTCTCCTGCTGTTCATTTACACAGGTAGAAAAGCCAACAAGTTTGGATCCTGAGTCTGTCAAAACAGGTGAACTTTGCCATATTAAGCCAAGACATGGACTCTTGACCACTGTACAATGTCCTAGGAATTCCTTTTGTTGCTGCTGTGCATTGTCACTGCTGAGGGGGAAATACTATGGGAGCACATGCCCTGTCTCTAGAACCCATAGCTGACCTCACTGTGCTCTCAAATCTTTAATTTGCAGCTTTTTGATGTCTCTAGCATTGCTTTCAAAGCAAAATAGGGAGAAGGTAAACTGTGTGTAGCTAATGATACTGTAGAATGCATAAAACTTGCGAAGTCCTAGGTCTCTGAGGTAAGATCAATTTGAAATTACTGTGATGTAGAACTAGCATAACACAAAAAAGGGAAGCATATATGGAAGGGAATTAACAGTAGATGTGAGCATCTTGGATTGTTTCTTTCTATTTTCATTTCATGTCTGGAAAGCTGTTTGGCTTTTCCAAAATTTTCCAGTGATGTTTGCTTTTTTCAAGACCCTTTCCTGGAGAACTAGGTCAAGCTTCTGTCACAAGATGTGCCCCCAACTACAGCTTCTCTTGGTTTTCCATACTGTGTGTGCAGCATGACTCTTGCAGCAAACTAGGACAAAGGTTTTGAAAATTCGACAACTTGTCATTTATTTTCCTGGTGGACTATAGAGTTGTGCCATGGATAAGGTTTGCATTGTTACTGTTCTATGCTAAGAAAACATGAAGGGAAACCAGGAATTTTTAGGGAATACAGTCTCCAGTGCCTGCAGCCAGAAGTGGAGAGTTGTGTGATAATTATTCAAATCTCTTGGTGGACATCTTGCAAGTAATGTGGAATGTGAAAATGTTCTGACAGAAGCAGTTTGTTTCTGAGTTCAGTGTAGATGACTTCCGCATCTCATGCATTGGTGCATCAATCAAGAGTACAACCACTTCATTCAAAGTACCAGAAGAAGCTGGACTTCTCCAAGTAGGCAGTTTAAAGAATTTGAAAAGAAGAAATGCAGGAAATGACTTGGTTAACCTTGCCTGAAGAAGGGTAATTTTTTCTAATAATTACTAATACATTCCCTTTGCTTTTGACCTTCTTAACAAGGCCATTTACATCACAGATTCATCATGAAGTGAGAACCGTGGGCTTATGTAACTGCATGAAAGATGACCTGTTCCTCTGCAGTTACACTCAGGTGGAAACAGGAGCAGGGTGCCTGAGCATTCTCTGGGGAAGCATCACAAGGGGTGGAATTTGTGCTGGGAGGAGGGGGAGAATGATAAGTGTTGTGTGCAAGCAGCAGGAAGTTTTGACTGCAGGACATTCTGCCTGCATTGCTGCCCTACCATCAGTGGGCGTCTCCAGGGCTCTGGACCTGGCACCATGTGCGCTGAGCTCCCGACACTGCAGGAGCTCACCTGGCTGGTGTCAGATTCCCGCTGGGACTTGGCAGCAGTCTGTCCTGTCACTGTGGTCGCCGGCAGTGGAAAATACCTATGGAAATCTCAGTTTCCTGCTGCTGGAAAGAAGCAATGAAGTGAGTTGAGAAGTTCTGGTTTCTCTTCCTCCTGATGGATTTTTTTAATTTCATTCCACACTACAGAGGCAATTTCTGTGAAGGCCTCTGTCAGTTTATTCCACTTCAACAGGACTGTGTTTGAACGCTGTGAATGTAGCCTGTATGGCTTTAATTCTCCTTGCCTTAGTGCTCAGGGGATGGTGGGCATTCCAGTATCTGCTGATCTTTATGCCTGCGACAGAAATACTGACTTCACTGTCATGAAAGCACCGTGGATAGCCCTGACTGAAAGAGGCAATTGCAGTTTTGCTGAAAAAATTCAGGTGGCAGCCAGAAGAGGTGCAACAGCAGCCATGATCTACAATTCACACGGCAAAGGCAACACAACAGCACCCTCCTGATAGCACATCAAGGTGAGGGAAAGGGTGCAGGCACCCAATCATTTTTTTTCCTGAAGTTTGGTATGGGGCAGCAAAGCCAGACTCTGAGGAACCAGGGGTGTTTGTGTGTGATTGTTGTTCTGATAAAGAGATTCAATTAGAAAAATAATGTGTTATGCAATTTGAGTCTTGACTTCAGTGCTTAGTCAGCAAGACCCTGCTATTATGTTCTGTGCTTGGTACAGTACAGGCAAAGGGCTGAGTGTCTGAAGTTAGTCCTGTTTTTTAGCTGTACAAGTTGCAAATTAATTTAGATAGTGATGCAGAGCAACCCTTAGTGTTTGTTTTGAAGGCATCTGTGTATTTTTCGAGGTGAGAGGACACAAATGAACCTACAGGTGTCTGCAGCATAGGTATGTGCCTTGCAAATTGAAAGACAGATTTTTTTCCTTTTTTTTTTTTTTTTCCTGAATTTTCCTTATTCTGAGAGCCAGAAAGTTCTCAGTGTGAGATATGTGGCTTCAAATAGTGGTACATCTGGCAGGTGGTTTTTAAAACTTATCAGCTCTCCTGGGGATTCCCAGCCACCTGACCCACTCCTCACTGGCCCAGAGTCACTGACCAGGCCAGGATGCACAGGGACTGCTGGCCCCTTGCAACTGGCTTCCCTGCCAAACCAAGCAAGGCTGGTTGAGCTTCTCCTCAATCAAAAAGTCAAAAGAGTGGCACTCTGGGGAAGAGGAGCTTGAAATGTTCTTTCTCATGTTATTTTCCTTTGTTTCCGCAAATTCCCTGGCAGGGCTCTACAGCATGTCACACTTGTGTTTGCAATGACTCTGCCAGCACTCTGATCACACTGCCTGATATAAGACAACTTGGCAAAGTGTGTAAGTGTTGGAGCAAGGGGCTGGTGCATACAAACTGGCTGCCCCAAAAAATAACTGCAGGAGCCTTGGAGAAACAGGACTTTTTGATCTATAGATCAACAATATCAATTAATAATTAATGATGTAAGCACAACTAATACATAGAAAAAGAGGTTGCTGGTAAATGGGAGGTTTGTAGCATCTGTCAAATGATCAGGGCAGCAATGGCCAGTCCAGTGAGGGAACAGTGCTAACCCAGTATTTTGTAAGACAATGTCTTGGTTTGAAAGACAGGTGTCTGCTAGGGAAGGCAGGACCCTCCCTTGGAATGGAAAAGGTAAATGCCCTCCCTCTGAATTATTATAATTTTGAAATTAAGGGGCTCTCAGGCAAAGATATGGGAACAGGAATAACAGTTCTTTACTAGTATGTATAACATTGCAGACAAACGCCTCTGACGTTCACAGCAAACAGAACCAGGAGCCAGGGACCCTTCCGGCCGCAGGCGCTCTGCCCTCGCTGCAGTTCCGGGCACGGCCGGCAGGGGCGCTGCTGCTCCCGGCGGGCGGGGCGGGGCGGGCGGTGGTTCCGCCGCGGCTGCAGGGGGCGCTGTGGCGCGGGCTCGGGTACCATGTGGTAATGGCCACATTGTCTGAGACGGGAAGGGGTGGGGGAGAGGCTTTATTTCACCAACCCCCTGGAGCAGTCGATCCCAGTGCCTCAGCAGGGCTTACGGAAGCAACGAGCTGGGCCAGCAGGAATGAGCAAAAATCCCGGGGTGGTAGACGAGACGTATCAGAAGCTGCGGGGCTGTGGCTGAAACCGTGGGACGTCTGGGCAGGCAGGAGGTGCGGGGCTCCTGCGCAGCGAAAAGCTCGGAGCAGCGCTGAGAAGCAGCGGGAGTGGGACAGTGGCAGGCTGGCGCCCTGCAGGGCAGGGCAGATGTGCGTAGGCCCCTTTTTTAGTGTGGTAGGTGTTAATATGTCCCAGTCCAGTGGCTTGTATTACGAGCAAAGGCTCACGCACAGAAAGAACAAGGGAGTACAGGACTGGACCCTGGCGGTGACAGTGAATTCTCCTCGAAGTAAGCAACAGCTTGACCGTCCTCCGAAACCGAGAGCAAGAGCCCTAGCCGCTCCCCGTCCCCATCTTTTGCCTGCTCAAATCTCCAGGTATCCCCTCTCCCCTGAGTTTGGCCACTTCTTTTGTTTTACGTAAGTACCCAATAGTTAGTTTCCTAGCAACTCATGGGAAAAAATTCCTTAAGTACTAAAGAAAGAAACCCAACCCCCAACAAGACAGCTTCAGTCAGGACTGACGCCGTGCTGCAAATGCTGCATGCAGCAAACATGAATTCAGCCATTGGAAGCAGGCTGGCTCTCGCCTGAGCACCTTGTGCAGGTGCCACCGTGTCTGTGGGCTGCTGTGGAGTGTCAGGAGATCGGCATCTTCCAGGAGTCCCGCTGCCCACCCCCCGTGCTCTACCCACTGTGTGTACTGGGGCGGGCTGGGGGAGTGATGGAGGAGGTGAGCCACCCTTCCTGGGTCGCCCGCGGGGGATCACCCACCACCCCGAGAGGTGATGTCAGGAGTCGTCATCGCTTTTGACAGGTGGCACGGGCGGGTGGCCTCCGCATATCCTCCGGAGAAACGTGGCTTGGTGGCACACTGCGCCCGGAGAGAATACAGCGAGGGAGACGGCCGGATGCGCACCCCCCCCCGCAGCACTGGCGGGCTGCAGCGCCCGGCGTACACTCCCCGGGCAGCGGCGGCGGTCCGGGCAGCGGCGGGGCTCCGCTCCCGGCGGGGGGGATCAGCTCCCGGCGGGGGTGCGCTCCCGGCGGGGCTCCGCTCCCGGCGGCGGTCCGCTCCCGGCGGGGCTCCGCTCCCGGCGGGGATCCGCTCCCGGCGGCGGTCCGCTCCCGGCGGGGGTGCGCTCCCGGCGGGGATCCGCTCCCGGCGGGGTTCCGCTCCCGGCGGCGGCGGTCCGCTCCCGGCGGGGGTGCGCTCCCGGCGGCGGGGCTCCGCTCCCGGCGGGGATCCGCTCCCGGCGGGGGTCCGCTCCCGGCGGGGGTCCGCTCCCGGCGGGGGTGCGCTCCCGGCGGCGGCGGTCCGCTCCCGGCGGGGGTGCGCTCCCGGCGGGGCTCCCGCGGCGGCGGGCGGTGCTGCGGTGCGCGGTCCCGCGCGGTGCTGGGGGCGTGCCGCGGCGTAGGCGGCCCCGCTCCTCCCCCGGCAGCCGCGGCGGCATTAGGCAGTGGGGCGGCTGGGCTGGGCCGGGTAGAGATGCTGTCTGGGGCTGCGCTGCTGGCGCTGGCTGCGTTACTTTGCGCCGTCCCACCGCCCGGTCTCCGCGGGGCGGCGGTGGCAGCGGCAGCAGCGGCGTGGACCGCATGGCTGAACGTGTCATGGGAGAGCGGCGTGTACCGTAACCGGAGCGGCTGGGAGGCGGGCGAGAGCGGCCTGTACGGGTTGGACTCGCCCCTGCAGTCGGCCGAGGGGCTTCTAGTACTGCCCGACAGCCCCGACGCCCTCAATGCCTGCAGCGCACACACCAACTTCAGCGGGGCCCCGCCGGCTGGCGGCCCCCTGGGCTGGCTCGCCCTCATCCAGCGCGGCGGCGGCTGCTCTTTCGCCGACAAGATCCGCCTGGCCGCCGAGCGCGGCGCCGCCGCCGCCGTCATCTACAACTACCGCGGCACCGGCAACGAGGTGCTGCCCATGTCCCACCACGGTGAGCGCCGGGGAACGGGGCGAGGCTCGCAAAGAGAGGGGTCCCCGCGCTGGGAGCGGCCCCTTCCCTCCCTCCTTTCCCTCGGGGGTGCGGGAACAGGGCACGGCCCAGCCCCAGCCGCGCACCTGCGCCGCGGCTTTTCGGTAACAGCCGAGAATGGCACTACCTCTCCCGCACCACAGGGGTTTCTGCCTGGACTGGCCAGTGCTGTTTCGGGTGATGATGATGTTTTTTCTCTGATTAATAAGTAACCGTGTCCGAAATCTGCGGCTGCTGCTTGGCACTGAGGACGAGTGGGCGCTTGCCAAGCGCTGTGGTAGGTGTGCGGGGCTGATGGTCTCCACTTGATCTGGGTTTCTGGTCTGAGCCTGTAGTCGCCAGAGGTGCTGGTTGCTGCGGTTTATAATGCCTGTTGAAACGGTGGAGTTGATTTGGGATGTAAAGTAGGCTGAGTTTTCATGTTCAGTCGCTGTTTCTCCCTCTATGCCCTGCCCACTAACCAGCTCAGACATAAGCAAGGTACAAGACTATTCTGTAGGTAACTTTTCAGCATCAAAATGCTGCTTCTAATGCAAGTAGCTTAAAAAGGTTGTTAAAAAGTAGCTTAAAGGTTGTTTTCCAGTTTGCGCAGGCTGATGAAGAGCACTTCTTCTCTTGCTATAGAAAGTCTCCTACTTAGTGGAAGGTTTTTCCTGACCTGCCCATCTTTCAAATGAAGAATGAGATTTGGCTGTGTTTTAGGCTAATGTTACCTGAGAAACAGACCTAGGCTGAAAGCTGTGTAAATGCCTTCTGGTGCCAAGCAGGTGCCCTGTGTGTGACAGGGTGAGTGGCTTTGATGCTCTCTTCAGCTGTTGGACAGACATGCACCCTCCTGGGTGTGTTGGAATTCTGTGAAGTGGCACTGCTTTGGTAAGCCCTATCTTCTGGAGAGAAATTGAACAATGAAAATGAATACTGTATCTTATAGCTCTGGGTTTGAAAAATAATTATATCCCTGCAGCAACTCTCTTTGAAGGGGTGGAGAGGATTTCTGTTAGTGGAGGCATTTCTGGTGAGATAAGAGAACAGTAGCTGCCTCTGGAGGTTTGATATATTAGTGAACTTGCAATCTTAAAGAGCTGTAGGACTGTTTTAAGGATTCAAAACAGACAATCTGGATAGGCTCTGGCCTTTCTGAGGCAAGGCTTTCTTATGTAATCAAATCATCAGCTGACAAATGCTATTGAGATCTGGCTATTGCTGGACAAGTTCCTTCTGCTGAACTGACAGAGTGTCCCTGCCCTGAGCCCTGTTTCCTGTGTGTTTGCCTAATTCTGCAGCTCTTGGAGGAGCTCCCTTGGTACTGCTGGCCTGGGTCAGTCACTGCTGAACCCTTTCTTGAGGGGAAGGACCAACGGCTCAGGCCCCTCCTCCATCCTGGCTGCTAGGAGACTTAAAGCATCTTAACCTTGCTGGGAGCTGCCTCTCAAAATGAGCCATGGGCAGTATTTACTCCAAGAGGAGCTCCCTCCCTTCCTGTGCTGTCCTTAAACTTTCTGTTGAGGCGTTTACTTTAGAATGGCTCTAGCTGTCCTGATTATCCTGCATGACGGGATGGATACTCAAGGGCATGTTGAAATTTCCCAGCTGAACTGTGGACAAATAGGACAGGGACTCCTTGGAGAATACAGCTTCTGTCAAACCACTTATTTAATCTGCCTGACTCCTCCTTGCCATGTCATAGCACAATTACTAAACTAAGCTTGGGCTACACTTGTTGCTGTTGTTTTTATTGCTTGTCCTTATTTTAGTCTCTCACTTTCTTTCCTGTTCCACCCTCCCTTTTTTTCTTCTCTGGACTTGAATTCTTCTTCTGTCGTTGTGTCTGTCTGCAAGTCCCTGTTCTTGGCTCTTCCCACGGCGATGCTCCTCCTGCTTACGGGGCTTTGGTGACACACTATGCTTGGGCCAACCCTGCCTTCTGCCCCTGCTGGGGGCCAGTGCTTTCTGGTCAAACTCGACAAATGTTGCAGGCTTTGAATGCTACATGGCCAAGATGGAGCAAGCGACAAGTCGACAGCCTCATTCTGTTTGCCAGGTGCAGTATATTCCCTCTGTAATGCTGATAAGTTCAGCCTACAGCACTACTCCTCAAACTCAGGAGGTAAGAGCTGGTCATACTGCCCTTTGCTGAACTGTGCTTTGGGATAGTTTCTCTCTCCTGGCCTCATTGGTAGCACTGGGTGCTCTAACTCTTCCTGGAGCCAGTGGGGAAGGTGGCCGTGCTCACTGAAGAATGGGCTTTGTGCAACTACAACTCCCACCATGTCTCTAATGGCTGTAGCTGTGATAATGGTGACCTTGCAGTCTGTTTTTCCTATGTGGCTTCATTTCTGCTCTGACTGGGACCAGATGCCATCAAGTGAAACCAGACAAGGCCTAACACTTCCTCCAGGCTGAGGCAGTGGGGAAGTAGCAGGAGATGGCTTTGATGGGGTGAGGGGGAATTAAGCCAGTAGTACTGAATACTCTTCTCTCACCTGTGGGGCATGGAGCCTAGCAGAGAGGGAAGATCTCTGTGGGTGGGTTTTGATAAAATGTATGGCACACTACACTTTTCTTCAAAGAACTTTGGTAGCAACAAAACACAGTTATTAACAGAAGCTTATCTAAAAGTGTAGTATGTCTTTTAGTGGGGAGTTCAAACTTGGCTTTTTAAGCAACTTTCTTGTTTAGAAACTTAAATGGGTCTGTATTTCTAACAGTTTGTCCTAGTCATCCTACTTCCAAAGACTTTTTCTCATGATCATCAGGTTTAGTCTAATGAATTCTTTATTGTGTCAGTGTTCCATATAACCTTTTGGTGTGCCAACTTTAAAAAAAAATGAAACAACAAAAATAACCCAACTAAAGCAAACCACTTTGGCAATTAAAATAACAAAATGCAGTGAATAACCAAATCAGATATGATCAAATTCTGCCTAATCATCTAACATGTAGAATGCCAAGAATTTAATGGAGTCTAAAATAAAATTTGCTTAGTGGTTTATAAGCACAAACCCATATCAATTAGTCAACTTGAGTTTTAACTATGCATATTTTAAGATGGTACCGCTCTGTGTCAGGCAGAGCAGGGTTTCAAAGTACAGTTCTGTGTGCTCATAATTGCACCTCTCTGTAATCTCTATTGACCTTCTGAAAAAGACATTTGATTGGAGAAAACCAGCAGCATGTAGGGAAGAAGTGAAGGGCAAGAATTGGTGTGTATTAAAGGTGGACCTTGCCTTAAGGTGGAACCAGGCTATGGGGTGGCTTTGGTTTGACAGCATGGTGGTGCCCATGGGAAGCATTCTTTGGTGTTCAGTATTTCCTTGCAGCTGGTGAAAAAGGGTTCTTTTCAGATCAGAAATCAACTGTGATAATTTTCTTTGGTTTCTCTCTTGTGGTGTAACTCTAGACTTGAGAAGCACATAACCTGATCTGCAGAGGGCTTGTTCTGGGGGAACACAGCTAAATGATTCTGGCTCAAGCACTAACAGAATGTCTCAGGCTAACAAGATCTGGTTCAAGTGTAAACTTGAATCAGTGGGTGAAAGGGGAAGGGAAGGTTAAATATGTAGCACTGCTACTTATTCTGCTGGAGTTTCACTGAGGTGAAGCCTTACCTCCATAGTGTATGGCAGGTGTGTCTAGATTTGCTCCACTGCTTTCTGTGAGGTATGATCTTCAGAAACAAGCTAAAACTTTGCCAAGGTATTAAAAGGCTGGTGTGAGCTGTAAAACTGTTAAAGATTGAGTCAACATTGTAATCCTAAGGCAGGCTGTGCTGAGACTTTGTAAGCCTTACGTAAACTAATAGTGCACCTCTCTTTGCAGTGAATGAAGACTTGTGCTGAGGACATCTGAGGAGAGGAATGAGGCTGGAGGATGTAGTTAATGACACTTCCTCTCTCATGTTCCTTGGCCCTGGCCAGATGAGCCTCTGCAGATCATGAAGCCATTCCTACAGTTCCTTTTTGAGAAGGATCTTGCATGCATCTACTGTGCCTGAATGGTATTTGCAGTCTGTAGTGTCTGGAGTTTGTAGCTCTTTGCATCTGAGAATAATTTTTTTGATATGTATGTGCTGCAACTTTGTCTTTATGTGCTCAAACTCAGTTTGGTTTTCCTGGCTCCTGGTTTGGAGTAAATGAATGTCACAGCTGTAGTGGCATTCAGATAAGAAACTGTAGCAGGTGGGTCCGGTTGATGACACTCATCTCCCACCCTCAGGGGATGGTGGGGTGTGACATTAACTGGGGCTCTCCGCAGTACGCAGTTTATGAGCAAGCAGGAGTGGCATTGAGGAACTGGATGAGACTAATAGATGCTGTTGACAGCATCAGATCCCTGCCGTTGCTCTTTATGATATAACTTAGGTATCTCTGTGACATGGAAAACTGTAGGGTAGGCATCATCCCTTAGATAGCCTGGAACAGGTCTGTGAAGTGCCCTTGCACTTTGGGTTTACTGGGCTGCTGAAATGTGAAAGGATGGATTAAAATCCTAAGTGACAGCTGTGGTAGCAGAGGCTTCGTTGTGAGGGACATCATGTCACTTAAAACAATGACAGTGCTTATTTGCCTCCAGGCTTGAGTGTGCTGGTGAGCACACAGCAGTCAGCTCAGCACAGTTCTCCACTGTGTCCAATGTGACCTGTCATCTTTTCACAGACAGATGCTTTTTGGTTGAGATTGTCCCCACTTACATCATTTTACCATTAGCTTTCTCAAACTCACTTGTTCCCAGTGAACACTTAGCTGCCACCAGCATGTGGTGAGCAAGGGATATTAGTGGTGAGCTCATTCAGAGAGGGTGAGAAATGTATTTACTAAATCAAAACTGCTTAAAACTGTTGAGTAAACTCAATGAAGAATTTTCTCTAGGAATTTTGCTTGCTGTTTCTCCAGGAGGTTTTAGATGCTGTTTGCTAGATTGAAAGGTGGTAATTTTATCTTGCAGGTGCCACTGACCAAACACCATGTGAAGATAGATCTCATTCATTTCTGTGCCCTTGAAAAATGTTAATATCCTGGCTGTTTTAGAGGATGATTTCATGTTACAAATGTTCTGAGGTTTAGGGGACGGGAGCATTTAGGTAAAACTTTAAAGCTCAGAAGGGAGGAGGGGAGGGGAAAAAGGGTTGGTAACTGTTGGATTCACTTGACAAATAATAACACTATTTAAGCTAAATAGAGTGCAGGTTGGCTTCTGCACCCAGTATTCCCTGGGGACTGATGGAAACTTGTGGAATGTAAAACTACATTTGGTCTTGATTTGCCCCTTTATACACCTAGCTTGTTTGGTAAAAAATTTTCCCCACACTTCCTAGTGTGGAAATCTTCCTTCTTGCCTTGCTGACTTGTTACCATCCCTGGTGTGTATGAAGGGATAGCATGTGTTCTGAGCCAGTTATGCAGACTGGGAAGGAGTGGTTGATGCACATGAAGGCTGTGGTGCCATTCAGGGACGCTGGGACAGGCTGGAGAGCTGGGCAGAGAGGAACCTTATGAAGTTCAGCAAGTGTCTGCACCTGAGGAGGAATAGCCCTGGCCAGCCATACAGGCCGGGCCTGATTATTGAAAAGTAGCTCTGTGGAGAAGACCCCACACATCCTGGTGGACTTCTGTCCTTGGCCAGCAGTGTGTTCTTGTGGCCAAGAAGGCCAATGGGATCCTGGTGTGCATTAGGAAGAGGTAAGGGAGGTGGTCCTGCTGTTCCTATTTTGCCCTGGTGAGGCCTCGTCTGGAGTCCTTTGTGCAGTTCTGGACTCCTTGATTCAAGACAGACATGGAACACCTGAAGTGAGTCCAGAGAAAGACTGTGAAGATGATGAGGGACTGGAGCATCTGTCATACAACCAAAGGTTGAGAGCTGGGCCGATTTAGGCTGGAGGTGAGGAAACAGAGGGGACCTCATCAGGGTGTGCAAATATGTTAAGGGTGGGTGTCAGGACGATGGGGCCAGACTCTTTTCAGTGGTGTCCAGAGCAGGACCAGGGACAGTGGGTGCAAACTGAAGCAGAGAAAGTTCCATCTGAATAGGAGGAAAAATTTCTTTAGTGTGAGTGTGATTGAACACTGGAACAGACTTCTCAGAGAGGTTGAGGAGTCTCCCTCACTGGAAATATTCAAAACCTGTTTGGATGTGATCCTGTGCAACCTGCTCTGGGTGAACCTGCTTTAGCAGGGAGGTTGAACTAGATGATCTCTAGAAGTACTGCCACCCCAGCTGTTCCATGATTTTGTATGACTGCTTGCCTCTGTATGCTGAAAGTGTGTTTAGAACGAGGAGATCAGACATAGTGCCATATGTCAAGTAAAACAAGATGAAAGTAGATTTAATTAAGCGTAGGTAATAGTGTGAGGGAAAAGGCAGTTCAGTCAAACAGTTTAGATCATACAGAGCTGTATCTTTAAGTTACTGCAAAATAACCTTGAATGTGTTTTATTCCTTTATCTTGGTGCCAGGTAATGTTTGGGGTGGAGAACATACAAAGCAGGGGAAGAAGGAACAAGCCTACAATTTACCCAGGTTTCTATTGCTCCTGAACTATGAGCTCACTCACCCTTCCCTCTTGCAATTGGGAAAGCTTATCACAGGGCAATAAAGGTGTTTTCTCTGACAGTGTCTGGGATGGAGGATGATTGTGGGGATGGGCACATTCCTGATGAGATTTTGCCTTGTGCATATGGATGACAGTAATAAGCACTTTATTTTTTTATCCACACTGTACCATGGATAAGAGCAGAGCTGGCCTGCAGGGTCTGGTTTCATAGTGTCTGAGGCCAGGGAGAGCCGTTGTGTCCCTAGAGTGGGGTGTGTTGCTAAGACTTGATGGCTTTAATGTGCAGTGCTGGCCTGTCATCTGAGGTGAATTATGTAAGGTAAGTAATATCAGCTCGGTCTGTGTCCACTGTTAGTTTACTTTTCTTCCTAGAGTAACAGATGAGAGTGAGCTTGTACCAGCCTGTTCGATAACCACCAGAAATCCCATTTCTTACTATTAAATTACAGTGAGATAAGCAATGTTCAAGGCATTGTAGTTTTTCTCTAAACATGAAAGACAGGCTATCAGGTACTCCTTTTACATGCCTGAGGAGCCAGGTGTGCTAAACTGATACAAAATGGTTGGAGTGTGAACTGACAGTGTCTTTTGTGTTAAAGAACAGGAGATTGCTTGATTTCCTAATGCTTTTTTTGCTGATGGTGGGGTTAGAGGGGTTCCAGAGGAATACCTCTAGGTCCTTTGACTAGGTATAAGGCACAACTATTACTGATCTGGGCTCCAAGTCTTACAGATAAAAACAATGATCCAGGCACCAAGAAACAACTAGATACAACTAGAGTTGTATTTCATCTCCTGAAAGAGCCTACCAATAGCATTTCTGCTGTGGTGCTGTGGTTAAGGAGAACCTGTCCATTCTTTGAGAATTCAAACTCTGAAGTCGGCATGTTCCTTTTTTTTATTTTATTTTTAATATATGAAGCATTGAAAATCAAAAGTAAGTTTTTCCATTCTGCTTTTTCTGAGCTGGTTGCTTATGTGGTGGCCAGCTGGGGTTGTTGAAATGGATTGGTGATCCCACCAGGAGCAAGGATGGGGTGGGGGTATTCCCAAGTGAAGCGCTGGGCATGCTGGGGTGAGCTGTGCTGATCCCAGGGATAAGCAGTGTGGCTGTGCCATAGCAGAGGCACTGGTTGCACATGGTGCTCTCTGGACAGAGTGAAGGAATACTGGCAAAACTGCGGGCACTTAATTTCAGTCTTATTAAAGATGAGGCAAAACTTCAGACTTTGAGAAATCTGGGGGGGGAAAATGTAATGGCATTCAAAATGTTGGAGGCTGTGTGTGGCATGCTAGCCTTTCCTTGCTCTGAAACAACTTGCCTACTTAGTACGTTTTATACCTTCTTTCTTAAAAATGCCCTCAAAACTATTGCCTTCCTCGCATATTTTCACTAAACTGTGTGTTGTAGCTCAGTCTGTTCCCAAAGAGAAAAAGGGTCCATCAGTTTTATATCCTGCTCTTGGTAAATGGTGATAGAGACATTAGAGAGGTTTGGTTCTTGCTGTCTAAGAAAAGAAAGATATATGGAATTTGGCTAAAGTTACAGTGAGGCCTTTAAACCAAAATAAAGGGGTCTTTCATGACTTAATTGAAGCTGAATTCGTTTGATTTAAACAATGCAAAATGGTTGCAATGTCTGAATGAGCTGAGAAATTAGTTTTGAGTGAGGGTAGAGGAAGTGACTTGGACTTATTGAGTTGGCTTTGGTCGGTGGATTTGTTTGGCTTTGAGATCTGTATCTTGCCTTGATGTGTTTTAATGCATTAATAGATTGTGATTTTATTGCTAAAAGTCAGCTTTTTTAAGGCACAAATTAGGTACCATTGCAATCTAAATATTGTGGGGCAAGTGTTCTCCAGGCTCTACAGCTTGCTTGGTTCAGGATAGATTTATCAGTAGTACACAAAAATGTAGCACTGGATTACAGTAATCACCTTAAATGAATGTGAGAAGGAAAAAGTTAATGCTCCCTGCTCTATGCCCCCCTTGCACATCTCATTTCTCTACTGAATCGTCAAAGCTGTAACTTCATGTTTAGGAGTAGAAGTGTACTGGCAGAATGAGTGAAGTCTTTGCAGGACAGATTTTTATATAGGTATTGATGCTGCTATAAATAGTGCAACTCAACTCTACATCTAGTCAAACTGATCCAGGAAGGTGAAATTTTGATCCTAGTCATGGACCAATATGCTGTGCCTTAGCTCTTCCCTGCTCCAACAAACCACTGGGGTTCATGTGCTTCATCAACCCATTTCCTTTAGATTTTGAACAGCTTCTGCCTTAAAATTTGGGAGGTGCCCAAAGAGGCAGGTTGTGGTGTCCTAAAGAGTTGAATAATTTTCCCTCTCCCGTTTCACAGGAGATGGGGAAGGAAAGAGGCTGGGAAGTGTTTAACTGAACAGGTCTTGCCTCTGTTTAGCAATGAGCCCATTATCAGCTAAACAGGCAGCAGATTAATTTCACCTTTTAAGTGTCCCTTAAAAACTGTTTCAGAAGCTTTAGTTGAATCACAAAAGCTGACACCTGGGCAAAGAACTTTGGTTTCTCTGAGGTTTTTACTGGGCACAGCTAACTGACTTCCCTCTGCTTTACTGGAGACTGGGTGGGGAAAAAGCTGACAGCTGAGAGCTGAGGTGTGCTTGAGATACCTCTGCAGATGTCCCCTCAAATACCTTGTTTCCCACATGATGGCCAAACCCTGTTAGGAGCCTCCGTTTAGGCTGGTGGTTCCAAGGCCACCATAACGTGTTTCAGTACCTGTCATAATGGGTACCCAAGTAGCAGCTCAGGAAGTATTGGGTCGGGGTGATCGTCTTGCTTTTGTTATAGAAGCATGGAAGTTATTGCAGACATGTGCTGATAGAAATGGCCACTCACTTCTGCTCTTGTTGTGCCAGTGTCAAAGCCAACTGACTACTCACATGTGTTCATCGAAAGCAGAGATGAAATTGCAACAGAAATTTCTGGGGTTCAGGAGTGTCAGTGAGGATTAAAGCTGTTGTCTGATGACATCCTTGTGAACTATGCTCTCTGAAACTTAAATGGAATACGTTTTTTTATTCAAGGGTAAAACTTGTTCACAATGGATGGCTTAGTAGCTGGAATGGTTTTGCAGGCTGATGGTGACATTTCATTAATAGGAATTGCTATGCTGTGTCTTGTGCATAAACACAAGCTAGATTTACTGTGAGACATGCAGAAATACAGGGGAATAGGGTAGAGCAACCTTTTTTGCTCTTTATTGTGCCAGGCTTTTTACATTCTCATTGTTGCAGCCTGTTCTTCCACACTTTCTTCCATGCTTATGAAAGCGTCAGCTTCTGACTTCTTTGCTTGCTGCTAACACCTGACTCCAGCTCATTTTGTATATGATATATAAGCCTATCATCCTAAAGAGTAGTTGCAGTCTGGGAGACTTTTTTTTTTTCTCTTTTCTGTGTGATGTCCTTGTCTTTACAAGGAGCTTTCTGAATAAAAGATGAGTTTTGTCCCACTGAGGAAAGTGGATTGCTGTCTTGGGTAACAGGCATTATGTGAACAAGCTGAAAAACTAATAAAACTAAAAACACAGCCTTTGTGGTTTAACACCAATTCTTGGCATTTTTGGTAGCTGAAAATTGAATAACTTTCAGCAGAGGGAAATAACTTGAGTAACTCAGCAGAGGGAAAAACAATTGCTCTTCCCATTAAAGAGTGTTTGGCCAGGGGTTAGCTAAAAATAGCACTTTGTAACAGTCTTTATTCTTCCCCCATGCAGTGTCTATTATGAATGTTGTGCAGATGATGGTTTAATGCAGTGAGACTTCTGATTAGCTGGTCTCAAATCTGCTTTTCTTGTATTTAGAGAGAGCAGTGATAATTTACTCATCACTCTTTCTCTCTTTCTTTTTTTCCCCTCTTAAGAGCCTCTCTGTTATATTGGGACTTTCTAATGTTTCTACAGACAGTATCAAGTGTCCTCATGCCCTTGCATGTCACTGAGGGGAAACCAGTTTGCTGCGGTCTGTGCTTGGTGACTGGAGTTGCTTGAAATTTTTTCCTACCATAAATACCTTGGTTCCTTTGACTTGGTGTGGTGTTCAACTAAGCCAATAAAACCCATTGTTAAAATCAATATGGCATTTGGCATCTTGCCCCTCACTGTTTAAAAGTGGAGCATGCCTTCCTTCATATCTGCTTCCCTCTGAATCTGCAGTAGAAACTCGCAAAAACACTTAGAATTCACAATGCAGTTTCCCTCAGTCATCTGCTGCTGTTGAAAATACGGAAGTGATTGTCTTTGATTGCTCAGTGTCTGGAGAAGTACACAAAAGTACTGTCAAATTTAGAAAAGAGGTCTTAAGAAGTAGCAGTGGAGCAGGGAGGGAGTTGGATCAATTACAAGAAGCAATCCCTATACAGATATCACAATCCCCAGTGACCTTACTCTGTAGAGGATTTATTTTTAACTTCATGTAGTTCAAAGGCATGTTAAGATATAAATCGCCAAAGTGTTGTGTCTAAAATAGGATAGTCTGTGTCCTGTATTGGAGTGAGGAATGCTCTGGAGATGAATGAATTCTAAACATGGTTCACTTATGCTGCTCATAGGTAATGGGACATACTTTCAGTTGGACACACATAGTGATGACTCTTGTTCCATCAGTTCATACTGAATCTATAAATACTATTTAGAAACTTCCCACAGCCATTTCTTTAGCACTTGAAGCAGGACATCCAAGACAATGCCTCTGATAACAACACCTGAGAACTGAGCATGGATTCCCCTTCTTTGCAGGTGCTGAAAAGATCGTTGCAATTATGATTGGCAACCTGAAAGGCATGGAAATCCTGCACCGCATTCGGAATGGCATGAAAGTCACCATGGTCATTGAAGTGGGAAAAAAGCGCAGTCTTTCTGTGAATATCTTCACCATCCTCTTCATCTCTGTGTCATTTTTCGTTGTGGCAGCAGCAACTGTGGGTTGCTATGTCTCTTATTCTGCTCGAAGACTCATTATCGCAAGGGCCCAGTCCAGGGAGCAGGTGAGTTTGTGCTGTTGGTTTTTTATGCCACCATGGTGTGGATTTTGATGTTTGTAAGTTTTGGTTAGGTAGCAAAATGACTGTATTTGTTTATTTAATCTTTAAAACACTAAGGAATACATCTTTGCACAGCTTAAAACTTTCCTAAAGAACAGCCAAAAATAAACTCTGTGGGGAAAAGTTGATCATGCTCAGCTAACTGTGTTTCCAACAAATATTCCCTGAACTGCAGTGTAGCTGTAGTGGTGAGGTAGTGAGGGCTGTAAGAGAGTTAAACTGCTTTTAGCTGACTCTCATCTTTCCCACACAGCACTGCCTATGTGCTTGCTGTAACAGGAGACACGGCTGGAAGCATGTCTGCAGAATGAGGCATGACTTTAGTTGCAGGTTGGGAGGCTGCTGCCTGTTGAAAGCTGCTTTTTGACTGAAAGCTTTCTGAGAATTACAGTGACAGACTCAGGGTTGGAAGTATTGGAAGCTGTCATCTGCCTGCGAGATGTAGCATTGCACTCCTGGATAAAATGTGCAGTTGTCTCTGTAACCTGATGCTGTTCTCTTGCTGACATTTGTGGGCAGCGATGCAGTCTCCTGCTGATAAATCCCCTCTTTCAATACCCTGCCATATACCTTAGTCTCACAGCTCTGTTTAACAATCCTAACTAAGTCTGGTCAGGAAAACCTGGATGCTTTATGCTCTGATCATTAAATCAAATTGAAATGCTTCCTACTTTGAAGGTACTTAACAGTGCAGTTGTAAGCTATCAGGCTTTCAAGAAACTGCAGCTGTTAATAATGCCCCAGTGATAGCTGGTACTGGGACAATCCAGTCTGCCTGGCTAGCAGTCTTGGGTTCCATGTGCACAAGGAACTTACTGCAGATTGAAAAAATAACATTGATAAATGACATGCCAATTCCACATGATTTCAGCAGAACTGAAATCAAGGAGCCCCAAGAAGTGCTTTGTAGGGAATAGAAGAAAGCTTTTCTGCTGCCAGGGTGTAAAAATACACTATTCTGTCAAAGTGAAACTCAAAGGCAATCCACAATTGTTTTCAATTGTTTTTATACCCTGGCATCTCAGACTGACCTCACAGCGATTATAGTAAAGAATAACAAAGAAAGTGCTTGTAAGTTCAGGTGAACTAATAAAAGGTGATCCTACTATGTGACCTCTTAGCTGCTGATTGGATTTTCAGTGTAGATCCAAAGTTTGAGAGTTTTAAGTACTTTGTCTCCATAGAGTACTGAATATTAGTCAGATAACTTCTTGGCTTGTATGGTACATCTTGGTGGTTTTTCTGTCACCGTTCAGCCATTTGAAAACCCAAATTGCCTGGACTTTAGTGACTATTGAGAAAAGCCAGTCATGTCAGCTTCTGATCCAAGTGAAAAGAGAAGTTTAGTAGCACAACTGTCCTTACACTTAAGCCAGAGTAGTTCTTTCCTGATGAGGAAGCTACACTGTGCAACCTGCTAGTTCCTTCTTTAATCCATCTTTTCTTCTGGGCTTGAAATTCAAGTCTCCACCTCTGCAGTCTCTTCCTGCATTAGAAGGTTAGTAAGCAAGAAGGTAGAAAATTGAGACAAGTGTGGTAGGTGGCTTTCTACCTTTCTAGTCAGTGGAGTAATGACAAATTCAATTCTCAATATAGTAACCTTTCTTAATAGAGCAAGATGACCCATGATTTTATCTGTGAACTGGTTTCTAATTTCATCTCAAGTCTTTGCTTCCTTTGATTTCATAAAGATTAGATGTTCCAGCTAAGAAATGACCTAATTAATGGTTTTGGAGTCAACATTGAACAATTGCTCAACTTTCAACAATTCAAAACTGTTTCAATGGCAGTAGCTACCTGTGGGGAAGAACTTCCTTAGCTTACAGGAGAAAAGCAGGAGTTCCAAACCTCCTCAGAGCTGTCTGGTCTGTATTGCTGTGACTGTGCTCACAGGGTGCCAGGAAGGCACCCTTATGCAGAAAGAGCTGGAGGTAAAATTGGCAGCTTTGAACAAGGAAGACTTAGGACTGAGTGACTCCAAACCTAATTTTCCCATTTAGGTACCTCACTACTTCAACATTCTGCCAGAGCCTGGATAGGAGCTGGGATCTGACCTGTTTTGTAATATCTTGATTCTACTTCTTCAACTTAGCTATTTTTTCTAGCTTTTTCTGTGTTGGGGCTTTTATAGTTCTAACATAATTCACATTTCACATTCACTTGAAAAATTTGGCTTCACAAAATGCTTTGACATTCCAAGCTTGAGTATCCTGGCAGACTATTCAACATAAAGCTACTTCTGCAGCCTTTCTCCATCCCCTGGAGGAGTGTTCTGCTGAACTTGCCAAAATCAGTGTTAAAGGTGACTTTGCCATTGATGCTTTTAATGAGGAGCAATTAAACTGATGCCCATGCAAAACTTAAAATATTATTTCAAGTAAATTATTAACAGTGCCGCCAGTTGGGTCCTGTCTAATATGCTTGGACTGACATTAGATGTGTAGATGAGATATAGTATGAGGGAGTACATTCCTAGAAAGTTTAGTTTTCAGTTAACAACAAGTAGTAGTAACAGTTCTGGTCACGTATGAGAAGAACTTCTAGTATGGCATTTCTGCTCTGTTGATGTTACCGTGTTTGCTGCTCAGACTTTTGGGGGCCTCAGTAAACAGCAGTATGTGGCTGCTGCTCTGTGGCTTCAGTCTCAAACCTTGAAAAGGGAAACATCATTTCAAAGTTAACCTGTGACATACAGAAACATATATTGATGTCTGTCACTGGGATGTGATGTATTGAGGGTTCCCCAGGTAATCATCCACACTGCAGCCACTTTCATGAGGCAAAAAACCTTTAATTTGGGGTCTTGTCAACCCTTTTATAAGCTTCTCTGACCAGGTCACCCTGACTGGTAGAAGGAACAACACCTCTCTCATCCCATTGGTGGGATAAGAGACAGTATGCTCAGAACATCTGTGTCTTGTTTTGGGAAAGTAATTGCTTATTTACACAATTAATCCTTGAGCAAGAAAAGGTTCCTAAGCCTTTCCCTTGGGAACGGTCAGCATCTGAGAGTTTGAAAATTCTCTCAGGTTCAGAAAATCATGTCCACAGATGTCTTAGCAGAACTTCACAAACTTCCAAGAAAACTTCAGTAGCTCTTGTTTCTAAACAAATCTGCATGTCTGCATCCCTCACCTTTGGATTGTACCTGTCTCTTTCTTCATAGTTAGCATCTGTCAGCTATTAAACTCTTAAAGCATGGACATGGATACTCTTATCTTAGGGCACAAAAACAATGCTAATACAAAAATAGCTCAGTTTGTGCCAGGACTATTTGACAGGATCCCAGTGAGACTTATAAATCAACTTGTTTGCTATGAACTGCTTCAGCACAAGAGATCTTACACAGACTTGAGTGGCCAGTCCTTACAAGATTGTTAGGTGTCAGCAATAACCCTCCTCCCACTTGTCCTTCTGTACTTGTGCCATCAGTACTTCACTTGGAAAAGTTTCATGTAACTGAGCTAAAATGACTAAGGAGATGGAATGCTGGAAAGTCAACAGTGTGGGACTCCTGCACAGAGCAGTGGAATTGGAAAGAGGTGTTTTGGTTAGCTGCAAAACTTGAGTCTAGTCTGTCCCTGAGGTAAGTGTTCTATTGGGGATGGCATTGCCAGAGCTGCCTGAAGTGCTCAGGGTAGGGAGAGGACAGTACTGTTCTTTGAGTCAGTGGAACAGCACCAACCTGTGACCTTTAAACAGAGGTTGGTTCCTGGGCTAATTGCAGGTACTATGGTAACAGCTGGACAGCAACAGTTGCCAGGCAAGCTGTAAAGCACTGGAAGCAGAGGAGTAGTTCAGGGTGTATTGGTGCTAAGTGGGCTTACTTGGCTTGTTTTGATAGCATCTGGGTTTTAAAACTGTTGTCTGCTACAAGTAGGCACCTGGGTAAGTATTATTATTAAGTGAATAGAAAAATGGCTGTGTCTGACCAGGACTGCTTTGTGTCACAGCGGCAGCTGAGGGCCAAGGCTAAGAAGGCCATTGAACAGATGAAATTGCGCACCCTGAAGGAAGGGGACAAGGTAGGACTGACCCTGTGATCTCCTCTGCATTACAGCACAGCCTTTGCATGGAACCCAGGGAGTTCCCTAATAATGGAGCAGGATGCAGAAGTCTCTCTGAGCCTGTAACTCTTGGTAGCAGAGACAGTTCGTCTTTCAGACCAGGTCCTCTTCCAGGCCTCAAGACTTTTTATTCATATAAATCAGTTTATTTTGTTAGCTGCTTGCTTGTAGTCTTGCTGTTATGAAAGGACCTAATTTGCTGGCATGGGTGCTTAAGCATAAACTAGTTCTAATCAGCTTCCCTGGCTCTTCTTGTAACTAAAACTGGAGGTAGCAGTTTTCAAACCTCTACACTAGTGCCTCCAGTAGTCCAATAACAGTTTCAACTGGAATTTTGAACCATGGGTTTAAACTTTCAATGCTTCTTTTGAGGAGTCAGCTTGACTGTGCCTAATCCTTGAAGCGTGTTTATATAAGATTATATTTGGGAGCATCATGAATCACTCTAGCTAGGCCCCTTTATTTGACATAAATCTGACTGGAGTTCAGAGGAAGCTTTCAAAGTCTGTTAAAGCTGTAAATTCATTTCACTGTTTCAGGAAACTGGTCCAGATGGAGATTCCTGTGTTGTGTGCTTTGAGCAGTACAAGCCAAATGATGTAATGCGTGTTCTGACTTGCAAGTAAGTTGTCTTCCAGACTCCTCCTTTATCCAAAATTCTGCCATGTTTGTTAACAAACTTCCATCAAGTTATTGTACAGTGAGAATCCTATCAAAGCAGTATTTTGAACACCAGAAAGTGTGATCACACATTTGTAGTGTGCCCCAGTGGCCTGTGTTCATCACTTTCCCTGTATGTGGATCCACACACATAACTTGGCAGACCACAGTGTCCCTCAATGAGATACTAGAACTTTTTAGATTTTTTCTTTTGCTGCTGTATAAGAATGTTATCACTAACTTGCAGGTAATGGGCAAAACGTTGCCCATTTCTTGTCCTTTAAATTACTATTTACTAAGAGGGTTGTGTTTCTGCTAAATTTGTTAAACGATGCTGACTTCTGTAGTTTAGAAGAAAGCATTTCTATTCTTGTATGCATCCTCTGAAACAGACACCAAAAAAGAGTTTATTTTTCTAGAATTCTCTCCTGTTGTATCTCACTGCTGTGCTGCTGTGGAAGCCCAGTAGTGAAACACTAAGGCATTAATGTGATTGCTCCTAAGGTGAACAATGAAGCTGCCTCAGGGCTTAAGGAAACTTTTGTGGGGTTTCCCCCTGTGCCTGCTGTCTGGGACTGCTCTGGCCAAGCTTCTAAATCAGAGGGCTGTCACAAGAACTGCCCAAATTGTGCAAAAGAAGAGGTGTCATAACCCTTAGGGAGGATTACAGAAAGCACTTGAAAACATTTTGAAGTAGGAAAATGAATAGAAAAATGGGTAGCTGCTGTTGTGTGCTGAGCAGTGCTGTCTAACACTGGCAAATGTCAGCTGGAGTTACCTATGCACCAGATTAGTTTTGCAAAGGCTTTCTCTGCTCCCAAGCAGTAGGACCTCTAAGCTGTTTTGGTAATACAAAGTTGTTCTGCTAAGGCGTTATCAACCAACTCCCTTGACCTAATGCTTAATAGTTTAAAAAACCCCAAAAGTGAATAACCTTTCAGGCATGTATGTTAATGATTATCCATTATCCATTATATATCCATTATATGTCATGTTTATACTTGTGGGTAGTTTTGTTTAGTAATGGACTAAGTGCTATGAGTACAGAAACTTGTAGACAGGTTCCAGATACTTCGCCTGATAGCAGACCTGACTTCTTATTATTTCCCTATAAACCCTACTAATATTGATATGAACCTGAAAACAAAGCATGACTTATTTGGGTAAGAGTGGAGTAACATCTTTTGATTGTGTTCTTTAAACACAAATTTGCTGCATTTGCTCTGAGACTGCTTTTATGTACATTTGTGATGCTTCCTTCCTCTATGGCTCTGTAGCTCTCAGAGGCAAGCTAGCTTGAAATGACTACATGGACTTGTTAATCTTCATGAGTGGTGATATCTGCTAGTATCAGCCATACTGAATTCTCCCTCTTGTGAGTTATAAACTGATATTTACTGCCAGAACATGCTTGCTTTTGGTGGTTGACCTCAACACTAAGACCCTACTTGCTGAAAGCATTTAACTGTATCTATGAAAGACCAAATCAAAGGAATACTCCCATGAATCACATTGGTGGTATCTGAGTCCCTGGGGTGTATTTGCCGAGGGCATTATTGTTCAGAGAGTCACACTAAAGGCATTTTTAGTTGCAGAGGTTCACAAGTCCAGTATTAAGTTCAAGGACTTAAAATAGTCAGGCGTCAAGAAAGTTTCAGGTTTTATTCTAAACATGACATTGGTGCAGCTGGAAGGAAGTGCTGATTCAGTGAGCTGAATTGGAGATGAATTGGAGAATCCTTGGGTCCTGCTGGAGTGTAGGCTGCTTAGCACTGGATGTGGCGATCTCTGCACTTATCTCATAATAGGCTTGATTAATACTGAGCAGTGCTTGTTTGCCTATTCAGACTGAGGGAACAGGCAGATTACAGGATTTCAAGTCATCCTCCTAAATCTGTGGCCTAATTTAAACCCATTGTGGAATTGAGTGTCTTAAAAGAAGCATACATTTGCATCTATGATGGCTGAGCTATATTTACTTTCTTGAGTGTACAGCCTGCCCAATACCCACTTGGGATATACAGTGATTACACAGACACAATAGACGGGTGGGAGTACAGTTTATCTTGAGGACATAACTATGTCAGATGATTTGCCTATGTAATTACAACAGAAACAAATGCCATTTAGTTACCTGCATCTACATGACAGAAGTTAACCTTAAAGCGAAGGCTGAGATGTCAATATCATTTAAATTATCAGCTGGGAATGTATTGTACACAGTTTTGGAAAAACAGCTTTAGACTGTTTAGGTGTAGCAAAAATGATAATGCTGAATTCTAGCAAGTTGTATTGGGACACTAATAAGCAAAAACCAGCTACAGGTTGAAAGATTAACCATCTGTAACTTTCAGCTGAAACTTGTGGCAAAATAATGAAAAAAAAGGTCATCCAGTCTAGAAGGAAAAAATTCTTGGTGTTACAAAAGGGTCCTTCATAAGCTGGCACATGAGCAATCTTCCTGATATGAAATCTAACCTGTTGGCTGCCTTATTCCACCAGCCATGTCTTCCACAAGACTTGTATTGACCCCTGGCTTCTGGAACATGGGACGTGTCCTCTGTGCAAATGTGACATCCTCAAAGTGTTGGGTGTTGAGGTAAGCCAGCAGCCTGCCAGTCATACTGTTACACTGGTATTGTGACCACATCTTGAGCTTTTTCATGCTGCCTCTAGAGTGCAGGTGATAAGCACAGGTGTTGCCATGTCTGTGGCCAGATGCTATAGGAATAATTGCAGTGTCCCTTCAGGGAAGCCTGCAGCTGACCTGATGTAAGTTGGTATCACCTAAAGGCTTGGGCAGAATGTCAGCCAAAGCTGACCCATGGATGGAAGAATCTCTCTTAGCTCTTGTGCTTAGAGCTAAGGGTGTTTCTCAAATCTTCAGGCAGACTAGGACAACTCATAATGTCCCTGAACCCAGCTCCTCTTCAGTTGCTCAGTACCTGAAGCCCTTGAAAAGTGAATGTTTTAGCATGTACAAGATTTCTGGAACTGCATGATTTCCTAGGACACATCAGGAGTTTCTGATGTGTTCTGTAATTTCTCATTGTTGCAAGTGCCAGAAGAAGATGATGTTGCCAGTCCCTGAAGCTGCCTGGACCAGTTAAAACGTAAGCTGGAGTTTGCCTGTGGGAGGCAGATCTACACTGAGTGGAAGGAAGAGTCTTTTCAGAACCTGTGTCTGAACTTCCCACTCAATTATGCAGTAACTGTTTTTTTCCTCTGATGCTGGAGGTTAACAGCAGAGCTTTTATTCCATTTCATGTTTTTCCCTCTGTGTAAAAGTGCTCCAGACTCAGTCCTTGCAGGCATTGTTCTCCAAGAAAGATGGACCCTCCTGCCAAGCTGTAATTTAATAATTTTCTCTTTTTTTTTTTTTTTTTTCTTCCACAAAGATGGATGTAGAACCACGGTCTGAGCCTGTGCAAGCCCCAGGATCCAGTGGTCAAAGACCTCTATCCACTGTCACTATAGTTAATGAAGAGGACAATCTTAGTGAAACAGCATCATCTGGATATGATTCTGTGCAGGGACCAGATGAATCTGCTCAGGAGGCACACACACCATTAGAAAGTATGTCTACTGTTTAATCTGCCTTGCCTAGATCATTTGTGTTTGGCTGTTTAGGCTGTGAATTAGAGGGAGTTGCGGTCATAACATTTCACAGGGCTTGAATACTTTGTTTTTCAGGGTTATCTTTTGTTTTAGCCCTTAACTCTGACACTTGGTCTTTGTTTTCAAATTAAACACATCCTTAACGTGAATTAAAAGCCAAAGTCTATGAAAGAATAGTTCAAAGTCAGAGGCTTACTACTTCAAGAGCAAAGAGATTTTTCCAGAGATGGCCCTTATCCCTTTGTCTCTTTGGAGATTACATTTGGATGAGTGAGTGTTGCTTTGCTACTAGATCTATCTGCTTTAAGTAGTTACTTTCTGAAAACTTTTGGGGAGTCAGTCTTGCTCTTAGATGCAAGATAGAGAAGACATATACTTCAATTGAATTTCAGATTTGCCAAGGCTGAGTCATCCTTGAACACTTTTAGAGTACGTTAATTTGGAAAGAATATCTGATTTCCCAAATACTTTATCTTTTTGAAAAAGACCAAACAAATTGAAAATGTCTTTTTAGTGCTCAGCTTTACCAACACTCTCAATGTTGCTGTTAAAAATGAAAATGTTGCAGGTAAAAAAAAATGAAAGTAACTGTCCCCTGAATTGTGGTATGACCTTAGAAACGGGATACTTTATTTCCCTAGCTGATGGGAAAACTTGGGATTTGCTGCCTGTCTCCTGCAGGACATGTTGCTACAGCAAGTGGTGTGTGTTTGGGAGTGCCCTGTTGAAGCACCCCAGTAGAGAAGAGGACACTTCCTATGAGTTAAACATCAGAATTTGAAATTGCATCCCTCTAAGCAACTCAAGGCATGCTGGGTTAGTTACATGGGTCATTCTTGTGTATTCTCACTTGGAGTGGGAAGGGACATCAGCCAGACAAGATTAGTCTGTAGGAAGAAGGCCTTCTTCTCCAAATCAGCATGTCCGCCCCCCCCACCCCAGTTTATCCTGAGCCTGGTCTCTAGGAGTTGCTCTTGATGCCTGCCTTCAGCAGCCTAGAGATACAAGACCTGCTAATATCCTCCTTGTTGGATTTTGTAGCCTTCTGTGGCTTAAGCACACACAACTTCAGCTTTCTTAGTGCTACTGAGCTGAGCAGGCATCTCTGGAAAGGACAGGCAGTGACAAGAATGGGATCCCAAACTAACAAGGGGCATCAGGAGAGAGGTAGTTGGAATATGGCCTTGTATTTCCATCTCTGCAGGAAAAGTGCAGTTGAGCTGCTGAGCTTGTGCAAATCAAGTTTGTGTCGCTTGCTTTAAGGTGGTAAACGCTTGGCTGTGGCACTTTTTAACTTGTCTTGACTTGCTTTTCTTCTGGACAGATCACAACACGCATCCTGTAAGTGATGAATCCCAGCCCTCCACTGTGATTGTCCTTTCACACGGTGACAACCCAGGTTTTGAAGGAGATGATACACAAGTTTGTGAAGGCAGGATTGTTTGTGAAGTCACGTTCTAAGAACATGCCCAGCCACATGGTGCAAACCTTCTGCAAGGAGCTGCCTACTGCCATTCCATATGAACCAAAAGTTGCAAGACTTGCAAAAAATACTGCACTGGCAATGTTTAGATAAATAGACTCGTCCCAATCATAACTGTATGGTTTGCCTTTCTTAAAACTGTATTTTCCACAGGAGTCTTAACACTCTCCAGATAAAGCTGTCTTGAATATATAGAAAGCCAGCAGATTTTAACTAAAACAAAAATTTCATCTTTAGCAAAGCTTCTCTACTGTGTTTGAGTTGTTTAAGTGAGAAGATTTTTTATGTCATAGTTTCTCCACTGGGAATAATTTTGAGTTGGGCATTTTTGTTGTTTATTATTTTCATTCAAGTGGATTTTCATTGTAAAGAAATTAGTTTTGATTTGTTCTAATACTTACTTATAAGACAGTTTTGTTTAAAGAAACATGGTAGTTAATGTTTCAGTGCACTAATTTGATAGGAGAAAGTGCAAACTAATGCTTGTCAAACTGGATTTTGTCCACGAAGTCTTTGGTTGTCTAGTAACCAACTGATTCTCTACCTCTCAACTCCAACCTGCCAACCACACATTCCTAAAGGGGAAGAAAAGAGAGCTGAAAACTGACAGGCCAGATCTGACTTACTGTAAAGGGAACAACTGCAGGAATTTTTCAAGCCTTGTTAACATTAATCTGTTAGTCTGAAAGATCCTCAAGTGATTTGAGGAGCTATAACAATCTCTAGCACCAGCAATATGCCAGAGTCCTGGCTATGTGGGAGTCTGGGATGACTTCAGGAAAGACTCAGCCGAAGATGAAAAGATAGATTGCTTCCTCTTCTTTTACAGAAAGGATCTGTTGTGTTTTGTTCAGAAATGATCCTCTGAAAAATGCTGGACTGCTGCTGTACATTACCTTGCTCAAATGCACAAGCTGCAGGGAGAGCCGATGTCCTGTGAGTGTAACAGAGGATTGGAGAAGCTGTCCTCTGTGTGGAGTCGAGATGGGGTCAAGTAGGAACACTGGGTGCCTCAACAGTGACTTGGCCTTGTCCAGTGAAGGTAACTAAGGACATCTTATAAATGCACTTTATTTTTTTACCTCTGCACCTTTGACTAGTTTCTATTGTTTAGTAGGATTTTGTCTTAGAGCTTCCAATAAATAACTTAAGAATCTGGGGGAAAAAGCAATGCATTATCTTAGCTATAGTACAAAATAAATGTTTGTTAATATTTCATAATTTGTATTGAATTTTAATATGGAAATATAAATGTAAATAAAACTATTTTTGATTATCCTGACTATCATAAAATATTATCAGCTCTTATGGAAGCAGATGCTGAATTTGCCCTGTCCAACAGCCTTGAAACACATCCTTTTAGGAGGCCAAAAAGAAGCAGTGTTTGCTCAAAGTAATTGGAATAAGAAGTGCTAGTTATGTGCAGGGTGCTACTGTTACATGGATTAAAATTGTGTTGAGATGCTGAAACCTAGTAGCTGTACTCAATGTTAAAGAAAATCCAAGCACCTTAGGATGTGTTCAGTGAGCTGCTGAATTGTACTTGTAGGCAGGTTCAGCACAAGGCAATCTGCCATGTGCCCTTCAGACTGGCTGCATCTCACTTTTCCTTTGTCAGGTTGCTCAGCACCCCTTCCTTACTCCAAAGTTTGTTTGCTTTGAGGAAAAAGCATTTTAAAAATTATTACTTTGTTCTGTACTCTACTATGAAATACAGTAAAAGCTTGCTGCTCTCCTAGCTGGTTTGGAAGCAGTTAAGTCTTGTATTTCTTTTTAGTTCAGTTCCAAGTCTAGTCTAGAAAATACCAGTTGGTTCTGATCTCCAGTTGTGAAGCTGATTATAATCAGACTCCACTCTGAAGCTGTCATTTGCTGTGATTGCCTTTTTATTCTACCTCTGAAGTGCAAAGCAGTGAAAGGAGCAGCCAAGCAGTAAATATGCAGTCCCATATCACTTCATTCCATTTCCATTTCACAAAGCTGGTATCATTTTCTGTGGTGTGTAAAGCTGCAATATAGTAGAGTCTTATGAAGATATAGCCTCATGAAACCATTTGCCAGTTTTGTGTTCAATAGGAACAAAATTTGATGTTTACAAAAAAAAAGGGAAGGGATTCAGATCAATTCAATACGTTGAAAGGCACTATTTGGGCTGCTTTGTTTGTAGAATTCAAGCTTTACATTTACTGCCTTTTCCCCAATACTTGTGTGTGGGAGAATGGATTGTAAGAGAACAGATAGTGCTACAAGCAATCTCGCAGCTCTATTAATGGCCAAAGAGTGGAAGCAGCCTTGCCCTTAATAGATCACAGCTATGTCCAATAAGGATGGGTGTTATAAAAGAGTGGGTTAGCTGGTCTAGAGTTAGTTGGAATTTGCTGGCCATGCTATGAGGAGGAGGGGTTGGGTAGTCATGCAGAAGGAAGAGAGAAGTCAGTGTTGTGAGGAGCTGCCTGTGGGAACTCACAGAGAGAAGGTATGAAGGTTTTACTGTAGAATAATGGATAATGTAGGATAACTGATAGTGCCAGTCAGTTTGCATCCACAATCCAGTGTACCAAGCACTGACACTGACACCTGTATTTCTAATTCTAATTGTAATTGTAATTCTAATATGAATGCACAGCCCTTTCTCAAGGAATGCACTAGTGGAGAACTGGGGAGGGGGGGTGGTGTAGAAGCTCGCATTGATGAACCTGTACTGCTGTAGGATTAGATGGTATCATCTCTTGAGGAAGGGTCTTGCTTGCTCAAGGCACTTAAGCTAATTTTCAGAGAGATATTTCAGAGGGATTCTTATATCAAATGTGACCCACTGCTAAAGGAACACATGCAGGATAAGTACCTGAGCAGTATTTGAGCTACTGCTAGGCAGAACTTAATCTGTTCTCCAGTTTTGCAGCTTATCTTGCAAGTCTACCATGTTCTTATCTGTGCAGGTTTGTTTGTAACTAGTAGCTATGCAAGGGATTTGGCTTAAAAATGAAAGTGTAAATTTCATCAACACCATCGTGATACTAAACTTGGGTCTGTTCCTGTCAGACTGTCTTAAAGAAATTTCAATGATCCACTCTCACTTTTTTGTATTTCCAAGTTTCCATGGGTAGCAGCTGTCCTTTGCCAACCCTGCTTAGGGGACTGTGCAGCGAAATGTTCACTTGTTTTTGGTGATGCCACGGGCTAGAATGTCTCTGGGTTATGTGTATGTATGTTTGTGTGTGTGTGTGTGTACACTGTGGCATGGCAAACTTTCCTCTAAGCAAGAAGCTAACAGAAATGTGCCTGGGGCTAGGGTTGTTCCTGAAAAGCAATAAAAACCTGCTGTTATTGTGCAATAGTTTTGGGGTTTTCTATAGATACACTAATACTCATGTGTAAGATAATGGAAATAATGAGCTCACAAATGGTACAGTTTGTCTGTTTATCTGTCTGTTGACTGTATTAATATTCCCACTGTGACTCTCCCACTGAGTCACGCAGACATGTCAATTCTTCTGTCCCCAAAGAGCAAACTGAACAGGCTCTGGCATCATGTCCAAGTGTTTACTCACTCCCTCAGGGAAAGGGAGGGAGCTCTGATCTGAGACTTCAGTCAAACACTTATGTGCTCTCAAAGAGGGTCTGGGAAAGCTTTTTTATCCCTGCAGGAGAGAAAGGCTTGTTTCCTGGTGCTGGATTACTGTGCTCTCTTGTGAATTAGGCTTTACAACAGCAGGGCTTAATTTTTTAAATTTCAAATCAAAATAATACCATTTTCTCATCTTGAGGGAAAATTTCTGGTGTCCCAACAGAAATACAGTTTTGGATGAGAATTTTGTTTAAAGGGAAAAGCAGGACTTGTGATGAGGGCTGCAAACATGTAAAAGCAGTTTGAGTCATAAGGGCCATTGGACTGTTGCCATAAAATGGAGAGGTACAGTCCATCTCAGTCTTCAGAGGGAAAATTCTGCATTTCTCAAGTGACCTAACAGTTTGATATAATAAATAAAGACATTTACCTTGCCTGTGTGTGATTTATTGTAATTTCTTTCCATGTTTAACACACCAGCACCAAAGGTAGCCCTGCCTTTTCACTCAAGTGAAAAGACTGGTACCTCTCCTGTGTAGATGTGAATGGGGCTCCTCTCCTGCAGGGGTGTAATGTCTGCAGTTTGGAAGAAATGAAAGAAAATCTGGCTTCGGCAATTAATTTTGGTTTCAAGAGAAAATTGAAATCCAATTGCAGCATTTGTGCTGTGTGAACTAAAAATTATGTAATAGTCCTAGAGTAACTCTGCACTGGTTGTTCAACTGTTGGTTATACAGAGTGAAGCCAACATTTATTTTTATAGCTATTTATTTCTGTAGTCTTGACATGGTTGAGGGAAGTAATTTCATTTCTACGCTAAGTCTTGAATAAGTGAAAGAAAAATTCTGCAGCACTAAATGGATCTGTGTTGCTGTAGAATGCATTGATTACACTGTAGCATGATTGTGCACCAGTTAAGGTTTTCAAGTGGCTATAAATAAATTTCTCCATGCCCATAGAGAAGCACTCTTTGCAGCTGAACAGTATTTGATTAAGAATCCAATGCTTTAGGGAACTGGAAAAGAGAAAGACATTCAAGACCATGAAACATGGAAAGAAATACAAAACAGACATTTTCCAAGCAGTAGCATTTTACTGTTAAAATATTTATCCAGTTAACAAAGTTTGAATTTTACATGAGCAAGTAACACATGTCCAGTGTGTCTGTGTCACCAAAATGAAAATTCTGGGTAAGAAATGCCAAGGGCATCTCTCCTTAAAATTAACATCAGAATTAGAAGATGTGTGTTAGGTCCTTAATTTCCTGTATCCAGGGGCTTGTCTAATTGAGGATCATTAAATGGTAAACACTCTTTCTGGGAGTGCTCTTAGAGGACCATGATCTGTGAAGCAACCACTCAATCAGTGGAGCTGGTTAATCCCCAGCATTCTCTGTTGTGCCTGGCTTCAGATGGGGGATTGAAGACTCCACCTCATGATGAGCTGTGTGCCAGGATATCAGGGGCTCTCATTAATGTTTGATCTGTGTTAGTTACCATGTGCTGGCTAATGGCTTGTATTTTATTTTTACTTCCTAGTAAAAGTATACCACCAGAAAACTGTTGCGTCCTCTTCTTTTACAAAAACAAGCAAAAGAATTGTATTAGTTAGATCTATATTCAGTCCCCACAGTACAGCTCTTCAATTCTACAGTTTCTATTGCTGTGGTGCAATGGGTGATTGAAAGAAAAGAAAGCCTTATGCCAATGCAATTCACCAAGGTTTGAAGCTTCCTGTGAGTTAAATGTGATTGCATGCTTGGGTCTGCTTTCACACAGGTCCTTTGGGTAGGTGGTTGCTTATGCAACTGGAAGTGGATGGGCTTTGCCAAATAATTCCTGTGACTGCTTGGCAAAAACACAGTATGCCTATGCTCACAAATAGACCAGTACTAGCAGCAGCATTTTCGGTAGTGAAGTACTATTGAAGAGCATGAGGGAAGCCAGGATGAAGCAAAAGTGCCAAGGTTGCAATGTACAGTAAGTGCATTTTCTTTTCAGAAAGAGCTTGAAGTAGAGGCTGAGTTTAAACAACTGTCTGCTGCATTTTTTGTATGACATACAATCAATAAGGCATTATCCTTGAAAATCTTGGGAAGGGCAGTTATGCTGGAAATAAGAGTGCTAAGGAAAGTGTGCAGGAGTACCTGGGAAACAGGAAGACCTACTCCATTTGTACTGAATAACAGGTTGTGTTAGGAACAAGAGTGAATCTTGCATGGAGGTGGGAAAAGACGGTAACTCTGGGAGGTTCTCGGCACCAGATACTGGAGCAGAGGAGCAGTGGGCCCTCTGAAGCTTTTTTGTGCTTTCTGTCAGCCCCTCTGCGTTTCAAACCCCGCCTGCAATTGCGGGCCGAGCGCTGACTGGAAAACACACCTGGGCGCCAAACACCGTCTCTGGTGACGTTTGTCTGTCCTGTGGGCTGAAAATGAAGTCAGGTTTGGGCGGAACTGAAAACGGGACTTCTGCTATGCGCAGAATAGCCACAGCGGCTTCTGCGCCGTCTGGGGCAGGGGAGATACAGTGCTGTGCGCGGGAGCGGCCTTAAAGCCGCTCCCTGGGGAACACAAAGCCGGGACTCGGAACCCCCAGCCCCCGCTCCGCGGCACGGCAAAGCCGGGACTCAGCGCCCCACACCGGGACAGGCCGCTGCGAGGGCAGCACAGGCCCCGACGGGAGCTGTAGTCTCGAGGCAGGGGAGCGCACAGCCGACGGGACTTGTAGTCCTATTGCAGCAGCGCAGCGCGGCCACTTGGCAGCAAGGACTACAGCTCCCAGCATGCCTTGGGAGCCCCGCCCTCCCCTGCGTGTTACCGTAGCTGCGAGCGCGGAGCGGGCGCGGTGGTGGAAGCACTGCGTCGAGAGGGGTCGTGGGATGTGGCTGAAGCCCGAGGAGGTGCTGCTGAAAAATGCCCTCAAGCTGTGGGTGCAGGAGCGCTCCAACCAGTACTTCGTGTTGCAGCGGCGGCGGGGCTATGGCGAGGAGGGCGGAGGCGGGCTGGCAGGTACTGCCCCTGTGGGGCCGGACCAGGGCTGGAGCGGGAGGACGGTGGTCTGTCGGCCCTGAGACCCGCAGCCAAAGGGGCAGGAGGGGGACCCGCTTGAGTTCTGGAGCCCCGGACCTTCCTGGATTTCTCATGGGGCTGTTCTCGCCTTCCTTTCCCTGGGTAGAGTGGCCCTAGGGGCAGCAGAATACGGCGGTGACGGGCACCCGGCGGGGTTGAGGGCGCCTGGTGCTCTGGATTCCCGGGTCACTGGGGAGCTGTAGACAGCACAGCCCAGCCTCGTCACGGGCTGAAAAGCCTTTGCTCCAGCGGAGTCCGGCACAGCTCCATGGGCAGCTTGGTGGAAGTGGACACGTCTGCGGAAGGAGTGATCTGTCTTGCTTTGGCAAGATGCTCATTTCCAAATGTCATTTTCTGCGTGCATCTGAGGCTGTTTGAGATTAACTCCTGCTCAGGCATTTCTGATTGTTTATTTTAAAAGCAGGCATATGATATGCACTGTCAGCAGTGGTGGGTCAGGAAAGTGACAGAGGGGTGGGGCCGGAAATTCACCATCATATAATAAACTTTATTCCATGAGAACTTAAAGGTATGGAGCTTCGCTTCTATGTATAATTCTTACCTATTTGTATCATTAGGCACTGCAGGGGCCCCAGCTACTGCTAAGACCTCTGTGATGGTGGCAGGTACTCTGACTAGAACTGACTCCTTTATAGGCTGATGATGTCTGTCACTGACCCTGTCAAGGAAAAATGCTACAGGGAATCAGCATAAAGTCATTCCTCAGTGAGATGTGGTTCTCAAGTGTTTTGAATTTCTGCAGGTTTTCTAGGCTCTCTCTAATTTGTGTCATCCTAAAGCAAGCTATGTTAAACATGAGGTATAATTGTCTTGTGGAAACATTTATTAATTTTACTGAAGAAAACCACAAGCTTCAGACTTTTGGCTGGTGAATATCAGATGTAGAAATGCCCCTTGCATCTCAGGCATTCTTCATTGGCCTCTGAATGAACCACTGGCAGGGCACATGGAAAGTATAAAAGAAAGCATCCCAAAATCCCAGGTTACTATGCATATCATAGTATTATAAGCAGGTAGGTAATGTTAGGCTTTGGCTTAGAACCAAGGGTGATACATTGTAAGCTTGGAAGTCTTGTAAGGATCAGGCTTGATGGCTTGTTCTCTACCTTGATATATTTGGAAGTCAAGGAAACCAAGTCACTATGAAGGTTGACTTTCTGCATGATAAAATTAATTTAAGGATTGTGATTAAAGTGGAACGATGAGAATTGGAATAAATTGTTTGTCTGAAAACCTCCTCACAGGCTTACAGCTGGATAGACAGCTGAGCCTTCCAAGTGCCCTTTGGATTCTGGTAAAGGTGAGGCTTCTGTCACTGCTCTGCTGTTCTTGGTAGCTGTTGACAGTGCAGGAAAAACACTTGGATGGGATAGTTGCTGTAAGTATGCTTTTTTTGATGTGGCATTGCACATTTTATTTATGAAGCTTTTCTTGTAAATTCTTACAGATTCTTCTGTGCAAGTTACATTTTTCCCTGGGCAGACACAAAAGGAGTGAGATGTTCTTGAATTAAAGTTGTGATTAAGAAAGATTAACAAGACAGTTGCATAAAAATGCAATTACATTTGTGTTCGCAGGTTTGGAAATATTCAAACCTCCTAGGTATAAGCCAGCATGATTTGCTGTGCCTGGGCTTAATTTGATATTGCTGCCTGTCACGGGAGAAAATTAGCACTTTCTGTAGGAAAAAGCAAAACACAGCTGTTGTGTTATGAAATCATCCCAAATGTCCCAGTACTATTCTTCTGAAGAGCGTTTTACAGCTGGTGAGACAAGGCTGGAGGTGACTGGCAGCACTGAGGGACTGAAAGAGGGAGGCAGCAGTGTAAGTCTGGGTCAGGAGGGAAGAGGGGGACAATGCCTCAAAGACAGGAGTGGAAAGAAGGATGGGCGGTGCTGCAGGGTTTGAATAGCACTAACGGGAATGTGACAAAGGATTCCCAAAAATACAGGAGTACAGTTGGTAAGACAGGCTTTAAGGAGGAAAGTTTTGAGGAAGCAGCCATTACCTGGAGAAAAGTACAAAAGGTACGAAGGAGACAAAGCAGCAAAAGATAATGTCAACAGAGCCTGAAGGAAGGGTTTGGCTGTGAATTCTGGTTCTGTTTTAGGAATAGAATGAAGTTTGCAGTTGGATTTGTTTGTATTACCACTCTGGACTGACAGGGGCAGGACCAGTTTGTAATCTGTAGATGACACAGGGGGCTGTTACGGCTTGTGTGCTCACATACCACACTTCTGAGTTTAGTTGTGTAGATAACTTTGAAACAGGTACAGAAATACCTTGTGCTGGTTGTGCTCAGCCTTGCCTCCCTCCCTGCAGATATGTACCTGCTTAGCTTTGCACTTCATTCTCTTTGTTTTAGAGCTTTCCTAGGGATACAGATACTGTAAACTGTCTGAGTGGTGCTCCATTGGGTAATTCATCACACTTTTGGCTGTCTCAAAGTGTGTTGCCTGACTATGCAACCATGTGACCATGTCCTCTGGTTGTTGTGTCTCCGTAGAGCCACTCTGGGAGAGCTGGTCAGGTTTTCCAGAGTGGATGGATAAGAATATAGTTGTGAATACATGTGCTGTAAATAAGGTCTAGTGTGATTAAGCATGCTGGTCACAGAACTCTAGCTTTAGTTCTAGGACAGACCTTGATTTAGGCAGGACCTTGATTAGGAGAGGGGTACGCTGGGAGTAGTGATGCAAATAAGTATTTCGTGTCTTAAAATTCCAACCTTTCACTGAAATTTGAACAAACCAATTGTTTAGTTCCTGCTTCTGCTGTTTCAATTTGCCTCTTTCTGCTTGAGAAAAGTAAGTAAAATGCAACTGTAGGAGAAGAAAAATCAGTGAAATAAATATATGGTTGGAAATAGTCTTCTTTATGCCATGCTCGGAAGAGTAGGGAAAACCTGTGACTCCCCCAAGTCCTGGATCTCCTGTGGCAATTGTTGCCATCCCAAATCTGTCAAAGGCCCTTGATGGTATTTGCACTGTTTAAAAGCTGTGGTTTGTTGGGTGGGCCATTGCTGGCTGACTTGCATGCACAGGGGGTTGGGAGAAGGGGTGACAGAGCTGGGCAGGGATATGGGCTGTGTGGAAAGTTTCCCTCTCTGACATCTGACAGAAAGAATGTTGGATGGATGTTGTGGATGTTAATGGCAAGAACCTTGTCTCTAACAAAATTTTATGGTGGACCAGTTAAAAAAGTACTTGGTGATCTTTGTACAAACTTAAAAGAAGTTTATTTTGGTAGGAACTGCAGAATGAGGGACCTTGTGATCTAGCTTGACCCAGTCTGCATCACAAAGCCACATGCTTTTCCAAATTGCTCATCTGGGCAGAAATAATTTATCCTGGCTGGTGTTTTAGCACACAAAGCTTTTGTTGTGGCTTCCTTGCTGTGTGTCCTCAGCCTTGATAGGAATCAAATGGGAAATTTGTTGGTTAATGAAGATCTGAAATTATGTCAGCTACATAATTTTTTTCAGCAGCTGTAGCAGTGCCTATATTGGTGAGACAAATAACATCCCTCTGTTAAGACGCATATTTACATTTGGGGATGACAGGGGGAAAAAATTACCAGCATATGCTCCCCGGTTCCTGTCAGACAGCTTTTTAGAACCAAAAACAAAGAGGAACTGTTATCTGCAGTCCTTTTTTCTGTTCTTACCAAGTAGAACAATATTTAATTTTTTTCAGAGTTGCACTTGTAATTTTCTGTATTTCTAAGGCAGAGGCAAGGTTGGAGACACACCTTAGTTTAATGAGTTACAATTTTCTTACCTGAGTCATAACCACTGACCATAATGCACTTGAGTTATTGTAAATGGAGATGAAATCTTTTGGCTCTGAAGGCTTAAACTGATGTGTTTTTTGTCTGAATTACTTTAAACATTGCCGTCTCAGTCCATGCTCAATATTTCCTTAAGCTGGAATTTCTTAGTTATGAAATCAAGTTCACTTACAAAATAAAATTAAGCCTGGAAGTAGTACTTTGCTTAATTTGAGGATGTTGGAAAAGGAGTATTATACACAAATTGGCATTCCTGTATTTTAAATCAAATATGCAGAGATGATGTCTTTTCATGGTTTATATTATTGAAAGCTGGGGCTTCAGTCCTTTCAGATTTTAAAAACAGAACCAACATGCTCTATAAAAGTAGTTGCTGTTATAGAAAGAAGCTTTATCCTGTCAATGTAAAAGAATATTTGCTGTTACATTTCTCCCTTGTTACTGCATCCTGTACTGGAGAAGCCTTAGAGGCAGTTACAGAGCATCTGCTAAGTTAGGCTGTAGTTTTGCTTCCATTAGATCTGCATTTCTGGATTTTTGATGTATTTTTTACCCTCTGTCCTGCTGGGGAGGGGGATGATAGAGCATCTTGGTGGGCACATCCAGCCAGGGCCAACCCACTACAGCTCTGTATCACAAATTTGATTGTTTTACAGTGTTTTTTCCTCTTTGGTTCTGCTCTGATTAGGCTGTGAATTCTTCAGATTGTAGAAGGGAGCAGTTTTTACTGGAATGAAACTGAGTGTAGCTGCAGAATGTCACTTTCTGTAGTTGTTGCCACTCACACAGAGCTTTTACAGTATTTTCAAGAAAACTCTTTTTCTTGTAATGATGTAAATAAGCTAAAAGTGAGAACTCAGTTGTAGACCAACATATCTGCTCTTCAAAATCCTTGCTGCAATGGGGCTGCCCACTGTGGTGCTAACGGAACATTTCTGTTTGTAAAGAACCCATATATTATTAAATATTTTATGTTACTTTGAATGTAGCAAATCAGGAGGCTGTCTGATCCAGTTTTAATATAATTAATTATTGACTTCAAAGGCACTGTTAAGCGTTAGAGGAGAAACCAAGCCTGTGTTAACTTCATTTCTGAAGAATGGTGCTTTTTAAAAAAGAATACAGAAGCATGTTTACTTTGCTTCTGATTTTTTATCAGTAAAAGGAAACTGATATTACACTTGTCCCATAAAGGATAGGAAGTAGTCAAATTGCTATAAATAAAGTAGATTGTTGGAAATCAAAAACCTGTAACTGGTGCTATTCCAGAAGAAAATAAAAATCCTTGAGATCGTGGTTTGAAAAGAACCAAGAAAAAGCACCAATTTTAGTATTCTCTTGGTGTGTTTGGTGAAATAAATATAGAAGGACAAAGTGGTGTTGACCCCCAAATGGCAAAATGCTGGACAGTTATTAACATGTACTGTCATACATGCCCTAAATTGGTACAACTGAGAACAAAATTCAATGCTGATGTTTTGTGGCACGTCTCTGAGCTAATGTTGATATTTTTCTAACCAAGTCTTTTAGAGACATCTTGGGAATAACACATCTGTATTTCAAAGCTGTTCTGGATCCTTGCCCTTTATTTTGGTTTCTAGAGTATTTTCCCCTATTTACTGAAGCCCCTACGGTATTCCCTAGTAGTTTTACTCAGGCAGCTATGAAACTGAAGATGTTTTCTAAAAGCAGAGCCTTTTCTCCATATAAATGTGCATTGCTTTCCATAGATACAGCTGAAGTCATTCCTTGAGCATAGCAGGAGGATGATTAGGTGGAACCCCCAGGAGAAACTCTAGTTTTAAGCAGAGGTGAAAGTAGGGGACCCTCTGTAAGTTGTCCCTTGGTTCCCATTGGGAGATAGTAATCCAAGGGAGTGCTTGGTGAGAAACACACAAGAACTGAGGGTATAGCAACCCTGACCAATAATACAGTATTCCAAACATTGGCAGCTCATGGAGAACTTTCAAGACTAAGATGAGAAGATAAGTGAGCCTCTGCTTTTGCCTCACAGTTATGCCAGTGTCCATAGCCATGAAATTAGTTTGTACTGTACTGAGAGGCTGTTTACTGCCATAGGCTCAAACCTATAGTCTAGATCCCATTCATGACATGTGGCAATGCTGAGGTGATGGATACTCACCTGGTACAGTTTATTGTGTCTAAAATCTGATGACCTTCCAAGGAGACAGGAGCTGTGATGGCTTTTCGAGGAGTGCTCCTTTCTAGTGCACTAAGGTAACCATTGGCTCAAGCTGAGTTGCATTAGCCTTATAAATGGTGAAAAATATCCTTGAACTTTATATTATAACAGAAAATGTTATTGGGAGATTTGTGAATGAAATAATGCAACATTTGCTGAAGCAAAGCCACCTTTAATATCAACTCAGTGTCATGACTCGTTCAGTAAGCAAAAGCTGCTTAAACAGACATAAATGTTGTTGATTATTCAATGTTCATCTTCAGTCAGGAACTACAAAATAATTCTACTTTCCAACAACCACTTACAGTCTGTTAATTTCAGACAAGACGAAAGATGTAATGTACTGCTCTGGTTTTTTGTTTTTGTTTTTTGTTTTTTCTTGTTTGCTTGTTTGGTTTCTTTCCTTTTTTTCCTGGTTGTTAGTTTTGGGTTTTTTTTGTGGTGGTTTCTCATAATTATTTACTTCCATGTTTTTGAGGAGAAGCAAAAACATTTGAAACTTGAATAGCGACAGTGAGGTACTCCCACAGGCTCTATGCCGAAAGTGTATCCTCAGGAAAACCACGCTCCGTGGATGAATGTCTAGACTTACCAATTCTGCATTATTTTATTTCCTTGTATTCTTTCACAAGTTCTATTTTTCCAGAATTTGAGAGAGAATTAATAGAAAGAAAGTGAAACCCAAAGTACCAAAGTAGCCAACTTAAAATTTCTGAAATAACTTTTGAGGGATGCATTTGAAGTTGTCTAAATCTAGTGCTTCTACAGAATACTAAAAACCAAAATCAAAGGATCATTTTCCATTAAACAGGAAAGACATGTATTTAAAGACATAAAGGTTCTATATGGGCTGTGTTAATTTTGTATTCCAGCTCTCTCCTTTCGTTCCTTTTGGGAATGCTTTGCATCTATGATCTCAACAGGTTTCTGGAACAGACTTTACAGCAGCTCTTTGAGTAATTGTGTCATGATTTTTTGGGTAATCTCATCTCTTACTTTGCCATTCTTCTGTAGGAGACTAAAAGCCCAGTGTGATTGCTTTGGTAACTTTGCTTTAATTGAATTTTCTGTTTCTGTGGTCATGCTAGAAGGGTGCAAACATAGGAAATACAGGAAAGAAGTATACAACCCCATTGACTGTATTTTTGCTTCTGTTGTAAAAAGAGAAGGTTTTATAGTGCACCAGGAACCAAAATATTCAATTGTTTCTTCAGTATTGATTTTTTTAGATTTTAAAGGATTAGTTAAGTGCGAGAGAATGATTTTGAGTCATTATAAAATGCATCCTTATTTTCCCAGATGATGTTTTTGTCCTGGTTCTGGAGAGGTGAAGTTTGGCTTTTTGGTGAAATTAATATATTTCATCTGAACTCTGTTTAATGGGAGCTAATTCAACACTTAGTTGCAGGGAGGTGACAGCCAGTTATGGTCTTCAAGGGCTCTTTCCTTTTCCTGGAAAACAGAACAACAGTAAATGACTAATTAAGAGGTAGTTCAGTTACTGCTTGTGCTCACTGAAGGCTGGGACTGCCTGGTTACATTTCTAGTTGTACTCTGGTTTCACATACTGCATGGCTGTCACTTCCACAGGGAAGTGGAAGTGCCTCATTAGTGCCTCATGGCTTTTACTGGATCAAAATATCACATCACAAAGAAGTTCCTCTGGGAATACTTTGTGCTCTCCTCGATTGTGCTTCTTATTTTCTCAGCATTCATTAGTCCTTACTTGGGTAGCATTCCTGTTCCCCAAGAAACGAACCAGAGGGGAGTGTGCATTTCAAAACTTGAGTTTCACTGTGCTGTGTACATTTTCTTGGACACAACAGGTCTCCTTGTGGGAACATTAGATGCAGTGTTGGACTCAACGTCGAAAGTCGCCCCATTTCGCATCCTGCATCAGACCCCAGACTCCCAAGTCTACTGGTCCATCGCATGCGGTACGTACTCTGGGAGCCAGCAAAGTCCAGAAAGTGGAAAAGGAGGGTGCAAAGTATGGGTTCCATTTTTGGCTTAATCCTCTCACATAATTATTCATTCTTGTGACCTCTAAATGGTTTAAAAACATTTGCAAGCCTGAGCTTGACAGCACAGTGTGGTTCTGGTTTTACAGAATAGATCTGCGGACTATTCCTATTACACCTTCTGATTGCCTGCTTTCTGCAGGAGTCTTTCAGGTACCAAATCCTTTGGGCACTGTTACAATGACACAGGCACTGTCTTTTCTTTTGTAAGATACAGGGATAACTTGACACAGTTCAGGATGGACTGTCAGGGTCTTAGTGGGCTTAGTAGGTCTTAGCTATTATTCCAAATTATGCTATTATTCCAAACTGTGCTGTAGGTAGGAATAACAGGAGATGCTTATCTTAATATTTTTGTTTACTTTTTCTTTGTGTGTTAAAACATGCAGGTTCACAGTCATGGTCAGAGCTGAATTCTTCCTCATATATGTTGCTCTTGTAGTATAAGTTCTATCTCTTTCTCATGTTGTGTTATTAATGGGGGATGGAAAAGTAAATACAGATTTGTTCTTGTAGCGTTAATTTAATGTAATTGCATTGTCACTTTAAAAGGGCAGCCTTAAAGAATTTGAACAATTTGTGAATTGACAATAAATAATATTTCAGGGCTACTTCTGAAGAAGTCAGACCTGGTGACAGGCTATCAAAAATACTTTAACATTTATGTTGGAAGTGTACTCTGGGGAATTCTACAGCTGTCAGGTCAGCTCCTGGGAAAATACAAAGGGTAATCTTCATTTTAGCACTGAATTTTTATAGATTTTGTGTTGCATATATGCTTTACAACAGAAAGCTACATAATATGATTGTTCTAATTGTGTTAGATTGTTTCTTCTGTAAAGAAATTGAAGGGATGGCACTTTGTTCCTGCAATAACATATCTAGGGTCTGAAACAGTGCTTCTAAGCCATTTAAACAAGGACATAAAAGTTTCATTATTCCTGGGTCACCTCTATGCCTCTGATTCACATTGTGACTCAAATAATTGGTCTACATGTGTAGTCCGAGAAAAATAATTATTTTTGTGATGTAATTGCTGTGTTAATTACTCTTTGTATAATTTGGTAAGTATTGTTGCAAATCCAGCCAGAGTAATGCAGTCTAACTATTTAACTATTTTTAGAGCAATTTCTGTTCATTCACAGGGCCACTTTAATTTTGTTGAGTCCACTGAAAGTTGGTTAATTACCTTTTACAAAGTAAGCTGAGAAAAAAGCAATTATTCAAGGTGTGTTCTTGCTTGAGGGTATCAATGGTATGTGATCACACTTCTGCTTTAATTGGTGTGCATTCTTGTGGAGGATCACGCTGCCAATTAATTTATATTCTAGAATGCTTTTATTCAAACCTATGTAAGTTCTTTCACTCTTCCTTGTCTGCTAGCATCTGATGGGGAGTCACTCTCTTTAAGGCACTGACTCTGTATTGAATCTGCTGAAACCCTGTGGTTTCACTCATGGCATTTCAGTTATTGCTGCCTTCCTGCTTACAGTAATGTTTACTTTACATCCTCACATGTGTTAGGATTTTGCACAGCAGGCCCTAGTCTTGAAGTTCTGCTCTGGAAACTGTTGTGTGCCAGTGATCAAAGCTGAGGATATCAAAGGCACAGATTTAATTTCCTGCTGAGCCTCATGAGTTTGGTCTCACATTTCCCACATTCTGGCCTATTAAATTGGGAGTGTTGCAGTAGTGCTGTGCTGTCTGTTGGGGAGGTGCTGCTGAGAGGAAGGAACCGTCAGTCCAACTCAGGCTTCAGCACTGAGCCACGTAATGTTGGCAAAGCTGAGATGCTCTTGGATTTAAAGGCCAGAAATAGAGCTGCATAAAGGACTTGAAAGAAAAACACAGCAGTGCACATGTTTTGTGTACACTGAATAAGTTTTCAATGTTCACAAGAGGTAACAAGAAATTTAAGACTTGTAATTTTGTCTTGTATATCTAAATTACTCTGCGACTCAGGAATTTGCTAAGTATTCTCTTGATTAATAGTTTTGGTGAAATGATTGAAGTCTGTCCTAATTTAAAGTAATACTATATTTTTCAATAGGATCCAGCAGAGAAGAAATAACAGAACATTGGGAGTGGTTAGAACGCAATGTTATGAAGACTTTATCAGTATTTGATTCAAATGAGGACATTACGAGTTTTGTCCAGGGAAAGATAAGAGTAAGTAACAGACATAATTGGGAAGGGCTAAGTATGTTGGTTTTTATTTTTCCTTTAACTCCATATGAACAATACATCCTCTGGAGAATATTCAGTGACAGCATTGTAATGCTTCATATTCTGATTGAATAGTCTGTGACTGTTAACTTTAACATGTGGCATTTTTCCTGTTTCTCTTCCACACAACTAAGGTTGTTTAACATAAGCTCCACTTGCTAAATGACACATCAAATGTCTTTATATAGTGGTCTAAAACTGTTGAAAAATTATGTCACAATAATTTTAACAGTGCCTGGGAAACATATGGTCTACTTTTTTTCACTCTATATATGCTAAATATATAGCCCAGGAACTCTTGGGATTAAGTGAGGAAAATATGTCTGTTTCAGAAGAGGAGACACAGGAATGTGTGTCTTGCCTAAGCTGTGTGGATGAGTCTGAAATAGCACATTTTATTTGTGATTTATGATTTGATCCTCAGACTCTTTTTCCCCTTCTAAAACTTACTCTCCTGTTGGGAGAATGCTGTGCTTTGTGCACGCAGTTGCACATATGACAACCACCTATATAGACGTATGCACAAAGTAATGTGATTTTTTGTTGTAGGGTTTGATTGCTGAAGAGGAAAAAGATTCTTTTGTAAAAGAAGATGATCCTGAGAAGTTTCGTGAAGGTCTTATGAAGTTTGAGAAGTGTTTTGGATTACCAGAGAAGGAGAAGTTGATTACCTACTACTCGTGCAGTTACTGGAAGGGCAGAGTGCCCTGTCAAGGATGGCTGTATCTTAGTACCAACTTCCTTAGCTTCTACTCATTTTTGCTTGGAGCAGAAAGTAAGTAAACCTTGATGTTAAGCTGCATCCCTTCACGCTTCACTGCTTATCTTTCAGATTAGGAGGAATTCTTCCTATGTGCTGAGGGAGCTATTTTGCCATGTGAGTGGATGTCAACCACTGAGATGAGCAGAAATTGCCAACATAATTTATGGAAATGGATATATTTGTGTAGCATACTACACAATGTCTATTATTATGCTTTTTTAATTCAAGCTTCAGAGAAAAGGCAGACTTCCAGAAGTGGACTATAGGTAAAAGCTGTCCATCATCTTTAGTTCATGCTGCATTAAGTCTATGAGGATTATTTACTTCTTCACACACAGGCATAGTATTTTGTGTCAGTGCACTACACACTGGTGATGATTGCACATAACTCTTTCTCTGTGTAACATTAGTTTGAAATGCCCAAACAAATACCTCTAATAGTGTGTACTATAACTGTATTTGTGTGAAAAATGGAAAACATACAAAAAATAGGATCCTTCCAAAGCTTGTTTTGATCTATATTGAGAAATGCGGTAGCTAAAAGGCACAGTTCCTCTACATGCAAATACATGATGGATTTAATTTAAGAAGCCCTACTGGTGAGCTGTTGAAGGGGGGTTGGCTTGTAGGATGGTGTTTGCTGTTTGCAGTTTCACATAAGAGGAAGGAAGAGGTGATGTAATCTTTTGTTGTCATAGTTGGTGTGCGTTTTAATGTTTTTCTATAAAATTCTTTCTAATGGAATTAATTTTCAGGAAAAATGAAGAAAATGCATTTTTGTGCTTATTAGTTTGTAGTCTTTTCCAAGTGCGTTATCATTTGACTGTGTTGTTTAATTATATTTTATTAGTTCTGCTACTACTGCATTTCTTTTTTAATACAGGCAGATATTGAGAGCTATCTCACATTTTTATTTTCAGTAAAACTTATTATCTCCTGGGATGAAATATCAAAACTTGAGAAAACTTCCAATGTGATTCTGACAGAGAGCATTCATGTATGCTCCCGTGGGGAAGATCATTATTTTTCCATGTTTTTGCACATGAGTGAAACATTCCTTCTAATGGAGCAGCTGGCAAACTATGCAGTTAGAAGACTTTTTGACAAGGAGACATTTGAGAATGATCCAGTCCTTCATGACCCTCTACAAATCACCAAGAGGTAGTGCATTGCTTATAGTTTATCTGTTCTGGACCAAGTATTTGTTTAGGCAAAGAGGAAGAGAATCCTTGTCTCAAGGAGATAGTAAATATCCGCTTTGCTGATATTTTCTTAACCATGTGTCTCATAAAAATGTTGGACCAAAGCCATTACATGAGGCACTGTAATTTGTTGTTACTTGGCTGGATCCAAATATCTGTATGAAGGCAGAAGATGATTGAATCTTCAGTGCTGGTCTTCCAACTAAAACATTTATATTAGTTTGAATTTTGAAAAGGTGCTCTTGCAGCATTTAGGATTAGAGAATTTAGATTAGAGCTAAGGTGTCTCCAGAGATATCTGATGAAGAAGGATAAGGTGGGGAAGCAATAGTTTAATAGACATGTATAAATGATAACTGCATGGCTTTTCTGAAAGTCCCTGGAGGTGAGTGATAAAACCAGTGAGTTGCAGATGGGTGCATGGCTTTCCTGAGGTACCATATTATTTTGGGTGGTGGGAAAGACATGAATATTAGTAACTTAATGGTTAAGGTCCTTCCTTTCCCTTTGATTCCTCAGTTTGGTAGCAAATCTGAAGAGGGATACTCCTCTACAATATTGTTTCTGGCAGTTATCTGTGGAAAATTAGCCCATGGTAGATGTTTACAACATGTGCTACATTTCTAGCTAATTAACCCTCTGTTCAAGCCAAAACTTGTTCTAGTTTTAAATTATTATTCTGATGTGTGGGGAAACCGAGCATATTATGCTCTTAGTATCTTTCCTGCACTACCTTTAGGCCCTGTAGTGCTCTTCTATGTAAGAATATTATTGAATCTGGTCTTATGTAGTGACATATTTAAATACTTTGTTAAGTGGATGTACAGGTAGGTGTAGTTCTGCCCTTTGTTGCCTCTTCAAGAAAAGCATTGAACCCTCCAGACTGACCCCACAGATTATGGGAGAGGAGAGCATGATGTTTTACTGTCTTTTCCCAAATACTTGTGACTTTCGTATTTGTAAAGATATTTAAAGCTGATTTAATTTTTGTTTTCTCTTTTCTACCAATGTGTTTTGTTTTTAATCCAGAGGCCTGGAGAGCCATGCCCACAGTGAGCAGTTTAGTGCATTCTTCAGGTTACCTAAAGAAGAGTCCTTGAAGGAAGTTCATGAGTGCTTCTTATGGGTTCCTTTCAGTCATTGTAACACCCTTGGGAAAATGTGCATTTCAGAAAACTACATCTGCTTTGCTAGCCAGGATGGCAGCCTGTGCAGTGTGATCATTCCATTGAGAGAGGTAATGCAAACTACAAATCAGAGTCAGTTATACCAGTTTTGCAGTTGTACAGTTTAATGCCACTTTAGCCGATTTTCATTAGGATTTCCTTATTTTATGTGATGTCATGTGTTTCCCCCTACCCTGGATACTACATGTAGGAATTCTGTTTGTAGGTTTCTGGAACCACTTTCATGTTTTAGATTTGTTTCTCTATCTTATTTCTCTTTTCTATTTACTCTTATTTCTGTAGCTTGGTACAGAATCCAAATTTTTTATTAAAAAATCAGAATCCTTTTTTTTATTAAATGAAAAAACTTGTAGGTGAGTTAATGATACATTCTCAAGGTAAGAAGAATTGTAGTGGGTAGAGGATTTTGAAGGTTAGCAATCACACTGATGTGTTTCTCAGCTCAGTAGTGCAATTTTTTGCAGTAGTTGAGCAGTGCTGACTGTTCAGAAGTCTGTGGGAAAATCCAGTTGTCAAGTGAGTAAGTAGCAATGCCATTACATCTGACAATCTCAACAGACTGTAAGGACAGAATAAAGACATATAGCAAAGGACACAGCTTTGGAATTTCTGTAGAGTACTCTAGTTGACTGCAGAATAAATTCTGGGGAAAAAACAGCCAACCCTCTTCATTCCTGTCTTGACTTCATGTGATCTAGGACATTGCCACATTTCAGTCTTCCAGTGTTAAAAGCTTTTCATCAACACCAGACACTTTTACAATAGCCTACAAATAAACCATGTTCTATAATTGCTCCTTAATTGCTTTACATGCCCTGTGTACATACTGCCTAACATAAGACACCTGACATAGGGGGTGAGCTGTACTAATTTCAGCAATACACTTGGTGTTCCTCACCTACATAAAACAATTTATTTGATTATCTGTAAACAGTGCTGCAAATAATAGACTTCCATATCATAAGAGGCAGTGTTAAAGGAGCTGGCTCTAAATTTATTCTTATAGACTGTCAGACCCTCACTATTTGTTCTACAGGTCTGCAGTTACTCATTTCAGTGGTCTTTCCTTCTTTACCTATAACAGTGTTCTCAGTGGTTTTCTGTTCTTTACCTTTAAAAATATGAATACATCAGCAATGCCAGTCAGTCTGGATTCTCATGATTGTCACTTGAACTTCCATGATTAAACTGTTTTAACTGCTCTAATCTGTAAGTGTTCCATCATGACAATGAAATCAGCTCTAGCTGTTATGTGTTATGACAGATGTTTTGACAGGGTATTCTCAGGGGAAGTTCAGTCTTGTAAAACTTGTTTCATTTGATTACTTACAAAAATCATGTTTTCTCTGCTTTTGTATGGTAAGAAAAAAGCATCTGCTTCAGCAGGTAGAAGGACCCCAGGTTTTCAAATAAGCTGAGCACTCACAGCTGGGAAAACCTTATTGAAGATTTCTGGTGCTCTGTCAAAAATCTGTTGCATAATACTTAGTGCCTTTTGCTAAAATAGCTACAGGCAATTGAGCTTTCAACTTGTAACTTGTATTACCTAGTCTCCTTGTGTGCTTCATATGCTGTTTCATTTACACATGTGTTCTTAACAGGTTTTCTCTCTTATAAATAAGCAGGTAAAATTCCTTGCTTAATTTATGTTATGTGTCCTTGGTTCCATAGGTCACAGGGGTAGATAAAGCAGATCCAGCCAATAGAGGAGTCAGCATTAGTACCAAAGGGAAAACAGCTTTTCGTTTCACAGAGGTGAGAGATTTTGGACTGCTTGTGGCAAAGCTCAGAATGAAATGCAATGCAACTGTGAGTCCACAACACGTCATAAGTACTGAGGTAACAGCTCTGGCAATTCTAATTTCTTAGAATTTGTTCACAGGAATGAGTCATGTACCTCTGGTTTTAAGGTTTAAAAAGGTAAATAACTCTGCCCATGTGAAAGAGAATGAGTTGGACAATGGTGCTACTGTGAATGCATTCTGGTTTGGGTTCTTTTACCATGTTTTTCATCAGGTTTTGAAAAACAACTCCAGCTGTAATGCTGGTTTTTAAATGCTGTTGGGTTTTCTATATAGTTCACTGTATGAATGGGTTTTTTTTTTGGTGGTGATGGATGGTCAGGCCTTTGTCTCATATTCTCAGTTCTCTTTATAAATATTTTTCCTTTCATAATTTCGTTTTTTGCCTGAGAGATGGCTTTTTTCCCAAGTGTAGCCTCCTGAAAGCCCAGCTGTGCAGAGCAGGGATTGCTGTTTTTAATTTATTTTAGAAGTCTGTATCTGGCACTTGTAACTTAATATAAGGAACAGTGATGGTCTGGTGCTGCTTCTTGGAGAATTGTTTGTTAATTATGAGTACCACTGTTAAATTTTTTTCAAGGTTGCAGCTGGTTCTGTGGCTGACAGTCCAAAGGATTTTTGTGCAAGACAGTCAAAGATGGGCCAGAAAGATAACAGTAAAACCGTCAGTACAGAAGCACTAATGACTGTCTACCATCCTCAGGATGCTGAGAACCTTGACTCTAAAATGGTAAGGGATAAAATGGCCAACAGTTTTTGGAATCAAATTGGAAAGAAGTGAAGTATATAAAAATGAATTCCAGCCAGGCTGCTGATTTCCTCAGGGCTTTGTCAGTCTTCTTGCATCTGCATTTTTTGTATTTGGAGTCCACAGGGTGCTTCTTCGTACCTCCATTCAATTTTCTGCTCGTCCTTTCTAATAATGATATGCCTTATCTTCATGGAGTTAATTTCTCCTGCTCTTCCACCCTTCAGGGAAGAGTTAGCTGTTTGTTTTATGATAATGATCATGTTGCATTTCCATCGAATTTTCAAGATACAAAATCACTACAAACTCTCTGGGAGCAAGGAGAGTGTTCTAAGAAATTGACTTAACTTGTTTTCTTCTTCTGCACCACTGTCTAACAAAGTTATGCTCTGGAGGTATTTATGTGATTGTTTTTGCAGCAGAACATCCAATTTTTGCTTTTCCATAGTATGTGCAAAAAGACAGGTTTTATTTCAAAATAAGTCTTTCAGTAGAACTGAGTAACTTAAAATTATTTATATTAGAAATACCAGAAAATAAATAACCTTTGAGCAGGACGAAAGGGAGTCCAGATTTTTAAATCCTGCTTTTTATAGTATGTTGAACAGAAGTGAACAAAATCTACTTTTCCTTTCAGCACCTTTAATCACTTAAGCAACGTTAAATCTTAGTGCTGCATGCACAGAAATTGTAGAGGCGACATTCACCCTGTCTCAGCCCTGGAGCCTCACATGAGCTTTAGCACCTGATCAACAGTTGCTTTGCTTCAGAGAAATGTCTTTTTGACACACACACACTTCCTGTGCTGTAACAGTTGTTGGTTTCTGTGAGATGGGATACTGGATTAGATCTACCTTCTGTCTCATCTTGTATGAACGTACTTTAAAAATAGTAGGTCATGTGTAAGATGGCATTTTATGCTGAATTTGTGCTCTGCATAGGCTGGATTTTGCTCTGATTTGCTTCAGCACTCATTTCACACATCAATATGGATGCCAAAGCCACAGTTTACAGTTTATATGAATATAACTGTGAGCAAAATTTACTTTTGTTCTCTGAATCCTGAGGAGAATCTACCAGTATACTTAATGCTTGTTATCTTCTGCTTTTTGTAGTTGAAAGAAAAAATGAAGGAACAGTCGTGGAACATCCTGTTTGCAGAACTGGGCCATGGAGTCAGTATGTTTCGAACAAAGAAGACTCGAGACCTAGTTGTAAGAGGCATCCCAGAAGCATTGAGAGGAGAACTATGGCTACTCTTCTCAGGTATTTCATAACAAGTTTCATTTTGGGAGTCATCATTTGGGAGTCAGCAACTTTCATTGCTGAGTGATTCCATTCATTTCAGTAGAATTACTCTGACACATTACTTCAGTAATATCTGGAAATTCATGAGGTACCTTAGTAATCACCAACATTTTTACACAAATTGCAAACAAATTACTGCTTTACTGTGTTCCTCTAATACTGTGCAGTGCAATGTATTTATTTACAGGTGCTGTAAATGATATGGCATCCAACCCTGGTTATTATACTGAGTTGGTGGAAAAATCCTTAGGAACATGCACTTTGGCTACTGACGAAATTGAACGAGATTTACGTCGCTCCCTACCTGAGCATCCTGCTTTTCAAAGTGACACAGGAATTTCTGCTCTCAGGAGAGTTCTTACAGCTTATGCATTCAGGAATCCACAAATTGGGTATTGTCAGGTATAGCAGTTTAGAGTCTTAGTTTGGTTGTTGAAATACTAGCTCATGTTGGCAGTATGGTAGTACCTCATAAAATCTGTCACAGAAATGTGGAATAGTTTCATGCTTAGTGGTTCACTTTGCTTATTTCATGCCATTGTGTAAAATGAGTTTTTACATTATACTTGAGTTAATTTATAAGTGCTATCATGTCCACTTAATATGTGCATTTGCATTCTAACCAGACATACAGCACTTAAAAATATTTTTATGAACTTTACATACTCTGTTCCGTATTTAATAACATAGAAGTAAAACTCTTGTCCTGGATATGGCTGTAGGTTATCCCAGCACTTTAAAAATGTGCTGTAAAGTTCTTTCAGAAATACGAATTCTAAGAAATAATACCAGTTGTGTTTTCACTGTCTTTTCTCTTAAATGTTTCCTTTCCTGTTTGAATGTTGCAGGCAATGAATATTCTGACATCAGTGCTTCTGCTGTATGCTAAAGAGGAGGAAGCATTCTGGCTTTTGGTTGCTGTGTGTGAAAGGATGCTTCCCGATTATTTCAATCGCCGAATCATTGGTAACATCCATTTGCTTCTTTATCTATCTTGAATTGAATGTCTAGCTATACTGAATGCCAGTGATTTTTCATTAAGAACAAATGTAAGGAATGAGCTGAAGACTGACAAGTGGAGAGAAACCATTGCATTTGTTTTGGTTGTGGAGTAGAAAATGGAGGTTACAGAGAACATCCTGTGACTCCTCCTTAAATAGGCATGGATGTGATTTTCAGATATTGTCAGTATTCTAAGAATAGAATATTTCTAGACTTTTATACTGTTCTTATGGAATTGTAACTGCAATTCATACTATTTATTTCAAACTTAGCCAGTTTAGATAAGGGAAAAGGAGTTACTTCAGGTCCAGACTTGGACTTTGATCTCATATGCAGTCTTTATAGGTGTATATGTTAGAAGAAAATGGGGTGTGAAGCCTCTCTTGTTACAGAGGGAATGTATTGGCTGTCAGGAGAGTTAGTGGAAGCAACCATGCAGTCACCAAAGTGCAAACACACTTCAAGCATGCTCAAGGCTCTGGCCCCATGCATGGAAAGCACAGCTTCCAGCATGGGGGAAGGAGCCAGTGGTTCTGTGCAACTGGGCCTGTGTGTGCTTGTACAACAAAGCTGCACTAGAACAGGAACTTTGCTTCTGGCTGGTGCTATGAGAAGTGTGCTTCTCTATGTTAAGATTTGGGTGGTGGTTTTGTTATCCTTTCCCTGCAGGTGCCTTGGTAGATCAGGCAGTGTTTGAGGAGCTCATCAGGGTTCACCTGCCTCAGTTGACAGACCACATGACGGACATGACTTTTTTCTCCTCGGTCTCTCTCTCCTGGTTCCTTACCCTTTTTATCAGTGTGCTGCCAATTGAAAGTGCAGTCAATGTGATGGACTGTTTCTTCTATGATGGAATAAAGGCAATCTTGCAGCTGGGCCTTGCAGTGCTGGAATACAACATGGGGAAGTTGCTCACTTGTAAGGATGATGCAGAAGCAGTCACTATTCTCAACAGGTATTAGTGTAACTGTTACTCTTTCAGGCTACATAGCAGCTGCTATAATTGCATTTAGATAAGTCATTCTGAAGTAGCTGAGGAGACATCTCAAGACTGCCAAAGGCTTCAGAGGGGTTAGTGTTCATCTCAGGCTGAAATTCTGGAAGAGGTGGCTGGAAAATGGGCTTGGATCCTCTGAAAATCCCATCCTATATTCAAGTTCTTCTAAAACCATAACTATTTCATGAATTTTAAAGAAAAAGCAATGTGTTTTTTACCTTGAATTTATATCATGTCTAGAAGGCAGCTTGCCTTCATGAGATGATCTAAAGCACATTTTGACTGTTCCAGACATCAACTTACAGGCAGCAAGTTTTTCAGCTTAGTTCTTGTAGTTTAGGCTGCTGAATCCTCTGCTGTTAATGGCTTAAAACAGAAATAAGACCAAAAAAATGTGATGACCTCAATCATGACAAGATGTTTGTTCTGTTAGCAACATGAAGTGTGCTTTAAAATGACATACTGCAAAAAAAACTTGTACAGCTTTTTCTTCATTAACTAAATTCTTTTGTTGATGCTGTGGTTGTGTATCATGGAGGATTAGAGCAGTAAAATTACTGTGCTATAGGACTTAATGAGTTGTGACTGTTAATAACTGATAATAAGAATTTCTGTTTAGTGAGGCTTTTATATGTTGCATGTTTAAATGGGGTAGGAGCTACAGAATTATTGTAGAAAATGTAGTTTTTGTTATGAGACCATGCAGTCTGGTGTTTATTGTAAAATCTGGCATCCTCACTGGATCTATTTAGGCTGGTTATGTAGGTGTGATAAGCAGGTACAGATCAGGCATGTCTTTGGCTTATACATCTGGGGGAATTAAGATTGTCTTGTTCACAGTTCAGGACCAGCTTTTTTCTCTTTGCAATTTAGCACAACCTTGCTATGTGGATTAGAAAACCAGGGGAATGTCAAGTGGAAGGGACCTTGGAAAGAGTTTGGTTTAACTTCCCACTCAAAAGAGGATTACTGCTACCACTAGATGACATAAGCTCAGTCTTAAAAACTCCCAAAGCTAGAAGCTCTACAACCTTCTCTGGGTGGGCAGTTGCCATGTTTGTGTATCTTTGTTACTATTACAGCACTTGCTACTGACTGATACTGTTTTTTCCCATTCTCTGCACACTTTTTCTTCAGTAGATACCAATGTTACTGTTTTTTTGTGATAAACTGGTTCTTGCTAATTTCTTATATGTTTACTTTGTGCAGATTTTTTGACAGTGTCACTAACAAAGACAGTCCTTTACCTCCAGCTGTGCAGCAGGGCTCCAATCTCAGTGATACAAAGAGTGACCATCCAAAAGTGGACATCACTGATCTGATCCGAGAATCAAATGAAGTATGTGTTCTTGTGGGCATGTTTTTGTTTTTCCTGTGCAGTTTTAATGTTTCATGGGCTACTTTGAAACAGTGTAGTTGCATTGTACAAACTAGGGTAGAAAAAGCTGTCTGGAATAGTAGAAATTTGGCGCTGTATTTTGTTGACCCTCACTGAAAATCTTATAGGTTATGAGATAGGTTTGCTGTTCTGTTGTTTTGGGTTTTCAAGTGCCAGGAAGGTGCTTTCTAGTTTTTCCTGAGTAGAGTTCCCAAGATTCATCACAGGTCATGTGTTACCATCCCTCATCCCTATTATTAGTATGTTAAGTAAATGACAAAATACAGAGACAGCCTTTGTGTTATACTAATTGGAGATTGATTACTGCACATTGCAGATCCTAGTGACTTTTGACATAATATATATGGGAAGCTGTGTATTTGAGTAGTTTATGGTATGAGTTAAATGGCATCTAGAGATGTGTTGTGTGAGGAAGATCAGCTATGCTCATTTAGTATTTTCTTTCAATTTGCTAGTTTATTTTCTGCAATATTAAGCTTTGGAGCTCTGCACTGGGGAGGAAATCTAGTTTCTCATTTTTGTCCCCAGATTTCTATGAGACATTTTTTTCTCTTCCCATCATGTGAATCAGAGTATTAATCTATTTGTAGATAGGTTTCTGTTCAGACCACTGGAAGTGAAAGGCAAGCTGAGAGAAAAGATAAGTTCACAGTTTGCTTTTTCTGTTAACTAGTTTCTTTTATCTGTGTGATACTTCTTTTGTTTTCTGATTCCCAGTCATGTGTTTAGTAAAAAAAGTACATCTCTTTAGAAAAAGTGTCCTGACCTTGACACTCAGAAAAGATTAACTAACTGTAATTTGTACAATTTAGAAACTGTCTTCTTTGATTTTTTTCCTAAGAAGAGGGTGCTGCTTTTAGTGGGGTGAACAATGTCAAGAAACAGAAACTCAGTTTTGCTTGATAAAGAATGTTGTTCTGTTTTGATCTCCTAGTTTCTATTCAGATTTTAATTGTTTAGATTTCTCTGGTAATTTGTTTCTAGTTTTTGCCTCCCTATCCCACTTTTCCTTAAAGATAAATGCATTTATTCACTCCAATGTGCAGACACCTTTCATGTCCTTTAGAAATTACAGAGGAAGCCAGGAATGATTCAGAAATTACTTAGCTGATTTCTTAATTACACTGGAGTGAACTTCAGTCCCTGACAACATGCACATCTTAGACTTTCCTGCCTTGCAGTAGTAGTCACCAAGTGATAGCAGAGTTGGGTATAGAGCCAACACACAGTAAAATCCCTTTCTTTGTCCTCCCACACAGGGAACTACTCCAGTTTCTTCTTTCTCCGTTGCTCTCTGAAACACTTCTAAACACCCTTTTAAAAATCACACTGGTTAAGGAGAATGTTAGTGCTCTAATAAATTATTTTTTCCTCAGAGTTTCTGTGATCTTCCTTTGTGTCCATGCCTGTATTGTGCTTAGATGCAAGAAAGACAAAAATACTTGTTTAGATGTGTCTCCCAACAGTTGATTGCATTGAATGATGCTTTTCTTCTTAGAGATACGGTGATATTCGCTATGAGGATGTTGAGAGCTTGCGCTGCAGGAACAGGCTTTATGTGATCCAGACCCTGGAAACTATGACCAAGCAGAATGTGGTGAGTGACTTGGAAGAATGTCAGCCTTCACCTTGATAAAATTCATTCCCTTTTGGAAGGTTCTGACAAGTCCTGCAGTTTCCAGGGCCAAATATATGATTTTATATAAAACTTATATATTAATTTATATAGAACTCCCCCATGTCTGCAGGGTGTCTGTTAACTGAGGCTTGGCCTGTGATATTTTCAGTCTGTAAATCACATCATGATCTCCTGTTCTTATTACAAGTAATACCATTGCAAACCACTTCTAAAGGCTGGTGTACCTCTGACACTGTGTGGCTTGGAACAGGCTGACCTGTATTTCTGTCTGCTGATGTTACTTTTCTATTAGAGGCATTGAGCATCATACAGTAAAACAATTAAGCACATGCATTTTTGCTCTGGGAAGCAGCACTGAAGAGGTTATTGTAGTGCATTCAACAGGGGTTGCTTTTTTTTGTGTTGTGTGTGAATGTCTGGTAATGTGGCACTTCTCCATCTGCCTGTCTCTTCCTTTCAGTTCAGACTGCTCTACACCAATGAAGGTGTAGGTTATGAGTAGCTACCTTTGTTTGCCTATTTTCTACAGTGGCTCATTTCCTATACCTTATGATAATACTTGTCTGTCCACCACCCAGTGCTTCTTTCTGTAGTATATGTGGCTTATAGCAACGGGAACTAATTGCTGGTGGTTATGCTAAGGTGATATTGTTGTAATTAATTTTACAATACATATATATTGTGAAGTAGGAAGCTGGTCTTATACCAAACTTTGCTTTTTAAAAGCTGTGAACAATTTTTTTGTAATTTAAAAAAATGAGGATTCAGCTTCACTGTTGAGAGTTCAACATGCATTTGTCCATTTAAAAGAAGCTATGTGTTACGTAGTTATAAATAATCGAGTTTTATCTCCTGGGTTTCATAGTGTAGGCTCCATGTATGTTAGTAACATGACTAGGCTTAAGCTTTTCTCTTTTTTAAGAAATTATTTATTTTAATCTATAATCTTCTAATTACTTTTTAGAAGTGCTATTCTTACTTGTAATAGTAACATGCCAAAACCTGGAGTATGCAAACAGTGTCTCTGAATGTAATGTTAAGTCTTCCATAATTTTATTCTACAGGCTTTATTCCAAGGAGGGGAGATACATAAATTAATTGTTTCTTAATTTTGTTTCAGCTACGTGTTGTGTCTCAAGAAGTAAAATTCAGTCCTAGTGATCTTGAAGAGCTTTATGAATTATTCAAGGTAATTTGCCATTTTCTGCACTTACTAAACAGCCATCTTAATGGTAAGCTTTGAAATGGTTTTAATAAATAGAGATAAAGGTTAGACTCAAGATATGTTTTACATGCCAGCTGTACTATTGCTTATATAGTTAGCTCCTCATACCTTTCCCCCAGAGAGACTTGTTTTTCCCTAAAATCTAATGTTTTACCTTTGCATTGCAGAAGGAGCATTTTCTTTCCTGTTACTGGAGTGCAAATAGTCCTGTCCTGCAACATCACGATGCTAGTCTGCCCTACCTTGACCAGTACCGGATTGATTGTGAGCAGTTCAGGCTTCTCTGCCATCTCTTGAGCCCCTGGTCACACTGTGCAAACAGAGACTCCCTGGCCCTGTGGACATTCCGGCTGATGGATGAGAGCTCCAACTGCCTTATAAACTTCAAACAATTTGCCTGTGTTCTTGGTATGGCAACAAAACATACATGAGCACTAGTCCTAGGGTATATCACCTTCCATACACTACACAGAAAGCTAAGGAGACTTAGTCTCTTAACACAGTGTCAAATAGTGTGATTTTTATTAGACAGAATAATTCCCTCTTGGAGATCAAGTTTAAATATGACTTGGCCATCAAAATATCCAGAAATTAAGAATGGTCTGATCTCACTGTCCAGCCTGTTTGGTTTATGATAAATTTTCATACTAAGTCATCTTATACACAGATTGTACGGGATGACCGATGCCTTATACCTCTGGGGAACTGAAAGTTTTCTTGGCTTACTGCTCTGTTTCTTTCATCTTATTTTCAAAGTAGTATTGTTCAGGAAACAAAACTTTAAGGGAAATGCTAAGACCATTAGTGCTATATTTGTTTGGTGCTGTGGTTTTATTTTAGTAAGTCATAGACATTAATAGTGTTCTTTCGTCAGTGTAGGCTAACCCCAAGCTCAGCCACAGGTGACAGTACGCTCATTAATCTTCGTATCTAATTGTATTCCCTGTAAGGTAGGGCACATGTCCAGTTTCAACCTCCCTAGGTTGTATTTGTTTAGGTTAAAAGGGTGTTTTAAAGTTTGGTCCAGTTGAATAGACTGTCCTTTCCCCTAACAGATATGATGTATAATGGAAGCTTCACTGACAAACTCAAGCTTCTTTTTAAGTTGCACATCCCTCCAGGTAAGTGAGAAACAGTGGCATTTGGGGAGAGCTGCCTCTGGTTTTTGTCATCATTATCACTGCTTTGGTAATGCCTGGGCATTAACCATGAACTCATGTTATTCGATCATTTATTGCAGCTTTTACTGAAGTAGAATCTCTAAATCCTTCAAAAGGGGATGAGCTTTCAAAAGAAGAACTGATCTACTTCAGCCAGCTCAGTGGTAAGCTGCAGAGTGTGAGGTTTTGCCTGCAGAATACTAGAAAGAATCTATTAATTATCCTGTGAAAAATGGGGAGCTCTCTTCTGAAAACTTATAAGTCCAGTAAATCATATCCCTGTTAACAGAATCCCTTGTGAAGATCTTCTGTAGGTAGTTAAAATTTAATAAAGTTGTGGAGAATTTATGGATACCTCATCTGATGGTTGAATTCAAAGGCCTGTGGGTGTTTACCTGGAAATAGGGGAATGTATTTGGTGGACATTTTTTCAGCATTGTAGGCAGTCTATTGTGGTGTTGAAGTGATGGCTGTTTCATTTTTGCATCCTAGGCATAATGGAATGGTATTTCCTGCTTCAAGAATGAAAATACCAAATCCATACTTACTTTGAGGCACATAAGCAAGTTTTTAAAAATTCTTTGCTTTCATTTTAGACCAAGTGAGCTAAAAAAGGTTTAGCAAATTTATGGAGTTGATAAAATAATCTGTTTCAAATACTCTAGAAATCTGTGGGATTTTTATAGGGAAGATAGATCCTTTTTTTGTTTTTAAAATCTGCCCAAAGTAGACAATATTTAGGTACTGTTCCTGCTACTCTTCAATGAACAGTGAAGGTTATAAGAATTATTTAACTGATAGCAGTTTTATTTGTGATCTTCTGCCTCACAGTGGCTTCTATTTTTATAGAAACTATGCAGATTTTACCATGTGGTTTCTTCTTGGTGTCATTTGTGCTGAGAACATTGTGTCTTGCCCCTTAAGGAAGGAATTTTTGATAAGGGAAATAAAATATTGGTCCTCTTTTCTGAAATATTTTTTTTTCCCCCCTAAATTGTAGTTTCATCTGTTGGGGATAATCTTGAAAGTGATTCTTTGAAGACCAGCCCAGAAAAAGGTAAAAGAATCCTGATAGCACATTTGTTAACTTTTCTTTTGGGAGAGTAGAGCTGGGAAAATGTGTTGTGACAGAGTATAGTAAATAACATCAACCACAATACATTGTTAACATTCTATCCTCTTACATAAGTGTAGTTGTGGGAGCAAAAGGGCAAAAGTAAACTCTGATCCTGTGTAGTTCTTGGCCCCATCACTCTTGAGAAGGAATGACATTGAAGATGGCAGTTCTTTTGCTTATCATCCCTCATGGGAAGCTCTTTGTTTGTTTCTTTGTTGACTTTTTTTTTTTACTTTTTTTTTTTCCCCACTTCTTCCCCTTCAAAAAGGGAAGGGGAAGGTTGATATTCAGATGTATCTGAAACAATGGCAAGATGAACTTCTTAAAAAAGAAAGCATCAAGGATTTGCCGAGAATGAATCAGGTAAACTGTCTGAGTCTTATTTAAGTGTATTTTGTCTTGAAAGTTTTCCCTTTAAGTCCTGTTACAGGACTTAAATCTAAAGGATTTGTAGGATCCCTTTAATTTCAAGTCTTCACATCAGTCATTAGACTATAGCTTTTTAAAACTGCTATACTGTATCAAGAGAGGGACTTTGAGACACACATAGGTTTCTCAGGGCTAGGCCATGCTGTCATTAAAGCAGCTGCATCAGGTGCCAGGCAGCAGCAGGCACTGGACTGAGAATACAACAGGTAGTGAAATGGTACAGTTGTATTGCTCTTCTCTGAACAGTGTCCTCTATATCTCTCCTCAGTCTCAGTTCATCCAGTTCTCTAAAACTCTCTACAATCTGTTCCATGGGGATCCCGAGGAGGAACTGTTGTATCAGACTATCGCAGCAGTGACCAGCCTCCTGTTGAAAATGGAAGAAGTTGGCAGAAGACTGCAGAGTCCCATATCACCTGTCAAAAGTCCAGTTAATGTTACAGAAATGGCTGCTGAAATGCCTGGAGAGAGGCAGGAGGAAAGGAGCTCTGAGCAGACTGAAAGCAGTAGAGCACAGAGTTTGGAAGGGAACCATGAATGGTCTTTTGCCTTTGAACAGATTCTGGCATCTTTATTAAATGAGCCAGCCTTTGTGAGATTTTTTGAAAAACCTCATGACATAAAAGCTAAAATAGGGAGTGCTAAGAATTTGCAACTTAAAGCAAGAATCAGAGTGTAATTTTCTTTACATTTGACTCTGAATTAATCATGTAAAGTGCTTACAAATGAAGCCTGTAACTGTGGAAATCAAGTCTGGTGTTGACATAGGGAATGAACTCTGAAGAATTAGCTTTAAGTATCAGATTATTGGTATGTAAAGTAAATAAAAATAGTTTGAAGCACAGTCACTTTCTTGCGTTCTAAGTTTCACTCAAAAAAAAGGGACTGAATATTAATTAATTAAGTTCTTTACTGTGTTATTAAAACATGCAGCATTGCTTAGAGATACTGGATGTGTACCTGTTACAAACCCATCTGAATGACTGTTGTTAGAGTAGGTGTTCTCAAGGTTCTTTTCTATTACTGTGATAAAAGGAATGACTTTTTCCCTTTTTCACTTTAAAGGAGTGTCAGCAGCTTGGAGGTTGTCTTCCACATTAATTAGTTATTTCCAAATTGCTTTTGGACTGGGGTCAAAGCAGGGTGAAGACTAAGCACAGAGGTTGTGGTAGCACAAGATCATGAGGTTAGAAAAGGAAGTTCTATGCTCACAATTCCTCTGCTTTGATGTTGTCCATGGGTCTGGACTCTAGCAGATTCCAGCCTCTCTTTCCCATTTTTATACCAAATCCTCCTACAAAGAAAAGGTGAAAAGGATGGAAGCTTATTTGGTCATCCAGGCAGCACAAGGATGCAGAAACTAATACTACTGATTGTTTAAAATAAAGGGGCAGTATCTAAATCTGTCTGACCACATGGTGGTTGTACTTTATCTGGCAAGAGGAGCCATTGTTGGCTTCTTAGGAGCATGTTGATGAAATGTAGGGTTTTGCTGGTGTTTGGAAAACTCAAGCACAGGCCATCTGCAGCTGAGTGTTGACTATTGAGCTGCTTAGAGACAGATTGCAGTTGCTTCTTTGCCTACCCTGAGTCCGTATCTCAACCCAGTAATTACTATTGATTTTCTATAGCACTCTGGATTATTGCTGCTGTAATATTTTCCATCTGTTGGGATTCAAGGCAACAAGAAGATCCCCTTGAATCTGACTTGAAATTTTTAGTATATAAATATGATACAGTAGAGATCCTGTGGAGGAAAGCTCTGCCAGTGTAAAAGACTCAAGACCTTGAATCTTTGGTAGCTGGTGCTAGAATGCATTTAGAGGAGGAGGATAAGAGCTTGTATTTTAACAACAATAGCAAAGTGCTGCAGAGCAGCATTACTTTTTCACTGTGCATGTTTTTTTAAAGAAGTAGAATAGAGATGGTATCTTTCTGAGGCTTTTCTTGCAATACTAGTGTGAATGAGGAATAAAAAGAATTTCTGACTTGTGTTACAGGCACTTGTGAAATGCTATCATTGCAGTTGGTGGTAAATTTATGAATTATGTCTTACACTCTCCTCAATACGCCCAGGTATTAATGTAAAATAAAGTTTTACTGAAGAAGCCCAAAAGTTCATATATCATGTATGTGGAGAATGAGGAAGCTTTTTTCAGAAGCCCACACGAAGTAATTTCATTTAATACAATATAGTGCTGATTTGTATTTTTATGTATAAAACATAAAAACTATTTTGTCCATTTATGTGGATATGAATAGGGACACACTGTATTACTTTTTAAAAATGTTTTCACAAAATTGTTTAGAAGTATGAAGCAGATGATAATGTCCAGGATGTACCCAGATAAGGTTTGATCAGTGAGTAATTCTGCAAATAGCCATGATGAAATTAATGGAGCCTCATGAGAAGAGATACAGCTGCCCATACCAAAACCTTTTGTAGGTTTATGAGAGGTACTGTTTATGTTAACAAGTAGTCAAAGCTCTGAACTATTTGCTAATCAAGGTAACAGAGAGATAAAAGTCTAAAAACTCAAGGACTTTTTTGATTGAGAGCCAAGATGTGAAGATCTAAGTGCAGAAGAAGGTGAGGGAACTTGCAAAGTACAACAACCTTCTGTTGCTACATGGTTGAAAAAAGGTGCTCAGTTTGTATGATACCGTTTTCTATAAGTGCCTATCCAAGAGACTGTAGACCCTTTGCCAGCTGTGTAGTAGCTCTTGTCAGATGTCATATCTATGTGTAAAGAGCATATAGATATCCAAATAGATTTAAGGTAAGTGGTTAGGACATGCAGGGGAACACTAACTTTTATTAACTGTATGGATTTTTTGTTCAATTTGTTTCTATTTTTTCCCAAAAAGGGTGTTGTCTTTAAATTGTTCCTGTAATACACCTGCAGGCTGATCCAGGAAGACTAGTCACAGTGACCAGGCATCCAGTCTCAGCAGGCTGGAGGGTGGAGCAAGGTCACTTCCAATAGGCTGCCAGCACTCAGGCAATGGCCCAGCCATTTGGAACCCTTCCCTTTGGAACCTCTTGATCATAAGCTGATTGTTTGGGGAGATGTAGATGTAGCAAGTGCCAGTGATTTCTGAGAAGTGTAGCTCAGAGGTATGTTTGCTGAGCTACTACCTCAGTGTACTGTAAGTTGAGCTCTGCTTGTGACAGAAGAACTCTGGAGTTAGTGTCTAGCTTCTTTCCTTCCCTTTCCTATTCCAGCTCCTTCTCTCCCTATTCCAGACAGGCTGTCCAACAAATAGGTGCAGGTTTAGCTGGGACTGGCAGAGCTGAAGCAACAGCAGCTCATTCCTTTCCTTCACTCCTGAAGAGTGATGCCTTGATTTCAAAGCCCTGCAGAGTCAGGGACAGAGATCCCTGTGTCGTGCTGCTTCTTAGCCAGATGAAGTTGGTGATACAGAGATGGTCCCAGCCTCCCATCACCATCTCAGGGTGCTGGGTGTGCACACGAACAGGAAGCAGCTTTGTTAAGTGAGTTCTGTTTTGTCACATCACTCACCTGTGTTACTTTTCTGTAAGTTTCCATTAAGTTTTCTGCCTTTATTTTCAGGTTCAGTCATAGGAAATAAACGAAGATGCATCATTCAGTACAAAACAGACAACTGTAGGTAGGCTGTAGATTGCTACAACTACTGATAATGTTTGTCCAGTTTGACAGTTGCAGTGCCTGCTGCAGTGTAACTTGGCAGCTGTGCCATGGTTACCCCGCAACACTGACAGTGGCTGTAGGGGACACTGCACAGTCCTTTCTCGTGGCTGGGCCAGTTTTGCTGTGTACTAAGATGTCTTTTGTCAGATGTAATTAGTGACCTGGGGACACAGCCAACAAAGCTGTGAAGCTCCTGGTTTTGCCATATGGAATGTGCTGCTCTGGTGCCTGACACTGCTCCCTGTGCTCTGGGTGATCAGTGGCAGCCCTGATCCTCACAAGGAACTGGCTGCTTGGCCTCTGTGGGCCCAGCTCAGGGCTTGGGCATGTGAGGGGAGGGAATAGCTCAATAAAAATACCAGCTCTTTCCACCATGGGGGACAACTGATGGTAATTAAACCAGTAACATTTTCCAGGACATGAAAGTGGCTGCTGCTATGTGATACAGAAAAATCACTTTCTGTTTCCATCCATTCCTAAAACAAACCACTTGTTCATCACTCTAATGGCTGAATAATTATGTAATTTTAGAAGAGTTTCCTACCATAGTGACTAAGAAATAGCTGTGTGTTGATTTTATCAAAAGTTTCTCATCCAATTGTACAAAACAAGGTTCTTGATTTTGATTACTGGTGTTATCTGGACTAAAACAGAAAGAAGTACTCTGATTTGTTTCCAGAAAAATAGGCTATTTTGTCTTTTTTGCTATAGCTTTGTCACTTTACCAAGACAGCAGCACATGTTTGTGTTGGCAGATTGGCTTTTATACAATGTGTTGTACACAGAGGTACTGTAAGATAGATGGGGTGTTAAAATATTGTTTCCCTTAAGAAAAAAACCCTTGTGTTTGAGGCACTGTTATTTACTGTGGAGGTTCCTTCAAGTGTGTTGGTCATGCTAAAGCCGCATTTAGTCAGTGCTTTGCAAAATAAGGAGCAATCCAAACCCCCTGCTGGGACAGCAGCCTCCCATAAGTGGAGGAAAAATGGAGACATGGATTTTGAAGCCTGAGCTGGCTTCAGTGATGAACTGTGAACACTGGCACTTGTGTTTTGCATCCAAATTCAAACAGTGTGCTGACCTTGAGGCCTTGTATTTCTTGTTTCTTGTATAAATTGCAATAGGAGCAATTTATACATTGCTCCTATTGCCTCTGGCACTAGTCACAGAAATCCCAGTCCTTTTCCTAAGCCCTGTTCCTTCAGCTGCTCATGCACATGGACCCAATGGCTGCTGCTCCTGTCCTGGAGAGTAGAGATGAGATCCTGATCCCCAACAGATCCACACCACCCAGGGAATAACGTGAGTACAATAGTGTGAAAGAGGTCCTACAAGTATTATTTTATTTCATCTTAATTTTTTTTTAAATACTATATACAATCTGTTTAAAGCTCGTCATAATACATGGGCTCCCATCCAGTGGAGCTGTGCAGGGACATAGATTCAAAACAAGAATAAAATCTTTACTGTTCATCTTCATAAGACACTTTTTCCCATTACAAAATAATTTTAAGAATAGTACCATTTATAAATGTATTTATATTCAACATCATATAAAATAAACCAAGACTTATACTCAATTCTAGACTTTTTATTTTTTTTTTTCTTGCATGGACTATATACAATATATACAGTAACTTCTCATTGTGTTTGTCAAATCAGCCTGATTATACCCACCAGGCATTAGCTTATATGTACAAATATACTAAAAGTGCAAGACTTTATTATTTAAAGCTGCCCGTGTTTTCAGACATCTGGAATTGTGTGGCTTATCTCTATTTATATATAGATATACATCTGCATACATATAAATGTATATTAAAAATGTGTATATCTATATATAGTTATATAGGTACTTGTGTAATAGAAAACCTCAGAACATTATGACTGATAGGTCAACACTGATACCGGAGGCTAGCCCTGCTGCTATCAGTTACATCCCTGCCCTCTGCTTATCACCAACAAATCACACTTAGGTTTTCTTGTAGGCAGCTGGGGGGGTTATGAACCAAACCCACCAGCAACCCCCAATTTGAAATGAGTCATAAAAACACAGGTCATAGCTAACACCGAGGTAAACAAATATAATTCAACCTGAACAAAGAGATTTTTTATCCATTTATTTTTTTGAGAGTGACAATGTAAGGCAAAACCCCCCTGGCCCTGATTCAGACTTGCCCTTGGCTGGAGGCAGACTGTGCAAAGACCAAGCAAGCCCCAGAAAGGGTCGGTGGGATTTTGTCCTTTGGAGTATGTTGAGAAAACAAGGCCCTGCTTGTGAGGCAGTGCCTGGGACAGTGCAGCCCCCATGCACCAGCAGCAAGGCCAGTGGCTGGGAGGGCTCTGAGAGTTTGGGGGAGACCATGATAAAGTGCATTTTTTTTGTCTCTGGTTTTAACAAGGCTGTTCTAATATATGAACATCCTCACTAAGCTGCTGTGCCCTTTGCTGGGAGCTGTGAGCAGGGGCTCTGCCCCCAGCCCTCTGTCCCTGCAGACCAGGGCTGCCATCAGCAAGGCTCTGCCCAGGGCACAGACCCATCTGGCACACCCCCCCCCAAACCCCTCCCCAACCCTATTTTTTTTGGACTCACTGTCAAAGCCACAGCAAAGCCAGAAAACTGCTCTGCCTCAGCTACTTCCCTACCAAGCTCTGTTAAAAAAATACAACTCTCTAGCCCCTGACCCCAAACACCACCACCTCTAAGATCCATTTGATTGCCACCTGCTGGGCGCTGTGGTGATGGGACACTGCAGACCAGCCATGGGGATGTGTTGGGGTGATGCAGGTTTAATGGGGAAGCCAGGGAAATCATGTTCTTTCCCTCCAGCCACACAGCTTGAGCTACACACTGCAATGCTGGAGCCCTAACACAGATATGTTTGCTTCCCTTCTAATATTATGTGCCAAGGCTATGGTGGAAAAAAATCCCACAACCAACTCCTAAAAATACAACTCCTTCCTTCTGCATCCTCATGAGCAACCCTTGCTGCCTTAGAATGGGGAGAGGGAGACCCTAAAACTAATAGTGCTTTAGAAACAGAAGTTTCCTACTCTGAAGGCTCTGTTCTTGCCCTTACTGCAGAACAAACATGCAGAGCAGGAAAGCCCCGGGTGTTATTATTTCAGCTCCAGATTGCCCCATAAAGGCAGGTGTTCCAAATCCCACTACCAGCAGTGAGGTGGCCCTGGCCCATGACTCTGTGGTAGTCATGATTTCTTGTCATGGTTTGAAATGGAGGGGCTGGCTCAGAATGTGTACAAGAGCAGCTTGTACAAGCAAGCCCAGCACCCAGGGGCTGTATGTGCTGTGTGGGTTGGGGCCCAGCCAGGGACTGTGCTGACAAGGCATGAGCCTTAATTTTGGACCCCAGGCTGCTGGGCATCTCATTGGCTCTATTCTGTGGCCAACTACATTCCCCAAAATGCTGCATGTGGCCAGCTCTGCCACCATTGATCCATCATGTCTGGTACCCCTGGGAGCTGAGCATTCAACATCCCAGTCAAAGCTAACCCGTGCAGCTGCTTTGCCCAAGGGAGGGCACCCAAGAATAGCCACAGGTTGGCACAGCTTTTGCTCACATATCCACTTCTAACCTGGCCAAAACACCAAAGCACCCTAGGGCCTTGCACCAGTCCCTGAAAGCTCCTGCCTGGTCCCAGCTCCAGTAGCCTGTCCTCCCACTGCGACTCCCCCATACAATGTGGCACAGCAAAAACCCATCCCCTTCCCCAGGAAGAACTGCTGGAAAAGAGTCCCTGGTGTTCCAGGGCTGGAGGAGCCCCACTGCACCCTTTTCTTGAAACACAGGGCTGCTTGCAGCTGCTTGTGCCAAAAGCTGCTCCACCAGTAACATCAGGAACACCAGCTGCTGCAGTGCTGTAAGGGGCCCAGAAAGTGGTTTGTAGAAGGAAAAGAAAGAAACAAAAAAAACCCCAAAAACACTGTTTAAGGGAAAAAAAAAAAAGGCAAAACCAAGCATGCTTTTCTTGATTTCAACAGATATTAGGAACTAAACATTAGGAACTAACTCCTCTCTAAACCTTGCTGTCTGCCAGCTGGAGCTTTACTGGTAGATGGACCTGGTCCTAACTAACCACTGCCTTGCGAAGTTTATAGTAATGGCCAAACCCATCTACATTTGGCATCTAAAAATGCCCAAAGTTAGTATTCAGCTACTAACACTTCAAATATGTACTTTTTAATTTTTCCTTTGGAAAGACACAAACAGTAGGGACACTTAACTATACACCCACTGACGAATAAACTTTTTCAATTCATAAATATAAACTTACCATTAAAAAGTGACAATTTACAAAAATACAATTTATTGCTGACCCTATGGGCTTGTAAAAATCATGTGTTTGATTATACATTTTGGGTTTGCCAAACTGAAACATGACCTAGCAAAACCACAAAGTTTGCTGTCATACGTTGTTCTATGCATGTTTGCTTGTTTTCATGTATAGAAACATATACAACTACCTCACTTGAAACAAACTAACAAAGAAAAAGATTCTTTTTCTGTAACCGAAAAATATCTGGCTACAGGGAGTAAAAAACATAAAAACATATAAATTTGTATGTTTTTATGTTTTGCTTGTTAACCAAAAGTAAAACATGACAAATATTGTACTAGCTGCGATGTGAGCTGGTATAACAACAGTAAGAAATTCAGGCAAAAGTGGTGTTATGTAGATTAGCAGCATTATCCAAACTCCTGGAAAAAAAAACCTGTGGGACTGAGGTATAGAAAAAGGAAAAAGAATTCACAATGGACCTACTACAGCAAAACGAGTTATGTACATGGTAATCCAATGGTGTCCTGCAGACTGGTACAGTCTATGTGCTCCAAATGCTGGGCTAAAATTCACAGTGACTTTCAGCATTGAAATCCTGAATGGAAAAGGTTTTTTTCCATTGCAAACTGAGCTTCATGATGGCCTGTTACCACACCCCCCTGCAGCAAGAAAGCCACCACTTCCAGTGGCACCACGGTGCCAAGCCAGGGCACACCCTGCTGCTGGAACAGCAACATGGAAAACCCAACAAACGAGGCTCTTGCAGCCATGCATCCCTGTCAGGGATCATCCCTCCAGCCATCATCTCCCCATGGAGCCCAACCTCTTCCTGTGCTGTGTTGTGCTGGCGTCCTGCTCTCCTGTATGTGCCTGGGCACAGCAGCCGCAGCCTTGTCTCCCAGAACCGACTTTCATGGCAGCTGCATCTCGGGCAGGTCAGGCAAGTTGCAGGGCTGGCCCTGTGTGTGGTGGCTCTGCTGCTGCGGATGGAGGAAGTAGCTCAAGGGATTCTGCTGTGGAGTGTGGGATGGCTGGAAAATGCGTTGTATCGGAGCCCCAGGCACCAGCTCAGGACCTTGCATCTGTTGGGAGACACAAATCTGAGCACAAATCTGCCCCATCACCCAGCTGTCCCTCTCGTGCAGCAGGGCTGATGCTGAGACTCGTGCCCAGGAGTGTGTGCACCAAGTCCTAAACTTGAGGGTATGAACTGTGCTCCTCAGAATGCTATTGCTGTCAGCACAACCAACAATGCCTGGAGAGCACAGAGGGGAATTGGGACTCATCTGTCCTAACAGGCTCATGGGGAGCCCAGCAAGAATAGAGACCTCCAAAAGCTGTATGTGAGATACAATCTGCAGGATGTGCAACTTTCATCTTTCATGGGAAAGACCTTCAGACACCCAAGGAAGAGATCCTAGAGCAACCATATATCCACCCATGACAGGTACCTCAAAGACCTGGACTTGCTATTTCACCTCCTGCTAAAGGCACTGTGTCATCAAATTCTGGTTTACTGTGGACCTGGAGCTATTTATCTGTTCCAGCATCATCATTCTGCTGTCCACACTGCTGGTAATCAGGACCACAAGGCAGCCCATGAGGACACATACCCGAAGCAGGGACAGTTCATGCCCACATTTGCTGACAACAGCAATTAATTTTCACTCTAAATCCAGTCCTGCTGTGTGGCTGCTTTTCAGCTATACCTACTCCTCTCACTTTCTTTTCTACTATCTTTGCCTGCTCCAATACCTGAAGGTAGAGGTGGTGCTGCTGAACTTGCTGCTGTGGCCACTGGTGCAGATGAACTGGTGTGCTGGCCTGGTGGGATGTGAAGCTGGAGTGTGGGATCATTAGAGACGGGGAGAAGATGGGTGGTGGGGCTGGAGGTCTGATGGTGCTGCAGGTGACTGGCTGCACCTGTGCTGGGGGAGGCAGGGTCTGCTGCTCTGCAACAAGCCTGCCACAAGGAGGAAAACCAGTCATGAGAACCCACACCAAAACCCACCCTCAGAATGGGCAGTGGGAGCCCAGCTGCTGCAGGAACCAGCCTGGAGCAGAGCTGGTGCAGGCCTTGCTGACAGGCAGCCCCTGATTCCCCTCTGCCCACAAAGCATGGACTAGAACTGCTGAAAAATAAGGTTTTTAAGGTTGTACATTTTCTTTTTGTCTTGGTCAAGCATTTGATACTTTGCAAAAGCCAGAAATTTTTTTTTTTTTTTCAACACACTTTATTTATAAAGTTCTTTGTAATTAAAAAATATTCTCATTTTTTTCCTAACTGGCTGAAATTTTGTTTCATTTCAGACTGAGACTGTTTGTTTGTGTGACCAGGTTCAAGTTTTTCCATGTCTTTTTCAGCACCTTAAAGTGTCCTGCTAAGACACTGCAGAAAAATAAAGGCAAGCAGAGACTCACTTTCCTTGCTGCCTGCTGGCGCTGCTCTGCAATGGCTGACAATTGCTGTTGGCTGTGGGCATCATGGCTTGGATGGACTGATCCAACAGCATCCTGTGGTGGAAGGAACAAAGAGGTTGGTCAGGGAAGGGAGAGGGCCAAGGTCCTGTCAGTCTCTAGAAACAACTCCTTGAAAATCCTCCATGAAAGCAGGTAAACAACTACCTTCTAAACAAGGTAATGAAATAGGATGCTTCTTATCACGTCACATTTCTCCTGTGAATACATGCTGAGAAGATTGGGATTGTTGAGACTGGAGAAGAGAACGCTCCAGGGACAATTTATAGTACTTTCCAGTACCTAAAGGGGCTAAAAGAGAGCAGGAGAGGGACTTTTGACAAGGGCATGGAACAATGGGACAAGGCAGAATGACTTTAAACTGACAGAGGGCAGGGTTAATCTATAGAAATAGGGAGAGAAGAGGATTTAAGGCCTCTGATAATACAGCATGATGTGCATAGCACCCTGACTGCCTGCACACTAGGCTCACCTCTGCAGAGGGAGCATCCTTACGCTGGCTGTGGCATCCCAAGCCCATTGCCCTGAGCCCAGCCACACCTTCCCTCCTTGCTGCCCAAGTACTGCTGTTTTCTGTCACTGCTCCTGGGATGGTCCCAGCAGGGCTATGGGTACCTGAGGCTCCTGTCCTGGCTGTAGTCAGCTGGTGGTTGCCTCTCACTGCTGTCAGTTGGCACCTGTGCAGCCACAGTGATAGGGTGTGTTTGGGAGAACACCATGGGGTTGTTGTAGAAGGGCACTGAAATGCTTGCCTGCCCTGGCACACATAATTGCTGGCCTTGGCTTCCTCTTATTGGATGCTGCTGCTTCTGCTGCTGTACCTGAAATGAAGACATAGGTACTCACGTAAATTTTAAACCTCCCTAGTGGAAGGACAAAATAACCACTTACAGTGGGCAGATGGGAAAAGGAGAAGGAACAATAGGATATTGCTCCTGAACACAGCAGTAGGAACAGGTATCTATTCAAGACCATCATATCATATCATATCTATTCAATCCATCAGCATTTATAGTGCCTGCAGGGCAGGTGTTGGCATCCCCAGATAGTCTTTTGAGAAATTAGACTACAAGGATAAGGGCACAAAAGGCTTGAGGAGGAGGAGAACAGCTTAAGAGGGGAAGTGCAAATCTGAAGTATCCAAGGAAAGCATATGTAATTAAAGCAGCAGTTTTGGTCTTTTTTGGTTTTGAACACATCTTTCCTATTTTAATAGTGGATTTTGATCTAGTGATGACAAAATTGTTTTTTCAAAGCTTCCTTCCAAGACTCCTCAGGTAGAACAAAATTAATCTTTTAAAATGATACTTACTCCTGTGTTATGAAACCACAGCTCTCACTGACTATGCATGAACACCATGTTGATGAGAGCTCAGACCTCCCACTGACTTCCTCCCCAGTCACCAGGAGGGCTCCAGCAGTCTTTGGGCTTTAAATGCTTTTTGGCTTCCTGGTTTTTATTTTTACAGTTGAGTGACATTGTTCACAACTGACTCCTGACTCAAATTCCTCAATGCCAGCTATGCAGTAAAACCAACACAGAGAAAATGTATGGGACCATGGGGAGGAATGACATGGCAGGCAAGTTTTTAGAAGCTGGGAAAGGGGATAATGACAATGAAGCAGCCAGTGACCTGGGGGACTGTGCCACAGGGGTCCCTGAGGAATGGGTGCGGTGACAGCAGGTGGGTGCTGCAGTAGTGCTTTGTCCCCATGAGGACTGGCTGCTGTGACTTCTTGGCTGTGGTCTGCCTGGGCGTCCCCTGCGGCGGCGGCCTCCGGGGGCTCGGCTGCTGCACAGTGTTTAAGATGACAGGGATCGGCTGCTGCATCAGCATCTTTAAGTAAAAGAAGCACAGGAGTTGTTGGTAGTACTGCCTGGCAGAAATAACACTACAGCAGCAGCAGTATCTCTAAACCCAGGGGCAAAATGAACCAAGTAACAGAAAATCAAATGTTAACTTGTGTCAAATATTTATTTGGAGCCAGGGCTGTTCGAGCTCCATTGTGCCTGCTGTGTTTTGCAGGAGTGACAGAGGGGATCCAGCAGCACTAATCAGACACAGAACCACCAAACTTTTGTGCATGGGAGACTTTGGATTAATTTGGGATTGCTTTTTTCTAAATCACCAAAATTACTGATTAATTACCCAGACAGATATTGACCTCACCTCTCGGGAAACACCACTTCCACATCTGAAACCAAGTTACCGATTTGTCAAGAGTTCAGTCCCCAATGCTTTTGCCACAGACAATTTTGTTACTGTTCCGTGTGCTCAAAGGAAAAGCAAATGGCTGGTGAGTTTGGGAGCACCAGGAGCAGCAGGTACCTGCAGGTTTGAGTCCTGCACGAGCTGGAGCTGCTCCTTGATGACATGGAGCTCCTCTTGCTGCGTCTTGATGTCAGCTTGCAGTATGCGAGTCCTTTCCTCCAGCTGCTCTTTCAGCTGGTGCATCATCCCCAGTTGGGTGGGGAAGTGGTACACTGGCTGCAAAGAACAGAGAAAGAGGACCATGGGGTAGGACCAATCCTGTTACTCACATCCATAGCAATGCTTGATTCAGAAAAATGACTGCTTTTCAGCTTTTGCCATAAAAAATACAATGCTGACAAAAAATAGCAATTGCATATTTAACCAAAATGCCACTGTAGTTTCAGAGCAGCACCACATCTGGCTCACACACAGTGCCTCCCTCCAGGTGTTTTCTTTATAATTTCTGCATAGATGAAGTGTCTATACATGGGACTCTCCTGTCCCCCAGGATAACCTTCTGGTTAGAGCCCACTAATATTTTGCGGCAGACACTGCATCCAAACCCTTGCCACACCTCCTGGCTGAGCTTCCAGTTCTGCTGCTAATATTTGGCAGGTGCCAAGCCCAAGTTAGGCTGAAATCTCACCTGGGGATCCATCCTTTGCACCCACATTGGCCATTTTCAATCGCTGTTTTATAGTCTGAACATTTACTGCACAGACATCAAAGCCCTGTAAGGACAGACCTTGTCGTTACGGTTTTGTGGCTCCTTTTTCTTGGGGTTTTTGTTTTGGTTTGCTAGAGATCCAGGGAGAAGCCTTCAGCAGCCCACAACACTTTTGACAAGTGTAAACCTTCTCCTATGCTATTTCTTTGAGTGTCCTACCTGCTCTCTCTGCTTCCTGAAATAAGTGGTTGCAATAAGGTTGTTGCAGGTAAATCTCAGCAACAGAAAGGGCACATAAACCTTGTCCCCACTCTGGGATGAGCCAGCAAGGACATGAGGGCAGTGAACCAAAGCCACCTAGGCTGCCCTGCTGACAGGACAACACCAATGCACTTAACAAAAATAAACTACATACCATCAGAGGGTTCTGGGAGGGCCCTGCCAGCTGAGCCACAGGGTGCTGACAGAGGCGTTCACCAGGAGCTTGAGGAATGGCTATGGCCTAGGAATGAAAACTTTGCTTTATTGTAGGTCCATAGCACCTCTAGTGCAGAGCTGGTGCTTTACCAGCTGTACCAGGAATCAACAAGTGCAGGGAATTGGACAACTGAGATTGGAGATCTGAGGATAAGTCTGAAGGGAGAATTTAGGCTCCTGAATGGCCCTGATAATTTCAAGTCCTTGGTGTCAGCATTCATTTTGGTTAAAGGCTATCTTATGTATACAAATCCCAAGAAAAGAGGGTTGGTGGTGTGAAAAGGCATTTGGCCTGGAGGAGCAAACTGAATCCTGAAAAAAAGCAGCAGAGGAGCCCCTAGCATCTCTCCACTGGCTCTGCTAGCCAGTGGCACTCCCCAGGAAGTTCCAGCACACTCAGTCTGAGATTCAGCATCTCTGAGGGTGAGGTCAATGCTTGTTTTGCTCATTTCACTACAGCCTCAGAAAGGCTCTTGCTCCTCAGGACCACTGACCTGAGTGCTCCTGACCGTTGCCAGCCGCAGGGCTGTCTTCTCCCCTGAAGCCCCCGGCACTGACGGCCGGGTGGGAGTGCTGGTGTCTGTGCGCCGCAAGGATGATGTGGCTGCAAAAGAGACATTCACTGTGGTACAGCAGACCTGTACCTGGGTACCCTGGCTAAGCCTGAAATCCACATATGCAGATGGGCAGTACCCAAATAGTGCCAAAGTGGGTCCTCAAACTACCCCTCTACAGGCAGTTTGGCTCTCTGCCCCTCTATGGTGTCCCTCTGGCTCCCCACCTGACTTGCCTGCGTCCCTCCTGATGCTAACCCCCTATTCAGCCTTCCCTCCATGGCTGTATCCAGATGAGATCCCCACTCTCCCCACGGCAAGTATCTCAAGAAAAGTCCCCTGAGTTTCCTACCCATGGACCCACACAGGGCACAGCAGTCATCTTGTTGCCTCCCCCAGGGCAAGAAGGGCACTGATGGGAGATGGGATGAAGCTGCCAGCAAGGCAGGCATCCTTCTGTGCTCCTTCTGCAGGGATTTCACAAGAGAGATGTCATAATAAAATTGTATTATCCCAACATAAAACTTTTGTCAGTGAGGTTGACTCAATCAAGCTAGCAAGTCACCTCTTGTCCTCAGAACCACAGCAAGCAGTCACAACCCTCAGCTGGTGACAAGCCAGGGGAAATCTGCTCTCAAACAGGTGGTGGAAGGGAGGAAGCATCAGGTGGCCATGGCTCTGTTGCTGCTGTGTGACTTGTCATGACATGGTATGTAGGTCCCAGTGCTGAGCATTCCTCTCCCACCCTGACTTGGTCACTTCCGGCCAAACACCAGTATTTTAGAGGCTGCTCTGCCCTCCAGCCCACTGCCTGTACCCAAGCTGGGCTGCCCCAGCACCTACAGGTGGAGTTGGAGAGGGTGGTATGCGAGGAGTGCTGGGAGCTGTGTGATGACAGCGACACTCCCTCTCGGCTGGCATCCTGGCTGCTGCCGCACTGCCCCACGTCCAGGTAGCTGCTGTGGCTCTGAGAGGAGCAAAGCACAAGTGGTGAGATTGTCAGCAGACGGGAATGGCCCTGGAAGGGACCTCCACCTCTTTGAGCCCTTGTTTGTAGACAAACCCAGCAGGTTTGCAGCACCACACCACCAAACCCTGTTCACTCCATCCCTCTGTGTTCAACCGAAAGCCGTCTGGCACACAGGACCCGCATACTCATGCCCTGGGCACCCATCTGATTGCAGTGAGCAGCAGTGAAGGATTTCTCCTCCATGTGGATTGCTGCCCATGGCCTGCACTCTGGTGTGCCAATGTCCTTCTCCCCTCACAGAGCTGTGGGCAACAGGTTTTGTAGTCAGCCTCTTTCTGCCTGATATCTTCAGGGATGTCACAGCTGGTTGGCTGTGGTGCACTGGGGAGTGGTGGCAGGGGGAATGAATGAAGGTGGCAGGAGGTGCTACCCGGGGAATAGTTTTATCCATCAAAGAGATGGAGAGAGATGACTGGACAGGGAGCAGTGCCATGGAGACATCACCGAGAGCCCCAAGAGGATCTAGCAAATGTCTCCTGAGGAGGACAAATGCTGGGAAGTGCTGAGAGCTTCAATTCCACTCACTGCTCCCTGGGGAGCAGTGGCTCCAGCAGCCTGTTCTGGGAAGGACCTGGGCAGCAGAGGGGAACAGCCTGGGCTCCCATAAAAATAACGTCTGAAAGGCAATGAGACTGATGGAATGACAACTATACCACAACACACTTGAAATTACTTTGATTGCTGATCTTATTTGTAAACTACCAAGCTTACAGAAGAGAAACTTAAAAGTAGTCAAAATTACGCTGTTACTTGGGCTGATGTGTGGTGATGCCAGACTGACTCAAGCCATGGAAGTTACTGCTCATGGAAGTTATAGGTCACAATCCTACACTTGATGTGATCCAGTAACTGAGCTGTAATCTATGTGTTTTCCCTTGCCTTCCCATCTTCATCTGAGTATCAGTGATGAGCTGGCACAAGCAAAACAGGTACCCTGTGGTGCTGCCCTAATCTTGGATCCTCTGTGCCTTACTAGGGGTGACAGGTACAGCAATCTGGCCTCTGGCTCCAGCTCTACTTCTCTGCTTCTGAGCTGAGGTGGTTTAACCTGTCATTTGCATCATGGTCTCAGAAAGATTACAGGGACCTGAACAGAGTAATGCAACTGCTGAATTTACAGTTATTGCAGAATCAGAGAATACTTGGTGTTAAAGATCATCTAGTTCCAAACCCCCAGCCACGGGCAGGGGGACATCTTCCACTAGATCAGGCAGTTCAAAGCTCATCCAGCCTGTCCTGAACCAACATGGACAATTTGGAGCCATGCACAGGAAAGCTTCTTAGGGCCTGCCTAAGTCATGACCCAGCTGAAGGCTTGGAATGAGATGGGAGTAAAGAAAATGGAGAAGAAAGAACAGATATTTCCCTAAGATTGGTAAGCTATACTCAGTTTAGTTTAAACATCTCATTCAACTGTGAAGGAACACAGTACCTTTAGAGAAGAGGATGCCAGTTCAATCGATGACTCCTCAAGGCCAAGATCTCGCCTTCTCTCAGCCCGAACTTCTGCATAACTAAAAAAACCCAAAACAAAAACCAATCAAACAAACAAAAACAAAAAAGTAAAAAACTAAAAAACCCTAACAACAACAATAAAACAAAAACCAAACCAAACAAACAAACAAAAAATAAAGATTCTACAGTTTCTGTTCAGGTAAACTGCCAAGTGTACACTCATTTTCTAACCTTGAACAAGAATCCTTGTTTTTGCATGGTAGTTCAGTGATCCCTATGCCAGTGCCTTGGGCAGGACGAGGTCAGGTCCCTCCTTCTAAGGGTGCACAGAACTGTGCATGCATCAGAGTTAAGCTCCAGTGGAAACTCCAAATACCAACAAGCAGCTACACATGTGCAATGTGAAGTGTCAGAACCCCTGTAAGGTACCTCTGAAAGTGTATATTTTCTTTCCTTACTTTTTTTCCTCTGAAATAATGAAATATTTCCAGTATCAAATGCCACGTGATTCACCACTAGGATAAATTGGAGAGGATGTTTCAAAGACTCTCTGAGTGCTCATGGGTCATGGGTACTGAGCGGTGCCAGGCTTTAGGGTGATGAAATATTGAGCTGCAACCTTTGTGGGAGGCAAGAGAAGTTGCTGAACCAACCTCACTTATATCATCGTGGCAATGAATTTTCCAGAAACAACATTTTAACTTGTGTGCTTCAGTAACATATTTTAAGCCTTAACTATCTGAGACAGAATTGAACAAATTCTATTTAGGACTACATCATTAGGTCTAAGAAGCACTGGAAGCATAAAGAAGAAAATTCATGCACAATAGATTCAGTCCTTAAAATGAAGCTGAATTCCCTGAAGGACGGCAGAACCAAGACAACTGAGAAGCAATCTGTCTGTGTAACATTTGCTTATGTTAGCACTTCATATGTCATTTATACCACAAATCATAGAATCAGAATCAATAGAATTTGGCTTGAAAAGGACCTTAAAAATTATCTGGTTCCAAGCCCTCTACTGTGGGCAGAACACCTTCCACTAGACCAGGTTGTTCAGGGCCCCAGCCAACCTGGCCTTGAATACTTCCAGGGATGGGGCAGCCAAGCTTTTCTAGGCTTCCAGTGCCTCACCACCCTCACAGGGAAGAATTTCTACCTAATCTAAACCTATCCCTGACAGTTTATCCATTCCCCCTTGTTCTACAGCTCCATAATTCCTTCTCCAGCTCTCCTGGAGTTTCCTTAGGCACTGGAAGAGGCTCTAAGGTCTCTCTAGAGTCTTCTCCAGGCTGAATAACTCCAGCTGTCTCTTCCTGTCTTCACAGGAGAGGTGCTCCAGCCCTCTGAGCATCTTCATGGCCCTCCTCTGGCTTACTCCAACAGACCCATATATTTGACATTTATTAGTGTTTACTCTTCCAGATGTTTGACAGAAAAAGAGGGGGACCAGAAAAAAATTGGTTCCTGACAGAAAAATATACATAGTGAGCAATAAATTTACTCAAATTAACAGAGCAAACCAGTGCATTGCTATTTTTTCAAGCCCTTCAGAAAATACAATCTTACTCTTCATATAGTCTTATTTGAGATGGCTGTGGTAATCCATCAGATTCCCCTCCAGAAGGTGCATTCACACACATTAACTGCCTTTCAGCACGGGCTGCAACTCAGCACAAGCAGCTTTCCCACTAGAGGGGGATCCAGGGCTTGATTTGGGTGAGGAATAAGGCCACTAAGCCAGCAGCTAACTTCAAGTCATAAATATTTAAAGCTCTGATCAAAAGGTTTTGTAGGAGTTATATGATCTCATTCATGCCCAGAAAGATGTCTGATTTCCAACAGCTTTAATTCTTTCTATAGCTATGTCATCACTAGGGACAAAAGGGGAATGTAACACACTAATAGATTTGGCCAAAGGTGGCTTTCAGGCTTTTGGCTAAGTTGCCAAAAAAAAAAAAAAAAAAAAAAAAAAAAGTAGATAAGTAAATAAGCCACATATTCCCTATCAGAATAGTTTAATGGAATTATATATCATTTTAGTGCGTCAGTAGGCACAGCAAGTATTTGGTTAACATGAAACAAAACTAGAAAAAGCAATGCCTGGACACTGAGACATAACATAGACTTTGAAGAGTTTGGTTCTTGTTCCTACCTAACTACCAGATGAGTGCAAACAATGAACTCAGGCTTGGAGTTCCACTGGTGGTAGGTGATGTAGTAGTGTGTCTGCAGCCATATCCACTGCTGCCCTTTGGTCAGGAACCGATAGTAACAGGACTTTCCTTTTCCAAACTGCATCACTGTTTAACAAAAAGAGAAAGCAATTTATAGCAAACAGGGATTTTATGGTGCAAAGGTCATTAGAAAAACCATTCAATCCCACACCCTCTCCCAGACTGGGGCAGTGCTAAAATGGTTTTTGAGCTTTATAAACAAGACAGATGATACACAACCATGCACTCAGCTCTTGTTTGGGGTCATTCCTGCTGTCAGGAGTGCCCTTAGCTATTTTGAGATTTCTCTTATAACTGGTATAACTATATAACTAGCTACATTCTGGGCTCCCTGAAATAAGCATAAATAACATTAATTAAACAAATTATTTATTTTTCATAAGAACATCTCATCATCATAAGAATTCTCATTTCATGAGAATGCATTTCAAAGACTGAAGATGTGAATTAAGAATCCTAATAATGGCACAAAACAAGATAGTAGAGTTTTTACTTAAAGTTTTCTTCCAAGACCTGGCCTACTCCAACCTGGTATGTGTTATCAGGCTATGACCAGAAAAATCTCAGGTAGTGTAGCACAACTGGAAAATGAGGGGAACTATGTTAAATAACTACACTAATTGTTCCAGACTGCTGTGAGTACAAAATGAAACATGCTCACTTAAAACAAGTACCCACAATTAATGCAATATAGAATACAAATGTGGTTTAAACAAACCCATTTCACTTGACAGTAGGCAAGATGTCTGCCCAAAGTGTCAATGTGACAAACAGGAACTTAGCAAACCACACTAACCCAGGTGGTTTTTTACTCACCTGCACACTTCTATTTTGTTAAAATATCAGGACTGACTTCTTTAGCGATCCCATTAACAGTGATGGGCTTCAGATGAATGTGCTGGTTTTGCATTAATTGATATTTGATGAGGCGGGAAGAAGCTACCCACAGAAATGATTTTTCTGAGAGAAACTGCTAAGAGCTTACTCTGTGCCTGGCAAAAACCAATAGCTGGCTAGTTCTGAGAATTGATAACTTAATAACCCATTAAAAAGCTAGACCCGCCTCTGTGTGATGTGAAATTCACATTTTAAAAATGGGCAATCTCTCTCTTGCTTCCGGCTTTGAAGCGGTAACTGGGCGCCAGTCGGGCCGGCCCCGCTCCGCTGAGGCCCTCGGGGCCTGGCGGGGCCGAGCCGCACTCCGGTGCTAGCCGGGTGGAGAACGGGAGGCTGCGGGGCCCCGGCCGGGGCTGGGCCGGGCCGGGGCTGCTAACATCTTGCTGACACTAAGCCCTGCCCCACTGCTGGCCCGCACAGAGCCGGGATCCGCCGGGCCCCGGGAGCGGCTCCGGGCCGGGCCAGACCCCCTCCGCCGCGTGGCTGCCGGGCAGGGGCAGGGGAAGCCATCGGCCCACAGCTGGAATTGAAGGAAGCAGGGGCCTGCTACCGTTCTGGCCGGGCCCCCTGAGATCCTGGCACAGCCTTCAGCGTGACCTGAAATCCCTCACTGTGACTGCTTCAGCTACCGCCCGGCAGAAACCATCGTGACCATCTGCAGGCCTGGGCGAGATATTAACTCTTCCACTGCACAGATGAAACTTGCAAAACACTGATCCTCGTTCAAGTGAGAGAAAAAGACAGTGTGAAGACATGTAGAAACTAAGGTCAATAAAGAAAGAGTCAAATCTCAGATGGGAGGAGAATGAGGAGATTCCTTAGTCTTAGGCTGGAATTCTTTTGGTAAGGCCATGGATATGGACTATGGTACACTAGAATATCCCTTTTAAATCATGAAAAAGTTTGGGGGGATGGAGTGTTCAAACTAGACCTGAGCAGAGGCATCTATAATGAAGCAAAGCAGATGTTTAAGTAGCTGTGATCCCATGAGAAGCTTGAACAGAGAGAGATGAGAATGATGAAGACTCTTTGCCCCCCAGGGGAAGAAGAAGAGGACCTCTGTTCCCAGAAATGAAGATGATCTCAGAGACACATGAAGGGAACCTTTACTTTTGAACAGCTTATTCTTAAAATAGTGCCCCATAAGTTTGACATGGCCCATGGACACAGCTGTGGGAAGGCTGTAAGGCATGGGAGGAACTTCATGATTTCAGATTTTCTGGGTGGCTGCTATTTGTGGAAATTAAAAGCCACAGGAGAACTGTTTCTTGTGGAGAAGTCTCCATGGCATGGCAAGAGAAATGCCTCTCCTTATGAGAACTGATGAAAGACTGTTGTAGAGGTGGTAACTGATTTAAAATCCCAGGTTTTGTCTCTACGTTGTCAGTTGGGAAAGGAAGTTGGGTAGGGGGAGAAGAAATGAATCTGAAGGTTTTATTCTGATTCTTCTTATTCTTTTAGTTCTGTTAATAAAGTTTTCTTTATACCTTTTAAGTTTTGAGCCTGCTTTACCCTCCTAATTTATAGCTCACAGCAGGAAATGAGTAATAATTCTAGTAGGTGCAGTGGTGATTTTAGCAAGTGCTAAACCCACTACAGTGAAGCACTTAGCAGAGATTTTCTGGCTAACATGACATGCTGGGGATCCCTCAGTTCCTAGTCCTGGCAGACATGTCCTGAAGCAGCTTCTCTAAGTCACTTTGCCAGCACTTTACTTTGTGCAGTAAAATGAAAAGACCCTTTCGTACAGATGTGTTGTCTAAATATTCTTCTAATAGGTAAGACAAATGCCTGGATGATAGAGATGTAGAATATAAATCATCAGATCAATTCTCTACTTAATGATCTGACCCACTCCCAATACAGTTTGTGTCTATACCAAACTGCACACGCATTACCAAAAGGCCACTGTCTGGTTAAGTATTTCACTTGTATCTGAATCATCTTCTTAGCGAACAGCACTAAGAAGTACTGTACTTGAGAGCAGCTAAAATATTCTGTTAATATTCCCATCTACACTTTTGTTGCATTTGACACAATTTGTGTGTCCCCCTGTCACAGCTCCCTCTATGTGCTCAGCCAGGCAACCCACTTCCCTGGCAGCTTCTGTACCAGTGCTTTGCCTGGACAGGGCAGAGCAGCCAGCAGGGAAGTGGGGTAGGGAAACTTGACATGTAGAGAAGTATTTTTCCCCATACTCTTCTAGGTCCCTCAGCTCATATATGTAAATGGTAGAGGGTTTGTGGTAGAGATGAGGGTGGTTTGCAGCTCAGAGATAGGTTTTCTTCAGTGGGCTGTGGGGCTTATTGGTCTTAGTTGTGGTTGTGGTTGGTTGTGGGCTTAGTTTCTTGGTCCCAGCATCATGCTATTCTGCATCTCAGAGAAATTACAGCATCCCACTTGCTCCACTCTCTGGGGTGTCTTGTTTCCTTTTGACAAAACACTCCTTTCAAGTGGAGATAGCAGAGAGACAGACAGTGTCCCAAACAAGAAATCTGTAAGTAATATTTCTTAGCAAAATATCTGATTACCTAGATGCATGTTACAAAGTATGTAGTTATGTTTCATTGCAGTGCTTGCTAATGCAAAACCACCACAGGACACACGTAATTCTGGCTCAGTATCTCAGTCTGAAATGCACCCAGTAAAATGGAAAAAATCTGTGTCTTGGGAATAAAGCATCTCACATCTGGTAGGAACTGCACACTGCTTAAGAGCAGATCACACCTGCAGACACCTGCCCTTCCTCATGTTAGCTCCAGCCCTCAGCAAGACATGGTTCTTCAGCATTGAGTGCATTGCTGTGGGAATCACACAAGTTCTTCTGCTCTGTCTGTGACAGGCCACACTATTTCTCCTTGCACAAAAATAAACTTCATGGACCTTCTTTGGTGTTCACACATTTGCCTGAACTTGACTCTTCTGCTTTGTTGTTTTCCTTTCAGGTCAACAAAACATGAGCCATCTTCACCCACAGGGGAACTGTGTTCAGTACTTTTGTATGTAAAATGATTCTGAATCTATAGAAGCATTTTACTAATGAGTAAGTGAGGTTCACAACACCTAACTGCACAGACAGGTGATCCAAATGATGATCTCCAAAGGTGTTTTGTTGAGCTGAGCCTCCTGGCTAACTCTGTAGCCCAGGGGAATGGCAAGACCCCATGAACTATGACAAATCAACAAAACTCGCAGGGCAGAGGTGGGATAGTTCTAACTTCCAACCTTTTAATCTCATTTCACTCTGAGACAACCTATGCTCAAACAAGTTATCTTCCAGTTCAAAAAACCTACACAAACAGTTCCTGATCTGACTGAGTTCTGCAGATTTCAACCTCCCAGGTAAGTGTCAGCTTATCTATCATCTACAGTCTATCATAGGAAGGGAGAGTTACTGCATGCCTCTGAAGAAAAAGCCTTTTGCAATGACAGTGAAAGGTTTTGCACAAGTGACAAAGGAGATCAGAGACAGACACATTGCAAAGGCAGGGCAACTTACAGTGTTCATGGCACCTAGCAAGAAGCTCCAGGTCATCTGCGTGGTAGTAATCATACCCTGATGTTCCCAGAACTTCAAAGGGTAAATATCCTATAATAGGTGGAGCCCTAGAAAGGAAGCAAAGGGCAGGGAGTGAGCACAAAACTTGATGCTTTGACATCCTGGCAGATAAGCTGTGATACCAGCAATAAACACCTGGTTCGTTCACTTGGCAGGGAAATCTGGAGTGGATTTTCATATAGGCAGTGATGTATTTTAATATAAAACAAAAAAAAATACAGCAAGGGAGAGGTAAAAATTGAGAAAATGAAAAGATGTGTGTTTACTGTTTCACAGCCTATTCATTATGTGGGTGTAGAGAAAGGACTGTACGTATGTGAGTGACTCAATTCATTAAGGATGCTTGTGAGATACAGCTTGAGAAACTCTATGGCTGATCCTGAACACAACAACATGGAGCTAGAGTAAAATTATCCAGTAGGTTGGATATAAGTATCATCTGGGTAGTAATTGTAGAAGAGAGAGTAAGTGGGAAGCTGCAGTGTGTGTCAGGACCAGCTTGGGAAAAAGTAATTTCTCCCCTGGAAAACATTGGGAAACTATAGCCAACAAAACTTTCGGTGCTGGCAGGACAGATAGCAATAAGGCATGGGGCTGTTTTAGGGCTGTTTTTGCTTTGGTTGGTAGAGAAGGAATTGATGAAGTATTTAGATAGGCACATTGCAATGACTTACCTCCCTACTGTGCTATCAATTCTAGTTTTTCCTTTTTCTAGGCAAAACATGAGATTTTTTTAAAAGCAGGTATCCTAACACGGCCTTCACCAAAGCCTGATAGCTTATGATTGTGAAACAACACTGAAATGTGGGGAGATAACCACTGTTTTTGTCTCTGTTCCCTGTATCAGCATGTCACTATCCATCTCCCAGCACTCAGGTACACCAACCTGCACCAACTCAAGCACCCAGTGAGGCAGAATATGTGCTAATGTGGCTCTACCTGTTTGTTCTGGCTGCAGGATGTGCTGATAGTATTCACTTGCCAAGTTCAGTGTGTTTCTCAGGAACAGGGCAAAATGGTAAATAGCTCAAAATGGGGCAGGCTGAAGACAATGTTGCCTATCAAACCTGCCTCTCCTGCTGCCCCTCTCCTGGTAAGCTGAGTGCTCTTAAGGAAGAAGGCCATAAAGTGGCCAAAACCATGAGGAAAAAATTATTTCAGCGTATTACACATGGGTTTTGATGGCTCACTTATCCTGAGATTCTTGGTTATTACTGTGTGACGTTCTCTCTTGGCTGAGCCACTCAGCTCCGCATTTGTCCTCTTGAAAGACACAGTGGTTATTCAGCCACAGAGAGCCCAGGCAGGTCTATAACCTCCTCCTCTTCACCACAGCTGTGGGCAGTCTGGCACCAAATGGGAAATGAAGGGAGAAGGATGATCTAGGGATCTGTTCAACAGCAGTCCCAGGAGGAGCAGTGTGCAGGCAGGAGCTCCTGAGTCCCAGCACAAGGGGTTAGCTGGGACAGCCGGGCCTCCACTTGACAGCAAATCCCTTGAAACGGAGTGTACTGAGCACACAGTGGTCTCTGCCACAATACAGCTTTATTTAGTCAGGTAACTTTTCATAGCACTCTGTTGCTTTTCCTCATGTGACCCAGATTTCTGTTAATGATAATAATATGTGTATTTATTAAAGTGTCCTTCCTGGCTGTCTCTTTGACAGAATGCATCACTGTTTCTTCTATTTTTAATGACATGTTTATTTTCAAGACAATAATGTCTTTCAGATGCACATGAGATAAACATTTAAGCTGATCAGTATTATGCTTTCCTGAATATCACCAGAACTCTTCATAGGAGAAAGCAACCACAAGATCCTCCTCATCTGTCATTTAACAAGGAGATGCCTTGTGGAGCAATTAAAAACTGTCTTGTCAGTTTAAGTTCCAGTCCTGAGATCTGCAACCTGCTATGCAAATGGGAATGCACAGCCTTTAGAGAGTCTTTTGGGTGCAGTAATAAATAACTTTTAATAAATGAAGGGAAAATAAGAACAGTACCACAGTGCTGAAGAGAAACAGATCATTTTCAAAGTTGATGGGGTTTTCTTCCTCTACATATATTTACATATAGACCCAGAATACAGATTTTTCCTATTTTTCTCATGTTTATCCAGATCTATAGAATGCTTTTATTGCACCTGTCTTTACTCTGATTTGAATTGTGATCATGACAGTAAAGGCCCTGATTCCAGCTCTTGCTGGATACACTCCACCCCTGCTGATGGCACATTTCACTGTCAGGCAGCATGTCGTGATGCAAATCAGCAAGAAACAGTAACATTTCTCAGTGTCCTGCAGATTGTACTGGAGAGAGTTTGGAATCAGTGATTAAATAAGACAACTCCCACAATCTCCTGCTTATTCTGGGGTCTGAGCTCACTGCTTGCATCTGGGGCTGTCACAAACTCTGTCTCAGCATTTGTATCATCTTAATTTCCTCTCAGTAACAATGGCTTCCTTGCCATCAGTGGGACTGGAGTGTCTGCAAGCACCCAGCACAGAGACTCCTCTGAGTCATAACGCAGATTAATCAAAAGACTCTGAAAAGTTTCAAAGAAGCTCCTACTCACTTTTTCACAGGAGCTGCTGGGTCATAGCCCTGTGGAAAAGCAGCTCATTTCATTAGTGACGTGAGGGGCTTAGTGCTCTTTTACAAAACTTAACATTAATCAGCTGATTCTAAAAGTGTGCATTAACAGACAGGCCAATTAAAGTCTAATAAAGCCACTCCAGCAAGATCTCATCTGAATGAATAATTATCTGACTGTCCCAAACCATTCATAATCAACTGTAGGACTGTTGCAGGCTCAGTTCCTCCATGCTTCAAGGTATGATGTGAGGCACACACCTTGTGTTCTATATAAATGAGATTTATTATTAATTTTTATTTGCTCTCTCTCCTTCTTGTTCTAAATGTGCAGATATAGATATTTAGATATTTAGATTTTTTAGATTAAGATTTAGATATTTAGATTTAGGTATTTAGATTTTTTTCCTCACCAATATTTTTTTTTCCTTAGAACCTTATTACTAGTCTTCTGTTTTTAGTAATGACTACCTTTACAAAGCTCACAAAGGGAGGGATAATGAAAAGGGCAGGATTTTGCAATGTGCTTATGCACGTATGTCAAATACAGAGAAGTAAAAGAGTGAATAAATTCCTTCAGCTTCTTTTGAAGAAAATTAATCCTAAATTAAGCAGCTTAATAAACTGATTCCAGTCTGTTTCATTCTCCAAGCTGAATTCTAGCCCACCATATTGCATTGTCAAAAACTAATCTATACAATTAAATAATAAAATCCACTGTTTTTTATTGTTTTTAGAAATTCTGTCATTTCTCAAGGTGAAAGTCAAAAGTTTATTGACACAGCAAAAGATTTAGAAGGACTCCTGGAAGCTGTAGTTGTAAAACAGACGAGCTAAATCAATACAGGGAATGTATTGAGACCCACACTGCTCACTTTCAATGATTTATTATCTTGGTTAGGAGATTAGACATTTTCCTAGACATTTTCCAGGGTTTCTTACTTGCCTAAAATATGGAAAATAGTGAAGCATTTAAAGATGCCTAATAGCTAAATTCAGAGTACTGCTATTTACCAAATTGCATTTAATTAGAACTATTGCATTTGGGATCTCAGGCAACAGGTATACAAAGTTTTCTGGTTTTAAACTTTACATTTTATTTATTCTTCAGTGACTAAACCCAAATCTCTTACCTGTGGTCCAAGAATAAAAACTTCCATTCTAAACTATGCCGTGATGTAAATTCTTCACATGGCTCTTCAGTGTTGCAGAGCTCCTGCAAAGAAATGGGCACATTCAGACATTTAATTCTAAGAAATGATGAAAGGAGTCCACTATCAAAATCTAGGATGCATCTTGTTGATATAATAAACCATAGCAAAATACAGTGCTTTTAAAGCACTTGACTTATTTTGCTTTAAGGAACGTGTAAGATTTGTTTTATAGATGCATGAACTGATGAAAAATGGCTGAATAGTTTACCTTGAGATGAATTTCAGAGCTAGGATAAATAGTCAAAGACTCTCGTCTTGCACTCTCTAAGCAAAATTCTCAAGGTTTTTTCAAATACTGGTATTTGAATATGGATGACAGATCCAGGTCTAGCCTCTAACTGAGCTGGCTAATGCCCTCTTGAGCAAGCAGCACCTGGTTGTTATCCCTGTCATCAGTGCACAGTGCCATGGGACATTTACAGACCTGCAGGAAGAGGCCATGACACACCTTTTCAATGTTTTGAGATGCAGATGGTGTCCTTACACAAAGGAGTGGTGGATGCACATATTTGAAGGCAGCAAATTCCCAAGTGGTGAAGCTGACCACTTTGTCTTGGAGCTTCCCAGGCTGCCCCCTCCAAGACACCCCATCACAAAACCATTTCTTCTCAAAAGCAGCTCCCGCTTTATATCTTTACCTTTCCAAAGTACATACTTATGTCATCTCCCATTCCCAGCCACAGCCATGTGCTCTCTCCTCTACTAACCCTGTGCACATGCAACCTGTGCTGCTGATGCTGCTTCTGGCAGTGCCACAGCATCCACTGCAGCTTCCGCGCCCCAGGGCAGAGGCAACTGCACAGAGCTCACCTTTAAGAACTGAGGCGTGACAAGACGAACAGTCGCTACCAGGCAAATCTGCTCCTCTGTGGCTGACCTGAAAGCTCGTGCAATAGCTGACTCAAAGCCGTTACAGGAAGGTGTAGGCACTAGAAACAACCAGACAATTTATTTAAGAAGAAAAGAAAGGAGAGCTTTCTTCTCATGTTGAGACAGGTATAGCAACTGATGAAATCCAAGCAACAAACTCCTCCTACCCACAGGGTGATGCCACACTGATCCACACTGATTTTATTTTAAAAAATTATTTTTATTTTATTTAAAGCACAACGCTTTAGGTTCCAATTTTCACAGCTGTAATCACGTACCCCGGCTTTGTAAGACAGCTCTGAGCAGCTCACAGTGTGCAGCTGCAGTCTCCTTGTCAGCCTTTCTCTAGGCAAACATTTGCAAGATTCAGGATTTTACAGGCACCTCAAAGTACTTAATCTCTGCAAAGTGTTGTTTCACTGCCACAAGTGAAACAGAATACCATATTTTACTGGCTATTTGAAGAAGTGGGCTGCTTTACAATTGGCAGTTGGTCAAAGAGAGGCATTTTCAGTCTGGTATCAGCTTTAGGCACAACATGCAGGAGAGTGCACTCTTCTAAACAACAGACTTCCCACCACTTTTGTATGAAAAATATATCGAATGTATGCACAGCTCATTCCATCCCTGACAATTACGGGGCATTTTCAGCAGAAACAGAGCCTTTAAGATGCTACAGATCAAGGCAATTTAAAGAAGAGAGGCGGAGAGGCAAAGATAGGCTGGAACAGTAACTTACCATCAGTAAAATATTTAAAATCCACTACAAATTTCACATATTCGTACATCAGGGGTTCATTTGGATCTAAGCTGCCTCTTGCTAAATGGCAACAAAACTCTATTTGTTTTTCTGCTGAAATGCAAGAGAGGGAGACACAGACAATGTTATTAGAAGTTTGCACTTTAGCTAGCTCACACAATTTATCTACCAACCCTGTTGCTGTAGTATCTGAGCACACCCTTCTGGGAAGCTTCTGATACCCAGAAGTAAATATGTAACTACTAGGAGCAATTATCAGCTGTTTCTGCTTTAGGAAATGTATTCTCACCCTTTTTTCTTGTCTTTGCAGTCACCCCAGTAAACTGAGCGTGAAGCCCTAGCTGTACTGGTCAGCAGGATTTTCCCCTGACTTTGTGAATGTAGGATCTCATGCAAAGCACTTACATGGTACTGCAGTACTCTGCTCTGGCACTGCTCAGTAGAACCTAGACCCATAGGGCACTGAACCCTAAGCCTTTCCATTTACAGTGAAGGGCACTGTGCCAAGCTCTAATCCAGTTTTCTACCCCAAGTCTGAACTCTACAGATTAGACCACACAGCCTTCAGCCAGAGGGAAACGACTCCCCGGGCAGAGCATCATCAGGCTGCTTAGAGCATCATCAGGCTGCTCAGCTCCCACGGATGCTTATGGGGCAGCAGGGAGGGGAGCCCAATGCTTGGTGGCCTTGCCAAACCCACTGCGAAGTGGGTTGGGGCTCAGCACAGGCTTAATGAAACACAGGTACTGGGAAGATGCTGCTGCCTGCTCTGGTCCTGGGGACATTTTCTGTGGGAAAGGGATATGGGGCAGCAACCAGCAGTACAGATCCAGACGGACTGTTCAGATAGAAAGGCTGTTGCTTAAGTTACATTAGGGCTTCTCTTGTATCCTGAGATATGCAACCTTCTTAAGGAATAACAGCGCTGCCAAAACTGTTTGGGATTTCTCCAAATTTTTTTCCCTTGAGCCCTCACTCCTTTCTCAGGCTTAGTCTAGCATCCCACCTGGAGAAAAGCACCTACCATCCAAGGGGCAAAGCAAATGGTAAAACAAAGACTGTCCTAATCAAAGAGCAAGTAGTGGGAGCACATAGGAACATTAGACATGATGCACTAAGACCCACAAATGAATCAAAACAGAAGTGGCAGGCAAGAGCATTAAACAGCTGGAGAGCTCTGTACAGACTTCCCTGAGAGCTGTTTGCTTTTGGCAAAGTTCTCTAACTGACAGACAAGAGCAGAGCTTACCATTTAGAAAATCAGCTGCAACAGGATCTGTCATGAGCACATGTGGAGAAAGGAGCTTGTACACCTCACTCTGCTCCCCCTCAGGCAGAAAGTTTAATATATTTTGGTCCACCAAATCTGACTGATACAAAAGAATGCTTTGTCATGTTCAGCAGTACATGTTCAACCTGACACAACCACATGCCTTTTCATCCCTCAGCATCCCTCAGCTGCTGGTCTGGCACGAATGCCTAAGACAAGGAAGCCCAGCCAGATCTGCCCTGCAGACAGATCTAGGGCAGAATATTACCTTTAGACTATTTTACCCCAGGATTACTATCTATTACTATCTATTTGCAAAAGATTTAATGATTCCCAGAGGTTGCCCTTCAGTTCAGACAGTTATAGGCTGGAAAAGAAATCCTGGTACCACAGGAATATAGCATGATGAGAAGTAAAATATTTTTCTTTGAAAGCATGACACAGAAGAGGGAGAGAGCTCCTTCTTACATCCTCCATTTGTCTTTAGGTTAAACATCTGGTAAAATCAGCTTGATCTGTAAGTGATTCAGTGCTCATCAACCCACATATCCTGACTAAAACGGTTCTACCAAAATGTCAGCACAGATTTGTTCTTTGCACACATAACATTCAGGTAACTGTGTGCTCAAACTTGCCCTCATATAGGGCACCTTGGTGCTTCGTGCTTGGCACCAAATAAAGAGAAAAATGTTTTTGAGGGGGCCAAGCTGAAATTTCTGCACCTGACAACTAACTGGTTTCTAGAAGTTCTCCCAGAAAACCCTGAGGTCACACATTTGTTACTAAAGACTATGAGCTCAAAGTAGAAAAATCCAGTGTCATTTGAAGAGCATAGATTCAGTTCTTAGATAATATTTACATTATCTAAGAAGAGCTTCAGCATGGATTCACAACCATAAGATTCTCTATTAACCTGCTGGGTCAAACACCTCCCAGATCTTTAGATGTATAGTCAGGTGGTGAGCTATAAATACAGTGATTTTACATAGTTGAGGTTTTTTTAAGCTAACTCATAGACCTTGGGAGAGAGTCAGTTACTCACAGGAACTTGAGAAACTCCACAAGAGTTTGTTGGCTGACCTCCCACCCGCAGTCAGTTGCCTCTTTGGTTGGATTCTGCACTGACTGATTTACATTAAGGAGGGGAATGAGCCTTCAATGTATTGCATGGTCAGAACTTACCGGCAAGTGTCCTAGCAGAGATGAAACACTATCAGATACATAAATAATAATCCCATCAGTGGTAAGAGCAATGAGAAAGCCATCTAGTGCCTAATGATAATAGGCAGAAAAAAAAAGAATAAAAAGAAAACAAAATTATGCAAGGGAAAAACTTAAAATATTTTAGACTAATTGATTCTTTAGTGATGCTTCTAACAGCTTAAACCTAGCAGAAATGAATCAAAGAAATGACACTTCAATGTGGAAAGTAAAAATTACACATGCTGTCTAATTCAACATTCTTTTTATATTCTTATTTTCTCATTCTCATTATTATTAAATTTACTTGTATTTTTCACCCAGTGAGTATTTATTTAACATGAAGTAAGACAGTGATGCTTAGAATTTCAGCACCCACACAATCTTACTGACTTCAGTCACCTTATTATGTGTTCTGAATTACACAATAGTTAACAAACTTGATGCACAAGGAGATGTTACAGCAAATCCAGCATAGACGGATAGATAAGCAGAGACAGAAAAATTATACAATTATGTATTTTTAGTAGTTTATGGACAATATGAAGACGTTCTAAAGCCTTATTTATTTTGCTTAAAACACTGATTTGTAAGGCGAGTGACAAAACAATTTTAAGGTTTGATTTGCTTCCCCTTTCTCATTTGCAGTGCTTTCTGTTCCAGAGTTAAAGCTCTCTGTCACTTTTAAGTCACTGCCTGTGCTTTTCTCCTTGGATGTTGTGTTCTCCCTGTCCTTCACAATATCTCCTTGTACTGTTTACCCAGCATCTGTCCTTATTCTTCTTTAACATCAATAACTGGGACGTTTAATAGGTGGTCAGCACTGTGTACAAAGCCAGCTCTTCTAAAGACACTGTTAGGCTGTTCTGCAGTTTAGCAGGGAGCCAAAAACGCTATATTCACCATCTCCCCCACCTCACTTCCAGACTTCTTTTGCTCAGATTGAGTCCTCTCTGGGAAAAACCCACTGATTTTAAGCAAACTGTTTAATGGCCTACCAGAATCCAGCAAGCCAGCAGTTATTACAGGGCTTGCTGTCCCCTATCACTTCCAGTCTAAGGGGGGAATTTGTTTTGATTCAGCTGGAACAAGCTAGCTTGTTTGGCAAGAGAGATTCCAAGAAAGAATGAAGAGACTTTTCCAGAGAGGTGAGTCATGACATCCTGATGAAAAGGAATAACTAAGACACAGCAGCACCTCCCAGCTCAGCCCAGCATACACCCTTATTTTGGTGGGGCAAAGAGCAGCAGCTGCCCACACAGGGTAGGAGATGTCCCTGCCAGAGGAGCATGCAGCACAAACCCAGAGCCACATTCTTAAAAGGGGAGAAATGTAGGCTTGGGGGATGTTTCTAGATTGGTAAAGCATTTTAGAGGTGGGAGTATAGGAGCTGTTTTCCTGACTGCACTTAAAGGCAATTCAAGCAGAAAAGGCAGCACTCCCATCAAGAGGACAGCAGTGCACAGCCACTGCAAAGACAGCACAAGCAGTGCTGCCTGGCTAATGTGATATGGGAGGAAGAGAGCTGCTCTGCTTTTTTAAGGTCCTTTCAAATTTTTTTCTAAAAAAAGCCAGCTCTAGTGGCTATTCTGAGCAAAGGAAATGTTTTTTTTCTTCTCTCACCATGCCAAATCATTCTTCATTCCCAAACGAAAAGCCATTTACCTTTAAGGGGAAGCAATCTTACTTTTAATTCTGTGTCAGCAAAGCATTTAGTACAACATTGTTCTCTGTCAGGTTTGTACTGTATATGCCAGCAGAGTAGAAATCATTAATATCAGGACCTACAGGTGAAAAAGAACTGTATATCCCTGAACTACTCTACTGAACTGATTATTTCTCACTAATCTATTTAATTTCTTCTTACCTCTAACATCAACTGAGTGAACTCTTCGTTGCTAAGAAATGAAGGCTTCCAGTCTTGTCTAATCTGACAGGCTTCTGTCTGTGCTGTGATTTCTTAAAGAGAAAATGTCAAAAAAGCAACATGACTCATGCTACTTGGATTTTTTTCATTTTCAAGTAACACTAGATATCTTTAAAGAGGCTGTTAGAGGAATCATCCGCATCTTCACATAAAGCCTTCTTACATGTAACAGACATTTTCCATGCCATCATGATACAAATACATTAGAAACCAAGAAAGGGAAATGGAGACATTTTAGGAGTCCTGAAGATAACCTTAAAAAATTAAGATCAAAGGGCTAATTTTACAGTAGTAGAGCATCCCTGTGAGCAAAGGATGTCTGCAATTCTGTAGCTGTTTCTTTCAATTCTGGAGCTCTTTCACAAGCTGCTCTTGTGAGTTCCCAGGTAGCAGGACAGGTTTATAATCTCCTAATCCAAGAGACCTAGGAAGATGGCATAGAATCCCTTCTCCCCTGACTTTTGTAATGGGTGCTGTTCCTCAGCTTTTCCCTCCTCATGTTCTGATTGAGAGTGCACAAAGCAAGCCAGGGTATGTGGAGGCCAGTGACGGTAATGAGGTATCCACAGTAAAAAGCATACAGCACAGCAGCTTTTCAAATCTATGTTTAACTGGTCAGCAGTGTATTCAGCTCTAGCCCATCTCCTGAGGCCAACTAGTGTGCCTTATTCTGCTCCTCACTTAAGCGCATATGGATGGCTAAGATGCTTGGGAAAAACAGTTTGCATTTTCTGAGTGGAAACCGGCTGCTGGGCAGATGCAGAGCCAGGACCCTCCAGTACCTTTCTGTTTCTGTAGGAAGTCGATGGTCCTCTGCAGTATTGTGGACTTGTCCATCTTGAGAGGGTGGCCATGGCCCTGCAGCATTGTACAAAGCTCTTTAATGAGGACATTGAACTGGTCTCTCCTCTTCTTCTCAGATTTGTTGCGTGATGCCCTGGGCAACAAAAACATAAATACCCCTATGCAGAATGAAGGACCTAAAGCAAAACCAGAGCGAGGTGATCTACCCGGCCCCAGTAAAACACTTTAAATACAAGAATCTAAACTCTGCTAGGAATGTTTATTTGTTTAAAACTGGGCTTGCACACAAGGATTTTGCTGGTACTTAGAGCCCTGTAGCAAGACTGAACTCACTGGCAGCAAGGAACACCTGGAGATAAAACATATTTGGGTTCATTTGGGAAAAACCATAGCCTTACATAAATTTTAGCAGCAGTGCCCACTGTTTCAAAAGCAGTGATAGTGAAGGTGCTATGGGAGAAATTCCTCCAGTAAAAGAAAAGTATGTTCATGCATATTCATGCTTTGCTTACTTAATTATTATGAACTTTTGTTTTACAGTTAGTACACACACACATAAATGTCAAAATGTGAAGAATTTCTCTGATTTTTACTTGCAAAAGGAGCTCAACAAGAGACAGCACTGTGCAGAGGCAATTGAACTGCAGAATAAAATCTTGTATGTCATCTTGAAAATCTCCTGCTGTGATATATGAAACTGGGAATGTTAAGAGTCTGTCTGTAGAACTACAACTAGTTTTCAGCCCACAAATTAAGAATATTTAATAGGCTTTCCCCCTCCATTAAAAACAATAAAGGAGAAAGCAAATCCATTCAGTTTCTTCTAAAGTGTACTTTCCAGTGCTCATATCTGAAATAACACTTTTCAAACAACCTCTTCCAGTAGTAATTAATTTGCTTTACAAGTGTATTCATGATGATACATACTTCCTGTGATCTAGACTGAGGGTGGTATGCAGAAAGCATTTCCAATCATATTCAGGTTGGCATTTGGATGTTTTCTGATCCAGCATTAACGTTCACAGTCATCTCTGTTTTGGCACTTGAGTACAATGACTAAACAGAACTGAGCCAAGTGCTTCTCTGACAGGAGACTAACTCAGACCTGTGTTAAAGCAGGACTGCTATGGGAACTCTACCCCAGGTGAACAGTACTGCTCGATGCCAGTAAGACCACAGGTCAGGAATCCTACTTCAAGATAATAAATAGCCATGGGATAGCACGAGATCCTGAGGGCACAGCAATGTAATTTAAGGACCACTCAGCCAAATAACCCATTGTAGGGGTAACCAAACTTTGTGACAAGCCTGAATGGTGACTTAAAAAATGCTGCTTGTGGTCAGCTATACACAACCTATAAACTGTAGAGTTTTGCCTCTAACATCAGTGGGATCAAGTTCATCATCAAGCACTGGAGAACACAGCATTTACAATTCTCCTCCAGGAGTGCATCCTGTCATACCTCTTTGCCCTGTCCTTCTCATCTTCATCCATCAGTTCGTTTACACAACACAGGGCTCTGCAAGAAAAAGACAGAAGTACTTACTGAGACACATTCCCTGATCTTGCTAGGAATGTCAAAACATGAAGTGTAGTGGTTTATACTTAAAGACTTCCTGGATGTTTCAATCATCCCTTTCCCAAATTCTACTCTTTCTTTCCTTGCAAGGTATGTCTTTCCTTGCTTCATGAGAAGTGAGACCACAGCTACATGCCCAAACATCCAGCTACGATAACAGGGAGGGAGGGAGGGAGGGAAGGAGGGAAGGAAGGAAGGAGGGAGGGAAGGAAGGAGGGAAGGAAGGAAGGAGGGAGGGAAGGAAGGAGGGAAGGAAGGAAGTGGCGGAAGGAAGTGGCGGAAGGAAGGAAGGAAGTGGCGGAAGGAAGTGGCGGAAGGAAGTGGCGGAAGGAAGGAAGTGGCGGAAGGAAGTGGCGGAAGGAAGTGGCGGAAGGAAGGAAGTGGCGGAAGGAAGGAAGTGGCGGAAGGAAGTGGCGGAAGGAAGGAAGGAAGTGGCGGAAGGAAGTGGCGGAAGGAAGTGGCGGAAGGAAGTGGCGGAAGGAAGTGGCGGAAGGAAGTGGCGGAAGGAAGTGGCGGAAGTGGCGGAAGTGGCGGAAGTGGCGGAAGGAAGGAAGGAAGGAAGGAAGGAAGGAAGGAAGGAAGGAAGGAAGGAAGGAAGGAAGGAAGGAAGGAAGGAAGGAAGGAAGGAAGGAAGGAAGGAAGGAAGGAAGGAAGGAAGGAAGGAAGGAAGGAAGGAAGGAAGGAAGGAAGGAAGGAAGGAAGAAAGAAAGGAAGAAAGAAAGAAAGAAAGGAAGAAAGAAAGAAAGGAAGAAAGGAAGAAAGAAACTGTTCTAATCCCCCAAAGGATTATTATTAGGCATCAGCAGCATATTATAAGGATATTTAAGAGATTATATGATAGACAGGTTCATCCAGAACATCCTGCAGCCAATGACTGCTGCTTGCACTGGTTCCCACATTCTCTCACATCATCTGAGCTGTGTTCTGGGATTCATACCCAAGGCTTCAATTTAAAATATCCTCACCTGGCACTAACCAGGGAAAAACAGTTGGCAACAACTCCCAGTAAGGACACAGTACTCTCAAGCCCTATTAAATGATGGAAAATTCAACACAAGGGTAACTTCTTTGCTGGTGCCTTGCTTTCTGTGACTCAGATGGGCTGAGTCTGAGGGGCAAAAAGCCAGGGAGGTGCAGGTGAGGCAGCTGCTGTCACCACACCATGTTGTCTGGGACAGCTCTGCTGGATTGCACCCCCTCAGACACTTCCAAAGAGGAAATCACACCCACCCCATTATTAGAACCAATCTGCCCCATCTCTGGTGAGCACTTTCCCTGCAAAACACCCCATGCTGTCCAGAACTCAAGGGACATTTTTCCATTGGTACATCTAAAAGATTTTCTCTGTTAGAGACTATTCCAAGCTCAAACTACTTGGTCGCTACAAAAATAACACAAAACAGAACCACCTGCAACTGTCAGGAAGTCAAAGATGCTCCTCATAGCAATAGCTACAAAATTTTATCTTTCTGTCCCTGCTCCAGGACAAGGATCTCCCTCACTGCAGATGATCTGGGCAAAAGAAACTGTATGAATTCTTTTGTTACGAATGCACTCCATAGAGAGGGAGTGGTTCTCACTGCCTGAGTCACCAAAAGCTACAAGCCAAATTAGAAATTACCTGTTCTATTCCTCAGATTCATCAGTCCAGACTGACAGAGTGGGATTAGCACTTCTTATCACCATGTAAATTAGACGGAGAAAAATTAATCCTGGAAGGAAAAGCAAGTCCAGTGAAAACACAGTTGAAGGCAAGACTTAGCCTAGACAGCTGCAGTCACTTCAAGCTGAGAAAAGTCTACCACCACAAATTAGAAGCATTCTCAAGTATGACTGATGAAAGCTCAGCAAAGCCTCCAGTAATGGGAGCTGGACTAAGTTCTTGGCCTCCTGGCTCTGTAGGTACTGCCTACTGCCATAGAAGCAGCCTGGGAAGGCCAATGTGAGCTCTCCTGTCCAAAAAGCTGTGCGACCCAGCAGGGTGGCAGAATGGCCCTACTGGCTTGGAGCCACTGAGGATCAACTGGAGTTCTTCCAAGGTATGACATTTTACCTGATGTGCTGTGAAAATCAGAAGTATGACCTGTACCTCATCTATCAAATTTTGCAGCCAAAACCTCCTTCAAGACAAACATGATCAGCAAAAGTCAACACAAGCCACAATCACCCACCTGTGAATGGACTCAAGGCCTCCCCTTAATACTTCCTACTCATGGGACACACAAAATCTAGGGAAAATATCATGTTAACTCCTGGCACTCTCAGTGAAGCAGCAACTGGAAACAGCAATGGCGTAGCAAACTTAAACTCAGTGAATATGCTACGTCTCTATTCTCACAGCGGTGGAACACTGGTCAAATGACATGCTTTTATTCCAGTTCAAAAGGAGCATGTGATCTTATTTGTTACCCAGTTGAGCTGAGGCTCTTATCACTGCTGCTCATCCCTCAGTACTGTTCTATCAAAATCACAGAGTTGTTTCTTCTTTAGAGGAATGACTTCTACAGAAGATTTAGTGACTAGGGATTTTGTGACTTTGGTTCAGAGATAAACAGGTATAAAAGAAGTCTTTTTAAAGCAATGGGTTAAATTATAAAAAATGCTTGTGGATACACAGAAAGATCTATCAAAATTTTTCAGGGAATGTTCTTTGTATGCAGATTTGACCATGCAAAAATTCATCTACAGGAAAGGATTTTTCCCAAGCTTAGAGTGCAAAGCATTATTTTATAGAAAACTGTATTTTATGGAAACTCTGCCCACAGGTTGTCAAATAACTGAAAGCTCCCAAGAAGCCTAGAGGGTTTTCTGCCTCATTAGAATGGTTAGCCTCCCACCCAGCTGGAATAGCAGCAAGCTTACAGAAGCTGTTTGGTCACCAGGAGAGTCAACAATCCAGATAATGCTAACTGAGCCTAAACTGGAAAATGAAGCCTGGATTCTCCAGTCTCCAGGAGGAGCTATCACTCTGCTGCAGTACAGCAGATGTGAGCAGCCAGGGGCAGAGGAATGAGGCTTTCTAATGAATATGAGCAAGGCCCTCAGCCAACACCAGACTTGGAGGAGCTCACAGAATAAATGGCTATAAAAGAATTCACAGGCCCAACCACACTGAGCAGCTTTTTGCATGATGCAGCAGGACAGTAAGCTAGAACGTCTTAGTAGAAAGACACCTAAGGACAAAATAATCTTAACTGGATTAAGCACATCAGGACTGCATTTAGCTAAGTGCTTTTTGTCTTGTTATAAGACAGATCTAAATATAGTAACCAGAATACTTAAAGAATAGTTTCATAAGGGTTGTATACACTCCTCAGCCAGTTAAGGCACTTAGCACTACTGACAGCAGTATGTCTGCAGGTTAAGAGTATTTTAAATAGATCTAGATAGAATCTCTTTGACCTTAACTGCATTAATCAGAGGGATCAAAATTTATTTATTGCCTCCTGAAAATCTCCTTCTGTAACACCTTGAGAGAGGGATTCCTGAATTCTGGGGGCATGTAAAGGGGAAACTTGTCAGTGCTGCTGGCATTGTTTCTCATCCCACCTACAACAGGTGAGGATCAGCTTTCTCACAAAGCAATGCACATCCAACATTGCTTAATGCCCTCTGTAAAGGGAAATTATTTTTTTCTTCCTTTGTACAGTAAGTCTCAAAAACCATTCATAGCTTTTTAAGGGTACATTATATTTCAAACTTTTCAAATATCAGAGTATTTGAAGTTGCTTCCAGGGTTACGGAAAGGGCAATGTAGCTAAATGACAGCCTTAACAAGACAAATGGACTTTGCAGAAAACAACTAATAGTTAAAGCATTATTTCATGCTATCTGCTATATTCTGGTACATTTTTTACTAAAGAGAGAACAGCAGAAGGAACTTTCTGTTTTGAAGAACCATCTGTCTTCAGAAGCTATCTAAAACTGCAAACATGTGAGTAAAGAAAATGTTTATTTATTGACTTGCTTCAAACCATCAAAATATTAACATTACCTTAGGATAATTCTTAATAGAACAGTCAGACTTGTGTCCCGAAACCAACAGATCCTATGAATGTTTCATTATAGATTAAATTTTAATTATTTGGTTATGTCACTCATGGCAAGGAAAAGATATTTCTATGAGAGATTCTGCCAATTTCTTTGTGATCAGCAATGAATAAAGCCTTCATCCGTCACCTAAAAGTGTCCCTGAACCCAGATGATTTGATTGCTTTTCCCAGCTATAACAACTGGTCTAATGGAAAACATTCTCTATGCATAAAAACTTTGTTCTTCTTGTATTTAAGTTTTCAAAGAATTTTGCATTGAAGTAACATATGGCAGTTAGGGAGTCTTCACATCTATACTGTAGGTATACATAAATCTATACCACAAGTATATATAAAATACGTAACATTTTAATTATGGAAATGTGCTGTGCTAATAATTTCTACAGACTTTGCATACAATGAAGTCATCAGAGAGCCCTCAATTACAAGATGCAGCACTTTGTGGCACGATGCTGTCACAAATAAGAGAGATAATGCATTCTCCAGCAATATGATTTATATGTCAGTATGCCTATGTTTCATTATTCTTGAGGCAACAAGAGGACATGACTGTGGTTGGCAGCAAAACAGCTAATTTCATTTTTAGAGGCAGAATGTAACCTCTTCAGTTAAGTGCTGCTGGTTCAACTACAAGATGCTTATGTAAATGGCATTTGAAAAACCAAACAGTGTAGCTGAATCCCTATGGTTGTTTAGCACAAGAAGGATCAGCATCTCTGCTGATGCCCAGCAGCCCTGAAGTCCAAACCCTGGTGCCGGTGCTGTGCCACTCACCCTGTGCTCCCAGCCATCCTCCTGTCACACAGAGACAGATGTTTTCCCCAGTGTCACAGCGAGTGGGCCAGAGCAGCAGCAGCTCGGCACAGCTGTGGCATTCCCATCTGCCAGAGCACCCCACAGGGCATCTCACCACTACTGTGTCACAGCCCAGCATGAAGGCATCACACAGAAACACAAAGACTAAACCAGGTGTAGCAAAGGAGTTGCATATCTGTGTTATTTAATCTGCTTGTTTCTTTCTACCTCAATCTCACCCTCTCCTTTCCTAGCCATGCCTTGCCTTCTGTTGTTCATTCTTTTCTGCCCTTCCCTCACTTAACCCTTCGTACTTAACATCCACTGGATCAAATTTTAGAGAATTGGATCTCTCTTGAACATGGTTTTTCTCCATCTTGTTTCTTATACCACCTGCCTTCATCTTTCTATTGCTTTTTCTTCTCCATGTTCTTCACTTTCCACTTCTCAAAAGAGAAAAAATATACTTTGACTTTTGACTGTGGGAACTCGGCTTGCCCAGGTCTGAGGCAGACATGACTGCCAGGTTCTCTTTAAGGACACAATGCCTGAGGAATCATGCTGGTGGGAAGCTGATGGTTTTTGGGTCCCATGACACCTTGGTCCAGCTTCAGGAGCACTGGGTCCTGTCCTGCCTGACAGCTCCAAATCCCAGTTTTAGACCCTCTTTAGAGGAACTGGGATCTCCCTCAGGTCAGTGGTAGAGCTGTGCAGCTCCAAGCTTTACAGAACACCACTCTACAGCCACAGGCTGAGGGATGTGATCCAGGCACAGCACACCCATCCACAGCAGCAACACACTCTGGAATTCTTTGGGGGTACTGTGACTGTACCTGCACTTTCATACGCCATCTTTGTTTGCTAGAACGTGGATGATGGTGGTCAGTAGGGGAGGGAACCAAATGTTCTGTGTTTCCCCTTTGTTAACCTGACAGAAGTGGACTTCTTGTGCTACTATTGTAACTGTTGCATCTCAGCGCACTCACTTATCTACAACATAATCTCCCCCAGTTTATTGAGCTCTAAATTTAGCTTGTTACCTGTGACAAATTTATGACTACATTCATTATAGCGATAACAGCTTCAGACAGAAGCAAAAAAGTGTCAGGATTATACAAAACAATTACACTCTTAAAAAGGCTGTAAGAGAACACTGTGATTCAACACAAAAGTGAAATGAAAGATACAGGCAGAAACAATGGTGATGTGTTGGGTTTTTTTGGTTTTGTTTGGGGTTTTTTTGTTTGATTTTTGTTTGTTTGGTTAGTTTTTTGTTTGTATGGTTTTTCTACCCAATATATGGTGCTTCTGAAAAAAGAAAGGCAGAAAAGGATTAAAAACTAACAGATACTTGAAAAGAAAATATGATTATTACAACATTTTGTTCCCTAGGATTTTTATCAGATGTTGGAGAAAATACCTGGTGAAGTATGCTCTGTTCTAGCAAATTGCTGAACCTTGCATGGTAAAAATACAACACTGTATAATATTATTCAAAAGTCTCTGGGGTTTCTGTAACAAGAAGAGCATGCATCTAACTAATTCTACTGATTTGTCTAATGGCCCCTTAAAATTCCCAAAACATGGCAAAAAGCAGAATGCTGATTCACAATCCGAAGATATATAAAACTGCACTTTTGGCACAAGCAGGGTAGGAAAAGAATGCATATGCAAATAGTATTTCTTCTGCAGTCTTGGGTGAATACCCATTTTCATTTGTTGTCATTTGATTATTATAGTAAAGGTAAATAAATGTGTGTTGTAGTATGAAATGAAGATATCCCACCTATAAACAATTCTTTACCATACCTGACTCAAACAAAGAGCCAAATAATCCTCAAATAATAACATGACTTGCCCTTATGTAGGATGAGAGCAAAGGTAGTTGTTTACAGTCAATACTTCAACACCAGTTGAGATCGTATGTTTTCAGGGGACTACTTCCAGGAAAGGTACATAGTGCTAAAGAGAAGGCAGGAATATTGAAAGTGAATGATGAAAAGTCTTTTGGACAGAATGTTCTCCGAAACTTTCAGCCCTTAAAGCTCTGTTTCTGGATGATCCAATCCACACATCCAAATGCATGTGTGTGGGGGTGAGTGCATAAACACGTATTTTACCTCAGAGCAATTTGCAAAAAAATACCAAGAGCAATTTCTACCAGGAAAGCAGTGGTGACATTCAGGATGACACCTGCAGTGCTCACCTCCTGATGTTGGGAGTTAAGTAACCATTGCTGCTAGGTACATGGGAAGGGAAGTGAGCAGAGAGCCCTTACTCCTGCCTCAGGCCACTTCCTATCATATTCCCTTCTCTGGCAAATCACAAAGGAGTGAGGGAGGCGGGAAGGTTAACCCAATAAAATTCAGCAATGAAAACAGTGACTTAACAAGCTAACAAAATTGCTCCCAAGGTATTGACTCTCCAGCTTAAAAAATTTGAGCACCATCTGATCATAAACCTGGTGTTGAAATTCTGGCTCATTTCAGGGTTTCATTCAGAAGAGTTTTAACACTTTAGAGCCAACCAGCAAAGGACAGTTTTAAAATAAACCAGCACTCTACTCTGTCAGCAGTGTTATCTTCTGCAGAACTGCCTGCGAAGCTGGTGCTGGGCACCCTGACCCCTCCTGCTCCATTTTCAGGGATTGACAGCTTGGAGCAGGGATCACCAGACTCCCTGGTAGGTGCTATGCATTACTCCCACCAAGAGGAGACAGCTCACATCAACTGCATTGGTGGCATTAAGTGAGGTCATTGGGTCCTTTTTTGGCTTTGGATTTCATTTTGGCAACAAGTTAGGTATAAGGACAAACACGTCAAAACTGCCTGTTTGGATGCATCACCCTGAAATCCCTCTTGTAATTCCTCCTCTATTTACTACGGGTGAAACTCAGCCTAAGCAGAGAGCTACATAAAGTCTATGTGTCATTAAACTGCCTACTTTTATGCCTTGAGCTCTCCCTGCACACGGAATAAATGTAATCATTAGACAGCAAAGAAAATCAGTGATCTAATTAAACTAAATACATCTCCTCTACTTTTCTGAGTAAGAGAAAATCCCCAGCAACTACCAGTTCATTTTAAGAGGCAACAGTAGTGTTCATGTCCTTAGCTGTTCTCTTTTTCTCTTCAAACAATATTTTTTTTGCTTTGTTTCTTGTCTTTCTCTATCTTGTATATAAAATGCATTTCAGATATATGAGTATGGTACAGATAAGGAGATGAGAACTTGTGCTTTGTGTTTGCTTATGCTAGAGGTTGAACTCGTATAACAAAAATAAAATGTGAGGCCTGAGGGGCTGCTTGCTCTGTACGCTAAAAGCAGGGGCCTTCAACTGCATCAAAAGCGGGTTCTAGGTAGTTTCAGGACCACCCTGCAGAAGTGCTCTGCTTCAGTGGGGCAAAAACACTGTGTATGACTTGGCTTCATGTTGCATCTACTCCCAGTCTGCAGGACCAGCAGATGGAAGGAGCTATTTGTGGACTGGAGGATTCTCTTTCAAAGGTATCTTCTGCCTACAAGCATTACTCCCTGGTCATCGCTCCATAAATGTGCTTCAGCTCATTTTAAAACCTGACAGCAGCCACGGTTGACATTGTAGTCAGGATGCAGCCATGAAAGTGATGTACTCACCACCCATGAAAGCAGGAAGAGTCTAGCAGCTCCCAGCCCCATTCAGGAAGGGAGCTTGAGGACTTCCACTATCTAAGCAGATGTTTAGCAGAACTGCTCCACACCTGCACAACAGGTCTTCCCCTCTCTGGAATGCTCAGATTGACTGTGTATGACACAAATCAGTGTCTGTTAGAAGCACACAGCTTGCTACACCTGCATCACCTTGACTGTGATCACACCTATGTCTCTGGATCCCCCTTCCAAGAAAGTGCAATTCAGCTGCTCTTCTGCTGCTGTTGGGTACAGGTGGGAAGGCAGCTGAATGGGCTGGATGCTGCACAGTCTGTCTGCAGACAGTCAGCAATCTCTGGCCTCATCATTTCTGCATTTCCTTAGATCTATTTGGTCCTCTATACAGTCTGGGGAGCACTTTGGCTGGTGAACTCTTGGAAGTTTGGTCCTTGTTCAGCATTCTTTGATTTCTACTAAGCAATGTCTAGTTTTCTGACACTTTGCAAGCAGCTTGCTGCCATCCGTTCCCCCATCTAATACTTTCAACTCAGGAAGCCTCAGCATGCTCTACAAACAGTTATCCATCCTTGTTGTACAAATGAGGAAACATTTGTACTCCTTTTTACAAGTGTCACAGCTTTAGGAAGCTGAATTTGAAACAGTGAATGCAGTTACAGACTAATTTTCAGCAATGCTGAAATCCAGCATAAGCACCTCCAAATACCGAACATTTTGGAAAAACTCAACCTAAAGCACTGACCCAAGGTCATGCAGCCGAGTTAAGAGTAAATCCAGATGTCCCAATGATTAGCTCTGTCTATTGGCATGCAGTCAAGTCCTCCCTCCTAAAATAAGCTTCCTGAAGCATCTAAGACTATAGTCTTAGAAGTCCCTTAAACACATAGCACTGATAAGACCTGATTTCCAAATGAAGGAGGGGGGAAAAACCCAGTTCATTATTTTTTCCTCAAGTGATCACTGAATGATCAATGAAAGGGCAGCTCAGAGTCATTTGATCTCAAACTTATTCCTATAAATAAAAAAGGGAAGATGCTTCTCCCTTTCAAATAACATGACAAAAAATGTTCTGCCTCAGTAATTCTAGACCTGAGTAATTAAATCTGCTCTGTTGCAACCTGTTTCCCATGTGTATCACCAACCTGGAATTTCTGGAACTCAATACATAAGGAAGCTATTCAATAAAAGGAAATGCTATGACAAAAGGATTAGAGCTGGTCTGAACCAGACTGAAAGACTCCATGTAACATAGAAGAATCCAGTTCCTTATCCAGAGTTCAGCTTTTCCATTTCAACCAGTATCTCAAACCAAACACTGCAAACTCAATGGGTCTTCCAGAGCCAGATGACCTCTCACCTCTGGTTCAGAGGCAGAAGAAAAGTGGGAACAAGTTGAGGAGACCTGTGCAGTATTGCAGCAGAAGTGGAACTGCACTACCTGTCTGTACAGTTTAACTGCTCAGCAGAATAGAATAAAACAGACTATTTCAGTTGGAAGGGACCTACAATGACCAGCAGGTCCATCTGCCTGACCACCTCACGGCTGACCAAAACTTAAAGTGTGGTACTATAAGCATTGTCCAAATGCCTCCAAATGCTGTCAGGCTTGGGGAATTGACCACCTCTCTATGAAGCCTGTTTCAGTTTTCGACCACCCTCTCCTTAAAGAAAGGCTTCCCAATGTCCAGTTTATGTAAAAGACCTGTGAGAAAACTATAAAGAGCTTTAGTAGTTAAAATTCAAAATCTTCCGTGCAAGCTTAGAGTTAATTCTACTTATCCATTAAATGAATATCAAAGGATTCACTGCAGCTGAACCAACTGATTTTATTTTATGTCTTTGGCTTTATGCATTCAAGTTCAAGCATAAGAAACTTCCTTACCCTCTTGGTTTAATTTGTTTAATTCTGGAGCATTCCAGGTATAATCTGCACCTAAATCAAAAGGCATTTAAACAAAGTATTTATATTTCAAAATTTGTCTTATCCTCATTTGGCTCTCAGAATTCCAGCTGCTTTCCTTAAAAGGTCTGCTCACATCTGCTCTCCAGCTGAGCCATGAACATGCCCCACTGACCTGACCACTGCCATCTCTGTAATCTTGCAGGTGAGAATAACCAGTAATGCACTCAGTCCCTGTAAGCATCAAGAGCCTTTCAAGATAGAGGAGGCAGAAAAAAAATCTAGCCTTTATATAATAGGGAAAAGTAGGATTTCAGAGAAAAAACACTGTTCAGATAAGGTGAGTAATGGGAACTGCATGCCTGAAGTGCCCTGGTCCTGTTCCCTTGGGCAAAGCAGACTGGAGGTGTCAGCATCTTCCAGGATTATTCTCTGCAATGGCAGTTGGTAGATATTTTTCTAATACAGAGCACAGCAGCATCATTCACACTGATTTGATTCTATTTGCGGCTGTTCCTATTCAAACTCGGCTAATCCGATCAAGCTATTTCTTGGCCTGTGCCTTAAAGCTGAGTAAGTAAACACCTTTCGTAAGGTCTGAGCTGACTTGTTTCAAGTGCACGATTAAGGGCTAGACTTGACGTTATAGTGAGAAAACCCACTTCATTACTTGCAATTTCCAAAATCACCCACAGGTGACTTGAAGTGGCACTTTTCCATCCAGTGTTTTACTCCTTGCATTGCAAATATATAAAACAGTCGCAAAAACGCACAAACAGCAAATATCTGTCTGTGTTTCACCTGCCCTAGAGAATGGCTCTTTGAGCTGAGAATAGCTCATAATGGCACCACTTGGAGACCACAATGAAAAATATTTTCTGTGACTACCAGACCTTCTCCACAGACATCTCTTCTTGTTTACGATGAAAAAGACAGACGATAAATATAGTCACCAAATGTATTTTGGACAAAGTTATACTCATTTGTACTATTTGCATTAAGTAACACTAGAAGATTAATGCACTAGAGAAGATGTTGGCCCAACTGTAATTCTTTCTCTGGTACACCAAGGACGAACTACTGAAGTTGACAAGCTTTTTTCAAGAAGAATTGTTGCCACTTATCCAGGTATTGCTAATAGTATAACTGATCTTGGAATAATATAACTGAGGTATTTTCTCCTTTTTTTTAAAACACACCCACAAGCTTTTCTTTCTCTTCTGAGGTACTTTTAACTTCACATCCAATATTCTCTTTTGCACTATCTTGCCCACATTGCTTCTCAATTAGCTCCTCAAAAGATGGTTATTTGTTTTGAAAGCTTTCGGAATAAAGGAAAATTAAAACAATTAGCTGCAATCATACTCATCATCCTGCATGGTACCATGGATAGGCACTAGAAATATAATGAGAAAGTAAAACTTTCCTTCAGGAAAAAGAGAAGATAAACATCCACAGATCTCTCATTACTTTCTTATCTTTTTTAGACTGCAAATATGTCAGTCACTGAAACACTTTCATACTAGGCCATTACTGTTACACATATTATGCACAAAGACCCAAGGCCTCATTCTGTCGTAGATAAACTATTCACACACATCCTTTTTTTTCCCCCTTATAGTTTATTTGCATGGCTAGCTGGATAATCAGTTATAATAATTAAATATGTCTCAGCATGGCTGAATGTCCAATTCACTTTGGAGATTTTCTTGGAGGCTTTTTTTGTTCTAAACTATTGAAGACCAGAAAACATGTGTCCCTCCCAGATGTTAATGTAAAAAGGATTTGATTAAACACAGAGGTCAGTGAAAGGGAACAGATCAAACAGCAACATTTCTGCTGCCATGCCCTCAAAGAGGCTCTGGCCTCTTCAGCTGCTGTGACCAGTTCTGCAGGGTCCCTTGCCCCTCACCACAGCATGAACAGAAGGATTTCTCACAAAATCCCCTCCTCAGGGTGGGGATGCAGGACAGAGAACTGGTCATGTTCCTCAAGGATGGGCATCCTTGGTATTAAGGACATATGTGTTTTTCTAGACATCTAAATTCTGTCTATGGGTTACTACAATTGTGCAAGCATACCGAATATTTTACAATATGATTTATTTCACATCTGCAATAGTCCAGTACTAAGAATCCTCCTAGTATGAGTCAAAATCAACACTCCAGTATGACTACTAAATGAAATACATGGGTCCCTCTCTCTCAAAGGAAAACTCTCCTCTACTTTAGTAAGTTAATGGCAGTAGCAATAGACACTGCCATCCTGCTGAACAATCCTGTGTTGTGACTGAGAAAGATGGTGGATCTGAATGTTCAACACCTCTCATAATCAAGTAAGAGACTAGCCCAGCTGAAAATGTTGCAGTGTGAGAACATATTTCACCGGGGACAGAGTGAAAAGAGCATTTAGAGCTTGGCCCTTCATTTAGCCAGATCCATTGGCACATGTCTCTATTTTTAATCATCTGTGTAATTTTTGGGTGAAAACAGCAGGATATATTTCTGTTTTCAAGAATTAGTGTAAACATGAGTTTTTTACTTAGGGCTTTCCTGACTGAAGCACCTTAAATTATATAACCATATACTAATGATGTCTGTTACTGTATTTAACAGAACAAAATTAGGCTGACTGAGAAAATCCACATTAAAATCAGCTGATGAAAGTTATCTTTCGCTGCTACTGCTACTATAGGGATCTATCTGGTAATGTACATGTATAAAAAACACGTAGAGCTTATTTCTGTGATAATCTAACTACGGAATACCACCAAGGCCAGCAAGAATCCTGACAAACATCTACACAGGAGCACAAAGCCAGCAGCAGAAGTAAAAAATACCTACGACCTTCAGCTGGTAATCCCAGTTTCCTTAGAATACCACACCATGCTTGAGAGGTGAACATTATCTGCACTCCCAGCCTCCTTCCTTAGTGCACTGCTTACGTACACATCTTCTAAAAATCACAAGCAAACTACACAGTAGTTTAACTGAAACTCAAACAGGGAAAACATTAAATTAGGCAGAGAGAAAACCTAACTTCCTCCTTCCTTTCCTTCCTCTCAGCAGCCTTTCTGCAAGAGATCAGTAGTGAAACTTATCTACTTCAAAACTGTTATTACACGCACCCTGTTATTAAACACGCGATTTAATGTTGACGTTTCTTCCGATTTAATTCTGTTTTAACAAGTGAGAAGTGCAAAACAAACAAGAAATTAAAGCTGTATCCTTAATTACTGCTTAAGTAGAGCAAGTACTTCAAAGAGCCAGCAGAGATATGAGGCAGCCACTCCCTGAAGGGGCATAGAGCACCTAATCCTGGCTCAGCCACCACACAAGGGCTGTGCTCACCACCACAGCTTGGCACAACTGGGCAGTGCAAAGCCAAAAAGAGGATGGGTGCTCAGGTTGTCATCTTCCTTTCAAAGCCAGAATTTACTGTGGTGCTATGAACATCTCCCAGTAGCAGAATCTCCAGTTTTGCACTCATCCCGAGGACAAGCACTGCACACTGTAAACCAGGACTGAGCTGGCCACGTTTATCAGGGTTAGTGATATTCAGGATTGTGCTTCTCACCCTCTGCTCTGCCCTCATGAGAGCTGACCTAGAGTTCTGCAAGCAGCTGTGGGGTCTCCAGCAGAGAAAGACGTGGACCTGCTGCAGAAAGTCCAGAGAAGATCCACAAAAATTATGAGGGGGCTGGAGAAGAGATGACTCTGGGGAAACCTCATTGTGGCATTCAAAGACTAAAGGCATTTTATAAAAAAGAGGAAGACATACATTTACATAGGTAGGTATTTACAGTATAAGGGGGAATGGTTTTAAACTAAATGAGATTAGATTTAGATTAGATGTTAGGAAGTGTGCCGGTTTTGCATTAATTGACATTTGGTGAGGAGGGAAGAAGCCACCCACGCAAATGATTTTTCTGAGAGAAGCTGCCAAGAGCTTCCCCTGTGCCTAGGAAAAAACAATAGCTGGCTAGCTCTGAGAATTGACAGCCTATTAAGCCATTAGAAGCTTGGTATAGTCTGTGAGACTCGTATTTTATAGACAAGCAAGGCCAAGAAATGTTTCTCTTGGCTTCTGGCTTTTGAAGAGGTGACGGGGTGCTGGTGGGACCCGCCCCGTGTGGCCTGCGCGGCCGGGCTGGGCCGGCCCCACGGGCCCGGCCGAGATTTTCTGCTCCCTGAGGGGCTGTGGGCGGGCTGCCGAGCCCCTCAGCGGGGAGTGCACCGGGCCCCGTCCTGACGGGAGGCTGGGGCCCCTTCGCTGCGGGGCCGGGCCCCTTCTCGGCAGAGCCCGCCGGTCCTTTTTCCTGCAGCACTGCCGGGCCGTGCCAGCCGGGGGCTGCATCGGCGCTGGGAGCGGCCCCGAGGCCAGGAGCGGCCGGGGGCGGGACTGCAGGGCTGAAAAATCAACGCAACCAGAACAGCAGCGTCCGGCCGTGGCTGCTTCAGCGTGGCTCGCAATGAACTTTGTTTGTTTAGCCGCTTTTAGCCAGCCATGGTGCGGACAGAAGGACAAAAACGGCAGCAGCAGCTCTGCTTGTTTTCGGCGCTCCGCATGAAGAAAAGTGCAGCGTGAAGCCGGCGGGCGGCACGGCTCACACGGTGTGGGCAGAGACCCCGTGAGCAGCAGCCAGAGGCACGGCAAGCGATCCCCTTGATGCACAGCCCGCATGAGATCAACTTTTCAGTGCCGCAGAACTCCGTAAAAACTGCTTCAGTTGATAAAGCTCGAGAACAAACGAACCTACGAACACCAATTCTCTCCCGAATCAGGAAGAGGAAAGGGTGAAGACACGTGAGGAAAACAACATGGGACACAGAGGTCAGAAGGAGTCAAATTCTAGTTAGGAGGGGATTGAGGAGATGCCTTGGTCTTTGGCTGAAATTCACTGCGTAAGGCTATGGTGAAGATATATGTTTCATATATAGGTCTTTGGCTGAAATTCACTGCGTAAGGCTATGGTGAAGATATATGTTTCATATATAGGTCTTTGTTTTTCCCCTGTAATTCATGAAGCACGTGGGGGGATGCAGCATTTACCCACAGCCCATGAGAAAAGGGCACTCGTGCTGGAGCGTGTGGATGCTGAAAAGCTGTAATCTAATGAGAAGCTTGAACAGAGAGAGAGATGAGAAACTCTGCTCCAGAGATAGAAGAAGAGCTTCTGTTCCCAGAGATAAAAGTAGAGAACTTTTGGGTTTTTTATTCTAGAACAGCTCATCCTTAAAATAGTACCCCATAAGTTGACATGGCCCATGAAAGCAGCTTTGGGAAAGCTGCAAGGCATGGGAGGGACTTTCACACTGCAAACAGATTTTCCTTTCCTGGGCAGCTGATTCGCTGTGACATTGAAGCCACGAGAGAATTCCCCCTTGTGGAGAAGCCTCCATGGAATGGTGAGAGAAACTCCCTACAAGAACTGATGAAAGACTATTGTAGAGGTGGTAACTGATTGAAAATGTCAGGTTTTGTATCTACTTTGTCCATAAGAAAGAAAAGAGGTTGTGAGGATGGGAGTGTTCTGATTCTTACTATTCTTTTAGTTCTGTTAATGAAGTTTTCTTTATACCTTTTAAGTTTGAGCCTGTTTTGCCTTCCTCCTAATTCATATCTCACAGCAGGAAATGAGTAAATAATTCTAGTACATGCACTGGTGATTTTAGCCCCTGCTAAACCCGCCACATGAATTGATACAAATTGGCAAACCTAAACCACAACAGGAGGTTCACTGTGAGGGTGGTGGAGCCTTGACACAGTTTTCTCAGAGAGACCATGGATACTTAAGCCTGGAAGTGTTCAGTGCCAGGTTGGGTGTGGCCCTGAGCAACCTGGTCTGGTGGAAGGTGTCCCTGCCCATGGCAGAGGGGTTGGAATTAGATGATTTTTAAGGCCACTTCCAAGCCAAACCTTTCAATGATTCTCTTTGGCTGTCTTCAAAGTGAGCCCCTGGTTATGATCAGTGTTGTCACAAAATGTAGTCCAAAGTACCTAAACTTATTTCTTCTACACTTAAGTTAAAATTAATAAGAAATCAAGTACAGTGCCACAAAATGCTTCCCTTTAGCCTCAGATGCTTGTTTACCCTTGCTGTAGTAGCTGAACTGCTGAATGAAATATTTACAACTACTCATGCAATCAATCTCATTTTCCTTAGGAAATAACTGATTAGGTACCTCACATCTGTTTCTGACAATGATTTAAGTCTCTGCTGATCCCTGTCCAAACCTGACATGAATGTTAATGTTTTAGAAACTGTCATCCTCAATAGGAGGGTGAAGACAGACTCTCTGTGTCTGGTGGTGGTTTACTGCAAAGGGGAATCTCTGCTGCATCTGCAGTTGAAGAATGATGCAACCAGCTTTCTCTAACCTTGTGACGCAGGGCTTCGGAAGCCTGGCAAGAGACAGAAGCTAGAGTAAAACTCAATGCAGAATTCTCTTGAGAATTATCTTCTTATCCCTGTCAGAAGTTGTTAATATCTCCCAGATGTTTGCTTTCTTCATGCAGAGTAGCAATCCTGCTCCACCACACTGCAGCATTGCATGTCATTCTTCCACCAATGTTTCCCCATCAGGGCCCTTTGATAGAAGCTGCTGCAAGTGTTGCAAGGTTATGAGAAAAATCAGCTGCTAATAAAGCTGATTGACATTATACCCTCATAAAGCATGATGTTCATGTCAGGAAAGACAAAAATTAATTCCAAGTATTTTCTCAAATAAAAGCTGTTTCATGGGTAAAGAGTCAATGCCAACACACTATTAGAGAAAGCTAATGTTTAGTTAATCTAATTCATCCAGAAATCCTCTTTTCCGCAAGAAAATTACCAAAAGAACTTGCAAAAAAAAAAAGAAAAAATAAGAAAAAGAAGTATTTATCTCAATATGCTCCTTAATTTTGCAAGAGCAAGGGAGAAATCTTCATTCCTCTTAGGTCAACTGCAAAGCTCAGCCACCTTGTGCCAAAGATTCCAATGACAAAAAAGTTGGTCTCTATTACTCCTTCTGGTAAAGGTGATAACTGGGCTTCCTAAATTCTGACAAGAACAACTAGGTCAGAAGAAAACTTTTGGCAACACTTACCAGGTTTTACCTCAAGGTCAAAGGACCAAAAAAGTGAAATAAATGAACATTTGCCTGCAAATAACCTTATAGAGCTATAATTCAAATAGAAATTAAGTCTGTGTAAGTGTCTGGAGAGTAATCTCTGAAACAGTCAAAAATGCTGCATAAAAGTAGATTTCAAACACAATCCAAAGATTAAACTGTCAATTCATCTCTCTTATGACTTCTATACATCATAGATAGGCATTATGCCTTCTATGTAAAGCAGACCATTATCTGATTTATCCACCAATATGTCTTCTTATTCAAACCAGACTCTATTAGAAAATCCCAGAAAAAAACCTCGGCACTGCAACTTATTTCAAAAGTTGATGATTTATATTTATAAAATTTTACTTACTATACAACTAAATTCATGTTTGTTAATATAATACACTATCTCTAGCACAATTTTAGAGAAAGATTCTATCCCAGGTGGATAATTTATTAATAGTCACACTCTTTCCTTAAAAAAAAAAAATCAAAAGACAGAAATTTTTCTTGTTGGTGTTAGTCTTTTTTTCATCCCCCAAGTGAAAACAAATTCTGCTCTAGTCACAACAGTGTACTACCAACAAACTCATCATTCTAACACTTCATACTCCATTTGAACACTCCTTGCCCTTTTAACTATGAATCTGTCCAATATAAGGAAATTGGCTCCAGATTCAAAACATGTGCCCTGGATAAGACAAAGTTCTGACTCAGCCTCATTTCAGGTTTACAAATGGGTTAGTGGCAATTTTAGTAAATTTTTTTTGAGTTATTCTTCTCCCATTTTAGGCAATGGATCTTTGCCCTTTCCAGACAATACACCAGGACTATTGCAGAATCATATATACTTTTCTTTTAACAGCCTTCTTCTGGGAGCCTCTCTCTCCATATTCTGAATTTTTTCCAGAAAGTCGAAAACCAGAATTGCTGACAATTTTCCCATGTAAAATAATTTCCAGCAAGGGTTCCTGAGTTGTACAAACTTCCCCTAATAATGGACTTCAGCTCCAGTCCCAGTGAGACATAGATACCAGCAGCTTGCTGTTGAAAGGCCAAGTCCCATGAGATGCAAAGATGGCTCAGATAAGAACGTGCTTTCTCAGAAGTCCATGCTGCAGCAGAATTAGCAATAAGAATTCTCTATCCCAATTTGTCAGGACTGGCACTCAAGGGCAAGTGTAAACTCCCTGTGCAATTACACATCACTGCTGCTGTGTGGGAGGTTAAACCCAGTTTATGACGGAAACAAAATACAGTAATTCACTTTTCCTATGTTGACACATTGTCTCGACTAATGAGAAGGCTCAGCCTTCTGCATAAGCAAAATTAAACAGAAAATGTAGGTGTTAAGATTAGCAGAGTTTGTTTTATTAATACTTCCTGCTGTGCCCTTTCCATGGAAAGCCTGCCCCAAAAGGAAGCCATTAGATTTATTCAAGAGAAAAGGCAAACTATTAATACTCATCTTTAATATACACATCAGTAGCAGAGTCAACCCTACCTTTTTGTCTCATGTGACTCATTTAACACACATACTTATACATCACTTAATAAAATTAGATTTGAAACAGTTTTATCAGAGTAAATGTTTTTAAGTTACTGTAAGTTGAGCCAGTGTACATTGCACTCAGGACAAACAGGTTTATGGTCAAACCTCTTCAGCAAGGGGTGTAACCCTCCCCAGCTATTAGAGCCTCCCTAATTGTTCCCTTTGCTGTGACAAGCCAACAGTGGACCAAACACACAGCATCCTCCTCTATACATAACTACCTATTTGAAGTTTGAGCAACGGAGCTTTGCACAGCCGAAACCCAAGGACTGATCCCGAGGGAAATCCATTTTTCTCTTCAGCTGATACTTTGGGACAGGTTCCCACAAAGAAACTGGTGGAAGTTCAACCTCTGTCTTCATCAGGGCCAGGGGTTTATCTCACTCCCTTCAGATAAAGCCTCTGCATTGGCTTGAAAATCTTCCTATAATGCTGTCACATCTATGCAAAATACCTGCTGCCAATGGGAGCTCTTATCAGCTCATCTATTGCTCATTAATTATCCAAAAAATGGTTTACTTAGTATGCTATGGTGAAAACTTTATTGTCCAGAAGCAATGCACTGCACTGTGCTGTGCATTAAACCAAGATCAAAGTAGGCTGAGCCCAGAAGAGAACCAACAAACCTTATTAATGTCTTTTAAGCATGTGTGTATGCCTGTGTTTGTGGGCTGAACAGATGAAGCAAGAGAGGAGATTAGCATTTTTATAGATATGATTCCTGCCATTGCTACATACTTGAAAAGCTTGCCTAGGCTTGGGCAGTTTGTAAACAAGAATAAACACACCTACAAATATATCTGCATTTATCTATTAGTCAATCAGTTAATCAATCTGTCTATAACTAACACTAAACAAAGCACCTCACATTTACTTATAGATGGGGGGAACACCTTGATGATCCTTCCAACTCAGAATATTCCATAATCATGGGGAGACAGGGGGCCAGTGCAGGTCTCTGCTGAGCTGTGATGCTGTCATTGGATAAAGAGGAGTGAAGCTTCTGCCCAGAGCCTGGCACAGAGAACAGTGCAGGTACAAGTGCAGGTGCCACCCAGCAGCCAGCCAAAACCCAGGAAACTCAGTGTAAAACTCTGAAAACACACTTCTATTTGACTCAACAGGCCTCTGCAGAGCAGACAGGAAGAACTGAGGTCCCAGAAGCTAATAGAAGGTGATATGCAGAGTGGCAGAGCTCTCCATGCAACGGGAGAGTGGTGCAGGGAAGACCAAATCCTTTGCTGTCCCTGCCTGCTTGGGACACCAGGTGACAGGCATCCAGCAGGAGGGTGGTATAGTTGTCCCAGTCAGTCAGCTCTGCAAAGATCAGGTAGAAAATGTGTTGAAGGCAGTTGTTAGCCAGGGTCACTTCTTTGATCATACATGGAACATGTGCATGGCCTGCAAACCATCTGACGCTCACCTTCTACCACCTGCAACAGGAGCCTAATTCCAACTGCACAGGTGTGTGTATTTGTGTGTGTGTATTTGTGTGTAAGCACCAGTCCTCCAAAGTCAGAGTTCCAAGGTCTTGCTCTGTCTCCCTCTCTCTCCCCCAAAGAAAGGTATGTTTTGCAGTGTTCTCAGTGGCAATGTTTAGTGAGCTTCTTGGTTACCATAGTGTTATGCGCTAAAGGAATGTCGACAAATTAAGCAATTGTACAATTGTGTTTGCCTAAGAATACAAGTCAGCCAGATGATTCAATGTATTTCAACAGCTTCATGGAGTTTGGTTAACACACTTCCTTTTCTGCCATCTCAGCACTCATCAGTGCTGACATTTTTCAATATTTCAATTTCCCTTTACCGGCAGGTTGGCAGGTAGGCAACCTCTGCTACAGGCTAAATTGAGCTGCTTTCCTTCTTCCTTGCCCGCTTCATTTTTGTCTTGTTTTATCAACTTCCTTCTCTCTTTCTTGTAATAAATGGACATCATATATTCAACTTTAACCACACTGTGTTTTAAAAGTTACTAATTCATCATTAATGGTCAGCAGTCACTTCTTTCTTCTAGATTTTATCCTGCATGATTTAGAGAATTTTGCTCTGATCAGCACCAGAGCAGAGCTGATACTAAGTCCAGGTGTCCAACTTATTTTTAGGAATATCAGGTTAAAAGGGAACATCAACCCAGCCCTCCAGTCTTGGAAAACAATGCTGGAAAACAACAGCATCTCTTCAACCTGCCAAGAAGCAACAGAAGCCTGAGAATATATCCTCACATCATACAATAAACTTACGATACACATAAGAATCATGTAAGATTAAACTGTTCTGTGACACAGCAAAGGGCAGGTGAAGATCACTGCTAGTACTGCAAGTCCATGGAGCCACGCATTTATGCTAGCAACAGATCCCAGAAAATATACAATGAATTATAATATGGTTACTGGAAACACAGTCTGAAAGAAAAATGTCTTTGGCCCAAAATCTGATGAACAGGTTGAACCAGGGAGCATGCCAGAAAAATCTGCAGGCAATTGTGCCTGTCAAATGCTACAAAGAGTCTGCACTGTACATTTTCAATGTCTAGTGCTTGAGAGGAACTCAGATGTGGGAGAAAAAAGATTCAAACCTGCAGCAACAGAAAAAATTATTTCTTGCCTCATCTCCCAAGAAAACAGCAGAAGACTTGATACATGGGGTTTAAATAACTTTAATTTAATAAATAACTAAAGTTAATTAATAACTAAAATTTAATTAATAACAGTATTTGTTTGTAAGCAAACAAGATCTATTCTCTTTTCAAGCATACGTTAAAAATATGACTACACTGCAGACCAAAGAACTAATTCTGCAAATGTAATTTCCTATCTCCAGGAACTCTCTAATTTAATTGTATAATCTCTTTCATAAGATTATCAAGATCTATCTCAAAACTACCCTAACTGAAAGACTCTTATGCAACTTCAGTCCTTGGGCAGCTACAAACTTTCTTCTAATTCCCCATCCAAATTCATTTATGGCCAATTTATAAAATTTGACCTAGTGCAGATGCTATCTTTTAGCTTATTCTTTTCTGCCCTCTTGCTATATAGTATCAAGTGTGTGTAAAATACCCCAATATAGCCTGTTCCTTCATTGGTTCACCTGGCCTGAGCTAAATAACTGATGCTCTTTTAACATCACTTTGTACAACAGATGGTCTGTTTGTATAACCGTATCTCTAGCCCTCCTACTGCTGTAATTTAACATTTCTTAATGGGAATGTCCAGAATTAAGCAGTAAACCACTCCAAAAGCAATGTGGAGCTTTTGTATTTTGTATCTTGTATGATGATTTGAACAATGATCGTATCACGTTTCCCTGAATTTCTCATATTATTTTCCTTTGATATCCAGGGATGTCAGCGGTCCCCTTCCCAGCTGTATCTCAGTGCTTGCTCCCAGACACCTTCTGAGCAGCCAGTGCATTCACATCTCTCCCTTCTGTCATGGACAACTGATAAGCTCCTATTTCACACTGGAAATTCTTGTTACTGGTCTCCATGCTTACAACTTTACTTGACTTTGCATTCAGCACTATTAAATGCCACTTTATGTCTATCATTCCCAATCAACAAAGTCATCTAAATTCCTTTCATGTGATAATCTTATCCTCCTCTCTACTGACAATACCTCCCAAGTTTCTGTCATCTCACACAGCTCCTGGGCACACACCCAGACCCTGCACACAGGTCAGAGCAGATCCATTCACAGGTCCAAACCTGGTCCCAAGGGAGCAACACCATCAATCTCCCTCCATCCTGATGACTTTCTCTGAATACCTCTTTCCATTCAGACAACTTTATTTGCATATAATGGTTGTAGCTTTTATTTGGCCAGGTTCTTTTCCACATTTCAATTCTTGTCTTGAACCACCATCTTCATTTTAAGCCATAACATCCTGTGGGGCAATGTATCAAATGCTTGGCTTTAGATAAATGACATTCCTACCCTACCCCATCTAAGTAATCTGTTATAGGAAAAAGATGTTAGATTTCTCTAGCACAATCCATCTTTGATAAAATCTTGTTGTAATTTAGTCTGCTTCCTCATTATTTCCATGTCTAATTATTCTTTCCTACAAAACACGTCATGAGATGCTGAGTACTGTTGTGTTCAAACCAGCTGGCCTAACATTTCCTGCATTGTTTTTTTATTTTCTGACTCTCTAGGGACTCCCTGTAATAGACACAAATTCTTGTCTTTTTTTGCATCTGAAGAGCTATGGGAGAACCTTGCTGCAAGCTATGCAAGCCCGGTGCCACTTCTTTCAGTATTCTAGGACTGGGATTATTGTCTCATGAAGATATTTAAGTTTTGATGTTTTCCCTGGATTTTTTTGAAACTTTTGCTATGAATAGCTTTTACTTGCCTGCAAATTTGTGAGTAATTACACTCTGTCCCATATTGTACAGAAGGTTCTGTTTTCATGAGAAAGTTGTGTCATTATTTAGAGACATCAGGTCCCCTTCCAGTTTAGACATGTCTAATTTCAGTTCTGTGCAAATTGACTAAGTGCAGGTTTTGGTTGAACCCAAATAAGCTCATTTGAACCAAAATGATGTCCTTAGACAAGATCACATCAGATTCATCAAATCACTTTAAAAACAGACTTAAACTGATTTGGTGTAATTTCCTCATGTAGACAAGGCCAAATACAATAAAGGAATATGAAGTAGGTAAAAGTCTCTCATTAATTGTACACACCCTTGTGGTTTGACTGAATCTGGTGATTCTGAGGCTGGGAAAATGTGCAGCCAGCAAGCCCAGCTGTGCACAGAGCTCTTGCTGTGGTCACTTCAGCCGCCCTTAAATCTGGGCTTAAGTGAGATGGGAGTAACAATAAATAGGGTCTTGCAGGACTTCTTTACAGGGACATTGCTCCTTCAGTTTATGGGCCACGGGGCATATAAGCCTTTTGGCCACACCAAAGTAGCAGTGAAACAAGGCAAAAAAATGGAATGGCCTCAGCCTGTGCTGAGGATGGGACAGAGCTGGTGGAGCTACAGCCAGGTAAGACCATCACCAGGGCCATGCTGGTGGGCACAGAGCTGCTACTGCAAGAGTACATTGAGCAGAGCAGGGCCCCAGCTGAGCCAGGACACAAAAGAAGTGTGTCATCCAGGTCCTAACAAATAAATACAGTTGTTGCACCTGCCTGACTTCCCTGACAGAGATTTGTAACTGAAGTGATAAGAGAGGTCTATCATTTCAATAATACCAGAAAACACTCGTTCATACTATTTTGGTATTTTGAAGTTTTATTGTTCTGCTTAAAGCCATATTATTTCACAAGGATCTGTAACTGTTCCAGTACAAGCCCTAATACAGTTGTTCTGATATAGGCACACACCTTATTTCTCCAGTCTTGAAAGAGTGATCTTGGCATTAAAACCTTTAACTGTTACATGTAAATCTTGGGAGGCTGAGTAATTTAGGACAAAACAAAGCAACTCCTGTGCATAGACAAGCCCTGGCTCCAAACCATAAAGACATCCTAGCAATATTTTGATACTACTAATGAGCAGAAGTTGGATTTGATATCAGTATCTCCACAATATAATGCCACTTCCTCTATCATGAGACTTTAATTATGAACTATTCATTTGCTAATTCTAATCTTTGAGCTATTTTTGTGTAGTTGATGTATGTCTTAAACCAGAAAGATAATATAATATATATATATAGTCTCAGTGGCTAAAACCCAGGAACCATCACATATCTTACTTAAGTTTGCAGTTTATAAAAGCATTTCAAACCAATTTTACTTTTTCCTCTAATCAAGTAACTGTAATCCACAGCTTGGAATGATCAGGATAAGTGAGCAGCAAGCAACCACTCCTAAATCCATTTTCATCCTTCCTACTACCTCTTCCAGAAAAATTATAAAGATTGTTAACACGTGTTTAGCCCAAGAGATACGAATGCCTCCCTTCCACACACATTTCAACTTCTGGCTTTCTCTGGAGCTTCCTGTCCTCATTAGTGCCTGCTGTATTTGTCAGGGCTCTGTCAGCCGCAGAGCTCCAAGTGCTGTTGTTCTGGTCCTCCCTGGTGCAGCGCTGACACACTGACTTACTCCGATTAGCACGTTACATGAGAATGATCTCTTTTATTTTAAAATACAGTTTCTAAAAAACCCAAAATCCAAATGCATTTTTCTGTCTGTATAACTATGGTGAGGGCCTGCAGCCTAGGAAGTTTATAAAAATTACACAAATTCCCAACCAAAACACCATATTGTCCGACATTCAGTACCAGGGCTTCACATTGCATACTCTTTAAAGTGTCTGCTGCTTCAAACAACATCCGTTAAATCTGTGAGGACTATAAGGACTACATATCAAACCCATGAAGATCCAGCTGTCTCTTTAAGCCAAATTCACATTTCCAGAGCTAGGGATTAGCCAGCAGTGATCCAGAAAAATAAGGACAGGGGAGCACTGGCACTCTGTTCAAAAATGAAGGAAGTGACTCCTCATGTATATACCAGAACATCTCATCCCTCTAGTGAAATCAGCACCACAGCTTTCACTGCACACAACAAAGTAAACTTCAGCTAATAAATAACCCTACCCTCCCCAGGCAGGTAAAGCATAGGGCTTTATCAAACACTGATATCAAACACTTTTGATTTCAGGGACATTATTTCTGGGGCCACTCCACTGCTCTAGGAGACAACTTCATTCAGAGATCAGGGGTAGTTGGCACTTGGGTGCCAGTTTTGTTCCCCAAAAAGGGACTGATGTACTGGACTTCCCCAAAATCCACTGAGCAGGGACCTGCTCCGCTATGGCTCAGGAGCCTCCTGCCTTCGGGGACTGCGACACTTCACAGAGGACTACAGCTGTCCAAACTGCGTGTGACACCTCACTGATGAATCACACAGGGCTCAGCTCCGACCTGTGCTTCCAGTGCGAGCTACCCAGAGCAATCACTTCACAATTTCCGCCGCTAAGGACCAAGGCGTGGAGTTATCATTCACAAATCCATGTCTGGAACATTCTTAATTCCCCACTTATACTGTAAACATTCTGTAAAATCAAATGACGCAACAATCCTGGTGGGAAGAATGACTTTTCAACCTGTATTTTAGAAGCTGTTTTTAGGTGTAAGACTCATTTCGGAGATTTTTCTCCACACTGTTTTCAGTCAAACACATTCCTTGAATGACGAACTTCAAGACAGAACGAGAAGCCTGCGATCAGACCAGTTTCAGTCTCCTGAAAATCTGTTTCCCTCAATCTCAAATCACCACAGCTCTCAGCTGCGCTCAGTAGCCCGTGGCTCCCTGCGGCGAGGTCGGTGGGTGCTGAGGGCCGGGGATGTCGGTGCCCGGCCGGATGCACCGCGCTCCTGCATCCCGATCCCGGCGTCCCCTTCCCGCCTGCCCTCTAGAGTGTCGGCCCCGGACACCCTGCGGTGCGTCCCCTGCCCTGTCCTGACCGATGCGGATTTTTTAAGGAAAAAATCAGAGGACTTGCGGCTGTCTGTTCTCCTTTTCATAACTTACCTGCGACCGTACCGGCAGTGTCCGACGGAGGTAGGGCGGAGCGGCGAGTGCCGCGTACCGGCCCTGCAGCGGTAAGCCGGGGCTTTTCCAGGGCTGCCGCCGCTCCCTGAGGGCTGCGAGGACCCTCCCTCCTGCACGCCTCACCCCAGTAGGGTTCGCGTTCCCCGGGGCCGTACGTACCGTCTAGGAAGATGAGCGTCCTGGAGCCGCTTTCAGTGCCATGCCCAGTCCCGGCGCGGTGCTCCCCCAGCGACAGGGGTTACCGCTGGCCGCGGGGTCCCGCTGCCCGGCGGTGACATGGCATGAGCGCGGGCAGGGCAGGGGGCAGTGCGGGAAATGCGCTACGTGGGGGTGAGCGCACGGGGGGCGCAGGCTGCGGGCAGCCGCGGCGGGACCCGTGAAACTCGGCTGTGGCGGCGGCCGGTTGTGTAACGCGGCAGGCTGGGCCCGGCCCCCCGGCACTGCACAGGCGCGCTGCTTTCCCGCCGCGCCGCCGCCGGCACTAGCCGCCGTCGCCCGTGGGCAGAGCGCAGAGCGGAGCTTACGGGAGGTACGCGCGGGGACCAGTCCACCTCCGCGGGCGCGGGGCCCGGACAGGGCCGGGCAGGTGGCGCGGGCAGCGGCGGTGTCGTATGCCGGGAGGAGCCGGCGAAAAGTAGGTCACTGCCGCCGATCCGCGGGTACCGGCCGCGAGGTGGCCCCGGCCGCGGAGTCCTACCGGGACCGGCCCGTCCTCCCTCCGTGCGCGGCTCTCGCCGAGCGCAGCGGAGCAAGGCCGGGCCCCGGCTGCCCCGACGGACCCCGCAGCCGTTCTACGCTTCCCGCCAGGCTCGCGGCACCGGTTCCCTCCGCAGCATGAGCTGTGCCCTGACGGGATTAGTCATCCTGTACCGTGAGTCACCCATTTAACATTTGCCGCTTCCTTCCTCATAGTTTTGGGGGTTTTTTTTGTTTATTTTTTAAATTCCCTTTCTCCACTGTAACTATTTACCCTCCTCTCCAAAGACAGCGGGCAGCTCTTTTCCCCTGCCCGCGACTACAGCCGTGCGTTGCTGCGGGCGCGGAGCCGCAGCCGGCAGCGCTAGGAGCAGCGGGTCCCACCGGCGTTGCCACGGTGCTGCCGGACAGTAGGGCAGGGGCCACTGCTCAGTCGTGCCATGTGGTCCTGCCCATCACCAGAGTCTGGTTTATGTTCCTCTTGTATCTGGAAACAGTAGGTACCAAAGCTGAGGCATTAAGACTGTTCTGAAATCTCTTCTCTCTTCAAGGCACTACCAGATGGGGACCAGCGCTGCAGTGGGAAGCCACTGGTTGACAGCACAACTGGGACGCCTCGGGAGAACATTGCTGGGTCCCTGACTCTGGACCCAGGCTGCTCCAAGCAGCTTCCAAAACTGAGTTCACTCCTTTATAAACAAGTTAATTTTTGGGGTGCTTTTTTCCCCTCTCCAGCTCCTCTTGGAAAGCTGCTCCTTAACCTATGCAATGCTGGAAGATCTGCTCTGTCTGGGAGCACACTGCTGCCTAGTAGGTCGTTGCCACAGCTGGCATCCTTACCACTGGCTTTCTTTGTTCAGCCAAAATTTCTGTTCCTCTCCCAGCCCTTGTTCTGCTGGAAGAAAGGGGCAGGCATACAGGCAGCCTGCATGGCTACATCTCCACATATGCCAGTGCCCCAAAGCACAGCATGGGGACAAAATCAGAACCACAAATGGGATAGGACAAAAGACTTCGCTATGAGGTTTTTAATGTGAACCTGATGCCAGTGAAGAAAGGGAAGTGACATTGTTACAGCAATAACCCTGAGGAACATCAACTGTTATTGATGAGGACAAGTAAAAGGGCACATTTGCATGCAGCTAATATTTAATATTTACTTTCCTATTGGAGGCAAAGAAAATAGCTTGGTTGTGCTGCCTACCACAAGTGGCAAATCTCTTTTTCTCCCTTAGAACGGGTTTTTGGCATGTGGCCTCGTCTTGCAAAACACAGCAACCCTCCCCTCATTCATGTGGTAAAAATCCTTCTTGCTCACTTGCAGGCGAGATATGAACAGATATCAAATGCAGCGTTTCTCTCCACTTTTACTTGGGTTAAGATGTGTCTCTGCAGCCTGAAGTGCAGCCCTGTCACAGCAGTGATCATCACCACTTGGATGTCACTGCCTCCCTACATTGGCATGCAAGATACACATTTGAGGAAGTAGATGAGGAATGATGAGAACATCAAACTCTGTGACTGATGCACTTTAAGATTAAGCACCCACAGATGGATGGGTGGAAGCACAGGTAGGCAGGATGTGGCCCTGAAGGTAGGTTTCCCCTCAAGGTACAAGTGCCACAGCCATTGCCCTGAGTTGTGCTAGGAGCTGGCCAGGGGTGCTGGCAATGCTGGGACCCTTCCATGGCCACCCCCCCTTCCCACAAGCCTGACAGGCACAGGAAACAGCATCAACACTGCCTTCTAATAAAGCAAACTGTTCAGAAATACCATTTTGCCTCATTAAAAAACTATTTGCTGACCAGAAATCATGTTTTATTTGAAGTGTTCCAGTCAACATTCCTGCAGCCCCTGGCAGGTAGAGCTAGAAGACTGGGCCAATCCTCCTGCAACAATGGTGAAGGAGTTTAACACACTTTCTGCCAAGATCTTTCTAAAAGTTAAGAAAGAATAGGGAAATAGACCTTTCTGCCACTTCAGAATTCACACATTGTTCAGCAAGTTGTGGCATTGGGCAGCTTTGGCTGTGCTCAATGATGTTTCGCATAGCCTCAAATTTGTTTATATTATTAGTTTTTGACAGAGCTGCACTGCAAAGACATGACAGCAGCAATAAAACCAAGAGAGAGCTGTTTTGGCCAGAAAACATGAACATCAAAGAAAAAAAATATCTTTGTTGTTCTTATATAAGTCTTGTGTATGTTTTTATATATGCTCTTGTGTGTGAATAGAAGTGTATATATATAGTATCTATGTATATATAAAAATATGTACACACATGTATATACACATTAAACATATACACATTATAGATATGTATCTAAAATCCAGCCTGCCCCTGCTGCACTTGCCCAGTGGACTGGGAGATCCTGTAGCCTGACAGGCACCACGAAGGAGCAACATAAATAAATATAGAACTAGAAGGATACCTTGGGCTGTATTTTGGAAGATCACACTCCCATTCACCGTCTACCATCCTCGGCAAAGGGTTTTCCAAGCTAGCTTTTAAATTACACACTGTAAAAATTCCAACACAGGAAATGCTCGCATTGCTTAGTGCTAAGTCACTAACCAGCCCCGGTTCAGAATCAGGCACCTCAGCCTAGTTTCCCTTTAAAGTGTGCCCAGAAATTCAACGTGATGTTTTTCCCTTTTCACACAGTAGTAACCGTGAGGTTTGGGATCATGCAAACGAAAAGGAAAGAGAGGAACAGAGATGACAATGAGGAAAAAGCACTCTTGCCTTGGTCTGGAGTGGCTGTTTCTGCGCGGGTTCTGCAGTGGCTCTGGGATGCATCAAAGAGCGGAGAGCTGGAGCGGCGAAGCCCACCCAGCCCTCGCCATGGGAGGGTGCGGGCGAGGCCAGCGGGAGCCCCGTTCCCGGCTCTGCCCAAGGCAGGGACACAGTGTTAATTGTGTCAGCGCTATTGCACAACACTGTTGCCTTGACACTGTGTCATGTAAAGATTTTAAACTGCCTCTTTATTAGTCATCCTCTATTCATTTTAATTGTACCTGATAAGCAGGGCCATTTCACCTTTTTCTGTATGCCCTTATTGTGCGTATTTATGTAGCCCAAGAGACTTTCAATCTCTTCCTGTAGTGTTGGTAGATGCAGAGGAATGAGGAGGCATTGCCATCACAGCCTGCTGGGGTTCTCACCAGTTTGCTTGTAACGTTTTCATAGCCCTGCTCTCCCAGCGTATCTCCACAGGTCCTTGATCCTGGCACCACAAATGCTCCAACAGATGCTTAGGTTAATGCATGGGAAGCAGTAAGAAGGGATAGGCTGACTGAAACATGCACCTAATTTTTTTTTTCAGGATCATGTGCTGTAGGTGTGTGCTTAACACCACGGGACTGACTTTGATCTTCTCCCAGGATAGAATTTTCTATGGGTTAAATTCTTGCCTCTGAATTAGGGCATCGGTTATTTAACAAAATCAGAGGTGGGAGATAAATAACTAATTATTTGATTTAATGCAAAGAATACGGTGAAAGTTTATGGAATATTTTATGCCCACTTACTTGCAACATAAAAATAGACTGCCTGAGAATTTACCTGTGTGACCTCTGTCCCTGAAATTCCTTACCTAGCCTTATCTTTGTGAAATCTGAAGTTTCACTGAAAGTTCCTGGAAATAGTGCATTTTTCCTTCTGTGGTATTATGGCCTTCTCATCCCAAACATCCTGTGTGTTTGCTGTGGGAGAAGGAAGGGCCCTTTGGCCAGGGACAACACTGCCCACCTGTAAGAGCAGTGCAGGCAGGTGACACAGCTGCTTCCCCAGCACCTGGAGCACTGCTGACACTGCACAGACTGTTTGCTTAGAGCATGTCTGCTTCAGGAAAATTACCAGAGTCCTTCTCCATCTGAGGTTGGATTTATTCTCTGGATTTATTTAGTTTCACCTTAGTTTTCCCCATTTAAAAAGACTCAAAGCTAGAATTTAGGTTTGAGCTAGAATCATGTGCGGAGATGGGTAAAATCCCATTCTCAGTTAAGTTCAGAAAAAGGAACGGAAATGCCATTAAAGGCAGAACAAAAAACACATTTACTCCAGAGTGAACAGGATTTTCCCCCTAGCATGAGATCTTGCATTCCTATGGGCTGAAATGAGCTACTCACTGTCCTACCCAGCATCTTCAAGGACCACTTGGAATATTTATGCAACTGCTTAAAAGGATTATAAACATACATGAGTGAGTTAATCACCATTTAGGACAAAAGTCCACCTAAGTTTTTGAGAACCAACAGGAATATTTTCATTTTCATCACCCAGGACCTTATTTTGTAGAAATGATTTAAGATGCTTCTTATAGAGGCAACAGTAGTACCCAAATTTGGTGTGTATTTAACGCTCTGTATTGCCTTGTTCTGGAGTAATACCTTGGCCAGATAAACTAATGTATTTATTTGAAAAGCTAAGAAGTTCCCAAGTCATATTTTGGTCCTGAAAAAGATCAAAGAATACTTTTCATGTGGCTGCTTGTACTTCCAAAAAAAATATTATTTTAGTAAAGGAAAAAAGTGTTCTGTCTTAACTACAGTAAAATATTCTCTGATAAGTATTCTTGTGACCTGTTACTCTGCCTGACTCAAAGAAGGGAGGGGGGAAACTTGCACAAATGAGAGCATGGCTGCCTTCTCCTACCCATATCCTTACATGAGAGCATACAAGCTAAAGCTCTTTGACCACATTTTAGCTTGATCCCACAGGATAATGTACCTATGAATTAATTTTCTTTGATGTTTGGTTGGTATCTTCTGGAGACTGTGCTGAAGGAAAATTCAGACTGCTGCATATGGGTTAAGTCACCTCTGACTTAGTCATAGAGACTTAGTATAATCAGCTACCAAGGAGCCTCTTGAACAGAGACATAAAATAGAAACTTAATAATAATAATTATGCTAAAGGCACAAATCCCCGTGAATTCAGCAGAGAGAGGACAAATGAGCAGAGGCAGCACCAGGAAACAGCAGCAGCTACAGCATTGCCCTTGGGTGAAGCACAGAGGAAGAACAGACAAGTCAGTGCAGAATTATTGTCCATCATCTGCAAGTGCATCCTTCCTAATAAATAATAGTGGTTACTACTTAGCACATTAAATCCACATTGATAAACTGGATGTTTCCTATTAATACTTATGATGAGCTTTATTCTGGTACTTGTCCATTACTCGATTACTTGATCTGTTACTTGATCCCACTTGATACACAGCTGGGAATTGTGCAGTTCAACTATTCCTTGCAATGAAGGTTTCCACTTTCCCTCTTGGGCCTTTACTTAGGGCACATGCAAAGGTAACATCATCATCTTACAGTTTCCAACATCCTGGATTAGAGTAGCAACTGCTGACTCCAAGGCAAAACCCAATGACCTTCTGGCCAAACATACCAGATGGAAAGCTCCCCTTGTCACCTAGACTTCCTACTACAACCCAGGGTCTGACCAGACACCCAGGATGTACATGTGGGTGACAAAGGACACGCTTGCTGGGAAGGCTGTGCTGGTACAGGAGCTGCCTCCATCCATACCTCCCCATCTCTCTCACATCTACTGTCATTCTCCTCCTCTGTTCTGCTGGACTGGGCTATGACCAAGGGCTCCCAGCTATATCCTAATCTCCTCGCAAAACTGGGTCACTGGGTCAGAAAGTGGCATTACGGTGGCTGTGACTTGCAGGCAGTTCCAGAGGCCCCACTTTCCCCCTGCACAGCCTTGCTGGTGGGAAAAACCTTCCCTCTGCAGAACCTCTATAGTGGGGTGCTGAGATAAGCTACTGCTGATTTCACTTTGTAAGGGAAGCAAAATCTTCCTTTTCATGACTAAGTGACCTGTGTGGCCCTTTCCCAGTTCTGTACAAGAAGACATTAAAATCAAGACTATTTAAGATGGATAAGGATGCAGCAGAAAGCAGACAGGGAATATGTAGGGAGAAGACAGTGGGGTTAACACTTCTACCACATCATGATTGGCAAACACCTAAAAAACAATACAAAGATATTTGCATATGCACCTAATACCATGCATACTCACTCACCTCAACCACTGAAGGCCAGGCATAGCTTACAATCAGATTATAAATGTCAAGCAGTGGCTTTTTAGGCATAAAACTGTACCAGTGGTTCTTTAGAACAAAGCAGCCTGATGGTCTTGAGAGACCACTGACAACACAGCCCAGACACTGGTAAGGACGGAAACCTGAAGCACAAGCCCCAGGGCAGAACTCTCCAAATACCTCCCTTAATGTCTTTTAGGATACACAGAAAAGAAAATGTGTGTCCTTCAACCCAGGTGCACCAAAGTCAATAGGGTTCTTGGGTAATTTCCACTGTTTTCCTTCTGCCTTTCTTTAAATCACTGAAGCTTTCTAAATAATTTCCTGAATGCATAAAACAGGTGGACTGATACTCAACAGACACTTTGCCCTGAGTGCAGGATGGACTGAAAGCCTCATGTGTTGCTGAGGCTGTGCCACTCTGCTCATACCTAAACAAAAGCAAGTTAAATTGCAAGTCTATGACATTTTATTACTGTTTTACCACGAAATGATACTGGAATGTGCAAAAAATATTCAGAATTGTGTGGGATGTTACTGCACTCTCTACTCACAGAAAAGCCCATGGTTTTTCTGGGTACAGGGGAGGTGCTGAACATCATCAGTGAATTGATTATAGTACTGGAAACTAGTATTATGTGACAGATTTTGTCTATAAACAGTGTTGCAAAAAGCCATCCCCAATAAGAGGAAATGAACCTCTGACTAACTTGGAGAAATCAGGTTCATTATGCAGCTCTAAGTGATGGCATTTTTGTGTGTCTATAGAAAATGAGTATACGAGACAATAGGAATTTCCTTATCTAAATAGGAATATCGAGATCTGTTTTGCTCAGGGTTTGTAAAAGAGAGACTGGGATTGAAGAGTGGAGCTATCTAGTGAGCATGTTTTCATGAAACTCAGGAAGTATTTTGCAGAAGTGAGACCCATGAAAAAAGGACTGCATTTTTGGACTCAGCTCTTTACTGTCCCATATACTGTGGTGATCATGAGGGCAGTTATGTGCTGCCACACTTGTCATCCTGATCCCAAGCCTTCACTGCCCTGACTGTCTTAGAAACAGTTTCTGATTCTCTCCTCATTAAGAAACACACTCTCACTAATTCCAGAAGAGCACCCATATTTGGCAAGCCAAGCAGCACCTTCCCAGCACATTTGCAGGCAGCCAGATGAGCTTGGTGAGGTCTGTGGTGTGGATCTGTTTTTTTTAGTTTCAGCACAGTATGCAGACAATATAGTTCTGCAGAATAGAGCCTGAGGGTTCTCAGAGCACTGGAAACCACTTTTAGGAAAATGCTAGCTTACAACAAACTTCATTTCAATAAAGCAGAAGGCTGTCCTTCTTTGGACCATCACTGCTGTCATAATGACATCTGGTTTCCCTGAGCTTTCATCCTTCCCTTGTCTATTTAATACATTCACCCACCAGCTGCTGTGCTAGTTTTCAGAATAAGTCATTTCAGCTGAGGAAAAACATGAGGAAGAGACTCCAATTGTTTTGGTTTTTTTTTTTAAAGTGCATTGTTTCTTCTAGAGCTTCAGTCATTTCAGTGGCAACACTTTGTTCAGGTGACCTGCATTAGACAGCATTCGCACTACAAAAGCAGCACTCACTGTGGGTTTGCTGCCCTGTCATCATCTCCTTCAGTGAATTCAGACACCATGCAGTACCACATACCCAGCACAGATAGTGTCACTAGCACAGCAACTGGTGGGTGAATCATAATGAAACTGAAACTGAAATGGAAACCTGTCACAAGCCAAAGGAAATGCTTTTCAGTGGAATGTTTAATCTCCATACAAGAGCCAAAGTTAAGGATGTTGGTGAGATTAATTAACTTGTGCCCTGGTCACTAAATACAGCTTTTTATGCTACATACATATGCTACACTTATTTACTGCATAAAAAGTTGATAGTTCTGTTGCCATGGGAAATATGAACACTTGCCATGACAACTGCAGCAGGATGTGGCACATAATCCTCTTCACAAAGAGCATCTTCCAAAGCAACCACTCCCATTCATACATCCTACAAAATTCTGCATCTTTGAGAGCAATTCTGCATCTTTGAGAGCAATTCTGCATCTTTGAGAGCAATTCAATGTGTATTTTTCAGGCACAGTGGTTAATCTGTACTTTACTGTGGCATATTTCCTTGTAATATTATATAATTATATTATTTATTACTTGGTTCTGACATACCCCTTTCAGTAATACATCTGAAAGCACTTTGCAAAGGCAATCTTTACAAAAAATTTCTCAGTTTATTTTACAGATGAGCAATTCAGGCAAAAAAATTTCATGAGTTCTCACAGAACAGCAGGATCAGGACTCGTGTTTGCACCCACATCACTTGGACCTGGAACAGGAGCATGGCTCTCATTGCAAGAAGGTGGAATGAATTCTCCAGCCAAAATCTGCACCATCAGGGCAGAACAGCTGCTGGGGAAAACTTCAGTGAGCCCAGTGCATCTGTACTTCCCATCAGACAGGAACAACATGCCACAGTGATCTTCTTGACCTGGTTTGGGGTGCACCGTGGTAGCTGCATGACTGCTGGGCACTCTAGGCAGTTTGGGCATGGAGGAAGGAGCCCTGTGCCAGCCAGACCACTGCAGAGAAAGTATTGTATTCCCTGTAGCACTTTTTTCCAGAAGATGCTTCTGAAAACATCTTTCCCCATTCACATAGAGGAGCTGTGCATGGTGCTGCTGATCAGAGCTGTGCACACTAAAATAAAGCACACACTGTCTTCACTGTGTTCATCTTGGTCAACCTGCAGCTCCAAGCATCCTGAAAACCTGCACTGCCCTTTGCCAAACCTCATGTTGCTCCCCAACAGGCACAGCCGGTGACACTGGCAAGCAAACACCACCAGTTTGGGTGGCCAGGTTGCACTTACTTCATCCTAAGAACTCATTGAAGGCCTGCCCTGCATGGTCCACTAGTGAAGCATGACGTTTTCTAAAATTATTTGCCTTAAAGTAATGTCTAGATGAAAAAAAAAAGGAAAACAACGAATTTTGTTCAAGAATTATCAGTAATGTGAAACACCAAAAATGTGCCTGTAGTAAATATGTGACTGAGAAAACCATTACCAACCCAGATGATGATTAATCTTGCTATTTACTTCTTAACTTTGCCAGACACATTCAAAATTGCATAATAAGGGTCATGTCTCCTTTATCACAAGATTTAGCCTAGAGGGAAACTCCTTCTATTTGAGTTACCAATGTTAATGATGTTGCTTTTGACTTTGGATCTATTTCCCTACTTTAAAAAACATATTGACAACTTTTTTCCACTGTTTAATTTGTGTAGTCACAGTAATTAAATATGAATCTTCAAATATTGCTTGACATGTTGTATACTTATCATCAGTGAAACAGTCTTCTGCCCATTTTCATAATTATTGCTGTTCAGATAAAAATGGTTATGTGCTGAAAGACTGACAATTTTCTCCTTTTAGTTAAGTTCTCAGTTGTTTGCCCTTTTGGCAGTGCTGCATAGAAGTTATGTTTCATAATTAAATTAATTTCCATTTGCAAATGGAGACAATAATTTACTTTCCAATTTTTTTTTGAAATTTACTTTAAATTGTTTCCTAATATAGAGGCCCAGGGGCCTATTGCTGGGGTGCCTCAACTCTGGAGGGGGTGGCACAGTAGAGGGCAGACACCATTCTAGATTAGGATGGGGAAAACCTCGTTCCCATAGTCCTCTGCAGACACATACTGCTGCCTTCTGGGCTGGTGTTCTAGTGGTTTGTGGAAATTGGTGTCACCCTTGTTCAGACCCCGTTTGCCATTTATGTACCCGTCCTAGAATGTTCTTCCTTCCCTTAACCCCTATTGGCTCTGTTTTGCCACATTGTTCCACCCCTGTTATCCCATTGGTTCTCCTGGTCTCTGGCCACTCCCCCACACCACTTTCCCTTGTCCCTATTGGACCTCGAACCTCAGAGCCACTCCTTTTTCCACCTATTGAACCCTGAGCCCTCAGACCAGTTCTTGTTCTCATCCCTGAACCTATTTGTGGCTGTGTTCAATAGACTAGTTGCCAGAGTACCAAATGAGAACCTATTCCTTTGTTTTAAATTTTCAGCATTTTCTATGGTGTGCTCTGGGCTCAGAGATGCAGGTCACTCTCTGGGATCTTGTTGCGGCACACACTGTAACATCTTAAGATGGGGCTCCAATACATACAACAAGGAGCCAACATATTCCTTAATGGCATCTTAGGGAACACTGCTCATGTGCAGCCCTGAGTGAGTAGCAGGACCATATGTATCTCCTGGATATAATTGATGGTTGATTATGGTGGCCTTGATGGCCAAGAAAGTTTTGCCTGACTGATATCTTTAACCCTTCCTGCTTACGTGGGTGGTAAATTTTGGAAAGAATTAACAGTGACTTCAGGCTTTTGGTCACATGGAAGGGTTAGGTTTTTTCCATCTCCACACTGAGCACTTTTGCATAATGGCTGCCCACCAACTACATGTATTTTCTTCAACTCGTATTTCCTGGACAGACCAGCTTTGCACTAAAGAGGAAAGATGACAGGAGAAGTACTTTTAGGCACCCATAAACCCTGTCAGGAGCAGCCTGTGTGGTTTCCATGCCTCAGAAGTGCTCTCCACCCCAACTCCCTAAGCAAGAGGCTGGCTAAATTTTACTTCTCCATCAGTCATGCTGTCACACAAGAAGTTCTCAGAGTCTCTGCCTAACTGTTCATGTATTTGTATCTGCTCAGAAACCTTTCTAGCTGTCTTCATCTCAGTAAATAAACATGTAGCTTCTTGTGAACAAAGTCTTATCAGATTGAAGAAGCCTCTTAAGAATGGTTGAGCTATGAGAACTAGTACAAAAAAAGCTGCAGACAGGTTGAAATACTTAAAGTGATAAGAAGCCCCAGTGGTTTTTTTTTCACTAAAAATCAGTATTTCATTCTAGGGGCCAGATTACACTTTCATTTATAAGGTGAGAAAGGAACAGGCTGTTGCTGTTGCATGTGCCCTTCATAAACCCTCAGCAAGCACAGTCTCTGTTTCTCACCACCGTGTTTCTGGGTTCTCTCAGATGGAGTGCTGCATGGGCACTGCAGTAGCTGCTCAGTGCATCTGGTGATGGTGCTGAGAGCTCAGGGGCCTCAGTGATGGGACCAAAGGAAGAGAGAGATTAAAAACATGACCTTTATGTTAGGAGGCAACAAGGAGTTTTTCCCAGCCATGATAAAGCCCAAGCTTTTTACTTTCTGCCTGTGTATGCCTGGGACTCACTACTCCTGCCTGGACTGGAGCAAAAGCTGTCCTGATTCATCCAGGCCTGCTGCTCCTTCCCTCCTGGTGGGAAGATGCAGCACATGGTCTCATGCAGCTCCTGCACTTCTCATCACATGTCTCAGGGTTTCATCACAGCCCCTAAGAGCTAGGAGAGCATTTCTTCATTTCATAGAAGTCCGATCAGTCCTCTTTGAAAAGTAGCTTTCTTCACTGATTAGTTACTGAGAGACTACAGCTTTGAGTTTGGGTTTTTTTTAATATCTTCATACTCAGTACAGGTTAGAGTTACAGCTGCTGGTGAATATGGGCAAGCCTCAACTTTTCAACAGGTTTCCTCTAAAATAACGACTTACAGTTTGAGGTACTGAACCAATGGATTTTGTAATTTCCTGCTAGTCACAGGCAAAATCCATTGTCCACATGAACGTCAGAGGCTTTGCTATCACAAAGCACAGACACAAAACACACAAGGGCTAGAGACCAGTGAAATGATCTCTGAGGAACATCTCCTCCTTCCTCCATGAAGGCCTGGAGATCTCCCTGTGCATGGCCAACATTCAGCTTCATGTTTCTATTTCAGGTCTTGGCTGCTGGAGCTGGGTGGAGAAGTTGCCAGTTTACCTACTGTCTTGCCAGGATCAGGGCTTGAATGAGGGCAAGCTGGCTGTGACCCAGCCCAGACAAGTCTAAGGTTGTGCTGACAAGTTGGGGAAGAGAGGGAGCTGGGAGAACTTCTGCTCTCTATGACAATAGCTTGCTTTTTATTGTTCAGATTTCCAGACCCAGAGACCTTAGTGTACTGGCTTCTGCCCATGAATTAATTATGAGAAGAATGAGAGATGGTCTGTTTGCTTTTTTTGGGGCTGCTTTTCTGGACCAGAAGGTAGAGACCATTCTTTTGAACATGGGTATTTCCCATGACCTTTAAAAGTCTTCTTCAGCCCGAACTATTCCATGATTCTGTGGTCCTATGATTTAATGTCTATGTATCATTTTGCTTGACCTAACAAACAAGAGCCCAGATGCAAATTCTAGAAACAAATACGGAATTTTTCACAGAACAAAACTGCCTGGGTGGAACTCAACCTCATCATGGTTGCTTATTTCAGCATGGCCTATAAGCTGAAAAGAGTTGCCTTGGAGAGTGTTTTGGAGTAATATGCACTGTGGCCCGGTAAAGATGAACTTTGCATAAGTCTGACATATGTAAAAATAAGGCTGAACAACCAGGCAGTTACTACAAAATTGGTATTGCTTACACTTCCCAGAGGGTGAGGTGTCTCTTCTTTCATGAAGTCTGGTGGAGAGAGAACTTAATTGCATTTTTTTTAAATCCTCTCAGAATGGTAATAAAAGGGACCTTTGCTTCTGTGTCCTCATGAAACATATAATGGGCAAAATTTTAAAGGGAAATAAGCATTTGAATATCAATTCTCTTCTGGGAGAGATAACTATGTGCTGTGAAGGAACTCTTAGGCTCCCCTGCATGTTGGAGGACTGGATTTTATTTTTTGGGACTTCAGGACCTGAGCTTTATTTTAAGATTAGCTTGGAAGGTATAACAAAGTTTTTTAGCCAGGTGTATGACTGCATTTTATGTGCAATTTAAAATGGGAGTAAATAGAGCTCTGATTGAACAAAATGACAACAGAAATCTTCAGGCAGAATATCCTTAGATCTATATAGGCTCTACACAGTGATGGCAAAGAACAGCATCTTCTGTGCTGCTTGCAGGAAGAATGCAGCTTGAAAACAGATACCCAAAGTATGTATCTTAGATGAATATATTTAGTCTAGAAATGTTCCAGACTGAGAAGTGATCATGCAAAATACGTTTTCCTTTCCAGTATTATTTTATTAAATAAGGAGGAAATTTTTATCCTACTTATTATGACAGATAATCTGGTTAAAGTGAGGGTGAAGGAGTATATCTGAGTGTGAATTCATAGGAAGTATTGTGACATATAGTGTACTCAAACTTTTAGATCTTAGTTTCTGGTTCAATGGTTAATAAATCAAGCGGAGCTTTTAGTGTTAACCATTTTTTGGGGAAGGGAACAGTCTAACTTCAGCAGTTTGAAACTTCTTCAATTAGTTAATCAGGTAGAATTTTCAGTGAAAATTATCAGGTGCTAATTTTCAGTGAAAGGTGATACCTAAAGCTTCAGAGGGTTCATTGTTTTGTTTGAAGTAAGTACGTAAGTGTGTGAAAAATTGCATGTAAAAGAGAGAGATCTCTGGAGACTTTAGAAGATTCATACTAAGGAGGGAAGGGAGAGGCTCCCAAGGCTCATACCAGCAGATACACTTGTGCAGAGTGTTGCCATCAGTGCTGTCAGGACATTGGTGTGTGCCCATCAACTCCTTGCATTGATTCACATGTACCACACTACTGGTGCCTGCTGTTACCCCCACACCAAATGGAGGGCTTTTCTTAAGAACACACTTCCAGGTGTTACTACAGCACCACAAGTTTGCAAAGTATGTAGATCATTGCTAATGCAGGAACATATTTCAAGCAGCATCAAAATTAATCAATATCCTTTAATATGGGACACAACAGTCCTAGTTTGAGAAGTCTAATGTAGACAGCCTTGAGTAGCCTATCTTTATCCTTCTCCAAAAGGACAAGTTGAGTCCTAAATTCATCTGATGAAAATGATGAAGTGCAGAGGATACTAGAGCAAAGTAAATCACAGAATCATGGAATGGCTGGGGAGAAAGGGACCTTTGGAGATCATAGAGTCCATCTCCTCTGCTAAAGTAGGTTCACCCAGAGTGGTTTGCACAGGGTTGCATCCAGGAGGGTTTTGAGTATCAGAAAAGTAGACACCACAACATCTTTTGGCAGCATAGCATATATTCAGAACAGAACACATTTTTTAGTTTCTTGGTGACTCCATTACAGAGTAAAATTAATAGACTAAATACAAAAGTGCCATGGAGCAGGCAGCACTATGCAAATCAGAACTGTAGGATCTGGTAGAGAATAAGCACCACTGAACATTTAAAAACTAAGCAGAGGAACATACTTTCATCTGGTAACAGAGAATAGGGTGAGGTTTGGCCTGATAAAATGGGCTGGCTTGGTTTGGCTGGCTCTTTATCTAAATATATTATTATGCCCAAGTCAGCTGACAGTTATATTTTCATCACTCATTACATGCATCGCTCAGAAGTTGCTCCCTTCACTCACTGAGTACCATCCCAGGGAATACTCCACTAGACCCATCTCAGGAACTTCTGCTGCTTAGCATCCCTTCTCCAAAGCCAGGAGCCCACCTCTTTTGTAAAACTAGACCACTTTCGCACCAGGAGGACTGGATCTGCATTTCCTTTCCCTTTGCCAGGGCTCTGGGGGTCTCCATCTCACTGTGCCTGGTAAGTCAAACTTGCTCCAGAGTTCCACTGAGAAAAATGATTATGCTGCATGGGAAATCCTGCCTCGCTGAGTGTTCCTGCTCAGGCATTGCCTCTGCCACAGACAGGTGTCCTTGCCCAGGGTGAGCTGGTTCCCAAACCTGGCTCGCTGCAGCTGCCACCTGAAGCCTGTGGCACAGCATCTGCTGTATGCAGAGTGCCAGAGAAGGAAAGGGTTTGCTTCATGCCAGAAATCACTTGTTTTTGCAGGCATTTAAGGCATGGTGTGCAAGTGGGGTTTGCAGTGCTTCACTTGTGCCAAAAGGCAGTTGAAGAGTTTGTGTTTGGACAGATCTATATCTGCACAGAAGACATTGCGATGAAACAGCAGGGTGAGGGACTATGGACAAACCACCCCATGAGCCATAAGCAAGTGGCTGCCAGCTTTACATATTACAATATATCACCTACTGACAAGTAAAACTTGTGTAGCAGGGTCACTTATTCTCTAGGATAAACTCCTGTTCTCCATGAGGATTCTGTAAACACTTCCCGGGTGGGCAAGCAGACAGTAGAAAGACAACGATGACACAATATAAAGAAAACAATTTAGGGATTGCTTAGCACAGAGTGAAGGACACAAGAACTCAGCAAGTTTGAAACAACAAAGAACACAAGTCAGAGGAGTCTTTTCCTTGTATCACTGCAAAAATCTGGTCTCTCAGATGGCTCTGTTAAAGTTGGTTTTGCACTGGGAATAGCCACTGGCAGGATGACAGCCTGCACTTTGCTCCTTAATATTATTGGCACATTTAGTTTGCCATAGTTTAATAATACTAGAACTATTTATAGCTGCAGTCATGAAGGATGTGAAAGTTTTAAGAACTACTTGCAAAATCTAGATCCATGAAATTTCCTCTCATTTTTTGCTGTCCAAAGTTTCTTTTAAACCCTCCTAATATCTCTGACCTCTCCAGGCTTTATTTTGGAGGTAGGATGGCTCCATAAATGCATTGGGAAATAATACTTAGTAATGGACAAACCTGAATCAATGTGTCCTCTCAGCTCCTTTGGGATGTGGGTTAGCCAGCAGAGCCAGAAATTGTGCAATTGCTGAATTGCCTGGCTGCAATACTGCCCAGGTCCAGCATGCAGGGAGGTGGCTGTTTGTGCCTGTGCAGTGGGGGGAAGTGCAGGGAAGTGCCCATTCTGAATCAAATTTAAAAACTCTTTCTCAGCACTCCTGGGATACACATGATGATGATGATTGTGCCTGATGGCTTCAGCTTGGAAAACTGGTGGGACAAGCCCAGGAAGGAACTGACCCACAAGAGGCCTTGCACCATGTGTGGTGTAACATGACCCCTCTCTTCTCACCCATTCTTCTGACTGTGCAATTGTGCATCCTGAAGTCTGACAGCAGCTGTTTTTTCAATAATACAGCACATATAAATAGCCTGTGGAAGGTGGATGAGACTGATGAGTGCACAAGTACACTAGCCCTATGCACAGAAAAAACTCAAGCTGGTTTTACCAAGCAGCAGAGGTTACAGTCTGAATAATTCATTTAACTACAGTGCAACTCTACCATGATAATGGATTTCAAGCCAAAAGTAAGTAATGTTTTGAAGGGCCTTAATGACAGGGGAACTTAGGTTCTCTCTGTAAATCACAAGGGGCTGTGTCCTTCAGAGGGCAGGGTTGTATGTGCTCTGAAAGAAAGAAAATTTTTGCTTTTTTGGAAATGTCACACATTACTTTTGCTTTTTCAAGCACACTGAGATACAGCCAGAGAAAATACTAACTAGGAGATAAAAATTACTCTGTTGAATAACTGTCTAGTCAATAGGATCTCCATAGGCAGTTATTCAGATATGTTCTGTTCACACCTATCACCAACTAATTGCAACATGACTATAAGATCACCAGGACTGTATTGACATGTGAGGTAGTGATTATGAACACAGAGCTTCCTTAGAAGCAAGGACTGTCCCACTTTTCACAATGATGTTGGAGAACAGAAATCTCTGTGGAGCTCTAATGGGCTACAGGGGTGAGCTGACAAGAAGTACTCTTTTATTAAGCTCTTTGAGAAAGTCAGGCTCCCACTGGGTTTGTTGTGAGAGCAGCAAAGCTCCTGACATAGCAATTCAATGTCCAAGCTTCTTAATACTGATGTAGGACACCAAATCACCAAGTCCTCTTCAGTGTAATTAAAGGCAGAATGTGCTCCTGGCTGGCATATCCCAGCTCTCAAAGGGAATGCAGTCAGGGGTATTCCTGGAGTTTGTCCTGTAGCTTATATGGTCTATGCTACACAATAGGTTGCACTGGTGATGGTAAAAGCTCATTCAATTAGAAAGCGGGAAGAAGTAGTGATGGGGTGATAATTCAAGATCTTCCAAGTTCTGACCACAAACTTGCTGCAAAGTTTTGAGAAGTCCAAAGTTTCTCTTTTCCTCTCTTAAATCAAGTGGAAAAAAATAATTAAGCCAAATGGCATACAGGGGTTAATTAGTTATGGCTTGATTTTCTGAAATGCTAAGGAAATTTCAACTCATTCTTTGCACTCTTTATCTTTGAAAAATAAGGCCAGAGAGTGTTATATTCCTTGCAGCATTTCTTTATAAAGAGACTATTGCTCTTATAAGCTAAATCTATCTTGACCATCTCATCAGGGCTCTAGGCATTGATGCAGCACATACAACATCTGCAGTAACTCCTCCTTGAACAAGTGCTTGAGCACAGACCGTTAGATATGCTTATGTGACTGCTGGCCACTCTATGTTGTCCTTATGTGAAGGTACCCAAGGAAGTGCTGCCAGTGTCCCTGGCTGGAGCACATTTGACCTGACCACAAGCGCATTAAAAAGTCTGCCTGCACTTGGAACTGCCCTGCACAAGAGGATCTGATCTCTGATGAGCCACAATGATCTGTGCAAACTGAATTGATTTGAGAGCTCCAACTTCCAGACACTGACTCTCACAATGCCTTCATGTGCTAAATAGGAGGACTCCCTACTCAGATGTGTTCCTTGTAGGGAATATTAGCACTTTCTAGACTGTAGTCAAATCAGCCCTAAGCCCTAAGCTTTGGCAAGCACAGCTGGTGGAAGTTGTGGACACTTTACCAACTTACTCATTTTCCAATCCTTCTGTCATTCTTGTTCCTCTGCAGACTTTCATCATCCTTGAATTAAAGGAAGGCTTGTATGAACAGAAATAATATAACTTAGTATCCCTGACTGTAGTCCTTCTACCTAATGCACTGTGACTATTTAACTGTGTCTCTTAAAGTCTCATCCAGAGTCACTACTTTCAATCCTGTGATCCTGCCGACACATCTGTGTCTTTTGATGCATGATTCTCTATCAGCCCACATAGTCCCTATGTATTACCTTACAGGGCTAAATGAAAACAAAAAAATAACTGCACAATTTGAATCACCATTATACTTGCTTTGCCATGAGAAAAAAATTGTCAACATTAAAAATAAATAAATAAATAAAAAATTCTGCTTCGGTACAAAAATCCATGGGAAAGAAAATGCCTACAAGAAAATTGGGTACAATTACAACCCTTGAGGTCACAACAGTACTGTGGCCAGTGGGATTCTTGTGGGTGAAGTTATTCCCTCTGTGGAGGCCAGTCTGAAGCCTTTGTCACAAAAATTGTTCAAAAATAGGTTCTCTGCAGCAGCTAGGTTGCTCTTTGACTTAGGACTGAATTTAAGTCTATGTGCATATCAGATATGTATGATTTTGTCCAATTTAAGAGTCTGAAGAGAATTTTTTTTCAAGCTGTGTGATGTGCAAAAACACGCAACCCATCAAGAAGAAAGACATGAAAAAACAATAGAGATACCAGAAGCACAAAGGAGGTATAAAGACATCCTTTGGGATAAGGCAATGGAACATGTGTGGGAGGAAAAACACACAGGAGAGTTATAGAAAGTATTCAAAGAGAAATTACTGTATGCCAAATGGTTATGTGGACCATTGAGCTATAAATACTTCAGGACTGGAGACAAGGGTAAAATTTATACAAGAAAGTGGAAAAAAAACATCAGATGTAAGGTAATGCTCTCTCAAAGCATAGGGAAATTGAAAAATCTGAGGTGGAAAATGGAAAGAAAGACCACTTAATGATGTGATGAGAGAAGGACAAAAACCACATTTGGTTCTTACATGTATGGGTGTGTGTTTACTAAAACCTTACTATTTGCAACCCTGCTGTCACTATGAATGAGTATTTCAGAAGCAGCTGCATCACAAAAGCTCAGACACCCTTCAGAGCCACCCTGGCAACACCTTCTGGTCATCCCATTTTTCTGCCATTGTTTACTGGATCCACCACTGCCTCCAGCACCATCCTACACTTGACACTCCTGTGGGTCCTGCCTGCTGCTCTTTTCTGTGTTTGTTCAGCATCAAAAGGGCCCAGTGCTTCCATGTGCCTGAGACCAAGCAGAGCTACAAATCACACCCCCAGTGCCAAGGCTGGGTCTTAGAATCATCATTGCTGACTGCACACATTTCTGTTTGCCCAGCAGCAAATACCTGTCTATGGACCCTTATAAGTAGGCATTTCATGTCCCCAGGTAATGGATGTGAGTATACAAATAAAATGTTGCAACTCCTGTAACTATCACAACAACCACATACAAGACCTATGCCCAGAGGTGTGAATAACTTCCAACAAGGATAGTCATGCATTACCTCAAGGAATTCAGGCTCCCCCGGGCAGGATTCATCTCAACCAAACTGAATTATTTAAGAACTCAATTCTTACTCCCAGTTAATTGTGCTGGCTTGCTTCTAGAAACAGTGGAGGGAGAAAGGCTCTTTCAAAGACTTTGACTCAGAGGCATGAACATTGCATGCGACTTCTCTTGCCATAGCAGTTTGTTGGGCAAGGTATGGGAGACTTTAACCTCATTGCAGGAAATTCTGTTTTCTGTAAATGGTTGTGCTGTTGTAATATTTTGGGGAGGTGTGTAAATTGCTGAGAAGGAATATTTTACAAAAGGGTTGAAATGTACCTTCAAAACCCCATGGACCTACCACAAGCAGCTGTATACTGAGGCCCTGTGAAAGTTCATCCCCAAAAGACACTTTCCCATCACTGTCCTTTCACCTGATCCACTCTCTGTTTAGCCATGCAGGCTCTCTGGGTGAGATCAGTCCCCTTTGTAGAAGGAACACCAGTACACATGCAATCGTGCCTTGCCCTGAGCAGCAGGCAGGCGAAAGCTGAGTTTGGCTGCCCACTCTCTCCTCTGTCCTACTTGCTTTCCTGTGATTACATAAGCAGCTTTTGCCTGGCTCCTACTTTCTCATTTTCTTTGCTTGTTTTCTGATTTTTAGGACACTCTTTTGCTCGAGTTACACTGACCTCTTTTGTGAGAGAGGGTACAATATTTTCTGACTAAAGCCTCTTATCTTTAATAACCCAGCACATTTACTGTTCAAGTCAATAGCTAGACTTGGGAATTCTCTTAATTAGAAAAGAAACCACTCTAATCAATAGAAATCTGAAAGCCCCACGTAACAGAGAAGGAGCTGTGCAGAAATCTATACCATCCACAAGCAAGACAGACACTGACATGTATCACACTCATTTTCTCCTTTTCATTCAGCAGTGGAAAATATGTGAACATGTTGCAGGGCACCCAAATGACTATAAACCAAGTCATCTGTGAGAAGTTCTGCTTTAGTTATAGTGAAATTAAAAATGACAGCATTATTAAAAAAAAACTGGGTACCAGTTAATAACTTCCACAATTCTCCCTCCAATTCTCCCTCTGGCCACTGCGGTTAAACCATGCAGCTGTGGGAGACTGTCAGCAGCACAGTGGCTTATCTGCCTTGGCTAGGAGCTTATCAAACACAAGCTGAGGGCTTCCTTCTCAGATGTGTGGCCCAGGTAGCAGCTGATGCAATGGCACAGATAGCCAAACTCCCAGTCCAGCCAGCTGTCATGGAGATGGATTTTCTCTTTAAATCATTACATGTCCAGGTTAATTCAAAAGATATTTTATCCAGGATATAAAAAAACTTGTAAATATGGAAGGCAGGGTAATGTGAACAAGGAGGCAGAGGACACATACTGAGGGGACACAGGAGAGAAATGAGTTAAATCAGAAGGTAACAAAATGCACAAGGTACGACTTGGTCCAGGGGTCCCCACCTCACCCTGCACAGGAGCACAGCACATAAGGGTACACAGGTTGCTCTCTGTGTGTATCCTAGGTACATGTTAAGATACCAGAGGATTGCTGTAAAATCTACTTGTCATAGGCTCCTATGGAAAAAACTCTGTTTCCCCAACTTTAAACTAAGCAGCTGCCAAGCTCCTGACTGGCAAGGCTGAACACCAACCCCAGGGATTTTGCTTGCAAGCCCTTACAGAGGATGACACTGGTCAGTGAGTGCTGAGAGCCTTCTGCATCTAGCACAGCATGGCAGAGCTTCTCTGCTCAAACAGAATGGAAGATTAATCAGATGTTAAAAATTACTATACAAAAGATATTCTGTGACATAATACCCAGAATGACAGCAGGGAATTCAGCAACATGTCCGAATCATCTTCCTCTTCAGGAGAGGAACAGAAACCGCTTCTCAAACAAATGAGAAAAATACTTTTGTTTTGCTTTGTTTCAAAGAAAAATCAACTGATAGCAGACATTTAAAAAACAACCCCATATTTAATTATAATCTTTCTAGAGCAACCAGGATGGCTTCCGATTATTTTACATAACTGTGTTAAATCCCCCCTGAGAATTATTCGCCTCCTACACTCCAGGGTGCCTGAGCTTAAAAGGTGGCCAGTTATTTAACAGGCTTGTCAGTAGCTTAAAAAATGTACCAGCACTTGCTGCAAAACAACCATTGCAAGTGGGTTTATCTCATTATCTCTGCAGACCCTCCACAATGGACAGGAAATTGTTCTTTGATGGTGCATTTTATTTTAAAATGCATATTGCACTTGTGTTTTTAAATGGTAACGAACATAAAACATATATGTATACATGTACTATACATATACATGTACGAATACGCATACATATACATTTACATATACGACCAAAGCTGTGAGTACCCTTTTTGAGCAGTAGCAGCCTTGCAAAACTTTACTAGTCAGCTTGCATAACGGCAGCATGTTTTTCTTCTGTAATTTGGGAAAGGAATAAACATCTTATTTTCCTGCATTTCCTTCCTAGAAAAAGAGAAGTCATCTAACTAATGAATAGCCTAGTATTTTGTTGGTGACTTAAAAATGCAACTGGGAAAGGGGAAGGGGACATGAGTCAGCCCCAGCTGAATGCTGTGATCTTTCGTTTTTAGATAACATCTATTTGATTTTTGGTGTTTAAGATATGTTTTTAAGCACAATTCTCTATGTTCACATAACATGAATTATAAAGTGAGGAAAATATAAATAAAAAAGTGAGGAAAGAACTGAATTCCTGTTCATGAACTTTTAAGTCCAGTAATTTCAAAGGAGTTTGCATGCAGACCTTTGTACCTCTCAAGTATTCTTCCCCAGAGGACAAGACTGTTGCTGGTCTGTTGCAGTGTGTTCATTTAATTTTGTAAAAGTTAATAGGTTTGAATTGTTCATTGGTATATTCCTTTTTCCCCCCGGGTTAAATGTATTGGTTTCTACCTGCTGTTATCCTTCCCATACCCTGTCTGTCAAAGTAAACCCCTCCCCTCCTTCTCAAAAGTTCCTTGTTTGTCATCCCAGTCCAGCCCCTACTCCCCTGTCCATCATTGTAAGCCCCACCCCATCTTCCAGATCCTTCCCTGACAATCATTTGCCCCTCGAGGTCCCACTGGTTATTGCATCTTGTTCTCTCCCTCTGCACATCCTTATTGGCTCTGAACTTGTGATCCCCTCCCCTAACTCCTCCCCTCGGGGTTCCCTATTAGTCCATTGTTCGCACCCTTACTGGAGATCGGGTTTTATTTAACCCTTTGCAGAGCACTGGTCAGAGCTCTCTTGGACCTGACCCCTTCCAGCGTGGATCCCTCATTTCCTTGTCCTCAATAAACTGTTGCTGGGAACTTGGATCCAGACAGGCTCCTCTGCTTTATTACCTCTGCCCTCGACGCTGTGCACCACAGAGCTAGGGGCAGTCCAAGTCTGGAGGTTTCACTGTGGGAAAAACTAAATTCCTAGTGATTCCCCACTCTTGGTGCTTGCCTGGGCCAGAATGCGAAAGAACACCATAGAGCTAGCTGGAGCTCCGGTGCAGAGCAGCATCATTGGGCTTGAGCAGGCAGAAGGACAATTTGTGTCCTTCTTCTGGGTTGTTTTTCTGGAGTAGAGACAGGTTTTCAGGCAGGTAGGTAAAAGAATTAAGGAGCGTGTGGGCTTCAGCATAGCACAGGTATTCAGTGTCATAGAGACAAGAAATGAGTATACTGGCAACATCCTAATTTTTGTTTCATTCTGATGGTCTGGCAGCAAAGTATGTCTTCAGTTAATCAAATTCTCAGTGAATGATACAGGGACAGAAGTGTGTATTAGCTGCAACCATGAAGATGAAAGAAGCCTCAAGTGAGACTGCAGATTTTTCTCAGCTGCTGATAGAAACAACCAACCCAAATATCCCATGGAGTTGTAAATGGGAGCAGAAGCCATTCCTGAGCATCCCTGTGCCACCCTTGGGACTGCACCTATAAAGGCTATAGAAGCCTTTTTTATTATTATTTTTGATGGTTAATCCACCTGAGGGCTGGATGAGTGGCATCATGCTGATGGCAGGCCGCCAGACTCGAGAGCATCCTTTGGAGGGACACCCAAACTCTGCCAGCATTGACTCCAAGGTCAGGAGCCTTTTAATTATAACCGTAACTGTGACTTCTTCCAGCAATGTGAGAGCTGTAAGGACTGGAGTTATATCACTGCTGGGCTCAGGGTTAAATCTCATGCTGAGAAATTCAGAGGAATGTCCCCCTGTGCTTCATGGATCCAGTCCCTTCTGCCAGCCACTTGAACCCTGTAACTCCTGCTCTTGCACAGAGTATCTGGGACAGGTCAGGGAAGGGGAGCAGGATGCACTTTGTGGATTGTTATCACCTTCTCTGTGCCCTGGGACCACATTTTCTGTGTTCATGGCAGGGCAGAAGGGAAAATACAGCCCTGAGCCTGATTATGGATGCTAAATGCAAGCAGCAAGCAGGGAGCCCAGTGTCTGTGGAAAAGCAAGTCACATAACTTTCTCAGACTAGCCTGGGAAATTATAAGGAGGAATCAAAATAATCCTTAGAGATAGAAGACAGCCTTGCAGGTCTGTCAGTTTCTTGTTGTCTTGGCTTCTTGGTTTCTTGTTTCTTGTTTTCTTGCAAGGGAAGGTCGACAGGTGGTGTACCCCACTGAACAATGATGGTGATGTGTTAGTTTACTGACCAATAAGAGTTTTTCCAGACCTTCCCGTATCTGTCTATAAAAGAAGATCTGGGATAGTAAACCTTGCTCACCTGTTTAACTCACAAGAGAGTCTGTGTCATTACTACCTTGCTGTTCCTAATATAGTGCGACACCTGATGACTGTAATTCCTATAACAGGGGACCGATGTGAAGCCTTCAGCACTAAAACCAAAACCAATCAAGAATATCAGTGATTGAGAGACAGGGACATAAAAGTTGAGATAAGAAGCCAATTTTATTGATTATACAAGGTGTTTATATAGGGTTTTACTTGTATGGCACTTATATAGGGCTCTATTTTGGTAGCAATTTCCACTGGTTACACGTTTTTCATGACATCACCTGGTAACATTGTATTATCACGAAGTTTCACAACATGTCTCTTAGTCACTTATTGCCCAGGGAGCAGCTATCTGTCTCTCTCTCCCCCAAGGTTTCTGTTTGATTAGGCCTAAGATACTAGGCTCCTTTATCAGTTCCATTGTGCTCTCTGTTTAATTCCCCATATAAGAGCGTCCATAAGCTGGTCACTGAGCTAAGAAACAGCCACCTGCAAACTGCCAGAAGAGAGTGTAGATCTTAGTGACCAGTTACAAACGAACTGAGGAGGACAGAAGTTCATCATGTCCCAGACAAGCCTGGACTACACACAGTCAGCATCTCCCAGCAGAAAATGGACTCCAATGCTTAGCAGAAGGGCAAATTGAAGAGCTGATGCAAACCCAACTGTATGGGACCCTGCAGGGTCATGTCTGCTGCCATGAGTCCCTTGGCACTGCAGCACTGCAGAGCAACGCCATGCCTCCCTTCATGCTTGGTTGAAGTTGTTCAAGAGCATGTGCCAAAACATGGATCTCTAAGCTCAGAAGTGAAGAGGTACAAGCAGAGTTCAAGCTGACGAGAGACTATGTCACAACAGCTGAGATGAGCACCAGGATGAATGAATGGAAGATGGGATGGAGCCAGAGCAGCCCTGCAGTGGCCAGAGAAGCAGGCAGTGGCTAAAACAGCTGGCTTCCCTTGAAGACTCTTTGCAGAGCTGGAGATAGGAGCAGTGGGCAGGACACTGCGCTGGCTTAGACAGATGGATGAGCAGCATGGAGGGACTGATCAAGCTGGCACTGGGACTTCCACTGTGATCTTGGGCCATGCCAGTGTCCAGTCCCCATACCGTTCTGCATTCTGACCCATCCCATGTACTGTGGGCTGTATCCAGCTCCCACTTACTTTCTTGGGGTTATGAGGTAGGAAAGAGGAACTCTCCTTCCCTCTCTCTCTTTTTCTGTCTTTGTAAAAAAATTATTCTGAAATAATGTAAATGACCTCATTTAGAAACAAGAAACTCAAGTTTTTCAAGAACATTTCAGAAAGATTGATTTTGTGTTTCTAAAGGTATAAATTTGGGCTTTGTGACTTCAGCAGAACTATTTTGAATTTGCCGCATATAATGAAGCTGGCCATTTTGAATACAAATAGAAAATACAACAATTGATATTAAATGCCTTAAATCCCATTTTAATGAACTCTGTATTTCAGAGCTGGGATAAGTGCCCATACTCTCTGCTGTTAGTTTAAAAGCTGCATGACTACTCACTATTATTATATGTCAAAACTGACACAAAAGTACAAAACTTCATAATTGGTGTAAAGAAAGTTACAAGTACATAGCTGATGAACTTACTCAACCTCTGGGGTTGCCACTTATTCCATTCAGGGGAATAAACATACACCATTTACACTTGTAAGTACATTGTGTCCTTACTTCCCCATTAGTTAGTCCCAGTAAGGAGGACTGCAATTGAGCTGCCAAAAAGAAAACTTTGGAAAAAGTCAAAACAGACTAATTCAGAACTTGAGCACATTAAAAATCTATATGGTTAGTGTGACAGATGAGTGGTTTATAAATCAGGCCTCTAACCAGCTTTTTAAAATATTATGGAACAGGCCCGATTGCCAGTGGCAGCTCAGTGAGCAGGGAGTGGGATGGGGGTGGGGGGTACCACACCAGAGTACTGCAGAGAACAGCCCTGAGCAGCTGCCCCCTGAAAGAACAATGTCGCTACCACAGCACCTGTCTTACCCACCACAGGGAGAAAACTGCAACCAGGCAAGTAATAAAGTGCCTGAGGAAATTTAAACTTTGTTCTCTAAGTTCTCACAAGGAGCATTCCCAAAACTCGGTCCATCTCTGAAACGTGCTGCCCCAGCTGGTGAGCAGCATGTGGCTAAGCCATGTCTTTGATTTGAAATGGAGGAGACAATCCATCCCTCAATGTGAAGGTGTAAGTGGCCAGGCTATCTCCTCTCATCTGTGGTCACCTGTCAGGGATGACCCATGCAAGCCTGCAAAGGGATCCTCACTGGGGCACTGGCCCAGATCCAGAGTGTGGTGAGGCTTTGGGCATCTTCTGTTCGAAGCCTGAAAGGATCATTAGCCCAGGGCTGCTTAGTTAGAAAGACACAAAATACACTCAAAGCACATACTCTATATGCTAATTTAAGTGTTCACCTATAGATCAAGGGTACCCAGAGTATCTCCATTGACCAAACATTAAAAGACTGAAACACAAAGTCTGTAGCAGACACTGAAGTTCATCTCTGGTGGCATGAAGGCTGTTTAAATAAGTGCCAAGGAGAAAGGACTTTCAAAGGCTCTCCTAAAATTATGCTCAGGAGAACCAACTGAAATGAACCAAGCAGAATGAGGTGATTTCCATAGCAGAGAAGGAGCACCATCCCTTCCTCAGCACAATCAACTGCTACACCTGAAAATAAAGGTGAAATATTCTTAAGCACTAGACAAGTAGTTAGGGTTAGGCTAGGGAGGGTTAGACTAAGCAGGTACACTTTCCATTAAAAATAATATACTTAATATTTATGTAACTTAAATTTTGCTCCTGATCAATGGACTGCAGAAATTAGAATAGAAAAACCCCAAAACTAAACCTGCATCAAGCCATCTACCCCTCCTCTGTTCAGCATGGGGTAGAGTCTTAACAAAGAAAGATTAACGTGTGGAAATGGAAAAACCACGTACAGAAAAACACAAATAAACAGTGGGACCACCAAGCTAGATCAGGGGCTGCACTGTGACCCTGAGACAAATGGATAAGGAAGCTTTTTCTTGGATTGTCAGGAATCAGCTTGTGTGTCAACTAAACTTTTCCAGCTGTGAGTAAAGAAAAAAGAAAAGTCAGAGAGGGAGGGAACTTCATGGCTTTAAACATCTCAGGGCTGGGTTATGGCAAGTGCTAGGAAGCATGCAGAGGAAATAAAGAACCTTCCAGTAGTCATTGAAGAGAGCTGAACAGGAACTTTTGAAAGGGGCATGGAGTGTCTGGGCAAGGGGGAATAGCTTTAAACTGAAAAAGAGCAGGATTAGATTTGCTATTGGAAGAATTTCTTTCCTGTGAAGGTGGTAAGGCACTGGAACAAGTTGCCCAGAAAAGCTGTGTCTGCCCCATCCCTCAAGGTGTTCAAGGCCAGGTTGGATGAGACCCTGAGCAGCCTGGTCTAGTAGAATGTGGCCCTGCCCATGGCTGGGGGGTTGGAACAAGGTGGTCTTTGAGGTGTCTTAGAATCCAAACCACTCTGTGATTCTATGAAAGTGTCCATGAAACAACAGGGAAATGAAAAAGTTCCCTGCTCAGGGCCTGAACCTCATGGAAAGGCAAAGGGGACAAATGACCCATAGGTACCATGGGGCCACAGGATGCTCAGAATAGCCCCTTAGTGTGGAGCAGAAGAGTCCATGTGAATCACACTCCCTGCAGAGCTGGTCCTCCCTGAATCATCATTAATTTCTCCTTGTATTAACAATCTAAGGCATGCCTCTTTATCCACCTTGAAGAACCTCTCCTTTGCCATGGGACAAATAAGAAAATAACATTTTTACTTGAAACTTCAAGCTGAACTCTATGAAACCTTTAGGTTGCATTTCTCAGTGAAAAGTAGTAAGTACATTTGCAAATGGCACTGCTGCTCAGTTTAATTTGCCCCCTTTCCCGGGGTCCTCTGACCTCAAAAATCTCTGAGTTCCTCTCTTTCGGAATCAATCAGGATCTTTATTTTCCAGGAGAATGCCTTATTTCAAAAGCATCTGAAAAGCTGACTCTCAGCTAATCCCTTCACAACAAAAAGACACCTTCTTTCCACCTTTTTGTCTCTCTGCTATTTTTTCTATCTCCCTGCCATTTCCTACACTTGAATGTATATCCAAATTTTCCTCTCTGTCCCCTTCTTTGTGGTCAGAACTTAGTTAAAGGATAAGTAAAAGATTATGTTCCTTGGAAAAGAGCAGATCATAGGAAAGAAAGAACTGGGTGAGTGAGCCATGTACCCTTCTCTCCATCACCAAGCATTTGAACAGGATGGCATCTCTGATCTCAGAATACAGAAATACAACAGCCCCTGTCTGGAAAAAGTGAAGTTTCCTAAATGCCTGGGCAAACCAAAGGTTTGGAGCTGTTATTAATAGACTGGGATAGCTGGAAGAAAGCTCACTGTATACACTAATGAAAATGTGTCTAAGTACTGCAGGGCTGTGAACTTCTATTTTGAGAGGATGTGGGTAGTTAAGTAACCCCTGCCTACTTCTGTCAGAGCACAAGTGGCAAGTGCCCTACCTGCAAAAAGCCCCAAGCCACAGAGGAATGAAATAAAGACCTAAAAGACTGAAGCAGAGCCTTTTGTCAGAGGGCAATGAAAAATCTGGATGGACAGACAATCACACATCACTAGGATAAGCCCAACCAAGCCTGGGGCAAAAGGCAGCAGGGAAGTAGCAGAAGTGCAGGACACACTGACCTAGGGTAGGAAGTGCAGGAGAGCCCACCAAAATCACAGGGGGCTCTACATGTAGCTATTGTGCAATTATTCCTATTGGGATTCAGACACAGAGCTGGAATTAGTGCCCCTTCCTCAGCCATCAAATGCTGCAAATAGTCAGACAGCCCTGAGCTGCTGCATGTCAGCTTGGCTGCAGCTCCAAAACCAGTTCCCAGAGCTGGGCAGCCTACCTTGGACATACCCCCTGTAATGCCAGTCCCATTTCAAGCCTTGTTATCAGGTAACACAAAGTTGAAAGGGATGAGAACTAGGAGCAGAAAAGAGAATGATTCATGTAATTTCAGGTGAAACATAGATAAAACTGTTGCCACACAGCCTGGGGAAGAGGCTGTTCAGGGCTCACTGTGCTCACTTGTCCACTATGTCTTCACTGTGGGCTTTGGCAAATCTGGGGGCAAGGTGACTAAATGCTGCAGCCATGCTCAAACTCTCCCTGAAAATGTCTGACTTTCCCAATTTCCAGCTAACCTACCTAACATAGTGCTTATGGGTGACAATTAAATAGCCAGCAGCAACAGGCTTGAAGATAGCTTGATGTGAGCTCTTAGGACTTTTCTATGAGTCTAGTATTTAAAAGGTTAATTACTCCCTGTGGTGGAAAAAAATGCAAAAAAAAAAAGCCTTCTCTAGATTAATTGCCTTGATTAGTTCCTATTCACAACAAAAAACAAAAACACAAACCCATCATATTTTGCTGCAATTAAGAAAAGGTGGCTAATGCTCAAGCTTGACTTTGCCACTTAATTCACCTGGAGGAGCACTACTGAGCATTTGGGAAGCTGCTAAGAAGTGAGCATGCCAAGAGCTGATCTAAGGATTTGATTTGTATCACAGCCTTCTTCAACCTTGAAAGGAGCTTCACATTTTGTTAAGGGCGTTCAAGACAATGCTTGTGATCCTGCTGTGTACACTACATGGCTTCTCTGTCCATCATCAGCCCAGGCTGTTGAATACAAAAAAGGAAAAACACAAGAACAGTCTAAGACAAATCTGTATGGATGGGTGGATAGCAAAGCCACAAAGGAAGAAAACTCAAATTTCTAGTTCATTCAAGTAGAGATTCTCCTTTTCCTCTCCTTTGACAAGTTCTAAAATGTGAAACAAAAATTCTCCGAGGAATTCTCCCCGCAGATGTATTAATCATATCCTGATGTAAATTCTGCAAACCACTTCCCAGGTCACAGACATTCATGGTGGATCATGTCACCTGGTATTCCAGGTGTAAGCTGACTTGCATTTCAAACACCAGAGAGGGAATGGACATAGCAGCAATACTGACCCCTGGGTTCTCAATAAGGAAGTCTATCAGCACCATTCTTGCTTCCAGGAGCATTGCTCAGCATTACCTCAGGTACCTCCGGGTTTGGGATGTGTTGGGGGTTAGGTGTTCTTCCTTTAGTTCTGGTTCACCTGTGGAATTTTTACCCACTAGTTGCAGGGAAAACCTGACTGCTGGTACTCAGTGCGTGCTTGAGAAAAGACAAAGAGTTTGGCTGGGCCCAAGCAGAAAGGGGGCAGGAAAAAGGGAGGGTGGGGGCAGCTTGCTGGTTTCTTCGGTTTGAGAGAGGGACACTTTGCTGGGAGCTGTTGCTGCAGAGGGAAGGGAATTCACCATCACCCAGACGGAGCTGCTGCTGCTTCTTCTTTCCTCTCCGTTGGTGGCCTCGCACCCCCTGTCCTGCCGGGACGTGTGGCAGTGCCAGCCACCGCCACGGAGCTGCTGATCCACCTCAGCCACCGGCCCAGGATCTCAGCTCATCCCTGCTGTTCCAGCTGAGTGTTCCTCAGAGCCCTGCAGGAGCACCGGCACTGACTGCCCGAGGGGTTTGTGAAGCAAAGCCTCTCCTCCATCCCTTCCCATCTCAGCCGAGAAAGCTGTCACGGGGTCCCTGGTTCTGTTTTGTTGCTAACGCTGTAGTTATTGTTGGTTGTTTGCCTCGTTATACATACTAGTAAAGAACTGTTATTCCTAATCCCAGATCTCTGCCTGAGAGCCTCTTGATTTCAAAATTATAATAGTTCAGAGAGAGGGGGTCTACATTTTCATTCCAAGGGAGGCTCCTGCCCTCCCTAGCAGACACCTGTCTTCCAAAACCAAGACACCATGCCATGGTGATGGAGGCAACAGAGCTGGTGTCTGCTTGGGATATTTGTGTCAGGTTCAACTTAGCTTCTTTAAAGAGTTTACCTATACCAAGTGCAGAGTCCTGGGGAACAGAGAGAGAGGTGGAACAAGACCAGTGAGTGGGTACAGTGCAGAGATAAGGGAGGTGCTGGGCATAGAAACAGCATTTAGTGTGGCCACCATTGAGCTTGATAAGCAAGGCTGGATCCAACCTTGATTTCTGCAAAAGTTTCCAAGTGAGTCCATGATTCCTTCTGGGAGCCTAATGTTGGGCAGGATTTCTTCATGTGAGAGCAGCTCACGTAGCTCCAGCAGTCACCATGCTCTGCACATGAGCTAGTCTTTCCACCTGGATCTGGGAGCTCAGGAAGGTGCACCAGGTCAGAACTTACATTAAGAGATGACCTGAAGGAATTTTTTTCAAACTGCCTTCTACAAACTTAGGGAGATTGTACTACCAGCTTTCTCTTAGTTTAACAGAGGTCCTCCATACTAACATAGAAAGAAAACACTTGCCAATTTTTGGAACATCATAATGTAATTATACATACATGGAAAAGGGATAAATCCCCAATTTTCCTACTTGGTTTTCATTAAACTAAAGGTTCTAGGCCAAAATTTTAGATGCTAAGATGGCTAAAAGGTAATACGTAAATAATACTGGACTGCTGCAGAGACTGCTATGCCATGATTTCAATTGGTGTGAAGCACCAGAGCAGACCAACAGCAATACACATCAGCCAGCAACCCAGCTCACTGAGTCTGTTTGCATTTCCTTCCCGTGAGATAAAGGCTGTGCTGATGGATATGTCGGTGGTTGTCCAAGAGGGTTAAACTCTGAGGAAAGAATTCAAAGCTCTCAGACATAATGAGAAAAGGGAAGTGGAAGATTCCTACCCCTGCTGTTCTGGCATGCCATTTGGCAAGTGTTCCTTAGGACCTGTATTTGGGAGTAGGTGCACTTTCAGATGAGAGGAAAGAGGAGCAATGTCCTATCACTGCAATATTTCCCATTGGAGGGAATCTTCCAGGACTCAGATCTCCACCAAGAAAGACACGGCTCAAGAGCAGCTTCAAAGTGGCAGTGTTTGCTAAAATATCCCAGGCAATTAGGGTTCACTCTTGTCCTCTCCTCTGATTTCCATTTTCCCCCAAAACTGGTGATGTTTCACAAGAACCTGAAGGTGGGGGGTCGACCTTCCTCTGGAACTGGTGGGGTGTTACAGGCAGTCGATTAGTTTTATTTATACAATTCGTTGGTTTGTTCCTGTTGTCCCCCTGCGGTTCTGTGTTGGTTTCACCCACTTGCCAATTATTGTAAACCCTGTCCCCTTTTTCCAGATTGTTCCCCATCCATCACCCTGATCCTGCCCCCGAGCCCTATCAATCCATGTAAACCCCACCTCTTGTTCTAGTTCCTTCCCTGCCTCTCAGCCCTTCCTCAAATCCCCATTGGCGTTGTAACTGCCGCCCCTCCCACGTATTGTCCCTAGTGGTCCCCAACATTGTAAACCCTCCCCACAACTCCTCCCCTGAGATGCCCTGATTGGTTCCTGAGTTTGTACCCTCCCCACCTTAAATTGTGTCGCACAGAGGTGCTCCTTGCTCAGTTTGTCCTGCCTTTGACCTTTCCAGTCCCTTCCCCGTCCACTGTTCCTGTTCCTTCAATAAATCCGGTTTCTGGGAAGATTCTTGGACTCTGAGCCTCCTCCATTCCTCCACTGAGCACCCATGACGCGCTGAGACCGCAGGGCCTGAAGGCTTAAGGGCTCTGAAGGTTCGGTCTGGGACAAACAGCTCCCAGGTCGTTGCCCACTCCTGACGCTGCCAGCGGTCAGTGAGGCAGAGCTAGCCAGGGCAGGAAAGGCCGCGGCAGGGGCAGCGTCAGTGGGGACCATGGCAGAGGCTGTTTCCTGGGTGGCTGTGGTCTGGGGAGGTCAGTGACAGGCTCTGAGTCCTACAGGGAAGGGTTTGAATCCTCCTTGGTGCTCCCAGCAGCGTGAAGGAAGGTGGCAGAGGAACCAGCCAGTTTAACTTGGTCACACATGAGCACCATGGCTGCCCAGCCCCTGAGAAGCCCCAGCTCCCATCACTTACAGGGGACTGCTCAAACCCCAGCTGCAAATCACAGATCTGGGTTCAGCTCACTGAGAATTTGAATTCTGTGCTTGGCCACCCATTGTAACAATAATCTTTCTTGCTATAAAGCTCTCAAAAACAAACATCTGTGTATGAACATTAGCATGGCCTTGTTTTGAGGACACAAAAAGAAAATACCTCCTTTCCCACTACACTTGTTACAATGAATGGTAACTATGGAATCTTTCATGCTTGTTGTCAGTTTTCAGATGGAAAAAAAATCTTAGCAAGTATAAATAAATGGGAAGGATATAAATATATAACATAAAGTCTCACCATAAATTAATGGAATACAAGCATGTCTGTGTCTGAATGAAAATGCAGTAAATAAGTAAAGGTTTTCTTCTTTTTTTCCCATTTTTCAGATACTCTTGAAAATAAATGTTTGGGGTATTTTTCATATAGACAGACAGGAAACCCGTGAATCTTACTTTATGAACTATTATTAGAGCCAGTGCTGGCTGCTCTCCCAAGATTCTTGGTCTAACATACTTCAGCTTTGGTTTGGAAAACCATCTTTAGGGAGGGAAAACACGACAGCCCCATGTCTGCCTGGATGCCTGCCTGCCTACAAACAGCTGGTCATGGTGCTAAAGAAGGCAGGGATGGGATTGAAAAAGACACTTTCCTCCCTTCAAAAGAAAAAAAAACAAAAGAGAGAAAAAAAGTCCAGCAATCTAAAACCTAAACTAAAAGAGTTTATGCACTGAATAAGAAGTGCAACTCACTGTTGAGCGGAGGTTCATATTGCACAGGTCACTGGACAGATATCAGATGGTAAGATCTTTTAATTGCTAATGGCCCGGTCTGGATTTCAACACATGACACAGAGATAAAGGACTCTGTATCCTATCATCAGTCCTCTGAGCAACTGTTACATCTTACTAAGTGTAACTATAGGCTCATAGATCAGAATCCCCATACTTGGAGAATATCATGGAACCACAGATGTTGGGATTGGCCAACGTGAAGTAGAAGAGCCTGGCTCAAGGCTGTGGGAAAACGCTTTTAAGTTGAGTGAGCTATAAGCTCACCCTTGGGATTCCCCTAATTATTCTATGCAAATTGTTACCAGAAAAATCCCTGTTCTTCCTATTACTATTGGCTACTTTTTGCTGCAGTGATTGTAATATTCCTAATCCTCTTACCCTATTGGACCCTTCCTTCAGACCGCGCCTTAACTCCTCCCTGTTCTCAAATGTATAAGTAACTGGCATGACTCTGCACCCTAGTCCTCTCCAGTTCATCCCATATCAAGTGCATGGCGTCCTTATTAAAGTTCTCTTTCCAGATAGCTGGATCAGACTCATCTCTCTCACCAAAGTTGCTGATAGCTGACAATCCCAATGACAGTAGCAGCCGGTCCAGCTATCTGGGTTGGGACTGGACTGTTACACATAGAACAGTTTGTGTTGGAAGGAACCTTGAAGATCATCAAGTTCCATCAGTTCTTTGACTGGAAGCAGAGTATTACTAGGACATTGCATTGCTGTAGTAATGGTTTGTGAGTTCCAAAGCAGAAGCCCAATATCAGGCTTTATTTTTGCTTTAATGCTACAGCTGTTGAAGTGACAAAGCTGGGCTGGAAAGCTATTTGTGTAGCAGGGAATGAAGGGAAGACACAGATTTCTGGTCCTTTGTGTCACTTTACACCCCAAAAAAAAGGATAGGTAAAAGCATTCAGATATTGCTGCCATCATTGTTTTTCTGAGAGCGAGAAATCAAGGCCAGGCACAGCTAAAGTCTTTGTATAATATCACACCCTGAAGTGGTGCAAGGGCAGAAGCAGAAGTGGGCACATGTGGTGTGGCAGCTCTCGCTAGCCAAAAGACCATCACTTCCTTTGCTAATCCTGCTAAGAATCTGATCCAGCCTTCTAAGAAAGATGGGGCATGTAGGGGGTGAGACGTTCACCTCCTTTCCTGCCTCTTGAAATGCTGCTTCCCACACCAAACACTTGGCACCTCACAGGACTGGGGTCTTTGGGGTAAGGCTTAACATATATTCTCTGGTCATGGCTGAACCGATTGCCAGCAGAGAGGGAACTGGAAGTCAGCGGTGATAACCAGGGCTCTGCTGAGCCGTCACCAGTGGGGAACCTTTGCAGCTCTGAGAGTTTGACAGTCTTATAAATAACAGGTCTTCTATGAGTTACTGCAGTCTGACTGCATTTTCACTAAAAAGTAAGGAGATGAGCTGATCCTTGTCTTAAATATGGAGACTTGAGTGTTTTTTAGCTGCATTACCCACCTTGTCCATTACAGTTTTCCTCCAGTTGCAGATGTTTTCAAGTCATGGATAAGGAACACGAAGAGGTATGTACAAACCAGAGTTCTGAGGGTAGCTTTTGCAGGCTGCACAGACCATTTTCTGGGAGTGCTGCTGATGCATAGTGAATAAATTCCATTTTAACTTGTCAGTAAGCATTAATAGATGCTGTTCTTTCTCTGTCCAGCAGCAGAAAGCTCTCTGTGACTTAAGACAGAGATTTTGTGAGGTGCAATCTCTTTTGTTTCCTGCTTTTTTTTTTTTTTTAAAACTTTAATTTCTTCTAAATGAGTTTTTGGAAGCACTGAAATGCACTTGATGAATCAATGAATCACTTGACTGAATGGCCCACAAAGTTTCCTCTGAAGTCATCTTTGGCAATGAGCCACTGAGCACATCTCAAGGCTTTGTTTTGAGTAATATTTTCAATGGTGAGATTATTCAAATATTTGAAGCCAGCCACCCATTCCTTGTGTACTCTACCCTTTGCATTTAACCAGGGGGAGAAGAGTTGCAATATCTTGCTCTAGAAATCTGGGCACAAAGGCCCTGAGCAAGTGGAAAACTTGTCTCCAACCCAAAGGTGTTTCCCTTTGGATATAACATTGTATGTCCAGCTGCAAGCCTGGGACAGTGCAGCTGTATGCAGCTGGTGTTAATGGCAGCTGGATGTGACCAGCACTAGAAAGGGCTCGTGCCAGCCTTGCAAATGAAGGAGCCACTGCTGCTGCCTTCATGCTCCACTCATGGCAGCAGCAGGATGAGTGATCTGCTCCAGGCTGCTATCACCCAGCACAGCAGGGGCTGTGAGGGGGAAGTTCCAGTGCTTGGGACAGGTACATGCCCACATGCAGCCTGAGTCAGCTTCATCTCTGCAGTCATAGAAATTCAAAATCATAGCAGCATTTAGGATGCTGCTCCAGACTTTTAGACTTTTAAGATCACCATTATCAAGGCCAGCCATTACCCTCCTGCCCCTGTGCTCTGTATGGGAAGGAGGCTGCAATTCTTTGTCAGGTTTCCCATCCTCAGCCTGACACTCCACTCACTTGCAGGGACTTGATCCTGGCAGCAGCTGCCCTCCATCCCCATGCCCTGCAGCAGGTGTTGAGCTCTGGGTTTGTGGAGGCATAAAAGGACAGAACATGGAGGGGAGGGAGTAACCAGTTTTGGACAAAGCAGTGCAAACAGCCAGAGGTATTTCAGACTGATCACAACTGGAATCAAAACTCAGTTATCCCAAAATTTACTGTTGTGAGGTAGATTCAAATTTTCCAGATGTCCCAAGGGATCTTCTCTTCTCTGGGAGTAAATTTTCTTAGTAATGAGTTTGTGAGCTCATGTCTCTTCACTCTCCAGTGAGTTTAGAAAGTTTTTGGCTTCAAGCTAATAATTTAAAAATTACTGTCTTTTTTCCTAGCCACTGGATTTACTTTTCTTTTCAAAAAGGGAGCCCCCATACAGCAAGCATCCTGCAGACTGATAATCAGATGCAGGTACAGAAGGACAAGTTCAATCAAATCCATCTTGCTGGTCTGAAGCATTGCTCCTGTTCATTTTAGACTCATTTCAGTGTGGCAGGTCACAGCAGTATAAACATCACGGGGAAAAAAAAAAGGCTGAGCTGGCAAACAGTCAGAACTTGCTGTTCCTGACCCAGTAACCTACTTTTTGAGCACCACGTAACATGAAAGCCACCCCTAGCTCAGACTGTGACGTCACCTCTTAAATTCTTAGAGGCAAACAGTGGGTCTGGGTGGAAAGAGTTAGGTGAGACACGGTCATAATTTACTTCGCGCTGACCACAAAAATCTGTTTAGTTTAGACAGGAAGACACAGAGTGAGTGGTTTCTAACCTCAAGTCATTCACAGCCACCATCTGAACACACGTTTCATGCAGCAGAGTTTGGACCTTGGAGTCCATCATGCTGCCACATGAAGCAAATTTAAATTTTGTCTACGGCACTAGTTGCCACCATCAGCTTCATAGCCAGAGGCAAAGAAACTGTCCGAGGGAACCCTTCATTAACGACCCCTATTTTACCTCTGTGGTGCTGCTTTAGCTGTTTTCATTCCAACTCCCTCAGTCTGACTGATGTATTCAGAAAGCACACAGCTTAGTTTTTAAAGGTAGAAAAGACTTAAGGACCTCTGTGACCAGCCAAAACTGCTCTCTATGCCTGTTATCCCTTCAACAGGGCAACAACAGCAGCCACTAACACCCACTACCTTTGGGATGGCATCTGTCTTCCCCTTCCATTCTTTGCTGCCCAGATTTTTTCCCCCATCAGTTTTTCTTTCAATCAGCAAAGCCAACCACAGGCTCACATACTTTTTTACCTCTGGTGAAGTTAGTAAAGGATTTTGGGGAATGCTAAATATGGCAGAAAAAGATATTTTCTCAAGGATGTGCAGCATCCCTTTTCTCCAGGACAACTCAAGGGCTGCTAGGGATTGTCTGCTGCAACTTATAGTTTATCTTCTTTCTTTTTTAGTGACAGGAGTGGCATCACTGGTTGAAATGCACCTGGACAGAGTGTTTCTAGCCTGCAGAAAAGAAACCTGTGGCAATTGACATCCTCAGACAGTTGATGCTTAAGAAATGGTTAAGCTTAAGAGTTAAGCTTAAGAGTTGCTTCAGTTCAGCAAAATGTCTCCATCTTCAGAGCATTTTGTTTGCCTAAAGCCATCAGGAGTTTTCCCATCAAAACACAAATGGAGATGGACTAGAAATAAAGTTTTCAGGCAGTTCTTTACTACAAAGAAAAAAAAACCAGAGAAACAGAAATCATATGCATCTAGTATTCTTTGCAACTCTGTCACTGTGAACATCCTTAGAAATCAGTGTTTTAACACTTGGTATTAAGAAGTAAAACATAAATTAAGACTAAACTCAGGCTTAGCATTTGTAAGGATTAATATTTTACTACACAACAAGGAAAAGAAATAAGAGTGGTAAGACAGAATGAGATGCATTACAAAGGGAGCTCTTCAGGGAAATTATTCTTTACCAAAATATGCCCATTTTTGCAGGGAATTACTTCCACTGCATCTCTCAACTGAAATACACACACACAAAATAGGAAGAGGTAGAAATGAAATTACTTTTGGTTGAATATTTCAGCTCCATGCAAAAAAGAAGTGGTTGAAATAATCAGAAAGAAGTGTCTTGAAATTTTTCCATCTTCCAGCTGTTTCAAACTGATTATGATTTTATTTCTATTGACACTTGTAGAACAGGAGGGGACAGGGCACTGCAGTACCTTAGAAATTCTAGCTACATTTTCTTACATCATCACAATCCATTTTCTCACCATATCTCTTTTACAGCGGTTTTAACCTAAGATTAAAAACATATGGAACTATTTTACTCTGGCTGGCATAACACAAACATAAATGTTCTAATAGACATAAGAAGTAATTTTTCTTTACTACAATGTCTAATTTACATCTCTGAAATTGTAAAATTAAAATCTATTCTAATCCATACTTACACAAAAAAGGAATTTCTAGCAAATTAAAGTATCCAACTGCTTATTACACAAAAATCTTAGAATGACTGTATTGTAAAAAAAGTAATTGCCTAATTATGAAATCCTGATGATAAAGACACCATTGTCATGAAAACATCTGGACTGCCAGACCCCCAGAATACATGCAATTTCAATAGGCAGAGCAAAATCAGGAGGCAGATGAAAGAAGTCTTTTAAAGAGGTCCAGAGGAAAAACCCACTGCAATTTCTCTATCAAAGTGCAGGGGTTGGCTACAAACAAACTAACCAGCAACAACCTAGTCACAGTGGCAGAGCAAGAAAGATGTATGGGGAGATGGGACAATTAACAAACACTGTGCCTATTTTTGCATAACCTTGGAAAAAATATACTTCTATTCCACTCTTCTGCAATGTCAGCCTGGAAAAACAGTCATTGCATCAGGGTGTTAGAAACCTGTTTATCAATCTGATGTCTTATAATAACAGAGTGGACAAATCTGAACAGAAGAGCAATTGATAGCGTTTCTATAGAATTTAATTTACATCAAATATAATTTAAATGATATTTTAAGAACAAAACAGGAAGAGGCATAGGAATGAAAGAGGAAGAAATGTCAGTTACACACTAATGGTAGTATTGAGAAAAGTAAGAGAAGTTTGACTTCTGTGTTCAGTTTAGCCAAACAGGGCTGACCATGAACAAGAAATCTGTTCCTTGTTGACAAGCCTGTCGTAAATGTTGTGTTAATAGTGAAGTTAGTACCTATGCATTTGAAATGACAAAAGTTGTCTTGGAAAAAATGGAGTTCAAAGATATCCTTATCCCAGATGTGAAATGTTACATCAAAAGGACCAGAAGAAGCATGAGAACATTTCCAGTAGACTGGGGGATGCAGTCTAGTAAAAAGAGACCTTCTCTGTGAGCCCAGAATATGATCATGTTGGAGAGACCTCTGCCAGGACTGGACTTTACCCCTTTACAGCTGAACCCAAGTCCTGAAGACATGTACAGCTATAACTGGCTCGGAGTATGCAGGCAATTCCAGGGAATCTAATAAAGGTTCCTTGGTCAGATAGTTAAATGTTCATAGGGCAATGTTCAAAGGGCTGACAACTCCAGTAAAGTGTGATTTCTTAACTCTAACTAGAACTCCCATTACTGCAGTGACTTCACTGTACCTTGGAATCCCCAGTGGAAACCTCACATGTAAATAATCTGCAAGGCCCCAGAACCAGACAATGGATGAGACATCAGGGACATGATGTAGCACTTACAGGATGCAACACATCAGTTATGTGGCAATTACAGGTAAGACAGCATCAAAAGCACAGTAACCTTCTCACATGCTAGCCATCTGTGGTTCTCTGCTAAAGGTTATATCAAGATTCTATTGTAAAATGCTGCTGGCTGGATAATTCAGTGGACAGCCAAGTTCTCAGCCATGAAGTCCTTCCAAATGAAAACAGCTCAGCTGTGGGGATTCTGCTCATGTTGGATATTTTTGATCACTAACATGATAAAATCTGCAAAGTAATATCAGCCTGTGCATCTGATATGTTTTCCATAAACAGCTCTGCACAACAGCCAAACTGATGGAGTTGATAATCTCCTTCAGTCTCGGGTCTCACTGCTTGTTTGCATGGTATTTGGATAGTAGGACAGAATTCATTCCCTGTGCAAAGGCTCACTGTGAGATCTGTACAGACAGATCTTTAGTCTCCCCAAAGCCTGATACACAGGGGATTTAAGAAGTACGTGCACTGAGAAATTGCCTGCATGGTACCAGTGAACAGTTGCATGCACTAGGAAAAGCTTTTATATATTTCTCTAAAGAAGCATTACTCTTCTGCCAAGTAAATAAAGATGTGCCTGTTATTTACTTTCCAGCACAAATTGCAAAGCTCATGTTAATTAAACATCTAAAACCCACAACAGAATAAATCTTTATTGACGTAATGCCAACAAATTATATACAAACTGTTCCCTGCTGTTTATTTAGTAAATATTTGCTTGGAAAGAATAACTTGCACTGTCCTAGACAAAGGACAAGCCAGGCAGGGATCCTTCCTGCTCTCCTGGGCTCCAGAGCTGAAACTCCAGGATCCTCTGAGTCAACTTACACAGTGTTCAAACATCAGGCAAACACATCAGGCAGGAGACAGCTGGGATAAAATTCAGAATGCCAGACTCTGTGGAACCAGAGCTCTATGGCACCAGAGAACTTTAGCACGACATCAAAGACGTCATGCTTTTCCCTGTGTGATCAACGGGTTGTAGCATAGGGGTATGTCAGGGGTTGAAAGGATGGTCCAAACCTCAATGTACATCACAGCAAAAATCCTCTTTTCTTTGGAGACACCAGCCCTTTAAAAGACTCTAGCTCTCAAAATCCAGGCACTGGAAATCTAGGAATATTGGGTCTGTTACTCATTAATTTCTAAAGAATTCCCCATATGGATAGATTTCTAAAATCTAGTTTCCAAACCCTAGTAACTCCCAAAATAATGCACAAGGAACCCTAGTCAAATATTGTTTGACATTTACAGAATGCCTTTAGATAACTCTAGTCTATAAAGGCAATTTCACTGTTATACTATGCAGTGACCAAACACACTTGTAAATGACAAAGCTGCCTTTGACTTCAGCAGACAGGTTCATCCCTAAAATTCTATGAAATGTAAATTTGTTAGTATCCCTCTCATTACTAATATACATATATTTGTCTTTAAAGCAGATGGACTGATTGCACAAGGCTTAAAGTTTTCCAAAAGAGAAGTGTTTTCTATTGGGGAACAGTCTATGAAGTACACACACTCCCAAAATACATGACTCATGCTGGCAGGCTGTCACAGCACTTTCCTGAATTTGAACCAACATAATGTGAGACCTTTTTCTCACTGGTCAGTTCAGATACATTTAGATACATTTCAAGAAAATGGCAACTATACTAGCAAAGCCTCCTGGATTACAGGGTCTGGGACTTGGTTAAAGTTTTCAATTAACGGTCATGAGGAACTGCTTTTAGTTGGTTTCTTTTCTTCCATGAATCACAGGGATAATGGACATGTAATGCTACTTATTTATATACCTACATTTGAAAGACAGAGGCATTACCATTGCTTCCTCTATAAGAATAAGATAAATACAGTTTATAAGAAAGCATATTAACATAAGTTTTAATTACTCATGAAACAGATAAAGAAGACCTAATGCACATTTTTCTTCTCCTACACACCACTGTACACTCAGTGCTTTGTCTGGAGCTATTTCACAGAAGCATGTCTAATTGCCTTTTTTTTTTTCTTTCATACAAGAGCTGTTTCCAAACACCAGCGGTGGCTTCTGTTCCAACAGCGCTGCCACCCAGTGCATTGTTACTGCAAAGCAGACCCATCACAACCACAAAATTTCAGCTTTGGCAAATGCAAAGTGAATTCTTCCTCTTGGCATTGCAGTACAACTGGCTTGTTTGTTTGAGAAATATAGCCTTGAATTTCCTACACAGCTGAAGGCAGTTCTGGCACCAGCTACTACTTAATTGACTTAGACCCTTATTCAGCAAGTGCTGTCGTAAAACTAAACTCATGCTTAGGTTCATCCCTGTTCAACAAAGTGCTGCTGCACAACTGAAAAATTCAATCACAGGTTTTGTGTTCCAGTAGTTATCCCTTACCAGAAACAAGACTGCAAATGGTACCCGTGTTATTTCTAACATAGCTCAGTTTCCTTGGTTAGCACCTTTATGAAAAAGCCCCAGTGTCAAGCTCAAAATGATCAAACCTGCCCCAGGATCTCCTCCCCAAAACTAACCAAAACAAAACCACCCCAAATAAAATTAACAGCTTTACCCTCACATAGAGGATGTCAGACTGTCAGAACTTCAGAAATACCTTCTAGCAGAGCTCAAAGAGAACTTACAGGTAAGCGAGCAAGATGAAGTCAGGCTGCAGAACCGTCCCCATAATGTGCAGTGGGAGCAATGCCAATATTTCCACCTTCCAGGAAAAAATCCTGACTTGTGTAAAAACAGCCATGCCTGTGAGATCCAGCAATAACTGACAAGCAGAGTGAGATCTCCTCTAACAATGATAGAGATGTAGACAGAGGAAATGTTATTTAAAACTAAATTCCTCAAAAAAACCCCAACACCCACAGCCAGATGAACTTGAGACAAATACTATTAAACTTCTGACAAATGGCTCAGGACATCCAAGCTAAAATGCCTGAAAAGGGTTCAGTTTCCAAGAAATCACTTGTTTGGGGTGCTCTGCAGTGCTTTTCATGGGTTTCCCAATAATGCCTTCAAGGTGGAACCCCTATCTGGTAGATGGGTAAATTTAGGGAGTTTTTTTCAGGCATAAAGGCCTCCTTGGATCTCTCCAGCAGTAGTGCAGCATTCTCATCCTCATAAGCCTCATACCAAAGCATAATCTAAAGAGTGTTCAAAATCTTAGACTGTCCATCACCTCCTAAGTAATTTCTAAAATTATCCAAAACCCCTCCCCCAATTCTGTGGTGGTGAAGACTGCAGAGAACATACAAACCAAATGTACAACCCTACCAGAAAACATTTTTCTACCCTCCAAAGAAAACGATGTATACTCATAGACACCATTCCAGCTAGAAACATCTTCATCTTTGGTAACTAAAACCTAATTTCAACAAATACTTCCTCCTGAAGGTAAAATTAAATAAAAGTTCTGTGATGGTAACAGCTGCACTTCTCAACAGCCTCTGTATTACATCTTGTTAAGGCTACAATGATGTGCTCTCCAGTAAGATGCAGCAGACATTTTGACATTCAGTAGAATGATAATGCAGCTCCAGCTTTGCTATGTTTAGCAGTCAGTAACTAAAATGCATACTCAGGTAAGCACCAGAGAAGCCAAGCATCCGCTTTGACAGGCGCTGTTCTGTGACTCAATTTCCCTGATGCTATCACTGTATCCTTGTTATAACACTTCAAGAGGGAACACAAATATCTTGTACATCAAAATTCTCTTAACTTTTACAAGCAACCTGATTCAGCAGTCCTCAAGGTGCAGTTTCATGATGTTCATGAGTTTAAGCTCAAGCAAATCTCACCCTTGAAATGGTGTGAGATTTTCCACTCCCAACCTCCTCCTCTGCATGAAAAATCAGGTTTGCATGGTTGAAAGCTAATGCTTGGAGAGACATTTTATAAAGATCAACTTTCAAGTACTTTGCCTCTATTGTGCCAATGCAGCAGACATTGCAGGGAGCAGAAGACAGAACTGCCTTCTTTAGTCTTAAACCAGCTACTCATGAATTTGTGTCGGTTTGAGACAAGTTAGGAGGAAATGTCCTGAAATGAATGTCTCCTACAAAAAAGGGCAGGTTCCAGCACTCCCTCCTCCCACCAAATGAAAGGAATTTCTTGGAGGACAGTGAAAAAACATGTTTATTTAACACAAAGAGTGCACACAGGCACAGGAAAACGAATTAATAATGTTAGATATTAAAATCTTCTCACTGCAGAGAAAGCTGGTGGATATTAGAGTCCTACTTGGCTTTTCCTGAGGTTCAGAGCCAGGATGTGGTGAGCCTGCAGCCTCCCTTGCTGGGGCCTCCAGTGAAGATTTGGTGCTTCGGACCGGAGCTAAGCTGAACAGTTCCAGAAGAAGCCATAGAAATTATTGGAGAAGCTGTATGCAATCCTGGGAAACTTCTTGCCACAGCTGACAAACAAGAAGCTAGCTAAAGGCAAAGCATATACTCCCTCCCTGCAGAGCCGAATATGGGGTAGGTGTATGAAATCAGGGGAGGTGTTTTCCTCTGGCTCCGCCTGCCCCCAGTTCCCCCGGCCCTAGCTTCAAGTTACAGGACCCATGTCTGGGCATAAAACACATGATAGGGGAATACTGTATCATATAGTCACTCCAAGACAATTGTTATCCTTGGTGGCACAACCTATTGCCTGTGATGGCCATCAATGAGTCTCACATGGTCCCTGGTATCTGCAGGAAATGGAGGGACCTCAGCTCTGTATCTCGGAGGTTTGTGATTATTGTTAGCTCATTGGTAGGCTGACAGCCAGGAATTCTACACTGAATTCCTGCCACTGCCACTGAATGATTTTAATAAGCCATTTAGTTTATCTCCCATCTCCTTTTTCTGATAGCATTTAAACTTACTTTCCTGTCTTGTTTTCCCAAGATGAAATTACTTAAACTACTTAAATTACGTAAAGTCATGTAGGCACCTCTCTACCTCTGACTGTAGTGGATCTCCTTGTGGGGAACCACAAAGTTGGGGATCTCCTGAAGCTCACTGCAAGCATATTTTGTACAGCCTCGTCATTGCAAAATGCCTAAGGCAATCGACAGCCTTCAAATCCTACGCGTGATCTACTGTTCCAGTTTAATACAGTATTTCAATCTCATATGGAACTTCTCATGCAACCACAGGAAAGACAATAATACCAGAAAACACCTTCTGCATGTGGAGCACTGCATAGGTGACAGGACAATTTTAGGGGAACAAAGATATTCTTAAAAACTACCAAGTGCCATGGAGGAACAGTTGTTAAAAGTGGCTATAAAGGCCTGTGAAAAGGAAACAATTCTCAGTGTTCAGCACTAACTTTATTGCCCCATAAAATTCAGTCCTGTGCCCCATATGCTGCAGTGTTATCTGAAGAAACTGCATCTACAATTTAATGTTTACATGTATAAATACTTTTGTAGCACAAAGGTTGCCAAAGATCAAGGACCTGATTCAGCAACAGACTTAGTTTAATATTAAGCAGCAGCTCTATCAACATGATTATTTATCTACTCAAATTCAAGGAACTGCTACGCACTTTGGCCAAATGAGGCCAAAATCGGAGATTGTTTCTGAAAAACATGCTGTGCACAGGTGAAGTCTCAGTTGTAAAAATAGAGAGAGAAACCTGGGAGAAATACACTACTTTCCTACCACAGAAGCATGAAGAGACAGTCATGCCTAATGCAGCAACATGGAAGAACAACCTAGGGCTGAACATTACCGGGAGGTGGTGCAGGAAGGTTGTCAGCAGAACTGGGTGCTGTACCTCCTTCCCACCTCTCCAAACCCATCACAGAACCATCACAGAGTCCATGGACTCCACTCACACTGCAGAGACCCCAGTGGGGTCTCTAGGTTAGGAACTGGCATCTGGCTGCACTGAAAACAGAGATAATCAAGAGCTTCTTTGTGTGCAACTTCCTCAGCTCCCACCCATGAAAGCTTTGCTGAGAGTCCAGTACTGCTGACCAGGTCTCATTCCTCATTACATTTTCTATGTAAGAAAATCCTCAGATTTGCTTCCAAATCTGTTCTGCATTTTTAAGCAATGTGCAAGGACATGTTTTCTAACAAATTCCATGTTACTTCTGTTCCTCAGAAGTCTTATTTTATCATTGCTCAGGAATGAGGGTCTAGCAGACCTGGAGCAGACACACAGATGGAGTTTATTCAGCTAAATTGATACCTGTTCAGGTTCTTTGCTTTCTCTGTGCTTCTGAGACAACAGTTTCCAAAGGAATAACTGTGTTCTTGAGAAAAGCAGACTCCAAATTTCACTTTGGATAGAGCCCTAAGGTGGATTAGCTTTCACAGTATGCTGTAAGAAGACTGCTCACAATACAACAGATTTAGCAAAAGTGACAGTTTCTTGCTGTCCAATATCATTAGCCTGCCTGCCACAAGAACTCAGACAAGATGTTCCATTCTCTAAGAAAATCAGCTTATTAATAACCATACAGCCTGACACAGTATTTTCCATACAGCTGCAGCAGGGCTTTGAGCAGGGGAGTTCCCAATTCACACACGTATGGAGATTCAAAATGGAATTCTAAGATGAGGTCCAAACAGCAAACAGGTTCAATGGGCTGGCAAGTTGGAAGGGCTAGGATAGATAAGCATCTGTGCTTGCCTTTATTACTTATCCTTCATTACCCTTATTACTCTGGTCCCTGAGTCAGTGAAGGGAACGGTAATCTAATAAAAAGGTTACTTGAGTCAGTGAAAACAATGCATTTCATTGGTCTGCCTTGAGGCTCAGCTCCCTAAGGAATCAGTATCAGTGCTCCTTTTCCCTGACAGGGTTCAGCACTTTCCCCAAGGTGCTCTGTGGCAGCAGGTAAAGGCCAGACTGCTCTTCCAGGTAGACAGAGATGGGTAGAAACAGAGGAAGACGTCTGCTTCCTGTGCACAGGTGTTAGAGTTACAATGTTAAAACAAGTTTGGAAGTAATTCTCTGTTGATTCCTGCAAAAAAATTGGCAGAGTCCATGAGGTTGTTGCAAACAATACTATTTGTAGTAAAGCCTCACTTTTTACGCTAAAAAAGTTCAAGTTAAAGAACAGAACTAATTTCACTGCTGAAAAAGAACCCCTACAATTTCCCATTGTAGGCAAGATGATGATCTGAACCTCTGCATCCCCTGCTATACAAACCATGGACCTGCATAGCAGCAGCACTTCTCATGTAATGCAGCCCAGGTGAATGACTTTCCAAAGCTCCTCACAGTAATCCCAAGACCAGGTAGTTCTGTAATAACTCCAAGTGAAATGCTTTTGTTTTAACATACACCTGTGGTAAAAGAACATCCCACTATTTTACAATGAGCTCCTTAAAGACATCCAGGGAAATTTTCCAAGAGCTACACCGAAATGGAAGAACATTTAGTTATTTACTTCAGGGGCTTATTAGAATGTTTGAAATAATTCTTGTCTTCTTCTCCCCAAAAATAAAAGGAAAAAATTAAAAGCCTTTTTTTCCTTATCAATTTGAGAAACATAGCTCTGATCCTGGTGGTGAGGTTTGCGTGTGGAGACTGTCACTGGCTGCAGCTTGGAGCTAAACTCTGAAGTCTCAGCCTGCACCTAAGGCAGCAGGGAGACAGGACTGGGAGAGGGCAGGGATCCATCACCCTATCCCAAGGAACTTAAACTGCAAGCAGTAGCTAAGTTGTCAGTCAAACTCAGATCCGGGCCAGCTCCAACCTAAAGCAAGAAACAGAATAGGGTTTAAGATCATTTTAATACCCTGAAAGGTTTATAAGCACCAGAGAGTCATTTTACTGCAAAGTGCATCAAATGACTTTTGGGTGTGATCACCACCCATTCTCAGAATGGGTACCAACATCAGGGAGTCAGTGCAGTCCTAATGACCCTTGTCTACATCAAAATAACTCTCCTTCAAGAAGGAAGTTACTCCTTGGGCAAAGCATGCCTAGCAAAAGCTCTTGCTGAGGCATCCTGCTGGTAGTTTTAACCAGGCAGAATTTCCACCATAGGAAAGACTTAGAAGAGGTGCTGACACCAATATATTCTGTCAAGTCAGTAACAAATAAAACAAGCCACATCAGCCTGCTCAGAGAGCAGCTCATGGAGGACAACTACTGTCCAGTGGTAGAGTTCAGACAAACTTGGAGCGGTTTTGCCAACAGGAGGCTTGCAGTTAGACTGCAAATCCCAGCCCCATACTACATTGTAATGGCATTTTAGATTTTTTATTACCATTTCATAATGGTAATTAAACACAGGTGTGTGCACAGACAAGTCTGCTTGATATATAGGCAAGGCTCACCATCTGTAGGCAGCAACTGGGAGCTTGCAGGCTCAGCTATGGGGCTGCAAAAGTTACAAAGCCACTCAGTGATCACATGAAAATCTACGGAGTGACATTTCTCTACCTATAGTCACTTATGGCAATCAACCTATCTTCACTGATGTATGCAATGCCTGAGAGCTTGCAGCATGGGAAGGCCTAACCCCATTGCTGTCTTTGCCATGCTGGGGGAACCAGTGATTTTCTCCCAAGTGGCAGGGTGTTTCTGCAGAACGGAGAACCACCTCCTCTGGTGTAAAGATGGTTATATGACACACCTGCTACCAAGATGAAATTTCATCAGCTCATTTCCCCTCCCAAGGTCTGAGTCCTGGACATTGTGGCTGACAAGGCTGGCTGCCCCTGCCACACTCCTCCTGGGTGGGAGTACAAAGCATCAGGAAGCTGCTCCCTGCAAAACTTTAGCAACACACCAGAAGCCCTAGAAATGGGGAGATGCAAAAGAAGTGGCCACCACATTTCTGACTACCCAGGACCCCAGTGTGGCAATCAGTCCTTGTGCCAGGACTCGGACTCCTACAGTCTGGAGTGGGAGACTGTCCTCAGGTTAAGCCCCTGTGTTTACACCCATCTCCTCACACAAAGGCTACACAACCAGTCAGGGACCAGCCAGATCTATAGGACTGGACTCAAGCACAGCAACAGAAAGAACAAAGATGATATGGGATGTGGTCCTAGCAGGCTGCTATTCCAGTTGAAAATCACAAGGAACAAATGCAAAAGCCAAAGTGTCAGGAATTGTGACATCAAGTGCCTTTTAGATGGCAACAAAAAAGGAGTCTAAAAATTAAGTATAAGAGATTCTCAGTCCCAGGGGAATACGAGCACGTATCTCATACCAACTGACTTTTCTGTTGAACAGTTCATTTTAGGACAGTGCTCACCCTCACAATGCCAGTCCCATGGCCTGAGGCTGCTCCACATTCAGATATCTGACTGTTCAGGAACAAGCACTTCTGTTTGCAAATAATTCAGATCCCTTGCTTACTTAGGTTCATTTGGGCTTAGTTTCTTGCTGTTGGAATCTTTTTAGCTCACAGCTGCTTGTGCTGTGGATGCACAGTCCCTCTGTCTCTGTAAGGGAATCAGTTCCCCCAGTAGCTCTCAGGTATTTGAAGCATATACAGTACTTACAGTGCAAACACAGCTTCCAAAATACATACCTTAAAAAGCTCAGGCATTCCTTTCATTCATCTTGTTGCAAACCAAGATTACTTTCTGCTCTGAGACACACATTTGACAGTAGCTCCACAAGAGTGCTACACATATGAGTATCTTATCCATGACAGTGGCAAGCACATCCAGACCTACAGCCCTAGTCTTAAAACAGTTTTAAAACATGCACATCCAGCACACGTGGACACAATCATACAGCTTGCACTCATCAGTCAACATGAACATTTGCACTCAGACAAGCAACTGTGCTGCAAACAGGTACAAGTCAGCAAGTGCAAGAAACAATAGGAAGTACAAAGAGTAATAGCAAAGCCCCAGCAAGTTACATTCTGAATAGTATCAGCATCCTGGATCATTTGATATAAAGCATATTGCTTCCTGAGCACAGCCTTCTCTCACAAAGTATTATTACCACTATTAAAGGAAAGGCCATTGTGGCTTAAGCATAGCTTATTTTTAATTGCTTCAATTAAGCAGAGCTTAATTAAGCAATTAATTAATGTTAAGCAGAGCTGCTTCACAAAGTAGCAATACCCTAAAATGATCTATTTCAGGAAAGATGCTGAGTGGCTGTGTTTGCTTGACGTACCATTGCCTGCACCAGCATCTCAGTCATTAATGCTGCAGCCCCTGTTCAGCACTGTACACACTGACACCTGTGTGTGCACCCCAACACACAGACACCAGGGAACACGTCCCTGACCCACCCTTCAGCCAGCCAGCAGCCCCAAACCCTCTGAAAGCTCCTGCAGAAGAATTGACAGCGTTTCACCTCGTTACCCAGCAAGAGCATTATATAACCAGCACCATTTCTGCGGGCAGTGAGGATGCACCCTGCACATATCCCCCCTTTCCTTCCCACCACACATGGACACATCTCCTAATAACAGCTATGCCACAGTGAGCCTGGGCCGGGGGGGAGGGGGCAAGGTGGGCCATGGGGTACTTGTGGAAAGCAAAACTAATGGTTTCAAAGAAAGTTCAAAAGGTGCCTGACATTTATTAAGAGGCATTGCTACTATGAAAGGAAGCAGTGCAATGGTGTAATGATCCTTAGCCCACTGAAAGCAGCTTGGCCTAGATTTTCCTGTACCATTTGAAGTGACCACTCATGCAAACAGGAGTAAAACTTTCTCTTTGCTTTTAATTAAGCAACAACAACAAAAAAGAATGAAAAAATGACACATACAAAAAACCTTTTTTTGCTGTCATCTGTGTCTTCTGGGCTACTGTCAGACAGAGAATATGCAGTCCCATTGATTAAACTATTATTAGCAGCAAACAAACAGATTCAGCCAAAGACAGGACAAACCCCATGCCCTGTACTTTGGGACTACATACAGAAAACTCCCCATTATTTTACCAAAGGCTTATTTGTTTTGGTTTTTTTTAAGGAAAGAATCCTCCAGCATAATGTGCAGAAGCAACATATACAACATTTTAACATGCAGGAATTAATATAAAGAAATACAACATTATTGCCTTTGCTCTCTTCCCACAGATTAAACCTTACCAGCTTTCCTAAGACTGGGACTAGGTCCTGTATCTGTAATAATCCTAAATAAAATGTGGCTCATATTCATTCAGGACATTCTGGTGTCCATGAATCACCGGCAGACACCCTACACAGTGCACAAATGCATAGGGGCTGTAGCTTTAGGACAGACATAAAACCCTTATGTAAGCCATAATCCTCTCACAGGCTCCTTATTCAGTGATTTTAAGAATGGTGCCCTACAAGCCTGCTGGAATTCCAGTGGCTTTTAAGCAATTTGAAAATGGGGAGACTCCTGTCCTAGTGCAGACCCCTCCCTGACACCAGTGCTACTGTTGGTACCCAGACCTACCTTGCAGTGTTTGGAGGTGCAGAGCATTGCTGTTCACTAATATTTTGGTCATCCACAGAGCTCCTGCTGTTACTCTCTGCACTGACTGTATCACCAGAATTAATCTCCTGCAGAGTTCACTGGGGCTAATGATAATCAAGTTAAATTTACACTATATGATCAGAGTTTAATTAGGTACTGTTATACAAGTCCTATTAATTACAGCGGTAATACCCTTATGAAATGCAGATGTGAGGGTGGGGCTGTGGTCAGAGGGGGCTTGGCTTCAGATGAATTCAGGAAAAAGCCCCATTAAAGTGTGTACCTTCTGTTACCTGCTTACCTTTGTCAGTGCTCAAGATAAAACAAAAAACTTTAAAAAAATTATAATTCTACAAAATGTAATAAATATAAAGATTAAAGACCTCCTACATGTTACACTATTACTTCCTATTTACACAAGCAAAATTTCCATTTTAAACCCCAATGAAACTCAGTCATTATTTGACTCGATCTTGAGTGTGGCCTGGCTAGCTCAGTGATGAGGTTTCTCTTCACTCGAGTTTCGAGCCAGCATATGTTTGTGGGGTTCACTGATCTTCTTCAAGAATTCAAGTCTATAGAGCGAGTAAAGAAATCAGGGGGGGACTCTCTCTCTGGTTTGCATTCCACAGTTTATTTCTGTGAAGGGGAATCCAAAGGACGAGAGACCAAGGATTTGGGGTCTGGGGGGTCTCTTTTAACAGGGTTTCTCGGAGGGAGGGAACATCAGAGAAAGAACCAATTATTTTTCTCAGTTAGTACATCTTACAAACTTTCTACAAATCAAGGTTACACACACCAAGATAAGAAATAACAGACACCAACTTCTTCAAATGCCCACAAAGGTGTAGGAGTATTCTCCACAGAGGGGCAGAGGGGGAGAGAGGGGGGCCTGGTTTCCTGGCAACACAGGGGGGAAAGAAAGGGAAGGGAAAGGTAAGCATGGCCTCTCAGCTTCCATAGCTCAGAGGCATTCTGGGACAGGAAAAACAGAGTTACAAACTTCCGTGTTGGAAAGAAGGGTCTCCTGGGCTAAAGAAACTTCAAGCAGCTGGAAATACCAGCAGGGTCTTCTCTTTTCTCTATCCGGCCTCTCGCTTGGGGCTGAGGAGAGAAACTTCAGTAACCATGGTAACCTGACACCAGGTAAACAGTCAGGAAAAAGAGAAGCTGTGGGGGGGAAATCACAACTAAAAGAGGGGAAAAGATACATTTCAAGCTATCAACTACAACAATTATTAGTCATTATTAACAGCTTGCTCTGCTCAAAGTCCTACACAGAAAAGTCACAAGTGATAGAATTAATCTGTTTTGCATGAAGATAAAGATAGGCAGGTCTTCCTAATATTAAAAAAAAAAAAAAAAAGTTTCTCTTTTCCTTCATTAGTTTTCTTCTTTGGGTTAGGGCAGATGCCTGCTTGTGCTCTGCATTTGCTTTGTACCGTCACAGCCTCTCCTAGGACACATACCCACCTATGCCCAGGTGCCTCCTCTGTGTGCCCCTGCAGCACTTGCCGGGCATCAGAAGGATGTGGGGAGAGGCAGCTGATCTGAACCCCTTTGTGAGCTATATCACCTGGAAACAGGGATGTCTCTGCCAAAAAAGTGCAGCCAGGGAAAGTCTGGATCTCAAGTGCAGGAGCAGACTCCAGGTTTCGGCAGGCAGTAGTAGCTCTGTTAGGAGGCATTGACATTCCAAGCCCCAGAACAGGTCTTTGCTTCTGCTAAATCTCTGAGGTATTCAATAGAAAGAGTAAAGCTTGTGCCAAGTGGCTTCCATTAGCATTTGCTACATATGCTGTTGGATGGCTTTAGTGAAACCTGCCAGAGACACTATGCTGTAGCTGCTACTCATGTGGAAAAACCAAATCCTTGCACCCACATGGTCACCACACAGCTGAAGGTCTCTAAGTAAATCAGCAACACAGAGTCATGCTTGTTAGCCAGAACAGATATTGTTCTTGAGCACAGACACCTGTATGAGCTTCCTGTACCAGGTTTCCTTCCTGCAAAGTGCTTGCTCAGTCAGAGGAGAAGCCCTGGCACTCTGGTATTTCTGCCACTGCAGTTAATTTAATTAAAACCCCAAAAGATGGGAAGCATATTTCCATCTTCCTCTAAGATTTGTCACCCTCTCCCTGTCAGACAGCAGCAAATGAGCATGCCTCAGCACTCCCACTTCGCACAAAACACACGTAAAAGCAGCAGTACTTTGCAGTAGGTTGTACTAGATATTAATTACCAAGCCCTGCCAGCTATAATTATCTCACTAAGTTTTGGCTATAGACTCTACATTGTCCCTTTAAGAAAAAAGCCTGGATGATACAGCCAAATAGGATCCAGGAGGAGAGTCCTGTTCCTGAGTGTACTCTAGGTCCCATCCACTGCAGACAGACAAACTGTACATGGAGTTATTTTGACAAAATGTCAATTTCAAAGCAGTTTGCATGGTCCTGTGTGTGTACGTAAACCCCCCCTTGATGGACAGCTCTTCTGGGGATACACAGGAACTGAGGCAGGAGAGGGAGATGATGGTTTATTGACAGTTCCTTGCTATGAAGGCAGACTGAGATTGGCTTCTGGCCCATACATTTCCCTCACAGCCCAGATGTATATCCTTTAGAAGACCCTTAGTCTCCCTCACACCTGGGAGTTTGGCCAAGACTACAAAAGGACCTCTGGAAGGACAGGGCTGGCAGAACACTGTCACATACAGGTAGAGATATTATAAAAGGTCATAGAAAGTCAGGCCTTGCTCTCAGGAATTACCAGCTAGCCTGAGAGTTCCCAGAAGAAAGAATCAAAGGAATGAGAAGTCAGTTAACACAACAACTTATTCTAATAAGAAAAATACGTTTGCAACTGCATAAACAATAGATCTATCCCATGAGAATCAGTGAAGCAATCCAATAGAGAGATTTGATGGAAAGGTAAAATGCCTGTTATAACCAATGAACTGAGTAGCAAGAAAACTACTAACCAATTAGAGTTGGATAGGAGATCTGTGAAAACTATATAAAATTATGTGAAAAAAAATGGGCTCTTTCTGCATGAAGAAACTGAGTCCCATCTGCTTGTTAATGCAACAGAATCCCTTGCTGGGATTTTTGCTTGATTTAGGCACAAAGGACTCACTACTCCCCCTCATTCCTTGTACATTCCTGGCTACAAAGTATTGCTAAGGCCAGGACATCCCCCAAAAGGGATACCTTGAGGACCTCCACATCCTCATTTCAGTATAGCAGCACTCTGAGGAGACAGGCACCAGGCTTTGGCCAAAGCCTTCAGCCTTTTTTCGGCAGTTGTGACAATTTTTGGTCCCTCACTGCTGAGAATGGCACTTGTGACACTAATGGGAGCACAGCAGTACTCCTGCATCAAGGCTTTGATTTGGGAAGCAGAGCTGCTTTGCTCTTGCTGATGTAGTGACCTGGTTTTGTCAAGACTTTTTCTCCTTTTGCCTTTGATGTCATTTTGGAAGGCAAGTCATGAGAATTTCATGGAAGCATTGACTCAAAAGTTGAACTAAAACAAAGCCAATAACAATACCATTATAAATGAAAGAGGTGCAATTTCCCCTAAGAGGATTATTCCACTATTTAAGGTTTTAACACATTTATTTCCACAGTTTAGTAATCACTTTCATGCTTCTCATTGGAATGTAATCCATGTAAATTTTAATATAAAAATTACAAGTATTACAAGGATTATCAGCCCATAATAAATATACTCATCCCCTAAAGCATTTAAGCAGCCCCTACACTTTGTAAACATCTTACTTAATGAGCAGACACCTACACATGAACAAGAAACCAATACTGTGTTGTATGGAACACCATCAAACTGCAAAATACATGCTGCTTTAATTATTTTTTCTGTTAAATTAAATATTTTTCAGCACACAGATTTTTACTTTGAAATTACTTTTATTATGAGGCAGCTCTGGAAGTCTCTGAGACTGCCTTTTGCATTGGGAATTTGTTTACCTTGTGGTTTTAAATTTGGAATATTACATTCAGCTCGTGCACAGGACTATGTAAAATCAACACATCATTTATGAAAATCAAATTGAGGAAAGCTGTCAATAACAACCAAGAGAAATCCACCCAAAAGAAAACTCTTCCTAACATGCACTTAGGTCAGTCTTACTGCTGAAGAGCCCATTCAACCACATTCACTGAAGCCAGCTGAAATCCACTCTGTCAGATGTAAAATTCTCACTTGGCCTACTGGCCTGCTGTGAATCACAGTATTTTTCTCTTGCAATTGTCTGCAGATGGGATTGGAGAAAGTAAATATTACCTGTCAAACTAAAGACATTCCTTGCCCATTCATAGAGGTGCACAGTATATTTCTGGCAGAATTCTCATGTAAGCTTCTGGTGCTCACTGCACTTGCAACCATAATTCTGCCTGAGTTGTAAGGCAGGAGTACAAATTACTCTCTAGAGCCTTCAATCTCTTGAGATTCAACACATAGCTCAACTTCCCAATTCTGCCAGTGGTGGTGTTTTTCTTCTTGCTTCCACATGCTGTATCTGATAAAATATTTTTCTCCATAAGAAAATGTGAAATTAATGGTCTAGGTTACTTTCATCTTTCAATTTTGCAGATGTATGTTCTCTTAATCCTTCGCTGTACAGATCAGAGTTACTTGTACTTCTGCAGGTTCACCTATCAAGAACTCCATTCACAGAAGCATGCTTGCTTTGGAGAGTTCCAGGAAAACAGAAATGCTGCAAAATCTCAAAAACCCTTTTAACAGGAATACATAGATAGTCTGGCCTTAGAGTTATAGAGAAAGAGGCCTTTAGCTCTGGCAGGCAAAGAGAATAGACATGCCTATCGTGCAGCCTCTGCAAATATAGGCCATCCCTCCACCCTAGGGAAAGGTGAAGGGGGAAGATAATTATATGTGAAATTTTTATTGTTCCTAGAAAATCAATCTCCTGAGTCTTTTCTTAGTTAAGTGCCAGTTATCCCAACATCTGTATGGCAGTGTTTTGTAAGCAGTGTCCAAACAGGAACAAGTTGATATATAAACTTCTCCCTGGAAAGCTTCTTTTGCAATCCTCTCCAGATTTCCCCAAAAATAAGTACTTGGATGACCAGAAGACTTTGCTCAGTTAAAAAAGCCCATTGCAAAATCCACAGTTTTGCAGAAAAACTGCCTATTTTTCATGCAGTGAACTGTACTGATAAGGGTCTATTTCCTCACAGCTAAACCCCATGGTCCATCCACACCATGAAGTTGCAAGTCCATATCCCATTTTAGATTTAAACAAGCTTCTCTGCATTAATGTGGAGTCAGGTCCAGCTAAGGGTGTCTCCTCATCACATGGGGCTTCAGCAGGTACACTGACTACAAATACCTGTACCCATCCTCCACACTCCCTTCTTAGACAAGCACAACCATTTGCAGGACTGTTTCAGAATAAAAATAGAAGTATTTTTATCCTAGATCAGTGTAGAATCTTATACATCCTGATCCTCTCCATCTGCGGGATTAACAGGCCCAAAGACAAAGGTTTCTGCCTTCTGCAGTCTTTTAATGTATCAAAACCACAAACCTGGCATCTTGATGAAGTGCACACTAGACTAGGATCACTGTGTGAGCAATGAATTAAATCCAGTGCTGTTTTCTTCACTTAAGGAGCAAACTTTGCAAAGCTCCTTAATGCTCAATGAAGCAGTCCTACTGTGATGGCAAGGAATTTTCCTCTTGTGAACTCCATGTTCAAACAAGCTCCCTGGTGAGGTACACACAGGCTGTCTTTTAAAACAAACACAAAACTCCCATTTAACTTATTAGTTGGGGGAGGAATACAGATGAGGGTTGGATAAATTTCATGAGTCATTGTTTCTGTAGGATAAGAAGCAAGCTTGTCTCAAAAAAACCAATTCATTTGTTTCTATTGTGTATTGCAGATAGAAGTGCTTAAATAATAGAAAGATTAATAGAAACACTTCAACAAATTGTTCTGGAAAAATGAAAAATAGCATTCGCATTATGAAAGAATATTCTTTAAATGCAGAGAAATAAAACATTTCAAATGAAACAATGTTTTGGGAGAGGGAGACAAATACAGATTAGTCATGCTTGAATGTACCTTCCCAAACAATGCACTGCTTAGAGCTAAAACATGCACATACCCCAAGGCATACGTGATAAAATAGGGACTGTATATTTGTTTAATTCCTTTATCATTTGCTCACTGCTGTATTTTTCTTGTCTCATGCCAAGCCTTACCCTGGATAGCACCACATGCATATTCTGCATCCTGACCACTGAACTCATTCCCAGATGAATCTTGTGGCCAAATGAAGGTACATGCTCTTGGAAGTGTGAAGCAGGACAAAAGCCCAGCACTAACACCATTGAAAAATAATGGAATGGCACCGTTCAAGTGCAACACCATCCTCCAGTGGTGTGCAAATTTCAGTGAGCCTTTCTTATTAAGTTTTTAGGTGTGGAAGGAAATGATGATGCAGAGAAAAGATTTCTCAAAGAAACCCAGAAAAGTCTAAAGCCAGCTGAACAATGGCAAATAAAGTACTGAAACAGGGATTTAATTGAATATTCAGAAGAACTGACAAGAAAGGAAAGCATGGACTACAATGTCTGCAGACCCTGAAGAGACTGCCAACTATGCAAAATTAGGTAAAAGTCCAGGTATCCACTAATTCAAGTTCTCACCAGAAAAACACCCTAGAAAATCCCTATGGATGGGTGGCAGTGAACAGCAGATATTGCTGGCAGAGCAGTGGGTAAAAAACTCAAGTTCCATTCCCTTCTGCCACCAGTTCTGACCCTGCGATCCACCACAGCCAGCAAAGTGAATCTCTTTACCTCTCCGAGGGTAGATGTGCCACAACTTCAAGGCTAGGTCCAGCGACTCCAGGAGTTATGCTGTGCTAGCTGCACTAAATACCTCTCTACTTCCACCTGGACACATTTTCCATGTTTGTTGGTAATATCCCTTTAGCCATACTGATCTTGCTGTATAGCGACTTCTTTGGAACAGAGACCAGCTCTCCTGTGTGTTCATAAAGACTGAGTGCAGCTGGATCCTACCTTGTTCTTTGGAAATAGTTGCAAGAAGAGCAGGCAGGACATGCAAGGCAAGTGGTATCTGGATACTATACAATGCTGCCACATATAGTATTCTGTGATATTCACCTTTTTTTTAGCACAAAAGGAATATGCTGTATATTCTGGAGGGGAAAATTCATCAACAATACCAGTTTTATCCAAAAGCTCTTTTTTTTGGCTAAAGCAGTTTAAATTTCTATGAAGTCTCAAAAGCTTAGTTTAAAGTAGAATTTTTTCCAGAGAAAATATTACAGATTGTGTTTTTCAAAGATTGTTAAGAGTAAATGATGGCTTTACACTGATTTCTCAGTGCTAGGAATGCGAATGAGAAAAAGAAGAGTCAGCTAACATCTTGTTACTGATGGGTAAGGCTTCCTACCCATCCAAACCACAGCAGTCCTGGCACAGTTACCTCCAATACCTCATTTTCATTCAGGACCAGTCCTTGTTAATTCTCCAAAAGCCAGGACTGTAGGCAAGGGGACTTCCCTTATGGTGAGGCAAAACCTCACCTGCTTTTCACAGGAATCTAGAGCATACTGACTTCTACACACACACCAATTCCTCTTACTGGTCAATCAGTCTGTACAGGAATCTCTGTGATGAGAAAACTGCCAAGTTTGAACTGAAGGAAAACGGTCTTGTCAGAATACAAGGAGACAACACAAAATAAATTACTCGTCTGCTTTACTGATCAATCATGCTTATGTAATCAGATACATTACTCCATTGCTTCATCTGTAACTGAATACAACTGAAGCAAATTAGTTCTGGTACTCTGCAGAATTATCTGCTGAGATGAATTACCTGTTCACTTTTTGAACAAAGTCCATAAAAAGCACTCAAAAATAATTTATCCAAATAGGAATTTGCAATTAGAGCACAGCTGACCTGAGGTAGAAAGCTCACAAGCTGCTCAGCTCTCCTTCCAAATTAATCCCTTGCATAAGTTTGATATAAAGTCAACACAGCATTTTGAAGAGCTACATCCATCACATATTCCTAAGGGAGTTTGTAAGATTTTGTTACCAAAAGGCTCAGTGTAGTTTTCTTTTAGGGCTGGAGAAGTGAAAGCAGCCTGGATCCCACTGCCAATGCAGTGTACTTGCATGTTCTTGAGTCCTGTAATATGCTAAAATAAAACTATATTTGACCACAGAGTTCAACTGTTCTGAACCTAGTAAGTATGTGACAACACAGAACCTAAAAATGCTGCTATTTTGGTGTTGTCCATTACTCCTCCCAAAGGCCCATGACACATAGATAACTGATACAGGAATCGTCTATAAAACTGGATTTTTTTTCCTCTGAAATCACTGTTTTCATGCCTTACGTATCAGAGCTGTTAAAACAAACAATTCTGAAAATACATGGGTAGGGAAGCAAAATACCCACCAAGTGTTATAAAAGCCTCATCTTGCCCTACAAAGTTCACATAATCTTAACTAGGAATCACAAGAGATATCACACTACAGGAAATATTTGCTTCCATGGAAAGAACTTAATAAGGAAAGGTAAAGAGGAAGAAATAGTAAAAGGAGTGAGTGACTTGCTGCTGTTTGCAGAACTATAACAGGTTAGAAATAAATGCTAGATAGGAATAAAGGAACTAGCTTAATGCTAGATAGGAATAAAAGAACTAGCTTAATTATCAGTCAGTCATTATCATATAGAAAGAGACCATTATAATTCAAGTATAAAACCCAAGGTCCAGTTTTCACAAAGTAAAACTGGGAGCTAGGTTGAAGCCCCTAAGCATTAACACCAGCAGAGGAATCTCTATTAAACACACAATCTGGAATCTACGCAGGTCTCAGGGATACTGGGCAAAACCTGCAGATGATGAGCTACAGCTATTCCACATTTAAACAGGGGTAGCTGCACCCAACACAAACAGCCATCAAAACAGTTCCAACACCCAGATCATCAGAATCACCTGTGGCTTGAATTGTTTGGTGAGGGCATACTTTACTCTGAAGAAAAAAAGCATTGTACTGCAGACATGACACAAGTTTGTAAAGGAAACTCTATGCTCTATCATAATGCTTTGCATAAATAATCACCTAACACTTGCTAATTCTTACTATTCTAGGAATTATTCTAGGAAAGAGGTCAAAGTGTGACGTGGTTTGAGAGCAAAGTGAGTTCCTCTGTCTTCTCTGTCAGACAGAAAACCATTTACACATCAAAGACTCATTCCTCTGAAATAAGCAGCGTTCCATCTGTGAAGCCAAACTTCCAGTTGATCTCTAACATTAGCAGAACCACATTAAGGACCCAAGCATGCTAAAAAAAACTGCATCTTGAGGATGAAGAACTGTAAAGGTATTAAACATCTCCTTCATGGTGCCTGGAGCACGGGCCCACATCCACAGCAATGTTTGCTCTTAATCTCTGACTGCTATTGCTCTCACTTATAAATAATTCTTCAATTATGAACAGTTTTAATTAATAATATATCACCTGTGCCTATGCCCTGGGCCATTTCCACTAAAACTATTAAACCACAGTGTCTCATGTGCCAGCTAAAAGCAGCAACATCTTTTTTTGCAGGTCTGTGAGCAGTTTGTACTGTTTTAAGAGCACAGCTGCAGTTAAGCACCTGATCATCCCTCCCAACAGTGAGCCCACAGGGGAATCATCTCAGCAAGAATATCCCATCCAAAGCTGGTAGGACAATAGGGTTGTGAAGCATGACAGCAAACCAGAACAAAAAAAAATAAATCTCTGTCCCAGGCTCTGAGCCAGCCAGTCATCAAATCAACTACTCTACTTTCCTAGCTCTTCACCCTAGGCATTCTTCCCCACAAGGCTTCCCAGTCTGTATCGCTGCCTTTTGAAACAGAGCCTCAATTTACTCTGTCTCATGGTTCCAGAACTGGAAGACGAGCACCTAAAAAGGCAGTTTTCTCAAGAATCCCCTTGCATTTCCTCCACCCCTTTTTTTACTGCCTTAGATTCAAGCAGAGCTCAAGTCCCAAAAGGTTATCTCCATTTTATGTCTTACAACTACAGCTCAGCGTTGTGACACAACACTGTGCTTCTCCTAACAAAGAGACTCAAGCTCTATGCCAATAGCTCAGAAATTCAGACACTGGTGTATCTTCAGATAAGAGAATGACTGTGGGGGGCCTGAATCACACAGCAATTTCTTCTTGCAGGTCCCATTCAAGTATCTGAGGGCCTCCTCTTGCAGGGACACAAGCAGCTCTTCTCTCTGCCACCTTCAAACAGCTTCTGTATTACTCTTAAACTGACAATTGATTTGAGCTAATGAAAACATTAGTGGCAGTTGCTCATTGGTATTTTTAAAGAAATATTTATACTCCAAGGGCTTAACCATGCCCTATGAGATGACTCAGAGCCTGTAACAATGCTGATTTGTACAAAACAAAGTAAATAAATGTGTCCCAGATCTCACACAGCAAAGCTGTCAACCTATGAATAATTTTAGTTGGAAGTTTAAAATGGAATTAGCTTACTATTTTGTACTATTTAGATTTAGTATTTCAGACCAATGGTCCTGCATAATCCCTTGAAAAACAGTGGAATAAATACTTCCAAACAAAACATATGGTACTTTTGCCATCATACATCCAGCCATGCTAGCACATTCCAGCCCTCACCCCATCTCCCCAAGTCACTCTTTTGCTTCACTGGCCCCTTCTCCTCTTGCCCCATGGGCTGCACCCTACCTACATTTGTCATACCCAAAATACGGTATTCTGTAATGCATGTGTGGCTCAGTTGATTATTTAAGGACCTTTTGCTTTCTCATCTCTTACTTACTTGAACTAGTACTTACTTACTCACTTGAACTAGTACCAACCACATCCCTGCCTGATGCTCTCAGTACACCCTGTCTAGCTGCAAGGGCTGACAGAAGCCTAAGCACAATTTATTTAACTACAGTAGTCACAGCAGGCTAAAACCCACCAAAATTGCAGTGGTATCAAAAATTTTACTGTTCACCAATGCACTAAGTGAGAGCATAATTTCTCAGTGAGCACCACACATTCCCCATGCCCATCAGAGTGATCAGGTAGCACAGCCTGCCCTCTAGTTTGTTGTGTGGTTCTAACAACAAGGCACAACTACAGCCTTCTGCCTGGAATCAGTCTGAGAGTGAAAACAACACAGGAGCTTGGGCCTTCTGGAGGGTAGGGTTGTTGGTTTTGTTTTTGGCTGTTTTCTTGGGGTTTGATTTTTATAATGTTGAGTGTTATTACTAGGCCCTTTCCTACAATGCAAGAAACAGGTAGGCAGTGTATTGTTTCAAATGTACTGTAAAGACTGTTTCAAGTTCATATACCTTAAGCAATGATAATTCCTGTTAATGGCCATTTGGTTTGGAGATGTCCTAGTGCTGGCAGTTAATAACGAGTTTAGTCAGGCATCCTTAAGCACAAAGCAAAGCTGCTCACCTGTACACTCTCACAGTCTGGGTACCCACCACCACAGTGTCCTGCAGGCATTTGAAAAGACAAAGATATTAAGTACAGAAGACAAAAACTGATTAAAAGTCACTGATTTCCCACTTCCCAATTCTCTCCCATCTATTCACTCTTGGAAAATGTTCTGGAAAATTTACGCTACAATCTGTCCCAAGGTATTTGCTCACTGTGAGATACAATTGCTTGTTTTAGTTGACTAATTGTCAAACTGTGCAACCTATACAAACACATTAAATGAGACACAACTGTGAAGTACTGAAGGACTTACACGGACAGTTTTTCCAGTTGTCTTTTTATGAGCTGTTTCAAATCCATTCCTAGTAGTAAAATTAACAAACTTACAGGACTACTTTAGAATACCACACTGTTAAAAATTTTACATCACCATTCTACAGAAAATAAAAAAATAAAACCAAAAAGAATTTTGATCTCTCCAAAATTTTATCAGTTTAAATGTGGTGGGTTTGACCTTGGCCGGACACCAAATGCCCATCAAAATTATGCAAACACTCCCCTTTCTAGCTGAACAGGGAAGAGAAAATGTAACAAAAAGCTCCTGGGTTGAGACAAGCACAGGGAGGTCATTCACTAATTACCATCATGCGAAAAACAGACCCAGTTTGGCGAAATTAATTTATTACCCATCAAATCAGAGTAGGATGATGCAAAATAAAACACCTTCCCTCAGCACTCCCTTCTTCCAGGTTCAACTTGACTCCCGAATTCTCTACCTCCCCTGCAGTATTCACAGTGGAACAAGGAATGGGTGTTGTGGTCAGCTCATCACATATTGTTCCTGCCCTCTTTCCTCCTCAGTAGAGTCCCTCACAAACTGCTCTAGTGTGGGTCCCTTCCTTCGGAAACAGACTGCTCCAGTGTGGCTCCCCACTGCTGGCAAAGAGGGAGGGAAGAAAATGCTCCCCATGAACCTCCCTGGGCTGCAGGCGGACAACCCTTCACAGGCTGTTTTCATTGCAGCCTTTACTTGAGGGATTGTTCCCACTCAGAAGCACAGGCAACATCAAACCAGCACCTGGCTCTGGCTGTGCAGACTCAGGCAGTGCCTCTTTTCTCACCATGAATGTTGCAGATCAAGGCATTACCTTCAAAGATCTTCCAATAGATGGACTAATGCTCAGCTCATTACCCCCAGCTTATGAGACATTACAGCACCTGCACATACAGTGAAGACCAAACTTGTCATATTTATTTAACTGAAGTTATAATAAGGAATTATTTTCCTGTTATTCCTAGGAAATTAACTTTATGTCTAGGGATTCTGCTACCTGAAATATAGAACAGACATAGCAGAGGATCCACCTAATATAGCACAGCAGGTGTGTTCCCCTTGGAGTCAGCATCATATACTTCTGTAACATTCATTTTCTCTGCCACTGTCTTCTAGTACCAAATAAATTTCAACTTCTTTATTTCATAAGTGTAGCTCTTCATTTATTCTCCACTGTGAATAAATTAAAAATAAAAAAAAAAGCTAAGCTATTGAACAGGGCTATATATTTGCTTTAAGCATGTGGAATATTAAAGACATTCAAAAAGTGTTCCGCATATGTTGTTTACTGTATCTTGTATTGAGGGGCAGGTCTTTATTGAAAAGCAGTATTTGTTCCACAACATATACTTCATACACTGGAGAACAGGAAGCCAATATGCCCACGTACAAACTAACTTTGCACTTCAAGTACTCTGATAAGAGTCTCCAGTTTGCCAGCAGCAACCTGACAATGTAGCTCTGGATGAGAAAAGGTAACACGGCAGAAACCAAGTGTAAAAAACTGATTTACATTAGTGAGTCATGGTGTATATGCTCATGCATACCTGACACTGGGGTAGACAAGACAGGAATGAGACTTGGAGAAATCTCAAGCCACTGGGCACAGATGATCAATTTTTGCCTCATTTATACATATGTTTTACCATGGACACATGCAGCACCAAAACTATGCCAAGCCCCATACTAAGCAAAAAACTTCCAAGAAAGGCTAAAAAACTTCCAAGAAAGGCTAAACTAATACAATAAACTGGAAAATTCAATTTAACAGAATGACCACAAGCACAACAGCTTTAACAGCCATCATCAGGGTTAAAAAAGTCTGCCTTGCCGGAACTCTAGAAAAAATGTTTTAGCCAGAGATTAAGAAGCTTGCTAACAACAGCACAACAGTGGAATGAAATTCATATTATCTTACAAAAATATCACTAAAATTTGACTACGCACAACCGAGGAAAAAAGAAAACAATCAACATATTGTATCATTTCACAGTGTACAAGTAAGTAGTAACGAAAAGAAGCCAATATTCCATGTGGTCATTTTTACGTCCTCTGCTTCATAAAGGACACCATTTGCAGACTACAGCTTGTTTTCTCACTCCTTCCCCTACCAGCCATTACAGCAGCTTATGGCTGTTACTGACACTGCTTTACCACAGGAAATCCAACTGCACACTTTAGCAAACATCAAGGAGATACATACCTATCTAAAGACAAACAAAAAAATATGCTATGCCCTTTCCTTTGCAATATAGGATAAGTTGTAGAAGAGGAGAAAGATGAGCAATGTATAATACCACAGTCCTCCCAAAAGGAAATTAAAGACTGAATTTTACACTGCAATAAAAAATATATTTGAAAAAAGAATTGTACTTCACATTAGAAAGACATCACCTGAGTTTCTAAACAATTCCGGTTTTGAAATTACTTCTAAACACAGAAATAGATTAATTACACCTATCCCACTGTGTTGGTTTGTTTGGGCTGGGATAGAGGTAGTTTTCTTCACAATAGCTACCATGGGGCAATGGTTTGAATTTGTACTGAAAACCAAAACACATAGCTGTACAGCTTTTACGTTACCTATTAAACTGTCTTTATCTTGACCCATGAGTTTTCTCACTTTGCTTTCCTGATTCCCACACTCATTCTGTTGAGGGGTCACAGTGAGTGAGCAGCTGCGTGGTGCTCAGTTTCTGGCTGGGGTTAAACCACAACACGTATAAATCAAGAAACTATTCACAGCAAAGTGAAATTCCATTTTTTCCACTGTAGCTGGATAGTAAGTAATGTAGCTTTTTTTAAGCAGCAATTTAATTCCTTGAAAATTTAATGCTCGTTTCATGCCAATATTATTTTTAGAGCAAGCCAGAAAAATACTAGGCATGAAAAAAGTAGCTACAGGAGTTTTCAAAAGTATATTATTATTCCACTTGAACTGCCAAGTGAGGGCTTCCTCAGCTCAACATAGTAGAAGTTGGCTAAAGAACAACTTCCATTACCATTACAGAAAACACTAGTACACAGTCAAAATAAGTACAAATCTTATTTTAACCACAACTGAAGCATCAGCCTCGTCTGTGCATGTGTATTATACATTTAGAAGAATGCTTTTCCTTCAGCTCACAAAAAGTCTGATTTACAGTCTGTGGACATCAGGCACTGATGATCTTCATTTTAGTCCTGTTTGCCTTCGCGCCACTGCCGTGAACCCTCATTCCAGGCTACATAAACAAAGAGAGCAAGTACTACGTGGACAGTGACTACAGCAACTATGGCAGCATAAAAATAGCTGTCTCTGTCAGACATTCCCAAGGAACCTGAGAAAACAAAGAAAGTAAAGAATATTAGTTATGAGCTAGGAACTGTGACATATCAAGACACAATACTCCCTTAAGACCAAAGTTACATTTACTCCTGTATCAAAAATCTGAGCTCAAAACAATTCACAGGAAAGAATTCACCATGATAAAGGTTAAAGAACTTGAAACTATTTCTGGAACAAAGAAACACTGCAGTATTCAATATTTAAGATAAAATACCCTAGATTTGACTTCAACAGCTTAAGAGTTCTACAACATTCACTTTTTCTGTTAGTACCTTCCAGCACCAAACAAACTTCAACATCCTTTTTTACTAAATGTAGGTCTCTGTGGGGCAATAAAATAGGGGAGGGAGGTGGGAGGAAGAAGGGGGAGAATTCTGTAATTATTTGCCACTAAAACAGGAGAAAATGGTAGAAGAACAATTAAATTTACAAGACTATTACCTTCTGTATTTAGACTGTAAAACAATAGTGGCCCACCAGTTAAGATACATGAATGCATCTCATATAAAATAAGCCTTCAAATATCAGAAGACCAAACACTGAAATATTGTTTCCCTTAATTAATTTTAAAAACACAACAGAATCTCCCCAAAAGCAAACAAAACCTACACATTACAACACGCCAAAACCATCACCCTGCAAAGACAATCCTTTCAAAGGATCTTGAAAGTTACTTAACAAGCTTTACAGCAGTGCACACAAAAGGAGAATTATTTCAGAACAACTATTACACACTCATAAACTGCTCTTAAAAGCAGCTGTTTTCTCCCTTCCTCTTCCCCACTTCTGAAGGAGATAACTTCCTAGAACTATAAGAGGTAAGTATTAAAACCTTGCAGAATCAGGACTACAACATGGCTGCTTGTTCAATCAAACAGCCATAATCTCTCTTCCTTTTTTTTTCTTTTAATTAAAAGAAGGCTCTACAAGCAACCACATTCAATATCAGAAATTGCATATAACTTGTTTAAATGCATGTGTGTTTCAAAAAGCAAAATATAAACCTCATGAACAACATTACTCTGTCTTGAACATGTGATTAGTTTGCAATAGCTGGAGGAACATATCTCTGATGATTCTGACAAAAGACTGCTGCAGGGTGGTGTTAAGTACCCTTTAGGCAAGAGAAACAATGCACTTCTATACAATATAAACAATTGTATAATAAACAGAAGATTTTGGATTGCAGACCACAGCGCAGGGAAGGATACAGCAACCATTTATATAATTTTCTGTTCTAATTAGGCATTACAGGACTTCTTATCTATATACAAATACTCAAAACAGGAAGAACAAAGATGCTATTAGAGGATTGTGCTTTTCTTCTATTTTTGTAATAATAATGCTAATTGAAAGAAACAAAATTACCTTCAAATACATAAGCCTTTGATGAAAAATACAGTCCGACAGGTAATGTAATCATTAGAGCTGTGAAGAACAGAAGTGTTCTTAAAGTCGATGTTAATGTACCCTCATTTCTGAAATAAATAACAGAAGTTACATACAAAAGAAAGTCACAATATATATGCCTGAAACAGAAAAAGAACTTGTTCCAAACAGAAGTTGATTACTTTTCAAGAACTGAGTAAGTGTATGTTTGGAAGCAATAAAGACTAGAAATATGCATTTTTTGGCTGCAAGTATTTCTTAGCTGAAAGTATTCAAAACAATGTAATGATTCTGCCAGTCTAAGCTCACAAACAAAATTAAAAACAATCTTTAGATTTTTCCCTGTTCCTGCATAGGGGGGGTCAGTGCATTACTGCATAATTATTATATTATTAAAAATCTAATATTAGTTACACATACACATGCCATCTGACAGTATTCTGCATTAAAACTTGTCAAGTTCCTTTTTTTTTTTGTTTTGTTTTAAAGTAACTATAAGTCCAGGAAAATGACAAATCTTACAGACTGGGATAAAAAGGAAATACACTGAATGAATTTAACAGCTTACTACTCCAAGTTCCTTTTTACTAGGTCTTCTTCCTCTATTTAAATATAATTTTTCACTTTTTAACTAAGGAAGAATAAGTGTAGTGACAGAACATACAGCCACTACACCAAAACTTTGCCTTCACAGACCTAAACCTAGAACACCTTTAACAACAGAGGGCTTATGAAGGTTTAGGCATTTGGCAGGGTCTCCCTGAACTTGATCTCCTAAAACAGTTGTTGTGTTTACAAAACACCACATACAGCTTGGTTCGTGTGCTTCCACCAGTTCTCACTCACTCTGCCTGGGGCTTACTGTATTATTTCATGCTGAAGTAAATATTAAGTCAGGAAATACCCTTCTCACTTTCATAGGTTGGCTGGTTCAAAGACTCGAGTCCTTAGGGCGTTGAAACACAAATATGTGTTTTTCTTTGAAAAAATAGTGAAAATAGGGAAAGAAATGATCTCATTCTCTAACAGTTATGTGCAGCCACGCACAGCTTCTACACTGCAGCCAACAGCATTTCCGGCTGCTCGTGTACTGCCATACATTTAGGCAGCATATTGGGTAGCTTAAAAAAAGAAAAACATGCGAATTATTTTATTTTACTAGCGTTTGCCTGAAGAACTATCATAGTGGAGGACATAACTGCATTCAAAATTTCCCTATGGAAATTAGAAACCATTCTATCAACACTTACCCACAGAAGAGTAAGATGACCTCCAGCTTATTACCAAAGTTAAAAACTCCACTGTTGACAAATACTTTTCTTACACTGACATACTCTCATCGCTTCCCTACGCAGCAAAAACAAACATTCGTGTATAAGCTCAGCCTAGCTCGGCACGCTTTCCCGACGGCCGGCAGCCTCCACGCTCGAGATTCGGGATGGCCCAGGGCTACGCAGCGTGACCAAGGAAAACCGGGGGCCTCCTCCTCCACCCGCTCCGGTTCCTCCTGGCCCGAGCTGTCACCCCCTCCCGCTCCGCCGCCGCTCTTGCCCGGGTGCCCCGTAGCTGCAGCCCCATCGCGTGCTGATGGAGCCAAGGGCACCCCTGCGCGCCGCGGCCCAGCGCGTAGCCTTCCCCGCACCCCACCGCCAAGCCCTGCTCTTGCCCGCCCCAGGACTCACGGCCTGAACTCGGCCACCGGCACGGCACTCACGGGTCCGGGCCCGAACCGCTCCATCGCAACCCCGCCGTCGCCTCAGGCGCGCCGGAAGCCGCCGCGATGGCCGCGCATGCGCGGGGAGCAAAGCCGCCATCGCCATAGCAACCCTGGGTCTGGCGCGACCTAGCGGTGGGCGGTGAGTACTGCAGCGGGCCCGCCCCGCCCGGCTGAGGGACGGCGAGGGGAGGAGCGGGGGATGACGGGACAAAGGGATGGTGGGGAGAAGGGACAAAGCCATGGAGGGATGGAGGGAAGTAGAAACGGAGAGACTGATGAATGGAGGGAAGGAGGGATAAGACCGATGGAGGGATGGAGGGAAAAAGAGATGAAGAGTCTGAGGGATGGAGGGAAGAAGGGACAAGAAGGATGGAGGGAAGGAGGATGGAGAGACTGAGGGGTGGAGGGAATAAGGAATGAAGGGACAGAGGAATGGAAGGATGCAGGGATGAAGGGACAGAGGGATGGAGGGATGAAGGTGTTATAGATACATATTATATTACTGGCTTTTCGCAAATATTAAAATGAATGTTATGTGTATAAGAATGGGATTTTTTTTTGTATTAATATAGTTTATTTCTGTTATTGATGAAACTTAGAAATAATAGTATAATACATATATGTTAGGCTATGGCATAGTATTAAAATAAAAACTGCTTTTGTTTGTATAATCCAAAGACTGAGAAAAAAAAAATAGCTAGAGAACTCCTGCATTTGTAAACTATCTTATCCCGATGAAGACAGAAGTGACCAGAACTCTGCGGGGAGGAATTTATTGCATTTCTGGTATCAGGGAATGTAAATCTCAATAGCGCCAAGAAGATTGATCTATTGGGAAGGGGGCAAGATAAAATTAAACAGAAGAACACCAAAGATCCTAAGAAGAATATGTATGAGAATTTATGGATATGTAGTAGGATTCTGTTTTTAAGGGACAATCCTTTGTTAATAAGGTGTGCTCTCTTGGCTGAATGCAGAGACACCCGGCTGTATTTGTATACATTACTTTATTTTTTTCTCCTAATTGTCTTTTTATTAAACTTTTAAATTCTATAAAAATTATGTGAACCTCGTTTTTCACAAAGGGATGTGTGAAAAATGAGGTTCACTTTCTTAATAAATTATAAAAAGTTTAATATAAACAAGAAGACAATTAGGAGACAAAGAAAATAAAGCAAAGGGTTAAAATGGCCGGTGCCCTGGCACGTTGCCAGGAACACACCCAATATCTTTAGAACACCCTTTTTATCCCCTCCTGCTGTGAGGGTTTAATGCATATTCAAACTTTCCTACCAAGCATTTTTCATGGTTACGCCCTGAACCCACCTTTTCAGAGCATGGTCCGTACAGTTTTTATTTTTGCTGATCGTCATTATTTTTGAGTTTGATTTCCTTTTTCTGCAAGCGGTCAGTGTTGGTAACAGTCTGGGTCCCTCGTCCTTCCGCTGATGGTAGCTGGGCTGCATGTCAGGGACCTTTGCATCTCATCAAGCCTTTTGCATTGTTGCCCTCTCCCACGTGTTTTAGTCTCCATCAATAATTTACCCCACCTGCAGCCCCTGAACAGTTCAGGATGTCCCCTGGTTGTTTTCCATTCTGCCACATGAACTTGAAAATCCTATATATTTCCATCACATGATACAGCAAACATTTAAAAGAAGTAGAAAGGGGATGTCAAACAGTTCTGTTGAAACGCAGGCCATGGCCATTGTCTGCTATTTTGCTACCTTGAATATGACAAGGCAAAAGAAGGATGAAAATGGGTTCTGAGGACCCCTCTGAACCAGAGAGATCCCCAACCTGCCCCTGAAGGACCAGGGTGCCCAGACACTGTGGGAGCAGTGAGGTGACTGCACAGGAATACTGGTGGCTTTAGCTTTGAGCCCACAAGGGCTGACTTACCAACACTGAACTGCCCACACTCACAGTGTCACTGTTGTCCCCTGGCAGACTCTGGCCAAGGACCAGAGCACATCACAGTAGCCCAGCTCCAAAAACCCAACAGGGTTTTTTCCTTTCCAAACACTCCCATGTGCCAGCTGTCACCTCCCATGAGAGAGAAAAGCTGCTGTCCCTTTTTTTGCTAAGGCAAAAAAAGGCACTGGACTTTGAAAGAGGGAAATGCCTTTAGGGATGGAGGTTTTATATCCCAATGACAGATTGCTCCCTGAGGGCAGCAGGCCAGTGTCCCTGACAAGTGGGTCCAGCTCCAGCCTGGTGGGCAGGGATGGGAACAATCCCTTCAGCAGGCACAGGGCTCAATTTCTTGCAGAAATGGGTCTAAGGCAGCTGGAAACAAATTAACATTCAAGTGAGTCTATTTGGATAACAGAAAAAGCAAAAACTCCACATGGCAAGTGATCCCTTTTAGAGCAGCATTACAAGCCTGGCAGTTATCTAGCTGGCACAGTAGCTCTGAAACAGTGAGCACACACCACTTAGCTGGTGATGTGTAGAGGGCACCCCTTAACTATTTCTGCTTTGAAAACTGTCTTGTGAAATTTTTGAACTTGGGTTGTATTCCTACATCACCCAAATCAGCTGTGTATCGTTCAGCACAGCTATTAGTTCCAAGCTCTAAATAAATCTAGCATCTGTGTCGCTCACCAGCAGTAACACCTTTTTTTCAATTTTCCTGTTTTCCCTTATTTTTGGCACAGATGGCTGGGTGATGAAGTCATGGATACTTCCTAAAGTAACTGGTTTTGCACCATTCATTGTTTTAGCTATCAGAAGCTCCCTGTGGTTGGAACTATATACCACTGCACCCCCAGCTATAGTTTAAACTTCCTAAAGCTTCCCAGCAGACACTGTCTCTCCACAGCACACTCCTGGAAAAGCTGGCAGCCCATGGCTTGGACAGGAGCACTCTGTGCTGGGTTAGGAACCAGCTGGATGGCCAGAGAGTGGTGGTGAATGGTGCTGCATCCAGCTGGCAGCCAGTCACCAGTGGTGTCCCTCAGGGGTCTGTGCTGGGGCCAGTTCTGTTCAATATTTTATTGGTGACATGGATGAGGGTATTGAGTCCTTCATTAGTAAATTTGCAGATGACACTAAGCTGGGAGCATGTGTCAGTCTGCTGGAAGGCAGGAAGGCTCTGCAGAGAGACCTGAAACGTTTAGATGAATGGGCAAAGTCCAACGGGATGAAATATAATAAGTCCAAGTTCTGAGTCCTGCATTTTGGTCACAATAACCCCCCGCAGTGTTACAGGCTGGGGATGGTGTGTCTGGACAGTGCCCAGGCAGAAAGGGACCTGGGGGTGCTGGTTGACACCTGACTGAATTTGAGCCAGCAGTCTGCCCTGGTGGCCAAGAAGGCCAATGGCATCCTGGCCTGTATCAGGAATGGTGTGGCCAGCAGGAGCAGGGAGGTCATTCTCCCTCTGTACTCAGCACTGGTGAGGCTGTACCTTGAGTTCTGTGTCCAGTTCTGGGCCCCTCAGTTTAGGAAGGACGTTGAGACACTGGAATGTGTCCAGAGAAGGGCAATGAGGCTGGTGAGGGGCTTGGAATACAAACCCTATGAAGAATGGCTGAGAGAGCTTGGGTTGTTTAACCTGGAGAAAAGGAGATTCAGAAGTGACCTTATCACTCTCTACAACCTCCTAAAATGAGGTTGTAGTCAGGTCTCTCACCAGACAGCAACCAACATAATGAGAGGACACAGTGTCAAGTTGCCCCAAGGGAAATTTAGGCTGGATGTTAGGAAAAAGTTCTTCACAAAAAGAGTAATAAAATACTGGAACGGTCTGCCTGAGGAGGTGGCGGAGTCACCATCCCTGGATGTGTTTAAAGAAAGACTGGATGTGGCACTCAGTGCCATAGTTTAGTTGAGGTATTAGGGCATCGGTTGGACTCGATGATCTTGAAGGTCTCTTCCAACCTAGTGATTCTGTGATTCTGTGAAAAAGTCCCTTTTCCAATCCCATTTTCACTAATGACCTCACTGGATCAAACTTCAGAGTCAGCTGTCCAAGGTGTGCTGCTCCTTTGTTTTATCACAGAATATTTTAGCCTAGTCATAGGTACCTCACAGCCCAGCCTGACTTTTCTAGAAGGGACCTGTTGGGATCATGTCTCTCCTAAACTGAGCATCATAGGCACAAGGGGGAAAATTCAGATGGAAGAATCCTCAAAGCAGCTTCCTGGAACCTGTGCCTGCTTTCTCTGGTGCCAGAACACTGGCCATGACCCTTGTGAAAAGAGTAAACTTTCATGCTGATGCAACCCCACAAGAGCACCCAGCCATTTACAGAGGAATGAAAAAAACTGGTGTGCATAGTTAAGGATATCACTCACCCACACAGGCTTAAGTACAACGTAGTCACAGGCAGTAGCTCTGGAGACTTCCAACCCCTGATATACTGACAGAGGGAACCACCATATTCAGAAAGGCTTCTGGAAGCCAAGGAACTCTAAACAATGAAAGTAGAAGCATGTTCTTCTGTAGGTCAGATCATACTCACCATAGTCACTCCATTTGTGCCAGCAAAGTTTCTTGCAGGATAAACTCCGGATCAGCAGTGAGTTACAAGAAATAAAATCTTACATTTGGAAGGGAAGATTGCCTTCCCTGGGGTCTTTGCCATTGTTTGTCTTGCTGGGGTTTTTTTACTTCTGATCTCATTATTTCTGTTCTGGAACTCATTGCTTTTATTTGGTCTGCAGCTATCCTGACAACAGCCAACTTACAAGATAAAAAAATTAATGCTAAAAACCCTCAAAACTAAAAACTAGCAAACTGAACAAAAAAGATCTAATGAGTAACTATATGTAAACAAACAGATTGCATAGCTAGCAGACATGGAGAGAGAATAGTAAGAAAAGAAGCAGCAATAGGAAAAGCTGCTTTGGTAACTTAGGTAGGAAAACTTTTTGCCTGAAATGTATTTAGAGGCCAATTGGACAGGACAGGTTTTGGAACATGAGGATTTTGCTTCTGGCATGATTGAGGCCCATAAGAAAAACACACTTCAAGATATGACTGTAAACACAGTTTCTGCAGCAAATCTTCAATGCTTCTTGCCTCATCTAAGTCACCAAGAGCCAGGTGATGGGAGGGATGAGGCTACCCCAGGCACTGCATGGAAGGGCACCCAGTCAGCCTGGGACACACACCCTCCCTTCAGCCTTGCAGCACATTGGGATGTTTTTGATTCCTCCTCCTGCCCAAAGTATTTTTGAAGTTTTTGATGCTTCCCAAAGCCACCTGCAGGGACTGGCTGAGCACAGCTCAGCTCAAGACTGACTTCTAGATGCTTTTTCCTTGTGACTAGATTAATGTTTGAATTTAATTAAAAACATGCAGTTCTGCACAGCCCTTTGTGAGAACAATGCCTCAAGCCATTCTGGTCATCTTTGAGATGGTTGAGCCCTCCAGGGTTGAGGGTTTTCATGTGATATCATTGCTGTATGACACATTCATTCCAAAAAGCAGCTGGGTTTGCAGCATTCTGACAGCCCCTCCCCCCACCCTCCACCCCAGGACATAGGCTCAGCTAATGCTGCAGCCTCTTCTGAGAACCACTTTCCCCAGACGGACTGACAGCCAGCAGCTACTCAGCTCCAGGAAGAGAGACCCTACTAACCTTTTACTCCTTTTTTGCAACATTATTGCAGCAGTCTAAGTTTCCTTCCCAGATCCAAATGAATTGAGCACATGCCAGTCTATCAGCAGGTGAATGTCTCACTTGCAGGACTCATTTGTTTTACTCAGGAAAAAAAAAAATATCAAAACTACCTTATTGCGTTAGCCTGACCAAGGCTCATGGGAGCATATCAAAAGCAGCCAGGGTCACTTATGTTTGTAGCCATTCAAGCTGAGAGGGAAAGTCTATTACAAGAGCTGTTTAGGAGTCAATTTAGAGCATAGAGGAGAGGGGACACCAAAGGTGGTGGCAGCAAGGGGACACATAGATCTGCTGGTACATACAACCAATGCAGAAGCCAGTCTGCTGGGCTGGGGAAGACTCAGCCCTCTTCAGGAGGGCTGCCTGCACAGCCTGATCCCAAGCTGCACCACCTCCCAGTGCTGGATTTTCTCCTGGGAACATATTTGAGCTTATTTAGCATCAAAAGTAAAAAATAATAGACAAAACCATCAAGAAATACAAGACAAAATTAGCTAGGATAAAACCTGTGTGATGGGTGGCATTATAATGCCTAGGAATAATCGCAGCCCACCCAAGACTATTTTCAAAGGAAAGTAGCTCAGCTTTTATGCCTTTGGAGTCCTTGGCTTTTTGCTTAAGCTCCTTGCATTGTATTTCATGTTTTCTCAGGGGAAAACATAGGCATCAGAAAAACACCCTTAAGTAGGCTACTGCTGAAGACATAGCTTCATCTCTTGTGAAGAGATAAGAAGTGCTTTGCTTTTCAAGAGGCTGAAGTAAACAAAAATCAGCAATCAGGGGAATCAAAGTTCCCAAAGAGTCTTTGCTCACTGCTTTTCAGTACTGAACAAGTTCTATTAAAACCAGAAAACCAAACCAAGCCACAACCCCAGAGTCACAGCAGATGTTCAGGCACTCACGCTTCCCTGTCTGTCTAAAAGAGGAAGACGTGACATAGCAAGAAGCGATGCTGAAGTGTTCTTTTCTCCAGGAAAGCAAAAATAAAAACTCAGTGATACATTCAAGACCTGCACCCTTTGAAGCACAGTGGGAGCATTGCTTCCACCCACCAGCGCATCCCTGCTCCCCAGAGTGCTATGTGATGATGGATCAGGAGCCCCAGGGCTTTGCTTCCTGCTATAAAGGCTGATGTTTGCCTCCATCCCCATGCAGCCCTGCTCCATCTGCCTCTTGCAGCACCCCTGTGAGCTGTGACCATTACTCAACCCTTCTGTCCTCCTTTCCAGGTGGTGATGGGGTCCGGCTCACAACCTTCCAGTGTTTTTGTGTTCTCCCACACCCTCTGATCGTTCCCACAGCCCAGCCAGCATCATGTACATTGTATATGCAAACACAAAAGAGAGGCAGTTTTACCTACCATAAGAGGCAGTTTTACCTACCATAAGATGTGGGTACAGCTATTTTGTAGGCAAGGACCAGATCTTGTCCTCACCAATATCAATGAACTCTAGTGAAGTGCCATCAGGCCAAACTTGGTGTCAGCCAGAAGAAGAAGACAAGGTTCATTAGATACATGTGGTCAGTGCCAGCCCCCTGGGTGGCACTGGATGGCTCAGAAATGCTAGAAAGCCCCCCAAATAGCCAGAGGAATGAGGACACCCCCTTCCAGCATCATGTCACTCTGCTAAGCTGGGAGAGGGTGAGCAAAGGGAATCTCCTGTTCGGTTGTGGTACCTATGATATGACATAAGTTAAAGGTGACTACACTGCTGCCTCCCAGGAGTGCCACCATGGTTATCAGAGTTATACTGCTGCAGCCAAAAGGGTGCTGAAACACTTCAGACTTCTGCTCTGTAGTGAAGTTGGTAAACCCAGTGACCTGACACTGCTTGACAGACAGAAGAGAAGGTATCCATCATATTGAGACTGTTAGCAAGAGCCAGGGAACAACGAACAGTGTCATGCTATGAAATTAAATTGAAATGCAATAAAAGTGTCACATAGAAAAATATGCAGATCAACCTGAACTTTGTCATTTTGCTGAATTCCAGCACGTTTGGTGACAGGGAATGCTTTTCAACTGGAAAGTAATAGATTTTTCTCTCTGATGTTGCTGAAATCTGGACATAAAAAGCAGTTTTCTTAGGAAGTGACAGTAGAAATACAATAGAACTTCTAGAGGATGTTGCTTCTTTTCATTCAAAGGAATATCAGTTTTAAGGAGAATTGAAGTTTTAATCAAAGATCTTTCTTATGTTAGTCAAAAGCAGGAAAAAGTGACAACTGCTTCTTGGCTGTTGGCTTGTGCTGAGCCAACCATTTGAATATTGTTCCAGTTGATTAAATTTGCATTGCTAATAGGGGAGAAGCCATATGCCTTGCACACCTGTAGAATACAGCTCCAGTTTTTGGAAGTTTATTAATGCACTATTGTTATCTGGCAAGGAAGGATTTTATCAGACCAAGATGAGGAGCTGCTGGGGGTGCAGAGTCCCCTGTCACTGCTCCCCTTCCATGCTGTTGCATGTGTTCCCTACACAGTTCACCCCAGTGCTGTCTATACAAGTGTAGCAGCAGGGGAGGAGAAAAACCTGCCTCTTCCTAGGCAAAAACCCTTCAGCTTTAGCAAGGAAGTGTCTATCAGGGAAGCATGATGTCTCACTTAGAAAAAGGAAAAAAAAAAAAAGAAGAGCATGCAAGACAATGAAATTTTACAGAATAGCTTATAAAGATAATGGAATTGGTGCTCTCTGTATGCCTTCAGCTGAATTTTAAATGTCTTGGGTAAAACTGAGGGGTTTCTTTTTCTTGTTGTCCATTTAGGAGCTTTGTCATCACTAGAGATTGCTGAAATTATTGCTTTCTCCCTCAGGTCATACTAAAAAAAAAACGACTACTCTTACACCCCTTAAGACTTCGTAGAGGGATTTTATCCTGATTAAAGCATTAAAAATTAATGCCACTCAGTCCCTTTGCCACAAGTCCCTTTGGATTCTACAGACTGCAGCTATTGCCTCTCCAGATATTTCAGTCAACATTATCTGTAATTAACATTACGTGTCTTAGCCAGTGGCTTTTTATCAGAGAATTTTCAGCAGTGTAAATGAGAGCCAGTTCTGCCTACTATGAAAACCTGCCTCAAATTCCAGGCAGATCTAGTCCTGTCTCTTCCTGGCATGCAGTTTTATTAGCAGTGAAACAAACACTACATTGAGAAAATATAGTGAGCATTTAACTTTTCAGGCCAAGGATCTTGCCAGGATCAATTCTCAACACTCACTCCCACCCCTGCCACATTCAGGCTCAGACACCATTTGCTTTTTCCTCTTAAAAGCTCTTGTCTGGGGAGAGGACAATGCATTCCAGGAAACTCAACTGAGCTCACTCTGTGTTCAGTTACAGGTGCGAAAGTGTTTGGACTCAGGATGAAAAACAACTGCATAGAACTCCCATCCACCACCAAAAGAACCCTATGCAAGCATTGCTTTCACCAGTTACCAAGCCCATCAACCCAACCTCAGTATTTGGGAATCACAAATTTCACTCTCCCCCAAATTTCCAAAACTGTACTGGACTAATTGAGAACCCTTGAAGGACAGTCAGACAGAAGTTCTTCACAGCAGTGGTGCAGGAAGTGTGATAAAGGGACAGAAACTTGGGCTGGTATTTGTTCACAGGCACGTATTTGCATTCTCCTTCCTCCATGGGTATCTTCAGACAGACAAAAGGAAACAGAAGCCTGAGTGCACTTTTTCCTAGAACACACTGATAATCCTGAACTAGCAAAGAGGAACTAGCTGTCAGACACTGCTTTTTGTGCAAAGACATGCAGGAAATATGTGTTGTAACAAGCTCAGGGATGTGTCCAGGCAGCAGAATCCAAAGCACACGCAAGCAATGCTGGAGAATGAAAGCCAGTCTTTTCTTCCACAGTGACTGAGAAGGAGCCCTGCAAGGCCAAGGCACATGGGGAGGCAGTTGCAGTGGCTGCAGGGGACACCTCTGGCTATTGTGAAAAATCAAGGCTTTCCTACAAATACCTAAGGAAAAACTTGGCACTTGCTACTGTAGTAAAACATTTTAACAGAGTAAAATATTTTAGTAAAAGCCTGTCTGCACAAGCCAGCCTTTGGTATAAGTGACAATATTAAAGGCAGTGTCCTTGAAATTCTCATGGAGTAGTGAGAATGAAGAAAAACAATAGCCTTGTGTTCTGGGGAAAAGAATATAAACAATATGTATTAACCAATAGTAACTTGTTAAGCCCCGTGAACCCTGTTGGACCCTATAAAAATGTGATAAAGATAGAAATAAACGATGTTCGCCATACTTCTGTGAAGACTTGGTGAATAGTCTGGCGGTTTCTCAATATGCGACCTTTAAAGAAAAGAGGAGACCTGCCCTGTTTGTTGGCTATATTAATGTGTATATTAAACTTGCATTACTTTGGTCCCCCCTGCACTGGCTAGAAAGAGGCAGCATTGGCTGCATCTTCTTCTGATGCACAGTTCCTGTCCCTTTCCACCATTTTAAAAATACATCTGAATCAAGACAGCTGCTTCCTATCATGATGCCTGGAATCATGGGTTGTCTTAAATAAAGGATTTTTTTTATTGTTATCAAGAACATTAGTGGTCAGTTTGTCAGAAACCTTTGTTTGGGTTCATTAGCAATTTGCCTTTTTTAATTGCAAAGTCATCTAGATTTGATAAAACTTGTTGCCAGTTTTCCAGAAATGCCTGAGGTGATAATTGCCATTTTAAAAATATTCTTCAGAAAAACTGTCATTTAAACTTATTTGTCAAATTATGAAGTTTTTTTTTTAAAACTAACAACTCTTTTTCACATTTCCAAACAAAAAAATACCTGGGATAACTGACAGGATGAATGTGACAGTGGCAGCATTAACTGGCTTCAAAAATTTCATGTTGTTGATCTTACACAACGCAGAAATGTCAAACCATCAAAATTGGGTTTGATAAGAAATCAAATCATCCAAAGGAACTTATACTGATGCCTTAATGCCCATGCAGGGTTCACTGTAATATCAGCCATGGTCAAGATGTTTTTGTTGGAAACCTGCTTTACCTAAAGTTATAATGACTGCCACTCCAGCTCACACACTCACATCCTCTCTGGACACAGTACCTGCACACACTCCAGCCAAAGTGCTGCAGTTCCAAATGGGTGTTAATGGGCTGATGCCTTCAAAGCTTCCAGTCAGCACAGAAGTTTCTCCTTTGACAAACCACTGATGATTTATGCTGTTAATTATTTTTAATTCAGAAAATGTCATATTAATTGTTTGAAATGTGCTGTACAACAGGCCATGGTATTGCTGATTGCCTTCCTTAAACTTCTGCAAAACAAGTGTCAGAAGTTTGGTCCAGGCATGCAAGAAGGAAAAGCAATTAATATAGCTTGAGCTGTAAGTTAAGGTTCTGTTTCTTCTCCCAAATAACAGTAGATGCCATTAGGATAAGTTGTGCAAAGAAGTTAAGACAAGACTGTGATATTATGGTCATAAATCATAATGTCTTGACATAACTTCATTTACAAAATACACCTCATTCGTGGGGCCCTTGCCATTACACAGCAAAACAGAGGTGCTCCAAAACCAAGAAGAAATTGCACAACTGAAGTGAAAAGAGCAGAGACCACACTCATCAATATTTGCATTCTAGTAGCAGAAAACATTCATCAGGAAGAATGAAAACATTAGAAATCTCATGTCACACAGTCACTGTATATTACATCTCTAATCTAGTCTGTCCAAAGATTTTCAACAGCTCTGTGCATTTTCCCTTTCCAAAAAATGGCTGTAGTTTATCTGGAGCATAACAAATAGGGTGACAAAAAAGACCCAAAGCTAAACCAAACAGCTGTGGATCAACTAAAACTACAAGCACTGGCTGACACATCAACTCCATGCAAGGGGGAACAGATGACTGTGGCGACCTGCCTCAGGGGAGACAGAGTTACATTATCCCACCCCAAACCCTTGTGATGGGTGGCTCAGGAGTTCTGATTGGGTTTGAGTCCCTGGGGGGTTTCTCCCTTGCTCTGTTTCTAGTGGTCCCTGACCCTGAACTCCACCCTCAAGGGTGGAGACCCTCAAGAGTTCTGTGCCTCAAAAACCCCTGCTCTGCCTTTGTTCGGGGCTCTCTGTTCTGGATCTGAGTTTGTTCCCATGCTGAATAAATGGTTTCATGAACCGGGAGCCCCGTCTCACTGGTGTTCCATGCTGGTCCCCAAACCCTGCAGCTTCCCTGGACGAGATCCTGAGGTTGCAGACTGCAACAGATGACCAGCTCAGGTGCTTCATCAGTAGCACTGAATGCTGGTCAGGAAATGAGGTCCCACCATGGGATGTGCAGGACTGCTGACTGGTTCCAAATGTTTTCTAGATACTAAACTGTTCCTAAGTAAAATTTTCCTGATAATGTAAGAAATTTTTTTTTTGCTGATAAAATTTCAGCTATTTAGTAGTATTTCCTATCAACCACTCCATACGTTTATGCTAGGATGTCCTAGGCTAAGATGAAAGAAATCACAAAAGCATTAAGAAACATTAAAAGAAAATGGCTAAGATGGTATTTATCCTCAGTTTCATCTCATTTTGGAATAGGCCATAACAAAATGAAAGTAAATCTTTAAAAATAGAGGTACAAGTTTAAATTGCTCCTAATTAAAAGATAGCTGTAAGCAATCTATTTAAATCAAACAGCTTGAATAAATGAGGGGAGGGAATGAGGGAAACTTCCTCCCTTCATTTGAAACAAGCCAAATCAGCTTACTGCACTTCTAAGTTGTTGACATTATTCCAGAAGTAATCATGTTGCTGTCTAGCCAGGGAAGATTGATGCCTATCTATGCTGACATACATGCTGATGCTTCTTCTCCTCAGGTTTCTAAGATTGTGGTTTGACAGTCAATTAAAAAGTTCTCCCTTCCCTGAAAAACTGTTGGGCTCCACTGACTTCCTCCTGCCCCTTCCCTACTGATAAAACACCTTCACATTGTTGTGAAGATCCTCCACACCTCCACATTGTGTTGATCCTTTGAACACAGGGATTTTATGAGCACTCTCTTTCAGGATCCTGTTTTGGGATGACTTTCTTCAAGCTCTTCTGTACCATGGAGGAGCACCACAGCACCCAGAACGGGGCACCGCTCACGTCCCCTGCCAAGGTGACAGGGGGACACAAACATCACAGCTGCACTCACTCACACAGGAGTCTCAGCCATATACCACAAAGTTGCTGTTTCCCTGCTGCCACTACCAACCCTGCCAGAGAAGGATGGATGGGGGTCTGTCCCCAGAATGCTGCCCTTGTCTTTCCCACAGACAGAGCTGATTGCCATGGTAGCAGAATTCAAGAGAGCGAACCTGGCAGCACGGGAGATGCCAAAGTTGCGCATTTCCAGCTTCATTCTTCTACCTGTAGATGGCATGGATACCTTGCTATCTCAAGCAGCTCTCCACTCTTCCTCACTTAGTAGGCAGTGTTCTAGAGATCAGCACTTTTAAACATGAAGTACTATCTAGTGGGTGAAATTACCTCCCACCAGACAATTCAGGACCCCTATATAAACTGTTTGCTTGGAAGACCAATGCTTGTAAGGACATTAAAGTATTACTCAAGTGAGAAACAACTGTAGGAACTATTGCACTTGGTTTTGCAATAATACCTTTATGCAGTCATTTCCCATGGCACATGGAGCTGTCTGCATAGTTAAAAACAAAACCTGAGACACTTCCAAAGAAACAAACAACCAGGAGAAAGCAATCTGAGCAGAATCCAAGCTACACAAAGTATAGGACTATGCCTATGAACTTCACCCACCGAGACATCCCTCAGCAAATACTACTGCTGAGACAAGCTATAGGACACTGTTCTCAGGAGAAGACGCCTATCTGGCTAAATTTGTTACTGTGCCTGTGTAACTTTGGGCTGCTTATGCAAAAAGTATTTCAGTCCCTCAAGGGTCACACCAGCACTTAGTAAGAATGACAGGAAACCATCAAAAATCTTAGCAAGTGTGACTGCTAGGAGAATGAGGTACCTTTGCATTTCTATAACCCTCACCCTCCCTCCCAAATTTAAGCTGTTAAGCACCTTAGGCAATCCTGAAAAGTTTATTCTTAAATAAAAAAACATCAGATTTATTTTTTTCCCCAAAACATTTTGACATTTTTGGCACTTAATTAAAACAAGGGATTTACTCCGAGCAGAAAGCAGATCTCAAACAGAATTTAACACCCTTAGATGAGAATGCCCACAAAAGTGATTTTGTGTCTGCAAAGAGCTGGAGGTTATCTATAAAAACCTTCTTTCTGCAATGGCTCTCCTCTACAGAAAAATAATAATGATACTAATTTGGGGCATTTTATTTAGCTGCAATGTTCAGAAGCCATTCCCACAAAGGCTTCTCACATGGTGCCATTAACACCTACTTGCAATGCACCACATTAAGTGCGTAGGCAGGACTGTGGAGAAGTGAAGTAGAAGTAATTTGTATGTGCTGCTACCTAGGACATTGCTTAAAAGACACAACAGAAATCCTGCACATAATTTAGTAGTTCTTACAGTCATTTCATTAAGACTCCAAAACTTTCTGCTATACTAAGAGCATCAAGCAGCTTGAGGTCCCCTCAGCTCCTGACTTGGACAAGTAACCTCACCTTAGAGCAACAGCTGTCTGCTAAGAGTGTATCCTTATTTTACCTCTCTCTATACCTGAGCCTAGCTCTGCTATTCCTTGCAGAACATATAAATCACACACCCTTTTGGAAATGAAAAAGCATTTGAAATCTGGACTGACTTCAAACTCTGGACATTCCAAAAGTTAGAAGAATTAAGTTGGCGTAACAAACAATACGCATTAAATCATGCCTTTGTTAGGGACAAGGGTTCACTCTAAAAGAACTACTGCTCTAGTATTTTATTTTCTCATTCTTTTTAGAGCTGAGGAAGGGGGTGAGATTACAGATTTTTTTTTAAAATTACACAGAAGACAATATTTTAATTGCAGCTTTTAAATTTTGAACTTTGAAAACATGCCCATATTCTTCAATGGGTTTGAGAAATGCTAACCTTCATTCTTAAGTGACTAAGATACCTTGTTCACATTCATAAAAATCCCAGTTCACTCTAGCATGAACCACAATGTGTTTATCCTTTAGAAAGATCAAATGAAGCAACTGGCAATGCAATTAACTTCCTTTTAATGCATAAGAAAATATAGAGTCAATTTCCCTGAGTGTGCAGTGATACCACACTTATTTAGTTCCCTACACCAAAATTCAACCTTGTTTAAAATAGAAAGCCAGTTGGAGAAATGGGACTGGACCACAACACCCTGTTACAGACCTGTGAAATATTCAGGGCTGTTTTATCAGCCAACATGTTTCAGTTCAAATCAGAACACTAAAGGACAGTTCCAGAAGCAAAGTTTAATCTTTTGTACCTAGACTTCTTACCAATTTAATCAAGATAAATTGGCATTGCCTTATAATTTACTGTGTCTGAGGGTTCCATAAACACCTACAGCTTGTGTTGTGCTATGCAAATTATTAAATTAATCTAGAAATGAAGACAAACCTCTCCAAGATATTCTAAGTCCTGAAAAGAATAATTCAATTCGATCTTAGCTCTGTATTTTAGTGCTTGATTTCTCAGTTTTTAATATCAAAATAATCCTCCTCTCCATATTTATAAATCACACTCGTTCTCCAATTCTGTCCCTCCTAGAGATAAGTAATTGCACAATCCGTCCGCTGCATTCATTTAGCTGAGAACATCTTCACAGGCTCTGAGGGAACTGGCAGGGGGAGGGACTAAGCCACTATCCATCATATTTGAGTTGTGGCACTCCACTTAAGCTCCCACTCATTATAGAAAGGGGAAACATAACGCCTATTTTTATAAAAGGTAAAAAAAGAAGACACAGGGAATTACAGGAACAGTCAGTGTCACCTTGGTGTGCCTCAAGATCATGGAACAGACGTTCCTTTCTATGCTAAAGTACATGGAAATTAAGGAGGTGGTTGGTGACAGCCAACACAGCACCACTAATGGCAAATCATGCCTGACATGTTTGGTGACCTTCTAGGATGGGATTATGCTGCTGCGACGGAAAGCCCAGAGCGCCGTGGCTTCTCCAGAGGCAGCCCTGAGAAAGGCTGGGCCGAAGAGCGAGTGTGCGGCTTTGGGCAGGCGAGTGATTCCAGCTGGGCTCAGCGGCGGGCAGGCCACACGGGGAGAAGGGACGAGAAAGCTGCTCCAGCGTTCCACCAAGCACAAACCTTTATTCAGGCAGAGCTTCGGCGAAGGGAGCCAGCAACAGCGAATCCACCAAACAGGGGAAACCCGGGGTATTTATAGGGGAGGAGAGGGCAGGGGGAGCCCGAGATACCTGTATCGGGGTGACAGGCAGGGGGGAGCACCAATGGGGCACAACAGTTTAACATAACTAACTCAAAGACCCCTGGGAGCGATGCATTTTCTCTCTTACAGAGAAGTATCTTGTCTCCTGGGGAGAGCCAGGATCTCGGGCTCGGCAGGCTCCTCCGCACCCACAGGATTACAACACTGGTGGACAAAGGAAGAGCAGCCGACATCTACCTGGACTTGTGCAAAGTGTTTGACACTGTCCTGCACAACATCCTTTTTTCTAAATTGGAGAAACATGGATTTGATGGGTGTGATTGGTCTGGTGGAAGGTGTCCCTGCCCATGGAAAGGAGTGTGGAACTATATGATTTTTAAGGTTCCTTCAAACACAACTGTGATTCTAAGTTTACTTATGCCAGGTGTTCATTTGGATGCACTACAACCAGAAACAATGTGCCTTCTATCCTCCAGCACCATCCCAAAGTCCACATTTTAAGTATGTTTGGTCAAGTTGCCCTGTCATTCCCCTACAGAACTGCAAAAAACACAAGTTTTTTTGATAAATGAGCTATTTTTAGTAAGGTACAGGGAGTCCTTCAGGTTCAGCCATTCCCCATTGCTGCACATTCTTTATCCTCAATGCAGTTATATCAAAATAACACATGTTGTTGTGCTAAGGACACAGAAGGTCTTGACTATGTGGGATGGGCCAAACAATAACTCACTTGCCTCTTAGGCACACTGAGTTATTTTGTTGTTTACAGCTGTATACACAGGGCCAGCCTGAGATTCCTGAAGAGCTTGACTGATGTGGCCAAGGCAGCTATTTCTTCTACCAGGGGCTTGTACAAGGGAGTCAGTTCACTCCCAACCTATTAACACCTAGTTATAGTAAAGGTATGCCAGTATCTCAGCCCAAATAAATCTGTGGATCAAAGGACAGTAATTATCTCCTCAACTACCACACTTGAATCAAAGTCTTCCCTAAAAGTAATGATCTAAAAAATCTCCTACACTCAGCTACAAACTTCTGTGAAGAAATAGTATTAATGGAAAATAAGTGTCAAGCTTGTAACACAAGCAGTCTTATAAAGTTGATAAACTAGAGTTGCCAGAAAAAAAAAAGCTTAAAAAAACTGCCACAAGCAAGTTGACATTGGCATTGACCACTAATGCCCCAAATCAAGAGAGAGCTGTGAAGTCCAGGAGCCTTCGAAGATCTCTCTTTGAAAAAAGGTCTGTAAAATAAGACCTTGCAAATGGCATTTTTTATTTTGCACCTGATCATTTCTGGATCTCACAGCAGAATAATGTGGCTGGAGAGAGAAACCACCAGGCAACAGCTTTTATTCCATTTTTCCTGACACCCACTAGCATCATTCAGTGTTGACTTCTGACATATGGAATGCTATGAGTGTTCCAGAGGACTGGAAGAAAATAGATGGCCAGAATAAGCAGATGGACATGAAATCATAATCTTCCTTGAACCCAAGCAGAATCACAGGTAGGCTGATATGCCATGCAAACACAAAATAATTCTGATTATAACATAACTGAATGTCCCATCAATATAACTGTGAAACTCTTGGCTCTGGATGATGACCCTGTTGGTTCAACATGCTTCTGTATATTTTTTTACTCAAGGGAGTGATTTCATGCCTACTGATGTTGCAGGACAATATGGTCTTAACTCAGCACTATGGATACATCAATGTAGATCAATGTTAATTGAAAGACCCTTAACTGATAAAACTGATAAAAAGCAGTTGTAATATTATAAACCCACTCACACTCCAAGGTGAGTTTAAGCAAGTCACTCTTGATTTCCCAGCAATAAGGAGATACACAGAGAGAGTGAGAATGAAAGCTGGCAGGTAGCAGTAGCCTCATTAGGTCTGTGAATTCCAGGCCAAAGGAAGAATCACATTAGATCTGAAATGAAGACAACATGTTTACAAAGCCTGATACTTGATCCAGCCCTACAGAAAAAGGACATTCATCTGTCTCTCTCAGCTGTGTTGCCAGTGGAGGACCTTCTGTAGAGTGTTACCTGACTGGCTTCTCTTCCTCAAGACATGTTGGACAAAGGGCTGTATGTATTCTGTCCTTGCCAAGCCCACTTGGATACCTCCTTTCCTTTTACTTGAAGATACAAAGGCCCACTGAGACCAGTCACCCTTCTGATTGGTCATAATATGACATTTTATGCACTTTCTGTGTTCTTATATCAAACTGTGGCTGAATCCTGCAAACTCTTTCAGGATAATCTCAATGCACAGACTCTACCTTCACCTAACCAACATTGACATCTGGGCGGTTGTTTCATGTCTGGATCGCTAATACTGACTTCCTTCCAGCTTGCAAAACATTATCTTGCCATATATGCTTCTGCAGAATATGATCTGACAAGGGTTGTCTACATGTATCCCTACTACAGTCTCATTTACAGGTTTATAAACTAGGGAAAAAAAAGGTAAAAAATTTCCCAGCCATATCCAAATGTCTGAACTGCAACTTTCACAGTAATTTCTTGATCCGCTAGGATTGTATTTGCTATTCATGTGACTGTTAACATAGAAGGAATAATAAGTCTGTCTTAATCAAGACTGCTCCTTCTCATTTGCAGAAGGGCTGATGGACAGAACTGACCATAGCTCCAGACCACTGGAGCTGCATGACACACCATCCTTTCAGCTTTCAGAAAAAACCCCACATTCATTATTAATTAATCCAGCAGAAGTTGTGACAAATAAGCATTGTCCAATCCTGAGGCATCAACACAGTCAGTATTTTACTGACTCTCTCTTTCCAGCTAAGTGCATCCCTTCTGAAGTGATGTGTGTTCTTCCCTCTGGTACTCCAGCAGGTAGGTGCAGGTGAAAATTACTGTGCAAAAATGCTTGACTCAATGATTCTCAAAGCCTGTAACCTAGTGGAAAACTTCTCTGCTACTCAGTTTCACTGGGGGAAAATATCTGTGGTCAGTAAAGGCTCTGCTGATCTCTCACTGCTGTCCTCCTTTACTCACATAAGCCTGGCTTACATTAAAATCCCACTGGAACGTGAGAGCAAATTCAAAGTAGCCTTCAAGGAAGAACCAGTTTTACCAAAAGAAGAAGGTGGCCGGTCAAATCTAGTTAAAATTTTTTAAAAAACAGAAATTCTTAGCCTGAGCAATTTTATGCCTACCCTGGAGGCTCATGCCTTTAATCACAGCAGGACAGCACAAGGGTAGTTTTTTTAGAAAACACAGGGAGACACGTCATCCTGTCTCAGCAAGAAACAAAGATGAGCCATGTAAATACAGTCTCTTGGACACCAGCTGATGCTCCACACACACCTCTCCATACACAGCCTGGCACCTCCCTTTTGGCAGCATCCCCCTGTCCCCACCTTCCTCAGGCAAATGACCTTTTCCAAAAAGTCCTGACAACTTTGCAGCAAAACCTGCACTACACCTTCAAATCTGGAAGATGACATGTCCTTTATGCATAGTCCTGGTAGCAACAAAATGTATTTTAATTTCCACCAGCAACCCAAAAGAGGCAGGATTCAGACCTGCTACTGTGGAAGAAAGTAAATTCAGCATACAATTTCAATTACTTGGCTTAGTCAACTGATTTCCATTACTGCTAAATTATGCATCCATTTATGCATCCATTCAACTGAGCATGGTACTGAAAATATGCTCCTCATTCTGACCCCAGAAATTTTTCTTCCCCATATATCTTTAAAAGAATGGAATAAAATGCAAATAAAATGAATGCTGTGTTAATCATTGTCTTAGCTTTGGGCCATTAGCAATGCCCCTGCCTCTCTGGAGTGGTTTATTTTATTTTCTATAGACATCTCTCCCCACTCCAGTGACAAAGCCATTGTCCCAGGTAGTCTGCCCTGGGTTTATATGCTGCCTGTACTGGCAAGTTTCATTTTCATTCCTCTTCCTAGAGGTATGAAAGCTCAGCTGCTTTAAATCCTTGGCTTTGTCAGATATCTTCCAGAATCTGATATTTATTCCTGTTGAATTAACACTGCATGTGGAATCTTTTTCCTCAGCTGTTTCCTACATGGAAGGCACAGGTCTGGAGGAACACTCACCCCCAGGAAGTGCTTGGATAGAAAGTCTGCTTAATAACAGAGTGCTGTCACAAATGCTCAAAAAGCAGACTATTTTTTCAGTGGTAAGAAATAGTTAAAACTTGAATTGCAGCAATGAAAATGAGAATGTCAACACCTCTTTGTCTCTTGGATGATTTCTAGACTAGCTGTTTATTTAATAAGAAACCCTGACATGGCCACCTGTTAAACTATGTCTCTGCAAGCCTCTTGCTAACCTTTGCATTTAATTTTTCTTAAACTGTTTATAGACATGGGAGGGATCTGTCCCAACCAGAGTCTTAAGGCTTCCTGGTAGTTTTAATAAAAAGGTCAAAATGAGAAAGGAGTGATTGTGTGCTGAAGAAGGAGTTAAAGCTTGCAGGCTGCATCCTGCATGGGATGAAGCACGGACAGATGACATCAAGGAAATTCTAAAGATTTTATTCTTGTTGCTCAGTTTGGTTGTGTTTTTACACCAAGGAGTGTGTGAAGCAGGTACTCCAGCAATGGAGTTAGGACTTATGCGTTGGACAAAATGGTTACAGGTGAAATTCCATGGAAAAACAGATCTCTACAAGAGTCTCTCATGAGGCTGGACTCCCACATCCCTGCTGCAGAGAGGAAAATGAAAAAAAATCACCCTCTCTTTCTGCTTTGACTTGTCCTTAGAGACAGCTTTTCCCCCCTTTCTAGACAGTTTGGTTACTCCAAGAGCATTCTGATACCTTCAATCTCTTAAAAGCAGTAAACTATTTTCATTTAAATGTCACCTAAATGTCATCTGGATCAGATTTAAATTTGCAGGACACAATGTCACTCCACACTGTATTAAGTCCACTGTTGATGGAAGCTACCCCCAGTGACACATCTGCTATGTAGATGGTCCTCCTGACCCCACTGAGCTGGGACATGTCTTCAGTCTTGAACATCCTACCATCTACTCATGGGATCTGCCAAAGAGCATAGAGACACTTTACCAGTTTCTTCCAAGTAATAAAGTAGTGTAACCTGGCCTTAGTGCAAAAATTGAAAGTCACACCCCAGATCTAATGAACCTGAAATAGCTATAGACAAAGTTTTAACAGCTTAAATATCAGTGTAACAAGTGTGGAGAAGTAAAATATTTCCTGCGCAAGCTTGTACTTCAGATAAAATTATATTTCCAGGACAGGTAAAAAAACAGAAACCACACATGGCATTAAAAGGAGAGGTTCTTTGGCCATATCCCAAATGTAAATAGGGTTTGGGCTCCTTGAAGAACCAACTCAGCAGCAAACACTGCAGGGCCTAAAGGAAGCCCTTCACATCCAGGATGAGCAGCTGAGCTCCTTCTGTGAAATACAGGGAATTATTAAGCCCAAAACTGGACAAAGAGTCACCATAGGTGGCTGAAGCAGAGGCTTAGAAAAATGAGCTTTTTAAGAAAATTCTGTCTCAAATCCTGCTCCCCTTTGGATACTTCCAGCCTAGCAGTTTTGCTGTAGCAGTGCAGACCCTTCCACACAACAGTAGGACAGTTGATGTGAGCCTTGCTTTGCTCAGTTACCTTCCATTCATCCTTCAGAAACAGTATGTGGCTCTTGGTTTATTTGTGACCAAGTAATGAAATAAAATAAATAAAATTAACAAAATAAATAAATAATAATTGTAATTTAAAGAAAAAAAGAGCTGGCAGGCTAAAAGGCTCAAGGACATGACTGAAAACAGGCTGGGGAACCTACCTAATGTAGTTTGGTTTGAGAACGGCAGAGACAACTGTGAGAGCAAGGTATAATAGACAGAGATCAAAAGAGGATAAACAAGCACAGCAAGTACAGGTATCAGATTGTAATTTAAGATTAGTTTGGGGGACATAATGGACTACTGTTATTAGTTTCATGCAGGTGTTAGAGACACCTTCTGCATTCCAGAACAGACTCTGTACCAAGGGCTTTAAAAATCTTTAATCCTCCTCATAGTCATTTCATTTAGGTCACAAAAACCACTTTAAAGTCAGCAAGGAAAAAACACCCTGCTGTCTTCCAATGACTAAATGGGGCATACTCTAGTGCTGTCAGCAAGATTGAATGTAGCCTCTGTGTTTTCAGAGACCATAAATCCCTTTATTGGCACAGATTACCAACCTGATTGCTTGCATACAGATTAATGCAGCAGCATGAGTCCTCTGGGTGACTGCTGCGCATGGAAAGCAGGAGAGGGGAATTTATTTGCTCGGAAGCTTGTGATATGTATCTATCAATCACCAAGGAAAAAACATTTCATGAACTTAATTCCAAAAATATCTCTGTATACAAAGAACAGAGCTGAGAAAACTACCCAGATTAAAAGACGGAAGGAAACAGCTCTGTAGCTGCATACATGAAAATGCAAAGTTGTGCCAGCCAGCCAGGGACCACATGCTGTGACACCACATCTGAGGTCTCCCCTTCAGCTGTGGGATTTCCTAACCTATCTCACTCCAACAGTAAGCAGTAAGAGGGAATAATGGCTGAAAGAGGAGAGCTAACACATGAAACAATCATTCATCTTCTTGAGAGCCTCAGCAAATTCTTTCCATTTCCATTTCTAATTCATTACTAAATACGGTGAATTGAGGAGTGTAACTTCTCTCTCTCTGCCTCCTTTGGGCTGAATTCTCTGTGGATATAACTTTTCTCTAGTCTCCCAGCCTCCTTTGGGCTGAATTCCCCTGGGATCCTCCCTCGTGGGGAGTCCCACTTATCTCAGTCCTTATTATTCAATGAAAACTCCCAGGCTCATTAGATTCTGGTTTCTCGTGTTTATTGAAGGATCTTTACAAAAACTTGGCAGGTCTATCCAGACTAGCTACACAAGCTTAAATCACCACAGCCTGGCTCATCTCGTACTAATGATACAAAATGGCCCCGAACCACGCGGTCTTTTCACCTTTATACCAATTTTTACCCTATTAACTACAGACACGTGTATTGGTATAATATCTCAACAAATAAGTTTTCTATATCTACTCACATAATTAAAAGTGTGACTAACTCTAAACAAATATTTTGTGCTTCTAAAAACTGCAGAAACATGGAGAAGAAGGAAGAAGAAGGATTAAAAACTACACCCTTTTTCCTCCATCTTTACTTCACGTGTGAAACCCTCTTAAAATCTGTATTTTCACCTCAGTGTCCAAAGAAACATTTTTCTACTTTCTATTTAATTTCTTACAAACTCTGGCTTGCTCAGGGATATTTGGAAGCCTTTCTGTCAATATTATGTATGATTGATGTATTTTTTAAAGAATTGTATAGACAGAGAAATGTCTGCATTTCTAGACTCCTACAAGGAGAGGTTGTGAAACCTTTCTCATGGCAGGGAAGATGAAGAAGTCCCTTCACTATTTGAATTAAGAATGATGATGTTAGTTTATCACCCCTATTTCTTGCTCCTTACCAGTCCCTGCCTTGCTGATGTGACCAGCCATACACGGTGTAAGTCCCTCAGCCCAGGGAAGGGTCCATCCTCCCCAGCTCCCTGCCCCCCAAACCCTAGAGATGCTGCTGCCTCTGCTGACAGACCACTTGGGCTCAGCTGTTTTACTGCTGAGGGGAGCCAGGTCCCAGCCTCTGACCTGAAACAAAGAGCCTGAAACAGAGCCAACACCAAAAAGGTTCCAGCTACTTCCAGGGACCCCACAGAGAGCCAAGTCAGGAACTCAGGCTTTTTCTTTTTCTTCAAGAGTCTTCCAGGAACTAGGGACCTACTGCTCAATCAACCCACCCAATTTAAAGACCTGTCTGATTAGTGAAATATTGCTCTGATACTCAAAAGCAGGTATGCGCTTGGCTGGCACCCAAGTCAATTTAGGGTCCCAGACCTGACCTGCCTAATGTCAACATGTTTTTGGCATCTGGATATACTAGCTTGGCACTCCTGGGAAACAGTCCACACATTTGAAAACTGGTCTCAGACATTGAAAATGTGACTTAAAGATATAGACACACAAACTGTATTAAACTAAGACAGCAGCATATTTCTTTCTAATTTTATTTTTTTTCTGAGCTTGGCCCTCTCTGAAATTTTTACCAATTAAATCATTTGAGCAAATATTTCAGGAGACAATAAACATTATAGACTCATTTAGCAAAAGGGAATTCTTCTAATGAATTGACTCTCATGCATTTAAACTGAGATCTGCTGCTAAATGTTTTATCTCCCTCCAAAGAGCAGACTATGAAGCAAATAATAATGATGATATATTTACCAAAGAACTATAGGGAAAAAAAAATTGAATTATCTTTTCCTAAACAAATGTCAGTGTTGGGAAAATAGTCTGGTTCCATTTCTGAAGTAAATACTACCACTTGTATCACCTGCATTCAGTGTAGATCACAGAAAAATAATGGTTTGGGTTGGAACAGAACTTTGAAGTTCCCAGTCCAATCCCCCTGCAATGATCAGGGACATCTTCAACTAGAACACCTCAGAGCCTTATCCAACCTGACCTTTACTGTTCCCAGTATAATAACTCACTGATGCAGCTTTCTAAACACAACAGAAGCAATAATGAAAAAAAAAAAAAAAAAGAAACAAAAAAGCCCCAAAATCCCAGTCATCAGCACAAAAATATTCCAGCCATCATTTGACTGTTTTTTGTTATTTATACTTTGGGCTACAGACAATATTTATTTTCTGACTTTCCCCAGTTACTCTGTGTGGGCCATAAAATGGTAACTTTACTTGGGAGAAAAGAAAATATTATCTATGGAAAGTGTTGCAAAAAAAAAAAAAAATTCCAAAGTAATTTCAAAATATTTGTGTTCAGGCAACAGGCCACTGTTTTTAAGTAACTTGAAAGTGAAAAAATTTCAAGTCATAGCAGCACTATCTGGATACAATCCAGTAAAGTAGACTTCATTCAGGACTTGGATGCAAAATTGGGTGGAGAATATGAAAGGAAAAGTAAGTATTGAGTTGCAGTATTTGCAATTAGTTTACTTCTTAAGTTTTTAGAAGTTACATGCTGAGGATTGGTTGGCACAAGCTAATGCATATGCACCTGTCCCCCATGTTGATTTGCAACATCCTTCTGAGAGCATCCAGGCCTCCACACTGGTCCCTATAAGGGAAACATATCAGGATATTGATAAAAAAATAAAATAAAAGGAAAGAAAGTAGGAGAAGTAACAGGACTATCACTGAGCATTTGGGGAAAAATAATGGACCCTCCTTGTCCCTATTTTCCCTCCTCTCCCAGGATGGCAGGGGAAGCAATAGCATGTCAGAGTGGCATTACAGGTCCTCTGGCCCTGCTTAGCTTGAGGGAGCTGTTGAGGGCAAGGTTAAGAAGGCAATCAGAGTTTGTCTGGAAATCAAATGCAGCCTGTGCGATCAGTCTGGCTTTTTTCATTGCCGGCACAACCCTCAGGATGCCCTTTCCTGAGAGCTGACATTTGGTTCTGGTGTGACAGGGAGAGCCAGACCTCTACTAAGGACAGCCAAGGAGGGGAGAAGGGAGGAAGACCATGAAAGCCACAGGTACATAGCAAGCCTCTTCCAACTCAGGGACAAAACTTCAGCCAGCTTGAGTCTGAGAGATAAGAATTAAAAGGCAATTAAATAATAAAGTGTTTTAAAGGAAAATTAGAGTATAAAGCTGCTTCTGCCCTGGAGTTCATGCTGAATGCAGTGATGGTGCATGGTGGGCTGCCAGGTTGCACGGGTCTTCTGGAGCCATAGCACACAAGACCAGGATGACAAAAAGAAACTTACTTACTTGTTTGTAAGGGCCTGCCGTGCTCCTGAGCACTGACCCCTGCACGCAGTGAGGTTCTATGCTTTCATGGAAGCAGGATAGTTCTTTGATTTCCCAGAAAGTAACAACTTGTTCTACACTAAGAGCAAACACAGCCTAAGACAGCATTTGTGCAATACGGCAAAGCCTGCAGAGGCTGGGAAGAGTCCTCTCATGGAATGATGATAACCATGACCTTTGCTTTTATTATCTACACTCTGAGAATACTCACCAAACCATACAAGGAAAACCCAAGTAAATAGAAGCCAGGATGTACTAAAAACAAAGCAGGTTCCCTGGCTGGTTTATGGAATTCAAAGAATTTTACCTTTTCTTTCTCTTGCTCTGAATTGTTCTTAAAATAAAACTGTGACTCCTAGAAATTTGTGTACCCTTTTTAACATGCAAGGGGGTAATGAAAAGCTGTGTCTATTTTTTATGCAATTAAAGAGATGCATTTCCTCTTCCTTTTTGCGTTTTCAGCCATAAACATCAAGTATGACAACAGCTCTCCCTGGTCCCACTCTGCAGTTACAGGCCAGCCCTCAAGTCCTCCAGACTGAGGACTCATTGTGCTGCTGTGTGCCCGTGTCACAAGTGGGGCACTTGGAGACTTCACATGCAGCAAGTGAATCTATTAATGCTGGATCAAAGGTTACATTTCCAGCCCGTGCACACACTGGAGCATTAGCAGCACACCTAGAAAAGCTGCCACAGGCCTCCCTAATCCTCTCAAAGACGACATTTCTTGCACATTTCCTTGGTCACTGTCCTGTGTTGGCAGCCTGCAGGGCAGCTCCCATCACAGCGACATGCATTTGCTTACACCGTAGTTTCATGAGTGGCCCAAGCTGACATAAAGCAATACTTAAATGAAAGAGCTGGTTCCTCTTGTTACAGATAGGTAATGTGATGGTTGACTCCAGCAATGAAGGGATGAATATTGTGTGTATGTTAAAAGAAGTTTCACTGACATATGGTTATATGTTATTGTGGTTTGTTGTTTGGACACACTGTTCTCCCCACTGGCCCCTCTCCCCGCTCCGTATTGTTGCCAATGGACAGCCTTGGCTCTGAGGGACGTGAGGAGGGTGAGCATGTACACACACCCCCAGAACAGGGGAGGAGCGCTGCCAGGGAGGCGGGGCATGGCAGCACCTCACCTCCAATCAAGGTACAGGAAAGTCGTGTTCACCAATGGATGGTGGAGAAGAGTTGACTGACAGACCTGGGGAGGGGCCAGGGTTGACTGACGCAGCACCAGAGGTATAAAAGAAGGAGCAGCCATTTTGTGGAGGAGGTTGGGGCAGACAGTCACACATTCACGTTGCTGCCCTTTTTCCTTATTTAGTCCTTTGCTGTATTTGTTAAGGTTTAATAAACCTTTTAAAATTTTAAGTGAGGAGTCATTTCTCACAGTCTCTACTCCTGTCCTTCCCTCCTGCACTCTGAGAAAAGCAGTACTGAAGCTTTAGGTCAAAACTGTTTTTTACCACAGGCTGGCTGGCTTTCATTAGACTCTTAGCACAGTCTTGCCCTGCACAGCCTCCCAACATCTGTACCAGTGGAGCCTGGGGGTCACAGGGCAGGAATGAGCAGCATGGGCAATGAAGGATGAAGTTGGCATGCTTATCACTTTGAGCTTTGACATTGTTTTCAGCTGACATTGGCTGCCCTCACTGCTGGAACAGGAACCCCAGTGACATACCTCACATCCCTGCCTATGTTTCCATCATCGTCTTTGTGCCAACACCAGACTGCCTCAAAAATAAGCTTACAAATAAAATGCTTTTCCCTCCTTTACCTTTTGTCTAACCAAGACACAGGCGTTACTCTCAACTGAAGTGGTAGCTAAAACACTGCATTAGGCTCAAAATTCAAACTCATCATTTCAGCTGCAAGTCTGGATGCTCAAAGCCCCCCAGGGCACAGGTCCAACGCCAGGTTTGTCTCCTGGCACTAGACCTGAGTGAGCACAGTACACCATTGGGGTGGAGCATCCCTTGGCACCCTGTGTTCGCAGCTTGCTAGGTTCTCCTATTTGACCTGCTTTGCTTCATCTGAAAATAAATACATTAATGAATCCTTGGTTTCATTTCCTCTGCAAGCAGGGAATAGGCTCTGACCTTGGGACTGAAGCAAGCCACACCTCTGGGAAGGGGTCAGTGAAAGCAGAGCAATGTTGTTCTTACCAGAGCCACAGCTCAGGCCCTTTCAACATCAGAAGGGTATTAATTGAAGTCTCAGGGAAAAAAAAAAAGAAATATGCTAGCCTTGGACAGCAACTTTGCTGAAGAGCATTGATAAAATTTTACAAAAGGAACCTCCTAATTCATGCTAGTTTGATGTTCAACACTATTGCATCTCACTGGAGCTTATCTGGCTCTATCACTTCGGCCTGCTCCAGGAGTGGGTCACACCCCAGGAGCAGGATGACCCGAGGTGTGACTAGAGCACTTGCTCTACGGCTTTTTGGCTGTCAGTCTGTGGTCTGAGGAGACAAGGATGAGAGGGAGATCTTTTGCATAATGGAGGATTTATTGCTCTGGGGAATCTTGGGGGCAAAAGAGAAAATATGAGTGTGCAACAGCTGAAATAGGGAGGCGGTTCAAAGGGAGGGTACAAAGCATCAGCTAATCAGAGATATCCTGGGGAGGGTAAAAGGCAGGATTCACAAAATCATCATGCAATGAGGGAGGTAGGGGGGAAAGTTGGGTCACATGGACTAATCAAGTGTCGAAGTTTAGGGGATTTCTGAAGTGGAATTCCGAGCATGCGGTGGGCCTAAGACAGATTGACAGGAGACTCAGGGCAGATTGACAGCGTGGGGTGGGAGGATCTCATTTGGACTAAACCATCAACTTAGGTAATAACAGAACATACCATTAACAAGAAACACACTGCAACATGGACCACAATGTTACCAGCAGAGCAGCCCTCCAGGCACACTGACAGTAGATGGGCTTGGTAGGGGGACAGGCTGAGGCTACACACCCTGCACCCCAAATGTCTGGGGACAACCATCACATTCTTGACAAGCAGGGGAGCCCTGAGACCTTGTAACAGCAAACAAACAGCAGTCTGGAGGTGACATCTTCAGAAAAGCACTGAGATGGATGTGGTTAAGCAGCCAAGGGGTAAGTGAATTGATTAAGAAAAGCAAAATTGTTGTAGTTTAAGGCCTTGCGTTCGGAAGATATCGGGATGTAACGGGAAGTTAGTAAACCCCCCCCCTCTGTTAGGATAGTAAAGCCTCCTGCAATTAGCCAATAGCACCTAGCTGTGACGAAAGCAGATGGGAGTAACACAGTGACCCTAGGTTATAAAACGTTAAATTCTCCTGTAATAAACACCATTTCTACGCCATCCATCACATTGATGTCTTGTGGGTAGATGGTCCATGTGGCCAAGGAGAGCCACTGTGCTGGCTTCTGAGTCAGGGTGCTTGCCTTGCTTGAAAACAAACACAAAATAAGTACCACCAAAGCTGTAGACAGCTCACACATCACAGCTAACACCACCAGGGACAGGAGAGTAGGAAAAAGCAGTTGTTTGGCTTTGTCCCCCACATCAGGTACTTCACTAAGTAGTTCAAAACATCCTCCCTCCAGTGGTTGCATAGCAAAAATGACGTGGAGGGAGCTGATGTGTGCAAATACCTGTGTAATTGTCTGTTCTGGCTTACAGACTTGATGTTATCACAGCAACACTCCTACAAACACTCCTACGTGGGAAAATGAGCTCAGCTATGCAAGTGGGGGGAGAAGAGCTGCCCAGCCCTGGCCTGGGAGGAACAGTCACAGGGAAGGAATGAAAATGCAGCAGAATTAATGAAGAATAAAGTACTATTTCAATGTACAATTTAATCTTTTCCTATTGGCGAGAAAGTTTTGTGTAATTTTTGGTGTTGTTCACAAGTAGGTAATTTCTGCTTTGAGAAATGCTCCTATAAATTGATTTTTAGGGTCCGCCTAACTCAGAATTATTTCTAGCTTATTTTACAGCCAGTTTTGCCTAAACTATTTCTAAATTGGTTAAAGTAATCATATGGGTTTCAGATAGTATAAAGCAAACAATCAATTTTTTTTTCCTGCACTAATTTCAAGATAACTTTGAAAAGTCCATTAAAGCTGATGCTATTGCAAAGTGTTCAGATCACCTGAAGTCTTCTTGTGCTGTTTTTGGCTGTGGTAGAGTTCATTCTATTCATAGTAGCTGGAATGGGGCTGTGATTTGGATTTGTGCTGAAAACGGTGTTCCTAATACAGAGATGTTTTTGCTCAGGTCCTGAGCAGCACTTACCCAGAGCCAAGGCCTTTCCTGCTCCTCACCCACCCCACCAGCAAGAGGCTCCACGAGGAGCTGGGAGGGGACACAGCCAGGACAGCTGACCCCAGCTGACCCAGGGGATATCCCAGCCCATATGGCACCATGCCCAGCATATAGAGCTGGGGAGAAGGAGGAAGAGGGGAGATTTGGAGTGATGGTGTTTGTCCTCCCAAGTCACTGTTACAGGTGATGGAGCCCTGCTGTCCTGGGGATGGCTGAGCTCCTCCCTGCCATGGGAAGTGGGGAATGAATTCCTTGGTTTGCTTTACTTATTAAACTGCCTTTATCCCAACCCACGAGTTTTCTCACTTTACCCTTCCAATTCTCTCATCTCTATGTAGGGGATATGAGTAAGCAGCTACAATGAAATCATTGTGAATAAAACACTTCGTAAAAATTTTGGATTGCAAAAACCAAGATCCAAGTAGGTACTGTGTTAACTAGTAAGGAATCACCTTATTCCTTTCTTCCAACTAAACTACAGAAGGTAACAGCTACTGCCAAGAAAGGTGGGGTCAGCTGTAATCTAACTATTGCTGGAAGGAGGAGCTGGGAACAAGCTATCAAAAAAGGTCTCCCATTGTCGTCCACTTTCATCTGCACTTGTGATTTATCTCACCATGTTATGATCTCAGGTCTTGTGGCCCCAGTCTACACATGCTGACTCTTTTCCTGCTCTAACTCTCCATTACCTCCCTTCAAAGTCCGTCAGTCAGGAGAAGCTGGGAGCAGCACTGAGTTGTATTTGCTAGCTCAGTGGCCAGCTCCTGTGGCTGTTCCTTGTGGGCTGATTTGAGGCTATATTTAGAGCATGAAATCCCTCTTACCTCTATAAATTCTTCACTGACTCATCACAGGGAAATTAGCAGCCCTACACAACCATGAAAACAGAGAAAAGGATACTTTTGGGAGAACTGCCAACACCCTTTATCTCCAATGAGAGTTTTAATTGGCGCCAGCATTTGTGCTCATTTTGATCCACATGCTTCAACACTCAACACCGATATTTAAGCATGAAAAGGTGTAGAAATGATACAGATGAGGCATGTGACCATGAAAGCCATATGGGAAAGTGCTGATCCCTTCTCTCTCTAGTATCAGCCTGCATTTATTCCAGTGTCTCTTCTGCAGCTCAAGGTTTACACAAACACAGCAAAGATGGTATTTGCAGTCAGTCAGGATCACACAGTCAGATGTTGCACCTGAGCTGACAGGCAGTAACAGCTGCTCATGCTCCCATGCCATCATTTAGAATATGGCTGGACTAAGTTATGCTCAAAATGCCATTCGCAGGATGGCAGGCAGGTGTCTACTCAAGCACTGCTCTTAACAGGAGGCAACAATCCTCTTCGCTAGGCATGCATGGGCCTAGGGGACAGCATCCACCACAGTCTCTGTATTTGTCAGCCTCAACGGAAAGCCACTTGATGGAATATGCAAACCTTTGCTCTGTTCTGAACTAAGCAAAAGCAGGAGGCACTATTCACCTCTGCTATTTCAAAGTTCTTATCAAACAAGAGAATGTGTAGAGGACTATGGAATTACAAAACAAACTTGTCAATAGTGGTAGGCTACTGTGTTCAATATTGAAATCAGTTTTGATAGCAAAAAAGATATTTTGCAAGCAAATAGCTCCCTCTTGCAGTCCAGCACATTTAGTTGTTTTCCAAAACAACAAAATATACAAAAACATAGAGCTGCAGCATAAGCACTGTCTGTCCACTTGCCCAGTAAACAGTGAAAACGGAATTTCACACACATGCATTCGAGTGAATGCATATTTAAACATTACAGCTATTACAATCTGCTGGATACAGAAATGTGAAAGTTTTTTAAATCTTCTTTTGCTCTCCTTCTTGGTTCCCCACCTTGTGCAAGGAGAGGACACCGGGAGCTGGTTCTCCCACCTGCCTTGTAAGCTTGGTTGTGCCTCCTCTAGGCTGCATTTACCACCCTATCTGCCCTCTTGTAGGCATGGTACGTGTATTGCAAAAACGGCTGCCAGCCTGGTGCTCTGGCCAGGTCATGTCAGGCTTGTGGATCCCAGAGGAGTCACCCTGTAGCCTGGCCTGACAGTCCCAACCTTAAAGTGCTCCCTGGTTCAGTCCCTACAAAGGGAAGACTGATTGCACTGAGTAATTTCTCCTCCACATCCCAGAAAGATGAGCCAGGACTTAGCTGACCTCACTCACAAAAGGGTTATTAAGATCAAAAAATATTTCTGGGGCCTCCCAGAAAGACAAAAATACAACCACCATGTCACAGAGCAGAACACAACAATCCCACCACCACTAGTTGGATGGATGACTGGTGGCCCAAGATTTTCCTTTCCTGCAACATGCAGCTCAAGCAAGGGCTGACCCAACTTGCCATAATTCAGCACTGCTGATAACAACTCAAAAGAAGTCTTGGGGTGGTGGGAGGGAGCAGGAGGAAGGATTTTGTATAATTCCATTTTAGTATGGTGGGAGTCTAATAGGCAGCTCTGAGGGAAACTTGGGCTTGTCCTGTTTAATTATCTTCCTCTTGTTAAAAACAACTTAAACCACCTCATTAGTTGCCATCCATGGCTGATCAATTAAAGCAGGAGCCAGCACTCCAAAAGGGCAAAATTAACTTCAGTAATATTAGTCTTTCTATATAAAGTCATATTATGGAGATGATCATTTTGTTGGAATGGGTATCTCCTTTTGTTGTCATTTTCCCAGGCTTGCTGTGAGCATTAGGCTTCTCTGAACCTTCTGTGGTGGGTAACAAATAATTTAATGCAGGGAGATTAGAAGCTTAGAACAGAATACGCCCAGAGTATTTCTGTATTTCTACCTAGAAGGGCTGAAAGAGAAGAAAAAGCTGACTGGCCACAAATAACTTGTTTACAAAGGGAATGGACACCAAGCACAAAATAGGCAATGTAATTATTGCTTCCAGTCGCCCTTCATTCCCCACTGCTGAGCCAAGGCAGCTCCTGAACACCAATATCTCACCAGTGACCATGGGAGCCAAGACAAGAACAGGAGTGGTAGCTGTTCCAGCAGTGCCAAACTCCAAAACAGGAGCTCCCAGATAGGCTGATATCAGGGATATAAGGAGCCTGAGCTGGCAGTCCCAAGCACCAGCATGCAGTCCTGGCCAGCTCCTGAGGCAAATGGGGCTGGATGTGATCAGGACATGGCATAAACTCCTGTCTCTGTGGCATGGCAGTCCAGGACTGTGCCAGCAGTGCTGTGCAGTCTGCAGCCGCTTCAGGTTTCCCCAGCTTGGCTGGCCTCAAGGTCAGTCCCAAGATGGTATTTGATTTTTCTTCTCAAAATCTTAGCTTTCCCCCTTGTGTGCTCAGATCTACCTCCAAGGGTCTGACTGGGTCCCATACAGCCACATTAAAACTTCAGTGAGAGAAGTATTCTTAAGCGTATAAATGCTCCTGAGATATCAGAGGTCAGAGTGCACTTCGCTCTTTCATCACTTCCAGCTATTTTGCCCTGCACTAACAGCTATAATAACCCACAACAGGGGAACCATTCATGTGGGCTATGAGCCATGCCAGAAGCCTGGCTGCGACTATGGAAACCAGTAGCTCAGGAGACAATTCAGCGCCCAAAAATTACTTCACCAGCATCACTGATAATAATAAACGGATTAGTGAATGGGAAAAAGCTCTGTGGTTTCATTCAGTCCTTATGAAGTAAGAACCCTACAGTGAGAAAGTCTCTCAAAAACAGCTGAATTTGTGTTTTGGTTTTGATTCCCAGTGTGCAGAAATTATGAATGAAATACTGCTGTAAATCAGGCTGTTAGAAGATCTCCCCCAGCCCTTTACTAACATCAATCATCTGATTGCCTCTAGTAACAGTGTGTCCATGAGTGAGGACTTTTGGCAGGAGTAAAGTTGGAAAGATGAAGCACACGCACATAATGACAGATTCATGGAATAATATAAATGTTTATACATACTGGCATGGGAGCACTAAGCTTCCCATACAATTATTTCTGCTCTGTGTTCAGATGTGCCATTCATCTTGGCTGCTCTCAATCGAGCAGGTTTGTAGCTCACAGAGGCAGCCAACGCACACTCAGCCACTCTTTGCTCTGGTTTGTACCAGATCTGATTCCATCCCACAGCTCCTGCTTAGCAATGCCGAGGCAGTGAAGGCAGATTTCAGCCCAGCATTATCACAAGAACCCCTACAAGCTTTCCTGGCTGGCGTCTCCTCCGCACAGCTCTACTTTCTCTTTGCTTTTGCATGAAGCCAAAAGGGTTCTCCTCCACCACCTGACATCTCTCAATGACTTGAGGCTGAGGCCCAGAGACAGAGCTTGAGAACTCTGAACTTTCTCTACAGATTTTTACATGTGGCAAACACACCATTTTAGATGTCAAAGCAGTATTTTCAAGAGCATGGTGTCATCTGCTAAGGGGTGAGCAGTTAAGCTCAGACATTGCAGACCTCGGGTGCCAGCTTGCTACAGTATGCTATAGGAAAAGAAAACATTTTGCTATTGTTACTTCTTATAATGAAAACTGGCAGTAGGAGTGAAACTACAGAATGTGTCATGAAACATTTAGGATACCATTGTTTCAGGTAAAAGCTACCAGACATCTTACAGGGTAAGGGATATGAGCGTGGAAACGGTGCAGAGCTCCTGTCCAAGAAAACCAGCCTGGGAGAGGTTTTCACCATGGTGAGGTAAGAAACCTTACATACTAACTGTATGGACTAAGATATTTTGCTACCTGCAGTATTTCCCTTTGTAGAATAGAAATCAGCAGAATAATACTCCTAAACCCATGGTGTGGGTGGCAGCCTAGAGACTCACATCCTGCCAGAGCTGAACTGTGAACTCCTAAGCCCAGAGTGCTAGGAAAATGTGGTCTCAGGGAAGATTGCTTTCCAGCAGCATTTTCCTTTTTTTTTTTTTTTTTTTTCTTTTTTTCTTTTTTTTTTTTTTTTTTTTTAATAGACAAATGCAAATAGCATTGTAGTCACAGATTGCCAGCAGCAGTAGTATAAGGGAGCCACAGCCTGCCCCTCTCATGTAACACCTCAATTACTCCTGCCATCTTGCACAATCAAAACTAATTACAGCCACACTGTCACTTCTCTAGCAAGGAGTAAAATGGTGATGATAATGATTATGGGGTAATAGAAACATTCATTTTATGCACATTGGTAATGCAAACTCACTCATGTATCCTAAAGGCATTAGGGTAAATGTGCTCTGACTCCAGAGCGGTTCAATCAGACAGGAAATAACTGTGTAAACTATTCTGACCATAACCCCTCAAAGTTAATTAAAACATCAAGTGCCTCCAAACCAGTGGCATGTAAATAAACATTTTTCATAGGTACTCTCATTCATGAAAACATAGAAGACAGATTGCATCAGTAGCAAGGAGATACCATTCTTTCAGGTGAAAAAAGCCCAAGCTCATCCTCCTCCAGTGCCAATTGCTGAAAAGTGGTTTGGGAGCACAAGATCTAGCAGCAGCAGCTCTATTGTGGGACTCACCACTAGAAGCTCCTTGTGTGTAGCCCACACTCTACATCATCCAAGGAGTCAACTGTAATAAGCAGAGCAGGTTTTCCTACCAGAGCATGATCTGAACATGGCCACCGTGGGCAGGCTGTGTCTAGGGGGTCAGTGATGTCCCAAGAGCACAGTTTATCCCAGAATCTCATAGGACCTTCATGACCATAATATCAGGAGAACACCCTGAGCCCTGCAAATCTCATACACATACAAAGCTTCTCTCTAAATCATGCATGCCTAAAACCCAAACACAAGCTTTCATGAGCATGACTGTCAGATTCCTCTGTGCAAAGTTCATTTAAGTCATACAGTTCAGACACATATGGATTACCTTTTTTCCTCAATGCTACACATACCAGTCTCAGATGCTGAACCAGGAGCAATTAGCAGCATGCTCTGGAGTATCATCTGCTGACAGACAAAATGCCCCAGCACAAATATAACTATGGGCACTGCACCTTTTGGTCAGGAAGAAAGTCTGGCTCTGAACTCCCAAAACAGCAGAATAATTAATATATTATGTTTTTCTTTATAAGTGATCGATTGCATAAAGTGGATATTAAGAACAAGGTAAAATGCACAAAACACCTGAAAGCAAATTGTCATCTAGGTGAGCTTGAGGAAAATCCATATGTATTTATATAAGTGTATGTTTATATAAATGTATATTTATATTTTTATATAATATTTTATATATATAATATTTATATTATATATTTTTATATATAAAAATATATATATTTATATATAAAATCCAGTGCCATTACCATGTGTTTTAACTGTTGCTAAAAGACAGGGAATGATTCACACTGACATGTCTCACTGGTATGGCAGGAAAGAGAGACTTTATTTTCTGACTCCAGTATTTATAGTTTCTTGACAATGACCAGGGATTGGATAACTAAATCACCATCTTCCAAATCACACTGGTCATGCAAAATGTCCATCAAAAAACGTTTATCAGAAGGAATGTGATAAACAGCTTATGCTTACCAGAGTCTCATGGGAAAATAACTGAAACTATGAAAACATTATCAGAAGGCCTAATTTTCAGGGTGACATTTAACTGTTACTTTGAGAAAGATAATAGAATATGTCAGAAATGGAGGGTAGCCTGTACCAAAGCCTTCATCCACACTGCCCAAGAGGATGCTTTTGGGTGAGTACAACAGCCATGCCTGGAAGCATGGCTGTCCTCCACAAGACATCATCGGAGTCTGGAGGAAAAGAGGAGGCTTTCCTATAAATACATCCTACAACGTGGAAAGTTTGGGTAGGCAAAGCTGATCTCCCACATACCTGCACAGAGAGCTTGTGCCAGATCCATCTTGAGAACATGCCACTCTGCAGCCTCTGTCTTACATCCCAGTGGCTGAAAACCCCCTGCCCTGAAACATGGGGCTGGAAGGCCTTGATAATTTGCTTCTGTAGTTTCATCTGTGTGAGCTAAAGCAAAGTAGACCTGCTTTAAAATAAATCTACCATGAGATCTACCTTAAATTGCAATAAACTACTTATTAGAAGTTATAGTTCGATATTACACAATACTCCCTCAACAAAAGCTGTGAATTTGGGGTTTTTTTGTTTATGCAAGGAGTCAGTTTAGAAAATGGCACTTGGGGACATGATTTAGTGGGGAATACAGCAGCACTGGGTTAATGGTTGGACTTGGTGATGTTAGAGGCCATTCTCAACTTTACCTATTCTATGACTGTACAAAAAAGAAAAACCAGGATGAAATCTTTGATTGTTTCTCATTTTTACACGCCTTGCTGTATGACAGAATATGGATTTTCACTAACTTCAACATGATAGTTCATACATAGCTACTGGACTAAGCACAGCTGAGTATAACCAGGTGTGATGGGTTGACGCTCACCAAACACCAGTGCACCTATGACAATAATTTACTCATTATCCTCTGTTATGGTTAAGCAGAGGAGGGGGAAAAAAATGCATGGGGTGAGATAAAGATTAGGAGAAAACACTTTAAGGGCAAAACAGGCTCAAACCTTTAAAAGGTATAAAGATAATAATGTATGAAAAAAATTAGAAGAGGATAATGAGAACTAAAATAAACCTTTAGAACACCTTTCCCCCCACTCCGGCCCTTCTTTTCTTCCCACTGACAGTGCAGGCAGAAAAAATACAGGATTTTTAGTCAGTTTGCCACTTCTTAAGATCTTCAGTTCGCTTAGGGAGAGGAGTCTCTTTTGCTATGCCATGGGGTCTTTCCTACAGGAAACAGTTATCTGTGAACTTCTCCAAGATGGTTTTAATTTTCGCAATTAACAGTCCTTCCAAAACCTGCTGCAACATGAAAATCCCTCCTATGGCTTGCAGTCTTCCCACAACTGCTTTTTGTGGGTGTGATGGATTGGCATTTAAGAAACAAAGTGAAACACCTAAGGAAGTTAAAGATGCTAGAGGCTGATGGGAGTTTTTCTCCTAGCCAATAACTGGCCATTTCTGAGAATAGATAGTAGTTTTGACCATTGAAAAGTGAGATTAACTTGTGAACACCACCTTAAGACCTAAGCCCGGGAATTTCTTTGTCTCTTTGGTTTCCGGCTTTGAAGAGGCAATGGGTCCAGTTCAGCTTCCTTCCCCCAGGCCAGACAAGGCTGCTGGGGGAACAGGACTGGCCAGAGTTCTGCAGGTCCCGGAGAGGATGGAGACTGTGAAGTCACAGGAGCCCCTTCTTGGAGGACTTGCTGAGCCTTGTACAGCGGGCCTGCTGGGCCAGGCTGGTCCTTGGCTTGGCTGCAGTCTCTGACGCTGCTGAGTTTCACCAGAGACTGCTGAGTAAGGGGAGGGAAAGCTATTGGCCTGCAGCGTGCTGAGATCGTGGCCACACTCCCCCAGAGCAGCCATGGAAAAAAATCTTCCATTGCAGACAACCCCAGCCACTGCTCCGACAGAGATCACAGGACCATCCACATAGCCTGGGTAAGATTTTAACCCTTTTCTACTCAGATGAGACTTGCAGATGAATCCTTTTTTCCAGAGAGAGGGGAAGAGAGAGAGTGATCAACATGTAAAGAGACAACATAAACTATCAAAGACAGTAAAGAAAGGAATTAAGCTTCAGATGGGGGAGAGAAATAAGGAGATGCTTTAATAAGCTGAAATATTATTTTGCCAAAACTATGGAGATGGACAATAGTATTCTGAAAAAAAACCCTTTAATTCATGCCAGAGTATTTTGGGGGGAATGGAGTATTTCGAAGTGTGAATCTAAACAAATGGTGAAGTAGTTGTGATCTTATGAGATGCTGGAAAAGGAAAAAGAAGTGAGAGTTGTTGAAGATTTGTGGCCCTTAAGAGACAGAGAAAAATTCTGTTTCCAGAGATGATCACAGAGACAGATGAAGATAATTTTTGCCTTTGAATAACTCTTGACTCACGACCCAAGAGCACACCTCAGAGTGGTGTGAAATGGGAGGAAAGGACTGATGGCAGAATTTTCCGGGTGGCTGGCATCAGAAAAATAGAAAGCCATGAGAAAATGGTTTTCTGCTGTAATGATGTTAGGAAAAATGGTATGACCCAAAGAATGTACCCCCGAAAATGTAGACTTGTAAGTTCTTTCCCTTATCTTGTTCTCCCAGTTACCCTTATTGGTTGTGTAAATTCCCCCACACCCCTTTCCTTTTGAAAAAGGGGTGCCTATCGATACCTCTTCCTCTTTCCCCCCTGCAACTTCACTCCCAAGAGTGATCCCAAGAAATAAAGCTGCAAATGCCATCTCAGCAAAGGGAAAGAGCCTCGTTTTTAGGGCCTCCTCTGGCAAGTTAAAACTACCTCCCCAGCCTCCCTGGCCGCTGCGGGGTGGACAGTGGTAGCAGTGAGGTGGGGAATAAGATAATAATAGCAGTTTTCTTGTGAAAAACGCCATAGATTGACAAAAGAGAACTTCTTTTTCTCTACAAAGACTGATGAAAAGACTATAGAAAAATTGGGACTATGTTAACCACCAGGTTTTTTTGTCTCTGTGTTGTCATGTAAACAAGGGAGTGGTTGGGTGGTGGGGAAAAAAGGGTTTCTGGAGGTTTTATTCTGGTTTCTTATTCTTGTAGTTTTGTTAACAAACTTTCTTTATTCCTTTTAAGTTTTAAGCCTGTTTTGCCCTTCTTCTAATCCATATCTCACAGCAAAAAAATGAGTAAGTTTTCTAGTGATTTTTTAGGCAATGCTTTAAAACCACGACAGTGGACCATTTAATTTATGGGGTGCAGGTTTTAAGGATGAGCTGTTCTAGTATAAAAGCAAGGATCTTCTTCCTCTGTCTTTGAAAGCAAGAGTTTTCTCTTTCTCTGTCAAAGCCCCGCATCAGATCACAGCTTTTCAGCATCCACATGCTCCAGCACGAGTGCCCTTTTCTCATGGGCTGTGGAGAATGCTGCATCCTCTCCATGCACTTCATGAATTACAGGGAAACAGTTTGCTGTATTATTGTCCTCACCACGGCTTGCAGGAGAATTTCACCTTTGAGGCCCAGAGCACCTCCTCCTCCTCCCACTCCTTCTTTTGCGCTGACCTGAGTGCCGCAATATTGTTCTCATGTGTCTTCATCTTTTCCTTTCCTGTGACTCAGAAGAGAATCAGTGTTCGTAGGTTCATTTTTTCTCAAAGTCTATCAATTGAAGCAGTTTCTATAGAGTTCTGCAGCACTGAAAGGTTGATGTTGTCCATGCTCCGCCATCAGGGAATCGCTTGCCATGCTTCTCTCTCTGTTGGACACGTGGTCTCTGCCAGCACTGTGCAAGCTCTGCTGGCTGCCTGCTCCCTCCTGGGCCTTTTCTTCATGTGGGATGCTGGCAAAAAGAAAAGTTGCTGCTGCATCTTTTGCCTTTCTGTCTGCAGCATGGCTGGCTAAAAGCAGCTGAGTAAATAAAGTCCATTGTGAGCCATGCAGGGAGCTGCGGCCTTGTGGCACCATCCCAGCTGCATGGCTGCTTGCAGTGCTAGGATGGTCCCCAGCAGTATGGCCCAGCGGCTGCACCAGAACAAGGTCCAGTGGCCACCTCTGGGAAGGGAGCCCCACCAGCCTTCCCAACACCTCTTTAGAGAGCAGGGAGCAAAAGAGCTTCCCATGGGTTTTTTTGTTCTTTAAGATGTTATCATAGAGGCATTTCCAGCTTTTCTAATTGGCTTAGCAGTATGCCTGTCTTCAGAGATACCCAGAGACTGATTTTGCCAGGCACAGAGGAAGTCTGTAGCAGCTCTTCACAGAGAATCACTTCTGTGGCTGACTTTTTCCCTTCTCACCACAAATCAATGAATGCAAGACCAGCACATCAGTCTCCAAAGAAGTTAATGAATCTGTATTTCTCCTGTCTGATAGAACTTCCTTCCAAAAAGAAACTGCTGAAGCCCAATGTTTTGTTGATCATGAGTGATTTTTAGAAAAAAACCCAGGATGATATGAAGCATCTGCCAGGAAAAGACAGTATTTTCTGTACAGTGAAAAATTTTAGAGGGCAAACAAGCCCGCTCCCCCCACCCTCATGCTTGACACATCTTCCCTGCACCAAAACAAACCCTTCGTTTTGCTTGCTGAAAAACAGAAGGAGAAAAAAGTTTCAACAAAACAATCAACAAAATAATCAGATGTCATCACGTAGGCTCTCCTGCTTGAACTACATGGGAGCTGTGTGACTCACTGCTTCAGTCACAGAGCAGAGGAATGAGTGAAACTGCACTGAGGAAGAGTAACTTCCATAACAACTTTTGTTTCCAATAGAATTCCATTTTCAGCATTAAAAGGAGATTATTCCTTCCAAGTACTTACACACATGCAGGCATCTGCTAACAGATGGAGCCAAGCCCCACATTAACACCTTTATAGATGCATGGGAGTGGTATACTCATCCTTGACAGGGGCTTGCTAAACCAAGGAATTGAAGAGCCTTTCATGGTTCTCATTCCCATCTGGCAGTTTTGGAAAGCCAGACACAAAATTTCACAAGGCCTCAGGAAAAACTGGCTTCAGAGGTGACCTTACTGGCATCTCCAGGATTTAGTCCTCCCTCCGCTGAGCTAACTCATAGCACCACAGAATCACAGAATTATTTGTATTGAAAGGGATCTTTAAAGGTCATCTGGTTCAATCTCACTGCCATAAGCAGGACATCTTCAACTAGATCAGGTTGTTCAGAGCCTTGTCCAACCCAGCCTTGAATGTTTATAGGGATGGGGCCTCTACCACCTCTCTGGGCAACCTGAACATCCCAACACCTACTAGGGGAAGGGACTTGCAGCCCAAGCCACCAAACATGCAGCCAACCTTTCCATGTCTGGGAAGTCTCCTGATATCTTGACTATTTTCAATTTTGCTGCTTTTCCTAGCTTCTGCCATTCCCTGGGCTCACCTGCACCCTGAGGGTATTGTACCACACTCCACCTCAAGCCTGTGTGTCCCCACCGACCTTGGAATGCTCCTCTCCCCTCTCTGCCCTTCCACATATTCCACAAATTATGCGTTCAAGTGAGAGAGGAGTTTACAGCTCTGGAATTTTGCAAATGGGAAAGATAAACTCAAATAAGGGAAAAGTAGGAATATTTTTGCATCAAACAATTACTGAACATACTTCCTTCTGAAGAGTAAAAGGGGTTTTCAAAAAAGTAATGAACACACCCAGGATTCCGCATTCAAGTGAGTCCTAAAACTCAAAGAATCTAAATTAGCATAATTTTGACAGGGAATTTTTTTTTATAAATTTAATTTATACATTCTAGAGACTTAATTTGGAGATCCACATGAAAGCTTGGGGGAAAAAGATAAAAATTTAAGTGAAACATTCTTTCGTACCTCATTTCTGGTGGTTTGCCTTTGGAAATACAGAAACAGCAGCAGTGAAAAAAGAAGGGCAAGAAAATCTGCATCTGTTCACCTCTACTATTGACACACATCAGCATTTCCTCACCTGTACAAGCTTTCACTGCTATTTTCATTTAATTACTTTTATATGGTCTATTACACAGTCAGTGAGGTACAGAACTTGGTAGCATCCTGATCATTAGAGATGATCTAGGTTAATTTTAGGTTTATCTGAGAATATTTGTAATAAGAAAATAATATAGGAATAATAATAAAATAGTAAAAAATATCACCTACTAGCACTACAAGAAAACTTATCTGATGCAAAATCAAGTGCAAAAGAAAGTGTGAACTCCCTTACATCTAGAGGGACACCCTGTGCTGCACATGTGCAGTGGTGCCACACATCTTAGAATAAAAGGCTCCAGGGACACCTTTGAGCAACTTCCAGTACCAAAAGGGGCTACAAAAGAGCTGGAGAAGGACTTTGGACAAGAGCAAGGAGTGACAGTACAGGAGGAAATTACTTCAAATTGACAGAGGGAAGACTCAGATTAGATATTGGGAAGAAAGTCTTCCCTATAAGGGTGTTGAGGCACTGGCACAAGTTGTCCAGAGAAGCTCTGGATGCCCCATTCCTAAAAGTGTTCCATGTCAAATTGAAGGAGGCTTTGATCAATGTGGTCTAGGGCAAAGGTGTCCCTGCCCATGGCAGTGACAATCCAGTCCAAGCCCTTCTGTGAATATGACTTCATGCAAGTTGAGCTGCTGTAACTGTGTGTGCTCTTCTTATTAAAAAAAAAAAAAAAAAAAAAAAAAGATAATAATAAAGAAATGGTCTTCAGTCACTGTGTTAGTGAGAATTTCTCACAGAGTCATGCCATCGAAAAGCTGTAGAAAAGCCACAAACTAAAGCCAGATCTCCTTCCTCCTACTCTGATACTCTTAGCTGTAAGGCCATCTGGTAAGAGGGATATAAAGCAAATTTTAACTTGCACTCACAAGACAATTATAGTTGAAAACTAGATTAACTACAGTCCATTTGAGTTCACTGGAAATGTGCCAACCAGTAAATTAGATTGATCACCACTAATCTCCATATCCATCACTGCTGGTCCCTGGTTGAGCCCAGGGATAGAACCAGTAGAGCCAAATGGGAGGAAATTGAATCAAGGGTTTGATTGTATGTCTTTGATAATTTTTAAGGAACAGACTGGCAGACCAGGCCACTCTAAGCTTCCAGCCCCTTGTGGTGGAGAAACTACAGGGAATTAATTTGCAGAAAGTTTGTCCAGAATTTTGAACTGTGACTAAAAGATGATTAATCCAGTCAAGCAATTCCTTCCAAGGCTGACCCTTAACTGCAAACATGCAGTGGATGTAAACAATGCATTCATATCGTAAGTTCTACTCTTTTTATTGTTTTAGAAGAGTTAAGTCTAAACAAACTCTCTCTGAGGCGCAGGTCATGTGTACTCTGCAGAGAGAGATGCTGCAAATTCCAGGTAGTGAAGAAAGGTTCTAGATGTTTGTGACATTCAAATGCAGAGCTGGCTGAAATGACAATTATGACCCCTACAAAAGAAATGTCTGTCTGTGCTGTGAATTTCCATAATATAAACCAAGCCACTTGCTGATGTTTAAATTCCTCATAGAACAGCCAAAGGAAAAAAATAAAACAGAACAACAAAATATGAGACTGTAGATTTACATTAACCTCATTTTCAAATCACTAGGGCATGATCCTTCTCTGCTGAGCCCAACTTGGGCATGAGGCAGTCTTTAAGTCTTCCCTTCTAAGTCATGTATCCCTGATCTCACTGTGCAGCACATCAGCTAACAGTGTCCTGATTTACTGAGTGATTCAGGGGTTAAGTATCATGGGTCAATATAGGCTTCATTTAGACACAATTTTCTAGCATTAATAGTAATCTCAAAAACATTATGTTGATTATTTCTACATCTCACTGACCCTGAGCCATATCTTTATTTTTCATCTGCTTTACCCTTTGCTCTATTTCCTCCTTTAAGTTTTCAACTAAATCCAAGTCATTGACATAATTCAGGCATTTTGAGGGCAAAACAACACCCATCCTTGATCCTGGTCCAGAAGTCTTCAAAAACTATACTGAGGTCAAGTCATTAGGATTTCTCAGCTGACTAGAGAACCTCATAGAAGGAGCTCCCAAGTTCTGAACAGCTCCAAGGTACTGTTCCTTAGACAATAACAACCTCTGCTGTAGCTCACTGAGGACCTCAGCAACTGCCAACACTGATTGCTAAAGAAGCTTTTTCAGTTTAGCAGATGAAAGTTGGATTTCACCTGTGTAGCACTTGTACACATGAGCAAAAATAAGATATTAAATGCCTCTCACTTGAAAAAACACAGTAGGAATCAGTATTAATGTTTAAGCTGTCCATTTCCAGACAAATCGGTCCCTTACTTCATCTTGAGCAAAAGTAAAACTACCCTCAGGGACTCCCCATTTGAAAATGCTGAGAGATTATCAGCAATAAAGCCATAATCTAAACTAATTCCAGAGTTTAGATTCAAATATTGCTGGTTTCTACTTGTGTCTTCTAGTTTTGAATTTTCAGTATCTGTCTTCAGCAAGATATATCCCTGGTGTCATTATTAACAGTATTCTACTCTGAACTGTTAAGGAGAGAAAGCCGGAGGTTTCTGCCAGGTAAAACACCAGAGAGGAAGAAAAGCAGAAGTCAGTTTTAAGAGAGAATCAGAAAATTCGTAATTGAACAGTTAGAAAATAACAGCATCCAATCCACAGTGTAACTACACCTCCCCCCACCTCTACGAAGATGAGATACTGTACAAAATTTTTAGTATCTTGTCTATTAGCAGGGCTACATGTGCAAAGCTGGTTATGAAATGATTTTAAAAAACAACATTTCAATAGTCTCATATCTCCAGTGTTACTTGCAAATTATATAAATCTGCAATATTTTATGTTTTAATAATCCTTATCAATCTTTGCTTCACTACCTCTAGTAATCAAATACAAAAACAGCAGAAATATTAACCTTGAAAAATTGCAAGAGAAGAAGAACCTTGAAAAGAAGTGCAAGGCTGGACGTATATTTTGGCAATTTAACTGTACTTTACCCAGTGCAGTTATATAAGCTATGTGCTTTCTATCTGCTTTGTGTGAGTAGCATGCTGCACAGATGTTGGAACAGATCTTTTCTGCATCTGGTAAATGGATTCTCTGGTTCACGCAGTCACAAACCGAGATTTTTACCAAGATGCTGGTACTACTTTGGCATAAATGGAGGGCTGACAATAGGTGGGCTGAGCTACTCAAAATTGATCTTGAGATCAGCAATGAAAACATTTCGTGATTTTGTATTTTAGGAAACTGAGCCAAAGTATAATGTTCTTATCTGCAATTTCATGGGAAAAGGACAGTTTCTGCTATATATGTCTTAGGAACATCTTCCAGTTGCTTTTGTTGAGGCTTAAACTAGCCAGCTTACACACACTGAGCATGCTGCTAGCTGGCCAAGTTACAGCACATGGGCTGCTTGCCAGGACTCATTCAGAATAAAGCACTCAGTAAGTGCTGCTTCAGACATATCTATCTGAATCCCAGTGTGACTTATCAACAGGATTGCACTACAATTGGCTAAGAGACTGGAAAAAAGAAGTCTTGGGATAAAACAAGTACTAGATCTAGCACTTGGGGAGTTAAAGACATCTGGACCATGGCAGGCTATGCTCTGTCATGAAGCCCTCTTTGCACTAGACCTCCCCTCTCCCTGCCATGTGATTAACCCAGTTATTCTCCAGAAAATGCCACAGCCCTGGGGAGAGCTGTGGGCTCACAGCAATCTGCAGTGGCCAAGCTGTTGCTGTGATAACATCCAGGCTTCCCATTACATGTTTGTGGTGCAGAAGTATTCAGCTCCCATAGGCCATGGTTGGGCTGGAGACAGTGAGAAGGGACTTGTGGGGAAAGCAGCCAGAGCCCAGCCTGCCCTGCCTCTGACACAGCAGCATTTTCCTCCATCAATCCTATGATTCTCCTTGCCAACAGCTCCACTCATCACTTGCTTGGTCAGGCCAGAGTGCAGCCCTGTGTCATGTGTGGGCATCCAGTCTCTACCCAGCCCCCACCCAGATGGTGCTGAAAGGATGAAGTTTTTGTCACAATAACTTTCACCTGAGATTTCACTCTTACTTACAACTGCCTGTTTTAATGTGATATTAATGGTTAGAGTAATACTGGCTCACATCACACTGCTAGCTGCTACCAAACAATGAAAAGCTTTTACTTCTCATAGTTGAAACTGGGAAAATATGGATGGGAAGTTGGAAATACCCAGACAACTCCCACATCTCTGTGCTCACCTATTTCAAAAACAAAAGCATGGCTGCAGTGTTGCCTTATTTCAGTAAATAAAGATCAGGTCTTTACCAGCTATTACAGCTGATATCACCAATCCTTTGGTGATCAGTGGTATCAAGTCTGGTACACTTGTACTACAGTGATTCCCTGGACATGGGTGCAAGTCACATAGGGCTTCACTTAGGAGCAAATCAGCTCCCTAAAGGTCACAAAGACTACATTTGCACTAGATTTTTTTTTTCTCCTTAGCTTTGTGTTCAGTATTCCATTCTCCTGGTGCTGCTGGGGCAGTTTGTCTGTTATGAACACAAACCATTGGGAAGGTCCTTACAGACCCATCAATCTGCTCATGGATATCTATATATAGATCTCAGAGCCATTTGCTCTTCCTTTTGCTCCCCAGTGCCTCTTACCACCATATCTTACCCCATGAAGCTCAGTTGCAGCATCATTGTCATCCTCTAAAGGAGGAGGTGTTAAACACCTACCTACCTCTTCCTGAATTTCACTGCTGCATCTCAAGAGGCAAGTTGTGGATTCATGCTGGCTGATATCAGGTAATTCACATCTGCTTTTCCACAGCCCTGACAGTGTCTCACTCAGGTAGCTAAGGTGGTAGGAAGAGTAGTGACTGCTAGATCTGGGCTGGATGACAGCTGTGGTGCCTGCTGCACAGCCAGACAGGCCTCATGTCCCAGGCAGAGACATTCCCTGCAGCTCCGGAATGGATGGTTGCTTTCCACAAAGAGAGGATTTCAGATCACAGTGTCCCCAGTATTTCCCATGGTCTCACTCTACTCAGGTTACTGATCACCACTTTGTCACTTGAGATATTTGATTTTCCACATGCCTCACTGCAGCTCATTTCATGTTCCAGACCTAAACTCTAGAAACTGCAACTGGCACCAGCCCAGCCCTGCATCTGGCCTTCATTTCTCATCTGAAAAATACAGATACTCCATTCATCCCACAGAAGCCCAGACATCAAAAAAATGGGAAACATTATTTGCCTTCAGCAGATTGCCTCCTTATTGCCCTTGGATTATCATGGATGGAAATGGATTACATCAGTCTGCTTCCCTGGAGAGTCATGGAGCCTCTCTCACGTGTTTTGTTGGCCAAAGCCCATCTGCCAGCAGATAGTACCAAGCCAGCTCTCAGCAAGAACAGCTCTGTAAAGCTTGTTTACAAGAGTTCTAGTCTAAAAGTTTGACAAGAAGTACAAATTTTAGTTAAAAAATATTCAGATATTTGTCTGAAATTTGTTCTCAAGCTACAGCCAGCCAACCCATTTCAACCAACACAGTAAGCTACAAGGATTCAGGAGGAAAGAAGAGGTGGTGGGTTTTTTTAAACCATAAAAAGCCAAACATGAAAAATGTGTATTTCTTAGATAATACTCCACCATTCCAATGAAAAAAACAGGATTTGATTTGGAGGAAGTAAAAGGCAATGGCTTTCTTTCATAATAGCCTTTACTACCCCAAGCAAACAGGGATGAGAATAGAACGTGAAAAAAACCCACTGACCTAACGACAGTTCCAGCACTCAGCAACTTGCTGAGCACTGAAACTGCACTGACTGACTGATGGGTCCCAGGGGTGGTTAAGAGAGTAAAGCCATCAGAAAGAACACAGGCTTTTGGAGAGTAGTAGAAGAATCTTCACAAAACGTGGGGGGAAAATATATATATATAAGTAGTAGCTATTATTAGCAGATGCATACAGACTGAAAGGGAATGCAAGGCACTGATCATCATACAATGAATGTTATTTTAGACAGTTTTAAGATATGATGAGAATATATCTAATATATATCCATTTTTATAAAGTTTTATACATACTATGGTTGTATTGAACCCTAATGGATGTCTATCCACACAGGAAATACTTTTGTTGTTAGCATCTATGTATCTCACCATCAAGAAGATGCACGTCACCAAATAAATGTGGGTACTTACTTCTTATTGGGCTATTCAGCAGCAGAACACTATCAGCACACCACCAGGATGCACTGGAAATGATGCAGTGCTCTGTGTTGGAAGAAAACCAGATCTAAACCAAAAGACTCCATAAGTTTTGATGGTAATTAGGTGCCTGTAAAATCTTCTGTCTCCCAGGGAGGGAGGGAAAGAAGTAATTATCAGCCATCCAAATTCCCTGCTACACAAAGAGGGCTCCCACGCTCCTGTCATCTGTGACAACAGCCAGTTCTCTGTAGGCAGCACCTGTCCTATCCCCCTGCCAAACAGCAGCTGAATAAGGCTGCTTTCACCGCTCTTCCTTATGCTGGCATGGGCCACACTCCTGCACAACACAAACTACCAGGCTCAAACCAAGGAGCTCATTCTCAACAATCTCTTGAGCACTTTGGAGAGAAAGGGCTGATGACTGACTATCAGTGCCAACACTCACATCTGCAATCTGTAGAGATCAGCTTCTGGAATCACATCTGGCCAAAGCCCATCTGCCAGCAGAGAGCACCAAGCTAGATGTCGGCAAGTGCAGCACAGCAGCTTTGAGAGCAAGCTGGGAGTTGGGATTGCTGTCCTGCCCCATGACTCATGGATGGCTGATCCTGTCTCAAGAAACAGCAAAAGCAGAACATGGAGCTTCATTCTCTGCCCATAGATTTCAATAATCATGTTTCAGTCAGCTTCAACAAGGGCAGAATAGATTTTTCTTAGTCAGTTTTTTCCTCCTCTTAAAAATAGGTGACATCAATTTGACTTGTCAGTTTTAATTAGTATTTGCTTTATGTTCTGCTCCAAAGAAATTGTTCTGTTTTGACAAACAAGGGAGAAAAAATCTGGTACATAACTCAAACCTAGAATTTAGGATGTCAACATGAAAGGCAAAACTAATTAAGATGCTTCACAGGAGATCCCAGTGCTTCCTACAAATACCAGTAACATGATGTTTTAGACAGGCATTCTTTATATTTGTATATATAAATACATCCAAATAGTCGGGGATTCACAAAATTAAAACTGACATCAATTAGTGCTATCAATGGAACACAGACCAAGACTTGCAGCTAAGTTCAAGCCTAATGATACTGGATATTGATGCAAGAACACATCAAGAATCAATCCCTATTTCAAATAATAGAGTGCAGTGACTCAAGAAAAAGATGTGAAGAAAGTATTGTTAGCAGTAGCAGCTAATGAATAGAAAATTGACAAAAAAGTGCAGGTTCTCCAGAGTGCACTGTTGTAGTCAGTCAGTATTGCATAAAAATATAACCTCAGGGACAGCAGCATAATTTTTAAAAAAATATTTGACTTATTAGACATTTCAATTGACTCAGAAGCAGACTGACGGAACAAATATTTTCTTTTTTTTGAAGCACCTAACCTAACCAAACTTACGGGTGAAGTGTGCAGCCAGGGCACAGGCTGCACAGGCTCATATGCACTTTCCAATGATTGTGTTTAATGTTTATTGCCATTTCTGACACTGCAGAGTGTTAGAAGCATTAATGATGTAGAGCATTGAGGAGCATCACTGAAAAGTCAGTCAAAGCACACTGGGAGGTTCTTCTCCAGCCCTTTGAGGAGCCTTCAGCTCTTACAGCAGTAAGAGGCCCAAAAAGATAGGAGCCATTATCAGCACTAGAGCAATTCAAGTTTGAATTGTTTTTCCACTTGCCATAAATTGTTTAGATGTCACTGGTGCTTTTAAAACCAAGTGAAATGTGCACAGGACAGCTCTACACAACAGAAACAGCAGAAACATTTCCAGTTGTGTGTATTCCCCTTTGTTCCCTCACCTATTCCCAAAGGCAGGAAAAGATACTGCTCCAAGCAAGTCTTCCCACAGCACATGGAGGCAGAGCACAAGAGCTTCATTTCTCCTGTGTAGAAAATAACAGAAGGTGGACATGATATATTAGTAAGGGCCTGTCTGCACAAACCAGCCTCTGGAATAAGTCGTGATATTAAAGACTAAAGTCCTTTTAACTTTCCTGCAGGAGAGAGAATAAGGCAAAACAATATCCTTGTGTACAGGAGAAAAAATGTAAACCTGTGTGTGTTAGCCAGTAGTAACTTGCTTAGTCTGCAGACCCCGTAAAGCCCTATAAAAGGTGCGCTAAAGATAGAAATAAACAGCTTTCACTTTTACTTCTGTGAAGACTCGTGAATACCTGGCAGTCTCTCAATACTCCTGTTTTATAATTCTGGCATTATCTGACCTGGAAACAGAACCTGTCAGCATTAACCAAGGCAGGAGTAAGGATAGACATAGTAACTTTATTGAAATTCAGCAGCAAGACAACCACATTGAAGAAGGGGAAAAGCTAGATAAGATGAAGAACAGTGCAAAAACCATGCAAGCAACTATGGACTTGAAAGATTCAAGCACCACTTCTGAACTCAGCTGTAATTTACTCTTCCTTGCCAAACTCTTTATCATCCTAATGGCCCTGCCAAAACTAGAATAAATTCAACCATACGTATCATTAAGGTATTTAGTAATCACTACAAGAGTGACATAATTCACTAAACCCAAAATACCCCAAAATGCTGTTTCTGTCCCTTTACATTTACTGAAGTGCCCTAATGAAATTCTATTTGGCTGCAAAGTGAAGATATGGATGGATTTACACATAGCATAGAAATAGTCCATTTAATTAGCAGGTGAGATGTTTAACAGCTAATACTGGTTTTGTTAAACACTGAGACATAACTCTCAGCTGAAAGCTCTGAATTCTACAGTTGTTCAGGATTCATTTTACTTCAAAGGCTCAAAGGTAAATTTCAGATATAACTGCACAACTAAAAGTCTGAGTTACGAAGAAATCAAGAGACTGACATTCAGAACTGAGAAGACCTACAGAAATTGCTCCAAAGTGGCCATCCCACATCCATCTCAGGCTGTAATAAGTACTCTCTGCTGCAGCCCCAGGGGACAGTGAAGTTAGAGAGGTGCAATTTGTTCCTTACACAAAAGCCCAATTACCATACTCCACAAAGCATGAAGATGGAGAGATTGTGCAACTGCCATCCCAGCTATGCTGTTCCAGCCCAGCTCCGTGTCCCTTTGAAGGGGTCACTTATATGTATGAGCAATTCCTTGAAAAATACCCACAAACAGACTCTAAGGCAAGCAACCAGCATCCTCAAGATGCTGCCTCTTGGGGTGGGAGCAGTAAAGACTATGCATTGTTTTCCAAAATTTCAGCATCAGAAAACAAAGTGAGGGAAAGGTCTGGCATCTGAAATGACACATTCTGTCAGCTCAAGGGCCCACTGTTAAAAACCAAGTCTTTATTTCCTTCTGGAAATGAAACTTGGTCAAATCTCTCCAGCCTTTAGATGGGATCAGGAGGGGAGAAGCATCCCCACTTCTGAGCTCTTACAAAGGCGATTCCCACTGCAGAGAAGGACTCAGACCAGCCAGCAGGACTGGCTTTGCTTTGCATCTACAAACTTCACTTTTTAAATGTGCTGAGTGGAGAAACCCTTCAGTGTCTGTATTACCAACCTCCTAATTCTTTTTGTGTGCAGTCCTATGAACATGGCAAAAACAGAGGCTTCCATTTCCTGTTGAAAAAGCAAAGCTTTTCTGTTTGAAAAGCAAACCATTTCCTATTGAAAAAGGAAAAGCTTGTGCATGGCAACTAAAGCAAAGCTCATTCTACATTTTTCATTCACTGATACACAAAGTGCAAACCCCTGCATTCCTTGATGGGAATACAGTCTCCTGTAAGAGAGACTCTCAGAGTCTCTGTAAGTGCCCCTTATAGAACTTTCCAGCATCTAAAGGAGCTGGAAGAGAGCTGGAGATGGATTTTACAAGGACACAGAATGACAGGACAAGGAATAATGGCTTCAAACTGATAGAGGACAGGTTTAGATTAGATATAAGGAAGAAAATCTTCCCTTTGAGGGTCATGAGGACCTGGCACAGGTTATCCAGAGAGGTTGTGGTTGCCCTGTCCTTGGAAGTGTTCAAGGACAGGTTGAATGGGGCTTTGAGTAACCTGGTACAGTGGAAGGTGTCCCTGCCCATGGCAGGGGAATTAAGATTAAATGAGCTTTATAGTCCCTATCCAACCCAAATAATTCCATGGCATTGCCTCAGTAAAGATAAAAATACCAGCCTTCTTCCACATGCACAAAACCCCACATTTTTCATTGTTGCTTGTAAGTTATTGATTTTCAATTGTTCAGGTCTATGTAAGACTTCACCTCTAACTGCCCTGCATGTGCTTGTATGTTACAGAGTAGCTTCAGGCAGCAAAATAAAAAAGATAAAAAGGAAAAAAGAAAAAAGATAAACACGTAACTTTGACAAGTTTTCCCAAGGGCAGAAAAACATGTGCAGCACCTGCTGCATTTTCCATCTGCTCTGAAGTACCCAGGAGGAAGAAACCCAGAATTTTCTGTAGCAAATAATCTGAAATATATGACTGGTCTTGATTTCTCTAGGAAAACCCAGGCTGTGTCCATAAATAAATAATCATACTTATACACAATACTATACAGTGAGGAATGCAACGTAAGATCTAGCCTAGAATCCAAAGAGCTTCAAGTCAAATTTCAGCTCTTTTTCCTTCACCTGTCTATTCCTTTTTCAGTGGTGGCCTGCAGGAAAGGGATGAGCCTGGGAAGGAGGGAGTAGGAGACATCAGGAGAGTCTTATGTGGAATCAATTGCCCTCAAAGTTTGCAGACAAAGGCCCTGCTAGCACTTTCATGCACGGCTTTGTTATGACTAACCCAGGCAGGGTTTAACCTGTGTCATTGCCTAAATGCTTAGTTCCTCACACCCAGGTCAGGGTTAGGTGTACTGGGGCTTGGTGTCATCAGCTCAGTCAGGCGCACAGCAGCTCTGTGCTGTGAGGACAGGTGGGCTGGGAGGGGCACAGCCAATGCAAGGCAGGAAGTACAGGTCCTGTGTGTGAAAAACATTCTTTGTCACCACTTTAATTCCTCCATCACCATCAGCAGGGCAGGGAAAGCCACAGACTACCAAGACAGAGCAGCTCCATTTCCCACAGAAGACGTTTGCTTTCTGGAACATCTTTTGACTTTCCCATAAAGAGCATTGTGCCAAGGGGGCAATCCTCCCTCCTTCAACACCCCTGCTCCTAGGGCAGAACTGCTCCCTCCTACCTCAGTGAGGTGTTTTTTTCTGGTTTAGTCTCACCAATCCCCACTGGAACTGGATGTGGTACCAGTTTTGCACCACCTCTGGGTGCTGGAGCCCTGTAGTGCCTCCAGGGCTGGCACAGCAGCCACAGCACAACAGCATCCTCCTCTGCCAGCCATACACTGCCTGGGAAAGCAGAGACTCTCCCCAGGGGGATTTAAGCCCTTGGGGCTCCCCCCTGCTCAGGGGCAGCTCATCAGCCCCATCCTATCTGTGCCTGGCCAAGCTATGCCCAGGTTGCCATTCCTACAGCTTGGGGCTCTCTAGAGCCAGACAGAAACCAAAAGAAAATTGTCCTTTGGGAGCACTTAAAATTAACCACTTAATTTTATTTACAATTAAATCACAGCTGGGGAGGGAAAGAAAAAAGACCAAAAAGCAAAATCTTACTAAACCACCAATACATGTGTTCATTTAATAGTTTCTGAAGTGTGCTGTGGTTTTCTCTAGGTTTCTTTAGTTTTCCTTACTGTATTGCCTGCTTCTCTGCATCCAGGCATCCATTCCCTGCCACCTGTGTGTCCCTGTGCCATAAAAATCCTTAGGTCATTTTTTATAGTAAGGGTTTTCTTAACTTCATTGTTCTGGCCAGGTCCCAATTAAAGTACAATTCCTTCAAACACTCCTCTCATTTCAACCAGAAATGTCTATTACAATTACTTCCTGCATATTGTTCTGGAGCTTTTTCCACACCCACCCAGTTGTTTTTATTAATTGCAAAACAGCTGTCACTTTTCACCCAGAAGATGGTTGTATTTTGATGTCACATTAAACCTCTATCCTACACACTTATCAAAACCAGTGGAAACCTACCTTGAGGCAAACCAACCTGCTTACAGTTGAAAAAACAATTTTGCATCCTATTTCCAGATTCAGAGATTTTGCTTACAGAAGAAGCACAATGATAAAGGAAGGATATAACAGTTTATTAAATGTGCTATGTATAAAATAGTCCACATACAAAATAAATTATTTGCTTCAACTGAAAAGACTTATAAAGTGGTTTGATGGCTCAAATCTATTTAAAAGGTAATCTAAGCAAGCCATGACTGTACAGACATTGCACCTAAGCTAAAGGCAGTAAAGTTTCCCTGGTCTCTTAGAAGCAATCATTTGAGTTAAAAATCTTATCAGGAGACCATGCTGAAAACATAGAAAACATAGAAACATATTTCAGTTAGTGGTTCAGACCCACCTTGTTTGCTCTGGAAACCAACCCTGTACTGTAAATTCTATCTGTGCTGTACAGTACTTATAGTCCATGACTAATGAATACTATAAACAAGCACTAGAAAATGAAAATTCAGTTAACAATATTATGGAGCTTCCATTCACAAGTGTAGTTCATGTGTGATATGAATTTTATGGTTCTTATCACTAATGAAAAAAATTTGCATATCCCATCACAGAGTTCTGATGAGAACCTATTCTGCATTTCTTATCTCAGGGTTTTTGTGGTAAGAAATATTGCATTAGATCCAGTGAATTATAATTTTCAATAAAATTCTAAATACATGTGCAGTAGCTCTTTACTGACTGTTTTCATATCATAAATTATAAGCTTGGAGGTAAATACATTAGGAAAAATACTGATTTCTAAGTAGCCACTATGAGTGAGATTTTATCCTGGTACCAAATTATCACACCTCTTGTGTTTTATCTCTGTCTTATCTACCAGTTTCTATACTTTGTGACAAGTAAGTAAATAAATAACACTGCCTCACTTCTGACAGTTCAGTTCATTCTGTTCCACATGGAAGAAACAGCAGGTGCAAGTCTATGAAAGGGTTTTCTGTCAGCTCTGCTCAGAGAGACATTTTGAGATTTGCCACTGTCATAAACACTTCTTTCAGTGTGTCACATCACCAAGCATTGCAGGCTTCACTGTAGAAGCAGCAGGCTGTAGAAGCAACAGTCCAGTGCCTGTTAGAAAAGATTAGGGAAAAAAGTAACAATACTGCCTGGGGATATCTTTGAATGGCCTTTGTTCATTCAACACTTCTGCTTCATGGTTTTTCAGCAATTCTTTGGTTTGTATGTCCTTTGTTTTACTGGATAAACTCAGCCTCTAGTACCTTAACACCATGGCTATATATGATACCTGGTTAGGAAACAGGAACTCAAGTTGCAGTTACAATTGGATGCCTCCATACTCCCATATTCCCTGCTTTACAACCAGCACAGAGACTCCCCCAGAACAGCTCCAGTCAAGTCAGCATGGGAATACAGTCAGTGCAACCTATGGACAGAACCTATTGGCTGAAGAACTGAATGAGTACAGCAAAACCTGCCCCAAAACAGACAGGGGGAAAATAACACAAATAGAACATCTTGGATACAGCATCCTCACAAAGCTCTGTGATGGAGACCGAGTGTGTGTCAGCCCTTACTGTGCCCCCAGCCCAAGGTGACCCTCTCTGTCCCATCCCTTCCCTACAACTCAGCACCACCTTGTGCCCTGACTTTGCAACCACCCTGGCTCCCACACCATCCCCTTCATAGATCAGCTGGGCTGTCCTTCCCAGGAAAGAGCAAGAAAACTCTGCTTCCACAGCACCGCACGGATAGACATACGGATAGGCACAGATAAGGACAAGAAAGACAAAGAGTCTTTGTTATAAATCTATATTGTGATTTTGGCTTTAGCAAGTATTAAGATGAATATTATATGTTAAATACTTTTTAGCTATGTATGTACTTTTTTTCTTGCTAACAAGTTTTAAGCTTAAAGGAATCTCCTAAGTACAAGCAAGGAAACTCCAACAGGCAAGACAATGGGAGGACCAAGCTGTTTCCAACAGAACGACAGTGGAAAACAGGCTATTATCAGCAGCAGGAAATAGAGAGTGAACTGTTACCAAAAAGCCGGTACCAGGACATTGGCAGGGGGGAAAGATATGAAGCCCAGTTGCCCTCAAAGGAAGGGTGAGGAGCCCAGACTGTTATCAACACTGACCATTTGCAGAAGAAAGGAAACCAAACTCAAAATAATGCACATCAGCAAGAATAATGATGACCAGCAAAAATAGTGCTGAACAGCAGAAATAAAAACCATACAGAGCATGTTCTAAATAGGCGGAACCAGGGTGGGGACATGCTAAATACTTCTTGAAAAAGTTTGAATATGCATCAAACCCTCACAGCAGGAGGGGATAAAAAGAGTGTTCCCAAGATACCAGGTGTGTTCCTGGCAACCCGCCCCTTTGATTTATTTCCTTTGTCTCCTAATTGTCTTTTTGATTATATTAAACTTTTTATAGTTTATCAAGTGAATCTTGTTTTTAATAGTCTTGAAGGGACATACAGTGAGAAGAGCAATGGCTCTGTGGAGAAAGTTTTTCCCTGATGAGAAAAGCCAAAATGCATCAAGCAGCTGACTCACAGACAAGTGTAAGAAGACATGTGGATCCAAGGAGATGTCTCAGATACCCAGGGTCATTCACCTCCAGGTCCAAGCTGGGCTGCTGAGATATGTGTGAACTCTATGGGAGTCAGCCTGATTAAGACACAGGGTCAGGCAGATTTCACCCCTGAAAAGATGAGCCTCAGTTTTAAGCCCTGGGAAACATTCATCTAAGTCAGGGCAAGCTGAAATCTCCTCCCAAGAGCCTTTTGGAGCTGTTATGTTAGTCCAAGTTCTACTCCCCTATTTGTGACTTGTGTTCCATATATGGTATTGTTTCTAGAATGCTCCACCCCCAGGACTATATATTGTTACTTCTCCCTTGTTTCTGGTCTTTAGAGCTTGTCCATATACTGTGCACAGTTTCTGGGCGTTGCCCCTATTTTTATTTCTCATTAAAGTAATTTTCTTTTTCAGGCACTCCATTGTTCCCACTCCTAATTATTTTCTCACCACCCTCCGCCCTGAAGTCAGGGGACCTAAACATTTGTCACAGCCACCCTCACTGCAACAAATTCAAGTATGTTTGTCAATTCAATCTGCTTCCTCGGAGTCAACAAAACTCAAGCTGATGTTCCAAATATGTATTAAAAAGTAACTGCTAGTGGAGAAAAAAAAAATCAGTAAGTAGCCCTATGACAGATTTATTACATTTTTAAGAGGTAAAGGGAATTAATCTATTTTATGAACAAAAATGGCAGTAGGAAAGTATACTGAAGGATTGTTAATTAAACATTAAAATGGAAACGGCATATGCAGTACACATGTATGTGTGTGTGTATATATATATATATATATATAGGTTACATTCTTCTTAAATTGATGAAAAAACATTGATGAAAAACATTAGCAACATCTAAAAATACTTCTTTGTGGCAAGAGATTAATTTTCCTTCACAGCAAAACTGCCTCTCCATAAGTTTCCACGACAACAATTTTAGAGCTTGGGACTAGAATAGGTATTTGACTCAACATATCAAACCCAGAGCAAGTGATTTGAAACTAGTTTATGTGAGAGCTCAATGAGACTTAAGGCCAAATATGCAACAGGTGGAATTGGCAGAATGTGATTTAAACTGTGGGATTTTACTGAAATCTCAAATTTGGATTAAAGCTAAATTCCCATAGAGAAATTGTGACACTGCTCAGAATTCTCAGCTAAAACACACTTCCCTTTTTCTGTAAACAAATGCTAACGAAAATAAACTCTCTGTACCCTGTTAACCATTTCCTAACATAAAAATAAGGAGCTGCTTGCGTAGTTTTAAAATCAGACCATATTAAACTCCATCCTGTACTAAGTGCTGCCACATTCAAAGTGCTAACAAACAGCACAGAGGTTCCTGTTTGAGGTCACATTCCCAGCTTTCCATGGTTCATATTGCAAACCTCAGCTCCAGCAGGACTGAGCTCAAGCCTCCAACCACAGTGCCTGAATCAGCCCAGCCCTGGACACCTCCCTGGGACATTCAGATCCCTACTGAACAGGTTGTGCCAGTGCTGTGCTCCCTGTGCTGCCAGAGCCACCCTGTGCCCACCACAGAGACATCCCTAGCCTGCGGGATCTGGACTGCAGGGGGCTGCTCAGACCCACTCTAGCACAGCAGGTACTTTGCTTGTCCCCTGCAGAGATCTGGGCAGGAGCTGGGCTCAGACCCCGTGGTAGAAGACGAGCAGATAATTTTGCATAGTTTGGTTGAGTGGTGACTCTGTGAGTCCTGGGGAGATGCCCTATCATGGTCCTGCTGCTCCCATTCCTGACAGAATGTAGAAGGGACTCCCACAACTTACCTGTTCAGGATCTTTGGACTTAGTTTGGTTAAATACTTGCTGGCTGTTAACTTTGGAGCCTGATTAAGAAATAATGCAAATACAAGCTTAAAGGATAAAATAATAAAAAAACCCCATTACCTTTAATGAACATTCAGTTAAAAAGACAAGAATCCATAAGATGAAACCCCAGTTTTGGGGTATTTTTGATATTTGGCAAACTTGCACAAGATTATTCACAACTGTCTTAAAGCAATATATTTCACTTGGCATTATATGCTTCAAATTATTTGCTAATGTGATTCTAACCAACACTGTTATGGCTAATTGCAAATTATTCTGAAGACTAGTCATGGAACACAGGACATCTCCCTGGTGTGATGGGACAAACAGTCCCTGCTGTTATGTGCCCACAGTGCTTTTCTTATCCACATTTAACTCAAAATGATTTTGCTTGCATGGAATGGTGTGAATTCAACCAGGATGTTTTTTCTGGAAGGCGAAGAGACAACAGTTATTTCTGAGGGTCAAAATACCTTTATTTGGCCATGCTGAGGCAGATTAACAGGCCAAAACAGAACTCAGTTTGTATTCCTATTATGGGAGGCTTGCTGCAGCATATTTTAAAACAACATTCATCTGAAGTGGCTGAGATGTTCAAGTTTGAAACTTCCTAAGTGCCAGGGCACCCTGAAAATGCAGGGCCCCCCTGCTACCACAGTGACCTTCACCACATGGCAGAACCAGCAGCAGCAGCAGCAGAGACACTCAGTCCTCATGGAGGCAATGCAGCATGCAGGGTTCCTTGGCCCACTTCAGAAAGAGACTTAATTTCTCTCAATTCCTCTTTCCCAAAAAAATCAGCAGAAGGGACATTAAGCAGCAAGTTGGTTTCAGAAAGCCATGCACAAAAGGCTTACTATCTTCACTAAGGACTAGGCATACAGCCTGCTAAGGCTTTGGGGAAATCCTACAAACCTCTATCTCCAGGTGCCTACAAAGTCTTTCAGGGCTCAGTGCTGGGAACTAGTCCTGCTTTGACCAGAACCAAAGAAGACCACAGCCTTTGACCAGGGGCAGGGCTGTCTGCTGTCCTCGTTAGACCTCCAGGGCTCAGACCTGCCCCTCTCCCTTCTGTGCCACTCAGCATGCCGGCATCAAGGTAGGTGTGTTAACCTCAACGTACAGCTGTACCAGGGGAGTCTTACCTGTTGATTTTATGGGATTTTTTCAAAGTAGGTTCCACATATTTAAAGCCATAAACAGATGAATTCACAATGAAGCTAAGGAAACAAAGTTATATCTACAGACAACTGCCATCACACACACTTCCTCTTTCATACTCCATTAAAGAAACAGCCTTATCTTTGCCCATGTGCTTACATCTAATGTGATACTGGCCTTCCCAGAACTTCATGACATTGTTTCCAAAGATAACAGCACAGTCCAGGCTTTAACAGAACTGATGCATAATTATTGTTAAGTAGCTTTTGTCTCCCCACTCCATGAGTTAATTACAGCTCTGTATGCGAATAAAATGGGGAAAAAATCTCCACTTTTTCTTCTGTCAGCAAATTCATGTTCTCTAATGAGCAAAAGGAGAAATTTTTGGAACAAACATTGCCTGCCCCTTCTGCTTTTGTCTGCAAGTGTAAATGTTACTGAAAAGTTAATATTCTAGAGTAAAAGTCACAATCTGTGTTACACAGATGGGACTCTGCTATGTTCGTATTTTTTGTTGTGATGTTCATGTAGCAGTGACTTCTGAAAGATGTTAGGAATGACTGCTAGCCATACCAGGATACTGTCTAAATTAGAATCAGGCTCCAAGTATCTTACTGCAATTAGATTATGTCATATGTCATATACTTACTCATGGCCTGGGAAAGGAGAGCGCAAGGGTACTTGATGTCTGTAGTCACTCAATTAAAAAGAATGTATCAGACACACGCTGGTCTGGCTTCTGCCTGCCTCACATCTAGCCCAGGCTAGCTTCTAAACCTTAATAGGAAAGAAAAAGGAAAACACATACCATGCCCATACATACTGCACCTGCTGGCTAATATGGTTACCTATCTAAAATGTAAATAGTCATACAGTTTACACTTTGATACAGTTTGGGTTAAGTTAATGCTAGAAAAATAGAATTCAGAGGGAGGAGAGAAAGATTTGTGTGTAATAAATGACAATTTTGCTGTCTCTTGAAGGTTGCATTTCAAGCGTAACTGCATTTCTCCATGCACTCTGAACACTTCCCTTTTCAAGTATGGGCATGCTTGTGGTAAAAGCAACCAAACTGATTAACTAGGCACACAGTGAAAGATGACACATAAAAAAATAAAAAATAAAATCAGTCATTTCCATTCTGAAAATCCTTACTCAAAGCCTTGATGTCACAGTGATAAGCTAAGTATGAAAGGTTGCAGACTCCTTTCTTGCATGAGGGTAACACCAGATGTGCAATGCAGGTAGAAAGTTCTTATATATTATATATACAACTGTAATCCAGAATAAATAGTACTGTCCTAAATCATAGGTGCATTTCAGCGTGGTTGTTGTTGGTTGTTATGGCTGGAGAATGCTTGCTTTTCATGCCTTCTGTCCCGCCCTTTGACACATCAATGAACAGCAGCCTGGGAGTCCACAGTGTCAGCAATATCCTTTTGTATTCCTTCCGAAAATTCTGGTTAAGAAGCCCATAGATCACAGCATTGAGGCAGCTGTTAAAATAGGCCATAAAATAGCTCAGGACAAAAAGCCATTCTGGAATGTGTGGCTGCACTTTTGAAGGATTAATTGAAACAGCAAGGCCAATAAAGTTTAATGGTCCCCAACACACAGCAAAAAGGACAAAAACCACAAACATCGTCAGGAAGTTTCGGATGTCAGCTGCCTTGAGTTTCTGCTTGCAGTCTTGTCTCACCCGGTGTTTGACTTGAATCACCAAAATCCAGATCCGTAGGTAGCAAAATGTCACAACGGAGAGTGGGACGATGAAGTGAACCACCACCACCGTGATGGTGTAAGATGTGCTCACTGTCTGGGCAAAGGTGCAGGAGTAAATCCGGGGGTCATACTGCAAGGAGCCAACAAAGAAGTTTGGCACAATCGCTACCACTGTGAGTATCCAGGTCAGGCAAAGATAGCAGCAGGTGTTCTTCAAGTTGAAGAGCTTATCGTACCGAAGGCTGTGGCAGATGTAGCAGTAGCGGTTGATTGCAATTGCTGTGATGTTGAAAATGGACCCAATGACACTTAAGCCCATCAGGAACCCACTTATCTGGCAGTGGACATTTCCCATGGTCCATCCATTGTGGAAGATGGCACTTAAGATCAGAGGGTATGGATAAACTGCAACCACAAGGTCTGCAACAGACAAGCTGACAACAAAGATGTTGCCTACAAAAAAGAAGAGACCATGAGAGGTTAGCGTAGGTCCAGATGGACAACTTGTAACTCAAAACTCCTCTTTAGATCTAAGTCTCCTGATGGGCTTCATTCTACTCTCCACTTGGAATTTGAAACCCTAGAAAATAAGACTTTGCTCTACTAGTGACAGCAATGGAGGGTAACTAGGCATGATTGACCTGCATGTTCCTTCTTAGGAACATTCTACACTAGAATTGTTACCCTTAACTTGGCTATAGCTAAGTCAGGTACTTGTGGTCCTTCAGTTGTGTAGGAGAGAAGGATTTTGTTCTCCTTGTTAATCAGCCAGCCTGACTCTCTCTGACCATCAAGACCCAAAGGAGTATGAGAGGCAGGTTATGTTTTCAGTGGTTCATTCATTTCACTGACAGCAGTTGCACAAGAAAGGTTTCTTTTGTTCTTTTGCATGTAAATAGGTATGCGTTCACCAAAATTTCTGCACTGTTCATGCTAATGATTGTGTGTTCTTCAAGGAACCATGGTGCAGCCAGCTTGATGTGCTTATTTCATATACTTTCCTGTTCTTTTAATGTTAAAGTTGTCCAGTTCTATGTGGAAGGTCAGTCACTTCTTCACTGTCTGGTCCTGGGCAGAGAATGTGATTAATAAGCTCCAGTTAGCCATCTCTGCAGAGTACATGCTGCAGGTTGTTCATTTAGGCTCCACAACAGAGAGAGAGTCTCTGCAAGTATAATATAATGTAAGCCTTATTGGATTGAAAATACTGCATTGTGGGGGACAACACCTGCCAGCTCCACCTTGAGGAGCAGCCTCCAATGACTCGGGTGACCAGTGATCTGAAAGTCCTTGCTGCTCATTTCATGAGTCTGGTGTATTTTTAGGGAGGCAAAAAGCCTTTCTGTTCAGTTTGCTAGTCAGCATAGAGGATTGCATTAACAAAAGGACCCCGAGGTCTTGTGGGAGCGGGTGTAACTACAGGACTAGCTATAATGTTGAAAAGTATCTGTCAATACTAAGCATTTTGATGATGACACAGAGTGTCATTTCAGCAGGAGCACACTAGAAAAAGTAGATTGTTTTCTTAACTCTGCAACTTTCAGGTATATCTGCAGTAGAGGGAAGGAAAATATTACTAGACAGCAGATCTGTATATACATAGAGAGAGAATATATAGAAAATAAGTTTTATGTAACACATTTAAGATGTGAACATCTGTGCCCCTGTGTGATACAGGCAACATCCCATCCAACTGATCACACCTGCACCTTCTCTTCAAACCCTCATATCCTGCTGTCTAGTGGAGTAAATATATAAAGATTAGTAAAAAGAGGTATTATTGTGTAGTATCCCTGAAAGGACTCTCTTACATCTGGATTCTACCAGGTCACAGGCTTTAGCACTTGGAAAAGATACCCAAGGGCTGTTGGAAAGTATGGCTGAATTGCCATTGCAGTTGGGTCATGGCTATGTTTGTGACAACAAAAACTATCAGGATAAGTCAACAGTTAATATTAGGCCACTTCATGCTGATTGGAAAGCAGTCCATGTTGCAGTGTGTTTCTTGTTAATGGTATGTTCTGTTATTACCTAAGTTGATGGTTTGGTCCAAATGAGACCCTCCCACCCCATGTTGTCAATCTACCCTGAGTCTCCTGTCAATCTGTCTTAGGCCCACCGCATGCTCGGAATTCCACTTCAGAAATCCCCTAAACTTCGACGCTTGATTAGTCCATGTGACCCAACTTTCCCCCCCTACCTCCCTCATTGGATGATGATTTTGTGAATCCTGTCTTTTACCCTCCCCAGGATATCTCTGATCAGCTGATGCTTTGTACCCTCCCTTTGAACCGCCTCCCTATTTCAGCTGTTGCACACTTACATTTTCTCTTTTGCCCCCAAGATTCCCCAGAGCAATAAATCCTCTGTTATCCCATGCAAAAGACCTCCCTGTTGTCCTTGTCTCCTCAGAGCACAGCCTGACAGCCAAGAAGCCGTAGAGCAAGTGCTCTAGTCACACCTCGGGTCATCCTGCTCCTGGGGTGTGACCCACTCCTGGAGCAGGCTGAAGTGATAGAGCCAGATAAGCTCCAGAGAGATGCGATAAGTCCAGACTAGAGAACAGCCCCTGGCAGTGTGGAGCTGAGGCAGCTGACACAGACTGTCACATAAAAATAAGTAGTATTAGCAGAGGTCATGTGAAGTGCTAAAATCTTTTTAGAGAGAAATTTTATATACACAGGTTTACCACAGAACACAGCTTCTGCGTCTGCTGGGCCTCAGTGCTGCTTTCTTGCTGATTTAATAACTTACTGAGAGCCTTTTAAAATGCAGTTACTGAACCTGGTCCCCCACATAATTAATTCCATTTATGTCCATTGTCAAGGGCAGAACCAACTGTGGCCAGGCTTAGTGATGCTGCAGATTCCCCAGAGAGGGAATGCTCTTCTGCAGCAAAACTTTTATTCACTCAATCAAAAATATGCACTTCCAACAAAAAGAAAATGTGCCCCCAGCACCAGAATTTCCTCTTGGAAATCTTAAACAATTTTCAAGAGAGAGAAACAGAGATGGAGAGATATCAGCAATCCAATTTAGGAGACTTCCAGAGGATGCTGGAGACAGACTCCACTAACTGGACCGCAACTCTCCCTCTTCACCAGACCTGTCCTACTTGGATACACATTTATAAACAGGCAGCCAGAAAGCAAGTCTCTGCCTTTGCTGGGCATTAAAGAGACACATTCAACATCCAGTTCTGAACCAGGCAGAGCAGAACAAAGCTGAAGATTCCCTACTTAAAACACCACATCCATGGATTTAATCCAAAGCTTAGAAAAATCATAGGGAAAATTACTAGTCTCACTTCACTGTCAGCTGCTGGAAGCCATTTCTGCTGGTCTTTCTTAACCAAACTGAGTATTTGAAAGTAAAAATATAAGGAAAAAAATTTACAGAAATAATATTCACAAGATGAACTTCGTAGTTTGGACTCAATCCAAGAGCACAGTATTGTGTGTCTTATTGTGACACAACTTCATTGCAGGGAGAAAATGAGACAGTTTTGTTAAGAAAAGAATAATCTGCTCCACTCAGGGACCAAACCTGCCCTCCCCTGCTCTGTACCTTTAATGGTGCAGTCTCACTTTTCCTAACTACCAGCAGACCTGCGGCCTAGGCAGGGTGCTGGGTACCTGGAAATACAGCCAGAAAGGTTCACTCAGTAGTATTTCACAGAAACAAACCCATCTCCCAGTTTATGTGGGAACGTGCTCAACTTCATCCTTTTCTTCTGGTGGGATGAAGGGACAAGTCAGACCCATAAAACAGCCACTTGCAGGTCAGTCCTGGAAATCAGTGCATTTTTAAAGGCTGAGTACTGAAAAGAGGGGGCACATTGCATGCCACCAAAGCAGAACATGCCCTTCAAAGTGTGGGAACTGGCTATTGGCTAATTATTAAAATAGGAGTAATTTGAGTTAAACATTGCTTTATCCTTGCAGTCCCTGGTTTGCTATGAGACCACTGTGTGCTAAGCCCTGCACCAACAGCTTGTGTCCTTCCCTCTGTAGGATGAGGTTGGCCCCTCCTTCCCAAAGATACTGCAGAATGGGAAGCCATATAATATGTGGCTTTTAGGAAAGGTAAAGAACAATCTCCTGCCAATGATCTTCATTACTATTTTTTTTCACATTTTCCCACTACAAAACAATGGAGTCTGGCCCATAAATAATACCAGCAGGGCTTTATCTCCAATTTAAATTTATCTGCTTCTGCAACACAATTTTCAGATGTATCTTTTTCTCTTTGTTGTCATGTGGCTGTATTTCCTTATTAGCTTTGACATTTTCCATCCCTTTTTAAATTTCTACTTAGTATAAACTGGCTCATGTGCCACTGTGCTCCATCCCCCAGTTATGGAGTCATGCGTGAAGAGGCAGGAATGGTGGAGAAAGGCAAGTGTAACACTGGTAATACAGACTTGTCCACATTTTCAGAGAAATTATAAATTCTTCTACATTACAGAAGTCCAACACAAATCTACAGATCATAGAGGTACAAAACACTGTTCACAGAATAATCCACAATTGTTTAGGGAAAAAACCCAGCTCCAAACAACCTGAAGCCCAGCTGCAAAGCAGATTATAGGATTATAGTCATGTGCAAGTGATGCTAAAGGGAATTTATCCCAGAACGTCTCATGCCCTAGCACTTCTTTGGGTTCCCCCTCTGCTCCCAATAAATCGATTTCTGCCCGCTCCATCAGTCTGCTCCTGTACTCCAGCAGTTCTCTGGCCCTACCTCTCATGCTGCCTGGATTATCCAACAACACAGATTATCTGAGGACTTATTTTCAAGTCCTGGTTCTAGGAAATATGGAAATACCTCAATGAATTCTGCAACTCAATAAACCACTACATAAAAGTCTTCACTGGCAGGCTGCCCGAACAGCACCTGACTTTCGTCCAAACAGGTATCTTTCTACAGAGATTAACTGAGCATCACTGTAGAAACACCAGGGTCACTGGCACTGCCTGTCTCAAGAGGCTGTTGGAAATCCCCTGGTGTCCAAGCTCCAGTTGCACAGATTCAGCCTCTCCCTACTTTTCCCGCACAGCAGCTGTGGGCTGTCCTTATCAGGCTGTGGTTTACATATCCTGATCCAAGAACCAAGGTTAAAAGGTGGGGGGGGGAGAGAAGGACATAAAATATTCTTCTGAAAGCTGTCACTTTTTGTGCATCTCAATGTCCAAAATGTCTCAAAAATGTCCAAATACCCAAAGCTCTTGTTTCTTTGTTATACATAGGAAGTTCTTTTACATTCCTTGATGAAGTATTACAGAACTGTAGAACTGTTTCCCTTCAGGTGAACAAGATAGAAATGCTCAATGCAACCTGAAGTTAGCACTGTTACCTGTGCACCCAGTGCTGAAACTGAATTGTCCTGAGTGACAGGATTTGCACCAAAGCAGAAACATAGTTGTGTGGATCAACTTACGCTCACCTGGAACAGTCTAGCTCCAAGTAAGCCTGCTGTCCAGGCTGCTGTTTCCTCCCACCCTCTGTGCAGGGATTGAAGTTGCTCCCAAATACACAGTGGCTAGCACAGCATTTTAAGGCAAACAAAACCACACACAACAGCTTCAAAGGCAGCAAGTGAGAAGCTGACCCATGAGCACAATGGATGAGTGCCATAAAGTTCACTGCATGACCAGTCACCTTCCTGTTACAACCTCTTCCCAGCATTGAGATCAGACCCTGCTGTCAGTTCAGCTTCTGCCAGATTAACTGAAAGCTATAGAAAAGCAGGTCTAAAAATTTGTATTGATAAAAATGTGCTGAGATACACAATAATAGAATTACAGAATCAGAGAATCACAGAATGAACTAGGTTGGAAAAGACCTTTAATATCATTTAGTCCAACCTATGACCTAACACCTCTTTATCAACTAAACCATGGCACTGAGTGCCATGTCCAGTCTTTTTTAAAACACCTCCAGGGACAGTGACTCCACCACCTCCCTGGGCAAGCTATTCCAGCTTGCAGTCACTCTTTCAGTGAAGAATTTCTTTCTAATGTCTAACCTTGATGTGGCTTTAGACTGTGTCCTTTTGTGCTCTCAGTTGTTGCCTGGGAGAAGAGACTGGCCCCCACAATAGTACAACCACCTTTCAGGAAGCTGTAGAGACTGATAAGGTCACCCAAGTCTCCTTTTCTCCAGGCTAAACAACCCAAGCTCCCTCAGCCATTCCTCACAGGGCTCATGTTCCAAGACCTTCACCAGCCTCATTGCCCTTCTTTGGATGCCCTCAAGTGTCTCAATCTCCTTTCTAAACTGAGGGGCACAGAACTGGACACAGTGCTCAAGGTACAGCCGAATACAGAGGAAGAATGACCTCCCTGCTCCTGCTGGTCACACTATTCCTGATACAGGCCAAGATGCCATTGGCTTTTTCGGCCACCTGGGCACACTGCTGGCTTATGTTCAGTCGGTTGTCTAGTACCCCCAGGGCAGTACCTGGGCATTGTCCAACCACTCTGTCCCTGGTCTGTAGCACTGCAGGGGGTTGTTGTGGCCAAAGTGCAGGACTTGGCACTTGGACTCATTTAACTTTATGTTATTAGACTTGGCCCATCTATCCAGCCTGTCCAGGTCCTTTTGCAGAGTCCTCCTATCCTCCAACAGATTGGGGTATGCTCCCAGCTTGGTGTAAACAGCAAATTTACTGATAGTGGACTCAATCCCCCCATCCAGATCATCAATGAAGATATTAAATAAAATGCTGAAAGTTTATCGACACAGCTGGTATGTTTGCAGTGACTTCTTGATACAATAATTACACTATAAACCACGACTTATAATAGAGTCTTAAACTTTATGTTTGTTCATTCAGGTTTTATGAAAAAAATCAACAGACTCAAGTCTTCCAGATAAATGGGATTTAAGATACACATCAGCTTCAGAGACATAAATATAATGAGGTTCAATAAACAATTTAACAGGCCATGACTGTAAAGCAAGCCTCTGATGACCACTTACCACAATCTAATACTCAAAAAAAGAAATGAAGTAATGAAAAGCTTTATTAAGCATGCAACAAGACTCTTTATTAGCTGCAATAGCCTCTTTTTCCTGTTTGTTTTTTGTTGCTAAAGGACACAAAATGATTCACACAAACACTCTCAATGTCTGAACAAAAAAGCATCTTTTATTCTCTGACTCCAGTATATATAGATTCTCGACAATGACCAGGGATTGTTAGATAATTAAGTTAACACCTTCCCAAGCACACTGGTCATGCGAAACATCCATCAAAAGATGTTTCTTAGAAGGAATGTGATAAACAACTTATGTTTCCAGGACTTTCATGGGAAAGTAACTAAAACTATTAAAACATTATCAGAAGGCTTAATTTTCAGGTTTTACCTGCCATTTGCTGTGTGATTGCTTGTATGTCACCAACCTCCAGCCTGCAGATGTGAAGTGTGTGCTCAGTTCTGCAAACTAAGTGGCAGTTCATAGCAAATGCTTTCAAATCAATTTTCTTCTTTTTATGACATAAAAATACCATTGAGCATGTGCAATCATTTTGATCATGTACTACTGTAATTAAGTGGATGACCATGCTGTAGTGTTGGGAGATGATGAGCCTGCAGCCTTCACTCTGACAAGCATTTCTTATGTCACAAAATATAAAAGGTCATTCCTGGGGTAGACAATATTTACCCCATCAATGTGCATTAAGAACCATCCCTCTGTAGGCAAGTGTGACCCATTGCACTGGTCCTTACAAGCTCCTGGCTTCCAAGGCAGTGTGGACACCACATACAATGACACAGGAGGAATTCCAGACTCTTGTCATCTCTTTCCACCATTCTGATAAACACTGATACAGCTGATGTGCCCACACAAGAGCCCAGTGTATGCTTCCCCATTTTGACAACTGAAAGCGTTTGACAGGGGAGCACAAGTGAAAATCAGCAAAACCCTCACTGAGATCCAGGCAAAACCCAAACCAAAACCAACAAACAATCACTAACAAACAAAAAAAGATTTGTCGTTCAGTTCATTAATCCATACATTTTAATTGAAGATTTTATTTGTGTATTTCAGGAGTGTGGAGGCCAAAGAACCAGCCAGCCTTGAAATCCTGACTCTCCCCTGGAGAGCTTCTCCCTAGGCAAGACACTTTATCTCATGAAGAGAAAAAGTGTCACTCCCAGAGGCCCTAGAGTTGAACATGTTAATTTCTTACACCCCATTGGTTTCCCTCCCTATCAATCCACCCCGATACATGTATCCAAATTTCCCCCGCCCCTCTCCTTCCCAATAAATACCCCGGTTTTTCCCCTGTTCGGGGAGCTGCTGTCACTGGCTCCCTTCACTGAGGGCCCTGCTACAATAAAGGCTATTTCTCAGTGGAATGCCATACAGCTCTCTAGTCTCTCCGTGTCGCCTGCACGCTGCCGCTGAGCTGAAATCACTCGCTGGGCAGAGGACGTGCCTGTGCTCCTGGGCAGTCCTTTTCAGGACAGCTTCTTCAGGGTAGTCATGGCACCCCTGTCATCGACACCGCTGCGGCACGGGAGTATGTTCAAAGAGAGGAATAAGCATTCAGAGGGGGATAAAGTGTGGTTTCCTGCAGTTAAACAGACAGTACAGTTGGGCTGTCATCTGCTCTCAAATCCTAACTGTGCTGTATAAAATGATACAGGGGATAATAACAAAAAGGGCAGGAGGTATTGTCAACCCACAGCATTCTTAGGATACAAGATTAGATTGTAATGTAATTACATTAGAATTAATTAGAATGTAAAAATATCTGATTTAAGGACATTATGATAGTCAAAAAAAATGCATGAAACTCTAGAATAACTTAACTCCTGAAAACAGTGCTTTGAGATCTCTCAGCACAACCATGAAGCCAGAAAACAGCAGTGTGCTATCAACTATTATCTGGCTTGCTGGTATGATTCCCTATGGGAAAACTGTGGGCACTTAGAGCTGCTCTCTACCTTGTGCCAGCCCTGCAGATGCACAGAGCAATGCCACGGCAGTCCACAGAGCAAACTCGCCTCCTCCTCCTCCTGCCTGCCTTCCTCTGACCAGGGACTTTGTTGTAGCTTTGGCATTACTGGCTCCATAAAGCCTTCTCATGAGTACATCACCAGAGCTGTGAAAGCTGCCCTTCCCTCTGGACCTCTGAGAAAGGCTTGCACGAGGAGGAGAAAAACCTCACAGTAGTTACTGGAGAAGAAAGGACCAGCCCCATAGAGCTTCAATTACATTTGTTATGCATCATATATTATGTTGGCTGATAGCTAAAGAATTTATTACATTACATTATTACATTACATTGCCAGGTGAAGGACTGGATTACTGGATTTTAGACTTTAAAGTAATGACTTTCTAATTGTCTTACTGCCAAAACCATACTTGAGCCATGCCTTCAGCCACTCTAACTGAATGCAGAAAAGGGAAATAGCTGGTAGTGTTCACACCCCAGAGATTCATAACTTTCATTTGGATAAGACCAGCCAGATTCACAGCCTTAGCTGAGCTCAGAAGTCTGGAAATGAGCTAGAAATTAGAGAACAGCCCTGTTAGCACGGTATCTTTCCTTATATCACTTACCATTACATGGGAAGCAATGTAAAGTAGAGGATTTTTCTCGCTGTTACACAAATGGTAGCTGGATATTCACTTTCAAATGAATAAAAATTATTTAATTACGACTTCCTCTGAACCCTTAAAAAGTGGCCAGCCCTCTTTTGGTACCAATGCAGAACAACTTTCTCATCTTCAGAATTTCAAATATTTTATAAAGAAAAAGAAATTTTTACACCATCCCAGGGAAACTGTGTTTGGCAAGTTTCCAAATGTTAACCCATTAATCCTAACACATCCTGCTCACTTTGGGCACTCCTTCCTGAAGAGGTGATCTGAATATGGTATAAAGAAAGGAAAAATTATATAAAGTTGACCTTTTACCTACCTTCAATATTTTTCAAGTTTCTAAAATACCATTTAATGTTCATCTAAGTGTCTTTTAATGGCTTCTTCCTGTGTTTTCCTGGAAGTTCTGACCCTTCATATAAGAGAAAGCCACAGTGTTGTAATTCTTACGGATTTCTAAACTTAGCTCTTGCTAGTGTGATGTTTTTCCTGGATGCAATTATGGCAACTGAATCTGCTAGTAATGGAGGACAAGTAAGTGGTGGTCTTGAGCCAGTTCTTAATAAATACAAAAGAAGTACTAAAATGTGCCCTTTCTGGTTATGAGCCCCAGATTTCTGTCATTTCAGTATTATATCCACCAAACTCATCACCTGCAGTAACACTGTGAGACAGTGAGCCAATCCACATAAAATCTTGATTCCTTCTTGTATCAGTTCCAAATTCTTGGACTAAAGATGGGCCTGGAGACACTGTCTGCCTTCATAGCACATCCCAGCAAGGCTGATGGAGAGCAGGTGTCAGAGTCAAGAGGCCATTGGGGCCACCCCTCAACTTGCACAGAGTGAGAGGAAGCCTCAACACCTCTGCCAGTGCCAGATGATCTGCAGAGCCCCAGCTGCCGTGTCTGACTCCGCAAGGACAGCATGGCTGGTGGCTACCTGCTCTCTAAGGCAGCTTCTTGTGGGACAGAGATATCTTTGGGAAGAGTCTACACAAAACTCCACACAGCCAGAGGTCAGTCCAAGTACCCAAACTAGCACCTGACACCCTGAATTCCAGCTGTTTATCCTCATTTTCTGCTGGAATCCCTGCTGAGAGGCACTATATTATGTAAAGCAGCTGCCTCATTCACATCCAGGCTGTGTAGGAAGCATAGGCCAATGCTCTTATATTTACCCTCCTACACTGGCCACATGGGCACAGGGATGAACTCTACCAGCCCATGCTAACTCCAGGCCCATTCTTTATCAACTGGTTTGTAAAGTGCTCTCAAAGAGGAAAGACCCTGTATAAACATAAATATGAACTATTGCCAGCATCCACTGAAATGACAAACCAATATCCATCCTCTCCCAGTCCCAGCAGCTGTACCACCACCATTTGCCATCTGTTACTGTTCTAGAAAAAGAGCTGTCAACTCAGGCTTAATAGACTTAATAATGCTCTTTTGCTATTGGTATTGGTCAAAATGTGTTCCTGGAAAGGAGCTGCATGCAAGAAGCCAATTCCTAGGCAGCTATCAGGCAGTACATACAGTCAGATATGAGCCCACAGCTCATTTTAGTGTTAAAAATCTTGTCTGACTGCCTGGAGAGCCCTGCTGAACCACCACAGCTGAGTCTGGGAGCTGTTCCTGCTCTTTCTTGTGCCTCACCAGGACAGTTTGTTGGCTAAACCTTAGTGTCAGCACCAGTCACTACAACCACAGACATCCACTGTGAAGGAGCAAATGCTACCCTGCCACAATTACCAACTTGTCTTGACATCCCAGCCTTGACATACTAGGGATGAGTCTCTCTCCAGTCCCAGCTCTTCCTGCTTAGTTGGTGGGAACAGGAGATTTTTTTTTTTCCTTACAATTGTTTTGAATTGCATATGGAAATGATGAAGCTACTAATGAAATAGTCACCACACAAAAATGTTTCCATTGATGAAAGCCATTTAGTGTTTAACTCACTCTGAACCAATTCTAGGTTACCTAAATGAAGGCTTGGGTGTTAGGGCAGTGGCAGGGTGATAATCACCTGTGCTTCTGCACAGCATTTTTCACTAGACATGGGAAAAAGAAATGTAATTTGTATCCAAATTACGTCCAAGGTGGTGGCCTAGTTGTAGGCTACAACACAGTTCTGGTATGTCTTACAGAGAGTGCTGTGCTGCAGTTGATTGGCTTTTCTTCTGAAGACCTTAACATATTTTTTCAAACAAAAAAACCCCATGGGCTAGATTTAGATCATAGAATTCCTTAGAGCCCACATTTTTTTCTCCTGTGGCCTCAAGCTGAACCTGACATGAAGCAGGTACAGCCACAGTATGCACACACAGTGGAGATGAGGCTGGAAGAGAAATGGTGCCATGAGGGACAGGAAAGCAGCATGACTAAGGGCAATGAAAAAGGCTGAGATACCTGAATTACTGTTCATCCAGCTTTCACAATCTGCTAGGAAGAGGAGTAATATTCCTTACAAAACAGACAGGCAAAGAAAGAGTCCCAAGATGTCATGGCTTCATCAAGACTATGTGAACTGTGAGAGATATAGTACATGCAAGTAGGAGAAAAGAAAGTAAAAGAAAATATGTTCTGGACCTCCTTTTTCATTCATAACTGTTTACTAATCCCAGTGGAAATGTTTTCACCTGAAAACACTTCAGGGACTCTGATACAATTACATAGGCAAAAGTCCAAAATGCAAACAGTTAAAGTTGGTTCAGTAAGAATATAATGATACTGGAAAATAAAAAATCTCTCATGCCCTCATTTTCCCAGAAAGGAGTCAAAAAACCAGTGTTTTCCAGAACATCAGCAAAAGTTTCACTACAGATATTCCACAGGGTTTACAGAACTCATGTCAAGCCTGGGTACAGGATGAACAACAAGAAACAATTGATAATATGAGAAACTTGGACTGGGGAGTCCCAAATGTATTGCTGGATGGCATCTGCTTCTGTTCCTTTCCTAATGAATTACAACACATTGAGGTGCAATGTGTGGGTCTATAAAAGGAGAAAAGATGTTCTTGCAGTAAAGTCCCGAGTAAATGTGTTCCAGCATGAGCCTGTGTGAGCAAATGGTTTGAGTGGGTGTGCTCTAATGCTGATCTCAATGGGAGTCTAGTGGTGGATAATATCCAAGTGGTTTGAAGGCAAGTAAGACTCCATGGCACAGTGACACCAAAATTACTGAAGGAAGTAAGTAGTCAGACTTACAGGCAGCAATACACACATTCAAGGGCTGATCTCACACTTGTGGATAATACTTGATGAGGCTGGAAGACACTTTGCTATCAACAGCTTCCAATACAATAGCATTGCCAGGTTCTGCTCTTACGCAAACCTTGCCCTCATCAAAAGAGAAAAAAAAATAGCTCCAGAAAAAATAAAAGATGCTGAAAAAAATGCCATCCACATAAGCCAAAGAAACTCTGACGTATTTAGCTAAATTGCCTAATCCTGGAATGCCCCTGAGTCCTACTTTCTCATCTGTAGTGATAAAGGCAGGCCTACTTTTAGAGTTGTATAACTACCATCAATTGATGGTGCTTTTGGTGTCCCCTTAAAACTTTTCCCCTCCTTTCCCTTTTTCTCCCTGACAAACTTTTCTCAGCAAGAAATAAATCCCAGACATTTCTTCTCTCTGAAACAATTTAATATCCACACCTCAATACTTCCAAGTGGTAATGTGTTAACTTGAACCTCATGATACCCATCAGGAACCCAAGAGGTGAAGGCTGCATCCAGCCCTTTAATGCTAGCCCTGAGTGGACCTTTCAAGCCAGTTGGTGGTTGGTAAAGGAGACTTTGTTCCCCACCTACATGTTTGTATAGCTGAGGATGCAACTATAAAACCCGTCAGCAACAACAGAGATGAAGGGACGCTGAGAGGTTGATCCCCCTCAGCAACAGCACTTAAAAATTGCTGACAAGGAGGAGCTTTTCTTCACTTGGAACAAGCTTGTTGGGGTCAGAGGTGCAAAATATATACCTTTATCTGTGATGCCTGACTCTGACACCCAGGAAAGCATTGAATTTCACATAACACCATAGAGACAACTGTTAAAGCTATGAGTGTGAATGTGTAAATTAAAGAGTTTTCTTAAGTCACTGGGTGAGAAAGTTAAAATTTAAGGTTTAAGCTAGTTTAGAAATTAAGAAGCAAGATGGAGGATTTAGGGTGTTGTCTCTTCTTTATTTCTTCTTCATCTTCTAGAGGTTTTTGGCTAGTAGTAAGTGATTGGATAGAGAACATCGCAGTGCAGCACATAGGTGTTGGGTCATTGGGTCACTAAGAAAAATTATTTACTTGGCATTTGTTAATTGCTTAAATAGACATATAAAAAACCTTGAAGAAGATCTTTGTTAGCCATTTTGTACCTTTCTATCTTAGTGCACGTAGCTCCTTGTACCCTGTATACATGTAATATAGATAAAAGAAGACTAAACAACCAAGTCCAAACAAGAGAAAACTACCTCTCTCTCATCAATCTTCAGTCCAAGGGGAAAAAAGAACCCAACCACAAGTGTCTCATCAAGTCAAAGCTACCTAGGTAAATGGTGGAATCACCATCCTTTCAAGTGTTCAAAAATTGTGAGAATGTGGCACTGGGGGATATAGCTTAGTGGTGAGCATGGCGGTGCTGGGTTAATGGTCAGACTTCATTTTAAGAGTTCTTTTCCAGCCTTAATGAATCAATGATTCTATGATTTCTCTAACTACACTGCCCTTACTCAAATCCAAGCTACCTTCCACCCTACTTGCTACCATAAAGAAAAAAAAAATCTTTAGTCATGTGCTGGCTGAGTAAACTCAAAACTAAAGGAATAACTCAGCACCTTCAGTCAGTGTGAGACCTCTCCTCTGGGAGGGGAAAAATAGAGGAAAAACCTATAGCTTTTCACACTGCCTTTTGCTCCTAAAGTGCTGGAATTTCTGTCTGTTTTAGAGGTCATACTTTCATTTGCCACCCTCTCCAAAAACAAGAGAAATGGTCAAGTTTTCTAAATTTCTAGAAGAAAAACCTCTCTTACTCTATGCAATTTCTGAAAAGCCCTCTTCTCCACTCCTATACTCCTTTATCTAACAGCATTTGTTGAAGAGCTGTCATTCATTAAGGATAAGATATTAATTCCTGCTTTCAGCTCTCTTCAGAGCCATTTATGACCCTCCATTTCCTCTCCTTAGGATTCCCTGCTATTTTTCATTTAATTGCTGAAACCCCATGTTGCTGTCCCAAATAGAGAAATTTTGTTTATGAACTAACTATGAAGAAAGAGAAGTTTTAAGGAAGAAATAAAGCATGGGCTTAATACGGAGTCTTCTAGGGAGATGTATTTGTAACAAATACCAATGCCATATATACACCATGAAATCTCCAGGATAGTGGGACTATCACATATTAAAGATACTTCTCTAAGAGGGGGGTGATTTGGCAGGATTAGAAAAGATGAGGGTTTCTAGTCCTCTGCAGCAGTGTAACACAGATATATCCAGGTAGAGAATGCAAATTCATAGCATGTTTCCCACCTTCTTGTTCAAAGGGAACCCCAAAAGCCCAGAAACACAGAGAGGACAGGGAGATGTAAGGCAAGGTTAGTGTGCATTGCAAAGAGCTTTGAACATTAATGAGTGGAGTCCAGCAAATAGTTTCTGGTTCCCAAGCAGAGCTGGCAGCATGCAGTGATACAGTGTTATTTCCCTGTCAAGCATGGGAGACAGTGTTGGTTGCACATTAATTTAGGCAGTGCAAGAAACATATTGAGAGTATGGGAGTCACCTTCAACCCGGCAGGACCACCCTGGTACAGCAACCACATGAAATATCTAACACTCAAATAGCTCAGCTGACTTCTGCATGCACTCTAAGGAATCAGGCTTATTTGGAATGTCAGTTAGCAGGAACCAGGATTTGCAGCTTCAGTAACAGATTTATACAAAATAACACAGCCCAGCTCCTGCAGCAAACTCCCCAGTCTGAACCACCCAAGAGCCTCCCCAAGGTCACTCCATGCCCAGGCTATCACATTGCCCAGCTCTAGCTGCCACATTTCCCTGGCTCCCTGGGGTGGAGGAAGATGAACCCCAAGAAGCATGGGCCATGTCCGCTGACTCAGCAGGTCTCACAGCCCTCATCTGGGTGCACAGTGGAGAAACACAGTGTTTACTGGTCTGCAAAAACAAACCTCAAGTGATTACCAGAAGTCAGTGTCTTGGCACTGGGAACAGAGGGAGTGGAGTTTAACTGCAAATTAAAACAGGGCAGCAGCAAAGGGCAGAACAGGGGAAGAGGCTGGCTTTGTCTCCCTCAGGAGATGAAAGGCTTTCCCAAATTTAGCCACATAATACATCCTTTAAAAGGACAGCAATGGCTTCTTCTATGTCAGCAACAAAGCAGAAACTCTCATGCCAGCACTGTCTTCTGATAGTAGCTGTCCTTTTATCATTTATTCACAAATAAAATTCTCACAAGGCAGAGTTATATCAAATGATAACAGCTGTAGGGAAAAGAAAAAAGTGTTGCACTTCATTAGAACTCTGTATGACTCTGACAACCAGAAACACACTGCCAAAGTGGCAAACACAGCCAAAAAGACAAGAGAGATCTCACAGCAGCTGTTAAACCAAATGGGAACTTGTAAAAATTAAGGGTAATTTCCCCTCTTTCATATTTAGTCTCAAAACATGTATAGAAATTCAACCTCTTAGAAAAACAAACTGAGTCATAGAAGAGATATGATACTTTGATTTGCAAAGTTTTCAGATTAACAGGTAGCAGTTAATACCTAAGCAGTTCCTAAAACCCTATGAATACGTTAATCCAGTATCAGCTTAAACCCCCCAGTATTAAAATAATAAATCTTACCAGACTGGATTTTTACTGCTGTTCACTTGGTGTTATACTATTCCATTATAATATGAAAGTATTCAACATGGAGGATGCTGATGGGCCTATAGCAGCAGTGCCATCCTGGAACAGACTCCACGTTCCTTCCTCCCAGAGAGGTCAAGGCCATATCTGTCACCAACTATCAGCACTCCCAAATTCTCTACGCCACCAGGCACTGGTGACTGGTGACTGTGACTGGTGACTACACCATGAGATCAGCTAGGATTCCTGGGGGAACAGGATTTCACAAGGCACACCTGGAATTGATTTAGTAGAGGCACCACAGAAACTAGAGAAATACTTGGGGCTAAAAAGCCAAGCTGTACATTTTGCTAGAAGGATGATGATTTCCAGAGGGGACGGGATGATTTTGCTTCAATCAGGTCCCTAATAAACACTGACAAACCAAACAAATTAAGTACATAATCAGCAGCCAGTTCCAGATTATCCCACAGCAGGAGAGTGCAGTGCTGACAGGTTTTGTTCTCTATTTCTTTAGAGGACAGAAGGTGATTGCCCTGCATAATTCTGCATTTATTTAGTGAGAGCTAGTCTTATATTGGAGCACTGAATGTAAGGACGAACGAGACACTTTCTTTTTTCAAGTAAGGACTTTTCCAGTTAATTGCCATGTGGCATGAGTGAACCGCTGCTTTTGCATGTTTTGGCTTCCTGTTCTTCCAGCAAAAAATCTGCCTCCCTTGGATTCACTGGTATCTGTAAGTATGAGGATGTCATTGACTAGAAGGCAGAATAGAAATTAAAATATTTCCAACATGCTCACCTTCTGGCTCTTGGGCAGTCCTCCCACACTGAACATTTCACTCCATACAGCTCTGTGCAGAGCAGGCTCAGGAGTCTGTGATATGCAAGAACAACCAAAAGAAGTTGGATATAATGGGCAGAAGCACATCCCTGTTTACCAGTCCTGAAGTTCCCCACAATCCCCCACACCAGGAGGAGTTTAGATGAGAAATACTGAATGGTAGCACATGCAACTTTAAATTCCGTAGTCTTCCCACCAACTCTATGGAGTCATTCCCCTACCATGGTACTAGAGGAACACTTCCTGCTGCTGACTTCAAGTGAAACCAACTCACCTTCAGTGTCACAGGTTAGAAGATGAAAACTAATTGTGGGCAAGAAGTACTAACAGATGTCTCCTCTAAACCAGTCATTTTCCTGAAATCCCTAACTGCATCAGCAACACTAGCAAAGGCAGGGATAATAGCTGGCATACAAGTTTATTGGAAGAATTTGAAAAATGTAACACCAGGGAATTAGCAAAGAATCCTTAAAAGACAGACACGTTAGAAATATTCCAAAGGAGAACAAAGTCTCCATCACTGGTTAGACTTCAACTGACACCGGAACGTCTGTCTGTGAAGTATCTCCAATCCTCTGTCAAAGGAAACTGAAATGAGGAAATCAAGACAACCCCAAGCAAGCACACCACGGAGCTTGGAGCGGGTGTCCTGAAAGGAAACTCAAAGCTGGCACTGAATGGACACAATGATGGACACATAAACATGCACAATTGATAGAGGCAAATTCTACTACAGGCATGTTCTGAGTGGCCTGCAACAGTGGTTAGGATTGCATAGTCCCAGAAATGAGTTTTCAAAGAAATGGTATACTGATAGAAGAAGAAAAGATGCCATGAAAAAACTAAATGAAATCTGCTTAAAAAAAAATTTAAGAGCGCAAGTAAACCTAGTTTTATGCAGAGCAATCACATGTAATGCTGCTGCAATACAGCAGTGAAATTGTGAGTTACTTAAATTCTCACCCAAGAGAAAAATAAAAAAAGTAAGACAAAGAGGCTGAAATGGTGCTAGCCAACATAGATAAATTGGTTGACTAATGGATTTGATGCTGACTTAATCTTCTTTTTGGCAGTTCCCTGAAAAGCCTGCTTTTTTGCCTTTCCTTACCTAAATGAAATTAACATATTCCAGAAAATTAAGAACAATTTATCAGGCCACTGAAGACAGACTGTGTGTTGGATCTGGAACTGTATTATTCCATCCAAAACATAAGATAATCTCCGCAGTTCAAAAAACCTGAAAATTCAAGGATTGGCAAATTATGGCATCTGGAGAGTCACTGCTCTTTCCTCACACACTTCCTGGCACACTCCAGCACACAGGTTGTACAAACAATCTTTTGAATGGAACAAGAGTGCTTGGCTCCTGCTACAACACAGTTTGTTCTTAATTGCCTCAGAAAATGTAACTTCCACTGCATCAAACAAGAAGAAATTTGGGAACAGAATATTTCACTGTGACTTCAAGCTCTTTTACTTTCCTTATAAAACTAAAGTGTTGGGTTGAGGTTTTTATTCAAGAAATAAATAAGGTTTTCAGGTTTTACCTGAAATTTCTTAATTTCTGAAGATGTCAAACCCACTATTTTCTTCTTCCTCACAACACAAAAAGAATTGTTTTCTGCAAAAAAGAATCTAGGAAATCGATTGCTTAATTTTTCATCAACAAAGATTTCTTCTGTAAAACATTATCTCTCACTCATTTGAGAACCTGCAGTGCTGCCATTGCTCACTCCCTGGAAGAAAACAGAAACATACCCACATCTCAGTATTTCAGAAACATCATTGGTTTGAAAGCCAACAGGGAAAAACCTAAGAGTAAGAATTGAAGGCCATATTTTCTTCTAGTGTTAACTGGTCACATTCTGAAATGAAGGCTGACAAAGAAAATTTGGCTAAAGAATAGGCTGGATCCAGAATGCTCTATCACAAAGGAAATCCTCTCAGGGAAACTCCAGTTTGGCACATCTTTCCTTTCAACCTTTGAGCTCTGCCTCCAGGAAGCAATAAAAATAAGCAGTTATCTGTAAAACCTTTAATGGTGGTTTTTAACTTGGGACATGAAGTAGAGCAGGAGAAAACACGCTCAAGAATAACAAAAAGTATTCCTTTAAAAGGGTTTTAAGAGAGAAAAAGGTTGAGGAAAATACAGGTTGCACTATATGCCTACATCAATACAACTTAGTGGAATTCCCACCCTCCTGCAAAACTCACAGATGTGACTACATATGGGCATCACAAATTAAAGCAATGGAAGCTGATGAGTAAAGTGTCTCCTCCTTACGTATTGCCTGCTTGCTGCAGTCAGCAGGACAGTTCCCTCTCTAACGTCAATGAGTAAAGTCAGGAATAAGAGCAGAATGTGCAGGACAATGCTGAAAACTGCTGCTAATTCACTTTAAACTCAGAAGCCGTACTCAGATTTATTCTGAAATGGATGTGACAGTAGAAGGAAAATTACAGCCCCTCCAAATTCCTTCTGTTTTCATACAGCATTGGACTGAAGGAATTAAAAAACCAGGAGAGAGGTTGGGAGGGAGGAAGGGGACCAGGATGGATGGAATTCTGGGGAAGTCAGGGGGTGAGGACACTGCACACTCCCTTCTAGAGACCCAAAAAGTACAGTTACCTTCAACTTTTGACACTTTGAAAACCCTGCAAGATCTCTGTCAGCAGAAGCATAAGGCTTAGTCCTGCCCCTGCAGACAGGGCAAGGCATAATGACACATCTGCATTTCACATTATCCATTTAAGACAGGATTCACATTTTTTTCCCCTCAGATTGCTGTGTCATGGGAAGCCAAACACAGCTCTCACTGAACTAGTGTGACCTCTGCAAGGAGAAGCAGTAGGTCTTAAAACACATGCTCCTTCATTTCCCTACAGGCAGAGCTGGAAATTGAAATGTTCTGTCCATTACATGCAGCCTGAGCTAGGGTGAGCATGCTGGAGACTGCGTGGGAACAAGCCCTCTGAAAACAAACCCAACTTTGCTGTTTCTTGGAAATGTTGGGTCCAGCCTCTTTGGCACATGATTAGAAAGACGCTTTGTGCCTTACCTCATCACGGTGCATTGTACAACACGTTTTGGGGTGATGTCTCCACAGCACACACCCACTAGCTACAGGCTAAGACAGTACCTTCTTCTCTAAGCATTTACCCTCCCTCACTTACACATTCTCCTGCAATGTGCAAATGGTATATAAAGACAGTATCAGGATTAATTTGGATTGTTATCCACGTACAGAGGTTTGTAAAGGAAGGCAACGCTGGCTCTTTTCTGTATTGAGAAGGGAAAACACACTGGGAAGGTACCTATGCTGCTGACACCATTTAAAGTCCAGAAGAAAGCCTTACTTTTAGCAGTCTTCTGATCATTTACAGATTTCTTTCCATGAATGTGGTCATGTGTTTACAACAATACTTGCAGCTGTTGCAACAGTCATATAAACATTGAAAGGACATAAATTCAAAAGTTCAAATAATATCATTCCTTTAATTATGATTAATGTTCATTACTAACCATCCAAGAACCAATACTCTAGAGATGTATCTTGCAAACTTGAATGTGAATTACCCATGTAATATCAAACACAAAACTAGATACTTCATAAAGCCCAGGTTAGAAGCCACAAATTTCTTCAACTCTGTAGCACTTAGGGTATGTAGTCATTTAGATAATTACACAGATTTTGACTCTGACACAGAGTATCATGTGAATGATTGCCAATCTACACGCATTTCCCAGAGACACAATCACAGAGGCCTTAATGGAGAACAACACATAACTACATATGGAAAAAATAACAAGAATCAAACACACTTTATCATAGAATCATAGAAAAACAGGTTGGAAAGGGACCCCAAGGATCATCTGGTCCAGCCTTTCTTGGGAAAAAGAAATCTCCACAAGACATTGTTGAGGCACTGAAAAGATGTGGAAAACTGGAAAGAGCACTCACTCTGAGAGCATAAGTCATCATTCTCTTAAAGATAGCAGAATTGGATGTTTATTTCTTACTAGAAGAAGCAGAAAAGCATTTTATGAGACTCATAAATCCACATCCACAGACAAGGGAATCCTCACCATTCCTCTCTTTCTCATTTCTATCCCAGTCCCTTGGTGCTTTCTTCTATTTTTCAGAGAAAAATAGGAAAAGTGAGTGCAGTGGGAAACCTGATGTTATAGGAAAACTAACCCACTTGGTACTTCCCCTCCCAGTACTGACAAGTCTCAAGGGTAAATTCCCTCCTTTGCCTTTTTTGCTACTTAGGACATTCCTAACAGGTCTGATCCTGGTGTACTGAAGCAAGTGTGAACACTCACACTTCTTCTGTGGCAACATCAGCACCATCCCTTTAAAGATGTTTCTGAAGGATGGATTTAGCAGGGGATTGTAGGTAACCTTATAAGAAATTGTTTCTGGTGCTTTTCTATTCTTCAAACTGCATCTCATCCCATCCCACAGCATTAACTGTCCTGTTTTCAAATTTTAGGAGGATAAAGAGCATCAAGCACCATAAAAAATAAAAACTGCATAAAGTACCCCCTTCATAAAGTAACTTTAAATTCTTCCTCTTGATTTGGAACATACTTGCATACATCTAAAGTGTATGAATTCACATAGTTATGTCTATTACAATAACTAAAAGGCTTCCCCAGAAGTCATATAGAGCACCAATGCAAGGGGTTGCAATACACAGAGCTGTTGAAAGCTTACATTTTTATTTGTTTTCCTTTTGGATCAGTGCCCTGCATTTTCAGGTCTCTATAAAAAATAGCTTTGACTTTCTGAGTGCCACTAGAAGCAAAAAGTTTTTAGAAAGCCAGGTAAATAAGGTCAGTATTTGCCACATTAAATTAATCCACAGAGGTCTGTGTTTTCTCATACCTCATGGAGACCAAAGGGTTGATGAACACTGAGCCTGAGAACAGCCACATCAAAGCAGACCTGAGGGTCATCTGGTCCCATGCCCTGTACCACCACTGCCAGAAGGACCTGCCTCATGGAAAAGTTCCATTTTACCTTATATGCACATTTACATTTTTCAGCAGTAATAGAGTGTTTTGACAAGCTGCAATCGACCTCCAGTCTGCAGTGAAATTTGACTTTTTGTTCCAATTTTAAACACCAAAACCCAAATCTGGACATGGCAATTCCCCATAGTACAGAAATTAAGAGTCAAAACCATTCGCTTCCTAAAACAATATACAGGGCCAAATTTGTAATCTTTCCCTGCCTTTCCCCATTTGGCAGAGGGGAATAATCCCATACAATGACACATGTCTGATATAACTGTCCTGGGGAAATTAGAGCCTTATATCTAGAAAAGGAGAAGTCCTACATAACTAAGGTTTCCTCTACCACCAAGGGAAAGAAACATTGCCTCCTGGTGATTAAGACTGTAATTATTATTATAAATTCTGAAACACTTTGAATTACATTTTCTTTAAATGGGCACCATTTTTAGTGCAAGTTGATTTAACCAATTATTTATTCATGGCTTAAGAAGCCTGTTTGCTTCACATGGTCAGCACATTTTACTCAGTATATTGTATTACTGGCTTGTTGCTATAAACAGTCCATTTAAATTTAGACAGAAGCTTTTGGAAAAGTTCTATTTCTAACAAATATGTGAATTAGAACACTAACTGAATTGATCAGGAACCACTGGTTTCTTCTAAACTCTTTAACATTTACCTCTGTGCCTCAGGTTCTCAAAAATGTTCACAGGTTCAAGCTGAAGTTCCCATTCAAACAAAGCTTTCTATTCAGGCCAATCCTAATATTCAGTCAATTAAAGATCAAGAGGAAGTCTGCCAGATAGCACTGCCAAACTGTGAAATTTCTGCAAATAAATCAGAATCAGATTTCCCCATGGTAGTGTTAATAAAATACATCCAGCTTTGCTAATAAATCTGCAGGACCTTTCTCCATTTTCTGACATATAAAAGCTTTGGTTTTACCGGCATTGTTGCAAAGAAGGTCTTAATCACTAGCCATGGAAGAAGAGAAAAAGTCTTTAAAATATGGCCAGATACACTTTTGTCAAGAAATGACACCTTTTTAACCACTGTGAAATTAAAATGTACTTTTTTACTGAATTACTTCCAAAGTTCTAGCTTTAAGGTGTTGGAGAAAAAACAGACTACACCACTGATACTGTACAGAGCTCTACAACCCGCTCCTCTTGGACTACTTCACATTTGAATTTTTAAAGATGTTGCCAGGAACCAAATACAGTTGTTTGTTCTCCACAGTGCTTACAGCACTTTACTTTATAAAGGTCATATGCTGTTCCCTCTCCTGAAATTTCCATGTTGCAGTTTCTTAATTGTTCATTGTTTTCAGGATGACAGTTTTTACTTGGCTCTTTGGAGAAGGAAATATTTCTAAAAGAAGCATCACAGTCAAGTATGTATAAAGCTCGGCAGAGAAACACCTGCTCCCTATTATACTCCTTTCCTCTATTCAGAGCAGGAGTTGAAGTCACATGTATGTTAAGAGGCATTTCCTGTTTTACAACTTTTTTTTTTCTGAATGATGGCTGCCCACTGGTGTGGAAAATTAGAATCTAAATCAAACATGAATTAGATAAAGCCATATGCTAGAATGATGGGGCAGTGATTGACCCTGTATGCTGGGCACTGGTGAGGCCCCACCTTGAATCCTGAGTTCAATTTTGGGTCCCTCACAAGAAGGACATTGAGGGGCTGCAGCATGTCCAGAGAAGGACAACAGAGCTGGGGAAGGGTCTGGAGCACAAGTCTGATGAGAAGCAGCTGAGGGAGCTGGGCATGTTTATCCTGGAGAAAAAGAGGCTCAAGGGGGACCTTATCACTCTGTACAATTGCCTGAAAGGAGGTTGTACCAGGTGGAGTTGGTCTCTTCTCCCAGGTAAGAAGCAACGGACAAGAGGAAATGGCCTCAAGTTGCTTCAGGAGAGGTTTAGATTGAATATTATGAAAAATTTCTTTACCAAAAGGGTGGCCAACCTCTGGAACACACTGCCCAGGGACATAGTAAAGTCATTATCCTGGCAGGGTTTTAAAAGACGTGTAGATGTGGCATTTAGGACATGGTTTAGTGATGAACATGGCAGTGCTGGGTTAATAGTTGAATCTTGAAGGTCTTTTCCAACCTAAACAATCCTATGATTCTCTGATGTATTGGTATCCTAGTGATGCAATCATTATTTTTGTTAACCATCACATTTCAAGAAAACATTAGGCTACCAATTAGTATGCAAAAAGTCCATTGTTCAGCTCAAATAACTTGGCTGGCTGTATCTCCATTGTCTTAGAACAACACTGACACATGCAACCCTGTTTGGTCCCTTTAGCCTTTAAAGCATCTGTTTATACAGATGCCTGAGCTGCTAGAATCACTGATAAATCAATTTACCTTTTTTTTAGAAGTTGCAACTTTTGATAAGATGACAAGATACACAATGCACTCACGTTGGTGTATGAGTGCCTGGGAGAACAGGGTTGGTTTTGTGTGGTTTTTAAACACTTGATTTTGAACAATTGAAAATAAAAATCTGTTTTTCAACATAGATAAAAGCTATACGAATAAATAAATATTAAGCAAGTAATTAATAGGTATCACGCTGACAGGTTCCAATGAGGCTGTAATTACAGATGAGATTGTGCATGGAGATATTCAGAGATTAAGGAAGAAGACTGGCAGAAGAGAGCAAATATGTGAAACTCAGCTCATTGTCTTTATATTGCTTCCCCGAGTGAAACTCTCTTGGCCTACCTTCCATGGGAGTGCCACAGGAGAGAGTGACTGAGATGAAGACGCATGGCAGGCAAACCTAAACACCAGACTTGATCTCACCCTTTCTTTTTAAACCCTATATAAATCCATTCACATAGGCAAAGGCTTATGTTTCTGAACAATGATTCAGAAGGCAACAAGCTGCTTCACAAATTAATTTTGGACTCCTCTTGCTCTATTTCTGTCTTTTTGTTGCTTAAAACTAGCTGTGTTTTGTTGTTCTGTTAAACTGTTTTAATGCAGGTCATTTGCTCCCCAGACAGAAGGGAAAGGGAAAAAGCAGACATGCTTGATCTCTTTAATGCACTATCTTGCAGCACTTTCAAAATCCATGTGAAGATTGTCTTGTCCTGCTTTGAATTTTATCTGGCTTCTTACTTCTCAAGATACTCCCAACATAATTACAGGCAGACATTGTTAGTCCCTGAAAAAATTAATACAGTAGAATTGTGAGGAAGGCAGGGAAGTACAAGAGGCATTAGGAACAGATCTTATACATTAGCAGATATCTACCATTTGAATTCATAGATTAATATATTTAAACAACCCATAAACATTTGGAAACTTAGGTGTTAGTGGACTAATGAGTTATAATACACTTTTTGATAGAAAATGCAAAAGAATTGTGCTCTTGGTGCTGGAGGTTGAGAGTTTCTGAATGTCAGTAGAATTTCACAGCTTGGAAATGCACTTAAAATCTAAAATAATTTTAGATGAAGGGAGAAAGAATGAGACAAAGAAACCAATATGATGTGAGGGGAAACCATAGTTCCACAGGCAGGTGATCTATAGGTCTCACATCCTACCACCAGTACTTCTCACAATGAAGAACCATTATCCCTGATGCAGCACTTAAAATGTAAACTGGGCACTTCAGACAGAAATAAAGTAAACCAGATGATGGGATGGTGTCATGCTTTACCTCAGCAAATAACCAAACACCACACAGCTGCTCACTAATCTCCTTCCAGTGGAATGGGAGAGTGAATGGGAGGGGGAAGAGGCAAAATTTGTGGGTTAAGAAAAAGACAGTTTAATAGCACAGAAATGGAAGCAATAATAATAATAATAGAATTAGAATATGCAAAACAAGTGATTGCACAATGCAATTGCTCACCACCTGACCACTGATGCCCAGCCAGCCCTTGAGCAGCAGCTCGTGGCCAGCTTTCCCCATAATTTATAGGCTGAGCATGACACCATACAGTCTGGAATATCCCTTTGGTCGGCTGGGGTCAGGTGTCCTGGTTGTATCCCCTTCTAGCTTATGTCCCCCTAGCTGGCAGGGCAGCATGAGAAGCTGGAAAGTCCTTGAGTTAGTGTAAACACTAACTCAAGCTTAGCAACAACTAAAACATGAGTATGTTATCAGCTATTCTCATTCTAAATCCAAAGCTCAGAACCGTACCAGCTACTAGGAAGAAAATTAACTCCATCCCAGCTGAAACCAGGAGAGATGGACATAAACACATCTTAGCTTCTTTCAGGTACCACAGCCCTAAAAATCCCCTTGTCTAGGACAGAGAAAGCAGCACATAGTCTGTCTGAAGTGTATTGGTGTGGCAGCAGTCCCCTGGAAAGGAGGCTCTTGTTACAGTCCGCAGCTTGTCATCATCATAAAGAAATTACATCTTCTGTCTTCCTTTCACAAGGGTGAAAGATAAGAATAAACATTACCAGGCTCAGTTTTGATGGAGGGATATCAATAGCATTGGGGTTTGTTCATAGCTGCCCAGAAAGCCAGCACAAGGGCTTTCTAACTACTCACAGCCTCCACAACAGGAAACTGAAAACCATTTTTGACAAGCACACAGCCAGACAGATCACAGGCAGAGGCCTAAGAAAGGGGCTGTATCCAAGCCAAAGCTACTTTCATCTCTTTCGCCACTTAAGAACACTTCAATTTCAGACTGTCCTTTTGTCAACACTGCAGGGAACTTCTACAACAGCTTCACCTGTTCTATTTCTGTGCCACTTCAAGGCCACTTCAGTAGAGACCTCACCTTTAAAGTCGGCACCAGTAAGGACAAAAGGCCCAAAATCAGAAGACTTTTATACAGTCTTGTTTTAGCATGATTGCAAAATAACTATCTTTCTATTAGAGCAGAGCTGTACAAGCATTTGTTCAAGTGATTTGTGTCCAAAGAAGGGCAACAAGGCTGCTAGAAACAGCCTTTCCATGAGAGTCTAGACCAGGCAGGGAATGTTTTGTTCACTGCAGCTGTTCTGAAAACAGGGCCTTCTTGAGTCCCCAGCAAGGTCTTAGGTCAATAGGAACTGGCTCATCAGTATCTGTGAGGAACAAGAGTGCATTGCCTTAAAAAATCTGTTTTCCTATGAGGATAACACCAGTGCCAGTAGGGTTGGAATGAGATGATCTTCAGAATCCCTTCCGAAACAAAGCATTCTCTGATTCTATCACTGAAGGACCAGTACATTCGCCAAAATGTTTGATCCTCCTAACCTAGGTCAGTAAGGTGCCATGAAGTCAGGCACCTTTCAGCAGGCAGGGTTTGTTGAACTGCTGTGGGCCCAAATGTATCTCAGCAAGGAATGCAGCTGGACCACCTGCAGAAGCTGCAAATATGTGCATTGTCAGGAACAAGAGAGCCATGACTCCTGCTGCTCCTCCTTGGTCTGACTGCTGGCCATGGTAGTAACTCTCAGCCTCAGACAGGATTGCCTCTTCCAAGGCAATTGCCTCTCCCACCACAAGTATCCATCCTGTTTGCACACATGTCCCTCCTTCTCCCATCACACCTGTGTTTTTCTGCAAGTACTCACACCACACTTCTGTCTTCCCTACAGAAACTCCCATAGATGAGCATGGCAGAGGCAGAGTTTGCAATCCATACTGTAAGGTCTGACTATTTTGGTGCCTATCAGCTACACCTACTCTTGAATTGTTTTGTCAGCAAGTTTTGCACTTAGTCCAATTAATTTTGACTAATCACTTTTGATTGGAAGAAAGACTATTTAAGACACGAGCCATAATGGCAGAGCTCACCACTGACTTAATGTTCACATCTTAGGTACAGCAGAAAATATTTTTTTTTTCATTTTTAGTCTTCTCTTGAAAAAGCCAAGATATAATCTCTGCTTTGACAACATGTACTTCTACAAAAAGGCACCAGTATACTTCATTCCAGTCTAATTCCTCCCTGCAAAGCAGAGCACTGAAAACTCCAGAGATGCTGCAAATATTTTTGGAAAAGCTAGAAAGAAAACATGCAGAACTAGTGATGGAAAGCAGAGGACAGCTAACTCTTCAACTTATCTTCATTTTGGAACACCTCTCCTATGAAAGAAAAGCTTTGGGTGTGTTCAGTCTGGAGAAGGTTCCAGGGAGACCCTTACAGCACCTTCTAATACCTAAAGACGTCTGGAAGAAAGATGGGGACAGACATTTTAGCAAGGGCTGTTGCACTAGGACCAAGGGGTAATAGGTTTAAATTAAAAGAGGGTATATTTAGATTAAATATTAGGAAAACATTTTTTACAATGACGATGGTGAGCCACTGGTACGGGTTGGCCAGAGTGGTGGTAGGTGCCCCATTCCTGTAACATTCAAGGCCAGGTTGGACAGAGCTCTGAGTGACCTGATCTAGTTGAAGGTGTCTTTGCTCCATAAATGAGGGTTGGATTAGATGACCTTTAAACATCTCTTCCAGTCTAAACCATTCTGTGAATTCTGATCTTTGCTACTGCTGTTTATTGAGGTGCTGAGATAGATTGACCACTTGTAAATAAGTTAACGGCGCCAAACTCAGAAGAGATGGGTATTTTCTGTCAGATATTAACAGACCCTGCCAGTGTGAGCATGATCTGACTTCCACCAGGAGTCAGAAGAGCAGAGGTGAGAGGGGAGCTTGAGAGCAAAACAGGAATACTAACTTTAGCAACTCCATACTACACTAAATGCTACTGGAAACCTCTTCCAGGAATATTCTATGTTGTCATGACTTGCTTTCAATCTCTCCACTAGGAATTGGAAAGGGTGTTTACTATACTTGAGGTAAAGCTAATGCACCTTATAACCACATCCTCATGGCACCACTAGCCAAACTCCTCCAGAATTTCAGTTTCAACCTCCTCTCTGAACACACAGAGAAGCCACAGGACTGTCCTGGGGATGCTGTTAGGCTGGGCTACTTCACTTGGCTAGGCAATCAGTCACAGGTCCTGGGGTTTGCTGTTATTTGGGCTGGCGCATGTCAGCTCTGCAGAGAAGCCATAAAGTTGAGAGATCTCACCACCTTCCCAGCACTCCACAATTGAGACACTGTTCAGAAAGTTCCAGAGCATCTTCAACTTGAGGAGGGAGGACCTTGACATGTAGAGACAGAAGAACTGTTTCTAGAGGTACTGAGGATGAAGAACAAACTCAGCTGGTAAAGGTGTAGTAGTAGAGGGAGACTGCCCAGCCTGGTCTTTGCTCTCTGAGGCACCTCTGGGAGTGCCAACACAGACCTATGACCCAGACAACTTCAGGGAAAAGCTGCAAGTAGGGAATGACACAACGCACAGCCCTTGTCCTCAGACAGCATGGGCCCAGGCTAATGACACAGGCTATTGTTCTCCCATTTTGTTTAAAAAAGCAATGACTTACGTGGATGTTGGCTTTGGAGTACATGCTTGGCAATGCCAGCAGATAAACAGAAAGGATTTCCATGGAATACCATTTCTGAAAGAAATACATTTAAGTTATTTTTGAAGTATTATTAAATCCAGTAGTGAATATTTTGAATGTGGTATAATCCATTTTCCTAGAAACCAGCCAAGAAAAACTGACAGCAGGACAAGGGAAGTGCCACCATGCTGCCATCCCTGTCTCACTGTTCCCTCAGGAACACGAGACTCACATGCCTCCCTCCTCCATCAGTGTGCCTTAAAAACACAGTTCACATCAGCCATTTCCTTACCAGGCAAGCCTGGATCCTTCCTTCTGATCCTGACCCTGCTCTCCTTTGAGCCAGGGACCCCCCCATCGGCCCATGGAAGCCCCAAAGCCTGGTGCTGACAAATGCACTGGGAGGGCAAATGCAAGCCACTAAAAAGGCTTGGCAGAGGTATTTCAGCAGTCTTCAGGTGGGACTGAGGGCCAAAGAACTGACACAGTGAGATCTGGATGGCTGTCACCATTGACACTGGCCAGCAGATGCAAGCAGGAGACAAGCAGGTGGATTGGGTAGGTTATAGAAGAACCAGCCCTGACCACAGATCATCTCCCAGTCTCCAGTACTTCTATCCTAAAAGCACAGCCCAAATCCATACCCAGGCACCAGGACTCCAGTCTTGTGCTCCCCCTTATCTTCTCTACCTGCCATTCACTCACTCCACAAACCCTCCTATGCCATGTTTGTATGTGTCTTGGTTTGAAAAGACAGATGTCTGCTAAGGGAGGTAGAAACCTCCCTTGAAATGGAAAAAATGTAACCCGCCACCACCTCCTTCACCCAAATTACTATAATCTTGAAATCAAAATGCTATCAGGCAAAGATATGGGAATAGGAATAACAGTTCTTTACTAAGGAAATTAAAGTAAAAAGAAAAATGCAGTAGTACAAAAAACCAACACACTGAGAGTCAGAATACAACTTGACACCCTGGTGGGCAGAGTGTTAGTAGCAATCTGATTAAATGGTGGCTGCACTCCTCCTGGAGTGAAGGTGTGGTTCTGTTGAAGCAATTATCCCATAGAAGGGTGTAGTTCTCTTCTGAAGGTACAGTGATAGTATAGATGGGTCTGGTCTTTCCTCTTAGAATCCAGTGAAGAAAGACTATGGTGTTCTGAGTCGCTGATGATATCCAGGTAGGAATGCTTGGCTCCTCCCCCTGGGTGGTGCATCTCACAGTGGGATGATTTACATGATCAGTCATGCAGTGAGACTCAATGGCCCATTAACAGAAGATATACTGATGAAGGGACATGGGTAGTGGAAGAGAAAGAACACTGCCCCAACTGGTTTTAACAGCTGGTCTGTTAACAGAAGATATCCCCCAGTTATGAGGGATGGGTCATAAAAGAGATAAAGATCACTGCCCCACCTGGTTTTAACAGATGGTAATAAAATACATACTTTTGGTTCCATCTTGCATTGTAACCCAAGACAGTATGCAAGTCCAGGGATAGCTTAAGCTGCAGTGATCACCTAAAGGAATAGGGTCTCCTCACCCTGCAACACACAGGAAAGAAAGCTAGTTACTCTGCAGAAGTAATTGGAAAATCCTGAACCACTTGGTAAACATCTCCTCTTCCTAAATCGCTCATTCTGAATCTCCTCACAAGTAGGACTGAGCTAAAGCCACCAGAGAAGCCCTGTGCCCCCATCCCAGTTCATGCAGGCAGCTGTGGACACTGGGAAGGCTGCTCCCTCCCACCTGGCTGCCAGGTAGCACTCCCTGGGGCAGCATAGGCCAGGGCTCCATATCCTGATGCATCCAAATGCAACTCTGCTGTGGATTTCACCCATCCCATTAAGATTCAATTTTGTCTATTTTCGACTGCAGTATCTGCAGAAATAAAACTCACAGCTGAGATCTGAAGGCCAGACAATGGACCAAGAGTAAGATGAAATATGTTAAACTCCATTTAAGTTATATCTCATAGAGCACATGGGAACTGCAGGCTGTGTGCCTGCTCAGCACCACAGGGTTGGGGTTTGCTCCTAGAAAACACCAGGGTCTCTTGAGCCCACCTACCCTTACTGCAAAACATGAATGTCTGCAACAGGAAGAGCTTCCAGCTCTCCCCACCTTTCCTCTTGGGATAGGGAAGGGGTGCAGCCCAGTCAGAGTATCCCACTGCTCACTCTAGCTTGCTTTTGCTGTGCTTGGTACATCCCATTACAATTTCTGCTGCAGACAGATTCTCACCAGTCCATTAGCATTCCCACTTATCCCCCTCCTCCCTCACCCTCTGTGGATCCTCCTGCCCCAGGCCCAGAAGCATTGCATCCATGTCAAAGGACAAGCAGGGATTCAGGGCAGGTGGGACTCTGGGCTGCTGGAACTCAGTCCCCTACAGACACCGCAGCATTTGTCAACATCACATCTGAAGGTGATACTGGGGATTGTTCAACAAAACAAGATCTGAGGTCTCTCAACATAAGACATCAAGGGGATAGTCTCAGAAGACAGGGACTCACTAATCCTCATTCCAGTTTTCAGGAATGAGGAGAGTTAAACATGAGAAAGCTACACCACAGGTTTCCTTTTACATCTTCCAAAAAAAGCAGTCCCATCAGATTGGGGCTGTTGCAGACATGACTGTTGTGGGACTGTGGCACAGCATTCTTCTAAGGACTGTCCTGTCCTCCTCCATCCCTGCTTTCTGCTGTGGGACTTGGAAGGAATTAAACATCCTGCACAGAGAGACAAAGGCAAACAAAATGCAAACAAAATGAAAAAAAGAGAAAAGCATACAAAATCCATCTCTGAATTAATTTCCATTTTATCTATAGGCAATGACATGACAGTTTTCTTTCTAAGCCTTTTAATTAACCACAGGGAACTGTTACTTTGCGCATATATGCCCACCTTCGCTCTTCCTGATATATGTTCCAGCTCATACTGAAAGACTGTCTGCAAGGCAATTAATTATTTGTCATTATCTATGCAAGCACTTGACTCTCCAGATCTTTCAGGAACATCAAGTCCTTGGGCAGCAATGGTCTTTGGGCAGAAAAGAAGAGCCTTTCCTAGAGACAGGGAAAGGCACAGGGCTTGGAGGGATTGAGAAGGGAAGAACAGGAGCTCAGCACTGTGCTGGACATGGCTTGCTCTCTTGTCCATAGGGTGGCCGTCTGGGGAGGAAGGGTGTTATTTTACATGATACAAGACACAAATCTGCCTAATAACAGGATTTTTGTTTCAACTAATTTGTGGGTAACTGTATAGAGACCTACATGTGCAACAGAACTTTTGTCAAACACTGCAAAAATAAGTATTCATCAGTTCAGAGATGCCAGTATTACTGTTTCTAGTAGAAACCTGATTCTTCGCTGTATTGGTTTTGCACAACCTGATTTTTGGTAGCAGGGGGACTACAAAGATGGCTCCTGTGAAAGTTCCTGGAAGCTTCCACCATGTCCAGCAGAGCAAATTTCTGATGGCTCTGAAGATGGACATGCTGCTAACCGAAACTGGGTCAATGAGAGAGGTTGGTAATGCCTCTGTAATGACATATTTAAGAAGGAAATCAAAGAGTCACCGGTTTTGCTTCTAGTCAGAGGAGGAGGTGAGAACATGTGAGGGAATACAACATGGAGACACCAGGGTCAGAAGGAGGAGAGGGCTGAGTGGGGAATTGAGCAGGCTCTGGTGAAGACCATGCTGAAGCAGTTATGCCCATCTGCATATCCCCCATCCATGGGGATCCATGGGGGATGCAGAGATCTACCCGCAGGCCACGGGAGAGCTGCCCAAGCTGGAGCAGGAGGATGTCTGGAAAAGGCTGTGATCCAGTGGAGGGAGAGGGCTCCTTCTTCCAACTGGAGCAGCCTGTCCTTGGAGGACTGCACCCCGTGAAAGCAGAGACCCACATTGCAGCAGTTTTGGGAGGACAGCAGTCTGCCTGTGGGGGAGCTCACATTGCAGCAGGCGTGGCAGGCCTGCTGCTCATGAGAGCGGACCCAAGCTGGAGAAGTTCACAGAGAATGGTCTCTGTGGGAGGGATCCCATGGCCTCACAGGGGAAGGACTGCTCTCCTGGAGCAGTGGAAGAAAATCTCAGTGATGAACTGACCACAACACTCATGCCCTGCCTCCCTGCACTGTCAGTGGGAAGGAAGGAGGGGCTGGGGGGCAGCAGTGTTTTAAGGGCTTATTTTACTTCTCATTATCCTCCTCTGACTCTGTTAGTAATAAATTCACTTTGCAACCATAAGTTGAGTGTATTTTGTCCTTGAAGTGTTTCTCCCAGTCCTTACCTCACTCATGAAGCGTTAGTTTTGGGGTTTTTTTCCCTCTCCGCTGCCCAGCTGCAGCAGGGGAGGGCGAACAAAAGATTATCATGAGTGCCTAGCACTTGGTCAGTGTCAAACCATGACAATTCCTTTCAAATTTATCACTTATATTTATCGCTTGACCACATACCATCTGGCTCCCAAACCACTGGTACACATGAATGCACGCTAAGCACTGCTGACTTCCTGAGTGACTAACAGTGCTCCAACTCCATTCCCCAGCTACACATCCATGACTTACAGCATCGTGTTCAAGTCCTGCTCCAGTGGGAGGAGCAAATGACTGAGAGTGGGAGGAGCAAAAATTTGTACTGGGAATTACACAGAGCTTCACAAAGGGGCTCCTGAGATCCAGTGTTCCTAAAAATACTTGCATCCACATAAAGACTTTTTCCCCTGAAAAAAGAAAAAGAAAAAAATAAATCCAAATATTGGAAGCTTTGACCTCACAGAGTTGATGGGATGGAATCCCCTTGGGAACCTCAATGGAGCTGCATGAGGGACCAATTTAGAAATATTTCTGAAGCAACTGTGCTACAAAGCAACTTAGGAGCTGCTCATGCCTGGGTGAGTTGCCAGTTCCTCCAGAGCTCTGGAAGCACAGCATGGAGCAGCACAGCATGGAGCCACAAATGCCACTTGAAGCAAGACAGTGCCTGAGCCTCCTCCTTGGCACTCTGGACACAGCCCAGGAGAAGCTCAGAGCAGCATTGCTGGAAGGAGGGATGTGCCAGAGCCTGGATGGGAATCCAGCCTGAACCCTCACCAATGCAGGAGCAGGTGAATGTAAAGATGATGCCATCAGAGACCTCTCCAAATCAGTTTGGCCATGGGACTGTGCCTGCAGCTCTAACACAGCCTGAACAAATGCTCTGTCTCTGTGTCTCACTGTGCAAGACATCTTCTAGGGAAAGACAGGTCAAGACTGTTCTCCACTTTATGCCCCTATTACACCTAAAGTTCACACTTCACCTTAATCCAAATTGACTTTCTCACAAGTTTCATCCCACTGTCACTCCTGCTTCTCCCACCTCCTCCAGCCAGCAGCCCCACTCCAGCACCCACCTGCAGAGCCGCAGGAGCAGAGGGCTGCAGCAGAGGGACAGATCCATCCCCAGCTTCAAAGACTTCTCTGCACCAGCCCTACAGCCCATGCCCTCACTGTGCTGAGCTCCAACCCCAGCCAGGCTTCTCTGGAGCAGCCTTAACACTGCAGGTACCATTCCCATTGCTGGCAGCGCAGCAGGGAACACTAGCAGTCAGCTTGATATGGCAAACTCATCACCAACTGGCTGGTGCATCAGTAGCAAAGCTAAAAGCAACCCTCAAGAGCTGAGACATTTGTCAGCAGCTCTCCCCTCTGATGTCACAGGTGCCCATCCCTGCTGAAGGGCAAGGAGGTACTGGGTGCCACCCTTCCACATCAGAGGACCCAGCAGGTGGGGAAGACCCAGGAGTGCCAACAACCTTCTTACTGTTTAACCAACAAACAGCCTGTTGCCCTCAGCAGAGCCCCCCCAGAAAGCCCAGCCACCTGTGACAGGGCCTCGCTCATTTCAGGGGGCCATGGGCTGTGTACATCAGCAGCACTGATAGGAGTTTGCTGTAGACAAGTGAATCAGTGGAACGGATGAGCAGCTCCTGAAGCATCTACCCACAATACAGAAAGAAGAGATGTAATTTCAGGCTTATGGCAGATGTTGGAGGGTTTGTGGTGCTAAAAAAAAAAAATAAAAAAAAATCTTAACACCTACATATAATAGATAGCTTTCTAAGACAAGGAAATCTTGCAGTAGCTGGAAGAAAACCAATCACAGTTCCCAACTACATCTGAGGTAAGGAAGCAGAACACCGTACAAAACATCTCCTAAAGGTCAGTTTCACAAAACTAGAAAGAACCAGACACAAAAATAACTGAGAAAAAACCCCTAAATATAAGTAAGTGTGACAACGCTTATTGAAGGATGTTTAAAGATGCCTTAGTAGAGCTCTCTTTCCTACCAAGAAAAGCAACAGTACATTTAAAAAAAAAATTACTTGGTTTATAGTAGGAATTTTTTAAGAGCCAAATTTAAAAAAAAAAAAAAAGGTGAAAAAAATCAGAAATACACTATAATATTAGAGCAAATTCTATAGAATTCAACACATTTTATAAAGAAAGCTAAAAGATATCTAAAAAACCTAGAAGCAATAGGTCTATCAGGAAAAAAGCACAATCTATCAATACATTAGACATGATGCTAAAAAAGTACAGTGAAAGTATGATGATATAAAGGATGCAGAAAGTATAACCATTTCTTTTTATCTTTGCAAATAAGGACGACTTAAATCTCAGCTATAGCAAAATTCTCTGAGAATTGAGTTGGGAAGATCCCCAACACCATCTGCTAACCATCCTTCACATCTGTAATGAGAAAACCTGGACTCAGAGCCTATCAAGGAGATCACCCAAATTCCTAACATTGACTTTGAAAAAAAACAAACCAGAAGCATATCCCAGGCCAGCCAGGAAGTTCCAGAGGTCTTGGAATAATAAATAAAAACCCCTGCTCAAGCAAACAAAAACTTAGCACAGTGCCAATATTTCTAGAGGGCAAACAGCTGACCCAGGAAGTGCAGGCTGGTCACCCTGCCCATGCTCCCAACAGGCTAGAAAGTGGCCCATGCTCAGTGATGGAAATACAACTCCTGTTAGTCAACACAGTTTTCTGGCTGGAGGGCTTGTCAAACAGATCTAGTATTTCTTCTCAGAGTTTGCATTTGGCTGACAAAGGTAACAGTGTTGACGTAATACATACAGACTTCTGTATGACACCCGACTTAGGCTGGGGTGACAGCTCAAGAACAAAATCCCTCCCACTATGCAAACAGTCGTGTATACTGTATATCCAAGAGGATTAAAAGTCAGTTGAGCCCAATGACCTCATTTGAGTTGTACCTGCACTGCCTGCCCCTAGAGAGGTTTTGGATCCCCAGAGATGAGGTTCCCAAGAGTGAAAAGGCCAGTGAGGCAGCAGAAATTTTTCTCTGCACACAAAGCTCCAGGCAGTACTTCTGGGAGACATGGGTTTCCAGGGAATGCATGGCTGTGAGCCTGAGCTTGCAGTGAGTTCAAAAGCACTAGAAAAGGGTATTGCCAGAGCCTCTGCCTAGGGAGCGGGCAAACTCATTGAAAAATATTGTCTGGTTTTAGAGCCGATTTTCACAGTTGTAAAGCTGGCCAGAACCAGAAAGTAAAGCTGTAAACTCAGCCGTGCCAGCAGCCTTTGGCTGGTCCTGATGCCGCACATGCCACATTATACACAGCTCACTATCATTATTTCTTACTTGGTTCCTAATCTGTGCTCAGCACTCTGAGTGCCTTCCAGTAACGGCACTGGACACATCAACTTACATTATACCTTCAGAGATGGAAAGATAAGTAGTGTGACTTCTCTTGAAAGAGCAAGCTCTTCCCAACTCTCCCAGTGCCCAGCACAAAAGCATAAAGGCTGGTCAGGTTTGTCAAAGTTTTCAGCTGCCAAAAAATTTCAACCCTTCCATAAAAACATATAGACATCCTTCCTGTGAGAGGAGCAGGGTTATTCCTCACACCCTTAACCCTCAATCATGTCATTGCCCTGCACTGTGGATATATAGACCAAAGCCTGGAGCTTTTTTTTAACCTCTCTGACGAAACAAATATTTCCAAGTGTCCAGGTAGCTGGATGCAGGAAAGCCTAACACCAGAAGTTGTCCATCATGACTGACTGAACAGTAAGCTGTGGATGTGAACTGTCTACCACAAAAGATCCCTGGGGCTTTCAGTGAATCCCATCTTCCTCTGCTCACAGGCACCACTCACCTCCTCTTTGCTCAGTTCCAGGCAAATGTTGATGTGAGATGCTGCCCAACAGTCATACTCTTGTAGCTATGTGCTGTTGTAGCTGTGCTGAAGTGACAAGTTCTTCAGAAATGTCCAGGGGAATGGACCAAAAGCCCCATCCTCACAAGAGTGATCACCCACTGCAGCTACTGAAGCAGTGCCAGTTATATATCCCAGCCTGAATCCAGCTTCTCCTGACATTACAGTTTTAGCTCCAGCTGCATGACCTTGTGCGAGCTTGCTCCAGAAACGGAGGACTTGGTCCTTCCAGGATTTGGCAAGATCTGACACAACCATCACAGGTGCCTTTTTCATTCATTGAACTGGCTTAGGATATATTTGCACATGAGCAGATAAACTTTGTCCAAAGGACTTCAGTCTGGCTGCTGGGTTCCAGATGAGCCCCTCTCATTCATGTGGCTGCTCACATGTCAGAAGAAGCATGAACTGAGCTACATCCCTGACATTTTGTGCTGAGTCCAGGGAGGCTGACTTCCCAAAACAGAGAGATGCAATATTGTCTGAATACCCTAAGCACATACGATCTTTTTAGCAACTCAAGATGCTAACACATTGAGGCAACACCTCAATGCAAGTTTGACATTTTACTGGATCAGACCACCACCAGTGCCTGACCACCTCACCCTCTTGCTGCTGAACCCCTCCGTGATTTATCACAGGCATTCCCAGTTTAGGCTGTGACAGAAGGCAGAACAATGCTAGGTGAACAAAATGGGTCTTGGGACTTACCACCTTACCACTTCTTCAAAGTCTGTCATGCTGAATTCCCCACTAGTCACACTCAAGTTCTGTGCACAACAAAAGCCATGTTCCCTCAAATCAGGAAGGTTAGCACTGTTTGCACTTGTGTTGACTTTATTCGTACACTGTGACAGCTTGTACAAAGAGCAGATAACAGGATACTGACAAGGACTAAGATCTGGAAAACATCTCTGTGATCACTTCAACAAAAAGCTGTTCTTCACTTTCATGGGAGCTTTAACTCAATTCACAGTGTCTTAAAACATGAAATGCATTCGAGTGATCAATGATTTGAAAGGTAATAAAAGCAGTTAATAGCTTCTAATCTGCTTGCAGCCAGATAACATAAACAGCTAGTTATCCTGTGGAGAAGGGCAGGGTGCTTCTTTTTCTTCCCCAGAACCACTGATTTCGAGCTTGCAGCACCCACATTTTAAAGCAAAGCTGAAGAGAAGAGCAAATACCTTTTGCAACTATACTTCAGGTTCTCATAAACGCAGTACAGCTTGTCTGAGTACTATGGCTGCTATGCGCAGTGTTTTAAGTACCAGTTAAAAAGCAACTCACTATTTGAGGTCACTGTGTTCAGTGCCTGCCCAAGCCAATGCCATTTCCGTGCTTTCTATCATTAATAAATCAATCAAATGTTAGAGGCACTGGAGTGAAATTGTCCTGTCAGCCTTATCCATTAGGTACTTTTACTAAACCCTGTTGAGTTACTGCTTATTTACAGAAGACTCAGAGAGACATCAGCATCTCAAAAAACTTGCACATCATAAACACTACAGATATTTCATTAAAGCCATTTTACAAGCTATAAAACTGAGGGTCATTTTATGCCTCTCTCTATAAAAGCAGACTGTGATATAGTCCTCTGAAAAGCATACTCTATGGTACAATTTTAGCAGTACTACACAGACTACTTGAAACTTCTTACAGAGCAACTTATATCCAGTATAAGTTCTCTATTAATACTGATATCCAGGACTATTCTTTGCTAAAATAACAAGACTTTGAAGGAAAGAAATTTACACACTCAAATAATACAGCCTTCTTAAAAATACTGAATAATATCAGTTTAACAATTTTCCTAGATTAATTAATAATGGACGTCAATACATAAGGTTACAAAGCAGACTTCCAAATTACCCGTTAGAAAAACATGTAAATTCTTCACTCTGCTTTCAGCATAGCAGATTTATAATAAAAATACTAAAACACTGAAACGCTGGAACACAAAAGGAAGTTTACAGTGTTGTAATGGACTAGTCTTAAAAACCCGAACACTCTTGCTCAGCACCTGACGCGGCACTCGGAGTCGTCCTCACCTGCGCCTCTGCCCCGCTCCTCCCAGCGCGGGTCGGCTGAAGGGACGTGGGTATTACCTGAGCTGGCTCCTCCGTTTGCAGCTGCCTCTGGGGGACAAAAGTTTTGAAAAGTCGGAGGACAGCAGCAGCATAGAGACGGGACGGGCAGAGAGTGAGCCGGGAACCCGGCGGCAGCCCGGTCACCAGAGAGGGCGGGCACTACTTCAGCTCACCGGCAGCTCGGAGCCCTCGGCCGGGGCACATCGGACCCGGGGCTCCCCAGCGGAGGTGACCTCACCACCGCGGTGCGGGACTGCGGTTCTGCTCTCGCCACCCCCGCGGGCTCCTGCCCCGCCAGCAGCGGTGCTATGAGGGGCCGGGGCGGCGAGCCCGGGGCGCGGTGCGGGGTCGCTCCGCTCCGCCCGCCCCTCACGCCCGCCCCGCGCCCGCCTCGCGCTCACCGGCGTTGCGGAGCTTCTTGTTCCGCAGCACAGAGAGGATGACCAGCGCGTTGCCCAGCACGTCCACTACGATGGTGAAGATAAGCACGGCCGCCAGGCCGGTGGCGGCTCCCGCCGCCGGGCCCCCCTCCAGCCGGCAGCCTGGGCAGCTCCCGTTGCTCCCCAGCCGGTCCATATGCACCTCTGCCCGCCACTGCCCGGGCCCCTCCTCCTCCCGCCCCGAGGGCAGCTCTCAGCCCCCGGCCCCGTCCCGTCCTGGGGCGAGACCACCGCCCCCTCCCCGGCAGTGCCACCGCCCTGCCCGGGGCGGAGCGGGGGGGCCGCTCTGAGGGTGTCCGGTGCGCAGCGGGGCACTGAGTCGCTCTCCGGGCCGATGGCGCCACCGCGCGGCGGCGCCGGGCAGCGCGGGGCGGGCGGGGGTCTCCGCTCCAGCCGCTGGCCCTGCAGCCCCTCCCCGCCTTCCGGGAGGGACCGACACCCCTCCGGCCTCCGCTGCCGCCGGGACATCGCCCGGCTCCCGCCCTCGGGCAGACGTGCCGGCAAGAAGAGTTTACAAGGCGAAGTTTCGTACCTCGAGTCGCTGAAGCCTTTCCCGGTGCCTTTGCTTCCCACTGCTCCGCCGCTCCGCTCCCGGGCAGCCGCCACTCAGGCAAGCCCATCCCCACAGGGACTTTTTCAACCAATTACTCCAGAATAAGACCATTCGCTTTCTGTTAATGCTTTTTACCCGTTTTAACGTGTGCACTGCAGAAGCCCCAGCAGTAATGTAAGCTCAGCAGCTCCCTCGCTCAGAGGCTTCTCAGCCGCAGGGAAACAGCACTCGGCCGGGATATCCAGCTCCCTCAATCGGGAGAACCAGCTCCCGTAGCCAGGATACCCAGCTCCCGCAGCCTAGCCCCATGGCTGGGGCTTCCAGGCACCTTCTGTGCTTCATTCCACACCAGCAGGAGTAAGAAGACACCAAATCACTGTGGTCAGACTTTGGTTACACACAACCACATGAGCTCTCAACTTTGTTCAGAAAACAAAATCAGAAAAGAGAAAATAGGGATACTATAGAACCATGGAATGGTTTGAGTTGGAAAGGACCTTAAAGATGATTCAGTTCCAATTCCCTGTACCATGGGCAGGGACAACTTCAGGAACATCAGGTTGCTTAGGGCCCCATCCAACCTGGCCTGGAACATTTCAAGTGATGGGGCATCCATAGTTGCTCTGGGCAACCTGTGCCAGGGCCTCATCATCCTCAACAGTCAAAAATTTCTTCCTTATATCTAATTTAAATCCCACCCTCTGTCAGTTTAAAGCCATTCCCTCTTGTTCTATTGCTCCATGCCCTTCTCCAGCTCTCTTGTAGCCTCTTTAGGGACTGGTGCTATAAGGTGTCCCTGAAACTTTCTCTTCTCCAGGCTGAACAACCCCACCTCTCTCATAGTGGCCTGTGTTCATAGCAGAGGTGCTCAGCATCAGCCACGGGCAGGGCGGAGGGCAGGGGCATGCTTAGGCTGTCCAGCACCGCCTCCTCTGGCTTCTGCCCGAAGCCACTCCTCTGTGTGCAGGTCAAAGTGTCCAAGAAAACACTAAGGTTCTGTCACAACCCATCATGTGGGTTTTACAACTGCCTGGAGTCAATAACAGAGCAAAAAGCAAAGCCTTTGGTGGCTCATTCCCTGGCAGCAGAGTACAAGCAGCATCAAGGCACAGCAGAGACTAGCAGCAAACAGGGTCTGCCCTGGCCTGCTGGCCTAGGGTCAGAGCCAGCTCTGCATCTGCATTTAGAACCTTGCTGAGCCAACCCACTTTAAATGTCTTTTTACCTTTTCCCCATGACTGGTGAGCACTCAATTTTGAAAAAGAAAAAAAAAAGAAAAAAAAAAGAAAAAAAAAAAAAAGAAGAAAAAAAAAGAAAAAAAAAAAAAGAGGAAGAAAAGAGAGTGTTTTAAAGAAAATTAACAAAATCCTGCATTCTTGAATTGTTGAAGACAGCATTTTAGTTTGATATAAAGCTTATTTTGACTTCCTTTTGACACTCTGCGCTGCATAGTTTTGAAAATATTTTCTCTGTGTAAACCAATTAATTTTGTTCATGGACTTTCAGCTGCTCTGTTCAGGACATACCTGCAGGCAGGAGTAAGGTCAACTCTCATGGATATATCCTTTCAGCACCTTTCACCTTTACTCTGTTCTTCTCTGTCAGTTTTGCAACATTTATTAAGATGCTCTCAGGTGTGTTTCAACTGTGGAGAGCTATGATGTGACTTCAAAGGACCTGAACTTTACATACAAATGTCTTGGCAATAGCACCAAAGCTACCCCAAAAAGATTTTGGCCTCACACTTAAAAAAGCTTTGCTCATGCAACAATGTGAGGTAAAGGGGGTATAACATTTCATGAAATGAATGCAACCGGAAAAACATAAAAAGTGTTTTTATCTGACCACTTTTTTTGGTGTGTAATTTATACTTGCAAAAAGCAGTCTTTTTCCGCAGCCTGGAGTTACTGCCCTAGATTGGCATGTCTGCAGAGCTCTACCAGGCATGTGTGCATCTGCATAGTTGCAGCAACTAATCGTCCGTAAGAATCTTAGAAGAAATTATGATAGATGTAGTGAGCAACTGTTTTCATTACTGGAGTGATTTAGATGAATGATCTTCAGGCTGTTTTCTCCCACCTTCCTGCTAAATCGACTCTTCACTTCTTCAATTAACACAAGGCAAGCACTCTAGGAAGCAGTGGCAAGGGAAAAAAAGTGAAGGTAGAAGTATCAATGAGATATTTTTAATTACACTTTACCAGAACTGCTGACATAAATCATGATGAAATAAGAGTATCCCCAGTGTGTTAGAAGAATTTAGGCTAATTTCATTGTGCAAAGATTATGAATGTGTTTGCAGGAAAAGGCACCTGAATTAGGGTGAGAAGCCAGAACCCTTCAGTACCTGAACTACACCGGGAGAGCAGGTACATGCATGCAAACAGCATGATCAAGTAGAGTGTAATCAGTGCAAAATATTTAAGCACTATAAATGCATACTCCTTGTGCAAAATTGTCACAGTTTTGCCAGCAGGGAGGCTGAGAGGAGTAGTGCCTGGCATTCTTCTGCTGTGCCCATCACAGCAGCCCTGTGCGGAGCATCTCTTGGCAGAGGTGATGCCACTGAGTGTGTCTAATGGCACAAAACCCCTTTTGGCCCCTTTTCCCAACCCTACCTACCAGGGCACACAGCTTAGTAAGAGTTAATCCAAGTATACTGTAATAAATGGAAGCTTACATAATTGAAAAATAGCTGAGGCATTAATCTTCCTTCTACCTACATTGAGTCCTCTAAAAAGATTATTTTGTCTTCAGCGACAGCTTTAATGCTACTTAATGAATCACTTATAAATGAAGAAATTTTTTCCCTTCTATACAGGGACAGGCTGATTACTACACTGATTAGTATTACTATTAGTAATAGTTTTAATACACAGAGACAATTAACTTTTGTCAAATATACAAAGATAATAGATGTTTTCCACAAATACTACTATACTGAATTTGGCATATTTAAGGCAAATTTTTCTTGCTATTTTGACTAAGCGTGTTTAGTGACAGTGACATACCCATTCCCTTTAGCCAGACCTGAGAAACTCCTCATGCTTACCAAAAATAATTAGTGGCCCCCTGGGCACCTGCTGGAACAGATAGGTTAGCACTGGATCAGGAATACCAGGTTGGAAATTTCAGGATTCCAACACAAGCTCATTCAAAGGTGTCTTGGTGTCCCACTTCAAAGGAAGGAGGAGACATGAAAAGAAAGGAGAGAGATACAAAATCAGAGCCTCAGCTTCCATGCTGCCTGTCTCAGTTGCAGACAGGGTGCAGGCAAGCCATCTTTGATGGCATCTGTCACTTCCTCCTTGCAAAAGCAGACACCAGGACCACGGTGTCTGGTTAGTGCCAGGTAGCACAGTGGCAGGTTAGTGGTTTTCTCACTGAAAATAACCCCCAATGAGCTGCAAAGGCAATTTTATAGTCACTCCTGACACTGAGGTCCCCAAACAGTAACCCTTAATTGTCTCCCTTGCCCATGTCCCACCAAACACCTGCTCTGTTACCCAGATCTACACATGCTGGACAAAAATGCTGAATGAAGCTGAACCCCTCTTCTATCACACTAGCCTAACCAAATACTTATATTTATTTCTAGCAAAAACAGCAGGCAATGAAAGTTGTAATTTCTCAATGCATGGGCATTTTGACTCAAGCAATGGCCTTTGGGAGAAATACATAAGCAGAAGCAGAAATGAGGCTGATAAATCCTTCACTGCATACTCTTTAGCTCCTGCATGGCTGCTCCTGGTGATGGGCAGAGCAGGTTTCCTCCACCCCTGAACAGAATCCCAGTCCTGGGAAAAACAGCACTGGCTGCTTCAGCAATAGATGAATGCAGCATCTTGTCCTGAACTGCCATTGCAGAGGAGATCAACAAACAAGTGGCTCTATTTTTGGCATTGTGCTTGCCTAGAAACTCCAGATAAACTAATAACCTTGTGTTCTGCCACTTCCCCTCTTTGTGCCCAGAGCAGCAGCCTGACACAGTGTGCGCTGCCCGCTCGCTCAGGATAGGCCTTTCTGTTAATCACTGTAAGACATGGACATGGGCCTGTTCATACAGCTAACTGCTTAATGCTGCAATCTAAATAAAAAGGAAAAGAAGGAAAACTCTGTATTCCTTTTTCACCCTGAATAATAAATGATACCATCAATGTTGCCTTGGGATGCAACATCAAACCACTTCCTTTGTTCCAAGATGAGATTTAAGAATGATTTTGAGGCTGACTCACCTTTTCAAATATCCCATTTTTTCCCCCATCTCAAACTTGAAGATGCAACATGAATGAAATCAGAATTAGCCTCATTACAAACAAGCAAGGGGGGGGGCTGACCTAGATTCACTCTGCCTCTCAGAAGGAAGTGACGGCAAAAGTTTAAAACCTGTCATACAGGCCTGCAGCACATTTAGGTCAAAGTTTGTTGCGATCAAATCATGCTTTCTGAAAAGGCTTTTACTGGTGGGATGATTTGTATGGCAGCAGCTGAATTATGCAAGGGATTTTTACAGTCTCTGCTGGCAAATAAAGACGTGCGAAGAAACTCAGGCTTTTCCCTGCAGCATCATCAGTGCCTTGAACTCAGTTCTGCATCCCTGGAGACACATGCTGGGTTTTGTGGTAGCTCTCACCACCAGCTACATCGGGCAGCATCCCATGGCTGGAAACAGTCTTGCTGCAGATCTCAAGATACTAGGACAGAATGTAGCATTTTTCAGTGTCTTTACCTAATCCTGCCTAAAAAATGCCAAATAAGAAGGCCTGGCCCCAGCAAAGACAGCCTGGTTGCTGTGTAGGCTGTTCAGAGAAGATGTTCAGATGACAATTGAGAGGAAGCACAGGACTCTGCCCAGGTGACAGTCATGGCTGAAGGAAAGATATGGAAATGGTCCAGTTGGTGGGGTTTGTTGTAGGGAAAAAACGTCAGGGAAGGATTTAATTGATATATTTAATAGCTAACAAAACCTAAAGAATTGTTTTAGTATCCAAATAAGAAACTCCCGCAAATCAAAGCAATGCAAAGAAAGGAAAGCTTGCTCATGACAGACCAGACCCCCCACCCCATTCATGTTCAAGATCTGCCTTTGATTCAAGCAGAAAAAGGACTACTCATTCTCATCACACCATCCCCCAATGTGTGTGCTCAAGTGAGCTTGGGGCAGGCTTTTCCCTTCCACAGAAACCTCTTGGGATGGTAGGAGAAAAAGAGGGAGAAAGAAAGGAGTACTTCATACTTTTTCTCACTGAGATTCCTCACCCAGTCCCTTTTCCTACCATTAGAAACTGGAAACAAATCCATTCTTGCTCCTTACGGGTCTCCTTTCACCATTTTCTTTCCAACCCATCCCTTTTGTCCCAGCATGCTCTGCACACAAAAAGCAGTTCTCAGTTTCCCACATCAGCACCTACAGGGATGCTGGCTGAGTTGCTCTCAGTTTTCTAAGTGCAGTTCTGGCAGCCTCTCTCACCTCACTTTCTCTTTCATTACTTCCCCCTCCTCCCCTGGGGTTCATCCCAGTTAGAAGTCAACTGGGGTAATCAGGCCAAACTTTTGGAAACATCAGGGTATTACCCAGTTCACCACCACTTCTATGTGGAGAAGGGACCTAAGTTTATCCTCTAACTGTGCAGGGGAACAGTGTGAGTTGGAAACTGCTGAGATGCTCTGCAGACTCTCCCCTTCACATTCCCTGACTCCCTCGCCCCCATTTGCATTCAGATGCACACCCACTTGCAAACATTCTGCCCACACCGTGTCCAAGCTGTTTTTCCAGCTGGGGATGGCACAAGCCATTGCCATTGACAGTTGCTTTCCAATGCTAAGGCTGAAATTCCTATGCTTGTCCTCTGCAAGGAGAGAAACAACTATCTTAAGAAATAAGACAAGGAGCTTTCACTTTCATGGAGAAGCCCCTCCTGCAGCCTGGACTGTGACTTGAGCAAACTTCAGGACCACTTGGCAATAGGCACCTTGCTATAAGGCAGCAGTGTAGGAAGGACAGTGTGACACATTGTACTCTGAATATTGAGCTCTTAATGTCCCAAGCAGCATCTCTGCACCTGCAGTAATAAGGGCTCAGCGACATCCACGGCTGTTAGTGAGATCCTGTTTTACTTCATCCTCATTGTGGGAAATAGCCTGTTCAGATCCAACAGCTGTAGAGATGTTTCCTCTCATGATATAGATTGGTTTCCCCTGTCAATTACAAGCAGAGAATTTGACAGCCGTGTGCAAATTGATGGGTGAGAGCATAAATAGAAGAACATGAGAACCGATTACAGCCTTGGTGGCAGGCTTGCTTAAGAACACCTGATGGGAACAGAAAGGTCAAGAGTAATAAAAAGCAGAGAGGTGATGGTGATGGTGGCTGGCACAGCACTGCTGTGGAGCCAAGGGAGATGTGTGGTACCTACCTGCCCCTGCAGAAATGCAGCCATCTACAGTGGCAGTGTGGTGGGAGTTAACAGAGAGGCTGCAGCCAGTTGACTCCAGAACCAGTTTTTTCCCCAGTGAAGAGATTCCCTTTCCTCAGGCTATCATTTTGGTGATAGCATATCAGCAATGTGCATCCCATAGATGGGAAACTCCATATCCTTCAGGGAAACAGAAATTATTCTCTTCTCTTGCTGTACTCCCACTAAAAGCTCTGATTTCACTGGACAATCCAGCACACCTGCAAAGTTCTGCAGCATTTCCAAGAGGCTAGCCACCAGGTCTCTGGGGTGAGGCTACACACAAACCTTTACCCAGTGCACAGCGCTGGTGCTCACACTGCCCACAGTAGCTGCTCTTACCTGAGGAAGCCCAGGGTTAACTTCCATCATAAAGAGACTCTCATCATGCTGGGTGCCCATTCCAGAGAATAGGGCGAAAAATTGTGTGTGGATTTTAACCAATGGCCTTGAAGATGGTTTGTTCAGCCCTACAGACCTTGCTGACTCCTCCTGGGCCTGCTTCACAGCCCTGTTGCCCTGCTGGACCCCTGGAGCCTGCCTTTACTCCTTCCTTTGGGCAAGGAGATGGCAATGTCTCTTCTGCCTATGGGTTGGCCCAGGGACAACTTTCCTGCAGCAAACAGCTGAATGCCCATCTTAAAAAAATCACTTTGCTCTGTCCTACAATACATCATTGCTCGAGAACTTCCACTGGTCTTCAACCCACTCCCCATTGCCTGGTCTGATCTTCAGCTGCCCCTGTGGCTTCAGCCTGCCACTGTAAGGTCCACACCAACACCATAGGTTTGAAGCATCACTCATGTTTGCTCTGTCCCACCTATCTCAATAGCTCTATCCAGAAACCTCTGCTGGGCATCAGCTCTGTAGACTTACCCCCATCAGCATTTTTGCAGGCTCTACAGGAGTGTATTGATTCCTGCTTGTAGAGCAGTTCTGTCTGAAGGATAGCTATTGTGTCTGCCTGGGTGATCCATTGGTGTGTCTGCCCTGCAGATCCATTTTTTACCTTTCCACTCCTCCTGTCCCCACAGACCCACTGGGGTTGCTCACCCACCTCATCCTTTGCTTTCCTATTAGACCCTGCAGGCAGAACTTCCTGTGATTTATTTCCTTGTATTTAATTCTGCTAAGTCATAGGCACCAGAAATCTGCAGCTGGCAACTCCAGGCTGCTTTCCAGCTTCTCCATCCAGACCTGCCAACAGACGTTTTCAGTTTTGGTTCTCAGATCTCCATTAGAGTCTGGTCTCAAAACAGTGGATCCACCAGCCCTCCAACTGTGCATTTTCAATTCCACTGCCTTAAAGCTGCTACAAATGAGATGCAAGTTCCTCCTGCTTCTAGAGAGAAGAGGGTATCCCTCCAGTGTGTCTTTCCTTGGCAGAGAGTGGTATCCTTCAGATCTCCTTAGCATAATTTGGTGCCTGGTTTTTCTCTCCATTCCAATTGCAGCCTCGTAAGTAAAGACAGCTCTCTTCAGATCTGGTCATGTTAAAGCTCTTCTCTGTCAGTAACTCCACTTACCTCTGCAACAAGGTGAAAACAGTGCTCGAATTTCTGTTGTTTTCCTAGAGAATTTAAGTGACACTGAGCTGTAGGAGCATCCATCCTCCTGCTGCCTTTCCCTCAGCTCTTCACTTCTGACTGTGGCTCTGCCCTTCCTGCAGGTATTTCTGGGTCCAGGTTTATTTCCATCATGGGGAAGAAATGAGAGCTGCGGTTCATACCTCATTGGAAATTCATTGAAAGTTGAACTAAAATAACTAAATAACTTGAGAAGAGAGATGTGAATAAAAAGGAAGGATTTGCATGTCTTAAGTTCACTCCACTTTCCTAAAATCTGTTTGAACGAAGCAAATTAGGAGATGTTAAGTCAGTAAGGTTAACAGCGTTGTATGCATTTGAGACCCCCAGTAGACGGGATTACCTCCCCCAGTCAGAGTTTGTCCCTGCTCCCAGACAGGGACTAAGCACTCTCCCCAGGCAGTGGGCACTCAAGCCTGATATGCAGTGTGCCCAAAAGAGCCTGAAGGAAAAGGCAAGGCTGCAGAAGGAAAGCTGGATGCAAATTAAATCTGTGATACAGAGAGCTTGAAATGAAATATAAATTCAACTACAGAAAAAGTTGCCAAAGAGATTTAGGATTTGTATATGTACATTACATATATATATACATACACACACTCATATATATTTATAAAGACCAACAAATCCTATCTGTGTTCAAACTGGGCAAGATGTTGTTATAGTAATCTTAATTTTACATTCCTTACATTAAAAAGAAGATTGCAAGTTGTTTGGCACTCAAACTGTCTTTTTGTTATAACATGTGCTGCATTTAACCCAGTGGGACTCTGTTCTCTACCTCTTGGAACTATGGAAATAGAAATAACTACTAACAATAATGCCATCATCATTACATGGCAGCCTTAGATTCAGTTTCCTTTAAAAAAGGGGGAAAAGAAAGAAAAAGAGGCAGACAGATAAAGAAACAGCCAGAGCCTGCATTGCATTGCATTGCATTTAGGCTTGGACATCAACATGTCCTTGAGGACAGGCAGGGACCCAGAGAACCACACTGGGACCTGCAGGGGGATCAGGGGAGTCCTGGGTGGGAGCAGGGCAGAAGGAGAGCACCTGCATCAGATTTCATGTGACACCAGCTGTAAATCAGAAGTGAATCTACCAAAGCCAGGAAATGTATTAAAGGGGTACCAAAAAGGACAGAAAACAAATTGATCTGCCTGTGATGAGATGGGGAGCTTTTCCAAAAACTCGCTTGGCATAAGGAGCTCTCTGTGAACACTGTGGGTCTCTGTCTGTAAGTGGGGAACTAAAAATAAAACTCAAACACCTCTCCCAAATCAACCTGCATCTCTGGTAAGAGCCATGCAGGTTGGAGGGTGGCAAAGGGCATCTGGCAGAAATGGGGCTGCACCCCCAGGAGCTGCAGACAGCCACACAGCCAGCCTCAAGGCCACCCCCACCCCAACCCCCACAACACCTCTGCCCCACAGCAGCTAACCCCTACCTTGGTCCCCTTCTGCGAGGAACTCAGGGCTGCATGGTGGGGTACAGCCTCCAAAATGTGGGGACCAAAGCCCTTCCTCCCAGGGAAGAGAAAAAATAGCACTTTGTCTCCCTGGATTTGCTGGAGCTTCAGGTGGTACCAGACCTGGGGAACTGTGATGTTGGGGATCAATCCATGCAGCCCATGTGCACATCCGGCGCTCTGCAGAGAGAAATGCTGACTTCAAACATCCCCATCTGACATCAGCTCCCAGGACTGTTTGTTTTCTCCAAATTGATGGTGTTTACAACTCTAGGCATCTTCTCAGTCATCTGTGATCTCTGGCCATGAGTGGGTCTCTTTGGGACGTTGAATGACAAGTGTTGTTACAGTGCCAAGGAGATGGGACTCTCAACTGTCTGTGGCAGGTAGATCGATGTGAAATCATGATTTATCTGGAGTTAGATTAAGTTGTGTCTCTTTCCTTCCTGCCCTGCAGTGGCTGCATACAGTTATGCTGTATTTCTTCCTCTAAACAGGAGAATGCAGGACCATTTACCAGCAGCTAGAGGTCAGAAGGTGCCCAAATGTAAACTCCAGGACAAGGCTTGTCTGAGCATATTTGAGGGACGGACCGGGAAAGTGACAAATGGCCAGAGCTGAGTTCGCTCTATTTTGGCTTATGCCACTGCTTGAGGAAATACAGGAAGGGAAAACAGGTGAATTATTGTCACCTTCAGAGTTAAACAAATGGAGGCTTCAAACAAAATTGCATTGCTTAGACATTCAGAGGAGGATATATTTACCTTGCTTGCAGAAACAAATGTTGAAGTTTATGAGTCAAATAAAGTCTTTTTATGCTGAAAATCCCTTCTGGATGAGAATGGGGTTATTTCTCATTGTGATCTTGATCCATACAATTTATTTGTGGATCAAAAGGATCAATGATTAGTTCTCCAGAAGATCTGGCAATGGGAAAAGTTCTTCCAGTGGAGGCTGGATACCCACCTGTTTCTCCCCATCCTGACCCACACAGGTGTACCTTTCCCCACCCAGAGAGGTCCCATCGCTCCTGGCAGGAGAGGCTTTGGTTGCCTCTTTGCACTGAGAGTTTTTGGTTGCAACAACAGGTCTGCTTTGTCATGTGGTTGCTTCCCAGGGCCAGGGGATGGAGTGGGGCTCCTCCAAAAACCCCCTGTTCATAGGCAAAATTAGGCTTTGGAGTAACACAAGGAGCAGAGCAAGGTGGAACACAGGAACTGGCAGGCTAGGCAGGAGGAGGGTGCTCTCTCTCTCTCACACTTCTTGTAGCCCTAAGCACCCACCTTGCCAGGACACAGGATGCCAAACACTGGCATCCACTCCTCTTCCCTTAGCATGTGAGAAGGAGGTGCACCAATGCATGGAATAATGGACGAGACAAAGAGGGGCAACCCCAGCCCCTCTTGATGGGTGCACTACTCCTGAGCTGCTGGCACAACATCCCAGGTAGACAGACAGCAGCAAATCCTGGGAGAGGCAAAGGCAGGAAAAACTCATTTGTATTCAAAGGGTTTAGATCTTGGGGTGACTGGCAGTGAGCTCATGCAGCACAGAATGTGCCTGCCCAGAGTTCTCTGCCTTTTGGAAAAAGACATTGCTACTGCAGGAGCCTCAGGCCTTATGGAAAAACCACCATTTCCTGAATTGGTGATGATTTATTTGGGAAGAAGCCTCATTTTTCACTGATCATATTAAAAACACAGAATAGATTACAGCATGGAGTAACCCTGATAGCTGAGAAATTCAGTGTATGCAAATGTGAGCCTTAAACGGCCCTTTCTGTGAAAGATTGCCTGTAGCTGGGATGTGTTGGAGATGTGGCACCAATGAATAGGCTGGTATTTAAAAGCAGAGGCTCTGCCACAAGGTACAACACAAGGCCTACTGACATTTACAAATGCAGCTGCTCCCTGTGAGCACAACTTGCATCTCTGCTCTGCAAACCTGCTCCTTTTGCTGCAGAACCCTATGCCCAGTACACATGCACACATCCACCAAAAGACTGCTAAAAACAAACTACTAAGTCATCTGCATCATCCACGAGCTCCCAAGGCCTCCGATACTGTTCCCTTGTATCTTAACTGCAGTCCAAGAGTGGCCAAGAGGCAGCACCAAGAGTCTAGGGTTGTTTCATCCTCTCTCACTTCCTCCAGCCCCTCAGAGATCAGGCATAAGAGGGGAACAAGTTCAGGTGTGAAGAGAGATGAGGTGTCTTGCCTGGACTGATGCTGCCCTTTGCCTGGGTCACCTGGTACATCCTCCCTTGAGTATCCCTTGTGGACCCAGGCTGGACCTACCACTTCCAAGTACCACAGGGATGGACAAGGATACACAGGGATGCTGTGCAGTGTGTGGCAGCTGCCTGAAGATGGCAAGCCAGCACTGCAGTTTATAATACATGCTAATAACCCTCCTGGAGGAAGAAGGGGGCTCCCTACAAATAAGAGGGCTATAATGTCTTGGCAGTCCATGTAATGTCAGAGCAGAATTTAAATTGTGGTGTTAATGAAACAAGTCTGAGCTTTTTTTTCTTTCCTCATCTTTATTAAATGCTGCCTGTCTTGCAGTACTCCAGTACTGCATCAGTCCTCAAGCCCAAATGCAAAGTCTGAGGAAGAAATTGCAATGCATCCTTTGGCACCAGGGAGCCATAGAGCTGGTGTGTGCATGCAATAATTTATCCTAAGCCTTCTAGTGGCATTTTATGTCTTTTTGCTCTAGTGCTATTACAGCTTTGATTACTCCATTTTTATGTTTGTCAGCACAGCATATGGACAAAATAATTTGTATTCAAAGTATTAAACTGGTAATGTAAATTATTAAAAACCCAATTCATAAATGCACCATATGCAGATTTCTTCCCCTTAACTCCCCCCTTCTCCTCCTCCCTCCCATTTTGCAGAGCTGGCTTCACACAGCTGGAACAGGAGCAAGACCACTGCTAGCTCCTACCCCATGGGCACCAGGTTCATCAGGTAAAGTATTAGGTGAAGACTCAGCCTCTTCTTTTTCCTGCTGCCCCCTCCACAACTCATGCATCCCCAGGTGCCTGTGGCCCATCAGCTCATCTCATTTTGGCACCTCCAAAGACAAAAGAAGAAGCTGTTTCCCATTTTTACTCCATCTCCTATTGTAGCAGAGTACCCTCCAATATATGTACATCTTCCTGTGCAGCCACTGCGAGGAGGCATTGGAATGTGCACAGAAGGAGGAGCAGACAATCACTGTGGCACTCCCATCTCTTGCCCATCTTCAGTTCCACATGTGCAGTACAATGGCAACTTAGCTCTGGTTTTGTGGCAGGGGCTGCTGCACCTGTGGTAAGTACTCGGCCTCATGGGCCACAGATCACCTCTGCCCGAGCTCAGACCCAACAGGATTTCAGCACCACTCCAAAGGGCTGGGGGCAGTGAAACCCAGCAATCCTGCATGGAAATTGGGCTGTTCAGCTGTAGCCCCTGCGATAATAGGCATCTCCTTTCAATAGCTGTTTACCACACCATACACACTGCCATTGTGTTGAGCAGATGCTGTCTTCTGTTTTTCTCATTACCAAGATTTACTGTCTTATAAGCTTATTATTGACCAAGGCTTTAGGCTTCCTTCAGGGCTGAGGCTGAAGGAAATGCAAACTCCCAGCACTCCTGTTTGCAGGAGCATCCCCCACTGAACCCAGGGAATTGACACAGGGCTCAGGGCTGCCTCCTCCAAACCTGGGTTCTCCTACCTCACAGCAAGGGCTTTGACAGCTCAGAATAGTATCAGGGAGCTGCAGGGTGCCCTGTCCCTGCCCTGGGAGATCCCAAAACCCCTGGGCAGCCCCTCAGGCTCTCCCCCTAGTATAGAGCAGTTTCAAAGTTTTGTGCTGCCAGCACTTCTGAAAATTTACATTACAGTGGAGGAAGAATTGGGACTGTGATGCTTAAATGCATTTAGTGTGTATAAAATCAGGCAGGTCTCCTAACCTAGAGTCACCCCCAGCACACAAAAAACCTTTCTGGCCCTGCTTTTCAGACAAAATACACCTCCTCCCACCCTGGGACAAAAAAGAGTATTTTGAATCCAGCTTTCCAGAGGTTTGGCTTCCAGGCCCATGGGTGACCACAGCAGTCCATTTCCCCAGCCAAAAGGTGCTGCTGTCACAGACCAAGAGGCAGGATCCCTGGTACATTGGTCCTAGCAAAGGAGCTGTTTTACCTGTGTGCCCACACTCCACCCAGTGCCAAGAAATCACCCTTGGCAGCAGTTCCTTAAGCTTCTACTCAGAAAAAATCCAGTAGGACACAGAAGTACACAAAAAAGTAAAAATGCTGCCGTGCCTACTGGGACTCAACTCTGCTCCCCCAAAGCAAAAAAAAAAAAAAAAAAAAAAAATCAGTTTTGCCAGAAAAAGATGAGAAAACAAGGCAGCACAGCAAGAGTCAGCAGCCATTGGTGCTGTACCCAGAGCCTCATGGGTCAGGTTAGTGTGTGCATGTGTAACTGACAGGTAAAATAAGAACATCCCCCACAAATTATGAATTTTGCAGGGTTTTCACACAACCTGGCTACATATTGCTGAGTCAGAACTTTCAGCAACACTGCCACATGGCTGCATCTGGGTCACTCCTTAGTCCTGCTTTAATTCCCTGGGATATTGTGTCCAGCAGCAATGGCATTGTTAGAGTGGGGTGGGAATTACACTGCTCCCCTGAACAAGAAACCTCCCAGTGCTGGCTGGGTCAGTGTGTTGCTTCCCACCTGTGGCCAGCGCAATGCTGCTCCAGCAGCAGTGGATATGTGCTGGGAGGACTGTGAGGCTCCAGCTGTGTACAGCCACGTTTGGGTACATTAAAGCTGTGGCCAAAATTGAAGCTGCCAAGGCAGAGTAGGCAGGAAAAGGATGCAAACATGAGCAAAGTGCTGGAGATGGAGGAGCAGAAAGGGAGCACAAAAAGAGAGGCTGGGAAAGAAATTACTTTTTGGGAAGAAACAAACCAAAACACTATTTAGTTATTTCTGTTCACAACATATTAGTAATTCCTTCTCCAATACTGTTTTCAAAAAAGCAGAAGGATTTTTCAACTCCTATTTCATCATCAAATGAAGAAAACCCTTCTCCATCTGCACTCTGATGATCAAGTCATGAACCTGTGCCTGCAGGGATGAGAGTGAGGGGCTGGGAGAGAGAGAGGGATGGAGCAAGTGGAGCTGGCCCCAGGCAGACAGTGCTCTAGAGCAGATGCTGCTGGTGGCAGAGGCAGCCCTGCACTGTAACAATGGGCTCAACTTCGGGAGAATTGGGCTGTGTGTGTGGAAAGGGTTCAGAATCCCCAACCTAGGTTTTCTCCTCCTCCCCCATGCATTTGTTTTTCTGTTGGGCTCTGCAGAACTGCCCCTGCCCAAAATCACAGGGGGCACTGTGAAAGTAATGGCCTGAGCATCTGCTGTGTATTACCAGCCACGGGAAAGCATGAGGCTTCTCCCCCAAAACCTTGGAGCAGCAAGCAGAGGTGGGGTATGCAAACAGTGCTATCAGACCAGAGCATGTCCCTCCAGCGTCAGAGGGGGAGCTTGAATGCACAGACCTCTGCTGGGGAGGGTGGCGTCCTTTGCAAAATAACAACAATAATTGTTATTTTGGAATATATCCACAGAGAGCCACCGTGATCCCAGCATGCTGTTCATTTTCAGCGCCTATAACCCACATTATGAAGACACAACCCACCACAGCAGACGAGCTAAACAGCAGGCTTCCAGATGTCCACCCGCTCACCCATCTCAGACTCCTAATCCCCTACTTTGTCTGAGCTCTAGCTCATTTCTGATGCATTCAGATTATCCATCGAGCATAACTGCTAGTGAACATCTGAATATTTCCCCCTCCATCTCACATTTCACCTTGGAGGAGAAGCACTCCACAGAGCCCAGGCCCTTCTTTATCAAGCCAATTAGTACAACACAAAAGCATTGAATAGGACCAGGAAAAGCTCAATGGCCTGTAAAATCCCCAATATTTCAAGACTGGCTTAGGCCAAATATGAATGTTTTTTTAAAAAAAGGGGGAAGCCAAGGGTGAGTAAACCAGAGTGCTGGCCTTTCCAACCACATTAAAAAGAAAACCCAGCAAATCTGTGCAACATACAAGGCAGTTTATGAACATAATGAAAAGTTTACAAACAGAGCAGCTATAATTCCTTCCATAATACTGGAGGACCCAAGTTAGCAAGGAACAAAGGAAATGATTAACAGGAGAAATATGCATGGTACAAAAAGACATTTTAGTCCAAAAAAAAGGATGTCCATATTTAGAAACATTTGATTCCTGTTGTAAGGGCCTGCTTTTCCTGAATGTGTTTCTCTTCTGTGAAAGAAAGAAGTCACAAAGGGACTTTGTGCACAGCCATGACATATACACGCAGGGCACTGCTGATTTTTCTCCAGGATTAAGGGAAAAGTGCAAAGGATTCCAGAGCAAGCAAACAAAAAGTTAAAAATAATCATGTCCATATTTAGGAGAAGGCTTCCAGCAAACCAGCAGCTCCTCTGGCAGGATCCCTTCTCCCACCACGGGCACCCTGAGCTGTTGTCAGGATGGGCTGCCCCCACAGAACCCTCCCTGTGGGGCTTCCCAAGCAGCCATGGTAAGAAGATGATTCTTGCTCCCCTGGGGCTGCGGGGATGGAGGCAATCCTGCTCCAAATCACAGGGATCTGCTGCTCTGCTCTGGGAGAGGCTCTTGCTACAGGTTTCTGCCACCTGCTCTGGCACAGCTCCACCAACTAAGCATGGCCTGGAAGAGGGTAAAAGGAAAAGAGACCCTACCAGAGCACCTCTGATGGGCAGGAACCTTGTGTTTGGCAGAATGAGAATATATATGAAAGTGCTTCCCACCTACACATTCACTAATATCTTATCTCCCCCAACAGCAGCCTGTTTGTGTCCCTGCCACAAGAAGGTGTGCCCAGCACAGCTTAACGTGTTTCATTGGCAATAACCACCTCCATGAGAGACTTGAGCACAAACAGCAACAAACATTTCTGAGATCACCCCTTCCCTTTCATCCATAGTCACTGCCGAACCTCATTGCTCAGGGCCAGCTGTGAAATACAGCACCATATGGTCCCCCACACAGGGAGAAACCCTGTGGGCTGGATGCCGTCTGCTCCAGACCTGGAGACTTGCATCCCTCAGCTGCCTCCTGCTTCTGTTTCTCACCTCCATCACAACTGTTCAGCCCTACATGGGTCAGCTGGGAGAGCAACACTCCCAACCAGCAGCAGGTCCTGCATGCCTGTAACCTCCATCCTCATCCTGGTGCTGCTGTGAGCACAAAAATCTCAGGGGAATAGCAATGGTGGGTGTCTGAACTGGCACAGCGCAACAGCCCATGAAAGCTGAAGATCTTCCCTAAAGCACCTGACTACTGGGTAAATACGGTTTATTCCAGGCTGCTCCTAAAACTTAAATGCAAATCATACCCTCTCAAGTAAGCCTTTGGGTCAGATGTGCCTATGACAGCTGCTGTGCTGGACTGAGAGAGAGCTAGGCAGGGAACAGGAGAGGGTCAAGCATCCACAGCTTCTCATGGACAACCTGTGCCAGTGCCTCACCACTTCTTTCTAAATTCTAATCTAAACCTACTCTCTTTAGTTTAAAATAATTTCCTCCTTGTGCTATCACTATCTGCCTGTGTAAAATGTCACTCTCCCTCTTTTTCATAACCCCCCTTTAAGTATGGGTAATGGAAAAGTCAAAGGGCTTTGCTTTATCTACTCCCAAAGCAGAACACTAAAAGGTGTCAGGCCCATTTGTTCCCTCTTAACAGATGCATAGGGAAGAGTAGAAAACAAACAAGGCCAAGTCCTTCTATGTTCAAAACCACCAAAAGCCTTTTGTGAGTCACATGCAATGTTCAAAATATGTGGTCTAGTGAATTTTTTTGCTAGACAACCCTGGTAGCAATCACCAACAAATGGAACACAAGTAACAGCAAGTAATTATACAGTTCAATGCTAACCTCATCTAGGGGAAGGTGCCCCTGCCTATGGCATGAGGGTTTGAACAAGATGATCTTTAAGGTCCCTTCCTACCCAAATAATTCAAAGATTCTATGATTCTATTTGGTCAGGCTCTATTCTACTTTCAGACATGTCCTTTGAAGAAAGGGTTCTCTTTAAGGGTTTTATTGATATCTTGATCTTTGAGCTTGGTTTGAAAAAATCTCCCAGCAGCTTGCAAAAATTAAGTTACTGTATAAAGCAGCAAATAAAGCAACAGAAGACCCAGCATGTTTCATTCTGCTCTCCCTGCTACTGGGGAGAAATCCTAGCCAGGACCTACAGGTAGTAATGCCTTAAACAACTTCAGAAGCCAAGCCCAGGGAAGATCCCCAGGCTGAGCTCCAAAGCTAGAGAACAAAATTCAACCAACATATTTTGCAAGAAAATAGGAGACCAAATTGACCCTGCTCACACCTTTCTCAAGCTTCTTTTACAGGAGCACAGGCACAGCCAGGTAACACACAGTAAAAGAGCAATCACCCAGCCATTAGCAGCAGATAAGAGGCATTTGTCTCAAGCAATCCCTCAAATCTCTTCATCCTGCTATGGGAATTAATTTTCTAAACTAAATAAAGCAAATTTTAAGCTTCACAAGTAAGCAGTTAAAAACATTTACATGCTTTAAGCTCTTACAACAACAAAGCCAGGCCATGTTTGATTAATATTTTTAAAAAGAGCATTTCTCTGACTTGAAATACCTGAGGGAGCTTTAGAAGTGAAAGGGCTGGGAAGAAAAAGCAGCTCTATCACTCACAGCATCCTACCTGCTGCCCTCCTCAGACAGGTTTGGCTACAGTGGTGGTTGACACTAGTGCAGAGGGGCTACTCTGGTTCCCCAGGTGTCCCATAGGGAGCACTGAGCCAGAGGAAGTGGCTGGTATGGAGGCAGAGCAGCACCACTCTGCACTCACAGGCTCAAATGTCAACCACAAACACCATCAAAACACCCAGCCCCACATCAAGGCAGGGCTCCCAGGTGTGGTTTGCCTGGCTTCTGAATTCAGCCAGAGACACAATGTCAGAGGACACACAGGACAGGCATCCCTTTACCATGGTTAATGTATTTTCATCTCAACAAAACAAATGTCTGCTTTTATGCATCCCAACCTCCAAAGGTCTTAGCCCCATCACAGCACCAGGCAGCTACTCCACACAATGGTCAGGCTCCCCAGTCCTAAGGAAGTCACCTGCCACCCCTGCTTCAGCTTACCATAAAGCCTTGGCTTTAGCCACTTCACAGGTGTTTCTGTGAGGTCATACCACATCCAGGAACAAGAGGAGTTACTCACCACCCAGGACACAGAGCTATTCAGCTCCAGTATGGCTGTGCTGCTTCCTCCTGCCTAATTTAGGGATCCAGTTGCAGGAAGGCACTCAGGGCTGCTCTTAGCAGCAGACAACTCCCACCACCCACCTATTGCTTTACCACATAGACATCAGGTCTACTGGAAGGATGAAGTGTTTACAGAATGCTTTGAACACAGGTTACCAAATGCTGCCCAAGCAGGGACAGGCCCAGTGCCCAGCCTGCAAAAGGGGATGAAGACACTTCACAGGGCACAAACCCTCCTGCCAGGCATGCTGGTTATTCAGTCCCGTCCACAGAGCAAGCTGACACATTTAGAGAGCAACTGCTTGGTAACAGGGTCCCCAGCACACTATGTTTTGAAGCACTGCTGTGATTTACAATTCAGTTTATTGCATTAAAAAGTGGTGCAGTCCTAGCCCTAGAAAGAAATAAACACGCCACTTGTCACAGTTCCTTCCATTATCTTTTAGAGGGAAGTGAGCTTGGGTGAATATTCATAGAGGGGAGTCTGTGGCTTGTAAGAAAGCACTGCCAAAAATGCAGCATCCTGCTCTTGCCCCACTGGAAACATCCTATCTCTTTGTCCAAGCTCTCCAGAACCTGCAGCAGAAGAGGGCTTACCTGGGAGATGTTCCTGTGCTTCTGGAACAAGAGTCTGAGTGAGCATAGGGAAAACATAAATTCGAGGTGCTAGAACCGTGCTAGAGGCTGAAAGTGAAAAGCCTTTCACCTGCGACCTGCTGAGCCAGGACTAACAGAAGCCCTTGTACCTTGCTGCTGCTCCTGCAGGGTTTATTAGAAGTGAGTAAAACCACCTAAAAACGAGCTGTTCAAAGGGAGAAGGTATGAGATGCTTTGACTGTGTTTGTATCCTCAGTCCCACCCCCAAAGCAGACTCCCTGTCCTAGGGAGATATACATTTGTACTAGGGTTTTAAATTAATTTTATTATAGAAAAGTAATGCACTCCTTTCCCCACAGATGTGTTAGGATGCTGACACAACAGTAGGAAACCATCCTGCAATGTAGTTTTCCTTGTAACTGCTTGTGAGGAGTAAGTGCCACACCCATGGTGGGACTCCCCTAATACAGCCCTTTCCACCCAGACTAAGTGCTCAGATTTGGCTCACACTAAGTATGCACCATATCTCAACTGCATTTTAGAATATATAGGCTACAGAGCAGTGGGTCTGTAGCCTCTGACTCTCTGGGTCATGCTAAGACTCCCAGACTCATTTTCAGCAGAGGCAGATTCTGCTCTTCACAGAGCAGCTCAGCAGCCTCATTCATCCCACTGCCCCCCAGATTGTTTGATTTCAGACCAATGTGATGCATTTTGGTAGCAACTGTGTTCTCAAGAATCTGGACAATCCTGAATGCAAACCAAACAGCACTAACCATGGGAAATGACTTGCATGACACAGGTCGGTGTTGCCTCTACCCCACATCACCATCAGGCACTTTCTCTTGAGCAAAAGTTCTCAGATCTGACACCCATTTAGGCATCCAGAGGGACCATCCCATCCAGTCAACCCTTCTCCTCTGCCTACCCCCAGGATTAAGTGGGTTCTAACAGCTGCAGAATCAGCACCATACCTTTTTCTTAGCTGAACCCTGGTCCCTCAGCCCAAATTCAGCAGGGACAGGGGCATCAACAGTTCACATTTTAGAAGGAAAACATCTTCATCCATCCCATCCCTTTGCCCAATCTATTTTATTCTTACCCTTCTCTACATATCACAAAGTTAGTAAGAGATTTATTTCCTTTGCCTGGCTTGGAACTAAAGTTGAGCTAGAAGTTTGAGTTGTGCAGCCACACAACGCAGAAATGTCTCCTCTGAAACAGCACAAGCATTTCAAAGCAGAGAAAAAGAGCATTTGGAGGGTGTTCTATGAAACTAATGGAGCTGGGTGAAATTAAAAAGATCCCAATATATGAGATGACATGTCAGAACACAAAACAGTGGGGGGAGGGTAAATTATGTTATTTAAATGCATTCACACTATGGCATTTATCAGCAGCAGAGTACTCAGGGAAGAAACATCACCACTGGATCTGCAGTATCAAAATGTGCGTCCCTGGAATCCTGCACTATTTCTGTATTGAACAGCATCCCCAAGGAATGCCATATTTTAGGTACATGCAGAGCTGCAATAGGTAGTGCACTCTAAGATCCAAGACCTTGATCAAGCTCTGCAACTTAAATGGATTTCCAACATAACGAAGACAAAGAGGTATCAGCTCTAGTCCTCATTTGCTGATACTATCAATAAGGGCTCAGTTCACTAGGAGTTAATTCAAAGCCAAACTTGATTTGCACAACAGTGATCTACACTAAGTCACATATGTGGTTAAGGGGAGATTTTGCCAATTAGACAATAGAAACAGCATTAGAGCTCTTGAACTGATGCCATCACTTTTTTTTTTATGCTCCACCACTTCCCCATCAAATTTCCACAGGCTGGGATCTCCAGCTGCCTACTCCCTTGAATCAGAAGATATACACAAAGGGTAGCAAATACAGAAGTACCTGTTTCTTTTCCAGATGCAGCTTTATTGAGGCTTTTAAAATGCAACTGCCAATAAAATAGGGGCAAATATTTTTTTGTGCAAAGATACTAAAAATTTCCGTAATTAAGCAACTATAAAAGTATTTCTGTGTGATTCAGCTGTCACTTAGCCTTAAAAACAAAAGTTGCTACATGGTGCTATGTTTCATTGAAGTTTTGTAGCTTGCTTCATTCTGAAAATTTTGCTTTCAGTTTTTAGTCCATCTCAACACCAGATCAGACTGTTTTGCCAAGCTGTTGCTGGTGAGTTGTCATGGTTGTTGAGAACATAGAGGCAGCCAGAAGTGACATCCAATTAGGCAACTAAGTAGTTTTAACCACATTCTAAAGTCACTATCTGTAAGCCTGGACCCCATTAATCTCAAACTTGGTTCAAATGCAGAGGTGGCAGCAGCCCATACCCAGTGTTTGCACCTGTGAATTACTGTGTCTTCTGAAACCAGCTGAACTCAACAGCCCACAGCTTTGACTTGCTATTAACAGAAGTATCCTCACCCCATCTACTTTCCACCAAGCAAGCACCGACTCCTAGAGCCAGCACAGGGAAGGAATTCAGGGGTAGCACGGGGGTGGCTAGTTTTCCTAACTCATGCAGCTCCCATGCTAAGGAAAAACAATGTTATAGTCGCCAGTTAGAGCCCAGGTATTACCTCTCTTTTTCAAGTCCCACAAAACATCCCCAGCTCAGATTTGGAAAGAAGGCAAGACTTTGACACAGCCAGCTGGTGACCAGAGGGGAAAGAGACCTGTTGCTCCCCCCCCACCCCACCTCACAGCCCCCAATTCCTACTGAAACTTGTGTCATTAGAGAAAGGACACAGACCAAATACCTGCACCATGTTCCTACTTCAGCAGGGAGTTAGACTTAGGTGCCTGGCTCCTGCCATGAAACAAGAGGCTAGAAAAAACCACAAGTCTGAAACAGTTTAACACAGGACAAAAAAGGCACATTTTAATATGTACAGCAATGCATTTGGGCTATAAATTTACCCAACACAACTGAAAAAAATCCAAACTATGCTTTTATACTTATTCCATGGTGTCAGCCTCATTCCTAGCCACCTACCTTTCTCTGCATCTCTGAATGCTGCTATATACACACACAAACAAACAATTACGTCATGAATGTTCATTTAGGCTCCCAAGTTCAAGTAATAAAGTTCAAACTTGCATAGCATCTTATGCCACTCAGCCATAAACAGTTACGATTGCATATTAGCTGGAGCAGCCATCTCTTTCAATTCAGCCAGTTTTGGCTGGCCAACATTTTTAATTTTTTTTTTTTTTTTAATCCTTGAGTCAGAATGTTTCCTAAGTTACCAGCCCTGAGGGATGCCACAGACTTGAAAATGAACCTCTTGCTGTTGTTCAGATCCTTTTAAACCAGAAATTTAGAGTGTTGTCAAAAGTTTTAAAAATGTAATACTGTTTATTTTGCTTCAAAAACATTTCAGCATTCTAAACATACAAAAAAACCAGAACGTTGCAAATCTGTTTAAGTACAGAGTGTTTTTGAACTTCAGTTGCTGCACTGGCTCTTCACTTAGTTGACGATGAAGAGATGTCTACAGTTTCAGTTTAAAAACTACCGCACTTAACTAAAAAAACCCATACACTTCTCATGCCAGCTGAACCCCCTTCCACAACTAAGAATGGCAGCAGAATGCTATTTCACTATATACAGAAAGACAACTTTAAGCTAAATGGACGCCCACTGTAGTGTAAATAGATCTACCCTCACAGTGCATGCTTTGGGCCATGGCACCCTGGGGAACATACAGCCTTTCCAAGTAATCACTGCTCCTCTAAGGCATCATCACTCTAAGCATGTACCACAAGAATCTGTCTAGTTTTTACAAACTATAGTATGTACAGTTTATAACCCAGGATTTTCTAGCCAATAACCATATAGTAACACCACCTTACAAATTAAAAAATGCTTGAAACATTTTTAAATGCTTTGTTACACCAACAGCAAAGTGCACAGAGTTAGGAGAACACTAGAGCGCCTTTTCATTTTAAAAATGTTTGGAAATATGTACAACTTTGATACAGTTTCAGGGTGCTCACTACACCCATGGCCACTTCATGTAAACCAGTTACAATTTCTAGAGCACTTTTAGAAACTACAATGTGATTGGAATCCAATTTTTTTTTAATTAAGCCTAATAAGGGCAAGAGACACCATCTCAAATAAGAGGTGCTTCATTTATGGTGTTTCCCCTACTCTATGGTATTCACATGGAGACAAGTATTGTACAGTTTTATTCATCATCATCATCTTCATCTTCCTCTTCTTCATCCTCCTCCTCCTCTTCGTCTTCTTCCTCTACCTTTTTCCGAGCAGCTTTGGTTGCTGCTCCCTTTGCGCCATCAAACTTTCCTTTAGATTTGTAGTCTGCAACATCCTGCAAAGTCAAGGCGATGTCTTAATTTGCTCTAAGCAGCAAACACACACAGCATTGGTACAGCAGTGGGCGTTAAGGTAAAGGGACTGGCCTTCCTCTGCTGCACCCCCCCAAGGGGACACAGACAGCACGGGAGTACAAAGGTATGCAGACACCTAAGCATACTCATGAATCACAAAGTTCTTGAACCCTGCATTCATGGCTATTTCTCTGAGGATGAGAACTCAGCTTCTCAAAGTTTCCTGATAATGGGACAAAGCTCCTGTAACAGCACAGCAATCTCTTTGTGAAACAACACAAGCAGCCCCTGCTGCACATCACCGGGGAATGGTCTCCCTCCTCCTTGCCGAAATCTGCCTGTGGATCTCTGTCCTGCTCTGCATCCCAACCTGTAACCAAAGCTTGGCTGTAACTATGCTAGGGCCACCTGAGCTGGGCCTATGTTACAAAAGCACATCAACAAAAGAGCTAGTACAGAAGAGGCACAAGTGACAACTTCCTTACCTTCTCATACTTCTCCTTCAGTTTAGCTGCCTTATTATTGTAAGGTTGCTTTTCACCATCACTGAGGTTGTTCCACATTTCACCCAGTTTCTTTGCTACATCCCCAATGGATATGCCAGGGTTTGTGGACTTGATCTTGGGGCGAAACTCTGAACAGAAGAGGAAGAAGCCAGACCTTGGGAAGAAACACCAGAGGACAGTCAGCATTTGCAGCAGCATATCCAGGGAGCACCCTTTCCTCCATCCCTCTCCCACAACACTGACAGATGCATGAGCACAGAGTAGAAACTTTTTTAACTTACAAAATCAAATATAAGGTTAAACATGTTTTGATTTTACTGAGGCCCAGACCTCCAGCCTTCACTCAGTGCAATTTTTAAATAAGTGTTCTGTATCCCCACACCAAATTTCATCTTAGATATAGAAATCTCACTGCGACTCAGCCACTTCCATATCTTCCATCACAAAGTTTAAGAGTACCAAGTACTGACAATTTGTGCCCTACATGCTCAAGACCACAAGCCACCTAGAAGGTTTACAAGACAGTACTGCTTTCCTAGAAATCCATGTTACACTCAGGGTGTGAAAATGAACCAAAGAACTTATGCATTTAATGCCTCATAGTTACTTACGGTGGTCGTTTTGGGGCATTGGGGTCCTTCTTCTTCTTGCCACCCTTAGCTGGTCCATAGTCCTTCATTTCTCTATCATATCGTACCTTATCAGCCTTTGCCATTTCATCAAATTTAGCCTTTTCCTTGCTTGACATGGTCTAAAAAACCAAAACATGAGACACCAAACTTTGATAACCCAACTGTTCAATAGCTGGCAAACTTTATATAAATCAAGCCAACACATATCAACTCGATATGGGAGTTTCAGAATTTGTTTGTTTTCTAACTTGACCACTTTGAAGATGAAGGTCCTGTACAGGCAATCACAGTCACCATGGACATACTCAGCAACAGAGAAGCAACAGAAATGAGACGAGCACAGTCAGACTCTTCCTTTGGACACACATCTAGAAGGAATTAGCTGCTGAAGGGTGTTGCTTGAAAGGCCAGACTCTAGCAGAAGGATCTAAATGAGCATTGAAGCTAAAGCATTCGATATTGCTACAGGCTTCAGCAGCACCTGACCAATGGCCAGGCAAGCTTGGCAAGAGCAGCATATAGACCAAAACAGCACAGGCTCCCTTCATGTTCACACCCACATACATCATCCTAGCAGGTACTATAAGACATTATCCCTTCAGGAAGGCACAAATTAAGGTACCTTCCACCTCTCTGAGCACTTCTTGGAAAACTCTGCAAAGTTGACTGGAACCTCTGGGTTCTTTTTCTTATGTTCCTCACGGCACGTCTGCACAAAGAAGGCATAGGCAGACATCTTGCCCTTGGGCTTCTTCGGATCACCTTTAGCCATCTTGACTCTGTAGGGACAGAGGAAAAAATAACAAATGAATGATATATAGATAAATGCATGCACCTATGCATGTACACATATATGGTGTGCATGTATTTATACACACATACACCCCCCACCATTCTGATGTGATGTCCCATCAGTAACACATCTCTTCCCCCCAAGACCTCTTACCATCCCCAATACACACTTAAATTATTCTCCCTTGATACTTAAGTTGCAGACAAGCATTTAAGTGCAGACATGGATTTAAGTGTTACATTAATATATATTTACATCATGTCCAAAGACTGGAGACAGCCTATTAAATATACATTCTTCTGCCTATTAAGCATTATATATAAACTAATATAAAGTATCTGCTTTAGTTGGCTACTATACTGGGGCTGGAACAGCATGCACAGTGCCAGCCAGTGACTTAGCCCTTCAGGAGCTGAATGTACATGTTAGCAGCTGCTGCTCAGGTAAGAAGATGGAGTAAATCAGCTGCCCCAAAAAGGTGCAATAACCTTTTATATATAAAAAGGGCAAATAAAGTCTGACTTCAACCACAATAGAACCAGTGGAGCCCGGCGAGGGGAATTGTGCTTGCTCTTGCTCCACCAAGTGACACATGTTTGAGGCACAGTGGTCAGTGCAAAAATGCAAGTTGCTGAAATGATGGTGCTAACTTTTGGGCTCCGTTTCTTTTCCTACTTCCGTATTAAATTTCCTCTGCTTAATAAAAACAAAATAATGAGCCCACAAAAGTATTTTATATTTACAGCTTCTAAGTCACTTAAAATTTAAATTTTTATTAGCTCAACGTTAATATTTAATTGTGCTCATTAACCCGCCAGGTGCAGGCGGAAGCGGCCGTGAGCCGCCCTGCCCGGTCCGGCCGCTGCCGGGACACCGCTGCCTCCGCCAGGGCGGAAAAGCCGCCGGACCGGGGACCGGGGCGCGGAGCCGGCCCCGCTCCGAAGTTGAGGGCGAGCGGCCCGCGGCGGCCGGTCCAGCCCGGCCCCGCTCGGCGCCTCTCCCGCATCTGCGCCCCCCGCCCAAGGTCACAGCGGCGGCCGCGCTCCGCGGCGCGGACACCTGCGGCGGGGCCGGGGTCGGCGGGGGCAGCGGCGGCTCCGCCAGACGCCAATAATTCATCTTCCATTTTGTGAAACGCCTCCTGATGAAAGAAAGTGCCCCTGAAATGTGGCAGGGCGGCGGCCGGGGGGCGCCGGGGGGCCGGGCAGCGGCCGGGGGCGCGGGGTGCCGGGCTGGCCCCGGGCGGCCGGGCCGAGCGGCAGCGGGAGCGGCGGTGGCCGCGCTCCGCGCCCAGGGCCAGCCCCGCTCGCTAAGATGGCTTCTCCCGGCGCCGCCGCCGCCGCCGCCGAACAAAGCCACGCTCCCCCTCCGCCGCGCTCGGCCCCCCGCGCCCGCCGCCCCCGGCCGCCGGCCCCGCCAAAACGCCGCCCCCGCCGCGAAGGGGCTCCTCGCTGGCCCCCCGGCGGGCGGCGGGGGCGTCGGGGCCGGGGCGCGGGCGGGAGGGCCCCCCCAGCCCCTGCCTAGCGCAGCGCTCTCTAACAAAGGCTCCCGTGCAGCCATTACCGCCGCCGCTACGCTCCTCCGCGCTACCAGAAAAAGAGTGCGGGGAGCCCCAGGGCGGCCCCCGAGTGCCCGTCCGAGGACATGGGAAGGTGGGGGGAGAGGAACCAGGGCGAAAGCGAAAGGTTTGAGCCCCCGGCGGAGCGCCGGGAAGGAGATTTTCCTGGCCGCGACCCCCCTCCCCATCCCTGTGCCGCTCACACGTCTTTCTTCCCTTCGTCGGGGCTCTCCAGCGCCAGCCATATTAATGCCCACAGCACGGGCGGCGCGGCGCGGGGAAAAGGCGATACGGGGCTCCGCCGCGGGCGCAGCCCCACCACAGACACCTTCTCGGGCAGGGGAAGAGCAGCCGAGGTAGAAGCGAAGGGATCGGTGGAGTTTGGCGGTGGCGGCGGCGAGAAAAAAACTGCTTGGCCGGGACCGCTGGGCGCAGCGCGCAGGGTTTATCCCTGTCAGATGCTAAAGCGACAGCCATATTAATGCAGAATAAACAGCAGGCACGGCACTGCGCACGGCCGACAACTTTCCCACCACCGCCAGCCCCACCAAGCCCACCCTGGGAAGGGGGCACATGAAAGCCGAGGGCGCCGCGCGTTTTGCCGTGCGACATTAGGAGGCGGCAGAGAAAAATCCCTGCCCATGCGGGGGAGAAGAGGAGTTAGTCCCGGTGTAGTTGCTGCACCAGCCATATTACTCTCGGCGGCACGGGAGCCCAGGGCGAGCTACGGGGCTGCACCGGGGGCAGGTGGCCCCGCGGTGCCGGGGGAGCTCCCGGCGGGGCAGGGCAGGAGGACGGGGGACAAACGCTGCGCCTCGCCCGCTACCCACCGCCCCGCCAGCTGCACACAGCATCTGCCCCAGCACCAGTGATCCCCGCGAGACGGGGGAAACAAAGTTTTGGGTGAATTTCCCGATTTTTTTTTCTAATTTAAAAAAAAATAATAAAATCAAAAACTCGGAGGAAGGAAGAAACAGAACACAACATTAATAAAAAAATTTCAAAAAGGAGACAGAAAAAGACAAGCATGCTGCGCCAGGTAGGGCAGAGGAATGAAGGCGCGGGGGCAGCGCGGGGAGGGGGCAGCCGCCCCCCGAAAAGTTGCGGCGGGGCTGCACGTACCTGTATTGTTCGCGGTAGTGTGGACAGGAGCGGAGCGCAGGGCACGACGCGGGGCTCGGCGCGGCTCAGCCTCGCGTTGGCTGCCTACGAGAGCGGCCTGATTGGCTGCGGGGCTCTGCCGTTTAAAACAACCTCCTCGCCCGCTCATTGGCTCTGCTCCTCATGAATATTAAGCAGGGCCGCGCGGCGGTTGGCCGGCGCGGGTGAGGTCATTCATTCAAAAAGAGCGCCCGCCGAGGGGATAGGGGAGTGCAGCGAGCGCGCAGCGGGGCGCGGGAAGGGTCGCGTGCCCCGCGGAGCCCCCGCCACGTGTGGAAGAGCGGGACCCCCGGGGGACCCTCGGCACCTAGCGGAGACCGGCGGGCTCCAGCTGTGCCAGCCCCGGCACTGGCCCCTCTGGGGATCCGGCCCTGCTGCCGGGGACGAGGAGCAGCCCCGGCAGAGCTCGGGGGCGGGCGGGACCCCCCGGCTGACAATAGCCCGTTATTGCTGCTTTCTGCCCTAAAGCCGTAAGGGGCGCTTCCACTTGCAGTGCAGTGTTTGCGGAGCCGGCTACTACTGCACGTAGTGGAACCGAGCCCAAAATAAACTGCTGACAGTCCCGACACACAATGGAGAAGGAACTCCAGAGCAATAAACTGCGTGTTTGTGTGGGGAGGAACAAAGTTTTACCATTCGTTCATCAAATAACGCACTTGAATTATTTGTTCTTACACACTTCTACAGTTTGCTTCTTATTAGCTTTCCAGGATTTGCTTGGTATCAAAGAGGCTGGTTGCATACAAGGAAATCTGTTAAGTGTGTTCTGCTGACTGAAATCATCCCAGTGTGGCTCTAGGGCTCCTTTGGCTCTCTGGAAAGAGCTGTTTCCTATAGGGAAGCTGCCAAATGGTTAAACTGGTATTCGTGGCTGACCACAATTGTTGGTTGGATTGGAAAAAAGAGCTGTTATTTTTAAGAATGGAGCTGTAAGACTCAGAAACCATCCCATACTGTTATGGGCTGTTCTATGTAACTGCCACCCTGTTTTGATAGCCAGAAGAAACAGTTGTCTTCTTTAAGGAACAGATAGTGAAAAGAAACCTCCACCCTGGGCTCAGGCACTGTCAGGCAGCAGAGTTTACCAGACACTGCCCTGTGGAAGCACTTGTGGCCATAACAACATATGGCCACAGGTTGCCCTTGCTGAAAGAGATCAAAACAAAACAACTGATGAGACACAGAAGGGTGCCAACGTCCTGCTGACAGATCCACTGGTAACCATGCAGAATTTCACCCAAGATTTTAGCCAAAGTCCTGCCTGGTTTTTCCCTTAGGGTACATCTCAGGCAGTCTAGCAAGCACCCAATCCAGTTGTTAGCCCATGTATATCAAATGCTTATAGAGACCTTACAGCTGTGTCCTTTCCAAAGCACATATGATAAAATCATTCTTACTAGCCTCTTTCCTTATTTCTACCTTCTCAAACCAAAAGTATAAAACAAGGGGTTTGTTTATAAACATTAATGAGGTTACCTGAGGGACTGTATTCTGTAGCATCATCATAAAATAAGACAAGAAATATTACTGCAGGATAATCTCTTTGTAGCTGACAAACATCCCTTTCACCTATTTATAGGGATACTTTAAAGTGTTCCAAACTAGTTGAATAATTAAGGCTTGTTTCTTAGCTCTTGAGTTGCACAATTTTTTATTCTGGAGCACTTTTTTCCTCAAACCACGATCTCACCCTCCAGAGCACACCAAGTAGAGAGAACGTTACTAAGAGGATGGTTCAGGAGCTGGCTTAGAAGAGGCACCTGGAGTTGAACATGCTGTCCCATAGTCAGCTCCAGAGCATCCCCCCAGTTCTTATCCACCAAAGGAAACATTCCCTAAGACACTTGTTCTAGGAAGGCCAGGAAAGTTTTGACAGCTGGCCAAGGGGCAAAGGAGACATTTTGGTAGCTGAGAGACAGCTGGGTTGGAGGTTTTATCCTAGCACTTGCAGTATGCTTTTGAAAGCAGAGGAGGGCTGAGTAACAAATGGGTGAACATAATCCCCAGAGGGAAAGCTTCTACTCACCCCCAGGACTACCACTGCTGCAATTCTCCTGCAGTGCCCTCAGCCCCACACATTGCACCTGGCCCCTGTGTCTGGGCCCTTTCCTGCTGTGCACCAAGAAAATAACCCGGAAAGTTGGCTGAGCAAATCCAACCCTTTGCTGCAACCTCTTCCAGTCCCCTTTCCTCATGCAGCTCACTGTCTTCTCCTGGCCCCTCTTGGAGCCATAAGGCAGATCACTAGCCCAGAAAAAAGTAAACAAAGCCCAAAATTCTACCTCCTTTTATGCTGGGTTAGTTTTCTACTGGATTAATGGGCTGAACCAGTCAGGTGACTACCAGTGCCAAGACAAAGAAAGGAGTGTGCAGACGGATACAGCCAGCAGCAGACATACTCCCAAGTGTGGATTTGGCAAATTCTAGGGAATTTTGGGTTGTTTTTTTTTTGTTTGTTTGTTTTTTTAATATTACGTATTACCATGTATTTAACTATAGAAAGCATGAGAAGAAAACCACAACTAGAAGAAACTTCAGGATGCCTGGCTTTTGGCACAGCAGGCAACAATGTTTGCACTGATGCTAGGAGAGCTCAACACATAGTTCTCTTCCTTCCCTTCAGAACGTCCTGACCTGATACCCACCAGGCAGGATTTATTTTGCAAACACATGCTACATTTTTAAGCAACTGTCAGCCATTCCTTACATCCCACAGCAGGGACCCAGGTCAGTCAGTATCTTGAATTTAAGGACTGAGGCCTAAAATGTTGGTCAAGGTCCCATAGCAAGCAGACAGCTCCCAATACTTGCAGTAGCTTATTGCTGAGAAGACGGATGACAAAGACCTGTTCCAGGCAGAGTCACCAAACACTGAAGGCTTCTGGCCCATGTGCATCATATTGGTGCTGTCCAAGAAACAGCAGAGGTACAAACAGCTGAGTCCATGCTGTTACCTGCCAAGACGAAGCAGTATCTTCTTTTTCAATGGAGAAGATGGAACAGGGAGCTGTGAAAAAATCTGGGCTCATTGAGGACCCCTACAACAAATAAATAGACTGCATAAATATACTTTAAATTCAGGAAAGTCATCCACAAATGAAATTGCCTTCTTCTGCTCCCTGTAGTTGCCTGGAGTCTAGAGTAAGTTCACATATTCAGCCAACATCCACATCTCATCTGAACATTAGTGACAGCTTGGTGGGACTGGCCTTCTGACAGCTGTCCTCCACCATCTCATTCTCATCAGTGAGACCATGAATGCCTTGGGAGAATGATGGAGGACAACAACTGTGTGTTAAAGATTAGTCTGCAAGACCTTTACAAGCTTCCCAGTACGAATCCAGATTATCTTGATGTGGGAAGTTAGCCTGACATTAACCTGTGCTTGAGCTTTTGCTACTTGAACTGCACCACACTTTTGATGATTTTAGCTGAAGATTTAATGTGATGTATTTACTGGGCTTGTCCAATATTGGTCAGAGCATGTTTTGCTTGTTGTGTTGGATATCTTCTTCACGGGCAGCATCACCTACTAGTAGCTAGGAAGAGGCTGTTGTGACTTACCACACTGAAATTTTAAAGCATCTCAATGAATTGGAAGTACACTAGTCACAGAAAAATTACTTGGGTCTTCAATAAAATGATATCCCCAAAATGATCTATCGTGCTGAAAATCTTCTCAAACATACATCATAGTTTCCAGGAAGAATAAATTTTGCCTGTTTCCTATTTTGGAGAGACAGCTCAAATACACAGTGCATTGTCAAAGCAGTTCCCTTACTGAGGGGCTTCTTGGACTCAGATTTGGCTGCATTTCTGGGAATAGCCACATAAACTCCTCTGGTCTGTAGCATACATGCTTGGATATGTGCTATTTCACCCCATCAGCCTTTATTTTTCAGTGCTGATACCTGAATTTTCACCTTTTTTATCTATCAGCTGATGCAAGTATCAGAAAGCCAAGAAAGTTTGCAGAGGCAAACAGCTGCAACGAGGTATTGGATACCAGTACAGCATCAGTCCATCTGCTCTTTGCCCACCTTTGGAATATGTTGAACTCATGACTGTGGTGTTAAATCAGAAGTACCTATATTGTTGTCCTCCTGACCATGGCACTGGGGAGCTTATTCAAGGCAAGGAGTACAGGAGACTTCAAGAAATCTCACAGGAAAGCTGTCCTCCTGAGATAATTTTCTGAGGCCTTCTAGGCCACATTATGCCATGGGTCATAGAAAAAAATAGAAGTGTCCCAAGAAGAAACACCCTTGCTGTTCACGGGGTGAGGAAGTTCAGGAAAATATTTTTGAAAAATGTTCAGCTCTCTCAGGTATGCAACTTGGTTCCCATGAGATGTTGCTTCAAGCAGCCTGGATATCCAATGTCAGCATACTAAAGACGTGCTCACAGCTCTGTCAGAAACACCACATCAGGGGCATCCCCTCTGTCAGGAGGGTTTACTTACAAGGCAGGTGCCAGCACAAGGCATCCTCCGCTAGCCCTCCTCACAGTCCTTCCCAAGGCTTGGACCACAGCAGACATGGATGGTTCACAGACAGCTGAGCTCCCTCTCAGCAGCTCTGTGAAACTGTCCTAGCATGGGCACAGCAATCCCAGCACATCATCAGAGGTATCAAACCATCCTGCTCTCGGCCAGTCATTCTGTTGTGGTCACTGAGCTGCAGTTCCAACAGGATAATTATAACTGCATTTTCTGCTTCCACTTCTGTCTTCATTGCATCTCTTCAACACTGGTACACACTGGCAAAATTCTTTAGCAAAGACTTGACCTGAATGAAAAGGCTGATATAAATACATCTGTAGGGTTCTGCCAGCAATTAGTAGTAAGGATGGGGGGAAATCCCTCCTAGGAATCTAACAAAGCCAGGAAAGAAAGAAAGAAAGAAGAAAGTTTTTAAGCAGAACCAGCCTATCAGAGTGACAGAGTTCACATTTAAGGTTGGATGGACAATAGCGACATGAAAAGTGTTAAATGACCTGTTCATCTCACCAGCATATTCATTAGTCTAGTTAGGGGGCTGTCTCAAAAGCCTTCAGTGTGGACCTGGCTTCTCCCATCACTGACCTTCTGTGCTAACATGCACAGAATGGAGACTCAATTAACCCTTCTCTAACTTGTATAGTCAAAAGCTGATTGCAGAGGTTTCATTTACAAGTCCAGGTTTTTTATTTTATTTTTAAACCATGAGTTTAAGTTTAGTAAAATGAGAAGGAATCCCTCCATACAAAACACTCCCAATCTTACAACACTTGGGATTTCCACACATAGATTTTCTGATGCCCACAGCCTGAGGCTGAATTCCAAGTCCTGTAACTATAATAAAATATTTGTAATTGCTCACTGGGATCTCAGCCAGTTAGAATATTTCCTCTTTAACCTATGAAACAAAAAGAATTATCTTAAATACATGCTAAAAGTAGAAAATAAAATTAGCAATAGTGTTTAAGGAGCTTGACAGCATGCAAGTTCAGAGAGACAGAGGTTAATCTGTTCCAAATTCAACTATGAGAAATCTTATGTTCCAACAATTAAAATATTAGTCTAAATGACCAGGTGACCCCCCAAATTCCCTAATGGGTTGGCACAACCTCTTATCCCCTGTAGCCATATCCCATTAAGCTGACACTTCTGCAGGAGTAGGATACACTTTCAGTTGCACACACAAAAGTAATTATTGTCAAAAGCGTTTCATGGGGACTGAGGTGAGAAATAGTAAAGTAAGTTAAAATAATTGACAGACATACTAGGCAGCTGTTCAAAACCTCATTGCAGTATAACCACAGGCAAGATAAACAGAAACTCAAGGCTACCTTCACAGGTGGGCTCCCCCTGTGTCTTATGATATTGTCCACATTCCTCTTGGGGCTTTTTCCTTCCTTTCCTTTCTCCTCTCCCTGTTTCTGCTTCTCTTCACACCTTGGCCCTGGCTCTTTCCCAGCACATGCTGCCAGGATGCCCAGGGAATGGAAGGCAAACAATTTGCCCCTGCACACCTGCTCCATGAGACTTGCCACCGCAGTACAGCACCTCCTACACTTCCAGATTCCTGGAAATTGTGTGCCCCCTGCATACTACCTCCTTACATTCCTGGCTCATCTCTGCTCTCTCATCTAACACATCTCTCCTGCCACAACACACTTTCTGCAGGCATCTCCTTCTATGCTTAGCTACCACAGGGTCATCTGCTTTCATGTATTTTCTTTTTAAAGATGCACTATCCCAAACCTTGTAAACCTTAAGCGACCTGGCATGAGAGCAATGAGAAACATTTAGCTTCAGAGGGGCCTTTCTTCTTCTGCTTCACATGCACAGAACTACACAAAAATACACAAAAAACCCCCAAAACCAAAAAAACCACACAAACAAACAAACAAACAAAAATCAACAAAACCAAAAACACCCACAAATATTTAATGAATGGGAAAAAAAACCCCCAACACATTTATCTACCTACCCCACCAAGCCAAAAACTAAAAGTAGAAAGACAGGACAACTGGAAACAATCTCTGCAAGTTTCCTATAGCCTTCAGAGGAGGTGGAATCTAGATGCAGTTTTAAAGGAGAAGATTTTAAGTGTTTCCCTTGCACTTTACTTGGCAAGTAATCAAGACCACATTCAATGCAACACAAGTTCTTGAAATCACACTGTGACAGCAGACCAAGAAACTCTATTAAGAATCCAATGCAATTACCCAACAGCAGTCCAGCAAAGGGCTGGATAGCGGCCATGGAGGCATGACTCTACCTTAGAAAGAAGTCAGTGATGATACAGCTAAGGTGTAGTTCAGACATAAGAATGTGACACTAAATGAAGCAATCAGAACGTCTGGCACTGGAATAAGAAAGTTGCACTGGATACTTATTTCACACTCCTGAAGCATTGCTAGAAGGAGAGTTTCTTTCAGATCACAAAATAACTGCTCCCAAAGCCATGAATACCTGCTCCCCACACCCAGCACCTGCATCAGCAGTATCTGAACTCCAGTGTGCATGCTTTCCTCTTTGGCCATCCTGCCACTGTCCACACTTCAAAACAGGACCATGGCAGTGCACAGCATACCGAGGAAATGATGTACCAAAACCACTTGCATTCAGATGAATGAAAGAGGAGAATGTTCTCCAAGATTTATAATCTTGGTGCTACTCTATCTCACAACATGTGCCTGAATGAAGTTTTGAGTCTGACCATAGTTTGTAACTTATGAAGATAGGCTGCCTCTCTCCAGTGTCACAGTGAGACAGGGAGTAAGGTACAAAATCCAGGGAGGAAGGTACAAAATCCTTGGCTAGAGAGAAGGAAAGATGTGTTCTCTCCACAGGGACTGTGAATCAAGTGCTTGGTCTGTTCCTCACCCATTAGACTGCCTTGCAATCAGCTGCAGGGTTGCTTTGCACAGTCCAGCTTCTCCAGCTGGCATCTTAAGTAAGCTGAAGGTCTCTGTGTAGGAAAACACAGGGAACATTGGGTGATTCCAGCCAGGTGAGGAAACACACTGCTAGCACAGCAGAGCTTTAGGAAGGGTTAAAAATCTAATTGTCAGAAAAGACATAAACAGCATAAGTGCTGCAAAGGTGGAGAGGAAAGCAGCTTTTCTAGATCTATGACCTGCACTACACTGCTGGGACTTAAGATCTCCAAAACTGACTGTAAAGCTAGGAAAATAATTTATTGCCCATATGCATGCAGATGTCGGAGAAGCAAAGTAAAAAATGTGAATTGAAGTTATAAGTGTTTACAATTTAGGGGAGCATTTAGTTGGTTGTAAAAAATCCATTGGGGTTACACTGCACAGTCTTGCCTTCAAAGGATTGAGTGGATCTTTAGTTAAAAAAGGAAGGCTCAACTTTTTTTTTCTGTTCTCAACAGAAAACCTGTCTCAGGAAAGCACTCAAAGCCCTTTAAGCTCTCCCCACTCTTCCCCATGACCTCTGTCCCCTATACATTTTTTTTCCTTCTTCTTCCTCTTATAAATACGTTCAGAAAATATTGTTTCCTTTTTGGTATCAGTTTTGTACCATCATTTCACCATAGCAACAGACAGCAAACAGCAGTTTGAACAACTGGAAGTTGCTAGCTTACTCAGGTAGGCCCTCCTGCTGCAGCAGCCTTGAGTGACTCCCTGCTTTTGGAAGAACAATTTGTTGCATAATTCTAGGTTTATTTCCACTAAGAGACAACATACACAATTAACTAAATGCCACCAATTAAACTATCAATAAGGCAGAAATATTTTCTGTACTGCACTTGTATACATCTACACTGTTATGACAGCAGCTACCGCAGCACACCAGGCTGATTTTAAAGTAGCTACCTCAAGTCCTGGAAACGCAAACCCCCAAGGGCAGCTGGGTCCATCCTGGGCAGTTCCCCTGCATACACCTCTTTGCTGGCACAGACCAAACTGCCAGCAAGGCCTGAGGCACCAGAGTCTGGCGTGAAATTTTGTGAAAGATCAAAAGTTCAGGTGCCTCCCAAGCAGTGCCCAGCAGTGAGAATGGAACTGAGCTGAGATGCTAGAGCAAAAACTGAAGCATATGAGGCTCAAACTTGATACTGGACCGTGCAGGTGTTTAGGCAGATCAGCAGGAAGATAAAGAGGTCAACAGGATAATGAAGCAATGAAGGAGAGGAAGGGAAGTTTTGCAATGTGCAGTTGTGACTTGAATATCTTTACATCACTGAAAAGCACAGGAAAGTCATAAACTGTGACAAGGTATCTAACTCAGGTTGTTACCAACAAGTGCTTACATTGATGTGTGATGATGTTGAAGGAACAATTTTTTGGGGGAGAAATTTAATAATAAAGGGTGTAGATTTCTGCCAAGTGCTCCCTAATTCTTCTTGCTTTACATTCATTGGACACCATGTTTTGTTAACATATTTGATTCCTGTTTTGCTTAGGAGTGTAGGAACATTACAGTGAATGAATAGAAAATATATTTACAGTGCAAATGTTTTTTAAATTATTTCATTTATGCACATTCTTTTTAGAGACATATATATGTATACAAGATACACTAAGAATCACGTTAAAGGAAGATGAATTTCCCTCAAAAAACTGTGCTATTTAAATTTTCTTTTAGGTTTTTTAACCCATTTTAGGTTTAAAAGACATTGTCTATTGAGATTGGGGGGGTGTGTTGTATGTCTATAATTAATGTTTTTATTAATTACTTCTCATATCAAGAAAATGTTTGATAAAATTCCTCCAAATTTTTCAGCTTTCTGCTTTCCCCAACTAAAAGTAAATGCTTTTCAAAGAAAAACAGCTTCAATGATGACAAAATAAAGACAAACATACTGAAAATAAAATAAAAAATCTGCCAAACTTCCTTCCCAGTATCATCAGTGACAACACACTTTCAGGATATCAGCAGCAGCCTAGTGTGGCATTTAAGAATATCCAAATATCTTAGACCCTGCACAGCCCCTGCTGTTCTTTGATTTATAAACTAGTGTCCAAATCCTGACCTCCGGTTACAAAAGCCCACTGAATTCACTAGAATTTCACAGATGAAATTCAGGACAGAATTCAGCTTTCAGTTACTTAATTTTAATTGGCCCATAGTAAGTTTGTTGTTGGGAGATGGATTTTTCCCACCACTACACAAACTGGGAAGATAAAAATTTAGAAACTAAAAATGTTTTCCAGAATCCTACTTTTCTGAGGAAAAGAAAAATGTAATTACATGTAAACAGCAGAGTTATTTGATCTTACTGTGAACATGGTAACTATGGTGTCTGTGTTGTCTTGTGTTCTTTCTGTCCTTCCACCAGCTCATTTGCTTTCCATGTGGCTGCCTGTGTACTTACAATGGTGTCTGGTTATCATATGCTGAACATGATTGTTTTGCACTCAGATTTATTCCCAGCATGAAAAATATTTGACAACGGGCAGAACAAGGAGGAGAAACACAGCCATAATTTGAGAAACTCACACAGTAGAGTGCTCAAGGGCTTCCTTTCAGATTTGCCTTCCCTGCCAAGAAAAGGCATTGTTACAGTGACAACCCAGAGGCGTGTGTTACAACAGGAAAATCATATGGGATGCAAAATTAAAATCTCTGTCACAGGTGAGGAATCAAGGCAGTAGAGGAGTGCATACAAAGAACTGCTCTTTTCTCCCTGCCTCCTAGAAAAAGTTGGCAATGCCTTGTCCCTGCAGAGGTAATGCTGTGGTATGTCCAGGGCTCATGGCTGGGTAGTGAAGCATCCTCTGAGCACCATGTCATTCCTTGGCTCTGCTCAGAGCAGTGACTCCCCAGTCACCAGTCAGCTCCAGTGATCCGAGCTCCCCCAGCCTGCGTCCTCCTCCTCTCTAGCCAAGCTATCTCCCATCTGACCCTCTGCTGCTCTCCTAGCTCCTGGAATTGCACAGGAGGGGAGGCTGTGCCCACAGCAAGGGCAGAAAGCGGGACAGGTCACCCCTTCTACCAAGTCGACCATGCCTTCCAGACACAGCTCAAAGCAGAGCTCTGCCGGCATGGCCAGGCCTGTTTACCCCATCAAAGGAAGAGGTGATTTTTTGATGCCCCAAGCCAGTGTGGGCACACCAGCAGGATTCTGTAGCACGGCTGGAGCGTCAGCGGGACTTGTACACTGTGTTAGGGTTTCTTCAGGGGAGCACAGGGCTGACACCTACACTCAGAAGAGGATTTGAATCACACCTGTTGACAATTTCAGTCAAACTTGTCAAGCCTATCTGGTGCAGATAGGTTGTGTAGATCCAGATAGAAATCAGGTGGGATTTCTCCACGCACAGAGTACTGTATTTCTGAATGGTAGATTATTCTCCTCAAGTTCCTCTACTTCCAGTTACTAAGCATTTCATCACTCTTGTAGCAATTCTGGCTAACAACCCCCACTACTACTTACCCTCTTTGGATAATCACACCCTTCCAGTACCTCTCACAGCCTAATGTTTTACTGTGAAATCTGAGAAGCTCTGAATAATCCTAATAGCAGTTAGGCAGCAGCACTCACACAATTATGATATAAAAGGTAAGTGTACTCCCACTAGCTCTACATTTAAATTTATAGTGATTGGTTCCATACAGTAACATGGTAAATGAAAAACATTCCCCAGCCTTCATTTAAGAGGTTTATAGTAAATAAAAAAATGCTGAGGGTTGTCTGTTGGCATCCAGCCTGGCAGCTCTCCATGAAGGAAGGGGATTCAGGCTCATTTTCCTAGGCACATATAAAATGCCAGGTGATACATGGCTCTGCTCTGCCAGGGGTGTGGCTGCAGCAAAAGCTTGAGGAAATCAGGCTGCTGGTCCTAAGGAAATCTTCTCTGCAAGCCTAGGCTGGGAGGACTAAGGCAGAAATCACCTGTGTTTTCCTGCAACCTGCTTTCCAGAGACACTCCGGCATCTTTCCAGGGTTTGGTGATGTACTGTTTCCCAGCTATGAAGCAGAATGGAGTTCCCTGATCAATTCAGTACACAGTACCCTGCTCACATTGAACAAGGGCTGGCAACTCTCAGATGTGTCCAGTGCTGACTAAATTTTTTACAAGGAACACAGACCTGGAAGATTTTTAAACCTTCTCCAGAGGCTAAAGGCTGCTCTGCTGTTCTGAGTTTAGACTGCAGGGAAAACAAGTCATTCATGAGAATTTCAGTACCTGCACTAGTTCCTTTAGAAAATGCAACTCAGGTCTGGCTCTGACTCTTACGATTAACTTGCACAAGATTGATTCTGTGCTAGTTAATTAGAATAAAGGTGTGATTCTGCTACACAAATCTAAGCATCTGGGGGATACTCAAGCCTATCCTGTTGCAAAGTACATCACTCCTGGGTGAAAACACCAAGGTACCTGCTCCTCTGTGGTCCTTCTGTCTGAGGCCACCCTGGTAGACTACAGGTCCCCCTCTGCCTCTCACCACCAGACCCCACACCACAGCTTTGGAGTAAGAACAGCCAGTACAAGCTGTACAGTAAGAAGTGCCCATGGCTGCTCTTCTCAGACTGGCTCCAAGAAGGGTCCTGCAGCCCAGTCAACCAGTACAGCAAGCACCAGAGAGGCTTTTGTCATCTTTACACTCTCACCATCACTTATGCATTGATTCTATGGTGCCCAAAACTTCCAATGCAGTGAGCCTGCTTTGCTTCTCCTGGTGAGGAAGAGCAGATCCTTCAGGTCTTCATACCTTTATCAAGCTATTTCTCCAACAGCACACAAAACTCTGCACTACTGCTCTATCCTGACACTGTTTTTCCCTCATGTTCCTCTCCATCCATTTCATCCTTAAAATAAATAAATGAAAGAAGGCATTGCTGGCTGACCCTCAGCCCTACACAGCCCATACTACTGAGAGGTCCCTGCTGTGAGTCCTCTCCCCCTGCTGCCCTGACCTGTCTCCATCACCCTGGTTCAGCCTTCTCCATTGCACAGCCACATAAGAGATACTGTCTGCCTCTAATTTGCTGGGATTTCACACCAAGAAATGAATGCAAATGTTCCTATGAAGGGGGGAATTCACCAGTTGTACAACTTCCATTGTCAGATTGCAGCTCCTGGCCTAGCTGGTTGTGACTGGCATCTACCTTGCAATCCCTTCCTCTCTTAAGGAAATTCTCCGCTCCTTACAAGAGAGCACAAAGCAGAACAGACTAGTTTGCGTTTCTCAGGGCACACTGGGAAGTCAGTGGTGAGCCCACTGTTGTGGGTTGCACAAGGTTGTATAAATCTGCCTTTGTAAATCCCTCAGGAAGAGAAGTTACTGTGCCCCTTCCCCCAGCTCTGAGTCTTCACTCTCCAGCAGCATGTTCTCTGTCTGCCTTGAACAACAGCTGAATGAGGGTAAAACCAGACACTGCAGGACTGTGATTGATGTCACTAGGGTAAGGCAATGCTGGAGAGGTCCCTCCCTGCTGCAGGAGAAATACACACTTTTCTCTCTGCTCACGCATCCTACAGCACAAAGCAAAGAGGCAAAGCCTGTTACGGGATTGTCACTTCTCCTCCTCCTCTTGCAGTGTCCAGAAGTCCCAAGGCTTGTGTGCCACCCTATAAAGGCAGAGGAAGGGTTTGGGCATCCCTGATAGGGTACCTTCATACAGTACCCCTCAATCACAGTGCTTTGGAGCAGCACAGGCAGCGTTACCTTTCATGAGCACTAACTGAAGAGCTCCAGCAGAGCTGGCAACCAGCTTGGCTGCAAGAAGAGTTAACTCAGTGGAAGGAGGCAGAATAATAAAAGGCCTTCCTTTCTCTGTTTGTCAGGCAACAGGTCACACATGCTTGCAGACAGATCCCAAAGCCTGTCTCTACTCTCACATTTCCTCTCTTCCTTTCTCTGACACTTTCCTGACATATCTTCTTGTGCACTTTGCTCAGCTTTTGAAGTAACACTCTTCCCTGCTTGTTCTCCTTCCCACTCCTTGTCACTGAAGTCCTGCTGCTGTCATCACACTCCCATCAGACTTCTCCTTTCAACTGTGCGTTTCCACGCTGTCTCTCCCAACTGTCACATATGCTTCTGGTTCAAACATCTGTTCCTCCCCCTCCCAGGGAAGCTGCTCCAAAACAAGCTGCTTTCTGTCTGAATGGCAGGGAGTATAGATTTGGCTATACATGCGGTACTACATGACCATCATGTTGCCAAGTGAAAGGCTCCTCTTCTGTAATTTGGTCACATCAATTCCCAGGGCTACAGGCTTAAGACCTCCTTATTCTGCCAGGAAGAAGAGTGAGAAGCCTGTTTCTTGCACCTAACATCTTGGTTACTCAGAGCTAAGCCTCTGCTCAGCAGGAAAGCAAAGGAAGGGAAAACTTGTTGCCCTGCACAGAGGGAAGGTCTGCATGATCATTCTCTGTTGCAGGTAAAGAGACGCCCATGCAAGAAGGGTTCAACCCAGTGGAATACCAAGAGGCCAGCAAGGAACCGACAAAGGACAAGAGCATTGTGGCTATCCAGTGCCCAATAGCTGGTGTTGCCTGGTGACCTCAAAGGTCTTGTGTCATTGCAGGTGAGCCTCAGGCCAGTTCCAAACTCAAAGTGGGGTTAACCCAGGCAGCATGGCCAGCAAGGTTCCTGCACAGCCTCCCAGTACCATGGGGCTCAGAGGCAGAGCACATCTCCAGGTCTGTGCAGAGGCCACAGCAGCCCCACTGTCTGCATACCCAACTCTGCTGGCAGCCTTGGACTGCCCAGCCTCACTGACACCATCAGGAAAGAGAACAAGTGGTCTCTGGCCTGCTACTTGCTCTGTCCCCATGTGCTAGCTGGAGGCAAGTCCCCAAAACAGGTGTCAGAATTTAGAGAAGAAGGTTCAGAGAGGTTTTATCAGCATTGCTAAGTTCTGTTCATTGTGAAGAAACAGAAATGTAGTTTCTTTTATATTCCCTTTTCATCTGCTTAGAAGATTTCCAAACAGGTTCCTATCCAGGGTGAAATATTTAGTGCTTGGTCTCAGATCAGAGATGATTTCTTTTATTTTCCCCTGCAGGAACTCTGAGCAAAATACTAAATGGAGTAGATTTGGGGTTTGGGGAGCATGGGCAGCCAGATATTTCCCCCTTGTTCCCTCTGATACCATATGTTCCAGTTGGAAATTTTACACTTGCAGACTGGTAACTTGTAAATGGTGGAGATGATAGACATCAGATGTTCTTACTGAGAGGAAGAAAACAAATATAGATTTAACAGAATAATTGGTTCAATACTGTTAAGATGAGTTTAAAGAATTCTGATAGTGCTTTCCCCTTCCATTGTGTCCCAGGAGCGACAAGTACACACATTTTATTTCAATCTCTGTGCTATTATTTTAAGGATAGCTGACATGAGGTGATTTTTGTTAAGATGTATCTATTTGCTTTGAAATCCAAAGAAGTTCAGAACTTTCAGGCATCCAGAAATCACAGACTTATTCAAGGAACTTTCGAGCTGTGCTGTCAAACTCATCAGAAGTCTGTACACTGAACAGCTCCCATTCAATGAATTTTTGTGTTCATTTACAAACTCTGCAGAGGAACTGCTTGAAGCTTTATTCCTCTCAGCTCAAAACTCACTTAAGACTAAAGCAAGAGAGCCCCAGTGTTATTGTAAAGGCATGTTTGGAAACCTAGCCTTACAGAAACAATGGCAGCCTGATCATTGTCACCAATAGTGTCAGCTAGATCACTTGAAATGTCACAGTCTAGCTAATTTTTTACTTCTGTCCTGAAAATCCCAGGAAAGCTTCAGATAACCTATTAGCACCCTGCATGTTGGTATAAATGCAGAAGTTATAAGATGCAGATAACGAGCTTTAAGCACTGATAGCTCACAAGCGCTCTATCATGATCAGATTCATGTATGCACCATAACCATAGACAGTTATATACATTATCTTTTCTAGGGGCCAGGTTTACTAAGGGAGACAATATCCCTATTTCCTTCTCCCATTCCCACTGCACACCACAGATGTCCTTTTGTGCTGACTAGGGAGACACTGAACAGCTGCCCAGCCCATGATAGCTCACATGTATTTAACAACACACATGATAGCTCACATGTATTTAACAACACACGATAGCTCACATGTATTTAACAACTTGGGCAGCAGGTGACTACCAAAACAGCCCAGATAATTGTGGCATAATAAAACAGTGTGCAAAAATCATTCTGTTTGGGCAAAGAAGTCTCCTGATCTGGAACTCATCACACACCAGGGCTGGCAGAACATCCAGGAGGCGTATGACGGCTCTCTTCCAATCCCACTAACCAAAATGACCCAGAAGCCACCTGGAACACAGCAAGAGATGAAATCTCTAGCAAGCAGCTCCCAGCCTGTTCTTTGCCTCCATAGCATCTGGCATGAGCTGCTTTCACCTCTTTTTGATCTCCCAGATAGTTATGTACTTTAATGATTCATGATTGTTACTTGAGTCCCACCTGCAAGCAGGGAAGCCTCCACACTGGCCTACAAAGGTTATGGGATAGCTTTGGGCTCACTTCCCCAACCTCCCTTGGGAGCTACTTCCTTACACCAGTCTCACAGCATGGTAATTCTATTAAGTGCTATGGAATTAATAATGATTTATGCCAGTTCAAAGGAGAGAATAACCAAGTCCTGTATCCTCACCTCCTGAACTACTGCTACTGCTCTAATCTTGTTCATACTTCAAAGTGCTTTATTCCAGCCAGGTTGTTAGAATTACTTTGTGCCTGTATTCTTAAGTTCTGGTCATTCTTTGCTCTGATTTCTTGCTCTGGCTTCTGGAAAGGTGTTTTCCTCCCTTCACTCCCCACAATAAATGCATTTGTCACTTGAAATATACTGCCAATGTGTTACGTGTCCCAGAGTGTTTGTGGTTATATCAGAAGTGTTTGTTTATAGCACCATAATTCAGCAATATCTTGATTACAGGAGAGATGGTGTTGTAACTCACTGTGGCTTGAGAGAATTTTTTTTTTCCTTTAATATAAAATTTTGATTTTCAGTCAATACATTGAAAGAAAAAGTTAAAGTTTTTGCCTTGTAAACCATAAGATGGTAGGACCACAAGGTGTTAATTGTTCCAAGTTCTGCTTGTGGTCAGGGGTAAAAGCTAGAATGGGATAGATCATAAAAACATCTGGGAAGATGAAATCAGCTGGTGTCTGTTTGGAGAAAGTCTGGCAGGTACAGCTAAAGTGAGAAGTACCACTGCCACCAGAGGTGCAGGATGAATGGAATTGTGGCCACATGTGAAAGAGTCCCTGAGTGAAGGCTGCAAGAGCACAGCACACCCTGGGAGCTTGATGGGTTTTTACCAGACCCACTGGGGGTTCAGCACTCCATCACCAAAGGTAGTAGCTCTTTCTGACAATGCTCATTCCCTTCTCCTGACCAAACCCATCTCCATTTATCCTTCTGCTCTGTGTCCTGGTGTATTGGTATGCTCTGCTCCAGAAGATTCATTCCTTCCTTCAGCATGAATTTAGGCTTTCTCTTCACATCACACACCTACTTGAGTTGCAACACACCTTCATTACCCTGCTGAGCAGGTCCTACTCTCAGGCTCTTTGCATTACACAGCTTGGCACAGCACAGTACCAACATCTTCCTGGATGATCCTGCTGTGATATTCTGGCTCTGCTGTCTGGGAGCAGTTGATGGCCAGGAGGGCAGACTGAACACAAAGCATCTGTGCCTCTGCCCCAGCCTTCTATAAGGCACTTCCCCCCAAATCCATGGGTTTCATGCTGGGGCTGGGAGGCAGCACCAGGAAGACTCTGTCTGCAAGAGGCCTCAGAGGGAGAAAGGCTACACGAGGGCTTCCCTCCCACCTCTCCTCCCTTAAACGAAAGCAAGCTGGCAAGACAGCAGTCTCATGGCTCCACAGCATCTGCCACCTCTTCCCTCACTTCCCCTTCCCAGACCTTGCTGCCTGGAGAGCAAACAGGAATACTCTTAAGTCTGGGGGAAGGTTTTCTGCTTTGTAGCAGTTTACCATATCTGAATACCCACTGAACCTGCCAGTATGTGCATTCCCTGAGGAAATAAAGGCAAGGAGCACAGCAAAGACAACATATTTGCAAGATAAGCCACTCCCAGGGGCAGGGTTACGCTAATCAGGAGCCTCTGCTTAGCATGATGGGCATGGATTACATCTACATGACAGTAACATATGGAGAGGAGGGCTCATGTCCTGCAGAGAAAAAGGATGGGACACCAGTATTTTTTCCCCTTTGGACTCCATTGTTTAGGGATGTATTCCTGATGTCTCATTAATTTCTGGGGGGCAGTTTTTCCCCGTTTTGTTTTTATTTACTAACTCTTGGTGTTTATACCTTGCAATAAAGACATTGCAGTGAGCCATGCCACAAAGCCCTGAGTGCAATCTAATGACATGTCATACTGGGGATGAAGTCTACATTTAAGTGGAGGCTTATTTTTTCTCTTACTTCCCCTGCTACAGTTGCCCATGATAATGCAGCCACCTTCATCTCAGCACAGCCTGATGTAGACCTCTGCTGCTGATCACGGCTGGGATTTCTGCCATTCTTCCTTTACACTAAGAGAACATCAGTAAGTAAAGCTGAGAAACCATGATTTTTTCCAAGCAGAGAGTGCTTGGGCAGCACTTCAGATAGCAAAGCTGCATTTTAACTGAGATGTGTAGGAAAGACTGAAAAATAAAGATGAATGAGTTTGGTTGGGCAATTAGATAATAAAACTGAAAGATCTGGAGTTTAGCCCAGAAATATAACCCAGTATATGTGGCTGGCTAGCCTGCTCACTCTCCTACTGCAGGCAGCACTGTCTTAACTAAGCAAAGAGATCTGTCCTTCAGAGTCCACAGAAATGCATTTGTGTAGCACAGGATCAATCCTGCCCTCTGCCAGGCTCCCAGCAGCTGGATTTACTCCCCACAGGTAAGGCAGGGCTGCAGAGAGGGGCTGCAGAATTCGAAATGGACTTCCCCAACCCAGAGGGAGGTTGGGCACTTGAACAGACTCCCCAGGGAAATGATCACTGCACCAAACCTCATAGAGTTCAAGAAGCATTTGAATAGTGCTTTAAGGAACATGCTGTGATTCTGGGGCTGTCCTGTGCAGGGTCAGGAGTTGGACTTGATCCTTGTGGGTCCCTATCAGCTCAGGAGATTCTATGATTCTATGAACTCTCATGCATATGTCATGTCAGTAAGTACTACTGTTGCTCTGTAGAGGGTGGAGTTTCAGGGTAAAAAAGGCAGCAGAGCCAGTCTGAAAGGAAAACTGGGGGTGGTTTTGCTTTCTGGAGTGACTGTTTTCCTAAACCCCTTTTCCAAATTGCTGCAGAGCTGAAAAGCAAAGCAAAGGCAAGTTCTCTTTGACTTGGGGAATCCTTCAAAAATAAAGCAAGCTCATTTTGAAAGGTACTTTGTCAGCTGGCCTATTTTTAGGATTGACTCCTACAGGTCCTTCCTTCAATGATAACAGTTTTGCCTGAGCAATGACTAGGGACTGTAGGATTTAGGCTTTTAATAAAGCAATTGTGCAATTAAAAATAAATGGGTCTCTAGTGTCACTATTTAAAAGAAAAGAAAACTTAGATCAAATAAGGCATTTCTTTCTTTTTTGGTTTAGTCTGCTTGGATCATGCAGAGCTTTAATGATGCAGTCACAAATGTTGTATTTAAAAGGCCTCTTAGTTCCTGAGAGGAGCCCCAGGAGAGGGCTATTAACTGGCCAAATTGGGCTATTTATTTTTGTGAGTTTTGCAAGTTTGAAAAAGAGAGACACATTTTCACTTAGGAGAGTGATATTTCAAATAGGTCAGAAGAAACTCTGGCAGGCAGGGAGCAAAAGAGAGCGTCAGTAGAAAAATATTAACCAGAGACATTTTGTAAGTGCAAGTCAACATTTGGGCTCCTAATAGCTTCTGAAATCCATTCAAAAATCTTTCATTGAACATAAAATAGGGGCAAGGCACCGCAACTGTGCAGGAGCCCCAGCCTGATCCTGAATCCTTTAAAAATGGTGGAGCCATGCCCAGGGTGGTGTTAGAGAGAGCCCAGGGCTGCCAGCACTGTCAGTGGGACATGTCTGGGGGAGATGGACTCTGCCTTTGGTCAGGATAGACCTAGGGCTTGTACAGACAGTCACTCCCAAAACCTCACTGCACCTTTCCCGCCTTTCATTTTAATTTTGATTCTTAGGACAAACCATGAACTTCATTTTCCTCTCACATAATCACAGCCTGGAGCAAATCAGGAGTAACTTCAGTAAATCCTATAAAGCAAGCTGCATGTATACCTTCAGCATCAGGCACAATATAGTTTAAATACAGGTTGGAAAAGGTGCCTCCATACCACCTGTGCAGGCACAGCACATGCTCACCAATAGTACACCTTTTCTTCCTTTTCACCTTTGCAAAGGGAATCAACTACCTTAAAGACCACTCAGGAATTATTCAGGTGAAATTACTTTGAAGGACTGGTCCACCTCCCATTACCTTCAGCAGCTGAGGATGAAGTTACTCAGGAGTTAAGAAGCCTCTGGAACAATGTCAGGCTGTCACTGGGTCCTGTCCTGCTCCAGCAGGGCTGGGGTCCCTTAAGCTGCTGCCACACAAGCAACAAGAGCACCACAACATCCAAATGTAAAAGTTTTGCAGGATCAGGGTGAGAAAATAAATTATACAGTAAGATAATAAAAAGCAGTGTTCCTAGAAAGTGAGGTCTAATGGGTTCCTCTTGGTGGATTATAAATCCAGCAGCCATAAATGTCATAGAACAAAACCAAAGTTAAAGAAAAAGTAACCGCATGCCTGTTAGAGCAATCTTCCTCAAGTTCTTTTCCTACATAAACTGGGTAACTGAGGACTCAAAGTACTTGCATCTCTGAGGCTGTGACTGTTCCATGAGTGAATAACAAATCTCTATAAGAACACCTTTCAGTGAATGTGGAAGGACAGGCTCTCAGTAGCACATTCTTCTCTGTTTCAGTGACCAAGAAGAGCTGCAGGTGCTTTGTGCCTGGCGTTTTTACAGGACTTTAGGTTTTTTATGACACAGACAAACCAGTGGTTCATTGGATCAGAATGAGGGAGCTAGCACTCCTGTAAAGGGAGATGAAAGGAAAATTTGGAGCACACAGCTTCACCACAAACCTTGTCAGTCAATACACAGAATATCAGACAGACCTGACCCACAGCTTTATTCTTCTCATAGCCATTGTATTCTGTCATACTAACATAAAACAGCCCATCCCACCCTGAACCAACCCAAACAAAACCAGGAGGCACTTCTGGCATGGTGAGGCCTTGTCCTGCACTGTGAACAACACATTACACCCAGCAAGAGGAAACCAGAGGTAGAGTCCCCCCAGCTGTGTCACAGAAGAACCCCATGCTCAGATCCATGTGTCATGTGACAGGGTGGGCATATTTTTCAGAGGTACGGAGGGAATTTATAGGTACAGGGAAAGTCCAAACATACTGCTTGTCTGTTTAGCATGAAAGAAGCTACAAATAATGTGACAATTGTCTCCAGAAACCCAGGACAACCTCTGCCCTGATTAGCAACCACACACTGTCCCTTTGGACTTTACTGATGCCATGCAGGTTGCAGTCACCAGCTCAGCTGGCTCAGTTGTCTGTTACTGCCTTTAAACCTGTATTAGCAAAAGCTGCCTTTTGCAAGGAGAGACAGAGGCTGGTTCTTTGCCTCACACAAACCTGCTGTAGCTTCAGTATTGATCATCATCTAGTTGAACAGTAGAGTTCTTCAGCTGTACCCTGTGCCTGCTTCATGGTAGTAATTTTTCCAGACCTACTCTGTGTATTAGCTTAGCCCGGCAATATTTATTTAGCAGATAAAACTTTGATGCTGCTCCTGTAGAAATAGTTTGCAATATATTAACAAGGCCATAATATTAGTCAAAAGCACTTTTCATGTGCCCTAAAATGTTTGGCGTAAAAGAATCAGCAGATGCCAAAGGTCACAAGGCCAATTCAGCCCTTGTGGCAAGTTAACCAGTTAACCAGTAGGTAAAACAAAAGGATGAGGGCGACTGGGGATGCCAAAAACCATTCTCTCCTCCAAGACCTTGCAGCTCACAGCATGCTGTATATAATGCATGCAAGGTTTTTTCTTAAAACAATTGATGTTTTAAGATGTTTTAACAAATGATCCAAGTCCATCCAGACACAAAGAAATCATTCATTCTTTTCCCATGGTTGGGTACAAAAAAACCCCCATGCCGTAGTGCTATCCAGGGAAAAATAGGTGTTTCTTATTTAATGCATCTGTATGAACTCAAACTGCCTGCCTGGCTGAAGTGGGGCTTTCAGGAAGGCCTGCAAAGATTTGGGTCACTCTTGCTTTCCCTAAACCACCCCATCCCATTTCTCCCCTCCCAGAAACAGCCACAGGCATCAGAGCCCATCCAGCACCAGTCACAAAACAGCTCCTCCTGGCCCAATGCCAGGGGCAAGGGCAGGAACCTCTCCAGCAGCAGGGTCACCTTCCCCAATGAAGGGCAACAGCATTCCTCATGGGGATGGGGGTCTGGCAGTGCCCACTGCAGAAACCTCCCCCTGGCCTCTTTTCTTTTTTTTTCCCTCCCCTCCCCTCCCCTCCCCTCCCCTCCCCTCCCCTCCCCTCCCCTCCCCTCCCCTCCCCTCCCCTCCCCTCCCCTCCCCTCCCCTCCCCTCCCCTCCCCTCCCCTCCCCTCCCCTCCCCTCCCCTCCCCTCCCCTCCCCTCCCCTCCTTCCCTTCCTTCTTTCTTTCTCTGTTTCCCCACTCAGGAAAAAGCTTCTGTCACAACAGCTGCTGATTCATTTTCTGACTTGGTGCCGAGCATGCCAGACATAACATTTGTTTGCTGCCAAAGTGGTAAAAACAATGACTTACCAGCTCATTTCTCTACGGTTGATTATGGGGTGGGGGGAGATAGGAGCTTTAATTAAAATTAGGTAAGGAGGAGAATAAATCCACTGAGATGCAAAGAGCAATGCTCTGGAAAGCAGGAAAGGGGAGAGCATCTGAAGAGGTGCAGGAATAACCATCACTAAACAAAGGAAAACAAGGGAGTCCATGGTCAGTGGTGAGGAACACTGTGGTCCCTTATTGCCCTTCACCAACTTCTCATCTCTACACTTTCCACCATCTAGATGCCAACAGATTCCCAGACCAGTAACTTTCAGACCCAGTACTTTGCCTTTCAGTCTGAGAGGAGAGAAGCCACCTAAAGATGGCTCCAATGAGGGCAGACAGGTATACTGGTCTTTGATCCTTCCCATCTTTCTTCCCTGATTTGTCTTCTGTGATAGAGGAGTCCAACCATCAACATTTATTTGCTTCTTAAAATAGTGACTAATGATTTGCTCAGTAGAGAGAATCTACATCCAACCCACATTTTGGAAGTGTTCAGAGTAGAGTGACTGGACTGAGATTTTGGCTTGCCTTTTATACACTAGAGCAAATTCTGGCTCCAATGAGTGAAAAGTCATGATAACCAGTGTAAGGGTGAGGACCTGCTGTGGAAGAATCATCCAAAGCCATTAACCCAACATCACCATTTTCATTTCATCTGATGATAAAGAAAAGGCTAAATCATTCAGAGGCTACAAGAGAGATTTTTAAGGCAGATGTGGGACAATCGTTCCACAGGTAGAATGTGGCTGTGTGGTCAGATGCTACAATTCAAACCAAGAACTTATCAAGGACTACCTATCTAATGCCTGGTAACCTCTCCAAATATATGAGGAGGTAAAACTTGCTTTTATACTTTGCAAGCTCTTGCATCCTTTGCTTTAAATAGTTGTTTGCTCTCTTCATCTGAGTTGGAATACAAAGAATGGCTATTTGCAAATGCAGAACCCAAGATCAAGGAGTCATTCTTGTTCACCAGAGAAAATAAAATAGACACTAGAGAAGCTCTTTAGAAGCAAGGAATGATTTTCCAGAATACCAAATGAGGCACCTAGATACCACCAACAAGCCACTGAAGAAAAGCACTGAAAAAGCTATCCACCTTCTTGGAATATTTTTGGAAATTTGCCTCATTATGTCAGCTTGTATTCAGAACCTGAAAGGAGTATTTTCACTACCATACTCTCACAGAATGGAGAAGAAGGGATTTAAGAGGTATCTTATGTTCTCTGCTCTTATCTTGACTACATAACTAAACTATTCTTTCTTTGACTTGATCTACCTGCATCACTTCAGAGGTCTTGTACACACTGTCTCCTTGGATGACATTGCTAAATTACTTCACTATAGCAAAGCATAAGTGTTTAAGAAAATCTCAAGTTGCTCTCTCAACCACCCATGTTATGAGAATACCACCAAGAAAGGTTTCTCCCTCCCATGACCTTTTGCTGATTCAGATCCCACAGAAAGCAATGCTACATTGCAGAGCAATGCTCAAGCTGTGGATTGACATACCTAAACCATGCAGAGACACTCTGCCCTTCTTGACTTCTGTTAGACCTGTAGTTTCTCAGCACCTTTGCAAATTAAATCTAGAAACCAACACATTAAACTGTATTGTTGCATAAGGACCTTCATTTCCAGTCTTTTATCAGCAAGAATGATATTGCCATTCTATACACTAGACCTGTTTTTGTAATACTATGGTTCATCAGAAGTTTTTATGTTAATACCAAATCAGAAATAATACACATGTGATTCATAATAATCTAACTGAATGGCTGCACTGAATGTATTGTAAGAAATTCTGGTTGGGCAAGAAACTCATTAAAGAAATAGTGACTACTATTATCCCACAGCATATATTGTTCTACTGGAATGTTTCCTTGAGTAGTTTCTTTAATTAGCAATTTGATATTTTGAATAGTGTGATCTCCACAACACACAATTTGTAACACAGACTTGGCTGGCAAAACAAAGGAAAACAAGCAATCTTTTCCAGAGTTTGCATCTCTAGGGTATATCTTGTCATTGGCTGCTGCATATATGTGTATAACATGGTGGCACTGTTCTTGTGGGATTTTGATTCTTAAAAGTTACTTAGATAAAGAGATTTTTTATTGGAACATTGTATATTATTTTTTTTCCTTTTTTAGAAAATCCACATAGAATATTTGCATAACTTTATGCTATTCAGATAGAAGACATTGACCCCAGCTGTGTTCTAGTGAATGAAGCATTTATATAGGAGCTCATTACACAGAACGTATGGTATTTTATCTTTGCTGGGTTTCTGCCAAATACAGTCTGTAACAATTCTTCCCCCTTGCTGCATTTACTCTTGATATCCTTTGAAATATATTAGCTCCAAGTGTGAAAAAGCAAAACAGATTCTGGCCAGCTCTGGCTGAGGGATGTTTGCATGGATGTCCCTGTGCTAGCACCGAGGTGCCCTTGTTTTTGGAGAACATCTATTCCAGATCTGAGACTCTCCTTGCATTGACTGCTTTTAATAAACATTGAATCAAAGTTAATTTAAACCTGCACAGAACTGCAGAAGTCCAGGAGCAAGGGAAAACAGGAATCCTCTTCATAAACAACACAGGAACTGCCCCAGTGAGAGAGACAAACTTCCACTGCCTTGAACATCCCAAGCTCTGCACATGCAGAGAAAGCCTGCAGGGAGTAAGGGAGGATGTTTCTGCCAGAGCTCTTCTCAGCTATCTTCCAGGTATCACTTAAGTGGTATTTGAGCAAGACATATTTCTGCCCAGAAGGGCAGGGAGAAGGATTACTTCATTAAGTGACTGAGGAACTGCATGGCCAAAGCCACTTAGACCAGGTTTGATTTGAAACTGTAAGTGAGAGGTCAGACTCTCTGAACACTGATCTCCCGGGGGAGAGGAGATAAGGCAGAGTGCTAAGATTTCCACACTCCCACATGAATAGATAAGGTCTGAATGAGCAGCCTCATCTGTAGGCTGCTTCCCTAAGTGTTTTTCATAGCTTTCACTGGAAACTCTCATACCTTTCTACACTGAATCACATAATTATGGTTTCCACAAGAAATTCAGATCAGGATCTCCTCCCACAAAATTTCCTCTCACCTGCCCTCCTTTCATCACCAAAGATGACTGTTTGTCAGCACTACCTCTACTGCTGAAAGGGTTCACAAGCAGCTCAATTTAGCAGCCCGTGTAAAGAATATTTCCCCAAGCACAAGCTTCTAAAACATGTTTGTGTGTGGCATGAGCATCTCCATAAAGAATCATTCATTCAGGACAGACTTACAGTCTTGATGTGTTCTTCCTGCTAAGCAAGGGGCTTCTTTTACAACAGACAACCTCCATTGTCAGGTTACCTTCCAGTTTCCCAGAAAAGCCTTGCTCAGATGGAGATACTGCTAGCAGGATGCTGCCCCATTAATCTCTGCCATCCCAGTTCCTCATGCCTGAGCTGTTCCCTGTCATAGAAGGCTCCCCCTTCATTACACCCTCCCACATGCAATAGGAACATAATAGCCTGGTTAAATCTGACCCTGGGTAAACTCCAAATACAGACAAGACACTGCTCTGAAAGTCACCAGTTAATTCGTCTTTCAGCAGCAGATTATTTCTGATGTGAAATGTTTGCTCCCATTCCCTCAAAAAAGCATGCCAGAGTTTATCACAGCTCTGGAAGTCCTTCCTGGAGAGTCCTGCACTGACACTGGTGCCAGTGTTCCAGAGAGCTGAAAGTGCTGCTGTAATTACACGACTGTTGTATAAACCCCAGTTTTGGTTGCTCATAACTTCATCTATAATTAATTGTTTAGGCTGAAAATTTCTCCAGCTGGATTCAGCCTCAGGCTAAAGTCTTTCATTTTGGCTGAAATGGCTTATGTCTCTCCCAAGAATATATTTAAGGAAAAAGACTCTCTTCTGCCCCTGTTAAAAGGGTCTTTTTGTAATTTACTGAAACATTCTCACAACTCCATGCTTCTAAAGGCAGCACCTTGAAATATTGGCAGACCTGACTGTTGTGAAACACATATCTTCATATTGTCAGGTGGAGAGAAGGATCACAATTTGGCTGTTTTCAGTCTCAGTTAAATATATATAAACATATATAGGTATGTATACACATGCACAATCACACACATATATTTAACTCTGACTACCCTGAATGCTGAGCAAGCTTGGTGCCCCACTGTGCCAGACACACCAGTGAGGGGACACACACAGAATCCAGCAGAGACCAAGGACACTTCTGCAGCTACAGGGCATGGTAGAGCTTTCACTGTAAACATACCCTTTGGTTGCCGGTTCTCTGAGGTACCAGGCAAGAAGAGAGCTGGAGGCTGGTCAAGCTGAACAGGACACAGACACTACATCTCAATGAACACAGGAGAAGCAGCTGCTGAGAGAGTTTGTGATGAGCCTGGCCACAGAGCAAGGTAGGCAGTGAAGATAACCCTGGGTGCACATGGAGCAGCGATAACAAGTCAAAATGTTCAAAAGCAGTTCAGTAAGTAGCTTCTGTCTACTCTGAATACAGCCAGAGGTGTCTCTACAGAGGCCTGTTCTACAATGAGACAGAAGTGGAGAAAATGAGTACATGATCACCCATGCTAAAGAGCACAGCACAATGCACAGGGGCTGAATGCAACCTGCATGAGCAACTTAAAGTTTCCTTCTTTCTGAATATCTGAAGTTGAAACCTTATGACAGGCTAAAGATGTACCCACTTTCAGAGAGGGTGCACACCCAGTGATTTTTTGCCATGCAGAAAATAGGCAGAAAGCACATCTGGCTGCAGAAAACAAACCACAGAAACACAGGAAGTCTTGAAAAATCTGAATGGAAAAGTGAAAATTACTTCATTAAAATTTTTTCCAATGCAATAGAGTCCAGAGATGTAATTAAGAAAAAGAAACTGCAGCACGCATCTGCCTCTGAGCTAACCAGGAAAGCAAAATGGGCCCACTCTAACTAAGAAATTAAAACACTTATAGACAGTTCTTACTACTCTGTGAACATGAGTCAGTGTAAGTGAAAATGGTGCACAGATGGGCCAGCACAGAAGCAACAGAAGTGCTGTGATATTTACAAGGGGGGGGAAAAAAAAAAATCTTCCTTTACAAGTGTAAATATACCAGAGAAATCATCCACTCGCAGCACAAACTGGGCTTTGATGTAGCAAACACTCCCACCAAAGACAGCACAGGCTCTGCTGGGAGGAGTAGGCATGGTAGACGTTGCATCTGGAAAACAGTAGGCTCAAAGCACTGAGCTTTTTCAAGAAGTCACAACAAACACAAACATGCCAGACACACAGACCATTTTATAGTCTTCATGCAACCAGCATCAAGGGGCCAAGCATTGTCCCAGGCCATACAGAGATGCTGAGAAGGAAAGAACTGTTTGAGTGTTGCATCTAACAGCTGGAAAGATCATCATGACAACCCCCCCAGCCTGGGCTCTGGTGCCCATGACACTGGACATGCAACGACTTCAAGACACACGAATCAAAGCTGGTGGTGTTCTGCATGGCTGGGGTCCTCAGCACAGGAAGGACATGGACCTGCTAGAACAGGACCAGAGGAGGGCCATGAAGCTACCAGAGGGAAAAGGATCCAGGGAGACCTTAAAACACTTTTCAGTACTTAAAGGGGATTCAAGAAAGACGGAGACAAAAATTTTACCAGGGGTTGTTTTGATAGGATAAGGGGTAATGGTTTTAACTAAAAAAGTTGACTTTAGCTAGACACAAGGAAAAGTATTTTTACAGTGGGGGTTGTGAAACACTGGCACAGATCGCCCAGAGAGGTGGTAAATGCCCCATCCCTGTAAACATGCAAGGTCAGGTCAGACGGGGCTCTGAATAACCTCATGTTTGGACTGAACTAGATGACCTTCAAAAGGTGCCTTCCAACCCAAATAATTCTATGACTTTTGGGGCCCTCAGCCTCTCACACAGCATCAGTAATACAGGGGTTCTTTCTCCAGTGTCTCTCAGGTGTCCCCGTCAGTGCAAGCTGCTCAGTTCACATCAAGAGCATGGGGCTGAGGTCTCCAGACTAATCACATTCCACCCCCCACATCTTCCCCTCACCTGTAAAACAATAGTAACAATATCTACACTTCTTTAGTTGGCTCAAGATGTGGGAATGAAAACTTAATTATCATCATTACTATTCACCTGTGAGGAACAGCTCACAGCCTGACCACAGCAGCAATGAATGAAGTCCAAGAAGCCCTGAGTGGAGCTGTAGGAGAGAAAACAAATCTCATCCCAGTGGTAAAAAGGTGTGGCAGCTTTGAATGGAAGAGAAACAGCTTCCCCATCACTTATGAATTTGTTTCTAGTGAATTATCACAGAATTTCATAATGGTTTCCAGTTTGCAGGTCAGGCAAACTCCTGCCATTCAGCTGCTCCACCTGCTGACTCTGCAGTGACACGCATACTCGTGTTCTACTGGAAAACCATTGTTAAACAATAAATCTGGCTTTCCAAACCTCTCGCCTCCCCCGGGTCATTCTAACAACTTTTGTGGGTTTGGGCTACATTGTCTCACTCTTGAAGACCTTTTTTCCCCCAGTGTTGTGTGAAAGACCAAGCACAGCAGGAGAAATTAATTAACGGCAGACAGCTATTCTGCCATCAAATGAACAAAATTAAATAGTACCAGAGACTTACACTTCTAGTCTAACCTAAGTGTTTCACATGACAACAGCAGGGAAAACACAGTCCAGACTGTTGTTTTAATGTTGATAGTATTCCAAAATCCATAGTGCTTACCAATTTCTCAGTGGAAATAAAACCTTTGACATCAGTGGGAATTCTGCCTGGGCATGAAAGCTGGTTGCTTATGATCCAGCAATAAGAGTCTGTTTTGATTGTCAGATGTTTAGCACTGTCCCCTTCTAATGTCTGCCCAGAGCACCTGGACTGACATGCAGAGGACAAAACTTCAGTGGAATTGTGTTAGCCATGAATACATCTATGCATCCATGTGCTTTCTGCCAAGGCTTGTGCTGATGAGGAGCTGATTCTGTTCTCCACTATGGGCAGGGTTTATTTATACTTTGCAATCACCTCCCAGCAGCTGGGGGCTGCCTGATGTGACAGCCTGCTCTGCTGCGGAGCATTGGCTTTTTGCATCTCAGCTGGTTTGTTATTGCTGCACACATCCTGCTTGGATGCAGACCAGGACTGAGCACAACAAGGCTGCTAATTTCCCCCAAAATCATGAAGATGTTAAGGGATACAGGAGGAGGGAAGGGGAGAAGAAAAGTGTTATGATACAGCAACAGTGAGAAGGAAAAGAATTAAAACAAAGACAGGAACAAAATTCAAAGGCGCACAAGACAGCATCACTTCAGGCATATGTCAAAATAGTGTCAGATTTTTCTCTGTTCATTAGGTCAACAGTTAAACACCTACCAGCTCTGCTTTTTGCTAGCCCTGGAGTTTTGCTGCACCTGGAGAACCTCTCTATGACATCAGCAGTAGAAACAACTGGGTTTGTCAGCAGATAACCTCATTCAAGAGTAGGTTGAGTAACCCCTTTCACTTGTGTTACCATGAGGGCCACAAGCAGGGGACAGGTCACAGACTCCATATGGCAGGGACCAGCCTAAGCACAGCAGAAATTGTGGGAAAATGGCCTGAATTTTATCAATTTTTCTTTTTTAAGTCACACATTTAATATTTAACAGCATTTAATATTTGTCCCCAGAGTGTGATAAAAATAAAATTATCTCCATAATACTAAATTAAAAGCATCAAATTCATATCTATCCAGGTAACATGATAAAGATTACCAGCTGTGCTGAGGAATGGTCCCAGCAAGGGAACATCTGTGCATTCTGGGAAGAATTTCCCCGCTCCAGCACTTGGGGTTCTTAACTCCATCTCATTTATAGAAGATTCACAGATAAAGAACCTGACACATGAGTGCTTTTCAATAGGACTTTGAACCTGTAACAATATTTGATATAAAATTACTGCCCAATTACAAAATTTTGTCATGCAGTTAAAGAAAACCCAAACAAACAACCCACTTAATATAACAATAACTTAAGAATGTTTCCTTTTTTGTACATAACTTATATTGTACTCAATGGAACTTTTCTATTACAGGTAGAAGGATGAGTAAACAAGCAAACCCTTTTTAGAAAAGAGGAATAACATTATCCAAGGGAGAGTGCATATCAGATTGAGACTATGGTAATTTCCTAGAACTGTATTTAGATGAAAGAGTCTGGGGTTTTTAGTGGATTTGGCCTTTGCAAGGGACATTTATAATTTAGCTGTGATAGGTTTAGGAGCCAAGAAGACAGACTCATCTCTCTTCTGCAAGAGCCAGCATCCAGAATCTGGCAATAAACACACTTTCCTTCCAAGCAATGTCAGCCCTGAGCTGTACCTGCTCTTTGCCATTATACCAACCCAGGCACATAAATCACCCCTATCCAGTCTGAGGGAAAAATCCCACACAGACACCTCGACTGCCCTGACACTACCTGACACTCCAATTTCCACACTTCTCCGTCCAAATAAGGCTGCTTTATGCACTTGCACACTTTCAGCAACAGGAGCAAAGACTTTGGTGAAAGCAAGCTTGTTTGTCTGAAGGTTTTGGGGTTTTTCTTGTAAAAAAAAAATTCTCCCCATTTGTAACTGAACATTCCTCACCAGTCCTCACAGTCAGCCAAAAAATACATGAGGTCTTTCTGAAAAACTAAGTTCTGTGCAATGAAGTTATTAACTGCTGGGAAAGGCAGAAAAGCTTTTTTACAGCTGTTCATTGATGCACTGAATGTCACTTTACACTCTGTAGCCCCTTTTGAATTCTGCACACTTTTGGAGTCGGCTAAGAATAAACAAAAACCTTGGCCAGAGCAGTTACACTACTTCCTGAGACATATTTTGTTTTGTTTTGTTTTGGTTTTTTTGGGGTTCAGGCCTCCTATTCTCAGCCAGAAATTTCTATCCCTGGTGGAGATTAAAAAACAAACAAACAAACCAAACCAAATAAAAAACCCCAAAAACAACCCACAGAAATTACCAGGTTTGTTGGTTTGTTGGCTTTTCAGGAATCCAGAGAACAAACATGAGATCCTAAGGCATTTGCAAGAGATGTGAATTGACCCCAAAGCCCCAGCATCCTTCCATTGAAGATCACAGTTATTTCTGAAAAAAAGTCTGGGTCCCTACCAGAGTGCTCCCAGACACAGTGCTGGGAAGTGGGAAAGGAACAGCCTGGCCATGCCAACTCCCGTTTGGCACCCTGTGAGCCACATCCCTGTGTACACTCCAGTCGTGCTTCCACACAAGGGGAGAGCCTGGTCAACAGCTTTAATGACTTTCAGAAACCTTTCACACTGATTGCTGCTCACTCCAGTTTCAGACAGGCACACAAACCCTTTGGTTTAACCAATTGGCTGTAATCCTGCAGTGAATGAGGCCAGAATTAATTTTCCCTGTTCAATTCACATTTCAACATTTTTATTCTAAAACTGTACAGAGATGCTTGGGCATCAGCAGGTGCATTTCATCTGTACATAAACCATACCCAAGCAATCCTGTTCTCATTTCTTGTGTGCTCCTGCAGGAAGGAGCACACCACTGCTCACACCCAGTCTGCAGCTTGGCTTCCTTTCCTTTTTCCCTTTTAAATGGCACAGACAGCCAATGAAGAGTCAGGTACTCACCTTGACCCAGACTTGAATCTCCACCAGACTTTCTCAGCATGAACAACCAGGTTTGAAATGAGAGCAAATGCTTGGCAGGTGCTCCCAGGGGACTGGCCAAAAATAAATGCACTCTCTAGTTAATTTCCATCTGAGTACTACTAACATTTCTCCTTTAAGAGGGCAGCTGAAGCATTTGACTTACCCGAGGTGAGGCATTCATTTGCAGTTGCCTGGCAGACGCAGTACACAACTGGGAACAGTCAAACCCATTTTAATCACCTATGTAAGGTGCCTGCACTCTCCATACGGACAAAGGATCTTTTGGGGTGGGTGTGATTAACTGTAATTAGGAACCTACCTCTCACCTTTGATTATAGCAGTAGTCTAGACAGCTAGTGTTGGCAGAGAACTGACAGACTTAAAATTACCTTGTATAAATATTCCCCAATGCATTGGTTCTGCAAGGAAACAGACCAGAGGCTCTCTGGGAAGAGGGCTATACCAAGTAGTACTCGACACTTGGCAGGCAGTGAGGAGCAGGTAAGGCTGTTTACAGGGAGCTCTACTCAGCTGTGACTTCCACCAGGCCACTCCCTGCATCCAGCACAGAACGCCGCAAGCTGGGCGAACCGTGTCCTGGAGCCACTTCCTTCTGCTCAGCTGCTGGCACTGGAGGAGAAAAGTCTGCGGGATGTCAGCTCTGGCACAGGACCAGAGCTGGCAGCATGGCGACCCGCCAGCCCATTGCTCAGGAAAACCTACTCCTTCCTTCTGCATGGTGATGCAGCTGTGACTGAAGAGGTCGGGAATACCCTCAAGTCCTCTAGCCGCGGGCTACTACTACTGCTTGCCCCTTTTTTTTTTCCCTCTCTCTTTTTTCTTTCTTTCTTTTTTTTTTTTAAGGAACCACTTGGATCATAACTTTAATTAAGACTTTAGAAAACAAGACACTTACAAAATCTGGCCAAATATATTCTAGCTTCATTAATGAATTTAAAAGTTCCCCCAAATTAGCAAATTATTTACTTAAAAGTTGTTGTATTTGAAAATAGTGCCATAAAACAATACCTTAGGCAGGAGATAGACTAAGGTTGAAACATAGTTCAGCCCCTGAAATTACACGCTTTAAATTGTGTATTTTAATTTTCCATCCCAGATAACTGTGTGGCAAGGTTGTTCATTGCTACAACAGCTCGTTCTGCTTTTAAAAAAGCAGCACTTCGGTAGTAGCTAAATTGATGCTTTTTATGGGTCCATCACTTACTGAGGGCAATTGATTAGTGCCTGTGAGAGGCTCTGAGATCCAACGGATTACATGTTCTGAGCCCGCTAAATTATTTTGATAGTTTTAGGAAGAAAAAGATTCCGAATTTTGTGTGATCCAGTATTACCTTTCCCAATCATCATTTCCCCTTCACATATTTTTGCTCAGTTAGAAAAAAGTGTGCTAAGCCCAGGGAGCAGATTTTCAATGGCAGCAAGAAGAGCTGAACATGACACCTGTTAAAATATAATGGAAAGCGAGTATATTTTTCTACTGAGAGTTTCTCTGCTGACTCTTTATTTCACTCTTTAAAGATTACTGCTTTAATCTAGCTCAGGAGAAGAAAATGGAAAGGTCACAGCTCCATTGAGCTTGGACTGATTCAACGGGCACACGGCACTGCAGCCCCAAACAACCTGCTATGTTCGAGGCTCCTGCCTCACAGCACATCCTCTATGGTGCAATTTGGAAGCATTTAAGCTCAGCTGCCTTAAACACGGCCCGAACCAAGAATAGCCTTGGCTCCCGGGCACAGGTCAGGCGATGCTGAGTCACTTGCTGGCCTGGGCCCAGACTTTCCAGCTGCCTTGGGCTCAGCCTCCTTAAAGACACAACTTGTGCCTGCCGCACACAGCCCCAGCTCCAGCTGGGCATGACCAGACAGGGATGGCACCCTTGGACGCCAGGGGGTTTAGCCAGATGCATGATTCCAATATGCATTCCTGGTTCATACTGCCCTGTTTCTCTCCAGCTTCAGAGTGCGGCACTGCTGCTGCCTTCCTGCCCATTCAAAGCTGCATTCATTCATCTCTTTGTAATTATGAATCAACTCCCAGGCATCGGCGCACACCCCAGGTTCACACAGAATGGCAAACAATACACTGTCACGGGTTGCATCAGCTGCACGATACTCTCTCATGCCTTCAGGCTTGCTAAAGCTGATCCAACACTAATATAATAATAGCCATTTTACCCGCCTCCTCCACCAACAATTACCAGAGGCTTGGAAAGCTATTGAAATGCAAATAGCACATGGAGAGGTTATTTGGAACCAGACTGGGAAGATACAAATGCTGTCCTGCTTGTTTCCTGTAGTTTGACAGGAATGGGACTGTTATCCTGAATTTCTCTTTGTATAAACAGGGAGAGAAGCAATATTGTGGATGTACAGACACCCAAGTGTAGAAGTGCATCTTCTCCAGCATCTCTTCTCTGTATCTGGGACCCCTGTTACTCCCCTTAGTTGCTGCAGTAGCAGAGAATTGCGCAGCGCATAAGTGTCTGTAGCTCCGATAATACAAGCGTACCCAGCTACACTAAATCACAGAAATGCGCTCAGCGTGAGTTTGAAAGATCTTGCCCCCACAAGGCACTGTGGAGCCTGCAGTTTGCTCTGTGGCCACAGATGAAAGTCAGAAATAGAGCATCCCTCTCCCTGTTATCCCATTGCATACTTCAACCCAGGCGCTTCTACAGAGGGCAGGACCCCCTTCCCCCTGCTCTCTTCCCCGCACCCCCTCCCCTTCCATCACGGTCTGTTTGCCTACTATCTTTTCAGGTGGTGTTTCCACCAAGGACAAAAAAGGGCTTTCTGGACCCAAGGCAGTCCTGACACTCGGCTGGAGCAGCCGTGAAACAGCAGTGTGTACCAGCTGTCGTGAGGTGACACCGGACTGTGGTGACCCAGACATTTCTTCAGGCTCTCAGTCCTCAGTAAAGCTTCAGGAATACCTCCTAAAAATAGGCTGCATCCTCATCCCTTTTTTTGTAGCACAACAATCTATAAATATCACAAAGAAGATGCTTAACCTGTTATTAACAATTCCCTGCCCTCATTCAGAAGAGCCATCGAGAAGAAGAGGGTCCAGCACCCTGTGCACAAGGGGTACCTTGTTTGATTTGGTGAGGCACGGGCTGAGGGCAAATATAACAGCAGTTTACAACTGCTCAAGGGCAGTTATTAACACAAAAGAGACAACACAGCTGGGAGTGATGGCCAAAGGGTCAGTGGGAGGGGCAGACTGAACCCAGGAGAATATTCTTGTCAAGGTAGGGAGACAGCACGGCCATTGGTCATCCCTAGGGAGGCAGAGGAGTTTTCAGCCCTGGAGGTTTTCAGAAGCGGCTGTATGTAACCTGGTGTCCATGGGTCCCGCTCCGGTGGGGCCTTTGGGTTGGAGACCTCCAGAGGTCGCTTCCAGCCAACAATTCCATAGCTCCGTAACCTCCACGTTAAATACTTGGCATTAAAGGGTGAAACTGCAGCAGCTCCTTCTCCTGTACTTCTGTACTTTCCCTGGTCCAGGGCAGAGCACCCAGGCCCTCGCCACCGCCCCATCCCAGCACCTCTGCGGCCTCCCGGCTGGAAGGCGCGGCCGGCCCTGCCGCGGAGGTGCTATCCACGGGTCCACGGGGCTCCTCCAGCGCCGGGGTGCTGCTGCCGGGGGCGAAGGACGGCGGAGGCCCGGCAGCAGAAGTCCCAACCTCTCCTTCGTTTCCTGCGCGTCCCCCCATCGCTATTTGCCACCCGGATCTCACCGCTCGGGTGAACAGATGTGGGACTGACGCCGGCAGAAGCCTCACTCACGCCCGACGGAAGGATGTGCGCCAAGACCGCGATTTCAGCGAGAGGAAAAAGCCTTCAGGCGCCGAGGCTCGGCCATCCCCCGGGGGCCGCAGAGTCCCCTCGCAGACACCCCTCCCCTCCCCTCCGTGGGGCAGGGGCGGGGGCACGGCCCGAAGGGGAGGGCGGGGGGCGGTGGCGCGGAGCGCCCGCCCCTCACAGCCGCGTCCCGCCCCGGTGGAGACGGGAGCTGAGCCCGAGGCAGACGCAGCCCCTCCGCGCCATGGCCGGCCGCCGGCTCCTGGGGCTGCTCCTGGCCTTCTCCGCGGTGTTGGCCGCAGGTAGGGCGGCCCGGCGCGGGCTTGTCACGGCGGGGCGGCGGTGGGAGGGGGCGGCCCGGAGGGAGAGGGGGTCCCGGGGGGTGCGGTGCGGTGCGGTGTGCGCATGATCGCTCCGCCGGGCCCGGCCTAGAACGGCGGACCCCCGTCCCCGGCCAGGGTCACCCTCCGAGATGCTTCCCCCGAGGTTTGCAGGGGTTGCGGCCCCCTCGCCGTGGGGGCTTCTCGGGCTGGATATTCTTCCTGGTAGCACGGAGCCTGCCCCGGTGGGGCTCACGGGGACGGAGAGATGCGCCCCGAGGACGGGCCCCAGCTGGGAGGATGCATCCCCGATTGATCGCCTCGGGCAAGGGGCTGCACCCTTGGGCCCCACCCTGCGCAGAGCATCCCGACTCCGCAGTGGATGGCGGGGTGCCAGCCTGTACATCAGGGCTGGGCCACAGACGATCCTTGTTCCCCCTCCTTCTCCCGACCCTCACCCTGGGCTCTGCCCGCCTCCGGCCCCTGCTCCCCGCGTTCGCCATGGGGCCCATCCTGCACCGGTACCCACAGGCAGGGCGGCTCGAGCCCTGCGTTAGGTGACAGTGCTGGTGACGGACGCGTTTCGGAAAGCAGCGTCTGCCTTCGGGTGACAGTGTTAGAGCGATGTTTAAGATGTGCCATGCTGCAGGCATAAAGCTCTGTGGCAGCCTGGGGCTCAGCTAATCCTAAACAGAGGCAGCCGTGGAGTCACCGTGAAAGGAATTTGGGTTTGTCTCTCTCAGCTCACTGAGTTGTTGGATTAGTGGATTCTCTGTGTGACCCAAATTTGTCAGGCTGCTGGTGGTATTTTCACCCTTTTTTTGTCCCAGTGTTATTTCTGTAGATCAGGATAGTCTAACCCAGAAATCGGTCCCAGCTGAGCAGCAACTAGGAAGGAAAAAAAAGAAATACTATTTTTAGGAGGGTGGGGAGGAAGAAATTAAGATCAATGCAAAGCTTACCAAAACTCTGTCTCCTTAAAAAACCCAACAGTACTCTTAAAAAGATGTGTGTTTGAATTGAAAAGAAAGGTCCTTCTAAAAGTTATACAGAGAAAATAGATAGCAATTATGTAAAAGGCCTCAGGAAATTTTTTCTAAACAAAAACCCCACCAAGCGCAGACTGGTTGGAAGATATCAGCATCAAAGCAGAGAGCAAACTGAACCCCCAAGCAGTTTTTGCTGTTGGAATAGATTAGGTTTTCCATGACTCAGCCTGGAATTAGTTTGTTTGCATTTGGTACTTACCTGTTTGTGCACCTGGAACGGTAACAGTGTCGTACAGAGTTGTGTTATACTGACCAGGTTAGCGGCTGCATTTTTAATTGATGGATATCAGTTTGGCAGGCAGAGCTGAGATGGTGCATAAAATCCTGATTTTAGGTTAAAATAAAAAAATCTGATTAGTCAGTACTAAAGCTATTTGCATTCTGTGTTGTTTGCAGTGTGGGCAAACAAAAACGCTGTTCTGTTTCATTTTGTAGCTCTTGGGCTGCAGAGTCCATCTCTTAAATATCCTTGCCTGTGTTTGTAACAAAATGAATTTCACTGAAACATGCATAAGTTATTCCTGCCAGCATGAGGCTTCACAGGTAATTGAACAACATTGAGTTTTATCTCCTCTCCAAACTGCTTTAAACTGCCACTCCATGCAATCACTGTGTAAGGGGAGGCGGGCTCTGCCCTTGCCTCCCTTCCCGTGCAGAACCTTGCCGACATGGGACACACCAAACCGAGGTGCTGATGTGTGGCACAGCCTTTCCACGTGGCCTCTGGTTCCATCCCCAGTGTATTCCAGCAGTGGCACTCCCAATCCATGGGTGGGTGCCCACTCCTCCTGCTCTCTCTCTCTCTCTATTCCAAATATGTTGGAACAGCTTTCCAGCATCCTGAGAGAGCCTTGGGAGCCCTTCCCCAACTGACCACTGACCTGGCCTTTTGGGTACCAGCACAACCTCCCTGCCATCATTCTGTAAATAACAGGTGGTGGGAAGGCAGTGGGTTTCCCAGGCAGGGCATTCTATGCCATTTCTTCAGAACAGCAGCAATAGAAATCACACTTCTTCACTGCCTCTATTCCCCAGCTTTTTTTTTTTTTTCCTTCTTGTTCTGAAACAGTTGCTCCAGCAGTGCTGAAGACAAGCTGTGGGCAGCCCAGTTTCTTGGAAGCTCAGAGATTTACAAATTACCAAGAACTAAGGATAATAAACAAAAATACTTAGCATGATTCCTGCAACTGTGTTCCAGATCCACTACTGACACAAGACTGATCTGTGTCTTGTCTGGGACAGTCCAGTAAAGCAGGGGCAAACTTCACTTTTTCATTGAAAAAAATTGGTTTGGCTTTCTCTTTGATCAAATTCTAGTGCTTTTCCCTTCATTCATGGCTATGTGCTTCAGTGCCCCATCAGTGGGCTATCAGACACAGCTGTGCTGCATCCATCTGTGCCTCCAAACTGCCGCTACCCACAGCCTGTCTGCCTGTGGCTGCTGTGCTGGAAACCAGCATTAATTATAGGGTACCAACTATTTGCAAGTGCAAATGCTGTAGCCAGAGGCAAGCATTCCCTATGCCAGCACATTGCATGGTGCTTTAAATTCATGGATCTGTGACTTTCCCAAAATGTAGTTATGTTTCATGTTTATGAGTCATGCAGGGTTAACCACATGTTTGTGGAAAACAGTAAGAGTGAAACAATAAACTTTCCACTCTTGTTATTTTCCCCTTTCCTGTCCTCAGTCCCATAAGCCAGTACAGAAATGCATTGATGCGTTTTCATCGAAAGCTTGCAAATTTGACATCTGAGGGCTTTTCAGAAGGAGCACAAGGTTTCCTCTCGCAGGCCAGGCAGAAGGGGCACATGCAGTTTTTGTGCTTTATGTTTTGTAAGAAAATGTTGAAGAAAAACTTCACTCTACAAATGATGATATGAGCAGTTGAGCATGCCCTCCAAAGTTGCCGTCTCAGCACTGACAAGCTGTGTTGTCATCTGTGTCTTCATAGGTGGCATCTTACAGATCACCTCTCCTCTCAAGTGTGACTACCAGCACCCACCAGCTGTGGGTGGGTTATATATAGCTAATTATGCTATCTAATATTGCTTTCAATATTGTAATTATAATAATTACTTAAATGTGAAAGTAATATTAGACAGTATAATTAGCTATATATAACTGTTGCACAGTAATATTAGACAGTCTAATTAGCTGTATATAACTGTTGCACAGATGGCTGCAGTCACTGTGGGCAGCTCCCTTGCACCACCTCCACACCACCGTGCCCAATGGAGAGCATGGAAAAAACAGAAAGGAGCCACCTCTTTTCCACATGTTTTTTTAGGTGTCTGGACTCTGCTTTGCACTGGGCAGCCATGGTTGCAGCTGGCAGAAAAGGGGTGCCAGTGCCAGGTGACCCTGTGTCTCTGTGTCCCATCACTTGCTAGGGTCACTTGCCATGGATTTTCCAGATGAGTTGCAGGGAGGAATTACTTGGAGTAGAAGAGAAAGGCTTGGTTTGGTATTGTTGTCAAAACTGAAGGAGATAGTAACATTGTATAAAGCTGTTAAAAAGCTTTGTTACAATAGATTGCGTTTTAAAGTTATAATTACCAGGTATCAGTGACAAGTCAAAGTAATACATTTAAAGAATAATTTTTACTTAGATAATTAAAGACATTAGATGTCTTTAGTGTGTATGACAGTGGGAGAAGCCAAATTGGTTTTCTCACAAATTATCTCTGATCTCTGAACACATATGCATTAATTAAATGTGCATAAGATATTTATGTACATAGCTGTGGAAATAATTAATTTCCATGGTTCTACCTGTACTTTAAAACTTTTTCTTCTATCAACCTAAGTGATATGTGCATGGAAATGGCTGTTTAACTCTTGAGTTTTTTCTCTCTGCTACAAAAATATGATCGTTTTCTTACATCTGTTGCAAACATTTCAGCCCTTAAAGCTCATAAACCAGAAGAGTCTATTGATCTCCTTAGTTGACTAGAATAAACTTTCAAAACTACTTTAAACCCAAATTTGTTTTCTTCTTGGAAGAATATCTGTTGGAGGTTTAACTTTAACTTTACAATTAACTAAAGGAAAAACAGGGCTTTTATTAGACATTGCTTCTGAAGCCACTCTATTGAAAAAACATATGTTTAAAAAACTATGTAACACTGATGGCAAAGAGAAAAGCTTTGCAATAATTCCTTTGTTAGCTGATTGATACAATTCACAATTAGTGGAAGTGCTCAAATAAGGAAAGTGGGAGAAGATGAATGTCGGACATTAAAATGTAGAACATGAAAGGACTTTGAAAGGGAAACTTTAAAGTTGGGGGTCCAGATGCTGGAGTAACTGGCTGTGATTTAGGATGTGAGCACAGGAATGTGACTGCTGAGGGAACACTTTTGAGAAGAAAACAGAGTCCATGGTTGCAGCTGGCAGAAAAGGGGTGCCAGTGCCAGGTGACCCTGTGTCTCTGTGTCCCATCACTTGCTAGGGTCATGTCATGGGTTTAAACCAGTAACTAAAAAAAATTACTTCTTTCTTGCTGTGAGATATGGATTAGAACAAGAGCAAAACAGGCTTAAAACTTAAAAGGAATAAAGAAAGTTTATTAACAAACTACAATAATAAGAACACCAGAATAAACTTCCAGAAAACCCTTTTTATCCCCTACTACCCACCATTCCTTTGTTCACATGACAACAGAGACAAAAACTTTGGAACTTTAGTGGTTGAAACAGTCCCAATTCCTGCTACAGTCTTTTCATCAGTTTTTGTAGAGAAACAAAAGTATCTTCCTGTTAATCTATGGAGTGTCTCACGAGAAAACTATTTCTGCTATAGTTTTCTATTGCCCTGATGTCAGCTGCCCAGAAATGCTTCATCAGAGCTCACTCCTCCTATTTCACATCACTCTGAGGTGTGTTATGGGCCATAAGTCTAGGGATATCATTTTAAGGATGAGTTATTCAAAGGCAAAAGTCTTCTTCATCTGTCTCTGTGAGCTTCACTAGAAAACAGTTTTCTCATTGCCCCCCAAGGCTTCAAATTTTCGCTTCACTCTATTCTAGCACTTTACTGTATCACAATCACTCTACGTTTTACTCAAAATTTACACTTTGAACACTCTATTCCTCCCTATATACTGTCATGAATTAAAGGAGTTTTTTCAAGACCTTATTGTCCATTTCCATAGCCTCAACAGAAAAGTATTTTCAGCTTATAAAGCATCTCCTTATTCTCTACCTTTTCTGAAGCTTCTTTTCTTTACGGTCTCTGATAGTTTATAAAGTCTCTTTACATGTTGATTACTCTATTTTTCTCTCTCTGGATAAAAAGATTAATCTGCAAGTCTCATCTGGGTAATGAAAAAGGGTTAAAATCTTGCCCAGGCTTTTGTAGATGGTTCTGTGACTTCTGCTGGAGCAGGAGCTGGAGCTGTCTGCTATAGAAAATTCCTCATGGCTGCTCTGGAGAGTGTGGTCGCTGTCTCAGCACGCCGCAGGTCCAGAGCTTTTTTTCCTTTCTTTACTCAGCAGTCTCTGGTGAATTTTGTCACGGCAAAAACTGCAGCTTAGCCAAGAACCGGCCTGGCCCGGCCAGAGCCCGGAGCAAGCCCCCACAGGCCCCATCTCCCCGCCGGGAGACGCGGCAGGCTCAGCGGGAGGCCAGCCGGAGCTCTGTTACCTTTCACAGCCAGGAAACAAAGAGAACAAGAGTGCTCTGACTTTACATCATAAGGTAGGGTTCATAAGTTGATCCCACTTTTCAATGGTCAAAACTGCTGTCAATTCCCAGTAATGACCGATAATTGGTCAGGAGAAAAGACTCCCATCAGTCCCCAGCAGCTTCAACTTCCTTAGCTCCCAAAACCACCTTAAAGGTAAAGTCACCCCATGACAGGTCACTTGCCATGGATTTTCCAGATGAGTTGCCCAGTAGCCATGGCAAAGAGAGAGGTGAGTACTGCCTCTGCACTCACAGGGATTTCAGTGGAACTGCTCAGGATCGGCTTTGGGTTTGATCTTCTGAGAGCTCAGCCTGCTGGTGCGATGAGGCTGAAGTTAATGCTAATATATATTTAAGAAACTGCCTTGCAGTCACTCCAAAATCCTTTTCCTTTGCTTTTCAACCTTGTCTAGGGAACACGGAAACTTGCTGTGGGAGGAGAACTGGGGCCACAGGCAGAAAGCTGATGCTGAGTGTGAGCTCTGTTTCCCAACCACATGAGCAGCATCTTCAGGGAAATGGATGGCCAGGTTGCTGTAGGGATCTGGTGCAGTCACCACATAAAAGTGTAAAAAACCCAAAGCAAGCAAAACCAGAGGCATTGGCAAGATTTTGGAGATGGTAGCTCAGACAGGGAGGAAGGATGCCGTGAACAGCATCATTCTGCTGTTGAAAGGCTGTGCAGGCTGGTACAGGGTTGTCTCCAGCAAATAAGGTGCTGGGGAAAGAGAGATGCTCAGACAGAGTTTTGCTTGCCCTTAGAAATGCTCTCTGTGCCCATCACAAAGAAGTCTGGGTAACAAGAACTTGTCAGAGTTAGAATAATCTTACTCAAATACTTCTTCAGAAGGACATGCTCCAGGTTGGGTGTTTAGGGGTAACTTAAGTTCTGGCTCTGGGAGGGTAGAAGGCAAAAGCTAAACAAGCAGAAGAGGTTTCCAGCCTCAGTTTTAGATGGCAAAAGAGGTGCTTGTGCTGAAGAACAAATATTAGATAGCAGATAAGATTTTGAACAGCACATTAGTCTGTGTCCATAAAGTTTTGTCTGCTGACAAACATGTTCTTTTAGGGGCAGGAGCTTAGGGAATGCCTCTATCTTAATGTTGGATCTCTATATGATCTTGCTGTGGGGTGAACTTGAGCAGCTTGGTGGATGTCTCTGTGGTGACCAGACACCTCCATTCAGGTGTTCCTGCTACTGCAGGACTTGGGTCATCTTTCCAGACAGTAAAATCTGAGTGAAAACAATGCCAGACTAATATAGACTCATTTAGAGTAAAAACCTCCCCAGGTCCCATCCTACCATCTGTTACACAGCCTTCCTCTTGGAGCTTTGCTTAGTTTCCATCACAGAGCCTGCAGAAGTAGAAAGACCCAGAAATGGTGCAACTTCATGTAGCACATTTTCTCACCCTAGAAGTTCTTTTGGCCAGAGAATCACAGAATCAGTTACGTTGGAAAAGACCTATGAGGTCATTGTGTCCAACCTGTGACCAAAGACCACCATGTCAACCACACAATGGCACTGAGTGCAACATCTAGTCTCTTAAACATCTCAAGGGACAGTGCCTCCACTGTCTCTCTGTGCAGTCCATTCCAATGTTTAATCATGTTTTCTGTGGAGAAATTCCTCCTAATGTCCAACCTAAAATCACCATGCAACCAATGTTATGCCAATGTAATTCTAGACAGAAGAGGTTGTATGCCCCAAAATCAAACCATCCCATCCAGGGTGATGTTTCCAGCTGGTGCAAGCCTTCTCTGAGCCCCTGCTTTGTGACCTAGCCACAGGCTGGATTCTGCTCCAGGTGCTTCTGCTGGGGTGGGTGTTTAACCTGGCCCCACTGTCCAGGCCCCAGCTACTGGTGCTGGTGACACACTGTCTCTTGCACTGTCAAGAGACACTGAGCCCATGCCATGCAGTTCTGTGTAATTTTTTGAGGAAACTGGAATTTCTTATTTCCAACCACCACCTTCTCCTGCCCCAGGACAGCAATAAGCTTTGAGCTCATTATGCTTTTAAAAACACCCACAGATCCCAAACATGTCTTTCACTTTATGCAGAAAATAGAGTATTTTTAAGTGAGGTTAAACATATATTTAAAAAGATAGTGTATTCCTTCTTTCTTCTTTGTAATGATGGTCTTAACTGGGTGAATTATTTATACTTTCACAGAGAAAATCTCAGCCATGACAGTTTGCAAACAGTTGGGTTTGTAAGTGTTGGTGCTATTTCCTCTCTAAGAAGGGTCAAAGAGAGTGAGAGACCTGTTGCTGGACTTCTCTGTGAGCTCACTGAGCACCTAGTTTTATGTTGAAATTATTTCATGCCACATTAATAGCAAAGAGTGCTCTGATTATAAGGAGAGAGGCAAGTACTGCCTCTGCACTCACAGGGATTTCAGCGGAGCTAAAATCTATTCCTCTGGTGGTGGGGATGAAGATCCCCATGCTGGGTATGGGAAGTAGCAGAAGCTACATATTGTACCCCAAACTCCCCTTTTCAGTGCCTTCTCCAGGTTCCTCTATGAAAGCAAGGAGCCAAACTCACCTCATTGAAAACAAGCTGTTGGAAAAGGCTGAGGGATGTGGCACAGCTTCTCTTGCTGTGGGTGAACCAGGAGAGGTAGTTTCACAGCTGCCAGCTGGGTGGTTAAAAATCACCACCAGTTCCTGCACCATCTGCTCAGAATTATCTCTCTTGCTGCTTCCTACTTGGAGGGTGCAACTCCCCACCCTACTGTCTCTCCATGCTGGCTCCTTCCCATGGCAGCACCTCCTGGATCTGGGATGCTCCAGGAGCAGCAGAGCTGGATGACCCAGAGCACACGGGGAGGTGATGTGGGAAGGCAGGAACAGCAGTGGACAGGCAGGAGCCCTGCAGTGCAGCTGTCGTGACAGCGCAGACAGATGCCATCAGCCAGAGGAGAAGGCTGAATCCTCCATGCTCTCCCAGAGCCCTGCTCCATATGTCAGCATTACCTGAGTATTCATTCACACTACTGCTCTGTTTCTGATTTTAAATAACACAATACAACAGGAGCATCACATCCCAAGTGATGTTTTACTGTGTAATTCCCTATTTACCTACTTTTAACTACACACCTCCTCTTGATTTTTATCTGATGAAAACAATCTCTTTCCACTAGTAAGCAGGTGATAAGCATTTAATCTCCTGCTTCAGTATTCTTTGGGCTCCTGCATCACTGACTTTGTCATCAGTCGTTCTGCACTGAGTTATGAACAAAATGCTTTTCGTGCCACAATTTGTTGACTAGTTTTTGTAAACAGACATTTTTGGCAATAGGCAAATTTGTAGTCATTGCTTAATGTGTAAGCAGAAATCAAATGGCTAATGTGAATGTACATTGTAATCTTTCAGGGTGGACAGCAGGCAGGAAAACATGGAAGTAGCTGTTGTGGTGTAAATCCCAGCTGGCAACTCAGGTCCACACAGCCATTTTCTCACTCCCACCATGTCAGGATGGGGGAAAGAATTGGAAAGGTAAAAGTGAGAAAACTCGTGGGTTGAGATAAAGGCAGTTTAACAGGTAAAGCAAACCATTCCTCACTTCCAATGGCAGGCAGGTGCTCAGCCATCCTCAGGACAGCAGGGCTTCATCACCTGTAACAATGACTTGGGAAGACAAACACCATCACTCCAAATCTCCCCTCTTCCTCCTTCTCCCCAGCTCTATATGCTGGGCATGGTGCCATATGGGCTGGGATATCCCCTGGGTCAGCTGGGGTCAGCTGTCCTGGCTGTGTCCCCTCCCAGCTCCTCGTGGAGCTTCTTGCTGGTGGGGTGGGTGAGGAGCAGGAAAGGCCTTGGCTCTGGGTGAGAACTGCTGAGTGATAATGAAAACAGCCCTGAATTATCAACACTGTTCTCAGCACAAATCCAAACCACAGCCCCAGACCAGGTTCTATAAAAATTACCCCCACCCAAACTACCACATGACCCAATTTTCAGCCTTGCACCCACAATTATAGGAGGAAAAGGAACTTGCTATGCTTTTGGAACTTCACTAGGAATCAGAAATGGAGTGAGCTAGGGTCCATGTCTCCCACTCTATGCATGGTAACGCTGAGTGAGGGCTGGGAGCAGGGCAGTTGGGCACAGGGAGTGCCAAGGTTGCCCCTAGAGTGGTTTCAGCTCAGATCCTGCTCCTGTCCCAAACTGTGTGTCCCTGACAGGGCTGGCTCTCAGCAGTACTGCACCAGATCATGTCTGTCTTGGGAAACCAGGCTGGTGCCTGCTGGCAGTGTTCATGGCACTCCCACATCTCCCCTTCCCTTTCTGCCAGGACAGTAATCCGTTTCTCCAGCAGAGGCCTGCACACAGCATCTGGTAGGGACAAACCTGAGCCCAGGATGACACTTGTTTTTTTCCATCACTGAAAAGTCATCTTTAGCCATTCTCTATCCTGTGCAGTCGGTTCAGTGCTGCTTTCCCCTTGGCCTCTTGCAAAGTGGTTGGGATGTGGGAATAAAACAATGATGCTGTCCACATCCTTTCCCCTTTAGGTATAAACATTGTTTTTAAAAAAATCCTAAACAAACAGCAAGAAAGGGGAAAGGAAAACCAGCTCCCTTTCTTATCAGATACACCTTTAAGTTATTGAGGATTACACCTGGAACATTTTCCCACAGTCCCAGGGAGGGTAAGAGATTTTCAAAGCTCATATCAGGGCTGGGAGAGGCTGAGCTTGTCCTGCCCTCCTTGGTCCTTGGCCATAATGTCCTCATACCCATTCCAGGCACAAAAAGTTGGGCACTACTCCAGACTCACCACAGGTACAAGACTGGGCTAAGGCACACCCCAGAAAGGGAGGAACCTTAAATATTTCTGCTCTAAACCTGTCAGCCTTTTGCTCCAGGTGCAATTGATCTGGGACTAATTGAAAGCAGGTTTTGGCAGTGCTGTGACAGAGCCCTCTTTGACACAAACCTCAAAACACAGCTATCATATTAAAGTTGCTTAGAAAACATTACCTGCTCCATGCGCTGTGATGGCAGAGAGCCCTAGAAACTTGGAAAGCTTCTGGAGTGCTGCTACTGAAGAAAACTGTTTTGATTGGCATCTTATATTGCCAGAGCAGGGCAGCCTGGTCTCAAACCATCCTGTGATGGAAGAGTTGTTGAAACATTTGTTTCACATGGGGTCAGAGATGCTGCTGTGGAGCCAGAGATGGGGAAGACCTGGCCATCAGCCTCCAGTCCAAGGCATTTCATTGGAAATCCCTATACAAAGCCTTTCCTGGCTCTTGTCCTGCTGACCTTGACGGGGCTTTACTTTCCCTCAGAGCTGTTTAGGGTTGGTGCTGGCTCCCAGAGGTGTTTTTCTGTCTGTGGTAGGGGCCCTCAGCTTTCAAGGGTTCCTTGCAGCCTCTATGCCAGCCCCTGGTAAATAGGGTGGGCTCTGTGCAAGCCAGTTACCAGATGCAGCAGTTGGCGAAAACAAGTCAAGGGTGCTTCCCTCTGGGGTTCTAAATTTCACTGCGGAGGAGTGGGAGAGGCTGTGCAATAGGGCAGCAGTTGAGAAACTCCTCCCTGCTCTGTTTTTTGTCTACTGTCTGCAGAGGGACCTGCTGGCAGCTCCTGGTGTGGTCATGGCAGCACAGACTAAATCCCCAGCTGTTCCCCCAGGGCTGTAGGACATGGCACAGTGTGCAGGGTGGTGCTGCTTCTTTAGGTGCTTTGGAAGCAAGCTGGATGTTTGTCCTTCTGCACCAGGTGGGGAGAAGATGTGTTCGGACCTTTGTGCAGCCCTCAGTATGGTGCAGGCTGGAAGGGCATTGCAGCCCTTGAGCATCCAGTGTGTGGCCAAGCAGGTCCCACTGAGGGCTCACCTGCTTACCAAGACACTCTTCTGGCCCTGCCCCACATCATGGTGCCAGTGATGTCTGCTGGGAAGGAGCCTGATGTAGGCTGGTTTTGCTGGTCATGTTTTCCTCACCAGCTCCATCACTTCTGCTGGGTGTAGAGCTTATTGGGTACCACTGCCAAATAATTTATATTATTCTTAGTAAGCCTTGAAATCAAATTGTAACATACACCTGTTTTGTGTGCAGCTGCCCCGGCATACTGAACCATGGTGTTACCCTGCAGCTTAGAGCCCAGGTAAGGTGTGTTGCCCTGAGCTGCAGACTTCAGAGCTTGCACTGGGGCTCTGCTGCCTCTCCTGCCCTATGCCAGGGCACTGGCTGGAGGAAAGGGGCAGAGCTGGGATTGTCGTGGAGCTGAGGTTCATACCAGGGACCTGAGGGCAGTATAGGTACTGGAGCCTGCACAGGTCAGGACAGCAGTGCCCTGTAGTGGCTGCAGTAGAGGCTTTTAGGCGTTTCCCTTAATAGGTTTCAGACACAACCACCATCAGTCCCTCCACAAAGAGAAAGTCTTCATTATGCAAATTCTCATCTTAAAGCTTTATTCATGTGCTTCCTGGCAGGCTTTCCTTTAATCTCAAGAGCAAGATTGCTTGGAATTACCATACACCCTTGTTAATTGCATTAAAAAAAACCCCAAAAAAACAGTAGAGGTTGTTTTTGCCATAATCAAGAGTGATTTTTGATTAGTACTTCTGAAAATCAAAACGTTTCACTGAGAATAGAGAGCAAGGACAGCAGCATTGCTTCATCCCCTGCAAGGAGCGGGGGTCATCCCAGCTGGGGAAATGTGTCCCACTGCTGTTGACTGGTCATGCCCTGGGCTGGAGTGATGTATCCTCAGCATCAGCTGTTGGTCCCACTGCTGGGGTGGATGCAGGGGGCTGTTTCTCCCACACTTTGCTTCCCAGCAGAGCCCTCTCACCCCTTGCCCTGGCAGGCTGCTGACAGCTTGTTTGTGCAGGGCAGCCAGTCTTCCCTGGCAGCAGCTGAGATGGATTGGAAGTTCAAAGTCTGCTTTTCAAGGCAGAGCTACCTTGAGGAGGAGGTCTGTGCTGAGGAGGCAGCCTGGCCCGTCTACTGGGAGCAGTGCAGCTGCACTGAAGCTGCCCCACCAGTACTGCTATCTCTGACACCCCAGCTCTGAGGAGCACTGTTCACCCTACACACATGGAACTGTGCTTTTGCCTTAGCAGTCAGCAAGAATTTGGGATTTGCAAGTAAATTTCCCATACATTTGGCAGTGGCTGGGGCCAGTGCTCAGACAGGAGTGGTGGAGGCATTGGCAAGTCTGAAGCTCTGCTCTGTCCTGATGGGGATCTGTTCTGCTCTGGCCAGTGGTGTTGTGCCATCACCTGCACTGGGAGAGGTCCCTAGGGACACTCAGTGCTGCCCCAGGCACCCCAGCTGCTGCAGGGCAGACCCATGCCCATGGAGGAGCAGCCATTTACTCCCCCCAGACTTCTGAGGCTGAGACGGCAGAAACCCCACTGTGAGGATGCAGCCCAGAGGTCCAGCAACATGGATCTGCTCCCAAACCCCTCCTTCCCAGCATCCTGCCCAGAGGTCCAAGCACAGCTGTAGGTTCCCATTGTCAGGGGACCACCCACGTGTGCCAACAGCGTAACTTGGAACCCAAAAGATGAAGTTGGTCGCTGGGGACACCCTTTTGGCTACCATAGTACTTACTTTCCTGCTTTCCTCCTGCTCCCCCGCCCACTGTGTTGCTCCTAAGGTGGATGCATAAAAGTCAGGCAGTTGGAATTACTTTCTGCTGCCCTTGTACCTGCTTTGCATTCTCCCGTAATCTGCCAGGCTGTCAATCTTGTACTGTCGCAGGCTCTCTATTCCCAGGGAAGCTAAACACATATATATTGCACAAAGAGATCTGTGGGCTGGCGCTAAAAAAATGGAATACACCTCTCTGACTGGTGCAGACAGCCTGGCAATATACAGAGTGTGAATTATGATACTATAATTCAAACTTTGTCAAACAGTGGGGCTTAATTAGAATATATATATAATTGTAGAAGCTAAAAAGCTGATGAGTACAATTTTGCGTTTGAGCTGCCTGCTACAGAAAATAATGAGGAGAGAATACATTAAGGCACAAAAACCTTATACATTCAAAGAGCAGCTAGCTCTGATTAAAAATACTCCCAGCAAGGCAAGGAGACTCAGCAAGAGGCGGGGGAGTCTGCAGTGCTGGCTCAGCCGTAACTCTCACCCATGTTCTACAGCTTCTACTGGATGCAGCTGCAGCCCCAACTCCCCACTCTGGCTTTGGGGGATTCCTATTGAATGCCATGTGATGTCCCAGCTTGGTCTCTGTGGATTGTCAGATTAAATAAAAATATGGAAAACATATCTCATTTGCCTGTTCCCCCCTTGCCACTGGGCTGCAGTCCTATGGGTGCTCCACTGCCATTGGTTGGTGGCACACAGGGCTGGAATTGCGCACAATTGCCCCAGGGGATGTGCATTTTCTTCTAGTAGCCAAAGAGCAGAGTTCTTCCAAAGACCCAGTGCAAGGGTAGGGACAAAAATGACCCAAACTAGCCTAGTCATCAGCCCCAACAAGGATTCCATACTGCTGCCCTGTACTGAGCAACCAGCAAATGGGGGTTTTGCATATCACTGCTCTTGGAGCCCTATAACAGGTTGTGGGTGGGGATGGCCTACAGGGGAGGTGACATGTCAGGGCATGCACCACCCTGACTCTGCTTCATGGGCATTATAAATGAACTCTGCTGCATGCAGCTCAGTAGCTTGTGAGTGCTGATGTGTAGGAATGGACCCCAACCTCTCCTGAAAAAAAAAATATAAACCTTTACTGTAAAGATACTCTGTGCTGTGCATGAGTTCCCATCAGAGGATGGGCTTCAGAAGCTCCACTCCTCCAGTGATTGTGGAGCAGTGTCAGGTCCCTAGGAGCAAAGGGATTGCACAGGACAGTGTTGCCCTCAAAAGAGCTGTATGTAAACACACATACCAAGAGCTGGTGAGGTTTTCGGTGTCGGGCCATGAAGTGCTAGATTTGTTACCACTTAATAACAGAGTAAAAGAATGAAGAGAGCATTCCAGTCTTATCCGTTGCAGGGGAGGTTGTGTTCCTGTGACGACAGTGCTCGGTTATTGATCTATAAAAGGTCTAATATCTCTGTAACACCCTTTGCATGATATAGAGATGTTGTCAGTTTCAATCAACTGGCAGTCTATTATTAATCCTTGCCAGTGCCTAGAGGGATCTTGAAAAAGGATGCTAGTTTGCCATGGGCAGCATTAGGAAAGCTCTTGGTAATGGCTTGTGCCAAGCACTGCTGCTCCTGGGAAGGTTTTACTGGGCAATTCAGTGCATCCATAGTTTTCCCAACCCTCATTTGGGCAACATTCCCACCTCTCCTGCCAATGTGGGGAAAGGCCCCAAGATGCAGCTCCAGCCAAGGATTCTTTAGCAGTTGTTGTTTACCTTAGCCCCATGAGGATGGAGGGCCCTGGGCACCTTTCACTCCCCACTCCTTGGTCCCCTCATGTGCCTTTTGGCTCTTTGGAGAGTGGTTTTGGAAGGGGCACCCTCCTCTCATCTTGTTGGGAGAGTTGCCGAGAGGAGTCATCACCAAACCCAGGGAGGTTGTAAGTGCTTCTCAGCTGGCAGGTCCAATGAGCCCCCCAAAGCCAGGCGGGGAATCCCATTTTTTGGGACACTGTGTTCCCTGCTCGGCCCATGTCTCCATGGTGGGGACATCTCCATGCAGATCCACAACCCCTACAGCCCTTCATTAGGACATGTGAGATACACACACCCCGCAACTGTCCACTCCTCCACTCGGTATTTTGGTTCCTGCACTGGAGGCGAAGCATGGGGATGATACACTAACATAGGGCTCAGCGTGTAGCAAGTCAGTGCCTTAATATTGACTTAATCATGGAGAGCAAGAGTGAGGGAGAGGGAAGGGAGGGCTCCTGGCATATTGATGCAAGTTAGTGTTGTCACCACATCCCTCCTGCCAGCTCATATGGTGATGGAACATTTTCTTCGTTTGGGCTGGTAATGCTTCTCATCCCACCAGAGATGCAACATGGGTTTCTCCTTCTGCCTATTTTTAAGCATGCTTTTAAACAGGAAGACAAAAATTATGGAGTCCTGTTAGTTCCTGGAAATCCAGTAAAGACTGGGGGAAAAGCCATTCTAGGAAAAGAAGACTGCATGAAATTGTCAGACTGATAAGGCTGGAGCAGTTGGCCAGCATAGTGATGAGTGTGTTGAGTCTCAGCAGGGATGCTGATGGTTTGGCAGCCCCCTGTGCAAGCCCTGGAGCTGGGCAGGTGTTCTTCAGCACTGTGGATGGTCTTGCACATTTCTAACTTTGCTCCTTTGCACATACAGAGCACTTGTTAACCCTTCAGCTTCACCTAGGCTGTCAGAGCAGGAGAGCACACCCTGTCTCACAGTGCCAATATTGCACCAGCAGTACAGCCTAAGAGGGAAAGATTTTGGGAAGGGAGGAGAGAGTCATGGAGGGAGGCTGAGGGTGGCAGACATAGCCCTGCTGTACTGAGCAAGAGGCTCTTCCACATACTTCTCCCTGTGGATTTCACACAGATTTTCCCTGCATTGCCTGCTGCTGGCCATTCCTCCTGGCTCACAGGAAAGTGTTGGCATCGTTCAGCTTGATGAGAGACACAGTGTGGGCTGGGACATTCATTCTTTACACACCCCCTCCAGCAATGCCTAATGTCAAGCCTTTGCCAGCAGGGAGAAGCCCACAGCAACTTCCCAGCCCCTGCCCCTGCACATACATCACATGGGCTGCTGAGTGTGCTTTAACAGATGGCAAATGAGAATAGAGGTGATGTGTGAGTAAGTGGAACCACAACTGCAGCTGTTGCAGTAGTTAGTGACCACTCTCAGTAGAAGTTTTTCACTGAAATGTTGATGTTTGCTTTCTGATGGACTGTGCCTTCCCATTGTTATTGTCCTTGTCAGTAACGCTTTAAATTTATTCATGAAGCATGCTGGAGCTCAGGTGGCAATAGCTAAATCCATTTAGCAGTAGGAATAACAGGAAAGCCATTTTAACATTCTCTTGCAGTGCTGCAGTACTTAGCAAACCCAAAGGATATTAATTACTCAGCATGCTCTGAGATGTAAAAGCATGAATTTATCAAGACAAATACATTCAGAACTAGGCTAAATCAACAGTAATTAATGCCATGCAAAAAAGAGATGGAGAAAGGAAGGATTAGCTGGCCCGGTTGTAGAACACGATGTAACCCTGAGTTATCCCTGGGATATGGGACTGGAGTTGTGGTGAGGCATCTCTAACAAAAATATCTGCCTGTGCCTGTCATGTGTATCCCTGGGATGGGGATTTGGTCTTGGTTCACATTTCCAGGGTACAATGATGCAGGCAGCCTCTGAAATACTAAGTCATGCTTGGCAGGCAGCAACAGCTTTTTCATGCAAAACCTTCAATATTGGAAGGCACTTGAGAAGGAGAGGGGCATAGGCCTTTTTTGTTTGCCACCAAATTTGTCTACACTGTCCCAATGTTTTCATGGTGTTTAGCAATCATATAATCATGAGCACAGCCAGAGATGAGTGGCAGCTTGAGAGATGAATTGGTAGGCTCTCCTTGACAAATGTAAGCATAACATGTGTCTTTATAACACATCCATTAGGGCAGAGAAATGTAAAATCCAGAGATGACTGCTCTGCATTTAACAGTCACAGCATTTGGAGAGTACTTATGTCTTCGTCATCACCAGTGTTGGGTCAAGCTTGGAAAAAACCAGCAAAAATACTAAAGCAATTTGAGCAAACAAGTCTAGTCATGCCTTATTTAAAGGTGCTTTACTCTGTGTGAAGTGTGTCCGGTTTTGAAGGTGGTTTACTCTATAGGAAGTGAGTACAGCCAGTGCTGATTTTTTGTCTCCAGGTCATGGGGATGACACAGATGACTTCAACCTAGAAGATGCCCTGTTTGACCCTGTCACCAGGCGACGTAAGTCATATTTTTGCATTGTCTTAAAGAGAAGAAAACAAGTAGATGTTAATAGATGTGATTTGTTCCTTTGGATCTGATGCTGGTGGAAGGTAGGGTGGTAAAGGATACAGCTGCCTCATCCTCTCTGCCTGGGAGACACAGGGTCTGGGTTTGCACACAAGTGGAGCTGGAGATATTCCTGGAGAAGCTGGCTGCTGACCAGGTGCCCTTTGTGTAATGACTCCTGTGAGGAACCACAGAGGCACAACATACCTGTGCTCTGAGGTAGCAATGGCAATGAATTTGCCCTTTTGGCTTCCTTGCATCCCTCAGTAACGCCTACCACCAGGCCTGGCCCTGTTGGCCTAGAACCAGTGCATCATCCCTCCCTTCCCCAGCTGTGGAGGGTAGCTCACTGTGCCTGGCCAGGCAGGGGAAACACCAGGTTGTTCCCTGCTCCCATTGCAGTATGGTGCCTGGGAAAGCAAACAGCGCATGAGGTCACTGCTCTGCTTTGCTGGAGTTCCAGTGTAGCCCATTAGTCAAAGAAAACTCACTTCCTCAGGGGGTGCCTCACTGCTGACATGCAGCATTCAGTATTTCAGGGTTTTACACCCCAAGGGCAAAACCTAACTGCCAGCACAGCAGCTGAAGGATGGGAGGAGGCTCACCTCCCTCCCTGGGAAATGTCACATGCCTTCCCCCAGTGCCAAGGGCTGAGCCCAATACCACTGTGCACCCACACACGTGTCTGGCTTCTTTTGCTACCCAGCCATGGAGATGCTGTGGCAGAGCTGCAAATGCCAGCACCCAGGACCCCTTGCTGCCCAGCACTCCCCACGCTATTCATTGCTGTCCCCAGACCCAGCACCTGTTGGGGCAGCAGCAGGGATTGCTCCATGAGCGATGCTAGGCTCTGGGATCAGGCAGAATATACCCATGTGTATCAAAGGGAAAGCTGTACCAGTGTTTGAAACGCCTTGTGCTGTAGTCTAACAACAGACGGATACTTCTGCTGTGTTACTTTGGAGTTTATGTGGAATAGAGGATGCTCTCTGAAGCTCTCCTGCAGTGTACCAGGCTGGGCATTGGGGTATCAGATTTGGTCACCAGGCTGATGCAGCTCATCTAGGATTTTGAAAAAGCCCTTTAATGGAGCACATGAGGAGACCTGGTTAGAAAGGACTAATGGCCACCTCATGTGGAGGGAAAGTGGCATTCTCCAGGCTGGAATTCCAGCAGTGAGGGAAGAGGCAGCACTGTCCACCATGGCCTCCTCAAGTGCTGCATCCCACTCTGGATTCGTCAGCCCCCCAAAAAAGCAAATGAAGGGTCTGGAGTTGGGTCACATCAAACCATATCAGCATGCTGGAAGTGAAGCCCAGTGGCACCACTCCAGTGTAATGGAAATTAATGGGAACAGAGCAGCCACAGCTCTTACTCATAATTTATTCATATACTTAGTAATGCCAGCCACTATTATTAGGCAGTGTTTTCCATATTGCTCGCTCCCTCCTCCCTCAATGGCTGTTTGTAGCTTGTTTTAGCCCAGGAGCAGCAAGGGGAGCTGGGATTTGAGTATCAGGGTGTCACTGAAAGCCCTCCAGCTGACACGGAAATCTCCCGTACACAACACACCATGGGAAATTATCTGTTGTTGGACTGACTGACCAGGCCAGGGACACCAAAACATTGGCAACTTGCTGCTGGCTGCAATGCTGTTCTGTGCAGCATCTACCCTTGCCTGTCTGCTGCTGTATCAAAGGAACTTTAGAGCAGATTGTTGCAGCTCCTTGCTTTTCACCAGCTGGGATGGGATGCTGGCTCATCTTAAGGCAGCAGTGCCCTGTAGAGCACTGGGTTCCATTTTCACCCATGAGCAGTCCCTATCTTTGTGGCCACACATTGTGTGCAGGGTGTTAACAGCCCCTTGCCCTGAGTTTACAAATGCAGATGTCAGAAAGTTGTGGTGAAATCTTTGCCATTCATTCTCAATCCAGAGGTGCCATTTTTGGTGATGCCTATGACTAACACATTTCCTCCCCATCTGTTTTATCTCAGCCACTCCCAAGGGCCCGAGAAAGCCAGCAGCTGGGACAGGTGAGACCTTCTTGCATGCATACCATCTCAGCTCAGTGTGGGGTGCACTTCCCGTGGGATTGAACTGAGTAAGCCCCCATGGGCTGCCCATGTGTGGCTGAGTGCTGCTGCCTCAGCAGCTGCTTTGGGACCCCTTTACTTGCCCATGGGGAAGCTGGAGCTGGTGTGTGGACCTGCACAGTTCTGTGCAGCCAGAGAAATGCAATATTTATATTTCTGTCCATGCTGAAGGTGAGGGGCAGTGGAGCATTTACAACCAAGGCAGAATTTCACACACTTTGTAGTGTCCTATTGGAGAAGACATAAATCACTCCTCAGCTACAGAAGGGCTTGTGTTCCTGTCTGCATGGCATCTGCTAGCTTTCCTTCCAGGAGTAAGTCCAGAGGATATTTTCCTTAATTTTTTTTGTATTCCAGGATATCCCTAGGCTCCACACAAAGTCCCATCTTGGTGACACTTTCCTATCCAGGGGAGAATGGGTCTCTGACTGTTGGTGCACATCAAATGTGCAGGCTGGCCAGTTCGCAGCAGTGCCATGGTTGAGGAAGCTCTGTTAAATTCACATGGGTTTTGTTGCCAGCAGCTCCTCTGGTTCAGTTCTGGCCAAAGAGTCCCTGTTAAATATAACAGAGTCACAGGAGGCAAAGGGTTGCTTAGCCCTGCTGGAGGAGCCTGCAATAAACTGCATCAGAGGAGTGCTCAGAAGTAAATCTGCTCACCCCTGCATGAGGATCTTGGCACAAATTTAGGTAAATTGAACTGTCTGGCTCCATGGCCACCATGGTCTTTGCTAGGGACAAGGAAAGCTAAGTGCCAGAGGCACACACAGGGCTTGTGTTTGGATCACAGCCTGAATGAGAGATTGTTTGATACAATAAACTCCCCCTGGGAAATGGACACATGTGGAGGCTGAGGCTTTGTCCCAGACAGTTCCTTCTTCCCCACGGAGTGTTTTTTTGGCTGAATGAGGGCACTGAGAGGCTCCTGCAGTAGATTCCCATGCCCTGGCCCTTCTCTGTGCATGCTCTGCTCAGCTTAAGGTCACTCATGGGCAGCACAGGGAGCAGCATCCCAGCCACTGGCTCGGTCCCACAGCCCCTTCTCATCTGCACCAACTCTCAGGAGATGCAAGTACCAGCAGGACTACCCCAAAAGTGAATTATTTTTTAATTGCTGGGGCTGGGCAGCAGCCACAGCTTGAATGGGGAAACTGAAATGGTGGCCAGGCTTTTCCAAAGCTTTTGTGATAGGTCACAATTGAGCAGCAAAGTGGCTGGATGCCCTTTCCAGTTCCAGCCTGACATGGGAGGCCTTACCAATGGTGCAGCACCATCACACAACACCTACAGAGCCTTGTGCCATCCCCACAAACAGGAGTGTAATAATCCCTTCTCTCCTACAGACTCCGATTTGGCTGATTACTTTGACACGCCTGTGGAGACTACCACCAAACCAACCAAGCCAACTCCCAAGCCCTTCCCCAGGCCAAGGAAGCCAGGTAATATTGGTATTTGTGCCAGGTAGTTGTGGATGCTCCCTGCAGGCTTGAGCATCCACAGAGCATGCAGAGGGAGGGGTGCCCCCAGAGCACAGAGCTGGCCCAGTGCAGACCCAGTCTCCTAGCAGAGTGGGGGTTTCCCCACACGGCACCCCTCTGAATCCACGTTTCAGAAAGTTAACATCATCTTGGTTTTTTTTTTCCCTCGCTTCAGACAATGGCTTCTGGGATGTCATTCACACCACCACAACCAAGCAGCCAAAAACTACAAGAGCCCCTCATAAGCGTAACCCAGGTGAGCATCATCTCCACAGCCCCTGCCACTTCACTCCAGCTCTACTGCTGGCACTGGGGGGGATTTGAGATGATGGTGACACTCACCCTGATATTTCCAACCTCTGTTTGCTCACCTGAAACACCTCGAGGAAAAAAACAAATATCAAAAACCACAGAGAAGTCAGGGCATCTGAACATTACCCTGCATTTCCCAGGGGACCTCAGTGATTTCTGGACTATGTTTCATTTCCATGCTTGCTGGAAGGCTGGTTGTGAGCTGGTAATGCTCTCCATCATGGTACAGCCATGTTGGCTCCACTGGCAGACATCCACAGGCTCAGGGCACCCTGTCACCTGGTCATTTTGCTGCCTGCCAAGGCAGGGTTTTGATTTGGATCAGAATAAACTCAGGAGTGCACTGGTGGGAGGGCTGAGGAGCTCAGTTGGCTCCGAGCAAACTGGGGTTTTAGCTGATGTATATGAAAGACAATATCCTCTGTCAGAGCCAGGCAGCTCATGGGACCAATTGAACATTCACAGAGGAAAACAACTCCAAGGAGTCAAGTCACAGGCCATTCCAGCTGGCATGTGAGCATGGTAGAGCCATCTCCCTCCCTTCCACTGGCTGGGCCCTCAGGGCACCAGTTTGCCTCTGGCTTTTCCTACTAGCCTAATTTATCTGATTGCCTGGCACTCCAGACATCCAGCACTGTTTCTGCAGGAAGGACATGATATTTCCCACCACAGCAGTTTGGGGGCATGAAACAGGATGGGTTTGGAAGATCTGCCATAAGGCCCATAGCAGAATTGGGAAATGCTTGCATCTGGAGCTTTATCTCTTTCAATAGTGTTTTTCCCTGATTAATGAAACAATTACAGGGTTCCTTAGCCTATCACAACACTGCTAACTCTGGTCTTGTTTCCTAGAAAAGGATCCTATGGATTTTGACTTGGCTGATGCCCTTGATGATAAGAACGATAGGAAAGATATTGGGCAGCCGGACATAAGGCCAGGTGAAGGTAGGCTGATCTCTCCTCTCTGTCCTGCTTACTACTGGCCCTGCTGTTCCCTGGGTCCTGCAGGAGATCCTTCCCAGCCTGACACCATTCCCACCAAATGATGGGATAAAGGGAAACAGGTGCTGCCTGGTCCCACTGCCAGCATCCACTGCCCCTGTCCTGCTTGCTCAATGTGGAGACATTTCCACAGGCAGCTTGATCCTGGGGAAGGAAGGAGCCTCTTCCTCAATGGTCCCTGGCAGAGATGAGCTCTTCCTAACAACTTGCTCCCTGTCTGTGTGCAGGCTTTTTCCCCCAGGGTCTCTCCTGATCCATTAAGTTGCAGTGGTTGTTTTGAATTCCCCCATCCCCGTACCTGACAGCTTTTTAACCGAGTGCATGGGCTGCTGGTGTTCACAGTCACTGCCAAGGTGTAAATCTAGAGTAGGCTCAGGTCCTGGCCTAACACACCCTATGGGCTGGGAGGGGTCTTTTTCCATCTCAGAAATACTACGGAGAATGAATCATTTGTCTATGTTGATTGTTCCCCTGAGCACTTGAGCTGGGAAACAGACTTTGCAGGGCTGGTTTATTGATGTCAGGATGGTTGTATACCCTGCTCACATGCGTAGTTAACAAGTGGGTATTTTATTACTTTGTATTAGTTAAATGGCTTGTCTGCACTTGGGTGTTCTTGGCTTGCTGAGTTTTCAGGCTCCTGCAGGAAAGGTTGAGGTGTTGAACTGCTGGAACATGGCACTGGCCAGAAACCAGCAGACACATTCCCCCAGCTCCCTGGACTGCCTGGGACCTCTCTAGGCTCTGGCATAGTCAGGGCTTTCATTCTTTTCACACTCATTACTAAACCCATAAATCTGTTTTTTGTGTTAAGCTGATGAATAAGGCAGTCTCTTCCACACTGTTACGGCAAAGGAAATCCTTCCCAATGCACAGCATCAGAGGAGGAACCTTTTGCTGTCTTGGTGTTGGACCTCTGCTCCCATCACTCACCTTGCTGCACCCTAGGGCTGCCTCTGGGACTGGAGCTGAGATGTTCAACAGCACCACTCATTCAGCTGCAGATTCACAGACCCTGTTTTTCTATACTTATCCTGCATTAATTAGAATTGCCCACTACAAGATAACTTTTTCACATGTACCAAAAGATGCTAGCACTCAGTTTTTCCCTTGGACTGTTCTGTCTCTCTCGGAAGGATAAAGGTCAGCTCCTGCCTGCAGGATTCCAGAGGCTCACTGGTCCCCAGCAGCATGGCCATGGCACACAAAAACCATTTCTTCCTGCCTCCTCCACTCTCAACCGAGGCTGACCACCAAAACATTTAATGAACTCTTAAATTATCAGTCATTTGTTATAATCACTTATCACTCTTAAAAAAATCAATAATTTCAGTTAAAAAAATAATACAGTAGCATTTAAACTAGTCAGTTATTACCTCTTCTATGACCTTAAAGGAGTTCATGGTTAACATCTGGTAATTGTGAGAGAAGCAGTACTACTTTTTGACCAGTCCCAGTTCCCGAATGGGGATGGAGCAGCCCATGATCCCAACCTCCAGCACAGCTGTGGCTCCCTCAGGTGCCAACCACTGTTTGTTCTTGTTCCTTTTAAAGGATTTTCAGATGATGACCTGGCCAGCATTGTGGATGGTGGCTACAGCCCAGACAAGAAGAAGGGTAAGTGGTAACCTACAGAAGATGGTTGTTTTCTTTAGCAGTTATGGCTTGGGGTTACCCCCCAACTCCTAGAAAGAGCCCTGTGAAGAGCAGTGCTCACTTCCGTGGTGGGGGCAGAAAGGAATCTCAAGCCATGGAGCCAAGGGAAAAGTTCTTGGCCTCTGTGATCATGTCTGGTGCCAGCCATTGGAGATGCTTGGTTTTGAGTCCATGGAGGCTCTGCAGCACCAGCTGCCACCAGGACAGATGGGACCTGTGTCTCCCCTATCACCTCGAGGGCACCCTGGTGCCATGCATGGGTACATGCCTACATTTGCCTTCCACCACATGACCACCAATGTTTGGAACAAGGGGGAAATCCAGCAACAATTGGATAAGCTGTTCATAAGGATCCACAGCATTAAATATTAAAAGCAGTCATGTAAAGAGCTGAACATCACAAGCCTAATCAACATTTAATAAATCCCTGTGCCAAGGACAAGACACATCAGAGGCATTACTCCAATGCTGACCTGCTTCAATAAATTCAGGGTGTAACTGACTTAGCAAGTACTGAAGTTCCGAGTGGGAGCAGCTTCTCCTCCCAGCCCAGTTTCTCTAGGGAAGCCACAATAGACTTCAAGCCAATTGAGGGTTCCTTGACGTGATGGCAGTCATCTCCCTGTGATGGCACCTGTGTGCTGTGTAACACTATCAGCCCTTCAGGTGTTCTCTTGACACTGAGCAGTGGAGATGTAAAAGGTGGGGGTGAGGGTAATTGTCAGACGCAGGCATCCCATGCAGAGGAGCCCCCAAAACTCCCCCATACACACAAAGAGGGAGAGGAGTAGCTTCAAAGCCCTCAGAAGTAAAAAACAAACAGCCCAGTGGAGTGTGGGGGCAACAGAAAAGCTGCAGCCTGTGGAGGCATCTGCCCACCCCCAGGCCAGGGCTGCCCTGACACCTCTCTCCTGTGTGTCCCCTCCCTCCCAGCACAGCAGTGCAGAGAGCAGAGGGGTGCAGGGGCACTGATGGGATTGTGTCTCTGCAGGTGCCAGTGGCAACACCGACAACAACTACAGCGGAGGTAGGTGTCACAGTGGATGGTGAGGCAGGAGGGGTGGTGTGTGTGCCCATCACAAAACTCTCTCTGTGCCCCACAGTAGCAGAGACAGGGACAATCGCCGGCATTGCCAGTGGCCTGGCCATGGCACTCATTGGGGCCGTCTCCAGCTACATCTCCTACCAGCAGAAGAAGTTCTGCTTCAGCATCCAGCGTAAGTTTTTCCCCAAGCACCCCAGTGCACACAGCAAGCACACACCTGTTTCACCCTAAACCCCACTGCCATTCTCTACCCAGTGCCCCCGAGCTAGCAGAACAAAGCCCCAGCCACATTCATTAAGTCCCCCCCATGTCAGGTTTTGCACAGACAGGAGCCCACCTGCAGCAGCAGCCCCAGGACCCACTGCTACCCCCAGGGCTCACACTGTCCCTCATACCCCACAGAAACACAGTCCAAGACCAAACCATGAATACCAAACACAGTAAATATGAAAAAACCCCAAAACCATCCCACCCCAAAATAAACAAACCAAATCCCCCCAAGAAAATCCCCCTCAGAAAGCAGTAAAAACTCACCAGGCACAGGAAAGGAAGCAGGGGCAGTGGCTACACCTGGGGCTTCAGCCCACTGCACCCTCAGCAGGTACATGACAATCATTGCAGTAAACTACAAATTAAGCAGCAAAACTTACCATGAAACACCTTGTGCACAAGCTGCCCCTTAAAGCTGCTTGGTGCAAGCATTACAGGAGGGTACTCACAGCCTCAGCCCACAGCACTCACCTGACTATAGTGGGCTCCTGCAGCTTGCTCTTTATGGGAGGGAAGTTAAAAGCAGCTGAGTTACAAGCTCTTTTTTCAAATTAATTGAAATCTCCTGTGAGTCCCATTTGCCATAGGGAAAGGTTGTTTGGAGTTGGAAATTTCTGTTGGAATAGTGCTATTTTCCCAGTTGTGACTGAAACAAACAGCATTTTGGTAAATTAGATCAGCAGGAAAAGTCAAATGAATGTGATGGAATGAAACACCCTTGTATATTCCCCCCCACTTAAATGATATTTTGGGAAGAATAAATAATAAAATAAATGGAGTAAAGTCTTTGATGAGGAGGAAGCTGAGAGACACAAAGCCCCAGAAAGGCAGCACAAAATTAAAGTTAATTATAAAGGAGGATTAATTTAAGCCATCAGACATGGCATGCTGGGCTAATGTCAGGCTATAGATGTATTGCAGTGCATGACAGAAATCTTAAGAGCTGTCAGCCACTGCAAAAGTGGCTTTTTATTGAAAAACATAAATTGCATTTAGTGTTATTCCAGAAAAACACATGCCTGGGTGGAGGCAATGGTGATGTGCAGTGACCACTCGCTTAATGTGAGGAACAGGCTTGGTTCTTTCTCTTGCCCAGCTGTCCTTCATTTTTGAGTCTCTTCCAAGGAGTATTTGCTGATGATTCCCCTAAAGGACATGCACAATGCTGCCTAGAACTCTTCACCCCACTTTCTTTTCTTACACCTCACCTCATACTCACCAGCCATGCCCTAGTCTGTAGCTCAGCCTCTTGGTGTCCCTGAGCTCTTGCTGTGCCTGGGCAGGGTGGGAGCTGTACCTTTCCTGCCTCCACAGCTTGGCCAGCTGCTGGCTGCAGTGTCTCTGCTGGTGTGGGGACTTTATGGGGGTTTTCTAGCCAGTTGCAGAACTTTTTTCTCCTGTGTCTTGGAGACACCAGCTGCCCCATTGCTGCCTAAGGCTCCCACCACACTCCTTTAACTTGGTCCTGGCACTATTCCCTGCCTCCCTCCTTCACTGTGTGATAGCAATGAGCCCTATCCAAACCTGGTAGTGATGTACAGCCAGTACCTGTCACACCCTGAGCCATATTTAGGTGTGCAAACAAGTTATAGAAGCCTAAAAAGTGTATGCTGTGTGGCCCGATTGCCCAGGCTTCATTTGCAGAGCAGCACCCAAATCCCCTTCCCTAGTTCCTCTCTAATGGATGCAACAGCACAGCACTTTCACCTCTGCCTTCCCCCACAGTTGTCCCTTAGAGGAACTGCTGAGGATGGCGAAGTCCATGGCATACCCCAGACTGTCTTAATTCACCTCCAGCTCTGAGCTGGACCACCCCCTTTCTCCTGCCCACCAGTGTCCAGCCTTGCTCCTTGGCCTCGGCTCCACTTGTTGATAATGTTGGGAACTTCTTTGCATTTAAATAAAGGACTTATTTGGGATTTGACACCCCACTGGGATCCTGCTTCATCACCACAGCCCTGCTCTGAACTACTTCTTGAAGCTCTGCATAATTTAGCTTTTAATGAGGCTGTGGCACATCTCTGTGCTGAGGTGCAGGCCCTGCTGCACAGCAGTCCTTCTCCAGGAAGCCTTCCTCCCTTCCTCCTCCTGCACTCCTCAGAGCTGAGCGCCTCAGACAGGAATTAGGTGGGCTGTCTCGCATGATAAAGATGAAGCAGGAGCATCAGACAAAAGAGCTGCTGCTAGAGCTGAGCCTGCCAGGATCTCCATGGGTGCTTTGAAACCCAGGAAGTCTCAGCACTGGCTGTGGGTTATTGAGGCTCTGTGCTGCTGTCACTGCAGAGGAGGTTTCAAAAAAAACTTCTCAGCTGTTACAGCTCTGAGGCCCATTACCAGAGTTTTTAAGGCATCAAAGCAAATAATTTTACTTTCTACCCTTCCCATCTCACTCTGTTTATTGTACTTCTCAGAGGGACTGAACGCAGAGTATGTGAAAGGAGAAAACATGGAAGCCGTCGTGAGTGAGGAGCCCCAGGGTGAGAGCCTTGTATCCCTTACCCCTGCCTGCATCCCTCCACAAAACAGCTTTGCTGAGGGACTTCCTTAAAGTCCCCAGTGGTGCATGGAGCTGCTGTATCCCTTTGATGATGGCACTGCTTAGGTGATGCTACAGCTTTTGTGAAACACGCACCACAGTGCTTTTACCCCTTAACTGCACACAAAGGAAAGCCTGGTAAGAGCCCAAAGACCTCATGCTGCAAAAGATGGCAGTTAACATTTAGCTTTCATGTAATCAACTGTTGAGTCTTGCACAAGAGAAGCATGATCTTTCTATCAGTGACAGACAATCAAGGTTGCTGCAAAGGCTTTTCCAGTGCCACATACAATCAGCCAGTGCTTGGGTGCCCATTGCTTGTGCCCTGGTTCCATCGTGTGCTATTGTACTCATGGGTTTTTTTCTTTCTCCTCAGTTAAATATTCAGTCCTGGAAACGCAGTCAGCAGAACCACCAAAACAAGACAGTGTGAAGATATAAAGTGTGACCCAGGGCTAGAAAATAATCAGTCAGCAGCAACAGAGATCTTATATGCTTGTAATTAAGCTTTTAATTTAATTTGACTCCAAAGCTATTTAATGTGCATTTAGGCTTGAACTGGCTTTTTATTGCTCTAGGCTTTAGGGTTAGACTGGTAGCATGTGTTTATTTTTTGTGAAGAGGTTTATGTTTACATCGAAGTAGTAGTGTAGGATTGGTGTGCAGTTGTATGGAAATCCACAGAAGGCACTTCAGCAGTGGTCAGTTTTTCAAGAGTTTACAGGTATGAGGACAGTGAAGTGCCTGTAAATAGCAATCCAAAGTCAAACCCTGCAAAGCCCTCTGCAAAGCACCTCCAGCCACCTTCTGCCATTGGCTCCAGGCAGTGTCATTTCCAATGGCAGGAGCAAAGCTGCACATTTCCTGAGGATAGACTGCAGTCCTTCATGTAGCTACACCTAAAAATGAAGTGCCTATGGTGGGTCCTCATGTGGGGGGCCTTGGGCTGAGCCAGGTGACTCCCTGCTCCCAAGCCAGGAATTGAGGATGCTTCACCACCACCACCACCCAGTGTTGGGCTTCTAACCAAAGGACCTGATTTTCACACCAAGTCACAAATACAGTTGAGGGCGTGTGCAGTATTCACTTTCACCAAATACCATTTGAATGCTCCACTGTGCTGCAGATCAGAATGAAACTGAAGTGATACAGTTTGTCTTAAGCTGTGCCAGGGGAAGTTTAGGTTAGACATTAGGAAAAAATTCTTCACTGAAAGAGTGATTGGGCACTGGACTTGTATGCTCAGGGAGGTGGTGGAGTCAGTGTCCCTGGACATGTTTAAGAAAAGACTGGATGTGGCACTCAGTGCCATGGTTTAGTTGATGAAGAGGTGTTAGGTTAGGTCATAGGTTGGACCAGATGATCTCAAATGTCTTTTCCAACCTAGTTCATTCTGTGATTCTGTGATTCTGTCTCTGTGACTTGAGATATCTAAGTTGTCACCACAATTAAAGCTGTGTGCATATGGATGCTTTCAAGGACAGGTTCAGATTTCAGTCACACTAGAACAAGTTACAGATTTAACCCAAAAGGAAATAAGCAAAGCAGGTATCTGTTAAGATCTGTAATGCTCAATACCACAACAGAAGTCAAGCTTAAGAAGATGCAGTCCCCTCCTTCTATCAGCAACTATATCAGGAGTGCTCCCAGGCACCTAGAGGCAGAAAAATAATTTAAATTTCATTCTTTGTGTCATTGGCTAAACCTTTAAAAAAGGCAGTACCTTCTGAGAGGATGAATCCTCCATCACTGTCCTGCATGGGGTTCCTGCCTGGGAAACATTGGGTTGTGAGTGGTGCTCAGCAGAACACTGGGCTGCACCAGGACAGTGCATACACAGCCCCTGCCACGCTGCTGAACCGCTGCCTTAGACCCAGCCTTCAATATCTTGCAAGAATTTCTGTTTCGATTTCTAATCCCTCCCCAGCAAGCTTTTTGACTCCTGCTAAAATGTGAGCAACTGCCACTTTCCAATACATTTTTCCAAATCAATGATTCCTTAAAAAGCATGCTCTTGAGTGAAGGAAATTCCACTTTACTTGGTGTAAAAGGTACTATTTATATATAAACCTGAAATGTGAGCACTTTGTATGGGTTTGCAAATTCCGTATTTTATGAACGTTATTAAGAAAACCAAGCCTTTCAGTATGATGTACAAATGCACAGTTTTCAGGTAGACTTAACTTCCAGAAGGCCTTGCCAGGAGGTGAATGAGTCCAGGAGCATTTGGAAGGAAATTTCCTAGTAACTTGTTTAAGTATTTCACAATTGCTGCACAATTCTTTATGCTCTTTTTAACACTTGCATTTTTAAAGCCTTATACTAGCTCTGGCAGAACAGCTACAGTGGTTTATAAGGTGCCTCACAACTATTCAGAACACTTAGGCTATGACACTATTCTGAACTTCTGCTGCTTTGTTTTATGAATGTGTTTGGAATCGGAAAGAAATGTTAATAATTGGCTCAGATAATGGAAGCATAGGAAAGAGATGGGATGTACTGTTTGCTTACTCCCAGAGAAAGGTTTTCATGGAGGAAGTATGGTCTGCAGAATTTGCAACAGGAGCTTAGGTGCTGGCTAAGCCACACAGCTGAATTCGTGTATCTCCAGTCCCAAGCACCAGCACTTGTTTTTTGTTCTTACCCAAACATATTTGAAAGCTGTAGCATGAAGTATGTTTTCTGTAAGTTACTGTGGATGATGTGTGTAACAGATGATCACTAGAAGCTGTTTTCCCAGTATAGATCTAGTGCTCATAATTCCTCCTCTCACTTTGCCAGTGACCATGTTCCTGTAGATGCAGATCATGGGTTTCACCCTGCCCTACCTGTCTGACCAGAGTGTCACTAACTAGTCAGTGTGGTTTAAAGAGTACCGCACCTACCCCTCCTCTGGGGACTCATATTAGAGCATAGAAGGAACACTAATTCAAAATACTGCAGGTCACAAATTTAACAAAGAAAGGCAGCAAGCTCTTTCACTGGAAAACCCGCCCCAGTTTTTGGGACTCGGAAGCTGCTGCTTTGCCCAAGGCTGTTCTATAATGTTGGTGACTACTTATACCTTAGTGTAATGTGTAGGTTTGTGGAAATCCATAAATGCACAGTGAAAGAGAACACTTACAAAGTGAATAGTGACAGAATTCAAGATTTCTTTCTCTAGGATTTTGAATAGGAAAATACTTGCAAATCCTTCAGTAGAGAAATAGGCTTGGCCTTCTCTTCAAAACTGAACAAAAGGCAGAGTCTTAGTGGTAAATGTCAGCAAAGGCTCAAATGATTTTTTTTATTTGCTGTTTGTCCCTTCTTCCATCTGAGCTGCCACCACTCTCTGAGAAATATGGAGTTTATACATCATCTATATTTTAGGCATTATAGCAACTGAGAGGTTTCCTGTGTATTTTCCTAGTAGTGCTCTAAGTTCTGGAACAGCTGACCCAGCACTCACCTCTACTTTCGTTTAATTATGATTTATTCACTTTAAATTGGGATATGGATTTTTAAAAAATCCTGCATTTAAGCTCTGTATACATGGCATGAACATTCTTATCCTTTATAAAAAAGGCAATAAACCACTAGAGAATTGGTTTGCTTTTTTTTCTTTAATGAGTCCAAAACCTATATATACAGATATCCTGAGTTTTTGTACGATGTATGCCGTGAGCTCTTTTTCTTATGACACCTCACTTCTAAAGCTATTTTAAATGGCAATAAAATGATTCAGAAAAGGTTTTGCAAAGGTTTGACAGAGAAAAGAGAGAATTGAAAGAATTCAGCTGGCTCGTTTTGTGTTTATTCTTTAAATTACTTGCATTTTCCTTTGGCAGTACTTTGTTTCAGATTCTTCAGCTGAGAATACTCTAACATGAATTTCAGATCTTTTTGGCACTATAAACTCAGTAATTTTCATGCAACCCCACTAACGAACCCTTACAAGTGCTCCATTGTCATCATTCTTAACTACTCATTTGTTGTGATAAAAGTGGAATTAGTCCACAATACTGTTTCAGATTCTGAAAAAGAAGGATGAGTTGGCAGGCTGAGGCTTTAAAAATTGCTTCTCTAACATATGAGGTTCAGGAACAAATGAAGTTCAGAAACAATGGGGTTGTGAAATTAGAGAACATTTTCTTTTGAGTGAAGTTCTAACTTAGAAGCAAGACAGATTCCTTGCTGCTGAAGAAGTGACCTGTACCAAATGAAGGTTGAATGTTACAATGTAACAAAATACATTTTGTTAATGTGCGTGTAAGGGTCACAGGAGTTAAAACCAGAATTTAACTACCTTTGGAAAACACCAAATAAACCAAGTTGACTAGAAAGACATTTTAGACTTGATTATTTTTGTGTTATTTTTTTTAATGATGGAAGTAAGCTGCAAGTGTTTGGCTATATCCTTATGGTACATCACCTCTTCTCTAACTACACTGCAAACTTCATTTAAAAAACTGATCCAAAACAGACTTTGTGAGAAAACAAATATCACTAAGAAAACTTTAATGGTAAAAAATGGAGCATTTGCATGCATGCACACACATACACACTCTCTCTCTCCCCTCCCACCTCAGGTCGCCCAGCAGCTAAACTCAAGGCAGTGCCCAAGGTTTCCTGCAGTTTTCTTTACATTTTCACACCCAGTAGATATATGTCCCATGCAGTGCAAACTAAGCTTTTAAGTATAATGATGCAATGCTCAGTCTCACAGTCAAAAAAGTCAAGAAAAGTGGTTTATATGTCAAACTAACTACTTCTGACTCATGTGTCTTAACTCTTTCCTCCCAACTGCACAAGATCTGGCAGTTAAAAGCTATCAATACCCTCTTAGCTCAGCAGATACAGGTCTCAGCAAATGGACATTCCTTTTGCTTTTTACCATAAATATTTCACCTGGGGAATAGTCTGAATTTCCCATTTTACTGTGTACTCTGTTGAGGCTTAGTGCACATGAATGAGAGCTCTTGATTCCTTGTTTTCAACTTCTACAGAACCAGCTGTTCTTGGTATTACCACATACAGCACATGAATCAGTACAGCTTCTCTTGGAAAAAGAAAGCAATGAAACACTTCTTATTTAAAGCTGTAATTCCTTGAGAAGGCTGCCTCTGCAGGGAACAGAACCAGGCAGTTAGGAGTGTTTACTGGCTTTAAAAGCCTTCTTCCATTTTAATGAAACAACAAAAAATTTACTTTTATCTACAAAGGAGAAAGAAGTGTAAATTCAGCTCTGACACAGGACTAAAATGGCCAAGTCTCTGATGCTGATGATTCACTTAACTTATGTTACAAGCAAGAAATGTGTCAGCTGGCTACCAAGGCTTCATCTCTTTCTGGGACACTGGATTCAGGTTGTACAACCCCCTCTCATATGTCATTGACAGTAGGAAAATCCTACAAGCCAAATGTAACTGCTTGCTGTCTTTGCACATTCCCTTTATACTGAGCAGTCAAAACCAAAATCCAAAGCAGGAGATCTAGCTTTTGAACCAGAAGTTAATAGCTCTGTCCAAAGCTCATCAGACAGGGAACAGGATTCTGCTCTTCACTTAGCTAGTTCAATACTGCCTTATTAAAAAAACAAACAAACAACCCCCCCCCAAACCAATTAGTTGTTAAATCAATAGGAGAAACCCTGATTATCAGGAAGCAGACTTGAGTACAACAACAATCATCTCTTCAGTGTAAAGCTATGCTCTAACTAGCCCATATGAACTACAGAATATCTCTGAATATTTCTATGCTATGTACAAACCCATCCATTGTGCTGACACAAGGAACAACAGGACCCTCCCCCAGATATTTCTTGTACATCAGAGACTTGCTGAGCTGTGTTGAAACTGGTGGATACACAGCCAGTCATCTGAAATAATTGAAGTTCTTCTATGCAAAACCAAATTCTCAGGGTTTAGCTTTAGAAATCCAAGCTTTAAAAATCTCAGAATGCCCAAGCTAATCCAGTCATCACTTTTGCAATAATTATAGAGAAAATATTGTGATTATTAGCACAAATATAGAGAAAAACTTCAAAAGATTTTCTTTAGCACTGCATTTTGGAGATAATGTGCTTTACTTTAATACACAGTTGAAATGTCAAGGGAAATCTGAAGTACAGAAGAGTTTAATTCAATACCAGCTCAATGTATTTTTGGTGATGTAGAATTCACTGCTGACACACTGTTCAGCAGAATCATTTTTACAGGAAAACATCTTTCATCTATTTATAAAAAGCCTGAGGTTGATTAAGAGATGCAACATTGCAAGCCTTCCTAAACTGTTTGTGTAGGTGAATATTTATCATAAAAATCATTCACTACAATATAAAGGACAGGTTTAAATACCCTGCACTGCACAGTAAACATGTAAGACTGGATACAGCACTTCAGCCTCTCTAGCTGAAGTTGGGAAGGTGCTCAGCAGCTCACTGGACTCATTAACTATGTGCTGGGTAGAGTTAATGCAGAGAATGAGACACAGAAAAGTGCTGTTTTGTATTTGGAACGAATGTGCAGCAACAAATGAATCCTTGCAGTCAGTAAAACCCACAATCACCATATAGCTCATAACTGGCTCTTAAGAATGGGGCTTAATTCCCACCAGCAGAACCTGGAGCAATACAAGCATGAGTCAAGAAGCAGAGCTGCAATATTTAAGTTTCCTAAGAAGAACTTAGATTTTCATGAAACACAGCAAGGAAAACAATCCAGGGAAAATCTGCAGCATGCATGATTTCTAGGCCTTCCAAGAATGCCAGTGAGTAATTTTCTAAAAGGAGGAATGTGACAGTTATCAATTGTCTCCAATATGAGTATTTCTGAGGAGAGATGCGAGAACATTGGGAATGTTTATTTAACATGACAACACAGTTAAATTATTCCTTTACAGAAAAAATGCTAGCAGGAATTTAAAAAACAAAAAGTCAAGAGGCTTTATTACAAGAAAAACAGTATCATTATTCAAAAAACTTTGTCAAACAAAATCGTTGCAAGTTAAGGTCCTCAGAAGGGTTTGGACAGGCAGGTTCCATTTTCTGAATGTACAGCTTAAACCCACGGGAGGATGCCTATGTTTAACATCACATACACATGGGTATAAACGCACACAGCTTAGCATTTTGTGTGTACACTTAGAAACAAAACACGCATCACAATGTGGAGCTATAAAGATTATGCAATTTACTCAGCTGAGTGTCATTTCAACCCCAAATATTACCATTTGCTAGAAAACAAACCTTTACTTTGTACAAGAGCTTGACATGAGCAAGTTTAACCCTAGCTCACGAGGCTGAAACTGAACAATAAGCTAAACAGTTTTTTAAACTTTTTTTTCAACTTGTACAAAAGGCATTAAAAAACCTAAAGTACATGCTTTACCAAATATATTACATCATACATGTCAGTGTGGTGTACTTGATAACTCCAGCTCAACTTCATCCACTTTTAATGGCATATTTAGTTTGAAATGTAAAACTGACTACACTGGAAAACATTTGTTCATTACCTAAAAAAAAAAAAAATAAACTGCTCTAGAAAAAAAAAAAAAAATCTGAGTGAAATAAGGAGCTCCCATTCAAAAAAACCCATTTTGTGTTCTGTGTAAGCATCATCTCTCAACCAGGCATAGTACAATGTGTGAGGCGTTTTCCTGTCTGCTTGGCAGATGGATTCCTTTTCAGAATGGCTAAATTGTTAGTTCCTCAAAACAAAGTTTAATTTCACAATTGGTGACTTAGCTAGAGTGTCAAAACACATATAGGAACTGCCAACAAGAAAATACACCATATCTATTGAAGCTCTTTTTGGCCTCATTGTGATATTATCAGACACAGAGTAAGGCATGTAGATCATAGCAATTACAAGTCACTCACAATCCTTTTGTGATGGGAAAAGCATTTCACCCTCTGTGTTATCTGACACTAATTTTTTTCACATGGCTTTAGTTCCACATCACACAGAGGTGTGCACTGGTGTGGTGGAATGGGAAGGAGATGAACCTCTGTCAGAAGAGGAGGAAATGGAACGTGTGGCAGCCTCCCGCTGCAAATCCTCAACCCTCTTCTGAAGCTCTGTCCGGATGGCCAGAAGTTCTTTAAGATTTTGGTGGATCGGAACCTGCCAAGTAAAGAAAGAAAAGGCTTACTTTGACTCTCATAGTGAGAGTCAAAGACTCTCATATCTTTCCAGCAATACATCTGCTGTTGCTTTCAATAACAAGGAATTCAACTCTTGTGAATTTCAGTATGTCAATATTTAGGGAAAGTGTTTCTTTAGTCATTTGAAATGAAACATTGCAGGAAACCGTCCCTTTCTAAAAACACAATTGGCAGGGGACCTATTAAAAAGTGTTTGCAAATGGTTTTGATAGGATGCCAAATATACTCTAATAAATGTACCTGTATCCCTTATCAATGCCACTGTCAGCTGAACTTAAAATGCCTTTCCTGGGAATGATTTCTCTGGTCTGTTGGGAAAGGACTTACTTTATACATAGTTCACAAAGCTGGTTCCATATGGAGCATCTTGTTACTCTTCTAACCAGGCATCTTCCCAGGAGTCCGACCCCTTCCAGTGAGAAAAGTGCAGCAGCCAAGTGAATGGTGCCTGGACCTCCCAAAGTCTTTCTCCAGTAAATCTTTCACAGAAGTGCATTGTACAGGTTTCTGTTTCTGACATTACTCAGCAAACATCGAAGATGCACCACTCTGCATCAGAGCCCTTTCATATTCATCTAAAACATTAAACTATATTGTGGCCAAAGGAAGATTCAAGCCATACTGGCTTTTGCAGCTGGATTTGTTCTCAGACAAGCAGAGATAAACCCTCCTTCTCTTCCAAATTCCACAACAAGGCCAAAAAAGTTTTACTGTAAGTGCTTTTAATTAATTTATTTATTTTATAATATAGCTTATTTATTTATTTTAATTTATTTTATCCTGTACAAACTCTAATTGTTTATACCTTTTGGAAAGAGCAAGACAGGGGAAAAGAATTTAATTGCACTGATACAACAATTATGGGGAAATGCAGCATTGGGAGACCTATGGATTGCTAGATGAGTAATTTATACCCTGGGCTTCTGGAATGCCAGGCTCCAGTGAATTGCATTCACCTACTATCAGTTCCTACTGCTTAGCAGTGATTGTTAAGGCTGGGATGCACACCTGAACCTGACATCTGCACGTGGTGCCATGTGAAGGAAATAGCAAAAACCAGAAAAGGTTTTTACTTGTTATTAATACACAGTTGAGTCACAACTTACATTTTGTGAATTCTCACTTTTTAAAGAACATATATCCAAAATCCATGCATTTGATATTGATGTTTTCAAAACCTAACACAGAAAAATACCATTTAATTTTTAACTCTTGTTCTAACCTAAAACAATAAAATAGTACCAAAGGTATTTTTAGGTCTACAATTTTTTGGCCATATGGTTTTTTTCTTGTTTGTGGCTTAGCCCATAAACAGAAACTTCAGTGTATTCAGTGTATTGAGAAAGTGCTGCTCCCCATACCCTGGAAGTCATCAATTCATCTGGCATGTCATCTACAGCAATTTTAAAAGCATAACTTTTGGACCTTGGAGCCCTGCCCTCACTGTGCAATGAATTCCTTCTCTTGCAGTTTTACCTGACATCCTCTATACAAATTCTTCAGCAAGTGAGGTTACAAATCTACACTACTCACTAATCAAACACAAAGCACACCCTCCAGAAAGCCAATCTCATTTTTCTGAGGTAGACTACAGAAAGTGTATACACCTAGAAACATGGCAAAACTGAGTCTGCTGATGAAGATCATCCAAGATACTGTAATACACACTGTGGAAAATTTAAATTGTAGTAAAGATTGAGATTTTCTGGAATTGGCACCCCCCCCGCATTTATTTTTTTTTCCTGAATAAAAGATCCCTTTCTCACAGATTCCTACTTTGTATTTCCTCAGGAAGACATTTTCCTGAAATATTTAGGTCCCTAACAGAGTGACTTACCATTGGAATCACCAGTCACACAAGCCCTGGGTCATGGGAGATCTGTACACCTGATTTCTGCACAGCAACCATGACTCAGCAAACCAGGCCAATTTCTTGCAGCCAGATTTCACATGGGCATCAGTTGCTGGGTTCCATTGCAGAGTTCAAATGCTCTCAAAAAGCAGCTCCACACAACTGGCTTTTGGGGAACCTACTACAAATCTTTCCAGGATACACCACACAAAAGCTGCTGCAGGACAGCTTTAACATGTTTTGAGGAAGAAAAGTGTGGCTGCACCTCTCAATCCCTTTGCATGCCCAGTGCCTAATTTAACAGGCACATGCTCCAGCTTTGATGCAAGTGCTGTTCTCTCCACAGGTCCATCGGGAAAAGCAGAGCTGCCTTTCAATAAATTAGCTAAATAACAATAATGACTTCTAAAAAGCCTGTGTATATTCAAGTCACACACAGAACTCTTCAACATTAAGACTGCAAAATTATGCTCCAAAGAATTAGGAAGTGTCAGAATGAAGTCTAATTCTCTAACTTCAGTACAGTCTTCCTGTACATCTCTATAAAATCACTGGTCAAATAAATACTAAAATATTAACTTCCCCCTTGTATTCCTCATTTACTTGGTGCACAGGCTGATGCTACTTAATTAATGAGAAGTTATTCCATATTTCGTTTTCTTTGCAGTGTCCGACCCCATCTTTTATTTATTCTTCTGATTTTAAAATGCTGAAGTTTCCTTTCCTGTACTTTCATCTCATGTTAAGAAACAAATTTATTTCTGCAGCACCCTAACGAAGTATGGGAGTATTAACACTCTGCTTTTACAAACAAGGACCTGAAGCCAGCATCTCCTAATTTTGCGTACTTTGGATCTCAAATTGGTTTAACAGGGAGCTTGGAAATTCTGCAGCTGGGCCAAGCAGGACACATAGTAAATAAGGATACATAGAGGGACCATTCTGCTCCAGGTGAGCTCCCTTACAACAGAGGAATCCTGTGGCAAAGGCAGGGAGAAACTTCATTTCTCTTAGGGGACAACTCTTCCCCTGCCTGCATCATGTCCCCTCCAGCCTACTTTCTCAGACTCTGTTCCATGGGTTGAACAGAAGGCAAACACCTCCAGCACCCAGAACATTAATCACTCCTAGCTCCTATTCCCAGCTAGCCTCAACCCTCTCATAGACTCTGTATAAAATCAATCTCTCAGTCCTTTAATTTATTCTCAGTTCTGAAAATACATTGAGACTGTTGCAGCCTCAGACCTCCAAATGGGAGGAATTTCTTCCACAATATGAGTGGGTCAGTTTCTGAAATATAATCTTATTAAAATCTCATTTGCCCCAGAGGTAGAACATTTATAGAAAAACAGCCCCTTGTCCTAAGAGAAGTCCCATAAGTTTCCCAATATTTTCATACAGGAAAACATTTTTCTTAGTCACATTCTCATAAGCAACTGAGCCTTCTTGGATGAAGTTTTACAAAACAATTCAGTCAGACACACAAACTTAGGGACTCAATGCAAACCATTAGAGCCCAGCTAAGCTGTAAGCAAGGCAGAGCAGGATCTTACAGTAGGGGAAAAAAAGGAATCACTTTCTAAGTATTTGCCATCTTTTAGTAAGGGCATGTTAAACACTGCAAGACAGTTCCACATAAATATCATCATGTCATTTCATCTGGTAGTGTAAACACAAAGGATTTTCTGATATGAAGTCTTTCCCAGTAAAAGATTATTTTTGATTGCCATTAACACATCCTGTTAATGTGTTAATGTGGATCATGTGGATGCACACAACATTAAACAATAAAATTCTAGAAATAGGTTTCACATGTTAAACTTCCAATAAACACTTTAATTTCATGAAATAACATGTCAAATTCAGTCTATAAAAATCTCAAGCAACTGAAAATTCCTGATTTTTTAGTAATAAAGGTTCATATTCAAATTACAATATCATGGGGTATGGAAAAGGTGGTATAAGCACCTGAAGTACCATGGAAGTTCCTACAAAAAGACCTGAAAAACAGCCTGGCATGAGGAGCCATGTTTTCCTCCAGATGTCTTCAGTTCTGTTGTTGTAACTGTCCTTTTTTGAAAAAAAAGCAGCAAATTCAAAAGTGAAAGAATGAAAATAGAGTGAAAAGGGGAGGATATGCCCACAACAAAGCCTCAACCTTAAGTTATGTGTTTTGGGGTATTTTTTTTTCTTTTTTCTTTTTTTTTTTTTTTTCAACAAAATCATTAAGAAAACCATGGAATTATGCAGCTTTCTGGAAGCTTCCTTCCATCTTAGATGGAGGAGGAAGAGTAAAAAGATGAAGCATCATGAATTAAATTCTGTCATGAAAAACATTAACATTAAAATGTCAGTTCATTTTCACACTTTCTAAAGACTTATTCTGAGGCAGATCTGTTGTTGTCAAGTGCATCCTCAAACCATCCTGTAAAAATTCTTACAGATAACCATCTCCAGTTTTGTCACTTCACCGTGTTCTATCACATCATGAGATTCCCCTCTCAAATAAAACCTTCTTCAGAAGGAAATGGGTCCAACAACCTTCACATAAACACCTGTAATGGCTTGCTGTAAACAAGGCCCTCCTTCACTTTGCCACTGTTTAGAATGAAGTGGAAGAGTGACAGATTCTGTAAGGAACAAGAAGTTCAAAGATCGTTTATTAAATGATCTGTTACCACCTTAACCCTAAAAGCATGTCTCCAACTCAAGCTTTTATTACTGTCTTGTTAAGAAATCATGTAATCGGTTTGCCTGAAATGAATTTGTTGGGAAGCTGACAGGAGCTGTACTGTTTTCTGCTCTCTCATTTTGCCTCTCAGATTAGGAGAGGAAGTTCAAAAGATGACTCTTGACCTATTAGACTAGTGTCCCCACAGTGATGCTGCCAGGGAACACTCAGCTTCTACAGCCAGGTCCATCATTTCTGTGCATAACCCAGCTAAAAACATGCAACTATTTCTGCTGCATGAGAGGAGCCTACACAGATGAAACTCTACCAGCAATGCATCTACAGTTTGGCTGGGCTGGAAAATTGCCTAGCCATTGCTATTCAGAATGTTTCTCATGTGCTATTTAAACTATTATTTCAATGTACTGAAAAACAGTAAATTTCGTTTCTGTGGTTTAACACAATAGACCAGTAAAAATGAAGCAGAAACTATGTGAATGTACTACATACCTTTTTAATGGATTTTGGAAAGTTAACTTCATAAAAAAATTCTGCCATGTACTATTTATAAGAAGTAGAAATAGATTTCTCTAGTCACATAAAATTTACTATGAACAGTTAGAAGCTGATCAACCCAAAACAAAACTGGCACTTGCATCTAATATAGCTAGCCACAGAATGAAACAGGGAGTTTGCCAGCACCATAAAGTAGTGGGTAAAAGGGCCTGGATCCTTGGGAAGTCTGACCTCACTCCAGGCATTAACCAAAAAGCTAGCACCATAAAAGCTGGAGAAGAATCTACCCGAAACACTTCAAGAAGACTTCTCAGTGATGGGGATATTTTTGTTTTGTTTCGTCCCCTACCCCTTTTTTTTTTCCCCCCAGTTGTTACTGTAATATTGACTCAGAAAGTCAGACTACATCCTGCTCCCCTGCCTCATAACTAACTTTTTCTTACCACTTACCCAAACCCTGTGCCCCAAGTCCTTTTACCTGTCCAGAGAAATACCCTCAGAAGTAAATATAAGCTTTGTAGACTTCCCTTCCCTTCCCTTCCCTTCCCTTCCCTTCCCTTCCCTTCCCTTCCCTTCCCTTCCCTTCCCTTCCCTTCCCTTCCCTTCCCTTCCCTTCCCTTCCCTTCCCTTCCCTTCCCTTCCCTTCCCTTCCCTTCCCTTCCCTTCCCTTCCCTTCCCTTCCCTTCCCTTCCCTTCCCTTCCCTCTGCCAGTTTCCCTATCTCCCCAGGGTTTCTACTCCCTGGTAGAGAGAGGAGTTAATTAACCAGTTAAAATGGGTGGCAGTTATTTTCCTCATTTAGCTTCCTTTGCTGCCTGTTTCATTCAAAAGCAGGTACTTTTCCTCCACCTTAACGACAGGTTGCCTACTGCCTACATTGAGCAGAAAAGTACTTAGAACACTGCCAAAATGTTCTTTATTGCTAAAAATACCACTGATATGAAACTATTTGTAAAACTGAATTATCCACATACATCAAAAGCAGAACCTGCTGCAGTGTAATGCTGAGCACATGCCACTCCAGTTACGATGAATTATTCCTGCTGAGGAAGGATTTGAGGAAAAATAAAGTTGTTCTTTTTTTTTAAACTATGGCCACGAAGAAATTATAGTTATCCTATACCAATACATACTACATCCCACATAAAAACCACCTAGACATAAGACAGCTTCATTTCCTCAAAAAGTCAAGCCTTCCTCTTCACAGAATTACTACAGCTCACTTTCAGTATTGATTTTCAGGTTTTCATTCCCAAGGAATCCTTCAGGATCCTGAAGTGCTTTTGGATAGCAAAATCTGTTGACACAACGATAGATGTAAGAGAAATTATAACAGCTACTCACTTATAGTACCACCAAATCTTAATTGGATAGATATCTATGGTGTGTTATTCTACTTGCTCAAGGACAGCCATTCACATGAAAATTGTTCAAAAGTGAATGCATTTTGTCCTGTTTAATGAACAGACTTCATCTATTTTTACAACAGGGAAGAAAAGCTACAGAGGAAAATATTTATTTTAAATTCATTGCTCAACTTAAGACTGTCAGTTTTCCAAAAACTTACTCTGTGCCTTGGAAAGACAAGAATATCTTTCACCTGAGCTTTTTGTTCCTCTTTGTGAAGAACTGGAACTCTAACAGCCTAGTTAACAGGACACTTGCAAAAGGCAATCTCAAATGATGAAGACAGCAATTTTCAATAACAGTCAATATTTCCACATTTTTTTGTACAGGTGTGCTCCTGAGAAATCTAGCAAAAACCTCCTGGAAAAGCACGGAGAGAAATTGTGAATGCTACCAGATGGGAACTGGAACAACTGATATATTTCCAGACTCAGGAAACTGTATATGCTACAAGCTGATGCCATTGCCTGTTGAAAGCTACAGCCCATTTAGATTTAGACATCTGAGACATGAGAGAAATTGAGTTCTTGCACTTCAAAATGTGTCAGAAACTCCCAAAAATGAAGCTTATTTGCACAGTACTAGCTTCCCCTATTCTGTGCACATTCTGACACTCACTATAGGATACCAATTTATTTTTCTTAGGTAACTACAGTTTCTTTCAGCATCCAGGATAACCAGTTAGTCTCTGTTTTATTCAATACTGATTGAATACTGAGAATTTTATCTGTAGATTAAAATTATCTGCAGTAAATGAGACTCTTGAAATCTGGACTTGACACTCAGCTAGAGAGAAACTACCAGGTACTGGCCAAAACCTGCCTCATCTCATTAGAAACTCTTTGTTAGTTGCAGGGATGAAATCTGCTTTGCTAAGTTAACATTCATCTGTCTAACCCAAGGCAACTCTTTCTCCTGACATCTCCTGCCTCACCCTTACTTCAAAAAGAGGGACTCAGGACCAGCAATACCAAGCAATTCCAGAGCTGTATGACAGCTCTGTCCTGCCACAAAATGGTGGTAAATCAAATGTGTGGACATTTAAAAATACCCCAATATCCACTTGCTCAGAGAGGAACATACCAGGCAGTGTGACTGAAGGCAGGGATAAATACATGAGCACTCCATGTGCCAGACAGTAAGTTATATGCAGTAAGTTACACATTATCCTGTTAAATGCAGGATAAAGAATTTCAGTAGTTATGTTTTTTGGTTTATTGACAGAAGTTTTCCCAGTGACACTCAGGATCTTATTTGTTGTCTTCACTATACAGTATTTTGTGTTTATTGACACCGAAGCTCAGCTAACATCTGACTGCTCAACTGTATAACACATCAAATCCTTCTGCAATAGCATCAAATAAAAGCAGCAATTCTAAGTTATTTATATACTTTACAGTAATTTCTGTATATAGCAAACAAATGGCTTTACTTATTCCTGCCTTTCCCTTTCACATCTTTAAGTGAGCTGCTAACCAGCCAACAGAATTACCCTGACTCTTCCACAGAAGTTCTGTGATTGTTTTTAGCAGATGATCCCATTACATTAGCTGAATTTAATTTCTAGGCAATAAATAGTGCTAGCCTTTTAGTCTGGATGACAGTCCACACACACAAAGAAAAGAATGAATTTGAGAAAGGGCAGGGATTTCTATCTTATTAACATGAGCACTGTGGCCAAATTTACAGAACAGAGCTTGATGAAAAATTACCAGGCATAGAAAAAAACCTCCAAAAAACCACATAAAACCAAAATTAAACTAAGTCCTGTCCTCGAACAGTTAAAACTAATTTTCAAGAAAGCACAAAAAGAACCAAATATGTCCTAACAGACTGTGCAAAACTTGCATTATTTTCTTTGCCTCTCACAGCTTGACTTGAAAGGACTGGAACTTTTACTCATGCTCTGCATATATGAACGATGGGATATGTTAGCTAAAAAATATTGCCCCTGCAGAGATCAGAACAAGATCAAGATTCAGGAACATCAGTGTTGTGTTCTCCCCACCTTCCAGGGATGCCCAAGGAGATATCTAATGACATCTGGCAGCCAGAACTCCTCAAACAATATCAAGAAGACAATGAAATGACTACATAGACAGCAGAAAAATATATATCCACTGAAAAAATTCAAAAGCATCATATTATCTAATGTATTCCAGGCTATCTGGAAGGCCATACCCACAGAGCCCACACCTCTCTATAAGAGAATGGAAGAGCTTCTCTTTCACACATCACATACAAATAAACATTTCTCCAACTCAAAGAAAGGGCAAATCTGAAAAAGGTCTTCTCAGTCAATGAACTCAAATATGACAGAGCTTAAATCTATCTAATTTTCTTGGGACAAGAAGTCAATAATGATGTAATGCCTCCAAACTCAAACCAAAGAACTGTGGAGGCCGAGGAACTGGCCAGTTCAGAAATCCTGGCTTTCCCCTGGAGAGCTTCTCCCTAGGTGAGACACTTTTAAGTCATGCAGAGAAAAAGTGTCACTCCCAGAGGCCCTAGAGTTGAACATGTTAATTTCTTACACCCAATTGGTTTCCCTCCCTATCAATCCACCCCAATACATGTATCCAAATTTCCCCTGCCCCTCTCCTTCCCAATAAATACCCCGGTTTTGCCCCTGTTCGGGGAGCTGCTGTCACTGGCTCCCTTCACTGAGGGCCCTGCTACAATAAAGGCTATTTCTCAGTGGAATGCCATACAGCTCTCTAGTCTCTCCGTGTCGCCTGCACGCTGCCGCTGAGCTGAAATCACTCGCTGGGCAGAGGACGTGCCTGTGCTCCTGGGCAGTCCTTTTCAGGACAGCTTCTTCAGGGTAGTCATGGCACCCCTGTCATCGACACCGCCACGGCAAAGAACATTTTATTTCACTTAAGAATTAGAATGACCTTGTTGCAGCATGATTTAGTAACAAGAGATGACCACATTTAACCTAGAATTTTCCACAGTATTCACTTCTCAGACTCCTGAGCTTTGAACCCTATGGAAAGAGGCTATGTGTCCTTAAGTGCACAAGATCTATTGCAATACAAAATAAACAGAGCTCTTGATGCAAATAAATATGATCAAAACCACCATCTCAACAAAGCTTAGAGAGGTTATATCATTCTAAGCAATCATTATGGAACATAAGAATACTGCTAAACTCTGTATGTCCTAGGACAATGAAGAATATGCTCAGACTGTAGCACATTGGTAAAGGCTGAGACACAGATATTTGAAGACGGAGTACAATAATACAAAAACAAATAAATGGTTATATCAAGTTAACATTCAGTAATTTTAAAATTTAAAAAAGTTACACGTCATATATGCTCATTTTCAATAGAAAAGGCAATGAAGTGCAATGAAACTTTTCTCAGTCCATTTAAAAATCAAGCTCACTAATCAAGCAGAAATGAGAAAACCTAAAATATTGCTTCCAACCAAAATCTGCCCTTCTGCTGTGAGATTTCTCTCCCATAACACCAAGTTTGTTGAAAATGGGTATCAAAGATCTATTCTGATTATATTCAAAGTACTATTATTCATCTTCCCTTAAATTCACCTATTGGGCCTTTTCTTCTTTTTGGTGAGCTCTTAAAAAGAAAAAACAAACATGTTTTAGTTTTCTAAAGATGTTTTTGCAGATGATAAAACACCACAAGGTTCATTAGTGATGAACTAATCATCAGAGAACTTATTCATGTTAAATATTTTATTTTCTCTTATATTTACTTGAGAATCAAGAGAACACATTAAAAGTTATTCAACAAAATCACCTTTTATCCGTAGGCAGGGATGCCCATTATTTTAATAAATCCACTGATTAAAAATTTTTTTTCACTGAAGATAAGTGAAGACCTGCTGGGTGTCACAAGGGTCATTGGCTTTTTTTCTGTCACTGAATGCATCTGAATGTTATTGAATTGATTAACAGGTTAACAGGGTGTGACACAGACAATGCAAATATAGAGGAAAGCAACTTAGTATATTGTAGATTGCAGAAACTGTTTATTTATTTGCCTGTATGAGTTTGTGCCTTCATAATTAGACTGGAAAATGCAATTCTGCAACAAAAAATTGTAATTTCTGCTGCTAATTTATCCAAGTAGATGTGAAACACTCCCAAATATTGGTCATAAATATCACATAAAGGCTAAAGGCCAGAGACAAGAGAAAAGGGATGATGTACCAAGACAATACTACCTGGTAGAACTAAAATGTTGAAACACTTTAAGTACTTCAAGAAAAGCAGGTGGCAGGAAAGTTAAGGTAGTTACCAGGACCATTACGTTTTGTTCCCTTCAGCTGCTTCTGGGGGGACCTGCTCTCAGATACTGAATGAGTCTCACATGCCAGAGTGACTGAGAAGCAGGCAGAGCATTCAGTGACAAAGGCAGTGAACAGAGCTTTCACTAAGAGGTGACAGCTCTAGTATCACCTCATTATGTTATCTCTTCCCCACTCTCCCTCTTTTGGACCAGGACTGGCTTTCATAGTACACAAAACCTGTTTGCTCTCAAGGCCTGGAGATCTCAAATACAAGTCATAAACCAACACTACTGCATGTAGTGCAAACACCACCCAAATTGTGTTCAGCAAACAGGCTAATGGAAAGATGGTATTTTGCTAAAAAGCAGCTGACAATTACACTTGAAAATTATATAACTTAAATTACACCATCTTTCAAAGTCTTAACAAGTAAGAAAAACAAAGCAGCTCAGAGGAGACACTTCAGTGAGAAAAGCAAGCAAGCCAGACTTTTCCAGGACCTTAAAAGGAATTTCTCAGATACCTGGACTTCTACCAGTGTAGTGGGAGAAATCCAAGTGTCCTTGAAACTTACCTTGGAACACCATCTTAACAACAGCCTCTGACTTGTGGATGCCTAGTAAGTCTGAAATTCACATCTCATTCTAACTGCTACAAGATGAAAGTAGCTTTCAAGCAATCACTTAATACAGGTAATTTAGAAAAATATGCTTGGGGGTACCTTGGGGAGTACCTTGGAATGTTACCTTAAAAAAGATGGTGTAGCACACTCAGATATATTATGGTTGTGACACAATGTGATTGTTCTTTTTTCAGACTTCTAATCATGAGAGCATATGGAGCATTTGTCTGATGAGATTTAGAGATTTATCTGAATAGCAGATATTACTTATAAGAACAAATACTGGATGAATCAAGGAGCATTTATGGGGAATGTTTAATCTTTAGTATGCCAGCTAAAAACGATTGTTGTGAATTCATATTGTAAATATTGGCTTTTCGCAAGTATTATGATAAATGTTATATGCTATATGCTTTTGCTATATTCTTCTCTCTCTTAGCAAGTTATAGGCTTAGAAAGGAATTCTGAATGGTAGGGATATGTTTCATCTGGACAAGGCAAGATAACTCCAACAGGCAAAACAATGGGAGGTCCAAGCTGTTTCAGCAGAAGGACAGTGGAAACCAGGCTGTTATCAGCAGCAGGAAATGGAGACCAAACTGTTATCAGAAGCCAGGACCAGGCCATTGGCAGCGGGAGGGGGAAAGATATGAAGCCCAGCTGCCCTCAAAGGAAGGATGAGGGGCCCAGATTGTTATCAACACTGACCATTTGCAAGAAGAAAGGAAACCAGACTCAAAATAATGATAATCAGCAAGAAATAAAAACCATACAGAGCATGTTCTAAATAGGCGGAACCAGGGAGGGGACATGCTAAATACTTCTTGAAAAAGTTTGAATATGCATTAAACCCTCACAGCAGGAGGGGATAAAAAGAGTGTTCCCAAGATACCAGGTGTGTTCCTGGCAACCCACCAGGGCACCCGGCCGTTTTAACCCTTTGCTTTATTTCCTTTGTCTCCTAATTGTCTTTTTGTTTATATTAAACTTTTTATAATTTATTAAGTGAATCTCGTTTTTCACACTATAAAAGTCAATTGGAAACAAGTATCCATGGGATGCTTAGTTTAGAGAACCAGCAAAATGATTTGGTCTAGTCCAGTTCTTTCAGAAACTGCTGGTACATTTTATGTCAGTGCTGGGGAAAGGGCAAAATTTGATTAAAAACAAAGGCACACAGAAACTACTAGAAGGTTAAGGCAATAAAAGTATTAAAAAGTGTTACAAAGTATTATAAAAGTAATCTTCTGACACAAAAAGACTGCTAATCTTTACAAGCCAATACAGTGATACTGTAACTTCCTAGTTTGTGAGTGACTTTAATGAAAACATCCTTTTTCCAAGTTTGACCATATCCTGCATCAACTTCATGCCAAACACCTTTTTCCCTATCAGCTGAAATATATGCAACAGATGAGTACTTTTGTATTAAACGCTGCATTTGACACTAGGAAAAATAATAATTTATCTCAATCTCTGTGACCTTCAGTAAAACACTGAAGACACGTGAAAGCTCATACCTGAGGCCGCATCCTTGGGTTCCACCTGATGTAGTAGTTCACCCACAGTTCCAAATGGTTCAGACTGGCAACAGGATACAGGACATGGTTTTCATAGTTTACATAGAAGGGATTTGTGAATTCCTCTAATTGGCTGTTTATATAGGACCACAGAGATACAGTCTTTGTGCTCAACTCCTGATTGAAAAAAAGTTAAAATAAAAAATCAATGACGTGGATTGCAAAATTTTAAAATATGATGTTAATATCTAAGTATCAGTAATTCTGACAGAATTTTACCTTATCTACTAGAAAATTACATGCAGTCTGAGAACACTTCCAGTAGCCGATCATTAAACAGTCTTAAAACTTTAGCAAAACATCTGAACACTTATTTTGGTCCAGGGCTAATAGAGAAAGGAGATTTAGACATATTAATTTCAGAGACACCAAAGTCTAGTTGAGCAAAAACAACCTGTATTGCTCATAATTTACTGCAATACACGCAGCTACTTAAATACATGGTTACACACTGACCAACTAAACTAAAAAGATTCGCTTTAACAAGAATATCAGTGAAGAGATATGGAGTTTGGAAGACCTAAAACAATGTCTGTGAATAATAATTATTTAATTTTCCAGTCATACTAATTGCTCCTAATAAGTAATTGATATTATGCCTTAAACTGACTACTTGTACCTTTATTTGCACTTCTGAAAGTTGTATTATTCTAAATTTAATCAGCATAATAATGGTTAGACCAAAGATTGGAAATCTGAACTTACATCAGATTCATCTTGCAAATTTAAACTCCTTCAGTGTTGTAAAGCATGTATTTCTACTACTGCTGTGTCTTAAATTGTGTTTTTTTACTGATAATTGCATATGACTATTTATTTATGAAAGAAAGCTGTCTGGAAACCCTGCATTTGCTAAGAACATGTTATTCAGCTCCATCTTGTGGTATTTACATGCAACTTTTCCCCTACAGAAGCAGAAGAGACAAACTAAAAACAAAAAAGCCAAACTTAATATAACAAGGAATTATAACTTCCTCCAAAAAATGAGATAGCAAAAACAACAAAGCCACAAGTAAGCAGAAGTGTACTTGGCATGTTAACAAACTGTTAATTTTTCTTCACAAACACTTCATATTTCATTGAGTCCTAACGTCATTCACTTAGATAATTTTAATTTCTGTAGTCCTCAACCACAAGTTCCAGTTATATCCTATAGTAACCTGCCAAGTCATACACAGGGGTTCCTTTGGAAACAGTGAAAAAAATGCTAATATAATTTGATAATTACTATTATTTAAAATTTTGTATTTTGGCTAAAAATACCTGCAAGAGGACTTACTAAAACTCTCAACCACCCCCCAAACAGGTGATAACTAAAGAAGCCTAAGTGCCACCTTACGTAATGGTAGGGCATTCAGTATATATTTCTCATACCATGAAATGTAATGTTTGCATTGTTTTTTAAGACTATGTGCCAAGTGTATTAAAAAACATAGCTCGGACGTTCTTAGTTTATTTTTATATAAAATCAGAAAACCAAGAATGTGCATTATACTGATTATTTACCTCTTTTAATCTCTCTTTTTCACAGTTGCATAAGAAAGTTCCAAATAGACAACTATAAAGGTGATCCAGAATGGTGATCAAAAATAACTCGTTGAATTCAAATGCTGCAGGAAACTGGTATTAAAAAAAAAGGGAAAAATTACTTTAAGCAGTGTAGAAAGGAAGAAAGACATAAGAAGTAACCAAATAATTCAGGTACAGTTTTTTTCCTACTTAGGGATTATTTTCAGGAAAACTCAGCAATTTCAGCAACTCCCACTTCAATAGTTCATTTCACCTACGCAGTTCTTTACAAATACTTCTTGGAGCTATACTTCAGATTCATTATTCAAGTGCACCAGAATACAAATATTAGCTGATGTGAAACTGGTGATACAAAGCAATCTATTTGAAGAAGCTCTAACAGGATTCTGTTCTACCCCAAACCATCTTAAACATATGATTTATATTTCTTATTACAGAACAGGAAAACAATTTGGGAAAAAAAAAAAAAGAAAATAAAAAGCAAGATAATAGCATTTAAGAGTTTTATTTCCTGTTTCAACATTCAATGAATTTAATAATAAAGTCTACTACACATAAATTGTGCTTAACATTGATTTGAAACTTTTCTTTCACTTTCTACTCAAGCAGGTTACTTTTCTCCATTTCACCCTGAGTTTACCATCAGCTACATACAATAAGTCTTTAATCCCTCTTCTTCTGTATGGGAAAGCAAATCCTGTACATCTGAAATGAAAGAACTCTTATTTCCCTGAGCATCCTTAGATATTTTATTCTCAGACAGAGGTTACCTGATAGATTCTAAGCCAAACAGTCAGAAATCTTAAAATATTTCTCCCAATCTGTAGTGCTCTAAAAATGAATAAATTAAGAAATTACTGCAAACTGTGTGGGCTGCTGCCCATTCAGATGGAAAAAGTCCTTCTTCAATCAAATGTTATAGTAAGACTACATGTGGCAACTGCTTGATGTGCTAAAATAACTTTGTTTCCAGCACGACAAGGGTAGCAAATACAGACATAGAATGATAGACATTTAGAATAATAAAAAATTGAGAAGATTTAAGAAAAACTTAAGAGGCAGAATTTCTCTCATTAACAATAATGAGCATGTAATAAGAGAATAATGTTCAGGACAAACGAAACAAACTTTGTGCATTCCCTCTAAAATAGAACATCTTCAAAGAAGTCTAAAAGGCAAAGTTTTAGATTCATAAGGCAAAATTTCCTGCTATATGGAGAAATTTTAACTCAATATTTCAGATGTGCAGAAAGCAGAGGACTGATTCTGTTTTGTGCCACTAAAGAACACTGAATACCCTGGCAAGTGACTCAAGAGCTACTTAAAGATGACTCCTATAGTTAGGAGGAGCAACAGCAATTGGGACTGCGGGTGAACTAGCTGACCCAGAAATTCCTCTTTAGTGTCAGCTGTGATTTATGAAGGGGAAATGTTTATTCATGCTGAAAGTAAAGAATTGAATAACACACAATGGGTGTGCTTGTAATGAACCCAGAAAGATCAAAGTTTTTAACAATGTTCTATAAAAAGAAAGACTGATCTAAGACAAGTGTTGTAAAAACATTCTCTTTCCAAGACTTCTCAAGCTAATACATACCACCTTTTGACTGAAAATTCTGAGTAAGGAGACTATCAGCACCATGACACAGAAAATGAATGGGAGCCTTCTTATGACTCTGCTATAGATTGTGCATTGTTCACCAGCACAGTGTGCTCACATTGGGGCTTCTCTTACAAATCATGGGTTGTTTTCAACCTCCTCACCATTTGTTTTTATAAGGCATAGAGGAAATTACCAAAAATCAAGATTATCATAATCTCTTTTTCAGTCATGTTTGTAAGTTACTACTTTTGAACTTCCTTCTCACTAGGAAATCATGCCAAAACTTAATTACAAAACAATGATGTTAAAAACACAGCTATTACTTTAAGGAAGTATGAACAGAACTTGACAAGCAGGTGTGCTGAACCAAGTCAGGAGAAAATTCACTGGGTCTCAGATCTCAGCCTGCTGTGTCCAGCTCAAAGCAGCAATCAGGTACAGGGAACAAAAATAATTTGCAAAGCATCAAGATGATATTTCGAAAAAATTTTGAAGACAAAGTGTCTTCTAAAGGGACTTTCTTTAACTGAAAGCATTTAATGAGCCTTGCCACATCAGGGTTCTGTGTTTTGACAGGTCCATAATAATCAGATAGATGCCAACATCACCACTATTCCAATCCAGTGAAGCATATTCAAAATTCCATACATCAGTGGTTGCACTCCAACTAGTTTATTAATAAGTGATAGCACTTTACTGAAACCCGGTCTTTGGAGACAAGAGTTGTACTGTTGGAGCTGTTGTATCAAAACTGTAGAGCTTCTATTACTGCTGCTGAAAAATCACTGACCTAAAAATACCTTCCTCTGTAGTTCCAAGCCTATTAGCATCTGCTTGAAGATTCAGGTGGGAAAATTCCCCAAATGGGAATTTACTTTTCAAATCCACTAATTATGAGAAAACACATGGGTTGTTAAATTCTCCCACTTGTTGCTGATGGAGTTGTTGAGGGTTTTTGTAAAGTGGCATTTAAAAAAAGAAATTATCTTGTTAAAGTCTGATGATGGCAAGAGGCATTTGATTCAGAGATATGTAAAATACACTTGCTTTTTAATCAATGAATTTGTACAGTAACATTTAACATTGAAACACTTGGCAGAACAACTGTGCAACAGACAATAATGGTTAATTGAGCACTAGACAGAGGAACAGTGCACTGCTGAATCCACTGAAAAATGCATCTCCAGCAATAGCTGACACACAGTAACAAAAAGGATTAAACTTTCTGCTGACTTTTAAACAGACCTTCTCCTGTGAGGGTTCTGTGCATGAAAGGTAGGAAGTTAAACTTTCAACTTCAAAGCTTTGAACTTAAAATTTTACAGTTCTGTTTCATTTTTAAGCAGGCATCAGTATTTCATCAGATCACATGTGGCCTTTCCAATTTGACATCTGCTGCTCAATATCATCAGAATTTACTAACAGAGGAAGGAAATCACTTCATCATATGATTTTTAATTAAGATCTGATGTCAATGTACTTCTCTCAGGCTCTCCGTTATCACATTTGTGTGTCATTGTGGTGGGTTTAGTGCTGACTAAAATCACCAGTGTACTTACTCATTTCTTGCTGTGAGATATGGATTAGGAGAAGGGCAAAACAGGCTTACAACTTGAAAGGTATAAAGAAACCTTATTAACAGGACTACAAGAATAAGAAGCACCAGAATAAAACTTCCAGAACACTTTTCCTCCCCCTGCCTAACTTCTTTCTTTTCCCAACGGACAACGCAGAGATAAAACCTGGGATGTTAAATCACTACCAACTATACAATAGTCTTTCATTAGTTCTTGTAGGGAGAGGAGTTTTCTCTTGTCATGCCACAGAGACTTCTCCAAAAGAAAGTTTTCTTGTCACTTTTCATTTCCATGGATAGCAACTGCCGGGGAAAAGTTCTGCATTGTGACATTCCTCCCATTTTCACAGCCCTCTCAGAGGTGTGTCCATGGGCCATGAACTCATGGGGTACTGTTTTAAGGATGAGTTGTTCAAAGGCAAAGGTTCTCTTCATCTTTCTCTGTGGTCATCTCTGGGAACAGAGGTTTTTTCTTCTCTCCCTGGGGACAAAGGGTCTTCATCAACTCTCATCTCACTCTCTGTTCAAGCTTCTCATGGGATCACAGCTACTCCAGCATCTGCTTGGCTTCATCAATCGATGCCTCTGCTCCTATCTACAGTTTGAATGCTTCATCCTCCCATACTCTCTCATGAATTAAAGGGGTATTTCAGTATGTCATTGTCTATTTCCATAGCCCTACCAAAAGAATTTTTCAGCCCAACACTAAGGCATCTGCTCATTCACCTTCTGTCTCGGCCTTGACTCTTTCTTTACTGACCTCAGTGTTTTCACGTTGTCTTCTACGTGTTCCCACTTTCTCCTTTTCTCTTGAGGGGGGCATTGTGGTCTGCAGGTCTCATCTGTGCACGGAAAGAATTAAATCTTGCCAGGCCTGCAGATGGTCGTAGGCAGTGGCTGCAGCAGTCACGGTGTTGTATTTCAGGCCGTGCTGGGCCCCTCCCTCTGCCCGGCAGCCACTGGAAGGGCAGGCTCAGCCTGGAGCCATCAGTGCGGGCTGGGGGGAGGCTTAGTGTCAGCAAGGTGTCAGCAGCCATGGCCTGGCCCAGCCTGGGGCTGGGTCCCTGCAGCCTCCATCCCCAGCCCGGGAGCTGCTGGAGTCCAGCCCAGCCTCCCCCAGGCTGCAGGGGAGTGGGGCCGGCCTCACCAGAGCTCTGCTACCTTTTGAGGCCAGAAGCGAAGAGAGTTAGCTCACGGGCTTGTGGTTTATTAAATGTAGAATTCACAGAGGTGGATCTAATTTCTAAATGGTGCAAAATGTTGTCAGTTCTCAGAACGAGCCAGCTATTGGCCTTTCCCAGGCACAAAGGAAGCTCCCAGCAGCTTCTCTCAAAGAAATCACTTCCGTGGGTGTTTTCTTATTACTCCAAATGTCAATGTGAATCTACTACAGTCACCTAGACCATAAACCAAGGGAAAATATAAGGCTGTCAAGGCCTAAATTTCATTGTCTGAAGCTATCTGGAAATTTGTATCTTAGTGGGAAGTTAGAGATTCTCTCACTGTTTTAAGAACGTGACCCTTAGACCTCAAAAGAGCCTATTTGTTTGATTTTAGCCCATGCCTAAACCAGGACCCATACACCCTCCTGCAGTCATTAACACTTATTTGAGCTTTGGAACATTTCACATATGTTTACCATGAATTCTAAAGCACTAAACTATCACTGTTTTAAAAGCAAACAATCTACACAACAATAAAACCGAATCCTGTTATTCAAAGGTCTGGTCTAGTATGTCAAGGAAATCACAATCTTCACATCCATTCTCTAAGTGTTCAACTGAAAAATTAAAGCAAGTGGGCCAAAACTTTTCAAGAATAACTTTTTCTGTTTTATTTCCTGTGCAACATTAATGGTTTTTCAATGTCACTGCTGTTCATAAATTTCAGAACAATTTCTGGATCCAAGTTTTTAACAGATGTGGAATTGGAAAAATGTTTCATAGATTCCCCCTCTGCCCCCATCCCTTTCTGTTTTCTAAACTAGAGGGAACTGAAGTGTTTATAGCAAGAAACAGAAAGCAGCAAGGGAGATCACAAAAACAGAAGAGGCTGCTCTCAATTAAGGATCTCCCCAGAGGACTTCTGTTCCTACCAGGTGTTTAGAACTGCTCCTCTTTGCTATTCTTACTAGATTTCCTCTGAAAAAGGGACAAAATTTTTAATTTATTTTCTCCAGGCATACTAAACAGCACATTAATGCTGAAATATAGAAACACTGAAAAAGAAAGTCTACAAGACCCCCTAGACAAGGGCCCAGTATAACAGCAGGGAACTTTGAATACAAGTTTTGGAAACTATGATATAAGTTTTAAGAACCATGTTCAGAACAAGAAGACTAAAGTAAGAGATCTGAGAGTGCTAAGATCATATGGAACCAGACTGTTACCTTCCTGCCTTCAAAACCATATACTATAGAGACTTCTGTATAACAGCTTTTACCATAAAAGCACAGATCCACGTTAGGCTTCAAGGAGGTAAAAAAAAAGGAGAGAAGATAAAATATAGACATAGAAGGTAAAAGTTATAGAAAGTAAAAACCAAAGGAGTAAAGCACCAAGAACGTCTAAATCACTTGGAAATAAAGTCTTCATGTGGACAACCTATTTCAATAATCCCATTAAAGAATGGCAATATAAAAGCACAAAAAAAAGCTTAGGTTTTTGCTCATGGAGACACAAGTAAGGAAAATGAAGACTAAATTCATTTGATGAGTTAACATTTCAGAACAAAAATGAGAAGCTGATTATTTTGGTTACTTAAGAATCACTAATTTCAGAGATCTCCCCTGATCTATAGGAAAGAGCAGTCATGGAAGTAAGAAAACTTACCAGAGAATAGGCTTGTATGGTATAAATGCTGTCCTGTATACATAAGGATGAAAATGTTCACATTTGAGACATATATAAAAGAACTGTACTACCTTCAGTTCACAATCAGCCCAGATTTTTGCTGTTTCTTAAGAATATAAATCCATATAGACATTTACTCTACCAGTGAATATGCAACACAAATATTTTATTTCATCAACAACTCTCATTTATGTAAACAGAAAACCTTTTGTACGCCTATTTTAAACAGAAAAAAATTGCTGGTATTTTGGTTTCAAGACTCTCTACTCTAGTTTCTTGTACCTCACTTTGAACAGAAATTTCCCTCTGTGTACATAGTGCATCCACAGAGCAACCAACTTCAGGTAAACACGCTACTAGTCTTTAAAGGAATGCATTCTCATATACAAATTATGTTTCCAAGATAAAGACTGATACCTCATAGAAATACACTCTTCAGCATCTTACCTGCTTTGTCATTTGCCAAACACAGTCAATGAACTGCAGGAAAATGGGAGATCTGTCAGCATCTGCATGGTCATCATCTCCATGTCCCACTCTCTGAAAGTCAGAGCACACTGCATTTCAGTCTGGTGTGTCTGCAGTACCATCCCAACACTGCAAAGCTCAGGAACTCTTAAGTATGTTCCAGTAGTGAACAAGACAAGCAAGTCTTCCTGCATTCCATTAACCTGCATTTTTCAACTACTAAAAATGCATCCCAATATTCACTTATGGATATGCCTTCAGTGTTGAGCAGGGCTGGAAAGCTCTACCAGCTGCTTCCCCATCTTCTACTGCACAGCTGCTGATTTCTACCAGTGGGTGAAACTGGTGGCAGGAATTTATTAAGACTGAAAAAATGGTTATTCCATATCCACCTGTCATAACTACGTTCTATTTCTACCAAATCATCTTAAGAGTCAGAGCCCTTTTGGCACTTTTTTGTTATGACAGAATGTCATAATTTATTCTAGTACCCCATTAGCCCATGTGTTAAACACTTCAACCTTAAATCAGGGTAATAACTCCAACCATTTTAACTTTAGAAACCCTACTTGTTTTCCTTGGTTCTATATTCATAAACTGCATAAGTTACAATCCCTCATTCTCATGGAAAAACCACGTGACTTTTTTTCACCATTGCATTCAAACCACTTCATTTTCATTTATTTTATTATTATATGTCACATAGAGGTTTCCTGTTAAAAATGAATGGGTCACAGTTCTCTAACACACTCAGATAATTAAAAGGACACTGGAGACAATAACTAAAATGCAGCAGAGTACTGTGAAAAAAAGTGTTATTCAAAGTAAAAGCCCTGAAGGTGAAAAATGGCACACTAAATTTTCCAGCTTACCATTGCAAATCGATGTCCAAAACTTATCCATTCTTTCTCTACAAGTACTTCAAAGCCCTTGATGGTTCTGTAATAGCTGTCCAGCATAAGCATGGCCAGTGCAGTGAGCTGTGCAGTTCGATCCCAGCCATCACTGCAGTGCACCACTACAGATGTTTTACCAGATTCAATTTTATCTGCAATTCTTACTGCTCCAGCAAGAAGCATCTTAAACAAAAATGAAGAAATCAGAGTATTAAATACTAACAAAATTCTACCAAAAAAAAAGGTTAAGATTTTATACTCTTTAATTCATTATGTTTTAAAATTTCAGTTTAATTACATAATTATACTGATGACAATGTTTTAAATTAGAGATTTTCAAACAGTGGTATCCATATTCCTAGAGGTACAAAGACTGTGTGCACTCTGTTGTCCAGGACAGAGTTCTTACCAGATGTCCATTACTAGCAGCACATAACAAATGAACCTGGGAATCCCTTCACTAAATTAATTTATATTTGTATTACGATAAGACCCAAATACTGTAATTTATTCCAAAGGCTGAAGTTTCGAGCTTTTCAAAAATTCACACTAATCAATCACTCTTTTTTGCTGCATTTTCAGTTCAACTGAAACTACTGAGTTTAGATAAAGGGACAAGTCATCCAACTAATTTGTATCAAAACACAACCCAAACAAACCCAGAAACCCCTGGCTGGGAACCTGTTCTAATTTGTTGCTGCATGAACTATACATTGTATTCAGCTTCTGAGCTGACCATCAACAACCTGAATTCAGGAGCAATGCAGGAGAGCACAGGACAGAGATGGCACAGGACTGAGGTCACCTGTGTGAACTTGTTACTCTTCACCCCTCTCAAACTCCCACCTCTTTTGTTCCCTGATTCCACCCTCTAGTTTTTTAAAAAACTTAAATAATCTCTCTCCTGTGTAGACTTGTCTCTAACATGACCTACCATTTCACTGAAATATACGTGGAGAAAAAAAACACTAGAAAAGGGACCACAGAAGAATTCCTATACTGCATTCCAACATCAGAAAACGGAATCTTGCAAAATATTTGCACTTTTCTCTTCCTAGGCATGCAAAATCATCTTCTGGGAAGTAGGAAAGCCAGCATCTGCTGGAGAAGCTATGAACAAAACCAGTCTTCAAACATATTTCAAGAACCATGTTTTAGAGACAGTTTTCATTGATTCTGTCTTTCATTAAGCGTATCTTTTATGATAGAACTGAAGGATGCCAGAGGGGAAATATCAAGAAACAATACAAAAGTATCGATGAGAGAACAGAGTTTGTGGTCTGGACTAGTGTCTATGAGAGAACAGAGTTTGTGGTCTGGATTAGTTAAATGACGATTATTTCAGTTAGAAAGATCAACTGCATTAATATTGAAACCGTTTGGTGTTCAATAAAAGCAGAAAACTAATCTATTTAACATACAGGTATGCAATAGCTTGCTTTAAAGAGAACACAAATTTCTCTGAAGGAAAACAGCTGGAAATAAACAACAGAACAGGTACAGAAAATTAGCAGAGAACGGGAGACAGAAAACACATTTACTATTAATTCAGCAAACACCTATGGAGTATGTGAAGCACTTTATTTCACTTCAAACAGCCTTCAGAAAGCCACTTCCTCTACAAATTTAATATTTTTTACAGATTTTTCAAAACTTGGTAACCATCACAGTATTTCAGTTAGGGCTCCTAATGAATAACTGGTTTTGGATTAGTTTACAAAATGAGAATTGAAAAATAGTTAATGGTACAAGTTCTACCCTCAGACAGAAAATAGTCTGGGTATGCAATAAGCACGAAGTGCCTCTACTCATGTTGTTACTACTGTCTTCACACACGGACTTACTGGTGCCTTCACAGATACTCCTAGACCATCTCTGAAGCATTGTGGATGCCAGGGGTTGGAAGGAGAATTTCCAGTAATGCATTGCATTAAACTGGAACACAGCCACACTGGTTTGAGCCCAAAAAACAGCAGATGTGTTAAAGAGTAAAGCTATGGCTTGTTAGTGCTATTACAAGCCAAATCAAAAGGCAAAGAACTCTTGGAAAAAAATATCAGAGAGATACTATCAACACTGTTATCACAATTATGTTAGGTTTCAAGAAATCAGCCTGAAATTCCTGTTGTCAGTACAGTTAAAGTGAATTAGCATGTAAGGGACACATCAGTGAAGAATGTCACACATGTCAATTCTTCAAAATAATTTAAATTAAATTTCTAATTACTATGCTATTGTCACCTGGTGCTATCAAAGTTCACTCCTGACACTGTCTAATCCAGGAACCCCACCAGAGTCAGTGGCAATGAAAGGTGACCACAGGCACAAAACAGATGACAGTAAAAGGCCAGGCTGATAAGAAAACGTTTCCAGATACTTAGAATCCCAAAGCTGTTTCAATGGTTCAAATTCAAGAGAATAAGAAAATTAAACTGTTCTCAAAATATCATTAAATTTGACTCTTAATTTCACGTTTGCTCCCTCTACTGGCTCTGCTGCAGTTGTCAGCAGGCACTGCTTAAAAGAGAGTCAAACTAATTTACGATCGCAAACATGTTTTGCATGAGTGACATTTTAACCAGCTGCTAATAAAACAAATTACACTCCATCCATATTATTCATAAACAGAGGATTGAATGTGGTAATGAAATAATCTACTCTAAAATAATTTCAAAGGTTAGTGAAACTGACTGTAAAACCAAATGTGGTAGTGATTTATTTTAATATTATGTTAAATAACAGGGCAGATGATAACCTGATATCACTGGCTAAGAACAGCTCATAAAAATGCAGGTGCCCATCACAATAACTGTAACACATCACTGAAGGAGAGAAGGATGACACAGACTGCAGAATTCACAGTCAAGTCCTTTTGACAGTCACTCAAATATAATCTGAAGTTCCCAGTACATTCTTCCAAACAAGAGGGATAATGCTGGACTGTCCACCAGCATTCTTTCTCGAGAAAATAAAACACAGCAGTTAATATGATACTGTGTTATCAATAATAAATTCACAATCTGCCAGTACATAAAACTAGAAATACTAAGTTATTACAGAATGCTTAAAATGCTGTGTTCTAAGTGACTATTTAAAAATGATACTTTTTCACAAGATTATTCTGATTAAAGCAACATGCTTGAGTTTCAACATTATTTGAGCAATATTTTCAGAAATGTAAGTTAAAAACATGGTTTAAAAAAGTAATTAACTTTTCACATCAAAAGCACTTTACCCTTATATATTCCAGCCAGTGTGTGGAGTCCACGTTTGACAGCCACCGAGTCTCATCAATAGTAGGATAAACAATTTCTTTAAGTTTCCGCAGGGATTCTCTCATGACATGTATATTATGAATCTCCAGAAAGACCAGCTCTGCATTTGGGTAGGCACTTTCACTTTCATATCCTCCACCTTTAGCCTGTCATTCAAAAGGTAAAAACAGACAATAAGAAGAACATGTATAGGACTTCAGTATAAGGCAGAAAGAGTTACTTTACCTAAGTTTCAGCATTTTCTTAGGGAAGGGATTATTTCAGTGCTAATAAAATAATATTTTAGGCTTTTGTTTTTCTAAAAAAGATTGAGGTTTTTTTAGGTGAAAGAAATTCTGATTGTAACAAGCTACATTTGATAATACATCCATACACCTTTCCTTTTTTATCAATTAAAGCTTTGGTCTTCTGTGAGCTTTACTGCATAATTTCTCAGCTATATCTTCATGCTATCCTTGATTCCTGCCAGCTGTTCGAAAATGTTACAAGCAACTTACCTTCCTTCCCCTGCCCTCTTTAGGGACCCCTTCTTATCTCTTTTCAACATGAGATTCTCCACATCCTGATATCTGGCTCAAGCTTCAGCCCTGTAATAAGGCTGATGAATTAATACCAGTGATGATACAAACCTACCTTGTTTGTGTCTGCAACACTATTCTGCCTGGCATCAAAGATGATAAGTTTATGTGACTGAGCATTGGCATCCATAATTGTCTGCAAATATTTTTCATCTTCCTTGCAACGCTTATCATTTGGGCCAACTGATGGCTGGCTGCATCGTGTTATTGTTGCTTGACTCTCAGGATGAATCCAGGACAACACCTGGAATGAAAGAAAACTATTTAATTTACTACACTACTATAAAAGCAGCAGGCCAGAGAACAACTAGACAATCACATTGCCTATTTGTCATTATTTCCTGGCAAATCAACACATGCGAGTTTAAGGACAGACTGATGCAAAAACATATTGACAGCACACTAGCACTCACTGCTCATCCCCAATCTGAGCCTGAAACACAGAGTGATTCTAAACACCTTTTATTTACAATAGCAACTAAGCCTGTATTATTCTAATTGGAAAAAACAAAAGGGCGATGGAAGAATAAAACCTGCTTCCATGTGGAAGACTATGGATCTGTACGCTACCTTGCTAAGCAGGAAAACCAACACAATCTAACATTTTTAAAGGTGTTCTAATGAGACCTTGTCTATTCTCAGGCAAAGCACTATGGCTATGACACATTCACTCCAAATCAGAGCACAAGCTAATACATGCCAGAGTATCAGATACCATTGTGGCCTAGAAGTGCTAATCCAAACAAAAAACTTACTACACAGTACAATAATTGTGCAATTAAACTCATACTTGAGTTGCTCCCTTCAGTTCTAAACCCACTGAGCCTACTTCTTTCTTTGCCCCCCACTCCATCAGGAAGGAAGCCATCCCACTGTTACTTAAAAAACAAAGCCTAAAAAAACATGAATAATTTCTTAAAAGCTACAAATTTCTAAAATACTTATATTCTCTTGTACAAATTTCACTTACAGGAATTCTCCCTTTTGCTCTAAATGCTGCCACTTTTGAGAGGTCATCGTCCTTTACACTGGTTGGCACAACAAGAACAGCAGGATATGTATCACAAAGCTCATAGGTGCTGTTAATTTTGGATATTTTCCAACTCTCATTGGGCAAGCCCTGTATGAAAATAATACAATTTTGGATTTTTAAGGTTAGACCTTTACATATCTGACTTTGAGGCAATGAAAAATTTTATGTGCTGCATACTTCTAAAAAAAAGGCATGCCCACATTTTTTTTTTTAAAATAAGCTATAAACTTAAGGTCTTCATACTGAATCATAAATCAATGGAAGTCTTTCCTACTAAAGTGATAAGGAAAATAACCGTGAAGAAAATGTAGATTTAAAATTACAAACTACAGTTACTTCTCTGTTTGGTGATGCTTATTCAAATCAAATTTTTTATAAAGCTTTGTAGAAGCTTTATAAAAAAAAACAGCACTTGAAAAATGTGGATTTCAGAACCATGTTAAATTAGACTAATTTTCTCAAGTACTCAGTACCTGTATCTCCACCAACTTTAGCAGGTGCTCAACGCAATCAAACTCAGACCACTTGCATTTTATCTAAACATGAGATGTAGACAATCTATGTAGTAAGAGCTGGAAATTATGAGTTTTCTGTAACATTTTTTCCTTGTTTAAGTGGCACTGGGGGAGACGGAGGAAAAAAAATACCAAGTATAGAATACCAAGTATTCTATAACTTACCTGCCTCTTATATTCTGCCATTGGATCATACACTTTCCAGCCATTAACAGCAAACTTTTCTTTGTAGCTGAATGCAAAAAGAGGCTACAAACAACAAAGCAAAATCATAAATTACCATCTGAAAGGTTTTATGCATGGTAACTCCAAAATAGTCAATAGTCCAGTATTTCAAATCTAACACTTCTAAAACTCTTGAACAGCAGACATAACACCTTCAGTCAAGACTGGAAAACACTGAGCTAGAAAGAAGATAGTTTTTCCCATGAAGCGTGAGTTTAAAGTTAACAAAATCAAGACAGGAAACAGAAGTTGCTTGCTTCTGATCACACAACTCATCAATGGCAATACCAAGATGAGAAAATTGGTTTCCTACCTCCCAACCAGCTCCTTACCCACATAAGCAAATGAAATAGAATTCTGCAGATAACTAATAACAAGACTAATTCTACTTATTTGTTGTATTAGATAGAACTTCTAGACTGAAATACCTTCTGCAGAAAATAAGAGTCAATACATATATATTTTTAATCAGCAACATTAGGCAAAGGGATATGTATATGTATATCTATTAGATCTCAAGGGTTATATATAAACTAACTTCACCAATAGCAAGACACAGCAGTGTTTGATGAATTAATGCAAAAAAGCACACAAGTTCAGAGTGGCTGGCCCGATCTACAACAGATTTTATGAATCAACACTTCAAAGTTTGTTATGCAGCCTTTGTATTTCCTCCCCTACACTTTCCCAAAAGTGGAGAGCCAGTAACAGCCTCTTCTCCATCGTAAAGACTTACCAGCCCATTAGAAACAGGAAATGCACGTGTTACAAGGTTTTCAAAGATCTCCAGTCTGTTCTGCTCCTCCTGTTTATAGGCAAGCCGCAAATTTCTCATATCCTGTCAAAAAAAAGTTACAGTTTTACTCTATGATAAATTTAAAAAAAGAAGAAACTGTTATAAGGTATTTGATTGAATGAAGGCATCTATAGAACACTAAGTCACTGACATCATCTAACTCCCAAAAGAACAGAGTTCTGTAAGCATTCATATGAAATAATTAGGACTCATTAGAGATGCTTGATATAAAAATCATCACTTTTCCTTTGAATTCACTCTTCAGACAAAAGGCAGAAGTGTTTAAGACTGCAAGTATCGAAGAGGAATTGAAAGAAATGAAGCATGATTCAAATACAGGGAACTGATCAGACAGAAAAACAGCACATGGACTGGCAGATTCCTCTTACAGAAAAATGAAATTAAAATGCTTTAATATCAATAAATCTCTACCATGCCTTACCTTGCAAACTATTTCTATACCACATGAATTGTCTCCATGGCTCTGTACTCCAATTTTTTCAACCCTACTTATAACTCCAAGGGGAACATCAACAACAAAAGGTGGATCCTGAAATTTGCATATAAAACAAATGGATTTTATTACATTAGAAGAAATACAAATTAATATTATTCATGCATGTTTCAATAGAGCCAACAGTAACTCCGGTTTAGTAGACTGCTGTGAAACATCACACTTCACTGAATTTGTCACTTTCTGAAATCTACTTCAGCAACATGCCTACCTGAAACAACAGGCAGATAGATAGTGAAGTCTTACCCTCTCAGCACTTTTGATAAACATTCTGAAGTCCGTCACTGTGAGCGTACCACTGACTGCTCCCATAAATGGGCAGATATACATAACATCCTTAGCTGGAAAACAGATCAATTAAAGCTTTATTTTACTATTATAGACATTCTATTTTCATTTGAAACTCATAAGATTTTGATGCTTGACCTCTTCAGGAAAGTTTATTATTGCAGAGTTGTCTTTATCTCAAAAATGAAAGCAATAAACACCTGGGGCAGAGCTGCAGCAAGGGCAGACAGGTCCCCAGCACCTGCATGTACCCTCAGATGAAGGCAGCTCTGGTCCCTGCACTGAGATGCAGAGCACCCACACTCTCCTCAGAGACAGAGCATCCAATGAGGCAAGTAATGATCCACATGCACCCAATCTCCAAGTAATTCAGTTCTATGCTAATATCTTTGTTTTCACTATTATTTGCTGGTATTCTTTCCTACCCATGTACTGCACTGCTAACAAAGAGCTTGCTGTCTCGTGCCAAAGTGAAATAAATCCCACTAAGAACTGGAAAGTAAGTTTACCATACTTCATCTTTTTTTGCTCTAAGAATTTTGAATCTATGACATATCCTTGGCACCCCCAGGCAGAAATACAGTACATACACCTCCATGGAACAAAAAAACCTTAGGAAAAGTAAAACTGTCTATATGGAGCAAGTCATCCTCTGGATCTGATTTATCCTTCCTACACTTGGATTTAAAAGACAAAGAAAAGAAATCCACATCTAATAAGCTAATCTTAAGTGGCATTAAATAAAATAACAAAAGTAAAAAGGAAATAATATTCTGTTTTTAAATTAACTAGCAATTTAATAGTGTTCAGTGCAGTACTCAGTAGTACACTTACCGATAACTTTGATTGATTCTCCAGGAAAAAGTGGAGCCTCTTCCATCTGTGCCAGTTTGTTTCCATCCCGCAGTGCCTGGCAAAAATCCAAAATCATGAGTAAATCTCATTCTTCATCTGTACACATCGATATATTTTGATGTAAAGTGCTTTTTTTACCAGATTACTGGAACACAAGAAGTGTGTCTTTTTTAAAAATCACACAACTGTACTAAACTTTTACCACAGTAAAAGAAAAAACAAACAAACACAAAAATTAGTACTATAAACATAACACACATATTATATATGTTATAAATATAACATACATGTTAGTAACATATTAGTAACGAAGCATTTATGCAACAATTAGTTTCACATGCTAGCTATATATAGCATACAAAAATCTGAACAATAAGATCAGCCCAAATTAGTAATAAATAATTTGTTAGTGTTTTGCTGAAAGCAAGTATTATTCAGGGCATTTTATCTGAGAACATTTTAAAGCTCTTTTCTTTTTTAAATTCTAATGCTGCTTTTTTAATATTTGAGCATTTTCACCTGAGAGAATTATATGGCAGAAACTTTATTTATTTAACATTTTAGCTTTGTGATTTTGATAGCAAGAAGCACCCCACAATGCTCTACTTCAATCAATATCATACTGAGAGTGCCACAGGTTACAGAATAGGTCCACTATAGGAATTTTGGATCCAGATTGTCAGATTAAGAATGAAGTAATAACAAAATATAGAAGAACAATTAGCAATTTAAAAATAAGAGTTAGTTTAATACATTTTCACTGTGGTAAATGGCTTCATTGCTGAATGATACATGATGGATTCTTTGGGTCCTTTGTTGGCAGCTAAGATTTACTAATTTAAATTAGTAATTAAATAAGATTTAATGTACTAAAGATTGCAATAAAGCATAAAGCATGAAACCGTTTGTGGTACTGTTAAGGACCATGTAAGAAAGTGATCTGTCTCAGGTCAAAATAATGAGATTAGGGTTTCAAATTTTTACATCCTGAATAAATATAATGGGCTACCTTGTTAGAACAAACAATTAACCCTCCCCTTGTATTGCAGCTCTGACCCACACAGAAGTAATTGGTAGGGTCTGCTTCCAGACTACCTCAAGCTCTCACTAATATGTAATCTCTAAAAATATTTCAGCTGATCTCTGGTTTCAGATTTCCTTGGAAACTTTTGGAATTTTATGTTCAATCACAAAAAATAATGTGCAGAGTAATAGCCAGTGCTTACAAACGGAGAGTGGATGTGCTCTGTTAGACAGGGCTTATGCTCATTACATTATGCTTATTACATTTTAGACTGCAAGACCTTACAAGAAAACTCCACCTGCCACATAACCAGTTACACACTAAATGCTTTCTAGGGCTTCTCTTGCATGAGAAAAGTAAGATTTGTATGCACTGTATGAGTACTAATTTATAGTACCTTGCTACATATTTAATGAATGAAAGATGAGTAAAACTTGCCACCTGATCAGGTTCTGCTTCAGAATGATAGCCATTGTGTCCATCCTGAATCTCCTGCTTTGCATGAGGCAGCAGTAGGGCAAGAGAGAAGTAACAGCAAAAAAATTGCAGACAACAGGTGAAAGGACAGAATCTTAGCTTTTTTTTGTTTTCCTTTTTAAAATTTCCTTAAAAAGACAGCATATATTTTAACACCAGTTTAGCTTTCCAAAATCTTACTCCTGGCACATGCTACTTTCCACAGAAGAGAATCCAAGCTATTAGCACCATGCTTTGAATGTTACTTGGCACATTACAAAATGAAAAATTTACTCCCTGTTTCAAAAAAGAATCAGTACTGGTAGATAAGAACATAAAAGTATGTACTGTCTTTTTAAGACAAATAACCTTACAATGAAGAAAATTAATTTCAAGTATGCCACATGCTTACCAATAGAAGAAATTAAGTACAACTTGCAATGGCAGCATTATGGGAAAACTCATGCAATCTTTCACAGGAAAAAATAGGTCAACATCAAATAGAAGTACCTAGACACTTAAAAAAAGTTTTGCTGTGTAAAATACATTGTAATTGAACTCTCAACCTCATAGTTTTATATATCTTTCCGGCAACTTCTCTGTTGTTGCTTGAAACTTTATTCTTGCAGAGTTGTCATACAGAGTTGTAACTTTACAGAATCTAAAATTGCTACTCATAGCAAAATATGCAAACAGTTCACATTTTCATGTTAATTTATTTTTTCATCAATTGGCAGCAAATCCTGAACATTAATTAAATTTCTTTAATAAACATAAAGTCCTTTTGCACACCAGAGAGAAACACAAATGTCATCGGGTCGGTTGAAGGGATTGTTTTAACACGATCCGCCAAAAAGGTTCTTCCATCTTCTTTCTTTAACAACAGGAGAGAAGTTGTGCTCATGACAGTTTATTACTCCCAGTTCAAATGCAAAGAACTTCTCACTTGCTCAGACTGTAAAATCAGCCTCAGTCCAAATTTACAAGTGTTTGTTAGATGTCATTTTTTCTTTTTACAGTATTTTTAGAGAACCCTCAAGAAACAGCTTAGAAGAAGGACTTCAGGTATCTTCAAATAATTTGAACTCTACATGAGTTTAAAAAGTTATAAGTAATTAAAAAACCCCTTCAAGTTAAAAAGGACTACTAACATTTAGATATGGTTAGAATTCTGTTATACAGGAATTATTTATATTTCAGATCATAATTATGTTGTTTCTGAAATCTAAGAAAAGTAGACATTGTGATCTCTGGAAGAAAACTAGCAGGACAATGAGCAAATGCAGCAAAATAAATTAAATATATAAAAGATAAGGAAGCAGAGCAAACCATTCAAATATCAAAGCCTTTATAAAGAACTGAACAACTGAACAAAACCAGTTTCTGTTACTCAACTCAGACCAATTATTTGAAACATTATCTATTCAAAAGAAAAAAGAAAAGATCAACTTGTGGATTTGTATGGTTGGACTAAACACATCATATTTAAATACGTAAACAACAGACGAGAAAAAGAAATCATTCAGACTTCATCTCTTGGTTTCAGACTGAACAAGAGGTCTTTGTTTGAATAAAAGTGTTGGACACATTTCATGAACAATGTCAGAACACTATCCAGATCATTTCTCACTCCATAAATGTTACTGAGGGAGGGGCAAGTAAACAAGGCATGCCCTTTTTAATCTTCAATGAACAGTAGTCAAATCCCTAGTCTCAAAATTATAATTAAAAAGATGTAGGTTGCACTAGTGCCTAACTTCAAACCTAACTTTCAATCTTATTGCACCTTGGTAACAACTAATTTAAAACAAGTACAAGGGCATGCACGAAATTTGGAGCTTATTTAAATAGGACAGATGCAGATGTAACACTTTTACCACTGGTATTCTTTAGCATAGATATGTTAGAGCTGCTAACACAGTACTCAGCAGTCTGAAGCACGTAAATCTGAATTGCAAGCATCCATTTTGTCAAAATGTAATAAAACTGAAGTTAGTATTGCACATTCATAACATAATTTTAAAATATTACTCTCTTACATACTGACTTTTATTGCTCATGAAAACATTGTATTGTATATAAAGCATTTCTGTGGCAACTGCATAGCAAAACGGTCTGGTTCATAAAACCCATTAATGAGGTAAAGAATGCTTGACACACCAAGATCTCACACAGCACAAGAGACACACAGGTAGGAGGCTGTTCACTGCTAGCCAAAGGTAATCTTACCCGTATAACTGGCCTCCTGTACACCTGTTAGTTAAAATACAAAATGTTATCCAATGAAACACAGATTTGATTTGTTAAAGATACTATATCTTATTTCACCAGATTTTCAAAAGAACTCTACTCCTAAACATCTTAATTATAGCTGGATTTTGAAAGAGCAAAACAAAACTACTCAGAACTAGTAGCTCTCATTTACAGAATTGTTTTGGTCTGAAAAAAATCACAGACACTTCATTATAGTAATGTAACAAATTCCAAGCTCTTTGGAAACATTCATTCCTAATCACCCTTTTATCCTGCTGCACTGTGCTATTGTTAAATGAGAAGAAAGAGCCTTGTAATCCCTCTAGGTGGAAGACAATAAGCCTGCACTAACAACCATGAAGGAGAGGCACCAGACCTTTCAGAAAAAGACAACTCTTACCAAATTCTGAGTGTTTGTAGTCAGCAACTACAATCTGAGACATTTTCATTTATATGAGCCCCTCATTCAAGAACACTCTGCACAGAGCATGTGTCAGAGAAGACACACAGAGCAGAGCTCAACTCAGACTGAGATCACGTTGCTGTAGGGTTTAGCAAGCAAGACCTCCCCTGTGTTCTCCAGTTCCAACCATTCCATTAACTTCCCCTTTGCTTCCTAACTCCCTGGTAGGGTAAGTCATATAAAAGTAATCTCAGTAACGCTTTTAGATATGTGAATCAATATATTTACCTGGTTTTGGAAACATATTAATTTAAACAATAAAAAAGGGATGAAAGAAACAATAAGTAGTGAGTTCCTGGTAAACCCAGCACAAACTAACAGGACTGCCTGACCAGTTCCAGAAGCAAGCACACATCTGACCAGATCTGAAGGTTCTGAGTTGTAAGATAGTCTCTAAATGCAGCAATTCCAGATAACCAAAGGTAATGAAGACGAGTTATCTTATGGGCATTGTCTTTTAATGTGTGGATTCCACAACAATAATGAGTGAACCCAACCTGTTAGTGGTACTGAAATTAATTAAGAAACTAAAAATTCCATCATGCTATATACAAATATGGGATTTCAAATCACAGCAATTATGCCGAATACAATTTATCCACAAAAGTTCTTAATTTAAACCATCAGACTTAAATCCTTTTAGTTTATTTCTCAGAAATGAAAGATGAAGTAGAATTTTAATTAGGCCTTAAAAGATTTATTCCTCTTAAATAATATCTGAGATGAGTTTGGTATAGAGATGGAAGTTATATTGTGTATCCAAAATTAAACAGTGCTCTTCATTCCAGAGGAATGCATTCTACTCAGAGATAAACTCAACACCAGGTTTACACACTTGGATTTTACTAAAATGAAATCCTTGGCAAATACAACATCAACAGATGTAATGCAAAGTTTCCCATTGTGTTTTACCAAAAATGTTGGCCTTGACCTGGAGCAAACATTTGCAACGGAGCTGCTGTAGTATGGGAGAGCTACTCTTTACAAACTGCTGATTGTGCCAACAGTGTGAAACTCTGTTGAGGTTGAACTTTTAAACACACTACAGTCAAAAACATTTTGTGGACTCATCTCAGACTCAGGCTGAATCTGACCTGTTGTCACTTAATCTAAAATACACTGTTTCCAGACAACATACTTTGTAACCACAGAGCACACATAAATTAAAATCTAGTTGAAACAAGAAAAGGAGGTAAAAATCTTCCTTTGGCTATTCTCTATGAAGACAATAAAATTCTTACAAATCTAGGAAGAAAAAGGGATCTAGACAGCAGCAAGTTGGACTTCTTAAAGTGAATTGAAACATGGATAACTTCTGTCACGTGAGAGGAGAAAAAATGCCCATGCTCCATTCTTGACAGCTGAGTAGAGTGGCTGCATGAAGGGAACAGCCAGTTAGCTAGTGAAAGAGCAGGGGCACAAAAGCACAGTGGAACTCAGGGAAACCATACGGTGCATTCATTACCTTAGTGACAAAAAAGTTGCTGGGAGGGAATGAAAAAGGTGACTTGTTTGTTTGTTTGATGTTAAATTCTGTGTCTCTGGAGAAACCCCATCAAAAATGATACTCAGTTAAGTTCCCTGCACAGTAACAAAGACATTAATTTATTTTTTTGTGGAATATGATGGGCTCAATTCTGTACTCTAGATAATATACACTAGAAACCATTTCAACCTGTAATTATAATCTACTTTACCAATTATTTTATATAGCAATCAAAAGAAAAGACAACTCACTCTTGATATTTTATTCAAAACATAGAGTTTTAAAATTTCCTTTCACTTCTTAGTAATTTTTATTCTGTAGACTTCAGTGGCACTATTCTAAATATGGAGAAAACAGGAAGCAAATTCAAAAGACTCCTAGGCACAATGAGATGTTTCTAGTTCTGAAACACTCAGTGATTACTCAAGCACTTACCACCTGCTAATCAAGATAGCAAGGACCTTCCCTATCTTCCACTCTTGTATCTTAAAACAAATCAATGCATTCCTCAAGTCACTTACCCTGTAGTCTTTGGCTACACCCTCTGAAGGGACAGACCCTGAAATCTGACTCGAAATGGTTGCAGCTATCAGTTGTTTACACCATTCCACGTGGGATCCAGTCGGGCTACAAAACCAGAAATTTCAAATTATTTAGCAGTAATTCAAAATGTGTATTTTGAACAGCACAGCAACTGAACAGATCCAGAAAGCAACACTGCAAGTGATTACTAACATCATAAAACTTAGTTTGCTTTGTGGGCAGAATGCAACTATTTTACCGATCAAATTAGGAAAAAGAATTTTACTAGATCATGTCAGAGACAGAGCTGTCACGAGGTTAAGATCCTAGAAAATTTAAAAATGTTCTGTTCCTTATCCAGATTAATTTTTACTATTCACACTCTTTTTTCTTAAAGCCATCCATGGAACAAGTTTGGCCAAATAATAGGAATCTCCTTATACTGTCCTTATTAATATGATCTGATTATTCTCTAAATTCTCAAAATTAAATTACTTCATGCTAGTATTAAAAAATTTAATCTATGCTAATGTTGTATTCTATATTAAATGTTGAAAATATATGTTCTCTAAAGGATAACTTCTAGAGACCTGCATTTTTTTCCAGTTCATTAAATAAACCCTGAATAATTTTTAGGGCACTTTCCCCTGCTACAGCACTGAATTGTACAGTGTAGGGTGTTTACAAGAACCTTAAAGCATCTGAACTGCACTAAACCCCACTGATTAATTGGTGATGCACTAGGTCTGCCTCAACACATACCGGTATCCAAGGAAAAACTGAGGAAATTGTTCCCTGAATGTTACTGCAGCCTCAGCTGGTATCTTAGATAACTGCCACTTTTCAACAATTCAGCTGTGCTTTTCTACAGATTGAATGCTTATTCAGAAGTCAAATACAGAAAGAAAATATTAGGTGGGTTTTTTCTATTTTTTTTCATTAATTCACAAACTAGCTTTGGATTCTATGAATGCACCACAACACTGAAGTGAATATACTTACATATATCCAGCACCCAGAGGGTTCACCACACCTTGGACATTAAGAGGGTGGGGTAACAGTATTAGAAAACCAATTACTACTGAACAAGAGATCTTTCCTTACATTAACTCTGCCACTATAGCAATTTATAAGGCACAGATCCATGCAACAACATCATACCTGAAATGAAAGACCTTTCAAAACTTTTCTAATAAATTTTAATAGCTTTCTCCCCACCTGCACATTCTACACAGGACTATATCTTACAATGTTGTTTTGCAACTAAAACAGATCTATGATAGTCCTGCTTGAACAACAAAGATAAGTCTCAAGTTAGTGCTGAACTCAAACCCAGATTTACTTAGAGAACTCTTCACTTAAGTTTTGCAAAAGAGCCCAACACCTAAATCCTACAGTAGTCCTTTTCTTACCTCCTTTATTTCTCCTTTGCTCACATCTCCTTAATTTGCAGTGTAGCTCTTTAGGGCTTGCCTAAGTTTGTTTTCAAGTAAGCACTCAGCTGTTAATTAAGAAGAATTTCTTTTCCTATGGCTTATCTTCACAAGGAATCACTACATCTACAGAGTTAAGAGCAACAGGAAAACTATGTATGCAGGACCATCCCCTGAGACCAGTGTAGGGGATGTGTCAGTGTTCCACAGAACACTGATCACATCAATGTGCCTTCTCCTTATGCACCAGTGGGGCACACACCAGTACTGACAGCCTTTGCATTCTATCTCATCTGCAGTCACACACACTGGCCTGGGCTGGTACTGGCAAACAAGTAAACTGTATGACAAATGGCCATATAAGTGGCCCAGGGTAGAGCAAGATCAGAAGAATGGAAGATGAAAATTAGGATACGAAAGTGCATTAATAAGGAATACAAAGATGTCTGTTTTGATGACAGAAAATGGACATTTGATTTCCATCTTAACTAGAGTGATGTAAACCCCTAGGTTTCTACTAACAGAAAAAAGCGAAGAGACTGGGACCTAGCACTGATTTTAAATATTCCTTTTTATTTAGTTTTTATCACGGTGAAACTTCCGTTCATTTCTACTCCTTGTTTAAGGATTTTTAAGTTCAGTTCTGAAGTCTGCCTTCAGCTGGAAACTTTTGAGTGAAGGAATGACTGGCACCCAGGGCCTGGCACCTTTCTGATGAGACCCTGTGGACCCACCCCACACACTTATACACACCAGGGACACACCGCACTCACGTACGGACACACGGACAGCACTTCAGGGACACACCGCATACACAGTGGTGCCTGGGGACAGTCACACACCCCTGCAGATTAAATACAAGCGAGGAGAAAAACGCCAAACCGATCGGGAAGAGACTCAAAAGCCACGGGCGGTCTCAGCCCAAGTTTGCAGGACGCTGCCCCAACTCCTGGGCCAAAGGCCCGAGGCCGCCTCAGCCTCGGCCAAGCAAGGCGGCGACACTACCGGCACACGGCAAGCAGAGTAGGAAACTGACAATAGCCAGTTCCCGCCAGACCATTCGCCGCTGCACAGCAGCCGCCCTCAGATTGAAGCTTCTCGGGCTGGAGGGGTCCAGGGAGGCCGCCCCAAGCCCGGGGCACCCGCCGACTCCCCAGCTCGCCACCCCCCCCCGGGCGCGCAAACCGCGGCACCCCCCATCTCCTAAAGCCCGCTCTGCCCGGGCCCGTCCACAGCCGCCAGATCCGCTCACCTGTCCAGGGTCTCGGTGCTGGGCTGCCGCGACCCCGCGCCCGCCGCCGCGGCGCCCCCCGCCCGCACGGCTCTCCGGCTCACGCCGCCACCCTCCACCGCCGGCCCTGCCGCCGCCGCCCGCTCCATGCTTCCGGCCGCGCCGCCGGGGATGGCGGGCGGCCTCCCGCCTCTCCGCGGCGCCCCGGCCCGTCCGTCTCAGGCCGGCCCCTGGGGCCCCAGGCAGCGCCGAGGGCTGTCACCTGTCGGCGGCGCTTTCCCAGAGGCCTCCGCGCAGCGAGGTGGGCGGGCGACGAGGCCAGGCATGGCTGAGGGAGGGCCGGGCTGAGACAACTCCCGCCCGCCGCCCATTCCGGCCCTACCACGGAAACGCGCGCCAGGAAAAGGGCCGTTGAAGGCAGAGACTTCAGCACTGACATATTTATTTTCCCCTCCCCTCACATACACGGCAAACGGATGCTTTTCACTGCTCTCCCTCCAACCCAACGCCTGAGACGTAGGGCCCGGCTCCAGAGTAGTTCCTCGATATCCAAGGAGAGCGGCCGATGTGGTTAGTGAAGAAGCGGTAGTAGTGAGGAGATCCTGCGCTTTTATAGATCATGTTTTCTCATGCATGACAGAATGCTCACTGCGACACAACACCTGAACTCAAGGCAGAGATTAACAATACATCGGAAGGAGGTAGCAGACAAGTCATGTCTTGGGTACAGCTGTAACAATGATGCTGAGGGGAAGGGTAAGGCAAGGGCAAATAAAGAAAGCATCCAACAAATAATCTAAGTAACAGAACCCAACACAAAACCTAGCAAATTCTCCTCATGTCCATGGAAGGAAGAATAAAAAAAACCTAAACTAGCATTCCAACACTGAGATATCGGGCATTCATCGTGAGATATCGGGCATTCATCGCTAGTGATGTTGACAGCCCTGCTCTGCTATTTTCCCCCTCCTAGAAAAGGCACTCGGCACCTGCAAGTCTCGTCTACACGACCTCAGAAGCTTCCCCAGGCGTGCTTCTGGCAGTGAACAGGCTTCAGTGTGCACAGACGACAGGAGGTCTGTGCAGAACAACAGCCCAGAGCATCCAGTTACAGGGGAAGGAGGGAAATGTTCTGTTAGCATTGGTACGTTTGTATGTCTACATTCACAAGTAGTATTTTCCAGAACATATTGGATTAAAATCACCTCTACGTTGGTCTCATATGTAAAAATAATTAAAACACTTATCTGCTGACTTGAAAAATTCCAAGCCTGCATAGAGAGCCATGTTAGAGAGCTTCAAAGACAAATTCAGCTGAAGAGTAATACGAACAAAGTAATACATAATGAAGCAAGTGCAAAAAAGATCCTTTCCATTATATTACACTTTGCCAAATGTAACAGGTTATCATGTAGTGTTTACACAGTAAAAACTACTAGATTTTCAGAACTTTTTCACACTGCTCAGAGATATCACCAATATGTTAAATGCAAATACAGAAACTTCAAATATTCTAATAAAAATAGTGTTGTTTTTTTTTTTTAACAAACCACAAGTAGAAGGCAAATATACCAGAGTATGCATAGCTTTCAAAATGTAAAGTACCTGATGAACAACTGAGTATCCTTCTTCATTTATCTGATGTAATGAATCTTACCTTAACAAGTAAAGATTGAGGGTCAACATTGTTATTTTGGATACACATACTCAAGAGCATAGATGGGATTATGAAATTTAGAGGATGAAAGTCATATAATTCTGTATATTTAGAACACACATGCTGTGTGCTCTGAACTTCCCTGAAAACACAGTGCAACTCAGTGCATAAACTAAATTAAATCCAGAGGCGGTATATTTTTATTTCTTTGAAAAAATACTGTTTTAAATATTCAATATGCTCTAAACTTCAACTTCTTTTATGGAACTATACCTTTAAATTTAGTTTTCATATGCGAAATATTTACACTTTATAAACTTGCAGAATTTCTAATAAACTACATTATATACACTTACACAAAACTTTATATATAATCCTATTGTATCTTGCAGATCAAAACTCACCACATGTACAATAATTAACAATGACAGAAGCCTCAAGCATTAAAGTATCTCCTTTAAAATAACAATATCAGAATCCTTTACAGAGTCTGATTTGCAGTATTTCCTGGACTGCCTGAATATCATTAAACTTCTGAGAATATGCAAAATTTTAATTAAATATCAAGAGCTAAGTTTGTGCTGTCATTAGAAATGCTTGCAACTATTTGAAAAATACCTGAAAGGAACAAATTGAAGAATTACAAAAAGCCTCTGAAAGGTAGGCTTGAAACAAGAGCTCACTTGAATGTTCAATATAAGTGCACACACTATATGCAAATCTTGGATACTGAAGCCCCTTAAATACTTTAGAATAAATTTGCTGAACAGGAGTTAAATAGTAAAGTATAAATGTACAAGTTTTCAAAATTATTTATAACTTAGAATTTTTGTCTACTTTGGTATAAAAGCTCCTTTAAACAGGCACATTTATTTTTAGAAGACAAATAAGCTTTAATACTATGCCTATTGCTGGATATTTAAGCAATGTCTCCATGGTTCTATTTTTAATTATATAAACCTTCTTTTGGAAACATTTATTTCTGTATTAATCCAAAGAACTAATACTGCCTACAGTAATAATTTGTACTGTGCTTTAGTGCTGAACAGCTAGCCCAAACAAAACTTCTCAGAATCCAGTACAACTTTCATTTTTTTTAAAAAAATAAAGTCAATTTACAATAAAAAAGTTCCTTTTATTTTGACATCTACTGAACTATTTGATTTTTTTATTTAGAAGCATATCAGTGAAATGCCTTTAATATTTCTGTTTAAAAAAGGAAAATTTGGAATTCTCAGGTAATCAGAAAGTTTCAGCACTTTTCTCTGACATCTTGCAATAGAATTTATTTTTCTCTCATGAACTCCACGAATGTATTCCTAATAGGAATACAGACATACCTGATTTTATACAATGCAAATATTCCTGCTGCCATTATTCTGTTCATGACATGTAAGACTGAGCATAAATTTCCTTACAGAAGCATGATCTAAAATGTAATAAATTAAAGCATTCTTATGAAAACAATAAATCAATTTAATTTCAATTGTACCAGGCCTACCAAAGTAATTCTTAAAGCCTACCATAGCTATGAGTTGATTAATAATGTTTCCAGTCCACAGGTCCTGAAAGGCACATAATTGAAGAGTTGAGGTTTTTTTTAAGTCCTCTTCAAATGAAGACAGTCTAAAATAATTTGTATTAAGACAGTCTAATGTAAGGCATTAGAATATTCCTCTTTATGCTATAGATCTACGTTAAGCACCACTTGCTATTACAGTATAGAAAGAAGCCAACATTTCTTTCAAAAATGTGTTTGTACTTGGGACACCATTTGTGAGGGAGATGTTGATGAGGCTGATGAATTGGATATCTTAGAATTATTTGTGATCTGAAGCTCTTCAAGTCTCCTGATATAATCATCACGCAATGCAAGAAGCTCCACATAACGCTGCTCCACGGGGTTTGGCTGCTAGGAAGAGATCCATGTTAGTCTTAGCACTTCACTCCAACTACTTGTACACATGCTGCTCAAAGTATCTGGGGCTTCCCGGCAGGTGTAGCAAGTCATAGCTAAACAGAAATACTCATTGCTCTTACCTGAGAGCCCTCTGCCTTCCAGCTGTCTCCCCCAAAGTCAATCTTTGCACAAATAGTTTGTCCAAACTCAGTAAAATCAGCCACCAATTCCTGGAGCATATGGATTTTATTTTCTTGTTATCTAATATTGTGTGCACGATAGTTACTTGTATACCTTGACCAAAGATTTTTTTCTTGACTTTAACTGAAAGGTTTTAGAGTCCAGAAGCCAAGTATCTCAGCATCTTCCCTGTCACAGTGTTTAGCCAGATAGTTTTAGCTACACTGATCAGATTAAGATCCATGTCTTTAGCTTAAATAATTTCTCTCACTGATGAAATTTACTTGACTTTTTAAGAGTAGATTTGCAACTTAGTTTAAATAAACAAGTGAAATAAAAACTTTATTCGTGAATTCTCTAAGTAAACTTGCATGTGTTTAAAATCAACTGCTCTGGCTTTCAGGAGATTACTCAGAAAGAGCCTCTTGACTGTTTCCACTTTGAGCTTAACTTCCTTTTCAGAGTAATGAAACAAATGAAAAAGAACTATTAGAAATGTCCAAAGCAGAGAGAAAGCCTAAAGTTACATTCAGCTGAATTTACCTGTCTAGAAGTTGTTGCTGTTTCACGGTTAACTGCCTGTAAGTCAAAGCTCATCAGCAATGGAGTTGTAGCAGCAAACGGTTAACACCTCACCAATTCAAAACCAGTTCAACCAGCACTCTGAAGTGCACCACTCACTATGCACCCACATGAGGATCGTGATGAATGCTGAGGCAACTGTTGAAGTTGGATCAATGCTGAATGTAGGTAATAACTGGTGATGTAGAATAATAGTTTTGCTAGCACAACATATTTCTAAAGAATGGCATTAAGAAAGGTCATTAAAAAGAAGTGGTTCAGGCCACACGTTCATTATTCAGTTGCTTAAGTGAAGATAAAGCATAAATTTCATGTGCAGGAAAAAAGTTGTTTTTTGTACAAAAATGGTGAAAATGAGGCAGCATGGAATACTGTCACTTTGGTTTGCATTTCTAAGGAGAAACTCCTGCTGAAAAGCTACCCCAAATAATGGTAAATTGCATTTTTAAGTGGATCTACAGATAATTTACATGTCCTAAAATCCTTCACTTCCTAAAATAAATCTTTATATCCACCTTTTGAAAAACACCCTCATCTTTCACAACAAGCAACAAAAGCTTTAAAACCAGAACTTCCAATTCCAATAGGCAATGTACTTGTAAAAAGCCATAGCAAACTGCCAGGCTTTCATGAAGCCTGGAAAGTGCTGTAAATAATACAAGAGATCAGCTGTGGAAAAGGAAGTGTATTGCTTGAGAACTACTGACTCATTCCAAGGGCTGGACTGTGAAGACTGCTTCTGTCAAACAAACTGCTCCTCTCTCTTCTCCTACTCAAATCTCCACAAGCTGTTAAAAAAGACAAAAAATTCTCTGTACACAATCTTTATGTGCCACACGGCTGAGATTTCCAGCAAGACTGTAAAAAACACTGAGTATGGATAAAACATGGATTAAAACCAAAGAACTGAACTATGTGTCACTTGATAAAAGCTTTTCTGGGCTTCAAATCTGATCCATTTGTATAATTTTCAATAAGAGGTTTCATCCACAGTATAAACAATGCTGGGTCATCAATGTTACATAAAAAATTAAATCTTACCATCAATACATATAGCTTTGAAAGAGAAAGGATTCAAAAGGTCATTTCATTTGTAAATTGTTTCATACCCACTCTCAGCAAATGGAGAAAGACCAAGCAAATGCTTTTCTGTTGCTAACACCCCAATTCTTCAAAGATCAGCAAGTCCATTTCTAAACATTGTCATTCAGGATTCAGTAGCATCAAATGCCCTTAGACATGTGTCCAAGAAAAAGGGCTAAAAAGAGCTCAAGGATGACTTGCTACTAAACAGGGAAATAAATTTAATTAGCTAAGAGAGAACTAAAATAATTACTTTCACTTTTTTCCTCCATCTTTACAAATACAACATTAAAAACCTGAATAGATTACTGCTCTACAAGTCAGTTAGGACAAAAAATCCTTATTTCCAATGTCTAACAGCATTTTTGGTATGTTATAGAGAATTTACTTACTTGCTGCCGAATCCTTGGGTTCCACCTTATGTAGTAATTGACCCAGAGCTCTAAATGCCGCATGCTGGCTACTGGATAGAGTGCACGATTTAGCTCTTTACTATAAAAAGGATTGGTGTATTTAGATTTTTCACTGTTTATCAAAGACCATAACGATAATGTTTTCTCAGTCACTTTCTAAAATGAAATTGAAATAAGAACAGTAAATATTTGCATAAAATCAAGAAATCCATCATAGAAGCCACTGTTAGATTCTGAAACTACTGGCTTACTTAGAATACATGCAATTAGAGAGATTCCAAACCCAACTTGTAAAATACTTTACAAGTATTTTAGAGACTGCATGGCACTATTCTATATGAAGAAAGGCAGTTCAAAATCACTGTCTGATTTTCACCTAGATCACCTAGAGTTAAGACAGCAATGCAATGACACGATCAGTGGTTTAACTAACCTCTTTTTCTCTGACAAACTCGCTGTTATACAAGAAAGTGCCAAACCGGCAGCTGTACAAGTGATCCAGGATTGTAATCAGGAACTGCTCGTTGAATTCAAAGGCCGTAGGAAACTAAAACCAGGAAAGACAAGCTCACTGTTTACATGGAAAATGCAGGGGGATATGCACATGCCCTGGTTAAAGGGCTAAAGGTAGAATTCAGAAGTATGGATACATCTACAAATAATTTTTAAGGTAATACTTTCATGTACTTTATAGCAGACTAAGTATTCCAATGACACAAGGTGTTCAACTTTATCAAACTAGCCACTGAAAAATCTCTTCTCAAAATGTTATACTGACCTTTAATTTACAAAAAGAATAAAATACAGAATGGTTACACATAACACTTTTACTAGCAAGACAGAGTAAGATCTCTTCAGTGCATTCTTACAGTTCAGTACCATGCAGGAAAATAAAGGTCCTGATCCTTAGCCCTAAATGGACTAAGTTCACTGCTTTGTTTCACTACTTACTGCTGTTACAATGTTTAAATCACAGTACTCAAAAGCTCCCTAGCTTTTTAAGCATTGACAAAACAGCATACGTCCCTGCAGTTCAAGGGACAGTTTCACAAAATGGTCAAATAAACAACAGATGCCATTAAGACAGTTAGGTGCAATTCCTGTTAAAGCTTTCTTCTGGGTATGAAACATCCCTCAGTATGTGTCTGAGAATCATGTATCCAGGAATACCAGCCATGCCTGCACAGCCAGTGCCATGTTCAGCAACACAACCACAGCCTGTATATCACTTTCACAAAAGTAAATACACTCTTTTTTACTACAGGTCAGAACAGAGGGGTATACTGTCTTCTTATTCTTTTTTCAAAAAATAAAGATGTAGGGTTTTAATTCAGTAATCTCTTCAAACTGTTACCTTCTTAAGAAGAACAAAAGTTACCTGTTTAGACATCTGCCACACACAATCAATAAACTGGAGAAAGATGGGTGATCTGTCTGCATCAGCATGATTTTTATCACCGTGGCCTATTCTCTGAAATGAAGCAAAGAAGCCTCCTCTTAACTGAAACATGCTGTTTTATGGCAACAGAAATTATTTCATATTAGAGCATTAACTCTTTTGAAATAAAGCAACCCACTGCTATAATTTCAAAATTAGTTACTGCACCAAGGAGGAGAGATTCAGATAAAAAGAAATACTGCAAACATGTTCCAAATAAGTCTGAAAAAAAATTCCAAACTGATAACTGGTCCTGTTATAAGAGCCTGCTGATTATTAGACAAGCAGAACTGTTGAAGCATCTATTACTTAACAAATAATGAAGACATATTCTGAACTGTATTTACATGGGAAGTCTGTCAAAACCCAAGTTGCATACTTTGTCCTCCTTTTTGTTTTAAGACATTGCAGGATCATCAAATTACCCATATGTAACCTTCTCTTTCTCCTCCACACTTGCACCTTAGTATTCACCCTGATAGAGCAGGCAAACATGAAGAAGATCAAAAAAACGTTCATGTTCTTGACAGAAAATTAACAGATTATTAAAGTTTGGGTGAGCCCCTTATTCTGAGGTGCCCAAAGTAACAATCAAAGACATTTGCTCCACAGACAAAAAAGGGATTTGGTAAAAGCTGTTTACTTCCTTTTTGCATTTGATATCTGAGAACAGGTAAGAGATTCAGGGAAAAAGAGTTTCAATTAATTCCATAATTCTGTTTGAATACACTTGCTGGAGGGAAAAATGTATGTAGGTATGTTGACCTAAGATGGTGTCTATCTGCCTGTAAAATAGCAAGCTTAATGCCTCAAGGACATGCTCAAATCCTAAGAGCAGTACACTACTCTGTACAATGGCTTGCAAGGTAGTTTAAAATAATAGCATTGAATGGGAAGAAATAGAGGGAGATGACGGATTGCAGCTGAACTCAACCAACAGTAACAAATTATTAGAAAAGGGCTATAAAGAAGAAAATCAAATTGGCTTCCTTGCTCTTCAGTTTTCATGGTTTGAAACACTTGTTATCCATTAAGAGTCATATATATGGTTTAATAAAGGAAAGTCTGTCCACTTCCACTATAGTTAGCAGTTTCAGGATATCTGACTATCTTCCATCTATAATTATATCTCGTATTTTAATGCATAATTAGAATTAAATTCAACATAAGCAAATTTATCATCTGGAGAGTGCACTAAATTCACCACACATAGAAAAGCTGGGGTAGGGAATTCCTTTTCAACAAGAAAACTTATTGCTCACCTCATTTAATATAAAATATGGAGACGAACTAATAAGTAGTCTACTATTCGGTATTAAATAATAATTATATTAAATAATCCAAACTGCAACCCTGGTATCATAAAAACATGATGCTTGTGCCAACCCAGACAATGTAAGTACACTCTACTCTTCAACTCCCTACTAAAGGGAAAATGAAAACGGTTTCAGAGATGAGGTTCAGGAATTGCTCTAACTGCACTGTGTCTAGTTCTCACTATTCAAAGTCACAATTCTATCAATTACCAAATTAAAACAGAATATGAATGATCAAAGTATTTTCTGCTTGCATTATAATTTTTTATCATAGAGTAGTTGAGGTTAGAAAAGACCTTTGAGATCATAGAGTCCAACTGTTAAGCCAGCACTGGCAAGTCCACCACTAAGCCATGCCCCCCAGTCAACACATCACATGTCTTTTAAATCCTCACCACTTCTACAGAACACTCCAGGAAAGACTGACCTTCACTATAAGCTAAATAACCCCTCAAAATTTTACAGTACTCTTGGATTACAGCAGATGGCTAAAGAGTGGCTTCAACTGTTTCCAAAGATTGCTACTTGACTGAGCAAGTTGGGAAAATAGCAATTTAAGAAAAAGCAACTACTTAAATCATTCTTATTGCTGCTACATTGTCAGACATGAACCAATGGACTGAGTGAATCATCTGAAAGGGATGCCAAGTCCTGCCTCACTATTTGGAAAAAAACATCAGTTGAGGGAGAACAAAATCCTTTGATTACCCAACTAAAATGAATGATTTAACAAAAATAAACATAGATTATTTGAATTTATTAAAAATTATGAAGAACACACAGATCTTTTAAAGATCTGTGTTAAACCATAACACACGCTTGACTACAAGTCAATTAGTTATACCATCTAATTTTATTTGCATCCTGACTGCTAACTTTTTTTTAAGTACAAAATAAAATGAGAATAAAAAGTCAAGCCACTGGCATCACATTTTCCTGTGGCTGTACCAAGACAGAATACTGAAAGGTTTATAAAACATCACTGCTAAAAGAGCATAAGTAAGTACACAAAAAATGAGACTACATCAGCTATCACTCCCAACACCCAAACCTCCGAAGCCTCAAAGCACCTTTAGAATGTCAGATCAAAAACTGCCACAGCCTATAAGCACATGTAAATGATGAGGTGATTTATGCAGAGATATACATGTGTTTCCAAATGACTGCAACACTCTTACACATTTGCATATGTAATATGGGTATGAAGCACACACATAGGTATATTTTTCCATTTCTTGATTTTTTCCAGATTGCCTATTTTCTGAATTTTAGCAATATTCAGATGTTTAAAATATTCCATTAGGCACATATCCATTAGGCAAAATATTCATGCAAGTAAGTTCTACTTAAGTTGTAGAAACTTCTTATTGTGAATGACAAGGTTCAGCACCAACAGGCAACACTGTTGTAATGTTTATAGTAAGTAACAGCAGTCCACGCAGCAACCTAACCTACTACTCCAGGTTCCTCATATAAATTTCCTGGTTAAGTGGTTAGTGGTCACATTTAGAAAAAGTTCCACTAGGACTTTGAAAAGCTTTCTAACACAAACAGGACTAACAGGGTCCCTTCCAACTCAGAATATTCTGCGAATTTTCTCTGAAAATGATTCACATACCTGTGAAACATTAAGGACTTGCTATGGAAGCAACTACTTAACCTTCTAAGCTTCTAACCTCCTGTCCAGAGGACAACTGAAGTAGAGCCAACATTACCAGTGACAGCTTCTTGGGAGCTATTATGAAAAATTTAGAATATTTGAGAATCAGCACACAAAATCTCACTTAGAAGACGCTGGCCAGACTCATTCATCTGCTTCTTGTGGCAGTCAAAATAGTCCAAAGAAAGAGTGATGGAAAACCTCATGTCCCAGCTTTATCTAATTTTCATCTGAAGAATTTGAGAGGATACAATTTTTCTGCCTCATTTTCTTTGCTCCATAACCACAGTGACCCTAGCAATTCTATGCTTCTAAAAGGATGGAAAAGACAAAATATGAGTTCTCAGAGATAGAATAGCAAGAAAAATATTGATCAAACAGGTCCAAACCCAAAAGTTCTGCTCAGTTTACCTGGAAATGTTTTAAATCTAAATTCAAAAATAATGACAGGAATTATCAAACCCTGATGCAAAGTAAGCAGTTAAACTGCAATCTTTTCGAAAAGTTAATTCTGCATAGTCTTTGCAAATATCTTCTAACTCTTACCGATGCAAACTTGTGTCCAAAGCTTATCCACTCTTTTTGCACCAGAACTTCAAAACCTTCAATGGTTCTGTAGTAGCTGTCCAGCATGAGCATGGCCAGGGAGGTGAGTTGAGTCGTGCGGTCCCAGCCATCACTGCAGTGAACCAGCACTGAGCTCCGGCCCGATGACACCTTGTCTGCCACCTGAATGGCTCCTGTCAGCACGAGCTGGTGAGGAGCAACACATACCAAACAAACAACACAGTTTATTTCTGCTCAAATGATAACAGTAAGTTGATTTCTTCGTATCTGAATTAATGTTGTTTCCATTAAAAGACCTGAAAAGAGCAGTGTAGTTCATTGGAAAAGAATTTTCTAGGAGAGCAAGTGAATTTCTTGCATAAAAATAGAGAAACAGATAGCTTCCCTAATCCCTTAGTAAGATCAAATTCATCTCACAGCAAATTCTTAAAAAACATGGCAGAAAACAATAACCTTGATAGACCAAAGAACATAAGCTTCTTTTTCAAAGAAAGAAGGGATTTACCATAGGATATACTTTCTAAAAATTCAGTGTTATTTCATTTGACTCCTTTAACTAAATTGACTGAGTTATCTCAGCCTCTGGAAAAAGAAGCTTGCGCCCTTCTAATATACTTATTTTTCAAATATTAAATTAAGATAGAAGTTTTATTAAGCAGGATTCATTACATAATACTCTATTGTTGGAGTCTGAGTGAAAAAAGTTTCACTGATTACTTTTGTACAGCTGTACTTGAGGCAAAAAATTCAAAGGTCAACTAGTAAGAACACTGGTGAATTACCAGCTTTAAGTATTTTATTTTTTCTACCAGATAAAAATTACAAAATTTACAAATAAATGTACAACATTTATTTATTTGCAAAACCATATTTCACAAAATAAAATCACATACACATTGACAACTGAAGTATTTACTAATATTTCACAGTGACAGTCATCTGCAGGCCTGTATTGCAAGAAACCAAAGTAAATCAGTTCTCATGCTTGTAAAGCAAATCAGTCTAAGAACGCATTCTTCTGCTAAAGACTCTTGAGGCAGGCAACAAACATTCAATTCACCTACTGTTGCTTAGCTATGGGTTTCATAACATACTCTAAGATTAGTTGGCAAAAAAAGCCAGCACTCACGGATTTTTTTTTGTAGTCCAAATAGTTTGATATGTTCCAGGACAATTTCAAAGCTTAGCAAAAAAAGCAAGTATGATATGACACATTTGGACAAACATTTTTGAAACAATCTAGGAAAACTTACCTTTATATGCTCTAACCAGTGGGTTGATTCCAGACTTGATAACCAGTGTGATTCTTCCACGTTGGGATAAACAATGTCCTTCAGCTTCTTCAAAGATTCCCGCATGACATGAATATTATGAATATCCAAAAAGAAAAGTTCTGCATTGGGATATGAATCTTCACCTTCATATCCTCCCCCCGTTGCCTACAAACAAGAAACCTGAAATTAACTTTAGTCATATAAACACTCTTTTCAACAGAGCAAGAAACAAATGAATGTCATTTGACATGTAAATAGACAAAAGTGATAAAATGTTTGACCAAATAAATTTAAATTTAAGAGTTCAGTTAAGAATAAGATACCTTGAATTTTAAAATTATGTTCAAGAATCTTAGATTCTTTCTTTAAGAGGTAAATTAGCAATAACATTAAAGTTTACAGCAAACTACTTTTTCTAAACCTAAATTTTAGTGCTGAAGGCTAAACATGTATTTAGACTGTTAAAATATTAAAGAGCCACATAAATAAAAAGCCTGTCCTGCTGCTGCTCCTTCAAAACATTTCACACCACCACTGCAGAGGATGTGCCTGGTTACAAAAGGAAGCAGAAAACCCACACACATTTTAGGGCACAATGCCACTAAATAGGAGACTTTCCAAAGATAAACATTAAATTGCTTGGGTTGGAGAAGACCTTTAAGATCATTGAGTTGAACCATTAATTCAGCAGTGCCAAGACTACCATTAAACCATGCCTTCAAGTGCTACATCTTTTAAATACTTACAGGGACAGTGATTCAACCACTTCCACAAAATTTTTTTCCCAATATCCAATTTAAACGTCCCCCGATGCAACTTGAAGCCACTTCCTCTTGTCCCATCACTTGTTACTTGGGAGAAGACATCAAGCTCTACCTGGCTACAACCTCCTTTCAGCAGTTGTATAAAGTGATAAGGTTCCCCCTGAGCCTCCTTTACTTCACACTAAGCATTACCAGCTCCCTCAAGCTCAGAGAGCTGCAAAATTGCAGCATATCCTGCAGACAACAAAAACATGCCATAAATTTGGATAAATAAATCTTTCCTTTATATGCTATTGCAGCCACCAGCTATACATCAGACAAGAGCCTAAAGCTTTTCCCCATTAGTGCCACCTACAATGCTGTACAGCAGCACAGTATCTGTTCTGTGCACTCTCTTTACTGAGATGTAGGGTTATTATCAGAGCTTCCAGGCTCTGCAGTGTAAGAAGCAATGAGTGTATTTTAGTCTTTCCTTGGAGTGTTATGAAGTCTTTGTGAGGAATGATTGTAATTTCAGCATTAGGGCTGCTGCAGCTCTAGACTGTGCCTTGACCTATGCAGAAGGAACACAGCAATGCATGAGTAGCACAGCCCAAGATTTTGCTTAGACAAAATCTTCACAGCTGTTCACAAAATATTTTCAGTTCTGATCAACACCGATTTGCACTTTTTATGTCATTCTCCCTTTACACCCAGAAATGCATCCTACTGTGACTACTGCTTATTAAGCATTTTATATTTAGAGATATGAGGAGTTAATTAAAACATGTATATATCAATGTCTCTAAGACATTACCTTAAATTTTTCTGCAGCTCTTGGACAAACTCAATTTTTTACCCCATTTGTTTCAAAGACCTAACTGACAATCTTTCCACAAGGCAAACAAAAATATTACATGTTTCGTTCACCCATAAAAATTCAGTGTGCAGAGGATATTGGGATTTGTTATATCAAATGCAAACAACTGAGGCAGATACAAAACCTCAAAATACAAACCATCAGGTTAAAACTGATAGGATATCAGTTTTATAGGATAAAACTGATCCTAGGATAGTCTCTGAAAGAATGTGTGCTATACACACAAACATAGTAACAAAGCTTAACAAACTACATTGTGTATTACAGAGAAAACTCTACAGGTACAAACACATGCACCTAATTGCACAGAGCAAACTATCAGTATTATTGTCCCCCTTGAATTACTGCTGTTATTCTTGAAAGCAACTTAACATTAGTTACACATAAACCTCTTAGATGCAAACATGTTTTGCCATTTCATATTCCTTTCAGCACAAACTCTGAAGAGGGCTCATTTCACTAATCTGGTGTTTGTTTTGTTCCACAAAACTATTCAGAAGCTAGAATTCCTTCGCTCCAGATAAGCACATTTATCATTTCACTCAGGTCTCAAACCCTCTTGAGCTCAGCTCTCATGCTCCTTGCTGTGCAGACACACACCTCCACTAGTAATTACTGAAGAGCATGTTCCCCTCATTTGTTTGAAGGTCCATGACTAAGTGACTACAACCAGGTGTGACACGTCCTCTTATGACAAAAGTATTAAACTTGTCTCCTTCACCACCATTCCCTAACATGGTTTTTGCACAAACAGATGGAGCACATCCATGTATACTATGCTCTGTGTCAAAAACAACACTGACAGAGTGTACTGGCATTATGTGAGCTTGCCTAAATAATCTAATCCTAAACAGAGTTGACAGGGAAGCAGAGGAATCAATCCACAGGCACACATTTTCTTCCTGAAAGGTTAGAGGATATGATTTTTCAAGATCTGTTCTAGCCTGGGGTGGTATATGATTCTGATCCCATTTGGGTTTTGATCACAGATAACAAAGAAACAGTCACCTTACCCAATGAAAACACTGTTTTTGTACTTAGCAACTACAATCATCTGGGGAAGAACAAAAGGTACCAAAGTATCCAAGATCATACCCATACTACTCTTTAGAGTGCAAGTACCCAAACTAATTTATTTATCATTTTCTCTTTATTTGCTGGATGCCAGGATAGGTCTGAAGTAGTTCACATAATGGTTAGGAAGACCCAAACAAAGGATGCCTGTCAGTGGGCTTGGCTTTATGCACACATCCTTTCTAGGATGGAATTTTCCCAGAGGATCTGCAGGTTGCTCAGAAGTGGCCTGTCATTCCAACAGGGGATATGCTCTACAGCCCAGTGCAGAGTGCAGAGTGGAGTCATGCCTGACTTCAGTCCCATGCTAAGATCTGCGCTTGGATAAGAACAGACACAGAAAAGTGTGTCTGGAAATCCACATATGGTCTTGAAACTCTGCTTAGGGATCTACCTTAGGCACTCATGTCCTTTCACGACCTTGAGCCTCAGTGGTTGATTATGTACATCTATCTATATTAAGATTACTACTATTCTGTGATGTTTCCTGTGAAGGGAAAACTTCAAAGTAAGTATCCTTCTCATTCCCTTCAAAAATAAGACATTAGAAGCATCTGTTTACCTTGTTTGCAACTGCATTGACATTGGGCCTTGCATCATAGATGGTCAGTTTGGAGATCTGCCCATTGGCCTCCCTGATGGTATCAAGGTATCTTTCATCATCTTTATTCCGCTTGCCACTCATTCCAACCAGGGGCTGACTGCAGCGCATGATTACAGCTTGGGTCTCTGGATGAATCCATGAGAGAACCTGGTCACATGGCAGACACACAGCAAAAAAACCCTTATTTTAGTAAAAATATCATAACTTAAATCTTAAAGCTATATTCTTTAAAATACACAGTATGAAAATGAACACCTTTCATTTCTTCAAAATACAATCCCTTGACATCTCAACTGCTTCCTAGTCTCATAAAATTTAATAATAATCTTCAAAAGAGTTCTCTTTCATATTTCATGTTTACTGAAATCATACTTAACTATATAATCCAATGTATTTTAATATTTTCCTACAAGTCTTAGGTTACATAAATAATCCTGAAAACTAAACTAATAACAAACACAGCCATCTCTGCTGAAACTAAAAAACAACTCAGGAGAATTAACTCATTGTAGAAACAGTGATTAATGGCTCCAGTTCTACACGAACAACTTTTCCCTTTTTTTGGATGGGAAAGGGAAGTTGAACCTTTCTGCAGTATCTTGAATGTTTTCTCTTCTCTTTAGAGCGCATTCTGTTCCTCAGCCCTCTTTACAAAGAGGAAGCACTGGAGTGAAGTACATGCTGTCTTGTTGTTCTGAGCCAGAGACAACTTGCCACAAAGGCAGTGAGCTGACCAGGGAACACACACATTGCCAGAGATTAAAGATAAGCAAGAAACTCCAGAAGCTGGCAAAAAATGCAAATTCATTGTTGAAAAATATTAAGAAACGGTATTCTCAGCCACTCTGTAAGTTGTGGGTTACAGAGTGAAAGAAGATCAGAGTTCAAACAAAAAAAACCCCAAAATCCAATCCTCAGAAAGTGTTCATTCCTGAGGTGTAGATCAGAAACAACATCTGCCAGTGGGGGAATAGGGGGAGGAGGGGGTGAGGATGAGTGGTTATTTCTTGACAATAATGAAATTATTATTTAAAATTACTATTTTAATAAAATTACTGTAACTAAGGAAATTACTCTCACTGTATAGGTATACCAAAAGGTCTGTCATGAATTTTGACATGTCACACAAAGGTGACAGGGATGACAGTGCTAGGCTATTAGAACTATACGCACAGGCTGTGGATTACACATATGTATACATATTATACAGATATATGTGTGTGTGTGTATATAGTAAATTTATAATTATAGACCTAGTCTGTCAGTAAATACCATATCTAATAAATATTTGTCATATTGAGCTGTTCATCTGTTTGAAACTGAGATTCAAGATAGCTTTCTGATACTGTCAAAGAATCCAGCACATCTTCCAAGTTTGCCAAAGGGAAATACCAGTTAAAACAAGTATTGGGATAGAAATTAGTTTCTCTAGTGCTGTAAAAAGCTGATACATAAAAATTCTCTTACCTCATAGCATTTTCATTACAGAAACTCAAGAAGCCAAATGGGTTTCTCTAATTCTACATATTAAAAAGCCCAAGAATCACTAAAGTGACTATGCATGAGGTCTTATTTTACAACTGACAAGTGGAATTATATTTAAATGCCATATGTTGCAGGACAACATTTCTGATTACCTATTATGTGCATTCAGCAATAGTAACGACTGCACATGGAAGTATAAGGCTCATTCCTCATCAAGGGAAACTGCACTGCTGGCCACTGTTACTGGGCAAATCAAGTTAAAACCAATGAAGCTATCATTAGTGATAGTTATGGAGGAGAAATGGAAATATGGTTTGACCAAGACACCATCTTCAAGAAGTGAAAACCACCAGCGAATCAAAATTATTTTGCCATATCCATTTCCACAAAAAAGCATCCTCTGCATTGCGTTCAGCAAGGAGTTGTTTGGATGCAAATTAAAACCAGCTATGCCATTAGGCGAGTTCCTTCACCTTATACTCACCGGAATTCTATTTCGGGACCTAAAGGCAGCAACTTTCTTGAGATCATCATCTGTTGCATTGTAGGGCACAACCAAGAGCGAAGGATATGTGTCACATAGCCCGTAATGCTCGTTAATGAAGGTCACTCGCCACCGTTCATTAGGCAGCCCCTAAAATGTAACATGAAATTTTCCAATGTATTTTTGGTTGAAAAAGTAGTAACTCCACTCCTGAATTTCACATGACATTATGGCCACATGGCAACAATTTAACTAAGTACCATTTCAAAGCAATAGAAGCAAAAATGATTACAAGACCACACACACCAGTTCACTGGAGATGGATTCACAGCCTTAAACAGCTGCACAGCCATCTAATACCCTTATGCACACAATTCTAGGCTTATAATAAGTTTCAAAACAATGACTGAAACTAGGAGATGTATTTCTTTAACTGTGGGATTGAGGAAAGAAAATTATTCTCTCCTTCACTAATGCTCTGCTTTTCCACCTTCCCTGGTGAAGAGAGACTGTGGGGGAGGAAGTTTCACTATAACCTTTCCTCCCTGTAGCCTGATACTACTGTCAGGTTAAAAGTAAGATTCAGGGTAATTTTCTTACTGAGAAAGAACAACTCCTAGTTGCACTCTGCCCAGTAAGGCGTTTCCAGAAGAAATACTGTTAAGTCCTCCATTCATGCACAGCTGGGTTTGTGTGGGTGTTTGTATCTTACCTTTTTTGGGCCTTAGGCTTCTAAACCATGAACCAAAAAAACTATGGAGGGTAGCAAAAATTAAGGAAGTTCTTATTGTATGGTATTTAATTTTTTTTTAAATGTCATACTTTAATTATCTAACAGACATTTTAAAATGAAATATTGTCCTCTTTCATTGACATTTTTCCAAGATCACATAAACAGCAAGGAGGAATACTGATAGACATCCACAAATTCCATAAAGTAATGCTGTTTCTAAAACAAGCTGTTTTTTCCCCTCTTCATTATGGGAAGAACAAATCCAATCTATGTTTAGGACACTATAGTTACATGTTTAGCACATTCTACCTGCCTGTGCTCACTTAGCAGTGGCACATTTTAAGAGGCAACAGTAACTTCCTTCAAAGAGCAAAGATTAACTTCCTGTGACATTCTAGGTTTTTTTAAAGGCTCAAGTGTTTTATTTATTTTCTTTATTTTTCTTCAAGTTGCAATTCATCCTCTCCCAGCTGATAAGAGAAATGCACAAACAATAATTCCTCTGTGCAAGTTGGGAGGTTTGAAAGCACCAGGCAATGGCAACTGTAGTAACTCACCTGTCTCCTGTATTCAGACATCGGGTTGTACACCATCCACCCATTTTCAGAAAACTTTTCTTCATTTACAAAGGCAAAAAAAAGCTGTAAGATATAAAAGAAGCTTATTCCACCAAACTCAGACTATAAATAGCAAATATGAGAGCTCATCATCAGTTATACCCTAATGCTTGCTACAAAATAGGACTGACTGTTCCATGCCAGCCCCGCTCTCTCCATTTACATCTGGTATGAGCAAGACTATGAAGCAAAGAGCAACAACTAACAAAAAATACATATCTGGTAATGCAAATAATGAAAATATGACAACAGTTAAAAGGTAACAAAAATAATAGAAATTATAAAGGTTAACTGGTTGGATTTTTCTTTTTTACTGTCAGGAGGTTGAAATGTTTTAGAATGGTTTATTTCCCATTATCACTAAATAAACTACTGTCTTCTCAACAAATTTCTCCAATAGGCACAGCTTCAATTACAAGATACAACATTGCTAACAAGATGCTAAATTCAAAGTGGAAAAAGGTTTTAATTGCTGCTCATTGCCATTAGGAAGGAGCTGGGTTTCTGCATCCCCTCCCCAACTGATACTTACTAAGAGAAATCCCAATTACTGCAAAACTCCATGAAAGTAAAAAGTTGCCATTGAAAATGAAACAGTTAGCTGGTTACATTACTTACTTTTTACTTGCTTTGTTACTTGCTGTCACAATTCATTTACACAGCACAGCAGCCTCACTCAGCATTCCAGCAAGTGTCTCATACCTTTTACCTTCCTTCTGCTTCCAACAAATTTCAAGTGGGCTGTATTACCTAACCCCCTTCTCTTCCCTTGGTTTTTTCTATAGTTTAGGATGAAAGCAAAGTAATGTTTATGTTAAGAATCTTCCTCGTTGAGAAAATTGATTTTGATGGCCTACAAACTCTTCAGATTCCAAAACAAGCATGAAACAAAGTTGTTTCAAATAAAAAAAAAAACAAAACAAAAAAACCCCAAAAAAACAAAAAAAAAACAATTTAAAAAGAAAACACAAAAGAGGATGTGCTGTCCTGAGCTAACCAGAGCAACAGCATACAGAGCAGAAACACTCCAGAGCCCATCATAGCTCATCTGTGACAAAATAGCTGAAAATCTCCTAGCTATTCAAAAACATTAAAAGGAGAAACTGAATGATAAACGGAACATTTCACACATGCAGAAAAACCCTGTAAGCAAGAAAAAAATTTGTGGTCTAAGGTGCCATGATTCCTCCTACAAAGGTCCAGAGAAAAGGCAATGCTTGAAACCTTCACCACCACCCCTGTAGAGGAGGCTTTGAATCTTAGGAAGGCTTCTGGGCAATTCTGCTCAGCCCAGTACATTACACTGCTTTAAATGCTGAACAGCTCATATCAAAACACAAAACTGAATCCCCCTCAAAAAGAGAAGTTTTTTCCTCACGTAGTTCAAATAAACAAATATTTTAGAAGCATGTTACTGCTCACTCAAGATGTTTTATCTCACTAGTTTTACAAACTGGAATTTCAAATTAAGGCACTATTTTAGAGCAAGTGCAGTCATTGGCAAGTTTGCAGAAGTAAACAATGTATTCCCTGGTTTTATTTTCTGAATGTCGTTACCATTTTTAAAGTGGCAGACCTACAGTGCAAGTAAACATTACAAATTATTTTGACTAAGTAAGCTGCTATCAGAGGGAGAGATGAAGAGGTGGACATCTAACCTACCAGAAAGAAACCCCATTCCATTAAAAGTAGATGCAAGTATTAAAAGTTACTTAAAAACCTGAAAAAGGTTGTTTAATTGCAAATAAGGAATACAGCAAAATGGGAATATCACTATCTGAGAAGTGGTAGATGGAACTGATTTGCTGAACTATTAATAAACAGCTACACACAAAAACCATCCCCTCCTCCCAAAGGAATTTGCTATATCCTGAAGAGCAACTATGCTAAGAATTCAACAAGGAACCAGAGACAAAGAATCTTAGAACAATAGGAAACAGAAGCACTGGAATCCTAACAGGCCACTTAAAAGATATCTTGAAGGTAGGAATAAGTCTTATATTTTCGTTCCTACTTACTGCAAGTTTCCTCATGGAAAAGGAAAAATTACCCATCTGAAGCCCTGGTAAGTAAAACTCATGAGTTTATTACAGCGCACTTTGATAGCTGTTACACAGAACAGATTTTTACTGACAAAAATAAAAAAAGATGCTCTTCCTAACTACACTAAAACTAAACTAAAAATAAATGGCAGCTATGCTGCTCATGTCACCCACAAAAAAAATCCACAAGACATTAGAGGGAAAAGTGCATTTTGTTTACATCTTTTAAAAACCAGGGTTAAATTTATTATGCATGAGGGGATGGATTGAATCCTTTCTGAAAGAACAATGTGCTACTATGTACAGCGTGATTCATTTACAAACGCTTGGTTTCAGCAGCTTTACCACGTATGTTACAAAAGCTTAAAGTCACACAACTCTTAATTATTTAAGTGGACAATTACACTTCATCAATTTTGTTGATATTTCAGGTAGTACAAATTCTTCTTATGTTTCTCAATAGCAAGAAATTCATTAGTAGAATAGAGCAACCAGCAAAAACCTGGAGTTTAACAAATGACAGAACACTACAATGAATGCAAAGGCATACGGAGCAAAATTTGGATTCAGATTTTTGTATGAACAAATCTGAGGAAATTCCTCCACTATACTACACAAGAACAGTATTTAAAAATGACCAGTCTCTAAAATCCTGAAGACTAAAAATTATTTTTCTTTTGCAACCATTGACTAAATTATAGCAAAAGGTTTATACACACACATTTGGATGTGTAACACTGTGTACAGACTGCAGTTAATCTGGTGACTACTGAAATTCTTGCTGTACCAAAAGATTAAAGATCTGAATTCCGTTCCCACCACCCCCAATAGCTGGAGTCTGAAATACAGTACTGTCTCCACCCTACCTTAGGCACACTTCTCCCAAACAAATACACAATTATTGTTGTTTTATATTGTCATTAAAAGAGTAGGAGATACACAAATGCAATAGTCTAGAGTTATACTCAATTAATATAGGTCTATTTAATTTGTAACTACAGTTTACCATATTGACTGTAACAAGCAACCCACATTTATAACCATTTTATTATAAGAATCATACACTTAATGTAAGATATATGCTTGGATACAGTTGCACTTTATTACCTGTGTCAGTACAAGCCTTATTTAGCACATGTTTGTGCATTACTTCTTTTTGAAACAAAATGTGATAATGAGCAATATGAAGTAATTTCTACTGAATAACATTTTTTGTTGAATTGGGTATTTTATTTTTCTAATTCAACCAAACTGATAAACCACATTATAGTGAACAAGGTGATAAATATGTATTTAGATCCCAGAAGAGTTTGTTATAGTTCAGGTTAGCTTCACATCTGCACTAATACATATTCTACTTTTGTCCCGAATAATCCAAGATTACAGATTAAATGCAGTATGTTTGTATATTTATGATTAACTCAATGCTGCTGAATCTTTCGCCTCACAGTGCACAAAATCTGAATGCAATTCTACAGTGCAGCAGGTAAATGGAACAGAAATAAACAGGAATGAGAAATTATGCCATTCACAATGTAACATACATAGGTTCTCTTTATCACTTGATGTAAGATTTGAGAGGCGCTATCTTAGTAAAATTACCTGTCTTAGCTTTTTGTGGATACAGGTTCCTTAATATTAGTGCCCCTCATACACACATTCTTGCATGTGGGAATGAAAGCAGGGAGGTCACACCATTGCCTGCAGGCACTAAGTACATACCAGCTGGGTGTGTATTTATAGCCTTTAGATGCAAAGGGCAGAGGAAGGTCAGAGAAGGACATGAGCAGCTCTCAGAATTGTGTGACCCCCCACAAGGTGGAAAAGCTCTGCCAGCCTCTCTCAGTGCACCATTATTCACTCAGAAAAGCCTTTCAAATACCAGAATAATAAACGGCTGGTCAGTTCTATGCCTTCTTCACACATCTTCCCTTCAAATCTATGGTACATCCCTATCCCTGCTAGATCCTCCTTCTCCCCAAACAAAATTTTTGGTACTCAAGAGTCTGAGTACCCTGAACTCCACTCACGTTTTCTTTCCCCCACACACAAAATTCCATTCCTTTCTCTCAGTGATAATCCTGCCTCTCCAACAAAAATCATTTCTCCGCATGTCCTGCTGCATACAGTCTATCTTCCTAAAAATTAAATCAACTGCAGCTTCATCAGATGTGTCCAGATTTGAGTGGAAATTAAAAAAAAAAACAAAAACAAACCCAAAAACCTACATATAAGAGATATTCAGGTTCAGAATACTGCAGTAAAATAGAAGTGTTTCATCGTGGACTTCTTGAGATCATGAACAGGCTTTTCAAAATCAAGAACATATAATCAAAAAGCAGACCTGTGGTTTGCACAGGTGCACCTGAGACAACTCCACATTAGTTTGGTTAGCTACTAAGGACAAACAACAGCATAAGTTTCAGGCAGACTACCTGCTTAACACATCAGTGTTTCAGGAAGCAAGCCTCAGTTGGCATCCCTTCTCTAAGCACTGAGATTGGTTAGCTGAAAGCTACTTAAATAAAACACAGATTTATCTCAAGTTATACTGATAATTTACCTCACATCTTGAGTTCAAGGAAGGATAATCAGCAGTTACTTCCAATGCACTGATCATATCTGTTCTAAGTTTGATGGAGATTAATACTACATGCCTGATGGAAGCCCATCAACTCTGATTAGTCTATAAACTAATTAAAAATCAGTTTCAAATACTTTTCAGCTACCATGGGAAACCGAAAGAATAATCAAAGAAAACATGAAACAAGTAAGAAATCAAGAAAGTGTAATAAATCACCACTCAAAACACTTTTTGGATACAAAGTTTGTGACTTTTCGATACCCATAGTTGGCAAAAACCAAAAAAGACTCCCCATCCATCAGGTAAGATTTTTCTAAAACCAAATTAAACCCCTGCACAAAATGGAAGTCGGAATTTCATTGCAGATCCACAGTCTAAAAGCAGATGACTACTGCTTCACTTGAACCAGAAGGCTAAAAAAAATTTCTAAATCTTGTAACATTTTTGGTAAATCACTTTTTATGCTTCACTGTGCAAGTAATTGTTTACTTGCAGGTAAAGTAAAACCACAATTCAATACAGTCTCTATTTTTATGCCTCCTACAGACAGAGTCCTTGTCTTTAACATTCAATTTCTTCTTCCCATTTAGTATACAAAAATAATATGCAATACACTGGTTACTCAAAACACAAGATAGTTCTGTGAGGTAAAGGAGAAAGCACCTGCAATCTGACAATTGCAGTTTAGCAAGCAGTCTATTTAGCAGTATAAATGTAACATAAATATATAAACACCAGTATAAATACAATAACTACATATTTACTCTTTATGGAATCATAGCACATTAACACATATTATACTTGTACATGAATATATAACATAGACACAATTTATTAAATATTAGACCAGTCTATGCATTGTAAAAGAAGAAGGCAGTAAAACTAGAACAAGAAGCTGCCACACACCTGTGAAGACAATCAATTGCATTTTCTATTTCTAACTCACTGAAGTATGCTTTTTACATATCATAAATTACTAGGTTTTTACTCGCGGTAAAGGCTGACAGTTTCTCAATGTATCTAAAAATAAATATATCATTATCCTTGCCATTATTAATGGCACTTAGTATGCCACTACTGCAACCTAGCCAGTTATATCTTACCTGCTCATCTAAAAACTAAGGTCAGACAGTGCTGGTGTAAGTCCCCTCTGGTCCTTTGTGAACATGGTCAACTCACACCACTGATGCCCTGTGTCATGGGGAATGAAGGCTCAAGTAAAAGGGTTCTTTGCAAATTCAGGTGCTCTGTCAGACAAGCCCCTTCACCAGCCTTGCTCCAACTAAAGTTATCTTTGCAGACCAACAGCAACACTGGCATGAGTCGACCCTCAACCATTTTAAATGACCAGGATAAGCAGTGACACCAGGAGCAGTTAGTCAGCCGGCTCAGCCATCAGTTTCATCAAAATGGGCATTCCCACAGACCTACTGGGGTTAGGAATAAACACTGATTGTGCAGATACCATGGTGCTGAACAGTCTTATAAAAATGATGATGTGTAGTCTCATGGTATCAGGGAGTGAAACAGCTGCTATGTAGAAACTAAACTAGAAAGACCAAATATATGTCTTTGTGGTTTACTGAAACATCTCATTTGTGGGGGTTGGCTATTTTGGTTTTATTTTTCCAAATGTTAAAAAAACCAAAAAAACAACAAACACTTTCAGCAACAATTTTCTTTCAATTAGCACAAGTTTGCAAATGCAGCAAGGGATTAGCAACAGCAGCTGCTTGCTGCCCATCAACTATGCTGTCATTCAGATGAACTATCAGATTTTACTTTATGTTACTGATTCAAGGATATCTGAACCCAATCTATGCTCAAATTGGAGACAAACAAGAATCAGCTTCTGGATGTAAGTACCAAGGACAATGCTGAGGGACAGAGGAACAGTTGTGATCAGGCCTGTCATTTATTATACTCTCTCAAACACTGCTGTGGGATGGTGATGGAGACAAATCTTGAAAACAGTAAGTACACTCGACTCAAAAATAATCTTTTGGGTTTTATTTACCATCCATTTGTATGAGAATGGTACAGCATGAAGAGAAGCAAGGCATCTCTACCAGTTCCTGTTTAGGACCAGCTGCTGGGATATAGTTCCACTACAGCTGAAAATCAGTAATATAAAAATCTGATATAAAATATAAAAAATACAGATAAAAATCAGGACAGTAAAGCTTTAGAACTTTATTGTCCTGATGATATATTCTTTCTACTGCAAAGCTATACAAGCATCAGTGCTGCTGAATCAGCTAGGATGCAATTCCACAAGATGGTCTGAGTTTAACTAACATTTTACCATTGCTAAAAACAGGACATCCCTCCTCTTTTCTCTCCTGCCTTCTACCTGTTCCATTCACATGTCCACTCCTGAACTGGCTCTGATGCACACTGATTTCTAACCAAGTCTCCCTAAATTGTTCAAAGCAACCCAAGACTACCCAGAATATTTTGTGCTGGATAAGTGAGTTATGCTGGCTTAATGATTACACAAATGATGAACCTTTCAGTCATAGAGAGGAGACCAGAGAAGAACAAGAGCTCAGCATTTGAGTATCAGCAGACTTCCATCTCCACCCAGCTGTCATGGAGAACTACAGCACATTCTTTGTAGAACATCTCCCTGAGTGAGCTGGCTGCATAGCCAGAGTGTTAAGAGAACACTCCAAAGCAAAGGCAGGCATGCACAGTCCCAACACACTGCCACATTCACACAATGAAACCTTGTTCTAAACCAGCTACTGGAAGGAGCAATGCTATCATCCCTCATTCACATCTACTCAGAGGTGCTTTGACCCCATTCCCACTTTGGACTAACAAGATAGGAAACAACTCAGAGTAAAGCTTTTATTTTTATCTCCTTGTTAACTTTAGTTGCTTTCAGTTCCCTGTCTGGCTCATCATGCAGCCTCAAACTCACATAGCAAAAAGCAAGGCAGGAATGGAAAACCAGGCAGAAACACTTATCTTTGGCAGGTTCAGTTTAAACTGCTTGCCAAAAAATCACACACTTGCTTAGTTCATGTTAAAGTTAAGGGCTCATTCACACTGTGACATTAGAAAGGACAGTTGCAACTTCAGATGTAACATAGGCTCACTTTATTACCATCCTAATTAATCCTGATTTCTAATGGGTATACTCTGCCTCAGACATAGTTATGAGACAAAGTACAGCCACTCTCTCTCCACATTGTCAACATCTCTCTAACTTCTGTGCTTTACTGAATCCAAGGGCCAAATTACTACTGCCTCAACCAAGACTTTTGTTATTAAGCTAAACTTCTGTTGGCAAGTGGCCTTCAAAAAGGCCATATAATGATGAGCTTTATTAGGTTCAACAGGTCCAGCAAATAAAGCAGGAAGTGGACAAGTCCACACATTACTCACTGCCACCGCTAGACAGGATCTCCAGGTCTTTTTGGATGATGAACCTAATACAAGTCCATATCTCATCAACCTGGTATTCACGCCCCATAGCTGGATTATCCCACAAGGCACTGTCCTAAGTCAGTTACAATTTGTTTTGCCTATATTCACTACATACAATCTTCAAAAAACCAAAAAATTCTTCAGTATGATAATGTGGATGAGATTGCATGGGCATGATGGAATCTACAACACAGGAAATATTCAACAATACACTTTACTGTGCCCTGGATAACCCAATCTACAACCCTCTTGCAACAGAAGCCAGAACCTCGTGACGTCCAGAAGACACGTTTGACCTGAACCTCTCCATGACTTGGTATTTCCACATACAGCTTCTTCTTTCACATCATACTTTCAAGGTTCATATATCCTATCATGCTTTCAATCATTCTCTATTGTAAAATGGATAAACTGGCAACAGTAGAATTAGATATATTCACTTCTTCAACAGCCATCTTCTTTGTGATTACAGCTCCTCACACCTACCCAAATGTAAAAATCTGCTTCATTTTGGAAGGCCTATTCATTAACAATACAAAATATTCCAAGCAAAAGCATTTATTTTCTCTTATGCTTTCACTCCACAGTTTGCATATAGAATGAAAATTTCTGCAGAAAAGTTTTAAAGAATTAAATGTTTATAGAGTCCAGCCCATTGACTGACACATTCCTGGAAAGAAGTAAGATTCTTGCTACAGCCTTGTATACTTTGAATTCTTTGAATAAAGTTCTTAAAATTCAGAGCAGAACCTTCCAATACTTTGTAAACAGCACTCTTATACAAATAAACCACACCAATAAAGTGTAAATTTAATATTACAATGGACTAAACAAAGCATTTACTAAAGAGAAGTCAAATGACTCACACTAAGGACAATGCACAGATATCAAAAAAATGGAAGATAATGATTAGCTTGCATCACTGTTGCTCCATTCCTTCCATAAGAAGCTTTTTTAACCTGAAATAAATCTGAGCAAATTCATAAATGTATTCCTGTTAAATCTTTAGTTTGATGAATAAAACAAGTGCTGTCTTACCTTACTTCTTCTCCTGAAGTAAAACCCTTGGTGATTCATATTTATCATTACCTTGGAGACTGCTTGCTTAAATAATGTTTTCAAGAAATCAAGCAAGGTACATATTCCCTATATTCCCAAATGAGGGAGGATAACTTGCAGTTTCTAAGCAATGAAATCTGTATGGAGCAGAGGTGCTCAGTCGTCTATCTGGAGTATATCCATAATTTTACAAAATGTATAGATTTAAGTGTTGTAAATATACAAAACAAAAGCTGCTGCTCAGTTTATCCTGACACCTGATTCTGTGGTTATACTTTTTAAGCAGCCATGATATAGCCATTTCTAGGTCAAATAGGTAAAGTTAATTGGCAAGAACTCTGCATTACTACAACTCAGCAATAGAAATTATGTAACTTACCAAGTTATGTGACTGGGGAAAAGCATATTTTGTGAGGACTTCAAATATATCTCTCCTACTGTGCCCTTCTTGTTTTAATGCAAACCGTAAATTCCTCATATCCTAAAACAAAGCCATTATCTGTTAGGTGAACCAAAGCTGCAAGATTCTTCTCTCTGTACAAGTGCTATATTATACACCAAAAATGATTTAGAATCTGCTTGTAATACATCTCAAACCCTTTTGAATGTTCAGTTTTACTTCTTATCCCATAATATAGAACAGAGTATAAGAACTGAATCAAGAAAGCAATACCACACTCTGTGTGCTGCAAATGGCACTGTGGACATGAAGCCACAAGAAATGGCTCTATTTGATTTACTAAAAAGTCTCACGAGCTATTGAAAGTTTGCAGGATGGGAATTACTCTGTTTTTAAAAGAAAGATTTGCCAGTAATCTGGGTAGAATACATTGTCCCTATGTTCTCATCACTGGTGTTAAAAATAAGCAATCTGCACATTAACTGCTAAGAATCAAATGTGCACACAATCAATTAATCTAGTAAAGGACCCTGAATTATCCACTGAGAACTTCCCTATGACCATAATTTTCCATGATGACAATTTTTTGTAAGACTACATATATTTTTTACATAAACTTTTCACTGGCTCTATAGTTTACAAAGACCCTGTTTGAGGTGCTCTTCAAAGACATCAGAATTATTAAAAATATTTCTTTTAGAACAAATAAAATAAACTGGTGCAGGAGTAACGCCCTAAAATACAACTGATGTGCAAAACCTTGTCAATTAAAAAGCAGTATCAATCCCTCTGCTTGAGTGCAGGGAGGACAGGTAAACAGCCCCTTATACAAAAAGGTATTTCCCTGTCCAGTTTCAAAAAGCTGTTTTTAAATTCATCCATAAGCATGTACTATTCCTGTCCTATAAATAGGTAAACAGTGAGAAAAAAACCCTCTAGATTTCATTTCCTCCCGAATTACTGGAAAGTCTTACTTTACAGGTTATATCTAATCCATAAGAGTTTTCTCCTCTGCTTGAAGCTCCTCCCATTTTTTCAATCCTTGAAATTACACCCAATGGAACATTCAAAATCACAACTGGATCCTGCAAGGAAAGTTTGTGTAAGGAAAAGATTAATGTGAAAAGAAGACTCAAGCAAAAGGTTCTTATGCATTCCCGAATAGAAAGCAGACATGAAATGCATACAGGAAAAAAACATTTCTGCCTTTGAGTCTCCTCTCCCAGCATGTTATGAAGTCTGTACAGTCACTCTACAGCCTTGAGCATCCTCCAGTTTAACATGCTAGAAAAATATTTCATACCTTGTTCAGTACACAGGGAAAACAGTGGCAATACCCTAAAAGATGTGTTCTGCAACATAGTGATTGTCCCAGCTTGCTAATACTGCTTTATTGATATACAGCAAAAAGCAGAACTAAGTGAAAAAAAGACATTACTAGTACAGTTAGCTACAGCCAGAAAGACCTCAGTTCAACAGTCCCAAATCCTTATTTTTTTTAAAAAAACATACTATAAAAGCAACCACAAGCACATTTAACTCTCTTCCATGTCACTGCTTATCAAACACATTACCACTCCCATCACTCATGTAAGGTTCTACTGCTCAAAGCATTTTTTTCTTCTAACAGCCAGGACAATCAAAGTCTCGGTTTACTGACAGCCATTTTAAGAACTATTGCACATCATTAGTTGCTGCCCTTGATTTATCACAGATTAAGTGTAAAGGGAACAGCTATCAAAAAAGCTCTGACAGACAAAAGATAAAGGTATCAGTTCAGTGTAAGTGACTAAACTGACATTTTACCAGGCAAAAATCACACTTTTATAATACACTCAACTTTAAAAAAATTACATTTTTATACAGATTTCTCAGTGGCACAAAAGCAATTACTATTTAGTCATTTCAGAATTAAGATAGGGTAATTACAAACATTACATACCATTTCAAGCAAAAAGCCTCCCATGCAATTCCACAAGCATATGTATGCCAAAACTAAAACAAATGAACTGGCCACAAGATAAATCAAAGGCAGTGGGGGTGAACAGAAAGGAGTTTAAAGCCAACTCATCCCATGAAGTAATTGTGACATATTACTCACATTTTCCATACTTCTTAGGTACAACCTGTAGTTCGTGATGTACACTCTTCCTTTAATGGGGCCATTAAATGGACACATATAAATAACATCCTTGTCTGTAAGAAATGTAGTATTTCTTAACAGATTGTGAAAAGACAAAATGAAAGCTAAGGACAGTATCACTTAAGTAGCAGTAAAATAAAACGAGAACTGTATTCAGAGGTGAATGAATTTAGAAAGTAATACATCTGAGTTTTATCTTCTTGAATTATTAGGAAAATGTGAAAGACTCATATACTAAACTTGTCCAAATTAAATGCAAATATTTCAGTAGCCTTCCCTAGTTACAGTTGTGTTTTCTTTCTCAGCACTACACAGGAGAGGGCAGGACATAGAACAGGGAGTACTGTTATTACTGTATCATAGTCTATTCACCATCCCAGAACAAATACATTGTTCATACTATTACACCATTCTGTAAATAATTTTCTACTGAAGTAGTAGTTCCAGTTGTAGTGTTTAGGGAACTCACCATGCTGCAGAGAAACATTACATTTCAATTTGAGACAGAGTAGGTCCATCAGCAGTTTTTCAGCAAGGACAGTAACAAAACAGATACTAAGACATACCACTCAAAAATATTTAAGTGAAGCAATGCAAGCAGAATCACAACTGTTCAGGCTGGAGAAGATATCTCAGATCATTGAGTCCAACCATGATATTAAAGACTTCCATTTGTTTCTTCCTGTCCCCTCGTTTCTTTAGCCCAATCTATTTATCTGCCTTCCACAAAAAATGCCCTATTTCAGGGCAGTGCCCCAAAACACAGAAAATTTCCATAAGTATCACATCATACATCCATCTTAGTCTCACACCCTCTCCCTCACATCTTCATTAAAAATAAAACTACTTCCTCTGAATCACCACTTTACTTTCAACTGAGCCATTCTTGTTTACAAATCCACCCAACAAAACTGGGCATAGGGGAGGAGAAGCTGCAGAAGCAAAACATAGACCCCAACTAAGACTTCCATTTCAGGAAGAGCCTCCATCAAGATAACTACATGATACATTAATCTCCCTCATGCTACAGCATTTCTTTATGTAAAGGGCAACAAGAGCAAAGAAGCCCTGTTTATCCCCTCTTGTGTCAAGGAAGCATAGGATGGTAGTTTGGGAATTCACCTTTAGGCTTAGATACCACATCACTCTACAAGGTATCAATGCATAGTGAGTGGAACATAGAATTCCCTTGATTTCACAAAGCTTGGAGGATCTCTCATCACCCAACATGTGCTACTTAATCTGTAGATACAATTAGGACACAACTTGCAATTTCTTTCCATGGCAGATCTGCCACATGTAGAAACAAAGATTTTAAACACTTGAAAGTTATTTGTGAAAATTGATAAACATAACATTTCACAATTTCTTTGAAAAATTCATGACATTTCAGCATGACTTACCTTTGCCCCCAGCCCAAACCAGTCCAAATTACAAAACCATTCAGTAAGATACAAGTGTCTGCCAGACTGCTGAACATCACTGCATCAGGCAGCTATCAAGCCTCATACCTGTAACCCTGGTCTCTCCTGGCAGACGAGGTATTTCTTCATTTTGTTCCCAGTTAGCTCCATCTTTTAGAGTCTAAAGAAGAGAAGTACAAACAGTATATCATAGTTTATTTACAATTTCAAATTCCAGATTAAAAACAAAAACAATCAAACTTAAAGGTAATTCCTCCATGGGAGAGAACAGGTCTTGCCAAAGTAGGAATTCACACACTGAATTCCAAAACAGGAACACACACCACTATCTTAAAATGCAACTATGAAACATTTAAAGGTTGAACAGATCTAAAATATAAGCAGGTTTTAATCTCTCTCTTAAAAGAATGGTCAGTTATTTGTATTAAATTGGAATTAAACCTCTATACTGTAAATTCTCTGGAAGTTTTGTGCACTTAATTTTCCAGGTACATTGGGCTAGGAAGAACAACTCAACTGAAATTACTTAAGCAATGTATTCCCAACTGTCACACACAGTCTACTCTTCTGTGACCACGTTAAGTAGTTTCTCTTTTCTTGCATCCTGGTTACATTTTCTTCAGCTGCACAGCATTAGAAAGCAGAGGGGGAAGACATTTAGATTGTTTTAATGTATTTTTCACTCTAGATAAACAGCTTAAAACTAAGTCAGACAAACATAACAAGATATAGCTTAGCAATTGCAGTACAGAATCTAAAGCAACAAAGTGCCAAAAATTTTCAAGAATGCCACAGAATATTTCAAGGTAGAAAGCAAGAATAAGAGTAAGTACATTGGAACTTACTTTAGGGAGCCTCTCACTAGCTATGATAGAGAATATTTTGCCCACCCACTCCAAAAGATATTTAAATCATCTCAGTTAATTGCATTAGAATTTTAGCAATAAAAATAAGTATATACATACAAGAAGCCATTTAAACACTTATTTTTCTAACCAAATATGCAAGACAATGCTCTCTGGGAAATCTGACGTACAAAAATAAAAACATGGAAAAAGTTACACTTACCCGTTTACTTGAGGAATTCTCCAAGGAGTTTGAATTATATTTAGGTGTTGATGATGAGGCCATGCCAGGTATCTGACAAGTAAACACAAATTGGAAACTTAAACTTCCCCCTGAGCTACAGACTATTTCCAGGAGAGATTTTAGACGTTTGAGGTCCACAGGTAGACATCAAGAACTTAAAAGAATGTTTTGCAAGCCACTAGTAATTCAAAAAATTACACAATCCCTCGTAATTGAAGATTACTATTCAAAAACATCCAAACCTAACAAGAAATTCATTACTAACTTTGCTATTGGGTCTTATAATAAGGAATATTCTGACTCAAGCTCTATAATGGAATTCAGATGTTGGAATACTAGTATTTGTTCAGTAAACAGACATTAGAGTGTTTAAGTCACTGTATGTGGAGGAGGCCCAGTCCTCTGACAGGCATCTGCAGCATCCTCCCTGGAGATCAATCCCCTAAGACAAGATAAAACTACTTAGTCACCGTGACTAAGCTGTGGATCCCTTCCTGCTCCAGGACACCATGTTATCTCCCTGCTAACTACTGGTCACCTTATCCCCTCTCAGACCATTGGTCCCCTTCGCAATCCTCCCCCTCCCTATAGAAGCCCCAGCTTTTACCCAGTTCAGGGTTAGACCATCACTGGGCCCCTTCACTGAATCCTGCATTAAAGGACTCTCTGTAGAACATCATATGGTCTACCGTCTCTTGTCTGTGTCGGCAGGGGAACCCTGGAACGGAGCTGGCTGGGCTGAGCAGAGCTGATCACAGGGCAGAAATTACTGCTAAAAGAGCTGATCACTTAAAGCCCTTGCCCGTGCTCCCAAGGCTACCCCTGGCTGGAGGCTGCCCTGACAGCGGCTCTGTCCCCTGGGACAGCCTGGCTATCTGGGCTCATTGCTGGCAGGAGCTGGGGGTCAGACCAGCCCCCAGGATCCCTGCCTTGCAACAACTGTTTACACATATTATGAAATGCTACCTATTTGGAGTATAATTGCACAGCTCTTGGAAGTCACAAGCATGTCAACACACGCAAGTGGTTCAAGTTTAAAAAACAAAACAAGAAAAAGCAGGAGTTCCACAGTACTTCTCTGTTTAAAAACAATCCCCCATTTCCTAACTGAAGCTTCAGTTAGTTCACCAAAAGAAAGAGTGGCCCTCTGGTCTGTTCAACCTTCATGTATTTAAAGGAAAAAGATTTTCTTTTTTTTTTTTCAATGGTATTAATTAAAGACAGAATCTTGTGTGACAGAGGATTCATCATCTTAATTTCCCAATATTGCACAAGGGAATTTTAGAATTAACACTGGGAAAGCACTTCCCTTTTACTACTCACACTCCTGCTATCAACTGATCTGACAACACACAGCAGTCTTGAAGAGATTGCTTGTTTGTTTGCTTGGTGGGGGGAAAGAGGGAGACAACTACAGACTACACAATCTTTGTTTCTATTGCAGAAATTTGTAGTCTTTAAAAAGCACCGTCTCTTCACTCTCAGCACTGGAAAGTTTGGCCAGATCTCTGCAGCATGAAGAGCAGCCCATGCTCCTGTGTAACAGTGGGGTAATAATGACACTGCAACAGTCCTGTGACAGCGACACATTAAACTACAAGAGGAAAAATGCTTTGACATCACTTTAACAGCACACAAATGTGCAGGAAAAAAGAGGAAAACCATGTCCTGAGGTTCTACAGGCTTGTTACCCAAGTCCTTCAAATCTCATTAGCAACACAGGAAACTTAGGGTGACATTGTGTTTAAAACTGCAATATACAGTGATACAGCTTATCAGTAAGAATCACATCCTCCATAAAAAAAATTAAATTAAAAAGGAACATACATTCAGTTGAAAAAAAAGAAAAAAAGCTTTTGAATGCCACAGAGCCTGTGTGACCCTGAACACAGAGGTTGCTACCTCCCTTCTGGGTCTCCAGCTATCTTAACTTTCTCCAAACATTGAAACAGGGGCCCAGAACTACTTTTAGTGCAATGCTTTTCAGCAATCAAAATTAAATCATTATCCTTTCAAAACTACCCTCCACAGAAATAAGGTTGCAATACTGAGTCTAATATTTTGACCATAGACTATTCAGAGAAGATATTTTCACAGCTTTTCCTTCCTTGCAATATCTTACATACTATAAACTTAAGGTAGCTTCAACTTTTGGTATATGGCTATGCCAACTTGTTAATATCCAATACTTGCTCAGAAGAGATTCTTCAATTTACAGAAGTTCAAGATTTTGTGAAGGTAAAAGGCATATTTACTCAGAAAGTTATTTTTTTAAAAAAATCCATATGAAGTGTCCTTTTTTCATATTTTAGGTGAGAAATGACAGGTGAGACAAAGGCACAGCAGCCCAAATTTTTCTATGTCAGCAGAGACTAAGTAATCGGAACTTTTAACAGGAGCTCATGTAAATTTAAATTAAGGCTGCACCATCCACAAGAGACAAGAGAGCATAAACAAGCCCTAGAAAAGCTACTTTTAAAGGATGTAACACCCCTGAATAGATCTGTGCTGCAAAATGGAAATTCTGACTGCAGCAGGTACCAGCACACCCAAGCTGGCTGTTGATCTTGCACTGGGGCAGCTACTCCAGCAGCAAAGCCACAGGAAGAGCTCAGCAGAGGCCACAGGAGCCCAACCAGGACCCTGGACACTCACCTCAGAGCCAGCCCACTGTGAAAGCTGAGAAATAAAAGCTTGTTTGGACACTCCTTGTGCCTTCCAATTGCAGTGTACTCCTGCTGCTCACAGAGGGAACAGCACCAAGTGTTTCAAAAGCCTTCTGTTTGCTCCTTTGCTTTCTATATTATTTCTCCTTTTACTGCACATTCACTAAGTTTGGGCTGAACTGTAGCATTACATGAGGTAAGATTCTGAAATAATCCAGAACACTGACTATAATTCGCACTGAGATGTGGAAAAGTTAAAAGAAATAGGCAGAGGTCCTGTCAGGTTCTCAGAAAAAAAATCTATTTGAGGAACCTGACAATACAGCAGGACAGAGCTTCCCTTTCCCCCGTGCTGCCACCCCACCAGGCCATTTCAAGCAAATAAGATGTGTGTGGTCTTGAAGCAGATGTTTATGTTTCTGTGTATGCAAGTTTACTTTGTGTAAGATTCCCCCAACTCTCCCCAGATCCATTTCTTTAAACATACTTTACAGTGAGAATAAATTAATTATCTGACTTCAATTTCTATAGAGAACTTCACTATAGAATCACAACCAACTACTCTGTTTCATTTCTAACACTTCAGTGATGCCAACTAGACTTATTCACAGCTAATCAAGTTGAATAAACGTGTAATGAAGATAAGGTGTTATCTGTCACAGTATTTTTTTAAATCCATCAAACATTTTCATAAATTTTAATATGAGTTTAAAATAATCAGTATGCAAGTAGAAGAATAAGTCTAATGCTAAAAAAATTTTGCTTTGAAATTCAGTCATGTCTAAAAATCCCAAATACTGATAAGCATATTTATAACTACCCATATTTTCATAAGTAAACTAAGTCCTAATAATTAATTATAGAGCACTTGTTAAAAAGCATTTAGAACAGTGTCCACATCACAAGAGAGGCATTGATAAAGGAACTGGGAGTTGTTCAGCCTGAAGAAGAGACAGCTTCAGTGGGTGGTTTGAGGTAGTTGCTGAGAAGGCAAAGCCAGGGTCTTCAAAGGGGTGAGTGACAAGATATAACAGAAATCAAAACAATTTAGATTCCAGCTTGATTTCAGGGAAAAAAAAAACAAACCTTCTTTTGCAGTGTAAAGAAGTCAAGCTGTGAAAACAGGCCCCAAGGAAGCTGCAGTCTTCATCCTCAGAGGTTTCTAACACCCAGCTGGAAAGAGTTCTGAACAACTGGGTCTGATCCTGCTTTGAGCAAGGCATTCAACTGGAAGCCTCCTGAAGTTCCTACCAACTGGATTACGCTTCTGTGATCTTCAGATAATAGACAAGATTCGCATTAAAAGTACCCATCAAACAAAGACACACCCTTAAGGAAATGGATTTCTCTATATCAAGAGAAAACAAGTTTTCAAAAATATTTAAAATTAACATGAAATATTTCCTTTTTTTAATATTATTTCTTAACCTAAGTACAGAAGCAGCTTCTGGCAGCCACCCAACATAATACTGCCATGAGCAATTCAAAAAAACATACTCCACCACAGTCTTAAAATAGCTACAACTTTCTCATTATCATGGGGCACCAGTAGTCCTTCCACACAGGGAGAAATCTTTCAAGTAGTTTTCCACTGCAAGCACATTTTATTATCACTCCAGTATCACTCATGTAGTTCTAGACTTGCACAAAAATTAATAACCTTACAAAGCTCACACTTTGTACCTGTCAGCATCTGAACAGAAAGAGAATTATTCTGCAAATTTAAATCAGACAACTTTGTTTCTGCGGATAGCAATAGTTGAACAGTCATTCCTGAATCTAGAATAGCAAGGAGGCAAAGCAATTTTACTGGATTTAACTTGAGATGATAAACAAAGCTTTGTTAAAGTTACCAGAACTTAATATAGTAACACTATCAAGAAATGGAGGCTCCAGTGATCTTACAATAACAATTAAACTACTTGCAATCTGTTTTCATTAAACTTGGTATTTATACTTGTGCTTCCTAGGATCCATGGGAATGGAGACACTCACAGCAATGTTTGAAAGGTATGCTGGTAGAGTTTTCCTTGCTACAGTAACAACATACAGAGCCAGCATGAATATACGGCCTTGTGTTTCCCATATAAAATTAAAAGTATAAAATACAAAGTCCTAAAACCAAAGGCACATCTGTCAGAACCACAACTGCACAGAAGAGATAATACATCTATGTAGGATTTCAGAAATAACATACAGAATAGTGCAGAACTCTAGGAATTTCTAAGACAGTATCAAAAATAAGCTAGGACAACCACAAAGGAAAAAGGAAAAAAAAAATATTTCACTCAAGTATTAAGCAGAAAAGAACATAACTCCTTTACAAAATATATAAGGAAAAGCAGCAGTCCTGAAGTGTCAAGCCAACAGCTGCATCTCAGTTATCAGAGTCACCAAAATAAGCACCAGCATCTTTAACACTGGTGAATAGGTATTTAATCCAATGAAGTCAAGAGTAGTCATTCATCTTACTGAAGGTTAATAAAATTTTAGGAGAAGATAGAAAACATACAGGGGTACAAAACAAGACACAAGAAAGATCTAAGGCAATGAATGCAGTTTTCCAGACACCAGCTGTCTCTAACAAAACAGCACCAGTGAGACAACAGTGCCACAACCAACTAATCCAGTCCACAGAAATACATCTCTTTCAAGCTCATTTAACTCCTTATATTTTAGCACAAAGGAACTATACTCAGAAACAACAATAAGGTAGCAGAAGTCTCCAAAGTTACAATGCTACAAAAAAAAAAGAAGTAGCAATAAAACAAAGAACTCCAGTTTAAAAAGAGTTAAAATACGCAAACTGAAATCTCACAGAAATCCCACACTGGATAAATATTTACTGATAAATATTTCCAAAGGATATAAACCCAACAACAATTTCCTGCAATAGTGAAAGATACCAATGCAGGAGAGATTTAGAAGCAAAACTATTTGGGCTGGAAGGGACCTCTATGATCTATATCTCGTCTATGGACCAGATGACTGCCTGGTCCAATCCCCCTGCAATGAGCAGGGGCATCTTTAAGTAAGCTCAGGTTGCTCAGAGCCCTGACCTCAAATGTTTCTATATGAGAGATCATATGGACAATCTGTGACAATGTTTCAACACCCTTGTGTAAAGCCTTTTCCTTAAACTAGTCTAAATTGGCCCTCTTTTACATTAAATCATCACCCTTTTCCTAACAAAATAGGTCCTGATAAAAAGTTTGTGCTCATCTTTCACTTAGACTCCCTTTAGGTACTGGAAAGTACTATAAGGCCTTCTTGGAGCCTTCTCCAGGATGAACATCCCTGACTCTCAGCCTGTCTTCACAGGAGGGATACTCCAGTCCAGAATCATTAACCATAATGATGATGTTTGTGCTCTCTTATCTCAATTAGTAGATCACAGAATCACCTATTTCTGCTTTACCATCACTCTTACAGGGTCTAAAATCTTTCCAAGCATAACCTCTTAGTAATGGAGGTCACAGTCCTCATCTTTCCCCAAGTGGATCCTCATGATTCTGCTGATCTGGATTATGCCACTAGTGGGTCTTCTCCCTTAATGTCTAAATAACATTCCCTATTTGCATGTAGTTACTAAATCTACATTTTCCAGGGAAACCATATGAGCTTTCAAGTCTCTCTGCAAGCCTTATCAATTCAAGTTTTAACCAGAACACACAAAGCATGCCAGCAGTGCAAGCCTCAATGGACTACTGTCCATGTAGAATCTATCTGCCCTTCTGAGGTCAAGTCAGTTAAATCAAATTCATCAATAATCACAATATTCAAAAAATCTGTATCTTTCAAAAACAGTATCACAAAAACCCTCTCAATCCAAAGCTGTTTGCTCAGCACCCATTCTACACCAGGCTTCCCACCCCTAAGAAAGATGCACTCCAGAATTGTTGCCAATTCTGTGCTAGAATACACAGCAGAGACTAGTTACGGCAGCTGCACAACTCAACACGGACTCAGGTCAAGTCATTGTCCCCAAAGGATTCAACACAAACAAATACAAACAAAATTCACAACAGTCAACTGACTGCTAATTCACCAAACCAATTATGAGTGTGTCAGTTGCCTGCCCCCGCAGATTTTACAGGCTTGGTATAGTAGGGAGTTTTCAAGATATCAGAAGAAAGACCTCACACTAAAAAACACTGGTGTCCTGACAATGGAAATGTATAAATGGCAGCAAAAGAAACAACTTGGCAGAAAGTTTGTCAGAAAATTTCTCAGTGCCACCAGATCCTACACATTCTATGCATAAGTTTCTTAAAAAGAAAATCCTCTTACACACTGAAGGCAGGTACTGAATAAAAAATAGCTGAAGGAAGTAAAAAAATTCTCAGTTCCACCTTGATTGATATTTCTCCTGTCTGCATTTGAAGATTTTGTTTTACTGTCTTAACATTATGTGGAATTTAACTCCCATCCTATTTTCAAAGTAAATCACAACCTTCAACAAGACCTAACATAAAGGTCTGTAATGTTACTTTTCTAATTATCAACCCAATTGCTTCCTCCTTTAGTATTATATTGAAAATATAGCTTAGGGTGATATCCTAGCTTTTATCCTGGCAAGCTTTTTTTTAAGACAATTACAGGTTCTCTCACAAAGAGAGGTGACAGAGTAGAACACATGCCATCGTGGATCTGCATAGATAGTTTTTGCGCTGTATATCACCATTACAAATAAAAGCAGCACCTTCTTTAGTAGTAATACATTAAATTATTTCCCAAGGCCTGCTTATCAGCAACTGTCAAGAGTTCTATTCCTTGCAATTTATGCTAACAATCATATCTGTCCACTTGTACTCGCTTATTATTAATCCTGTACTTGTTCTATGTGTACTACCTTTCCCTTGCTATGATTATCTTTTTTCCTGGACTGCTTCTTAATATTCAGTCTGGTAGCTGAGTTCTAAACTGGAAGTTCAGTCCTGTGAGTGGACCAAAGGAAGCAGTCGTTTTCCCTCTAACAGCTAAATCTACCTAGATTAGGTGGAATGACAGGAGTGGGTTTTTTAAGGAAACATTTGTCAGATTATCTCTAGAATCAACATTACATCTGTAGGAAAACTATGCCTGAAGGCTGATCCCTGGCTTTCTAAACCCACACAGTCTATTTTCACTACTTTGCATCCCCTGCAGGGAATGCATACCTCCCACATTGTCAAAAGCTGATGCAGTTGACAGGAAAGCCTATGGGACAGCAAACACAGCTTCCCAGTTTTCTATTAAGAAAGCCTTCAGTTGCTCTCAGCTCATTCTTCTTGAAAGACATCCCCTTAGGCCACTGTAGTTCTGTTGCTAAAGATTTAACTGATGATTCCACAGGAGAAATGAAAATTGCATCTGTTATGCAATGATATACTGCACTAAAAATTGACACTTTAACAGTTAAAACTACACCCCCCTACTCAGACATTCTTCCCAATTTTTCTTTAAGAACATGTACAACCCATTAGACTCATCCTCTGCCACCTGATGCTTAATTCCAACTTCCACTACATGAATACACATAAAGCCAAGAAGAAAATACCATTCTGAGCTAGTCTGTACTTAAAAAAGTAGACTAAGTATACTATGACTTCATAGACTATGATGAAGTCATTTACAAATCATCGCTTGATTCCATCCCCAAGAAAGGAGACATTGGGACTACCCTGCCTAAGTCATTCACAGGGCACCACCACACTTCTAGGGGTGCTCTCTTTGAAACAATAGGCAGAGACTTTGCTGGGCAAAGAAACTTGGATACTTTCCACACCGATGGGTCCAGTCACATCCCAATCTCTGTACAGCCTTTCCACTCACTACATGCAACAATGTAGCACATGAGTTACTTAGATATGGTTGGGAAAAAACACATTCCATCTTACACAAAAGTGTACTACAGTCTACTTAAAGCCACTTACTTTTGTTTTCTCTTGCTCAGTAGTCTCCAGATTTAACCAGTCATTTCAGCTGTATAAAATATAGATGCCCACTTCAGTGCCAGATGACAGGAAACTTCTGTTCATTCCTTCAACTTTACAATTTGACTTTTGTGCTGTAGCTGGCCTCTAACAGGAATGGAACAGGTAAGAAGACATTGTTAACACTGCCAGAAAATTTCAATTGACATTACTTTAAAAAACTTCAGAAAGGAAGCAAAATCCCAGAATAGTTGCTATTGAAAGCATTTTGGAGAAAGGAAACAAACAGTACGAGCTTGTTTTACATTTTACCTTATCTCAGGAGATTTAGCATCAAGTAGGTGGAATTGAGAACTTTCCTAAAATTCTAAGAACAGGTTTTAAAATGTTTCTAAGTCAGTTTTCCTCACATATATTTAGGAATGACTTTCATATGAAAAGCTATGTAACTTGGCAAAGTCAGAAGCAATAAACCATGGAAAAAAAAAAAACCAACTTATTTCCACATTATTCAAGTTCTTAGGGAAACTAGTATTTTGTGTCCTTTAAAACAACACACGAATATCTACAGTTTTACAGTTACTTCTCATTAAATCAGTTGTGCACTCTAAATTAACTATTGGTAACTAACTCTGTAACTCTACATACAGGAATAAAATAGCACTAGGGTTTGATCAACCTTGATAATGCTACATGCCCATCTCTTTGGCAAGCGTGTTTTCTGCAAGTTTCCTTCTGACCAAGCAAAAACAGTGCAAAAAGGAAAAATTCTACATTTTATTGAAAACAGTTCTATAGCTCATCTCCTGGGACACTTGGTACACAATGAAGTCGCATACAATGCCAGAAGTTTTGTGTGTCAAGACTCTGTTAATAATTGTGTAGTCTAACTTTATTAACACCTAAACACAAATTAACTTTTAAAAGAAAACTATGGCAAGGAAGAGGTTCTAGTTTTATATCACACTATTCCTGTACCATGAGATACCTGGTCCTTTGAATGTGGCTACTGATAAACAAATGTATGACCACTAGCAAGGAGTGGGCACAATTCCTGCCCCAGAAAAGTAGCTGTGACATAGAGCCAAACTACATTTTAAACTACACTCAGCTTTTGTCAGTGCCTGTTGTGGCAAGCCAATCTACAGACCCATGACTAAACATTCTCAAAATTTTAACACTGAGTTTGCCTATGCTGTTTTTATAGCACTAAGAAAAATGAGGTTTTCTGTGAAAAAAGATAATATGCTTCTTAAAACACTCTTAAAACATCTACATCTGAAAAAAGCCCACACCAACAACCCAAAATCTACCAACCACACAAACTAGGAAACATGCCTTCTGAATGCCACAACACAAAAACCAGCAAGCAAAAAGTCTGTCATCTTCAAGAATTATTTGCTTTAAATCAACTAAGAAGTCTGCTCTGGAATGGAAGGTTTCAGCTTGTCCCCTGACAAGTGAACACTGAAAGAAGTCGCATGCCACAGAAAATTTAAGCCAGTCAGAAATGAACAGTACAGCGGCTTAAAGGTCTGAAAGCTAATCAAGAGCACTCGGGATATTTTCACATCACAGGAGAGGATTTAACAAGAAAGGTAAAAACTTCACTTCAGAGGTGTCTCTGCTGAGCCACACTTCAGCAACGTCTCACTCCCGGATGGATGCTGTACATCGGGTTGTGAATCTGGAAAAGCCGGAGCCAAGCGGCCACAAACAGCCCGGGAAAGCTAGCCCCGCCAGCCGCTGGGCTCCACCGACACTCCCCAGACCCATGGACGCCGCCCGGGCCTCGCACGGACACTCCCGAGCCCCGCACCAGACACTCCCGAGCCCCAACGACACACAGCGGTACCGCACCGGCACTCCTCAGCCCCGCACCGGCACCCACCGGCACTTCCGGTGGTGTTGGTGGTGTTGGTGTTGTTGGTGGTGATGGTAGTGGTGGCGATGGTGGTACCCCCGCCGCTGCCGCCGCGGGCCCGAACGCGGCGCTCACGTGACGAGCCCGCGCCCATCCCACGCCGCGGGGGCTGCCGGGAGCTGCGGCCGCGGGGTAGGGATGTGGAGAGTTGGGCGGGGCTTCAGGAAGAGGCGATCCGGCGCAGAGTCACGCGCTGGGGCCGGGCCTTCCCCGGAGGGGCGGGGCAGGAGCGGCCCCCTCAGGCTATGAGGGCGGGCGGGAGCTCGGTCCTGAGGCGCTTGGGGATGTGGCCGTCGCTGTCCCCGCCCCGCAGAGCGGTCTCGAAGGATATACCCGGAGAAAAGGAAGGGGAGGAAAGGGATGTGCCGCCAGTGTAACCGGATCGAACTGATGGAGTGATCAGACACCCCAAACCTTCTGGATGCCCACTGGACACCAATATAATAAAAGGAGTAAACTGTTAGAATAAACACTACGCTAAAAGGAGTAAAAGAATTGGTGATGCAAATGAAGGGGTATCATTCATGTAAAATTAAAATGAAATAAAAATTGTCATTAAAATGGCCTGTTGTCCCTGTACAGGGAACAGCTATGCATGTCTGGAGGGCAGGGTGGAGATGAGGGCGCTCTCTGTGGTCTGGTGGTCTCTCCTCTCAGGAAAAGGGGATTTGTGACCTTTTTGATGTCATAAAGCATATTTTTGAGTTACAAAACAGCAGTGTCCAGCTTCTCCAGTGGTGTGAATGACCCTAACTTGATTCCCCATCAGTGGAAGGACTATCCATGCTTGCAGGACTGGATACTACAGAAGAACTGATCAAATAAAAAAAATGAAAAATAAAAAAATATAATACAAAAAGCAACTTGAGTTCCTTTGTGAGCAATTAGGAGCTTCATACTCAGTTTAAGCAGATTTCACAGACCCAGCAGTGTTCCCCTCACACCTGTACAGGGCCAGAACTGGCTCATCTGGGGGAAGATCATCCCCTGCCAGTTCACAAGCATCATACCAACAACTGTATCAAAGATACCATATCACCTCTGCTTTTCCATATCTTATTGAAGAAGTTATTTCTTCTCTATGAACAAATAGTTACACCATCTGAAGAGCTGACTGACTTAAAGGCTCTTTGGGGTGAACCATGCATTTGTACAAGGCAAGAAATACTTTCAGAAGAAGTCACAAGACAGCAATTTTAACAATAATTTTATGCATTACTTTTAGGTGTCACCTTTACTATTAACAATTTACGTCTGGAATTCCAAAAAACTTTAGAAAATCAGAACCAGAAAAACACAAAGGAATTGAGCTGGTACCTCTTATGACAGAAAAGAAAAAGTTCCTGTAATGAAAAATATTTTTCTACAATAAGCATTATTTACATTAGTAAGCAGCAGGAGTAAGCAGTGAGCAAAAGGAGATGAAATGTTCACCTCCCTCACACAAGCAGTCTTGTCTGGTATGATATACCTTTACCTCTGACATTATCCTCTCAGCAATGATTAGCTAAAAAAATCCATTGATCAAGTTTTGAAGTCTTGCTTTGATGTATTCCAGCGTGGTATTTCCAAGCATAAATCATGGATTGTTTCATATATGTTATAAATAAATCAATCAAATTTTATCAATGATAATTTTTATTAATAAATCTGCAAAAAAATTAGTTTAGGGACAGCCACAATTAAAGGCAACGCCAAGCCCGGGATTGGTGCTGGGTGAACCCTGAACCAGTCTCTGCCGCACTGATTCCCCCAAGTTCACAAACTGTCTATTGGAGTGCCGAGTTTTATACAGTGTTTTTGGCCTGAGGCCATGCAGTCTCAGTTTTTTTCTCCATGATATGTTGTTACATATTCCGAATTTAGATGTTGAACTGCTGATGAGGTTTCTGGGAAGGAGATTAGGTCTGAGTGGATTTTTGGGAAGCAGTCCATGAGATGTAGAATTTTTCTGAGATTTTCCCAGAAGGGGATGAAGTCTGAGTGGTTTATTTTTCTTTCGGGAGACCGATATTAAGATGCACGGTTAACCGAATCGGTATCACGGACTGATCACTGAATCATTAGTGGCTCATCTCCTCTGAGTGGATTTGTCTCTCTCATGGTGCCCCCTTTGTCCATTTGCAAACAGTCCTGAGCTCTCTGTCATCATTGTGGCAATCCTTGGGTTGCACAAGTTTTATGCATTGTGCTCGAGTTAGCTTTGTGCACTATACATGCGAATTAAATTAAAAAATACGCATATTACAATCTAGATATAGATATAGATATAGATATACACACGTAATATCTATATACATATGTGAATACATATGTGTGTATACACACAGAGGATCCTTTATAATTCTTTCAAAGTTTTATTCAAATCACATTTTAAAGGTTTTTCTGTGTCATCATGAGAACCAGAAGTCATGTCTGACACTTCATGACTAAGATCACTATGATCCCCAAATGTTTTCATAAATTTATTTCCATCAGTTTGGCCTACATTTATTTTTTCCAACCTGGCTTATGACCTTTGCATTTCTTTCAGAAGGCAAAATCTCAAGCAACCCCTTGCTCATCTTTAATGATCTTTAATGATCACAACTATTATTCCACCTGTATCTGTCAAGTAAAATACTCTCCACCCTTGTTCAGTGACTGACCTGTCCCTTATTTTCCTACTACATTTCTAAGACACCTACTAGTTCATTTTTGTGGGACTGTTTTTTACTTGCCCTCTGGCTTCCAGTTGGTATTAACCGGGCCTTTCTCCTTGGATTGTTGCTCTAGTCACTCCATGCTTTATCCCCAGCTAGTGTGTACTATGACCACAGCTCAAATGACCTTTTCCACTCATTTTTTTCCCAGCTATGCCTCCTCAATGCAGATTGACTTGCTTTTCTTAAAAAACTTTAGCTTGTCTCTCTAGTACCTTCTTATGACTTTTCTGTGTGACTTCACCTTCCACTGCACTCAGTCACAAAAGTCCTGTGAATCCCACACCTGCATGGTCAGGAACCCGAAGGTGACAAGAACTGGAAAAAATGTGCTTAGTCCTCTGACTGATGATTCATCCAATAGCTCCTTGGATCTGCAAGAGCATAAATTATTAAAGTTTTATTAATAATATGGTACATGAGTGGGGTGTGGGGTTGTTTAGGCTCTTTCTGTATTTCTGAGCCTTGTCGTCATACTGTTGTATTGCGGGATATGATGCCTCAGTTGTAATCAGCCCAGACAGCACACAAATACTTCAGGCTCCAATCCCTGGACCATCTAGATGAAAACTGGTTAATTGACAATGCTAATGTCATTTTCAGCTCAGTACAGTTAAAATAGTGTCAAGGCCTTCTTCCACAAGTACTCTCTACGTTATCTTTTACACTATTATCTGCCTGTATGTAATCATCTTTGACTCAAACCTTTCCCTAGCCCTTTATGGCCAGACTATATTTAAATCTGTCCATATAGCTAAAACTCCCGTCTTCTCAGATCTCAATTACTGCAACATCTTTTCCCTTGGCCTTGAAAAACATAACCTTGCCTTACTCATATTTATTGAGAACACTACTACAGTGACCATTTTTCTTAATCTGTCATTCTCACTGTGCTATTCCACTCTTTTAATCCCTGTGCTGGCTCAGCCTACTCTATCATGTGGATCCTTTCCTACCTGTCTTTACTTTGGAAGGCCTTGGCAGCCTGCTAACTTGCCATTTCCATTCTCTGCTGACATCTAACTGCAGCTCCAATCAGCTCACAATTCCAGTTTTCACAGCCCACTTATAATACATTTAAACATGTTCTTTCATGCATTCTTTTCACTACCTTTTATTTCCAAGGATCCTATAGATGACCCAAAAGTTACTGGCAATTTTCCTTAAAACCTCTCCTTAAAACTTTTCCTTTCAGTGACGTCTAGAATAGAGGCTCACAGTTCATTATGCTGCCTCTCATGCCTGTAGTCCTCAGTTTTCTCATTTCATACTTTGTAAAGAATAAAAAATACTGACCCTGATACACACCAGGCTCTTGTAGCACTGTGGTAGTACAAATAATAAATACACATGTAGAACTAAAATGCCAGGGAGAACTGAGGTATTATGAGTTTGATGGTATCAAAGTGCAGTTTGAGAGCACAATACCTGATAATAATACTAACTTGTTTTCCTACTATTCTGGAGAAAAAACTAAGTGGAGGTGGGAAGTCTGCACCTTTACATCAAGCCCATAGGTCAAGTTAAAGATGATTTCTGTCCATTTACCACACAATAATTTTCTCTTCCTGTTTTCTCTTGAGGTCTTGACAGATAAAATGGAAAGGACAATGCAGTATTAAACACCACAAATCAATAGATATATCTGTATGTTCACATGTGGATATTTTTTTTCCTTTTATGAGTTAGATATTAGAAATTATATGGTATATCAGTGATTCTCTTGCTTTTCTAGCACAGTGCCACTTACACCCTTTGTTTCCTGTCATTGCCCTTTGTTTGCTAACCAGATGTTTCATTTTGTCTCTGTTAAATAAAGACCTCCAGATTTAATTCTTTTAAGCTGTATTTTAAGACCTCTTTGACCTATTTCTGTCTAGCTTTCCCCTCAATTAGCCTAGTTGTTTCTTTATCAAGTAATGTCATCAAATAAAACACATAAACACCCTAAAAAAGATCTGCCCCTTGCTGCTTGACTCACAATAGCAATAAGGTGAGTTATATAAGAGGCTTCTTGTATTTCTGGATCCTGCGACTCCCAAGGGCTGGAAGTAGCAATTGTATTTTGGGAAGCATTTTCAGAAACACTGACTGAATACTTGTTATTGTGATTTCAGGCAGATGATAGCTTGCTTTCAGATACCTAGGTTTGCATATACAGCACTGCTGTCACCAAAACCTGGCACTTGGCAACTGATGCATACAATATATATCTATGTGTATGTACATAAATACACACATCTGCTGTCACCATTAGACACATACTGATTCCTTGTCTTCAAAGACTGAGAAAATTAGCATCAGGTATTAGTTGATCCTGTATTTAGGCAGGGGAAAAAAAAAACCCCTTATTTTCTCTATGCAAATATTAGAAGCAGTTAGCATGTTTTATTTGAGAAATAACTGCATTTCACAGAAAGGCAAACTCATTCTCACATACATCATACCTAATTTGCATAGTACATAAAGGTTTTAAGAGAACTGGAGTATTTGGATTAGAAGAAACAAACAAATGGAAGTTAGTATTATCCACTAAATTACCCGATCTGTCAGTGGAACTAATTCTAGTAGAACAGTGCTACAAATTAAGGGAAATAGAAGAAAATCTTCTTAGATCAAATAGCATACAAAAGCATGAGCTTCCAGTACACTTCCTATTGCAAATTGCAATAAAAAATTATCTGTTAAATGTATAAATATAGCTTGTAAAAGAGAAGAACCCCTCAGACTAATACCTGTTAATTGTTTTGCTTTTGCTCTGTGCCCTGAAGTTCTGTGGAGGGTTGAGGTTTCATTCAAACCCTGAAAGAACTCCAGTGAAACAATGCAGGCAGCTGAGACTGCGAGTGAAGTGGTTGAAGTTAAATTACCTTGTAAAAGCAAAAGCATCTTGGCGTCAAACAGTTTTATCAGTGAAAAGAAAGCTATGCAAGATGGACTCCCAAATGCCCTCTCCTAGTGTCAAGGTCCACACGTGAAGCTTTAACTACAGTAGTGTCTGAATAACTTAAAATTCAGCATGTAAGAATTATTTTAAGCATCATTTTAAGTATGTGAATGAACATGACAGAGACAGACTGTCACAGCAGAGTTAATACATACTCCATTCAGAAATACTCTTAGTTTTATAGTTCAAGAGTCACAGCAGTTGATGGGGCAGGACAGGAAGCCAGCATTTCCTACGTACAGTGGAATATCTGTGAATTTTGAAAACACGGCACGGCCCCCTTCAGCTGTCATCCCATGACAAAGAAGAGGTACCTTCAAAATCTGGACAAGCTGTAGACAGCAGACTGCAGCTGCTGAATGGCAAAGAGTCCCAAGGTCACAGACCAGCTAGAGAGCCTGCAGAAAGATCAGCATTTTGAAAACCTTTTCTCTTCTAACTGTGCATCTATTTAGATCAGATCATATTTTTCCTTGAGTTCCATGATAGTATTTGCTGTCATTTTGTCAACAGCAGTGAGTGCTTGTGCACACTAGGCAACCAATGAGTGGGCAAGCTATTTCAGGCACCACTGCTCACCAGAGCTTTACTGATTTCTGTTACTCTAAACCCTAGTTTATCCAATAATTTGGAAGAAATTCTTCACTATTGGGTGTTAGTGATGACCTTCTTGTTGGATTCAAGCCTCTGTCAGCAGAGGCTACCAGTGCATAGGTCAAGGAACTGACAGGATCTCTGAGTTCTCCATAGTTCATGCTTTATTGATTCTAGTTTAATTCAAATTTCTCTTGACCATATTTTGTAGGTAAAATGTATCTAATCTTGTTATTCTGATGTGTTAATCTTTCTAATGAAAACACACCACCATATTCAGTTAGCCTAAATATGTCATGGTAGGAAGAAGAGAAACTGGGTTTTAAATGCAATTTTCTTTCCCATTGTTAGAGAACATTGCCATTTATAGGCAGGATTAAAACCAACTGGCATTCATGGTGTTAGCAGACACCTTCACTGCAGCAATAATTGGAGATCTTTCTCTTAAGTCCTGTGAGACCAAGCATCATTCCTGTGGGACTGAAAGGGCCATACTGCTGTGGATCATTTGGCCTGGCACATCTTTACACTCTGGTGAATAGAAGAAAATTTTATTATGAAGCAGAATTTCTTTGGTTGCTCTAAGAAGTAAAGCAAACCCTTTCTCAGCTCTGCAAAATCACGGAGACAAAGTGGGGTCTCAGCAGTCCTGAATATCACATCAGGTATATAGGTTCTTCGGACAATTACCATATCTTCAACCAGCCACCTGAAAGAAATAATGGCTTTTATTGGAGCTAATCCAGTTATTTCTTCCATTAAGCAGAAGCTTAATGCGAATAATTCTTGCTGGAAAAATTGTACATGATTTCTTTTCATTTATATTTTAATTCAATTTATTATACAACAGTGACCCTTATTCAGGGTTCAGAAGATCAGAGCACTTACAGTAATCTTTGCAGCACTTTTTATCTCCAGCCACAGCTTACATTCACAACATGAAAAGAATAAGAAGTTAATGTACTTCAGAAATCAGAAGGTCTCTGTGTGGTAGTGTTAATCTCAGTGTTGAGCTATTATTCATTAATAGACTTATGGTAGCATCTAGAGACCAGGGCCTCATTGTTTGGGCCCTGCATAAAATACACAAAGAATATATTTCCTCCCTAGGATAGCTCAGAGTTTAAGTTTGAGGATGATTTGAGGATGTGGACAAGAGGTACTACAGCTATAAATACTGCCACAGTCAGAGGCAAAACTTCTCATGCTTATTGTGGATGCTGACAAGAGGAATAAAATTACCAATTGAAAGACAATTAAAATGGAAACATCATCAGACTTTTAGGTGCAAGAAGATGAAAAGAGTCTGCCTAATTTCATGCCAGGACAAGCGTGGATGCAGATGGTGTCTCACTACATTTTGAGTGCATTAACCATCCATTAGAAGCTCAGGAGGTGTCAGGTTTGAGTACCTAAACCAGCTGGTCATGGAGATGCCTGCAAGATGAAGCAAGAGGTAGAATGGTGAAGCAGTTTCATATCCCTGTGAATTAGAGTTCTGCAAAAGCATGTTTTTGTGGTGCTAGATCTACACATGGATTAGCATGTTAGCTTCTGGCATAGCAGCTAGAATTGGGGGCATAATTTCTGGCTTGTACACTGGTAACTGTTCCAGGATAAAACTACCTTTTTTGCTGCCTCTTGTGTCCTCTCTGTTGAATGCTGTATCCCTATCACAGCTCACATCCCACCAGGTTCCTCTGAGAATGAATCTGTGCTGCACAGAAGCTAAAGCCAGGCTGCTTCCCATCCAAATGCATGTCCATCCTCCCTCCCCACTGCAAACAGGAACCTCTTGCTTCCTCTGGAGGTGGATCAAAACTCAAATTTTCCCTTTTTCTCCTGCTGTCTCGTCATGGGTCTTCACGGTCTTCTAGTACCTTGTCTGGGTACTTGCTGCATTAGTATTAGAAGTGTACTACAGATTATAGGCCAAAAAACCTCAGCCAAATAAATAACTGGAGGTTTGAAGAAGGAGTAGGACTCCACCTACTTTTCAAGATGCACAGGTGGCATTTTTGCAGAGTTTGTTGGCAGGAATATTGGCCAAGAAAGGTGACCTGCTCATGTTCTCTGTGTGAACCCAAGCCCTATGGCAGGGCCAGGTGTGCCACATCACAGAGGTGGGAACAAGGTATTGAGTAAAGCAAAGAAGTTGCACAGGGGAGAGCATGACTCACAGCCCCTTTTTGCCCACGACAAGCCATACAGAAACAACCAGCTTATCCTCCCGGATCTGCACAGCTACTGGTAGTAACACACAAGCCACTGCTTATGAGATGTGGCTGCTGGTCCTACTACATTTGAAAAATCCTACTGCCTCATTAGGCACCTAAGTATCTTTGGGATTCAAGTCCTGAGCCTTTTGTGCCTCAATGGTCCCCAACTGCTAATGAACATCATCAACTATCCTGAAAGAGCAGAGGGAAAACATATATATTTATTAAGGACTGTAAGGCTCAAACAGGGGGGTTAATGGGAACCACTTAGGCAAACAGTGCAGTCAGCTAATAGGTGAGAGAGAATGGTAATTTATGGGCTGCTAAGAGAACAGAAAAGGAGAGGAAGCTGTCAGATAATTCTCTTTTCCTGGCTGCCATACAAAGCCAGCAGGGTTGACAAGGAGCAGTCTCTAAATTTGAAACAAAGTATGTTTCTGCAGCTAGATAATCAAGCACAGCTCTTTATCAGCAAAACAAAAAAAGAGATTTCACAACTTTGTAGCTTTGGGCTGGTTTCCCCTTGGAGTGAAAATAGGCCAGTCTCACTACCCCTGCCACTGCCCGGGTCTTGTCTGTCCCAGTCATCCATCAAACACAGCATAGCTCCAGGACAGGGAACCCAGCAGGGTCAGCACATGTGTCTTTTCACTCCTTAAAAAAGCCTTAAGGCAGCATCAGAACAATTAAAATGTCCTCCTTTAATAAAAATCCAACCTTAAGCTTAAAAGGGCATTTATTTCTTCTTCAGCCAAGTTGTTTAAAGACATTTAATTGCAGCATCAAATACTTTGAAAAGGACAAAAACAACGTGATACACAAACCTCAGGAGCTTCTCAGTGGTTTTTGGCTTTGACAGATGTTGAGACTGGAAGCAGGGTTCAGCCATGGGCCCTTTGGACTGTGGGGACAAATCACTGCTGTGGCAGTGGGTTGTTTTAGTCAGCATGTATCCATGATGTAATCCAGACCACTGTCATGCCATACCTGAGAAAATTAATAAAGATCCAACCTTAGCTCCAAAAAGTGAAGAAATCATGCATGGTCACGAGCACTTTGCTACACGGGTGCACACAGCCCAGAACCAACACACACAGCCCAACACCATCACAAACAGCATGCCACACAACCCAGCACCAACACTCAGCCTAGCACCAACACACAGCCCAACACCATCACACCCAGTGCAACATCATCACACACAGCCCCAACACACAGCCCAGCACCAACATACACAGCCCAGCACCAGCACTCAGTGCAGCACCAACACAGAGCCCAGCACCAATACACAGCCCAGCAGCAAGGCACAGCCTAGCACCATCACACACAGTATAACATCATCACACACAGCCCAGCACCAACACTCAGTCCAGCACCACCACCCACAGCTCATCACTGACACACAGAGACTGACACAGCACAAGCCCATGTCAGGTGAATGGCTGTCTCAGGCAGTGCTGGGATGAAAGCCAAGCCCCAGACTTGCCATGTAATGGGAAAGGGATCGAGATGTCTATAAAACAGTGTATTTGTTCCGTGCAATGCTACAAACCCATTGAGTGAGTGGGGAGGGAGCAACCATGGCTGTGATTACTACAGCTCGGTAGTTTCAGCCCAACTGTTTTAATAAGGTGCCTGTGCCTGGTTTCATTCAGGATTGTACACAGGAGGCCTCTTGCCCAGCAGGAATCTTAAGTTTAGGAACTCCTCCATCTGCCAGTTTGACTTCTGTTTTAGCTTGCCCAGGAGAGCCCCTTATTGGTATTCAAAACACCTCACTCTTTTCTAGACTTTTTTTTTTTTAAATTTGCTCTATCTATCTATCTATCTATCTATCTATCTATCTATCTATCTATCTATCTCTATACTTGTATCTTTTATATCTTTATGTATCTATATCTATATCTATATCTATATCTATATCTATATCTATATCTATATCTATATCTATATCTATATCTAATCAGGGAATAGAAGGAAACAGACATTAATTTGGAGTTTACCACCAAAACCTAAACTCAGCCTGAGTAACCATCTGGGCCAAGTGTCCCTCCAGGAGCATGAACCACCTGCCCATCAGTGCAGACGGCAGCAGAAGACAGGCAAAGCTGGTACAGGGGCCACTTATCTCATGCCTCCCCATGTCCCTGCAGTACCAGCAGGGAGTAAGTCCTCTCTTGGGGTTACCCAGCACATCTGTGGTGCCTCTCCCACCATGAGGGTCATGTAGGCAGGAGCATGACACAAGTACCAGCTTCTTGCCATGCTCCCAGAGATGTGTAAATCAGTGGTTGCCCTGCAGCAGGCAGTGGAACAGCTCCTGATTTACAACGTCTTACACAAGAGGAGAGCTTGACCTTACACTTCAACATCAGTGCAACTTCCTTTGTTGAAAGCTTCTTAAGACAGACATGTAATCAATCCTGGAGAGCCACTGAGCAGCAGGGCTCAGGTTCTGCATAGGTCAGGGCTATGCTTCCCAGGGAAATTGTCTGATCCAAGCTCCCATGACATCTATTCCTAGGAGCTCCCTGCCTACTGTCTTATAGGAATTAGTGTGTTTTTCTGTTTTTCTTTTATTATAAATGGGCTGCTTTAGATTACTACAATCCACAAAGAGAATGTTTCCATAGTAAGTCTGGCTTACCTATGCTACTAATCTTTCAGTGAAAGGGGCTTTCATTGAGCTCATCTTTGGAAATTCTGGACTTTATAGGTATTTTATGTTATTTTAGAATCTAAGAGGGAAAGCTTTCTGCCTTGCCTCTGTTTTTTCATGGCCGTAATTATGAGGGCAGTCTGATGATGTAACTTCTATGGAAAATAAATAATGGCTTTCAACAGTGAGTGCTGTCAGACACTTCATTCCTTGTAACTATTTTAGAAATCCAAATTCAGTTTGCACTGCCAGACCACCACATGCTGCTCTTATTTCTGTTTGTATAAATCCCGTACTACACCACTGCCTTCAGGAGATCTATTGTGTCTTTACACTGCATGATGGCAGAAATTGGCTCATGATGTAAGTCCATGTACATCTTGTGGGGTGATCTGCTGCTCCAGTAAACACAGCAGGAGAACCACATAGATATCTTTAGTCCTACAACTCACTAGCCCTTACTAGCTGCTACTATTTGCCTTAATGACGCAGACCATGACAGTGAAGGCAGGGTGACACTTTAAGCATATTCATACTTTAAATAGAGAGAAGAAAAGATAAGGCAAAGTACAGACAAAAGTAGTTTTTTTCAGAAAAAGCAGACGATTAATTGTCATTAACTGTTACAGCCTGACACCAATCAGGACTGCAGCGCAGGTACTCCAGCTGCTGGAATGTTCGTCCATGGTCGTCATGGCTTCGCCCTGCACTTCCCTGTGCCTCTGATCCAGCCCAAGCTGCCAGCAGACCCAGGGAGAGGCAGCAGCCTTCTGCTTGGGCTGCAACCCAAACAGGGCATTGGTCATTGTGGTTATGTGCCAACTCCCCAGAAGACATTTACTAAAGAGTAGTTACAAATACAACCAGCAAGATAATAATAATTATACTTACTCCCATTCTTCTTCCAACAACATCTCTGGGGAAAGGAAGGATCATCATTCCCTCTTGAGGCATTAGGAATGGGATGCAATGGGGTGAAAAGCTCTACCATCTCAAAAGGAAGACAAAAAAAACCAGAGTGAAAACAAGTGCATACATAACAGAGGTACAAGATAAACCGTTTTCCAAAGATTCTCTTTTGAAGACATCTTCCACACAGTGTTTGTAACCCAAATCATGCAGAACTGAAAAGATGAAGTGTGTATTGACACAAACAATATGAAGAGTGAAAAGAAGACATTTTTTTCTATTTTTATGATATCCTAAAGAGGAGCCTGTGGGCAGTAGCTTTCTCTGCCATCAGTGGCTGCTGTGCTGCTCGCCTGGAGGGCTTGAGTGCCTCTGGATCCCAGACCTGTGTAAGATCTGCCACTCCATGAAGCTCCTGGAACGACACAGTTCATGACAGAAAAGCTGCTGAAAATGTGCCAGTTTTCACAGCCAAACAAACTCACCTTTGTCCTCACCACAGACTCACTCATGGGCATTTCTCCCCATCTCTGCTGTCCAGAGGCAAGTCAGCATTTCTGCCTTACTCAGACACTTGCTGAGTTCTATGTTTTGGGCAATTGTTTGGTTTCCTTTGCTGGAAAAACTGGCTTTTTTCTTCCTTACCCTGGTTTCATACAAGTACATGTCAAACTTGAGATGAAGCTGGTTAGGGATCATTCCTCTCAAAATCTCTGGCTCCATGGGATCTGCCTTTGCCCACAGGAAGCCACAAGGATCTCTGACAAGTCTGGAGTGGTTGTACCTGGGGAGGTGTCCTGCCCATCTGTGCACCAGCAGCAGACCATGTGACTGGCTGCTTTAAACCCTGACCATCTCCTCTCATTTTTGACTTAAGGAGATGTTTTCTACTGCTCAGCTCTCAAGGACAGGCTCCTGGAAGGACTCACTCCAGGACAGGAATGTCCTTGCCACTCTCCTACCTCCAGCAAGGAATCTCCCCAGGAGATTTCTTCAGAATCTCTGTGCCCAAAATGCGCTTGGGACAAAGGGCAGCATCTCCACCTGGAAGCTGGGGCAGTGTCTGGCTCAGTTAAATGGAGGCATTTTTAGCTCCAGATTCTATTTGTGCATTTATTTAACATTGCTAAAGTTTTCCTGTTCTTTCCTACCCCTCCTTTCAGCCTGATCTCCCACAGGACAGGCACCAACTCTCCCATAAGATAATTTCTGTGTAAAAGGAGTGACATTCTGTACCCACCACTGCCCTTGCAGGTGCCACAGAAGGTCACCTTCTCACTGCCTCACACTTGGCATTTACAGACAAGAACTGCCACTTAAATAAACATGGTGCTGTGTAAAAAAAAAAAAAATCCCAACAGAGATTAATTTCACATTCACCTACAATTTTCACTTGAAAAGGACAGTGGGCCTCAGCAATCCCACCTTAAAATAAAATTAAAGCCTGCTTAAACTCTCTGTCTGACCCACTGCTCCTACCAACAGCAGACATGTGTTTTTACATGTTATTAGATTGACATTGTAGCATCCTGGACAAATCAAATTAATTCAATTACCTGTGGGTGCAAAACACTGTAACTGAAAAATGAGCACATAAAGATAACCAATTTTCCCCTGGCAGTTTATTATGGTATGAAGAAAAAAACATTCTGTGCTTAAAGCGGACGTTATATTACAAATGTATTGCAAAGTATGATGTGACTATTAAAATATGATTACACAAAGTATGAACATTTTAAGAAGTTTACAGTACAGTGAATCTTTTATAAACAGACTCTTAAATATACAGAGGACAATAGTAGCTGGCAGAAAAACATCAAAAAATAACTATTAATGTTTATAGACTTTTCCCCTGAAAAAAGTCTTACATTAAAACAGAAATTATGAAAAGCCTTAAAACCAGGAACAAATCACCTGTACACTACAAATACACATGACAGAGGTGCACAAACCAGAGCTACCTTTTTGCTGAAGGGATTAGTGGCTGGAAGCTGGGAAGTGCATGCCCAGCACCTCCTGTCCAGTGTGGCCACCATGGGCCACACCATGGTGAACCTGTGACCCCAGGCACACACCTGTCAGCAGCTGGATGGTCACAAGCACACACTCCCTGCAGGACAGTTGCTGGCGTGTTGTCAGTGGCACAGCAACCTACTGGAGCGTATCAAGCTGAGAACATGCCCAGGATCTGGCAAATGGATGTCTGCAAGCAACTCCCTGAATGCACTGGGTGCTTGGATAGGACCTATGTACCAATTTTTGTCTTCAACACTAAGCAATGAGGGAATCAGCAGCTCCTTTTAGGGCCTTTATTTTTTTTTAATACAACTTTTCAATCTTTCCTCTTGATATGGGAGAATAGGTGCCACATTTGACTTCTGCTTAGTCTGGTTGCAATGACACCCCTAGATCATGTGTTAAGTTATGTCAAAAACATAAGTATTTTATGCTGTAATACACAGTATTACTGAAACTATCAATATTATTTACATATTTATAACAAGGTAAAATGAAATCCCTATAATAAAACCAAAAGTTATGCTCTAGATTTATTTACAAGGAGTTCAGCAAAGAAGTATAAATACTTCTACATTTAATGTTTAGGAAAACATAATTTACAAAATATTCAAATATATACAGTCATCTGAAAAACTGCCAATATTAAACTTTAATGCAGACAAAGAATTGGCTGAGTCTATTCCCTCTGTATTGAACAATGCAGTGGCTTTCATGGGTTGTCTGTTCTGTTCAAAGCCATATGTGTATTATTTACAATGAGGCTGCTTCTCTCCAAGCTAAACGTGTCCAGAGCTTTGAGCGTGCTGTCCCAAAATGTCATCTATCATTGTCAGATTGTTCAACCACTCTTCATCATTGCTGCTGCTGTTCTTCATGAGGGAGTCGAGGAAATCAGTGTCATTGCAGTTGGCAGGCATGATGGAATTGCTGTGCTGGAACACAAAGTCATACCGGGGCAGCTCAGTGGTGGTGCTCATCCTGCTGAAAGCATCAGGCTGGACAGTGGAAGGGTAACTTGTTGGGCCAAGGCCTTGGGCAGGATTGAGGTGGTTAAAACTGGACACTCCTTGGGACACCGATTTCATAACATTCATAGTTGGCAACGGTCCCCTGGTTAAACTGTTTCTCAAGTTCTGATTATTCACTGAGCTCAAGCCCTGGCCAGACTGTCCCATGCTCAGTTTCTGCATCTGCCTGACCTGGATGCTGGGAGCAATCTGATTCGGTGGCACCGCAGCCTGCTGGGAGAATGCCTGACCTGGTGTGCTTGGCCTCATGCTCTGTTTGGAGAACACCATGCTCCCAGAAAACTGCTGCATGCTGGTATCCATTTGGCTTTGATTTGGCATTCTTGGCACAGTAGTTGGCGTCCACATCTGGGCAGATGAATTGGGGTAGACATTGGGGATTCTTGGCATGCTTGGCTGCCTCAAGTGTTGCTGTGTTGCAGAGTGATTTGCTAAGGAGCCAGAACTGAACCCTCCCATTGGCATTCCTGGCTTCACAGTGGAGTGTACAGTTTGGCACCCTGAGTTCATGCCTAGTGAGTTCTGGCTTGGCCGCAGCTGGATGTTAAAGTCAGAATTAGGTGGAAAAATCCCCTGCTGCTTGCCAGGATTGTGTGGAATCATCAACATTGTCCCGCTGCTCTGACTGGCAGTGGCTGAGGCCATGCCAGAGCCCAAAGTACTCTGGAGCATTGCTGGGTTTGACGGCAGCATGCGGTGGTTGGGCAGAGGAGCTGGGATCACCTGGTTACAGTCAGCAGGAATGGGCTGCTGCATGGCTGTGGATAAAGAGACAGATTAGCTGATGAGTACAGATTCACCCTGGAAATGTGGCAAAACCTTAAAAACCTGCTGCTCTGTCTTTCTTTCATGTTACGGGGGTTTCTCCTTTGTGCTCTTTGTAACAGAGTTATACTGGAGCCATAAGGAAACGTGAATTTCATGATATGTGATAAAATGGAAAATGCTTTTAATTCAGGGCAGAGAATCATTGTCTCTATTTAACCAGACACCAGGCCCTGGCATCTCAAGGACTTTCAGACCATTTTCAGGCCATTTCCTTCCTTACCTTGAAATTGGTTTATCTGCTGAGCCACAAACAAGCTTCTCTGTTCAGATGTTACTCCCAGCATGTTTTGTCTCTGCTTTTCCTGGAAAACAAGGGGAGTAATAGTGAAGTTTCTTGACAAGCAAAAGAGCAGCATAGCCACTATCATTAACAACCTCCCCATACACCCTTTACCTGCCTACTTTGATGAGACTCAGCCCAGACAGTTCATTTCAGACTGAATCTTAATTTCTCACATTCCCCTTCTTGCAAAGGTGTCCTGATGCCAGCCCAGCACTGGGAACTGCAACCTTCAGCAGATGCTGTGCAGGCAGCCAAAGGGGAGCTGGACAAACATGGAGACTCCTATGTTCACCAGCTTATGAGTGAAGCGTGCTGTTGCTGGAGGCTCTGCCCATGCAGACCATCCCCTTGTGTGCTGGTTGCCACTTCTAACCAGAACACAGGAGCCAAGGATCCACAGCAGGTGCTCCCTGAGCAAGGTATTGCTGGGCTACTCCAGGTGACCTGAATCAAGTCTCCCACCATTTAGCCCTAGAACCCACCACCTAGAACTCACTCACATCCCTGCTGTGGGCAGCAGCTGTGACCTGGTGATGGTGGAGCTCCCCATGTTAGAGCGGCCCAGAAAAAGTTGAAGCCAAGTGATGTCAGGGAAGTGGAGTTGGGTTTGAAAGGGAGTTTGATCAAGGAGCAGCTCAGGACTTCACTGAGGGTTTTACTGAGCTACTTCTCATCTTATTTCCCATCCACAGAAATAAGCCTCCTTGACCTAAATCCAGCAGCACATTCAGAAGGTCAGAGGCACATGGTCAGAGCTGCTTTACCCAATTGATTTGTGGGATTTCCCCATCCCAGCTTCCTCATAGAACCTCTTGCAAACCTCCTACAGCGGCTTCTGTTGCTAGAGAGACCAGTCAAGTCTTAGACAAACTGAAGCCTAACATCTGCTCTGTTAAATTCCTGGGAAACCAGAGAGAAAGACAAGCATGGAGACCATCTCTCTGGGGCTGGTTCCCTTTCCAAGTCTCCCTTCTCTGCATCTTCCCTCCCAACTCTGTGGTTGACCAAAAATTATGTCAGGGATATGGAGGTGACTAAATCCTTCCCTTGCATATGAGGGGCAGATTTGCACTCAACTCTGGCAGAGGGCACTTGGCCTTGGCCTCTCTTGGTCTCATCCTAGACCCACCACAGCCTTAGTTTGACTCAGCCTAGCAACTCCAGCATCACTCTTAGTGTTTGCTGACCGATGATTTCCTCATTCCAGTTAGTCCTGTCCTTCCCAGTGAGGTGCACAGCAACCCACAGAGGCATTCAGCATCATACCTGCATCAGCTGCCGTTTCATTATTTGCTGCTTCAGTAAATGGTTTCTCATTGTGTACCCGTTGACCGTGGCTGGTGCCGGCACAGAGCCACTGCTTGGGATGGAGCCTGGCTCCTGCAATCTGGCAGCAATTCCAGGATTTTGATCCTGCCAAAAAAGATAAAAAAAAGAAAATTCATCTCATCAGGGAGGTAATAACAGAAGCCCTTATCCTCTCTGCTGATGCCCTCTCTTCAGTCTTCAGCTGTCCCAAGGCCAAAACACCTCATGGACTCACATGGCCCTGCGCGTTGCAGTGAGGCCAGTGAGAGGTGGGGGAGTGCTCTGATTTCTAAGGATAAGCACAATAAGAAGTGTGAGAAACTAAAGGTTAATCCAAAATTCCCTGTGAGTTGCCCAAGGCCATGGGGACCCATTTACTACCACTGCTGCAGTCACAGGGCTGCCTGGCTGGCAGAAGGGGTGTGACTAAAGCATCACATTTTCTCACAACTTCTCCAACTGTTACAGTGAAAGACAGACAGAAAGGAAAGTTGTATCAGGGTAGGATTTGGTATGTGAATGTAAAGGAAAAACCTACAGGAAAAGAGCAAACTAAGGAAGGAATAGGAACACAAAAAGTCCCATCAGACCTGGGACCCAGAGAGACAAGGAATACATGGACCTGTGATTGAAGTGGTTCTTGTGGGTTTCAAGATCAGATGAACAAGAAGAGGTCACTGTGAAAGGAGAGAAGAACATACAGAAATGCAGGGCCAGGTCATGCCTGTGCACAAATCAGTAATAAATGCAGAGAGCCCTGCTCCTGCCTGGCAAAAACCAGCCTCTTTCTAAGTCCTCAGTGAAAGATCCAAATTGACTTTGACAGCTGAGCTCTTGTTTCCAAAGACAGTATGGTGGAGAGGAGAGAAAAAAATTGACCATAATATGGTGAAGACACAACCCAAAATGGAAAAATAATTTAAAAAATACTGAGTTCTAAACATCTTAGGAGCTGTCAGGTATTCAGGGAAATACAAGAGAAAAATGAGGGAAGAAGGCCTTGCTAAGGACAAGGTCCTGTGAGTGCTGTACCTAGGAACAGCAACATAAGTGTATTCCCCATTCTGTCTTCACATCCAGCTTCTACATTATTTATGATGTTAAGTTATTATTGGCAGGGAGAAGTATGTATATTATATCCAGCATCCTTAGCTGGGCCATGCTTCCTTTGTTTTCAGAATGGAAGCCTACATCCTTTGTTTGAGAATCAATGTTATCAGGAGATAAACAAGAAGAAAATGGTTGTTGCCTTCTGACATCTGACAATTAGAAGAATGCTCAGACGGAGAAAACAGGATACGAGTCATATTTCAGAGTGGCCAGAAGGAAGCCTTGGAAGGCATTTGTCACCAGGAAAGTTCCTTGAGCCTGGGGCACCTTTCCAGAGGCTTCACCATGAGGAAACATCCAATTCCTTCCAAGTCATTCTTTCTAAGAGGGATTACCAAGAACATCACTGAAATTACTCGTTTTTATGGGGCCTCCTTTTGTTGTAGCATTTTGGTCTATTATGCAAAAGTACAATTGATGAAATGTAAATGCCTGCTAGATAATTTACTAAAAAACACAAACCTGCACCTCATCACTGCTCTCATTATCATTGCTATTCATGGGCAGTCTCATAAGACTAGATTCTATTATTGGTGCTTTGCTTACAATCCTGCTGGACACATCTCTCCTCATTCCCCTTCCCTCCTACCGATTTTACTCCCTCTCTCCCACAGAAAAAGAGGAGGGGAGGAAAAAGTAAATATGATTTACTACAGATGTAAATATGAAAGTTCATTTTAAGCTGGAAGTCTGCTTTCATGTCAGACAGGATTCTGTATCCACAGTTAAGCTTTGAATAAAGCAAATTGCCTTTGGGGAATATTTGAAAGTGGAGAGATTCAGTTTGTGTACCCTGCACTTGAAAGAGGCTGAAATGTCCATACTACCTAAATCCCTGCCATGTATCCAATTTCCTCCAAACTCATCTTGTGGTGCACAGAGGGTCTGTGCTTACTGAAGCAAAGGAGTTTTAGTGTAAAGACAATCATTCTGATGTCTTGCTCTGGGCTATTGCAATAACAAGTCATAACATTAAAGTATCTTCTCCTAATCATGTCCACCTCATTCTAATTTCTCCTAAGCAGCATCAAGAAAATAATATTGATTTTTCCATATTATTAATGGCAAAGAAGTGTAAATCACATTATTAATTGTTGCTGTTGTGCTGTAAAGGTACAACTGCTTAATTATACACAATTTTCTGCAGGCACCCTATAACAATAATGACAATCAGCAAAGTTTATTTGCAAATACACTGAATGGGTTGCTGAGTTTTTCAGAGCAAAGTTGTGTAACACTAAATTAGCCAGTAAAGAAACAGTCTAGAGGTATGCAGTTTGCTTTTGGGGAATTTAGGACAAAATAGCATAGATGAGAAGCCAAAGAGTGAATTCAAAATCCTGACTTCTACAAGTTTACATTTAGATTAAGACAAGAAAGAAAAACAGAAAGGAAAAGGAAAAAGTTCTCTCTTTTCACCACTAGTGGGAACTACTGTATTCCTGTACAATAAAAAATAACCACTTGCACATCATGACTAAGAATAGCTACGGTGTAGTCTAAAGGACACTGCAATCTGTACTAAAGGTTAATGAACTTTAAATATTTTTCCTTTTCATCACTTCCCAAGAAAAATCACTTTTCTTCCCCTAGTAAAATCAAGCCAAAGCAGCCATAATCTTAACTCATCTGTAGTTTGGATTTATCCAATTGTAAATCCAGGAAGACAGCAAAGAGAGCAGGATTCTGGTGCCACAGCTGAGAATGTTCAAAGTGCGTGTTTCCACCCAAGGGCCTGTGTGGCTGAGACGTACAGTTACACTGGAGGGTGAAGAGAGCTATGGGAGGTTCTGACTACTTGACTTTCAAAAAAACCCCACCAAAAAAACCCCAAACCCCACAAAAACATTAAAAGCATTTGCATTTAGGTTTCAGGGCTTTTTTTCTCCATTTTCCCCTCCCAAAACTCATATTAAAATGGGAAGTATCCCTAATTAAATGGCACATCACACACAGACCTGGAAATGGACAGTGCATTTGAGAACATGTGTTCCTGTTGCCAGGTACTGTCACAGCAGGTCCAGAGCTCCTGTAGCACTCCCTGGGCTTCCCAATGGGGCAATTTCTGCTCAGAAAGGCCTTGGGGGAAACTACACAATTCTGACTTAGTATCTCATTCACTAGTTACAAGAGCAGGGAGAAAAGAGTCCAGGCTTACAGTAATGTGTAATGTTTCTGTCAGTGTTCAGCCACTGACTACAACTGTAAAGGCTGCTGCACAGCCCAGTGAAACCAGTGCCCCACAGCCACCCGACTGGTACACAATAGGCAAATCTGCAGGTCTCTGCACCCAGCTGTAATGAGTGTGGTTCTGGTCTAACAACCATTCAGGCAACTGCTGAATGGAAAGCGTGCAAACAGTGCCACTGAGCCCTACTATGTACATTTATGAACTGACATCCTTCCAAAAATCCACTGACGAGCTTGAACTCCTTCATCTGACTGCATAGAAAATGCACAGCTGCAGCAAATAAGCACAGAGATTAATTGCTCTGTGTGAACATGGTTGATAAACTTCAGTCCTCAATACTTAATATCCAGTAATCATTTTGTGGCTTCACTTAAGTAAGAACGAGTAAATTTATGGCCCCTAATTCCTCTGAATCCTCATTAAAAAACAGTCCAAAAAGAATTTAAAAGCAAGAGTTTCTGAGGATCTGAACCACAGTTGTAATCACTCTTTAGTAAGTATGTAAAAAATCCTCTAATCTTTAATAAAGAGCATTCATTGTTTTTTAGGACTATATGAAAACACTAAACTCATTTATCATTATTAAACTTTCCCATCTGCTCTTATGGTGTAACTCCAAAGAATATAATAAAGAAATTGTACATGTTAAGCTGTATTGACTTAAGCCCAGAGCTATTGGAGATGTACAATTTATTTCAGTGACGGCGGGAAGGGGACTGCAGGCTGTTAGACAGTCTCATTTGTCCAGTGCTGAAAAGACAGTTATCTGCAACAAAATGGCTCTTAGAAAGGCACATTTGCTTTATAAGAAATAAGCTGCCAGGTGAGACCATTCAGCATGTTAAAGGCTCAGACAATAAAACTAAGTAATGAATTTGAATAGTTAACAGATGGACTAATTAGAGACTGAATTCTTTGTGGTTCTAATAGATGACCAGGTCACAGCAAGGTTACTTAGAGAGAGGCAAACAGCACTGCAAATTTCAGTAGATATTTGCAAAGTCAGGGAAGAGCTGCACTTCCTGAATGAAAAACATTAGCAGTAGCGGAGGAACAGAAAAGGGGCAAATTAAAAATACTTCTAGTACCTGAACTGAAAAAGTTTATTCCATTTTAAAAGACCCTGGTGATTTGAGAAATATTCCCTCTACTTCCAATGGAGCATCCAGCTTAATCCAGTGATTTCAGGGCTTAAACCAGAAGGGCTATTGAGATGAGCCACAGCATAAAAACAAAAGACCAGAGGAAATGAGGCATCCAGGGTGGATGTTTGCTCCAAGTACATGAACGAGACAAACTGCTCTTTTCACCAGGTTTGGGGTTTTTTTGGCAACCAAAGATAACTTAGTTTGAAGTATTTATCATGATATCACATAGTAAATAAGAAACACAAGAAACAACCAGAAAACCATGGCTATAGGACTTGAGCAGAGCCACTCCTGACCTGCCCTATGGCCCTGGCTCTTGGTCTGGGGACTTGTGGGCAATCTGTTATCATGGCAGGGACAGCTGTTCCCTAGGGGTGGGATGAAGTTTCACAAACCAAGTTTTGTTCTGTATTTTAAGAACATCTGTCACATACAGGGAGTTCTGTATTCTGCTGAGAAAATGAAAACACTAGTTTCAAATTAATGCCCCTGCATTTCCCTGCACTCCCGCTTGCCCTCTGATGCATCTTCTTCCATCCAGGAACTGTGCTGCATCTCTTTGGTGAGGACTTCAAGCTTGGGCAGCACTTCACTGTGAAGCCCAGGACTGAGACCCCTGGGCACAACCATACTACAAATACTAAAGACTAAGCCATTAAAGCACCAATAGCATTAAAGCTGCCTCACCCAACTCTATAGTTTTAAGAATTTCATGACATAGAATTACAGAGAAGCCACACGTAAACTCCTAGTGTGTAGTGACTTTGTGCATCCCTGCAGGAAACCTTGATGCCACCTTTACAAAGAAGGCTCATGGCCTCCACAGCTGTTAATGCACTCAGACACTAAGATAGTAACCTATGCAATACAATAAAGCAAACAAAATCCAGTGTCAGGTTTGTCAAAAGGATGATGTCAGCCCACTCAAGAGTGTAATGTCTGTGAGATGCCACTGTCATTTGCTTCATGCGTAAGTCTGGGGTTACCTGTGCTTCTTGCCTCTGCTTCTTGCCGTTAACAAAACTCTCCATCTGCTCTTTGGAAGTTTTCTGTCTTTTTTTCTCCTCTATTCTGCTCACAATTCAGAGATGCTCTTCAAGATAAAACAACCTTTCAGTTCAAAAATGCTCCCAAGCTTTCTGTTTGTGTGTTTGCTTTAGCACAATGTATGAACACTGATAAAATAAACTGTGCAGTTCGGTGGATCTAGGGGTTTTTTACCCATCTTTCACCCATTTACTTGATACACAAGCATGTGAAATACTGCCAGACTCAAGTTTCTAAGCTTATCTTGGGGCCTGTCAGTCAGGAAAAGGCTTTGTTTGAAGACTGTAAATGATCCGTGGATATGTGATTTTGTTAAAAAAAGCTTCTAAGTTTTTTTTTCTTTTCATACAGCATGAGCATGTACAGTTATCTTGAAAGGTAGTGCTCCTTCCTTGCTGCGAGCAAGGACAAGATCACCACACCTGGCTAGCAATTTTATCAGGATCTTCTTCCTACCTTCAAGCAAAGCAGGTGAAGCACTGATTTCCATGCAGTTGTTCTTCTACTTCATGCTGTTCTAAACAACACAAAATTTTGTCAAGGTATCCAAAGTGCTTTTAAAATGCACCCACAATTCTAATAAGATGGAAACTGACTCCACTTCCCATCTTAAAAAAAAAAAAAAAAAAAAAAAAAAAGTTATTTGAATTAGATAAAGCTTTTGTGCAAAGACTTTACCAATATTTTCAGAGCTGGTTTCATCCATCAAATCATGTCCTTAAAGAGCAACAGCAACCAAAGCAACAGAAAGACAGAAAATCCAGAGTGAATTATTACAATAGTGATTTTTCTCTTAGAAAAAATGAATCCTTTAGCAGGCATGTGGAAATCAAACTGTGATGCTGTTATCAGCACCAATGTAGTTATAAGGAACACTGGAAACAGCTTTGGGAGCAACCAAGACCTTGAGGAATGGAAGAGTTGGTGTGTTACAGACAGACACAACCTCCCAGGGACTGCAGTGCTTGTAAAGAGGTGTGATCAAGATTCCAGCAACAGCAGCTCCCTTGAAAACAGATCCTTTGGCCCTGATAAATTCCCAGGCCATGGGTGAAGGTAGCCTGTAGAACAGCTTTGATCCACCATCCCACATGCAAAGCAAACCTTTCAGGAAGGCTCTCTGCCAGGCCCCTCATGGCAGTGGGATCTAGGTGCCTGCAGTGTTCACATGCTTTTCTTCCATCTGAGAGCAGCACTTTGGGGTCAGACTCATCCAACACCACCATTCTTTAACAGAAACTGTCTGCTACTGTTTTTCTGTAAAGATGCAGGGATGGGTATTTTGTACCTCTCTCTATAACATATAGTCATGATCCAAAATTGAATTCTCTGCACAGAACACATACTTATATTTGGGTTGTACAGTTGCTGTGATTCTCCAACCCTTGACACCACACTCTCGTTCTCATGGAGGGCAGCTTGCCTATAAATTGAATAAGATAATCTAAAACTGTATTTATCTCACTCAGTTTTGGCTGGTAGTCCTTCTGCCTGTCTCTACAAAAGACAGTGCTAGCTGTGATGACAAACTACAATATCTTGTATCTTATAAAGTGGTTTAACTCAAGCAACCCTTGTGTTATGTCAAGTCATGCTCTCAGAGGTGCTGCGATTCCAAAGGAGTCAAGTTAACTCAACACCCAGCAGAAGCTGCTACAGGGAAGTGCAATAACTGGCTGGTAAATGCATGTATTAAGGAGAGCAGAAGAGGTCTGACAAAAGAAATACTGAATATTTCACACTAACAAAGTGAAAGTCAGAAAATCTTGAGCTAATGGATAAATCAGTTTTCTACCTGCCCATTTCTGAAAAGCTTTGTGAACTGCAGCGAGGTAGTCTGGATCACTGAGATTTTGAAAATCCCCTGCTTTCTCCCTGTTAACATTTCCATTAATTTCTTTTTCCTTGTCATGCAAAGGATCATTTTGCAGAGGCAGATGTCCAAGTCTTCTTCACTTTCAACAGTAGTTGGATATCTAACAACTTCTGAAAAACCCTTTGCATGAAAATCTCCCCACATGAAAAACCCAGCATAATTACTCCTGATTTCTCATGTAAGTGCACAAACAAAGCATATTCTGGCACAAAGTATCACATCACTTTTTCAGTATTAAACTTCTCACACCCTTACTCTGTCCTAACAGATGAAACTAGTCCAACACCTGAAAAGGGTTTCATTAGATCATCTGCTCAATCAGGTGTCAAAAATAGGACACCATAACTTACAAAACAAAATGCAGTGATAATAATATGCTAAAATAACGGATACAAAGAAGGCTGTGACTATGTAGTCCTCATGATCAAATCTTTAAAACCAAGACATTGACACATTAAAAATGAAAAATATTTTAAGGTGACCTTGAGTATGGGGAATAAGGAGGGATTCCATTATGTTTTTAAATGGAAATTATTATTGTTACACCTGAAGCTGAACTGTTGTAACCAAGTCAACTCAGTCTCCCCTTAAAAAAATCCCTTTTCTCCCCTTCCATTCAGATTGTATTTACAAACTGTAGATGTCTCATTTTTCTCTTGTGTCATTTCATTATTACAGAGTTGAGACTAGCCATCTGCAGCTTCACTTCATAAAGCTCTGATTTGTCCTTGGAGCAAGGTCATCTGGAACAAGAATATAAAATGCTGCTTTCCTCAACTGACAGTTCTTTATGTCTTCCTGTAAATACTCCCTATTAATTTTAAATAATTTTCCCACTTCATACTCCCCCTCATACACACTGAAAGGCTGATATACACACATATTAATAAGGATATTGTCATATAACCACTGCATGTCATATTAGAAGCAATTTATGGTGTTTATTTGCTGATAACAAATCAGGCATTTTGAGATACAGCTCAAGTATCCCCAGTAGCTTCATGTGACTTGCAGGATATTAGCTATGGGTCAGAAGTTGGGATCCCCCCCATTCAGCATTATCACATGCTTGGAGCAGCTCTGTTTTCTATTAAGCAGAAAAAAACTGCAGTCAATGCACAAAAATTACCAGCTGCTATAACACCATACGATGGGTGAGTGATAATAAGACATCACTAGGTGTATGTGGGCTCATTAATTGAAATCAATGGACCGGTAAAGAAAGATTTTCAGGCACATCACACAATGTTCCAAGCTAAAAACAAAGAAAACTGAACATGGAATTTCTACACAGATCAGATATGACTTGCCATAAATTCTGGAGCATCTTCTCTAAAGCAGAGACTGCTGCTCTGGATTACAGCAAAAACCAAACCAAGAAAACAAAACAAAACAAACTAAACCAAAAAGGCAGGGTAAATTAAATTGAGAATTTTTAAAAGAACCACCAAAAAGAAACAGGGAATAACTGAGTGACTGAGAATAATGAGCATTAGCTCTGGGGGTTAGTCTTGTCCCTGATCTCTGCCTGCAGATGCTGGCAATAGCAGACTGAAGGTCCTGGCTCTAACCTCCAACACAAGCTGCCTATCTTTTGGCACCTGGAAAATTCATTACTGGGTGGATGTGGTGGATTCTGAGATGCTGTATGCAGCCATCTGCCTCACAAATAACCACGTGAAAGCTTTTACCTGGGTGTCTCTAATAGCCTCAGCAGTCCTAGTCATGAAGAAACTAGATGCCTGTTTGCAAACACACATGGCTCTGTGCTGTGCATTCAAGACTCTGAGGAGTTCAGCTGCACAAGCAAGTGTCCCTTTGGACACACAGCAGAGGGTGAGCTCATGAGACTGTAAGCATGCAATTTGTCAGAAGAAGTGGTACCTGGGGTCATTACAGGTGAATTCCCAAGCCTCTAAAGGAGATAATCTTGAACAATGAGTTTGTTCCATTACTGAGTCACAGGACAAAAGCCATTCCTATCGACTTGGGCTCACATGACCAGGTCCAGTTTCCAGTTCTGTCATACAGAGATTCTTCATGTGTCTATAGGCAAACAACTTCATTGCTTCCTGTCTCAGTTTCCCTCCAAAAGGAATTAAAGTTCCTCCCAGAAAAGGAGAATGAGGGAAATTTCCTGAGGCAATGTGAGGGCTTACCTCTGAAATGTGCCTCTCCAGTGCCCTGAGGTCATGACCCCACAGACGTGGCAGAGCTGCTTTCCTTGCTGCTCACCAGTGAGAGGTGGAAGGGTTTTTTCTGCTTCACTCCACATACAAGTCATTGTCATGTTCTCTCTGCACTTTTCCAGGTCTGGTCACAGCTGGTTGTATCTCAGAACAGCACTAAACTATGCAGTGTTGTAATGGTCCCCTAAGGCCTCTAACCTGGCTGCACAGACCAGTGGAGTGCAGCATGTCCCAGCCACATGCCCCATGTGACTGTGCCTTGACCCTTAAGTCCTCAAAAAACTCTGCTTGCAACAGCTTCAGACATCACAGCACCTGAAGAATGCCTCAGTGCCCAGCTGCAAGCTGTGTGAAGAGAGCTCAGTGCTGGGACATGTCATGTTTTGTCTTTACAAAAAGAAGAGACTGGCTGAGATAGTTATGTGTGAAAATCTTGGGACCTTCCCGCATGTCCGGCTTGATATTCTATTATGACAACTTTTACTGCAGGGAGAATGGTCCAGTTTCACTCCACATCCTCTCCCACATTCCTGTCTTTGCCTGGTTCCATCCCCATTATATGTCCTTCTTCGTCATTTACATGCAGATGTTTTTCATTCAAAATTAATCCATTATGAGAAAACCTTCCAAGTGCCTCCAAATACCATCTTCTCATGTCAGCCAAGATGTCCCTGAAATTCTGCGGTATTTTGGTGTCTCTGTCACTTAAGATAATAGGAGTCTAGGAAACACGTGCCTTTGAACATTTGGCCAGCCACACTTTCGCTGTAAGGAAAGAGGGGAGTGCACAAATTAGACTGGGAGGCTGGACCTCAGCCACACTTCCTGCAAGGCAGAGGTGTTGCAGAGCGCTCACACGTGTCTGTTCTGCAGAGACACCAGAGACACTGCATGTCAGCCATTAACTTCCCTTTGCTCCCATCCAAATGATTAAGCTTAGAAGCTTGCCTGGTGACATCACCAGAGTTTAAACATGTTGGATATGGTCCAGGGAGCCAAAGTTATTGCTGACCCCATGGTTACTGATCCGCTCTGGAAGTAGCTGATGTCTGCTCTTACTTTATGAATTATTTAATGGGTTAAAGATTGGTCAGATCTTTATACAATATACAGCTATACATTGGGCAGGAGGATGTAAACATGCATTAACAAGGTTAAAGTCATATACTGTAACCATACTGTTTTCAGCGTGCAGCTTTATTGACTTAATTATGCCAGCACTGCAGCCAACAAATCATTAAATCCATTCCACTCTTCTGCTGATAATCAACCACAAAAACAGAGGCAGGCAAACAAGGAGCAAATCTTGAAGGGGATGAGGAGGGCAGTGGGGTGCAGGGCAGAGGAGAACAGTGGGATCACTATGGAGTGACGCTGGCCTGTCACTGCCAGCACAAAGACACCAAATCTGTCTTCATGTACTGAGTGGTTTCATGGTTTAGAGTGACACATTCATTTGTTCCTGTTTTGCAATGACTACAGAAAATAAGAAGGAGGGAGTGGGGAGAGGAAATAAAAACCAAGCTGAGCATCTTCATACTGTAACAGGTTGTCTGTGTGTCTGTGTCCATGTGTGTTGTGCATTCTCACAGAGCCATAGACCTCAGCTTGCAACATCCCCCAGGTCAGGGAAGAGGAGATCTGGGTGCTTGTGGCACCTGAGGGGTCTCAGGCTCTGTGCTGCACTCACTGATAAGCTGTCACCAAATGCAGTCATGATTTAGAGTTCAGCATAAAAGCAAGGAGACATGGAGCACTAAATCAGTCATTCCACTGCCCCCCAGGAGCATCTCTGACCACAGAGAACCATGGGAGAAGTCTCTGCTCTTAGACTGAACTAACAACTTCACTTTCAGAAAAAGGCTTTCATCTTCAGCCTGGTACTTAACTGTAACTTTTTATATCTGTGTTCAGGACCCCCAGAAGCTCCCTGATTGTCAATAGTGTGGGGAATGCAGGTGGCCCCCTGCAGTTAGCAGATTACTAATATACTGTTTCCAGCTTTGGAAACGGAGCTGTCAGCTTTCAGGTTTGAACCTGTAAGATCTTTATTTGTCATTGCTGTTGTTCCTGTTCAATTTTTGATGGAAATAATTTTCTCTATCATTAATGGCTTGGTGCATATGTGTCACAAGCAGTCTACAGAGTAAGAATTCAGCATGAGCTCTTGGAAACCTTCAGACATCAGGGTGTTTTGCTTCTTTTACTGATGCCTGTTTGCCAGCTTTCCTCCAGTGCAAGAAAATGAAATAAGCTCTGCCTGTCTGGGGAAGACTCAGTTACACCAGGACAGATTCCTGGCCCGTTTCTATTTGTTATGAAAAGAAGAAATGGCCAACAAGTTCCCTTTGCTTCACCTTCTGGGTACAAGCTTCTCGGAGTTCCTTGTGAGAATAGCCCAGATTTTAGTATCCTACCTGTGCAGGGGCTTGGCAGATTCATTTGCACCTTGTCCTGACATACATCACTCCAGACCTTTTTGAACACCATTATCTAGTTGTTTTCTTTAGATCCAAAGAATTCTTCTTACAGTTTGAGTTCCTTGCCTTTTTTTGTGTACTAGTCTCCAGATCCCTATCACCCAGAGATGGCTCCTGGCTCCATAATATTGCAAATAAACATTTCATTACTTGGTGCAAGAATCAGTCAGAATTCCTCTTGGAAACAGCCTCCAAGGAAGAGCTTGTCCCCCTGCCTCTCACACACAGCATGGAGGCAGTGGAACACACCATCACAGGCGCTTCTTTCCAGCCACTACACTGGAATAACAGACAAACAGAAACAATTTTTGAAAGTCAGAATGTCAAAAGTCAGCTATTTAAGTTACCTGTGTGGCTTTCAACTTTACTTTTATATATTGAATCACCACAGCTGCTCTTGCCTCCACAGACTGGGAATAAAGTCACATCCAGCAGGCAAGGGCCAAGCCTCGGCATGTTTTCCAGGCTCCCCTCACTGCAGCCTGTCCACCACATCTTGGAGGTGCACATTATGGTGAGCTGAAATTACTCTCTAAACATCTTTTCCTCCACTGGCCACAGGAGAAGTCTAAATGATGGGAGCCAAAGATGTATCCCAACCAGTCACAAGGAAGACTGATAATGGGGAGTGCTAAATCTACAGCTCACAAGGCCCAAACCAGTGCTTAGCCACACAACTATTTTGTGGTTTTTCTGGGGTTCAGCAGGCCCAGCTCCACAGCCTATTCTCAACAGAACCACCTCTGCTGTACTCAGCCAGCACTGCCTCCTTCCACTGAATCTCAGTTCCACAGCTCCCTGCCAACCTGCACTCACCTCCCATTCATGTGTGCTTGAAGGCTCAAGCTGGCCACTTGAGGGCTGGTGTGATGGACTCAGCCTGGAGAGCATTTTATCAGTGCCCTGTGCTTATCAGGAGAGCATGGGAATGCAGAGGAGGCACTGCAGCTGCAGTCATTAGCTACAAGCTGCTTCAAAGGGAAGTGGCAGTTGTGCCAATGTTTATGGACCGACACACCCAGCCAGGAGTAACACACCAGTTGAGCTATTTATAATCCCTGATTCTTGAGTCTTAAAATAGCACTGCTTTTATTTTTATATTTTTAGGCATACTAGCATGTTTAAGCAACTCCATTTGCAGGCTCCACATCAAAAACATCACAGGCGCTCTCAGAAAATGACACTTGGGACTCAATGCCTCTCCACAGAAAGGATAGGTGAATTTCCCTCTCCCCATCACCCCCATCTCCTTGGCAAATGTGACTAGGCCCATTTACATATATTTATATACAGACTGTCTCTTCCAAAAGCACAAAGGAAGGGCAATGCAGGTTCTCTCTACAAACACCCAACAAAAGCAGAACAGCAGAGGTGTTTCAGGCTGCAGTACATGGCCACATGTGTGCTGCTCTCATCAAACAGGCACCACAAAACCTCTGAAGAAGTTAATGGATCCTATAAGAAAGCAATACTGTTTGTTTGTGTTTTTCTTAAAAAACAAAGGTCAATATACAGAACTAGTCAAGCAAACCAAGGCTGCAGGTCTGAATGGAGCACTCCCTTTGGCTGCAGCACAGCCCTAGCTATTTGTTCTCTGCTCCCTGGTACCACAATGTACCTTGGTTGGCATATCTTAATGCCTGGAACATCCATGTGCTCTTTGTAGAACAATTACAAAATATTCAGGGCAGGAGAAAAAATTCCTTGCTTAGACAAGGCTCCAGCAGACTGCATAGGTGTCCAATGGTAAATCATTAGGTGTTTTAATTGCAGTTATTTATACCCTGGAACTTGTCATTAACATAGGAAAAACCAGAACCTACTGTTACCCAAAATTAAAGGGATTATTGTGGGACAGCAAAACCATGGATAGCCCCAACCAGGCCACCTTGTCTTTCGGCAGTGGTGACTGTCATTGGGAGAAACATTAAACAGAGGCCAAATTTTAAGGTTCTTCAGTCAAGAAGTTCAGAGGGGTGGTCCCAACATGTGAACCTCAATTTCTTTACTCACTCTCACCCTCACCGCTCCTCTGCTGCCTCTGGCAACAGGCCTGGCATTAAGCAGGGTAGCTCTGAGGAGAGGGTATTGCAGGGGTCCAAATCCATCCTCCCTATCAGCAAAGACTTTCTGACCAAAAGGTGCACAAATAAAACATATCCTGGATTTAGCCTGGGGCTGTATAACCACCCTGTTGAAATTCAGGATTAACAGGTTATATTTTCATTTGCGAGATCATTATCTGCCCCAAGAAAGGATTCCGATTTCACCAGCACTAATCAGGAGTCACAATGGATTTCCAGTCTCAGCAATGAGGCTTGAGAGCCTTTGTACCTTGTGGAACCAGTTTCAATTCAAATCTAACTGGCAGAGCTATCATAGCTGCATGTTGAACATATTAGGGGAAAAAAAAGTCACTGCCACACTACTGCAACTTATTTCTAAATCCACTTCTTACAGACACAAATCTCTCTGAGCACTGAAGCATCTCATAGCTACACTCCCTTTCCAGGAATGACACCCTCAGTCTTCCCACTGGCACTAAACAATGATCCCCATTACAGTTCTGTGCCTTAAAAGAAACGTGTCAAAACCCTGTACTGGTGCCCACCCCAAGCTCTGGTTTAGGCTGTTAAGGATATCATAAAAAATAAGCAGCAAACAGGTCCAGAATAAAGAGATTAGTATGCCATGACGCCCTGTGCCCCCAACAACACTGCGTGCCCTGCATCGGGCTGTGTGCTCAGCAGCATTTCCCATTGGAATGCTATCACTCAGACAGGGCATCCCAGCACAGGAGGTGCATTGGCCCAGGATACTCAAGTACTGCTGATGCTGTATTTTTACCTGGGAGGCCAAACAGACTCACAGGAAGTACTATCTTTGTGGACAGATAGGTGAAAAGCTTACTGACAACTGGCTTTACCAGATAAGTAAATAAGGTCTGGGTTACAGTCTTCATGTTCTCTCACTGCCTCCACTCTCTGGACTGCATGAGTCAGTAGAACTGGAGGGAAAATATTCACAAAATTCTACAAGTTCAGGAATTAAAAAGACATTTCTGGAGCTTGCCTATGGCACTTAATACCAGCTGAAAAATTGGGTTAGCTTGACATTGCTACTGGAGGTGAACAGAGCTGGGAAGGTTGGCTGAGTAGCAGGTGAGCAGAGCTCCTCTCTGCAGAGCAGGTGAGCAGAGTGCTGCCCACAGCCTCCAGCACATTGCTGGAGGCTCCAGCTGTATCTTTCACATTGCTCCAGCACAGAAACACCTTTTAAACTTTTAAATCTGGGAATGAGAGCAATTAAGAAAACCAACTTTGTTTCCTGAACAAACATGAGGTTGAGACAGTTTATTATTATTTATATAATTATGGGTTTATGAGATACATGCAAATCTGCAAGTCTGGCCTGAGCAGTTTTAGAGGGCTGGAAAACTTGCAGAGTTCTCCAAGGTTTGAAAGAATTTGCCTTGAATAATCATGGCAATATCATTTTGGAGTCAAGGCTCTTTTACCATCACCAAACCAGCCCCAGCTGACAGTCACATAGCCTGACAGAAGGCTGGGAGAGCTCTGTAAAGGGAGCAGCAGCTCTGGAGAGCAAATCCCAAATGTCTTGTAAATCCTGCTGCAGGTAGTGCCACATCACAGGGGGCTCATCTGAAGGGTCTCCTGGTTTGTCTGCTCTAACAGGATGCCATACCCTGCTGGTGATAACTCTCCTGATATGATGCCACCCAAGTCACCTGCCTGGTGCTGCCCTGCCCTGTCCCAGAAGCTTTCAGGGCATGAACTAACCAAGGAAAAAAACAACAAACCACCAGGTTACACCAATTTTTTCCTTAATACTTTCCTTTCTGCTCCCATTTGCTGCTAGGCTTGAGGAAAGAGTATAAAGACTGATAAAAATGAGTCCACAAACCTCTGATACTCTGCCCCCAAGCTGAGGAGGTTTCCAGGGGCTGGAGCGGGGGCTGCCTCTGGAGTCAGTTGGGAGGAGGGAGAGGAAGCAGGGGAGGGAGAAGGGGAAAAAATGAACAGCTGCAAAGCAATTAAGCCTGCTTCCCTGATGTACTGTCCAAAGCAGTAGACAATCTAATTCAGCCTGGTGCCTCTCTTCCTTCAGCTGTCTGGTGCCTGCCCGGGATTCAGGAAAGGAACTGTCTGACTGCCCACTTTGAGGAGCCAAAGGGGCCCTTTGCAGCCACAATTTCCAAAGGAAAGAGATCTTGGCTGGTGGTGTCTTTTATTTTCTGAGAAAAACATGCACTGAATTTAGTGGCACCAGCTCTATAACCCTCTCCTGCCCTTCCTCAGCAAACAACCAAAATGGATCTGGAGCAAGAAAATGACCCTGCTGGCTCACTGGCTCAGCACTTGTCTGTCTCTCAGCACAATGAATAAATTGGCATCCCATCATTATTGTGGTAACTGTATCTTTCACAAGCAAGATTTTATATAAAGATAGAATAGGACGTTTTCTGCTCATTTCCTTCTTGTCATTCCAATCATGAACTACAGTTAAAAACACAATGCATTTAAAGTCTGTAACATTTGCAAGCATGTGTTCCAGTTTCCCAGCTGAATGGCTGGGCTTTTGTTTTCTGCCCAGTAAAGGTGTGGAGAAACAGCAATAGAGGGGAGCCTGTGGTGCAGCTGGGTTAGAAACTCACATGTATAGAAGGTCATCTCATTTTCATGTTCCTAGTGTCAGGGATTACTTTAATTCCTTATTCTGGCCAACTGTTTTGGTTTATAATCCATGGCACAGGACTCCTTCCAGCCTGTCTAAGATGGTACTTGTTCTGCTATTTCTTCAGAAACTGGCAAAAAATGTTTTATTTGGAAAATGTTAGTGAGGCAGGGCAATAAAAGCCTTTTAGTAGGCAGTCAGAGGAGCTAATAGGGTCTTTCAGGAGAACAGAGTACAATTCAACTCTGCTCTCATTTATGTTTGACAGTAATCTAGGCACCAGGTACATCCCTTCCCCCTAGCTTGATCAAGACAAAAATATGCAAAATGTGTCTTTTAATTGCAGCTAGACAGCATTTCATCTTATAAAATGTCTTAATACTGTTATCATAAGTAGAAAAAATAAGAAACCATAGAGAAAGTAATATTTTAGCCCACCACTCTGATAAATGCTTTATAAAGGATGAAACTGGAGGATTATTATTTAGCTCTCCATAAGCTAAAGCACAGTAACTTTATATATTGCCAACCTAGAATGGAGCAACACACTGAAGACAGGAGTTCCTTACAGACCTTATTCCACATAAAGTCCCTCATGAAGGCCACAGTTCTTTTTAAAAATATAATTCATAGACATATAGATATATACCACTTATCTAGGAAAAAGTTTAGACTTTGGACTGGGCACAAAATATTCCCCCTCAATGCCAAAATTTTTTCTTATGAAAAAGTTCTTACTAAGTAGTAATTTTTAATTTCCTTAAAAAAAACCAAACAACATAAATAAATGTTGGGGATTTTAGTCCAAGTCCTAAACTATGGAGAAACACTGATATGTCTAGCAAAACCTTTTTCAGTTAAAGATTTCAGGACCATCACACAGTCTGTGGTGATGTTATCAGCATTTCTCTGTTTTTGCTGGCCTTAGGTGCTCTTAAACCTTCATATACATAACATTCTCTGAATAACAGAATGCCATTCACATTTCAGTAACAATAATTCACCTTAATGAGATAAGAACTTACATGTCAAATGACCCTACCTCTATTTGAGAGATATTAGCACACTTTGGGGAACTGTAGAATCACAAATAATGGCATCAAGAGTCCGACACTATTCCTGAAGAGCTTGTACTCCCAGTTACACCAACAGGAATTTGAGATGTGTAAGAATTGCAAAAGCAGATGTTAATCTGCAGCAAACACCACAGGTATGGGCAGTCTGCAATTTTGCCTTAAGCAAACAAGAAAAACAAGACTATTAATGAGAGAAAACAGCATTAGTTTCTAACTGCATGTATAAACAGGCATTAACACCAACTATATTCCTGAAGTGACTCATCACAGCATAAAGAAAACTTTTATAAGAGACTTCATGTTGTTTACAGATTTCCCATTTACATTTTGCTTTAATTCTTGCTTTCCCACTCGTAGCATGCGCCAATCTTCAGGTGATGGAAACTTGATGCTTAAACTGAAAACAGAATCATCAAGATTTACTCATTCAGTGAACTGGTTCTCCACTTTTCCTGTAGTCACGTAACTGAAGCAATGTAAACACTGACCTTCTTATCAAACCCAGCCAAGATTACTCGGTGTTGTGCTGGCACAGGGTGGATGCTGCTCTGGCAGGGCTGGGTCCAGGCTGGGGGAGTCAGTGGCCACTCTGACTTCAGCACTCCCCAGTGCAGCCCTCAGCACTGTGCTAGCACTGAGCCAAGGACGAAAAATACAGCAAGAGTAGCTTAATTCCAGCTTTAAAGGAGCTCAGCGTGGAACCTAAACAGTCAAGTCAATTGCTAGGATCTGCACTTTACAACTTCGTTCTGCTCCTTTGATCATACTGAATTTTGAGCTACGACGATTAATGGACTAATAGAGGAAGTCACAGGGCATCTCTTGGGAGAGGAGGGAAAGGAGAAAAAGGTATCTCATACGCGTCATGCAGCTATGCTGCTAAACACAATTCCATCTAGAAAACTAAAATACCACTGCAGAAAGTGTGCTGAGTAGGAAAGGAGAAGGAAAAGGGGGTTGTACAAAAAAAAAAAAAGCTCATATGATTGCTCATTCATTGCTTAAACACAGCCTTCAGAGCAATGAGGAGGGAAAACAGACCGCCTGAGTATGAGTGTCCTGTAAACTACCCTTCAACCCAGTGCTGTAACTCTTTATTCTTAATGCCAGAGAGTAAAGGAAATATTAAACATATTTATTATGCAAAGAGAAGCTTTCAAAAGCCCTGAGTATTTAAACACTAAGAGAAATTGATTTGTTTATGACAGGGATACATACTACTGATATTCCAGGGTAGTATGTCCTCATCTTGTGGGAAAGGGAAGAAGAAACACATTAACATTAGCAGCCTGCTAATGACAAAAGAGAGGGAAAAAGTGTTTTGTTAAGATTTTTTCCCCATTTGCTATTTTTATTGCTGTGCCTGAGAGGATGGGGCAGCTTTCCTTCCCATAAGGGGCAAATTTTCATTTTGCAATTCATGAATTTAAAAAACAAACACAAGAGGACTTCAAATAACCCCTGACCTGATTAAAACATTAATTTACTCAAAACTTGGCAAGTTTGTAAAATGCTGATACTAATCCCTAGAGGGGAAAAAAACCCAGTATCAACAACAACAAAATCACCATAAAAGCCAAAAATAATTCAAATGTAAACTTGAGCTTAGGCAGGAATAAGTGCATCAAAGCTTCCAATTCCCTCTCTTTTTCTGCTGCAGCACTAATTGCTGCCAATGACTGCTTGACCCCTTGCTGCATCCTTCTGCTCCACCTTTGTTCTTTCTTGAGCATACAAATTCATACACAATTCACTCTGCTCTCAGAAATCATCCTGCAGTCATCCTGGAATGATCTGCCACTGCGTAAATTCAGGCATGCGTGTGTGTGTGTGTGTGTGTGTGTGTGTGTGTGTGTATCTTTACAAGATCTAACTGTTAACATAATGTCTTAAGCTGGGATATCACACTATTCTGGCTACACCAAAGGGCTTACCCTTCTTGTGGGTCTTGCATGAATTCAGTAGTGGGGAAAAATAGCTCAGCACAGTTTGTGCATAACCTGCATTCACATCTGCATCTGTCTGACACTGATCCTAGGAACTGCATTTTCATTAATTCAATGACAAATGTTAAATAATTTTGCTGGTTATGCAGAGAATATTATATATATTGAAGTAATGCATTTACTACCTTTGTCCTTTAACATTCCTATATGCCAAGGGTTAAATTGTAACATGGGATTACTTCTTGTTAATGGTAGTCATTTTCAGAATTATGTACTGATAATGATGATACTTGCCTTTATGCATGCTATAAAAAGTTCAACTTTAAAACATGCAATACAGTGATTAGCCTTCAAAGTCCTAAAAAGAGCTGCTGATTTCAGATCGTGGATTTCTATAAATTATTAGTGCTGGCTGCTTGAGCGCTCGAGATAGAAATGAAACACAGCCAACAAGCCAGACTGACGGGCTTCCTGAATGTACTGTTTGTTAAAACAGCTCATAACACTGCTTGGCTTTCAAACCTTAATGTTAACAGCTTTGATGGGACTACTTCTAATTCGTATTTAAGACCCATTACAACTTCCTCTAAGTAATCTTCATGAAATATCATTTGTTCTGGGGGGGTATTTGCCATCCAGTATCTCTGTCATGGCCGTTAATTCACACCACTTTTCTTGCTGCTGTATTAATCAGCAAACTGTGAATCATCCCAGTGTTTCCAGACTGACAGATGTATGAGAGAATCACCAAAGCCAGTTCAGTTTCTCTCCCCATTCAGTCCCACAGACAGTATCAGTTCCTGTTTACAGCCACGGCCTTGTTTTCCCCCACCCCCACACTGAAATTTCTCCAAAATGCCCAAAGGGGAAAAAAACCTAAAAACAAAAAAACAAGGAAACCCACCAAGTTCATTTTACCAGTAAAGTTATTTCTAGATATTGCATCTGATTCAAAACATGTTTGTACTTTGAGCTGGTGTGCAGCTCTCACTGCAGAACAGGGAGGCAAAGGGGCTGCTGCTGTCACCCCACCTTGCTGGAGCGCCGGCTGGAGCCAGGCACCATTAACAGCATTCAGGGACTCTCCTACCCACTTGTTTGCCTTTATTCTGTTTGTTAAATTGGACTTTGGTCCTGCACATATTTTTTCCCTTGTGAAGTGCAGATATAATTTTAGACTCTGACAAGACAATACTAGGTAAGAAAGCACTCCAAAAATCAAGCATAGATACCATGCTCTAACAGTATCTGTGGAAAGTATTTAAATTATTTATTAATTTTAAATTATTTATTTAAGTATTGCATTATAGTATTAATTTCTTATATATAACATATTGTGTCATTATATATTATTTATTAATTTATTATTGATTAATTATTTTATAATTTAGGCAGCGATAAGTAGAGTACGGTTTTAGAGAAGTGAGCACATTTTCCAAAAGGGAGGGGAGGGGAGGGGAGGGGAGGGGAGGGGAGGGGAGGGGAGGGGAGGGGAGGGGAGGGGAGGGGAGGGGAGGGGAGGGGAGGGGAGGGGAGGGGAGGGGAGGGGAGGGGAGACCAGCAGAACTTCATTCAAAAGTTTTAAATAAATTCTTTTAAAAGTAAGTTTGATACCTGAAGAAAAAGTGTAGGGGATTGAAACTGCAGATGAAATCTGGCCAGTACTTTTGGTTTTATTAATAATGCATGATACTCTTATTGTTTTATGTATTAGGAAGATGCCTTGTGACATCTTGGAAATCCCAAATAAAACATTATTTTCCCCTTTACTTGCGGGAGGACTGTATGCACTCAGATGATGCAGGTTGTGTTTTCTGCTTTTCCAAACTTATCAACCTGCATCAGAGTTTATAAAGTGCTGCTGAGTCAGAACAGTCTCACTTAAGAGTCACAGTGCACTGACTTTTCATAGGCAGAAATAACTTCCCATAATATATAGCACCCAGAAATCAGGCCATGGTATTATCATTTCTTTGTATTGATAAAAGCTGTATTTCGTATTCCATTATAATTATTTAACCTTTGATATCTAACCTCTGGGTCAATTTGCTCTTTATAACAGCGCATTTCTTCTCCAGTTTTGTTTCTATATTTAGAAAACTTATGCTCTGAAAGAAGATTTTTAAACTGTTTTTTAAAAAGTATGTTTAATCTAGCTCGTAAGTTGTGGTGTTTCTCTGCAACCTACAGTTTATCCTTCCAACTCAGATAACATATTGCTGCTTTTACCACACTCAAAGAAATACTTCACTTTTCAAAGTGTATTTTAGTCTTCAGAGTGTTCTTTATCACATAGGCAGTCCATATGTAATAAAAATACAGCCACTTTTACTGCAAATAATACTAGTTTACTCCCTGTCTTTTGTAATTTTTCCCTCTATCAGTATTTTTGGCAATGGAGATTAAACAAATATACCCTTTGCTGACAATCCAGTGTACAACTCTGGATGTCAGGAGGAATGCAGAGTTCTAAAAATAGCACATTTGGTTCCTATGGTGCAAGTGGAGCTCAGAGACACAGAGTGTCACGTCCCTCCCAGACAATGGCTGTTCATCACCTACATCCCCCCAGCAAAACAACCTTTTCAGCTGTGTTTTGGTTCTCAGCATTTCACACACAGAGCAGTCAGTGGGCAATCTTCTCCTCCTCCCTGAGACTCACAAGTTTTAACCCATATCATCTTGGGCTTGGAAAAGAAATAGCTACCCAAAGGGTTTATTTATTGTATTAAACTGTGAATATCACTGGTTTTCCCACCTTCAGGGAGGAGAGGATCCCTCCTTCCCCTGTACAGAGCCCTCTGTCTGTTCATACACTGGAGGGACTGACAGAAGAGCTCTTCTGGAAGTGGGGTGTTGTACCAGCATTGCTGAAGGCAGATTTGGGCCCAGCATATCTGACATTCCAGAATAGGAAATCTGCAAGTACAAACTCTATTTAGACATGAAAATAAGGGAGATGCCCAACTATTCAACCTGCCTGGGCAAATCCAGCTTTTTGTGCACCCAGAAACAGCCAATAAAGTCAAGTGGTGAAGCTTTACCCTTGAAAACAGTGTGTGACAGTTCTGTGATTAACCCTGGCATTTACTACTATCTTTATATTAGGGATTTATGAGTCCATTATAACTTTGAGTATAATTTCACTCACAGGCATCGGCCCTACGGGAATAAAATGAAAACCTGTCCATAGCCAGAGAGCAGTGTTAGCCCCACCAGGCTTTGTGCTATCACAAATGCAAACTGTCAGTGTCTCAATCAATACCCATGCATGCTCAACAATAAAGACATAGTGCTTCAGATGGGGGGAGATTAACCCTATCAGATTCAGCAGCTGTCCAGGAAAGACAGGATCTGGGACACAAACTGATTATACTTAAAAGATATCTCACTAACTATAAAAATGGTAGAGCTGTGAGGCACCAGCAGTAACCCCACTTTTGGAATGTGGAGTGTTCGCTTTAATACACAGTGAAACAACTCACTCTGGGTCTATGGCTTCTGCTCTCTTCCCCATGTTGCTGTGCCTGCTACAAGGATCAAATTTCATGGTTTATTGTTCTCCCTCCAACTGGCCACCATCCACATTCTTCTTCTGTACAAAGCTGCACCTCTTGCTTCAAAGAAGAGAGAACTATGCCTTCTTTTTATAAATTTTAGTCACATTTGCAAACACACACACAGAGTAAGGGGATAACTTTTAGGCACTAAACAACATTTCAGGGAATGCTGTTATTTTTCTCGGTGTAAATTTATTTGAATGAGGCTAAAAAGGGGAAATTTCCACCAGAAATTTACTAATTTTTGAGATGCAGAAGTTGTCTCCCCTGTCTTCTGAATCTTTAATATTGTGCCTTTTAATGAAACAACTGCTCCATGCTTGCAGAATCCTATTCTTCACCTACCTCAGGAGGGAATTGGCACTGAAATTCTGCAAAACTTAAATTCAGCTCAGGATACACGGCTGGAAATCAAAACCACAGACACTGGGGCTACTTCACTCTAATGGAGTAAAATTGGTACAGAGCAGGTGGGGTCCAAAATTCAGTACCAATCTCTCAATGTAAATAAGAAATCTATTGCAGACAAAAAACAGATCTCCATGCTAGATTCCAAGAAACTTAGTATCTCAGATTCAAGGATTCCTACAAAGAAGAATTTTTCTATGCAATCTAACTTTTAATTCAGCACTCAGGATACATTTTCTTCTTGGAGATTTGCAGTAAATTTGTCAAAACCTAACAAAATGCTCCACTCTTGAACATCCACCATCTTTCTTCAGCAGCTCAACAGACTGTAAAACTGAAGTACTGTCATCTGGTGTGTAATTATTGTAATAAGTGTTCCTTGTAAAATGAAGGAGGCACCATAAGCTTACCTAACAAGTCTGAAAATGTAAAATGCTCATCACCCGTAATCATTGTCTTAACTGTCCTTGATCTTTACTGATAGCAGCAATATTATTAATAACTCTCTCTGACAGTGAGAATCAGCTGAAAATGCAGCACAGGCAGAGCACCAGGAAAGTTGCTCAAAGAAGGAATATTTTGGCCAATTAGACAGACTCACTTCAGGATTATTTTATTTTATTTTTTTTGTGTCTAATCAGTGATGCAAGGGGTTCAGAGGTATAAGATTAAAATGCAAGGCAGGGAAAACTGGGGCATAGAAACTTCAGGAATCCAACAAGGATGCTCCAACTTCACAGACTCAGTGGTGAAGCCAAAATAAAAACCTCAAAGTTTGTGGACATATGATCAAAAGCAATCATATCACTGTGGTTAACAATTTATTAGTCCTCATCTAAGATGCAGGAAAACACTATGAATGTATTCTTCACCCACACCTGCCTCCAGCATAAAACTGGTGGGCAGTAATTAATGGAACTGCTGCACTTTGCTCCCTTTCAATTGTATGTTTATCCACAGGCCAGCAAGACTCTCTACTCTGTTTAATCTGGGTCCCACAAACACAAGCAAGGTCCTCATGTGGTTGAAGCAACAAACTGCTCTATCTTCGTTGAATAAGGCGTCCTTCACTAGAAACCCCTTAAAGAGCACTAGATGTGCCCCATTGTAACATGTTCTACATCTGCATAAGCAAATTCAGTGAGTCACCAGTTCCCTGCCACGTATTTTAGGCTGCTGCATGAAATAAGGGAGAATGAAGTGTTGGAACTTGGAAAAGAATGAGTTGATCCTGAAGAGGCACAGTGGCAATGCACTTCACTGATTTACCACTCAGAAGCTGGTATTTAGTAACTATCCCCTATTTCTCACTATCATAGGACATTATGATATTTAGTTAAACCAGCATTACACCAAGACTGATGAAACCCCCCTCCTTAAGAACCAGTCACTTGTCAGGGAAGAAGAGAAAGAAGACCTGGCTCTGGAGTGCATTTGACACTTCAGCTCTCAAGCAGACCCCAGTAGAATTTAGATCAGTCTCTGCTTTGCTGGGAGAAAAGTGTCTCTCTCAGTCCTCCCCAAGCTGCTGATGGAGTGACTGTGTGCACAACTAAGCAGCTTGGAGTAGTCTGCTTACAAAGTGTTGGTGCAGCCTAACAAAGCCCTTGGTTTGGTGGTGAGATTCAGTGTTTCCCACTATTCTTCTAAACAAAAAGACGTTTATTCTTCACAGCCAGGCTGCTCTCAAGCCCAGTCCCTGAGCCCTTCCCTGCTCCCAGGACCCTGTTCACAGTACATCTCTCTGATCTGGGGTAGTAGCAGATTCACTCCTCTCAATGAGTCTCAGTCTTGCTGGACAGAAACCAGGGCTGTGCCTCACTTTTTCTAGCCGCATTTTTGCATTTACCAGCTCAATTGGTATCCCCATGGGTGGGGAATGGCCCTCATCCAAAGCAGGGAATGGCTTCTGGCAAATGCTAGAAACAGGTATTTCAAGTCTGCCTCTTTGCTATTCAGGAGCTGTACTGTTTGACCTGCTGTCCATGAAGGACACACTAGCTTCACTTCTCACCTCACCTGATCTTTTCTAGCCTCAGAAACATAACACAGAGATGAATTTGTTGAAGGGCACTAAGCTAAAAAGAAGATATTCCCTCTGAAAAGATAACATGAAACATGCAACTAAACTATCTCTGGACATTATTATATCAGCTAAAAGAGACTATCACCTATACATGTAAAAAAATTATTTTAAAACAGCACAAAGTTCTCCACCAGGCTAAAACGGGCAATGCATGGTGAATTACAGCACATTTTTAGTTGAAAAAATAAATTTATTCTGATAACACCAGAGGTTGTTATTGCTTTGTCCATGTACGCACTGTGCACACCTCAGAAATTCAGTGACGTTGCATTTGAAACACAAACAGAAAAGCAAAAATAAGAAAATAAATTACTCAGTATTTTCACATAAGCCATGTAAGACAGAAGACAGGTTCTCACCTGTCTGCTTTGAGATAGCAGTGTGGCAGCTTGCATCTGTCTCTGCATCCGATGTGGCTGCATCAGCTGTCGGAACTGCTGCTGGAGAAACTGGCTGTTGTTGGTCTGCTGGGACTGCTGCGTGGCTGAAGATTGCTGCTGTGTGGCTGAAGATTGCTGCTGTGTGGCTGAAGATTGCTGCTGTGTGGCTGAAGACTGCTGCTGCTGCTGCTGCTGCTGCTGCTGCTGCTGCTGCTGCTGCTGTTGCTGCTGCTGCTGCTGCTGCTGCTGCTGCTGCTGCTGCTGCTGCTGCTGCTGCTGCTGGAGATAGTGAATGAGGGACTGCTGTCCTTGTCCTCCTGTCAGAGGGGACATTTTTTCAGTAGCTGACTCCGAAGCAAAGTGAGACAGTGGTTTGGTGTTGTTGAAAGAAAACTGGTCTTGGCTAACAGAGCTCTCATTCACCAGACCTGGCTGTAAGCTACTGGATGGCTGTTGCATAATTATGTTCATATTTTTGGTCTGGTTTGTAGTCATTGATTTAAAAAGTGAGTTCTGCATACTTGTGGGGTTGCTGCTGGAAGTGATGTTAGAGATTAATGTACTTTGAGGACTGAAGGGCTGTTGATGCAGAGCAGGGCTTGACAGCTTTTCTGGCCTGTATGGTGGAGAAGGTCCAGTATTTGTGGAGGCTATGCTGGCAACCAAGTTGTTCTGTGGGCTTTTAATGCTGCTGGCTGGCAAGCTGGCTGATGTCAGAGCAGGTAGCATGGAGCTCTGAGGACTGAAGGGCTGCTGGCTCAGAGCTGGACTGGAGAGCTTCTCAGAGCTGTAAGGGGGAGAAGGGCCATTGGATGGGGTGCTGCTGGAAGTCATGCTTGAAAGCAGAGTGTTTTGAGGACTCTGAATGCTGTTTCCTGGTAAATTATTAGCAGGCATGCCAGACACCATAACATTCTGAGGACTGAAAGGTTGATGATGTGGGGATGATCCTGCCCTGTAAGGCGGGGAGAGACCAGGAGGAGACATAGTTGTCCAGCTGGGACCCTGAACTTGTTGCTTGGTACCAGACACCTGTTTGCTGGCTGCCAGCTGTTTTAGCTGCTGAGCATGCCAGTTGGAGCCAGGCATGTTGGGCAAGGGTACTGGGAGCATCAGTGGAGGCTGACTTTTGTTCTGAGCTGCTGTAGAGATGGGTGATGCAGCAGGTTTGTTTGAGGGAGGAACTTGGAAGTTAGCTCCAGCAGATGATGGTCTCATCTGAGGGGATCCTCCACTGGTTGGATTGCAGCCTGGAGAAAAATCTTTGTTAGCAACATGGTTCTCCAGGTGGGAAGTCTGTGGGGAGGACTTTGGAGTGGTATTTATGTTTGGTTGGGAATGACTCAGACCAAGAGGATCTTCAGCTTTGCTGCACAAAATCTTCTCCAGATCCAGGTCATTGGGAGAAGGATCAGGCATTTTGGTCAGCTCTTCCAATAGATCTTGCAGCTCTTGGTCCACAGACTGTAAGCTGTTTCCTTTCTCATCATAATGGACAATGTTGTTGGTTTGCCCTCCTATTGACCCCTTCTGATTTATTTCGGTGTTGGATGGCACTGTGAATGGGGAGCCAATGCCACCACCATTCATGTGATTGTTTTCAAGGAGCACTGGGTGCCCTGTGACTCCCAGGGAAGAAGTGCTATGACCAGTGGAGAATGAAGAACTTTGCATTTCTGGACATGCCATGCTGGGACTGGAACCTTGGCCCATGGTGAGATTTACATCATCAAGACAAAGTCTTTTACTGTCATTTGGGAAAGTGACATCAGGCATGCCATTGGAAGCAGGAGAGCTATCATCTTCCAGTTTTCTTTTAATGGATCCCTGTAACTGTGAAAATATAAAAGGAAGTAGAAAGGATCCATTATTGACCATACTATTATGACATGCACTGAAGCTCCATCCTACCATACTGGGTTGGAGATAAAGAAAACTAAATCATACAATTAAAAACCTAACCATGAGAGACAAATTCAATCAGGATTTAAATGTGTTCAACTTCACCGAAATCAAAAGAGTTATAGTCAGACAAAGGCTAAATCTCATGAGCTGGCTTTAAAACAGATGTTAAAGCTACAAAATACTGTCTGTCACATGAAGTGTAATAGAAGTTTTTAAAGTAGTTTCTGGTTGTATTTCAATTAAGGCATTATACTCCCTGTATAACAAGCATGTCAACATTTTTATGGTAGCATTTTTTAGGTCTAAATAGCAAATCTGAATGAAACCCCGGACTGAATTTAGTTGCCTTCTGCCAGTGACTCAGATTAAATTCAGACCAGAGACAATTACATTCTTTATAGGCCAAACATCTGAAATAACTAGCATACTTTCTAAACAAACAAAAACAAAACACATTCTCAGCTATCTGTCAAAACAGACTTTCAAACTTCCTAATCACAGATGTTTTAAATTCCAGTAAGAGTAAGTAACAGCTAAACTTTTCAATTTTTGTTTATTCTTCTATGTCTAAGGCATTGTGATCTTCATTCTTTTGAAGAATTGCCACTCATTTATAAAAATGGACATGTTTACAAAATACAATTATATAATTATCTTGATCTACAAGAAATGATGGAGCTGTAAATTCACAAATCTTAGGGAAAAGAAACCTGCCTTCTACATATAAAGGAAGTGAAACTGAAAACAATGCTTCTCATGCTATTTCAGCATATGGCAATCTCTTCCACATAAAATCATCTGTGGCTTTCAATTTTAACAAGCATGACCTGTATGTCTCAGGATTAATCAGACCTTAACATTGCTGCTTCAAGTTAAGGGAAATAAGCATTATGACCTTGTTTATCAATAGAGGGAAGCAGTATATAGAAAAGTATCTGATCAGCAATGGGAAAACCAAAGAACACTGGCTCCTCTAAGCCAGCTCCCAGTAAAGCCTCTCTGAGCTCTGGGCTACAAATCCAAGTGCTTCTTGCATAAAGAACTACTTTTATGTAGTGCCATTAAAAAAATCCCATCTAATACAAGGTCACATAACCAGAAAAGTCCCCCCACCAATCTCAGCATAACCAGACCCACACTAAGGCTATGCTGCATATGACCAACTTCTAAATTTTACACTAATTTTTAAACACATCAGTTATGCCTCAGTCACTGCACACACAGCTGCAGCACATCAGTGCTCTCAGACAACAGTGTCACAGCACTGTCACCACAGGATGTGTGAAGGCTGCAGGACACAGGGTGGGTTCTATGTGCAGCTCCTTGTACACTGTGCAAACAGATGATATCCACCCCTAAATTCAGCCCATCTTCACTCAATCACCCACAAACGTGTATGGCTCTGGCCTGGGAACATGGCAGGGCTGCCTGGTGGCTCACTCAGATGGTCTCACACCAGTGCCCTCTCATTGCTTATTTCTAAATTGTGGGCAGAGGGACAATGGATTGTGCCTACCGTTGCTGAGGGTGTCGATGCAATTTGGGATTAGTATCAGACATCACCACGCTGGTATCCAGTTTACAGAGACTTTTGGAGGAGAGTGACAGGATACAAGCTAGTTGTCTGTGATCATCATGGCAAGTCTGCAGACTACAATGAGCTGCTGAGCAGCTTTTTAGGAGGTGCTCATCTACCCTCCATCACCAGACATAGCAGCTTTGGCATTGTGGCAGAGACCTTTTCATATGAGTATTTTCCTTTTACTCCCCAAGAGTTGTCCCTTACAGATTTATTAGTGCTTGTCTCTGATGATCTCCAGTCATATTGCTTTAACATGGGCTGTGCTCAAAAACCACAGTGTGTGGAGAACTGAGGAGAGCTGCTTCCAGTGCACATTATCTGGTTACCTGAGAGTCTCTTTGGACAGCAGTGTCTGTGCTGGGCCAGGATTGCTGCTCTGTGAGAGACTGTCCCAGTGTCACAGCCAGACACTGCTGCACCACCAGGCATTTGCTAATGATAATTGAAAAATTTGCTTAGCTTTAGGAGATGGAACAAGGTCTAAATCTTCTCCCAAGTGTTAGTCTAATGATGGATGAAATTGTTTTCCTTCATTTTCTCTGCAAAAATTAAGCCAGAGTTGCATGTTTCAACAGATGTTGCCCTGTGTAGGCTGAAACATGTTGGTAGAGCATAACTATATATATTCAAAACTCAGACATGTATAGAGAGTATTTACAAGGGCTTCAGACATCCAAAATAAACAGAGTGTGCTCCCTAGTTGCACCCTGAGAACCTCCAGGCAGGAAGTGGTGGGGGATCTCCCACCCTTGGCCAGCTGACATGCTGGCGTGCATGACCTTGCCAGCTCTTCCTTTGCCATGGGACATTCCTATGCCCTGAGTTACTCGGGAAAAATGTGGGCTTGCTAAACACTCTGAAAAATAGTTTTTTAACTGTTGCACTGGGGAATAAATGTGATGGCAAAACAAAACTTAATTTCCTTAGACTGTTACTAAATATAAGCAGATAAAATAAGGCCATAGCTTTCCGATGGCACAGGTATTCCAAAACTGGAACAGGACTTTTAAATAGTATGCTTAGCCCTCCAGAGAAGATTTGCTGCAGGAGAGGCAGTGAAATTAGCTGGGTATCATGTTCTCTTGAAAAGCAAGATTCCTGTTTCCTGGGTGAGTATTTGCACAACTACCACAAAATCCAGAAGACTGATTTCTCCTAGTGTAGGCAGGTATAACTCCACAGAATTTAGTAACATTGCTTTTGTTTAAATTTGTTTAGATTTGACTACAGCCCCAAACTTGAGAGAGAAAGATACGCTCCTTAAAACAACTAAACAAATAATAGAATAACTCTGGTTAAAAGGGGCATTTGGGTGCCATCATCCTTCTGCTTCAAGCACATCACCAATGTAAAAGATAGACGATAGTGACCAGGCACTTAAGTATGATGTTTACATTATAAACAGAAATCCCTCCTTGCTCTGGCTGAGGTTGTTTTCAGTGTTCCCCACTGACACCTCAGTGGTTGTTATACCCACACAGCATGCTCTGGGCTGGTGCTGGCTGTGAGGAGCCTCAACTCAGTCACTTCTCTCCATGCACATGCTCCTGTGGCAGCCCCTGATCAGTGCAGGGGACAGTAACACAATTTCATTTTACTGGGACCCTGCCTGGCTCAGACACGCCAACCACAGTGGTAGCAGGAGAGCATCAATAAGGCACTACAACTTTTAGGACCAGGAGGTCCTCACCTCAAGTAGTTCAAGAAGCTGTTTGTTGCAGAACAGTCATCTAGTACTCCCAGACACTGCAAGACTATCTCTTTGAAGCCTACCTATGTTTTTCTGGACTCTTCCTTACCAAAAATATTTTTACTGCCCACTTCCTTCATCTGGTTCCAGATTCTCCATGAAGGACGCAATTTATTCCAGCTTTTTCTCCTCTTTTTTTTACACAATTTGACAAAATCAACAGAAAAGAGAAGAACAGCAAAGCATGTTCTTCCCCTTTCTCTGCTGATTAGTATATTGGGCAGCTTTGCTTCAAACTGAATACCTGAGAAGTGAATGGAAATATTTTAGAAATGCATCACACATACATACACACACACACACACACACACACGCACCCTTAGTCTGCTAAGCTGTCTGGAGGCTGTCTATGGCTTAGTATATGGCAAAACTTAATTCAGATGTGCAAGCAAGGACAAAGCACACAAGCAACAAAGGGGCTCTTGTGACATTGTCAAAATGCATTAGAATGCACTGGCATGCACAGGCTAACTTCTGTTTGGGAATACCTGGGAAACAAAGGCAGCTCTCTGATTCAGGGAATATCTGACTATGAGTTCTCCATTATCTCAGGTTTCCTTTCAGAAATGATCCCAGAGCTACTGTCTTCTATAAACCAGCAGGCTGTCTTTCTGAGAAGGACCCAAGTCACTCAGGAGCAGTGCTGCTGGCTCGATATGGCAGCACAATCAGAATAAAAAATAACTATTTGCGCTGCTGTGTCCACAGAAGCTGGTCACTGGTGGTTATAAACAGCTAATTTGTCACATGCTCCCTACCTGCACCAAACCGATTCCCTCCATGTGGGCACACATCTGCCTTTCCCTCCATGAGTGCTCCACAGGCTTCTCTTGTGAAAGGAGAGAAGGGCAGCCTCGGCAGCACAAGCCAGCCCTTGGCTGTGCTTTCCTCAAGCTGGGCTTGCTGGGGCTGCCATGAGGGTGACGTTGGGCATCAGGCACCTTCCAAACTTAGGAGGTGGTGCTGGCCTTGAGGAACTTACTATTATTCAATTAAGGAAGAAAGGAAGGCAGGAAGTGGCAAAAACTGAAGCAGAGTAATGAAATTGTTAATACATACATAATGTGATGGTTCCATTGGATTTTAATAACAACCAACCACACATGGGCACCTCTGGACTGTGGCTTCCTGCTTTGCCAGCACTCAGCCTTTCTTTTCTTGTAACACACCAGCTGTCCTCAGTCACTACTCCAGCTCACCCAGTGAGCCAGGCTGCCCCAAGGCCCTCCTGCCAGCTCCTTGCCAGAATGTTAATTCTCCACCTGAAACTCATGCCTTCCCTTCCCATGTGCAAGTGGTAACCTTGCACATGGGAAGGGAAAGAAGAAAGAGCAACTGCATCCTATACTGGAGAGCCTTGTTTCTCCAGCCTCACAATTGATCCGTCCACCAGAAACAAGCCACCTCTAACCAGAGATTCCTATTTAGGCCAACATACTGCAGAAGTGAGAGAGGGAAAACATTAGGCAAGGCATTTCAGTGCCTCTTCCTGTGCCTGCAGCCTGTCAGAGTCAAGTCTTGATTTACAGCAACTGCAGGGTGCTGATTATTGATCTGCACTACCCCACCCCACTCACCTCCATGGACAGATCCAGCCTACAGCAGTGATTCCCACACCTACACAGCCTCTTCAAGTAAGCACTGAGACCAATGATATACTGCCATCCACATCCTCCCTTGGTAGCTGTCCCTGTGTCCAGAAGCATGGCCAAAGACTCCCTGATTTAATAAACTAAAGTTTATGGATCCATGACTGGGATATCAAGAATGGGAGTCAGATAACCTCCTTTCACTAAGAGTCTCAAGATCCTTGTAACCTTGAGAAGTCCCAGGTGCTGACCTTTCGGTTGAATCATTGTGGAAAAGAAATTACTGTAAAAGGAGATCGGGCAGGTGGGGAAGACATCAGCCTCACCACAGATCCTGGGATTTGCTAATGTGGTGGCAGCTTTGCACAAAGCCCTTCAGAGGAAGACACCTGGGTAATCCAGGTCACTAAAAGGCTGCTAAGATCTGGCATATCTGAATTATTTGGACAGATAGAGCATGTTTAATTTTTGGTGGAAGGACTGAGCAAGGCAGAAACTTGAGAAAAACAGAAGCATTTTTTTCCCTCCAGTATTTTCTCAAGGCATGTTGCAAACTGTTCCCTCTGCAAAGTATAAAATCTGAGTCTAAGGTTTGCTTAACTGAACTGACCAGAGAATGTGTCAGTCTCAGTCTCCTTCAAACACTAGACACTGCCAAAACTGGAAGTATGTATTTTATTTTCCAAGGCAAACTGTTTGCAGCATTCAGCAATCAAGACTTCAACCTCTGTGGCTTCAACAAGCTTCAGCGAGCCCATCAGCCCAAAACGTTTCTATCTGTTCTCACAACAACAATCATGCAATGAGAAATGGAACTGGCAATTTTCCATTTAAAACAAGAAAACATCACTATTTTTTTCTCCCATTCCTTAAATTCACAGAATGTTTTGTGCTTTCTATTGCCCATTTATCCACACTCTGGATAGATTTTAGTGTCCTGGTAATGTTTAGGGGCAGCTGGTAAAAAAGAAGTGAAAATGTGCCCGCATGTTTAAAGGCTGGAAAGTGGATGTGATATATAATGTTACCTTTTAAATAGAAGCAGTTACTTGCAGACCCTCTGTGTTGGGTAGTAGGCTAGCTTGTACATGAACAGCAAACCCCAAATGCTCCTGGGGAACAATTCCCCTCCAGTACAGCGAGACCTGGCACTGCAGTAAGTGCGTTTAGCACATCTGTAGGTTTCTGTTTGTGCATGCTGGTTGCAGTTTGGTAACAGACACTCACATTATATACCTGAATGCAAGAAAAAATGCCTCCTGCTGACCAGTGAGCAGCCAAAGCAGTACCTGACTAGGAGAAACATAAACTATATTTTATCAAAGTCATATCCCAGGCTATAAGGAGAACTCAAGGAGGCTCAAGCAATTAAAACTACCACAGACTTTCTCTTAAGATTAAACATAAGCTAAAATCACATTTTTTGTACTACTTTGGGCTGCCTGGCCCTTCTGATTTCAAGCAATTTGAGCATGGAGGGACATTAAGTTGTCATTTTAGTGTCAGGAAAAAGAAAAAAATGCAGCTCCAAGCTAACAGAGGCATGCACCAGTGTGCTTGAAATTGCAGAAGAATTGCAATTCCCCAATTCTGCAGGTAAGTAGTACCAGAGGAAAGTCCACTTTGGGGTCTGTTGGTTACTTCTCGGCTGCAAAGGTGTCAGATCCATTTGTAATGATGTGTGGTGGTAGAGAAAGGATTGTGAATAGGCAAAATTCACATGGTGGATTTCCTTCTATTCAACATGCTTATAGAAATAGGCAACTGGAAGGGAGGATGTAGGAAGAGGAACCGGGGATGTAAGCAGCCACTTTATCCAAAAAAGGGCATTGGTTATTAGCTAGCTTGTATGCATTACGTGGATTGTTTTTACCTGACACTACACTTTCTCCCAACTCCCATCTTCAAAACAAATATAGTAACAAGAGGTACTGAAAGTTGCCACTTAGGTGTGCACACGTGAATCACCTCCTAAACACTGCTGCTACATTTTGAGAGTTTGATCTCACATCAGTACACAAGCATTAGCTGACTTGATCTGAGTGTGTGCTGATCATTTGCCCTATTGCACCACTCATTGAGATCTTCCCCAGTTATCCCCTTAGTAAATCAGGGACCTCAAGCTGTGTTAAAAGAGGCAGAAAAGAAAAGTGTGCTTTCCCTTTATGAATCTCACACTCCTGTAGCGAGTACAAAGCTGCAGGAACCAGGGGCTGTGCTCACACACTCACCCCCCTTAGTGTGCACTGTCAAAGACCACAACAGGAGGTTTGGCGTCCTTGCACGATGGCTACAGAGCTGTGATTAATCCCTGCTCCTCTTGACACTGTTGCAGGACACTGCTGTTTGACTTGAGTACATGTGAACTTACTGCAGACCTGGCACTCTTGCATGGCCTTCTTCCCAAAGTCCTCATGCCGCAAGGGAAGCAATCCTGGCTGCAAACATGGAGCTGCACCCTTTAACTGGTAAGCACAGAAGTCCTAAACATCAAACACCATGACTAGACAAAACCAGAATAATGTGATCTTGCAATAAGCTTAAGCCACAGAAACTAACAGGAAATTCAACCTGGACTACCATGAGCCAAAGGTATTAGCTTTCTTTTTTTCTAAATTTTAACAAAAAAATTAAGGGGAAGAAAATACTACAAATATAATTTTCCCATTAACCAATTTGTGTGAATGCAATTGTAATGATAGAAATATGTGCGATCTATGTCTTGCTTTCAAATGGAACAACTTACAGCCTACAGAGCAGCAAGTTTGTGAACAAGATTTTTCCAATTACCCCTGTGCAAAATCACAGGAAACATCACTAATGTCTAAAAAAAGGTATCAATGCAGGATGAGTTCCAAGGAGAAAAAAGATGTCGCAAAAAATATACCTATTTTGCCATCCTACACAAGCAAGATGCATGCAAGCAACCAAGTAGTATTCACTACAAAGAAATGAAAAAAAAACCAAATCAGCAGTTTTGATACTTTTCAGGTCAGACAGAATTACCAGACTCACTTGCTAGGCACCAGCAGAGACCTGCCCTATCAAAACAAATGTTCAGAGCCTTCCCATCTTGTCTTTCCTTAGCAATGCATCTGCTTTCAGTATTAATGGCACTGCTAAAATGGAATTTTTTCCAGGAGAAAAACTGCTGTTGACAAATGGATCTGGAAGAACAGGACTATTGCCTGCTCCTGTGTTGTGCTGCTAGCAGGAGATCTCTGTACAGATGCCTTGTAATTAGTCATCTGAATACTTACAGAAATCATGCCACACGTATTGTTTGGCTGTAGCTTCTATGTTCCATTTAATGACAATGTTATTAACTAGACAGCTGAAGACAGAACAAGTTCTTTGCCTCTTGGTTTTAAGCTGTAGTAAAAGAACATTTCCTTCATATATGGATTCATATCAAGATCAATCTTAGACTCAATGCCTTTCCATCAGTATTACCTCATCTTACCTCAGTTTTAATACCAGCAATATTGTTTTATATCTTTTTTTATAATCCATTAATTTCAAAGTCCTATGGAACACTTTGCAGCAATTTTGTAGACTACATTAATTTTTCACAGCAACGTCTAGGCTGGAGAATTGCAGATCCTCTCCACTAAGCAAAAGGTGATTTTTTGCTACTTGGGTCTCCCAGGGTTTGTAAGGTACTTTTCTCTCTTGTTTTTCAGCCCCTAACACTGGCACAGTTAGGCAATGACCAAAAGTAACAGGATGCATGTGTTCCTAGGTTTTCCATTTATTAGATAATCAGATAAAACCCAGTCTGACACTTCTTTTCTGCTATATATTGTAGTATATTTTTAATATCTCAGAACACTTAGTCCTGTGGTTTTACCAAACTACATGCAGTATTCTGTCAAAAGGTGTGGTTGGGGAATTAATAGCCTGGAGGCAGAGCTTCCAATTAGGTCAAACCTAGGGATAAAAAGCTTTCAAATCCACAGAACAGTAAGAAACAATGGGATTTCAGTCTGAAAAAAGGGCATTTTTATTCCAGCAGCTGAAGTACTCACTCCTCCAAAGAATAACAGCTACAGCCTCCTGTGTGTGGCTGCCCCAAACACTGACACCATCACCCTCACATCTGCCCGCCCAGTGCCCTTCTGCTGACTGCCTGCACTGGAAAATGATCTATTACTGAATCTAGAGCTCTCCTCTAGGCTTGGGCAGGACAAAACATTTAAAAGAGCAGTTTGAGGTTTTTCCTAAGTTGTATCAGAAACTGGAGCACAGTCTTAAGAAGAATGGAACAAGTGGGTAAAGAAAGAAACATCCTGAACTGCTCCTTTGATGTTCTCTATCTTTCAGAAAATGCAACAATAAACAAGATATTGATTAACACAGATTCAAAAAAAAACCAAACAAGCCTCATTTAAGAGAAAAAAGATAATCAATCTAGTGTGTCCCACAGAAAGTGGGTGTAGAGAGAAGTCTGTATAACAGGCAGAAGCAGAAATCTTTTGTAAGGCAGAGGAATGAATATTTAATTTGTTTTTGACTACTTCATGGTATCCCACCACTTTCATTTTTACCAACCCAGCACCTCTGCTATTCTCAGCATGCATCACCTGGAATACAAACACGATTCATTGGAAAAATGCTGTTTTTATACATCTTTTCTCCTGTAGCAGTGGGATGACCAGCTCAGCATGCAGTTCTTGCTCCTGTAATACCTGATCTTTGAACACTGCTCTTGAACTTATCCAGGGACCTTTAAAGGGATTCTGCATGTCAGCAGTACTATAAACCCTAAACCAAGCACAGATTCCAATCCTGAAGTCCTCGTACTGTACAAAGCTGCTGAAATCTTGGCCTCAAATAAATCAGTTGGACTCGATGATCTTAGGTCTTTTTCAACCTAAATGATTCTATGAATCTATAAATATTTTGAGACGCCGACTTCATCAGGGATGATATTTCACTCTTTGCTCCTTCTTTCTAACCAAGGAGTGAATTAAAAATACACAGGAGTTAGAGAAATTCTCTCTGCCAGAATATGCAATGCCTAAGTTACTTGGGTTTTAACCAGAGAACCTCTTGACTTGCTATAGATACCAATTCGCCTCTGTCCTAGAAGCAACGCCAATCACACATTCATCATCACAAACTGACAACATAAATGATGACTTATGTGAACAATGTTAAAGAAAACAGTGTTCTTGCTGCAGAAGTGAATTACACAGCCTTTTAAGCTTTTTACACTTCTCAGTTTTATGTAAACTCTAATTTTTAAGCTTTTGTTCTGCCTTGAAAGGTCACACGGTTGAAAGCTATAAAACATAGCATGTGTTCCCACTGATACATTAAAATACTGTTTACTAAACCATGCATATAAATGTAAAGAAAAAACTGTTTGCAACCTACTGCATTAAAAAGAGAAAATTTATAAGACAACTCCAAGTATCAACATGTGGAATGTAGAGATCTGATCTCAATCACACAACATGGTTTTTTTTGGCTGTTTTTTGAAGCCAAGTCTCTGCATTGCCATGCAATCACACTAACTTCTGATGACACTGCATTTGACTGATTAAACTCTTAATCGTGCCAATACTTAACTTCAGGAATACAACTGGTCTTTTTAGATTTAAGCATATGATTGCACATTTGCAAGATCAGGTCTTAATTTGCATATTCAAATTGCAAAACTGCATCTTCCTTTTGTCTGTGTAAGGCCAACTATAGCGCTCCAAATGCTAAACAACCACCATAGAGCTGGACAGTATTTTTAGAACCTTTGTGGTGCACTCCTATCTTTAGCTGCTGTGTTCACAAACAATCCCACAGGACACTTCATAGCTAACATAGCTCAGGCTCTTCACCACATTCCAACTTTTCTCCCAAAACATGGTGAAAGCAGAGTATAAAGCAAACCAGTTCAGGACCTGCTACAGTTTCCTAAGATACATTGTCTTGAGCATAGCAGAACTATTATCAATCACAAAAACAATAAAACCTCAGCACATTCTACTCTGGATTGGTGATGGAGCTTGCTGTGACTTCCTTGGAGGAAAATACAGCTCTACACTCTGAGTTTGCACTGTGCAGATAAATCAAGTAAGACAGCAAAGGATTTCTGCATGTTGTTTCCTAGCAGGATGTGCCCATGGGTTCACGGCGAATTTCTGGTCAAAGCTTAACCCTGCAAGAGAAGTTAATAATTGAACTTGCCAAATCATCACAATTTCTAAATCCAACTGTGCCTTGTTTTTACAGAGGGGCATATTAAACCACTGAGCCATTTTATTAGACTCATGCTCATGTAACATAAAACATGTGTTAGCTCTTGAGTGCCAAGTACCATCCTGGAGGGTTACCAAACCCTGATACAGACTTTGTAGTCAGACTGCAGTTATCTGTCATAACAGAGGAGGTAGTTTGGAATACACAGGATGAAGCCTGCTGTTCCACTTGGGAATACTTTATGTGATCTTGGTCTATTTGTAAAACCCTAGGGAGATGAAGTGCAGTGGGGGAAAAAGAGCTTGAAACTTAATGCTGGCTGTAGTGGGACTATCTCATGGAACCCTCCTGGATGGCTGCAGCTCTCGCCTTCATTCCCTTTAGGAACTTTTGCTATGGGGGCAGCATCAACATGCAGCTGCAGGAGCTGGGTCAACTCTGAGTGCATAGGAAATGCTCTCAGAGTCATCTGCATAAGGCGTTTCGAAACTACAGGGATACCAAAAAGAGAAAAGACTCACTGGGGGAATGGAATATTAATCAGATGATTGATTCTTGAAGCTTTGAATATGAAATACTTTGCACATTGAGCTAGAGCTGCACATAGAGACAATAGCCTCCAATATCTTGATTTACAGAGGAAGTACTGATGGAATTTCATATATCCTGTTAATGGTGAAAGGAAGGGAATTATATAAAGGAACTATTTTTTCATTAAGTGTCTTAGCTAAGCCTTGCAGATGAGCCTAGACACTTGGCTGCAATTTAATTTCAAGGGGACAAAATAACCTGAAAACTCTCAGAAAACCCTAGACCTTGTGAGTGCTTCACAAATAGACTCCTCATTTCCCCATTTCACTTATCTTCTCTCCCAATACTATGTGTGATCAAACATTCTCTTATTAGAACTCTGGACTTTCCAAGCAAATTGTGTTCATTCATTTCCTCTAGCCTACCAAAGGTATGGCAGTGTATCTGGGAGGTGAGAACTGAGGAAACAGGAGGGTATCAGGGGGAGGAGCCCTTGGCTCTGCAGCAGCACCAGAGCAAGCTGAAATTCACAGGAGGCAGTGGCCAGGCAGCAACATTTACCATGCACTATTGGCTACAATACACCATGTCTACAATATACATATGCTTTTTTGTTGTTGTTGTTGTTTTGGTCAGAGTTTTTTTTTTTGTTTTTTCCCCTTTAAACATAGCACAAGTTCAATTTAGACTATCACAGTTTTTTGTCTGAAGTGTTTGCAGTATGCAACACGAGCATCAGGTTAAGGAGAAAACCAAAAAGCCCTGCAGGTACTTAGATTTTTTTCTGAGCCCCTTCTTAAAAGACTTAAGTTTTCAAATGAGTAGAGGCCTTCCCTCCACCCAGAGAGCAAGGCTGATGTCCTGGGTTATAGTCCTAGTCCTGGTAAGGGCTCCTTAACTGAGAAATGTGGGTTGCAAGACTTGGCCTTTAGTAAGAAACAATAATATTACAGGAAAACTTACTGTATGCTTTTGAACATCAACACTTAATTACCCTTCTATTTTCTAATACAGACACGATGTCTGGAGTTGAACAAACACATTCCTGAAAGGTCAGAACATTTAAACTGTGTGTACCGAGTTTACGATGACAAACCTGTTGCTGCTTTTTAGCTATGACATTTCAGTTTACCCACAAGAATTGCACTACTTCCCCTAAAAGTTTTCAAGCTTGAGAACATAGTCTTCTCCCAGTGTCTAGGGCACTGGGAAGGCAAAAATATTTTTCTACATAAAATTATCACAGCTGCCACTGAATCCTGTGACTTACGGAGATTTCTGCCTTTCCTCCAAAAAGGGCTTGAGCCAGCAGCAGGCACAGGGATACCCTGTCCACTTTGAGGAGAGGGGCAGGTTTGGCTGGATGGCAGCCAATGAAGAGCTGCTGCCCAGGCCAGCACACAACCATTCACCAAACTTTGCAAACCTGAATGAACAACTATGAATTCTCCCAGACCACACAGCTGGAGGGCAAGTAGCTCTTCATTTTTTTCTGAAAGAATGGGAGGAACTTCCTCTTTCAGCTATCATACATGGGTTAATGAAGATGTAACTGCTGCAACCATCAGAACACAACCATCCAGATGGCACCATGGAGTGTTCCCTGGGAGCTGCAAGGACCTTGCAAACTGGGAACAAAAGTTTGGATTTCCTGGAAGTGTTCTCATCTGTTACTAAACACAGTGTTGTGTCCACCTTCAAGTTTCAGGGCACTCAAGGAATTGAAGGGGCACTAGTTTTACCCTAATCCAGAGAGGGGAGGTTCACTTAATTTCAACAGAGCTTCTTGAGATGACTTCATCACTTCAGACCATATTTCTTCCCTGGAGCTCAGAGATCCTGAAGCCAAGGCCACACTGAGCTAGCTCTGGGACTAATTAGCATGGGTGGGCACTGTGTTAATGCAACCCACCTGGCTGGGACCTCAGCAGGACATTGCATGTACAGAGCCCATGTAGTCTCAGCAATCTTAAGCAGAATTGTACTGAGAGACAGCCCCCATAAGAACACCTTAGGCATGGTAAGATGACTGTCCTCTATAAGAAATGACAGCCCCTCAGGTGAAAGTAGCTGAACACCAGCTGAGAAGCACTGACTGACTGCAAACACAATGGAAATAGAATAGGTGAGCCACTACAAAGTGGCTGAAGATAACCATTTTATTTCACATTAGCACAAAGGCTCTCAGGTACTGCTCTGTAGAAGGAAATTAAACTCCTTAAATGGACTAACTTGCATACTTCCAAGTGCTTACCACGGCTACAACCTCTCACCTCCATCTGTACCCATTCAAATCTCTGCCAGGATCTTGAAAGTATTTCCTGCATACATCATGACCGTCAATATGCATTTAACCAGTCTCCCATTCCCAACTTCCTATAGGAGGGCCTACTTCTCTTCTGAAGCAAATTTTCAGCAGTGTCTCTTCTAGTGCCCACCAGCACCACGGTGCATACCCAGCCCTGTGTGCCTCATCCCACCCCTGTTGGGGAAGAGATCTTCAAAACTATCTGACGTCCTACTGAACTTGATTGAAGAGACTGCGGTGAAATTGTACCTGGTTTCCTGTGCTCCAGTCTACATTTACTAAATGTGATGTAGGAAATGGGCAGGAAACGCCAACCTTACGTAGGGCAGCAATGCCCTCCATGATACATTTGAGTAGCACACCAAGACCTGACCTTGCATGTTTTAGTGTAGCCTTTCTTACACAAATATTTGAGTCAGATCTGGAGGCAAAAACAAACAGAAAGCCAAACACATTATTTTTTTTTAATGAAAAAGGCTGACACACTGTTTTATACCTATTTGTACTCAAATCTGAAATGTACTGAACATTTTTAACTGCAGGAATTTGTTATGATCAACAAAAATTTAAAAAACTCAACCTATTTTTTATTCTGATGCTGGTGTAAAACCTGTTGAAGAACTGGTATTATTTGGGCACCATACAGACATGAGAGGTACTGATACACAAAAAAAGGTGTACTATTTGTTAGGAGGTTTCAACTGTTGTATTTTTCCTTTTTACAGTCATCTTCACTTTGCTTCTATTTCAAAATCTAATCAGAAAACCAACACAGAATTAGTCCTTCACCATGTTTCTTTGCACAATTGTTTGGACAATGTATTTAAAATAGCACTGTTCTACCCTGGCAGCATTTTATATTTACTTTATCCAGGTGTAAATGACAGCCTAAAGAATAAGGAATTGTAATCAGATACAGCATATCTTTCCCTAATAAAACTACCTCTCTTTTCATCTTGAGCATCTAAAGTTGAAATACAATTTCCTTCTTTTGTTTCCCCATTCATTATATATGAACAGGGACAAATAAATGTCAAGTGTATCTTTAAAGAAAAAATGCACCACTATTTATCAGTCCTCCAATTAAAAAAAAAAATAAAAAAAAATCATTATTCTTCTTGAAGTACTTTTTCTTAATATACAACAAGACACCAAAAATAACACATGGGAGAAACGGGGTGGCATTGGAGCAGACTCTTGATTTATGGAAGTTTCTGCTCCAGCTGAGCCCTGTGTTGCCTTACACAGTGTTTCCTGGTTTATGTGAGACAAATCTGCTCTGTAAGAAGACAGAGAGTAAGTCACAAGTGTCAACATGAGCAACTCCCTGAAAATAAACTTTGCCCATTTACAATACAGAGTTTCTAGTGTGGCACATGGAACTGCACTGCGGGGAAAGAGCTTGCCAGGCTCCTGAGAGCAAGCTGGGCCTATGGCAAAGCACAGGGCTCCACTCCTCAACTCTGTCAAGAAAACAGGACTCCTGGGAAGAACGGCAAGTTGGCCAGAAGCTGTGTCACCAGGTTTCCTCACCAAGCACTTGTGCAAGATGGGATTCTGCTTGTCACTAAGTGCCCCCACTCCCAGGGCTCAGGGTGCCTTTTGGGATGGAGCTGGGTTACGAGGGCACTTTGAGCAGCACTTGCACAGCAGCTCTGAAAACCGTGGGCTCTTCTGAACTGCCCATTTCATGATGCCAAAATGGAGCTGTTATGGGATTTCTAGATGCCTTTCACATTGCCATGGTCTAGATCTCTCACTGACCCAGATTAGTTTTGAGTTTTCTGAAAGAGGCCAAACTTCTTTTTACAGAAGCTCATGGGTGCAATGGAAAGGACAGAAGGAAAATTAACCTCAAGTACATTTCTACTATTTTCTAATGATCTGTACCTAACTCTAAGAGAATCCAAGAACCAGTAGAAATTTCTATTACCCCTACATATATATCTCCATATAAGAAAACAGTGGCAGCCTTCACCAGCACATAGTAAGCTCCTGGCTTCTGAAGCACATGATTGTCAAACAATAAATACTTTTAATAGAAACCTGGTCCATTAACAAGCTGAACCATCAAGCAGTCACACAAGAAAAGCAAACAACCCCAGAAAGAGCTGATGTCTTTCCATGCTGAACAGAAACCTATTTACGGTAAGTGAAATAATGCAGCTTCTAATGTTTTTCTTCCCTCTCCAATGCATCTGCACACAACTTTCCCTTTGTTCCTGATGCAAATTCAAAGAAGCAAACCTTGCCCTTGTCTGTACTCACCTGTTTCTGGGGTTCCTTTGTGCTGGTGTCCTCCCAGCACCCATTTTGCCACATTCCAGTGCCAACTGCAGATGTCATTTGATCCAGGCTCTCCATTGCATCAAACATATTTCTGTTTGGGTATCTCAGTGCTCATCAGTAATACTTTTTTAAAATAATAGCAGAACTTGGGCTCTTCCTGTCTGAAATCTGTCTTTAGGATATTCTATACTCAGAACAATCTGTATTCAGTTTTCTAACTGGAACTGAGCTGGTGAAACAACTGGAAACTCTGCTGCTGATTCAGTGGGCAGTTCTTTGTGTATCCACTCACAGTTTTCTCTTTTGAGGATGAAATGATCTCCACATCTTTTACAGCAACAGCAGCACTCGCCCTCACTTTCCGCATACCTGTGCATCTAGACATGAATAGAGATTTTATTGTTTCTGTACTCTCCATATTTGACTTCTTTCAAACCCCATGCGCAATACAAGTAACTGCACTACAAGGAAGAGAAAGTACATCTTTAAAACAAACATTTATAATTCCAAAGCCTTAGACAACAATTGAGATAAACCCAGCATAAATGGCAGTACAAGCTGTGCCGTGTGATCCAAGGAGGGGGGTCCTCAAGGTGCAATTTGCATTTAATGCTTCTGCCATGAGCTCAGGCTTTAGGTGAAACAAAACACCCCACCTCATTTGGCAGGTGGAATAAAATGAAGGTGAGGTTTACAACACTCACTTGGTGTGGGAAGAACCATACTCACTTGACAGGCAAGGTGATGCTATGTCCTCTGATGAAGATTTAATCTCTGTATTTTTTATTTCTAAAACAGGATTGATCCCCCCCCCCCCCCCCCCCCACCATTTTAAGTATGTTCTGGAGGTCATTCTTAACAACAGCAAATCTGTGTTCAATGCTCTCCTCAAATCTTTTGCCTTTCATATACAGGCCAGCTGCTCTCCAGACACAGCACTGGGCTACAGAATCAGGCTGCTCTGATTTATAACCCAGGTGTTTAAAATAAGGCAATCTAATTATTGATTTGATAGCCCACAATGTTTGCAGTCAGCAAAGTTTAAAAAATGCAAAATATTGACAAGGTGAAACAAATACATAATGAGGGAGCTATTAAAAAGCAAATTGCTTGCCTTCTGGTACTCCTGTGGTGGATAGCACAAGACCCTAGAGCCTGCATCCCTCTAACTCTGCACTGGTTAGGAGGAAGAAACAAATGGGCAGAGCTGTCATAGGGCTCTGCTGTATGGAACCCCTCATCATGGGAGCCCCCCAAAGAAAGACAATGACTACGTGGAAATGGGAGGCATTGCAAAATAGGCAGCCCTGCATAGACTGGAACCCAGACTTTTCCAGGATTTCAGAAAGGTCCTGGAGCAGAGGGAAGCCCAATGGCAACAGTTCAGTGCCACATCTATACATCTATTTTGGGGAAACATCCAAAAGTGAAACTTTCTGCAAGTTGGTGAAACTTGATATCAAAATGCATGAAAGGCACTGCATTAAGATTTATTTAAAAAAAAAAAAAAAAAATTGTCCAAAGAAAGGATGTAATGGAAATCTATCCAACCTGCTCTGGGATGCTAACACCTGGCTTTATAGGTTGATATGTTCAGAAGAAAAAGTGCAGTGCCCTGATCCAGTTTGAGAAGTCCTAGCTGGAGGGTGAAATAGGGTATTGTTACAAGACGTAGAAATCCACCCCTTTTCATCTCTGCTCCCCACTTTTTCTTCTCATTTAAATAGCCTTCTAATCCTGTGGACTGTCTGGTATACACTTACTATTTTACCTTGAAGACACATTCCTTTAAGTCCGAGGGCTGTGTATGTGTCTAGATGTCTATAATAGAACAAGTGAAATAATACCATTCCCAGCAGGGCTGGATGATCTAAGCCCCCACCAGGAGAAAACTTTGATGCAAAATATAATTTCACGCAATGTATTTCAGTCATGATAATATTGCTGTAGCAACTTCTAAAAATTACTCCAATATAGACAGTGATATCTAATTAATAGGCAAATTCTAAGGGGGAAGTTAAATGCTAATTTTACTGGCATTTAGCCTAAGAACTTCATTATGCCATCTTCTATTTTAAACGGTTGCCATCCCACCTTGTACTGTGCTGCTGCCTGTTCTCAGGCAGCATTGCATGGAGCACAATAATTCCATGCAAGACAGACAAGGTCACAATGGTTGGGGCTGGGTACCTGCCTGAAACCAGGAGAAAGGCTGTTCCCTGCCCCCAGGAGCCTGCAGGGACTCTGAAGCTAAGCTTTAGCCATGCTTGGAAGGGGTATATTCTGTGCAGGGCAATAAAGTGATGGTTGTGACAGATGGTTGTAGCTACTCAGGGCTCCTGAAAAGGCAAAAGGACATGGCAGCAGTACAGTCCCTACTGAATATTGTCCCTTTCCAGTACCTGGTTAGAGCAGCCATAGGCAATGTGGGGTCAGGCAGCCAAAGCTTGCTAAGCCTTCCACGCCACTGGTGAGCAGCACTGATACCAGCCAATTCTCCATCTCATCTTTCAGATAAATAAAATTCAAAGTAGATGGCACTAAAAACACTGGCAATGGCAAAGGTTCAGAAAAATACTGAAAAATACTACAGAATTCTTGAACTTACAGCCATTGCTGTGGTAAAGCTGCATCAGATTTGCAGAGAAATTAGATGCCTTGTTAGCTGCAGATAGATGCACAACTGCCCAAATTTAAACTTCCTCCCTTCCCCAGCTCACCACAGTCATTACAAATCATGTGGCTGAATAAAAGCTGAAAAAGCACAAAGAACTTGGCAATTTTGCTGCACGGAGTCCCATAATAAATGAGGGACAAGGGGTGGCAGCACTGATAATCTTAATATCAAATCCACATTTTTCTGCAAAGCAACTTACTATTGTTCATATGTAAAATACATCATGTTGCTTGGAGGGAACAAACTGTCCTGCACTTTATAGATAGCCATTTTATTACAGATTCCCCCATTGTGACTCAAAACCCATACAATCCACGCACCCTTTCTCTTTAATAGATGCACAAGATACACAACGTGGCTGGATGATGTTATGCTGCTCGTTTCAAATGCAGAGTTGGGGATATATTTCCACTGTGCAGTATCACACATAAATCATTAACAAATGTTAAGGAATGAAAGCAGAGCAAAGCATCACCTGCCCAACTTAGTTCCTGAAAGCATCCCCCTGTTCTCAAATCAACCTGGTCGCCACAGCATCGCTTCCTGGTCTCCCCATCTTTCTCCCTGAAGCAATCCAAAAATCCTGAAGGCTTCCTGGCAAGCTAGTTTTTCTCTCTCCCTCCCTCTGACTTGACAGTGGCTAGGTGGAGTTTAGTTTTGTGAGCACTAGGCCTTTTTTCTAAAGCTAAAAATGTTTGTATAAAGCGAACAGCCTTGACCATAAGCAGGAAAATCTAGTGCATTGCTTATCAGTTGATTTGGCTTCACAGCAAGAGTAACACACTATTATAAAGGGCTAACACAGTGTGAAAAAGGAGCTGTTCTACTAGAATACACTCCGTTAATTCTGGTTGAACTGACATTCTCCTAGGACAAGCGCTCAAAACACATTTATACTGTTGTACCAAGTGTGGCAGGGAATGGAGCAGCAGGCTGGTTTCTCTGATGTCACTAAACAGGCAGACAGTCCCCTGTCCCTGTCCCCTTCCCTGCCCCCCCTCCCCCCCAATAAATCTCTGGAGAAAGAAAATGTGGGACGAACTCTCACAGCATCATCTTCCACCAAAATAATATTCCAGGTTTTAAACAAAAATCTTCACCACGAGAGCAGGGAAAAAAACCCTGAAAAGTGAAAAATTCCAGCCTTGCTAGACTTACTGTAATTGTCCTCTACAAGAAGAGCCCTTTAGTTATGTGAAATGACATTGCCTCGGTGCCCCAGGCTCCCTGCGTTTGCACAGGAAGGAAGCAGACACACATCTTTTTAAGAGCCATTTCCTCTCTGCTCTATTAATTTCAGAGATTAAGCAAGCCACTCCTTTGTGGCATAACAGCAAGATAGAGCCATTGTGTTTGAGGAGAGTCCTGCTCACTGGCTTCCTAACTTTCAGTGGGGGGATGCATTAGCACTTTATTCTCAGATGAAACACCAGAAAACTTCCAGCAGCCCTAAACCCCCCCATTCTTAAATTATGGTTTCAGCACATAAGAGGCCAGAAGCACTATTCCTTCCCCCTCCACTGATGAGGGTTTCAGTGTCTCACTGACACAGTTCAGGATGCAAAAAAACCAAATTAGTTGCATTAGAGGAGGAATTTTCTTTCTAAGGGCCTGAATCATCAGGACTTTAATCAGAATTATTTTACCTGTACATACACATCCCACCTCCTGTCCCTACCTGCTATGTTGAACCTGAAGCACAAAGTTTACCATCTTTTTTTCCCCTCTTCTTTTCTTCCTTTAACTTTTTTCCTCTTTTTTTTCCTTCCTTTAAATTTTATACACCCTTTGTGCTCTTTTGCTTGCACAAAATTCCTCCAGCTTGTACCAGATGCCTGATGACCTTTAATAATACAGAGGCCATTGCCTCTCCATTTCAAAGACTAACATCACAGCTCGTGTTGGAGCCTGGGACTACATGGGCAACCAAAGCAACCACCAGCTGACCAGAGCCTCAGCTATTCCCAGTTTTCTGATGGGAAAAGAGAGAAACAGGAGAAGATTCAGCAAATGAAGGGTAATTTGGAATCCCCACTCCAAGCCCGGGCTTCCATTTCCTCCTAAAGCTCATTTAGATGTTTTATCCTCAGCTTTCCAGGTTTCTTTCCAGACTGTTAAGCAAATAGGCTGGGAACACAGGACTGTTTTGGAGTCAGCAGCTATAGGAAAAACCACTTTGCAGGGGTGCACAAAGCTGCAGAATCCTTGAGATATGTCCACATTTCTTACAGTGTAAACACGGCCCTTGTTAACCAGAAATAACATCAGCAGCAAACAGATACCACCTTCAGGAGGAGGGGAAAAAGATAACACACGCTCAGGGCTCTGCAGCAGCAGCAGCAGCAGCAGCAGCAGCAGCAGGAGTGTGTGAGCCAGAATACTGTTTGTACTGTACCTTCCCTTGCAACACAGAGTCAGGAACACAAAACTCCTCCAGATAAAACAATCTGCCTATTCAGCAGCTTTCTTTTCATGAGCTGCTTCATCTTTGCAGGCTTTCACCCTTTCCCCTCCCCGCTGCCCAGTCACCAACTGAAAACTTCAGAAAGAAAAGAAAAGGAGAAAGGAGCTGTTCAGACAAAGGCCTGATTTTCTGCAAAGGGAGGGCACCCACACAGAAAACACGGTCACAGTGTTCCGGGCACTGTGCTGGCACATGGCTCTGCCAGTATTTGTAGGAGTCTGCTCCCCAGACACTGCTTCAGGTTTTGGGACCATACATTTAGAAAGAGGAGGGACCTGTAGCTCCTGCAGCTCCAGCAGCAGCCTCCTGGATATGTTCCTAGCCAGCACCACAGCTGGGTATTTGCACCTCTGCACCTTCTCCCAGCTACAATGGGGCAGGGTCCCTGGCAAGCTTTTGCCTGTCTGTTGTCAATAGAAATCTTAACCCCATCCAGAGATTTTTCCTCTGGGACATTCTCTTGCAAAAACCAGTTTGGGTTGGGTTTTTTTTCCCCACTGTTAAACAGAGACACTTTCCTGGTGTATGAATGTAAATCACCAGTTCATATTGCAGAGGTGACTCAACATCCATTTAGATGCCAACATGTAGTTACTTCTGGATAGAGCAGGATGTGATTCAGCAACTACAGGCAAATAGCAGTGTATTCATTTCATCTTCAAGACTCCATTTTTCTTAATAAATTAAATAAAAAGTAATTTCTTTTTACTTTGTTAATTTTTTTTTTTTAAATTACAGTCATTACTGGTCTAACACAACTCTTCTCTAGTATTCAGAAAGCCTATGAGGAATTGTAGCACTGCCACACATCAATAAGGCTAAAAATCCTCTGCTGGGCATCACATTTGGCTTAGCCTCTGAAAAGTTTTCCTCTACATTTTATCAAAATTTCACCCAAAATTCATACCCCACTACAACTGTTTTACACAAACTGCTGGAAGCAGCTTCTCTGTTGCTCTGTCCTCTTAGGACAGTGCCAGAGCAGGGCACATCAGGTAGTGGCCCCAGCCTAATGGGCAGTTTGGAGGTTCACAGTCACCTTCCATCCACATCCGAGCTGCTGGCAACAGCAGAGATCAGATAATTGCAAAATAGGCAAGATATGTATTTTTTACTCTGTTCTTCGTGAGGTACAGAAATGGCTGCATTGAACATCTCAACCTATAAAGTTGAACAGGAGAAGCCTTGGTTAGCAGTGATGATGTAGAGGGTGCACAAGGATGCTGGGACAGGCCCAGTGCATGGACATGCTCCTTAGCATCTTCTCCTGAGCAGTTCTGAGTGTCTTCATCAAAAGCAGAAGTGTTACCTTTACACAGTGCTTTGCATCAAGGTTGGCATGGGGGAAGCAAACTACCTGAGAAGTCCTGGAAGATCTAAAAGGTAGGATTTATTAGTTTTAATACTAAAATATTAACAAAATCTACCCTGATCACAAACTCAGGAGCTTTGAGTCACTGAAGAAAGATACTGGGATTTTTTTAAAAATTGTAATTTTGGAGTTTAGAAGCCCAGACTAAGTGACAATATTAAATCATCAGTCACAGCAACCCTGTTTCCAACCTATAAACCTTTTCTCACATCTTCTATACAAATAAATCCTATGCATTTATTGCCTTTATGCCCAACTTGACTAAAGAAACAAATGTACTCTTTGCCACTCACTTTGTGTCTGGCTGTACTTCCCTGTACCACTTCCAGGGATTAAGGGGAATTTGGTGATGGGGAAGGTCTGGACCAGGTCTTTGCATTAGAGAGAATACCATGCTTATTGACAGGGGTTTTGGTCCCCAAATCTGGAAAACAGCTCCCCATCTACTTACAGCTTACTACAAAACAAATCTGCACTGGATTACTTAAAACCAGAACTTAAGTGTTTGTATAAGAACCCTTTTTTCTAAAGTGCAATAATGGCCTATTAGCTTTCATTTAAATTGGCTCCTAATGGAGGTAAATAAAATGACAAGGATTGTTTTCACTCTGCCTGTCTAAATTCCAGCACACACCATCTGATGAGCAGTGTTACTACCTTGTTCAGACAAGACCTGAGTCCTCTGGATTTAAATTCTACCCCGAACAGCTCACCTTTCAGATGTGTTAAATCTCAGCCCTGCCATGCAATAGTTACCTTCATGGAGGGTAAAAGCAAAACACAATAGAAATAAACACAAACAGGGCTCAGTGTACAGTCACTTTGAGGAAAAAAAATATATATTAACTATAGGGTGTAATTGCATTAAAATTTGGTTGTTCAGAAAAAATTACCAGTGTTTCTTTGCACAAGGAAATATTTTTCTAATCTTTGCCAGACACAAAACCAGGAGCAAGGAATTAAGCAATGAGTTTTAAATGGTTCAACTTTAAAAGCAGATTGTAAAGTGAAGGGGAAAACTCCCAGTGAAAGCTGAGAATAAGGTTTCTTAATCTTACACTGAAGGGTCATAAATGTGCAAGCTCAGTACCTCACAACCCTTTTTGAGTAAATAAAGGTTTAAAATGTTCTTTAGCGTGCCTGAATTCCTTTCCAATGTGACCTCAACATACCATTCTTCTGTCTTTATCTGCCGACACAGCAGAGCTGTTGACCTTTCACCAATGACCTGAGCAATCAATAAACAGCCCACAAACTCTCTCCATAGAAATACTCCACCAATGAGTTCCTCCCTTGCTCTCTGCCATTCCTGAAATTTTCCTCAGGCCCTTGGCTGTGCATCAGTATGACTTAACAAACAACACGGGGCTCAGAAATACATTTTCTTGGGCATTTCCTAGCCAAACATATTAAACCTGTAAGTGGTTTTGCTGTTGTTTGCAGTGCCACAAGCTGCTTTCACGTTACTGTAGGATCTACAAGAGCTCTGCCTCATGCTAAGCACTTTGTGTTGACTTCCAAGGACAGAATCCAAACTCAAAATAACTCAAATATGCTCAAACTGTTGAAGAGTAAGATAACAAATAAAAAAAATAAAAAAAATATTATTAAAGACTTGCCCAAACACCAATTGGCAAAATTTCATCTTAAAGAACGTTAAACAAAAAATTAACACAGTCATTTACAGATGTCTGGAATAAGAAAAGAAATTAAGGCAGATCAGAAAATATTAGTGTCACTATGGGTGTCTCTCAGATGAGTTCCAATGCTATAAATTCTGTTGTACTGTCACATTACACGAAAAAGGATTGAATACAACTTTTCTATCAATATGATTTATGAAATCCTGAATCAGAAGGAGTCATATTTTAAAGGTTTTACAAAATGGGGAACCGGTCAAGTGCTGCAATATGTGTTACTGGGGTACAGAAGAGCGAGCAACCATTCCCTGCAGTGCATACGGCAAACACACCAGAGCATTGATCAAGATTTGAGAAGCCAAAAGAACAAAAACTATTAGATATCAGCCATTAGCAGAAATGAAACTAATTAGCCCATAGAGTCTCCATCAAACTGAGTGAACATAAAGGTAAAGCAAAGCTGCAAGTACTGAAACGGGACTTAAGATTATTAAAACTGGAAGAAAAACAGTTTGAAGAGCTTATTCCCCTGACAACTAAAATGCTCAACAGGAGTTTCTCTACATCTCTACATATACATACACTCATATATATAAACTTAGTCTATATATATTTATATATATATGTACAAAACCTAAGGAAGCCCTTGCAATGGCTCTTAAAACATTAATATTTGCTGATCCAAGATGTCTAAAATGTCAAAACACAATAAACCTGCTAAAACTTGCTTGAACTGCTATTTGCTCATATGCTCCACATACTCCAGAAGACTGATTTCTTGTTTCTCTCCACACCATTAAAAAAAAAAAAAATTGGTAGCATGATTACAACTGTTTTCTGAATTGTTCTCTTACATTAATAATGTAAATCAGGACTAAATGAAGCATAATATGGTATTTTTATATAGTTTTTTTCAGTCTCTCTAACTTGAAAGTATGTTCACTGGGCATTGTTAGAACCCCCTAATGACAAAGATTAACTCTTTAAAGGGTAGTGGCAGAAAAATTTTAATAAAAATGAAAAGTGATTAACTTGCTTGTTGCAGAAGTGAGTGTTTGCATTATTGCCCACACTGCAGAGAGCTGCAATGTGCACAGCAGCTCTGGGTTATTTATTTATCCTTAATATAAATAAGCCAGAGTGGTTTAAATAGCAGTATTTAACAGATTGCATTGATGGATCAATACAATATTCCACTGAAATTAAACTTCAAGCAGACAAGAGCTATAAAAGCCTTTGAATAGAAAACCACTTGGCCCTCTAATATCTAAGTTCAGACCTTACAGCCTGATCCCCTAGCAGGATTTCATGGGTAGGGACCCCTGCATTTCACCTGGGCTGTTTCATGCCTGACCAGGGTGCCTGTGAGAGATGCTGAGGCTCTGTGTGAGCACAGGAGCTGCTTGCACCAAGCCCCAGGTATTTCTGAGGCATCTGCAAACAACTTGGTGAAGGGAAAGAATAAGCTCTTCAGATTTCTACACATTACAGCTATTTCTCAGTGTAAGAATGAGAATCAAATGTCCTGTTAGGGATTGCGTAAATAAACTGGCACAGACTTCCAGCTGGGCATCTCTCTTTCATGCTCTATGAGTGCAGGATGCTGGTCAGGAAGGAAGTGCTCTGACTCTGCTGGACAAGTTATACAGAAAAACAGGAGCCCTTGGCTATCAGCCCTGGTCCTCACCTGACTCACTGTGACTGCATCACCCCCCAGTGCTGCATAGTCACAGTGCTCTGACAAGAGGGACGAACTGGAAATAATATGATGGAAGAACATGCAAGCCCACTTTCCCGTTTTTTTTGCCTCTCAGTATGTATAGAAAAGCCCTTGAGACGCCAGCACTCTCCAGGTCAAAGCTATGTGGGAATACTTGAGCTGTGCTGGGGTTTTGGCTTTAGTTTTTTTATTCTTTTAGTTTTCTTCCATTTTTTTGTTTTTCCTTTTAATCTAGATGGAATTAATTGAATGTGCTGCTTAAGAAGAAAGTAAGAGTGTAAAACTGGAGAAGCATGATAAGTAGGTGTATTAATAAACAGGCTTCTAATTTCTTATCTTTGATGATATTCAGTACTATTTTAAATATTCTCAAAAGAATCACAAACATACAGAAGGTCATATATAAAATCCCTGATGAAGCAATTTAATGCTAAATTAAAGCTGAAAATAGGTAAGCCCAACTCTTGGGATCTTGGGTATTTTCAAAGACTAAAATAGAATCAACACTACCCAAAAATACCTTGTGTTTTCCAGATTTTTAAATATTTATTTCCTGAATTAAATAGAGCAGGATTAGCTAGTTCTTACAGCTTAGCAGGAAACAATTTAATTTCCAAGCCAATTGTATATTGACAGTTGGCAACAATGGGCTTACTTTACAAAAAGAGAATGGGAAAACAGTTGCACATTTCTGAAACACTTCCAGAGAATTTCCTTTGAGAACACATTGAGTGAAAAGTATACAAACAGGCATTAAATACGAATGTAATTTAATAAATAGCCATTCAGCTATATAGTGTGATAAATAGGTAATAAGAATATAATATGGGCATTTACCTTTCAGCTTCCAAAGGAGCTGGAAGGTAAAACAATAATATTTTCATTAGACTCTCCTGCCTGGCATCAAGAGCCAATTTCCACCCATTAATATGGATTTCTATTACCTGCCTTGTGAATACTGTTAACCCATTTATCAAACAAGAAGCCATATTTTTGTCACTTATTACAAGCAGAAGGGGAGCAGAAGGATTGCTAAACCATGTCACATTACAGCACCAGATTAAACCATTTGACCTAGAGGATATTCCATGCACATTTAAAAAGGGGAAAAAAACCCCACTGCAGCCCTGCTTGTCTTACATTCAATTCAGTAAGACCTCTTGCAGGACCAAATTTTACCTTGTGATATGAGGAATAAAAAAAAAAAGAACAAAAAAAATCCCTCTGCATACAAATTGTAAACTGAGGCATGTGTAATTAAACATGCCTCATTGGTTCTCTTGATCTGTCAATAGTGGGTAGGAGGAAGCTGATTTAAGTTAAATGACTCAAGTCTTATGAACATTTGTCCCTTTTTGTGTCCTCTAAACTAAGCATCATTGAATAGAACCACAGCCAGATATGAGGATCTTGGAATTAAATGTTTATTATTCAGATTACAGTGGTGCCCAGAACATGCCAGGCAGTTTCCTAGAAGTTTTTTCCAGTGCAAAGGGAGGTGCCAGGACAGGTCCCTTTCTCAGTTCCTGATTTCTACCAAGAGCACACATCCCCTGCACCCCGAGCATAGAGTCCCTCTCCTGCTCCCCTCCTCCCGCAGCTGTGGAGATGAATGGATGGATGATGGTGCTATCGCAGAGATGACAAGCACACAGCTATTAATCACGTTTGTTGCTAAACACACTAAAGTCCCACTTTCCCACAGTGCTGAGGTCTCCTTGTCCTCACACCCAGCTCCCAGCTGCAGTGAGCAACACTCAGCAGCTAATGGGTCCAAATGAGCATTTAGCTCATTAGCATTTAGCATTTAGCTTTAGCCCCCTCGTACCTCCCTGTTCTACCACTCTCCTCTCGAGAGGGTGTCAAAATTATAAATTTTTCTTGCTATTTCCACTGGATCAGATTATAAAACAAGCCTGCTTCAATGTCTGTGATAAAAGCTCCACAATATGCACCTCAGCCACTTTCTCTGGAGCAATAACCTAGGAGCAGTACTTGTATTCCTCCCACTCTACACATCTCAGCTACAGATGCCAAAAATATTAAGACCCCAATCCACAAGAGATATATACAGGATCTGGTAAAGCTGTAGAATGCGAGCAGAGTTTCTGAAGTTATAATACCTGAAATTTTCTGTTCTGTGTTCTCTCGAGTAATTGAAGATATTGAAAGGTAACTGGGATATCTCAATTTTCCTCACCTCATTACCTACTGTTGAAAGACCACAAACTTTACTTGAACCACTTGGTGCTTGGTTACCCCCTCACCTGGATATTCTTGTTTCAATTCAATTTTGTCAAGCCACTGAAGTCTCCTTCTGTGTATCTTTTTGTAAGACTTCCATACAACTTCCACTCGTGGCACAGCAGATAGCTTCCAGCACCATGTGTTCCAGTGGGGCCAAGGGAACTCCAAAACTCCCACTGAGAAAAGAACATTTCTCTTTTCCTTCCCTGAAACCTCACAGTGATCCTTAAGTTAGTGAGTTACTCAGAAGTCATTGAGCAATCAGGCTGCTCATTATACTCCTCAATGAGATTACTACCACGAGTAATACTCAGTGCAGTACTACAGGTTAGCCAATTTTACATCCTCTTCAAAAGACTCAAAGAAGTTCTGCGCCTTTATGAAAAAGATTTTTAATTCCTCTCATACTCTCGGATAGTAGTTTCATCCCATATTTTACTGTTTCTCACACTGCAAGTTCATGCATACCCATTTATTTCTCAGTGGTCCTTTAATCCTTTTCTGTCCATGCTGCAGCTCAGCACAAGGATGAGGGTATCTCTACAAGCCATGTGCTCAAGAGGCTCTATCAATATGCATGCATGATGCAAGACAGAAAAATATTTCTGCTGAAGAAGAATCAGAAGTTGGGGCCAGACATTTTATACTTGAGCCAGATTTTGATAAGACGTATTATGAATTCATAGGGCTTTTATAATTTTCAACAGCAAGAGGATTAGACCCTACACTGACAAGAGCAAGGACATCACTTATTAGAAGTATGTGTCATACTGAAATAGAGTAAAGCACCTGAAAGACAAAATGTATTGTCTGATAAAAACACTCTAAGCACTTTCAAATTCAACCCAGTGATGACTTGCCAAGTCAGTGCTTCATATGTCTGGCAGAGTCAAAATTACAATGACTTCTGTTCCAACACTCAAAAATGCAACAGACATGCAAAGGGAAGCCAGGATTTAAACCATGGCTTCACACAACACAGTTTGAATAGGATTCAAACTATGCATAATACATGGATGCTTAGGCCATAGGGAAGAAAGAAACAGTAAGAATCTTTATTTGGATTCTAAAATTTCATGCAGCGAGTGTGCAATGCTGGCAAAAAGACCAAAGCAATTTTTTTTTTTAAACTATATTCAGGAAAAGGTAAAGATAATGATTCAAAAAGCCCCAATCTCCTTCCAGTCTGAAGAAAGATTCCAAAACCAAAAAGAATTTCAGTTTCATCCTTCTTCTCCCTAAAATATTCAGAATGCTGCAAATCTGTTACAAACTAAATGACTTTTTGTACAGAACTTCTAAAACCCTTGACTTTTAATAAAGTCGTGCATAATTTGATTTTAATTACAGATTTTTTTATCCCTTAAATTTGACTAAAAATTATGTGATTTACAAAGCAAACAAGCCAGTTAAACAAAGCTAATTAAATTCACCAGAGACAGCCTTGCTTTTCCCCTCAGTGAGTGTTTATTTCAGCTCCCAGTGCTCTGATAGTTCCTGACAGCTTGCTGGGACACAAGAAAGAAGTAGGTCAGGGTAAGCTGGAATCAGCAACAGAGGATCCCATTAGACAGGCTTGTAGGGTAATATGGAGATCGAGGAAGTGTGTGATGTAGTGACGGTGTTAGAGACACATAACAAACAGCCTGAGGACAGCCTCCAGCAGAACCAGTACATTTATCTTCTCTGTGTTATAATGACCTCTCACACGGTTTATCCAGTCTGTGATTTCTTGTACAATAGGTGCTGTATAAACCTAATGACAGAAATGTGCTCCCCAGCCAAGTGTGAGCCAAGTGATGCCAGGGCCAGTAGCAGCACAGTGGCTCTCCTCCCACAGAGCCCTGGCCCTTCGGACCGGAGCTGCCAGCTCCTCAGCCAGGGGGCTGTGCATGCACGCAGGATCTGTCCTCCACTCCAGCTGGGAGTACAGGGAGGGACTCACTGTGCTCAAGATCAAAGGACAAGAAGACAGGTTTCTCCTAATCAGCTTCTAAAACATTATACTGATGATGGTGGTTGCAGCACCTACACTGGTAGGCACCCCAAAGTGTCAAGAAAAGCCACTGTGGCATCTGGGGAGTGCAAGAAAATCGTGTCATGGGGCACAAAGGATGCCTACTCCTCACTGAGCTGCTGTCTGGGGGTCATGGGGAACCAGAACCTCGGTCCTTTCATGCCATTGGATGAGGCAGGAGGGCTTGGGTCTGTCTTTCTATACCACAGCACCTCTGCCTTTTGGACCAGCAACTGGCAGGGAGGAGAGGCTGAGAAAGCTGTGGCTTTTGCTGGTTTTCCCAAATGGGTTTGCTGTGAGATGAAAAAACATTAGTGGAACCAGGGAGAAGAGCAATCAAAAAGACCAAAGTGATCCACATAAAATAAAAAATGCTCTATGTACCACTGTTTTAGAAGATTTAATGTAAGGTACATTTTTACCACATGTGTATATACCCAAATAATTGCTAATGCAACTCTTCCTTCCTGAAGAAAAGTATAAAAGTATTTTGTTTAAGTGCCTGAGCATAAGAGTGGAAAATACACCACCATAAACTCTCCAGTTTTAATATTAAGTCAGAGGCAACTGGAATAGCAAAGTGCTAACTCCCTTTGTTCTGTGACTATTGCTCACACCTTTAAAAGTCCAAAGTCTCCCCACCATCTCTGGCAGTGCTGTACATACACCAAACATTTAAATTATGGGAGTCCATTTCTCAGGCTCACACACAGCCAAAAAGATTCTCCCCAAACCCAAACTGTGTGGCTCACAAGTGTATTCTGTCTCAGAAAACAGGTACCTTTGACAATCAAACCAATCTGAATCTCCATGGGCATAAACAAACACAAATGGAGAATGTTGTTTTTGTTTTTTTTGTTCAGAGCTCAACAGATTCACTCTGCTCAGAGATTTCTCCAGTATCCACTTTACTTGAGGTGCCTAAGTGACTTGGTTTGCAGCAGCAATGGGGGTCATCCTGATAAAATAGGAGTTTCATTTTTCTCACTCTGATTTCATTTCCCCCTTTACTCAGTAAGAGTGCATCATGCTCAGCATTTATCCCCTCTGTTTCTCATTACAAGCTTTCTGCAGGACAATTCCCATCCTGTGGCAGCCGTACTTCCTGTTCTTCAGGGGCTCACACTGTGTGGTCACTTGCACCCACCCATTTTATGACACCACACATCCCTTTCCTGCGATTTTTCCTTAAGCAGGCAGTTCCACTGACTTCACAGAGGTTTGGACTGATTGATGTCTATTTGCTCAACCCCTGAGCATCAAGGTAAAATCCAAACCTAGTTCAATGTCCTAAAGAAAAACATGCATGTCATAATGAAAATATGCATTAGGGTAAAAGCATTAAAATAAAGGAAGACAATGAGAATGATCAGAGCAACATTGCCTGCAAGGAAGGAAGGAAGCTTTTAATAGCACTAAAATATAAAATTGATTTGTACATATATTTGATAAAAATCAATACAATTAGCAAGTAACTGAATACTAGAAAGGGAAATTGATTGCTCGAGGGCCCAGAGGACTCAGGGCAATCAGTCCATTCTTCTAGCTTCTCCACTCTTAATAAAAATTTACTTTTTATAATCCTGCCTGAACTTTTTTCCCATTAATAATGCTGCTAAATAGCTCTCCTTTTAGCGCTATTATTGCAGACCTGCTTGAATTACATTTGTAAGCAGCTTCAAGTGGCATGTCCTGGCCATTTTGCTATCTGCAGCACAAACCTCCAAGCAAGAGCATAAAAGAATACAGGTTAATAAACAGCAATGCAGGTACACTTGAGAAGAGCTTTTAAGTTTAGGTACCAAAGTTTAAATAAACAGATTACCATAGAATTGATTTGCTACATCAATTTGGTCAGCTTTTGCTGATACATCATTCCTGCCTCAAAGGAGAAGAGCCATTGGTTTGAAACAACTAATTAAGCATTTTGAACCATGGCCTTACAAGGGGAGTGTGGCTGCACTGCTTTTCTCTGCTGCCTCCCTTCTCTCACCAAGTGATTCCTCACTGCAGCATTAAAATCATTACTCCATGTGAAGCAGGAGGCTCAATTTACAGTCAAATCTAGACAATATGAAGTGGCTTCTACAGCCACCATCTCCAAGTGGATTTCAGTTTCAGGCAAAGGCATCTTCTCTTTCGTCTTTAAGGTAAGATTGGAGGAACTAAAAGGCAATTGCTTTTCCCCACACAGAAGGAGGAAGACTCCCAGGGGAGCCTCCCAGGTGAGGGTTTCCATTACAGTCAACCAGTTGCACAACCAGATTGAGGATGCACACAACCCCTATGCATCTACCAAGTAGGCTTTTCTTTCAAAAGATCAGATGCCTTCTGAGACAAGAACTTTCTCAGATGTTTTAAGCTTTGTCCACTGACTCATTTTAATAGGAAGCTCTTTAAGCCAAAAACTACCTTTGGGCCCTCAACAGGTTCCCTGCCAGTCTTCAATGCAGGGTGACATTTGCTGCAAACCAGGGCCCTGATTTGGCAATAAACTTTAGTGTATACTTAAATAGAGCTCTATGAGTAGCCCTATCCAAACCAATGGCAAACAAAATTTTTTTCAGATTAATGAGATAACTTGCCTGCTTAAAATTCAACCATGTAATTTAAGCACTTTCTAATGCAGTAAGCCATTGAATTGACTAAAATCATATATGCATCTCATCATATTCACTTCAGCAGAGACTCTTTTATTCCAGAAATCTCAACACACACTTATTTCTCAGTGGTCCAACCAGACCAGTGACTAAACTGGGCCATTATATCAGTCTAAGGAAAGATCCATGGATGCTTTGCAACTCAAGTGGCAACCTGTAGGAATGCCTCTGTAAGGGAGGGAGGAGAACAGGCTAGCAGCGCATCAGTCTAAGTGATGCTTCACTGAGTTCTTATGATGTTCTTATTCCAAAGTCTGTCCTGCTGATTTTTCTTACCAAGAAGAGCCTATAGTCTGGACTCAGAAATAGAAACCTGACGTTACTCAGTTTCAGTGCTGGCCTTCTTTATAACCATGACACAACTACTTTAATCTCTTTGCTTCCATTTTTCTGCCTTTATTAATAAAGCTGAGGGAGTAAAACTTACTTCACCTAACTCATACATCTTTTGAGAAGATTAAATGCTTATTCTGTGTAAAGTACTTGGAAGATGAAAGACATCAAGTAAATATTAATCATACCTACCACACCTACCAACAGGATCTTCAGTACACTGATTTGGATCCATGCTTTTAGAGGCTTTCTTTGTGAAATTCAGAAACTATGCTTTCTTGGAGCAGTAGAGCTGAATTAAAGCTAATCAGGAATTCCCATGTTAATTTGCTTTCTAGCATTCAGAAGATCATAAGAAGGATGATGCTTCCATTTCAAAAGACAGCACAGTGTCCCAGAATTAATTACATCAAACTGGCTGAAGCCCATTTACAGCATGGTCATGGAGGAAACTATTGGTGTTCATCCACCGACATTCATCTCAGGGCATATGCACTTGTAAATCAGCTCCTATTCAGTAATGAAATGTCAAGTGACTCATTCTTTCTACATTTGAAAAAAGCTTTCAGAGAGAACCAAAGAGTCTTTTACTTTCTGGTCTGCCTTTATAAACACTGAATTATGTCTCCTCACTTCAGGGAAGCTAGAATGCTTCAGAAACAGCTGTAAAAGAGAACATTACTGTCTTTGGTTCACAAAATTCAAGGCCACCTTAAGATCCCAAATTGCTGTTGAAGGAGATTTGGAAAGATGTTTAATTAGCAGCTCAGATGATCTAGATCTAAACTAGCTTCCTGGTGTACAGCAAGGTGCACTGGTCTCATGCAGACATGCCCCCGAGGCTGTCCCAGGAAAGTCTGTCCCAGGGAAAGCCAGCCTGGGGCAGGCTGGCAATGCTGCTCTGGGTACTTCTGCTATTGCCTACAGGTCAAGTGCCAGATTATTCACTTAATGTCTTAAGCAACTTCTGCAGCTCAAACTCAGCTCACACAGCCACTGTTGTCCTGCTGACACTGAACTGCAGGTTGGCCAGATGAAAGCTACCTCACTGTTTCTGTCTGAACCAGTGAACTCAAAGAATAAGAACAGCAGTGTAGTCATACCTTGACTTTTGCCCCACTGGTAGCACCAGCTCACATCCAAGGGGAACATCCCACCGCTGCACAGGGATGTGCTTCAGCCAGCTGTGAGATACCTGGGCTGCCCCAGCACTGTGCCAAGGAAAATCCTTCTGACAAAACAAACCAAATCAAGCCATTCCTGTGATCATGGGGAGCACACAGCCCTGGCACTGTGCTGCTCCCTGACACAGCTCTGCCTGCCTCTGGAAAGGTGACACCAGGTAAGACCCCAGAAGCAGACCCACAGAACCACAACAAAGGCATGAAAGTAAGAGTACAAGGGAAAAACAAGGCTTGCAAACTTAAAAGAGACAACAGAAATAAAGAAAAGCAGTGCCTGGAAGTCAGTGTCCAAGGAGCACAGGACAAGTTTGCACACAGGAAGCATTTACTGCTTGAATGGAAGTCATAGGAATTGCTGGACCTTGTGGACCAGGCATATGAGAGATTCCAGCCTTACTGAGGCTGTTCTGAACCTGCTGTGTCTTCATCATTTCCCAGACACTTGCTCAGTTTCCTTAGTTCTCCTGTCTCCTTGGCTTTGCCCTCCCTTTGGTCCCAGCATATCCCAGCCCATCCCAGCTCTCTCCCCTACCATTGCCTCCTCGTACTTTGGATCTCTTCACCTCTACACCCCCAGGTTTCTGGTTCTCCATGTGTAGCTGCAACAGCACCAGCTTGCAAAGCCAGGCCAGCCAGTGCTGCAGAGCAGCTCCACTGGTGCTGGCTGTGCCGGTCCGTCTCCTCACCAGGATCCAGCTGGATGAATGCACAAACAAACAAGCTATACTACTGACACAGCTATGCTCAAAAAGGAAATGGCTGCTGGATGTTATTGCATAACCCTTCTGAATAATGAATGTGTATTTCTTGAAAATACATGCCACCTAATCCCCTCAGCATTGCAAACACGTACCACAGGATGGTAATTTAAGTTAATCAAGCCCTAAGCTCTGAGCAAAGTTTAACAGTTTGCTTTGTTACAGTTTGAGGAGCAGATGGGCAAAGCACTCAATGGCACATTTTCTGCCATTCTTGTACAAAGGGCTGTAGTTGTTTCTGTTCTAGGCACGAACATCAACAAATGGATGTTTGCTGGACTAGATGGCCACTGAATACCCTGAAATAACATACATATAGATGTTCCACAGGGAGATCTTGTGGGCAGCCAGAATTGGTCATTTCCTGGCTAGTTTGCCATTACTGCCATTCTTAGATATGATAAAATTAAAGCAACAGGCTATTATAAGGCTCCCTGTAAGTAATCCAGGTCTTATCTGCAGAAGTACCCACATCCACAGTCAGTTCCATGCAGACAAGGAGCACGGCTTTTCTTACTCAACAACACTTGACACTGTTGCTGTAGCTCACAGTATATGTCTATGTACACTGTCTTCCAAATGACTCTGAACTGTACCTAGCACTGCATGTGGGTATCAGAAACCAGTCTGAGGGTGTCATTTAGTGTCGCTAGAGGACACAAAATGATTCACACAAACACATGAACAGTGTCAGAACAAAAAACAGCGCCTTTATTCTCTGACTCCAGTATTTATAGATTCTCTACAATGACCAGGGATTGGATAATTAAGTTACCACCTTTGCAAACACACTGGTCATAAAAAACATCCATCAAAAGACGTTTCTTAGAAGGAATGTGATAAACAACTTATGTTTATGTTACTTTCATGAGAAAGCAACTAAAACTATGAAAACATTATCAGAAGGCTTCAATTTCCAGGGTGACAATTTAGATTTTAAACCACCTCTGTAGAGGTGAAATGCTCTATTTTTGGCTAATTTGTGGGATGCTGGGCTGGAGGAGAGAAGAACTGACAAGGGGAAGGTAGAAATTCGTAGATAATGTGTAAGGCAAATGTGATTTTAAAGAAAGGGCAATTCAGATTGCCTCAGTCAAGCTTTTTCTAGGCATGTAGAGAGAATGGGAAGTGAGATGGTAAGCAATAAACAGTCATCCTGTGACATTCAACATCTTCATAATTTATAACCAACAGAAAATGCATGCTTCTCTTTCAAAACAGAGAGCTCAGCCCCCAGCATGCAGTTAATGGTGGTGTGTATAGGGGATGTACTTACACTAATTGACTGGGCCTTCACCACAGCTGCCCCAAGCATTTCTGGAACTAGCATTTCTACAGCAGCACTGAGCAGAAATGCTTCATGTTTATTAACTTGTTTGGGTTCAATTGTTGGATTGGCTCCCCATTCCCAAGGTGCTCAGATTTATTCCTTTAGCTTAACACTACAAAGTAATCAAATCACTCTGTTACAGCTGACAGATAGTGGGAGCCCTGTGAAGGAGAGGGGAAAGCAGCATCAGAAGAAACATTCACATTTTCTTTTACATCCTTCACACCTGGCCTAAACTTCGGATTCAACTCATCTTACATCTCTGGAATTCAAGAACATTGAACTTTAACTGACATGGGAAGTTATTTGATGATGCAGGATTTTCACTTGAAATTAAGTCTGATCTACCTCCTGGGATCAGGGACCAAGATTCATGTCTCATAAGTACTGAAAAGCTCAATTGTACTCTCATTCTGCTTCAAGTCAAACACAAGTGTTGATGCAACCAAGAAAACATCCTTCCAATGCTATGTAAATTCAAACCAATCAATCCATACCTAAGAAGAGGAGATGAGATGGAAGATTCAATCATGCCTCTGTGCCCTTCCATCAAACGTGTAGAATAGGTAAGAACAGGAAGACAAAAGAGATGCTCAGAGAGTCAAGATTAATATGGAAATGGAGAAAAAGGGCATGCCTTGGGCTGGATTTTATCTGTCTCTCTTCAGTACAATTTGTTTTCAGCTTTATGCAATACAGTATTAGAAAATGCTTAGCATATAACCCTTGATGTGGAAGACAAAGAATTTTTTTTTTTTTTATTTAGACAAATTCCAATGTCCTTGTCTAATGTTACCCAATGCAAAATTGGAAAGAAATTAGTGCTTGCTTGGTCATGTGTTTTTAAAAATAATTTGAATGATCTACTGCTTAAAGTATGGACAAGATCCTCTGTTATTAAAATCCAAACAAAGTTTGTACTCAAATTCACAGGGTAAAGCTTGAAGAAAATCTCCCAAGGGGTTTCTTTAATTGATGAAAACAAACAAACAAAAACCCATGAAGCCTGTGAACAGTCTTACAGGCTTTGGACTTAATATACCAACAACGTCAAGCATTTCAATGCAGTAGCATCAAAACTAGATATTTACTGCTTGGTAGTGAGTAACCCTTTGAAAAGGGAGGAACAAAAATTCTTTTTTAATGAGTCACCATTTGACAGTCAGAGATCAAAACCTTTTGCCTGTATTTCTGACTAGAAGATTGTATAAACTTGAGCTTTTCTCTGTGTGAATTTATTTAAATCAACACAATTAATTAAGAAATGAAGTAAGTTAAAGTAACAGAAAAAGTGAAGTCCTTAAAAGTACCTGACCATCAGCAAGATCTACTGAAGTATCAAATACATTCAGAAATTATTTCCTTATATAAATTTGGATTTGTGAAAATCTTAGTAAGATTTTAAGTAACTAGTCCAAGCAAAGTGAAATTATACTCAGTATCCTTCCTGATAACCACTCAAATGAGCAATACATAATTATTCTTAAATTAATGCTAATGTTTACATGCTAAATGTTACATACTAATGCATGGGAACAAAGCTACTGGTGTGTTTGGAACTGTTACAAATTTCTGTAAAATATTGACTTTTTTACCACTGTTGAAAACTTAAACTTATGAAGGCCTGTGACAGAGAATGAAACACGAAACATTAAAGTACATGCCTGAGGGTAGATGCCATTTTTTTCTTTAAATATTTGCTTTATCCCTACATGTATTTCTTAAGTTTCAGCAAAAAGAAAGACACTATAATGTCATATTGGGGTGAAAAAATAAGAAAAATCCACCTGACTTGGCATTACAGCCAAAGCAAAGAAATAAAACTGTTGTGCACAGTGAGGGGGGGCTTCCAGTAGAATATACCCACCTTTATTTTGAATATAATTTCTATTATATGGAATATAACTAATAACTATTTTAAAAGACCCTAAAGAGCTCAGCTGGCAATAAGCACTGATGATTTATGAAATATTTAACTTGTTAAGGATACTTAGTGTAAAGGTAAAGGCAAAGCACCATCATTGCCATTTTACAACAGACAAGTAAGAACCTAGGAACCATTTACTCCAAAAATTTCCTCCAGCAATACATACATACAGATATTCAGGCCCTTTGAAAAAAAATGTTGACAACTTTGAAATTAGAATAAGCATTACTCAGCCTTGGCATGCTATATGAAAACTCATATCCACAAAAAATCCTACTTGCCACACAGAACAATCAAACCATCCTATGGAACTTCTGATCAGTGAGAGTGTCTCCAAACCTGACTGTCAGCTCAATGAACTACCTCGTCCCTCACATCAGTTGGTCTGATTTACTTGTAGGTTGGAAGTAATTAGAATAAATAATTACAGTAACTGGCTACAGTTTGGGAATTGAGAAAAGTGAAGGAAGATTTCAGAGAAATAATTTGATCTACTACTGTAAAGAGAACCAATCATCACTTTCCTCCCTTTAGTCTTTTTGGCAATCCTGTGTCACTGTTGTCACAAGCCTGGATAATGATGTCACATTAATTCTCCTTTTGAGAAAGGATATACAAGATGTGACTCTGTAACTGTATTCTACCTGACCTTGGGGAATCTTTAGAAGTTTCTCATCAATTGCACTTACAGTTTTTACTGAAGGAAAATTACTGACTTGGGCCCATGCTTTGTAACTCAAATGCACAACACAAAGATATACAACCAGTCTTCTGTTTCCATTAGAAATAAACTATCAGTACATACATATGATTTTTCAGGTCCAACCTTACAGGAAAAATTACATTTTCAAAGTCTATTTAACAAGCCTGGCTCAGAGTAAATGAGCTGATGACAAGATCGCTACTGCACATTTCTGATGTAACACCAACAACTTTTAGCTACATTTTAGCTACATTTACCTAAATTGGAGATAGTCTGTATTTCCCAAGCCTAACCCCCCCAAAAGAGAAAAAAAAATCAACCGAGACCTTTTGTTGTCAATATTACAGAACTGGAAAAGAAGAAAGTCATCCCATGTTTCGTATCAGGAGCAGACTCACTCCCTTCAAGACAGCAGGCTCCTCTCAACATGAGCTGTGGCACTGCTGATGTCCCTGTGAGCAGGGACAAGAGGACATATGGCCTTCTGTACTGTTCCCATGATGCCACATGTTAAAAAAAACATCAAAAATCATTATCCAGGCTGGAAGAAGCTCGAGCCATCATAAATGTTTGTTTACTGCAATTTGACAGACCTTTTGAGAAAAAACCAACAAACTACACTTGAATATATAATCTTAAACCAAAATGTCAGACAGGAATCAAGTAGAAACCATGTCATTATTTTGAGGAAACCATGAATTATTTGGGGGAAACTTTTGCTGAGATGCTTATTTGAGTGTTTCTCTGTAAGCAGATTTCGCTTCTATTACTGTGGCCATAACTAACAAGTTAACAACACAATTTACACTAGTACTGTTGTATCATTAGAAACAACAAGATTATGTACTTTAATTCTAATTCCAGCACAATTATTTTAATACCAAGTGTGTCAGATCTGACTCTGTACCCCCTAAATTAATTTCAGAGTAGTGGCTAAATAAAATGACATACTTCTTTGTGCTTTTGTTACAACATGCTCATGTGCAGCAAACTGTGAAGAAAATGTAGTAATTAGAGGTTAAATTAATCCCTGACAGACAGGCAGCTTAGTAAAGCTGGGCCCTCTTCAGAAAACAGAGCATTAAGCCTGCCAGTCTTTCAGAATTAGGCACAAAGAACAGAGAAGATTGGCAAGTCCCTCACTGTTGTGATCCAGCCAAAGGGAGGGAGCGCTGAGAAGTCAGAGTAATTCTCGGAGCAGCCAATACTACCAGGCAGATCTTGTGACAAATGTGATTTAGAGCTCCAAGGGACAGTTGCTGCAGCCACTTGAACTGCCTGATCAGGATCAACCACTTGAAATTAGACAGTCTTTTGCTGAGCAGAACAGCCTTACTATGTAATCCACCTCGAGACATTAATAAAAGCAAACAATGGCATTATATTTCACAACGTATCTAGAAAGTTACCTGCTGCTTTGTATTTTAATGCAGGTAATGGATTTCATTGTCCTCAACAGAATAAACGTGCTGGGTTACTCTGAAAGCAATAAGTAGGGTAGGTCTGGGTTAGGTGTAACTCCCAAATCTGCTCAGAATTTTAAGGTACTGAATTCTAGAGAAAAAGAAACTTCCATAGAAATGAAAAACTGTGAAAGAAGAAAGAGGCAGACAGATCATGCTGATGATACCAAGTATTTCTTTTGTGTGTGTGTCAGCAGAGGAAAATGTTTCTTTCAATCTCTCTAGCTGTGGCACATGAAAGTAGCCAGGTTTTAAATCCATGCAAACACAGCCTGTTATCAACAGGGGGTAACTGTTCTGTTACAGAACACCTGTTCTGTGCTGTGCGAGAAGCATTCTGTCTCCTGTGCTGGCAAATCCTGGTGCAGGAATTGTAGAAGCACCACTGCCTCCATTCCCACCACACTGATGCCTTCCCTCCAAAGGTGAAAGGCACAAGGAACAGGCTTCTCCCGGGGCTAATGCTGCTGCCACTCAAGAGATTGCCTTACATGGGGTAACACCCTCCCATAGGTAACACCTGGCCCTGCAGAGGGAACATCGATCCTGTCTGCACCAGGCTAAGTACCCAGCTGTCCCTGACCAAACGGGAAGGCACGACAGGCACCTGCAGTGGGATCACCAAGTAAATTAAAAACACCGCAAAACCAAATGGAAAAAACCAAAATGCCTGTAATTGCAAGTAAAGTAAAAATCAAGCAAGGGGCCTGCAGAGATTGAGGATCCATGTGGAAATGCTTTAACAGCACCAGCATTTCTGTACTACCCAGATCATAAATTATTAACAAACTAGGATATGCCTAATAATATATATAATAAGGGTTACTTATGTACAGTCCTTTATCAAAACTGCCAAGTCCCTTCAGGGAAAAGCATCATGGACCTCAACAAATCACAATATGACACCTTCCTCTGGACAAGACACTCCAATGAATTCTGGTCTCCCTCTCCTCAGTCTGGTCACCCATTCCCAAAGATGAATTCTGGGCAGCCCAGCAGCCCCTGCCAGAGGCCCAGGCTGCACCCTAGCCTCCTGTGAGCAGCAGCCCTTTAATCAGGTCAGTGCTTATTATCAATGGCTCATTGTAGGAATGAGACAGCGCTACGAGTAAAGTGCCATATGAAATCCTTCATCCCACTGCATCTCCCACAACTGGGCCCCACTGGCTCTCCACTGGCCCCATGGATACAGCCTCCAGCCACACACTCCCTGGGCACAGCGTGTGCCCTCCAGCTAGTCCAGCTGGCTAGTGGGTAGGGAGGGCAGGAAGGAAACCCACAGCTTTTCCCTCTGGTCTTCCCTTTGGGCGCAAAAGGTTCTCCACTGGAGCAAAGAGCTAGGTAAAATTCATCCATCAGAGATGGTATACTGAGCCCTGCTTTGCCTCCATTTTGCTTCCCCCATCAGGCAAGAGTGAGCAGGGTGGGGCACACAACAATTATCTGTCTGTACTGAAAGGCCTGATCCTTGAGCCCATAATTCTTGGATCAAATCTGAGCCTAATCCACTACAAAATGTAAAAGAACTGCTAAATTGGGCACTGGAAAGAGAAAGTTGGGTGTACTCTCCTACCAGCAACCCAATGAAGTTCACACCAAAGTTAACAGCTCTGAAAGACCTACTGCAAGTTGGCAAGTAAATGCTGCACAAAATAAGTATTTTCTTCCTAAAGGAAAGTAATGACTTAGTAATACTTTTTCTTCTATTAAATAAAATGAAAAATATTATCAATAAGGTCTCCCAAAAGGAATAAGTACTCCTTCTAACTCATTTGCATTTGCAAATTATCCCACTCTGACTGCACTGATCTCTGGTAGTGTAACTGATGAATTCTAAAACCATGGAGTCACATCCTAAGAGCCACAATCCCTGCTTAGTGCTGTCACACAGAGGTATATTTTCATTGTGAACTGAGCTAACAGGACAGTCCATAGCAACTGCAATGAAAAATACCTACCAGAAGACAAGGATGTAAAGTGAAACCTCTAAATGACAAAGACTTCCATTTTCTGCGTAAAGCAATAGCAGTGATAATACAGAACAAGGAAAGGAGACTGTGATACAAGCACAGACTTATGCAAAGTTTCCCTTCTGTTGCTGGCAGCCCTGAAATGGGTTACAGAAAGTTAAAATTGTGGTACTGATCCCTGTCTGTTCTACAGGGCTGTTTAAAAAAATTAAACAGCATTTTTCTATTTATATTTTCACTTAAAACAGTATTCCAGTATCTTCCAAAGCCACCCCAGTCCTGAAACAACCCTAAGGAGGTCAGAACTATACACCAAATCAGTTTAATCATGTATTTTTTCAGTGATTGCCATTTCAAGGGTACCCCTTTTACAGGCACACAACACAAAACTTACTACATGCACACAATAGTATCATGCACATTTGGCATTTTACATCCGTGCTCTGAAGTTCCCCTTCAAAATTACTGGCAAGGAAGGAAGTTCTGCATAATTTTAGCACTCAACATCTGAAAAAATTAGAAATGTCCCAACTGTTCTTTGAGTTGCATAAAAGAACAGTTGAAAAACTTACAGTTGACTGGTGCTACCTAGGTTACCCGTCAATGGCATTGAAACTGGTATATTATTAAGAGAGGTGTATGATGGGAATTGGTTTATTGTGCTGATCCATAGTAACCAACTCCTGTTCGTTCATCATTTATCTCTCTCACCAGCAACATATGGGTTTGCCTATTCACACTCTCAGCATTCTCTCTGCTCCAACAAACAGTCAGCCTTTTCTGCTGGGATAAGGAGATTTTTTAGTTACATCCATTATGTGCATATCAACATTTATGGCAGGAAGATAATTGCCAAAGAGCTCAGGGGGATAAAAGCTCCCTCTTTATAACACAAACCCTCTTAAAAAATCAATATTGATATAAAACAGTTCAAGCTTTGGTGTGTCTCCTGCTTCCTTCTGTTCAAAATGTTTTTGTTTTTTTTAAACATTGCAAGTCAAACTGGAACATCAGGTAGAAAACCTTCATAGTGAGTTACATCACTGTTCTTCCCACAGATGACGATATAGCAGTGTACAATATTAATTGTTCCCCAAAGAAGTTTGCAGAAAATGTGTCAAATATAAAGAGGACTCCTTGGAGAGGGGCCAGCACCATTTAAACTGATTTAGCTATCTTTATTTGGAGACCATACCAATTATTAATGAATCGTAACTTATAGTCACCTTTGCCTAAATGCTGAAAAATTCTGACACAGCCAGCACCAGGGAACAATGAAAACCTAGAGATCCTTCCTCTCCCTATTTCAGGAGCTCAACCTTCTGCTGCTCCATCCCTCAGTTTGGTTAAACTCATTTGTCACAGCTTCTACAAGATTTACTTCACTTTCCCATGGCTATGTACCCATGAAAGTTATTTTAAGGCAACTTTTATCAGAGAAGTAGCAAGCAACACAGAACATTTGTTGATTAAATTGCTGGGAACCAGTGAATTGCACTGTACTTAACCTGAAGACGACTCAGGGATTTTACTTACTATTATTCTTGCCCCTGTGTTTCCTTCTGCCTCCCTAACTTGTCTCTCTCATGAAGCCCATTCTTAGGTCAATTCTTGTCCTACAGTCACACATAGTCAGGTTATTGACCACTTAAGTCAGGGCAAGAGTGTCAGCCTGCCACCTGGGATCATGAACTCTTCCAGTAAATCTTCCTGCATATTCAGAAACCATCTAGTACAATAGGTCCCTAATTCCATTTTAAATCTCAAAATGCTACCACACAGTAACATTTACGATGGGGTCAGTAAAAACCAAAACCAAACCCATTGTATTTATTAAACACTCCTGTGTTAAGAGGAAGACATACAAAAGAATTTTAAAAATATAACTGCCTCCTTTAATTACTAAACCCTCTCCAAACTACCTTAGCTTTAAAAAAATCCAAGACACTTTACAGTTCAAAAGTTACTTAGTTACAAAGTAACTAAGTTACTTAGTTACAAAGGACCAATAGGAAAGCCCAGTCAATATGTGTTTTTCTGATTTTGAAGTATTACTAAAAAGGAATAAAAATGGAGCTGAAAAACCACATGTAAAAAAGAGAAAAAACCCTCAGAAAGTAAAAAGCTGAATTAAATTTGAGCTGCTCAACTGTTAACATTGAACCGCTTTTCACTCACTTGAGGGCCGTTAACTGCATGTTACCTGCCTTACAGTACAGACAATTTGTTTTTTATCCCTGAGCAACAGACTATTTCCTGGTTGAGTTTAAAAACTCTGTGACGTTCCAATATCAACCCACACATGTGTGTCACTGTCAACGTCAGTGGCAGGAAAACATTAGAAGTCACCCCTTGCTAATGCTTTCCTAACATGGAATTTCCTTGTACCTCGTCCCCCTGCCCACCTCTTCCTTCAGCTGAGAGCATCCTTTCCCAAGCGCACTTTTTTTATTCCCTCCTAAACATATGGCAGGGAGAGAGGACTGAAAATGGGCAGTGCCAGCACTAGATCGCTGCTTTTTTAGGTGCTCGAGTGTAACTTACTCAAACTGCTTCGCTGTCTTGCACTCGGCGAGCACGGCCGAAGGGAAGAGCCCCCCTTGCTGGGGGCTTCCCCCGTCTCCCCGGGGTGAGGGCTCCCCCCGGGCACTGTCAGTGCCTTCCGCCGCCGCTGTTCTGGTCCCTGGAGCAGGGGGGCAGGTCCCGGGCAGCCTGTCTGGGGGTGGCGGGGCCCCACCGATCCGGGGATGCCAGGAGAAGCCCGGGGGCGGGGGGCATTACCCAGCTACTGGGACCGACAGGTTCAAGGCCGTTCCGGCTCCCTGTCTCCCGGAGGCACCATGTAGTCCATCTTGCACATCGGCAGCTTTATTTGCCCGTCAGCTCGGCCCAGAAGGGGTGCTGCGGGAGCAGCAGCCTCCCTCACCCTGCCCCGCAACCCCCCGCCTTAGACATTACTCGGGGATTACGGGGCTAAGTAGGGAAAGACTGGCGTTATATAACCGGGGGAGCGTTCCGCCCTCCCGGCGCTCCCACCGCCCTCCCTCCGCCCCGGCCAGGGCGGCCGCACAGCGGTGCGGGGATGAGTCCGGCAGACGCAGTCAATGCCCCCGCTAGCGGGGCGGGGGAGGGACCGCGGGGAGTCCCCGCCGCCCGAGGAGGAGGAGGAGGAGGAGGAGGAAGGCTCTTCCAGGAGGCTCCCTCCAAGCGGCCGCTGCTCGCAGGGTTTATCGGCTTCCGACGGGACGTGGCGAGACGGCCGCGCGTCCCCCGCGCACTGCACCGGGGACCGGCCCAGCGATCACTGCAGGCCGCGGCTCCGCGGCGCCTCCCGCCCCGCTCCCTGGCCCCGGGCTCCGCCGTCCCCCCGCCGGGAGCACCGTGGAAAACAAAAGCGGCTTTTAATTTATTGTTCCGGGGGGAGGCCGGAGGGGGGGCGGTGTGAAAGGAAATCAAAGACCGTTTTCTTCCCAGAAACGGTCGTTCTCCCCGGGATCCCTCCGAGTCACCCTGGTGACAACCCCCCTCCAGCCAAAGACGAACAAAAGCCGCGGTGCCCCCGGCCCCGGCGTTCCTCCCGGCCGAGCAACAGGCCGGGAGAGGCGGCGGAGGAGGCAGCGGGAGGAGGGACCGGCTATTGACGGGGGAGAGGGCAGCGCCTACCTTGGCGGGGGGGGGGAGGGACTTGGGGCCGAGCCAGCGAGCGCCGTGTTTACCCTGCCATTGCTCTGAACCCCGATCTTAACCACAGCATAAGAAACCAAAAGAGTTAAAAGCATGAGTCAGCAGGCGTTTTGTTCACGCGTTCTGTTCCGAGCACAAGGACGGTTCGGCAGCGAGCGGCGAACGCGCCGCGCCGGCAGCAGCGTCCACACTCACTCGGGGCTGTTCCCGCACCCGGGGCTGTTCCCGCACTCGGGGCTGTTCCCGCACTCGGGGCTGTTCCCGCAGCTCGGGGCTGTTCCCGCACTCGGGGCTGTTCCCGCACCCGGGGCTGTTCCCGCAGCTCGGGGCTGTTCCCGCAGCTCGGGGCTGTTCCCGCACCCGGGGCTGTTCCCGCACCCGGGGCTGTTCCCGCACCCGGAGCTGTTCCCGCACCCGGGGCTGTTCCCGCACTCGGGGCTGTTCCCGCACTCGCGTTCCCGCACCCGGGGCTGTTCCCGCAGCTCGGGGCTGTTCCCGCACTCGGGGCTGTTCCCGCACTCGGGGCTGTTCCCGCACCCGGGGCTGTTCCCGCAGCTCGGGGCTCAGCGCCGGGCTCCACGCTCCCGTCAGGAGTAACCCAGGGCTCCTTCGGGGCTTGGACGAGCCTTTTGTTCACAATCCTGCCTGTCGAACGTGCGCTTCAGGTTCCCAAAATAACCAGGCACGCGGCTACCAACACAAATACCCAGGAATTATTAAGAAAATTATACTAGAGGGGCCAGCGCTAGCCGCTCCACGCGTGACACCCTCCCGGCGGAGTCCCGGGGCGATGATGGGTTTATCCTCCCCTGTCCGTCTGATCCAAGTTTAGCTGGGAATCCCCGGACGATGGCTGAGCCGGCCCGGCCGCACGGACACGAGAACCCGCGGGCTGCGGGCGCACCGGCGGGTCCCCGCTCCCGCTCGCCCCCGCCAGCATCCACTGCCTCTTCCCGCAGCCCAGCGCCTCAGCACTCGAGCAATGACACGGAAACCCACGGAGCGTTCCCCGCCGCCGTGCCCGGGACCGCACGGCACCGCAAATCGCCTTCTTCACCACCATTTTAAAGGACCCCCTCCCTCCTGCCCTCCTCTCCGTGGTCCGACTACAGCTCTGACCAGAATGGAGGGCGAAATTCTTCCCTGCAGTTTCTGTCCCCTTCCCTCCGGCGGCCCCGGCACATGGGACCCCGGGCAGAGCGAGCTCAAGGTGGGCGCTTTCTTGTACCGCCCCTGCAAACTTTCCAGCCTGACTGCGACCGTGCCGAGCCCGGTGAGCAACTGTTCCGAGGGTGTTTAAGTCCTTTTAAACCAGCCCATATCGATTTCAAATGCTACTTACTGGAATATGTGTCTCCATCCGTGGTGCTTCTACCCGCTGGGAAACCAGCAGCATCTTGGACTGGGGATCAACCAGCTTTTAAATCCACTTTGGCTGTATTGAGCAAACCCAGCGCCGCAGAGGACTCGCAGCCTGTTTTCTCCTTCTAGGTTCCAGACAAGTTCATCCTGGCGTTGCAGTTTGCTAATGATTCACCGTCTGTCTCGATCTGCTCACTACATTTCCATCAACCCACAGCTTCCTCACTTAGAAGGTGGAGTTTGTGGGGTTTAAGTTACTGATAGGCATATCTAAGTGCTGTGTCACTCAAAGAGGAGGAGACACACACACTCACACACACACGGACTGCACACACACACACGAACGGCGCCAGGCTTAAAGGGGAAGTAACACTTTCTTCTCTACAGAAATTGGACACCTCACAAATCCAAGGATTTATTTATTTTTTTTCTCCGTGCATGAAGGCGAAAATTAACCAACCTATGGTCAAAATTTTAACACACAAAAAGCTGCTTAGAATGTTTAGCACCTTCCTTGTAGAGCTTCAAATTCATTCAGTACAAAGTCAGATAGGTCAGAAAGCTACTGGCAATTAATATAGTTTTTTTCCTTCCAAATCAAGGTGCTCAAATCGCTGAAAAGAGAGCCCAAAGCATGAAATGTAAAGATTACAGTTATTCTTACAGAGTGCAGTTTCCTGTCCCTTTATGATATATGATATTCAGCACTTTTAACACAAAAAGGTTAAACTCATCTCACTCAGGTGAATCCAGGTTAGCAAGAAGGAAACAGCAGAATTCTTTCATTTTCATCTTTTGTGCTATATACATGTCTTTTTGCAGGCAGACATAATTCCAAATAGAGAGCTCCCGTAAAGCCATGCACTTCCCCATATGACTATAAATGTGCTTGCTACAAGCTGCAATCTCTGAATACTAATTTTGATAGACCATCAACTGAAAGCTATTCAGACCGCCTCTTGGACTGTGCAGGAAGAACTGGGAAGAGCAAGCTGGAGGCAGCTAGGAGAGCACTCTGGATCCACAAACAATTGCTGATATAATTTCATTTTATTGCCTTGCTAAATCACTACAATTGTCACTTCTACCCTGATAAATTGGAGATGCTAGAAACCCTGTCCCAGTACATTGACTCAATGGATGAGGTGTGGAAGACTTAGTAGTATTTGTAATATAATGTCTAGTTTCTAAGATCATTCCTGAAATAATATGACTAAATAATGCTCTGTAAAATTAGGAAGAAAATTATTTGAATACAGCCCCTTTACTGTAACCAAATACATGAAAGTGGAACCAGAATCTGGCCTCACTTTCCTGAAAGTTTTCCAGACAGCAATCACTTTCAACTTGCAGTAAACTTATTGACCTCCAAACCCATCTTTGTACCCTGAGCTAATAAATATTGGTTAAATATCAGTTCATCAACAGAGAAACATTGCTTTTCAGTTTTGCTGAAGCCTCTGGCTTGCCTGTGACAGCTGTAACAATGGGCCCACTTCCTTGAGCAGTATTTGTGGTATTTCAGTTTGCATTGTTTGGAACCTACTGGTTTGCTTTTCTAGTGCTTCTACCTTCTATATTATTTAATATTACTTTGATCTATTTTGTCAATTAAAAAAAAAAAAAAAACCACCACAAAAATAATAAACTCTTGTGAGTGTAAATACCCTGAATTCTACAGCCTCTGTGGGCCAGATCTCAAAGGGTTTCAGTGACTATGGGAAGGTGTATCAACATCTGATATTTGGGCTGCCCAGACCAAATCTACAACCCTGCCTGAGGTGATGAGGACCAAACACAGCATTAGGGCATCAGCATAGAATCTAGAAGAGCCAACATGCTGAACAGGAGTCACCTGAAATGAGCAGGCTCAGTGAAGACATGCATTCATTATGCCTGAATTAAGCTCCACCTGGAAGGAGGTGCCACTCTTCGTCCAGTCTGCAATGTCAGAAATCCTCCCCTGAAGACACATGTGTGTGTAAGGGCTCCCATCTTTCCCTCTTGAGATTTTTGAACTAAAATACAGATGTATGGAACATGTGGGGCAGACAGGGATTCACTCTGTAGCTGGACCTACTGACCACACCATGTTCAGATGATGTACAGTGGGTCTGTGTCAGTTTTTCTATGTAGCACCTTCAGTGCATGCCAGTTGTCAAGAAGTTTTGTCATTTATGACTCTTGCCAAACATTTGAAGTTCCTGACAGATGACAATACTTCCTAAGAACTGACATTTGCTTTGTTCACTTCATAAAACTAGAGCAAAGGTCTTCCCCAAAAGGAAAATGGCACGGGTAGGGTGTATAGGAGTCCTGACCGTGCCTGCTCTGCAACAGCAATGATGCTGCTGCCTTTAGTTGCCAAGGGGATCTGCTTGCCAGGTACTGGTTTGTGTTCTCCTCTGTAAGGTGGGGTGTGCTCTCAGAGGGAAATGAAATCAGGACACTCTCAGCAGTTAGTCTGCTACAGAGCTGGCAACATTGTCTTTTCTGAACCTGCTGAATTAAGCCATGTAGGCTCTAGATGTCACTCCAGCAGCTCAGTGCCAAGTGTGCCCATGCCGCCAAACCTGGTGCACTGGGCTCATAAGCCTGTATGGTCTGTGCTGTTCTGCTCAACAGTGGCAAGGACAGCTTTGGGTGTGCTCAAAAGCCTAATTTCAAGCAGTGTAAGCATTTAACAAATCCCTTGCAGAGATCACTCATTATCAGTGATAGGTAATGGCTAAGCAGGGAATTTCAGGGCTGCAATTTTGGTCTTTGGTGATTAAATTATGAATCCTTTCTTTGGGCGTATTTACTCTATCTGACCTGGGGGAATCCCTGGCTGCTCTGGAATCAATAACAGAACATTCATTGGCTTCTTCAGAGCAGTATTTCGTCTTCCCAGGTTAGGCTTACTCTAAGCCTGTTGCAGATGACCTTATTGCTATGCTTCTGTCCTATTTTGAAAAAGTTATTTGTAGGATTCTGCAGAAAAGATGTGATTCTAATGGCATCAAGGCTATTACAGGCATGAGGCTTGACAAAACATATTCTAGTACCTTAAATACTTCTCCCAATGCTGGGCATCAAATCTGGCTGTGACTAGCTGTGATTAATCGCATTCTTTATCAATTTTACAGTAGTTTGCCACATTTCATTTAGCATATTTAATATCCATATAAAATATAGTTTGTTTTGTTCCTTTATAAAAACAGTGTCATTTCTTTCCACATGGAGATGTCTTATTCAAAAGCCAGTCAGAGAACTGAGAAATTATGATCTTATTTGAAAAATAACAAAATAATGAGAAGAGTGTCTTGAACCAAAACAAAACCCAAAAAACATAACAAACCAAAAATATTCCAAAAAAGACCAACATTTTTCCTTTACTCCATGGTTTTGAAAAAGCAGTATCTTTCTACCTAAGGAGTACAGTTAACTGGAAAGCTGCAATATGTTAAATAACTGCCAGAACTTGTGTTCACCAAGCAAAAGGATCATGCACTCAGACACAGCCTTGATGGGTTGTGTCAGCAACAGGTACTGCCAATGTAAGACAATCTTTTCTCTCAACAGCTAGAGAAAAGGTTTGCACCTTCCAGGCTGGTGTGAACTAAACATGCTAAAACTGAGCATCCAGGTAACCATGATGCTGGGACTCTGTTCTCTCAGGAGAACTATGTCTGACTTCTAGCTGGCCTCTGGTGTTCCTGAGATTAGAAAGGATAACAGAAGTCTGAGCAGACAAGAGCTGCTCCACAGCATGTCTCATACTCTCAAGGAAAGCAGCAACTGAGCAGCACAAGGATTCACCACAGATTCACAGAAGGATTCACAAATTTGTCAGTTTTTCAGAACCAGATGAATGGAAAGCATGTGATGCTTTCTACTTGCATATTTACAACCTGAAATCAGGTGAAATTAATGTCTTGGGCTAGATGAATCTTCAGTTGGACTAGTCACTCCTGCATTTCTTGTGCTAGATCAGATCAGCAATCCAGCTAATTTGGTATCTTGTCTCTGACTATAGGCAATAGCTGATGAAGCAGAAGATAGAAAAGAAACTTTTACTGAACACTTGCAGGACAAATTGCAGGGAGTGGTGCAACCTCTTAGCAAGTTTCTTTTTAAGCAAAGCCAATCCATAATTGACTGATGCTCAGAACCAGGAAGGTTCATGTCCTTCAGGTACTTCCCCATAGTACAGTGCAATAAACTGGGGATAAAATTAATAATGCATGCAAAATTTCAGTTAATTTCTGAAAGTCACAATACTATCAGCATCAGTAACACTGAGTTGAGTAAAAGAGCATGTCAGGTAATTTCTGCATGTCCTTTTTTCATTTTTCAAACCAGTCTTTGATACTATGTTTTGGGTTGGAAAACACCTTAAAGACCATTTACCTCCAATCCTCTGCCATGAGCAGGTACACCTTCCACCAGATCAGGTTGTTCAGGACCCCATCCAATCTCACCATGAACATTTCCAGGGATGTGTCACCCATAGTGTCTCTGGGTAACCTGTGCCAGGGCCTCAACACTCTCATACTGTTGCTTGCTTCAAATTGATGTTTTTTGAGCTCAATTTTTAAATCAGAATTCAATTATTTGCATAGCTCAGAGATCCACTTAGGCACATGCTAACATTATGTATGAGTCTATCAGAAATGGGAAGGATTATCCAAGTGCTGAGGGAAGCACACAGATGATCAGGATGGTGAAATGCTGACAGTTTGCTCAGAGGGTTGGTGGATGTCCCATCTCTGGAGACTTTCAAGGTCAGTTCAGATAGGGCTCTGAGCAACCTGATACAGTTGGAAGATGTCCCTGCTCAGTGCAGGGGGTCTGGACCAGATGACCTTTAAAGGTCCCGTCCGAACCAAATATTCTGTGATTCTATGAGCTGCTTTTGTAGAAGACATATAGACAATTTCAGTTCTGACCATCTTGCAGCTAGTGAGATTTTTCATTAAATGCACAGAAGCTGATACAAATGAACATAATATCACATTTAATAGTCCTATTGTCAGCAACAATACATTGAAATGCTTGATAATGAATGACATTTCTCCAATCTGACTTGTTCATAAAACATCTTCCCTCTTCACTTGTGATGTGTGCTCTCAGTGTGGCTGATGCTGGCTCTGCCCAGCAAGCACAAACCCTGTGCTGGACTGCAGGTGTGTTGGATGGCAAGTCTGAGGCTGCTGCACAATCTACTTACAGCCTCAGTTACATCTAAGAATAAAAGCTGTCATTTGCTGAAGTGTGTGGTATCTCCAAACACTCAGGCATTGTTTAAATGAGCCCCTGTAGCTCCCCAGGAGATGCCTTTCCTCCAAGCATTATGTTCAGCAGCATTGTCACATTTATCAATTGCTCCAGCAGCCAAACGGGTACAGAACCAGCTCCCAGCACATGGGGGGGCATTGGATCAGAAGCAAATAGTGACAGGCACCACTTGCCAAATTTCCAGGTTAACAATAGGTCTAGGCAATAGGACACACTAATTTGACTCCTGTACTTGACTGCATGTAATATACCACTCAGAATATGTAATAACATGAACAAGGCTTAGCAATAATTCTAGCCTTGCTGTTTCTCACTGCTGGATCACACAGTTCATACACAAGTGAAATGATCAGGGACATATAGACCTGACTCAATTCCTCTAGAAATCAACAGGAAGGCAGAATGTGAACCATACCTGATACAAGATATTCCAAATTGCTTTAAATATCTAAGCATAAGAAAATGCTTCAACATTCACATAATTTTGCTTTCCTTGGGAAACACACCTTTTTTCCTTAATTTTCCCTTTCGTTTCTAAAGCTGTCCTCCCTTTGCTAAAGCTATTTTTAAAAATATTCTCTATTTCATGACTGTCAAAGTATTCTTTCCATGCCAGATACATGGCAAAGTTACATATTCTTCAACTCAAAACAATTTACATGAATATTCATGAACTACCTGATGGCAGAATTGGCCCTGAGATTTAAACCCATAAAGCTCACAGAAACAAATGTTACCCTCCTTCCTTTGTTAGAGATCCCTTGGATCATGCTTAGAAATTATACTTTTATGCAGTTGCCAAGAAAATGCAAAACCACTGCATGAAACATTGTATGTTCTGTTTATTAAAGAAGAGTGTCTGTGATGATACAGATACTCAGCCAGACTAGGATGTTGCCAATGTCAGTTTGTGATTTACTAGAAATTATTGACTTAAATGCCTGGTTTCCAAGGGCTACTGAGCATATCCTGTCATATAAATATGCATCCATTTGCTAGAGACTGCAGCCTTCTGTAGAAATGTGTGGTGTCTCAACTAGTGTCAGATTTCTTGAACCAAAAAATAAAGCTTTACTTCCCTTCAGTATAGGAATGAATAAAATTTATTAAGATACATTTCTATGTCCAATACACTATCAATAAAATATGGCATCCATCCAGAATTGTACATTTTGTTATTCCAATAAATATGGCAGCATGGTCCTGGGTAATTGTGCTACCAACCCTCCCTGTCCCCCAAAGGAAAGTACATAACCAGCAACCTCAGATTTCTCATATAATTCAAGAAACAGCCTGAACATAACTACTTTTGGGTATGTATAATTTGCAAGTCAGTTACACAACATGCAAATGCAAAAGGATGATGACTATAGTTACTCTTGTACATTAGGGCCAAAAGTGATAGTTGAATTTTCAGCACTTGTAAAAGGCAGAAAGGAGAATATCCCTGGGAGTCCTTGGGAACTCCACCGTGTGTGTCCTCTCAGAGTGTCCTGCTCCCAGAACCCTCTGTTCTCCTGCCCATCTTCTGCTCCTGGTCAGTATTTCTTTCATTTAGCCCTACTACTCCTTAAGACTTTCTCTTGGTCCTTCTGCTGTGTTTGCACCTCTAATTCCAGCTACCCACTCTGCTGTCTTCCTTTTCCCAAAGGAAGTACTCCAGGGTGGAGACAAGTCCCTCACTTACTGCTGGAGCTACCAGGATGTACCACAGGGTACAACGGCATTTTTGGAATTTAGTGAAAGATGCTGACAATTCTGCTGCGTGCAGAATTTCATCCATACCCATCTTGGTATTCAGAGAAGGGGTTTGGTTTTATGTTTTTCTCCAAGAAATCTCCCTGTTTCACCACCACTTTTCTCAAGCTAGTTGCATGCCCTAATGAATTCTATGTTTACAAAAATACAAAATGTTCAAGGCTGACAGTGGTGGTAGAAATGACAGAATAAACAGAATAGCACTTTCTTTTGTCATCTCACTTATTTATGTACAGTGCAGAATAGATTATGTTTGGGAACAAGAGAACGAGGCACAGCCTTACAGGACCAGCCAGTGTAACCTTTGCAGGTAGACTGTGAGATGGACATGAATCAGCTTTGCTCCCTCCCTGCCGGTGTGGCTGGTGCAGCTGGGACAGGGAAAGCCCTTCCGTCCCAGAGAGGTGGTGGTGGTCATTCCTGCTCTGCCTTCCAACTGCACCCGCTGCTATTTGGAGCAGCATCACCTGCACTTTACACATTACATTGAGGAAGTTGGGTTTTGCCATGGCAGGATGGAAAAGGTGGGAAGCATCTTCCAGCCATGGGGGATGTTGCCTGGCTGATGCCTATTTCCCAGAGAGACAACAGCCCCACAGAACAGTGATCACAACACTATGAAGGAAGGAGCCCTCTCATTTGGGGACAATTTTCAAATGGCTTGGAAATGAACCCCTGAATTCCTTTTGAGCACTCTGGCTCTTCCTAAAGTATTTGAAAACAACTTACTGCCAGATTATGGTGAGATCATCTTGCTCTTGTAGGAAAAAGAAAGGAGAGAAAAGGAAGCACTGCAACTTCCCAAGCCACTTCAGCACTAATAGCTCTATGATTCTGAATCAATGCAGAGGGGCTGACAGCAACAATAAATGTTAACTGCTGAGCTGAAGGGGGGTCTTTAACCTGGCGAGGAAAAGTTATTTCTGCCATAACTACTTGAAAAAAAGTTGGAAATTAAATTAATTCAAGTAGATCCTCTCTTTTATTGGGCAAAATGTGGAAAAGATCCAGGCAGAGAATGAATGGCACCTAGATTAATGAGAAACTGCTTAAGAAGAGAAAAATAATGGTTTTCTAAAGTATATTCATATTGCATTCTGTGGTAGCACCATATGCTAGTTTCCTAGATGCTGGTAATCCTGATGTATTTTTATCTTGGCTAGTACCAAGGAAGAAGCTGTACAAGGCAAAGTACTTCCCACATATCCATGTTGAAAGCAGTTTACCTTCGCTCTGTGTTGTGAATGTGAACCAAGACAGCCATGCAACTGCTACAGATCATGCCTTTTTCTTTTGGCTGTATCTGACCAGCTTTTAAAAGTTATCCTACTGCATCTCTTGAGTCTTTTATGAAGCCCTTTTTCAATGATAGAGCCTAGAAATGTTGGACTTAGAAATCACAAACCTCTACTGTTTCAATTTAAGGGTCATATTCACTAATTAGATGCAACAGGAGACTATAAATTGTTCACGTTCCAGACAGGGGAGGACAACAAAAAGCCATTCTGTGTTGGTGGGGATGTATTAACATATATGTAGGGCTTCATTCGTCTCTAAGTTGAACAGATATTCCTTAATCAGTCCTTAGAAATCACTTTGGAAGGTGGTGGCATTCTAACATTATTAGACAGGGAAAAACAGCTCTGGACTGCACTACAAAAAAGAACCACCACTAATTAACATTGTTTAATTGGATAGATTTGAAATATCTACAGCACAGACAACCCTAACCCTAGCCTGCTGCCAAATTATTGCACTAGCAGTCATGCTGCTCTGCTCCAGAAACACCTTTAGACACTAAACCACAGATCTCGATAAAATTTCTGGTGCAGCGATTCTGAGGCTTTTGGGGAGTCAGCAGTCCAAGGATGAAAGTGACCATACATTCAAAATTCACATTATTTTGAAGGTTGTTGAATGCTGGTATGAGCATGTATCACAGTTTCCACAGGGGCCATGGGGAAGTGTTTTTGAAACAGCAGGATTGAAGCCAATGACAATGAAATGGAGCACAGAGCTTGGAGCAGTTTTCTCAGGTGGGGCTCACCTGATACAGAGCAGCCTAAAGAGGCAGGGCAAGAGGCAAGTGCAACTTTGGGTGTATTGCCTAGGAGGAAAGCAAGCCATGGTAAGTCCCAGCAAAGCATGGAGAGCCAAACAGCAGTTCATCCACAAAAAGACAACCCAACAAAACAAAACAAACGAACAAACAAACAACCACAACAAAAAACCAAAACAACAACAACAACAAAAAAGAGAGAGATTTGTAGATTTGTCTCTGTCAGTTAGAAATTTCAGGAGGAAAATCCAAGTGTCCCTGACCATCTAGTTAGCAATTCATGCTATGCTCATCAGCAGAGTATGTGACTCCCTGTGACCACACTGCCTTTTGGTAACTTTTAGCCACTCTAAAGATAGGTGTGGTAGCACTTCGAAGTCACTCTGGAAACCAGGAATACACGTTTGGGAGGCATCTTTTATAATTGGCATGGCTGAGCTGCAGCTCTGCCTCAGGCAGAAGGTAGTCTCTGTCTCACTGGGGGTGGTGAAATGAAATCTCTTAGTGCAGAAAGAACACAGAGCAGCTCAGAAGCCTGGAGGAAGGGGCTGGCACCTGGGATTGCACAGAACTTCCTTGCAAAGCAACTGGAGGGAATTTTTTTCCCCCAATTGAGGGAATTGTGTGGAGGATGTTGTTGCCGAAGTCACCAGTGAAGCAGGGAAATTGAAATAATGAGCTACAGGAATCTTTCAGCATTTTGGCAAGATTTGAATCCACAGCTGTTTATAAAAAAAATAATTAGTGGCTTGTCAAGCATTTTAAAGATGTTCTGAGTACTAGAAAATTGTGATAAACTTATCTTTCTGTGCCTCTGTGTCTTGTGAGCGATTATTCAATTGGTGGGTTGATGACTGGAAGACTCAGCCAAACAGTGATTTGGCTTCTAAACTATTCAATTACCTCTAATGAAAAAGGACCAGAGAAACAACCCTTAAACATCTTAGACAGAGCAGCAGTATTAACACACAAAATATCTCTCAGGAGAAATCTCCAGACACTTGCCAAGGTTGGCTTTGGAGCCAACTGTGATATAAATGCATAAAATATTAGTTCCTTAATGGTTGTGAAGTGTTGCTCTTTAAAGGTTACTGTCTTCCTGTCCAGACAAGGCTGCAGTGGAATGATGAATGAAGCAATCCAGAAATCTGAGGTTTTCAAGCACCTGCAACTCCCACTGGAGTCAATAGGAATTTTGGATTACTGGGATTTAGCCAGTAAAACCTGATTCTGCATGAGATTAAGAATCCCCAGGGCTATTAGCCTAGTCAGCCACAGTGTTTACCTGATTAAGTACTTGGGATGACTGCTCCAAAAATGCTGGTTATTTGGATGCATGTTTGTGATGGGAGACTTGATCTCTAAAGCACACGGACCGTCCTGTGCCAGAGAAGCTGCCTGGAAGTGGAATTGGGAAGAAATTTTTCCATGGCTAGCAGAGAAGCATAGTGATCCCTGCAAAACGTGCAAGACCGGATTCTGCTTCTGAGGGAATTTCTCTCTCTTCTCCATTACAAGTCTCACCATATACAAAGAGCTGACTTGTTATTGGAGCTCAAAGGAATGAATGAGCTCAAAAGAATGTGACGAGAGAATGCTACAATTTCCACTGGGAAGAGCTGCTTCTTTTTCTTTAACTTTTCCATTCAGTTAATATTTTACTGTGGCCTTGGATGGCAGTCTCATCGGAATGCCCCTGTCCTATTGCAGTGCTGGACAGTTGGCTAGAGCATAAACACTGCACCTGCTTGTAGCTGTCTAGAAGTGTTGTGTGTGCCTGCGTTTTTGAAAGTATCTCACGGTTTTGTTTCCTGTGAATGTGCATTCAGCCCTGCACACTCGTGAAATGCTTAGCTGGGCTTGGGAGCGTGTACACAGCGGGCCACAGTGGGGGGATGGGGCAGGGGAAGAAAGAGGGGCTGTAAGGCAGCTTGAGAACTGATACCATGCTAGTGTGAAACTTCTTTGTGAAGGGAACAACACTGCCACGTTTTCGCTTAAAGATTCTCAAACACTCCAGCAGCTTTAGGAACTTGAATGCGTCCTGGGCTCAGCTGTGTGCAGACATAATGTTGGAGAGAAGCCCCCATGTAAAACGGTGCCAAGGGCTCCAACAGCTTCTGATTCCAGGATCAGGCCCTAAAAATAATAACATGTTTGACCCAACATAGCTAGCAGAGCTAGAGGACATGATAGGCTGCACATCATAGTTCTAAGCCAGCTTTCCTAAACTGCAAACCCATTAAATATTTAGGTGGCCATATGAAAATCATTTAAATTCTGTTTTTCAGAAGCATACCATGGTGTACAGATGTGCTTTGTGCTGAGATCCTCATCCTAAGCTTTCAGCAACTATTTATTTTAAACTAGTAAAGGACTTAATTAATGGCTAATTGTGAGCTACTCTTTTTTAAAAGGGCATTTATTTATGAGGGAGGAAGGGAAGGAAGCAGAAATGCAAAGACCCGAGTTTCTGTCAGAGCAAACTCACATAGAAGAAAACACACTTTTGTAACTGTACCAAAGAAAACCCCAGGACTGCATAGATATTTTCAACTCCCTCCATGGGTACCAACTTGCTAATTCAACAAATAAAGTCCTTTATGTAGGAGCTGTCTCATGGACACTGTGAACACTTTAGAGACTAGGGCCCCAGATCTTCTTTTCTTAATGTCACTGTGAATTTGCTTGTGGAAGTGTATGACACCATGCACAGAGAACTGAACAGCTGAGCTCATGCTTCAGGCATTCTCCCAGGACAGAGGGGGAGGGAGCTCTCTGGCAGCTCTCGTCTGCCTTTCCCCTTGCATTTACACACACACAAATCATGTTATCATAGTGAAAATATGTAAGAATTCCAGGAAGCAGAGGAAGTTTGTATGTTGACCTTAATTATTTTTTTCAAGAGGAAGATCACTCTGAATGTAAAAAGGATGGTGGACACTAGCTAAATTCATTTGCAGATATTTTAATTTTCACTGCAACTCTTCTGCTGTATTTTGTCTTTTAGGATTAATGCTGTTTGTATTTTATCCCATGTGGCTACTTTGACTGAGAGAACTGAAATCACTTGGTGAGAGGTCTATGGGACCTATTTGGACTAAAAAAAATCAGTAAATGAGGTCCCAGTGCAATCTGGTTCCTATTTTCCATTACAGTACAGTAAAATTGGGTGAGACTGTTTCTGGAGGGGAGGGAAGGAAAGGGTGGATGAAAGAGTGGGCTAACACATTGGGCTTTGGCACATGGAGGCCTGGGTTTATTTTGCTTTACAGTTCTGGGTTTGAACTCTTAAAATGCTGATCAGTTTGGCCTCAATCTCAATTGCACTTCTAAAAACACTTAACTTTAAACCTGCAAATGTCTTTGGAAGACTGTGGGACCTTAGAAGCTGATGTTCTGGGAAGTGCAGTGACCTGCACTGGGCTGGTGCACAGCACCTTTCAACATCCAATCATTCCCAGCAGCTCATCCCTGATTCCCTGTCTCTTTCCCTTCTACCAGCTCATGCCAGCCTCCCTGCTACTTTCATTAGTACTCACGCTTGTGAGGCTTTGCACACATTCCAACACAGCCATTCCACCACCCCTAGACACTTATGCAGAGCCAGGGAAATAGTACTGAGTCCTTAAACACTCATCTCTCTCCACATCCTATGGACAATGTGATCACACACAGACTTGTAAAATGGCAAGTAAAGATACCCCATTCCTCTTAACGGGATAACAAGGAACCCAGTCATAAAAAATATTTCTGTTTAATCTCAGGGGTCAGTTGTCCCTCAGCCTGGTAGCCTTCATGAGGAACACTAGCCATGCCTGGTGGAGCACTAGCTGTGCCCTATGCTCCAGCACACCCGAGCGTGGTGATTATTCCTGTAGAACCTCATGCCCTATTATGTGCTAGAGCTCTTCAGATTTTGTAAAATATGCTTTGACCAGCACGTTTAACTTGTAATATAACTGGGCGTTAATCCCGGACACATCTTGAAGAGCTTGGTTTGAGAATTTATCAAATTACTTGAGATTTCTTTGCAAACTATTCCATTCTTTATGGTTCTCTGTTGCAAACTTAAGCTTGAAGCCTGATTCAATTTTAAATGAGCAAGCCTGTTCTTCTAGCTAGCAGGCAGCCTGTGATGTATACTTGGGTCAGGCATCCCCACCCAACAGCTCTGCTCAAACAAGTAGGGCCATCACAGCAAAATCTCCTGAACAGCTCAGTGTCAGCAACCTCCCTGAAATCAAGGGATAAGTCACTGAAGCTGTCAGTGTAGGACATGTCCCACAGAATTTATTGCTCTGTTCAAGGTTTTCTTTATTCTCTTCTACAATTTATCTGAATGTACTTCTTTCTCTCTCCCTCTGCTTGCCTGCCCCCCGCCCATTTTATTTTCTTGTCACATATTTCAAATACTCACCTGCCTTCCCTGCCTCAGCTCTGGAGGGCTCATGCAGAAGGTGGCAGGAAAAGTAGTGTTTGAATTATATTTTGGTTTTCAGACCATTCAGATGTAGAAGTAAGCAATGCAAGCCTGCTACTTTGCATGTTGTGCTGCTGAGGCTTTTTTAATTTTTAAGCACACAAACCCCTACCAGCTGCAGTCTAGATTTACACCATGGGGAAGAACACAGTAGAATCAGACTGGAGATCAATCAAAGCAAATTTTGACCTGCTGATAGGTGTGTATCGAAGATTTAAAAAGTAAAAATAAAAAACAAGGAGGCTTTGCTTTGCTAATAAGCATTACAACAAAAAAGGCATAACTTTCCCAAACATGCTGTGAAGATAGCCTTCTAAGCCTTCTTAGGCTCCTTAGTGTCTTTGGCCATTGTTGCAGACTCATGGCTGTATGCTGCTGGAACAGGGGCTGCTGGGGCTGCCCAAGCCTGTTTCCAGCATGGGGAGCTGCCGCAGCAGGGTCCAGCATTCCTGCCTCCAGCACATGCTGTAAACATCCAGCATGTTCTGGAGTGCCCAAGGTGGACTACAGAGCCAAACTCACCTGCCTCCTGGTCACTGGGAAAATTAATGATCCAGAGGTTCTGGGTGTAAGTTAACCACACTGCCCAGGAGAGAGCCAAAAACCACCAGGGGTCTTTTCTACGCAGAAATCCCTTCTAGTCACTTGTTTCTTACTCTAAATCATACAGCTTGTGAATAATAATAATTTTTAAAAAAATCACATACAATGATGAATTTTCATTTATTCTGAAATGTGATATATTCTTCAGCTTTTAGGGGTATTTTTATTCTAAAGGGATTACAATCAGGCGCAAGTTCGTAGTTAGCAATCACTAGAGTAGTGTTACTAGTCTTCATTAGAACATCTACTTAAACTTTTGGGCTACCATCCTCAAATGGCATAAATTAACATAGCTCCATTTAAGTTAATGTAGCTCTACTTAGCTACATTTTCTGGAGAGAGAGCTTTTGCTTTCCTGAGAAGGAAAAAAGAAAAAACCCAAATAATTAGTAGGGTGTATATTTTCTATTTTAAAAAAATATATTCACAGGTGGCACAGGCAAATCACTGTATTTAGATGTAAGAACTGAGAAAATACCAGGACTTGTGAAAACCATCCGTACCTAGAAGAAGGAAATGCTCCCATCCTTACTGGTCTGTATGAGGTATTTTAAAGATATCACAAATGGTTTTAAGTATCTTTCTCAGCAAAGACACAGCTGAATTGGCCCATGTGTGTAATCAGCATAGAGTTACACAGTAAGGCCCCGATTCAGCAAAGTGCTGGAGCACACCTTCAGCTTTTAGTGCGTGAGTGGCTTGTCTCGGTTCTAGAAGACAGGTGTCTGCTAGGGAGAGCAGGAGCCTCCCTTGGGATGAAAGAATGTAGACCCCCCTCCCTCCGAATTATTATAATTCTGAAATCAAGGGGCAGAGATCTGGGGATAGGAATAACAGTTCTTTACTAGTATAACCAGGCAAACAAACAACAATAACTACAGCAATAACAAGAAAACAGAACCAGGGACCCCGTGGCAGCTTTCTCGGCTGAGATGGGAAGGGATGGAGGAGAGGCTTTGCTTCACAAACCCCTCGGGCAGTCAGTGCCGGTGCTCCTGCAGGGCTCTGAGGAACACTCAGCTGGAACAGCAGGGATGAGCTGAGATCCTGGGCCGGTGGCTGAGGTGGATCAGCAGGGATGAGCTGAGATCCTGGGCCGGTGGCTGAGGTGGATCAGCAGCTCCGTGGCGGTGCCTGGCACTGCCACACGTCCCGGCAGGACAGGGGGTGCGAGGCCACCAACAAAGAGGGGAGAAGGAGAAGCAGCAGCAGCTCCGTCTGGGTGATGGTGAAATTCCCTTCTCTCCACCGCAGCAGCTCCGTGACCCAGCAAAACGAAAGCCAGCCCAAAAACTGTCCCCACCCTCCTTTCCTGCCCCCTTCCCCCCCAGGGCCCGGCCACTCTTTGTCCTTTATCAATCACCCACTAAATACCCACAGGTTGTCTCCGCAGCTAATGGGTAAAAATTCCATGGGCAGGCCAGAACGACAAAACAAAAAAAAAAAAAAAAAAAAGGACACCTAACCCTCAACATGGCTTCATTGAAGTCCTTAGTAATTACATGTTTTGCTGAATCAGGACCTGAATTTATTTGGGGTAGGAGGACCTTAATATCTTCCAAGGAATTATACTTATTAAATGGGACAGTCTATAAATTAGTGTTTAAGTTAAAATCAATTTCTAGATAACACATATTCCTAAAAGACAGATTGTTGGTTTGTATGAGCTTTGTAACAAAACTTTAATTAAACCCCTTTTCAGTAAAACATTGTTGTACCTTATACTGCTAATTGACTTGACCTGGTACAAAGAGGACTCTGCCAGCTACAGGAGACTAAAGGAGATTATTCTGTCTGGTGCTGCAGTGATTGTGTGTTAATAAAATTTATTTCTGCAGTCTTGCCCAACTCCCTATTGTGTATTCAAGAAATGTGTGGGCTTGAAGCCAGTCATCACAAAGCAAAAAGTAATAAAACCTCAAAAGCTGACTTTTTCTACCTCATTTTGCTGCTTTGCTTAGCACTAAGTACATGGTACAGTCTGCTTCCATGCACATCTGAGTTCTCTTTTTTAATAATTTTAATTTGTTTTTCCAATTATGTTAAACTCTGCATCTTATTCATATGAGCACAGTAACAAGTGAAGGACAATTAAAGGATTCAAAAAAGCTCAGTGATGAAATAATCTGTGTGTGGCAATCATATTTTATTGCCACTACAGTGATTACATACAATATAACATATCTAGCAATTAGAGAAACATGTTAATCCTCCTGGCCCAGATCTATTTCACACAGAATTCATTTCTGAATTCCAAATTCATTTCTGAGGGGGCCAAATTCTTCCTTTATCCTCATGTAAGTAAATCTGAAATAGCTTCTTACCAATCACTAGAATCATTTGGATTGACATTCATGTAAATAACAGCAAAATACAACCCACTGACTTCAGAGAGTTATTCCTGATAGATGCTGGGTGTAATCACAAAAAAAGTAATCACAAGAACTTATGCAAGAAATATATGGAATAAACAGGAGGACTTGGAAGTTTTAATATGTGCTCAAAATTATCAATTAATTGGCACAGGAAACTTGTTGGGATAATTCACATGACTAGAATATTAATATGCTCAGTGGAGCTTGTTCAGGGAGCAGGATGAAATGCTGTCCACAAACACATTCATCCCACAGTGTAAAACATGGGAAGAGATAACCAGTTGAAAATCCCTAGCTAATAATAACAGAGGGAGTGAACACAGGTGCTGTCACAATGGGGGGGGATGTACAAAATAAAGCCACAAAGAACAGATGGACAGAACCTCTTCTTTTGGAGGGCAAGAAGATGAATCACACACACATCCAGGCCCTGGGCTTGTTGACGATGGAGGCACAGGAGATGGAGGCAGGAGGCTGATGGAGATACCTGCTGGGACACAGGGATTGCAGGACAAACTCCCACACTGCCAGTGTCTTGTGGGAGACAAGGCTGGAGAAGCAACTGAAGGGAAGATTCTTTACTCTTAATTTTAAGAGTCAGGATAAATAGGTTTAAAAATAAGCAAACAGAATGTAATTTGGTGACAGTTATCATGGAATGAGAAAACCCACTGCTCCTAGAAGGGAAAATGAATAGCAAATAGAAGCAATAGACTTGAAAATAGCCAGATTAAATAAACTCAGAGAATTTTAAGTATTATCTCATGGGGAATACACTCAGAGTAGCTGATAGTTCCTTAAAATAGTCCTATTAACAGCATGAGTGCAAATTAAAGCAGCAAAACCATTTGAAGTGTTGTAAGAAACCTCCTTAGCTAAATCATGGACTCCTCCTCTCTAATATCAAATACCAGGAAAGGATAGAAAGTTGAACCTAGGTCAGATTACTGAAGAGCAGGAGGAAAGAAAAAAGAGAGTGTAGGACCCAAATCACAAAGGTCAAATGAGAACACATTGGTACAGAAAGGAGAGCAAGAAATCAGGATGTGATCATACTTCATAAAGAAATGAAGATGAGGAAAATGTGTTTGCCTTCTATTGAACAAGGCAGGGAAAGTTATTGACAGGTGATGCTGAAGAGGCTGAGGGCTTGGTTTTTTTCCTGCAACCTTTACCAAAAAGGTCAAATGAGGTTAGGTGGGAGACAGCAGTAGTGACAAAGAATTAGAAACACTAGTGAAATCAGAGAAAGAGCAGATTAAATAGTTGTCTCGGTTTTGGAAGACAGGTGTCTGCTAGGGAGGGCAGGAGTGAAAAATGGAAGAATGAAAATTGTAGACCCCCCTCCCTCCGAATTATTATAATCAATATCAAGGGCTCTCAGGCAGAGATTTGGGGAGGTATAACAGTTCTTTACTAGTATGTATAACAAGGCAAACAAACAATAACTACAGCATTAGCAACAAAACAGAACCAGGGACCCCGTGACAGCTTTCTCGGCTGAGATGGGAAGGGATGGAGGAGAGGCTTTGCTTCACAAACCCCTCGGGCAGTCAGTGCCGGTGCTCCTGCAGGGCTCTGAGGAACACTCAGCTGGAACAGCAGGGATGAGCTGAGATCCTGGGCCGGTGGCTGAGGTGGATCAGCAGCTCCGTGGCGGTGCCTGGCACTGCCACACGTCCCGGCAGGACAGGGGGTGCGAGGCCACCAACAAAGAGGGGAGAAGGAGAAGCAGCAGCAGCTCCGTCTGGGTGATGGCGAAATTCCCTTCTCTCCATCACAGCCACAGCTCCCAGCAAGTGTCCCTCTCTGAAGCTGAAGAAGCCGCCAAGCTGCCTCCACCCTCCCCTTTCCCTGCCCCCTTTCCCCTGGGCCCAGATGAACTCTTTGTGTTTTCATAAGCACCCACCAGTACCAGCAGTCAGGTTTCCCCGCAAGTAATGGGTAAAAATTCCACAGGTGAGCCAGAACTAAAAGGAGGACACCTAACCCCAACAATAGTGCTTAGATGAATCAGATCTTTCAAATTGGCTGGGTCAGATATAATTCATACTAAAGTACCCTACTGAACTACCCAAAGCAATCTCAGGGCCATGACTGGTTTTCTTGGAGATCTTAAGGGATAAAGAATATCCAGAAGACAGAAAAATAGCAGATAGTGTGTTTCCTTGCAGAGAGGGAAAAGATTGTAATGGGGAATTAAAGAGCAGTGAGTGAAGGTCAGTTTTTGGAAAAATATGGAAACAAAGACATTATTTGTAACAGCTCAGGAAATAACAAGGAGATGAGTAACAGTTAGCATAGCTTTGTTAAAAACACAGATTTGTTAAAACAGTTTGATTTCCTTCAGAGGGAATGGAGAAGAAGCAACAGATAAATCTCAATTTTATTAAACTTTTTTCCATGTTATTTTGTGTCACAGTGCCAGCACTGATTGTGGTGATTGATTGACTGAGCTGGTGCTGCAGAATTCAAAACAACAACCCTGGTGGCAGCAACTCAGGGGATGCCAGGGTTAATCTGGGGGTTAATCACAACACTTGTGATCTGCCAGCTCTGAGCATACTACAATAAATTAGGAATATCTATATTCATTGTTTTAATATGAAAAATGTAAGCAGGGCCTGGCAGAAGCATTTTAAATACTCTGTGTTGGGCTTTAGCCTGTGGGCACCCAGAGAAAAAGCCCTTTTTCCTTCACATTGAGCTCTTCCTCACACATCTCATCCCACCAGCCTCATCAAATAGGCTCACAAAACCCATTCCCTCCCTCCCTTTGGGGCGCAGGGGCTTTCTACCTACCTGTCCCAGACGTGAGCATTTACTGTTATTCACCTACAGTGAAATGGGAGAGGTACTCCTCACACAATAGCTCCTTCCCTCTGGCAGCAGTGTCCCTTTCCCTGGGGTCTCCCCCCTCCTTGCTAGAGATCAATGAAACCCTCTCAGGCTTCACACTTACACCTCCTACCAGGGTAAATGAGGTGAAGATTCTTTTCCAGATACAATGTTTCTCCTTGGGAAAAACCCCTCGAGAATTCAAAGACGATCCTTGAGCTTTTCGCATTTGTTACTTTTCAGCACCATCCCTTTATCTCTTGTTATGTCTTCTTACTGCTCACTCCACTGCTGCTGCCTCTAAATTTAACATTTTGACACTGACCCTATTTTCATTTTATCTAACGTCCCTCTCACTCCCTTCAGCACAGTCCCACCGATGTGGTCCCCATTATACTTCTCCTCCCACTCAGCTTATAGCAGTAGCTACTTGTCTGTTTTCCTGATAGGAATTCAGCCTTCCTCTGGCTGCATTATGAAGATAAGCTGCTCCTACTGACAAAGGAATCACTAATGGATGTGCCTGCTTTCCCATCCTGGGGGAGAGCGGCTGCTGCTGTCAGTAACTTTTTCCCTTACACAAGTAGTTTTCCAGCATGCCCTGTGAAACAGACCACATTTATGACTGCCGGCATACTCACAGGGTTACCAGGCAGCTTTCTTCTTACCAGGACAGACTTTACAACTTGCATATAGATGGACCCAGACATGGCTCTGGTTAGAGACAATGGAAGATTTACTATTGCATATATTTGCACCATGATTTGATGGTTTTGTATGAACAAAATACAAACAGAAAATAATTATTTGTTTGCCAACCCACTGAATGTAGGGAAGAAGCACAAAGTTTTATTCATCTGCAAGCTCAGCAGATGTCAGTGTGTGAATGGCCTGATTTCAGCCTCGTTTTTGGACTAAAGAAGATTTAATATAGCTAACAAAACCATGAGGTAATTCTGTGTTTGAACAAAAAGTGATTCCATATCATCCCATAACTTGTCACGATTAAACATTAACTAACCCCATGAATTTTGTTGGTGGTTTGTTAGAACAACTTCTGAGGGGAATGATAGTTCAGTCATTATTTGAATGTCTGCTATAGTGGAGTTTATCACCACTGAAAGCCTAGAATAATGGCCTGTGTTATTCTTTTGCATCTTTTTCTATACAGCTTTTGAGGGAGATTTAATTGAAGAGAAATGAAAGGGCAGCCAACTAAGAGACAATACTGCAAGGATCAGTACTGGAATGTGAGACAAAATACTTTAAAAGCTGAAATTTTAAAACTCCTGCTACATGTGTACTTTTGAAAAGGGTAACATCAATATCAATAAAAAAGAAACCCCAGCTATTTTCTCCCAATTAAGAGATAACCAAACTACTTAATTTTTTTTTTTTTTTTGTTTATAATCTGGTGGCCTCCTATGAGGGCATGAAAAAAAAAAGGATTAATGACTTCACTGGTACCTAATTTTTACTGTGGTTCTCTTTAGAAAATGTGATTAACTAAAAAGGTGAAAAAGAGACTAACAGAATAGAGATATGAGAATACCAAGGCAGGGTGCTAAGAAGCAGCGACCCTACAGCAATTTACAAAAAGCTTGCAAAATATGAACTGCTATTTAACATCAAGTCCTGTGTCAACTGGGTCTGCAGTGATGTCAGCGTTGTACCCCCTGCTGAAAGCATTCCTGGAGTTTACAGAGAGCTGAAACACCATAGACAGTGTTTTCATAGTTAAGTTTCAAACTCCAGTACTTAGAGGATTGCAAGAGGAACATCATTGTGCACTGACTGATGCACCAAGCTTAAATTTTCCTCCTGTTTCTACAAATATGAGAAGTAGAAGCTCTTTGGCAACCTGGTGTAAAGCAACTGAAGCCATTTTAAAGCCACAAAAGTCAGTGAGAATCCTTACATCTGTCTCTTGCACTCTTGGATTCTCCAAATAATTATGTGTGTATTTAACGTTCACATGAACAATCCCACTGGAGAAATTGTTTGTCTTAAACTCAGAATATGGCCAAGTTTAAGATGGCTTTAGCTAAACGTAGCCAGGCTAAGCCCAGAAGACAATTCAGGAATACTCTCAATTTCTGAAATTATCTGTGCATCTGAAGATATTTGGGATATGTGTGTGATCAAGACTTAAAATAATACAGTAAAGGACTGAGTTTGCTCAAAATAAGATGGATCCCAAACATAGGTGTCACTGGATTACAAACACAAGAATACTGAGGCTATTTCAGGCTGCAATAAGCAACATTCCCTCCACTGTACACCCCCAAAAAATTAAGTTTATGTTGCTTTTAACGATGAAGAGTTTAACAAAGCATAATTTGGAAACAGTTTTCAGTACTCCTGCCAAAATCTGAGTAAAACATAATTTACCTCCTAAGTGAACATTTTTTCTGGCAGTTTTGTATAAATTAAGCATTTTGGTCATTTAAAGGAAAAATGTTAAAAATCTGGAGTGTTCTTAAAATAACAGATCAGCATACTTGAAATATCTTTTCTGATTTTAGGGAACTTCCCAATGCATGTAACGTGCTATGAAAATCACAGCTATTTTGCACAAATTCCAGAGCAAGCTTACGAAAACAGCATAATGAGGCAAAGTGCTCAGCAATGCCAGAGCACGGGGACCATAATGCTGTACTAGATTATATCAGGATGATGGCAAAATAATGTCACCACAGTCACTGGAGACTACATTACTATGTCAAGATGATGGCAAAATGATTTTGATGCAGGTCTACTGAAACTCTGCTACAATATCCAGGTGATTGCAACATATCAGGCAAATGCCCCAGAGGCAGTGACTGCTAAATTTGTGTTGAAGTATTTCAAATACACCACTCTAAACTATGTTACATAGGCAAGATCCTGGTCTGCTAATGATTTAGCCTGACCCCTCTAACACTGGTCAAGCTTCTCAAAAGGAAGCTTGGCCTTTTGGTGAAAAGTTGTGATGATCCCAGGCCATTCCAGGACAGAGAGTTGATTTGGCCTTCTATGCATGCAAAACAAGTCCACTTCAAATGTGGCTTCATCTGAGGTGAGCAGTTCCAGGAGTTTATGCAAAGGCATAGAAGTTCAAGGAGTTTATGGAGAAGCAAATCATGCCCTGGTGCTCTTGATGTGGAAATATCAGGTGATAACTAAGATTCACAGCCAAAACAATAAGCTTTCCCATTGTGGAGAATGATAAACACGTCACAGGTAACAGAGAGCTAAAGTAGCTTTAGCATCTTCTCCCCATATAAAGTAATGAGTTAATCAGCAAGGGATACCGTCTTAGATGAACTCACCATTTACCCAAGGGGGCTAATTTTTTTGCAGCAGTAAGAGACTATTCCTGAGAGTCACAGCAGAGCTCATGGACATTGACAGAAGTTAGCTGTGTACAGCCTGACAGAAGCAGAGGAGATTACACTGGAGTTCAGCTGAGCAGATTACATTAAAGAACTGAATCAATAATAAGTAATGATGTATTTTCCTTTTATGCAAGAAAAACTTGTAGAACATCAGCCAGCACTGCTCCTTGCTCTGCCAGGACAGACAGTCCCTTAGTTTTAAGAGCAGCATGCTCAGCAAGAATGGTATGTACTGACTGCAGGACTGAGCCCTCAGAAGATTGTTACAGCAGTTAGTGCAGAAGCAGCAACATTTCTGCTATCAGAACTAACAAGAAGCTGCAAGAGCTATTTCAACAGAAATAGCCAAAGCTGCTCTAATTATATGTTCTTCGCATAGGCTGGCAAGTATGATGATTTTAGAAACTGGGTTATTCAAGCTTCTGAGGTTACAAATGCTGCTGTGCCAGCTCCACCCACTACATAAAAGAGGTTGCATGCTGCAGTCGGCTCTGGCTCCTTCAGTGCAGCCGCAACCACGGACAGCTTAGGAGGGGAAATAAGGCTGTTCAAAAGACAGCCAGGCATATTTAGGAGGTGGCCTTGCTGGACTTTTTGTTCTACTACAGGTATATTTCAACAGTGGTGAAATGTATTTTCTGCCATTTTCTACTGAAAGAAGCCTTTACTGCTTGTTTTCTAATCTTGCTGCTCTGACCCACTTGTTCCTCACTCCCAGCTGACAATGCGGGGCTGGCCATTGCATTCAGCTGTGCCCTGGATCTTGGGTTCATCATGTCTACTGTGAACAGATGGAGCTTGGGGTTCCTGCAAATCCCATCTGCTCCTGCAGCAGGCAATATTAGTAGTCCTTTAAAAGAAGCCTAGGTCCCTCCAGAAATCCCACTCATCTTTCTTGGTTTGCACAGTCACTTATTGGGGCAGTTATACCAGTGAAAGATGGCAGGAAGTGTCAGCAGCACCCCCAGAACTGGGCACACTTTGTCTTTCCAAAGGAATACTAGCAAGGTCCTTCAGGCCTGGCTCTGCAAATGTGGATTTGTAGCCACCTCTGCCAGAAAGCTGCCTCACCACAGTGCAAATTCAGCTGGAAGAGCCTGTACATTATGGGTTAAGTGTGCAAAGTAGGTTGATGAAAATACAGGGTTTTGCACAACACAGTTCACAGCCTTAGTTGACCCCTGTATATTTTTTTTGCTCGGATTTAAACACTCAATCCTAATTTACAGAAATTTTATTGTTCCAGGGCTAAGTTATGTGAAGACCTACTTTCAGGCATACCTCTCCATGCAGCTACACTCACAAAAGAAATAACATCCAGGAATTCTGTCACTCCTAAAACTCCAAGAAAGGGGAGCACATGTACCCTGTGGGAGATGAGACTGAACTGGAACCCAGACTGCTTCAGCTCAATATTTCTGCTCAGAAAAGAGGTGAGAGATGAAGGGAGAGAAGAGGAGCACAGATAGCAGGAGTCTCTTTGCATGCAGCTCTTCAGGTAAGAAGTTTGCCCGGTTTATGCCACAGGCTCTGGCTTGGCTGGAAGATACAGGAGCACGTTCCTATCTCAGATTCCCACCTCAGCCGTCTTGCTAGCCCCTTTCAAGCCACCCATCACCATCCCTCCTGATTTCCCGAGAAGTAGTCTGGCTGCCTGGGTGCCAGAGAACTTGATTTGCACACATGAGGATCTTGGACCCACAGGAAATGCTCTTGAATTCAGTCTAGATGCAGCCCCCTACAGGTGAATTCTAAATCCCAGCCTGATCCTGGTAAAAGCGGCACAAAGGAACAGATTTTGCTTTATGTGACCAGAAGAAAACCCTCCCTCACTACAGGGATAAAGCCAAGTGGAAGTGATTTCTGTGCCTTTCCAATCTTATTAGGGATTTTAACTGGAAACAAAGCGGTATTTGGGATGCTTTGCTCCAATGATTTTTCATTTCACGTGAACTCCATTCCAGTGGTGACCTCGTGATCATTTTTTAAGTCATCCAGGGTCTGTCAGTATAGATTGATCAGCATATAAGAGGCTATAGTCACATCTTCGACATCTTTCCCGTTCTCTAGTGCTGAGCACAATTGTGCTTTTACATCTTTTACATTAGATTCTGGTAGAAATACAGATAGCATTGTTTCCTATTGAGACAAAATTCTGCTTTCAATAGCGCTAGCTGAATGCAGTATAACACCATTAGATTCAGAGTTGATGGCTATTAAATTATTTGTCCCTCAAACATGCCAGTCTCAGTGGTTGAAATACAGACATCTCTCCTGGAGTTACTGTGACACTTACTAGCAGCAAGCAACTGTAATGTGAACACTGTTCTTTCAGCATGAAACTAGCTGAAACAATATTGTTGTAGCTCAATTATTTCCTTTATATTTCTACTGTTACTAATATAAATCAATACTTTTCCATCTGCTGCCATTTCTAGACTTGAACCATGTATCGCCTTTGTAACCATTATGCAACCTCTTGACAGAAACCCATTATAAACCTTTCAATTTATGCTGCAGCACAACTCTGCTAGTGATATTTACATCTATAACATACACATCTCATACTCTTCTTTCTTGAAGCTTCTTTTATTGCACCCCATTTTCACACTGTACTCACTTCAGCCTCTAGCCAAGGCAAACAGACAAAAATATATTTCTTAAACATTATTACTGTTTTAACTGCAGACTTCAGTATTTCGAGTGAGAGGATCATAAAGAGATGTCAACAGAAAAGGGAGCTGATTTCAATTTTTAGTGCCTTCACAGTACAGGAGACTTGTTAAAGATCACAGCACTTAGTGGATGTTGAGCTGTTCCAGTCTGTATAAAGCTGTCCCTTAGATGTGCAAGACACAGGCACCCACCCCAGCTGCTGATCCCCTACTTCTGCACATCAGACACCCTCTCTTTTCTGACAAACAAATCTATATATTAGTTTCACAGCACAGAAACAGCAGCCTGACAGGACCTCTGTCTTTGGTGGCAGGGCATGTCAGGTTTCACCGCTGATCTAACAGGACCATACATGTTCAAAGTCACACCTGCCTTCCTGACAGTCCTACTCACATTATCTGCTGGTCTTGAAGTAAGGCAGGTGGTAACTACAGAAGCAAGACTCTGACCAAAGTAGAGCATCAAGTAATTTTTCTATACATTTTTTTTTCCCAGGCTAACTGCAATCTTGTTTTGAAATAGCAACATGCACAAATGAGAATATTCCTTGCTGGACCAGTTACTGGCTAGTTGGGTATAACAGCAGATCAAAAATCAATGCACAGCAATTTTGGAAGTGCTTTTAACAAGGTTACCTGGGAAAGAGCTTAAAATGATGAAAAACAAGTAAGCGGAACCCCCCATATGGCCTTGGTAAAACCCCCAAAACGGGCTGCACATTTGCAGTAGGCATGGCTCCAAGAGAACAGGGACTGTAAGCCACAGCTGTTACTTGCAGGAAGATGGGAGTTGCCATTATGGATCACACCTGCTGTCCCTGTAGTCTGGTGTCATGGACCAAAGGAAGTGCCTGTAATGGCTGATTATGGAAAAGCCTGCCATAGAGGGAAATATTTCCTTAAATCTCATCAGTCAGTACTTACATATGCTGCAAATTATAAGCATTTAAATCTCTTAAGATTTTTATCCTAGTTCACATCAGTGTAGATAAGCTCATGACCTGTTTCTGAACATTTAGTTGTTCTTTCTTAAATACTAGTAAGGTCTCAATATTTTATTTCTCACACAGGCAGAAAAACAATACCTTATGTGTGAATATGAAGTCTGAATAACTTTACTCACTGGTGATATCTTGTGTAAGCAAGACCTAGCATTGCAGGCAGATGGAGGAGAGGCTCTCAGGCTGCTAAATAGGAACAGCATGCCAGAAAATTAGGGGAAAAAAATCTGTATCTTGAAAGAAAATTATCTTTCCATGTCTTGCATGGCTTTTGGCTTTGTTACTATGAAAGATGTGTTGAGAATTCCATGATCCACTTTTTGTCCTAGATTCATTGTTTTATGTATCACTATTCTGTCAGACCTAATTTGCCCATTTCCTAAAGTGTTCTAAAAATCAATTTTCCTCAGATATTTCCATGTGTTCTTAATGAGTGGAAGCTTCATTTTCAAAGTACTGCCCCACTCACTATATTCATTGTTGCTCAGTGGTTTAGCCACAGCTACACCCTTAGCTAACTTGTCAGCATTAGTCAGGACCTAGCCAAGAACAGCCTCCCCCCTCCTGTGTGCTCTGCAGCATTGTTCCAGTTGTGATCACTGAAGGGCTTAAGAACTTGCTATGGCACATTTGATCGGTTTATAAGAAGGAAGCTGGACTTGCCACTTATTACTGTGTTACTTAGGGGTTTGGGGGTTTTTTTGCCTCTTTGATCTCTCTCACTATTTTAGTCACAACATTTTCTTAGGCCAAAGAAAGAAATAAAATATGACTTTATTTATGTAACAGTATTCTCATTAACTTGGGATTTTTCTCTCTCATGTTTATAGCATAGTTCAGTTCACACATAAATGTAATCCGTGGCTATGGCACTGGTTGCTCTACTGATGAGCTAGTCTGCTCTTCATATGCACTTTACACTTTGGCAGCATGGTCTGGCACTTGGTCATATTTCAGTTCTGTGTCCACAAAGGAAATAGGATTGTACATAAGAAGATAGCAGAGTTACCCAAAGAGTATTAGGGGTGAGGTACCTGGTTGCAAGCAGGAATGTGACTAAGAAATAAAATAATAATTTTGGTGTATATGTGACTGTGCTGATAATCACACAGAACAGATCTGCTTAGAGTATCCTGTGTCTACCAAAAAGGTGAAATCCTGGTTCTATTGAAGTAAAACATCAGTTTACAATAGTCAGAGTAAAAGCAACCACAGCTGACTACTCATGCATTTAACAGGTAGTGTGCCTTCTCTCCTAAAAAACCTGCCTCTCGAGTATTTATAAAAGCATTACATGGTGTCAGAAGTTGTCTTAAACCAAAGATGGAGCAATTACTTCCCTCAAGTCTGTTGGCTTTATGAGGGAAGCATGCAGAAAAATGTGAGCATAGCAACATTTTATAATAATATATATTCTTCTAATAAACTATTATAATAATATACTTATATATTTATAAGTATATAATAATAAACTATTATTATAATAAAATATTATTCTCTGCCATGGGTGCTTTCAGGGAATCAGCTGAAGGGCAAGTGGTGACACTGCTTGGGGCAATGGGTGCTCAGCAACCCTCCAAGTACACAGTATATTGGGAAGGGAGAAAACTAATTTAACAGAGTGTTAGGTGCTAAATAAAAATCTTACAGTGATTGGGAAGATCAGTCAGATAAACTTGCATTGAAGTCCCAAAGCAGAAGGATCAGCTTCAGAATCATGGAATATGCTGGGGTGTGCTATCCATACATGAGCATCACAGACGTACATACAAAGAAAGCAATCACACATTAATTTCAAAAATTTCAATCCTTCTGAGAGGAATGACGGGTTTGTCTTTACAAACAAGCTGTGGGTCTGCTGGTAAGATGCAGCTATCAGTGAGAGACAACAGAAACAATGGGATGGATTCCACTGAAAGATGAAAGAGCACCATGAATTCCACAAGAGTTAAGAATTAAGAAGGGATTATGCATTGTGGGGGGGAAGGTATCCCAGGTATCAGGCGTTCCGGGAAGCCTGTACCTCTCAAGTACCTCAGCCTATGGGGAAAGAGAGAAGGGACAAGCGGCCGGGAATTAGGATAAAAAGGAGGCTGTGCCCTCCAAAATTTTGAGAGGCCCCAGGGGAATGCCCCATGGCCTCTCCCTTTATTCGAATAAAGGACTCCTCTGTCTCCTTTTTGGACATAAACCTCTGGCGTTTGTGGATTAATTTTCCTGACACTTCTACTACCAAAATACAGTGCCAGTGTGGCAAACATACAAGATGAGGTTTAAAGTCACAATCTGGTTTCTTTGTGCCTTTACTCTAGGAAACAGGGGTCACAGCAGCTGGTGTAACCTAATAGACAGCAGGTTTGTCTAGCTCTGCTTTGTATAGAGCTGACACGTTTGGCTTTGCTTCCTTCCGTAGGTTTTACCCGTCATGTTTCCCGGGCCAAATGCGCTCCACTCACTTGTGTTGACCCGCAGAGACTCCTAGCTTGGCTGGAGCCGCGATGAACTTTCTGCTTCTCCTCACGGGGTGTACCCTGCCCTACTGCGGATAAAATGGCCCATTCAGCTGGTGCTGACCACAAGCAATAAATAAAGCCAGGAAGGAACTGGAGGCTGGCGGGGGAGCCATGGGTAGCAGTGATGTCCGCGGTGTTTGGGGCTGGCTCCCCGCGCGTTGTTGGCACATCAGCCCCGGCTGGGCCCAGCGCGGCTGCACAAACACCAGGCTCCTCAATCAGGTCCTCTGGAGCAGAGCAATTCCCAGGATCAGCTGGGAAAGGGTAGGAGCAAGTGAGCGAAGCAGGCATAGGGGAACATTTAATACAGAACCTATATAAATAGGTTATATTTATATAAATAAAAACCATGTGCTACTGCCAGGAGCCCCAGCCGTCAGGAGCCTGTCTCCTCCCGAGCCAGCTGGAGGAGAATGTGTGTAGGCAGCTTCTGATGACATTCAGGGAGCCGAGGACCGCGAGCTGCTACCTCCCACGAACTGCTCAGTGGCCGGGTGGCAACAAAGGATGGAGCTAAGGGGGAAAGGTGCTGGTAACAGGGATCTGCAGTGGCTTTCATGCACACTGCTTCACCTCTGAGCCACCTGAGGTGTCACCTGAGGAAAGGGACAGCGAACGCCAAGCTCGGCTTACTGGCCACAGGTGCTCTTGATAGCTCAAGGGACCAGCTGTGCCCTTTATGGGCACAGCCAGAGGTTCTTCACATTGCTGGGGTGCAGCCCAGCAGTGAAGACACAGAGCAGACAGCTACAAAACCACCCTGCTGAGGCATGGTCTCATTTCTTTGAAGCTGGACAGATTTTAGAATGACTCAATAAAAGTTACAATTCACAGTATTGAAAAAGATACTTTAAAGAAAGCAATTTTAGATAATCCACCCTGAGACCATACTAGCTTTTCCTGGGAAAAAAAAAAAAAAGAAATCACTATGGAGGAAAATGAACATATTTAAAACATTGTGAAAGTGTTTTGCCACCCAAATTGAGGAAGGAATTGATCACTAATACCTGGGTATAGGACATGATTTCCTATTTGACAATTTCTAGATTTCATTATGTTTTAAATAAGTGTCTAATGCTGATTCAGTATTCTAGTTTGCATTCCAAAAAACTCCACAAAATAAAATATTAAGTGAAACAACTTATGTTTATATGTACTTCCAGGCCTTAAAAAAATTTGGCACACAGTTTTCTATGTCATTGTTGAAAGCAGTGTTAAATATAATTGCTGTATTTCAAAGACATATGAAACTGAAAATTTCATAAGAAAATGAGAAGTGGAATGTTTAACTTCAAAGAGAAATAAAACCTCACTTCCTACTTCTGCCCCACTGTTCTATGTTGCAATTAAAGAGAAGTTTCATACACAGTGCTGTGATTTATCACTAGTCAGAATGTAGAAGCTAGCTTCTACTTTAATAAAGACTGTCCAGCCTGTGGAATTTTGTGATGCACAACTGTGAATATATTTTACTAATAAATTACATCCACTCAAGTGTCACAGTTGCAGCTAGCCTGTAGCTGCCAAATAAATTTGGCTATATCAGACCCCCAAACTCAACCAGCCTAGAAGTAAAACAAGTCCCCGGATGGGGAAAGGATGAGTTGGATTCAGACCCAAGCAGGGAACTCAGCCAGTCATGTTCAATCCAGAAAGTAGACATATCACTGGTAAAGGAGCTGGGGCGGTGTTAAGACCCAGACCAATCAGTTGTCTGAGCCTGGGAGTTTTAAACTCCCTATATAAGCAGGCTTCCATAATAAACCATTGCTGTTGTGGTATGGATCTCAGAGTTCTTGTTATTCCTGTCTCCAAACGACTCCAAGCAACACTCAAGAAAAAGACATGAATGAAACTTGTGAAAGTAAGGACGAGGCATTAAGAAATAGCAGGTTAAAATAGCCCAAGACTTACATCAAACTTCCATATTTTGGTTAATTTCTTAAAGTGCTAAGCCAAGGATGAAAGTACAACTCCAAGGCTAGAGCAAAGGCATGAGTAGGGAAAACCACATCAGTAATCAACAATATAGAAACTATTCTATGGGGATTAATTAGTATTTTCAGGAATCAATATCCCATACACTCCTCTGTTTCAAGTTACCAAAAAAGAAACTGTAGACAACCAAAAAAACCCTTACATCAGAAAAAATCATTTTTTTTGTCCTTGCTACCTGAGTCCCACCAAGGACTCGAGGGAAGCAGGACAGTGCTCAGAGGACGCAGAGAGCTCAGCTAAACCAGATGGTGCTCACCAGTGTCTGTTACCTACCCAGTGGGAATTCCATGGAGGAGTGAGTGGGAGCAGGAACCCAGCTGGGATCTGGATTTCCTGACTGATTCAATGCACGCTGCCTTTTATCCAGAGCTTGTGGCAACTCTACAATTAAGAGCTTAATGCATGTAAGATATACTTTGCAAGCAAAACATTATTCATTAACAAATCTGATTAAACTGCTAATGCAGTGAGCACTAGCACAAGTTCAGAAAGACAAATAGTCTCAGTGGTGCAGTGTTTGTGTGGAACATTACCCGTAAATGGATTTTAACTATTTAAACTGGCTTCTTTTCAGGAACTATGGAAAGACACAATGCAGCACAGAACACTTCATTTAGCTTACTGGCTTTAATGTGAGGAGGAAAAACCCCTAAATATTAAAGTTTCTGACTTCAGGACAGTAATATATGTAATTCTGCAAAGATATCTGTGTTATAATCTCAGACTAAAAATAAAAATTAAAAAATTCCTCTGCAGCACTTCACAGATTATTAAACATTTGTTGGTAAGTGGTTTCTTACTGTGTGTAGAACATTTTAAACTCATTCCATATAGACTAAATCATGTTCAAATCCTGGATTCCACAGATGTACACTGTGCTTTACTGCTGTACTAGTAAAACTGTTCAGCTTTCATCCCTTTATAAGCCTTGTGATATTCCAGATCATGAAGGCAAGTTGCAACACGAGAATTTTAGCTTTTATCTTTTTACTAAAGGTATATTTTCATCATTTTGGTAAGACTAAAAAAGGTCCCACTGGCCATGACAGACATGGCTTTCCCTCCTTTCACACACCTACTTTTCCATTTTTTTTTAGAAGCCTGATATCAAATCCTGTAAGCAAGTAACTCAGGCTGATACATGCAAATAAACTGTAATAGCTACTCCTGCTTGATTGTGCTACTGCTAAATACAGGTCCATTCTGAGTACTTTAGGAAGAATCTATTTCACTGCAGGCAGACACCAAGCTCTTTATCTCCAGCTGCTCCATGCTGTGAGCAGCTGGGGCAGGGTCTGGGAGCCTGAGCTGTGGGATGTCTCAGAAGGATTCCCAGCACCATGTTTCATTGCCTTCTTTTCATCCCTCTCTGAGAGGCAGTAGGAGCACAGCTTTGACCCACTGAACTGAGCTGTGCTAACATGGCCAGAACACTGCAGTAATTATTAAACTGTATGACCAAGAGCTCCAATTGCTTTTGTACAATGCTAGCCTACCAAAATGAATATTCCTATGTAACCTTAAAATTAATAGGTTAAAAACTTCTAGGTGTTTTTTTTTCTTTTCCCATTGATCTTTTATTTCATTCTCTAAAACTCAAGATAAGCCTTAACTCAAAATATCTGAGATATATAGGAGTTTTGACTAAATTAGAGATATAAGATTTGGCCCATGGTTTCAAGAACTACTCCTGCAGCCTCAGAAACATTGCTAGTCAAATCTCCCAGTGATAACAAGCTGTGTACACACACTGTTTAGAGTGACCTGATATAAACTTTACATTATAAACTCAACACCTTTTCCTTTTATAGTAGCCTGTTTCATACGTTCAAATCTTGTTTGATGGCAGTCACAAAACCAAGCAGTTTGCAATTTCTGAAACATCTAGGGAGATAGAAATCAAATGGTGCTCAAGCTAGTTAATTAAAACATTTCAGAATCTTTCACCTGTGGAGTCAAGCTGTTTTGTTAAGAGAAGAATTGAGAGACTAACAGAGCAGGTGCTGCTGCAAGCACAGATTGCCAGAGAAAATCACTTTATAGAAGCCCAGCAGAAGTAGTCTGACTACAGGATCTAATAGGGAGGGCAGCGTATGCTCATTGCTTCTCATTACCTGATTGTGAAATCTTTAGTTTAGAAGAGCTCTCATTGAAGTCAATAGGGATTTTCCCAGAGTCAGACTGCAGGATTGGGACCACACTGTGCCATTATGGTAGATATCACAAAGACCAGGCTGCCTGTATTAGAGTTTTCAGTGGCAGCATCTGATCTGAAGCCAAATGAATTTAATGGAACACTTTCCATTGATTTCATTGCAGATCAGACCAGGGGAAGAGTCACCTAATGGTTGAAATAGTAGAATGAAGCATCCTTGAAATTGAAGAACAGCTTCTGAATATATATATATATATATTCTTTCCCTCAAGGAAAAAAAAGAACAATTTTTAAGGACTATGAAATGATATCACAGAAAGGAAAAACACCTAAGCTGTAATCAGCTGGAATGATGTGCATCTTGATCATATTTCAGGACATCATTTATTGATTTTTAATGGAAAAGAATGTTAAAAGGTCAGAAGCAAAAATTTGTACACCACTGTACATCTGAGCAGTACCAATGAAGTCAATGATGCTTGATCCATTTGTGCAGAAAGAGTAAGGCCAATGCTTACAATACCAATTGTCCAAGACCTGTCCTGCTGAGAGGTCTCTTGAGCCCTGGCTCTGGAGGATCCCCTCGAAATCATTGCCAATGTATGCAAGCAAGAGTATTTGCCTAAGTCAGCAATTTCCAGGAAACAAGCCTTAATCTGTGTGATCCTCAGGGCAGAGTGGGTAATTTATCTACATTTATATGGATGCCTCTGTCCTACCTAGGTTTGTAGGTTACAGCATAAAATAAAGCACACACCTTTTCTAGAAAAAACTAAGAGAAGGTAAACTAGAGAATATTTTAAAGGACTTTTCTGAAAACATTTACTTAAAGAAGAAACCTTCCCAAACCCTTGTATTCCCACTAGGCTTTTAAAGTGCAGTCCCACTTTCCTACTCACACCAATGAAAGCTGTAACCAAGATAAAGCATTTTTCCTTGTTTTTCCCAGGGAACTAACCTTCTTTTGGAAGTTCGTATTTGCTAGGACAGATGGGTTACCTCTTTTCCATTGGTGCAGCTTTGTGTTAGTTACCTTTGTGTTGTCCCAGAAGACAAGAACATGGACTTTACAGGCACTAGAAAAGAGAGAGACATTCGTAAAGAACAAGTGGCAGAAATATGAATATGCAGTAACGAAGCTTCTTTTTCCAGCTTATCTCTGTTCCCTCCTGTGAGTGAATCAAAACCAGTAAAGCTTTCTCCTAGTCTCAACTACTGCTTGATAAACGTGTGAATTAAAGCAGGTGAAACTATAATTTACAAGAGCTGCCTTCTAACATATAGGATTTTTTCTTAAAAATATAATGAAAAGATGATTCTATTGTAATACATATTCTATGTTTGCAAATGCACTATTGATATGTGTTAACTTCCCAGGGTTCCTAGCATGCATTGCTGCCAGTGGCCATCCCCCTCAAATGAACACACCAGTTGAGATTGTACAGATGAACTTCTTTATTTTTCAGAGGCAATCTGTCCTTCTGGTGCCCCCTCCCCCTCTTAGATGTTCTTTCAGAGGAGTAAAGAGCCTTTCTAAGCAGTTGCTTCCTTTCCATCCCTGTTCTTTTCTAATATACAGTGGCTCAGTTGTAGAAGACTTCAGGAAGGGTACTGAACTGGAGTCAAACTTGAGATTCTCCATGCATCTTTTTCTTCACCTGCCAACTACTGTAACACTGAATCATCTTCCAGGTTAAATTAATTACTCTGTTCATTATATGGAAGTCCTTTTATGAAAAGTGGTACACATTATTATGGCATCAATGTCTGATACTGTTTTAATACAAGTCTTAGTGCAAGATTTTCTCCCCTCTTCTGAATGGGGAATGAGTAAATATAACTGCCCTTCTAAGTGCATTTCACTCAGGAAGCAAACCTAGACTTTCTGCACCAAAATACCTAAGCATCACTATCCTATATGAGAGGGCCAAAGCTATGAGGTGGATGAGAAGCCATAGCAGATTGAAGCCTCTGTGCACATAAAATTGGGACAAAGAGCCGTATGAGTCATGATTACACATGTGTGCATAATGATATGTTACCCAGCAATTATGTGGAGAAAGCACTGTCCATCTAGACCTACAACAGCTACCGTGCACATACACAAAGCATCTACACACTGCCTCATTGAGGAACAGGAAGGGAACAACTTTTTAAAAAGAAATATCATCAAAGAGGACCAAAAAAGCTTATGTTAAGGTATGATTGACAGCTGCCATAATGGACTGTCATGTCAAAAGAACTGCCTTGCTAATTCTCTTACATAATGAGCTAGATGCTAGGCTCTCCTTGCAAGTTTGATTGTGTACCCTTCCATCAATCTTACCGACATCTTGGCATCTAAAATACAGCAAAACCACTTAACAAGGTCTCTTTAAACAGGAAAGAGGAGGGATGTTTCTGTGTATTAAATGCGATGTGGAGGTTGCTATGGTAAATTTGAACATGAGAATATTGCAGTACAAAATCCCATACTGGTGGCTAGAGATGAGGCTAACCATGCCTCTAGGTTTTTTAAGAATACTTGGATTGCATCATTGAATCAGTGGAAAAAATATGGTTTGGTGCCACTTTCATGGTAAGAATAAAAAAAAGGTGCCTTTTCTTTGTGTGTGTCTGTAGATCCCTGGGGTGTTGATGAGTATCCAAAATGGGTCGTAGTATTTTCTCTCTGCAGCTTTCAAGTAGGGGGCTCTATCCCCCAAACTCCTTCAGTAACTAGGACTGGAAATATACATGCATTTCTCTCTTTTTTTTTCTTTTCACTTTGTCTGGTTGTCACAATTACATAATGCTGCCAGTTGTAATCACAGCTCAGTGGTGTTGTTAGGCAACTCAATTAGCTTTAGTTATTGAATTGAAAATTGCCATATAGGTGTCTACTATCTGGCCTGCAATTCTGGTGATTATAGCTTTAACTATTGGCACTTGCCTCATTACCTGTTCTCCGAGTTCCCATTTTGCTTGCCAGATTTATAATCCACAGAGCCCCTTGAGCTGTGAACTGCTCCCACCCAAGCAATTGGAGATTAATTGTCAGCTCTACTCCAGGGCCCTGTAGCAGAGGGGGACTGAGCTGCTCATCAGAGTGAAGTTAAGTGTATAAACATTTACTAGGATTTACTGTTCTCTGGGTTATTTCATGTTTCCCTTTTGAAAGAAATTCCATGAGAAACCTACTGATTTCCCAGCTCCATACTGACATCTCTTAGAATATTTTTGCTGTTTCAATTCATTTATTATTGCAAAAGTACCAAAATAAGTAAGACACTACAAGCTCACTGATATCTCCACCCTGGCCCATAGCACACAGGAGCTGCCACCAGCATTATGCCTACTTTATCCAGTGCCTTTGGAGTTATTTATTATTGTTTATGCTTGTTCTATTTCTCTATTTCTTCCTATTTTTTCTTGCTCACATTTTTAAATTTTAAACATCAGTTTAACCTATGCTCCCTTTTCCCTTCTGGTTTCGTTTTTCCTTTTTCAAGAAACATTCCCATCCACAAAGTATCATTTTTTCTGTGTGTAATTCCATTGTTCTCCCTTCACAAAAATCAAACTCTCTGGCAGACAAGTCCTGAGCTAACTGAGTACAAACGTTGATCTGACTATTCAGTATTAACCTCACAACTGGAGTTATTTTCAACCCCCTCAAACTTCCCTCTTTCCAGAACTTGGCTGGTTTCAATTTTCAGGGGTTTTGTGCAATTGCTAATGACATTAGAGCCTTCTCTATGCTTTTGTTTAAACACATTTAACAGGATTCTTGACTTTCTTCAACTCAAAAATATTCTCCTAAGGCACCTCCCATGGCTCCAGAAATCAACCCCATTCTATGTACAGCATCTCTGACAACAACAGCAGCACCAATTCTGTCTCACCCAGCCAACCTCTACAATTTTCACAGTCAGAAATACCAGCCACAAAGAAACAAATTTCATACCTGAAATATAATTTCTCAAGCTTTGTCAGTGCAAAACTTGTTTAGCTGGGGTTTCCCATTTCTCCTCATTGATTGCTTCCAGCCCTCCAGTGCTCCCTCTTATTCAGCCTGTCCTCTCAGCATTGCAGGCCTACAGCATCTTTCCAAGCAGCACCCAGGAAGCCTCAAAAGCTTTGTCTCCCTCGAGGACACTCCCTTATTTGCTACAGCTGTTGCCAACTTACTGCTTTAGCTAATCAGTTAGAATTGCACCAGGATATTTAAAAGCTTGTGGCTGTACTTTTTAAATTCACGGGGGTAGAGGTGACCTTCTGAAAGTGTGAACAGATAGGGGGAAGTTACTAAGTCTGCTTTATTGACTTTAAATTTCATTGCTGTCTCTTATTTCTTTAACACTTCTGATAAACTTTCCCCCCATATTTTTGTATGTGTTTTTTGTATGTCTGTTTTGGTCACATATTTGTTCAGTTCTCCTATGAACACCTTGGTAACAAATTCATCCTCTGTCTTCCTGAATCCTGCTCCAGCCAATCCCATATTCAACAAAAGTCTTGCCCATTCTGCATGTATCAGTTTAACAAGAGTAAGATATTTACATAGGCACTGGGAATGAAATTCGGGGTGGGAACAATATTTATGTGATGAAAGCACATGTTACAGATTCTGTTCAGCTCTTGATTTCTTCCTCTCACAGGCCTTCTTGGTGATCTTGGATACTGCTTTACTCCTTTATGACTCAACTTCCTACCTGCAAAAATAGTGGGGATACTCTGTTTGGAATAACCAGTGCTTATGAGGTTGTAGGGAAAAAGCTACTAGACATGAAAGTAAATAGAAAGATAAAAAGGTATTTTGCTCTCATCTGTTGGAGTAAGTTTCTTTTTTTTCCACCTTCAGAGTACTTGAAAGTGAATAAAAGAATTGTGTTTCTCAGTGGGCTATATAGTCTCAGTGAGAGTATTTCTCCATTTAAAAAAAGTGTCTCTCATTTCAATTGTCATTCAGGGAATCTGTTTTTTTTGGGGTTTTTTTTCCCCCCCACTTGTGTATCTGTTCTAGCTTTGTTATCTTGAGTTCAAAAACTCTTCCACTCTTACTATTCTAATGGTTTTGTGTTCAAAATTCCAGACATCAGCGGTATATGACTTGTAACACAACATTTAATATTTTTTCAAGTGTATGTTTCTCTACAGGGCTTTTGAAATTGTTTTAGTAAGGGCAATATCTTGAGACAAAAAAAAAAAAATCATGGCTGTTTTGCTTTACCATGTAAAATCACCTTTCTACTTTTTTGCAGCTTTGTGGTTTCTTCTATGACAGTACAGATTAATGGATGCATTTTTTGTTTCTCAGAAAGATTTAATCATAGTGTGGGAGGAGAAGCCAGTGAGAAGCCTCTGATAAGCCAACTCTCCCTAGAACAAATGCTCTCTGGAAACATCTGCCTTAAAAGATACTACCTGTTTGTAAAAAAATACTACTAATAAAGTGCTCATATGTCAAATATTGCAAGGAATGTTTAAAAGCTTATAATAAACATTCCTTGTAAAGTAACTAGGTTATAAATTTAAGCTGAAAATAATATTGAAGAACCAAAGCATCTGCCTCTGTGGTTGGTATGACAGGATGGTGCATGTAGAGCCATAAGCACATTATAACATTTGATATTTTTAATCAAATCCCATTTTAAGATGTGATGTGTGTTACTCCACTAAAGGTCATTTTAGTTACAGTAGCATTAAGGGTTTTCAATAAAACATTTTAAATGCCAGTTATATAACTGCTTTTAAAACATTTAGATGACACATTGGTTACATGACCTGAGACAAAGGATATTTTCTCAGCACTTTGATATATTTTAGCTAGATTGTCCTTATGGGAACATTCAGTTCCATAATGGCCTCAGGTCACCCCATAATATGTGGTATAGGATTTTTTCACCAAAACAATAATTGCTAATGAAGCCAGTGGTGATGGAAGTTCAATGACATGGCAGAGGATGGAGACTGCAGTCAATAATAGCAGCAGACACTGGCCAGTACAAGAAGTTCATCAGCACTATTCAAGGACAAAGAGATGTAGCAATAAGGAATAAACATGCACAGTCTTAGCACTGCATGGACGTTAGAAAAAAATAACTCAAGGAAACAGAAGTTTTTCCTCCTCTGCATTTCCAAGAGTTTTTTACCATTAAAACATGCTAGAATATAAGATATATATAACATAATGCAGGATTGTAGGATATAGTTTCAGATGCAGTAGCCAGATGCACTTGGGCACATACAGAGATACACCACTCCTTACTTCTCCTTTGAGATGAACAAGCTTCACATGATGTACAGGACACTCATGCCAAATCTTATTATTGAGGGTAGACAGCTATTTCCTGTTAGGTAATATGCAGAAAGATATCAGTGGAGCAGCATTGTCAGCTGTGTCATCTCCCTTGCCAACTCTCAGATGCTGGATCTCACTCCCAGACCCAGCAACCTTTTTGACTTGCAATCCACACAGCAGATCATCAGCTAGTCAACAGGACATATTCTCTGTTCCTTTAAATTATTTTTTTCTTACTTTAAATTTTTTTACTTACTTTGGGCTTGGGGTTCTTGTGGTTACAGCCACCTATCCATCTATTCCTATGCAATCCTGGGCTGTGGATCATGGATGGGGTTGGCAGAAGGTTCTAGACATGCTTGTAGACTTCTGCTCCCTCAAAGCAAAACATTATTTTTTTTTTAATAAAAAGAAAATATTTCTTGCAAAACTGAAATAGAAATAATACATTGTTATTTTCTTCTGCTCTGAGCAGAAGTTATTTGGTGACCTTCTGAGGGCCTGTCCACCATGAATTATTCTAAGAAAATGTGTATATTTGTTGAAAAGCAATATAAGCAAAACCAACAGTGGCAATCCTTTTTCACTGCTCTTAGACATCATGTCTTTCTCAGTGACTTCAGGTCATAACAAAATTAAGAAGTTGCTGTGTTTCAGAATAATATCTTTCACAGCCAATTTTATCATGAGCCAATGAAATAAATGTTTCCAAAGTTAACAGCTGGCATCTCTGTTCATAAAAGATTCCCTTTTAGAACACTATTTCCAAACAATATTACAGTGGCTTCATTCACTACAGTTAAGACTGTATCAATACTTCTCTTATAAATCTTGTTTTTCAAATGTTTGTAACTTCACAGCTGAGCCATAATTAGCTGGGATTTGAGTTAAGGCACAAGACTTCCGTCTGTCTGTGACAGCATTTTTGCTAATACTAATAAAATCAGTTTTAAATCATAGAAGAGTAAAACACAGTAATTTATACACATAAGGATTCTTGAACAGCTTTGATTTTAAAAAAGGAATTTTGACAAGAGATTAGAAAATAACATGAACTCTATATTTTTTGTCTTTTAAAAAGAAAAATAGCAAATAAACCACTTTAGAAACTCAGTTTGACAAACATGGAAATTCAAAATCAAAGTGGATGGTCTCTCCTTAATTTACGTTGTTATGAAGAATGGGTACAATGGTCTCATTAAAAGGCATAGAATCAAGCTTGTGTTGCATGGCTTTACTCAGTTTTTGCTGGCATGTAAGCAGAGTTTTTTTTATATTTGATAGAATTTTGTTTAAGTATTTTATGACAATACCAATTTGCATCCTGCCTGTTGTTTTATCAGCCAATAGCCCACCTTTCTGCACCCGCTTTTTCCAAAGCTGTTCTTCATTACAGTGCAAAATGAAAACCTGTTTCACATTGCAGTCATCCTCAGCTGGGCTCCACTGCCAGCCCAAGTCAGCCTTTTAGCACACGTCCACCCTGGTTTCTGTTGCTGCACGCTTCTGTCTGCATCAGGATTGCATGGCAAGGAGGGCCAGATTTGGTTCACTCACTGTATATCTTAATGGCAGCATCTACTGGCTGAGAGTGAACAGTGAGAAATACTTGTAGTGACAGCCAAGAACCTCACTCACAGACATTCAGAGTGGATCTCTGCATTAATACAACTACATGACACCCATTCCTCTTTCTTCCCCACGTAGGCACTGTCAGTGTTTTCCTCCTTCTTCCCTGACCAGGCAGCTCTTCATGCAGTATGAGTAACATAATTTTGATTGAGCTAGGAGACTTTTTTCTAAACAGAAGGATAATTGGGGTGATTTGGAAATACACCTTTTAGCCTAGTATGTTATCTCCAGTGATGCAGAACAGAGCAAAAAGGATAGACTTTCACCTCAGCATTTCAACATTGTGGAAGCAAATATAAACCTTTAACGTTAGAGTGCAAACAGCAGCTACAGAGCTCTCCTTGTTATCACTGCTGACTGCTCTGTTTGGGAATTGCAGGCTGGGATGACTGTATCCCTCTCAGGCCAGAGTTAACTGTATTACACAGTCAGAAGCCTTCCTGAACTCTGTGACCATCATCCTCCACAAAAGCATGAAATTAAAATTGTTTCTCTGAATTCAAATGGAACCAATACTTCCTGGGAGACAGATGGGCTTTTCTATACTGAGAAAAGAACCAGTGTCTGGAGCTCTGGTTTAAAGTTTTCATTCAGCTACAGGACAACTCCAGCAAAAGTAGAGACTGGGCACCTTCTTTTTTTCCTTGAACAGCCCTGAATCATAGAATTCGATATTTTATATAAAATATCTGTTTTATATAAAAATTTCTGTTGCTCTTGCATGCAGCTTTTTAGACTACACAGTATGGCTCAGGCAAGAAGACCATGCTTATTCTTTGGAGATTTTTAATTTTTACTTGTAGCTGAATCCTCTAGGTCAATTGTATCTGCAGGGGTGGGAGAGGAATTTAATTGCTTTTACTTCCTACCTTCATCTCAGGGTGACCAGTCCATTAATAATGCACAAGAAACAACTAGGAAATGCATGGTAGATTAGGGATTAATTGATATTTGGAAAGATTCCAATCCACATTTGAAGGAAAAGGTTATGCACTGTAGTCCAGCTCTAGTTATGTGTTTAATTATGTGCATTTGATTATTACTTCTTACAGTCCTGCTTCTTCTGGTTTTAATTCTGTTTCCCCCTTTCTTTGGCCAACAAGGCTTTTACAAAAATTTCCTTGGTTGTTTCTTGCTAGATGCATTTGCTATGTTTGTGATACACACCACCCTATATCAATTAAATACATATATTCCTCTGTATTTTCCAGTAACCATGAGCTTTTCTGCACTGACACCACCCACAGTTTTGTTATGAAAATTTGACTTTCCAAAATATTATTGATTTCTCCTCTTGGATGGTACAAGATTAATAGATTTAGAGGCAAAAGTCCCTCAATCCATTCACTGAATAGGTACTACAATAGGCTTGCTTCAATGCCTGCAGATGTCCTTCAGCACATCACTTTTAGTTATAAACATGAGTGAGGTATTTCTTAAATCAACAAGGCACTAAAATACAGGAAACAGATGGGTAATTCCAGTGATGTCAGAGCAGGAAGGTATGATTTAGTTGGTTTGAAAAGTACGAGCCTGACAACTTGATTTGCTTTGCCATAGAAATGATAATGACTTCAGTAATTTCTTTAGCCATTTTAGAGGCTTCAGAACAGCTAATACTGACACTCATAAAACCAGTAACTACTGGCATCAGAACTTGACTCTAGCTGTCAGGAGCAAGGGATGAGTGTAAAGAATAGAAGACCCAATAGAAAAGATATATTAGGTTCTTTTAAGACCTTGAGAAATTCACCATCTTTTCTCAATGCTAGTTACTTTAAAAACAGACTAAAATAAGGAATGTAACATAAATGTCCAGTTACAAACACTTTGATGTTAGGTGAATTGGGAAAATACCTTTTGAAGACCTCTGGTGTTACAGCAGCTTTTATGATGGTATTTGAATTTGAGAGTAATGGATTCTTCTAAGCTGCTAAAGCCAGGCTATTTGGAAGAGTTTCAGGGCTGCTAAATGCACAATACAGAGAATGTAAAATTTGAGTGACCATCTCAATTTTGGACTAAAATGTCAAAGGAGAGGTAGACCTGTGGTTCATGTTTGGTACCATGAAGTATCTGGAATGCTAATCATGGAAACACTTAAGTACTTTTGCAATAAATTGTCCCTTTGGGAGCAGAGCTAGACTAGTTACAAACGTCTGTCAAGATACAGTAAATGAGTAAAGAAACAGTGATAAAGACTGTCCTTTGCAGTGATCGGTTGGGACTGGAAAATTTAACCTACTGAGCTAGTAAAGGTCACATCACAGGTGACTTTCATAATCTACCAGTGAGTGCTCTGCACTGCCAATGCAGTTCTGTTTTAATTCTCTCCTTGACAGACCAAGAGAAAGGGAAAGTCGTTGAAATGTAAGGAGTACCTCAAGAAGATGACGTGGAGGAATCTCTGCTCACCTCACCACATAATATGGTCATAACAGCTCTGAAAATGCCACCTTTTTTTTTCCATTGCAGGCTATCTTATTCAAACACCCTTTGTCTAATTAGTATGAACAGTAAGCAGAATATCCTATATTACAATATTAAATTTAAAAATATGCTTTTTACAACTATTGTTAAGAGCAGTTTTCAAATCCTTTAGTATTTTTCACCTATAGAGGTATTTTGCTAATTCTGTTTTTTTTTAACATATTTGGTGAAGGTTGTCTGAGTTTCATCTCTTAATCTAGGAGACTTTGCAAGCACCATTTTCAAGCACTGATTTATCTGCTTGGATTCATAAAATAAATGAAGAATGAATTATAAACTGTAGTGGTGCCACAATGGGGTAATTATGCTTTATTTTAATTAAAATCAGAATCTAAAAAATATTTAATTCAGTGGCTATCTACCTGGCTGCACTTGGCCTAGTTTCTTCAAGTACCTAGAGATTCTGCTGAAGTTTTTGTTTGCTCAATCTGCCAAATCCACAGAGCTGCATTCTATGTACAGCTCAGGCTGAAGGCACATTTTCAGCCAAAATAATCTGAATTCTCTGATCATAAGCACTTGCATAAAGCCTGTGTTGCTTTTATACAAATCTACTGTACTTTCCATGACTTCCAGGCTCTCACCTTCCTGTGGTTGCAAGGTTCCTCTGTAACATTTGAGGAAAGAAGGCTCTACAACCTTTCATTTCCATTTTAATGTCCACCCAATCTCTGTAGGAGCCCAGAGATTGTCATGGGCAAATCTCCAGCTCCAGCGAGTTTGCTGACCAAGAATCACAAAAAATAATGAAACTTGTGAAATCATCACAGCACAAAGCAATACAAGTTCTTTCAAACAGAGGAACCGAGGAACCTAAAGAGAGTTTCCTTACCTTTGGTGAAACTCCCAGCTATGTGGTTTATGTCTGTTTTCAGTTGTGCCCAACATATCTTGAGTTCTGCTGGAGAAAGTGATTGTAGTTACCAATCAAATATATATGAGTTTCCCTCACAGCTTATTTTTCATTTTAGTTGGCAATGATCTCATCCCTCTCAGAACCAGTTACATATTGCCTTGGAGACCACAGGTTATCTGGATGTTGCTAGGATGCACCATTGCCTGATTCTCTCTCCTTTTCCTCAGCCACATTGCCCACTCTCTGTGCTGTTAATCCATTTGGATATTGCCATTCTGTACCCCTATGCTGGGAAGTTCCTAAACAGCCGTGTTGCTTACCTTCCCTCTCATGGCACTGTGCTTATCTTGAAGCACCAAACATATATTTGCATGTGCATTCATTTTCCCTAGGTGGGCTGTATCAGCCTTTTGTGGGAAATGCTGCAAACAGACCACAAGTGATGTGAAACTAAGAAAAGCAGGTGGATTGTGTCATATATGGATAAATTGAGAGGGGATGCGGAAGACAGAACAATCTACTATCTAAACTTCTGTACAGTCAGTGCAGTTTATCTGATTGACCTGTATTACCACTGGCAGCAAAAAGCTCCAGTTGGGAAGCCCTTGTTGGTGCTGACAGCAAAGGGAAATGGAGTGAAGAAACCTGAATGAACTGAGCTGAAAAAAAATAAGTTGCTCAACTACCTTTTTCTTCCTAATTGTCATGTTTCAATATAACAGAATAAAGTGACATTTAAAAGGGTAACGTGCATTTTCTTCAAGGACTTGTTGAAACCCATAATACAGTATCTTTGTAATTTACTGGTCATATGTACACAATATAAAGGATCTGGAGCAGAGTACTATCACTATATTTAGAGATAATGATGCTTTTCTTTCATAGGCTTGATATAAACTTTGATTACCTAGCATTTCTTTAATTTGCTGCTATTCAAGAAAACCCTTAGAGCACTGCAGCAAGCAATGCCTTTCTTCAACATTTGCATTTTTTAATTTGCATTTTTTAATTTCCCAGACTGCAGCTCCACACCTACATAGGCTTCTCCTGTGGGAGGGAAGAGAATATATTTCAGTATGAATGATACTGTTTTTCTTCTCAAATAGCTATAATTATTAATTCCATAGATCTACAAAAAAAATCGCTTTGCACTGTTTCACTTAAGTGTGTAGGGTTTTTTACTAACTAACATCAGATGCCAATCTATTGTTCCACTGGTACCCATTCAAAATAGGGCAGTCAAGCAAAAAGTTCAGACTGCTCAAATGACTAGCTGCTGTTCTCAGCAGCCTACTTGTGCATTCCTTTCATACCCCAAAATGACACTGAGTGCAAGAGGAGTTTGGTGCTTTTAAAGGAAGAGCCATTATGTCCATAATACATTAAACTCTACATAGCACATTAATGGCAAGAATCTAGACCAGTTTACTCAGCACTGCAGACTATTTACTAACCAGCAGGGACCAGTTTAGTCAATGTTTTTAAACATGTATTAAGCCCTATGTTGTAGGAGCTGGGGGATGTGCCTGTAGCCTGGGTGGTCCATGTTTTAAATCCCACTGTTCCTGCCTTGGATGGGGACCTCAACCCAGATCTCTTCCACCTCTTAAGAGTGTCAGGCTCTTCTGAAACATTCAGAAAAGGCTATGACAGGAATATCCTATAAAACAATTCACATGTCAAGTGACAAATTTGGGACATCTCATCAAGTAATTCAACCGCTGGTATTTCACTGCATAAAACACAAATTGTAGCAGTGACACTGGAAGAGGCTGAGAGAGCCCACAGCACTCAAAAATCCTGGCGAGCAGAGCCCTTCTGAGACCTAAATTTAATTCTATATGCCAGATTTAGCAGAGGGACGTTTAGTTTTCCATTTCCTAGAAGATGTCCAATTAGCAGAAAAACAAAAAAAAAATGGTCTCTCCCTCACTCTGTTTGGTAGAGAAGCATCAGCTTCCTTTGAGTACCAAACTTCAAGAGAAATTTCAGAATCCCAGGTGACACCATGCACTCAAAGGCCAGAGAGCTGTCCTTCCCTGGGGCATCTGCTCCTGTCTCACCCACCGGTTCCCCTTTCAATATAGTGATTCCTGGGACTGTCATTTTTAACTTCCCCACCTGGTCCAGCTTTGCAGGCAGAATAAGTGCCTAAGTTGGATTTCTGTGTCTCACACAGAGTCTTGCCCCTGAAAAGCCTGTGTGGCTAAATTTGAGGCATGACACAGAGAAAGCAACAAGCAAAATTAGACCTGGAAAAGAGATGACAGCAACAGGGCAATGGTTTTGCTTAGGAATTTAGCCAAGTACTAATGCTTGTCTGTTGGAGAGTATCTGTCTCCAGAACAATTCCATCCACAGACTGAGGTAACAAAATGAATTATTTACTTGACTTTTTCTATCCAAGACGTTGAAGAAGATAATTTATAAACACATTGTGTCTTCCCAAGACTGAAAGTTTGCTCACATAATAAGGTGGGGGAAAAAAGAGCTTGGAAGACTTTATATAACAGTACCATCTTGCAACACCTGCCATAAGAATATTTTATTTGTCAGTCTTTCCTTATCCCATGTCTCTTGAAGACTGGCTAGGTTACTCCATCAAAAGGCAGGAGTAATAGCATCACTTCAGATAAAAGAGAAAGAGGGAAAAGTGCTGTACACATCACATCACCTCACAGTTACATTAACCAGACACCACATCTATGAAAGGTTTACAGACATGGCAATCCATGTCAGCTGCAGGTCTTCTCAGGTATGGGAAAAAATGTTTCATTCGTACATGGTACCTATAATTCAAAATGTTGTGCACAGATTAATTGATGGATTGTTCTTTATGCACAACAATACACTGAGTCAGAGAAAGATTAAATAAATGACAAAGCACAAAAATTAATAGGCACAGGAATTAGCAGAGCCATAAACAGCACTGAATCCCCAGATTTCAGAAAAAAACCCTTACTCTAATGCAACTATATAATTTCCCTTTCTTAAACTATATGCTTCAGGCATCAAATTCTGCTGTGCACAGTACTGAGTATATCATCAACTCTTTGCAAGTACTGAACTGAATAAATAATATTATCTATAATCCCAGTACCATATCCTAAACCACTAAATCTATTGCAATTTGAAATCTTCATATTTAACTGACTTTGGTAAAGATAATTCTGAAAGCTACACTATCTTGGTATGACTAATTAATGTGTAATAATAAGGATAATCATGACCAATAATGCTGCAGTAATAAGGATTTAATCCTACAGATCATTTAATGAAAGCACTTCGATAATTATGATTATTTATTCTTACAGTGTGTTTTTCATGTTAGCAACATCAAGTACCATGATGATTAATAAAGCTAAAGAAATAAAGAGGCACAAAAAATAGCAGGATTATGACACTGCTAATATGCTGAGCTTATGTAATAAACCTTACCAAATATAAAACTGTAAGGGAGATTCTCTTGGGAGAGGGGGAAAAAAACCCCAAACACAAAACCCCTTAAGGCTATGTCAGCAGGATTGAATTGACCTGTGTATCACTGTCATTTCCATTGTCACTCTAGCAAACAAAATAAAATACTAAATAGCATTTTGTGCATTATGGGCTAGGCTGTCAGCTGGTGTAAAGAGGTGCATTGGCATTAATCTAAAGGAGATTTGCTGAGCATCTGGCCGAGCATTTTCAACAGTCTGCATAAGCATAAAGAAATACCTAACATTTCTTGTCCATGATGACTTCAACACCCAGTAGAGGAAGGACAGGTAGTGTCAATGCTCACATCCTCTGATGACAGTGGATATACTTTGTTACTTAGCTAAGCATTGGGACTGGGCATACTGAAATCTTTTAGGGGCTTTTTTGGCTGCAAAGAAGTGCCTTTTGCTTTCCTTCTCTGTTCCCATTCCTGCAGCTAAGCCAAAGGCTTTGGTATGACCCAAGTTAGATTTTTCATAGATATTCATAGCAGGCCAATAGATAAATTCACCTGGTCCAGAAAAGGAATCCTTTTAGCCTACAAAGCATTGCATAGGCAGCATTTTGCCAAAATAGCTTAGAAAGGAAATCACCTGAGCTGGCACAATTTACAGCATCAAAAGAAATCTTCTGCAGGATGGTTTACATAATTAGAGAAGTCTGGTTAGCAATACAGGCAGTTTTCATACACAGTAGACAATCCTCATCAAGAAGTTTTTACTGGTTTGACTTCCCTAGCAAAGTCTTGGTAGTAAAGATCAATTTTAAGAGATCTATTCATCAGCAAAAGTCTGTCTTGGAAGGTGAAATTATTTGGGTTGAGTAACTTTCTACTTAAAAGAGTCCCCTGGATTTATTCCTACTGGGCACACATTGCTCCTGTAGCAATGTGAAACGAGGCAGAAATGGGTTATGGGATGCACAAGAGAAGAGAGAAATCCCAGCAAGGAGGTATACTGAGACATGAGATACAGATGGAAATCATCCACAGTGCTCATGGTCTCCACAGCAGTGTCCACATGCTGGAGCCAGGGAAGTGAAGAAGGGAGTACCAACCTCAGGTATGAGACAGGGAGATAGGAGCAAGTCTTTGGAAGAAACACTGAAGGAACCATTGCAAGGAAATTCTGCAGTTCTTTCTCTTCATAATCATATTGCTCAGGCAGTGTATGAAATGACTGCACAAAGACACAAAAGAACAAAAAGAGATGCTGGGTAAACAGAAACCCTCTGATAAAAGAGAAGCCCATGGTCAGAGAAACTACATGATGGTAAGAAATAGCTGGCATGTTTTGAAAACACACTATATAAACACTGTCTGAAGTTCATGGAACCAACCATCTCTTTGTTAAGGGGATGAACAATATTTCATTCCAAATAACTATCAAGAGTAGCCTCCAGCCACAGAAAGCAAATCTGAATAGGAAGAGATCTTAGCAGATCCAATACAGGCTTTCTACACTACTGGTTGATCCTTCTCCAAACTAATTTAAACAAGTTTAGATTTATATTTATTTATAATATAATATAATTATTATAATATATTTATAATATTAACTATTATTTAAGTTTATATTAAACTAATATAAACAAGGAGAATAAAGGGCTGGATGTTTCTCTGGGGACAGTCATATTTTCTAACTGAAGAGTAAATTGTGTTGAATGTGAATACAAAGTCATAAAACATCATCAGGCTATTAGCTAGGTAAGAATTGTCGAGAAGATATAGTGCTCCACACTGCATTCCTAGTGTTACATATGATAAGTAGAGACAATAGAAATCAGTGGGAAGAATTGGCATGCAGTAATTTCCTTCCCTGGGCCTCCTGCAATTTGCAGAACTCTGCAGAATTTCTCGAGCTGCTTGGTCAGCTTTCTCTTTTGCTGAAATATACTTGGATTTCAATGCTAACTACCACTGCTACAAAAGGAGGGTAGTTATAAAAGGTTGTTTTGCAAAATATTTATAAATTCTGCAGCTTTCTATTTTTAGGTGTTCAATTTAAGCTTCTGGTGGCTGCAGACATCTGTCTTGTCAGAGATTTCTCTGTGCTGCTAACAGAAGTGAAGACTTAGATTCATCATGAAATGAGAATTGGGACTTTGATTCTACAGAAAATAGAACCTAGAGGAGAATCATAAACACACACACATTTTCTTTGCATGTAAATGTTTCTATTATTCTGATGCCAAGATGTTTTTTTGCCTTTTCTTTTATATACCTTTTATATAAGTTCTATATGTCCTCAATATTCTTAGTTGTAATTCCTTAAATCTTATAACTTAGCATAACCCTAGTATTTTGTTAGTCCAGGAGACCAAACATCCTAAAGGCCTCATAGCAGGATGCCAGAAAACCCTAGACTATCTTGGGAAACCAAGGTCTTCTCTAGAACATATCCTGTAAATTAGAGACTGGGCCAATCCAGGGGGCAGTTCCTCAGATGGGGGAATATCACACCTTTCATCCAGGCCTCCCATTGGAGCATCCTTGTTAGATATGCTAATTTGTAAGGTCTATAAATTGTATAGGCAATTTATCATGTGTATGCATTGTGGTGCATTCCAACTTGGCCAAGTGGTCCACCAGTAAGGATCCTTATTAAAATACCAAGGTAAAAAACCCCTATCCCTTAACTATGTCTGGCTTTTAATTTCCTTAGACCAGGATAAGGCATCAATTCCCAGGATTGTTCAGTAATTTAAATAAATAGGAATTTTGTTAGGATTTCCAGTGGGATCAAGATGGAGCCTGGCTGTAGTCAGCAAGAGCTTTCAGGACACAAGGAAGCCTAGAACTACAGAATGTATTTGTATGGAAAAGACCTCTAAGATCACCAAGTCTTACAGTTAACCCAATACTGCCAAGTCTACCACTTAACCATGCCCCTAAGTGCCATCTACACATATTCTAAGTACCTCTAGGGACTCAACCACTTTTCTAGGCAGCCTTTTCCAGTGCTTGACAACCCTTTCAGTGAAGAAATTTTTCTGATCTCAAATCTAAAGCTCCTCTGGCACAACTTGAGGCAAATTCCTCTTGTCCTATTGCTTGCTACTTGGGAGAAGGGACCAACCCCCCAGCTGACCACCAGACTACAACCTTCTTTCAGGCAGTTGTAGAGAGTGATAAGGTTCCCCCTAACCTCCTTTTCTGCAGGTTAAACATCCCCAGCTCTCTCAGCTGCTTATCACACCTGTGCTCCAGATTCTTCCTTAGCTCTGCTCCCTTCTCTGGACACACACCGGCCCCTGAATGTCTTTCTTGATACATCTTTGAGGGACCCAAAACTGGACACAGGATTTGAGGTGTGGCTTGACCACTGCTCAGCACAAGGGGTTGGTCACTGCCTGAGTACTTCTTCCCACCCAGCTTGGTGCCATCCACATCTGAGGATGGCCTCAGTCCCCTTGTTCAGATCATTAATCAAGATGTGATAAGAGATCTGGCCCCAGTACTGAGCCATGTTGCACACCACTGATGACAGCCCCAGTTGGGATGTAATTCCACTCCCCACCACTCTCTGGGCCTGGCTGTCCAGACAGTTTTTTACCCAGTGAACAGTGCACCCATCCAAGGCACGAGGAGCCACCTTCTCCAGGGAAATACTGTGGGAGACGATATCAAAGCTTTTGCCCTTCTAATTTTCTTCCTGCATAACCTCATGACATCTCTGTAGTCTTCCTAAATTATGTGCCCCTTCTTCAAAAAGTCATAAACTCTCCTTTTGTTCCTGAGTTACAGCCAAATCTCAGACAGTCTTCCTCACTGACTAGTCTTTTGATACATGGGGACAGCCTGCTCCTATGCTTTATGATTTCCTTCTTAAAGTATGTCCAGGTCTCCTGGACTCCCCTTCAGGACAGCTTCCCAAGGGACTCTGTCAACCAGTCTCCTAAACAGGACAAAGTCTGCCCTCCAGAAGTTCAAGCATGTCTGTTTGTTGGACACAGTTGTTGCTGTTCAGCCTGATGTGAACTCCTGAGGTTTGTGTTCCCTTTCACTTAGCCTATGTTTCAGCATAGTTTAATAAGTTAACACAGCTTAATATCTCTGCTTAACCATGTACTCAAGGCCGATGGTTCCCTATGCAGTCTGTCAATTATCTCCTCAGTTATTTTACATTTCTGTATAATCTGGAATACCATCTGAAGTAAAATGAAAATTATCAGAAGCCCATTTGCACAGTGTTTGTGCTAGGAGACCAAGGACCTGAAGGGGAAACTTTTTCCTTGAAGAATTATCCCAAATAACATTTTTACAAAGACTGGAGAGCGTATCATGCATAGAGGAGAGATCATGCAAGACTTCTGGAGTCTCATCAACACCATATTTGAACAGAAATGGAAAAGAGGGAGGAAAAACCTGCATACATATATGTGGGATGATAATCATGGACCATGTGATAGGTGTGTGGTATGTTAGTTATGAAAATTATACTAGCTAGGAGAAGGCTTTAGAACAGCAGAGTCTAAAAATGTGATTATTCAGGCTACAAAGAATAAGAGGTGCTGGAATGTTCTGGGGTACATGGAAAGAATATAGAAGCACAGCAACTAGGAAAACTTTTTGGAAAAATCACCCTGCTTAAGGGTCTAAACTCAGGATAGTTCACAAGACAAACAGTGTGCTTCTGCCATCAGCAAGGTACAGGGCATGGCAGCTCAAGAATGAGCTGGTAAAAACTGGGAGAACACCTTCTTGTCTTGGATCCAATCATGTGGTTTAAGACATGGTTGGTTTTGATCAATTTGATTTGCATGCTGCAGCTTCTGTTAAAAAATTCATCATGGGATATAAAATACTTTGCTTGCTCTTAAGATTTCCATTTTTCCTTTCCTATAAGGTTCAAAAGAATCTTTTGCTTGCGCTATTTTGCTCATACCATACTTGAAAGCACAAAAATGTGAACTGTTTGTTTATCCTCAAGGTATGTGCTCTGTAGATTATCACAGTCAAGCTTTGTTGTTCTGCACTACAAAGTGTTCAACCTTGACCTGAGAGGTTGTTTTTTTCCCCACTTCCCCACCCTCTGAGAAAAAGAAAAATAAAGTGAAGATGGAGAAATCATTCTGTATTCTAAGCTAGTGCTCTGTCTTGCTTTAGTAAAGCCTTTGTTGTACATAAACACGTATAAGTTTTCTAGTTACTTGTACCTGGTATTAATATTGAAGCTAGTCTGGGGCTGGAATCACTGTCTTAGTGTGAGTAGAAAATCAGAAGTACAGACTCTTGTGGAGAATTCAGCAGTGTTAAGTGTATGACTTGGCAATAATCAGGGGAAACCTTCCAGGTGACATGTAAGGAATTAACACACATATATCTTACTTAAATATGAAAGAAACCAGAGTGCTCCTCTCCCTGCAGCCTGTTGGCAACTTTACCCTTACATTGAATGATAACACACAGGTGGAATTATGTCTTTCCATTAAGGATCTTTTAGGAAAACATATATAACAACAAAAGTCTGCAAAGGTTTTTTCCTCCCAGACAAATATTGTACAAATCCTAAATTCTAGGATTATTTCAAAAGAGTAAATATGCAAAAAATACAAAATGTTTTCCATTTATTGGTGTGGAATAAGTAATACAGAAGTCTTGCATGAGGGCAAAGTAATACAGTAAATTCCTGCTCCAATCCCATCTCCCAGTATGCTCTGGGATACAAGATAAAAAAAAAGCAGACTGTGTCTCAAAACAGGAGGTGCAAAGGTGACTTTTGAAATCTCCCGATCCCAACCTAATTGCTAGACAGTCCCAACACATAAGTTAGAGCAGCTTCAAGCATCAATATCTAAACATGATTTTTGTTCTAGTCCAAAGCCCATCAGGCACCAGGCACCAATACCACAGAAATATTCTCTGGGAAAAGAATTAATAAGTTCCAGAGCCATTTGCTTTGTCAGCCTGGAGAAAGCCCTATTTAACTCTTTGCATAACTCCAGTATTGATAGTTTTGACCATATCTTCTCAGATATACCACAGTAGCTGCTATTCATAATTCAACAATGTTTCTACAGTATCTTGTTAAACTTTCCTCCTGATAATCCATGAGTGACTCTTTAATTATCTGAGTCTGTGAAAGTTTCTGCTTTTTTGTACTTCTACAGAAAGTTAAAAGCTTTAAAAGCTGTTTAGCCATTAATCTCAGGTCTATAAATCTTAAACTATATCTAATAATCTTGGAAAAATTTTCTCAGGCCCAGATAGACACTGATTTGAAACTTCTGACCAAATGGCTAAAGCATAAATATATCCCAGATGTTACCATGGATGTTTGTTTTGACCAGTCATTAAACTTTTATATGCACAGATACTTGGCATCAAATTACATTTTCTTAAAATTCCTACCAGAGGAAATTTGATAGGTATGAAATTCCTTTTTTCCTATGAATGCTGAAATGTGGCAATTATCAGTACATAGGGCCACTGGGTTTATACAGGACATTCACATATGAACAAGGGAAATATTTATTTATCATGAGCGACAGAAATATTTCCCTTATTTCCTGCAGTGACAGAAGGGATGGGACAAATCAGTTGAATTCTGATCACATGAGGTCACAGCTTGCAGGAATGAGTACATGGGTGTAAATATTATATAGGGCTAAAAGCAGTATGCAATGGATCTTTTTCTAAAAGAAGACTTTTGTTGACCCTTGCATTTTAAAATGAATCAAAGATGGAAACTCAATGTAGTACAAAATGTGGAAGTTAAATTGTTTCATGCTTGTAGGTTCCTTTGATAAAACTCCAACTCCATCTCTATTTATACTTTGGCTATTCCATCTTCTTTTCCAGGAGGACCAATATTCCAGCACCACATAATCAGATGGCTGGCAGCTGGGCACCACTGTGCTCAACAGTCAAACCCATTAGATATGAAAAAAAAAGAAACTGTCAAGGAAACCTTCATCATCTATGCCCTGTATATTAAAACTAGAAGCCCCAAAGTGTGCTGCTTTTGAATTCTTGCAGGGTTACAGGCCTACAAAACAGATCAACTCTGCCAATTGTGAAACACCCTAGAGCATGTATTGTCTTTTAAAGTGACAGATTAAACTCTCTATTAACAAAGCTATCCTTCTTTCCTTAAGCAAGTTGTAAGGAATTCCACTCACTCTTACAGTGAAGGATTTGGGTGCTCTTCTGAATAGCTTCCAGGATGCCCCACCAGCCTGCTTCAGACTGATTTTGGTCTTGCACCAGCAATAAATGAATCATCAGAGGTATTTTAGTGAAGGTCCAAAATTAGGCTCCAGCTGCAGACCTGTGTGTTTTTGTGCTAAGAAAGCCTAAGTTGGGCATGCAGAAGAGCTGTGCTGGAGGGGGCCAGGAAGGACCCTTTCCTATTTGGGTACAGTAACTCAGACACACAATCCAGTTTCTACTGACTATTTTACTTATGTCTCTGATGTTTGTCTCAATGCTGTCAGCATGCCAAGACAGCATTGGGGACAGAAAATCAGGAGAGCAAAGGCAAATATCATGTCACGCTAAGTGATCCATGAAGGTAGATACCTGTCTCCAAAAAATTTGAAATCTCTTTAGACAGAGCTGCCTCTTTCTGTAGTTATGTGGAATCATCTCTGTCAAAGTGAGGGAAAGGTCCTTCTTGGCTGTAAACAGTGTATGAGACCATACCCAGACACTGCTCAAGAGAAAAGTTCCAATTACATCTAGTACTCTCTGCAGAAAACACCTAGAAAAATCCTAAGCAGCTGCAGCAGCCACAGGCCCAGCCATGTGGGCACTATCCTCACCCCAAATAAAAAACATGGCTCATGCCTGTGGTACTCACCCAGCAATAAACTGCTCAAAGAATGAAAGAACAAACCTGGGGGAAATTATTCTTCAGTATAATTTCAGTTGAAAGAAAATATTCTCTAACTGGTCAAACAGTAACTCACAATCAGGATTTGAAGACACCATGATTAATTCTGTCTTTCTGAGTTTGCAAACTGCTCCATGAAGTACAAATGACTTTTTTATTTATAATGGACTAACTCTGAAACATAATGATGGCAGTTAAAAAAAAGAAATGTTTAGTATTTCATTACCTGATAGTACTAGCAAAATATTTAGCCCAATATATGTGCCCATAAGCCCATACAATCTCTCTCCACATGTGAAATCAATGTGTCACAGACCTCAACTCTGTTCTTCACATGACATTTTGTATGACACAATCATGCAATTTCAAGCCAAAAAACCAGTTAGATTTGCCATAAAATGCTGCAGATGGAAAACAGAGACAATGGACAAGACATTATGAGATACACTGAATATCATAGTACGGTGTGGCCCCTGTTCTGACTACATTATTCATGTTCATATTTAATTAATAAAAAACTTTATCTAATTTCCACAAGGTTTCCAGCCTCTTGCAATAAAATACAGCCCTGGAATCCTGACATCCTTCTGCAAAATTCTGGTTGAGCTGGGTACTTAGAAGTAAAAGTATTCATTTTTAAGACAAAGCCCAAAGACCAGATCACACTAGAGCTTTAATGTTTAAGCTATTGTAAACAATTTTTGACAACAGTTTTGAAGAAGGAAGTGCCTGTCTTGTCTACCAACATCTTTTGAAAAGCACCAGGTTTTGACCAATGTGTAAGACTAATGTAAATCAGAAGCAATCTCCTTGAAGCTAACAGAAATCAGATTCCAGGCTCATAAGCTTTTGCACACTGAATTTAACTATCTGTCATGTCTGGGAGGTTACAGCACAGATCTAAAAGAAGGTATGGTGTAAGATCAATGTTAAGGAAGGAGTTTCATTTAAAAGACCATCTTTTCCCATCAGACATGATAGGAGATTTATTATTCCAATATTATTGTTGAAACTAAAAAAGAGATAAAAAATAAACAGGAACAAATATTTTCATTTTATGACTGTGAAGAACATTTCATACTGTAAACATATCTTGGTCTATAATATTTACCCACTAAAAAAAAAAATAATTTCAATACAGTCCTTATTGCTAGCTCGGCAGAGTCTCTCCAGAACATTGTGTTAATGATTAATATGAAGTCAGTGGAATTCCACAGTTGTTGAGAGTCTTGTGCCCAAGAATGAACTGCATTGCTAAATCAGCAAAGACAGTTGTCAAGGTAACCTCTATGTAATCTATTTAACTGGCTCCCAAAACACCAATCAAGGTCAGATAACGCACTCAAACACCATATGAACACACTCATATGGCATAAAGCTTTGTATCAAGACAGCAGGGAGGAAAAAACCTCATTATGAAGCAGGGGAAAAAAATAAATTCAGTTTTGAGAAGTGTTAATTGGGATTGCAGTTAGCTTTGTGGGGAAAGCATGCTGCTCATCTGAATATGTTTTATCTATAGTAGAAGTAATTTCAGTCCAGTCCAGTTTGAATAGCAATATCCTTCTACACGTCTTAAAAAAAAAAAAGGGACAAAAACAACCCACCCAAAAAGTAAAACCAGCCACATATAAATTATTAATTTCATTTATTGTTTTATTAATGCATGTCTGGCATCTACACCCTGATACAAAATTCTCATTTTGTTTTCTCTGCAATAGATTACTGTGTTACTTAACAACAAATAAAATGCCAGCAGCATCTCAGAGCTGGGGATATAGCTCTCCACACAACACAATTCCACAGGTCCTGTTCCCCTGAGACCTCTCTCCTCCTGTGGAAACTTTCCAGTCAATTCTGTAAAGGAGAAGAATCTATTTGGAGTTACAATCTGATGGGTATCCTGAATTTTTAGTTTTATTTACTTGCTGTGAATTCAGATCTCTTTAGCCTAACAAGGGCTGGCAAGAGTCTCTGGGTTCTGAGCTGATTCTTATTCCAACAATTGCTGCACATACAAATCAACATCCTTTGCTTGATATTTACTGCTTTGCTCAACATTTACTGCTTTGCTCATCCTGGAAGCAAAGGACAGTAAACATTATGAGAATTAAACAGGTTGTCTGTTTTCCTTGGAGTCTTCATACCCTTCATACACTTCTGCTGGGAAACTACAGTACACCACAACTTGTTACTTCTACTCCTGAATGAATCTCAACAAATATCCCTATGCTGCTTCAGTAAAAGTATATACCAGGGAAGCTATTTCCTTCCTTCAGCCATTCCTTGTCAGTATCATGGAGCTGTGCTAATTCAGGACCCTGCTCCTGTTCCACAAAGATGCCAAAAGGTCTTGCTGTGGAAATAAAGAGCTAAAATTAACCGCTCCAAAACTGCAGAAAGCAATCATGGTAAAGACTATATAACATCTGTGTGTTTAGACAATATCTTTGGCCAATGTCATTCATATAAAATAAAAATTGTTCTTTAAGGGCAAAAGGACTGTATACATCATATGTGTACATCATACATTATTTGACTCAGATGTGATCCTGAGAATCAAGAGTCACCAGTAACTCTGCTTAAGTTCTAGACATTTAGTATTTCTCAGTGTTTCCTCCTTTGTAAAAGTGTGTGAGATCTGTTTGCCTCTCTGGGATCAGTGCAGCATCCAAGGGCTATAAAATCATGTACTAGATTAGGAAACAAGGAAGACAACTGCACATTCTAGTCATCCCCAATGTGGGAGAGTGCGATGGTGCTACAAGCTGCTGCTTATCACGTTGCTACTGAAGGCAAGCATGTAGGCAGAACTCACAGTCACAGAACTACGCCAGGACTGCTCTGGATCCACTAGGCTGGGGATAACAAAGCTGCTAAGCTGCCTCCAACTTACTTGAGAAAGTCAAGCTTCAGGAGAAGACAAGCTATGTTGCCTGTCACAGCATCTCACCTTACAGATGTAGGGCAAATGTGTACCCGCAGGCACCCACATGGTGCACCCACCCACACCACACATCATGGTTGGCTTTCAACACATGCTCTGAGTTCCATCTCAGGGAAACAAGACTAAAGGCTGGGAAGGACCTAAATGTTGTCTGGATGTGGAGTCAGGATAGATGAAACATGAACAATTTCATTTGAACACCTTAAGGATCCAAATATAATTCACAACATTTTTTGTTAAAATAACCATCACCATAAAATCTGAACACATTGCCAATACTCAGGAATTCACCACGGCCCTATTAGATACATAAAAGCTGTGGGCCCCATTTTGAGGTGAAGAAGCTAATGAGGATGTGGACTAACTGATTTTCTCACTGTCTACAAGATGCACATGGCAATCACAGGTGGATGCCAAGAAACCCTTAAACCCCAGCACAGATGAAGCACTGTGGTCTCTGTCTTTAAAAAAAAAACACAGTTGAGAGCTCTGAGCACCCACAAAACCTGTTGATTTCAGATTTCATCCAGAGGTGAGAGCATTTGGCACTTGTCAGATGTGTTAGAATAAAAGGAAGGAGCTTGTGTATCTTTTCAAGCTCCAATGACTGTGGCTGATTTCAACAAGAAATTAGTAGGCTGTCTCTGGGTTTTGACATGTAAGACTCAGAGACACTGACAGCTAATGAAGCTCTGAGACAATTACAGTGACTCTCCCATGATGAAGCGAAATCCACCTCTGCATTGCTGGGGCACCAGTGTAATGGAAGTTGGACTATTCATAGCATATCCCCTTTATTGCTACTACAAACACTGATATGACAGTGCAGATAAAGAGGAAAGAGGATGAAAATTGAAAGCTCATGTCTTAGACTGATGATGTCAGAGATGCTGTATACAGTCAATCAGTGTAAGAGTGGTTCTTGTCTGAACAAATACATGATAAGCCAAGTTTCAAAGTAACAGGACTGTAAATATATATTTGTTGCCATGCCTAAAGTAACTTGATATTTCAGCTCTCAGAAAGTGGTTCTGGATTCACAATGACTTCAGCTCTTACATGCCTTTGAATGTGGATCTAGGTTACTTTTGAGTTAATTTTGTTACATAAACAGAACTAATTTAATTTCAATCACTAATCTGGCACTGTACCTTGTGTGTGTGTGTGTGTGTGTGTGTGTGTGTGTATGCAGGCTTTGTGTTTTCTTTATTAATCCCAATTAGAATTGTAAACATGGATTGTACCAAAACCACTCTTCTTTGCATGCATAAAATTGCTCTTATATTTCTAGGAAGTTTTATGCAGGCATGAGCACCAGGTAACAAGACTTTACTCTGCGAGGGTGTAGCACAGCCAGTGTAGGCAATGCTGACAGGAGGTACCATGCACTTCCTACCAGAGACAGGATAATGTAGTTCTGTGGACCACCTAATATAAATGTACATATGGAATATAAAGCAGGATGGTTCTACCATCTAGCCACAAAAGTAATTTAAAAAGCCACGAGTAAATGAATATGAAACCATCACAGTTACTGCACCACCTCTATTTTGCATATTATTACAGTAAAGTCATGGTTACAGTCATTTCAGTCAGCACTCCCTTTATGGAAGTAATTTCTGGAGGTCACAGCCTGAAAGCATGTTTATATCTGATAAAAAAAACATAATTCTTGGAGGTTTCTGAGACTTAAAAAACCCCTCAAAACACCACCCCCCATCCCACAATAGCATCAAAAACCTATCTTGAACAATACTGTGTGTTGAATTTATTAAACAAAGTTTTTATAAGGGGACTCTTATTTTTTTCCATCTTTTAAATACTAAACTAATACTTCTAACTTTGAAATACTAAATTTAAAGATTTAATTTGCTCATTCCTAATCGCAACATATACAATGGAAAGCTCTGAAGCAGTACTGTCCTGGGGTGACTTTATGATGCTTGTATCCCCAGTTGCCTGGTTTATGTTACATATTAAGTTCTGCATCTTTAAAACTGGCTCTGAGAATGAAAGGTGGGAAGAAGAAGCATGCAGTTTGTATTGAAAATAAAACATCACTCCCCAGCATTCTACTCCTGGACTGTGGTGTCTGCAGCATGGACAGTCAGCAGGACAGAGGTTCTCTTTGGTTTTTAGTTGGTTTTAGCTAGCTGAGGCAGAGGAGTTCCCTGGACTTTTTTTTTCCCCCTTGGATCTGTTCAAACCTGCTCTGGACTGAAAAACCCAGACAAACCCTGGGAGCTCACGCTTGTGGCCCACTGGGGCCTGGGCACTTTCTGGAGCCAGAGGGACTGATAAGAACCTGAGCGAGCTGAGCTGCACCACATGGAAAATACTTTTTTTTCCTGGATTTGCCATTTCATTGGACAGTGAGAGGTTTTATTGTTTAATACTATTCAATTTCTGTTAGATAAACAGGTTTTTTCCACTTCTCTCCAAGGAAATCTCCTTTCCCAAGCCAGCTGGGGGGAGGGACCGCTTGGATTTGCTTTCTGAGGGGATGCCTTTTGGAGGTTCTCTCCCAAATTTGCCCTAAACCAGGACAAATTGCAGGTGTGGTTTTCACGCATCTCCCACTTACCCATACACTTCAAAGGTACTGTTTGAGCTGTGTGTAAAACCTTTGAAATCTGGAGGGGAAGGGATCGCTACAGACCCAGCCCCATGCATGGCATCAGGATCAGCACTTGCATGTAGATTCTCATATCTCCGAAGGAACATGAACTAATCCACACAGTAAGACAGGATTTACAAAACAGACTGTAAACAGCTCCTAAGATAGCTGTTACTGCCTCTGTGTTAATGTGTTTGCAAGATTAGTATTAATTACCCAATAAGGAATATATCTGTTTTGAGACCTTCTAATAAGTCTGTACTTAATATTAAACAAATCACATGCAAATGAAAGAACATACGGTATACACAAGAAAGTATTCAATTATTTGTATATATTTAAGGGGTTTATAATAAATAAATAAATCTGTCCTTGCAGGATCTATTATAGTACATATATATGTATCAATGAATAGTGATTGGATAAAGGATATATTCTGTGGGAGTCAGCCTAACTTAGACACAGGGTCAGACCGATTTCACCTCTAGTAAACTGAGCCTCAGTTTTAAGCCCTAGGAAACATTCGTTACCTCAGGATGAGCCTGAGTTCTCCTCCCAGGAGCCTTTGAAGTCGACATGCTAATTAACCCAAGTCTTGTTCCTCCATTGGCCAGTTGTGGTTATGTCTCCAGAATGTTCCTCCCCTCAGGTTATATATTATTGTACCCTCCTTTGTTCCTCTCTTTGGCTGGTTGCCCCCATGGAGTTCCCTTGGTTGCTGTGATCGGCTTTTGGGCATCGTCCCTATTTTCTTCTATTCCCTATTAAAGTGTTCTTTTCCTGGTGCGAACCATTGTTCCCACTCCTAATTATTTTCTTGCCACCCTCTGCCCTGAAGCCAGGGGACCTATAGGTTTGTCGTAGCCACCCTCCCTGGGACAATAATCAATACAGACATTCAAGGTTAAATAAGCAATAGAAAGGTGATATGAACTTATGATTGCCAATACACTCAACCTAGCTACCTGTGATTGTAGCTGTTTATCTTTTGTATAATAATGGTTAGTACAATTATGCATACATGGGTGCCCATCCAGTCCTCCCATCCTCCAACTTTATCATTCCTGGCTTAGGATCGTGTTTTGAACCTTCTTAATCATTCTGTTTAATATGAGAATTACAATATTTTTCTTAGGTAAACAAGAGAGGAAAAAAAACAAGTGATAGAAGAAATCTAGTATAAAGAAGTATCATTTCACTGCAGCCCACCAATCAATGCTGACTTTTACCAACTGGGACCCCAGATAGAGACTCTGACCCCCCCAGTCAGGCACTGTTGGGGGTTAGGTGTCCTTCCTTTAGTTCTGGCTCACCTATGGAATTTTTACCCATTAGTTGCAGGGAAAACCTGACTGCTGGTACTCAGTGCGTGCTTGAGAAGCACAAAGAGTTTGGCTGGGCCCAAGGGGAAAGGGGGCAGGAAAAGGGGAGGGCGGGGGCAGCTTGCTGCTTTCCTCGGCTTCAGAGGAGGACACTTGATGGGAGCTCTTGCTGTGGAGGGAAGGGAATTCGCCATCACCCAGACGGAGCTGCTGCTTCTCCCCTCTTTGTTGGTGGCCTCGCACCCCCTGTCCTGCCGGGACGTGTGGCAGTGCCAGGCACCGCCACGGAGCTGCTGATCCACCTCAGCCACCGGCCCAGGATCTCAGCTCATCCCTGCTGATCCACCTCAGCCACCGGCCCAGGATCTCAGCTCATCCCTGCTGTTCCAGCTGAGTGTTCCTCAGAGCCCTGCAGGAGCACCGGCACTGACTGCCTGAGGGGTTTGTGAAGCAAAGCCTCTCCTCCATCCCTTCCCATCTCAGCCGAGAAAGCTGCCACGGGGTCCCTGGTCCTGTGTTCTTGCTAACGCTGTAGTTATTGTTGTTTGTTTGCCTGGTTATACTAGTAAAGAACTGTTATTCCTATCCCCAGATCTCTGCCTGAGAGCCCCTTGATTTCAAAATTATAATAATTCGGAGGGAGGGGGTCTACATTTTCATTCCAAGGGAGGCTCCTGCCCTCCCTAGCAGACACCTGTCTTCCAAAACCAAGACAGGCATCCAATAACAAACTGCCAATCCACCGACCAGCATGAAAGGCACTGATTCTCCTCCTACCATTCACCACATTTCCCAGCTCCTTTCCAGCAGTGGGAGGGGGTATTGGGAGCAAGGGATGCCCAGCTTGGCTCAGCCCTGACAGAACCGGGTGCGGGTCCTGTTGTGGGTGTGGAGCTGATGCCAGTGCTGCTGCCTGTGACTAATCAGCCCCCACAAGGCTCACACTTGTTTATTCCACTTAGATTCCTCTGCTCCATATCAAAACACAACAGCCAGTGATACTAATTCATCTTCATTTTCTCAAGTAAAAAAAACCAACATGGCAACTCAGGCAAATGTTTATATAAAAATGCTTTTTAATTTCTTGAGACCTCTGTGACTGAATTTTCCTTCAAGAATAACAGTTAATGGCTTCACTGTACCAGGTAAAGGCTTTGCACAAGTTCTGACAAAAAAAGGGTTGTACAGTGTGTTTTTTATAACATAAATCTCCCCCAAACCTACTTCTGTAAACAGTAATAAGAACATGCAGGGCTTTTTAATTGAACATTAAACTCAGCAGTCCCATTACATTCACAGTACAGTATCCAATTAATACATCCTTTGGGGTTGTTTTTTTTCCCTTTGTCCCACCCACAGAGATGTTACAAATTGGATTTAAATTAAATTTCATTCTAAACACATATATTCATTCATAACAAAACAGTGACAAATTAGCTTATCCCATTTAAAATCATTGTATGCTGAGGCTGATTGCCTCTTGCTCCAACCCAGGGCCTATTTCCCAAAGGTCATGTATTTCAAGAACTGACGCACAAATGTGTGTGTAGCTATTAACAGGGGAATTGGTTTGATTATTACATGAAATATCAGGTTGAACTGCAGTGTATTTTAAAGTGTGAATATGGAAAAGGGTTGTTTTTATTATTGCATGAGTAAAGGGGTACAAAGGGACGGGTACAGAGTGCTTCAGGGGTGGGTGCAGCTGTTCTAGAAATGCCTACATTTGATTTTCCCACTTTTTAAAATATAATCAGATACAGAAAGAAACCTGACCGCCAACTTCACTTTTAACATAGCTTGTTGTAAATCCATTGAAACACTGTTCCCCATTAGCCACCTTTCCTGTACAGGAATAACATATAAGGAGATTTTTGTGTTTGGTTGTGGGTTTTTTCCCATCACGGCTGGGCCTTTGCTAGTTTTAGCATTTAAAGGAAGCCAGAATGGGTCAGGTGTTGAGAGAGAACAAATTTGATACCACTCCTGAGAGAACTTGGATAGATTCCAAATCAATCTGTCTCAGGGGGTAGAAGGGAGGGCAAAAAATCAACAGGCATGAGAAAAAGATGCTGAGTATTACCATGGCTGAACATCAACTGTGGTTAGATCCAACACTTGTGAAGCAAAGGATATTGAAACCATTATTTGTAAAGAAAAAAGCCATAATTTCAAAATTATGGTGGAATGTGTTTAGAAAATAAACATTTTCAATTTGCCCTAAAATTTGTTAGGAGTAAACAAACTCACTGTTTTTACCAGGTTTATGCAGTCCTTATACACTGTGGATATTTTGGAGATAATTCAGGACTCATTGTTAGAAATTTCTGGAACAGGTAAGACTGTGATGCCCCTCCATAGGAATGTGCTTTAGCTATCTATTGGCCTAGGGTAGTTAGCCACAACTGCTAACAAATAGGAAAAAAGAAACAATTAAAATTCTAATTGGTTTGAAACTTTAAATCCCATCCCAGCATGCACTCTCATTCCTCTACATACTACCAAAATCCTAGCAAACCTTCTTACCTTCTCTCCATGGGCCAGCCATGCACAAATTTGCTGTTTCCAAAATACAAACCCCAAGTTTAACTCTGGATTTAATCCAGATAGTCACTTGCTAGATACTCACTTCACTGAATATGCTAACATCTTCACAAGGAGGGCCCAGAACCTCATGGAATTGGCTATGAAGGAACATTTCTCAGATGTGCAAGTCCAACCATTAACCCAGCACTGCCAAATCACCACAACACCATCTAACGTCTTTTAAATACCTTCAGGGATGGTAACTCAAACGCTTCTTTGGGGAGCCGGTTTCAGCGCGAGACAACCCTTTCAGTGAAGCTAATATCCAACCTAAATCCCCTCTGACACAACTTAAAGCCTCTGGTTCTGTTGTTACTTGGGAGAAGAGACTAACAGCCAGCTCACTACATCCTGCTTTCAGGCAGTTTTAGGGAGTGATGAGGTCCTTCCTCAGCCTCTTTTTCTCCAGGATAAACACCCCCAGCTCCCTCAGCTGCTCCTCACCAGCCTTGTGCTCCAGACTCTTCCCCATCTCCTTTCCCTTCTCTGGACACATTCCAGCCCTGCAATGTCCTTCTTGGCACGAGGGGCCCAGAACTGAACACAGGATTCAAGGTGTGGTCTGACCAGTGCCCAGCATGGGTGGATGGTCACTGCCCTGGTCCTGCTGCCACTCTATTGCTGGAACAGGCCAGGTGCCATTGGCCTTCTTGGCCTCCTGTGCACATCTGGCTCCTGTTCAGCTGTTCTCTACCAGCACTCCCAGGTCCCTTCCCTCTGGGCACCTTCCAGCCCCTCTGCCCTGACCCTGGAGGCACTGCAGGGGATCGTTGTGTGTGCAGGATATGATATGTGGTAGCTGTCAGCTGAATTTTTTCCCATATGCCAATGGTGTGAATACTGTGAAGTTCTTTTCTACCTTCACAGCTGTACCAGACTCAAGGCCCAGGTGTAACAACTCCTGGCATTAGTAGTTTTTCCTTTGCCACATGAAGGAGAGCTACGGAAGTGCAGATTACACCTTCACCAATAACAGTTTACAGCTACAGGATCTCAAAACATGTTCCCCATTTTGCACAAGGTCTACTGAGCAGTGTTTGAGGTTGTACCATCTGCCCAAACAATATTTCGACATTACTGCACCCTATAAATCAAATACAACTGCAAGAAAGAAGGTGGTCATAAACTAACAGAAAATTCAGGCCTATAGTGCACATATATTAGACTAGATCAACCCATCATGTTGCCCAGTGGTTGAATGCAGACAACAGGCCAATTTATTTAGGTTATCTGTGGCTGACAGGTAAGAAGCACGCATGGGGTGTTGGGAGAGCATGCACATGTTCGGATAACAAGGTTTGCATGTTCTGACTGGTCTGACAGGGAAATACCTTCCCTCTGTCCTCACTGCTACTTGCCTGTTGGGGGGTCCCAGAAAAAATATAATCAACAACCAATGTAAGGATATCTGGGAGGAGGAACACTTATTTTAGGAAAGAATGAAGTGGGGCACCTGGGATAGAAAATGATGCTTAGGTAGGCAAGCAACTGCAGCCAGAGACAGGGAGAAGGAATGTCTCAAAGAAGTAAAGGAATTGATGTGGGTGGGAATTGCAAGTGAGGCAGAAGGGACTTGAGTGGAATGAAAAAGGAAAAGTTGATCCTAGAATTGATAACCTGGAATCTTCAATAGCCTGTCCATAGTTTGACACCAGTTGTGCTGAAGAAATATCAGCCGCAGTGAGAACTCTGCCTGAGCAAGGATCTCAAGCTGAGAACTGTAGTAAGCAATTGTGGTTTTTTAGTTGCTTGGTTTTTTTTGGAATTATTATTTTTTTGATAATCAAGGAGCTTGAGCACCACCAGCAAGCTAAGGACAAGGGACAGTGGCATATCCTTTGGAATAGAAATGGTGCCTATAACACCGGATTATGCTGAACACCAGGGCACAGTCCCACGTCATCTGAGCCCAGCAAGCAGAGCAGGGCAGTGACAGTAGCGGATCTTGGTGACAGCTCAGGGAGCCACAAGTGGACAGTAGGTTATACATCAACTTCAAGGTCAATTCAAAAATCCAAGTGGTGTTCCAGAACAGGGCTAATGCAATGCACACCTATACTGCAGTGAAGCCCCGGGGATGAGCTGCAGAGGGGTTCCTGGGTTATGGACAGGCTGCCAGGGGGCTGGGCAGGGCCACTGGGGCCCTGATAACCATCCAGGGATATCTGTCAAATCTACCAGCAGACACAGATGCAGCTCAGTGTAGTGGCAATGCCAACAGGATGTCATATCCTAATGCTGAAATAAGGGAAAAGCTTAATAGGCACAGGTGACCCTCATTCCAAGCCACTGGAACAGCTCCGGTGTGTGCAGGTTACACCAGTTGGAGCCAGTGAGATCCAGCCTCTCTTGATTCTGAGATCAGATCCAGTCACATTTTAATTAAAGAACAGAAAAGGAAGCAGAATGGTATGAGTTAAAACCTATTGCCAGCAAAAGCCTCATCTTTTAAATATTTTTTAAGACTACTTAAGTATTCCTGCCCCAAGGAAGTAAATGAGAGTATTCATATAAGTAAAAATTACTTACAAAAGCTACAGTTTGCAAGACACTTTACCAATTACAGAGACAGATTTCTGCAACAAAGTCTTACCAAATATGCAAAGACCACTTTTTTCTACTCTCAAAATAATAAAAAACACTGACTATCCAAAATTGCAAATTTGAGGGAAGAAAGGGAAAACTGCAACAATAACCCCTCTGCCAATGGTGTTGTTTAAAAAATATTTTCTTTTTAAAAACCCTATATATCCTCTTCACTTGCAGTTATTAGAATATGATTTCAGATAAAAAGGGGCACTTAAAATAAGCACCAGGAGTTGCTTGGACACAGAAATGTGTCTGATCACAAAACTGCTTACAATGTTAATGATAAAACCATTCCTGTTTGTCATGGCCACAAAAAAAACCCTGTTTTTTGAAAGGGTAAGGTCCTTTATGATGTTGATAAAGCACTCCTCTTGCAGAAACATAGTGTACCATCAATCAATAACATTTGTCTCTGGCTTCTTTTGTTGAGATCCCAATATTGCAACAGCAAATCATAATCCTAGCAAAGTAAACAGGCTCTGGGGAAAAGTAGCTATAAATTGAGCCTGCTTGGATCAAATGAACTCTATCATTAAAGTCTGTTAAGCACTGAGTGTTTTACTTGCTAGCAGAACTTTCAAATTGGAAAGAAATAGGTGAATTTGAAGTAAGAAGCAGAGTTAGAAACCAGACAGCCAAAGTAATTTGGTTCTTCAGTTAATTAGCAGCAGATCACCCTGATAATCACTTTTGTGCCTTGTTTTTCTTTGGCAGTTATTGATTTCAGTTTACTTCAATATTTTCACATTTATTCCTAGTCAGTTTGGGAGATTTCCTTAGGTGCAAAGCTCAGGCTCGATCTGAGCAGATATCACTCCGTTGTTTTAATGAGTATTAAGGGTCTGTTGACGTCAAAAGGCTGCTCCAGATTATACACAGCCCATTACATAAAACATCTGAGCTGCACAGGTTTAAAGTGGGTTCATTGGGGTTTAGCTTGGGGTGAGCATGCATCAGCCTAAATGAAACCGAAAGATTTCCCCGGCACAGAAAAAGGCAGGCAAAGACAATCTTGTACCAAAATAAGCATGTTCAACTGATGCAACTTTGTCACACAGATAAGTCTGAGCTCTTTTTGTTGACCCTTCAGTATATAAGTACTAGCCCACTTAAAAAACTCCAATTTTCATAAACAGATTTAATGGTGTTTTGTTATCGTAAGAAATTATCATTGCAATTATTGCCTATAAGTACCCTGGAGCACACTGTGTAGTGCAGTGTCAAGGCTCAGTTTTGATGTGGGTCACACATGCATCAGGCCTTGAGAAGGAAAAAACTTAGGTACATTAGTATTGAGCTATTTCTTCCACCTAGGACAACTGCAAAAGCAATCTGTCAATATATGGCAGGCACTTAGACCTCAAGCCAGGGATGGCGCTCACCTCAGAGGAGATTTCACTGAGGTTGACCAATGCCAACACTGTGCAAGAGGTCCAGCTGAACCTCAGGACACAATCTTGACTAAATGATAATGTAGATAAAATGCAGTGATGAAAAGGGGCCAAAGTATTTAAAAAGAGACAGTGCAGCCACACTGACATGCTGCATGAACACTTTGAGGGCGATGTCTTCCCACAGTTCTAGAGTACAAAATTATGCTGCCTGTGTACTCTCACAGATCCATGCTTAATTTTCATGTGCATTTTCGTGCACACAGGTAGTATATTCAAAATCCAATTTCAAATCACAATTATTGTTATCAGTTATTATTATAAATTCCTAATAAAATAATAAAATATTCCTGTGGACTATGGAGATGTATTTCAGACACAGGGAGACGGATCTAAAAGCAGATACCTTACATTCTGACTCAAGCCTTTACACTATTTACAATTGTTTTCCAGACTGCACAGGTGTCAAAAAAAAAAAAAAGCAAACTGTATTGTTCAGAAGAAGTAACTTTGACAGGTCTAATTTACTGAGACGGATTCATGTGACAGCAGAAACAAATCATTCTTGTCAAAGTCTATATTGAAATGGAGTAAATTGATTGTGGAATCAAGTGCACTAGTAATTTCAGGGAGTATTGTGATTTCATTTGTAAAACTATTGCAAAGAGGGGAAAAGCCTGTCTTTCAGAACTAGCTTCAATTTTTGCACTAGTCAGAGCAGTAGAAGCATGTGCTGGTTAAGAGCATACTGCTACTAACAGCACTTTTCCTGTGCAATCCTGTTACTGTGCAGCCAGGGAAGTAACGTGAGAAATCCCCAGAGAGCTTTTGTACAAATAGACAGTGGAGATCAACAAGAAGTCCTCAGAGTGAACAAAACATGTTTTCTTACTGCTTCTGTAGGGGCAGAATGTTGTGATTGATTAGAACACCAGTGTAACATGCAGTTTATAACTGGAATTCGTTTTTATGCTTAGGAGCAATTAGAGAAACAACATTATCAGAATGACTTTTTTTAATGTGGGTTCAAATTATATAATCTCTGAAGTCATTGTTTTCTTGCCCTGTGGGGGAGAGGGAGTGTTCTTGAGAGTATTTGCTGACAGCACTCGAGCTTCTTATCTGGGAATGAAAACGAGGGAGATGTAAACTTTGTGAAGATAAGCAATAGCAAAACTCATTTAATGTATCCAGCGAAGCTAAGGATCCTGCAGGCAGAGAAAGTGAAGCCAATAAGTTATGCTAGACAGGCACTTACAGATGTCTTCTGGGGTCATGTTTACTAATCTCTCACTCTGTCAGAGTGCAATGAAGACCACAAAGCATGCAAACTACAAGGCAGATAAACAGTGAATCATTCAAAACAATACCTTCATACTTTATATAAAAATAACAAAAGTTAAATCAAGAATTCATTTAACCAAAGAAAAAATTTTAATAGCCCAGATCCTCAGTATGCCACACAACAACTGGGATGTGTTTTGTAAGAATGGTTTTGTCCATTTTGCAACAAATGGATTTAAAAACATGCCCCTGTTTTCTCCAATCCCTCGATTTTGTATAGCCCTTTGGCTTAAGTTCCAGCTGACCCCCTCTCCTTCCTTTCTTTTTTTAATATTCTCCCTTCCATATACAGAAAGTACAAAATCTATTGTTCATATTTCCAGGGGAAAACCATTTCTGTCCCAAGAATATTCACCTTTTGTGTTCACCTTTAAGCTTCGTAAGGTCAACACAAAATGGGGAAACAGAGCATTAAATTTCTAAAATCAATAGCATGTACATATATTGACATTCATTACTTGACAGTGATTTCAAGTTTCTCCTTGATTGATTAAAGCCAGAAGTTGAAAGTAAGTGCTTTTCCCCTGCCTGGAGAAATTTCCAATTGTCCATGCTGTGAACCTTCCATTATGAGACATGAGACAGTGGTAGCAGTACATGGTTCATTTCCCACCATCACAAAATAGACTTGTCATTCCACAATCCAAAGTAACGAACCTGATGGAAGAGCTATGTGTCAAAAACTTGTCAAAAGCAGCCCGTGCTTAATGACAACTGAGAACAAGGAAACCATATCCTGAAGTTTTCATTGTCCAGATCTAATACGTGGGGAGCAGAGCAGAAAAATTATCCTGTTAATTTGTGTTTAATTAATGTTTAAATGTGATATGGAATGGCAAATCATATCTTTAAATGAATTAATTTTGATTCTGCATTAATTTAGGGAAGATAAATATTTACAATACAATTATATTAGTTAATTTACAAAAGCAGAGGGGCAAAACCATTTAAATAAGGGCTGCTTTAATTAATGCTAAGAAAAAAGAGATATTTTCTCTACTCTAAAAATGCTGGAAAGCTAATGCTGCATTAAATATCCTGTTACTAAGGTTTCTCTATACTAACATGATAAATATAACAAATTGATATTTTGTATGAATTATGTTAGACCCTGAGAAATTATAATGTCAAATTCTGCGGCACAGTGGTGCTGAACCAATTAGATGAGTAGATAATTTGGCCCTTCACACTAATAACACATTGTTAGTAGGAATATCTTCAAAGAAAAACATGTATCTGGGGAATACTTGGAAGCTAGGTGATGCTTTTAAAATGTTTATACAATGGAGATGGGGATCTGATTTCTTAAACCTCAAATACTAGGAAGGCAATTCTGAAAAGTGGTGATTATAACGACATAGAGATGACAATATTGATGGGTTTATTAACAGTTACAGAAGCGCATGCATGTGCATATGGTGTGTATGTCTGGAATATTTTTTCATGGATGGGCTGATTAATGATGGACAAAGCTTCAAAGAATCACAAGGATTCATGAGGATTCACAAGTTTGGCTGCTTATATCTGAAGTTCTTTAACTAAAAAAGGCTAGAAATGACACTTTAAAAGGACTTAATGTTAGATTTACAGTACATTTTGGTCTAGTACAGACTGAAAATTTTGGAGAACTGTCTTTTCTCATAGTGCGCTTTTGCATTTATTCTGCTGTTTGAGCACACGGAAAACTTTCCAAAAGTTTATATTAGACCCTCAAAAAAGTCTAATAAGGCTTAAGTTCGCTTCCTCAAAGCAAAGTTTAGAGGAAATTATACACATGCCAAATCACTTGACACTGCAGGAACATGCACAGGCAACAAGTCAGGCTGCCTAGGGAGACCTCCTTGTGTCACAAAATGCTGCAACAGTTTTGTTCAGTGGGGATCCAGGGAGTCTTCCACCCGCATGCTATTCGGTCATGAACTTCTGAGTGGCTGCAATTTACCTGAACTACATGTGTTACAAGAGCTGTAATAGCATCTAAGAGCAAATTCTTCCAGGTAATTCACATACAACTTGAACAACTACATTTTTTGACCAAGAGAGACTCAAAGACAGACATTCACTGAGCCATAGGGCATCACAGACACGTAGTGCAGCAGCAGCACTTCTGAGGACACAGGGCAGAATTCTCAGTACCCTGAAGTTTATCTTGTCCATGCACTTCATGATCCTTCACTCACAAAGGAAGGATTAATGGATGAGTACAGTTGATAAAGAACTTCTTGGAGGTCCCTTCACTCCTAGGAGTACCAGGCTACTTGCTTGCCAGCACAGTCTCATTACCTTCATTTGTCTTCCATAGAGCTTGTCATGAAGTCAGGTTTCCACTGGCCATTTACAACCTGTGGACTTTGCCACTCTCTTCTGGAGCTCAGAAGGTGAAGTGCAGAAATCAATATTACTCCTAGTGACTCAGTTATTGGGGTGTATATCTGGGGGGGAAGGTGATCATGAAAGCCTTCAGGAAAATTTTGTGTGTTCATGAGAAAGTAGACAGTTCATATGGAAAGAACATCTTTGGCAGGAAAGGCAGTATATTCTCAATTCTGAAACCAGACAGCTCTAAACTGTGTTCAGAAGTGGAAGGATGAGTAAGGTTTGCATATATACAACTCTTAGTCCACAAAAGTGCTTTAGGGGGAAAAAAAAAATTCTATAAAATCAATGTTAACATAACAGGTAACCTGAAACTGCTCTCTGAAATTATTTTCCGAAGAATTATTATCTTTTCAAGGTGAACTGAATCCAAAACCCAAGGCCAAAAGAGGTCTTGCACTAAATCAAGCAGGCACACCATGCTTTGCTGCATTCTCTCCTGGCTCTCTTTCTGGGAAAGATTTTCCCACCTCCCATCTGAGTTAGGTTACTATTAGCCTTCAACATCCATCCAGATCCACTGTGAACACACCACAAGATGGTTGCTGTAACAGAGCACCATGGGATTTGAAAGAAAAACCCAAGCACAAGGAAAAAACATAGAAAATGTAATGTGGGAATTTAAGAAAGCAGTTTTTTAATTCTGGGCCTTTTCTGCAATAAAAAAATCTCAGAAACAGCAAGATTCACAAGAAAATTTGAGCTTTAAGACAAAATTATAACTTAATTTCAGTAATATTAGCAAACAGCTTGACTCCCCTACTCCGTGCTGAAGGAACTGTGGCTGTGGAGTGATATGAGAATGTGTGTGCCTGTGCCTGGCAGAGGGGAGGGCAGCACTGATATTCCCTCTCAGTCTCACCCTCCCAAGAGCATTTACTCTGTTCCTGTTCTCAGAGCCATCTCTGTCTATTCTCCTCCTGCTACTGACAACAAACAGCATTTTGGTAAAAAAAAAAAAAAAAATAATTCCTTCTTTATTTAACGGACAATAGGCCAATTTGGTAATTGAATAAACTGATTATTTTAAGGGCATTTACAAATTCATTCAAAAAGCATTCACCCAATCAAGAAAAAAAATTCCAATTGGTGTCAGGAGTTGTCCTTAGGGATATACCACTCTAAGCCTCTCAGCATTGTGCTGCCAATGTCTTTGTTCTTGACCTGACCTAAAAAGCGCTCTCTTTATGAGTCACAGAGGATTTATTTTCTGCCTTAGCTTAGCCTCAGCTTCTTTTAGGAAGAAAATGACAGTTTTGCTCAGCTGTGGCAAATGACCTGCACTTTTTATGATGTAGATGATTGTCCAGCAGGATCTATGCTGAAGCCAGCAGTGTAATTGAATTTAGGAGCACAGCTGCCTGGAAATGTTACTAAAAACACCACTCTTGGGGCTGGCAGTAGGTTTTGGAATTCCCTCCTATTTTTGTAGAGATGTTGAAGCCTAAAAGTGCAATTTATCAGAATATTTTACAAGATACTCTTTTATTGTCCAATGAAATATTTAAAGTGTGAATTAGATCCTTAGCTCACACAAGTCCCTAATAAATGTACAGGTTTATCTTAATTTACGAAAACTGAAGGTCTGGTTGTATGAAAACTCTCTTTTCCCCAGTTTAATATATTAATTTGTCCCTTGAATCACCTCAGAACAAAACCCCCCAGTCTATATACTCAGTTCTGTAACTTCTTAGAGATTTTTGTACATTGGCAGGGAAACATTTTATAATCTAGGCACTAAAGCTTATTGATATGTGTTTCATGGCATATAGAAAACTCTGAAAATATGTTTCAGGATAATGTTTATTTGGATTTAAAATAAAATCTGTGCAGAGAGAAGTCATAAACACTATCTACTCCTACAAATTTGAATCAGTTACTTAAGGATTGTCTCTCCCAGATTACCAAAAGGGACTCTTTCCTTAAAATGATTCCTCTTTGGAACTGGGTCTGGGTTATAGTCCTGCTTTAAGACACAGGAGCTTGGTCAGAGATAGTTCCTTTCAGCAGCTCAAGGTAGGTATGGCCAAATGTACAGAGGGCCTGACCATAGGCCCTGCAGTGACACCAGTATCACTTCACGTGGAACACAGTTACTCCAGGTGTGAGCACTGTGCTCCAGAGAGACAAAGTCCTTACGCTGGTCCTAATAACAAACTAATTTTTCTTCTGCAAAGCAGAAATATAGTTCAAAATCTTTCACTGGATCAAGATAGGCTTCTGACCCTGGGCCAGAACTCTTGGTCTGAGGCAGTTTACATCACTGAGGAGCTGGGCCTATGTTTTTCAGGCTTGTTGAATATTATGTTATGGGTCGTTGGTTGGAGACAGGAACAACACAAACTCCCGAGGGTCCTCAACAAATGGTCTGTTTTATTGTTTGGAACCCTCTCCCTCTTCTATAGAGCGTTCAAAACTCCTGGGTCTAGACAAGTGACTGGTTGAGGTTTTAGCACCACCCAGCTCCTTGACCAGTGATATGTCTGCTTTCTGGACTGAGCATGACTGGCTGACTTCCCTGCTTGGGTCTGAATCCAGCTCATCCCTACCCCATCCGGAGACTTGTTTTACTTCTAGGCTGGCTGAGTTTGGGTGTCTGATATAGCCAAATTTATCTGACAGCTAGAGGCTAGCTGCAACTGTGACAGCTGAAGACAGCACTCATCCTTTGATTTGCTGAGTATGTCTATTAATATTTTTACTTAATTCTTGTCCCATAAATTTTAATTTCCAGATCTCAGGTCTTTGTGATCAAATCAAATCTTCATTATCTAAGTAGTATTGGTAATGCTCAAAATCTGTAACCTTAATCCCACAGTGTTGTATAGGTGATTTTAATTATTTTTCCTTTAAAATTCTGATCACATTTAAGAGCTTCTAGTGAAAAAATAATCCTAAAAATAAGAGAAAATGATCTTAGAATAATCAAAAACTAGAAGAATATAAAATTGAAGTATATGATTTTAAAATTCTCATGAATTTTAAGCCAACTTTCAACCTGAAGTGGCTGAGCAATTGATTTTGTAGGTATGGCTAGTTATTTACATATTTTCCCATAAGTAAAAGAGTTTAGACTTCTATCAAGGTTTTACTGTATTATATACACTATGTAAACAATGCAGTGCTAATACTTTCCCCCCCTCTTTCAACCTTACCATTGGTTTTACATTCTGACATTTAAAAAAAATGTAAATGTTAAGGTTACCTACTTTTATAAGGAAGTCGTTTACCATTCAGGGTAAAGGCACACCATTACCTTGAAATATTTTACTTTTGAAATATTAAATCACTACAATTCATACCATGTGAGAGTTTTGTAGAGCAAATGGATTTCTCACTGATTGCCACTGTTGCTTTCAAAAAAAAGTGCATGGGGTGAGTGGAGAACTGGCTTGGGAACCCTGCAATGCAGTGAGAGGCTTGGCACTTCAGTCCTGCAGATGCACAGTTGTTTGCCACACGTCCACCAAGAGGGAAAAGATAAAGTTTAACATGGTGGGATTGGAGCTGTGCACATTGTCCACCCACAGGATGTCAGTGCTGCTGGTGTAGGCAGTACACGTTGCCTTCTCTGGATCAAACCCATCCTGATAGATGGAGCTTAGTTCTCCATGGGGAATGGAGCAATGGTTGGGCCACTGCCCTTGGGTGTGCTCTGGAGCTTTGCCTAAATCCACACTTTAGCACAGGCTTGTGCATAAACAACACTGAACAAGCTGGGACTCGAGAATCAGCTCAGATCTGCATTTAAGCAGTGCTGTGGATAGCACATACTCAGCTTGAGAATTCCATTTTACCTTGTATGGAGCAAGGAGTGTGCAGAGACACACAAGGGACTCCAAGGGCTCCAGAATAAACAGCCTCACTGAAGTCAAGAGGCTTTGGATTTTAAATTGTTTCTGTTCCATAACTGCTGGAGTTTTTGAGATATGCAAACTAGAGAAGCCCACAAACTTTCCACACACAGCATAAGAAAGCTACAATACTTCTCTAATAACATCTTAACATTCTGTGTATTACTGCAGAACACAGACTCCCACTGGATGTTATTTATTTCTATGAGTATTTTCATAGACTTCCCTGACTTAAGAAGCCTGTATGCCCAGATGCAAAAGCAAACATTGCTCTTTGTGGGTAATGTTTGCTGAACTGAGATCTGACCAGCTGTCTGCCTCCCTTTTTGTTGTAATTTAGTTCCCTTACAAGTGTATGCACTGTCAGATGTCATCTAGTCTTTGTACATTTCTACAAAAACCACATAAAATCTCTTACTTGATTACCTTTGCTTAATATGACATGCAAAATCAGCTGTTTGTTAGATTTATTGTCTCTTCAAAAAAGTCCATCAATACCCATGAGATGTTACTTTCATCATCAAATCATGGATTTGTGCTAACTTAAGTATAAAGTAAATCTTCCTTAGCTAACCACATCAGAAACAATTTCCAACAAAAGCTCCTAGGAAATATTCAATTAACTGTACAAGGATTCATTTTTATCTCTGTATTATACCACTGATGTGGTAAATAAATAAATAAACAAACAGGAAAATAATTGACTGCACTGATAGAATAACATGTTCTCCCCTTCTACACTAGCCATTTGCTTTATTTTTCTTTCATGCTCTCTGGGCAGATAAAGGCCATGATATTAAACTGTTCTGCCATCTCGTCATATTTAGTTGGTTACTGTTTAAAATATAGCAGATGTAGCTTCAAAATGATACGAGAATGCAGTCTAGTACCTAAGCAGAATACACATCCCTTACTGAAGGCTATTTATTGAGGAGAAAACATTTCACACATTTGTGTGTTATACAGAGGATTCTTTAATAAGGTTGTTGTATTTGCCTGTCATATTGTACTAGCTTTGTACTGGAAATAGTCTTATTAAAGAGAAAGACTGTCTTTTCTATGACCAGGGTCCTTGATATTTAGAGAAAGATAAAACAAAAAGAACAAACTGCTCGAGCATTTCTTTGACATTCTGACATGCTATTTTCTAAGCTGATGCTCTTGAGGTGAAAGCTAAGAAAAGCAGAGAATTAAATGCTTTGCCTTTTCTACTCCCTAGCCAGTAATAGGCCCTTTCATAATCAGCAATAGGCAAAGATATTCTACTCCATCAAAACGAAACACAAGTCATCCCCTGTGGAGCCAACAAGAATTTTCAATTTTCTACCCTTTTAGTACAGGTGCTTTTTATGAGCGACTTTGAAGACTACTCAGTGCTCAGCCATCTGGTCATATCCAAACCCCCAGATACTTTGTCTCAAAGGCTACTACAGAATAGTTTTAAGGCAAATAAAAAAAAAAAGTAGGTGCAGCATCCTTTATTGTGAAGTGTACTGTGACATGCTGCTCTCTCACTAATTCAGGTACGTTCCCTCCTGAATTCTAAACTGAGTTTCATCCAAGTCCTTCATTTTCCAGGATGGTGGCCACCAAGGGAATGAAGCAGAAAAAATGTGAGGATCTTCCATGCACCATTAGCAGCTCAATTTTTTGTTCATACACATGCACATACCACCACAGGAAAAGAGATTTTTACTAGAAAAGACATTCTTTCTTATACTCAAATTGAAGTCTCTTGCAAGAAGTGTTTGTAGTGTTCCACCTTGGACTAATGTTCCATTTTCTCCAGTATATCTCTGCATTCACTGATCTTATCTGTCCTCGGTTAATTCTCTTTTCACGGTTTTCTCCTCATTTTCTCTTTTACCATCTTTCTCATTTTTAAAACGTCTTTTACTATTGATTTTCAACCCTAATTACAACCACAACTGTGCATTTTATTTTTTCTCACACAGCAGGTGAAATTTCATCACTGACTACAGTGGACTTGTACTGATGACAAGCACAATGTAATACAACTGGCAGCAGCTCATTTATCAGATGCTACCATCAACTCATTTGAAATAAATATAAATGCATGAGGGCAAAACAAGTGAAAAGTTCATAGAGCAGATTGATAAGAAATTTCATCCTGAGCTTCACCAGTCTTTCTTCATCTTATTTTCTGTTAGCCAAGAGAAAACACTACGGTATCTCTCATGCTTTTGACCAATCATTAGGATTTGAAAGCAAGGACCTGACAGCACCTTTTCTCATGCTTATACTTTTGTCATCTTTCACCTGTGGAGTTGGTTCTAAGTTCTGCTTCAAGCTGCCCTTTCTGATGAACTTAGCTTCCAAATAATTCCTTTTGTTTTTCTGGTTTGTTTTTGTATGTGGGTTTTGTATGTTTTGTATGCTTGGTTTATTGTTTGTTTGGTGTTTTTTTTAAGTATAGAAAAGGTAATAAGAATGGCAACAATGCAGCATAAAGGGATATAATTGCCTTTATACACAGAGAGAATTAGGATTTTTCAGAATGGAAAGTAACAATGAATGGAGAACTATAAAACAAAGAACAACTTTTTTCCTCACATTCCAAGAATATCTTGGTGTACCCATTAATTAAGTAGGAAGTTTAAAACAAAGAACAAAGAGAAGTACTTTTTTCACCCATTACAGAACTGAATTGCAGAGGCTCACTTTCACAGACTGTTGTAGATGCAATATTAAAGAGTGACGAAGAGTAACTCCAGTGGCTGCTCTGATCACAATGGTTCAAGTCCTACCTCTACTCATGAGAAATGTAAACTGGTGTTTGCAGGTCTGTCTCTCTCTGTCCTCATCCTTACCCTTCCTTAAGTATCAGACACTAACTACTATTCTAGTAAGAATATAAGATTAAATGGACCTTTAGTATTACCCAGCTCTCTTCTTGTCTTAACAATAAAGCTGCAATGTAAAACTTTTGATTTGATATTGTTTACTGCAGAGTGGGAGGAAGAACATTTTCCCACATTCAGCACTAACTTTACACGATACAGATCCACCCCCTCTGCTGTACCTGGAGCCACTTGCACATGAATCTGCCTTGTGAATCATGCCTAAAAGGCATACACCACTTCCTTTGCACTGAAGCATACAGATAGAAAATGTCTTTGAGGTTTGGGGGGGTTTTATTTCTTCTCTTTTTCTTCTTTTTTCCTTTTTTTTCTTTTTTTTTTTTTTCCCCAAGTCTGAGTGGATGCTTCAGCTGCTTGCAGAGATCAGGCACACAGCAGAAGTGTTTCCTCTCTTAATGATTTGGTATCTTTAGAATATGACTAAGTTTCTAATTTTTTTCCCCACCCACTTATATAGCTCAATACAGCTGGGCAATAGTGTAGACATAGCAATGAAGATAAATGACATATTTTACAAGATTTTTTTTACTTTAAAACTGACAGAAATGACATAAATGTCTGATCCCAAAGCCAGTATCACTGATCTATTTGTCTTGGCTGCTGAAACCAAACTTCAAATAACAAAAAAACATTAATTTCCTTTCTTGAAAACATTTACAATGAGATTTCATGTACACCATGGCAATAAACATAATGTAACAAATTACACTGTTGTCCATAATGAACTAACCTATATATTGCACTGAATGTCTGTCAGGTATGGAAATGTGCCCATTCTCTCCAGTAACATTTGGGTTGTTTCAAATTGTGATCCAGTCCAGCGTCATTTCAGCAGCTGTCTCTTGAAACTTCACAATACAGAAACCTTCTTCTAGAGCCTCCAGTGTACTAAGAAGAAATTAAGTTTAATCATGCTTAATATATTAATGCTTAATTTAATCATGCTTGCTCTTTAAGGTGTCTTTTTCTCATACAGAAATAGGTTTAAGTTGAATGCTTGTTACTCTGGAGTCACAATTTTATAAGCACTGCAAAGTACATTTATAAACATGAGGCACATACAGGAAAGATTCTGAAAAGCTGTAAAAGACTACATGTTGTCTCAGATCAGCTCAGCAGAAATATATCCTATTAGCTTAATATGTATACATGTATGCACAGATAAGAGCAGCATCACAAACTTACATTTTAAGGTGTTCTGCAACTGACTAATAATAAGATGGGTTATGCAGTACCCTTATTTTATGATTGCCATTTATGCTATGTATTGCACACTTGTAGACACATGCTTCAATTAGTGTGAGACAAATGGCATAATTCCAGATCCACTAAACCTCGGAGACCTATATTGTCATGCACACACAGCATGCACTTTACTACTACCTAGGAAGCTGTATCTCTTCACCTCCTCCTCTTTTTCAAAAGAAGCCACTTCTGAATAAATGGGATAAATAACCCCCAGGCAGATACTTGGAAATCACAGCTTAAGCAAGCCCTTGTTTATCTATAGGCAGCCTCAGTGAGGTGAGTGCAGAGAAAATCTGGTCTCACACAGTGCGAGGCAGCTGAACAGTGCAGAGTTGCCCGCTGTAGTGCTCATGCTAGGGAAAGACTCCCTCTTCCCATAGGTTTATGAAACAAGGGTGAGAGAGACTTTCCAAAGTGATCAATATCAGGCAATATCTAAAACAATCACACCCCTCAGAAATGCTCTGCAGTAACTTGGGAAGCTTCAGAAGCAGCATATTCTGCACAAACTCCATCTTGCCAGGCTTCACTCCAGACTGAGGATTTTTTGGGTTTGCTTTCCATTTTGCTTTTTCTGGTTGTTTGCTGTTTGTTTTTTTTAAAATGTGCTTATTCCACTTCTGATCTGGAGACCAATGTCTCCCCACAGTACAGTGATCCTCTGCAGCACCCATGTGCCTATAAACATTCTTACAACATGTATGACAACAGACCTAAATGATGGGACACTGCCTCTTCCGTGTACAGCAAATGAGGCCAACTACTCCTTCATCAGGGTGAATTTCTGGACCATGCTCAGCCTAGATTCATGTAGGAACCACTCTGGAAAAGCAATTAATCCCCTTCATCAGTTAAAGGCATACTACAGATATCCCCATACCAGCAGCATCCCCAACTGCCCACAAAGCATCCTGTTCACTGTGTCCTCACAAAGAGGAGACAGAACATTTTCTCCAGTCATGCTAAAATCACTTTCAGGCTGCAGTACATTTGACAAGAGCAGTTGTGAGGAGCTTGATTGCTGATATTTTGGAGCAGCAGCATCCTTAATAAGAGCTGCAAGGGTCAAATATGAAACCTTCAGGAGCCTCAAGCCACTGAAGACTGCATAAAGTAGAACCCTTCCTTGTCATACTGCTGGATCCAGGAAGGGGCAGCTGGGTACTGCCAGGGATGACAGGAGAACTCTGTACTGCAGGAAGAACTCCATGTTAGGGCTACTACACCTAAACTGACCAAAGAACCCAGCCCTGGATAAAAGAAATATTGAAAAAGTGAGAAGTTTTCAAATGTCTTTAAACTCACTATGCTTCTGACATTTACCTCATAAACAATGTGGCATGTGTTTCAATATTAAATTTCCTTGGTAAGATGGAGAAACAGAACAAAAAAAATAAGACTCCTAAAAAAAGTGATCTCCAGGAGCTGAACACTGAATAAATCCTGTCTGTTGTGAATTAAGTGGCAGTTTTACAATTAAAGTATTTGATTTTCATAAATCTGTTGCAGCATGTCAGAGAAGAATAGGAAAAGAAAGTTTGGGGGTAGGAAGCCACAGAAGGAGGCAGTATATTTCCCTGTGCAGAAGCCTAACATTCATTTTACAGTTGGTTCATTGAACAAAAGCACCTTGCCACTGCAGCCACCCACCCAACGATGACGAAGCACAGCGAGTACAGTAATGATGGCACAGCACAGTCAGGCAAGAAACCTCACATTAGCCATGGGTGGCTAATGCCACTACCCTAACACCTATACTCTGAGCTTTACCCACCTTCTTGCTGGGTGAAAACAAGGTACTTCAAACCTCAAGGCAAGGAATACAATAAATGAATATGAATTCAAACAGGAGGTCTGTATTCTCTTATGGATTCCCTTATGAATATGCTTCCTGATACACTGTAAGCCTTGTTATGCAAAGAGAAAACACTGCCATTTCATATAAAATAGTCAACCAGGACTGTATCATAAATATATAATTTAATTTTCCAAAAACACCCTAAAATGACAGACATTAATTCAAGGAATTAATCTTGATGAAATTGTTCAGCTTTCCTGTCACCTGTGAAGGATGCAAGTGGTTAGGTTTATTTAGAACAGAGATGGACGTGTCAAGCCATGGCACAGGGTGATCTGGAGGGAAACATTAATGCACTAACTTTAATCTGTTTTTATATAATGAATCTCTCTCCCCAGACCCCTCCCCCAAGTATGTAAATTGGCAGTAAATGACTGGCATTCACAAACACGCCTCCAAGCAGGTTAGGGATAATTTGTAAAGCATATAGACATCTGTCCTAAGAGCCAGTTGTGACAAATCCACAAAATAAAGAATCTCTATTAATAGTTAATGATGTATGTCAAGAAGAGCCCAGATTTTGGCTCCTCCCCTTTATGCCTGTGTGTTATCCCCTCGTGTTTCAGATGGTCCAGCTAAATGCCTCCCTCCTCATGTGCCAGCCTGCTTTGAATCTCGGCCAAGATGAAGTAATTGAAAACTGCCAGCCTGAATACTTCAGAAGTCTGTCATGGAACAAGATTCAACAAGCCTCTTCTCAATGTGTAAATATGTTGGAATATACATAGTAAAAAGGCTCTGATGTCAAATAAGTTAGAGCATTAGCTGTGTTCCTTTATGAGTGCTACAGTGGTGCTTAATGCTTTATATATTAAACCCTATTAACACTGCAAAGTTACTTCACCCCTTTGTTCCTCACATTGTGTTGCTCATAGATTTTTTTTGATATATTTTTTAATCATTCAGAGCATTCAGTTACTGCAGTGATGTATACACATTGATAGTTTTAAAGTCATATTTAGGGTCTAAGTTTGCAAAACATCATATTTGTATGATTTTGCTTGACACAAAAGAAAAGTAGTTTCAGAAAGAACATGTCTTTTGTATATTTTGTTTCTGACATGGTAAGTTACATATTTTGGGTATATATATATTCATGAACCTCTTCAGGGTTGTTAGAACATATTAAAATACCAAAGTAAAATGTAAACAAAACATAAACCTTTGCCATGCGAAGAGTGACCGATAGTAACAGTGAAAATTGAGATGACATTACAATTTTATAAATAATGTTTTTATGTCCTCCTGGTTGCTTGCAACTTACTGGCTCTTAATGCCAAACCATTACTGACAGGCCACGTACTGTTAATTGGACTGAAAAAATTACTTGCTCCAAAATTCATCACTCTCAATAGCTTATCCTCTTTGTCTTCACAATTAATCTGCTTACTACCAGAAAAGCTGAAAGAGTTAACTCTACACACTGAGGGCCATCAAATTTGAACCAAAAAATTTTAACCCAAACTTCTGGGATGTGTTGATCAAGATCAGTGTCAGCTTATGTCCCTCCCTAATTATTTAGAAGAACAGCTGGCAGAGTATTTGCAATACTTGATTCCTTGTGGCATATATAGGAATCATGGGTTTTAATTTGATCTCAGAGGAAAGGCAGAGTTTTAGAAGAGAATTCAGGTGATTTACTGTAGTCAGTGGAAGAGCAGTGCAGCCAGCAGTGATACAGAACTTTCAAATTACCAGATTTTAACATGACAGGGTCCCTCTTAGAAGCTTTGCAGCCTCTGTTTAAAAAGAATAAAGAGCCTATAAAACTTAAACAAATGTTTCTGAGTACAACCCCTACCTTTGTGAGACAGGGTGAGTGAATGCCCATCCTTTTTTTGCCTTTCTTTGTTTCTTCAGAGACACATTACCACAAGTCATCGAACTCTACAGAACCATCAGATATAAAGAGCAGCTGAGGGTTTGAAAAGTGCCAGAGCATTAATTAGCTCAGAATTCCTGAATCTCCATTGACACAACGAAAATTACTCAATCACGGGATGATGTAGAAAGCCTAATAATGGCTTTATAGTGAAAGCACAGGAGGCAATAAGTGTAGGTTCTATTCTTACTGCCAGCACCTGTATGCAACCTTCAACAAACCAGTTTTCATTGCTCATTTTCTCTCTATGCAAAGTGGAAGTAATTGTGCTCACAGGACTCTTCTTAAGCTAACTTCACCTTCATTTGAGAAGCACTTTGGGATCCTCAGGTTAGAGAAACCAGTGAACTGTAAAATATAATTTAAAATATGTATTTTACTGGATGTGCTTAAAATAAGTATTCCCTATGCCAGTGTAAAGAGGAATTTTGAATGTGGGATACCAAGTCTAGATAATTAGCTGTTACCTTTATAAACGTTTGCAAAAGATTTTTTAATTCAACAGCTGACTGTAAAGCAGCAATTCAAACAGCTTTGCCCATAATATCTATTATTAGTAAACAACTGTGCCTTACAGGATTATTTGCAAGACCTTGCATTAGGTACACTTGAGGTAGGCTTCTGAAAATAGAGCTTCAAATATGTTAAAAGATAATATGTGTGCACATGAATAAACTTCTATGTTTTCTACAAGCTTGCATTTATGTCCTAACAGAAACAAAAGTAATTTCAGAAATTTCATTCAGTATCTGACTTTATGCTCAGTAACGGTAACACACTGCAGAAGAACAAAGCACAGAGCTGGGCTGGCTTTGGCTATTTCTTGTTTAGTCAGAAATAGCTGTTGGACCTATGTTTATCCTTCACATCACATCAGCAAACAGCAATCCTCCCTAAACACATCTGTCCAGTTGGTCCTGGATGCAAACACTGAAAAGTTCTGGTCTATGTGACCAGTTTCAGGCAGCTTTACGTATCAAAGAGTAGGAGAGCACTTACTGTGTGAGGATGGCTAATAGGACTGGTGACCCTTCTCAGATCTTTTCTTTCAAACAGATGTACAGATTTGTCTACTAAAATCATGTTGTTTTGTCTTCATTCAGTATTGTGAACTACAGCTTTTGTGCTCATCTCAGCATTTTTTTCTAGCGTCTTTCTACCCACACAAATGGCAAACATTTAGTAAATATTTGTTGAAGACTTCAAAAATAATCTACTTTGAGATTTCAGACTGTTAGCTAAACTAAAAATGTATAGTTTGCATGCAGTCATCAGTCTGACTCCAGGTAAACTGGGGCTTAAAACAGGTCAAAGTTATAAATAAATCCTTAGGCTCAGACAAAGCCTTAGTCATTAACAAGAGCACAATCACTGTAGTAAACAGTATTATTTAAATTTTAATTCCAAAATTGGAAGTGTTGCTACATAAACTCATCTACATCAATCAGCAGAAAAAAACCCAACAATCCTCATTTACAACAGCATCCTCCTTATCTCATGACTTTTATTAGAAAACTCTCCTGAAGTTTTTCCTCTACTCATCTGCTTTACCCACTCGAAGGGAGACTGAGCCATGCCAGGGAGTACAAGAGGAAAGATAGGGCAGCCGTATTTTGATAAACTAAACCACTGCCCCACAGTTTATCTTTACTACTTTTGCAGGAATGTGACTGTCTGTTACTAGAGCTTGGCACCACAGGACATCTACTGCCTCCAAAACTGCTAGTAATAGAGATACAAATCTACTAAGTCAAGGTAAATATAAGTGTAAGCAAAGGAAGACAAGTTACATTTTTTATCCAAAACTATACTTTCCAAGTCTTATATAAAAGCCCTCACACTGTGCTTCCACCTGAAATCTAGTAAGTTCTTTGTGTTTTAGGATTCCCCTTATTTCTTTAATTTTCAAATCAAGGGACAGACAAATCACCACAAGGGACAGACCTGCAGCACTGTCTGCAGTGTCAATAGGATGGTGACCCCACTATAAGGGCTTTATCCATTTTTGAAGCGGAAAAGCTCCAAAGACCTCTGCCAGCAAACATTTAAGAGAGCAGCTGAATCTTTGCCTTTGCAAAAGAATAACAAAATTACCCAAAGACAGGTTAACAGCTATGTCTTTACTTTGCACATAAGATGACCATGCAGAGATAGCTACCAGCATTCTCCTGTAAAAAACCTCAAGAATAAGCTGTTATTTTCATTCCAAGAATAGGTCACGTTTCCAAGGCTACTTATCTTCTGCAAGTTAGGCAAAAATACTCAGCTCCTTCCAGCACCCTGGAAATCCCTGGCCAGTGAACCTTTCTCTGCCTTCTCTTCTGCAAAATTTCCCACTATATAACCCCCTCACCTTTCAGCCTGTTCAGTCTGCCAGCTGGGAACAGACCATAGCTGATTCCCAGCACCTCTGCCATTTTACAGCCTTGGCCAGCTTTTTTTGCCAGAGCTTTAAAGACCAGGAAAGTGCCGTCCTGCTCACCATATAAAAAGAGGATATGCCCTCACTGTAGGGGAATTACCAGCTTTGCTGTGCTTGGCCAAGCAGTGGCCAAGCTCTTGGCAGAGCACACAACCTAAACCCCTGTAAATCATTTGCTTTACATAAAAGCAAGTTGAGAATAGAGAAGTGGAAACTGTCATATATGCCTGAATCAGGCATACAGCATTACCTTTATGCAATGTGACTTTGTCTCATAGGGAAATAGTTGAATTTCTAAATAGACTAGTATTCACCCCTCTGCCCTTGTGTAAATTAAACAGGAACCTTTTGAACAACAATTCTAGCATCCTCTGCAATCCTTTCTGGAGGCTCCACATGAAGCCACCTTGTCAGATGACTGAGATCTTCCAACTCCCATGCTATGAAACACGTTGGAGATGAAAGCAACTTGTAGCCAGTGGTGAGATATGGTGACTTGAAATATGGAAGCACCTATAGGAAAGATTTTTGTAGATACTTCTATGACAATTCTGCATTATTTGGTGGCAATTTAAAAATTAAACTACATGGTAAAGCTTTATTTTCATTGTTATCTTATAGAAAGCTTTCCTTTGAAGTGGAATATTACATTAGTAATTTTGGGTTCAACTGCAACAGAATCTAATCTGAGCACCCGCAGTCCTAACTATTAGCTGCTTTTATGATCTTGTGAATGTTTTTTGAGTTGAGCATTAATTAAAAAGCATTACAGTATAAATACACATATTATTTCTTGTAAAATATTGTAAAGTGTTTCTTGGAAAATGGATGCAGTCAACAGTACCATTTGTGTTACTGCCCATGAACCAGCCATGTTCAAGGTCCCACTTGTACTTACACAGAAGTTACGTGTCTCTAACAGCTTCTCAAAAAGAGAGTTTTGTAGAGAAAATGTAGCCCAAGCTTCTGTGCTAAATGTAATTTATTTTATTTTTATTTTATTTTCCCACATCAGTCATGCCCCTTTTTTGCCACCTGATCTGTCTCAGTCAGCATATAATTTATAAAACTCCAAGAAGGATGGAGACAATCTTCCTGTTACTGTTCTGTACAGAATGAAGACAAAGTGATCCTGGGTATAGGAACACAGCCATAGTATGGTTTCCAACTAGATGTGGAAAAAAAATCTGACTTATTTGGTAACATTGAGATTTCTAGATAGTTTAAAATGTTCCCATTTGTTTTTGAAGTGCAAATAGTCACTGCCATGAACAAACGGTTTCTTGAAGTTAACAAAAGAGGGAATCAGAAGGCTGCTGCTCCTGTTTAAGCCATTTGGAATTTTGCCACTGGTACAACAGGGCTGAGATTTCATGCTGGCATCTAAATGTGAATGACCAATCCTATGCCAGAGGGGAAGCCACACATCCTTTCTTGTTTTGGTAGGTTCAATTGCAAAAATAGGTAAAAGCAAGACCGTGCAAAATTCACTCTCCCTCAAAGGTGAGATTTCCTGAGGAAAAAAATGGTCCTGACTCTCCATTTGCTACACTGTTCTCCATTAGCAGTGATGTGTCATGATGATTTTGGTGCAGATGCAAAGGATCTAATACATTTTTCAAAAAAACAGGACTTCCACTCAGATACCATGAGATGCCAAGTTTCTGCTGACTGTGCTTTCTTTGCATGTTCTCTTTGCATTTGTCTGTGCCAAACCATGAACACTTAAAAAAGTTCTAAACTTTTTTTCTGATAGTTATTTTTCTTTTTCTCATTCATACTCTGACACATATGATTTATAATGTTTCTACTGGGAAATATGCAAGTAAGCTTTCCCTTGTGAGAGTTTGTACATTACCATTTGGAGGCATCTTTTTACTTTTACTATAGTAATATTTCCTACATCGATTTTCAACTTCATCATTATTGGAAATCATCTAGGTAATAATTTTAAAGATGTTAAAAAGCTGCTGGTATTTCATGCAAAAACCTGACAAACATTACATTAAAAATTTTGCTGGTGATAATTCATCAAAAGACACACTTTTCTAATCCCCTTTTTTATTAGTCTTTGCCACCTTAAGTTACACACCTAATTTCTAAATAGCTGATTGGCCCCAGCTCCTTTTGTTTGTATTTTCCCCAGAGGAAAATGCTGAATCAGACAAAGATAAAGAAACTTCTAAAACAACTAATCATTCATCATGTTCAACCCAAGATAAAGAGGGTTGGGTTGCAACAGTCTTTGAAGGTTTCTTTTTATCAGGATTCTGTAAAAACCTCATATTGAGACTTCCCACAAATGGAAAAGAAGTAGCAGTTTTATTGGTACCAATGAAAGATCATCAGCCCCAGCTCATGTTACACAATGAGCAAATATGAGATGGCAACAATGAGTAGCATAATTTTCACACCACTGAAGACCTTTTTCAGACATCTTCTACTCATAGCTACCCTTTATTTATTTCTTTATTTACCCTATTAATTGTTTTCAGTCACTATTCACACACTAGGAATAGGCTATTTTTATCTCTATATATTTTTACCTACCTATTGCGTTCATAGGTATAACAAATTAGCTACATTTTCATTCAGTTCTTTCACTAGCATGTTGAATTTAAACAGAACGTATTCAGATTACATGGATTAATTAGATGCTTGATTAAAAAAAATAGGAAAATGAATTGCAGAGTATAATAAAATACAGCAGGCTTTGACTTTCTGCCTGGAAGCTGTTTGAAAAAATAATAATAATTAAGAAGGAAATTAAGAGTACACTGTATTCTATGCATAAATAATAGATATTAAAAGCAAATACTTGCTTTTAAATTATGATGAATTCAAATTTACACCAAAAAATGGACTTGATTTGTTAATTTAGCTAAATATGAGCTCTAATCAGTCATTCCTTCCTGCATCATCTTCCATGGCTATGCATAATTATAGTAGAGGTGCTTGTACTGTAACACAACCTTTCACTGTAAGATACAGCCTGAGGATGTTTTCTTCCCTTATCCTTGAATCCCCTTTGCACAGCCCTAAGCCCCATCACACATTTAGAAGGAGCAGTTCAAAAACTAGATGGAGTATAATAAATTAATCTGGACTTAGTGGGTGGATAAAAGGTCCAGCAGGGGTTTGTTACAGACCCTGGGGACAAGAAGAGAGAGAAAAATGGAATACTGCACAATGACATTAGTAAGGCAAACAGAATAATACTCTGTGTGCACGCCTGTGTGCATGTGTCTGTGTGTGTCTGCAGAGTGCTGGGGGAAGGGTGGCATCAGTATTCTCAGCCTTGAATCATCTTAATGTAATAATGAATGAATACTGCCAGCCTGCTTCCAGAGAGCCAAGGAAGGAGTGTTTCTAAATTCATCCTTAAATTATCACATATCACCAAATCACAGACATAAGAACTCTACAGCAAAAAGCAAACAGCGTTAGCAAGCCTCCATTCTGAACAGTTCTGGGAATTTGAAACCTTTGTTCTCTGACCAAATCTACCCAAAGAGGTAAGGTATGCACAGCCTGCATCAAATTATTATGGTACAACTTTATAATGAGAGTTGCAAGAATTATTTCTTGTGCTTTCGAGTAATGGGTAAACACAAGTGTTAGATACACACATTTGTCCTGATATATACTCTTACATAGAGTACTAGTGCCATATCAGTGTTGAGAGCCAAAAGCAGCTGCACTGTGTTTAGCTGGCACTACCACCTTTCAACAGGAATGATTAAACAATAAAAATGCTTCTGTCCTACCCATAAGATATGAAATGGGTTCTCCTTTACACACAGGCTTGGACTTCCGACATGCTATGAACCATCTTCAGGAAGAACATCACGGTAAAAGTGTATATATATAATTAATAAAGTACAATTTCATAAAGGAAACATTTCAAAATACATACAGCAAAACAGAGTGCAAGGAAAGAAAGAGGAGGTTCTAATGGATTGAGAATTGCATTGTCATAAGCCTACAAACCAACAGGTTTGGAAAAGTAATTTTTGATGATCCATTTCAAATTTCTACCTAAAATATGAAAGGTATGAATGAAATATTCCTGTCTTGAATATATCTTTATCACAACTCAACATGCAATATGCACTTTGAAATTGAAATGAAACAAAACTAATGTAATTGTAAAACATGCCTATATAGCAGCTGCTCTTCATTCCCTTTTTCTGCACCTACTGTAAGCAAGGGCTTGTCATAGCTCAGGCAACTTGGGTGCTACACATTATATCAAAGACTATAGATGCCAGTGCTTCCCATTTTACTTTTCCAGCAGAATTCTGGATGAACTCTTCAGACATACACAAGGAGAGGGAGATATGTGTTGCCCCTTCTGTTCTACTGTGATCTGAGAAAACAAGTTGAACTGCCTTCTACCACTGCTTGCATTGACCAGATCCCCCTCTCAGCTCTCCTAGAGCTGTTGAGGAAAAGCAGGGACTTGAAGGAGGTCCTCCTGGACATCACTCATACTCTCCCATACTGTCCATTCTTTTCTAGAACAACTCCCCCAACACAGCAGACCTATGCTTTTTGAAGAGGAGTTTCCCAGTTTTATCCTAGCTTTAGTTTAAAAGTATCTTTTTTTGTAAATTCTCTCAAAAACTGCATTTGCAATACAATCTTTAGAGTGCAAGAACTGTGTGTGGTTACTGGCTTAATCCAGCTTAATACTGCTGGATCCCCAATGGTCTATTTTTATCTCATAATCTCAATAATTTGGCATGTTGCGCAACAACCAACAGTTCTGAAGCAAAGAAATGGTAGCATTGCAGTTTTTCAAATCTGAATTTGATGCTGGACTGGCAGCATCTGACTGGCTAAAGATTGCGAAAGCTACAGCTAAAGTAAAGCAAAGGATGTTACCCAGAAAAGTACCCAAGAGAGCTAGAAGTTAAAATAAACCCAAGGTTACCAAGTCTTTAGCAACATCTTATATATAATAAAAAATACAAATATATGTAATTAAACTGGACAGTGAAGAACATTTCCAAAATTTGCAGAGAGAGTTTATTTTGAAGTCATAGCAACTTAATTCATTTGCTGAGGCTGCATCTGTCTGTTGCCAGAATGTGCTCAATGCTGAGTATCTCTATTCCTGCATAACTCTTATTCACAAAACACAAAAAGAACACAAACAATTTTCTTCCTTTTATCTACTTGTAAGTATGTTTCAGATAAAGCTACTCTGATAGTTTAAGACTATTTGTTCAGATTACAGAAGCTATTCGGTGCCAGAGTTATTTAAATCCTGGGAAGAGGTACTACAATAGATAGAAATGATGTATGAATAGTACATAAATGATGATAATGGAAGGGCTGATTTAATAAATGGAAACTTTAAGCTGAAAGCATGAATGAGAAGGCACTGGATCTCCAGTTCCACTGATGAGGAACATATGGTCACAAAAAACTGAAGGGAAATGCTGCATGTTGCCCTGTCTGATCCCACACTCTGAAAACTGGACACTGCTGGATAAGCTACTGGATCTGCCACCTTGCAGATGATACTTGAAATTGACAATCTGATAATCTGCAGCACTTTTTGTAAAGAATAAGGAATTAGCTGTAGTGAACTGGCCTCATTTCAGCCTGCAGAGTTACACCATACACACTATGATTCCTTTGCAGTTTCTTAGGGGAAAAAAAGAACATATTCTTCCCGTGCTGTAAGCCTTCTGCCTAGGAAATCTCAGCTGTAGCTGTAATCATCTTGTGCTTAAAACTGATATCAAACTGTTAGATTTGCAATGTACTTTGAGATCATTTATTCTAAATCTTAAGATTATTATTGCAGACATCTCAAAGGATTACATATTCCACTCTGCATGTTCCAAAAATGAGGCATGAAAGAGTAAACTGAGAGTTTAGTTTCTGATTCCTCCCGCTTTTGTGCCCTGCCCATTAAAATGCTTTGAAAATTGAAGTCATAACACTGTCATAACTTTTTTTTTTAGTGGTTTAATAAACATGCTTGCACTTGCTTTGCATTTTAATAGCAATGAAATGGCAATAAGACACTTCTGCAAATATAATGCATGCGATTACATAGGGTTTTAAGGGATAACTTTTTGTCAGGCATATATATATATATATATATATATATATACATCTTTTAAAACACTTCTGTTCAAACCTAAAAATCCTCTCTCAGTTTTCACTTTCCCATTATGGGTACCTGACTGCCTTTCAGGTGGAATTTGAAGGGCACACACCACTTGGAGCTGTTAAGAGCCAGATCTTTGTGACTGTAGTACTGTAGTTAGCTTCAGTGGAAACTTTTCAATGGCACCAGAAGAGTACCTGTGGAAGTGGTCACACTGTTGATCTGACAGTTTTTAATCTTTCTTTTCCCTCCTTGAGGACAGTTCCAACATGAGGAATCTGTTCCCTAATCTGCATATATATACAGAGCTTCACAGTTCTGCTTGATTGCATTTTTCTTTTTCCTCTTCTGCCTTCTCTTAACTACTCCTATACTCTCCTACATTTCAGTATACACAGTGAAATTTAACTTGGCTATGTCCAGGGGGTGCTGCTGCCCTGGTGTGCTGTGTTTCAGTATGGTGTATCTGGTGCTTGTGACCAGCAGATGGACGTGACAGAACACTCAGGAGTGACCACTGAGACCATCAATGCTAAGAGCAGCAATGGCCAAGCATTGTTAACACAAGAAGTTTGGTTCAGGATTTTAAAGTCCCAAAGTATTGTAATGGCCTGTCCAGGGTTTTGGTTTGACCCATTTAAAATATCTTGTGTCTATTATGCGAGTAGACCTTCATTAATCTGCCCTGAATTTCTTACAAATGAAATTAAATCTCACTAGAAAATATTTAAGTAGTAAAGTGGTAGTTTAAGTTCTAAGGGATATAACTTGTAGAGTGTTATGCTTCTGATTTTGGCCCATCATCTCTCTCTATTGCCAAGCTCAGGGTGACATTTCACTCATTTTTATTCAGAGGTAAATTGGATGACCAGGAATGGAATTAATTCCAGAGTCTACCTCAAAGTGCATTAAAATAAAGAAAATTATTCATATTAACTTTTGGAGAATACCTACAATGTTTAGTATAGCACTACAGTTAACATAACATGTTTTATGTTATATGACATATAGCCAAAATATGCACATAGTTTTAAAGGAAAAACTTTACTATTCCATACTATACTGGCACTATTTGATCTATGTTTATGCTAAGCAGCATAACTTTTTTTAATGTTTCAGTTGTTAACTTTCATAATTTACAGTATAACATTGTATTTTGCTTTTGCATTAGGTTCAGTTAGAGTGTTATCCTGACAAATATTTTCAAAGATTTTTTATTTACTAACTCAAGAGACTACAATCAGAATTTTTCTGCTACATACCTTCACTGTTGCAGGGAATATAGGCTTGAGCAACTTACATTGTATAAACTGCCAAATGAGATGAGGTAAAACAGTAACTGCAATACAAAAGATACAAAAGGATCCAATTCAGTGTACTTAGTATGTGCTAGCATGAGTCAGTGATTAGTTTATTATTTGAAGCTTTTCATAACTAGCTTTTTGCAAAATGGATCTTATCTAAAAATTTAATTTATTGGATGTTTACAGTCTTTAAAAAAGTGATTTTATGATATAAACCCAGAATTACTTCCTTTTTAAATAAACCAAATTGGTGCTGTAATTGAAATGAGTATGCTACCTTTTTCACACAATAATCTGATATGGGACTTTCATCTCTCAAGAGACTTGCTTGATCTGCTCTTTATAGACATTCCATCTCTGTAAATATGCTTTTGGTTTCTTTATCAGTAATAGTATTAGACCTGAATGCTTCAGTATACACTATAATGGGATATTAAAGGGCTTTCAGTATGTTTTAGACAAGCTAGTGTAATAGAAATAAATACATGAAGGATGTTCTTTACAAGTAGACAATACCATTTATAATAATTTTTCCCTACCATTTAGTTATTATATTTTTAGAGAAAATCACATTGCTTTCTTTCCTTTTTTTTCCTCTTGGTCATTGTTTGCCTTTTCTTCCTGCTTGTCCTTTACTACTGAACCATCTGACTATCTGTGTTGCCATGGGAAGGACTGCAGTGCCATAAATTCAGAGGAGATAAGTTCATGTGTTCATTTTTTTTCCCCATTTTACTCTTAAACAATCATTAGCATAGGTTAGCTGCTTTGATAAGGAAGTTCTGGCACTAGAGGAGGATTGTAAAATATTCATTTCTGGAAAAGATACAGCAAAAACATTTGACTTGTTTCACAAAAAGGAACCAACCTATACAGGAAAAGTCAATGCTTCCCAACTCATAGATACCTGACCATTTGAGAACAGAGCCAAATTATGGGCAGTTGTCCATTTATTCTTATGGTAGCTAATGGGAATTCCAGAAATTCTAAAAAAAAAAAACAAAACAAAAAAAGTGCTGGATGCCTCAGAGGATTTGTAATGAGATTCAGAGATTTTCATTTTCAAATCACTGCTTCAACACCCCAAAGGCTGAAATTTTCCACCTTCTAAAATGTTAAAAGTGTGGCCCATCCAGAGGGAGCCCAGTGCCTGAGCTCAGTTGACAGTGCCAGCTCTTCCCACTAGAGAAAAGAGCTTCTTTATGCAAGCAGGCTCTCACTTAGTGGGCTTGAAAAGCAAAGACCAGAACATCTACCAAAAGTAGGTCCTCCAAGTACCACTGGAAATAACAGACCTGTGTTTCTTCAACAGAAAACTCTGTGAGCCACAAACTAAATGTCTTTGGACAATGGGTTGGTTCTTCAAGTCAAATCTACTGAAGTAAAAGGGAATTTACCACTTGGGCACAGCAGAGGTGGAATCACACACTGTAATGGGATCAAACTTCCTCATGAAAAGCCTGACCAAGGGCCTTTACATGTCAGAGTAAGTTCCTATGTGCTGAACACTGCAAGAGCCAGTCAGCATCACCAGGCTGTATGCCCACATTACTTGCTTTTACCATCCCAGGTCAACACTGGGGGCTCACACCTTGGGATACAGTTCTAAAGCTCCAAGCAGGCAAAATGAAGACCCTCACTGGTACTTGGCAATGAACACAGCCTGGCCCTACTTCTGTCACTGTATTAATCATCCAGTGCTGACATGAGGAACAGCTCATCTTTTGACCAGTAAACAGTAGAAATGATTCAAAAGATACAGGGAGAGACGTGCAAGGCTCAGGAAGCCAAGCACAGACTCACCATCCTGTCTGCAGCCACATACTAATCTCACGTTTGGCTGATGGCTATGTGCTGATCTGCTCTGTTCAATATTTTGCATGTTGATTGGCTTGTTATTCACTTCTGTCTCTGCTGGAAGCCAGACTAACCTGTGGGGGAAGCATGGAAAACAATTGCAGTATATAAAAATGGTCATGCAAGTGCAGTACACTGCAACACTTCACATTATTTATTAGGTGTTACTACACACATTGGCACTCACATGACAGAGTTCTTAACAAAACTAACAAATAGGACAACATCTGAATTCCTGTAAAAACATTTGAAATGAAAATTTAACATTAAACAAAAAGTGTACTTAACTGCAGCACAAACACTGCAATCAAGTGGTCTGCCTTCGCTTGCGATGTATTATGTTAACACTAGGGTTGTCAGAGTAAAACAAAAATGTTCATTACAGCAGCAATTAATGGAAAATTATTTTGAAAAATTAACAGTTAATACATTTTTCCAAACAAATCCAATTCAGTGTTACTCTGAATTTTCATGCATAATTTCTTTATTTTTGTCCCTATTGTGCACACAAGGTCAATTAACTGGCAAATATAATTATTGTACAAACATAGCAAGCAGCAGCTATTATAAATAACTTATTTGCATATTTCCTTGTTTCTGAAGAGAACAGCGGTGACACAGGTCTGAAAATCTCTGCAACCCTAATACAGTGAGATACTGTTTTTAAGTAAATCTTCTGTTTCAGTAAGTATTCTAGTAAATATGCTATTTCTTAGATTAATATCAGCAGATAGAAGCTGGGTTGCAGATTCCAGAACTTGTCTCATTTGCATCTTCAAAACTGAATGGAACTGAAAGCTTTCAAGCTTTACTGTTCAACTCCCCAGTTCTGTTGCTCTTTGTAAATGAAACGGAAAGGAGATGTAAGTGAATATATCACACATTTCAGGGTACGTGAATTTTTCAAATTGGAAACCAATATCATTGTTTGTAGTCACCTTCACAGCAACTCTGAAGTTGAAGCTGTGAGCAGAGTTCTGACTGAATTTTGCGAAACATTTGGGAAAACATGACTCATGAGATTTTCATACTGGCAGACAAAGACCCCTTTCTGAATCTATTTTTGATTTCCAGGGTCTCTTTAAATAAAGAAGATATTCAAGACTGGGGAACAATGGAGAACATCTGCAAGGATGATTTCTTTTAAAAGGAGAAATCAAAGGACAGCACTCCTCATATGCGCGATATCATCTCTTTCTCTGAATATTGAAGGACTGGTGGTACTCACATGCTGTGCTGAAACTGTGTGGCTAGAGAGGTTTTCCTAAACATATTTATTGATGACAACTGCATGCTGTTAGATTTGTTTCTGTGGCTATGAATCCATGAGCTATGCATATTGTGTTCCATTTGACACTTCACAAGAAAAAAATATTTAGTGAGCTTATGGGAAGCAGAACACCTCATTTGTGCTGTTTGGGGTAGATAGGGTTGTTTGTAGATTCACACATGCTGAGCTTCAGGCACTTTGAAAAAACTACGTTGGGCAAATTTGAGATTTATGCCCCAGCCCCAGTGCAATTCATGCATTGGGGTGCTCCTTCTGAGACCCACCAATGGGAGCTGACAGCTGCATACAGTGCACTGGAAATATTTTAAAGCTTGCTGTAAAGAAAATAGAGCAGTCTTTGCCTAGCAGGGAGAAAAATCGATGAGTCGGCACTTGGCAGTGGTGACCAGCAGGAGGATGCTTCTGATGAATGCTGAGTCATTGATTTCCCTCCCTGATCAGCAGCAGCTGCTCCATTCTTGCTGCAGAGCACTGCAGAGCCTTCTTGCCGCGACCACACATGTCAGCAGCCTTTAATGTCACTAAAGCAAGAGGTATTAGCTGACAAGACACCAAATTTATGTATTTTTGGTTTCAATAGCACAACCTTACAATTTCTAAGTTGCTTCTCAGCTAGGGCACCTAAAAGTACAGTCACATCAAGGCAGAAGATCAAATAGCACAGGCAGCTCACAGGTACAGACAGTATTTGCATGACACATGTCAATGTCACCCAAGCCTTTGGTTTCTTTTCTCACCAGGAGGCATAAATTTCATTAACTCAGAGCGCAGTCAAACAAAGAGGTTAAGACATCATCTGAGAAGATAGGCTGCAAGTCAGCACAAAGCTTACATGTTTAAAGGCAGACATATGTGTACATATGCAGATGGACTGGGCTCTGCTCATGTGCCATGCCTTCAGTGTTTGTGGTGTAACATGGTATGGCTGAAACCAAAGCATAATTGTAGTCTACAATTTTATGACAGTAAAAAAGCAACAGGTAAAACAGGTGAAACTACACTGAATGACTACAATGAAAGTATAGTCAGAGCAGGTTATTACAAATTTCAGCATTTGATGAGGATTTATATATTTCTTAATATGTCCCATCATTTGTTATATTGTTTACATTTCAATAATTATTACTTAATAAGTTAATGTGTTTGTATATCTGTTTTAATTGATCTTTGAGGAAGCAGTTTACATAAGGACAAAAAAGAAGAGAAGGAGCTGTCATGAAATAAATGCTGTTTCTAAGGATTAAAATCGACTGACATACACTATTTATAGTCAGCTGAAAATTGACTGAAATATACTATTTATAGTCAGGTACTTTACTGCTAGTAGCAATGTTGAGCCTCTACATTTCAGGTTCCATTCATTGCAGAATATACATAACTGTGCCTCAAAAACACTCACAAAAAAAGTCATAGGTTAGGCTTCTGTGCTTGAACTGGTATTTCAGCAAAAGCTCACGTGACCATCCACAAAACCATTCTCCTTCAACTCTGTGGGTGTTTGTCCTTTTAGAAAGAGCCTCTTCACCACAGTGACATGCCTGGATTCAGGAAAACCCATAACTGGAAAACTGTATTTTCCTAGTCAATTCAGCTGCAGATTGAAAACTACTCTTTTGTAGTTTGCTCCCCACTTTCATAAAGCACAAGTCTACTTACATTCTTTTTCAAGTGACCTCATCTCCTGGCTTCAGTGAGTCCTTGTTAGAGCTGCATTGAACTCAGTGGTTTTAGTTTAGACAGATTTTGGAAAGAGTACATCAGTTACAACATCCACTCAGTGTTTTTTGAGTTTATGAACTAAAATTTAAGATAAACATCACTGCCATCACTTCCCTTTTCCTTATCTCCCTACATTTCTGAAAGCCTGCCTTCATTCTGCTGTGCCTGGGGCAGCTGAGTAGGCTCCTCCTCATACCAGTGGTTGCATTAGCACAGAAGCTTTCATGGATAACTGCTGCTCCCTGGGGAGCCCCAGAGTAGGAGCAGGCAAGAGTGCTCCCATTCTTTTATTCCTTCACACATCTGGGGTCTGAATTGTCTTAGGTTGTGATAAAAATCTGCTAACTTAAAAAACAAGTCTTTCAAATCGTATTGTCAGCTATATTGCAGGTAATGAGTTGTGTAACTTCTGAAATCATACACGTATCACTTTCTTAAAGCTGTTGACCAAAGGCATGAAAAATACAAAACAGAAATAGAAGATGAACTCAAAACTATAATGTGACCCTGTCTAGTGTCTGAATTTCTTTGGTATGATCCACATGGACAGAAATGACTTGCACATTAGCAGTTGCCACTGACACAAGTAGCAGTGCTCTTGAAGTTCTCCATTTAATTTGCCAATCTGAAGATCAGGTTCTGGTACTGTCTGATGACTAGGTGACAAGGACTAGAAAAGGGATCAAATGAAAAATAAAGAACAAAATAGATACTATTTTAAATACTATATTAAATAATTTCATTATTGACTGAAAATTAAAGAACACTGTATTCAGGACAGAATTCAGAGACAGTAGCATACTTGGTTAAACTCCTATAACCCAGATCAGAAGGGGATATGCTACCCATTGTGGTAAATGTAACTTTGGAAAAAAATTCGTGAAGGAAGGAATAAGTATATAACTATATTTATAACAATATAGAACACATAAAAATATAGTGTGACCTAAAGATTCCTCCGCAAACCCAGCAGTAACTGCCTACTCAGGCGATAACGACCCTAGGGGACGCTTATCAGCCTGAGAGGAAGAGCAGAACACGGGCATCAGGCCAGACATTGAGAGGAGCCCAGCCAGGATACCCATCAGCTCCACACCAGACCTGGACACTTCTCCCTGAGAGCCCAACCAAAGATACCATCAGGAGGCAATCAGAACTTTCACATGCGAAAGGACTCTGCCCAGTTGTCTATTGATTCAGTTCCATGGTTCCAGGAAATCCATTCAACCAACCATCTAGACTCTTTGTGGAACAGTGACTGCTCGGAGTTTGGCCTCAGGACACAAAATCCCTATAAAAACCCTGGACATTCAACCCTCCGTGTGGATTTGGGTAAATCTGTACCTCTGGGTATAGACCCCTGTCCACCCAGCGCTGCGCTGATCTATTTTATTGTGGTTTTTTTCTCCCGTTTGTGATTGAAATTGTTTTATAATAAATCGCTGTTTATATTAACCCTATTTTGCCATTGCATTTATAACACCATAAATAATGAATGTCCAATACATATTACACATATTGGGGCACATAGTCCAAGTTTTAGATAATGAGAGGTTTCATTAAATAGATGTTCCAATGAACAAGATTCTGCAATGTTTAGATCATATCTAACTAATAAAATTAAAGATTTAGACATGATTAATACAGATCCAGATGTTAACCTAATTAAAATGAACAGGGTAGAAATAATTGATTATACATTTCCATATGAATGAAAATAAACAGAAGAACATAGTATCCTTCTAAAGATAATGTATAACTCTAATGCTTTGATGATAGAAATCTCACATTATTTTTAATGTACAATTTCTATCAATCAAAAAAAATGTATGTTATTACAATTAGTCAGATTGTCTAAATCAGCATATGAGTTGATGGAACTATGACAATTTACCATATCTGAGAATCTGCTTATTATCTTCAACCAATGAGGAATACAGAATCAACATTTGTAAAGAAGTGCACTTCCTAAGAGACGCTATCAAACAAAAAATTTTTCAGATGAAAAATGAAAATCAATGATAACACTGCAAAGGCTGTCACCATCACCAGTACTCAGACAACCTCAGAATACATAAAAGAAGAAAGTTTATCTGAAAATAAATTCAAAAAAGGCTTCCCATAATGATGTGAAGTTCTGTGAAGGAGTTTAAAATTTTTCTTGAGCTCTGAAATCAGATAAGATTCTTGAAAATAGACTTTATCTAGATGGGGTTACGTTTGGAGTTGTCGTATTGTGTGTATCCCTTTCTGTTACATCCTTGAAAATAACATCAGACTACTCAAGAACAGCCCCAAATAGGCTGCCTTTTAGACACAGAAGACATCCTTAAAATATATTCCAAAAACTCTCAAATGTTCAGAGAAACAGCTGTTCAATCTTATGTCATATCACTATACCATTTTTGTTGCAAAAGATAGAGACCTTGCATAATCAACATATTTTCCTGGCATGGTCTCCTGTGACTCCTGTTCTCACCCCTAACGCAGCTGCTGCATTAGCAGCACTTCTGTTTGACCACATATGCTGAAGATTATTTTCTGCAATAGACTTTCACAGTCAAAATTCCTCATGAATACTGCTGGTCAAAGCTATCAGGAGCCTTCTTCACTTTTTTTAATTTCACTTTTAACTAAAGACATCTGGTCTGTATTTGTAAAAGCTTGTAGATTGGTTTGATGAGGTGCAACTAGAAACTTTGCTGATATAAAACTGATATAATTGTAATGCACTCAGCAGAGATATGCTGAATTAACATCAGTACAAAAATATGTCCCTAAAACCTACAACATAGAAAGACATTAAGCAGGAATGCATCTTTTAAAAACTGATTTAAACATAAAATCTTCACTATCCCTAGATGTAATCTGGGAATATTCTAGCCCTTAAGCAAAGCTATTTGAAGGTAACATTCTAGAACCAAATTTGGCTCTGTGCATTCACTGGATATGCTCCACCCTGTAGAAACACCTCTCCCCAATCAGTATGACAAAAATGTAGGACAGAGAGCAGACAGTACTAATTCATTTCTGCTCACTTTTTAAAGCCTTCTTTACAAGCATCTTTTCTCTCTCTCTATGTGCATGTGTCTACCCCTCCTCTTTAATTTCTCTGTAGGGCATTGAAAGTGCTTTTCAGATGGGAGGGCAGCAGTGTAAAATTAACTACCATTCTAGTCAATTTGCTTCAGCAGCCATTCCATGTGTAAAGCACTTCATTCAGAAGGAAGCTTTTTAGATATGAAGACCAAGAAATCTATTCTTTTACAGCCACAAAGTCCCTGTGAAATCAGAGGTTTCAAGAACTTGTGCAAGCATAGAATTTGGCACAAAATCCACTGGAAAAAAAAGAAAGCCTATTAAGATCTTGCAATCTGCTTCCCCTTGTTTTTCTTATTAGAAGAAGAAAAATAATTTGTTCTAGAGAAGAACATCTTTACCCAAGAACTTCAAGCAGATTGTATGCAGTACTACTGGAGCACTTTTCACCGACTTCTACTGTCTGAGACCAAATTATAGTGCTATTTTTAAATTAAATAGAGCCTAGAGAAATACAATTATCTGTCTACATCCAGCTCATGTGTCTCATGCTTGGTTGAGTTGGTATCATCCAACTCAATATATCATATTCTATCAATGTATCATTTCAGTCTTCTGGTGTTTACTGTTTTTCTATGACCTTACATAACTCTTACTTAACTCAGTATTTAAGCTGTAAAGGCTGTACCTTAACTACTTTCACTTAATACATTGAAGGCTGGTGTTGAGGACAAACACAATTGTTCTTGTTGCTGTTTATCTAGAAGAAAGGTCATTCTCATTGTAAACTTGCGGTTTTTACTTGACATAGGAAAACCCAGCAGCCTTCACATGGCCAGGACAACATCAGACTAGTCAGATATTTAGTGTAACAAACAAGTGTTTTAAAGACAAAAAGTCTCACTGATTCTTTCTCACAAATGCTTCAAGGCCATAATTTAAGAAAAATCCAAAACAACAGCTAGTTGCCAAGTCTATAATGTAATCCCAATTACAGAAAATCTGCTACTAGGTAATCCAGGAAGCTGGCCAAAGAAAGAGTGAGCCAACCTGCATCTCAAAAAATATGGATCAGGCCTCAGGAAGCTCTTAGAGAGTGAATTCAACCTATGTTGAGGGTTAGGTGTCCCTTTTTTTTTTGTTTTGTCGTTCTGGCCTGCCCGGGGAATTTTTACCCATTATGTGCTGGGACAACCTAACTACTGGTACTTAGGGGTGATTGATAAAGGACAAAGAGTGGCCGGGCCCTGGGGGGAAAGGGGGCAGGAAAGGAGGGTGGGGACAGTTTTTGGGGCTGGCTTTCTTCGGCTTCGGGGAAGGACGTTCGTGTGCTGGGTCACGGAGCTGCTGCGGTGGGGAGAAGGGAATCTCGCCATCACCCAGACGGAGCTGCTGCTGCTTCTCCTTCTCCCCTCTTTGTTGGTGGCCTCGCACCCCCTGTCCTGCCGGGACGTGTGGCAGTGCCAGGCACCGCCACGGAGCTGCTGATCCACCTCAGCCACCGGCCCAGGATCTCAGCTCATCCCTGCTGTTCCAGCTGAGTGTTCCTCAGAGCCCTGCAGGAGCACCGGCACTGACTGCCCGAGGGGTTTGTGAAGCAAAGCCTCTCCTCCATCCCTTCCCATCTCAGCCGAGAAAGCTGTCACGGGGTCCCTGGTTCTGTGTTCTTGTTATTGCTGTAGTTATTGTTGTTTGTTTGCCTTGTTATACATACTAGTAAAGAACTGTTATTCCTATCCCCAGATCTCTGCCTGAGAGCCCCTTGATTTCAAAATTATAATAATTCGGAGGGAGGGGGTCTACATTCTTTCATCCCAAGGGAGGCTCCTGCTCTCCCTAGCAGACACCTGTCTTCTAGAACCAAGACAACCTAGTCAGGGTCAGCTCAGGGCAAGCAGAGAAACAAATCTCCTGGAGAGATTCCTAAAGTCTCTTGTAACAGGTCAGAGAATGCTACAAAACAGGAAAGAACTTCAAGAAGAAATATGGCTATCCCAAGACATCCTGAACTATATCATTCCATCATATCAACATCTCATTCCAGACAGGCACTTTTTCTAACCTCTGCTTAATAGAAAAAGGTTCTACAGTAATTTGTGTTTAACTAACTTTATTTGTCAAAAAAAAATATTTTGCCTAAAGCCTAGCGAAACATTTTGTTTTGCACTTGAATCACTCACTCTGTCCTGTCCACAAGGTTATTCCCTTTGGCTTTGTATCAGCTTTTTTCTGTATTTGAAGACTGATATCATGTTTCTACTCAGTGTTTTAAGCCCTATTCTAAACAACCCAAACTCTATATTGCTATATATATATGGACCATATATATGTCGCTATATTAATCTGTTCTGGTGCACGTAGATTTAAACCTTAACTTAGCTCAGAACTTTTCACAGCTGTAAAAGAGAAGAAATACTCCATTCATTCAGCAGACTGTGCTCCTGTTTTTAGAACTCAAAATTTCTTCCCTCCACTTTTTTTTACACTAGTATGGCATTCCCCACTCATGTTCAAGCTGCAGACAGCTACAACCCTTAATTCCTTTCCTTTATGACTGTAAATTGGTTGGTTGTTTCTCACTGAGTTGATTCTATGAATGATTCTTGTCTAAGTACAGAAACTGGACTTATTTTTACTGCATCCTGAGGGTTCTTTTATGCCATCTTTCTAATTTGTAAAGATCCCTTGGAATTTTAGTCATGTTCTCCTCTATACCTGGGTCTTCAAAGCTTTGTGGCATCTGCAAACTTAATATGAACATTCCTTATCCTATCAATGAAGTCACTTATGAAAATATTTAACAGTATCTTGCTCATGACAAATCCATGTGAAACTACATTTGATATATCCATTTCTACTTCCAGTAAATCACTGGCAACTATTCTTTGACTTTGGTTTCCCAGCTCATTTTGCTAATACTCCATAGTAGATCTTCTAGACCTTGTTTTCCCAGCTTGTTTAAGACAGTGTTACGTGAAACAAGAATGCTTTAAAGCATCTCTAAAGTTAAGTTCTATAGCTTCAAGAGATTTGGGATAGAAACACAGTTCCTAGGCTTCTAGTAGCTTTGTGCCTGCCAAAAGACCTTCCTGAACAGTTTTACACCCAGGGGGTGTTCTCCTTTTCCCACTGTAAAGAAATCACAGTCGAAGGAAAAAACTCCATTGAGCTGATACTGAAATTCATGGAGTTTGGAGTGGTATGAAGTATGGAGATCAAGTTATAAACATATGCTGTCTCTGAGCATACTCTGTCTCTGAGCATTCCTTCACACCCTGGAAAAATCTTTTGACTAAAGATACCTGTTCCCACCTTCTAATTGTGGAGGGATTCTGCATGTATATGCAACAAATACTATTACCTCCCAACCAGTTCATCCAATTTAGCCAGTTCCATCAGTATTACCTCCTTCACCTCTATCAGTGCTTGAGAAAGAGAGTATCCAGATCCAGACTTGTGTACTAGCTTGGCCCAGTTTGGTGATCAAAGCAAGGAATGTTGGCCTGAATTTCCTTGGTTACATGTATTACATTAGGCCCTTATCATTAGTTTGATGTCAGCTTTTGTGGTATAATTATATACTAAAAAGTATTCTTAGGTAAGCTAGGAAGAGCTGTCCTTATGATTCAGCCAGCTACTTTTTGGCCAGCTGACTGTACATTTAATTAACATCCTGGGCATTCATTCTGCAGTCCTACACCAGGCAAATCTCCCATCAAAGTGAATGGGAGTTACCATCTGTGCAGGGCTGAACATAGAGTCAATAGAACAGCACTACAAGTTTGGGCAAACAGTCAATCTTTATGAATTTTTCAGTAAAGCTGTAAAAGTGTTTTTAGATTAAAATATTCCTTTTAATTTGAATAGATTAGTTTTTTCCTTAACTAGTGTGTTTGAGTCATTTGTAAGCAGGATATTAGTGAAAATATTGAGAGGTCTTTTGTATTCAGTCTTTTAATTTGTATTCCTTCCTTGGTGTGGGGATATTTGAGCATGGTGCCTGTCACAGAAGCAGTGAATATGTACCACTTCAAGTGCATAGAAGAAAAGTTATTCCTTTGACATAGATAATTGTGCATGAAAAACTCCAAGTTGAAAGATACACTCTGGTCAATGCCCAGAGGCAGAAAACATGAGGGTGTTTAATGTTTGGTAGCAGGCTAACATTCCACCCACTGAACTTCATGATAAATCTGCTGTCAGCTTCATAAAAAGTTGATTAAAAAGTCAGTTCTCAATAGTTCTGAAGCACTGTCCCAAAATTTAAAATTCTGCTACTGGATAACCTTAACCAGAAACGGGTAATATAAAATCAATTTAGCGATGGGTCACAACCATTTGGATCTTTAACAACACTGGGTTTGAGAGACAGTATAAGAACACAACAAATCCATGATGCTATTAAAGACTTTGGAAAAAGCTCAGTGGGATTTAGAAGAGCTGAATTCCATGCTAACCTCTGCCTTTCCTGATTCAATCTGATTTTGCTGTTACCAAGGACACAGTTTCCACAGTGGTGCTGGGTCCCTTGTTAAACACTTCTCACCTCAACATAACCTCATTCCACAAAGATTTATAGACTCCCTGTTATAAATGCAATGGCAAAACAGGGTTAATATAAAAAGCAATTTATTATAAAATAATTTCAATCACCAGCAACGAGAGAAAAAAACCACAATAAATAGATCAGCGCAGCGCCGGGTGGACAGGGGTCTGTACCAAGAGGTACCGATTTCCCAAATCCACCAAGAAGGGACTGTGGTCTGGGGTTTTTATAGGGATTTTTGTATCCTGAGGCCAAACCCGGGATGGGCACAGTCCAACAAAGAGTCTAGATGTGTGTGTGAATAGACTTCCTGGATCCATGAGCTGAGTCAATGGTCGGCCTAGCAGAGTCCTTTCACAGGCGAATGGCTCTGAGTGTTTCCTGATTGCATCTCCCAGAATGGAGTGCCCAGTTTGGGTGAGGAGGAGATGGATATCTCGACTGGGCCACTCTTACTGTCCGGTTTGATTGCTCGTGTCCTGCTCTTTATTTTGTGCTGATAAGCGTCGCTGTTGATCGTTACTGCCCGACTCAGAAAGGAATCTCTGGATTATTTTACATTTTGTATCTTTACAGTATTATAAATATAATTATTTATTCTCTTTCATGAATTTTTATCCAATGTTATATTTATCACACTCCCCACACCAATCACAGCTCTACTTCACTTCTGAGCTGTCTTGGAGACAAGAAGATGCCTAACTGGTTGAGAGGGACAGAGGAGTAGCATAGCTCACCTCAAGCGCCAAGTCACTGCTCTGGATCTGCAGCAGAAGGGCTGGAGCAGCAGACAGCACTAATGCTTCAGGGGGACAGAAATGGGTTAAAGACCTGATAACAGGATATAACACTTCTACTGCAGAATCGGGACAGCCCAACAATGCTGTTTATTCAGTAGGTCTAATGCACATGTTGGTATGGGGATTGTATGATGTGTCTCTTTTAAGCTGGTGAAATCCAAGAACAGACCCTGACAAACTCAGAAATGTAATTTGGATTGAAAAAAATTTGTCATACTTTGTCTCAGAAGGCAATAACCTTAATTTGGTCCCAACCACAGTGGCCACAAGAAGTATCAGTAAACTGCATCTGTGATTCAGGAAAGAGTAAAAACTGCAAGAAAAGAAAATCAGTGGTGGATCAAAAATATCAGCACTGGAAACATACATACGTTGTATCTCACATATCTGGCTGAAGGGCCTTTTTTTGGCAGAAATAACAGACACTGGTTTATTTTGTGGAACTGGAGACAGAAGATATTTTTTTCATGCTGAAATAATCAAAGGAAAAATTTAGTTTTTAGTTTTTTCTGTATTGTGTTTAATTGGGGCAGGGGGAAATGGGTGGGGGGAGGGAGAATTTAGGAATCTGGTTCCCCTTAAAGAAGGTCTGCAACCTAGTACTTTCAGCCGTGAACTGTGCTGGGTAGAGATCTATCTTGCACTTGTCACATCAATATTAAATTACCTACTTTTTTCATTTTACAAGGGAAGATGTGAGGAGAACATTACTCAGCTGTCAGAATACGGGACTATGCTGCTGAGCAGAGTAAAGTGAATATATTCTACAATGCTGAAAATCCAGCACAAAGGTACCAGAGGAGGGATTTGTGTCACCAGTTTTTTCTCTTTTGTTCCTGGAAGCCAATTTTCAGAAGGCTTTGCTTTGACTGGTTTTTTGCTATGATGATATTTAAACACAATCAATAGCCCTTTCTTCTGCAAAAATAGTGTCTCCTGACTACAGCATTACAGATAAGGACTGGAACAACATTTTTAGCTATCATCAAATACTAACTGACCAATGTAAAGCTACTATGATGACTTATACAGATGCTCCTTGCCTAAATACCAAAGGGTAGCAAAGAACAATCCTTGCAACTCAGTTTTTACTATGTTTTGCATACATTTTTATATACCAGAAAATTAGTAGGTTAGAGGATCATTAAGACACATACTAAGAACATTATATATATTACATTCATGCTCCTCTATATATGATAAAGAGAAAGAAGACCACAGAATTTCTTGATAATTCCCCACTTTTATCTTGAAATCTGACCTTGTCGGTCTTAGACTTTGCTGTAATCAATTTCCCCACTTACAGGAATAATTATGTAAAGGAGAGTCTTATATTCCTTGCAAGGACAATTTTAGACCACAGAGTGGTAAGACTTCCAGAGTTCAAAAAATTCCGGAAAGCTAAACCCGAGTGACTGAACTGTGACCATAGAGGGTAGACAGGGAATACGCTTGGGGACAGCTAAAAGTTATATTATAGAAAAACAAGTGCTGAAAAACAAGATTGTTCCTTGTACTAGTTTGAAATCAAACCAGTGAGAGATCGCAAGTCAGAATTATAATTTAATAGGAAAATGATAAAAAGAATAAATGCAATAATATCAAAAACACTGACAGAGTCAGAATACAGCCTGGAACCCTGTTAGGGTGATGGTAGTCGTCTAGATGAGGTGGTCTTGTTGAAGCGTGATCTTCTGGAAGAAAGGGGGTCTGGTCTTCAGCTGAAAGTCCAGCAGTAGCTCCTGTCCTCTGGAAGTCTCGTAGGTAAGGGCTGCTGTGGTGTTCGAATTCTCAGCTTATATCCAGTATGGAATGCTTGGCTCCTCCCTCGGGGAGGAGCATCTCACAATGGGATGGTGAGTCATGAGATAAGGCCTTGATGAGCCATTAACAGAAAACAGTCCAGGAGGAAGTTATCTCTGAGTCATGCAGCAAGGCAGTGGTGGGCCCATTAACAGGGGACAATACAGGGGGAAGTTATCTATGAGTCATGGGGCAGGGCATTGATGGGCCCATTAACAGAAGGTAGCCCGGGGGGGGGGGGGGGAGGCAGGGAGCACTGCCTCACCTGGTTTCAACAGTACATGAGGATGGTGATAGAATATACTGCAACTCAGGACATTCCTGTACCTATCACTTCCTTCTAATACAACTGCACATCAGCAGTGTTTTTTATTACATTTCTCTGACTGTCAAGGTAGTACTGTACTTCTGGGTATGGCAAGAAGTTGAATGAGAGCTCTTTTAAATGAGAAAGTTTTGTACAATAAAAATAGAAAGTCATATTACAGTGTGCTAGCAACTTTTCAATGTGTGCATGTACTCAGTATACTGCAGAGTATCTTCCCTTTATGTTTATTACTAGCTGAGAATATCAGAATGGGACGATAATACTATTCAGTTAGTGCTGTCCACATTTAAAGCCTAATATAGCATACAGTTCATCAGACAGAAAAATCACAGAAGACAAACAGAAGAAAAGAAGAAAAAGCAAATTTACTCCATTAAATAATCAACCAACCACAAAGGCAAAATATCAAATACCAACCCTGAGACATTTTCCATAAAAAAATAGTTACCTCAACTCTTAACTCTGCTCCTAACTCCCACCCTGGTGAGCCACTGGGCATGAAGAACTGGACATTTCTTTGCCAAAAACATGTTTAATCTAGAATCTGCAGACTGACACCAGAGGTGCAAGAGATGCATATAATGCACTTCCCCAGCTCATTTTCAATAGGGAAAAACACCAAATCAGCTGCCAAAACAAGTGCAAACCTTCAGTGTCATCAGAAGGCACTGAACTTAGACTATACCGTCTGTCTCGCCTGCTCAGTTTTGTTTCCCCTCTCACAGATTCCTTTCAGCAGTTGCATTTCATGTGGCATTGTGTTACACAGAAGCCTGCTCAGCTCGTTTGAGCTTGTTTGCTTACCTTAGTTGTATTATAAACACTAGATCTATTTTCCAACTTATGACAAGTGCATCCATTATTCTTTCTTTCCAGCATCCCAAGCATCCTAAATGTTGGCCACAGAAAAGCTGCTGTTTTCTAGTTTCCATCTTCTCCTTTGACAGAAACAGCTACAGAGGTTTATGTGTAATTTGACTTCTAAAGCTCACCAAGCTCTTGTATATTCTAATATACTGAATATGGAAAAATATATAATTTTTAGCTTTTTTTTTTTCAACTACCTTTGTGGAATGAAAAGGCAAATTGACAATTTGAACCCAACTATGTAATTCATCTCAGCTAGGGCTAAGTTGTGGCAAAGTTACCTTGAGAAAGGAAAGTAGGAGACAACATATCTCTCCCTCAACTATATGCTTTTTCCAGGAAAAAATAAACTTCCATCTTTCAAATTAACTGTCAGTCAGGAGGGTACAGGTTGATACTCACTCCCTTGAGCTTGTTAGTCTGAGGATGCTGCTGAACAACTCCGTGAATGAGCTTTTCGAATGACACCAATAGCATATCCCTGGACCACCTCCAGTTTCCACTTGCGCCAGTGGCATATCTCATGGATGTCTGCCTTTTAACATTTCTCATTTAGCTGTATTTCAAAACTGAGGAGCAGTATTTTCCCTTTAAACAAAGACAGAACTTACCAGAACACTCTTTGATAAAAAGAATGTTTTTTTGTACTGCTGAACATCCTGCACTACTAATAAATTCATAATGAGAATAACAGGTGCTCAGCTCAGTGGGGAAAGGATAGATCCTTGTACTTCTTATAAAAATAGATACATATTTTACAAAGATCATTTATAAGTCAGACCTAATATCTCTTTGCATCTTCTGTAGTAGAATATTGGAGACAATGAAGAGGATGTAATTGGTCTTCATGCCATACAAGGAACCTCCCACCTACTCTCACTTACTGTGAGACTGCTAATAACCAACATTCTAAGGAAAGCAGCATCTTTATCTGCTTTGGAGTATATTTTTATGTCTTAGGGTATTTCAAAGGCATTTCAAAGCCACTCAGCAAGATCTCACTCCAACACTGACTCTGACTTTCATGGCAGCAAGAACTGGACTCAAAGATACTGCCCAGTTTGCAAAAGCAGAAAACTTTTTCCAGATCTGCTCTCTGAAACATATGAATTCAGGTCTTTCTAGTCCTTTATACAACAGCTTGGCAGCGCCACTGGAAAGCAAGAATGCTATGGATCTTCTTCATTATAAACCTTTTTCCCAAGATGCTTTCCTTACTATCTGATTTTTCTTCTTTTCTGTGCTTTTCTGAGGCATCAGCTGCTAGAATATGGATGGCTGGGACCTATTGTGGCATTATGAAGTGTTCTGCTAAAGCTCTGCAGGCTCATGTGACAGTAATTTCCCCACCATGCACATACAGTGCATGGATCTGTCTTGACATCCACCCTAAAATTTCCCAGAGCTTCCTTTCAAGACCTCAAGGGAGATATCTTTACAGTTCATGTGCCTTATCACTATTATTTTCAAACAATGTAGTATGTGGAATAAATGCCCTGTCCTCATACAAGGGAGACAGGCAGTAAAACCAGCGTGCCACTGTATAAATTAAGAGAAAGATGAAAAACATTGAAATAATGTTGTTAACCATGGTACTTGACAAAAGTACTGTCCCTAAAAAAGCTCACCTAACACCCAATACCCAGAGTTTTTATCTCAGTAAACAAAATTTATACATGTAGTTATTAAAAATAAATTATTAATAAAAATTAGATAACATGATACAGCTGAACTACAAATGACAGGACTTATCCTCTCTCTATTGTGTCCTACTGATATTATTGCTTGTGGTTTTATATCTTACTGTTATTTTTTAGTTGTATTTTCCAAAACAACTTCAGTTGTTTTGGAAAAGGACTGTATTTTTACTCATTTAAATGTCATATACACATATTTATTTACCCAGTAAATAATAGGAAGAGTTTCTGATTTTGGAAATCCAGTAACATATTGTTTAAGAACTCTACTTAAAGTTGAGGAGGGATCAAGAAAAACACTAAAAAGGACAGCTAAAAGGAGAAAAGTGTTTTTTAATCTGTAAAACTCCTGACATTGAAAGATGCTACTGGAAAGGTAGAGTTCCACTCTATGTTTGAAGGCCTTAGCTAAAGCTAAGAGGTACTTAAAGAGAAGGAACTCATAAATCCTGGCAGGACATATACCTAAATCCTAAAGAATAACTGTAAGCACTTAGGACAGCCACAGAAAATGTCAGGGGAGAGCTGAGTGTTCTATACGGATATGCCAATTTTTTATGCTAAAACAAAGAGGATTTTCTCTTAAAATCACTCTGCACAATGTGATGACTTTCTTGCCTGTGTTTGTGATTGTATGGCTGAAACCGGTCAATCAGACAAAGGACAGGAGGAAAAGATGATGAACCTCAGCAGGTTAAAACTGCTCCTGGAACTTAAGGCAAGGGGGAGTGAAAGAACCTCCTTTTAAGCAATGATGTCAGATAGAATATCTCTGCCAGAGAGGATAGATCCTGCGGGAATTTGGAGTCATGTCTGTACATCCAGACACAATCAAGTGAATGCTGAATTTCAGGATGTTACCCAGAGCTGTGCAACAATTCTCACCAGTAGTGCTGCTTGTGAATGTACACATGAAAGTACTGTCCAGACACGGAACAACACTTTGAAATAGTTGCTTGGTGTCTCCAGAAAGAACTGATTAACTTGAGCAGCTTGACATTCCTGCAATTACAAAACATTCATGAAATTCAAACCCTACAGAAAAGTCTAGATCTGGATGTTCAGAAATACTTGGGAAGTGGACAATGACATGGTCATTTTCTAGAAAGTTTGAATTGTAATCTAAATTAATGAAGTGCACTATGAGTCATACAATTATTTCACAATATAAAATCATCAGACATCCCATTTGTTTAACAAATTTTGTAAATTTCCTAGTGGAAGAAGAAAACAGAAAACCCCTAATTAACATCAAAAAGACACTGCACTTTCAGTATTACTGCACAGGTCCTCCACCTGCACAGCACTGATTGCATTTCTCTGGGTCAGGCTCCACATCAAGAAGCCATAGCCAAAAGCACAGCTGTTCTGGATACTCACTGTCACATCCTGCAGTTACAAACTTCACCAAATTCAGCCCCAAAGCATCTCCTTAGAGCTACATTTGGTAGTGCTTGTGCACAGCACTGCTGGTATCGAGACGTTTGATATTGAAATTTCACATATGCCCTTTGTTCTAAAATAATTAGTGATTGTCATTTTGTCCCAGGCTGTGCACTGTCTACTCAGACACCACACAGAACCCATGCCTGTGCCATCTGCAAATACATTTGAACAAGGAAGTTTTGAGCACCTGCCAGAAAACAAAATATCAGCAGAAAAATACATTTACTCAAAAAAAATGAAAATTTGCATGGCAGCAAGAATAAACCAAACATTGCCATCACCATTGTGCTGCTGAAGTAGTATTGTAAATGTGCATCAATTGTTTGCTCACTGACAGCAAACAAGGAACAGGCTGCTTGTGTGGGAGCAGGATACAGACTTCAAAAAGAAAATGATCTTCTAAAATATTGAGTCAAACTGCTATGAAATGCATTTGTCCATTTCTATTTTTTAATTGAGAAAAATAAGTGAGTTTGATAACTAAAAAACCCTAAACAAACCAATGCACCAAGCAAACAAACAAACAAACAAACAAAAAACCCAAAACAGGCTTTTACCTGGAAGTTCCTGAGAAAAACTGTATTGTCCTTAGAGCTTAAATTTTTTATTACCATCTATAATTGTTTCCCAGGGTGTAATCACTCACATGTAGCGGGACCAATACTGACTGGAGAATGTCTCCTATATAGGCTTTATTTATTTTTTCCAGAGAAGAGAGAGAGAGGCCTGAAGCCATGATTTTGTCTTCATTCTGTGTGCAACATATCTCAAGGACAGAGCCCTGGACTGTAAACAAAAAGGACAGCTGTAAGGTCATGAATATTCCTGGAAGCCCATTATACACAAATACAATGTGGAAAGAATATGGAAATAAGACTGAGCTTCAGCAATATTCATTTTATGCAGAGTTTTACATGTTTCTAAGAACCAAAGCGGTTTCAAATTCTATTAGCTCTTTTGTGTTGTATCATTTAATGTATTACAAAGCACCTTTAGCTAACAGTAGAGGTGGGGGAGAAGTATAAATCTCACACCACAGCATAAAATAACATTCTTAAGCCACAAACAAAATGTTGTCTTTTTTGGAACAAAAAGTAACCCTATTTAAAAATGGGAGTTTCAGTGCTAGCTACACTATATGGAGACAACTGAGGATGTATGAAAGGGATAAGAAATGTTGTTACCTATGTGTTCAGTAGATTATTTTAGTCCTATGTGTTCTGTAAATTATTTTAGTCCTACCATCTTCCATTCTGCTTCTAGGCTTCTAGAAGCATTGTGCTTCTAGGCTGCCCTTTTACACTTGTTTTTTTAAGTAAATAAATAAATAATAATAAGGAAAGAGCCCTAATATTAGCAGTTTCATGACTCCAAAAAAGGACAAAAATCCTTTGCAGCATATTGGGGTTTTTTTGTTTTGGGTTTTTTTGTTTGTTTGTTTTGGGTTTTTTTGGTTTTTTTTTTTTGGCCTGTACAAGGTAATATTTTCAAGACATGTTTTTCCCTGCATATTGTGCTTACACAGAATTTTTGGTGATGCTCCAATAGCAAAATGTCTGTATGTGCAGTTCTAAAAGCTTTGCAGCAATGCAAATGATTAAAGACACAGGGACTCAGAATTATACAAATACAGTGTAAAGCAAAATCCCTGTTGGCTGCTGTACATGACTGAGTTATGCATTGCTTTCTCCTTATCTTCACTAAAGCTTGCACAGGAAAATCATTCTCTGTGGTCCCTCTTCTGTGTCAAATGCTCAGGCATATTCTATGTCAAAGCACTGCCTCCTCATGCAACACTCACTCCTCAAGTTAGTATGACGACTAGTGTAAAATTAAATGGATACTTCTAAATTCTTCAGCTTTTGTATTATCACATGTGGCTCTTGGCACTGCAATTGTATGAATGATTACCCATGAATCCTTATCCATTATTTTACTGGACAGTATGTGCCAAGAATGACACAAGTTAAAAAAATATATAAAATCTCTCACCTGCTCCTAGTAACTCCCCCTTCTGACCTAATCCTTTTTTTTGCCTAAAAGAAGAGACAGGCCTCAAAGTGAACCCTGAAGGTCAACAACCTTGAATTCCACTGGAGCAGCAAGAGCAGCAAATTCTACAATTAAGAACTAATACAGAAATGTCAGAGTCCCACATTATTTCAGTGGTTGTAGTCGAAGTTCAACTACATACATGAAAACTCTGCTTGTTAAAAATCAACAGAGCAAATTACCCCTACAAATAAACTGGAGACCAATGCCTCTTACAGATGGCAGTATCATATTCTTGAATATGGAGCTAATATTTATTTGTTGCTGCAGCATCAAGTCTGTATGACAAGCATATGCCAGAGTGCCAAAAACCTCCAAAGACAGCACCTCTTCTGTTCTGGTTTCTTCCCAACTAACAATTGGCATAAGGAATACAATATTGTTTCTGTAAGAGCTTAACAGTGAGAAGTGACCTGCATAGTCTTCAACAGACGGAAAATCACAAGCAGAAAATTCATTTCTCACTGAAATACATTTCTCACCACTTTTTTCCTTTGATACCATTATAATAAAATATTTTCTATTCTAAGGAGGTCTCCTGAATCCACACATCACAGGCAGAGGCTAAGTATTTTATTGGCATTTTCTCCTTTAGCAGCTACTCAATCCAATGAAATCTGTCTATTCTATCTGTTCTGCACCACTCCCAGTAAAATTACATCAGTAGATAAAGAGGAGAACAAGAGTGAGGAAGCAGCATAGATGGTTTCAGTGCCAGCAGCTATCAGCCAGGCAGGTTTGTGTGTCATTAGGAGAAAGAAATACAAAGTGCTCTTTCTGTATGCTCTTCTTTGTATTAAAGCAAATGCTCCAGAGAGTAACTTGAACTCAAAGGCTGATAGGGCACAATGAATCTGCGCAGTTATAAGACAGCTGGGGAAGGAGAGGCACACAGGTGCAGAGTGGAAGGAGGAGAGGAAGGAGGAAATGTGGATACAGAAATAAACTTGAGAAGTAAAGTATAAATCCACCTCACCATATCATCTTGTTCCAGCAGATGCTGACAAGCTGCTAAGTTTAGTTATTTTAGAGTTTTCCTGAACTTTGCTGAGATGCAAAAGTACTTTCAGCATGTCAGAGATGTGTGTTTTCTCCTTTTTTATTTTTCAATTGTTCAAATACATTTAATGAAGCCAACCTAACCAAGCATTTGTAACTCCCTGCTAATATACCAAAGTGCTGAGGCAATCTGAGTGGATCTACTTGCAAAATAGTTCCTGCTTTATTTGCTTTCTGTGTTAAGAGTCCAGTGCCACAGAGGACTTGGGAAGCCTATAATGTTCAGTGTTTTTCATGGGGAACTGGCTTTTTATTTCTTCCCACGACACAATGTTGATACAGAGTGAATTCAGTACTGAAACAATGCCTCAGGATGACATTAACAGACACTGCTGTGGCATATGAAATCTTTCAATATTTATTCTGTTCATATTCCCAGCAGTAACAATGTAGTTAATAAATTCACCTGAAGTCTCCACTAGAATTTTTCATTTCCCATTCTAAGCTGTTTTAAAGTGCTCCTGTGCACTTTACAGTAGTTTCTCTCTTTTGTCACAAATATGATTTCTTCTGAAGAGTCTGATCCCTGTAGATCCCAGAATTACCATATCCTACATATTAATCAAAGTGTGTGAATCTACTTAAGATTATAAGATTAAAGTAACCTAAAAGTTTAAAGAATATATACACATACATTTCTTTTTAAAAATATCTGGGACATGTTGGCAGTCATAGAATTCACACCTTTTTCTTGTTGGGTCAATAAAAAAGGATTTTCTCAGCTGATATTTGAAACAGACTGCTGCTAAATCCTATGCAAAGTCTGGAATGCATGATGCCTACATGTGCTTACATTTTTTTATATCACCAAGATAGCTAATTACACAGCATTGCTTATTTATTTATAACTGTATGAGTTTGATGCTCTGATGCCTATGAGATTCCAAAATCAAGTACAGCTTCAACACAGGTACTTACTTTCGTATGTAAGTACTTGAACAGCAGGGAACTGGACCATCTCAGCTCATTTCAGGAACTCATTCAAAAGTAGTGTGACCAGCAGGTCCAGTGAGTTGCCTCTCCCCCTCTCTTCTGCTCTTTTGAGACCCTGCCTGGAGTTCTGCATCCTTCTCTGGGACCTCCAATGTAAGAGAGATGTTGCAGTGAGTCTCAAAGATGTTCCAAGGGCTGGAGCACCTCTGCCATGAACACAGGCTAAGAGAGCTGGGGGCTTTCAGCCTGGAGAAGTGAAGGCTACTGGCAGACCTTACAACACCTTCCAGTGTCTAAAGAGGCTACGAGAGAGCTGGGGAGGAACTTTCTACAGGGGCATGGAGTGATAGGACAAGGAGGAATGTCTTCAAACTGCAAGGGTTTAGATTAGATGTTGGGAAGAAATTCTTTCCTGTGAGAGTGGTGGGGACCTGACACCCCTAGAGACCTGACCCCTAGCTTCTCTAGGTTGCCTAGAGAAGCTGTGGATGCCTCATCAGTAGAAGCATTCAAGGCCAGGTTGAATGGGGCTCTGAACAGACTGGTCTATGGGAAGGTGTCCCTATCCATGGCAAAAGGTTTGGAATGAGACAGTCTTTAAGGTCCATTCTAACCCAAACTATGCTATGATTCTATGATGATTGAATGATTTCACACATGGAATATGGCAGGTCTTACTTTGCATTGCACTCCAGGTTATGATAAAAATTTGAAACGTAGACTAAAATCCTCTCCTGTTTTAACTATCATACTTCCAGTTGCTTCTGTGGAGCAATGCTAATTGCTTAAGAACAGGACACATTTTAAAATTCCTAATGGAAACTGACTTAAGGTTTCACCATTGGGATCATTGAATGCTGCATCAGTGTGTGGGCTGTATGTGAACAAAAGGGTTTTCTTTAATACATGCTGAAAATGGAAACTATCATTAGCGATGATGTACTGACTGTGAGGCATTTTTCAGTGACAACTTTTACAGAGAGAACTGAAGATATCTGGCCTAACATTGAATTCAGGGCTTTTTTTAAGCACAAGTCCGATACAGAAATCCAGTGACTTGCTAAGTGTCCTACCTGCACCTCAAAGAAACATACCCACCTCATGTTTTCACATGAGGTGTTCACCTCATGTTTTCTTAGTGCAATATTCATCCTAAAAAAGCATTTAGAGACTTAAGCACATCTAAATGTGATTATTTGTATTTGTACAAAATTTACAGGTAAATGTGTACAGGTCAATTCACCCTGACTAAAATAAAATCAGCCTTTAAACTGAGCAAAAAAACAGTTTCAGAATAAAATTTCACTGGGGTTTTATGAACTGAGGAATACTACAAATTTAAATTACAACTTGATAAAAGATAATCCTTGAAGAGATGCTTCCTCTAAGAGAAGTTTCTATCTTAAAAAAAAAAATAAATTATAATTTCTAAAATATACATACTTATACATTTAAAAGACTGTTTAGTAAGAACTTCATGTGCTCTGATTCTTAATTTACATTGTAAATGGATTAAAAAGGGATATATTGTGAACTGAAGTCAGGACAAAAATCATATAAAAAGGGCATGAAAGGGCAATTTGAAGAACAGACGTTATTTAAATGGGTTGTTATTAAACAACAACATTATTAAAAATGGGTTTAAACTCACTGGAAGATCAGTGGATTTAACAGCAACTGCAAAACAACTTACATTTAAACTCTTATTACACTAAACCTCATAAAACTTAGGCCCTGCTTAGATTTATTGGAAAGATACAGAATAATATGAAAATATTCAAAAAATCTATTCCAACACGTCTTTAAAAGTAGTTCTAAAAAGAAGTGGTAAAGACATCTGCCTATTGTGGCAGTTCTTTTCTCTGTTCCTATTTAGACCTTTATTACAGGGGCACAGCAAAATGCCAGCTAATGAATGAGAATCCAGTTTATTTTCACTGGTTCCCCTATGATCAGTCCTGTATAGCTGAAATGTGTTTTCCCAGCCAGGATTTGACTTTCAGATAAAAATACCAACTCCACTATATTGTGGTTGCATACTGATGCTGGACTTTTTACATCTTCTCTTTAACTAGATACACAAGCTATTGTTTTAATTGAACAAATAAAACTGTTAACTCTAGGCTGTTGTACTCATTAACCTGCAATGTAAATACAGGTTTCTTTAGCAAATTATCTATCACCAGGAATGAAATGTGTGCAGACTTCACATGTGACTTTCCACTCACTTTCAATTTAATAAAAATAGAATCCCTAAGTGTTTGAATGTACAGTTCCCACTTTATTTCTAAATTTGGGGCATTACTTTAAATTATTGTTTGAAGCATCTCTCCCTTAAGGAGATCAGAAGGAATAAAGGACAATGTCTAACTGTAAAGTCGTGATTGTGGGGGAATTTTCTTTCACTCGGTGTTCTGTCAAAAGCTGTTTTGTGGCATTGCAGAATGCCATGATTTGTTGTATCTTACTGCAAGGTGAAAGGAAACCTCATCATCTGATCACCACTGTATCTTTACAAGACCTGAAGATAAAGTATGAAAAATCTATAACTGCAATGTTATGTCTGTTGCTGCTGCACTCTTCATTAATCAATCAATGTCTCTCAACAAAGCTCTTTCAGCCTCCTCCAGTAGCAGTTAGACCTATAATCAGCTAGACAAAAACAGTTCAGAGATGCATCCTTTGTGCTTCTATGTAATATACATACACTAAAAAAATCCTTCAGCGTGCTATTCATAACATATTATGTAGTATAGAACGCACCACATTATGTGCTATAATCACAGCCATTACTTAAATTGGCCAAAACATTTTCTTACGTTCTGGAGTAAATTTCACTATTAAGACCAAATGGATTAGAGCACTGTTTCCCTTCCACAAGTAAAACACAATCGTTAAATAAGTCCCTGACCTTCCTGTGCTTGTAAGAGTACTGTTACAGAAATTACTAGTGTAATGATTTGTAAACATTTGCACCTGATATACAGACATCTTCTGGATAATTTTTAATAATGAAAGAGAATTTTCCATATTTTCTGAAACTGAACAACAGTCATCAGTGGAGCAAAAAGCATCCCGTGCTGCATCGATAGGAGCTTCAGCTGCTGCCATTACCGTGCCATTTCAGACTCTGCTGTCCTACGGCATGGATCGATTCACTCGCCTTTGCTTCACCATGGTTCTCTAGGGGCCTGTCTCACCTGAATTTAGCCTGTCATTTTCATCCCCTACTGTTTTAATAAAAAGTCAGATTTGGAAGAGTTAGCATTGCAGCTAGTGACTGCAATTTTACCAGATTTTACTTTGATTTTTTTGTAGGTGAATAATCCAGAGGGGAAGGAGGCCTTCATTTCACCAGCTTGTCCACCTTGTGTAGCCCCTGCACAGGAGGGCCAGCTGATCCATAGTGATCAGAGGTCTGGGTCAGCTGCACAGAGGCTTGCAGAGAAAGTCATCTGTTAAGTACTCAAGGAAAGATTTATTTAGAAAGCTTCTGTAGGAGGCCAGTGATGTGGATACAAAGGATGACAAGTCCCAGGTGCTCTACTTGTTTTCAGGGCAAGAGCAAGACTTACATTGAGCTGGGCTGCTCTGGAAAAGAGCTAGGCAGAAGCTTGGTTGCAGGTATGTTGTCTGACTCTTACAGAAATGCTGGGAAGCAATGAACTTTTACTTTTAGTTTAAAACTCCCATTACACTCCTATAAGATTTTCTAAAGATCTCAGCACTGTAAGAGCTTATTTTTGTCCCACTAAAATCAAACATCTGTCTGTTAGAGAAGATGAGAGTACCTCAAGTTAAAAAGAATATGTTAAAGCATTACAAGAAATGTGTATCTTTTACAAACCAAACTATAAAATGCTGTGGTCACAACATGCATTATGATCTCTTCAAACAGCTGTTTAGGCATTTTAATAAAAAAATAACATACAGGACTTGCCTAAAATTTAAATCCCTCCTTGTATAAATATCTCTATTTTCAACTCCTTGAAATAACTTGTGATGAAATAAAAAGAAAAAAGCTAGAATAGTACAAAAGTTAAGATCAGAGAGATTTTCTTACTCTGTATTTTCATACCCCACTTTCCTTAACAGTATCTGAAAATGTGAATTTGGCTGGTTCCTTTGAGAAATTCATGGTGGAACATACTCTTACCAAGAGTCTGAATTCTTAGAAATCATCATTGGCTACAAGTGGAATAATACACATTCATTTTGACTTTTTCAGCATGACACTAACTACCTGAGCTCAAACCCACACATTCTGTGAATGGATAGTAAAAGCATGAATCACCAAGCTAAAATCTAATTCTCCAGACACTAAACTTCCCTGCATCATTTATTAGCAGATACAAAGCCAACAAAAACTTTCACCTTCCAATTCCAGTTTCCAAATGCTATCATCATTTTGATCTTCAGTGATAGAGACTACTGGAGAGCACACCCACAGAACATTGCTCCTACAAAATTCAGAACATGAGCAAACTGGGACAACATGCCCTCTAAAATATTGCAATGCCCTTCATTACTGTAAGATCTTAATCCCAGTTTAGATCTGAATAGGCCAGAGGTTTTTGGAAGCCTGAATCCAGTTCTCTACATTGTAGTTGAGGTCTGTATTTACTGATGCAAATACAGCACCTGAGTTTTGATTCAACTTAAACCACATATCCATTTTCACAATACAGAACAGGCTGTATGGGAAAGTGTGGCAATAAGACTGTCCCTGAGGGTTAACTGTATTGGATGTAACATGCTCCAGAGAGCTGTATTCAGCAACATGGGGTCAAACACACAACTGGATTAGCAAATCTCATTGGACAAGTCTGCAAACCACAACAGATGCTGGCAATCACAGAGACAGTATTGGAGTGCAGTCTCACCCTAAGTATCTGTTAAGGTGAATTCTGTCAGGGACCAACCTTTCACAAGCTTCTTTGGATAGAAACAGTCAGAAGATCTTTTCTGTTTGTCTGCTATCAAATAAATAGGTCTTAACATGTACAACATTTTAACAAAGGTATCTAGCTGTGTTAGTTCTCTATACGAGGAAAAAGCCTCCCACCAAAACATGGTGACAGAATTAAAACTAGATCACCTCTCTCAGTTATGTGATTTCCAACACTGAGAGAGACTTTACAGCAGAATGTGCTGCAGACCTCAGAAGTCTGCAATCACTCAGAAGTTAGCAGGGAATTTTAGATTAAATTTTTTTCTGTAATCTTCTGTCAAGTATTGGTACACTTTGCAGTTAATACAAGAATCAGATTGATTTGACAATGTACCTGAACATGGCACCACAAATGTGCCTCTTTATTGCTTTTATTTACTTACCAATTTGAAATTGTGGTACACTTCTGCAAGTGTTTTTATGAAATCTACAGCCAGAGAGGGAGCTGACAGTCTTGTTGGCTTCTAACAACTGACTTAGTTAGCACTCTCCTTTAGGCTTGATGTTTTCAAGAGTAGCTATCATTCTTCCTTTTCCAGTCTCCTCTAACTCCCTGCTCTTTCTTCAGCTCCTCCCCAACCCTCACCTTTTCTGTTTATCTCAGGAGCAAATGCTAACAGAATTTATATTCAGCATTTTGTCACATGGCTGACATCTATTTTTCACTTGTCAGATTGACCAAAATGAAGGCAAAAACATTTTAGTATCTAATCAACTAATGCAGATTCTCTGAGTTAAATCATCATCAAAAAGGGGTTCTAAAAAATACTTGAAAATTATTGAAGGAAGAATACTCAGGCTTGGATAACAAGGGACAAAATTTCTGCATATCCATTAAGGATTTGTTTGGTTTTTTTTAATAAACTGGAACAAGGCAGAGGATGACCACAGCTAAAAGCACTTTGGAAAAATAGCTGTCGTGGCCTGGGTGGTGGTCCAGGTACTGCGACTTTCCCAGAAAAGCATCCTTGGATGGACACTCTTGGGTGTACAGGCACTCCCTGCCCTCCTGAATGTGATCTCAGCTCTGAGCCCTGGAAAGGGCTATAGCAGCTCATCCAGCAATGTCCAGGCAACACAGAAGGAGGGACAGAAGTCTCGTGTGGTATTCCACAGGGAGCCTTCATTCTCAGTCCAGGGATGTGGAGAACTCCAGCTACCACGAAGGGGTGAGGGATAAAAGATGCCAGATAGTCAGAGGCAGCAGGGGTTTATTTACAAGCATCAGGACTAGTCAACTGAGGGTTCAGGGTGGAGCAAAGGGGAAGGACCAATGGGGTACATAGAATTTGCATGGAGAATATAAAATCTGCATGGGCTGCAAAGCATGCTGGGTGGGGGGGGTCAACTCCTTTTGTTGTTACCCCAACAACAAAGGCACTCCTCTAGGAGCTTTCCCTCTGAGGGATAATTGTGGATTCTATGTTAATCAGCTCACCAGCCTCCACAAACAGCCATAAACAGCAGATCATTTTAGAACAGATCTATCTGTAAAAGAAAACTGAAAGTGAGTAATTCTTTATCCTCCAATAAAAAGGGAAAAATTTACCTTTGCTGCCAGTTTGAATAGGACCAACCATGTTTAATATATTCTCGGTTGTATTTTGCCCTAGATGAATCAATTAGAGGCAACCATTCCCCAGGGTGAAAATATACATTAAGAGGAAAAGACGTCATGCCAAACAACCTTTCATTTATTTAAGTAGTAGTAGTAGTAATAATAGCAGTAGTGGGGTTTTCCCTTGCTCGCAATGAACGTAGGTGGATTTTATCTTCAGTGAAACATCAGTATGCAATGTAATAGTGGTAAGAAACCAGGTGACACTCCTCCCTGCTTGATAACTCAGAGCTCACTTTTCTCTTATTGATTCTCCCATGTAAGTGGCCTGTATGGAACTTAACATCAGCATGTTAGACATGGCACTATGCTTGCCATGATTTCAATGCTTGAAAGAGAGTGAGCCCAGTAAGCAAAAGGTTTCCAGCTGCATGAACCTGCTTACTGCCTGATATAAGAGTATTATCTTATATCTGTATTAGCCTTGGCAGAGAACTATTTCAGTCACAACTCCACTTGATTTATGTAGGGGATCCATGAACATAAAGCCAGACTTGAATTTCTAGGAGCTGATATGGTAAGATTCACTTTATCTACTGCTGTGTACAACCAAGGTAAAGCAGCAGCAGCCTGGACTGGACACTTTTGCCTATGGTATAGTAAAGTAATTTAAGAGAAGATGGTTATTTTTCCCTTTCTACTAAAGGAATGGGGTGCAGTAACATCTTTTCTCAGTGATGAAGAGATCAGAAGGAGTTTTGATATTTGAAAATACACAGATCATAGTTATATCAGTATTTAGTTAAACTGAACATATTTAGGTGGATGAGTTCCGACAAACTACAGCCCTTTAAGGACCCTGTCCTCTCTATATTCCACCACAACAGCTCCTTGCAGCTCCACCCCTACCATTCTGCCTTCTGCCTCCTCAGCTGCACAGTCGTCTCAAGATGACACAGCACTCTAACTTCAGAAATGGCCAATAAAACCATGAAGAAAAATTTTCTAGCCTGTCTAGCCACCATCTCCAAGTTCATGAAAGCAGGTTTTCAAAGTTGACAGTTCTGTTTGATATTAATAATGTCTCTAGAAGCACAGGGACACATGTGACTAAATTCTGAAAATGTTTCTTACCTAACAAGGTAACACTTTCCTAAGGAAGAAAACTAGTGGTATTTATTCTCTTTTAAGGCTATATACTAAAGCTAAAATGACAAAAAACAATTTTTAGGTTGTAACTTTAGTAGTCTCTGTAAAGGCTGTAAAAACAAGAGAGCCAAGCATCTTTTTGAATTTTAAATAAACGATAAAGAGAGGTGTTTTAAAGGTCAAATATTCTACAAAAACAAAGGAGTTCAACTTCCAACTGCCTAAATGCACAAAACTTCTTTATATGTCTAAAACAAAATTGAGTTTTAATAGTTAATGGGGTGGGGAATTTAAGAAAGGGGGGTTAATCTCTGTATTCCAGGCATGAACTAACCACAAAAAAACACCACAGAGTGGGTGAAGCATTCGTAAGTATTAGCTGATCCCAGAGAGAGAACATTGCACTTAGTGGCTCAGTAAACCTGTCCCACAAGACAACTTCTTTGTTCCCTCACACAAAGCAGATTTAAGCTTGTTTTTATGCAGGATTCAGGATTTGGTTCTGGTATTTTATAAGTGGTAAAATGTGTTCAGGATGGCCTGAACTCAGGACTCCTGAAAGTCAGGAGTCTTGGGCTCTGTTTGCAGATAAATTCCCAGTTTCCATGTGTGTTGTAGTATGCTTATTCAGTTCTCATAAAATTGTTAGTGTTTCATCTGTTTGGTATGTTCCTGGTTCTCCCCCATTTACTGCTTTGGTTGGTTCCATTTGTCTGTTACGTAAACCCCTCCCAGTTTTCCTGAATGTTCCCTGTCAATCACCTTTACCCTCCCCCATCTCTCCATCCATCACTGTAAACCCCACCTCTCCTTCCAGCTCCTTCCATGTACATCATCCCTTCCTCAGAACACTATTGGTTGTTATGTTGTATTCCCGCCTTCTTTGTATCCCCATTGGTCCCTGACATTGTAACCTCCTCCCCTTACCCCTCCCTCCATGAGCTCCCATTGGACCCTGGACTGTGCCCACCCCTAAGATAAAACTCAGTGCACAGAGGTGCTCTGTGCTCTCTTCGGTCCTGATTTCTTCCAGCTCGGACCCTTGTGCTCGTCCCCTCTCCCAAATAAACCTGTTCCTGGGAAGTACAGCCGAGTGAGTTTCCTCCTTCGTTTTGCCATCACCCACGACACCTGATTTGGCAGAGCCCGGCAGGATTCGGTGCTCTGAAGGTTCTGCAGTGGGATCGCCTTTCCCCTGCAGTTCCCCACTCCTGGCAACTGCCCGTGCTGGAGTGGCACCATAGAGCTAGCACAGAGCTCGGGTGCGGCCAAGAGCAGCGTCACATGTGATATCAGGCTGGTCACCCAGTCTTGCAGTCTTTCAGTCTACCAGCCTGAGTATGGGTATAATGATATTTGTGTGAATAAGATATTTTAAGATGAGTATTTGCAGCATGGTTTAAGAGACTCAGATGAAAAGAATTACATAAATCCAAAGGATTAGAAGATGAAACATGAAAAATTCTTTTCAGTTATTTTAAACTATTGACAAGAAGAGTTTTTAAAATTTTGTTAAATTTGAACATACATTTCCAAAAAAAAGCTTTTGAGGCAAAGTTTCTAATTCTTTTTTGATTACCCTTTTTTAACAAGCTTGCTTCATTTGCAGCAATAGGAGAGCAATTGAAATGAAATTGTAAACCTACAGAAGTCAGAATATATCGTAGATGTGTACAAAACGTACCAGTTTACAATCTGCAAAAGCTTCCATTCAAAAAGGAAAGCAAACTGACACACACTGGAGCAGCAATCCATTTTGATAAAATGCATGTCTTTGTGAATCATAAGCAGACTTTCCACAAAACTGTCTCTCTTTTTCTCCTGATTCCCTGCAGACATGTGCAATTTCTACTGCCTGTCAGTTTATCAAAAAGACCAGAGCATCAAATATCAGCTCTGGATTGTCAGGTCTGATCCCTATTTCCTTTCAAATTCCAAAATACTGACACATTGATTGGAGTTCCTAGTGTCAGAAAACAGCACTTAAGAGACATTTTTGCTAAAATACAGCTTCTGATCCATCTTTTATGTTGGGTTGAAGTTATCTTTGTTCCTTTTGCAGCCTCAAGAATATTGATCTGGGACTCATTAATATATGATTTTCACCAAGTAGTAAGCAATTCGCTCAAACAAAACAGTTCTTTTGTATAAGCTTTTAAAAGGGGGCCCATCAGAGGGGATTGATCTAACTTATTTAGCTTTCCAAGATATCCCTTTCACACTTCCATGAATTGCCTGGATTTTTAAGTTCACAAATGTAAGTAAAAAAATGGACAAGTGCTTACAGCTACACAGAATGCTCAGTGTATTGCAAAGTTCTGGCATCTTAATAACATGAAAAAGTTGTGACCCCCTAGCAACAAACATTTTGATACACACACACACACACACACATACACACACTGTAAAACACTGACTATTATCTGTAAAGCATCTTTAGCAAATACATTATCAGAGCAGATTTTCTCCATCAGATAGTACCTAGGAATAATATCTCAATACAGTGTATTGATTCTGACACAGGGTCCTAACTAAAGTATGGACCCCTGAGGTACTCAAAAAGTCATCCTATCTCCTCAACAACTGCCCTTTCTCACAGGAGACTGTGAGACTGTTGGACACTGCCCACATCTCTAATTCTGAGACAGTAGCAGCATTTGGGGTACTGCAATAGTTCCACAAATTGCATAACAATGGATTTGAAGCACTCTAATTCAAGTGTACTCTGTAATTTTATGTAAATGGTTAATTTGATTCTCCCTCAAGTATGGAAGTCAGAGAATGCTGCAGTGTTTCTCTAATTATGCTAAGTAAGCTCACTTTTTTCCAAAAGTGCACAGTGTCGGGAGGTTTACTCCCTCCCTCTCCCATCAACATATTTAGCAATTTGTGCAGACTGTATTTGGTTGTGATGCAGAATGAAAAATTTGTTTCTGTCTTCCTCTTCAGTGAATACACTTTTCATTTTTCTTAAAATGTTCATATTTAAACCAGGAACCTTTCAAGAGTAATTCTTCTACATAAATATACGTGTATGTTTTTTTAAAAGCGCGTGTGGATGTATACATGCACATACACAAATATTTTGATCCAATAATCACCTTTTTCTGGGACAGCCGTAGAGGGAAATATGAAATACCTGTTCCACCATACTCTCAACTAGGCCTCTCCTTTCAGGGACAAACACTGTCAGGGCTATTGTTAAACTGTGCTCACACATGGGAGAATGAGAGACAGGGTATACACTGCTTGTACCCACTGGATGGAAACTTGAAGAAGCTTCTCAATAACATTTGAAAGAAATGAAGAGTAAGAGTAAGTGGGAAATTTTACAGAGTTTGAACTGGGATTAGAGATCAAGGAATAAGCAATCCTTAGAACTTCCAATGAACTAAAACCTAAAATAATATAATATAGATCTACTAAATTCTTTATGTTAAAGCAAAGATTGACTTTTCTAAAATTCTTTGCAAGACATCTACCCCCTTCAAGAATGTTGTATGAAAAGTTACATGAATTTTATCACGTTCATCCTTAAACCTTTTTATATCTGAGCAGTGATATGAAAAGCTTTTGCACTATCCTTATAATTAATTTTCTATTTGTGTTAATTTCAGAGAGCTTCAAAACACATCTGTTATTAAAAAAAATAAAAATACTAGGGAGACATTCAGGGTGGGGGAGGAGAAAACAATACAACATTATATGTGTTCTAATTTGTAAAATCCTAAATTTCCAAAAGCAGAAATGCTTTTTTCAAGCACCTGAACGTAGAATGAAGAACAATACTCCATAGGCAGCTCAGAAACATCCTGCAGCCAAGGGAAAAGATGCATAATTAACTGAAGAGGAGTCTAAGAAGCAACACACAGTGTTCGTGGGAGCTGGCCCTGTGCAGGCGCACTGCAGTGCAAGTACAGATTTCCTTCTGCAGGAACTGACCTACATTTATTGCATGAGCTGGAGCTGCATTTGCTCCTCTCACCAAAGGGGATGTCTGTTTTAAGGCTTCCAGATAACACTGGTTATTTCCAGAAGAGTCATGTACAGAACAGTGAATCCATGAAAAGCAAATATCTAATTACAAGGATACATTAAACATTTCTTGTTAATACACTGTATTTGTTTATTGTGCGCTCATTAAAACACATACATACACAGACACGTATACTAGCTAAAAGAACTAATTTTCATTTTGAGGCATGAAGAAAACTGTAAAACCTATAATGGCCAGAAAAAACCCTCTTTTTCTTTTTCCTATGCTTTTTGTTTTAGAGGATCTAAAATACTGTGCTTTTTATATAAGATTATGTAAGATTAAAAGGATAAATAGATGAATGACAATGAAGAATATGTGCTGTGATGTTTTCTCTTTATTGCAGAACCCTGTCTTTATGCAAGTAAATGAGTACTTTCCCAAAAAGTATTAAGAATACCTTTGGCTAAATGGATTGGTTATGAAGTCCTCAACATTATTACTTTTGATCCATTAGCACTTCAAGGCCAAGCCAAGATCAGTGTAGAACAAATGATTTGTTGACAAATCATTTACAATTTAGTTAATTAATACCAAAAGAAAACCAAGGCACAGAGAAGTTGAGTGGCTTTCTAAGGGTCATAAAGTAGTTCAACAGCAGAGGCAATAAAAGACCCCTAGTTGACTTTCAGCCCATTTCACTTCCCACTAGTGCCTTTCACCATGCAACACACAAGGCCAAATTTTCTCCATGTGTTACTTACTCTGTCATATAAAAGTATGAACTGGTATAAACAACATGGAATTATTTCTACTGGAATTAATTAGAATTGGTATTTAATTTCTAAAAGGATTCTAACATTTATCTTTCTTAGAGTGAAAAGGAATTCCTTGTTACTCACACAAAACAAGAACAAAACCAAATTAAAAACAAAAACTAAAACAAAACATTTCCAAGGATCTAAAATATTTCGCATGCCTTTTAAAAAGAAAGGGTAAAAATCTACCCTTCACAGTTTCTTAATTCTTCATGTCAGTTCTTTTATAATCAGAACCTCATTACTGCTAAGTTTTGAGAGAAGCAGGTATAGGGAAGGTATGAAAACTTTCAAACTATGAATGCCTTCAAATGCAGAAGAATCTTCTGTCAGCATGGATGCATATATGTGGATTGGGATGAGAGATCTTTGCAAAGGCATAAAGCAACTGAGTGTTAGCAGGTTAAGAAGTCAGACACTTTTATTTTTAGGGAGATGAATCAACATATGACTCAAATATTGTGCAAAACACTAAGTAAAACATGCCCTGAACTCCCCTGGAATCACCATGGTAAGCCAGAGCTCTTCCTTGCTTCATCAGTTGTCATGAATTGCTGCTTATGTGCAGAACTTCTATGTCATCTTTGATGCACTTATACAACAAAGTGTTTGACTCAGTATCCACTGGCAGACCCCCTTTTCTTCCCTGTCTGTCCTCCAGGGCAGAGCAACAGTTTTTCAGATCTGTTTCTAGTCAGGTCATGGTAAGGCTGACTCAACTTCAATCAGACTAGGGTTTTGCCTATACAACTCTAAGTGGTGCAACACTAAATCCACCTGTAACACAGGTTTCTGTGTTAGCAAGCCATACTCAGTGCAGAGCAGGCAGCGGTGCTGCCAGCTGCCCATGGAACCTCGCAATCAGCGGGCAGTTATGCCTCACTGGAATGGCCCGTGAGCTGGGGAAGTGGGCACAGTGCCACACCAACAGACGGGCAGTGGTCTGTATGTCAAGTGTGGGTACTTAGGGCAGGATTCCCATGGCTATCCAGGCTAAGCTTGCACTTTGACAAAAGAACATGCAATTGCTAATCCAGCTCAGGACTGGATTAAGTACGAAGGAAAAGGAACAGCTTCTATCACCACTTGGGACTCTGGATGGCCGGGTGGCTGGAACAGAGAAAAACCTACTGCTGCATTTTCTTTTGTCTTTTAGCACAACACTTACACGGGAAATGATGTTCTGACCCGATGCAATATGAAAACCACGAGCTACTGTCCTCAACTGAGCAAGAGCTTTACTTCCTCTTTTTAATATACATCCATATAAGGAATATTCATCTTGCCAAACCCCCTTATTCATCTGAGCAAGTATGTGAAGTGCCAGTAATAATTTCTCTTTTTCTGCTGTGCTTTGTTTATTCCATATTGGGAACAACTGCTATGCAAAACATACTCCCTGCATTCCACTTAAGTTCCACATACTCGATTTTTCCTAGCACAGAATTAATGTGAGGTATTGTAAGGCAGAGGTGTGGAGCAAAATCTCCATTGATGTCACAATCTAAATTGCCTTAGAAGTGAATATTTTGGGTCCAACCTGACCCTATTTTAAGCTCAAAGTAAATCTCAAAACAATCAATAGGATCACAGAGGGTTAAGTGAGGGCTGGATGTGTATCTTTAGTAACTACAGTACAGAAATTATTACCTATATTTAATTTTATGTTAACGCATGCATAAGCCCTCTGAAAAGGATATTGTAAACAACCAAATACTCCATAATCAGGACTAGTTATACTTAGATGACAACATTTAGTACCTCTAGGTCATTCAGGATCACAGACTTCAAATAATTTCCATTACACTTCTAAGAGGCAAGAGGTATTATCACCATGCTACCTAAAAAGAATTGACACCACAAGCAGCTTTAAGGAGTTGCTTACTTTGGATGAAACAAGTGGCAATTGTTACGGATTTACAAAAAAGTTTCTGATTCCTAATTTTGTGGCCAAACCACTAGATCTTAGCTAAGGTTTCAGGGCCAGAAGAAGTAATTTTTTCTAGGACTGCTAGGATTGTAGCTAATATAATGTATGCTATAAAGAAAAATCAGTCATTCTGAAAGTTGAAAAACAACAGAATTTGATTCATAATGGCATTTGCAGGGTTTTGAATAAGGGGGTTAAAGTAAGGAAGTTTGGAAGCTGCACAGAGGAATGGAAACAGAACAGAAAGGGACTGCACATCATTTGCAGACCTTTGCAGTCCTTTGGGATCATTCAATGCATAGAGCATTGCAACTAAGGTCACTGGGAATAAGTTTGAGCTTGAATGCAAGTATTTAAAATACCTTTAATACTGATAATCTTCGTAAGACAAAGTAATGTTTCTTTATTATTCTGCTCTAGAAGAAGTTAGAAAAAAAAATTATATTCATGTTCTCACCAGTATATAAATCACCACTTTCGTCTGAACAGTTCCCAATATTTTTCTGAATTTAGTTGCATGCCTTTAAAAAAGCAGCATACATTTCATGAAGGAATGATGTTCTACTATATTATATGATCATAAAAAACCATCATAAATTTGACATGATGATATGCTGACCTTTCACTTACATCTCCTTCTGTCAGAAAAATAAAAAGAAAGAAACCTGGTTTTAATGAAAAAGGTGCAGTGTAGCAATCCTTAGTTCTATTTAGAAACTCAACAATCAGGCTGTATTTGAGCTGCAGTATTTTGTGAATGATACTGATAGTTCAGCACAACTACAACTAAACTTCTGTATCTTGGTTCTCATATTCCAACATTTACATCATGGTGATTAGTTACAATTTTCAGTGGTATACCAAGGGCATATTTTCTATTTTTATCACACCTGAATATTTTTCATCAGTGCCAGTCATTCTACAGAACCAGGAAAAATATCATGCAGAAGTAACAGAATGCCAGCATTTAACACAAGGACAACCCAATCCTCTTTAAACATGGGTTGATGAGCTGGGGAATGCAGAATGCTTTTGGATTTGCCTGTCTATAAGTGGTTCTGTGAAGAGAACTCACTCCATAACAACATAAGCTTTGTGAAGCTCCCAAAAATGTGAAAAGCATGTTGTGCTGTATCTCATTTCTATGTAAAATTAATGAAAATAAAGCAGTGCACTTCCAATGCATAATGAATAACCATGTCAAACTGTATCAACTTTTTCGGACTTTCCCTCTTGAGGGCTTTTAAATGAGGTCAACAGCACACGTATCTTTACGTTTGATCTGAGTGGGAGCAGCACACAGTAACAGAGCTTGGCCATGCAAAGTGCAGTAACAAGCTCTTCTCAATTCTGGTGATGAAAAATAGAATACTAAATACAACCCTTGTATATTTGTATGAGATAAGGACTTCACAGATTCAGTTATGGAGAGAAGACAGGACTGTGAGTAGAATACACAGTCCTCATTAACAATGCAGAAAAGATCAATGCTAGCTAAGCACAAGAATGACAACCCCATATGTCAGATTCAGTAGGACCAACAACACGTGCCTGCTGAGGGGGAATATTATTCCTTAGAGAAGTTTCAAAGAATCAGGCTAAATGCTCATGTTCTACCTTAGAAACTGGTAATTATGATCCTATCTTAACAGAAAGCAGCATCAGTATGGTCACAAAAAGTAAAAGGCAGCACTAATTAAGTAAAACTACTACAACAGCTCATGTTCCATTTTCCTGGTTGGAAGCTGACCAGATCAGCACAGCTCAGCTCAATATTGTATGTTTTAGTCCTGGTCCATGCAAAGACACTATTTCTTGTCTATGACAGACCACATGTACCAGAAGTACAATAATAAACAGCAAATGTGTTGCATAACTCAGACTCTTTTGTTCTGTGCTTAAAATAAATCAACTACTGTTTCATTACTTTAATAAATGTGCTTTTATTATAGAAGAGAAAAATTCTATTGAATAAATTATTGGTTGTGTTCTGGAGATCTCTCTTAGCCCTGGAATCTCCTGCTTGATTTTTACTAAATCTGTTAATCCCTCTTTATCCCCAGCAGCCTCACATTGGTATGTCCCAGGGAAGTGACAGATATAGGAGTATTGGAGATCCTTCCCAGACACTCCAAGGATCTGTCTCCTCTGCACTGCTTTCCCAGGCTTTCCTGGCTGTTTCACAACCTCCATTTAGAACCTACTGTGTCGTCTTTGCTCCTGAGAGGCTGCAATGTAGTGGTCATGGATAAAGCAGCAACCAAGCAGCTTCAGGCTTGCTGTGCACAGGTAAATTTAGAACATGTTGCAATTCCCATCCCCAAAGCAGAATCAAATTGGAGCAGTCAAGCCTGGAGTCCCTAGGCTGAGCAGCTCCCTCTCCTGGAAGGATGCTCTTCCTGGCCAAGTCATAAGATCCTACCTGGACGCTTGGGAGAGGACAATTTGTGTTTTTTACGTACAACTCCTTGGGAGTTGTACGTAAGATTCTGTTGCAGGTGTTTTACGAACAGAACTAACTTACTTAAGAACTATTCTTCTACACCAGTGGGGCTAGAATTTTAAAATAACACCCTTACCTAAAATTTTTAATATCAAAGGTAATTTTTTTGTTGTTCTTATTATTTTTTCTCATTGTATTATTTTATTTATCATTAAATATATTTTCAGCAAAACTTACAATATATGATTTCCAATGAAACTGTAGGCACTGTAAAATATAGTCCAAGTCTCTTGTCCTGGAGATCTTGTAATCTATATATACTATTTTGTTTTGTTTTTTAGATGGAGGACATAAGCACTGACATTGGTCTCATAGGCAGTGTCACAGAAAATGTCAAGAATCAAATCCACATCTTCAAAGTGTTATTCTAATATTTTAAAAGAAAGGCAATTACTTTCATAGATATATTACAGCTTTTTTATTATTGTTATTATTTGAATATTTCCCTTTGCCAAATGTTCTCTGCCTCTAAAATGTTCTAACTGGAGTGGGAATGCTTTTATTTAACTGGAAATTAATCATTATTTTTCATTAATCAGTACATTTTGTGAAGTTCAAAGCAAAAAGGTTATACTTCCATAAATTCATTCTTTCTTTTTGTCTTCTATGCAGAGGCATTGTTGGAGTGTTTCTCTGCAGCCCCTTTTGCACCACTCACAGGAAAAATCAAACCAGGCATCAGGATTACAGAGCTGGGCCACCAAAACTTTAAAGACATCTTAATTACAAACACAAATATTGTTTTCTTCTCAACACAAGCACCCATAAACCATAAATCACTTCACAGTTACCTCTTAACAAAGATTAATCCCCACTTAAAATGGTAATAAAGAGGCACCAATCCTCCCCTGAAATGCTCAATCCTGAAATGGGAGCCTCTTGTCAAATTTTTTTTTTCTTTTGCATTTACTCATGTAATTTAAGACTTGTTCAGGAAAAAACTGCTTGGTAAGTTTGAAATACAGGGACTTCTTAAAATTATGAGAAAAACCTAGTAAGTGCAAACATAAAAGAAAGCTTCTTCCTTTAACCCAGCTCTTGTCACATTGCATCTATTCAGCCACACAATTTCCAGCCATGATGGTGGGAACACAACATTTTTATGTTGATCTTCAAAGTGATTTTTCAAAATGGGTGTTTTGACTTCTATCTTATCATTCAATTGAGAACTTGGAATGTATTTAAGTTGTTTCTGGTGTACAACTTGTTAAATACATTTATTTGAATTCATTCAATATTTGTACTCAGGCCTGTCATTAAAAGCAAAGAGAATCCATGGAAAAATTACAGCTCAGGAATGTGATCTGCAAAACCATACCCAACCTGTCCTGATGTTTTTCTCATCTGTATGTCAGCATTTCTCGTGAGGATGAGTCAATGCAGTTGATTTTGACATTTTCTTTATACATGTTATATATGTTATTTAAAACAAAAGTTAGTAACTAATGATACTTTAATTGCACTGAACTGGCAGAAAGGGCTTTGGAAGAAAAAAAGCATTCCAAAGTTCCTGGAGAAGAAGCTGCAACTATGCAAATTGTTCACAATCTCAGCAGTCTGGATGGAATTTAGGGAATTTGGGCTAAGCCCCCTAAGTGAGCAGAACCTACTGGGAAGGTGGAGTGGCTAGGCTAAGTGATCACTAATTTGGGCTCTCTAAGGTAATTTACATTATAGTAATTAAAGTGTAGATTCCCTTACTGTTCTATTTACAAACTCCATTAACCTATGACCTTTCTCTGAAGTTTACACCCAACTGTTCTAATTTTTTTTCCTGAGCAAAAGAAAAGCAGTTCCTATGGAAGTTATTTCTCACAATAATTATTTGTATTCAGAGCCCAAGAGGTAGATAAACATTTAAAGACAAACCAGCTGCAATGTTGTGCTGTGTATACTACAGATCCACTCTTTTGATCCTTTAGATGAACCATTGCTAATATTCTTGGTTTTGCCTGCATTGATTTTGCTTTAAGTACAGCCTACCATATTCTTTTCATTTAGTTGAATTTAAAATGATGGGTAAAATCCTGCTGCAAATTACACAGATGCAAACAAAGAACATATTTTGACCCTACATTCTTATTTGCCTCTTATTAACTCGAATTTAATTACATTTTAGTAAGCAAGTGCAATAACTTTTATGCTATGCATAGACACATTATATGGCAAGAATTAAAAAAAAAGTCTAGAATTCTGTATTGCAGAAAAAAATTCTGTATTGCAGCTGAAACAACATGGTATCTGCTTCTCTGAACAGATATGACCACATCCTAGTCAGTGAGTAACAAACAAGTTTATTCTTATCCACAGCTGAAAGGCTCTGAAATAAATGTCAGTTTCTTGCTATGTCTTAATACTTGTCTCACTCTTCCAGCATGTTATGATTTGGAAAGTGCTGCTTCTGGATGATAGACCTTGAAAGCTGAGGGCAATTGTTCCCATCCAGAGGCTCGTCAATGTGCAAGACAATCGCTTAAGAACATGAAGTAGCAAAAGGAGGCTACATAGTAGTGTGGGGGAAAAATCCTTCCCCAAGAAAGGGAAGGGAGTTAATCTGAGACTTTCTGCTTTAGGGGGCTGAAAATAGGCAACATGGATGTGGATTTCTGGAGAAAGGGGCACATGCTGGGCTGTAGAGCCACACTGCTTCTCACAACACGGGGAAAGACTGCACAGAGAGAATTAATGAGTGTGTTGGGCACCAGGAAATTAAACAGCATCATAACAATCAGTAAACAACAAAGCTCCAGAGTTGGTCTCAATTCGTAGACCAGGCCTCAGGAATCTACTGCCCTTTTACTGGTCCAGCCCATGAGAGACAGCTGCATCAGGCATTGATACAGCTACATCTGTATAGATCAATACATTTATATGCAACTAATGTGAGGAGCAGAGATATGTGCACATTCACGGAGACACTGCCTTTCTGCTGTGGGAGGTATGAAAGAATATCTTATGCTTGGCTCCAGAATTATATTCATATAGATATCTCTTGGATTTTTTTCCAGAAATAACTTATGACAAGATTTCTATATAAAATAAAGTTTTAATTAAAAATGTATTTCCCAATACCACAACCTAACTATCCTTCAAGTTCACATTTTCCCTTAGAACCGGGATATGCTTTTTTCAGTTTACATCACTAAAAATACACAGCATGTTCATTTGTTTCATTGATACAAAGACATGACCATCTGCCATCCTCAAGACACCTACAAGAGATTGGCGTTTTTCTAACTAATCTTGGATATGATATATTCATATCACTTTTAATGTCTCTGGGAAGAGACATCAAGACCTGAGACACCAGAATTTGAAACAAAGAAGTAAGCCTGCACCTATTCCTTAATAAATAAGAAATTTTGTCTCCTCCAAATTGCAAGTAAATTTGAGTTAGTGCAATAGATTATGTTAATCAGATCATCAAGTTGTCATGCTGTTAGTCCTGTCCTACCAGTAAAACGTTAAAGGATGCAATGCTATTCATAAACAGAGATACATTTTCAACCAAAAACATAAGTTAATTGAATTCCACCAAAATTACTGTCCCTAGTCAATCTGAATACAGTTTCTTATCCACATTTGCTCACCAATATGTAAATAAGGTGGATGATGTCTGAGAGCATCTTATTTATATGGTGATTAAATAGTAATCTTTCCCAATAATTTCCCAGGATGTAGATGCCACTGCTTTGGATTGGTTTAAGATTATAATCAGTGAAAGTGCAAGAGTTTGTTTAATTAAAGTTATTTCAAATTATGATGAAATCACTTACATTTTGACTAATGTGTATACATCATAGTCCATGATATATGTGGTCTCCTATCTGTTGTTCCAATCTCTTCAAGGGTTTGTATTCACAGAGGACCGATACCGTGTTTTGCAGGAAAGATAAGAGATAAAACGCACATCCTGAGTAAGAAGCAGAAGGGATCTCATGTGAAATCCAAGGAGGAAAATTTATAACACATGTTCAGAGATATGGGGGAGAAATGTATTTGTGATAAACTCAGCAACAAGCTATATCCTAGGCTAACCTTTTCTCCTGACTAAAGCAAAGTCATTGCTGATAACAGAACAAAAACAGTCACCAAATAGGATTTGAAACATTACAGAACTTCCAGTTTTTAATTAACTCCTGCTAATTTTCTCACATACAGACATGACAAAATCCATTGGACAACCTTTCCTGTAAAACTTTTAAAATCCTGTATAATTTAACTTGCATGTTAGTCTGAGGCACATTCCAGAAAAAAACAGAATGATGTAAGACATAATTTCTAGTTTTGCAGGGTTTTGCTAAAACTAACAAACCAATTTTATTTTTTGCATAAGTTTATTTTTAAAAAATCATATTTTCCATACTTCTACATGAATAGAAATTACAGTTTTAGTGTTGTGCAAGCATTTAACTTTTGATTAGAAAACAGAAGTTGCAAATCCATTAAGTAAATAATTAATCTGTAAATTATTGAACTAGCTTAGTTACCTCTTTACCAAACAACTACAATCACAGTAATTTTGACGTATCACCTGAGAGGAAAATGAAAACACCAGGGGTTTTGATGGTTTTTTTTTTTCATTCTGATCAAAAGCCTATAGGAGGACTTCTTTTCTTGGCCCAGGAGAAGGTAACATGCCAGCAATGACAGTACCTATGTCCAGTATTGGCATAACTAAGCCTCTACCTGCTCTCTCCCCTCTTTCCCTCACCTAGGAGCAGTAACTCCTATAATAGCTATGTATGTGTAGTACATATGTATTGTATATACATACATCTAGTTCACATGCATTATCATGAAATAATACAGCTAAACCACAAAAGCTTTCTTAAAACCATTTCTATTGTGTCCCCTCTTCACGGACTGTAAGGCCATTTTTTTTTTATTATTAATAATATAAAAATCCTCACACATTTGAGATTGTAGTTTACAAGTAGCCAAACTTTCAACAAGAACAGTGTAAACCATGTCCCAGTGTTGGCTGAGGCTACGGAAATATTTATTATGTAGATTCTGAAGTATTCTAAAATAATTTCACAATTTGAATCCATTCTTAAAGATGTTTCCAAAATGTGTATAAATCACATCAGTTTCATTGGACAGCAAGAAACCTATCTTTTTTATCTGCTTGATTTCAGACTGTGCTTACCGTGTGGTATCATTATTAGGCATCAAGAACAAGTGTGATTTTCTTCGTTGGTGTGAAAAGAACATACAATCAGTCTCCAAACCTACAATATATGCTAGAGCAAGCACCTTTCTTTTAGGGTAGCTTCAAATCTATAATTTTCATTCATTTCCTGCTGGCATTGTTATTTCTCATCTCCTCTCTTCTCCCCATGTAACATATGAGAGAGTACTAAAAAAATAAATAAGTGGACAGATGAATGGAGCATTCCTCACTTAAAAAATATACTAACTAAACCCCAAAACTAAACCGAGTCCCCAGTATTTCAGAAACCACCTGTTAATACCCACTAAAATGTGTTTTATCACCATACTGAAATGAACAAAGCTTTGAAGTAACTATACCCCTGACCAAGGTTTTAGTGATGACCATTCTGTCAAACATACTACAGACAGCACAGTAGAGTTACTATTTTCTCTGTTTTTTCATTTATAGTCTTTCTAGTTGCAAGGAAAAAAAATATGCAAAATGTCACCCTAGATTTAGATCTCTAGATTTAGCACCATGTTTTTAACAGAGCTACAGATTGACTCAGAATACTTTAAGGACAAATCTTGTCATGAATACCATGTATGAAAACGTCTCCTCTATTGTTTATCTGCTCTCCTGAGAGAGTAGTTTAGATATTTTTATATTCAATATGAAAACTTCTACTTTATGTCTATCAGTGTAGTTGTTGACATCAAAACAATTAACCAATAAGTGGGTAGTTGCTAATAACATGTACATCTGAACTAGTACCTGAATCTAAAGCACACTACTAATCCCACTGATTCTAGGATGTTTCCCACCTGGCTGAGCCCCATGTGCAGTGTTCACCCAGACTGACAGAGTGATCCAGACTCTGAGGGATAATGAAACAACAGAACTACAAAATGTCTCATTCTGCAGAATGTGAATATCTTCTGAGAGCTAGCACAATCTCCTCCTATAATTTTACCTACCAGTATACCCTTAAGTGTCTCAAAATCACTTGATGCAGTAAGGTCTTGAAATCTGAAGACCAAGTGACCTATTTCTCTATAGCTAACTGGTCCACACATCCTGCAAAGCAAAAATGTAATTGTGTCTGTGTGTAAAGCTATCTGGGGGGAGCCCCAGTGTATTTGCATGCTAATGTAATGGATTGTTTTTAAAGATAGACCTCTCCAATATAATTGAGGTATCAGAAAGAAGATTCTTCAGTTATGAAGAAGGGGCATAGTGCATTATAAACCAACTGCCTTGTGCAACTAAGTGCTCTACATGCTGTACAATCCAAAAATATAGTTGGCCCTGTCTGTTAAGCTATTTTTGGGAAAAATAAATCATTAGCATGCCAAAAACAAATGCCAAAAACAAGTGCCAGTTACAAAGTGGGGAGTATGACCACTGTGACCATCTGCCTCCTAGATGAGTGAGCTACATTTTTTGGGGGGGGAGGGTGGGAGGGGAAGAGAAAAAGAGGACCCCCACACCCCGACCTGCTTTCCCCCCAAGTCCTCTCTTTCTTACTGCTGTCCAAAATAAAAACAGGGCTCAAGGGATTTTATGTAGAGGGCATTTGCAGTACTCTGAAGTAGAGGAGTATCTTTCAAATGAGTCTTCTGTTCAGACTGAGATCCTGACAGGAAGGATCCCTGTCAATGGGAGTACTGTGTCTTTGAACACTGTTTTGGGTTGGCAGTGATTCTCTCCTAGGGATGTTCTTTATTTCCACATGGAGAATATGGGTTCCACTCAAATACGTGCAGAAAGTTCTTTAGTCATGCAACAGGCTTAACTTTTTCCATTACTAAGTATCAGTGAATTAAAGACATAGGGGAACGGCTCTCTGTGTACTTGGAATAACAACAATGGCACAGATGCTGCAGCTTACATGATCCCAACACATAATCAGCTGTGCCAGAAAAATACCCAACATTTTTATAAAACGTTTTTGTGTTCAGAATGCATGAAATGGTTCAAAACCACCTGCATCTTTCATGTATAAAACACTTACGTATTCCCATGATCCAGAAATACTGATTTTTACATTTACATTAACTTTGTCCAGATTTCTTTTGCATTGAGATATTAATGAAAGGAAGTTTCTTCTTCACAACATTATTACCCTTAGGGAAAGCTGCAGAGAAGTTTCCATTAGATTGTACCACTTTAAGCAGCTCTTGGCAAATGCTTCTGTTTATTTTCCTCGTACCATATATTTTGGTGGTAAAATAATCCAAATGTGTCATTTTAAGTGGATACTGTGAAGAGTCACTAAAGACACTTGAATTGTAAACTGAAATTAATTGGATCATGTTTTTGGAGATTCTGATGGGACCTGGTAAGAACATGAGTCTTCTCCTGTGTACATCTTGTAGTGGAGCAGGTAAGTGGAACAGAATTTATGAATTGTGCACCATTTCTTCTCAGCCTTCAAGGATTTCCCAATATGCATTGCTCATGTGAAATAAATTCTACAGTCTGCATTCAGGAATTTCGACTCCTGGTCTTCGATCCACAGACTTCAATTTGTCTTGGGAACATGCCAGTAAAATCCCTGGTGAAATGCAAACAAAAAAAACCTTCTTGTAAAAGGTTTTACATGTGTATAGATAGGTAAATTCCTATCAGTAAGTATTATCTCATTAAACCCAAACATCTGTCCTGCTGTGGAGCATAAGTAGTTTCGTTGCCTCACATTTCCTGGTCATATTTATTTGCAGTTTGTAATGAAATGTTTTTTACACATCTATATACCGGTTTTAATACATTTTAACTATTTCTGCTGGGATATCTACTATAATGATACTCTAGAATATCTATAATTTACTCATTCTTTAGTCAGCTTTCACTTTAAACATAGAAGAGATTAATTTCACAATATTTTAGAAGAGGCATGTACTTCTAAGCTGTTCTTGGAATGTTTTGTTTACTTGAATTTTCTGTCTAAGTGGAAACTGATAGACTGAGTCAGCAGGAAAAGGAAAAAAAAAAAAAAAAAGAAAACAGAAATGCAGTCAACAAAGATTTTCTTCCAAGAATGTTTACAATCTGAAATATCCCAAAGTATTTGATTAGCAAACAAAGGCTACCGATCTAGACAGTGGAGCTTTCTTTTCTGTCACTATCTCCACTCTTCAACATGCTTACATGTACTTGCTTGGTCCCTCTCATCAGAAGAAACAGAAGATGAAGTCTGCCCTCAAATTATATTACAAAAAATAATTATATTGCAATAACAAAATAATCAACCTGATTTTACCAGGATAACTTTCTAGCTTTCCCACACCATACTTTACTAATACACGAAATTGTAGCATACATTTATTAATGAAAATATATTCTATTAACACAGCAGTGTGTATTAATAAAATTAAGCAGAGTTTTACAAATTAGAAAAATTTTGCTATCACCAGAACTTTGTAGTAATTTTTTTCTAAATACACTTTTTCAAGTTTGTTGGGGGGCACTGGAATAGAATGCTTTCCTACCATGTATTTTTTTAAAGTAAGTGCAATTCCCCATCATTTTTATTCATAACTTTACCAAGTAAGTACCCAACTGCAATAGTAAAGGCAACCTCATTTGTACTTCCACATCTGAGAGTGCAAGCCCTGAAAGCAGTGACTGTGAGCTTCTCCCCCTAAAAACTCAGCAGCTGCAGTGACATACTCAACACTCCCTCTTATGTGGATACTAAGGCACATGATTTTCCTTTCTTTCCTAGTTTCTGTTCTTTTCCAGAAACAGTAGAAATGTCTTGACAAAGTACTGAGGAAAACCCAGCCTCTGCAGCAGCAGCCCAGGAGAGGCTCCTGGTGATGTAAGATTATTCATCTGAAAACCCCATGATTCCTCACTTGCAGGGGCTGCTTTCTGTTGAGAGCACTGAAAGGAGGAAGTGGCTGGAGCAGAATACAGAGAACTCGCTGCTCTTACTCAATAACACATTTTCTGTTTCCTCTAATTGCAAAAGTATCTTTATCTGATACAGCACCACAGTCAATATTTGGTGATGTCATCAGTTTCAGCTTCCAGAGCTCATAAACATTATCAGAGTTCACATCTCTCATAGACATCATGTTCTCAAAAATTACTTACTCTGACATGAACCTCATCTTAAAATTCATGGTTCCTAACAAGCATTAAAGCCACCTCTAAAATTTCATTTATCAGACTCTAAAATACAACTACTCTTTTATAGGCCTATTTAAATTTAAAAATAAAAATCTACAGGAAGGGCAATATTTTTAATTAAGTTTCAAACTGAAAAAAGCATATGTTTATACTAAGCAATTCCAGCTTAAGGCTGAAAAGCTGGTGTGCTCACACTGGTCATAGCAAATCTATGAGCATTGCGTTGCATTCTCAAATTACCTTGAGTAATTCCAAACAAACTAGCACAATTTGCAAGACATAAAACATTTGAACAATTAAAAAAATAAATAACTAATAGCTGACAAAAAAAAAACACAACCCTTTTTTTCATGCCTTTAACTCAATGTCCCACTGAGAAAACACTATTGACTTCTAACATGCAATTAAAACTATGTTAAAATTCTCTTCAGTGTTTCTGCAACATCTGCTTCACTGATTGGTGTCAGTAGAGGTAAAATTTTAGTCTTTATTTTGTAGGATTCTGCAGTGACTAGCAGATGCTTAGCTATTGTCCCAAACAGCAGAATCTAAGCAGTCAAGACAACCATATCACAAACAACTGCTAGAATAATCACATAAGTATTCAATGCACTGCTTCCTTCTGCATTCCTTAGATCTCACAAACTATAAAGAAGACAAGAATTTTGTGATGTAATTCTCCTCCTTCACTTCTACATGAGGAATGTAATCTGTTATAACTGTAATAATTAGATCCATCAAACCACATGTGGAAATAGGCCTCTCAAATTTATAAAGACATTTATTCAATCAAGTATCTTAAGTTTCAAAGTTTAAAAGGACAATTATTTAAGTTGAGGATCCACACTGTGCACCCTAACAATTCCCTGACTGTACACAGGCTGCCTGGCCATGAAGTGCAGGGAAAGTATCAATTTCTTCTGTTAGAAAGTCCTTTTGTTGGTGAGATTCAGTTTGTCACCACTATTTTGTGGTTACATAACAGAATAAAAGTCAAAATGTTGGAAAAGGCTGTCACAACTCTCAGCTTAATTTGGCACCTTTGGCTGAGACAAAGAAATAGCCCAATGTGCCAACTTCAGAGGCATCCAGAACTAGGCAAGAACTGTCCCCTCTCCCTGCAGCTCTGCCCAGGCACCTTAGTCCTGGTGCCCAGTATCCCCATGCTTCAGCTACCAAACCTCTCCTGCCAGAACCTCTCAGTTATGAAAATCTGGGCCAGATTCTGTCTTGGTTTTCTAATTTGGAAATTGAGTGAACCAAACTCATTAAACCTGTCCTAGACAGCTTCTGGAGCAAGGTCACCAGAGGTAGAATGCTATGAATTAACATTCCAAAACTTAACCTATTCCTTCCTTTCTTTTAATTAAGCTTCTCTCTCTAAAGAGCTATTTATGGTCATTTATCAAAATGTTTGGTAGCAAAATAGATAAAATAATAAATAATAAATAAAAATCAACGTATTATTATCCTCAAGTTTTAAAAGAAATAAAGCCTAACAATGGTACCTTGAATTTATTCTCTTCTTCCTAGGCTATGACATATAAAGAAAGAAAAGATAGCAGGAACTGTCATACTGTCTCTAATGCAGATGTAAAGAAGATGCAAAGAAAACTCAAATAGCTTTATGGTAGCTGATTAAAAAATGATAATACATAGTTTACCTCTTTGTTAGAGAAAACACTACATATTCTGGATTAACTTGAAAGCGTATGAAATGACCTTGCTGAACTTGTTTGAAGAGCTTCACCAGACCTTCATTCAAATGTTCTGAGATCAGCAGTATTTTTCTGATTGGCAATATCTGCATTTTGATCAGAGACTTGCAGAAAGCACCTGTGCATGTCCAGCTGCTGTGAATGGATCTTGCTGCAGCCAGACTTATGTTATTATTGGCCTGGTTTACATGTAGTCAGCATACTGCTTAATGTCGTCCTGATTCAGACAATCTTACTGCAAGGAGATGAACTTTGTTAGTAGTCAGGCTGTCACAGGCATTGTAATAAAGTCCTTCTTTGGCATCCTTCAAAAGCCTCTCTCGTTCAAAGCTTTACTCCAATCATTGAATCAGGTCGAGACTAAAATCTTATAAAATTAGAACTGCCATCACAATGATCTCACTGCTGCAGTATCTATATATCTATACATTTGTATAGCTATAAAATCCTTTCCCTGGCTCCTTTGCATTATGCTGCAGTATTACCCTAGTGGGAGCTGCTGCTGAATTGTGTGGTGACAGGGTTTGCTTTCATAATCAATTATGAATTCCACTGAAAAAAGAAATCCAATTACTCCCTAGCTCCCAACTATGCCAAGCACGAGAATTTACGGGGCCACACATTCAATCAGATAAGGGAACTGATCCAGCATAAAACTGACCTGCCAAAGAAAATAGTTACACCTCATTTGGGTGATCTCAGGGCCACATGCCAATGGAAATGGGAAGAATCTACCACCAAGAACAAGAACTTACACTGTCTCCATGTCATCATTCCAATTCACCTATGGATTTTCCATTTTCACTTCTCAGAACACTCTGGGCTAGAAAGCCCCCATTTTTACATAGATCGTGTTGCCTGTTCCTATCCATCCAGCTTTATGAGTCTGTATTTGTCTGTACTAAACTAATAGGTAGATTTGTTTGCACAGTCTGAAGTCACGGAGTAACACAAACTACTCTTCATGGGTGCCCTGGCCAGGTCATGACCTGCCACCCAAAAAATTTTACATCACCCTTAGATAGGTGTGATGATTTTATATCTATCTTTCATGTGCACAAATGCAGAGTCAGACCTCCTACCATCCCCACACAAACATGATTAAAAACTCTCCCATTTATACGATGACTCCCTATTAACAACTGCTTTTAGATAACTGTCAGCACTTAATCCACTTAAGATGGGCTTTGCTGATATTGTAGAGGGTTAATTTTTTTATCAGAATGTCACACAGTAGTAAGTCAGATGCTGTACAAAAGCCTATTACATCTACATACACAATAAAGCTCACCCCATTATCACCACAATTTTATGACTTCCAAAGCTTCCAAAGCTACTAAATTCTTTTCCATTTTTTAATATTCCATGTCTAAGTTTTCAACCTTGAACAGTAAGTGAAAAAAAGGAAATTAAATAATTTACCAGTCTGAGATTCTAACCAGTAAATTGCTGTGAATTTGTAACTGCACTATCATTTTCATTGTACTACACTGCCCATTTAGGTGAATGATAACCCAGGAGACAGCACCATGCAGGGCTAGCAAACAAGTAAATCATTTAGATTGCACACTGCTTTCAACTGAAAAAGGGGCAGTAAATCTGTCCTGCCATTGTCTTCTCTTTTGTTGAATTTTCAGGATGGTGTAGTCTTTTCATTGAAACAAATAAAAAAAAATTCTAGAGATTTTATTTATTGTCTGGGTTTCGCACATAATGACTGAGGCTGACCAATGCAAGGCAGTGCCCTAGCAGAATAGGCTCAGCCATTTAAGATCGTGCCAGATATAACACACAGCTGGCTTTAAGTAGATGAGAAAATTCTGGTTACAGCATGGCACCATCTAATGGCTTTGGCTTTAATTGCAAGAACTGAAACAGTGTTAAGTGCTGGCCGTACAAATTGCCCTTCTGTCATTACTTTGCTCACCCACCTCACTATGTAGAAAAGCTGTATGGAACTGAAAAAAAAAAAGAGGAAATAATGTAAGTTGAAAATATAAATCTGGGCTGACAACTTACATGGTAGTACCAACTGCAACCTATTTTTAAGCCATGACTGAACACTTCAGTTCCAAGAGAAGTATTTTAACACAAACAAAATTTAGGTATACAAAGAGCACAGTGTTGTCTATACACAAAAAGCAAAATACTGTATTTTCATAGAACCATTAAATAGTTTGGGTTAGAAGGGACCTCAAAGGCCATCTAATTCCATCCCCAGTTCCATGAGCAGGGAACATTCCACTAGACCAGGTTGCTCAAAGCTCCATCCAGCCTGGCCCTGAACATTTTCAGGGACAGGGCATCCACAGCTTCTCTGGGAAATCATTGCCAGGGCCTTGCAATTCTCACAGAGAATAATTTCTACCTAACATCTAATCTAAAGCTACTGTGTTAGTTTGAAGCCATTCCCCCTTGTCCTGCCACTATAGGCCCTTGTACATAGTCCCTCTCTATCATTTGTGTGGCCTCCCTTCAGGCACTACAAAGTCACAATTCAGTCACCCCAAAGCCTTCTCCTCTTCAGGCTGAATGGTCCCAGTTCTCTCACCCTTTCCACACAGCAGAGATGCTCCAAATCTCTATCACCTTGGTCACCTCCTATGGACTTGCTTCAACACATCAATGTCCTCTCTGTGTGGGGGACCCCAAAATTTCTAACTTACTTTTGGATAATTTCTGCTAAGAAAAAGTATGCTTAGATTTTACATTATTTTGCATGGTGGAATTTCACATTTCTTTGAAATTATGCTAAGAACCACATAACTTTGTACAATACTGTGACAACTTCTCTTTTGATTTGCTTGTCAGCAAGTTAAAGGTAAGAGGTAATCAGGACACTTGTGTTGCATTCCCATCTGCTGGTGACTTCCTGTGTTATACTGAGCAGATCAGTATGGCTGCATGAAAATAGTTTTTGTTGCAAGTATGGAAATGCTAATATTAAAATTCCTTGTAAGCATGACAATGGTTTAATAATCTTTTAAGTATATCAAGAACTAAAAATATGCATTGTCATGAGAAAAAACATTGTTATATAACAATTTCCTTGTAGGATATGCAATGGCAAGAATCTATGCTCAGAATAGCTACAACATAGGCAGAAATCTTCATTTGAATATTGTCATTTAAGGCCACGACTGACATTTAGATGTTAATAAAAACCATGTGGTGCTTGAAAGTGAAAGGCTCCAAAACTTTACCATTCCATCAATCCCATTCAACACCATTAAAACATAGTTTAAACCTATGAAAAAGGGTGATTGAACAGTGGAACAGGTTCCCTGAAGAGGCTTTGTGGCCTCTGCTCTTGGAGGTACTGAAAAGCAAGCACACCTCAGCCCTGGACATCCTGCTGTAGCTGCCCTTGCTCTGAGCAGGGTTGGACTGGTTGTTCTCCAGAGGTGCCTGCCCACTTCTGGGTCTGTGATTTTCTAAAATTTCTATTGCTGCTTTAGAAAAAAACCCCAAAACCTCAATGCATTATTAAATTGTGTTCATCTCCAAATCTTGTGATGATCCTTCAAATCCTCTAAGATTTAAAAAAGTTCTCTCTTTTATAAATATTTAGGATAATATCTCAGGATAGCCAGGGAGTGTACTACTGGAAAGATTCAATACTGGATCTGGAGCTAACAATGGCTCCAGAGACAAGCTAAACGTAATGAAAATGTTTCAAATCACTGAAGTGGAATTCAGTCACAGCTGGTATATTCCATAAAATACAGATTTTTTTTAATTTAAAAAATAACCTGTTGAATAAACCAGAAAAAAATTAAAGGCAGATCTATAATGTAATTTAACTGCTCTCACATATTGAAAATGTATTTACAAAAGTTCTAAGAATTGAAATAACAATTTTTGAAAATAGTGACTAGATGTACAAAATCTAGTGATAGAGAAATAGAGTTAACACACATACCCCAAACCTCTTCTCTTTTATACTTTAAGAGACACAGTCAGAAAATCTCCTTGCTACCATTTTCTTCAGACAGGCTCTCATGTGTTCAACATATGTCCAACTAACCAGTTGTTCTTGTGACCACTGCCGCCTTGAGCCTGTTCATATCACTACTGCAAAAGCCTCTGCTGGCTCAGCTGTAATTTGGTTGTCCCCTTTTACGGTTAGTGTGGAACTTTGGAAGTGCAGCTGAGTCTGACTCATGTTCCAAGCAGCAGGATGTGTACGGATACACACACTTTGGCAAAGCCTAAAGCACCATGACACTGCATTTCTGAGATCCCTCAGGTCAAACCGGATCCCAAACACAGCCTTGAGGTCTGTGATTCCCAGATGCACTAACACGCTAGTCCAGCTCATAGCAAACTGAGATATGGATAGGAAACTGCTGCTTCCAATGCTTTGAACAGTTAAAATAATGGTGACTTGGACAGGAGCAGAGTGTGTGCCACAACCTGCACAGATAAGAGTCTAGCAAAGGAGACAGTCTGAAATACACTGATATTAACTGAAAGAGTAGATACATTATTCAAACATAAAACATTTTTAAAAATCAAAGTGGTTTTTTTTTAGTGTACTAGAAGCACCTGCCTGTGAAAAAAACCCTCAAACATAAAATAATTGAATAGTCGCAGAACTGAGTATTATATATAATATATATATATTATAACTTCGCATTTATGTAATGTATTTCTCTAAATATATATCTGTTCCAACTACAGAATCTTGCAATTGGAATATAAAAGCCCTCTGGAAAATTTAAATATAAAAATGTAGACATAGTTTTTCTTTACAGGTATATTTGGAGAAGGAAGAAAGTGAAACAACAGCCTGAGGCATTGACAATAAGTTCTTTCCAGCTGGAAACACCATGCACATAAGGTTACCTTGCTTTACAAGGTAAGCAGAGGAATAGATTTACGACTGGTTGTACAAACACACAACAAAAGATCACCATAGGGTATGCATGGGGAAATAAGTAATAAATGCATAAATGTCTAGGTGTATTTTTTGTATGAGAAGAAATCAGAGCATTTGGCAATGGCTGGCATTAAAACTAGGGAGAAAGATTCACCATCTTCCTACATTGAAGAGAAAACAACACAGATCCAGACTCAGGGGAATGCCTCCTGTTTGGTAGAAATATTTGTAAAGTTGTATCCCTTATGCTGACTTTAAAATATGACTTCTGTGAAATTCTTCCTCTTTCTTCAATACATTGTTCAAGCTTGATAGCAGAGAACAGACCTTTCAACAAATAGCACACTTTCCTTTCTGCATAAATTAGGCTCATCTTCAATCTGCATAAATTAGGACAATCTTCATCCAGGGGTTGAAAAAACTGATTCTGTAAATATTCTGCGCTCCACTCTCAGTCAGAATATCTGCTTTCCCCACTTCTATAAAATCATGTCACATTCCTATTGAAGTGTTAAGTAGAAAGAAAATGCAAATTGCTGTTCACATTGAATGACAGTTTAGAGGGTTTGGGTAGCACAATTCAGAAACTCTACATTATTTTACTGCTTGCATGTCTGTCCTCTGCTACTGACTGCTCCAACTGCAGTGCTACACACTCCTCAGAAAACAACTAATTCATAATTTGTTATTTGAACATTTTTTTTTCTTACCAGAATACTTAAACAAATTTTCTCCTAACTAGTTCCTCTAATAAAAAATCCATTTCCTTTTCAATGTCTAGCCCTTTGTATTTTATACATACAAATATTATATCATACCCTGTGGTTTTAAAATTAGTAATTTGGATACTTCAACAAGGAAAAAACCTATTTTCTCCTTTGTATAAAAAGATGCCTTTCTGAAGAATGCCTGTGCAGATCTGATAATGCTCCTACAACAGAATGCTCATCACATCTACCCAGGAAGAAAAAGTTTCTCAGCAGCTACTATCTGTTGTTTCTCCTATTGCTGTATTTTGTAAGACAGTAAACCCTCTGCTGGCACTGTTCACTTTCCCTGAATTGCTAACTGTATTACCAGAACTGGCTTCTCTTGCTGTATGTGCTCCCTCCGCATAAAGCTCATCCCCTTCAACCTGTTCTCAGGAAAATGACATTATATAAGTAATTCTGTCCTCTACATTCAGTATATTCTTCAGCTTACATTTGCCTAGGCTGTTTATCAGGGAGACCAAACATCTTGTAATATAAAATGTAACTCAAAGGACTTTCATATATGATTCACTTTATTATCTTGCTGTGATGATTTACCCTGGAACTGCCAAACTAAAGAGTTCAGACTATGTATTCGCTACTGACCAAAAACCTTTTCTCTGAATTTTCTTTCTAGGAAACAAAGGACCTAGCAAACAAAGGAATAGCATTGAGGGTTTGACACTATGCTGCAGCAAACATGACTGTATCAGTTGGCATGAAATGTAGATGAATGGTTTGAAATAGATGCTGAACTGGAAGCATGTATTATACACCAGCTTTAAGCTATATGAACCAGTCAAGTAATAGTTTTCAGTTATTAATGTCTTTACAATAGAATTGAGTTTTAATTCAAGCGCTTTAGAAGGCCAGAGGCCCATAAACATGCCAAACTTCTACCCTTTTTGTTCCAGCTGAATGGCTTGCAGGGCACTAAGCAAGACATTGTCAGCGGCAGCAAAGCCACACTGTACAGAAAACTTCACAGTACAAGCGCTGTTTCTTCAGCCTATCTATTTTGACTTATACCGGGCTAATGTAGGTGGATTTATCATGAATTAATACTGTTATAAATTTGTATTGTGATATTGGCTTTCGCAGATGAATATTATATATTAAATACTTTTTAGCTATGTATGTACTTTTTTTCTTGCTAACAAGTCTCAAGTTTAAAAGAATTTCCTAGGTACAAGGCAAGGAAACCCCAGAGGGCAAGGACACTGGGGCCCAAGTTGTTATCAGGAGAACAATAGAACCCAAACTCTTATCAGCGGAAGATATGAAGACCAGCTGCCCTTAGGGGAAGGATGAGGGTCCTGGACTGTTATCAACAAGTGACCATGTGCAAAAGAAAGGAAACCAAACTCCAAAATAATGCTCATCAGCAAGAATAATGATGACCAGCAAAAATAAATGCTGTCCAGCAGAAAATAAAAATTGTGCAAAAGCATGATCTAAGAAGGCGGAACCAGGGAGGGGACGCTTTGAATATGCATTAAACCCTCACAGCAGGAGGGGATAAAAAGAGTGTTCCCAAGATACCAGGTGTGTTCCTGGCAACCCACCAGGGCACCCGGCCGTTTTAACCCTTTGCTTTATTTCTTTTGTCTCCTAATTGTCTTTTGTTTATATTAAATTCTTTTTATAATTTATTAAGTGAATCTCGTTTTTAAGAATACTACAATGAATACAGCAAAGTCAAAGAAAGTTCAGCTGCCTACACACAAAATATAAGGCACTGAATATGTTCACTGCTTACCAGCTTCAGGTTCTGAAGATTCATTCCCAATGTCTATTTTTCAGGCAGCTGAAATAACATTCAAGGAAGTGATTAGAACATAATTAAATCATTTCAGAGTAGTTTTACGCTGTATATGTAGAAAGAATGTACAAAGCTTTGTCTTAAAGTGTCATTAATGAAACAAAAACCTTGGGAGAATGATTGTCATTATGTTTGTACATAAATTATCTGCCACTGTAAGCTAAAAAAAGGCATTTTATAAGAGGAAAGGAAAGAAGTATAAATGTTGAGGAGACCATACTTACAGATCTTTTTTCAGTAGTGTCCTATGGCATACAATATACTCTTAACCAAACAGTGACTATGTTTTAATTTAATTTCTACAGTTCTTAGCAGAATTCTCAAGACAGTGGAATAATCGGCACACAGAAGGGTGAGCAGTCCAGAGCCTCCCCAAAGGAGATCCCTCACCCCGCATTTCAATCACTCGGGAATGTATGAATAATGAAGAGGTTACACTATATGTAATACAGATATAAAATAACTTGGATACATTACAATGCTGTCTGCTTAACATGATTCCAAACTTCTTTACCTCTAAATCTCCCCACTAACTCTATTCTGGTATTATCAGCAAAGCTGAAAGGGGCAAATAAAGCAAGGGAGAGAAGCATAAAAAAGGCCATACCATTAACTCAGATAAAATGAATAGTCACTTATAGCACTTCAAACCATTCTTAAAATTCATGGAAACTGTGCTTATGTGAAGTCTCACTCCTGCACAGTCTTCTCTTAATTACTTTTCAGTGGAATTTCTTCTGTGACCAGCAGCTCTAATAATCAGGCACTACAGATGGGTTCTGCTCTACTGGTGCTCGGGTGGTCACAATGATGCCTGACAGACTGTACAGATGAGAGGATGTGTGTAATACTGGAAAGGAGTAGAAAACTACAAATCTGTTTTCCATAACCTGTCTGTCCTTTTACTCTCAATGGGTGATTTTGCAGTGGCATAGTGCAGGGTTTGCACACCCCATTATATGAGTCTGGAACGAGCTCATGGGCTGTTGGGTACCTAATCAGCCTCTCCCAGTGTTGAGGGTTAGGTGTCCTTTTTTTTTTTTGTTTTGTCGTTCTGGCCTGCCCATGGAATTTTTACCCATTAGCTGCGGAGACAACCTAACTGTGGGTATTTAGTGGGTGATTGATAAAGGACAAAGAGTGGCCGGGCCCTGGGGGGGAAGGGGGCAGGAAAGGAGGGTGGGGACAGTTTTTTGGCTGGCTTTCTTCGGCTTCGGAAAAAGACATTTCGTTTTGCTGGGTCACGGAGCTGTTGCACTGGGGAGAAGCGAATTCGCCATCACCCAGACGGAGCTGCTGCTGCTTCTCCTTCTCCCCTCTTTGTTGGTGGCCTCGCACCCCCTGTCCTGCCGGGACGTGTGGCAGTGCCAGGCACCGCCACGGAGCTGCTGATCCACCTCAGCCACCGGCCCAGGATCTCAGCTCATCCCTGCTGATCCACCTCAGCCACCGGCCCAGGATCTCAGCTCATCCCTGCTGTTCCAGCTGAGTGTTCCTCAGAGCCCTGCAGGAGCACCGGCACTGACTGCCCGAGGGGTTTGTGAAGCAAAGCCTCTCCTCCATCCCTTCCCATCTCAGCCGAGAAAGCTGCCACGGGGTCCCTGGTTCTGTTTTGTTGTTAATGCTGTAGTTATTGTTGTTTGTTTGCCTGGTTATACTAGTAAAGAACTGTTATTCCTATCCCCAGATCTCTGCCCCTTGATTTCAGAATTATAATAATTCGGAGGGAGGGGGGTCTACATTCTTTCATCCCAAGGGAGGCTCCTGCTCTCCCTAGCAGACACCTGTCTTCGAGAACCAAGACACCCAGCGGCAAACAAGAGACTTCAAAGGATGAACAAAAAAAGAAGAGCCCTGCTTAATTAGTGCTCAGCTAAGAGGAGCAGACTTGGGGGAAGACAGAACTGATCCCTGAGAGTCCCTTGGTAGAGAGGAAGGCCTGGCAAAAGCTGATCCCTTCTTTGGCTGCCAATGCTCAACTTCAGCTTCCCTGAGCCACGGCAGCACAGACACTTCCATCAGTCAGCAGTTCAGAGAGAAGAACAAAGAATCTGCTGTCAAAACACCTTAGAAACAAACAAAAATGGAACACTTTTGTATGTCCCAGTCTCATTTTACATACACCAAGAGAATAGAAGTTGCCCTATCTTAAGCAGAGGATTACATCCATTCATTCGGGTACAGGGTTGTGTGGAGCAGCAGAATGAAGCTGCAAAACGCTTTTAAACATTAACTTCGTAAACTTTTGTGCCTTTTATTATAAAATATATTAAAATATTTGGTTTTGTCTTAACAGGTGTTTTTAGTTCTTTTTCTTCCTTACTTTTTACCTAAAAAATGTCAGAAACGAAATCTGGTCTTCGGTGACTTGCCCATGAGAGTGGACAGTATATGAAGAGAGAACAATCTTCTAAGACAAACATATATTCATAAGGAGCTTATAAATAGATACTAAATAAAGGAACAGATGAATCCTGAGTTTCTCTTACAGAATTTCTGCTTCCCAGAATTATGAACCACATACATATCTTATCTGTCTCTTTTCAGGTTATCAATATATTACTAAAAACAATATTTTTTTTAAAAAAGTCAGGAAAAATGGAAAATATAACCAATTAAAGTTTCAATGGATTTTTATACCTGCTCCTTGTGTTTAGCAGAAATGGATTATGAGAAAATAATGTTCCAGAAGAATTTTTTTATAGAAGATTTCACTATCAAACCAGCTAGATGTTTTCTGCTTAACTGTTTTATGTATGCATGTGTACACGTGAATATATTTAAATAAAACCATTTTGTCCTTTTGTTTGGTACAATTAATTTTAACTTTAAATGTTCTTTCTCAATTCAATTTTTCTCACTCCAGCTGCATCTTAGATCAAAGTTGGGATAACTAGGTACACAGATATCAACAGAATATACCATTTGAGTGTAGAGACCTCCAATATGAATATTTTTTCTTAGAAACCTTTTAAATTCTTTCCTGCATCTTACTGTGTTGGAAACAAAGTAGATTGATTTCTCATAATATCCAGGAGAATTCAAGGCATTGACAGCTGAGGAAAGGGACACAGAAGCTTTGGAGACATTAAAATAAAGGAGACAAGAGTTTAAAAACAGCATCTACACAAACTGCTTCACATCCTATATTATGAAACCTACTCACGTCTAGAGGATACTTACACTTTGTTTTCAAAGACCAAATGAAGCGCACAGTCAGATTTATCATATGCTTCAAAAAAAGAAAGATCTATTCTCTGAATAAGGAATCCATGCTCTAATGCACAGCAAAACCAATGTACAATTTTCGCATTTCACATTATTCATACTGAGTATCATAGAGGTGCACAAGCATTTACAAGCAGGTTAATTCACAGACAGGGAAATAAAAGTCATGTTAATAACAGAAATCTGTAAAAACTGAAGTCCTTAGAATAGAGGTTTTAAAAGCAAGCAGAATTAAAATTGTGTGGCTGTTCACCACAAGGTAACTGAGGGAAAAAATGTTAAGTATGGATAAACTCTGGTGACAGTGTCTGTTTATTCTTTATCTTAAGACTAACCAAGTAGAGCATAATCAAAATATTAAAATAAAGAATATGACAGAAAATTAATTCATAAAATTGAGAGATTAACTTCTGTCTCTCCTAATCTGTTTTATAAGCTCTTGACAATCAAGGACCTTCTGTAAAAATACCCAAGACTTGGGGTTTAAAACACAATGAATAAAATCTAATTTAGAAAAACTTGATTCCTGTATTTAAAAAAGCCCAAAAAGCAGAAAAGTATCATGATCTAAAAAGGAAAGGAAAACAGCATATGGGAAATACTGCTAAAACAGAAAAAAATATAATCTTTTCATTTAATGCAGATCCAAGTTCAGCATGAAGATTGCCATTAAAATATTGCCTAAAAGTAAAGGGGAAAAGGGAACCTATATTAGCTTCAGCTGCTTCAAAAGAAGGGGTATCTATATCATTAAGATATTAACTAGTATCTATTTAGTATTAACTTTTCACCTTAATCATTGCTTACATTAAATACATAACAGAGTAAGAGTAATGATGGTATAAAAAATAAAGATGTTAATTTCACATCTTCTCCTGAAACAGTCTTGTAAGTATATGCAATGTAAAACTCATGTATCTGAATTAAGAATGTGTTCGTTTTGCCACCTAAACAAAACTAATATAATATCCATAAGGCAATTATAAGACATTTCATTAAAAACTAGTGCTATGCTTTCCTTCTGTTAAGTCAGTCTTTCAGAACTTGATATCGGTCTAATAAACTAAGGACCTGTACTTTATTTTAAAAAATCCTTCAGGATCCCTTGCAGAGTCTTGTAAAACTAGGAATATTTAATGCAGCACCTCACAAAGTTGGCAAGTCTGATTATTATAATTCACATATCTAAAATCTCTACGCACTTTCAGTTTAACACAGACTGGTTCCCAAACTTCTGTTCCAACAAACCACTGTCACACTTGATACTGATATTTTAATTGGAAGCTGATCATCTTCAGGCTGCTCCTCACTGGCATCACCATAAGCACAGGCCTGTGTGCATTCACTTCCTACCCTGTACTATTTCTACTATCAGTGTAAGGTAAACTTTAGAAATTTGGCAATTCAGTTTTTCTAACCAGCTGATAAACAATTACCAGTTTTTCTTTTACAGAAAAATATATTTAAATTCATTCAGAACACCTATTTAAACATTAGACATGCTGGAACTGTAGTCTACCTAACCATAATGAATAACTATTAAAATGCAACTATAAATAAAACTCTTTATTGGAAAAGTTCCTCATCATGCAGTTCATTTGATGCCGTGGTCTGCTTATAAATAACAAAAGTCCAGTAACTCCTATAGAATCTACCAGAAACACTGCCACTTCACAACTTTCAACCCCAAACCCTGCCTTTGAAAATCTGGGATAATGATTAGTGCAGGATGCCCTTAAAAAGAACAAATCCAGTCTCTAGTTCCAGAGGTGGAATTTTCAGCCATATCACAGTTCAAAAAGTGTCCCCTCTCATACAAATAACTGCTGCCTAGGGAACTTAAATCTTCTGGGTATTGAGTTCAAAGTACTCAGAATATTTAGCGTGAAAACTCACCAGGTTATATTTCAGGTTATAAGTTAGAAAAAAACAAAGGGAACAAAAGGCATCCTTGGTCTCCTGTTGCTTCAGAAGCGTAATCTTACACAACTAAGTGTGACCCAGTAACAAACTGGCAGCCACACATTTTTTTTCAGAGGAAATTATTATTCAGCTATTTCTTTTGGTTGCTTTCTTCACACAATGCATATTTCTTCATGCTTTCCTGGGTTGAAGGTCAGTCAATTAGCTCTCCTCCAAGTCTCATTATAATTCATTGAACTGTTAATTTGTTAGGCTGGCTATCATGAAAACATAAATGTGAACAACAGTTTACTGGGGATATTTTAACACTTATTCCCTCATTTTTCTTACTGCTAATCTATGACTACAGAAAGGAAAGGGTATTAGATGTATTTCTGTTATTATGCATGTAGGTTTTGAAAACAGGTCTGTAACTGACCGATAGAATTCTGTGGGATTTCCCAGAGAAAAAGAAGAAAGCCACTCCAAAACAATTTTCCCAAGTCTTTCAAGGTACAGCAGCACCACTAGCAGGTGACAGGCAGTGCAAGGGGAATCACTACCAAAAGGAATTGACTCCTGTGCTATGCTTAGTACTGTGCCTGCATCTTGAACTGATTGGGATGAAAGAAATATGAAGACTCCAGGCATCTCCATCTACTCACAAAATTATAATGTTTCTCCCATGCATGCCACTTCCACAGAGACATCAATCACAAGAATCCTTTATTACCAACCAGCTGGGGAAAGCCCTATGGGATTCCTTTCCCCTGTAAAGCAGCACAGGTATCTGTCACCACTTTCCTCCACATCTTTTTGCTTCTACTCCATTGCAAATCTTAATGCAGCAATGGAGTATCTTCAACACACTTCTCAGATTCTAGCAACCATGCTCCATATGCTTTACAATATTCAATGGCCTTCTGTGACCTTATTTCCCTATTACTCTACATTTACTGAAAAGTCCAGAAAATCAGTTGGAATACAACTTTCCAAGTGACAAAAATGAGGAAGGCAACTAGGGAATTCATTCTGTGCCACTACAATTACTCTGGAGCTGGGTGGACACAAGTAAAATGAAAATGGGCTGTAGAGGAACATGATATAACAACTGAAAGAGCTGTCCAAAGTGTGCAAGATGACAGGTTTCCTACTGTAAAAAAGTACATGATTTGAAGGCATGCACATTGGCTCTGCCATCTGAACGCAAATAACCTTGTGTGCCTCAATTTCCACTGCTGCAAAACTAACACCATTTAGGTGCTGGTTTTGGTTGGGATAGCTAAAATGCTATCACTCCACAATATGGTTTAGTGGGCATGGTGGTATTGAGTTGAACACTGGACTTGATTATCTTGGAAGTCTTTTCAAACCTTAATGATTCTATTGAGTTAATTTTCTTTATAGAACCTGGTCTGGGGCTGTGGTTTGGATTTGTGCTGAGAACAGTGTTGATAATTCAGGGCTGTTTTCATTATCACTCAGCAGTTCTCACCCAGAGCCAAGGCCTTTCCTGCTCCTCACCCACCCCACCAGCAAGAGGCTCCACGAGGAGCTGGGAGGGGACACAGCCAGGACAGCTGACCCCAGCTGACCCAGGGGATATCCCAGCCCATATGGCACCATGCCCAGCATATAGAGCTGGGGAGAAGGAGGAAGTGGGGGAGATTTGGAGTGATGGTGTTTGTCCTCCCAAGTCACTGTTACAGGTGATGGAGCCCTGCTGTCCTGGGGATGGCTGAGCCCCTCCCTGCCATGGGAAATGGGGAATGAATTCCTTGGTTTGCCAAGGTTCTTGCCTTGGTTCTTGTGCACATGGCTTTTGCTTTACCTGCTAAACTGCCTTTATTCAACTGTGGTAGTTTGGCATTTAGGAAAAAAAGTGGGAAATATCCACGGAAGTGATTTCTCTGAGAGAAGCTGCTGGGAATTTCTTCTCCGCTTAAGATCAGGCCAATAGCTAGTCAGTTTTGAGAACTGACAGCATTTTAGACCACTGAAAAGTAAGATTACCTTTGTGAATACCACCTTTTAAACCCAAGCCTGGTAACTGCTTTTCTCTTTGTTCCAACCTTGAAAGGTATCGGAGCGCTGGTGTGGCTGGCCCCACTCCCCCATGGCCCGTGCGGCCTTGGGGGCCTGGGCCAGACTCCAGCAGCTCCTGGGCAGGCTCTGCTGTGGCCCTAGGCTGGGCCAGGCCACAGCTGCTGACATCTCACTGGTACCCTCTCACCTCCCCATGGCCTGCACAGACAGCTCCAGGCCTAAAACCGTCCACTGCCTTCCAGTGGCTGCTGGGCTGAGAGAGACACCTGAAATCCATGAGACACCATGAAGACCTGCATGGCTTGGGCCAGATTTAAAGTTTTCACTACACAGATGAGGCCTGCAGACTTAATCCCATCTCCAGAGAGAGGAAAGTGGGAACTCAACATGTAAAAGAAAACATGAAACATCAAGGTCAGTTAAAAAAAGAGTTAAGCCTCAGATGGAATGAGAATGAGGAGATGCTTTAATAAGCTGAAATATTATTTTGGTAGGGGCATGGAGATGGACAATAATGTTCTGGAAAATAACTTCTTTAATTCATTAAGGAATATTGGGGGAAATGAACTATTCAAACTGTAAATCTGAGCAAAGATATCAATTGATGAGCTAAGTAGATGGTGGAGTAACTGTGATCCCATGAGATGCTTGAACAGAGAAAGAGAGAGCTGCTGAAGACCCTTTGCCCCAAGGGAGAGAAGAAAACCTCTGTTCCCAGAGATGATCACAAAGACAGATGAAGAAAACTTTTACCTTTGAGTAACTCATCCTTTAAATAATACCCCTTGAGTTCAAGGCCCATGAACACACCTCAGAGTGGTGTAAAAATGGGAGGAAGGCATGATGGCAGAGTTTTTTCCCAGGTGGCTGCCAGTCATGGAAATGAAAAGACACAGAAAATTGTTTCCTGTGAAGAACTCTCCATGGAATGACAAAAGAAAACTCCTCTCCCTACAGAGACTAATGAAAAGACTATCATGTATTTGGTACTGCTTTAGCATCCCAGGTTTTGTCTCTACAGTGTCAGTTGAGAAAGGAAAAAGGTTGGGTGGGGGGGATAAAAGGTTTCTGGAGGTTTTACTCTGGTTTCTTACTCTTGTAGTCCTATTAATAAAGTTTCTTTATTCCCTTTAGGTTTTAAGCCTATTTGGCCCTTCTCCTAATCGATACCTCACAGCAAGAAATGAGTAAGTACTCTAGTGATTTTTAGCTAGTGCTAAAAACCACCACACCAACCCACTCAGTTTTCTCACTTTTACCCTTTCAATTCTCTCCTCCAGTGAGTGGCCCTGTGGGGCTGAGTTGCAAGCTGGGTTTAAACCATGACAACTTATAAACTTATCTAGCAGAGGGTCCTGAGAACTTACTAGTAAGTGATATTATCGGACAATACTGGTACAGACATTATATGTATCATTCTGTTACTATTTAGTTAAGAAGCACTATATGGGACACACACATCAATAAGCAAAGACGTGAAGCATTACTGTAATACTTCCTCATTATATATTAAAAGCAATCTCTCCTTCACATTTAAAGTAATCCACATTTTCCAAGGATAATCATAATTCTGAATCACAAAATGATGATTTAGGGCACCCACCTTTTAAGCATAAAAAACATTCTTTACAAAGTATGTGCCTCTTGTGATTTCAAAGAAAACTGCAAATGTAAAAGAGTGTGAAGACCAACAGTCAGCAAACAGTCAAAAAGCTTTCTGATGATGAATAGCCCCCTTTGAAATTGTCTACTTCCATAGTGCTATTTCTGGAATTTCAAGCATGAACTCTATGAGCAGCCAGACTAGGCATTTCTATTCAGTGGCAATAAAAGTCAGATAATTCGGTACCAACTACAACAGGATTTTACTGTTTATATGGTTAATATATAGTTATTATCTCATAGTTATGGAGGGATCTGCCAAATTTCACAAGATACTTCCTTATTAAAGGGAAGTTTAAAAATGGAGGAGCCATAGTGTAAGCATGCAGATCTCTAATTTTTTTCCGTTGAAATGAAAACTTAACCCTTGGAAAATACACTTCAATACTGAATGTATTCATTAGCCTTTTGCATTTGATCTTAATTTGATGACAAAGATATTATAAGGATGTCATATTATAGTAAATGCAGTTTTGACAACGGGTTCACTCATCCATTGTACTATGTCAAAAAAGGTTCTTGTATTAAAATGGCTTAAAATTTTCAAAGAATCATTTCAAAAGGTGATTGACATGTTAGCTTAAGAAAAAATCCTGACACTTTCATTTTCATTTTTTTCCTTAAAAAGTAGTCAAAACATATTTGTACATTGCAACATCGAGTGCCCCCCCAAAAAATGACAGTGCATAAATTACAAAGCAAGCTTTTCACAGCAATCACAGACCTCTGCACAAGTTAGAATTACATTATCTTAATCCCTAAAGCAGAGCAATAAATGCATCTTTAATATGTTCAAAAGCTGTTACTTTTTCCTTTTTTTTTAACCAAACTGCAATGCTATGAGCTTAAACTTCTCTCATTGCATTGCTTCAGGCAGTGGATCTCTGAATATATGTGCTTTCATCCAGTGAATATAGGTAAGAGAATAAACCAATGTCTGTTTTCCTGTCTTCAACATAAAGGCATTTGTAGCTAGACAAGAACCTGCAAGATATCAAACAGGCTAATGAAACCTGACTGATCTAAAAGGGCTGGCTGAGAGCTTGGTTTTCGTTTGATAAATAAACATCTGAAGTTATCTGCTGCAAATGCTTTCACTTGGGGTCCAACAGTAACTTTCTTGTTATAACACTAATATTTAAAGCAATACCAGCATGCACTATATGTTAACTGAATCATAGTATTTGTCTTTCATTTCTATTTTAATATTAATACTAATTTCAGAAACTTCTAGGCATTGAAAATATAAACTTCTATAAATCTGACAAAAAAAATATAGGTACAACTCAATGCCTGAATAAAATTTCCTAACAGTTGTTTCAATGTCCTACCACACAGTCTAATTAGAAACTGATTATCATCAATAAGGAATCTTTCATCTCTTAATATAATATGTACCTATCTTTCTGTGAAAATGTAGTTGGATTGTAAAACAGAATAACAAAGTGATATTAGTGAGAAAAGTACTAATTCACTACATCCCTTGTACCTACTCAATATGCTGTATTTATATGGCAGTCAGCTCCCAAATAGATGGCACCAGAAGATCAAAACAGTTGCTTGTCACAGCATGCAAAGAAAAGGGAATTTTCTTTACCTGCACACACAATTCTTTGAAACTTCCCTGTGAGTTATCTCTCAATTAAATACCAGTATTTCCCCTCTCTTCCCACCAAAAAAAAACAACACTGCAAACCCTTTTATTATGGCTAGGGGGTAGATGAAAAATTACAAACATTGCCAAGTGTGTAACTAGAAAAACTGCCTTGAAGTGGGTGGGGATGTTTAGATCTTGGCAGCTGCTGTGTAATCAAAAGCTTTTACAAAAGCGAAAGTAATTTAAGTCTTGTCAGAGAGGCTCACTGATTCTGGTAGCTTTTTTCCTAAAGACATCATAAGCTGATCAGCTTTTCACACAGCATTTGCTGGGGCTGTCATCCAGAGTGATTGCTCTATCTGTCCCCTCAACAGGACCAACAAAGGACAAGATTTTAGAAACATTGCAGAATCTGTCCTTTAGAAAACATGAAATATAGCTAAGAACTGAAACTCCGGCTATTTGTTTGCTAATTTCTTTAAGACCTGTTAACCAAAGCAGTAAGATGTAGGAAAGTACCTTCTGTGGCTGACAGGGATATTCAGTACATCTTTCCTGATACTTCTAAGGGAAGCCATAGGTATTAACACACTAAAATTTATTTTTTCAACTGGATTTTGCTTTGAAAGCTGAACTTTCATCTAAACTCCTCACTTTCTCAGTTTTGAGAAACTAAAGGTCCAAGATAGTGCCCTCATTATTATGCCTCAGGCAATACAATAACTTCTTCCTGGCATCCAACCAGGCTGGAAAAAGCCCCCAGCACTCATAATAGCATCAGCATATGCAGATAGCAAGAGTAACATTTCATGGTACAATGGGATTTTGAAACTTTCTGGTTTTAACCTATAATTCTAAGAACTACAGAATGTGGAAAAGTCATCTACACCTGGGCACCTGGAGAGAATTTGAACAGCACACCTGTATACACAGCCTGTGAAGAATTGCTACGCATCAAGCAGACTCAAGTTTTTGTTTAAAAACCAAAGAACAAATACAAAAAGCTTGAGAACAATCAAGCAAAAAATGTGATTTTTAAAAAAAAGACAGAATACAAATCCTTTCCTGAATGATGGGTTATAATTTTGTATTTATAAATCATATATTCAGTTGGTCAGGTGTCTTCTGAGATTCATATTGAGTCACATACCAACATGCAATCAAAGTTTAAAAAAATATATGTTTTTAAAATATGATATGGAATGATAACAACTCCCAAGGAGAATGCCACAATATAAGCAGAACACCCACATAACTTTTTTTTTCCATGTGCACAGAGACCTATGATTAAAGTCTGAGCTCCCATGGTTTTGATGCATACAATTACACACAGTCTCAGCAGGCACTCATTATGCAGTCACAGCAAAGAAAAAGTAAATGCCTCACTGAATAAAAGGGAAGGAGGAGATTTTTCATGAGTTCTGTTGAAAGACAACAACAACTTAGAGAAATGAGGAATTATTGCATATCCCCTTTTTACTCATCATTTGGGATAAAACAGTTTACTGATATAAATAGCTAAAACAGTAATTCAGCTAAAAATAATTTCCAGAGGCTACAAGCCTCAAAAATTCCATACCATTCAAAGAGTAATTAAGCAAGTATATAAGATTAACTAGGCAATGTAAAACCTGAGTGAATTATTAATTTAAGCCAAAATTAACAACCTGACCTTTAATATTTTGGGGATAAATTATATCTGTTCAATTACTCAGATGCGCAGTCACTGAAAGCAAGACTTACTCCAAGAGATGTGGTCTAGTTCTTTACAGTATTTTTGTTCCATGGTGGATGTCAATTAACCCATCAATTTCAGATACATTAAATAACACAGATTAAGATTCAAAGTAGTTTAAAAAAGACATTACAGTGATTTCCTATGGTTAGGACTGTATATCACACTTTAGTATCCACAGGCAAACCCTTCTATAACTGAATGTCATTTATCTATATCTGAGGGAAGAATTTATTTTTAAGAATGCAAATGCTGGTTGCATATTTAAATGAATGAAGCATGTGATGTAGGTCAAAGACGAACTGGAAAGAACTATTTTAGTAGTTCTAATGCTATCTGCAGTTTTCACACATTAGTTTGTAGGCATTTTGAAGGTTAAAGAACAGTGAACTTTGAGAACATAATCATGAAATCCATTGTGAAGAACAGCTTATGTTCTATATGCTGGAAGAGTGGCATTTCAGTTCTGCCAGAGGCAAGGTAAAAAGCTTAAAAACAACTCTGTTAAATGGAAACTTGTTACGTAAAAATATAGGTAAGAAAGAAATAGTAAGACTAGAGCTGTGACTGAAAACTACACATTTCTCATAATTCTTTCCTGCAATGTCTTTCCTGCTCAAGCTTTACAACCTATGGAGTCAAAGGGTGCAGTGACTGTAGAAATTTAAAAAGCATTTATCAGTAAGGCAGACAACTGTAAATTACGGAGTGGTATTTTGAAAGTATATATCTGGGGGATCAAATGCTTCTCAGCACATCAGGAATGTCATCTACACTTATTACACACTGATTATTTCCTAAGTTCTTCCACTTCTATCTTAACACTACTAGAGGTTCATAGTTTTTACCCAGGCAAATACTCCCAAAGAAAAACAGGAGCTGGAACTATACTGCTGGGTCATTGAGCCAAATTCTGAAACTCCAGCTACTAAGTTTTAGACTGGTACATGGCTAGGCTTCAGCTCAGCTTATATTAAGTGTACAGCCAGTGTGATACCATAGGTGCCTACACTAAAGTATGCATTCTATACACGGGCACTAAATCAAGCATTTAAATAACTTCATTAGCAGTTTTAGGGTAATCTTTTTAAGATGTGCAGAGAGTTAGAAAATATCTAGCATTTCTCTTTCCCCTCTAGCCTTTTCTTCCTTGTAGTAGTTGAAATTTTACCACTTTGCTGCTAACAGGATTTGCAAAGCCACTGTTGCACCTAAAGTCTAAGGCAAAAAAACTCCCACCTATCAGAACTGTGGGATTTTGCTCACTGTTTTTGATGGTTCAAATTTTTTGTTAAAAAGTCTTTTAAAAGACTTTTTTTCTGTTCAAAGTCTTTCTCTTAGTAAAAATATTATTGCAGAATTATTTTCCATTTTTAGCAATGTAAATGCAGAATTATTTCCTGTCATCAGCTACTACTGATCTGTCTTGCTAAATGCACTCTTTTCTGCACCTTACCTTCTCTCAAGCTGGAATAACCATGCTACAATTGGGGAACACCTTGATTTGCACAGAAACTTTGAAGGTCATGAAGTCTGAACACCCTACTCCAAACAGAGTCAAGTTAGGTTGATCAGGACCTGTCTAGGCAAGCTTTGAGTAACTCAAAGACGAGAGAATCCATAACCTCTCCAGACAACCAGTGCTGCAGTTCCATGTTGTAAATTTTGGGTGTTTTTCCTCCAAGTTTAATAAGAACCTTCCTTGATGCTAATTGTCACAAATTATTACCAAAATAAGGGATCTAAAAATTTTGTTTTCATCAAAGATAGCAAAAACTTCTGAATTATTTTGCTCATTTAGGAGAAAAATGCTTAAAAATATTTAAGTCCCTTAGAAAGTACTAATAAAACCCATTTTTACCACTTAGGAGCAAAACTGGAAGAGAAGGGGATGCAGCATCAGCAAATTATCCACCAAGTCTAGGTTGCTTTATTCATTGTGAAAGTACTGATTTCACTGCCATATTTGAAGAAGAGTGCTTTACTATATATACTTTTACAAATATGGAGTCTAAGTACCATCAAGTGCCTTGCATAGATTCCCACAAAAACATAAGCCCTGTATGTACATTTTTGCTCTATGTTTCAAAATAATCCACTTCAGCTCAGGTCTAGACTGCCACCATCAGCATTGCTACATATCCCATTGTGCAGCTACAGCAATTATTTATTATTCAATGACAACAATGTAGCAGAAGTGCTGGCGTTATGATTCTTCATATGTATTAAGAGTTCAATAAAACAATCTGCTGAATATCTTTTTGTTTGTCTGATGAACAAGACATTCTCTACAGATAATACACCAGATCACATTGTAGTAAGTATGAATCTCAGTAGGAAACTAGGATGCTGTATTTCAAACCTGTCAACATTTTTCATGTAACTCCAAAAAATTATTCATTGCATTTTCCTCCCACAAATTCTCCAAATTAAATATGCTTAATACAGAATATACATTCTAAAGGCTTCAAATGGAAAAAAAAAAAATCAGGTATTAATAAAGTCAGCATGTTAAGTTTTTTTACATCTCACTACTTCTTTCACTTTTAATAATATAGTGTGCTGAGTTAAGGACAACATTCCAACGGAGGTACATAAATATTTGCATACGGTGACAAAAACATTTTCCCACTGATTCTGAAAACAAAAAAAAAAGCAAACTCGGGGCTCATTATTAACAAGTTGAATATTATTAACAAATTATTTTACTTGCAAAGAGTAATGTTTTAAAGCAAACAGCTACATTCATAATTAATAGGAATAAAAAGTATATGGATAAATCAATCATTTGTTGCTCTTACTTACTGGCTAAAAATTGATGTGTTGCAGAATTACAGTTTGGAGTGAGGAAGCATCCACTCTGTGAAAAAACATCAGTATTCATCAGCTATTTGTTTACTGTCTTGTTTCTGAAGCTGCAGAGAAAATTACTACCTGTCTGTGGTAACTGGCAATTAAAAAAAAAAAACCCAAACTAACTAAAGCAACTGCTATCTTGCTAAAATGGAAGCAGGCATTTAATAAAACAAATAGAATAGATCTACACTAACAAGCTCCTTCAGATCTACAGTTTCTTTATGCAGAATATATAGTATGGGTGATGATGTCTCTGGTAGCTTGTGATGTACTGTAAAAACATTTTAAACCGTGATACAGTATGTCATAGACAATAAATCAGTAAATACTGTAGTGGCTTTACAGTACTGTTCTTTCTCATCAACATGATTCCATGATTCCTGAGGTTAAAAACTGTTATGGCTTTAGATTTTAAACACTCAGCATAAAAATAATTTATATGTGCAATCTAAAGTTGCAAGACTTTATTACACTGCACTTGCCCTGTGCCATTTTCACAGGCAGTTAAAACACTGGAGTTTCTACTGTCTTCACCACTGCCATAATTGATACATCAGACTTCAAGAAAGTTTAAATATTTATATCCAGAACTGTTATTTTCAGGCTTTGCACAGATTTAACTGCATTTAATTTTAACTCTGGTAATTTCTGTGCACACTTTAAAATCATATGCCAGATGTTTAAATGCCACAGAGGATTATTATTACATATTTACTTACATAGATCCATCCCTCATGTGTGCTGATGTTAACAGGAAAGACACTTCCAGAGAAGGCAACACCTCTTTCTGATGGGACTTATAGCAGGAGACCTGTTCTGTATATGACCAACTTACTAATTTCACAAACTTATTATTTGCATTCTGATCAATGAACATATAAATTTAAAATGTTCAATTTTCATAGGCTAAACTTATGTAATAATGTTTTAAAATGTCAGCTTTTCTTTGCAAGTCAAAATACTTTAGGACACTATACTATAAATTGTTTTTTGTTTTAGAGAGGCAAAAAGACAGAACTGTTAGCAAAAGCCCCCAATGTGATAAAACAAACAAACAAAACAAAAGAATAGCAACAAAAAAACCCAGAGAGCATGGTTCAGGCTGGAAGGAGGTACAACCCCCCCTGCTAAAGCAGGGTCACCCAGAGCAGGTTGCACAGGTTCACATCCAGACAGGTTTTGAATATCTCCAGTGAGGAAGACCCCACCACCTCTCTGGCCAGTCTGCTCCAGCGCTCAGTCACCCTCACATTGAAGCATGATAACAAAGAACACAATTCACACAGAACTGAAAAGGGAACACATGCAGATTAATCACAAAGTTTAAATTTGAGTAAAAATACGAACTTAGTCCTACAAAATAACAAACCTAATAAACTTAGGTTTAAAAAACCCTCAGACTCACAAGAAACATAAACATTAATAAACTAATGAAAAAAGAAAAGTGATGAAACAAAGGAAGCAGAGATGCTGAACTTACTGCCACTGCAGCACTTGAGTTTACATTTTATAGAAACCTTACAAACTAACTTCACAGGGCACTACCAGCCCTACATTTCTTGACATGCTCAAGTTGGCACCAAAGCTTGAATTCTCTATTAGTAAAGAACACTTTGATCATCACGTTGCAGATTTATAATTTTGGGCACACTATCCAGACTCTCTCTTTGCAAATAACCTGTAGTACTGGGCAGTGGATATTGTGTTGCCTTTCAACTAGGCTTCTACAGCAATAAAACACTGAAGATTCACAACACATCTTTATCCAGAACATTCTGCTACTGTTTTGCTGTCAGATATGACAGAGACATAAGGTTTCTTTTACTTCTAAGAAAACTAGCTTTTCTCCTTTTTCCTCATGATTAAATCATTATTGGCCTCTACTCCAAAGAACTGGCATTCTTTCTTCACTTGGAGTATGAAGACAAACACAAATTGAATGATTACACATTGTAGTCCTCCCATAACATTATGAGGCTTTTCAGACCATTAGAATAAATTCTTTTTGCTTGATCTTAACACGCTTGAGGAGCAGGACTTAGAGGAGGTACCCCACAGGTGTCTGAATTTCTGGGGTAATGAAACAATGCAGGAGCTGCAGAAGAGTTGTAGTGCTAGGAGTAAAGCAGGACTAGGATTAGAGCTGGTAGTAGGAAACCAAACTAGATCTAAATGAAGTACCTAGTAACATGAAGCTTAATACAGACAGACAGCTCTTGGTTACCCAAATACACAGCCTATTGCACTGCAAAAGGTGTCAGTGTCCTCCTCCCTTTAATACAAAGAAATTCAATTATCAACATGAGATATTTTCAAGTTGATTTTTCAAGTAAATCATAGTGCAGGCTACTAAAATAATTTGTTTTCCCTATTCTAATCATTGGTGTTTCTGCCCTAAAATGGAAGCAGCACTGTCTCCGAGGAACGGCACAAGCAACACACCCTGGCACAGCCACCTGCAGGATCAGGCCCTGCCGCACTTCAGGAATGTTCCCTGGCTCCTGGCACCACCTGGGACAGCAGCTATGGTGAGCCAGCAAAAACTGCTTTGGACCAGCTTGTCCAACCAAAAGAAAGGAAGAATGCATATTAAACTTTGAAGAGAAAAAGAAGCCCCTCTCATTTAAGAGCTGTATGTTGAGCTCTCGTTTTGTGAGGGGATACAAGGTATTTTATAAAGTTTATCTACAACGACTTAAAACTATGTTCATATTTTGGTCAAAATCAACTTATATATTATTTGTATTTGTACTTGCTGATGTATTAGAAATGAGATTCATTTGACATGTTTATTAGTGATTAAAACACAATATGGAGTATCCCAGTGTACATTAACACTGTAGGAATAACTGATAGCAGACTGCTTTCTCTTTGCAAGTATACCTAAAGGTAAGGTAACCCTTCATTTAAGTAGGCACATACGATGAAAATATATTGTATTTGCTAATGGGGACAATAAAGAAGGGGAAATCAAGACATTTGACAATTAAGAAGGCAATTAAGTCCAAAATAGATGAAAAAAAACCCCTGAAAACAAAGAAATAAAAGAATACAGATAAAATATGAGATGGTGTACTTCAAAATATGACCTAGAGGTCAACATATATAAAACAAATAATCACAAACATATAGAATGGTTATTACTGCAGTGAAACTCACAAAACTCATTCAGTAATATATATAAGAGCTTATTAGGAAGAACAAGTCAGCAGTTAACCATTTTAAAATCTTATGTAGAATGCTAAAACCAGTTTTAATCATCACACATCAAGCCAATCAGTTCTATATCCTGACTTTTATACATTTCTCTAATCAGCACAATCATAAACATGCACAGCAACTCTATACAGATATCTATATAGTTGCTGCTGAAGATGAATATAATGCAGTGTCTGTTCAAATGTCAACACAGTACAGATTCTCATGAATGTCAACTATTAAATAGTGACATTCAATACAGATAATTGTAGTCAATTGTATTTCATGGGTTATTAACAGCTGAAATTTCAGTTTTGACTCCCAGTTTCCTGGAACATACTGCACCACATCTGTCCCCACTTTGGAAATGAACTGTAGCTGATCAAGTCCCTTGACCTGATTTTGACACAAGATATCCCAGCCCCTATTGCTGTGTACTGAACCCTGTAAAATCAGCTACTAAGTGAATGTGACAAGGAACACAGCAATACTTGCCTATCTAGATGAGATCAGAACTCTGTCCTTGTAAAGGATGTACCAGGCATTATTTTAGCTCCACAGAAAGCAGTAACACGTTCTCCACTGGGAATTACATAGTCTTTGCTCTATCAAAATTAAACTTAGGGACACCATAAGAAAAGCTAATATAGAGGCACTGAAATGAAGTACAGGTTATGGAAGCACAGACATAAGTTACAGAATTTCTTGTTGGTGAGATTATATGCAAGGTACTGCACCAAAAGGAGATAATTTGGGATTGGTGTTAGCATGTGAAAGCCACAGTGACCAAAAAACAATAAAGTACATCTAAGATGCCAAGCATAAGCTGGTCATCTGCTAAAATCATAATGAATTTTCATTTCATATTCACTGCTGCACAGTTTGAATCATCATCTTCAATCCTGAAACAATCTACTAAAGTCCCTTTACCAATCATCACACAAAAGGCTGAAAAATACACAAGAATTGTGAATTACAGAGCTTTATTTACATGCTGCTAGATGTTGTTAAGTCTTTTGGAGAGTGTTTCAATATATGAGACAAGGTTTCTACAAACCAAGTGAGACAGTTTTGTGAGAGGAGATTTTCAACATATTTATTCACCTTTGGTAGTGGCACACGTATATTCTGCTATTTACATTTTATTTACAGCTGTTAGATTTAAGATTTTAAGTACCCTGGGGATTTTTCTTTAGATAAAGAAAAAAAAATCTATTTTATCTTTGTGATGAAACACAGTATAAAAAATTGTGCTATAAGGTACGTGAAAGGAAACAAAGCTGCTTACACAACATTAAAAAGTTCTGGCCTATATTTTCCCCAAAATAAATAACCCCCATATAAAATACAATTATACAGTGGAAAAATTCCAAAAGCAAATACCAAAACCCCCATGAAAGCTCATTACTTACTTGCTACTCTAAACAGATCCAACAGGTTCTTGTACTAACCATACACATCTAGTAAAATGAAAACACCTTAAAGCAAAAAAAGCATTTAAAGTAATAATCCTATAAAAACTACAAGGAAATTAAATTCACATCATCTATTAATTTCTCTTCTTATTATGATGTTATATAAAGGACTGGAACGACTCCATTTGGAACATTTTGAACAAGATACTGGAAATAATAAGGGGAAAAACTGGATAATTAAGCAGAAATTTCAGAAAATGGTAGTAAGTAAAACTAGGTCTCAACAGTTAAATTCTATCAGCCATAGATACTTCAGAATACACAACATTAACTTAAACTATATTTAAAGCATATGCCAAAACTGGCTCTCACAAAAGTTATGTGAAGGACTTATTATCAGAAAAGAATCACTTAAGCCTGCAGTTACAGAATACTAAGGTTTTATCAATAAATATCCATTATTCACAAAGTCAGAGATCTGAACAAAAAATCCCATCGTTAATCATACCTTTTTGCTATATGAAGTTTTTCTGCCCTTCTGAGTATAGGATCTGCCCATCTCTCTTTCTCAGTGTAATCCCAGCAGATCACTTTACTCTTTCCACCTGTGAGTTCCTGGAATTGTTAAAGTAGCTTTGAGATTTCTCATGGTTAAGAGATGTGGTTCAACAGAGCAAAAGACAAAAAAAAGGTCATCATTACTTTTCCCCTTTGTAAATACTACCATTTTCTCTTTTCTTTTTCCTCTTGTCTGTCTCTCCTAACTCATTCCATTTGGTCAACATACTCTCCCCTCCCTTTCTCTCTCAGATGCTATGTGCATAGCAAAGCACCCCAAATACTTGTATTTACTGACCTCAGCTGAAAGATACGGCTTTACAGGAGAGATGAATCTTCTGTGATTTTTATTTGGACACAGATACATCTGTACTTTTTTTATCTTCTGTACCTGCAGAAATTCAGGCAGGACTCAACCCTTTAACTTGCTGCGTCAGTAGCCATTTTTAGTATCATGGCCTGCCCTAATAATGTCACTTTCATTTGTGTACCTTTGAAATTACAGTGTACAAACACGTGCTCACTGATAAAATATATATACGCTGCCCATTAAAACTGAACACATACAGCAGGACCATACATGCATTCTGAACCTCTCCTTTTCCAAATTATCTTTTCCTGTAAGGTCTCTGAATGTTCACAAGGCCCCCGCACATTGCTCCCTGTTGCCAGGGGTCATAGCGGGACTAGCACACACAAAACCTGTCGTCAAACAGTAAATACTTTATTCAAAACGCTTGTATTAGAAGGGCAAAGCCTTGATGCAAAACACGCAGTTGAACGCAACAGGCTACAGGTAAGATTGTCCTCATAGAGGAGGGGTGGATGAACCCACTTTAAGAAGTTTTGTCCCAAACAAGTGGCCAAAGAAGGCTAAGAGGTGAAAGACACTGAATTTTCTCCTATTAAATGTTTATTTATGACCAGAGGCGCGGAAGCCCTGCACCTCCCGGCTGCAAAGCCGGACAGGAACAGCCGAGCTGCTGTGGACAGGGTACTCCAGGAGTAGGAGGGCACCAAGCCCATTGCCCGAGCCTGGCAGTGCCGCAGCGAACACCCCTCGGGCAGGGCACAAACAGCTCCCTCCTCCCCTCAGCACCCACCGCCGGGGACCCACCACTCCGGATCGCCGAGGACCATGCCATAACCCCATCCCTCCTCCCGGGACAACCGAGAACTCTCAGGAGCGACGCGGCCACGCTCAATTCAGCGATGCCGGGCCCGCGCCCCGGCCCGCGAGGCCACCGCCTCCCGGCCCGCCCCGCTCCCGGCACCCACCGTCCGAGGGGGCCAGCAGAGCGGAGGGCGCAGAGCCGGCAGTGCAGGTAGGTGGCGGGCCCGGGGCCTCCATGGCCGCGCGGCGGATGAGCTCTGCCCGCGGGAGCCAGCGCAGGGGGGCCGCAGCGGGCTGGGTCGAGCTGGGCTGCGGAGGCCTGCGCCTGCGGCCGTAAGGCTGTGCCCGGCCCCGGAGGCGGCTGTTGGGGCGGCGCGGCCCGGCCGCGGCCCGAGCCTGGAGCACGACGCGGGCAGAGCGCTGCCTGCGGGGGCGGACCCACCTCCGGGGAGGCCGCGCAGCTCCGCTGCTCCGGAGCCGGGTGTTTGTCACGGACATCGGCCGCTTCTGGAGACTCATCCCCGGGAGTCTGTGTGTTTACAGGAAATAAACGACTTCTGATGCAAGAAGCACGATGAAATTCGGTTGCCTTTCCTTCCGACAGCCCTACGCAGGGTTGCTTCTAAACCGAGTCAAAACGGTAGAGACTCGCTGGCGTCCTTTGCTAGCAGGCTACAAGAACTGCACCATTGCTGTTCATATAGCTGTTAAGGACTGGGAAGACGAAACGTGGAGCGAAATTCTGCTGAATAGGTTCGGCATGACATCGAAACAACTGCAAGATTTGTTGGATGAAGGGGAAAAATTTGGCAGAGGAGTTATTGCAGGTAAGCATCCTTGGATTATATTTTCTAAGCAAACTTTCAGTTTCCCTAACAGTCACTTAAACACCTATCTACTGTATGTGTTTGCACTTATTATGACATTTCTTGAACACTTTGAAGGAGTGGAGCATGAGTTGTGGGGGGGGGTCTGTTTCAATTCCTGTATGGTTTAGCACAATACATGTCAATTCCACACTTCTTGCATTTTGAGTTTAGGAACTCTTGCTGAAACCATTTCACAGTACTCACGGTCAAGTGAATTCATGATATTGCAGCGCTTTGCATGTCATTTTAGATTATACATAAATAAATCCTATTTCAGTTTTACAAACTCCCTCTGTTGCTTTTGGTATTTGGGCAGTGAAAAAGTTTGTTTCTGTAACACACAGTGCAGAGGCAGCAGTGTTTCGCTGCATAATTTGTGCAGATATATAGCAGCTGTTGCACACTGTACACTTACAAAATTTTTATCCAGTGCTCATTTTGTACTATTTCATTGTAGGTACTTTTGTTACCATCTTTCATTGTAATTTGAATACTTTTAACTATTTCTGCACAACAAATTAATTCTACCACACATACTGAACGTTGTTGTGGTTCTACACTAAAACCTGAAAAACAGTAAAAAGCTGAAAACTGTAGGTTGAACACTGTATGTAGATTTGCAGCCTTAACATAAATTGCATGCTTAATTGCAGAGTCGGTAGGAATTTCAAAACAGTTTAATGATTTAAAAATGTTAATAGATTAGTGGCTTGAAAGGAGCAGAGAGAGTTTTATGCTTTACTGAATCTGGTCCAAGGCCAAATGGAGCTCAGGAGTTCTGGTAGCAGCTGTCTCCTTAGATGCAGGCTGCTTTTCAAGGAGTTGTGCATCACTGGGTTGTGGTGATTTTAACTGTGCCCTCCTCCTTTTCTTCACCCACCTGAGCTGAGTCTTCTCAGCAAGGACTTCTGCAGCAAACAGCAGGGGTGGGAGGTGTGCCTCCCTCTGACTGTGCTTTTCTGGTAACAAACTATAAAAACTATTCTCAGGGAGGTCTACTCTGGAAGACCTTTCTCTAGGAGAACAAACTGACATGTAATTTTGTATTTTAATTGTAAAATATAGGATTAATTGACGTTGGAGAGACATCACTATATCCAGAAAACCTGCCTCCTGAAGAGATTCTGGAGCTGGAAAACAAAGCTGTCCTCAGCAATCTAGAACAGAAATACTTGACTGTTGTTTCAAATCCCAGATGGCTCCTGGAACCAATTCCTGCCCGAGGGAGAACAGGGGTGTGGCAGGTGGAGATCCCTGAAGAACTGATCCCTTCAGAATTTTAGGTGTTACCCCTTACTATTATTTTTCCTGCCTAAATGTAGATTTTTATTTAAGTTGCTGACTTGTGAATTACATCAGTATCTTGTTTAGGATTCTATTCCAAAACTATTTCAAATGGTAAATATATTTGAAAAACTACTTTTTTGATGCAAAGCAAACAAGATGTATCTTTATGACTATTACAGGAAATTATTAATTTTTTCTACACTTTTCCTGTATGAACACTGACATTTTTAAAATGTATAGTTATGGATGGCATTCCAATTGAAATGTAAATGATTTTTTGACACCTGCATCTCTGATTATAGGAAAATGGTACTTAAAAGCAGGCTGCCACAATTAATAAGACATCTGTCCCAGACCATCCTTGTCCTGCCTTAAGGATAGATTATTTTCTTCACATTTCAGGTACACAAGATATACATATAATGGATATACCTCTGTGATCTGACAAACATTGTGCATAGGCCATTATGACAAGGTGCTTGTACAAAATTAAATTATTACATTTTTTCTCTTAAGGTGAAAAATACTAGTTGTCTTTGAAAACCTAATACTGAATTCAAGACAAGTGTGAAGAATTACAAATAATAGCTACTAAGTTTCAGGACTCTCAAGAGGTTTCCAAAACTTACAGCCTAGGTCATGTTTTGGCTTCATGACCTTGGACCTGGGCCAGGTAGGAGTGGTGTGGCTAAATAACAGGATGGGCTTGGCTGGGTGACCCAAAAAGTGAAACTGCTTTAATGGCAAAATAATAAACGGCAGAAGGCAAACACACAGTACACGGTCAACCCCAAAAGGTGAAAAAAGGGTGGGTACAACAGTATATATATGGAAGATCTGAGGGTGTATCTAAAGGCAGGGTTCCAATCACAGACTGAGATTACAAATACTAAAAATAATGTGGCAAATGATAACCAATCAGGGGAGAGAACTAAGAACATTCTGGAAGCATAACCATGAATGAACAGGCTTGCTAACATCCCCCAGTCTTAAGCTGATGCCCAACCAGTTCAATCTCCACAACCCTACATTAGGAGTAGTACAGTGAAAATCCTTTTGATTTTTTGGAGCAAGGCCACATCTAGGCATGGCTCTAAAAACAGAACAAGTGGCAGAGCCTTTGTATTTAGACAGTTTACTTAAACACTTAGGAAACCATTCTTTTGGACTACACCACTTCTACCAGAGCCAAAGAAATTATCTTGCACCCCCAGCACCAGGGCCCAGGGCTACTACCTGCAGATCCACTGTTTGAACCACGCATGGAACTGGGCAAAGACTGAGCTGCTCCCAGTACAGCTGGGAGAGGTGGGAAGAGACTGCAGGTAAGGGCTGGGTGAAGCAGAGCAGCTCCCTGGCCCCAGCCACACCCAGCTGTGCCTTGGCTGAAGGGAAGGCGCAGAGGATGGAACTCAAGTGTGTTTGTTTGAGTGGCAGCACATAATGCTGTACAGGAACCACTGCCCTGGCACTGTGCTGAGGAGGTGAGGCCTTCCCCATCGCAGAGCTGTGCAATGCGTTCTCCTTTGGATCTGATGTACGTGGACTGTTCTCCTTCTGGGAAGTGGTTTCTCATGCAAAGTCAGCATCTGGTTTTCTTCTCCATGGTAATGTGCCGGCAAACTGATGTCCAGTAACAATCCCACTGATGTTTAATTTTTTTAACCAGAATATAATAAAATATATATAAATAAAAATATAAAAAAATATATAGAAATAAAATTGCAACAAAATTTAAACTGTGGGATGGGATAGTGATGGGTTGGGTTTCGGGCAGTGGCTGATCCACAGGCAAGAAAGGGGAGCTCAGGAGCATCAGAAATGGAAGTGCTGCATCCAAGTTTTTCAGGCATACACCTTAAACACATGCAGAAATGTCCACATGCTCTCTGCTCTTACTGCCATGCTAAAACTAAAGAAACAGGACACATGGATATAAGCTGACTGTGGATTACCTAAACACAGAGAGCAGATGCAAGGGTTTGGGAATATGAGACATCTGTTTTTATAAACTACAGGACTACACATTTCATAGAGTCCATTTCTCCAAAGCACCTTTAAGTCCAAGGCACACTGTCAAAGCAGGTCTTTCTTCAAGCAGGAAAGTGCTATGCCAACACCAGCAAGATCCTATCTTGAAGAGTTTAATCATTTACACTGACCAACACAAAGATGGTAATGAAGACCAAGCTATATTTATACCAGCTAGCCAACAGCTGTGAAACCTACCACAAATGTTTCTGACACAGACTACACAATGCAAGGAGGAACAGCCAGTCCAATGGGAGAATGATACATGCTGCTTAAGAATCAAAACATGAAACTGGAAAAGCAACAAAAACAACATGTAACTCCCAAGCCAGCACAAAAGTTGAAATACTTAGATGAAAATTTACATAGATAACTCAAAAGCATCATGTAAGTCACCATACATTCTATTCCACTCCCCCCCAAAAAGCTTCCCAGTGTTGCCTCAGAAATGCAACACTCTTGTGCCTCTGTGTTTGAGACAATGATTGTGGCTGAACAGAGAAAGAAGAAAAGAGGTACTATGCTAAGGCATCCCAAAGCATTTAAAAGACATGAAAATCAAGTGTATATTTAGGACCTAAAAGACACCTGGAATAGCAGAGGCATTGCATACAGGGTTTTTAAAAAAATACTTTTAGATAATACTTATACTGTACACAACAGGACTTTTAAACAATATATTACACAGCTAAAAATGTTCATATAAATACTATACAGGCAAGCGTGCAACCAACCTGTTAGGAAGGTTCACAAATTAGACAACCACATATTTCTGGAAAAGCACTCAGATTATCTTCAAGATTTCTGATTTGTGTAATCCAAGCACTGATTCAGCAATACCTATTTTAAAGGAATTGGGACAAGGCATGAGATGAAATACATCTGTCTGCTGATGATCAGTTCAATTTTAATATGCTAGCGTCATCTTAATCTGGCATATCAATGTTTAATTTGGGAGGTGGAATCACATATTTTCCAGGACTCTGTGTAATGACCACTCCAGTCTTTTTTCGAAACATCGGTGCAATTTTCGGTGGTTCAGGCAGTGGCATTTCTTCTGTCTCCTCATTATCTTCGTGATGAAGATCGTAAGAGATATTTCCGTATTCTCGCAAGAATGGGAAAATTTCAAGAAGGAACTGGCAAAAGTCTTTGCGAATTCCAAACCACCCTAGAAGAAACCAAATGATTTTACATTATTAACAGAAGGAACACTTAAAATTAAGTAACTATTTATTTAAGGTCTTTTAATTGTTTGCATATAAGTAAGATTTATTAATGCTGCATACACATTATAATATTCCTTATGCCTATCATAATATTATAATTGAGGTTATAACACACAGACAGTCTGGACAAGCATTTGCACAGTTCCCTGTCTGCACATGTATGCCTGTGTGTATATCCATCTGCATAAATTACAGCTACACTACCCCAGCAAGAATCCATTTTGTTTCACACATTACACAGTGTTGGGTCATATCAGTACAGAGAAGGAACACAAAAGACTGCACTTCAATCAAAGTAAACAGTGCCACAGGGGAGGACACTGTAAGCACTGAAACCTTATTAAAACTGTCTGAAAACAGTTGTAACAGAAAGCCCTTTTGGAAAATACAAATCTTAATAAAATACAGTGATTTTTAATCTGTTTCCAAGATTCTGAAAAACTTACAGTGATTGCCTCCTTTTTGTCCAAATGTTGTTGCCATTAATGTTATCAGTGAAAGCCAGAGAGGAACAAATATGGGTATGAAAGAAAAAGAATTATGCCCATCCAGTCTGTGTACTAGCAAGATCTAAATGGCAAAAAAAAAAAAAATTACACAATGTCAGTTTAATTGCAATACTCACTTTCAAACTGCTTAAAGCATATGCTGATCTGAAATGGTTAACACATCTATGAGGAAAAAATGGCCTTCACAGAAGCATGTAGTTACAATTCCAACGTGATGCAGACTTTACTCAAGACACTTCAAAGGAATATAGAATTCTCATTTGTACTTCATATTTGCTGTTAATATTTTATTCCAAAACAAAGAGCAGCATTCTCTTTTCAGTAAGTTCAAAAATCATCATTCATTACTTACTGAAAAAAGAACAAGACACATTAAACTCATTATGACTTTTCCTACCTCAAATGTGAGCAGTGGAACTACAATTGTCATCCAGCTGACAGCCATGGTTATATGTGTCCTCCTCTGCTCAGCAATCACATCCATGGAGCGCAGGAACAGCACAGACCACACAATGTAATAGAGCACAACGAGGCACAGGAAGGACATCAAGATCCACAGTGGAACACAGACAACCTGAAAGAAAGATGCATTTGGGTGATTTTTTTTTTTCAGCTAAAGCGAGTCTACGTATTAAGGCTAAACAAGAAAATTAAGTCTTTTAATTAATATGATGTCTAACAGAAGGGCATCAAACTTACGTGTGTTCCGAGATGTATCAGTTCAGGAGTTCCTCAGCTTTCTACACCCCATCAAGTTGAAGCAATTTAAAATTAAGGCAACATAGTCCAAATTTTGCAAGACTTCTGTGATTTTGCATGAGCTCAAACTGTACTTGAAACTGAATTTTATCAAGTACTTCCTACACTGGATACCTGACTTTGAAGGGTTTCAATCCTCAAGATTAACAATAGAAAGGACAGATGTAACCATGCCAGATTGTCAGTTTTATGGTAGTTTACAAAAACCTAGACACAGAAACAGTGCTTTTGAATTCTAAAGGCACTTGGGACAGGACAACTAAGCAGTTTTGACAGTGACTACTTGCACAGTAAGTGGATTTATATTCATGGTAACACAACAAATAAAACTTATTTACTACACTGTATTTACCAACATATTCTTTAAGTCACCAATCATTTTCATTGTTTGTTTAGTGTTCCCATTGGGAACTTCTTGTGAGGATTTCTCTTTCAACTGCTGCTCAGAGACTAACTGCGGTTGATGGCACATTCCTCTCCCTCAGAGGACAACGTGCCTAAAGAACAGCCTCTGACCTCCCATGATCACTGAATGAAATGACAGACCTTCAGTGAAGGATTGCAAAGTGAGCAAAAATGGGATCATGAACTGATCATGTATTAACTGTTCCCTAGAATAAATGTCTTTATGAAATCCAGCATTTAAACAAAGATAAGAAGAAAACACTGGTTACGTACAAGCCATGGCCATCTGATGATCTCATCTAGTCTGAGTGCAATAAATATGAATTGTAGAATATTGACTGAACACAAGATTTCCAGCTAGAAAAAGGAAAAAAAAAGAACAGAACATTAGTTAACTCTTAGTATAATAAACATACTTCCAGGATAACCAATTAACCTGTCAAAGCACTTCTCTGACCCCATTTCTATCACTGAAATTTGAAAATTCATTTGCATTTACATTTTCTATTACTAAATATCCCTAAACTTCTGTGGGTGTGATCCCAACCAGGTAACGTAGAGTCAGCTGTTTTCAAGATCTTCCTGATATTTTAAAAAAAAAACCAAACAACAAAACAAAAACTCTTAGTGAGATTAGAGAAATAAGAAAAGCAAAACTAATCAGAATGAAGAAAACAAAGCATCAGAAAACAACTTTTTATACAAGAAATACTGCTAGAATTAAATTAAGTATTAAAAAGACCTTCAACTTAAAATTCGCAAAATGAATGTTTTGGACTATTTCATAGTTTCAGTAATGGGCAGAACTACCAACAGTCCAAATCAAAAGTCCAAGCTCTGTCTAGGGACAAAAAGAAATACATGGAATATTGGAATAAGATATCCAGATTCAATTCATTTACTGTACAATTGAGAGATATTTTAAATTACACTGAAAACACGGGTTTTGTGGCAATAGAGAAAAGGAATACTTCTCATTAAAATGTTACTGAAAGGTTTTCATGAGTCCTGACTGCCACTATGAGAAACAGCCCTTCATTATACTTTCTTTTTAAAAAGTCTGTGTCTAGCATGAACAAAGTAAGACGATGAAACACCATCACACTTGGCAAGATTCTATTTCCAAAGTTTATGGGCAGCACTGCAATGGGTAGGATTTTCAGAGACCACAGAATTATTATCTGAGAAGGCTAACTGAAGCTTTTGAATGCAAGCTAGAAACATTATTCATTTTAGTAAAAATATGCAGTTATGTTTTAAATGTAGTATTTCTCTGAAGGCAGACACTACATGCTACTTTTCACTAACACACGTAATTGCGTAGACTGTGATCTGGATAAATGCCTTTAAAAGTTACAGTACAGGGAATCAAAATTCCAACAGGCAGCAGACACTTGCCAGCTTCAAGGACCACGCCAGTCTCCACTGTTCAACTATAAAGTACTTTAAGAAGACTGAAAAAGTAGATTTAAAATAATTTTGTACCACTGCCTTTCTTAAAAGAATAAACCACCAACCCCCTCCCCCACCTCAAGTGTAAGACCAAGCAACCAGAAAGCTGCAAGAGCAAAGAGAGAGAAAAATATAAAAACCAGAGGATCAATTGCTGTAAATATTTAGAATCAAGTTAACACATGAGATCTATATGGCAAGTGCACACATATTTGCAGCAGCTCACAACTTAATGACTCAACATGCTTTAAATAAATAGTGCTTTACTGACTGAAATAGTGTAACACATAAAAGGAAGCTTTTTCTGAGCTCAACATGATACAAAGACAAAAACCACAGCATGAACTTATTGATCACCTAACCATATGCAGAACAGGAATGAGAAGATAATGTATTTCAGATTAAATACTTGTGAAAATAATAATAGATTAACAATTGCTTTGATTACTGAAGTCAAATATTAATGTCCTGGATTAAAGGCAGACCCCTCATGTTTCTAGCAAATGAAAGAGAAATAATGAAATCTTCACAGAGTAAAAAGAAGAGAAAGTAGAACAGCACTAAGTGAAGATGACTAAGAGTAAAACAAACAAAGAAAAACAAACACCCCACCAAAAAAAAAAAAAAAGCCAAAGAGTTGAGACAGCTGTTGCCTTTTATGGATTCCACCTTCTTCTGCCAGTACTTAGCAGCTGTGCAGTCATTTGTAAATCAACGGGCAATCAAGCATCATCCAGTAGATGGCAAGCACTTCCACAAAAATTTTACTTTTAGCAGTTTAAGTGGTAATATGTCGCTGTTGGACACGATGTATCAATGTGGGTTCACAGCAAACACACCACGAATTGCTAGCAAAAGGGGCCTTTATTCTCCGAATTTTTCAGTTTTTATAGGGTCTTATGCTACAGGGTTAACATGATGGGGTAGGGAAAATCACCTCTTGTCCCATAGGTGGGACAAGAGAAAAACATGTTATCTACAGTTATGCAGAACTGTTTTGAGAAAACAAGATGGTTTGCAAATGTTGTCCTTGGGTGCAAGATCTCCCAAGAAACTTTCCCTTGAGAACAGATCTGCCACTGACAGCCTGAAATTCCCTCAGGCTCAGTGAAAATCAGGTCCACAGTAATAAAACCCTGCAAAATAAAATTCTGTTGACAAATGTTTCAAAATGAACTTAGGATATCAGTTTACCAGCCATCATAACAATCACTTACTAAAAATGTTTCTCTCTAATGAAAAACTCATTTTATGCTAATGTTAAAGAAATAGCCCTTTGAAATGAAAATACCTGAAAAAGCCCAGCTTCATTTAAAAATCAGATTTTTAATTGTCATGGGGTAGTTTGAGGACATAGCATAACAAAAAAAACTTCTTAAAAAAATTCAACATGAATTCTAAATTTACTGCATAATGTCAGAATTGTGGGAGCACCTTGAGAATCCTTCCAAGGTTCTTCCAAAACTGAAGTTAGAGATAAGATAGAGGCAGAAAAGAAAACCTTAATGTTACTGCCTACCATTTACATTCCCAAATTAAAAATTAAACACACAGATTGTGACATTAAGACATTTTAACATGGGGCTCTGGAAATTCAATTCTGCCTAGACACAGTGCTTACAGTCAGTGAATTTTTTTTTATTGTTTCCATGCAAGTGTCTGGTGTTGATCTATACTACAGAGTTCCTGGCGAGTTATTTTAACATAAAATAATCAAAAAGCAGGTTCAAAATATGCTGCAATTTGGTAGTTGAAAACACTAGAAGATACTAGAAAAAGTTGTATTATTCCTGACCCTGATTTCACTCCTATTTGCAGGTGAGTGCATTTACAGAAAAGTGCAATTAATTGGACTGATGTAGTCTGTTGTATTCTGCTTGCCTGAGAGACAAACCATCACAGAACTGATCCCAAGTCCTGAACTGCCATGACTTTCATGCATCACAAATCAAACCTCACCTCCAGAGACCTGTCATGTCGGAATCCCCACACACAAGCTGCAACTGAGACTGGAGACACAAAGAACAGTGGCATGAAGACCAGAAGCCAGAAATGCGTTCCTCTTTCAATCCTGTCACACACTAGGACTTCAAACATCAGCAGTAGCAGGTGGATGCCAACTGCAATTAACATAGCTTTGAACTCGACACAGGTTTCTCCTTCTGCTCTGAAGAGAGGATAAGGAAGAATTTACTTGCCTGTAAGAAAGTACATTACTCTGCAAACATCCCAGGACATAAACCTGAGCATCAGATATTAACGCTTGTTTTTAATAAACATACACCTTATACCCATTAAACTCCTCTCCTGATGACCTAATAGGATTTCTTGCCCATAAAGCTGTATGTTGGAAGTATTTTCCTCGAAGGGTGCAGTGGGATTTTTACAATTTGAAAAAATTTTAAGGATTCCATTGCTGAGCAGATAAAACAGGGTTTCTAGTTGCTAGTGTATCAACAGTCAGCTATCACGCAGGCTGTTAGGAAATAAACTAAATTTAAAATGATCTATTTGATTTCTGCACCAGCATTCATTGAATCAACATCTTTCCCCAGAATCTATTTACCTAAGCCAGAGTATAGCAACAGATATTTTCTGTTCCTAAAAGTAAAATGCCTGTAAAATGACAGCACACAGATTCTCCCTACACCATTAGACCCAATACTAGAAGGGGTAAATAAGACCTGAACCATGCAAAATGTGGGTGTATCAGGAGATCTGTGCACCAAAATTTTTCATTTAATATTCATCACAGACAGAAAATACATTTATTGTACTTCATTTAAGGTATTTTTTCTTTTGCCCCGGGCTCTTTAAATTCACATTCAACTCAAATTACCAAAAAATTCAACACTGATGTACTTAAAGATGTGAAAGTTATTTTGTCCTAGACTGACAAGACACAACATTCCCTCTGTTTTGCCAAACAAACATCATCAACTTACCGATACTGTGGGTTTCGGGCCCATACTCCTGTTCCCACTGAGGCACCAACAATCACCATTAACTTCCACAGCCATATTGGAGCAAACACAGCCCAGTAACTCCACTGAATTTTGTCGTCCAGACGTAGAGAGAGCAACACAGAGAAGAGCAGCAGGCAGGCATAAATAAGGAATTTGCTATTGAACAAACAAACAGTCAGGTATCAAGGCAGGCAACTTCACATCTTCACATTAACATTGTAGAGGACAACAAATCAGTCATAGCTGAACTTTCACTGGGATACTTCCTAATAGAAAATGCTTCAAGCTTCTTGGCAAAGAATCAAATATTTCATCACAGATACAGCATGTCATCTCTTATACTTATAAAACCATTGCTTCAAGGAAACACATCAAAAGCATTTTTGCATAACAATCTCAGTGAATGGATTGAGATAAAGTTCCCTTCCACAAGGATCCAGTCAGGAGCTGTATTATTAGAGGCTCACAAATATGCCACCTAGACATGTTTTAAAAAATGTATTCTGTCATATAAATCAAATGAGATTGCTTTTGATATTCAAAATTGAGTTACATAATTGATGAAATTTTATCCACATCATTTTTAACTAAAGGTTAAAATTTATTACAAATTGTAATAAGGCAAATTTCAGAGAATTATTTCTCTGAAATATTTGCATTCAGTTAAAAAAACAATATTATAGTAAAGAAAAACTGAACAGGTTACACTTTTAGCAAAGTTACCTATTATACACTGTAGTTTCTCATTGCAATATTGAGGATGATGCTAAGAAATTTAAAATAGATACACTGATACAGTTTATAACACAGTCAATTTAAGAATGAATAAACATAATTGGAATACTCGAGCAGTGGTACAACAACTGCTTGTACCACCAAAAATCAGACACAATAATTACACAGTAGGCGACTTCCTCAAAGGACAGGAAAGGAAAAATCTCCCATCCATCCACGAAAATCTCATGGACTGCTTTATAAAACTCCTAATTAGGTTTCAACATTGTTTCAGTGAAGTAATTGTATGTCTTTTAAAACATGGATAGCCTGAGAAACAGAATAATGAAGCAACAGTCAGGAATACTACCATTCCTCCAACAGCACACTCTCACATCGAACAACAAAGCATTCATCAGATCAGGATCACTACATTTGATATCAAGCTGTTTTGTCTCTACTCAGAACAAGTGTCTCATCTGCACCTGAATGAAAACTAGATTTATTGTGTCAGCATCTCCCCACATGCTTGATAAAACTACTTCAGGATAGGATGATACAAACCTGTCACACTTCATAACAACAAAGAGATGTCTCAGCTCCTCAGCCAGTCGTCCTTTTTTTGACATTCAACATTTGTGTAATACATACTTTCTGTGGCTCCGCAATACAGCACTGAAAGACCACTGCTCCCTGGGTGCTCCAGGCGCATCAGAACACAAAGACACCAGCAAAAGTGCAATATTCAGCTTGCTCATTCATCACTCAGCACCCAAATAAGAGCAAGCATGGCTCTGCAGTAACAAAACTTCATAAGCTTCTAGGACTTCTGCTATTACTTTTCCATTACTCCTATCACACGTTATTCAATTGTTTATTTCAGCCTCTGTAACAATGCATTTCCCGGAGTTTTGCTTACCCTTTTGTTTGTGTAAACAACTGACTGAACACAGCCTGCTCTAACTGGCTTCGTGTAAGGCTCTTTCACGTGCAAGGCTTTTCCAGGACTCTCAGCATCTCAAGCCACCTTGCACAAATTACTTGCAGGCCCTTAGTCTGTGGTCGTAAAATACCTGGTAAAACCCCGTAAAATTTAACTCATTCTCTCAGTTTCTTTAAAAGTTTCATGTCCGTACTTGCTTGGAGAGCCAGCAGAAGCCCACGCTGCAGTGACCATCACACTGCTTATTTCAAATAAGCCCGAAGGAAGAGGTCGCCTTCCCCGGTGCTCCCGGGCAGCCCAGGGTTGCTCACACCTGCGGACACGGAGCCTCCGCCGCAGGGCCAGGGTCAGAGCCTGCGCAGGGGCGTGCGGAGCCTCCACACCGCAAAACACTGCGGTGAAACACTCGACCACCATAAAGAGCCTGGGAGTAATCTGAGAAAGTTACACAGTAACAAAGTAAATGACTGGAAGTGTGGCTGGAACGCAGATGTAGAGCGCTCGCCTTCCCAGCCCCTGACCGCGAACTAGCTGCGGGGAGCACGCATCGACACTCGGGGCGCTGAAAAGGTTGGATTCGATGATATCAGAGTTCTTTTCCAACCCATCTGATTCAGTGATTCAGGGCAGAAAACCGGTCAGGAACGGCGTGTTCCAAACGCCGCCCAAACTCGCGGTGCGGAAGGGCACCCGAGGCCGCGCTCCGCTCCAAAGCTGACGGGTCCCGCACCTAGCGCTGCTCCCGGCCGGGCTCCCGGGCTAACCCTGCCAGGCCGGCGCTGCCCGTGCCGCGCTCACCTGGGGTTGAAGTCCTGGAAGAAGCCGCGCAGGTTCATCGCGGCCCCTCTACCAGGCGCTCATGGCGCGGCCCCACCACCGCTCCAGGGCCTGGCCTGCCCGGGCCTTGCCGCCGCCCCACGCATGCGCGTGGGCCTCTGCCGGGAACCTGGCGGGCCTAGCACTGCCGGGCTTCACAAACGGGCGCTGCGCATGCGCAATAGGCAGGACGGGGCCCTGCCAGAAGAGGCGGGGCAAGCGGGAGGGGCGGAGTCAAGGGCGGGCGAGGACGGGCGGGGCACGGCGCGGTGGGGCGGGGCTAAGACCTGAGGGGCGAGGCGGTGCTGCCCCGGCACTTGGACATCTTGAAGAGTATCTCGCTCGTTTCTGGCCAGAAAGTGAGGAAGGCAGTTGTGTGGGTCCCGGTGGTACGTTGTCTCGTAGAAGTCCTGTACAGCTCTCTCAGAACCCCTCAGATACTAGAAGGTGCTCTAAGGTCTCCCTGGAGCTTCTCCTCTCCAGGCTAAGCAGAATTTGAATGGCAGTTTCAGAATCTCTGGGCAGCTCTGGGACATTTCAAAGTCTGGGACAGTTAAATCCCTGGGCATTTAGGGACAGCCCTACAGAAAGTTTGTCATAACCCAGTATTCACTGAGAAATGTTTGAAATACAAATTTGAAAAAGATCAAACTATGTATGTGCCTTCTTGGAGACAAAATACTGGGTGCCAAAAATCTTTAGCCAAGCTAGAGAAGGCATAAAAATAATCAAGGTGAATTTAAATGAAACAAATTGTGGTCAGAAAAGAGAGAACTGAGCTTTCTGTTATTTGGGGCTTTTTGCTTGTCCATTTGTTTAAGTGAAAGTAATTAGATGTTGTAACAAATCAAGATTTGTTACGAGATTTTTCATTTTTAAATAATGTCCATATGGCTGCCTGGGAGATAGATGCTAATCGTAACTCAAGTTGATGAGTTTGACTGTAACAAGACTCACGAAATTCTGTAGCAGATCAGGGTCATTTACATGATGACTCCGTGCCAGGGTAGATTATCTGGTGGCAGTGCTTTGAAGTGAAAATCACCAGGGCTCCTCCCTTAGGGGAGGAGCAATATTGCAAGTGAAATGCTAATAAAAACGAAATAAAAAAACAACCAACCAACCAAACAAAACCCCAAACAACAACAAAAACCCCCCCCCCACAAATCCACAACCATATCTTTAGCTTTTGTAGTGAGAGGAATGGGTTTGTCTTTACAAACAAGCTGTGCATCTGCTGATAAGATGAAACTATCACTGAGAGATAACAGAAACAATGGGATGGATTCCACTGAAAGATGAAAGAGACACTGGGGAAACACTATAAAATTCCACAAGGGTTAAGAATTAAGAGGGGGGTAATACATTAGGGCGGAATCTAATGTATAGGTATTAGGCATTCTAGGAAGCCTCTCAGGTACCTCAGCCTATGGGGAAAGAGAGAAAGGACAAGCGGCTGGGAAATTAGGATAAAAGGGGGGCTGAGCCCTCCAAAAATTTGAGACACCCCAGGGGAATGCCCCATGGCCTCTCTTTTTATTTGAATAAAGTCAAAGGACTCTGTCTCCTTTTTGGACATAAACCTCTGGTGTTTGCAGATTAATTTTCCTGACAGTAGAAAGACGAAATTAAGTAAATGGTCTAAATCTTCCACCACCTGCTATCAGGACTGGTAATTTGTACTAGGAATTTAGACTGTACATGCAGTGTGATTTGTTAAGTACCACAGCTGCTTGTAGCCCTTGACAGCACTCATTACTTACTACAGATCTACTCAAAGATGTGATTCATCTGGAGGTATTCACTGGCAGATTGTAGATACAACTGTATCTCCACTGGCAAGACCACAAACAGCTGACAAACATCCACACCAGGAGCTTTCTACACAATATATTCAACTGATAAAGAAAGGGCATGCCAGCACAAGGAATGGTAGTGGGGAGGGTGTGAGGAGAGTGGGGAGAAATCAGGATAAGAGAGAAGCAAGACATAATGGAAGAAATGGGATGGAAAGGATGAAGGCTAGACACTCTTCAGAGACTGATAAGATGGAAAGGGCCATGATAGGATGTGTGCCAGGGCAGTACAAAAGCCTGTAAGGAACCAAAGAATTAATAGCCTTAAACAACTGGAAACTAGACCCTTGATTTTCATTATGCTTTTGAAAAAGTTGAGCCTCATCAGTTTAGAAGAGTGAACAATTATGCATAATGTATTTGCCTAAAATAAAATACATCTACTGCAGTGCATAAAGAAGCTATTAGACATGACCTGTAAGCATAATCTGCAGACAGATGCAATCATAAAACAAAGTCAAAATATTAATAACAAGGAATTAGCTTGAGAACTTTTAATAATTCAGAAGGCTAATAAAGCAGCTTAGCATTTCCGAGAATATTCATGAAGTTCTGTTGAAGTAAATCAAGAAAGATTTGTTCTGCAGTTATAACGTTTGGCTGACTGCCCAGGCAGCAAAATAGTTTCTATGGGGCATGGAGAACTAGGAAAGCAAACCCTGGTTACAGAAATGAAAGCTCAGGGAACATACTTTTGTACTGGTACCTCAGGAAAGCTAGAGCTAATTTTTTCGGTTTGAAGTCAAATAATTGCAAATTTTAGGAGCTTAGTTTTTTTTTTTGTTTTTTTGGGGTTTTTTTGTGGTCCCAAATTTGCTGATTGCTATGGCTAGATACTACCTACACATCTACACGTGTGAGGGTGATGTTGGGGAGAGTTGGAGAGCAAAGAAAACCCAAGCTCTTGTCTAAACTTAAAGACTTAAAATATTTATCTTAAGTTTACATTTTATAGTAATTTAAGGGTAGGAGGAGTGATATAGGCAGCAGATAAAAGAAGCAGCAAGTCATCTGTTTTCTGTTAAGACTTTGTGTCTATGGCTGATCAGTGCTGGGAACTGAAGTACTTGAATGCTGGAAACTGAAGTGAATCTCCTGAGACAGTTTATGTTGGAGACCAAACACAAATTTTGGTTTCACTCAATTTATCTGTTTTCTGAAATTAGTTCAAGAAGAGATATATAGTGTCTCTTATAGTCACTGCCATTACTGCTTTCATAAGCCATCTACTTGTATTCTTATTCTGCTTAAAAAATATAATCTAGGAACATCCCTATCCTTGACAGGCCAAAGTTAAATGCAGGAAACAAAACCTGAATCAGCCTTCTGATTTGAACAGCTTGCTTTTCTGTTTCTTTTCAGCCTTGACTCCTGTCTAACATAGCATATAATTCATGTGTCCTATTTGCTTTATAGATTTCTCGAAGTGCCACTGTTAGGTGACTGGAATACTGCAGCATTTGAAGGGAGGACAGCAGTATAGTAATAACTGACTGATATGGCTGACAGCAGCCATGAATTGTTTCTAGGATCATCTTTCATAGTCTAAGATAGAACATCAGATTGCTTACAAAAGCAAATTTTTGGGTTTGAAAATCCCCATATGAATTTCAGCTGATTTTGTTGTAGGTCTTACTGTTAACATTTATTCACAGAATAAACAATTCGAGCAATAATTGACAAAGAAGAGATCATCCAATATATTATGTCTTTTTACCATCCAGTAATTTTGCACAGTTAAGAACAGTAATGAGCTAGTAAGTAAATACGTGTTATTGTCATTGGCATTACACACAGCTGCTTGGTTCTGAAATGAGTGCCTTCAGTTTCAATGAAAATTTCAATCATTTCTGCAATAATTTTGGTTTGTGTCCTACTTGGGAAGTTGCAATGATTAAAAGCCTTTACCCTTGAACTTTTTGCTTCTGTCTGTTCCATCTTGTGCCTCTAAATTACTGCCCTCCTGCCTGAAACCTATTTGTAGTATTGTAGCAGTCCAGCAAGTTGCTGTTTATATTAATGCCAACTATGATAGTGATGCGAAGAAGTTAAAATACTTGACCACTATGAATTTCATAGGTTGTTGGATGTTAGAAAATGCATTGTTGTGAAGCTGTTTGGCCTAAGCAGGATGCGGCACAACAATTTGATGCCACCTGCAAAAGACTTGTCTGTTTGTAGTCTATGTTTCTGTCTTAAACAGTTCAGCTGGTTTTACTCATTACTTGTTCTCCTTTTGAAAGGAAGGTCATTTAAGCAAGTTGTGTTCCATGCCTCTTTTCTTATGCAGTCTGTGTGGTTTTTCTGCCTCACCACAGCTTCAAAGTTATTAATTTTTTAAGTTGCTCTACCCCTGAGCTTTCTTGCACAACTTTTTCTTCCACTATGCGTAGTTGCTGTTTGAGATAAAGCATGAAAATAAGGCTTTGGATCATTGTTCTATAAATAAATCCTATCAATTTCCTAATAGCAATGATTTATCAGAGCAGGTTCTTTCCTTCAAGGCCTTCTTAATTCCTTTTTAATTTCTTTCTTCTTAGTTCCTTCCTTCTTCATTTCCTTCAAGACTTTGATGGAGGATCAGATCATGCATATTGTCCTGGAAAAATTAATATATTATTTATATATTAATATTTATACATTAATGTATTCAATTATATTCTTAAAACCTGTCCAGCATAAAATAAGCACAAATAAGCACATGGCTTATTTGCAGTCGTTTACTTTCAGTCCAATTGAGCTACTTTTTCCAGATGATCACTAAGTTTCTAACTACATTACTCCCTTTTTTGAGTAAAGACACCTAGAAATTTTACCTACAGCATTAATCAGATTAATAACTTTAGTGCTGACACGAGTCAGGTGTTTCAAGAATCTCAAGGATCTGTGTGTCTGGATAACACACACTTCAAATACAATCTCTGTCTGTGACTCCTCTGGGCTTCTCTGAAGTCAAGTGAGATAGACCAAGATAAGTACTTAAATACCTCCAAATTAAATAAGAGGTTTTGGATGTTGGACACAAGAGGTTGATTCCACTCAGGGTGCCTCACAGCAGTGTAATCATTTTCAGCAGTATTGCACATGAGTTACAACACTGGCACCTTTATGTACTAACACTATGCAACACATACTTTAGCCAGTGATGCAAGACAAGGATAATTTTGGCTTCATTTTATCAGAAGTTGGATATATCATAGCTCCTTTTGCAATGCATTCAGGGAAAAGCAGAATTGAGCTAAATGTCAATATGATTATGCCAAACTTACAGGGCTTTTACAGAGATAAAGTACTTAACTAGCTACTTGCTGCATTTTATTCTGTGACAAGGACTTACATCTCACCACATTGAAAAGACACACAAAGATATCCAAAAATAATACAGCTCACTTAAGTCTCTGATGCTTCAGCCATGAAGAGACGAATTGTTAACCAAATTGGATGGGAGACAGGAAATAGAAGTGAACAACACCAAAGGAGATTAGGTTTTGTTTTTTTACCTTTGCTTCAGATCTGAGGTCTAGCAAGATGATATTTTGTAATCATCTAGGAGCTATCCAGTTTAAACATAGGAGAAAATCAGAAAGCTTCAGCTCAGTAGTCCAAAGAGGAGTGTTTGATTACCAACTCTGCACTTGCAAAGGATGACTTCTGTAGGAGGACAGTATAAGGTGATTTATCTTACCTGGGCTTTCAGCTTTACAAAAGTCTACCAGCCACTTGGTTTTTAACTTGTACTGTTGTGAACATGTGTATATGTTACCAAAAAAAATTTAAAAAAATAAGTATTTTAATGTATAAGTATTCTCACATAATCAGGCTGTGCAAAGCAGCTTTCAACAAGATCACATGCTGCTTTCCCCTGTATTTTCCTGCAGTAAGTTAGAGCTAACTAGAGAAGCATCATCTTGGGTTTTGCTGCTGAAGGTGAAAGGTGTTCTGTGAAGTAGTCAAGGAATTTCAGAAGGAGAAAGAATGATCTTCCCTAAGGCAATCAAATTTTACCTCGTGTCTGTGTGAGTACAAGCCAGGCTTCACTGGTCCTTTTTTCCCCCCTTTGCATTTCTTACCCACATGGACAAAATCTGTTTGTCTCCCATTTCTCTCTGTTCTGTAATTCCATCCTTTTATCAAAGGGAGGAAATACTCTCAGTGAAGAGATGAACACTTCTGTGCTCCAGGTATTGAAACAGCATGATAGCTTAGCCTCCAATTGCCTCCCCACCCCCTGGCTTGCTTCCAAAAACAGACGGGAGCATTGCCCGAAAGACAGCAGTGCAGAAGAGGTAACCAGATCACAACTGCTCACTTCTTAGCAGCTTGGTTCTGTGTCTCTCTTGAGATTGCTGGGAATGGCAGAAAATTTTGCTCAGCTGAGGCTGAAGTGTCTGCTGAGCATGTGAAAAGTGTTTTCTATTTATTTATTTTTAAAAGAATGTTCATAAGATTATCACCTCCCTGGAAGTTGGCAGCAAGATCTATACTTATTTTTGGTTGCTAATGCTTGTAAAGTTATAATTTATATTTGGTTTGACATTTTAAGACATGCAGGGGCTTTGTCTTTATTTTACTCCTCTGGTTTTCCTTTTAATTTCTCGTGGATATTTGGAGTTTTCATACCCTGCTGCTCCCTGCCATCACTATGACTACTTCCTCTCAGCAAATCTGGTTTCCAAAGTTTATTGCCACTAGAGTATTTCATGGTACATATGAAAGTGCTTTGTATAAAAAGTGATCAGAAATATTATTCATTTGAACATTATAGGACACATTTGTCCCTTTGTGGTTTTTACCTGAACTTTTTGAATCACAGTATACTATTGACAAATGATGGGGAAAAGAATGTCTGGAAAGGACATACTAGTTTGAGCTGTTCATCTAACAGTTCCTGCAAAACACCTTTGAGTCTCACTGACTGAAGGGAAAATGATGGTATCCAGAACAGACAAGTTAGTTTGCTCAAGTGTCACACATAAAAGAGTAAACTCAGCATGGGGCCTTTGGGATCCAGTATACTACACTTATTATGGTAGGTGGTCAAGAATGCATGTTACACAGAAATAATCTTCGACTTTTTCCTGCTTTTGCATACTTATAAAATAATAAAATGTAGAATAATTTATCAGTAATTGAGAGACAGGGACATCCGAGTTGAGATTAGAAACTAATTTTATTGAGTATTTATATAAGGTGTTTATATAGGGTTTTACTTGTATTACACTTATATAGGGTTCTATTTTTGGTAACAATTTCCCACTGGTTACACATTCTACATGGCATCAGTTATCTGGCAATCATTACAAAGTTTCACAACATATCTCTTGGTCACTTATTTCTCAGGGAGCAGCTATCTGTGTCTGTCTCCCATGGTTTCTGTTTGATTAGGCCTAAGACACTAGGCTCCTTTATCAGTTCCATTGTGGTCTCTGTTTTATTCCCCATAATAATTATTTTAGTAACCAGGCACAAGCTACTCCATCCTGTAGTTGTATGCACAGTAGTACCAATTCCTGAATACATTGTGGAATAAATTTTGGTATATTACATATTGATTTGGGAAAATTACTGTGGTGCTTCTCAAGAACCAGAACACAGCCTCCTGTGGAGCTGGCTGTGTACTGGGGTCATCCCTGGCACATTGATGGGATGCTCCTGGAGGTGTTGGCCATTTTCAGCACATGAAGCAGTGTTACTCATGAGTAGCTGTAGCTCACTTTGTATGTTCTTACAAATCAGAGTTTGGAACATAGTAATACAGTAACAGAACCAGTGTCCTACTCTGTACACAGTAAACTCAGAGCAGTGCAGGAAATGTCTATGGTGGTTCTGAGAAAAATGTTTTTGTACTTCTGAATATTTTGCCTCACAGTTCTGTTCCTTAAGGTGAACTGTGAAGAAAGAAGATAGTAGAGAAAGGAAGAATTTGATCTTATCAAAAGGACACTCTTACACACGACTGCAATTGTTAGTTCTTGTCTCTTGGTCTTACTACTCTTGTTTTAGTCAAGCATAATACAATGTGTCATGAAATGAATCCCCATTAGCAGGCTTTTGCTAATTTCTAAAAGGCTTTATCCTAACCTTGAGCAATTTTTTTTTCTACCTTGATCTGCTTAGTTACAGATCCCTGTTTATCATCCCCTGTGGTTCTACTGTCATGACACTTGCTTTGCATCCCACATTTTGCACATATGACAGAATTTGCCCCTTCACAGGAATCACTCCTCTCATGCTTTATAAATAGAATTGCACTTAGAAAACATCACCTTAGTCAAAGCAAAGTAGTCATGTACTTTGGTTTCCTTGTCAAATTACTAATTGCAAGGTTTTAAAGTTTAAAATTGAGATTTGCTTAACAGAAAAAGGTGACCTCCCTGTTACCAGTGCCTGAATACTGATGAGTTTATTCACATCCCCTTTAAGGCAGCTGTAGAAAGGAGAAGAGAAGGTATAGAGGGAAAAGAGGGAATAGATTTCACTATTAAAAATAAATGGAGGATGGGTTATTTGGGGGTTTTAAACAACTGCATGTTGTTAATATGCTGAGGATGTAGTTCAAAATACCCTCTAAAATTTGCAGCAAGAATTAATCCTAAATAACAAACAAAACAGAATTTCTAGATGTTTAAATAATAGACCAATCCTTGTCAGCTATCCACATTAAAGAATTCAGTAGCCTTACATGACATCTTGTTTACACAGTCTTTCCTGTTTGGGGGCCTTATATTTTTATTTTACTCACCATGTAAATGGAGAAATTGTCTGTGTCAGGACTTAACTTGTATGGAAGTTATTTCTGCACTGTGCTTGCCTGCCCTCATGAAACACTTGAGACAATGTAATTTCTTTGAGCAGTACCTGAGTTGTAGGCACATTTCCTAACATGGGTGTAGGGAGGGTCAGGAAGAACTCCAGCTACTCAATCCACCCAACTGTTCTCTGGCCAGCACATCATAGGCCCAAACAGGAAATGTGAGAAACCAGGACTGAGGTGTGCCTTTAATCCATTGCTTTTGGCACCGATAACAGCATCTGCCTTACCTCCTGTCCAGTACTCAGAAGTCTAAATAGTATCTTAGAAAAAACTCTGATGTCCTTGGGAAAACTCATGGTGTGAGACCACTGACCTGGGCCTTGGGGAGAAGATAGAGCATGCTGCAGGTGAACAGATCTGCATAACTTACTTCAGCATAGAGAAATGACTGTATACAAAACAAAGGTGTACAATAAGTATTTTTGTATTAGGAATGTCAATAATTAATGTCTAAAATGTATTTTCTAGTGCAGAGATCTACAATTCAGGCTGCAAGGATAGACTACAATGATACCATCTTATCATAAGTGTCACCCTGAAAACTCAGCTTTTGAGCTTGCTAACACAGTTTTCTAAGGACTTTCCCAGGACAGTAACTGTAAACATAGATATGTGTACATTCTTTCTGTTACACGTCTTGTGATGGGCATCTCTCATGGCCAGTGCAGTGAGAAAGTGTTATCCTGACCATCCAATCCCTGGCTGTGGTAAGAAGCCTATAAATCCTGGGAGGAAAAATAAACTCACTCTTTCTTTCACCACACCTCGACCTGTGTCCGTGTGATCTATTCATCTTCAGCGGTAACACATAAGAATGTTAACAAACTGAAAGTCTATGCAAATGCCTCTTATACAATGTTTGTAGCTTACCCTTGAGTGCTAATGTTCACAGATGGCTTAAAAAGTATGATTGGTTTGATTCTGAAAGTACTGCTATGGAGTTCTTCAAAGATAAAAATTATGTTTAGAGATATATCAACATTATGTCTCAGGGGTTTGTGTTTGCTATTAATATTTCATTTCCTCACCAAATGTGCCAGAGGAGGACACAGATATTAATGTAGGTATTAATATTTTTAACAGATCTCTCTCATTTTCTTCATGGAAGCTTGTACAGAAATAAATATCATCAGTCCATAAAATTAAAATAGTGGTTTTTTTGATAATAATCAATTTAGGGATAAATAAATTTGCCAACCAGAAGCTTCCTGTACTGATTAGTCACTTCTATAATGCATGAGAATTAAAGGATAATTGCTTTGTGATTACTTATATTGATTCACTGAAAACTGCTTTGCTCTTTTGGTGTTTGAATAAACTGACCACAATGCCCAACCATTTGTGAAAACCTGGTTTCTTAGAATTTCTGAGTGATGCATAAAAATTCCTTAGACTTGCTTTTGTGCCAAATGCTGGTGAAATCACTGGGGAACATGTGCAAGGGCAGGTTTCACATGTAAAAAGTTGAGACATCCTTTCCAAGCAGAGCTCAACACCAGGGCTATTATACATTGCCTGACCATATCCACAGAGTCTCAAAACACATTTCCTTGTCAGAGGAAACTTTATTGGAGATAAAGTACCCAGACATGGAGTACTCCAGTATTGGAGTACCCAGGCATGGAAACGGTACTTTATAAGATCTGCTATGGGTCTGATAGTATAGCCATTTCTTACAGAGTCCTATGAATATGATTTTTCCCACTAGAAATATTGCTGTGCTGAATTTTTACCATGTCTTAATGTGTGTAATATAAAATAGTTGATTTTAAGATGTTTAGCTGTTATGTTGGTGGCCTCACCTACATTACTAACACTTGTGCAAGCACCATGGTAGACCCCCAAAACTTTTGGTATATGCCTTGGCATATCGCTAAGCTTAAAACTGATTTGATCTTTAGTGGTGGTGGTGGTAGGTGGAGAAGACTGAAATTCACCCTGGGACTTCCAGCAGAGTGACTAAGGAGAAGTGCTGTACAAGGTATTGTCACTTCAGCCAAGGTTTAGGTTTAACCTTTCCTGTGATACTCCCCACTCATCACACCGAATGCAGCAGTGGTTTAGTCCAGGAGCTCTAAAAACAGGCCGCTTAAAGGTCCATGCACCTATGAATCTGGGGTGGAGTGGACATCTGAGCTGTGAGACCAGTTTGTCCAAGGTATGTGATTTCAGTGTCTGCAATTATTCACTGCTATCATCCCAACTTGCTTTTTAGCACCAGAACTTGTGTGCTGTTTGAAAATGACTTTTCTTCTGTAATTTGTTCTTCTAGTGGACTGAACATAATAAGATTGCTATATACTCATGTTAAGCAAACCAGGAAATTCATATCAAGTATCACCTAGGGCATTTGCATTTGAAAGATGCAAGCGTTATGGTTATTAAATGCATGTGCAATAGTGAAATTATTCCTTGGCTTTTTGCATAAAAAGTCTCCAAATGAAGAGAAGTGTCACTTGGGGATGCAATGTTCAATACATTTCCAGCAGGTGATCCATGTTAGGAGAGTTGCTGATACCAGCGAGATATACTGCTTAAACAGAACATTAATTCCAAGATATGCAAACATCAAATATACTGAATAATATTCATGAGTTGATTGTATGTCGTGTGCTCAGTAGTAGCTGAACTTGTAGTAACAGTGCTCTTCATTTGATTCAAGCTTTTCCAGTGTGTGCAGGAAGGAAATGTAAGATCCACATCAAAATAAACTTCACTGTAATAATTTAGCAGAAGTACACATGCTTGAATATATATGTACACACTGTAATACACAATGTACTGCACTTTTGAGTCACATATCTCACTGAACAACAGCATTGTGACAGACCATTGTAGCCGTTGTTACTGGTAATCTTATGGTGAGTGCATACACAGCATATTTGAGGCCTCAGGTATGAATCTTTTTAGAGCAGAAAAGCAGATTATTTCCAGTCCCATTCTTTGTGATGAAAAAGTGATGAATGAGAGCATTTTTGTCGCAGAACTTTTAAGTTTGATAAGAAAGAGCAACCAATAGAGTCCTGAGGCACTGAAAGAATCAAATTCTAGATTCCCGTTAGAGATGCATTAGTTTTCTGTAAATGGGGTGGGTATTTTTGAAGTTGTTTTTGGGCTTTTTTAACAGTCTAGTCCCAAATAAAATAATATTTGCCAGTATATTTCACTGTTAAATTTTCATTTGTATTCAAAGGTGCACCTATCACTTGGTAAAACAGAAAAATGCACATACCATCACATGTATCATTGCCATAATTTTTCCTACATCCAAGTGGGTTCATGGTGGCTGTTTTCAATATTGGTATATTTGTCATCAGTTTGCCTGTCTGTTAAATGTGTAAGACAACATAGTTACAGTCTTTTAATTCTTTAGGAATCTTCCAGTGAGCTTATTATATATCTTTGATAATCTCACAGTTGCCGATTGGGAAGCATATGTGTAGTTAACAGTGAGTTTATTTTGTACAGGAATACTGGCAATAAATCTATTCTCTGTACTGCAATTAAAGATAGAAACCAGGAAAAATTCCCGAGCTTTTAGTAAAACTAGTTCTTAATGAAAGTTTAAGAGTTATGGGGAGCTTTTTAGTTTATGTAACTTTTCACATATCGGGGACACCCTCACTCTGCAGAGGGCGCACCCGCAGGCGGCCTGCGGGAGATCGGGGTGACCGGAAACACTGAACGTTTCTTTAAACACCAGTCTTAACTGATTCACAAATAGGATCGAAGTACTCAGACATCTTTTCTCATTACCAAACCTTGATTTCCTCATTCCCCAATGTTATTTCCACGAGAAGGAAATAACGTTGAGAATGCCACTGACATTCCCTTTCCACAGGAGTTGCGGCGGGTCCTGAGACTTATGCAAGAGCAAACGTCGGCAGGAACCGCAGGAGGAACGCTGCGTACCCTGGGCCCGCCCCGGCCCCGCCGAGCCCCGGCCCCGCCGAGCCCCGCACCGCCGAGCCCCGGCCCCGCCGAGCCCCGCACCGCGGGCCCGCCGCGCCCCCTCGCGGGGAAGGGGAAGGGCCGCTCCCGCGGGGGTCAAGCTCCCGGCGATGGTTCGAGACACCGCCCCCGGGCCGCCTCTGCCCGGCCCCGCCGCCTCGCTGTGGCATGGCGACGGCTCGGCTCTGCCTGTGCCTGTTCCCGTCCCTGGTCCTGCTGCGGCTGCCCCGTGATGCCTTCGCGGCCGGCTCGACGTCGGCGGGGCCCGGAGCTGGGCGCGGGCCCGGGGGTTCGTTCTGGCGGCGGAGGCTGGGTTGGTGGGAGCGGCCGGCGGCAGCCCGGGGCCGAGGGGCTCGGTGTGTCCCCGGGGGCTCTGCTCGCTGTGTCCCCCCGGGCTCGCTGTGTCCCCCCGGGCTCGGTGTGTCCCCCCGGGTTCGGTGTGGCCTTGTGGAAGATGCTGCTTCACTCGCTGGTTGCGAGTGTGTCGTGCGCACGTCGAGCCCCCTGTACAGTCCTCCGCCTTGAGGAGGGCGTTTTATAAAGACGTGTGTAATTAATTGAAGAAAAATAGTTTTATCTCTTCGGAGCAGAATTATACAGGACTACAGTGTTGTTTGCGTGTGGTTTAACACCCTTCTCAAAGCTTGCAGGCCGTAGAATTCGGTAATAGATCTATAAAATACCTCTTTATTTTGCACCACCCTACTTTAGCCAGCTGCAAGGAGATGCTGTCTGTAGCACCTGGAGAAAATACCATGGGTGCAAGCAATGAAATAAGAAGAGAAATTAAAACCGCTATATTTCTATCTAGGACAAATTAGCATTTCTGTCTTTGAAGAATTAATCCTATTGTTTGCATCCCCTTACAAAGATATTCTTGCTTATTTTATTAATTTTATTTTTGTCCTCAAATGTGTTTAAGGGTTAAAAACAGATAAATGGGCATAAAGTAACCTTTGCTTAAAGGAGCTTAGGTTAATTTACTTCTAATTTTGTTCCTTCATAGATGGCATGAATGTCTTGTTTATAATTGTGGATGATCTGCGTCCTGCCTTGGGCTGTTATGGAGATAAGCTTGTGAAATCTCCAAACATTGATCAACTTGCTTCCCAAAGTATGGTGTTCAGCAATGCATATGCCCAGGTGAGATAAATTACTTAAACATGTTTTGTCTATGAAAAATAATTACTGGTTTTATCACAATAGGTGTTACACAGGCCAGTGAAAAAAAGCAAGTATTTATTTACTTGAAGTGTTTTCAGTAGAAAATAAATAATTGGGCTGAACTGTAGTGTATGAAGCTATCTTTACTAAGGTGAGAAAAATGAAAACAGGACATTTAAATTATGGTATTTGTGTAGCTCTTGGAGGAGTAGATTGTCACTGAAGTGTTTTCACTGTTAGCAGCCAAGTTCTGCCTAAAAATGCCATTTTACTGAATTAAAATTATTTTCTTCTACTGAATATAAAATATGTTTTACTTTTTAATCTTTTGAGGGAATCAATTCTATAGACTGCTATAAAGGGTCAGTTTGTGTGGTAAACTCTAAAATAGAGGACTCAAAAGGTCACTAATTGCTCTTCACTTGAATACGCTGCACAGGAAGTCTACATTCCCAAGTTCCTCTCTGCTGAGAAATTAGAAGTTTGGGTCTAATTCCAGCTAGGGAATAGGACTTCAAAGCAATAAGTCTTGGGTTTTGTCAGTCTGAAGCAGAATTGGTCAGACCTTTGGACCGTAACCCAGACCTTCTGTGCTTAGCCTTTCTTTATTCTTAAGGCAGTCCAGATGAACTAGACTTTTGGTTTTTATCAGCATGGTCCACCTGCCACTGCTGCTTAATTCTGTGTGATGTGAACAACCAGATTTCAAAAGCACTGCCTTTATGGAACCTGATTTGCTTTTTTAAAAGCATCTAGTTTGGAACTGATATGTTTAATAAGGATACTGTTCATTCCAGCCCGCAGTGATATGAAACTTGTTCCATGTGATCCCCAAGTTTTCAGATGGTTATGGCCCAGCTGTTGATGCCTTGAGAGGCTACCTCAAGAACAGAGGCTAGACAGTGTTAAAGGAATAAAGCAGGTGTTTATTAAAAAGGCCTTCAAAGGATACACCTTAGGCAGTACAAGAGCCTGGCCAAGGCTACGCCAAAGATGGACAACAGGTCACACATTTTCAAACTTTTATAAGTTTGGTCCATTTACATATTTGGATTAATTGTCCAGTTACAGCTTCAGGTTATGAAGTCCCATCCTCCCAGACTGCTCTCCTCAATTTGCTGTTTATACTTTTTGGGCCTGAAGTTGCAATGGTGTCCTTGGTTCCGGCCTTTTCAGGCTGGAAAAGGATTGTTTTGTCTAACTAAACTGTGAAGAGAACTTGCTAAAACTTTATATGAAGTTCAGAGTTATGTACTAATGCAGTACAGGATCTGGAAGATATGAAAGCTAAAACTTAAGGCACTAACTATGCCCAAGTTAGTTCATATGTGTGTTTTGTTTTTTGTTCCACATTTCTCTCCTTGGCTGTCTTTCTCCTCAGCAAGCCGTGTGTGCTCCCAGCAGAGTGTCGTTTCTCACTGGCCGCAGGCCTGACACCACCAGGCTCTATGATTTCTACTCCTACTGGAGAGTTCATGCAGGAAACTATTCCACCATGCCCCAGTATTTCAAGGAAAACGGCTACATGACCCTATCTGTGGGGAAAGTTTTTCATCCTGGTATGATTTGGATTGTCATTTGCTTAGCATAGAAATGTTTGATGTGTATAGTCTCATAAACTTGCATAAGTATTGATGTGTGATTCTCATCTATATTAAGAATCTAAATCATGATCATAAGCCAGATTTTATGGTGGTTGTCATTAAGTCTTAAGGCATTAGCAATGAATGTGTTAGATGACTTTTATCTAATGGATATTTTCACATCTTGTCTGGGAATTGTGGAAATAAATGTCTAACATTCTAAAAATACATCTGGAAGTTAGGTATCTTCTGGAAATGAAATTGCTTGTTGGCTTAGTTATGCCTGTACATGCTTCATGTTTTTTAATAGGCTGTGAGTCTGGATCAGGATATGTAGAATGTATGACTAATGCTTCAAGTTCAGTAGGAAATTAGTTCACTAGTTAAAAAGCAGTAACATTACTGAGTTGAAAAATATTGTAATACTGATCCTCTTTTTGCCAGTTCCTTATCCTAGAACTAAACTTGTGTGGATAGTTTCAGTATGTGTTTCAGTTTATAATAAAGCTAATCAAGGAGATGGATGAAGACAGTATTAATCCTGGGTGGTTTTTAATTTTTTTTACTTTATTTTTTGGTTTTGTTATGGTTTTGTTTTGGGTTTTTTGGGTTTTTTTGTTGGTGTTCCCTGAAGTAAGGCTCTTCAACCGGTTTGAGTCTCCCTTACTCGTAAAAGGTATATTTCAGGGAAAATATCTGTCTTAAACTTTTTGACTTTTTGACTTTTATTTCTTGGTTATCTTTTCCTCAGTTGTCAAAGATTCATTTGAAATGTTTCTTCATTTAGCATATTTGAAAAAAAAAAGCCCAATTGAAGTCAAGTTAAACTTTTATCTGAGCTCTTCCTGGTCCAGTGAACTATTAGTGCATTTTTAATACCTTTATCTGTTCCAGGGGTTTCATCCAATTACAGTGATGACTATCCCTACAGTTGGTCCATTCCACCTTTTCATCCTTCAACTGAAAAGCATGAGAATGATAAGGTAAGTGTGATTTGTGGCACTCTAAGGAGAGAAGGGTGTTCAGGATATAACCAAGTTCTTTGTATCAAGGATTGTCAGTGCCTTCTGGATTTTGAGGCTGCACCCTTGTGCAGGAAAAAACTAATCACTTCAATGCTTTGTTTCTGTGCTTTCCAAAAGAAGGCCTAGATTATCAGATGTGTGTTTTGTTAATCAATGTGCCCTTCCTGCAGATGGCACCAGATAAACTGGTATTTGGAAACTTCAGTTACTGAGATATAAGCAAGAATAATTCTTATTTGTATCTTGGTCATGAATTCCTTTATCTGAAAAGTGTGGTTGTCAACTTGCACCTGCAACTGACCTGATTTTGCTTTAGTTAGTGACAAAACATTGTCAGTAGTCTTGGTAAACTTAATGTGTTAAAAGAGCTCAGGACTGAGTGAGCAGGGGCTGTAATTAAGATAATGTTTAAATAACCTGAAACTTTATAATCTGATCCACTTTTCTAGAATGTTTGTTATTCTTAACTGTGACACAAAAGAATCTGGTATATCTTTATGTAAACATGATTGCATAATGCAGTTATGCATCATGTGTTGGAGTCTGTACACTGCCCAGCAGGAGCTGTAGTCATGAGGTTATAGACAGACTTGGCAGTGCTTTGGTCTTGGGTTTACTGCTGGAAACAGACTGGTTTTAACTACAGCAGCATTTGCATCCATAACACAAAGAAAAGTATGTTAATTTAGCAACCCTCCCAAATGCCCTGCTGAGGCCATCTTCCCCTGTTTAGTCTAATTTATCTCTCTTCACTGATTACACATCAGCCACTGCTGGCATTTGCTCAGAAACTGTCAGTAGCTTCCCAGCAGCTTTCTATGAACTCTTGGGATCAAAAGGAACTAAAATGTAGCTATACATAGGATAACCAAATGCTGCTGCGTCTCCATTAGATTAGAGATGCTATTCATCACAGAAGCTGTAGGCTTTTGACCCATGTGACTACATTTAATCTTCTACCCAGCTTTAGAGAGGATTTCTACATTTTCATAGGCATGGAAGTTGCATTCTTTTGTTGGTAGAAACAAACTGGTTTTAAAGTTACAAGACTGAGGATTTTATGATTTTGTCTTTGTATTTAACAGAATTTACTGAACTAATTTCTTTTTTTTTTTTTTCATGAAGACTTGTAGGGGAAAAGATGGAAAACTTTATGCCAACTTGGTATGCCCAGTGAATGTGACAGAAATGCCTGGGGGTACTCTTCCTGACATTGAGAGCACTAAGGAGGCCATACGCTTACTGAACATCATGAAAACCAACAGGCAAAAGTTCTTCCTGGCTGTTGGCTACCACAAGCCACATATCCCACTGAGGTATCCACAGGTGAGGAGACTGGAACCTGCAGGAAAGGGAACATAGACAAATGTTGCTTTTGTTTTTAAAAACTGTTCACACAAATGCTACATTGCTGTTTCTGGAAAGTGAGTTGGAAACCAGCCTTGATTTGGTGTAACCTCAGGAGTCACCTGTGATGTATTTCAGAATGTTTAATAAGAATGAATTGTCACTCCTCAGCCAAAAGCCAGGCTTCTGCCACCATAATGGTAACTGCTACTGTGTGGAGATGGGCTTCAGCTTGATGGAGTATGACATGAGACCTTACAAGATCTTGTATTTCATTCTCTGTTTGACTTGGTGGCAGAACTCCTACTGGTTTCAAATTGGTGTTGGACCTTTTATTGCAGCATTGTTTTGAAATACAGGAGGCTGGGTTTAGGTATTTACTAGCTCAGTATTTTTCAGGAATTGGTTGGGGATGTCTAGTCTTGCTGTGTTTCACTCAAGGGGAATGAAGCCTTGTAAACTTTAACATTAAAGGGTCTTGTAACGGGAAACGGTTGCTGTTTAAACACAAAATTCACGGTGTATGTTGGAGGTGAGGACAGTCTTTCTGTGTTTTTTGTGTTGTAAAGGAATATCTCAAGTTGTACCCCTTGGAAAATATGACATTGGCCCCAGATCCCTGGGTGCCTGAGAAACTGCCTTCTGTGGCATACAACCCCTGGATGGATATCAGACAGAGGGATGATGTGGAAGCATTAAATGTTAGTTTCCCTTATGGAGCACTTCCCTATGATTTCCAGGTAAGCTATCAACATAGTGGTCTGAAGTCAAACTGCCTCCACTTGTTCAAATGCAAGGAAGGAGTCAGCTGCTCTTGGATGCTCCCAGTTATTCAGCAACTGACCATTTGCAATTATGAATTCCCTGCCTTGTATACTGTCACCTCTAGCTCTGTAAGAAAACCTTCACTATCACTGCAGTTCAGTTTGCATGTGAGGGAATATATATAGCAACTACCAAAGCCAGCACCCAGTGTATCTTCTTTTCCAAGATTTTCCCTGACTCTCCAGTGCCTATGCCAAAATTAGGTGCACTGGCTAGACCAAGAGATGAAGAATGGATTGGTTTGCAGTGTTTTTCTTGAAAGCACTTCTGGGAGGTGGAATTTTTTAACTGCCCTGTCCCAGATTACCTTTTCTGAGACAATTGGGCTACAGACAATTAAAATTAAAGCTTTTCAAGTAGAGTCCTTTAGTTCTTTTACCCAGCTACCCCCTGGTTCTGCTGTATGTGTCTGAGGAGAAACTTTTTTTCTCTCCTGTTTTCTTAACTTACAGCGACAGATTCGTCAGAGTTATTATGCAGCAGTTTCTTACCTGGATGTGCAAATTGGCCTGCTGCTGAATGCTTTGGATAATGTAGGACTTTCAAATAACACAATAGTAGTTTTTACTTCTGATCATGGTAAGCATTTAAATCTTTCTCGGGCTTACTATTAAGAGCTTAACTGTGCAACTCAATGCTGGGATATTAATCCAGTGTGTGTTTCCATAGTGTCAAGCAGACCTGTCATACCTTGTACCTCTGGTTTGTCTGATCCAGACTGAAGGACTGGCACTGGCTTCTGTGGCTCCACAGTTCTGTCCCCACAGGCACTTTATTCAGGTTGAGGATTTGCTGGTGAAGTTGCTTGCCAGGACACAGGGCTGAGCTTGCTGTATTCCTACCCCCTACCCAAGGAGTGACTCTTGCTGGGAACTGTGCTCTAAAAGTACAGCCACCACTCCTCCCCCCTTACCATTTGTAAAAAGCCATCTGGTACAGTGGGTGACAGGTTTTCTCATTAACTGCTCAAGTGTGTTTTCTTACACTTGCCATTGCTGCTTGCAGAGCATCTAAACTGACAGGGGTATGGTTCCTTCTCATAATTGAGATCCTGCATATTCTGGATCCTGGTGGTAAAAAACTTAATTTGAACTGTGGGACAAATACCTCAATCATTTAATGCTCATTTCAATATTCTGATATTCATTAAAATAACCCTGTCATGAACCATTTAATTGTGGGATGGCTTAGCTGATTTAAACCAGTTAGGATGTGAATTAGCTACATCAGATTAAAGTCACATATATAGTTAATTTGGGTTGACTTCTGTGAGCATGTGTGTATAAGCTCTTACAAATTGCAGAGAAATGGGATTAATACTTTTGGTACTAAAGTGACTCTAGATGTTCTTTCTGACTTGTTTGTAAACTGAGTTTTTCTTTTCCTTGCTTTGGATAACTGTAAACAGTTGGTGTTTCCTTTTTGGAAAAAAGGGAAATTGGCTGGCAAAGTGATCAAGAAAAAACATGTTAAACTAGCTGTCACAGAGTTCCTTTGACTTCCCCCAAAGTGAACTTGGCAGTGTATCTGACTGGAAGAAAGTCATGTTGGCATCTCTTTTAAGAGGAAGAGGAGAGCTGAAATGTTTTATCTCTATTGCTTGCTTCCTCAGGGGGAGTGTCCTGATATGGCAGTCTAGCATAGAGAGCCTTGACTCTAAGGGATGTTCAGCTACAGTGTTCAAAGGAGTATAGGAGAGCTGGCAGCTGCCCAAAACTTAAATGAATGCCTTGTAGAATTGATCTGCAGACTCTTGCAGGCCCTGTGATATACCCCAGTTCCTCTTTTCTGCTTTTTTAATGCTAATTTTCTAATTCAAATCTTGAGAATCTAGAAATAAGGAAAGGTGTAATTATTTCCTTTATAAATTAATATCAAGTTGCAAGATTTTGGTGGCTGTTGAAATAGCTTCCACATTAGAGAAAGGTCTTGTTACATCTAAATACAGATTATTTACCTTTTAATATAACCTTTATACCAGACTAATGGCCTCAGCTGTCAGTCAATTTACAATGAAGAAGAAATGACTACTAGATTACAAACCAGTATCTGTGCTGAATTGTGTTCTTTGTCACCTAGGGTGGTCCCTGGGAGAGCATGGTGAATGGGCAAAATACAGCAATTTTGATGTTGCTACACGAGTGCCACTGATGTTTTATGTGCCAGGAATGACAACTTCCCCTGTCAGTCAAAGAGGAAGGGTCTTCCCCTACCTCAACCCTTTTAGCCATATTGGAGGCTTAGCACCTCAAGGTAAATTTCCATTGCTTATTTGTTGTTTGCAGTGGGTACACAGAGGTGGTGATATGTCTTCAGGCACCTTGGGAATTTACTTTGTCTTTCTGAAGAGCTCTTTTCCAAACTTATAGATATTATTATCTCTAAGGCTATTGAAGAAATGTAAGTGCAGAATTGTTCTTGTTAAAAGTACATCCTAATTGCATAGACTGGTATCTTCACAGCTAACTGCCACTCCTTAATTGCCTTGATTTGGGTACCCCCAAAAATCCTGTACAGAGCACTTTGAATAAAACACCAACTGAATGATTAGAAAAGTTGTTGTCAACCACCCTGTTCCAAATCTTCTATTTTGATATTTCTTCTAGGGCAAAGTAAAAAAGTGGTGGAGCTGGTGTCTCTGTTTCCAACACTTGCAGAACTTGCTGGCCTGCAGGTCCCTCCTGCGTGCCCAGAGACGTCATTTGGGGTTGTGCTGTGCACTGAGGGGACAAGCATTGTCCACTACTTTAACGTCTCTGAAGGAAAGGTGGAGGAAGGGTGTGATAACACTGACAGGTGTTTTAATGAAGAACCTGTTGCTATCAGCCAGTATCCCCGGCCTGCAGACACTCCCCAGTGGAACTCTGACAAACCAAAGCTGAAAGACATCAGGATCATGGGCTATTCCATGCGTACCATTGACTACAGGTACACTCTATGGGTTCAGTTTGATCCCAGCAATTTCAGTGCTAACTTTGAGGATGTCCATGCAGGAGAGTTGTACAAGATGGAGAATGACCCAAACCAGGATTATAACATCTATAACAATACTTCACATGGTTGGTTTTTCAAAAAAATTCTTGACATTCTAAAGCACTAGGGTTCAGAAACTTTGTGCCTGTTCTTGCAACTCAATTAATGTTGTATAAGACCTTTCTGTTGTACAGAAAACATTTAGATTGAATAAAAATCCTGCTTGTGTCAAAACTAGCTATTACCTTTGTCTTGTTACAGCCCTTACTACACTGAAGTAGTCAGAGGGAACTTCTGCAGCTGTGTTTTCAAGCACAAGCTTGTAACACTTCTGAAAATGCCACACAGTGCATCAGGCTCATACTGTGAAATATCAGTGGCCTTCTGTTGCCACTGGAGGTGAACAGATCACACGGACACAGCTCGAGGTGTGGTGAAAGGAAGAGAGCGTTTATTTTTCCTCCCAGGATTTATAGGCTTCTGACCACGGCCAGGGATTGGATGGTCAGGATAACACTTTCTCACTGCACTGGCCATGAGAGATGCCCATCACAAGACGTGTAACAGAAAGAATGTACACATATCTATGTTTACAGTTACTGTCCTGGGAAAGTCTTTAGAAAACTATGTCAGCAAGCTCAGAAGCTGAGTTTTCAGGGTGACAGTCTTCTGTAGCAAGTGAAGAATTAAATTTCATTATATGTGCTGAAACAGTTGGTGTGAAGAGTGGAAAACCAGCAACTTACATGTTTGAGTGGCTGTGTGGAGAATGTAAGTTGCGACATAGCTCCTGTCCCCTTTGCCCAGGAGACTTGGGGCTGGAGTGGTCAAGCAAACATTTGATAGTGGGAAGGGCTGAGGTTTTTGTTCTCATTAGCCTTACCTCTTTCTAGAGCCTGAAGAGAAAATTCATGTATTTTATCCAAAATTTAATTATTTTAAATAGAAGTTTTAGTTTGGAATTCATGCTTCTTATACAGCTGGAGAATCTCAATTTTTAATTAGTTAAATATCTGTGAAATGAGTATTTTCATCACTGAAACACTAAATAAGACTGGGAGATTAAGGTAACACCAATATGCTCTTCTGTGGATTTTCCTGAGGATTGGTCTCATGAGTCTCCACAGGTGAGATGAGATGGAAATCTTTAGCTTTTGGAGCTATCTGATTGCAGAATTGCTCAGTGCACTTGAGGGTTGTCACATCCAGTGACAGAGACCTGGATGTTTGCCTTCCTAGGTGCTAATGAGTTTGGCATTCTGTTTTGGACTAGGAGATCTAAAAGCTTCCCATTTAAATTTTTAGTGTGGCATTTAGCAACACAGAATGTGGAGTATTAGTTGTCCTAAGCTATGCTCTGTGTAATGTCCAGATGGGCAAATGCATTAGGGTAAATATGTTTGGGAGTTTGTATCTGAGAAAAATTGTTTGGCTGAGTATTTTATTTAAGTAATGTCTGTACTTTGTACACACTGCCACAAGGTACATGCTGCTTTAGTGTGAGGGCAGTAATTTGTGTTTTGTATCAGCCTTCTGGATTTCTGCATTTCTGTCTTGGTAGAGTCTCAGAATTTGTACCTTAAAAAATAAGATCTCTTTCAGATGGTGTTAACTCCTGCTACCTTCCTTAATGAACTGTTCCAATTCGTACAAAAAGCCAGCCATTACTTGTCTTCCTCAGATAAATTGACTTTAATATCCTGGAGAAGCCATAGCTATAACTTTATTTCATTAAAACCCATGTGACAGTCTTACTCCTAATTGATGTAGAGATACCCACCATGCATCTCATTCTCTGTTAGAAGACTGGTTATTTAGTGCTTTAAGCTCAATTACAAGAATGTATTTCTTACAAAGTTGTCATTTGTTTTACTCAGCCTGAGATCCTGTGTGTTCTGCAACATTATTATTCCAGATAAAAAAAGTATTTTTCTCTCATTTATGCAATCTTAGGTCCTCAGCTGGTATGAAGTACTTCAGTTGTATGTAGCAGATTCAGTGTAGCTATACCAATTTCACATTGGCTGAAGGTGTGTTTTACTGTGAACAGTGCCAGGCAGAGATCTGGAGTCTGCAGCTAGAGCTAATTATACCTCTGACACACTTTCCTTCAAAGGAAAATCAAACAATTGGGAAGTTATTTTGGGGAATGTATTGAAGCGTTAAGGATTAATTGAAATCTCTGGTATGCTGGGTCAGTAATACAATGTACATTTAAAATTGTTCTGGCAAATGAGTGTTATCTGAGACTGAGACTCGGCTATGTGAGCTTTGTGTTTTGTTCTGCTATGACATCTGCAAAAAAAAAAAACCCACAGTTTTTGGGGAATGTAAAATTATAGCAGGTAGAGAAATTATTTAGGATTTTATTTGCATGGAAACATTTTTGTGCATACTCTGCCCTAAGCCTTCCATCACTTCAGGCAATTTAATTTTTCAAGTGGAGATAAAAGTCCCAGTGCTAGGTGATGAGTATTTTTTTCCTGAAGTCATTCTCTTTATACTGAAAGGGAAAAGCTGTCCTTGACCTTTCTTAATCAAAACCCAGTAATCTTTTGGGGAGACATAAAACAGAATTGTCTCTGGCAGCCAGTGAATCAAGATGTATCTGCAAGCTCAGGGCAAGGACGTTCCTGAGTAATTGCAGAAGTCCCTGAGCAGGATTCTGCAGTGTATCTGGAGATCTGCGCCCTTCTGCCTGCTGCTGAGGTGGGGCAGAGTGTTTCTGGGGATGAAAGAGGCACAGCAGTAAAAAAACCTCTGTTCTTGCCATGTTAGTTTTGTTGTGGAACTGGGTGAGTGTGGTACAAATGGAGCAGTGACAAACAGAGAAGGCCCATTTTTTCAAGCAAACCAAACCACTGCTTCTGCTGGAGAGCCTGACCTGTGGGTCTTGCTGGGCTGAGCAGCCTACACTGAAGAACAAAAGAGCTTAGCAGGAGCAATAAATGTAAACTGCTCTTGTGAGCAGCACTGTCTCTAGAGGGAAGAGGTTGCAAGCCGAGTATCAGGAAATAAATGAGATGTCAGCATTGACCCTATTTCTCAGAATGGCACCAGAACAGCTGGAAGAACAGCATGATGCTGCCTCATTGTTACCTGGGGTACATGTATAGAGAGCTTCCAGTGAGGACTGCAGAGTAGCTGCTGTAAGCACCTGGCACAAACCAGAGTCAATAAACAGACCTCTGTTAGTAAGCTAATGTATAGCAGTGATTAAGCAATGTAATTAAGATTTTGGTCCCTAAACAGCTGTACATCAGTCAGTCATAACTCATGATGTTTCTTCAAGAGTATAGAGCACAGAACCCTAAAAGCAAACTTTTTGAAGGTAAGTAAAATATATGATATGCATGAAGCAGAAGCAATGGAAATCATAAAAAAAAAAATAATGAAGGTGACTGTGGATGTTCTTTGTAGCACTACAGGAATTTTTATGGCATGCTGTTTGCAAAGCAAAGATTTGGGTCTAATTTCAGGCATGCTGTGCACACTAGAGTAGATGAAGATGCTGTAGCTCCACACTGGTGCTGTGCAACAGATTGGAATCCCACCTTTGGCCTGTGCTTCCTGAGGGAAATGGGGTACATTTTGGATTAATATGAGAGTTGCAAGCATGTTTGTGTGCTGAGGCAGGCAAAGGCAGCTGAGAGTCCCAGCTATTGGTGAGTTGTTACTCAATGAATCACCGTTGCATGTTCATTATGTATTAGTGACTTGCTGCTATGTTGTCTTGGTCAAGTGGAGTCCCCTGCTGGAGTGAGTGTTCCACAGCATGAAGGATAGGATGTGGACATGATGGTTCAATATCCTGGTGCTAATGTGTATTTTCTCTGATAGGCAGCAATATCACCAGTGGCAAAAGGACTGTAATGTCATGGTTGGCACCCAGACTTCCAGGGCACTGTATACAGCTTACATTTCATATACTTGGGAAGTGCCTGGCAGTAGCAGCTAAGTTCCTTTGTTGAATGTGTGATTTTTTTTATTTTTTATTTTTTATTTTTTTCTCCCTCCAGTGGCATTACTTAGCATTCAAATGTGAAATGTTGTGTAAAGAATGAAATTGCCCTCCTGGCAACCAGGTTTTCCAGTGCTTTACGGTTTTCTAGGCTATAGAACTTCTTGCTTTTCACATCAGAAACTCCCAACCTAGTTGACTCTGTGTCAAAACTTTTTTTTATATCTCTGTGTTTGACTTCCTAGCTAATGAAAATTATCTTCAGATCTGCATGGGTGGATCTTGACTCCAGTGTTCTTTCTGCTTAAATGTGTGGGACTCCTTTTAAAGTCTGTAGGAGCTCTGCTTATGAAAGAAGATAGACTACCAATGTCAAGATCCACCATATGAAGCAGAAAAAAGAGCTTTTTACCCTCTATCCCTAAAACTCATCTCAGTGCTGAGTAGCAGAAGAACATTTCTAACCAGCAGTGTGTGAAGTCCCCAGCTATAACAGAGCTTTGACTAAGCGAGAGGAAGTGACAAAGTCTGAGATGTTTCTTCAGGTGCAGTTGGTCAGGGAGCGGGATTATAGAGTGAAGTAGCAGACAGAGGAACAGTAAGATGCAATGAACAGTGAAATCAGACGTAAGTCATGAGCTGAAAGATTAGGATCCAGCAAAAAAACTGAACAGAAATCGAAAGAGAACAAGATTGGGAGGGGCAATATTTATAACTCTGGTTTAGTTTCTGCATACATTTAGGGGAACTTTTTTAAAATCTAGGAGTTTTGTAAATGGTGTATTTCCACAAGTTCTTTATCTCTGAAACACTTTCGAAAATCTGCTTTAGTATGTTGTGCTTTTTGTTCCAAGTATATTCAGTCTGGCGTTGTCCATGCATTCAAAATGCTTGCCCTTTTCTTTTGATCCCAATGCCACAGTAGAATCAAAAATCTGTAATTTCTAGTATGTGATACACTTGTGCTGAATAGTTCCTGTCTGCTGTGTGACTGAAGAGCAGTTATCTGTAGGTTGCAAACCCGTAAATGGTTTGTGCTCCATGGCCACCCTGCACTGAATGTCTGGCCGGTCTTGGGGTTGGATTCTGCTGAGGCTGCTTGGTGAGGTGGGGACAAATGGCATCACTATGGTCATGCTGCAGCGCTGTGTTGGGCTGCAAGTGTGCTGCAAGTCTTATGAACAAAGTGCATCTTCTTGTGTATCTTCTGTAGACATTATAAGAGCTGCCTGAATATTGTGCCTGAGTATTATCTGGCTGCTCTTGCCCTGAAAACTCACTTTTTTTGTCTTGCTGACATAGTTTCTAAAGACTTTCCCAGGACAGTAACTGTAAACATAGATACGTACACATTCTTTCTGATACACGTCTTTTGATGGACATCTCTTGTGGAAGCCAGGGAACTGGCCAGTTCCTGGCTCTCCCCTGGAGAGCTTCTCCCTAGGCGAGACACTTTTATGTCACGCAGAGAAAAAGTGTCACTCCCAGAGCCCCTAGAGTTGAACATGTTAATTTCTTACACCCCATTGGTTTCCCTCCCTATCAATCCACCCCGATACATGTATCCAAATTTCCCCTGCCCCTCTCCTTCCCAATAAATACCCCGGTTTTGCCCCTGTTTGGGGAGCTGCTGTCACTGGCTCCCTTCACTGAGGGCCCTGCTACAATAAAGGCTATTTCTCAGTGGAATGCCATACAGCTCTCTAGTCTCTCCGTGTCGCCTGCACGCTGCCGCTGAGCTGAAATCACTCGCTGGGCAGAGGACGTGCCTGTGCTCCTGGGCAGTCCTTTTCAGGACAGCTTCTTCAGGGTAGTCATGGCACCCCTGTCATCAACACCGCCGCGGCAAGTGGCGCCCAATGTGGGGCATCTGAAGAGCCCCTGAAGAAGCGTCCGCCTGCAGTTTTAACTGCAGAGCATGCTGCTGTTGGAGCTGCCACCCCCCGAGGAGAACCACTTGCGTTCTAGCAAGAGGTAATATGAAGGGCTGCAACCGGGACCCTCGTTGACCATCTGGGGCTAAGAAGACAGGAGACAGAAGAGCCCTTGAGGACCAGCTGCCAGGTAACCACCCACCCACCAGCTTTCTGTTGGTCTCATCGGCATCGGCCGAAGAAAAAGTGTGAGTCACCCCATTAAGGGTTTTTTTGGCCTTTCTCATTTTTGTTTGCATTTTGTTGCTGGGTAGGGAGTGAGAAGGATGGGGAATCAGCTTTCCAGACCCAAGCTGACCCCTCCTGAGAGGGACTTCTATATCCAAGTTGTGGGCACCCTCAAAGTGGGAAATTTTAAGTTTTCAAAAGGGGAGTTAAAGAGATTTATTCATTGGATTTTTAAACATTTTAAAGTTGATTCTACTTCTGTTAAATCGGGAAAATTTTGGGACAATGTGGGGAGAAAGTTATATACTGTTCAGGCAGGGGGAAATTTATCAGTTTCCAAGTTTTTTCCTTTGTTTCAAACCATTATACTTTCTGTTGAGAAAGAGGGAAAAAGGGTTGATGAAGTTTTGGGCCCCCAGTTGAAACCCCTGTCCCCGTTATCCTCTCCAAGTGTTCCTAAACCCTCTTCCCTACCTGAGGGGCAGTTGGCAGGTGGACATAGCCACCAGGCACAGGGTTGCTGCCGTCGCCCTGACACCCTCCCACCGCCTCTCTACCCTTACCAGGACAGCACTGGCCATGCCACTCTGGACCTTTCCTCTACCCTCCTCCCTACGCCCACATACCCGGTTGCATCCCCCCTGGTTCTTAACTTTAGTAAAGATGGCGCTGGCAACGTGGCCAGCCCCGCCATCTTGTCTCCTTCGCACCCAGGTTTTCCCGCCTTTGCATCTCAAAATGTCCACTTTCCCGCCTCTACCCCTTCTCTTCCTGTCGCGCCCTGCTCCTCTTCCCCTCCCATCGCATTGTTTGGTGTAACCGCGTTGGGCCCCTCCCCTTCCATCGGGAAACCCCTCCCCGTCGCAGATCCCAGCCCCGCCCCTTCCAACCAGAGCTCCGCCCCCAATGGCATTCCCACCACCAGTCCTCCCAACACTGGGACCGGAAGTGGTAATGACAGCAACCGGAAGGAAGCCATCTTGGCTTCCTCAGCCACTCACAAGTGAGCCAGTACCAGTTGCCAGAAACGGCCACGCGCTGTCATCAAGCGCCCCCCATCTCCTCCAAGAGATGAGGACAGTGAGTCCTCATTTTCAGAATCTGAATATGAAGACCACTGGGTTGAGATACAGAGGGAAGCCACGCGGGCAGGGGACTCAGCCCTGTCTAAAAAGATCTTAGCTTTCCCTGTGGTACATAAGAAGGACAGGGCAGGGGCACTCATTAATGTATGGGAGACCCTACACTACAGGGAGTTACAGGAGCTGTGCAAAGCCGCTAAAGAGCATGGCCGGGGCTCTCATTTTTTCAAACACCTACTGGAAGCCACCTTCACCACCCATGTCATGGTGCCTCATGATATTAAAAATATCATGAACTGCCTTCTCTCCCCAGCAGAATACATGCTATGGGAAAGGCAGTGGAAAAAATACCTGAAACAGTTGGCAGATGCATGTGCCAAAGATGCCAACAAACCAAACTTAACTCTAGAACAACTGGCAGGAGAAGGTGATTTCCAGAAGCCTCAAGATCAGGCCTGAGAGCTGCCCGAGGCAGCCCTACATGACATTGTCCATGCTGCCAAGATATCTCTTTTTACCACCCCTGATGACAAAGTGCCAACGCAGTGCTTCACCAACATCAAACAAGGGGCAAGTGAAGACTTTATCAAATATGTAGATAAATTAAAATTCACCATTGAAAAGCAAATAGAGAGCCCTCAGGCAGAAAAGGAATTATTAGTAAAAATAGCAATGGCCAGTGCTAATTCAAAGTGCAAAGCAGTCTTACAGGCCCTTCCACTTGACCCCGAACCAACCATAGATCAGATGGTTGAAGCCTGCATCAAGCACTCCTCTGCCTTAAGTGAGAATATGGTAGCACTTGCAGTCTCAAAGGGAGTGGCAGAAGGGATATCTGGTGCCTGTGTACTAGAGAGAATGAGTGACTCAAGCACAAGCCGCTGCTTTAATTGTGGCGAACCTGGGCATTTTTTTAAAGACTGCCCGGAGAGACATTTTCTACAACCACCTACCCACCAATGGCTACCCAGTTCAAACTGGCGTTTGGGAAACTTCAAGCAGAGCGTGGAACGGCCCCGCGCTCTGACATCAAATCAAATGCCACTGCACTCCTCCTGCCAAGTCCACCATCCCGCCTCCACAGGGACCACGATCTCAGACCCAGCAGGTGGAATGCTTCAGATAGGAACCCGGCGCCAACTGGTAACCAGGCTCTCCTTGTAGCTTAAGGGTGACTGTGTTTATAAGATCCCCACAGGGAAACGTGCACCACCAGGCGGTCCCTCCAACATTGCAGGCTGTGCCTCTACCTGCGCCTTGGTCCCCCTCTGCACTGGAGGCAGGCTATGCTGAGCTGGCTCCAACCCACCCCGCCCCACCTCGGGTTCTGCTGGTGTTACAGTGGCTGTGGCACCTTGGACTGTTGCGGGGTCTTCCAGCCAGGTGCCTGGCCCTGTCTCAGGGAACTCTGTGAGACAGGACACAGCAAGTGAGGCCACTCCTCCGGATGGGTATCATATGTTCCCTGTGCTTCAGGATGCTTTTGGCCCAGTGGGTGAGGGCATGAGTGTTCGTCTTGTGGAGAGGTCGAGTACCACTGCTCAGGGCATCATTGTGCACCTAGGGAACATTGGTTTGGATTTCCTGGGGCACATTTATGCCATGGTTTCCATGTTCACCCCCCCGTTACTATCCCTGCGGGACCCAGACTTGCTCAACTTGTACCTTTTCAGTCTTGTGTTCTCAGAGCTGAGGACTGGCTGCAGGAAGATGGCTGCTTTGGGTTCCCTGGGCTGCCGCGGGTTCACAGACTGCTGTTCTGACGGCCAGGGATCATCCTGAACAGGTCTGCACCCGTCCATCCTTGGTGAGGCACTGTCACAGATTAGCCTCCACGGGCTTCTTGACACTGGCACGGACATCATAATTGTCAGGTTTGCTGACTGGTCCCCAGAGTGACCCTTGGACCCAATGCTGACACATTCAACTCAAAAAAGAAATTGAGACTTTCAGCAATTGTATGCTTATATGGCTCTTTGTTCAGCAGATTCTGTTGCCCTCCCTCATGATAAACTAGTCACCCTCCGTGAATTGGTGCAGGAGCAGTTGGACCAGGGTCATCTGGAGTCTTTGACCAGTCCCAGATGGTCTGTTTTCTCTGTCAAGAAGAAGTCTAGGAAATGGAGGTTGCTACAAGACCTCTGGAATGTTAATGCTGTAATGGAAAGCATGAGGATGTTGCAGGTTGGAATGCCATCACCCACCATGCTTCCCACTGATTGGCCAGTTCTCATTGTGGAGCTGAAGGATTGTTTCTTTACAATTCCTTTGCATCCTGATGACAGACTGAAATTTGCCTTCTCAGTGCCAGCTATCAATAATGCTGAGCCTGCACAGAGATATCAATGGAGGGTTTTGCCACAAGGCATGAGAAATTCACTGGCCATTTGCCAATGGTATGTGGCTCGAGCCCTGTCTGGAGTTCGCAAGCAGGTTCCTGATGTTCATCTCTATCATTATATGGATGACATCTTGCTGGCTGTGCCCACCCAGGGTGAACTGCATAGGATACAGCCTCAGCTGTTCACCGCCTTGCATTCTCATGGGCTGCAAGTGGCTCCAGAAAAGGTTCAACAACAGCCTCCTTGGAAGTATTTGGGGGTCAAAATTTTGGAACAAACAGTCCCAACATCAAAAGGTGGAATTTGTGCATTCAGTGAAGACACTAAATGATGCCCAGAAATTGGTGGGTGTCATTACTTGGTTGCATCCCTATTTGGGACTGACCATGACACAACTGTCTCCCTTGTTTGCTCTGTTAGAGGGGGTCTCTGATTTAAAGTCACCTCGGATACTGATGCCAGAGGCACGGCAGGTGCTGGAGGAGGCTCAGCGAACAGTTTCTGCTTGTCAGTTTTATCGCATTGACCCTTCCATTGATGTCGCTGTGTTCATTGTTACTCCAGATTTGCATCCTGCAGGTATCATTGGCCAGTGGAATGATGAGTGGTCTGATCCCTTGCATGTCCTGGAATGGGTTTTCCTGCCCCATCAGCTGCAGAAGACAGTGACTGCACTGTTTGATCTGATAGCTCGCTTGATAATCAAATGCTGGCAACAGTGTTTGCAATTGATGGGTGCAGATCCCGCAAAGATTGTGCTCCCGGTACCACGGGAGGACTTTGACTGGAGCTTTGTGAACAGTATTTCCATGCAAAGTGCTCTGGAGAATTTTTCTGGACGGATCACCTATCATCTGCCCAGTTACAAGTTATTGCAAGTGGGAAACTTCACTGAACTTTCTTTGCGGCCCAAACATAGTCAGGAGCTTGTGCAAGGCCCCACTGCCTTTACTGACGGTTCGGGGAGGACTGGAAAGGCCATTGCTACCTGGAAGGATGGATCTGAGTGGCAGGTTTTGGAGAGTCGTGAGGCTGGGTCAGCCCAATTGGTGGAATTACGGGCTGCTGTCATGGCATTTCAGAAGTTTTCCCAGGAACCTTCCAATTTGGTCACGGATTCTGTCTACGTGGCCGGTATAGCCCAGCGGTTGGGTCATTCAGTCTTGAAGGAGGTCAGCAATCCTGCCTTGTTTCATTCACTGAAGGCCCCGTGGAATGCCATTCAGGCCCAGGTGCATCTGCACTATGTTCTGCATGTGCGGAGTCACACCAATTTGCCAGGGTTCATTGCAGAAGGTAACGCGAGAGCTGACAAGTTGGCTAACCCTGCGTGGGTTGTGCCTCAGCCTGATACACTCGGCCAGGCCAAGGCATCGCATGGATTCTTCCACCAGAACACACATACTGTGCAGAAACAGTTTCAGCTGACGTCAGCTGAGGCCCATGACATCGTTGAGTCTTGTGACGACTGTCATGTGCTTGCTGTGCCTTTGCCGTCAGGGGTAAACCCCAGGGGCCTTCGGGCCTTGGAGCTTTGGCAGATGGATGTCACTCAAGTTGCCAAGTTCGGTCAGCTCTGGTATGTGCATGTCAATGTGGACACTTTCTCCTCTGCCATGTGGGCTTCTGCTCACACAGGAGAAAAGACCTGTGATGTCCTTGCCCATTGGAGGCAGGCCTTTGCTGCCTTGGGCGTGCCTTCTGCTGTGAAGACCGATAATGGTCCTGCTTACACATCTCAGAAGGTGCGGCAGTTCCTGCAGCTGTGGGGTATGTCATATAAGTTTGGTATCCCTCATTCTCTCTCAGTCAGGCTATTGTAGAATGCGCTCATGATACACTAAAGTGAGTTCTGCAGAAGCAGAAATGGGGAATGCAGGGTGAAACCCCGTACAGTCGGTTGGGAAAAGCTTTATATACCTTCAATCACCTCACAGTGCCGCAAAACTCCAGTAACTTGGTCATGTTGAATGACCACCTTTTCTTGTGGGCTTCGGATGAGACACCTCAGCATCAGGCAAAGGTTTGAATGAGGAATTTGGTCACCAAACAGTAGGAGGGTCCCTATGACCTCATTGCTTCAGAGCGCTGGTATGCCTGTGTATCCACAGATACTGGGGTACGCTGGGTACCTGCGAAGTGTGTTCATCCTGACCTGCAACCACAGAGGCAGCATCCAGCCGGTGAGCAGGCTGGAGGCTGTGACCAAATTGTAAGTCATCTAATGGGTGGGCCATCAGATGATGACTCAGATGCAGATGGCGTGAGTGATCACCCCGATGGCCCATCCACAAGCAGGTGTTGATGCTAGACAAGCTTTCATTTTTATTCTTTTTTTTCCAATAATGAAAGGGTGAGATTTCACCCTGAAATTGCAGCCTTCTGATTGTATGGAGCATTGTTTATTTTTTCCTATTGTTTTTTTCTTTTTGATTGTTTAGAATGTTGATAGCTTCTTTGTTCATTTTCCTTTTTTTTAAAAAAAAAACAAAAAGGGTGAGATGTTGCCCTGAAAACTCAGTTTTCCGATCTTGTTGACATAGTTTCTAAAGACTTTCCCAGGACAGTAACTGTAAACATAGACATGTACACATTCTTTCTGATACATGTCTTTTGATGGACATCTCTCACAGCCAGTGCAGTTGGGAAGGTGTTAACCTGACTATCCAGTCCCTGGCCATTGTCAGAAAACTATAAATTCTGAGAGAAAAAATGAAGTGCTCCTCTTTCCTTCACCACACCCCAAACTGCATCTGTGTGACTCATTTTGTGTCCAGCTGCAACAGGCTGCAGCCTTTTTTTTTTTTTTTCCCCTTTATTTTTTATCAGGGAAGTGTTGATTTGATTAAATCAAACTGTCTTATGTAGAGATATTGCTTTGGTGACAGCTATATTGAAAAGTTTTGCTTTGATAAGATCAGGGACCTTCATCTCAATTTTATTTCAATTTTTATTATATTGCATAATTTTGACATAATTTAAAAGGGCATTATAACAAATAAGAATGCAATTACTTTGTAAGAATAGTAAAGGCAAACCTAAAAATTTTGGTCTCTGAAGGAGTGCTCATCTGCATCAGAATGAAGCCACTCACTTCACAAGTGTCAATTCAAGTTTCTGATTTTTTTGTCATTTTTGTCTTGTGGGAAAACTGAAATTTGGGCAGCAAGAAAGTGATGGAAAATCCCAATTCATGCATCTCTTTATGGAATGAAAAATGCCAATTCTAATCTGGCTTCACAAATAATTATTCACATTAGCAGAGTGTTGAGGGCTGGAATTGGGTTTAGGCGATTTCTGTTTGCAGTGCTCTAGGAAGAGTGGGCCAGGAGTTGGACTGGATGGTCCTTGTGGGTCCCTTCCAGCTCAGGGACTGTATGTTTCTCCTTCTTCTCTGAGGAATGGAGCAACAGCTTTTTGTTCTAATTCCCATCTTACTGCCAGCATCAAGCTCTGTTGCACTGCCTCACAGCTCACCCCCTGCTGCTGTCAGATCCTTCTCCTGCTTCCAGGAAAGCCAGGCTACACAGCCTCTGCACAGCCGAAAAATGCTTCCCCTGGCAAGAGATCTGCAGTGACTTAAGCAGGGCTTTTTTTTTCTTTTTTTTCCCCCAAGAAATTGCCTAATAAGAGGGCAAATATTAATCACATGTCTGGAAAAAGTTTGTTTTGATCTCTGTCTCTGCTATTCCAGCTTTAAAGAACAGAGCCCTTTCTGAAACATTTTCCCGGTAGTAGAATTAGGACATAATTCCTAGAAGACAAATCTTGGCATGTATGAAGTATATAATACCTATCCTTGACTGAACCTACAGCCTAGCCTAATACTTCCCACATTTTCCTGGTTTCAAACTGAGTTTGATCTTGTGCTGAAGGAAATTATTCTCTTTACTTGAGCCCTCTTGAATATTTCACAGTAAGAAGGATATGATCCATTACTTCAGGAGCCCTCATTATGTGCAGCTGTGGGATACTCATCTTTTTCCTTTATCTGCTCTGCTGGAAAACTTGGATACTGTTTTTTACTAAAAAAAACAAGATCAGGGATGTCAAAAGTAGATTGACTTATTGAACTTGATGTAATAATCGTTTTCTTCTCACCAACTTTATATTTTCTTTACTGAAATAAGATTAGCAGAGATTAAAGCTATTTATTTTGGAGGTATAGCATTCTGGTCAGGGAAGCTATAATGGATTTTTCTTTAAAAAGGATCTTCATATTTTAAGATTTTGCAAACCCTCATTTCATTGAAGGGTTTTTTGTTTCTATAACTGCTAGTCTTGCCTGCAATTACTCTTTTCCAAGAAAATGTTTGGTGGAAACACCCAAGTATCTTCTGCATTTTGCTCAGTTAAAGCAACAATGTTCTTTCTGATATAAAGCCATGCAAATGAGGTATTACTTTTTTCACTTCCTTAATAAAGGATGGTTTGTCTAAGGATTCTTCTTTGTGAAAGGAGTAAGTGCCAGCCTTCATTTACCTTTATCAAATAACATTGAGGGCCTAGTAAAGCACTAAGCCATGCACTTAAATACATTTCTAGTTAATAAAACACTGATGTGTGTTAGCTGAGTTTGTGTTTAAAATGCTTTAATGAGTCCAGGCCAAAAATCTGTGGCACAGCCATCCCAGTGCTAGTGCCACCAAAGAACCAGCAGGCTGAAGAGACCTGCTTCAGTGGGGGATTGAGTGTTAATCAGTAGAATTTAATTTCTGCTAGGGAAAAAATATGTCTTGGTGCTCTGTGTTTTAAGGTCAGTTGTTCACTTTTGAGGAATGTGTTGGGTAAATGTGGCAAGGTTTTAGGAGCATAGGATGAAATTTCTGTGCTAGTGAGGCTTCATAAGGCTCCCACATCTCTCTCCCTTCAAACTTTCTCATAGATTTTAGTTTAAAAGAAGAGAAAAGTCTTGATTCCTCAAAATTTATTGTATCCTCGATTACAAATCAATAGTACTTCACTTTTCCTGGGAAGTTTAAATGAATCACAAGACATTAAAGCTAAAAACTAGGAAAGGCAAACACAATGTTCTACATAAATTCTCGCCCACAAGCCTTGTGTAAACCTTCCCTCTGCTTACAGATAAGGCCCAGCTCCACTGTGCATCGCCTCTTCCTCGAGACCACAGCTGGGAGGAGGGAAGGTTCTCCTGGCTTTGCCTTGCTTTGTTAGGATGTTGAACGCATTCTTCCGATGCCACCTCCGATGTGGGAGCGGCTCTGCTCTGTAATTCCTGAGCTTCTCAACTAGAGGTCAGTAACACATCAAAGAACAGGAGCCTAAAAACCAGAATCTCTGGGATGTTAGCTGCCACTAAACATTTCATTTTGCATTTGAAATAAAGACCTATGATTTCGTTAATCAGCAGTAGCTATAAGTAATACAGCTGTGGGATAAGAGTAGTGGAGTGCTTCTATTCTCTATTTTTTAAAATTCTTTTTTGGTATTAGAAGCAAGTTGTAAGTAGTGCTTTCAAGTTTTAAACAATATGAAAAATTACCATGCTTTTAATATCAATTGGTCTTATGTGGAAAGTTGGCAATTTTGACTTGATATGTAGTTTAGAAAATGAATCTGATTTTCAGAAATTTTAACTGCTAATTCTTTATATAGTCACTTTAACTGCATTGGCATTTTCTCCTGACAGGGCTAGCTAATTAGCTTGGAAGAGAAAATCAGTGTCTGAAGCAGAGATGGTTAAAAGTAGATTATAGATAGTCTCAGAGTCCTATTTGTTGTGTCTTTACAATTTCAAATGTAGAATAAATCAGTCACTATTTAATAAAGGGCAGGTTTAGGAATGAATAAAAGTAAAAGATTTGTTTATTTCAATTTACTTTAAAAATAACCTCTACTGTTCTGTAATCTTTCAATTCTGCTTTTTTCCCTCTGATCTGTTTCTACTCAGTGGTAGAGGAATTGGTCATCTGGACAATTAAAAGCAATTTATAGAGTATGTCTTTCTCATTCAGACACCTTTCTTTAAAGGATGTCCAGAACTGTGCTACCATTTTAATAGCAAGTTGGTCAAACACATACTCTGAATTATTTCTTCATAAATGCAGGCACAAAGGATTCTGTTTGTATTCTTTGAGTGTGACCTATCCTGAAAATACTCATTTCCTTTATCATGAATAATGCCATTACTGAATAGTTTTGCTGAGGCATTAAGTTCAGCTGTGTTCATGACCGTGATTAGTGCATTTGTCTCCAGCTAAAATGCCAATTCTTGTTTGAATACTACATCCCTAAGAAATATGCTTCGTGTATTTATGAAGGAGACATTTCCAGCATTCTTGTGTCAGTTGATTTTTTTCCTAGACCAAGACAGAAACCAAGACCAAGGCATTTTGGTAGTTCCTCAAGTCCTGTTTCCTTCTCTCACACCACTTCTACACTTGCATGATACATTATGATTTATGCTACAGTTGGTAAGAATGGAACCAAATATAGTATTCCAAAAAAGCACTATCTGTACAGATAAGCTCATAGGGAACCTGTTGAATAGTGAGAATATAAAGTCATGTTTGCATTAAAAACTCCCAGTGTATCTTGAACTGAAAATTTAAAGAAATAAAACCAGGTGAGTGGAGCTTCTGTTGTGAACTGAAAACAGAGGTACCTCTTGGGCTGGAGCAGCAAAATACATTAGTTTAAAAGTGTCTGGTTTTAAGAAACGATTATTCCTTGGAAATGTTACATGCAGGACACAGAGATAAGTTTGAGGGATGGTATTTAGCTTTCAAAGGATGTTATTAATAATAGTTACATTTGGCATGGGAATCAGGCTGTAAAGATGTGTCCTTTTCTTGGGCAGCACAGCACCTTCACTGCTGAGGCCAACTTGCACTTCCATGATCTCTATTTCCTGGTCAGTAACCCCAACCCACTTGGTGCAATACCAGCACTTCCCTATGATGATCTTCACAGACAGCAGTCACTGACTGAGGGCTGAATGGTTTAAGTGCTTTTAAAACCCAGGGCAGTCATCTCCTCAGGTCTGGCATCTCTGTTTCTTGAGCTTGCACACTGGGAGAGGGCTTCCTCCGGCCTGCCAGCTCCAGAGTGAATGGTGTCAGGCCATCATCATCTGTTATAACATGTCATTCCTTCAGGTTTTAAATGGAAACCTGAGCTTGCAGGATACAATTGAGGACTCTCATGTGTTTGATCATTAAATGAGCTGGGGAAATTAAATATAATATGAACTCTGCTTTTTTAGCCTCTTTCATAAAGTAAATCAAGTTCTCTGCTTGTGTGGCTGCATGAAAGGGACTGGGATTAGCAGATTTGCATTGTTTCAAAGGTAGATTTCTAGTTTAAGTGGTGCTCTGGTTTGAGTTTTTTCCTAGAAAATGTTCAGTGTATCAAATCTCCCATTTGCAGTGCCAGACACCATACAGACCATTGAGGTGGGAGGTTTGAGTTGTGGCTGAGACAGCTGCCAACAGCAGGGACTGTCCCACCTCCGAGCTGCTGTTCACATCTGGCTGGCTCTGCCCCTTTTTGGTGCATGTCTGATTCCCTGGAAACCAGTTTAGCTTGATAACCCACCAAGAAACGCTTCTTTCTTCCCCTTCCTCCTGTTGATTTAGCTCACCAGTAAGTCAGAGTAGGACTAGAGCCTGAGCAGGAAGGAGTGAGTGGCCTAAGACACGTCTCCTGCCTTGCAGAACTTGGCCCCTATGTGAAAAACATGGATCAAAGCAATGCAATTGCCTTCCCTTTCCTAGTAATGTGTCTGAACTTTTCCAGTGGCTTTGCAAGGAGTGTATTATTTGCAAGTGGTTGTCTTGAGGCAGCACTGCAATTAGGGATGTGAATTGGTATTTTGTTGCCAGAATGAAGGTTGTAGTCTGGCCAGATTTCAGAAGGGGATGAGCACCAGGTGGGCACTGGATTAGCTATTCATATGGTGATACTATCACTTTCCAAAGTGGGCAATATCAAGATCCAAAAGCAGACTTTTTTTGTCAGGTGTAAAAGACCATTTAAACACTGCTGCTTTAAGATATTACTGGTGGCTTTGACAACAACTGAAAAAAATATTAATATTCCCATTGGGATGTTGTTTTATCCTGTGTTGTTCTGTAGATTAATTTTTGTACAGTATGGTTTTTTATCATTATGGATCTATAGTCTAATCAGAAAATTATAAAGTTGTACAATATTAGCAGACAAGCCAATGTTTGCTTTAGGGTGAATAAGTTGTTCGAGCTCCAGGTGGAATCTGTAGGTTGGAACTTAGCAGATTTCTTCTCCCCCCTGAAACTCTACAATCTGCTCTTACAGTCCACTGTCTTGGACTAACAAAGAAAGTCCTTTAGCTCTATGGTAGTATACTGTCTCAAAAAGCCCAGCTTTAGTCCTATAATTGTCTTATCTCCATAGACTAATTTTGTTATTGCTTATAACTTTTGAAAATGGGCTTGTTTGCCAATATGAAAGCAAAGAGCAAAACTCTCTGTTACAATTTTCATACATCTGGTATAATGATAAATATTTAATATTATTAATAATAAATAGCAGTTTTATAGAATTGGTTTCATTTTATGAGCAATAGTAGGACAGCTGTCTAGCTTGTAGTTTTGTAATTTGTCCTACAGGCACTTTGGTGCTTATGGCATATTGACTTCAGTAGGGAATTCTGTTTAAAACCTGATCACTCTATTTCCATTAAGGCAGGTGTCAGATTTGTGTTTCCACTGCCAGATCCCTGGGCGCCTCTACGGAGGAAGAAATCGGTGAGATTTCCAGGTGTGCCCTGAATGTGAAAGGTGAACTTTCCAGGAACAATTAAAATGATCCACAGTGTGAGAGAGCTGGAAAGTTACCTGCCTTCCCCTTAAGAATTGTTTTAATCTCTTCAGAATACCTTGTAACTTTGGCATTAGGAATAGGATCACAATTTGGATCAATGTTAATGAAATTGCAGCAACAACTCAAAAGTTTATCCAGAAAAGAATCAACATAATGCTGATACTGTGGAAGTACAAAGACCTCTTTTCTGGTTTCCTGATGTATGCTGGAAGACATGTCTAACCCTATCAGTGGTCCCTGTGTTTTAGTGGGACTTGCTGTGGGGAAGGGATTACTGTCTCTGTCTCTATCAAGGATGCCTTGATTCATGGAAGTGGTGATCCTAGCCCCAGAGAACAGCCACTGACAGTGAGAAAGGATGATTGTATTTAAAAGAGCTCTCCAGGTCTTGTGAGCTGAGCTAAGATGCTGTCTGGCAGATGAATTGGAATGCTTGAAAGCTTTCTTGAAGACTTCTGCAAGAGTTGCTGGCCTCCCCTAACAAGAACTTGATTGGTAAGTTTGGTTTAATACTTCTAACATTAATAGCAAAAATGCTGCAATTTACAGACTAGTTCTCATACACAAACCAGATACCAGGGATCCAGTAAAGAAAGACTTAATGCCCAAGGCTATTGGGCCATTTTTTCACTCTTTCAAATAACCTTGCCTCTCATAAATCTGTTGCTCATTTAAAGCAAACTTTCTGCTTGCATCAGAAATTACTTCCAGCATTGGATATGAAGCATTCTACAATATGTTTTAAAGTGATGGCTAGATTCACTGCTTAAATAAAGCCAGTTTGCTTCAAATGTATCATTTATTGCTACCTTCATGCTGAATATTTATTGTGAGGATATTGTCACATTTCTTTCAGTTTTGAAAATGTAAGTTGGATTTTCTCTTTCAGGTTGCCATCTGGTGTATTGTGAACAGTCTCAGAGAGTAAGAGGCCATCTGTTAATACTTTTTCAGGAAGCTTTTTATAGAGCAGTGAAGTGGCAAATCTCAAAAACACGTTGTAATGACTTACAAGATCTCAGGTATGTGTACAAGTAAAGGCTGATATTTTATTCCTATCAACAATATAGTTATCAAGCTGGGGAGGAAAGGCAGAGAAGAAAGAGAACTTGCACACAAATGCACATGCAATTTAATGGCTCTATTACATATATTACTTTTTCTATTTTTACATAAAATGTAAAGTGAGTTTTTGAAGCTCTGATTCAGTTTATGCTCATGTACTTTAGCAAGATTGATTGCCTCTTTGAGAAGCTGTTTCCTTCTTTAACCATTAACAGAGATCAAATTACCCAGGATTTCACCTCATAATACTAAGAATGTAGCTTGTGTTCCCATAGCATGTGATTTTGCATCTCTAGTGCTTGGTAGTCCCAAGATGCTGATACATCTATTACAAGATTCTGCCATGTAGGAAAGCCTCCAGTCCAGATCTGCCAACAACCTCCATCTGATATTTTGTGTATTTCTATGGCAAAAGGTTATTTCTACATTAAGCTCTACAAGTAGAGGTATTTTCAACCCAAATTTTATATGCCCACTCAGTCACTAATAGTAGCAGTGGAGGACATGACTGACAGAAGTGTTGCCTGAGTATTCTGGCTGTTTTAGGAGTACGTACAGTCTTTATTGAGAGCCTCCCTGTTGGCTGTATATGTTGAGCCATTTTTTCCACTTGCATGGACTTCCTCCATTATTTTGTGGCACAGCAGAAGCAAATAGAGCTACATCATGTACCAGCCTGTACAGTGCAGAGATTGATCTCAATTCTGTCCTGTTGGAGAGGAAACATTATTGCTTTCAGTATCAGATGCTTTGAAAGCACTCAGAGCAGCATCAAATCACTGATTGCAGTGCTGGCTTGACATGCAGAGAAAGAAAGGTAAGCACTGATTATCTAGGCAGGTGACTAGAGTTTTGCTACCACAGAGATAAGGTGGTTTTTGGGTGCTCAGATGAATCCTTCCTGAATGTTCCACTTCCAGGTTTGCATCATCTGAAGTGTCCCAATCAAGCACATTTTCCTGTATTTTAATACTGTATTAATTTTCTGTGCTTTGAGTTCTGCAGTAACAAGATTCTGTACTATTCTTAGGCATCACTCTGTGGGACAAGTCCTGCTTAAATTAAGTGTAATAGTAAGATCTTTTTCTCTTCAGTGGTTCCAAATTTGATAGTGAGACATCAAAAGTATCATCCAAGTGTCACTGATAATAAATGTCAGTGCTGCTGCATGTCAAGGTCATAAAAACACGTAGTAAGGGCTGTTCAGGCTGGCATTGTGCTTAAATACTATCATCATTTAAACAAACCTAGGCAGTTCTCAAAACAAGGGCAGCATGAACATCACCATAAAATTAAGCCCACTAGCCAGTGGTGAGAAAATCTGAAGCCTGTATGTTGCAAGAGTGCTAAAAGAAATGCAGGTTGGTTTTTCAGTGCTAATACCCCTCAGAAATAGATAAATAAGTGATCCCAGCTGTGTTCAATATAATGGGAGTCAATTGTGCATAATGGTATTAAGCGGTGGTCAGAGTATCTTCTTAAAGTTTTATTTATAAAAAAGGATTTCCAAATTATTTTTAGAAGCATTCTCTTTTATTGAATGAAGAAAAATTAATCTTTGTCTTGTTCCTATATTTTTAGTGTAAAAGAAAGATAAAAAAAATGAACAAAAAAATTTGGGGGAGGGCTTTTTTGTTGTCCAAAAAGATCCAGTATCAGCCACAATTTTTAGTTAAGAAGCATGCTTTTTTCCCCCCATCTAATACTCTATTGCAATGTTGTTGAAGGATTATTAACCCCAGGCAACAGACAGTCATATTTTTTTAACTGTATTATTTGAGAATGCTATTAGAAAGGCCTTGAATCCAGGAAAACATTGACAGAAATTAGTTCTGTTCTCTCTATTCTTTCATCTCAAAACAAGCCTAGGTGGTCTTGACTGGCATCTGCCCTGGGCATTAGCATCTTTCTTTCTTTGTTAAACAAGAGAAACTGCCAAGAGGGCTCCTGAGATGTCAGGGAGTTAAGTGCTGGTGTAAAGATGTGCCTTGTGTCCTTCATCCATTCCATGTCTGTTAAGCCACATCAGCATGTAGACAAAAAAACTCATGGCTGAAAATAGTTCCCCAGAGGTGGAGACTTATACAAGTCTCCTAAAAATTACCTGCTGACAGCTCAGCACTGAGAATTATGGCTTATTGTGTCACTGTAGAACAGATTACTACACTCTCTGCAGATGAGTGGGTTGCATTAACAGTGCATCCCTGATGAGTTTGAAGTGTCCTAGCCTACGGGGTACTGCATTTTACCATCAGAACTGAGATGCCACCAAAATATCTGTGTGCTACACCTGAGTGGTACTGGTGAAATCTGTAGTCCAGGCCTAGGAAGTGTCAAGGAGAGAACTTTCCTGTGTTGTGGTTTGTCTTGTTTTGCTGTGTGTCACGTCTACGAGCTGGTGTTTTGTGGGTTTACTGAGGTAATCAAATATGAAAGATTGACTCTAGTCCTGTTTAGGGTTAAGAGTCAGTAAATCCACTGTGCTTGCAAAGACCAGGAATAATTTAAACACTGCTCACATTCTTGCTTCCACAGTGGGGATGGGTATTTTGTTTTGAGGAGTTTTTTCCTTATCTCAACTGCTGTACCATTTGGCTATCTGAAGCTTTTGCATGCTTCACAAACACCATCTGTTACAACCCAAGACACAAACACTGCAAGTGATTAGTAATATAAGGAAATGTTGCAGCTGTATGTGGTGTAGAAACCTGATAGAATCAGAACTTTCTTTGTAAGCCTGACATGCTGAATAGTGTGTTTGTGATTTGTCCAAGCTTTTGCATTTGCCAAGTAAAGACTGACTTTCTGCTGCTCTGGAGACATGACAGAATAAAAAAAATTGAAACAAAATATTCCCCGCCCCCAAATCCCAACCAACAACAAAAAACCCAACCCAAACCAAACCAAAAAACCCCAATAAAACCAAAACAAAGCCCTAAGCATTCCATTTAGGAAATATTCTTGGAGTAGGTACAACTATCCTATAGAAGGAGTCCTTAGCAGGGAATTGTTTCCAACTGCTGCATGATAATATTGTATTAGATGAATCTTTTCTGGATTGAAATAGCCTATATACTCTGATCAATGCCCTTTTAAAGTCATAAAACACTTAAAATATACATATAATAGTGACTATTCAGCTGTTCTTGCCATGGGCAGATTGCAATAAATACCAATACACTCCTGATTGTATTGTTATTCAATACGTGTTCATGGCACAGACTGGTTCTCCTCGAGCTCCAGTACTGGATTTTCTCTTTGCTTTATCCTCCAGCCTTAATTTCAGTAACAGATGAAGAACTGCTTGTGCTGGGGGGTACCAAATTAGAGAGGAACACCCTCTGTGCTCATGGATGAACATGAGAATGAACAGGGAAGGAAAGCAAGGCTTACATTTGACTGCCTGCAGGATAATTGTGTTACTGTGTGATAATCAAGGTCTTGGTCCAACTACAGAGACAGAAACTCTGAATTGATGAGATCAATCCCTTTTTTTAAATGTTGAATGAAAGAAACTGTTCAAATCAATAATGGTAGCCATTCTGTTATTGCTAATCTTCCTCCCCATTACTAAGATATGCATGTGTCTTTGCCATCTCTAGGCATTTGGAAATAATGAGGAAAAAGTTTGAATCACTTTTATATTTCCTCTCTCTGCACTCAGATCCTTATCCTGTTCTCATATCACGTAGTGCTTGTTTTGAGAAAAAAAAAAAAAGTTTTAATTCTAAAAAACTCTTTGTGTTAGACTAATAGGTCAAATTTGGAAGAAAGTAGATGTATGCTTTTTGCTTATGCAAACTTGTCTCTTTATAAGAAGTACACTATTGTCCTTAAACTTGTATTTTAAAAAAAATCTGTTGTCCTTGAAGAGAGGGCAAGAACTAATGCCCTTAAACTGAAGCAAAAACTTCAAGCTAGATATTAAGGAAAAAAAACAAACCATCACTGATGGAAAGGATAGCAAAAAGGGGAGAGACTTGCATGGAAATTGTGATGTCTGCATCACTGGAGACCTTTACGACCAAATACCATATTTACAGTTCATCTCACCATGAATAGAAAGATTAACTAAATGGCCTTCTGGGGTCTCTTCCAGTACTATGATTTTGAAAGCTTGTGACCCAGGAGGCCTTTCCCAGTGCTATGCTGTCTGTAAGGAAGGTCAGGATAATCAGCGGCGAGCGATCGCTGAATGCGGAGATCACCCAGCTCCTGGGTGCAGTCCTGAGCAGACTCCTGGGGGCTCTAGCATGTGCAGGAAAAGCTTAATGCTCCAGAGTGGACCCTGGATACAGGGCTGGCTGAGCAGGGAGGTATTTAGCTTAGCTAGTGGGAAAAGATAAAGAATGAGCAAATCTTAATTCTATTTCTCTAGAAAATAGAGAGAAAACTATCTAGAATTGTAGTAGCAAGAAAGGAGCAGTGTCAGACCAGCGTGTTCAGTGAAGTCTTGACTGTATCGTGTTGTGCCTTGCTAAAATACAGTAGGTGATGCTCTGATGGAGGAAGCCAAACTTACTTGTGCCTTTTCCTGTTCATGGCTGCAATCTGGAGTGTAGACTTGATGTGGTGATGGGCTTGTGAAAAGATAAACCTATCTTTTCTTCTTTCTTGAGTAAGTCTTAAACTCCACTGAGTGTGCTGTGGCTGGCTGGGCATTTGCAATTTGCCACCCAGGGGTCATCATGCAGGAGGAAGGCAATGAGACTTTCCCACCTTGTGAGCCAGGCATGTCCTTGGAAAAGGAGAGGTGCTGCCTTGCCACAGGAAGTGCTGATGCCAGTGCTGTGGCCTGCCTTTTATCATGGGCTGGATTGCAATGCAGGGAGCTGACATTTTCCTAATAGAAAATATAGAAACTCTATTCTGGTGGTTTGATAAGTGATATGTAAATAACTGCAGCATATTCCAGAGCACTGAGCAGGCACGTGTTTATGCCCTGCCAATTGTCCTTTGCTGTGTATTCTGAAGTGTAAGACAGCAGTATTGTGAGTAGCTGTGACTTAAATGACTAAATTTACTCTAGATTAAATGTTTGCCTTTCATGTTTGATTTCTCATTAACTGAGAATTTACAAAGTCAAGTACACAGTCCTATTTTTATTTGTAAACTTGCAGCTTTTTCTTTTAATGCCTAATAAGTTCTCCACTCTGGTTGTTTAATGAATCACTTATGATTCCGTTTTGATAAATCTCTCAACAGTTCAGAAAACTCTTTGTTATAAGGAAATAAATATCCTGCTGACTCAATGGAAAAGAAATGCTTTTTGTCCTTTAAAAAGTGTTGCAGCCCTGTAGATTGGTCAGTGTTACTTATCTGAATAGTGCTATTGTAGAGAGGAGAAGGGCTCTTTATGGGACCAAGAACATTTGAGGGTACTGGAGTATGTAGGGAAAGGTTATCAAGGCTTTGCTTTGGTAATGTATATTTTTACTCTGAAAGATCATCTTACTTGTGATATTTCTCTCTGTTAAATACATTGCCTTTATTATTGTAGTAGCTTTTCTTTTTTAATTACAAAATGCTGACAAGATTTTTTGCAGTGACATATTATAACTACATTAACCAGGTGCATTAGGATCTGTGTGTATGGCAATTGATGCCTTCTCTTTGTCACTTACATAATGAACCTTCTGCTTGCACAGAATAAAATATTTATCTGGGACACAGGCTAAAGCTGGGGACAGGAGGAGGAAAAAACAGGCTGCCTGCAGTCAGTAGTTGTTATAATCTCATTGTCCTTTGCAAAGTTGTTAATTAAGGCCTTTACTAAGCAGACCGTGCTTGCAGGAGTCCCACGGGTCAAGTTGTTGTGCTCTTGTGCATCTGTTAGCTCACAGTGGTTTGAATGTGCTTAATGCAAGGCTCCCCAAGTTTCATCCTCAGAGGCTATGTGCTGGGGGGGGTGTCTTGCAACGCTCTCCCATATCTCTCCCCTTTACCTCCTTCTTCAAAATAAGAAAGAAAATAACACCTGAAGGAGGATGGTAAACTAATGTATAGAGCTTGGGCATCTTCATCAATATTGGCATGTAAGCCTGCTAGGAATGTGGAGTTGTTAGTTTATTTGCAGGTGCTCTCTGGAGTTTTCTCTGCAAGGAGCAACTGCTATAAATTGTGTGTCCTTTGCCTACTTCAGTTCCAAATTCTTTTTGTTATTTAGTATTTCTATAGCAACTAGAAGATCCACTTAGGGATCTTGACCATTCCTGGTAGGCAGCAGTGTAAATAGTATAAGGAAACAATATTTTAAGTGAAGAGATCTGAGCAAAAATTATCTATTGTTGTCATTTTTTTATAGGTATTAATGGAAAGGAAGACTTTTGAAAACTGGAACGTATTAATTTTTAGGTTGTTTCCTATGTGAAGGGACAACATGGAAGGAAGAAAAGAAAGCAAAAAAAGAGCTGATTTTAAAAAGCAGCAAATGAAGAAGTTTGTACCAAGGGCTGATTGGAGGCAAGAACTGACATCTTGGGAGCAGATGAGAGGAAATGGGATGTGTCAGTAAATCATGAACAGCCTTAAAACTCAAGGCGAGCAATTCATAAACAATAGAGAAGGGAGAGCTGAAGGAGGAAGGGGAAAACCAGAAAGATTTGAACTCCAAAAAAGGTATTTGCAACAAGAGTTTGAAGGGCATGGTACTGGGGAGCAATCGTATTGGGAAGGCCAGAGAGAAGAATGTTGATGTGACAGTAGGATTGACTGATTCCTGTGTGAAAAAGCATTACGCATTATGCAGACAGAATCAGCAAAAGAAGACTGAGTAGGGATGAACCAACAGATGGAGAAGCAAGCAGAATCACTGTGGAGATTTCCTAAGCAGGGACAAAATGAATGTGGTAATGCTGAGTGTAAGGAGACACAGGAAAATAGGAAATGAGATGAGGATGAGAACAATTCCTGAAGAACCAAAAGCTGGCAGAAGCAAAGTAATTTCTATGTCTCATGGGAAAAGTAGAGGAAGAAGAGAGAAGAAGAAGAGAGAAGAAAGAGTAAGACATTCAAATGTCTAAAAGTTTGGTGTCCTTTTTTTTTATTTGGTAGAAAGTTGGCAAAAGCCTGTATGGATAAAGAATAAATTGTGGAGTTGGATTTACTTTTATCAGAAAAGCAGACTTTGTTAGAGACATGCTAGAGAAACTGATGGAGCAGGTAATTCTGGTCTCCACGAGTCTACTGGAACTGCTTTCTGTTCTGAATTGAGTTGATGTGGTGTAAATAGAGGTGAGCTGGGATGGAAGCTTGGCAAATGAGGTCTTGTTAAGTGAGAAAGAATGAGAGAGATCTTATAAATGGAAAGGATGGCAATGAGGAGGAGGCTGAAAGCAAACAAAAGTCTTTCCTGTGTACTGGACACATGAAGCAATTGAATTGTGAAAAAGCTGACAGTCATTAAGTGGGATAGAGGTGGAGAAAGCGGATAGTGCTGATAAAGGCATTGTAGAACAAGAGCTCTGCAGCAGGAGGGTCAAGCCAGACCTGCAGGTGTGAGACCAAAGAGATGGGTGACAGTAAGCACAGATAGCTCATGGGTACAGAAGTTGTCCTTGAGTTAAGCTTAAGGAAAGCCAAGAGTCAGCAGCAGAGGAAGGTGGATGATGAAGCTGGATTTGAGGTAGCCAACCACAACAGTGAAGAAGAGACATGGCAGGACTCCTTGTTTACTGAAATTAAGTATCTCTTTGCTGCTCAATTAATCAATTGTTTTAAGTTAGAACACATATTTTATTGTTTTTGGCAGTGTAAAAGTAGTTTTTTTTAAAAAAATCAAAAAATGCATATCATTGAAAGCAGGCTCTCAGTTACTAACCTAGACAACTGTTTGGTGTTTATTTAGTGACTAGAGGGATAAATCTAGAGTCACACTGTCCATTGTTGGTGGAGTAATCCCAGTGGAGGGAGGGTGGTTGGAGCAGCCATTCCAGTGAATCTGCAGAGTCCCTCCAGTCACTGCCGGGCTGCTGGGCAGGACCAGAGCGGCACCAGCACAGGGAGGTGGGGGACTTGCTGCTTCCCAGCCTGCTGACTCATCCTTGCTGATCCAGCAAGTTGGATTTTCTCCCTCATTTCTCCTGTCTTTCTGAAGGAAATTAGTGCTTGGAGAGGAAACCGAGCTTCCACTGGCAAAGGTTGTTGCTGTTCTGTTCACCTCCTCCTCTTCTCAAGCTGGTAACCTGTCATGTCAAGCATTTAGCTGAAAGCAGTGGGAATTGTGATGGTTTAATGTTTCCCAGACTGTAGTCTGCCACATTAACAAATCTTTCACTTTTCAGAAGATGATAGTGTCAATCACCGTGACAGCCTGAAAGACACCATTCATTGTTAATTAATTATTAGCTGTCAACTCAAAGACTTTGTTGAGCTAAGAAAATTCAGGCAGATTGTGGATTTCCTCTTTTTTAAACTTTATGTTTAAAGGACACTAAATACCCTTAATTATCAAAGTAAGTTGAAATCCTTTCATACCTCTTTCTTCTGCAGGTGACTGCTTCAGGTACAATATTAATTATAAATAGAGTGGAGATTTTAAAGCTTCTTATTACTGATTTATGTTTTCATAATGGGTGAACTAAAAAGAAGTAAGTTGCTTTTTTTTTCTTTTTGCTTTGGTAATAGCCTGTGATCCCTGGGCTGCCTCTGAGTTTTGGTGTCTGGAGGAAACAAACAAAAGAAAAGAAACTCATTTCCTGAGAGGGTCTGAGGGCTGCATCACCTACAGTGGGAACCGTGACTTTTTGTCTGACTCCACCACAGAAATCCTTGGATTTGAGTAGTTGCAATATTTCAGTTTCACTCTTTGGACCAAGAAACTGAGGATAGCTTTCTCGTTGGGCTTCTTGTGGGTGGGAATGAAATCTAATGGCTTTTTCCTATGCAGTTTTCTTAATGCTCAGCAGTTCTGGGCATGCCTGCAGAGCTGCCTGCTACAGGAGCCTTGCAGTGATATATGTGAGGATTCTCATGTAGGTGCTGCTCTGGCTGAGGGCCATGGGAACACCCAGCCCAGGAAAGCAGCTGGGGCTCAGAAGTGTTTCCAAAATCTGCCTGCAAGTTTGAAAACACTGGCCAAGTCTGTCTCCACTTGGGCCTGCCAAATGCAGAAGGATACAATAATACTTACCTCACAGGAGTGCTCTGAGGCTTAATTAATGCATAGGGTAAAATGCTTTGAGATCCTCAGGTCATAATGATACTTAGCACTTTATATCTTCAAAGCCCCATACCCAATGTGAAGGAACTAATCCCAAACTAATTAGGCAAAAGGCACTATAAAAGTGCCAAGTGTTGTTATTTGCCTTAAAGTATTATTATTTAATCACAAATTGCCTCAAAGTGAAGTGTGACTGTATGAGATTAGAGACATAGTAATTAAGGGCCTGATTTAATATTTTAAATTTATTCAGCATACTTCAATGCAGCTCTTGATTTTTTTTCATTCTTTCCCAAACATGCAACTAACATTTTAATTTTTATAAACACTGCATCCTCATCACTTAATAGGCTTTCCCTCTTCTCTCAGTTGTGTGCCCCTAGGATGTTGCAGAGGGAAGATAGTTTGGTGAACAAGGATTTGACCAAGCTGGAACACAGCAGACTGAGTGTGTGGGTATGAATTAAATATGACAAGAAAGAAATGTGTAAATACAGTCTTTCTTGCATGCATAGTAGATATATTTATGTATTTGCTATGTGAGTTCTACAATGCAAAAACAGCTCTGAAAGTATCTGTCAGCCCACATTACTTATTCTGCCTTTGAGATACAAGATGCAGCAGCCCTTCTAAAAGATGGCACTTCCCTCCATGTCAGGGAGCAGCTGTAGTTGTTAGACTGATTTGGGAAGCAATGGCTTTGGGTAAATAATCTGGTGAAATTCACCCCTCTGTACAGAAGCTCAGGCACCATTTCCCTCATAGATAAACCTATTTAAACAATGGAAGGGATTGTGAAGACCTTGTACAGGATTAGATTTCATCCACACCATTATGGTGAGTTTAGGGAAACTATCTTAGTGGGTATATGGTGACTATATTTGCTCTTCTGTCTAAAGCAATAGATCTGTTTTTCAGATGTAATTGATGCAAAGTTCATAGGTACATGTGGATTTGATGCAGCACAACCATACTGTGCTACTTTACAGACCTTAGTGGACATAATCCTGCCTTCTAGTGCTGTGAGATTACAATTAACAGTGAGGCTGAACAAGGAAGTTTATGGGACAGGAAGGCTTCATAGTGATAAGGAAGCAGTGTGGACACTTGGTACTGAGTGAGCCTTGTGATGGCACACAGCCATTATAGTGACAGATAGAAAACTCAGTAGCAGCCACATGGACACTCACTCTACAGTCACCACACTGGAGAGAAGACATGTCTGTAGCAGGAGAGATGTGAGGAGGCAGGAATCCCATAGCTCTGGATTGCAGTAACACTATGCTTTCTGAGGAGCCTCACTGCTACAGGTTGAATTACTTCCAAAACAAATAATGCTCTGAATGACAGCAGCACCACCACTGACAGCATTTTAATCCTTGTGTATGCATTTACATTTGCGAGTTATAATTATTGAACACTTATCCAATCAAAGGAAGATTGGGGTTCTTTTGTAGAGCAATGGTTTCTCATGAACAATAGTAAAAGCTTATGAGGGCAATTTTCCTAGATTTGTGAAAACTCATTGTCCTTGCTCTCTTGCCTTCTCTCCAGAAACCTTCCATTGTAACTTAAAGAATTTTTTTCATATCTTGGAAGTTTGTGAAGCCTGTTTTTGGGGGAAAGCAGTTCTGTAACCAAGTGATCTTGGAAGAGATAGGAGATCAGGAAGTGTTGACACTGATCTGCATGAAATCAGTTAGAGAATTGGTGAGGCTGGCCTGAGCTGGGGAAAAAATTGCAGGATATTTATGGCTTCGTTAACCTGAGATGTGCAAACTGAAATTCAGTTTTGAGATGTCATGAAGCCCCCCACATTTTGAGAGGCCTCATGATACAGACACATTCAAGGCTCAGACTTTTATTCCTTGTGCTTTTCTTACCTTGCATTCTACAGGAGCTGAAGAAGATTCAGCCAGGGGCACATAAACCCTGTTCGCAGAAACAATTTCAGATATTTTATGAAACTGCACTAGCTTCCCTGCTTTCCCACCAGCTGAAGATGCAGTGTCGTACACTGAGACTGAGCTGCAGCACACAACTCTTTGAAGACTCAGAGCTTGAGAGGGTTTATTTCTCAGCATGAAGGACCAGAAAGTTTCTGTTTATTCTTAGCTTGCTTTCACTGAAGTGTTCAGCTGTCTTTTGCAGTTCAGGTGCATTGCTTTTACAATGAAAGCCAAATAACCTTTTCCTCCTCCTGGAAGAAAAGCAAAAATCCTCCATCCTAACAAAAAACATCAACATACCAGGAACTTGTGCTTAAATAAACAAGTGTGGTTTTGTTGTAATCTTATTGCCAGCATGTATTTTGATATAACTTCACAGTGGAGAGGATCTGTGTAAAGCAGGAACATTTGAGTGCTCTAGACAGGCTGCTTCATTCTGGAGAACTGAAGCTCTCATTGAAGAGTCTGACAGTAAACTCTCTCTCAAAGCTTACTCTTGATGCTTAGGGAGAAAAAGGTGAAGAGATGAAATAATGAGACCTGCTTTACTTGGGAGTGCCTTTTGGTTAAACTTCAGCATCCCCTTTTGTGTTAGAAGTAGAGGCACCTGTGTGAACTGTGAGACAGAGAACTCAGACTGGTGAAAATCAGAATGACTGCTAAAAGAATACCAGCTTTGACCAGCTCAGCACCTGATCCATCTGCCCTTACAATGGTAAAACCTGCTGAGGGGTCCAAAACATGGTCCTGCCACACCCAAACATAGGCTAGGGTGAGAGATATTAATGTATTTCCACTGCTCACACACCTTGGGGAAAGATGAGGTGTAATGAAGCGCTGACTTAAAAGACAAGAGCCCCTGAGGAGATGGATACTATCAAAATGTCATCTAGATTAATAAGAACCCAAAGTCCTAGTATCTTAAGTATCTGGGTTATTGATTAAAGAATCATGATAAATGAGTATAGGGCTGTGAATTAGATCAATGCCATCAACCTTAAAAGTCAATCTCCTGTACCAGCTTGAAGAGAGACTAAAAAAATATGCTCTCAGGAGAACCACAAATCCTTGGGCTGATGGTGGCCTTGAGGCTTTGAGTTTTTCTCTGCCATTTCTTTCTCTTCCTTTGTTTCTCTGAATAGACTTTAAAGATCTGGAAGAAGATAGGTTTATGCCTGGTAAATATTTCATCATTCACAAAACGAGTTAAGACTACCAAAATCCAGGCTTTGCAGTAGCTAAGAATGTCTTTAGGACCTTGTTAGGGTACTGTAGAAGAGAAACTTTTCTGTGGCAATCGTACTATAAGTAAGGGGTCAAATCTCCAGATATGCTGGACAGACATTGACCCTCTTGGGATAAGTTCACACCCGCAAAAAAAGAAAGTGTAAAGTTTCTTGTTTTGTTGAAAAGGAGACCACGTGCTTGGGATATTCTGCAAAAAAGATAAGTCTTCCTACAGGGACAAGAAAAAAAGAAATTACTAGATTTTGGAAAATTAAGTGTCCTTGCTCTGTGTAGTTCTCCGGTTGAGGCTTGGGAGTGGGGAGTTGGCCATTTTAACACAGCAGGTTTTGGAGCGGACTAAAAGTGATGGTGCTACGCCAAAGCAGAGTTTGTGCCTTGCAGTAGGGCTCTGCATGGACCAGGGCTTCATTAAAGGCCTATTTCTAGGGCTATATTGGCTTTTTTGTGTAAGCTTCAGAAAAGTCACATAAACTTTTCCCCTCTCTGCTTTTTGCATCTACAAAATAGAAATGTCATGAGTAAGCATTATTGGATGCTGATATGTTTCATTTGTATCACTTATTTTTGTTATTCTTGCAGAAGAATTGACCCATGGTTTCTTAAAGTACCTTCCTTTTCTTGCCTACATCTCTGCAAAATGAAATTGTAGCAACCACAGCTCAACATCAATGGCTGTTGGTTGTGAAGACTGGTATGAAGTATTTCCTTCATTTTCTTTTTGTGGGAGAAGTCCTAAGATTCCCAGTCCTTATTCTTGACTTTTAAAGCCTTCTATTCTTTAATTATGATTAATTTCAGAAGTTATAGGTATGGTATTTATATCTCACTGTGAGGCAGAGACTTTCAGTGTTTCTGCACCCAGACAGGACTCAGCACAGACATTATATGGAAAGGTGTGCTTTCCTGATGCTGTGTTTGGAAAGTTCCATCCAAATTTGTTTTGTATGTGTATATTTGTCGCTCTATTGAGAATGGCAAGAAGAACGACAGACTCTCGTGTGTTGAACTGGAGGGCAAAGTTTATTATTCTTGATCTTCTTTTATAGACATGTTCAAGAAAGTCTGAGAGGTAAAATTCTTATTAGTCATTAAAGCAACACATCTACCATTATTGGTTAAGTAGAACATCACGCTTTGACTGTTTTCCTAAACACCACCTCCAAATATTGTTGTCCTTTACCAAGGACTGTTCGGATTCTTTCTCATGCTTTGTCAGGCCAGAATGAGAAGCCTGTGACTTTGTTTCACACAGGCTCTGTTCCCTTCTTTTTGCATTTAGCATCCACATATATTTGTTTGTGAACAACCTATTTCTGACTGCATATAACAATTGCAATGAGATGATGCTATTAAGAGGCTTTCCCAATATGAGAACTATATCTCTGCTGGTAATCTGTGTGTGTTGATTTTAATAGAGCTTGTCATCTGACTTCTTAGGATGAAATTAACCCCCTGTGCAGATATCTGCCACTTGTGCATCATCTGAGTTGCCTTTTGACATGTTAATTGTGATCAAAATGATACCTAATACTTCTACTGGTTTACTTCAAATAATTGAATTTCCTACAAGCTAGGTAGAAACTCTCATACAGAAATCATCTCCTTCCCAGAAATGTTCTCATCTTCACCTTCAGAGTGCTGATGCTCCCACCTGAAATAAGGAGACAAGCTCTCATATAACTGGTGAAGAGTAGAGGTCAGGGGGATTGCTTGGGAGCAAGCTGTCATTTGTGATCATTTATACAGGGCAAGATTCTCAGCAAGTGTTAATGTGTAGGAAAGAAAACATCTGAAAGTAGGTGTCTACTCTAGGAAGTTTCAGTCTCCTTTTCAGTCGGGGTAAGAGTCTTTCAAAAGGATTAGTGATGCAGTAGGCCATCAAATTGCTTTTAATCTTTGCATTATTCTTCTTCATGACAGAAATTTGTATTAAATAAGGAAAAGTTAATAAAAGATTTTCTGCTGTTGGAAATGTTTTTTCCAAATCACGTTTCTAGAAAACTAAAAAAAAAAAAAAAAAAAAAAAAAAATAAAAATGAACTAATTTAGAAATGCTAAATGAGGACCATAATGAGATATCCGAAGTCTTGCCAAGTGAATTTAATCACTTTCTGATCATAACAGCCACACAATTCAACTCTTTCTTAGCATAATTTAGCACGTGACAATGAGGACGCTATTCCAAGACATGGTAATGAGATGCTGTGGGGCCTGAATTCAGCTGGAGGGGATTTCCTATTAAATATTTATTGTATGTGCAGCTTCTTCACTAGCTAGAAATACAGAAGAGGGAATTTAGCCAAATCGAACCACTTTTCTGAAATTGATATTGAAAAACTGAAGAACTGTGACCACTTGGTTTTGGACTGACTATTATTTCTGGCCTGCGGGCTGAATTCAGCATCAATAAATATCATTGTTTGTGTAGGAGGAAAATAAATATGAGGAAGCTGGAATGTAGGAAAATGGAAAGGGGTTGAGAAGGAAATAGGAATGTGACAAACCAATTAGAGGCAGAACAAATGATAAAATTCAACAAGAATTAACTAATGATGGGCTGTAGAATGCTGAAAGACTAGAAGATTTAAGGGGAGAAAAACAAGATGTAGAAAGGAAATGGATAACAGAGATGATGGTGTGAGCCAGTGGACTAAAACATAATAAAACTTTTAAGCATAGTTAACATTTAATTTTGGATCCAGGGACAGGTAAGGTATGCTTTCATCACATTGCTTTTGACAGTTTATTGGTGTTGGGGCCACCATGGCCAACCTATCTTTGACTGAAACTGCAGGAAAAAATGCTCTATCAAGGCCCCAACATTTGCACATATATGCCCAAGAAAAATGCTATTTAGGCTCTAAAACTTAGCTGGGGCCTTCTTGGTTATTGATTTCTCTGACTCCAAGAAACCAGCTTGCTTTAAATCTCTTCAAATGTCTGCATAATCTTCCAGGCTGGAATGTGCAGGGGCAGCAGGTGCTGGGAGTGCAGGGCAGTGCAGGTGCAGGGGCCTGGGGACACAGAGGTGGCTGTGGCCTGTTCTGAGCAAAGCCCACCAAGCCCCACTGCTGGGGGCGGCTCTGACCCTGCCCCCTGCTTTGCCCTTGGGAGCTGCCTGACTTGTAGGCACTGCAGTTCTTCCTGGCCTTTGGCAGAGTGCACTACAAGTTCTTTGCACCTTTATATTCTCCATGGCGTTGAGAAGCAGATGGATGGCTGAGAAATGAATGAGATCTGAGAAAGGAGTGAAGCATTATTAGGTCCCATGCAGAAACTGTAACCTTCCCCTCTTTGCTTCCTCACCCACCTTCTTGGGGTTTACTGAACTTCTTTCCATGTGTGTTGGAGTGATGACTGTGGAGTGTATTGGAATATCAAGGAGAAACTGCTACAGAAATAATAATAATTCCTGTCATACTTGCTAAATGGCACTCATAATTTAAAAAAAAAGTTTTTGGCAATAGGGTCAAATTAATTTGATGAGAAAGCTCTTTTTTCTTGTAAAGTACCAGGAAAGCTGTGAGACAGGAGGTGCAATTAATTATCTCACTTGGATTAAAAGCTCTTTTATTTGATATTTGATCTCTTATAACTTAATTTCCCAACAAAATTGCTGGTAACATGCAGTCCCACTTAATAGCTCATTAGCACTCCAGTAAGGTGGTCAGGTTTGTGTATCATAAAGCAGTTGCTGGCTAGCAGTGAACGACTTCAGCCATAATTAATTAATTAAATGTGTGTAAAACATGGTTCATTACCAAGGTGTGTGACAATCTCATGTTATCCAATGCTGTCCCGCTAATCGTGTAATGGGCATGATGCTACTGCAGCACTGCTTCATTAGTTTCCAGCTTCTGCTACTGTTATTTAGGTAAAAGACCTCTGATTTCCAGGGCTTGTTCCAACAACCTGGTACTGTTGGCAAGAATAGTTTACAGTAACCAACCAAACAGCATTTCTTCCTCTTTTCACTTAAAACCCACACAATTATAAATTATTGCTGTAGCTTAGCAGCAGTAGCAGAACATTTGCTAGGGAAGCTGGAAATCTCAGTTCAACTGTAGTTCAGGCAATAACTATTCTTTATACTCAATTATGCACTGTAACCCATTAGGGAAGCCTGTGGTTTCCTGATGTAGTTTTTTTTTTTTCCTTCTGTATTACAGCAGGGTTGCAACTGGCTGCAAGTATATTAGAAACTGGTATGGTTGTACAATTATTCTGCAGGTTATCTGAGTTCTGCTCACTATATTTATCTGGCTCATTTAGAGACAGAGCAGAATCAGGAGGTTCAGACCTTTAACCCAGATGTTGTTAAGTGTGGAAGAATACTAATCTGCAGAACTGTGGTGTAAAGCCATTAGAGAGTCATTCTTCAGACCTACTAGATCCAGACTAGATTTCTGGGCCCTGATCATGATTGTCTGCTCACAAAAGAAAAGTTTAAGGACAAGTTTACTTGCACCACTTGAATGGTGGTACTTGCACCGCTTTTGCATTCCATCTCTGTGAAAAGGGGATTGATTGGTTCTCCCAATATCTTGGTTTGCTTTCACAAGCAAGGCAAAAACATTTCTGTGAAGAAATTTTGAGAGAATCTGTGGGTGTGATAATAACAAAATCAGTTAAGGGAAATGTGATAACCCCCATTGTAGTGAGTAAAGGCATTAAGTACATTGGTCTTCCATGGTTTTAGTTAGGTTCAATTATACTGAGCATGAAGTTCTTTTTCTGATGCTTGTGCATTTGTTCTTGTGGAGGTATTACTCTGTGCCATGTCATTCTGTGGTTAGGAAGGCAGGTGGCTTTGTGGTTTTTATATTATGATTTAGTGCTGCTTTGTTTCTCAATGAATTCCCTAAGAGCTTTGGCACTCCATGGTATTGATGTAAGAAGCCGGCAGAAATGATGCTGATGGCTCTGGATGTTGTTCTGAAATATGGTTTTACAGAATTACTGTCATATTCGACTGCTATTTAAGTAACTTTCTGTTCCTGATGTTTGCCATAGTTAGAACATGCACACATAGTTTCCTTCTCCAGTTGGTGCATTGGAGGTCATTAATGAGGTTATGAGGGAACTAGAAAAGAATAATGTGTGTGTACTCCTTCTGGTGCCTTTTATGCAACCATTTCCACATCTGAGGCATAGCTAATTTCAGGACTGTGTTCATTTTGGAGTTGGTGTGTTAAGGCCTCTCTAAAAAAACCCTTTAAAGATTTTTTCTGTCCAGAGAAAGTCCCCTGCTTCTTCTGAAGGAAGAAGGACTTGCTTATTCAATTACAGAGATTATTGTGGTGTGACTTTGACCCAAGCTTTTTGATTAGGTTGTCTGAACTTTGTGCTTCATCCAAAATGTTACTGAAGCACTGCAATACACACAGAGACTTTATATTTTTAATTAAAATACATCTAATTATCAAGAACAAAGACAAATAAAGTAACCAACTGCATGGGACAAATAAAGTAACCAGCTGCATGGGAAATGTCACTGAGAGGAGCACCTCCAGTTTCAGGAGGTGTTTACTTGCTCCAATTTTATTTCACTGCCATAAGTGTGGATGTGAACAGGTAGTTACAGGCCAGATGCGAATGTGTGAAGCTGCTCCTCGCATTCCTTTATTCTGAGCATCCTTCACATGCCAGTTTTGTGCTGCCAATGCCTTTAAAGCCGTTAGCCCTCATTGCAGTGTTTTAAAGTCTTATCTTTCAAAGTTCCCCTATAATATGTATCTTCCCAGAGGCAGGCAGAGAAAGTTGTTCATTTTGAGTGTCAATTTCTGAGGCTTTTCATGGGTTTCTAGCTTTTGGTATTTGGGATTATTTTGTTGTTGTTTTGGGGTGTTTTTTTTTTAATTTGGTTGGGGATTTTTTGTGGTTTTTTTTTTTTTTTTAATGCTGAAGGTTTTTTCAAAGAACAACATATTATTTCCTTCTCCTTGAGTATTCTTTCCCTCCATTATTACAATTTTCAAAAATTTAGATATTTCCTAAATGTTTCTAATATAGAAAAGACTGTTCCATAGCTTTGCCTTTAATGGAGTGAGCAGATTGCAGTAAGAATGCAGTGCTGCTCAGTAAATTTAATGACTCTATGAAGATAAATGTTTCCCTTCCAAAGCCCCTCCTTGTCAGAATACATTTAATACCACTATTCCTTTGGGAACTAAATTCCTGTAGCACTTTGCAGCATATTAGCATGTTTTTCTCACTGAATGAAATTGCTCTTCAAGCAAGAAATAATAATGTTTCTGCGTCCCCTTGTACATTTTTATTACTGCCAGTGAATAGGAGTAAATTAACTATTATGGCTAACATTATTCACAGGGAAAAATTCCTAACTAATTTTACAGGGAATAATAAATAACTGAATAAATAAGACGCCTTTAATTTCACATGTGAATTATCAAAGATTCCTCTGAGTAGGAGGAATAGGGGCCAGTTGGCTTTACAAACAAGATACAGCTCTGTAAGAGAAGCTAGATGTGTGTCCACTCATCTTTATTTCCTTTCAGGCTCCCAAAAGTATATAAATATCCTTATTATTACATATGATTCCTATGAAAGCAGGTTTTTCCTGTCTGATTACTTGTTTCCATCTTTGTTTATCCAGATACTAATCTGGGAGATGAACCACATTTTGCTGTTGATTGCATGGATGCTGCTCTGATTGATGGAAAATATTGTATGGTTTGCTTCATCTGCAGATCTCAGAGTGCTTTTTAAAGACAGTCATTATAGCCTTTTACAATGAAGGAAACTGAGGCTCAGAATGATTGGGATCTAATGTAGTAGCTACTCAACACATCTGAGTCAAAGCCCCAGTGGGTAGGGTAACAATGTATTAGGCCATCCATAGATTCCCTTGTCACTTGACATAAGAATTGATCCTAGAAAAAAGCCTGTTTAAATATACACACACACACACACACACACATATACATATATATAAAAGTTTCCAGTTCATTAGAAATCCCTCTTCATTCAAGCATTTTAAAGTGTGGTTAAAATGATTATCAAAATATAAATACATTTTTTTATTATTCATCAAGAATAACAATTTCAATTAAAATAGAGTCCATATTTTTGAATATGGAAAAATGGGAATTGCCTTGGGTTGCAATGCAAGATGTAACCAAAAGTATGTATTCTATTACCATCTGTTAAAACCAGGTAGGGCAGTGTTCTTTCTCTCTTCCACAACTTATCCTCCCTCCAGGGGGATATCTTCTGTTAATGGCCATTGAGTCTCACTGCATGACTGATAAAATGACATCATCCCATTGGGAGACGCTCCACCCAGGGGGAGGAGCCAAGCATTCCTACCTGGATATAATCTGGGGTTTGGAACACCACAGGGAGCTTTTCTGCACTGGATTTCCAGAGGAAAGGCTGTACCCATCCACACCACCACTGGATCTTCACAAGAGAATTACACCCTGCTACAGGATCATTGCTTCAACAGAACCACACCTGTCACTCCAGGAGGACTGCAGCCACCATTTAATCAGACTGCTACCAACACCCTGACCAACAGGGTGTCAGGTTGTATTCTGACTCTGTCAGTGTTTTTGTACTACTGCATTTTTTTTTTTTCTGTTAAATTGTAGGTCTGACTTGGGATCTCCCTCTGGCTTGCTTTCAAACCAGCACAAGAATATTTGCCCATTAATTTCTTATCTGAGGAAAGAAAAAAGGAATAAATAATAATTCTGCTTATTCAAAATCTAATAGAAACAAATATTTCACTGAACACAAATGGTATTTAACAAGCACATTCTACAATTCATCTCAATCATTTTAAAATTATATTTCAAATTCATGTGCTTGATAATTATGTTTGGTTTTCTGTCTGTGTCTAGGCATGTATATGCACACACATAAATCTACTTTGGCTTCATTCTGAACTGATGCTGCACTGTTTTTTCCCAATAATATATGGGGGAGCCAGCATGGACCCTATGGGTGACTTTGACTGCAGGTGTCAGTGGTAGGAATATGCCTTCTTAACCATATTTGTCACTTAATTCCCTTGACTAACCCACAAGGGTCTGCCTTAACCCTTCAGACTGAGGAAATTGAATTTCCAATGTTCCCATGAGTGGGACATCCACCACCTCTCTTGGCAGCCTGTGCCTGTTCATGTGGCACTTATGTGCCAGTGCTGAGCATCTTTCAGTCCCTCAAAGAGGTTTGTTTTTTCCCCTCCTCTGTTCCCCTGCAATAACTGTTGTAAATTAAGTGGGTTTCTTTTCCTACTGTTTGAAAGCACGGAAGATATCTGTGAGCCCTTTACCTTTTGTCTTGGTTTGAAAAGACAGGTGTCTGCTAAGGAAGGCAGAAACCTCCCTTGAAATGGAAGAAAAATGCAAACCACCCTTCCCCCCCTGCTTCCAAATTATTATAATATTGAAATCAAGGTGGTCTCAGACAAAGATACGGGAATAGGAACAACAGTTCTTTACTAATTAAACTAAAATAAAAATGCAGTAGTACAAAAGAAACCAACAAAAAAACAACCCACTGACAGAGTCAGAGTACAACCTGACACCCTGGTGGGCAGTGTTAGTAGCAGCCTGATTAAATAGTGGCTGCACTCCTCCTGGAGTGAAGGTGTGGTTCTGTTGAAGCAATTATCCCATAGAAGGGTGTAGTTCTTTTCTGAAGGTACAGTGATAGTATAGATGGGTCTGGTCTTTCCTCTTAGAATCCAGTGAAGAAAGACTGTGGTGTTCTGAGTCTCTGATGATATCCAGGTAGAAATGCTTGGCTCCTTGTTGTAGTTCGTTTATTTAATTTTGTTAAGAATTTTTTAAAACTTGTTAGTATGTTCTTGTTTCCCCCTGTTGATTGTAATGGTTGAATTTTTTAAAACTTGTTAGTATGTTCTTGTTTCCCCCTGTTGATTGTAATGGTTTAGCCCCAGTTGTCTGTTATATAAACCCCTCCCAGTTTTCCTGAATGTTCCCCGTCAAACACCTTTACCCTTCCCCATCTCTCCATCCATCACTGTAAACCCCACCTCTCCTTCCAGCTCCTTCCATGTACATCATCCCTTCCTCAGAACACTATTGGTTGTTATGTTGTATTCCCGCCTTCTTTGTATCCCCATTGGTCCCTGACATTGTAACCTCCTCCCCTTACCCCTCCCTCCATGAGCTCCCATTGGACCCTGGACTGTGCCCACCCCTAAGATAAAACTCAGTGCACAGAGGTGCTCTGGGCTCTCTTCGGTCCTGAGTTCTCCCAGCTGAGACCCTTGTGCTCATCCCCTCTCCCGAATAAACCTGTTCCTGGGAAGTACAGCCGAGTGAGTCTCCTCCTACCTTTTGCCATCACCCACGACTCCTGATTTGGCAGAGCCCGGCAGGATTCGGTGCTCTGAAGGTTCTGCAGTGGGATCGCCTTTCCCCTGCAGTTCCCCACTCCTGGCAACTGCCCGTGCTGGAGTGGCACCATAGAGCTAGCACAGAGCTCGGGTGCGGCCAAGAGCAGCGTCAGCTCCTCCCTCTGGGTGGTGCATCTCACAGTGGGATGATCTACATGATCAGTCATGCAGTGAGACTCAATGGCCCATTAACAGAAGATATACTGATGAAGGGACATGGGTAGTGGAAGAGAAAGAACACTGCCCCAACTGGTTTTAACAGCTGGTCTGTTAACAGAAGATATCCCCCACTTATGAGGGATGTGTCATAAAAGAGGTGAAGATCACTGCCCCACCTGGTTTTAACAGATGGTAATAAAATACATACTTTCGGTTCCACCTTCAATGCTAGTTTCCTGTCAGAACGTGTGTTTTGGCATTGCAAGATCCTGAAACTGTTTAATCTGAAGCAGAAAAACTGTAAAATTAAGAGAGCAATTATATACAGCCCAGAGCCCCAAGCAGCTGAAATGACAACAAAGTTTCTTCTGTTTATTAGGTGAGCTCTATTTAGGATAAAATATTAGCAATTTATGAAGAGTAGAATAGGACTTTGCAATTGAATATCTGTCAGTTAAATTTGAAAATCTTAATATGACATTCTTTTAAAAGTCAAATAACAGCTATTAAAACTCCAGATTTAGTAAATGAGAACAGGCTGTACTCAGGGTATACACTGAAGTAAAACTGGTGTATGACCAGTTACCTGGGAGTGGGAGAGGATCTCCTTATAGACAGAGGAAAAAAAATGAGGAATTGAAACAGCCTAATACTCTTCAAAGAAAATTACTATGTAAAGATGGCTACAGTTGTCAAGGTAACTTTGCCTTCATTTGGAGTGTTCCAAATATGGACTCTGAAATCCCGTCTTTGCCTGAAGCTCCCCCTCTTCCTCCACCCCAAAAAAGACCCCAGATCCAACCCAAAACCAAAGAACAACCCACACAGATTTCTTTAGATAATTTCTATTTTTCCATAGAAAAACCTTGGGTAAAAACAGCTGAGAATTGACATTCTTTCCAAGAGGAAAATATTTAGATATTTTAGATATCTATTGAGATATTTCCAGCCAATATTTAGAACAGATACTTCTGTCTGTAACTTGTTCTTGGTAGTTAGTGATTAAGGCCTAGTGTTTAACAGGGTGGATTTGGGATCCTGCTTGGAGTATGCAGAGAAGAAAAACAGACATTGACAATCATTAATGCAGAAGCAACTTCTGAGCTCTTTAGTTTCAATAGTATCCTTTTGTTCTCTGTTTGCATACCACTCAGCTCTTGTACGATCTTGGTGCACTCACTGGGATAAGTCACTAAAAACATCTTTCTTTAGGCTTGAAGATAAGTGTGGAGAAGAGCACAAATCCTTTAGCTGACTCTGTTGAAGAGGGTGGCAGGGCAGCCTGGGTGAGTGGGATTTGCTGTTCCTTTCCTTCAGAGTGCCTGCTTGACTTGTCCTGCTGAGTGGCCTTTTCTGTTATATTGCATTTTCACCTGCAGATTGAATGCTGAGAGTGACAGCCTGGTGCTGCTGTGTTTACTGACACATGGATCTTGAAGCTGTGCCCTCACAGGACCCATTGCTTTCCAGAGCAAAAACCATCTTTTGGTGTGTGTAAACGTCTGCATGTTTACGACATCAGCAGCAAGGGCACAGGGTTTGTGATCAGCACCCTAAAGTTAGACAGCAGTAACATCAGTATTTTCTTTCTCCATGCCTGTGGGCTAGGCATGAATGTTTTAAATGGTTTGTATGCCACAATATAATCTTCACTGAAGCTGCCTCAGATTTTCTTATTTGGTCACAATAATACTGACCATAATCCTTGTTTATAATGATAATGCAAACAACAGGACAATCTTGTACTTAAAGCCTGAAGTTCAGCTTTCTGACTTATAGTACAGGAATATGAATAATTTTTTTTTTTTCACTGTGTCTTGCAGTACCTAAAATGAAAGCTCTGCAGGGCAGATGTTGTATCTTAGTGTGTGCCTATGTGGTACCTAGGATATTCTCTGATCTCAGCTGAGCCATCAAAGTGAAGCTTTATCACCTGTAATGTCAAAGAACAGATGTAGCTCAGTTTTTTCTGGGCTATAAGAAGGGTTTATATCCTTCCTGTGGTGCCACACTTGAAAATCAATATGGAAAAGCTGTTGATTTTGAGCAATTTAATAATGTACAAAATTTGTTACAATCCTTATGTTAAATGATGGTTTCTGTGGTTTTCTTGTATCTTTGTGCTGGTAGTGCATGACAGTATAAAACTTTTCTGAACAAACTCCTTACATTTTTACATTGGTTCCAGAAATTCTTTGCCATGATACTTGTCACCGGTTGAGCTTAATTTCCAGAGACCACACTTGGCAGAGACTGTTACCCATCCTTTTTTTGCTGGACCTGCTGTGATATATCTTGTAGAGTTCCTTATATAATACAAAGCAGGACTGTAACACAGGCTGCTGAATGCCTGTCACAGGGATGTGATTCTGATTTCCAGAGCAGATCAAATAGTCCACTGTTGGATGGTTAAAAAGATACTGATCAAAAAAAGGCATCTATATGTATGAAGCTGTGCTTGGGCAAATAAGAAAAATTATGGGTAGTTATGATGCAAAATATTATGATGCATTGTATTAAGGAATTCCAGGATCTCTATTCACATTGACAGAATGAAGTCAATTATAAATTTTCTTTGATAGAATCATTGATAGGTGTAAGACTACACAGACATGGAAAAATAATTTTTTTCTGTAGAAAGGATGTATCCTTTCTAAAAATTCTCTTCACTGTCTCAGACCTAGTTTGCAGATAATGCTTTGATTCTTTCTGATGTGCACTTTAGGGTAAGATGAACGTGTAAAAAAATGTTTCTCTCCAGGAGCTATAAAGTCATACTGGACAAGTAACATGAAAAGAGAAATCCCCACCTGCAATCCAAGTTTGGTTCCTCTCCCAACTGTCAGGAACATATTATCCTCAGGACTCAGTTGCCCAGAGGCTGGACTGGAGTTGATGAAAGGGTGTTTCTGAGACATCCTTGTCTCTCAGCATTTCCAGGTGCTGTCTTTTGACAGTCCAGCCTTGAGTGTGAAGCTGAGCTGCTTTAGCTGAGTCTCTCTTCCCGGGAAGATGTTACTGCTTAAAGGTGCCAGTGGTACCAAAGTGCCAAAGGACAAATACAGTTGGTGTAAGGGGGGAAGAAATTCCTAGATGCATGCCTGAGTTCTTGACAAGTTCCCCTTTGCCAAGTCACTTTTTTTCATGTTAATATGACTCTCCTGGCATGCATGTTGGTTTTCTTTTTTCGTGGAACACATAAAGCACTGGTGCTTGTCTCCAGTCCTGCAGGTTTGAATGTGCCTGTGATAAATAGTGAAGAAAAACATTCTACTATGAAAAGTGTAGCTCAACAAAAAGTTAAGCTACATTGGCTACTATGTGAACACCAGTTGTTTGGAAATGATAAGCATTATTGATATACTAAATGTAGGTATTAGTGGGAGCAACGTTAGGTAAAATGTTAGCATCTGTCAAGACAATATAAACAATTATAAGTAACTTTCTTCTAATGATGCAATTAAACCATAACAAAAGGTGCACTGTAAATTAACATGACACCACACCAGGTTTATGTATTTTAGGGCATAAATTCCAGTCCAGCTAAGAAAATAAAGTAAGTTTCCAGAAAATCCCTTCAGAAAAAAAACCAAAACCTCTGCTAAAGCTTTACAGAACAAAGTCTGGGAACTGAGATTGTTATTAAATCTGACCTTGATCAGATTTTTATTATGTCAGAAAAAATGGTTCTTGAGAGACAGAGTTGTCATGGGATTAGAGTACATCTACAGCAAGATGTTTCCATGGCAACAAATAAAACACCATTTCCTAAGTCTGCAGTCATCTGCCTCAAACACATGAACTTAGCATTGAATAATTACAGAGAAATGCTGTAATGTTGTGTAAAGAGAGGGGGGAAAATAAATCAATCTGGAAGCAGTGATTTATTTTAAAATGCCAATTAACCCCATAAGTGTGATTGTTTGGAGCTTCTTTTGGTGGCGACAGGTCCCATATAGGTATTTGGTTTTACAAATTGAAAGCATAATTTTTTTGTCACACATAACCTTAAAAAAAGTGAAAGACGAATCGTAATTCCACCAGAATTAATGAAGTCTGAAAGTTATGTATAAAAGCTGTAATAGAAATTCAGAGTTGTGTCAGAGACTCAAAGCAGCAGCAGTATGTGATACTCTACCTGAATTCTCCTCATGTTTGAAGGATCTGAAAACATACTTGATATGGGTACGTGCTTAGTCTCCTACAACCAATGAGCTATCTAAATTCATAGGCTCCAATGTCACACAGCTGTAATCTTGGTGGAAAGTTAAACCAGTGAACATATCACTACTTAGAACTTGGGGAGTGAGTTAAGGCTATTTAGTTTATCAGTCATTTTCCCATTCTGCCATAATTGTATTACGAATGTGTTGTTCTCCTCCAGAAGCTGCCTGCACCTTCTGAGTTTATCTTCTCTGCAGTGACATCTGGCCCTGTCTCTCTCTCTTCCTCCTTTCCCCAATCCCCAAAATGGAATGTACTCTTTCTGCCCAGTTACTGGGAGGTTCCACAGGTACCTCTGAGACATTTTGTACTGAAGGACCTTTAATGAAAGGACACAGGTTGACTATGGAGGCAGATTTCTTGAGCACTGAATACAAATACCCTCTGCCTGATTCCTACATCTTGGGTGCCTGTTACTCTACAATGTGGAGGCTGAAAGAAGGTGTTAGGAGAAGCCTTGGAAACCATAAGTTTGAGACTCAGTTGTGACACTTTGTCCATGCTGTCGTAATTGCTTACACAACTATCTATCTGACAGATAGACAGCTGATCTCTCTAACAGAAAGGTTTTAGGATGGGCCATTGCTGTGCCTTTATTCCAGGTACTAATAATTTGATTAGTAACAGTCAGTGCATAAAGCCAGTGAAGAGAGAAATGTGCCAATGTTGGATTGTATACTGCAGTAGCAGATCTACTGTCACAAGCTAACACTAAATTGGCCTCTGGCTGCAATATAAATTCTGATGAAAAGTGTAGGTTTTATTTTGCAGCATGAGTGGTCTTAAGAGAAACTGGTGTAGTCTTGAATCTCATCACAGCTGCTGCTTTCTCCTTTCTATTGGTTGATAGGTTCATTCAACTAACCCTGTTTCAGCTACCCTTCCTGCTGGTATGGCCAAAGTAAATTTGGGTGATGTGATGAATCAGTGTTCTGCTCCAGATCAGGTCATTTGATACCTGTGGGCTGTGGGTGAGTACCAGTCAAATTTTCTCAAGAAATGCTCATTTTTATGTGGAAAAAATGCTATAATCAATATTTGTACAGTCTTACTTTGCCTACCTCAAGAGGCTAACTTCTCACTCTAAACCAGAAGCTGTCTCTTATTTTAATTCAAAAGATCTGTAGGGGCATTAGTGTAATTTTAAAATCAGTGAGCCAGAATAAGGTAAATGCTGCAGCTGAAATTTTCATGTAGATTGAAATGATAGGAATCTTTCACTTCTTATGCGTGCACAATTTACAGCCATTAAAAGTGTATTAGTGTCGTAGAAAATGGGAAAATTGTTTGTTCCCTAAAGGTGTAAGGAAAATTATACTCTTCTTGTTCACAATAGGGAATTATTAATAAAGATGGATAAGTGATCCCTCTCTGAAATATATGCTGTTTTTAACATAGCTAAAAATATTGGCAATATTCTGATTTTTTAATGGAACACACTTATAAGTATTTGTATTTTCTTTTCCTCTTTAATTTTTTTACAGTAATAAGTCCATTGATCAAGGAAGTAGCCAAAAATCATTACTGTAGCATCACAGATTTCAGTGAATTTCTCTTCCAGCAGCCTTGTGAGGCGGAATGAAGTCTTTCTGGATTTTACCAGTGGAAAATGCTGCCAATTTGAAGAGATGGATATTTTTTTCCAGCAACTTCCTTAATACTTTCACAAATTCCAGGTGGTGCATACCTGCACATGAAAACTCTGGAGTCTAAGACCTTCCCAGCAATAAACCAGCTATATTTAGCAGATAATGGGTTTTAACTAGCCTTTTGCAAGGCTGTGGTTACATTTCTCACTGTTGGCCCAAACTTTTCAATGAGGCCCACACTCTCGGGCAGTGACACACCAGCATCTGGAGGACACTGTGCCACCTGCAGATGGACACCAGGGGAATGTGCAGGCCTTTGCTAGAAGAAATTAACTGTTGAAGTCATTGGTCACTAGGCTTCATCCCCTCCTGATGAAGCAAAGTTACCTGAATGTGAGGAAGATGAGAGTATCACTAGAAGCAATGTGTTGCTGCAGGTATAGCAGAAGAGCCAGGTGGGGGAAGGCTGCTGTGCATCTGAGTTAACAAAGTCCAGGGGGCCTGTTCTGTGCAGGTCACCTCTGAGTCATTTGCGTCCAGAAATGAGGAGGTGATGGGGCCTCAGTCTGCGCATCACTCGGGTCCAGCATGATGGCCTAAGTCTTAATTTAAAATAAACAAAATATGAAAAGCCTTTTCATAAAGGGTTTGTGGGTGGACCGTGGCTCATTAAATGACATAAAAGTCTTATAGAAGAACACAAAAGATCTGAGCCATGTCACTTTTCTGGTTTGACTCATATACACCTGCATCATATATAAGTTTCTGTAAATATCACCCTGTTATCTTTGTAACTTTTCTCTAAAAAAATCTTTTTCTCTTTCTCTGATTCTGCTGCATTTCTTCTGTATTTTTCTTATTCTTCCTGGTTTTCTCAGTCTCCTTTGGACTGAATTCCTTTTTGGGATCCTCCCTCATGGGGAGCCCTGCTTATCTCTGTTCTCTGGTTTGAAGAAAACTCCCGAGCTCGCTGGATTCTTGTTTCTCATGTTTATTAGAAGGTCATCACAAAACTTGGCAGGTCTCTCCAGACTAACTGCACAAGTCTAATTCTTTGCAATTTGGTACATTTCTTTCTTCTGATGGTACAAGGCCTTGTGGCTCACCCCATGCCTGATAGCACAAAATGGCTCTGAATTACACAGTGCTTTTATCTTTATTCTTATCCAATTAACAATAGACACATATATTATTTTTCTTAATGATCTAATGACCCATCACCTGTGTGCTGCACTGTGGCATTTTCTATCCAATCACTTACTATTACCCAAAAACCTCTAGAAGAAGAACATGAAGAATAAAGAAGGACAAGAGACAACACCCTAAATCCTCCATCTTGTCTTCTGTTCTCTAAACTAACTTTTTCACCTTAAGAAAACTTTTTAATCTACACACTTACACTTTTAGCTTTTTCTATCTAATTTTAACAGTTGTTTTCATGTATCACTATGAAAACATGCTCATGAATTTCATGTTATATGAAATTCAGTGTATTTCTGGATCTTAGAACTAAGTATCAGAAACAAGGGCACAGACTGTATCCCAGACTCCAGCAATCTTTTGCCCACTAGTTGTCAAGTTATGTTTAAGATTTGGGACATGTTTCCAAATGCCTTTCTTTCCTGTCTTTATTTCAACAGTAGAAGTGTGTAGAGTCGCCTGTCCCACAAACAGCTAGATGGATGTGCCATCCTGGTGGATTTTTACAGCAGAGGTGGGTTATATCAACCTGCATAGATTAAAAAGCAAGAAGTAATTAGAGATGGGACTTTCTTGACATGCTCAGGTCAAACTGCATGTCTTTTGCTGTTTGTTTACAAGATGAGTGAGATACACAATCATAATTATGTTTTGAAAATATCTAAATGTTACTTTTTTTTCCCATCCTCACGCTGAATTCGCCACTTTTGTGAGGATATGTCCTCAATGGATGGAAGACATCCATAACCATGACTCACCTGGTCTAAGGAAGGAGACTGCACAGCATGGATCCTGAGACTTCTGGGCAGTGAGTTTCTGTCTGGATGTGGCTGCTGATGTTGGGTGTTGAGCCAATGAAGTTCTGGACAGTGTGGGATTGTGGCTCCTGCTGTGCAGCCAGGTCAGTGACTCACTATGTAGTGAGTCAGAGACCTGTTTTGGAATATGATTTCAGAAGAGCTACCCAGTTTTCAGGGTTTTCCAGTAAGGTCCACGTACCTTCTCCCTGCAGGTTCAGAAATGCTCTAGTTCTCATTCTTCGTAATTGTCAGAGACTCCTTGAGCCAGATGCCAGCAGGAGGGCCCATAGTTATGGGATGAGGACTTCTTGCTATCAGTGCTGGTGCTTCTTGTTCAAATGAGATCATTCTTGAACAAATGATGTGAGGTCAGAGGTCTGAAAAAATTAATCTGGATGAATCAGACTACACACGTGTAACATCCCTGGAACATCTTTCTGTATAATTAAATCTTAGATTTACAGGTTGTATATCCCATGTAAACAATGAGCTGCAGATGAATGCTGGGGCAACCAAACACAAACTGCAAGCAAGGAGCATAATCAGAGTGGTTTTCTCTCTTCAAATAGAAGCTCAGGAGAAAATTTTAGTGTAAGGAGACTGAAAAGTTTGGGCCACTTGAAGAGACTGAAGGGAAACCTCATCATGGTCTCATAAGGGGATGTGGAGGGACAGCTGCTGGTCTCTCTGGTGCCCAGTGAAAGGACCCGAGGGAATGGTATGAAGCTGTGTCAGGGAAGGCTGAGGTTGGGTATTGGGAAAAGATTCTTCACCTACAGTTTGGTTGGGCACTGGAACAGACTCCCTGGGAAAGTGGTTACAGCACCAGCCTGAAAGAGTTCAAGTGTTTGGACAATGCACACGATAGGATTCCTGGGGCTGTGCTGTGCAGACTTGATTATCCCTGTTAGTCTCTTCCAACTCTGGATATTCTATGATTCCATTACTATTAACTGGGATGATCACGAAAGGAAATATAAAAGGGACTATATCGAAATAGGGACTATCCAGACGGATACAGGCGCTGGCTACTCCTGTTTGCCTTTTCTCCAGAAGACACGGGCAGGGAAAGATGCTAGAGTTAAGATTAGCTGAGGCTTCCTGGGGTTCCAGACACAGCCCCGCGCCTCGCTGGTCGCATTTACCTGTTCAAGCTGCGACACGCTCCGGCCGCGGCTGCAGCGCGCGGCGGTGGCAGCAGGTGGCGCTGTCTCCCGCCGGTGCTGCTGCGGGGCCGGGAGCGGGCGAGGGCCTGGGGCCGATCTGGGGAGCCGCCGCGGGGCCGATCTGGGGAGCCGCTGCGGGGCCGATCTGGGGAGCCGCCGCGGGGCCGATCTCTCTCGGGAGCCGCCGCGGGGCCGATCTCTCTCGGGAGCCGCCGCGGGGCCGATCTCTCTCGGGAGCCGCCGCGGGCCCGATCTCTCTCGGGAGCCGCCGCGGGGCCGATCTCTCTCGGGAGCCGCCGCGGGGCCGATCTCTCTCGGGAGCCGCCGCGGGGCCGATCTCTCTCGGGAGCCGCCGCGGGGCCGATCTCTCTCGGGAGCCGCCGCGGGGCCGATCTGGGGAGCGGGGAGGTTCCGTGTTCAGCCTTCAATCCAGATTTTCAGTTGAGGCCATGGAATCCTCAGTGACAACCTTCTGCAAACACCAGCGCTGGTGACAGTGGGTTTTCTACTTAAGGTGACATTTAGGAATTAATATAAAGGAGTTTAAATAAACAGTGCGTTACTTGCATTCTTGCTTTGTATATTTGATATATCTCCCATTTTATGAACGCCGTTAGGACCCGAGAGCCAGCAGAGGCCACCGGGATCGACCACTGCCCATGAGGGAGAGACGCGCCTGGGCTGGGGGAAGGTGTGATCTTGCACAGCGAGTGCCCAGAGGTGCTGCGGTCCCTGTTGAGAGACACGTGTATCGATACAAACGTTTCCTAACAGGTCAGTGGCCCAAAGTGAGCGCTCACAGCCTTTGGCTGACTAGCTGATGGCTCAACTCGCTTGACGTGGCTTTTTGGCCATGAAGGCTTGTGCACAGCCATCAAGGTGCTGGACCTTTCTCCTGTGCCCTGGTGGGCAGTGTCCTGGGCCCAGCAGGAGCAAACATGTGCACTACAGTACAGGTATCTTTTACCTCTCATCAATCTACCTCTCTGTCCTCTGCACAAATTGATTTGCTCTAAGGGAAGGAGCCATAAAATATTGGCCAGGGTTTCTGAGTTTCTCAGTTCCTGAGAGAATGTTATGTTGTTACTCTGTCTTTAGATGAAGACTGAAGACAGTAATCAAAAAGGCTATTTTTAACCATGCGTTGATTTATTTGTTTTTCTTGTACAGCTATTACACCTGGAGCCAGTGATGATGGCTTGATTAATTCTCAGTGATTTTTTATTTCTCCACCTTCCTCCACATGACTCTTCTGAGTGGTGTGAAGCTACATAGCAGCAGGTACAGTCTTTGGGCTCTCACTGGCCCAAGTGAAGGCAGCTTTGGGCTGGTTGGCGAGGTCAGGGGTCCTGGAGTCTTGTCCTGGAGTTGGCCAAGTGGGTGGTACACATGGAGATAAGTCAGTTGAGAGGGTTCTTTTTGTGCGTCCTATAGCCATGAGTAGATACAAGCATGGCTTAACTCACTTCAAGCCACTCACCCTGTGCAGGATGGGCAAAGAAGTGAAGGATAGACAGTGGCCACCACTGGCTGCAAAGCTCTCCCAAGAAAGTGGATCAGTTGGTAGTAAATATTATCCAGCTTCTGGTGGATAATGTGCTTCCATCATCACTATGCTGCTGTCAGGTTTGGTGTCAATGCAAAACTGTTATGTTGACTCTATAGTCCTACACTGAATAAAAAAATTGATGTGGAAATTTTTTAAAATATTTTTTCGTCTGTGAGCATTGGAAAAATGCTGAGGATTCTCCTTTTCTTTGGGCTTGTTACTTGCAATGGGGGAAGGTGAGATGGAGTTTCCCTGCCATATTCTGGGCTTGAATCTGCCAGATCTGGACCCAGCAATGCCTGTCTTGACTCTTGTGGCAGCACTTAGTGCTATGGAAATTCAAGGCTACACAGTTACTGAAGCTCTGTGGGAATAATTAAGGAACCAAGACTTTCAAAAGTGTCTGTGATTTTGAAATCTCAGATTTTAGGGATCTATCCTGAGAAAACCTAAGGAAACCTGCTGGCAAACCTGCACCAAAGCAACTACTTCTGCAAACCCAGTGCTGCCAGTGTGCCTGCCCCCTTCAGAAGCCCTTTCAAAATACTCTGCCTCCTAGGATTTTCTAAATATTCTCCATTTGTCCCCATCATAAATCACACCTTATTTCTTTCTCCTCTTTGTGACTCAGTAAAAGTCATCTCCCTTTCTTATTTTTCCTAGTTAAAGGTCAGCCTGAGCTGTGTATTACAGATGAAAGGTTGCAGCCCAAAGCCAGCCTAGGGGCCCAGTTTGTATTGTGGATCTCTCCTGAGGGCACCTCTGTTTGCAAGTGTGTGACTTGCAACTTCTGAGAAGCCTACAGAGATTGCTGTTGTTTAGGATAAGTTCTGTCATATTTATTATTCAGTTAGTAATTATTTTTTTCTTGTATTTTCTTCAGAGAACCCATTCACTTTCAGGCTGCAGTTTTGAGCCTACTCTGTGCCATGTGTCAGGAATGACTTTTTGTCCTCAATGCTGAGGAGACATTTCCCACCAATGCAGATTAAAGCATTGCTTCCCTCCAAGGATATAGAGGAGAAGAGGGCAGAAAGTGAACTAAATTATTTTTTCACATTTGAAGATAAAGTTGCTAGATTTTGTCCATCTACACATGTTCCTTACAATCTAATCTCAAGGTATCTTTTCTAATGTACTTGAGCAAACAGTAGATAGACGTTGTGGGAGGGAGTTCAAGGGCAACTGCAGTAAGCCCTAGGTGTAAATACAACTGAAGGAAAATAGAATAAGGACAGTGTTGTACTGAAGCCAGCCTTCAAAGTGATAGAACCTCTACAGCACCTTCTAAAAGGAAAAGATGTGTTCACCATCCTCATTTTTCTCTGTAGCTCTAGGTGCTAGGCTGCTAGGTGGTTGTTTACTTCCAGAGCAGTTGTCTCCTTCCCCCAGCCTGGATCCCACTGCCTATGGACAGTGTGGCTGCTGGTACTCTGAAACGCCTGGCTTCCCCCATGATTAATGCTTAGAGCTGTATTAGTCTGTGGCTCTGTGGATGAAATCTGCAGCATTGCCATGTGTATCTGTATTTTATTTTCCAGATAAGCTATGCAGATACACATGGTAGAAACTTGATATATACACCTTTGAGATGCACACCTATAAAGGGAATGCACCAAAGTCTTGTAACCTTGTATCAATTGTAAATAAGGAATGGTATCTCACGTATTTTTTATTCTTTTGAGGGGATTTTATCTATAGGTTGAGAATGTTAAGGAAGTTTATCTCACTGCAGGTGTACCTAGCACTTTTATTGTGATGGAGCATAGACGGTGCCATGATTTCTGAAGAGGCTGTTCTTTAAAGAGAGATACAAAACAGCAAGAGCATTCATAGAATAGATCATCATTTAAAGTAACACATTCTGCCTGACATGTAGTGTTTTGCACATTTTGAATTGTCTCCTGCCAAAATATTCAGGCCTGCAACGGGAACCCCTGTTGGGAACACAGGACAGATGGATCTGAATCCAGTCATGAAACTCCCTGGGGCCAGCAGTGTGATGTTAATGATCACAACACAGTAAGATGTAAAACATACCTTTGTGCAGCTCAGTGTAAACAGCAACTCCAGTATTATGATGTAAATGAGAAACCAGCAAGAGATGATGTGTGAATGGAAACACAGCAAGGTGCTCTGAGGGAGCAGGAACACAGTGCAAGGGGGAATTCTGTACATTTCAAGTGGAGGTGAAATTAAACAGTGGAGTCACTTCATTGTAGAGATAAACTTTAAATACTCCATGGGCTGATGCAGAAGGGAGGGAACTGACAAAGCTGTATCTATCTCCACCCAAGGTTCTGGCTGGATTGGGTTACAATTAGGCTTGGGTGCCTGGGCTTATTAGTCAAGAGCTGGAAGATGGTGCCTGGGTCCAAAGGGAAGATAAAAATCCTGAGTAAGCCTTATCTTGTGGTCCACCTTTCAAATCAGGGCTGGCTTTAAACTTAGGCAGTGTTGCTCAGAACTTTGTCTGATTTTCAGTTGTCTTCAAGGATGGTGATACCTCTCTTGGAAGTCTTGTTCTAGTGTTCGGGCAACTTCATGGTGAAAATATTTGCTGTATAGCATTACCTAAATCTGAAATAGCACCATGATTGGAGGGCATGAAAGAATAATAGGCAGAAATTAAAGGGACTTGAAGTGGTACCCGAAGGCTCAGAATGTGCAGCTGGGTCCTCAGCCTAATTTCAGAAATCCCTGGTGCCCCTCTGAAAGTTCCCTCGTGTGCAGGTGGGTAGTGGCAGCTTGCCTTTGAGACATTATCTGCATTGGCTCCTGGCAGAATGGAAGGTGCAGTCAGAGAGCCTGGTGTCACCAAGGTAACTTAAAAATGTGCTGGTCAGCAGGAGTGGTGCTGTGTCTGCTGCTGTTGTAACAGTGTAACAGTGATGCATCTTTTTTGTCCCAGAGTTCCCTGTCTTCTTCCTCTCATCTCGAGCAAAGGAGTGAAGGGCTTGCTGGGAAGCTGAGCTTGAAGCTAGAGGAGGTCATACTTAACTAATCTCCTGGAGTTCTTTGAAGATATTACTGCCAGGCTAGATAAGGGGAATTCAGCAGTGTGCTTAGAGTTTCAAAGAGCATTTCACAAAGTTCCACATCAGAGATCAATAGCTAAGGCAAAAGGTAAAGGAAGAGGAGGTAATAGAGGCTGTTGGATCAAAACCAGCTCAAGGGCAGGTATGAGACAATAAGCACAGATGAAAACTTTTCAAGCTGTCAGAAGGCTGTTCTTGGGACTGTTTCAGGATCTCTGTGATGTGTAATCCTGACAGCACAAAGGTACCCCACCATGCTCATGTCTCTAAGGCAGCCCAGGTTTGGCACCACCAGCAGCAAAGCGTCCTAGCAGGACCCCCTTCTGACTTCCCAGCCTGACCTGCCCAGAGTCTTTTCATGTCTCTGCTAGATGGGAACAGTTGTCAGCAAGGTCAGGGGTGATGTCTCTGGGGCTCTGATAAGGGGCTGCCAGCCCTGATGTACTGCCACGTGTCTCAGAGCAGTCTGTATTTGCTGGACCTTGTAAAGAGCCTCAGGAGCCCAGTGTGCATGTGCACTGCTGGTGTCTGAGAAGTTACTCCAGTTTAACAGTGGGCCAAGGGAAGAGATAATTTGGTGGAAGCTCTCCCCATGACTAGACACAGCCTAAGCAGATTCCCCAGGGCCAAAATCTCTTCAGTGACTCTGCTAACAAATGGTAAAATGGAGTTCAATATGGAGAAATGTAGAGTAACTAATCTTGAAGGGGGGAATCTGTCTGAGGAATATGCCTTAACAGAGCAAGCATTCAGCAGAGGGATGAAGAGAGGGATTTGATGTGTTAGGAGATTAGTTTCCTTTGGAAAAACCCTTGAAACTGTCTACCTAGACTGCATCTGTGGCAAAAGGGCAAGCAAGAGACAAAGCTGTATTAATGGAGGGACAGGATAAAAAACCAAAAGAGGCAATATGTCTGTTGCTGGCAAAGGCATTGGATCCCACTTGGAATATTGTTCTGGTCACTGTACCAGTGTGTTGTAGCATAAGGCAACAAAGAGCAGCCCTGCAGAACTTGTGCACAAAGGAGAGAGTGCCGGGTTTTCCTCTGCAGGCTTCTTCCTACCCCATACATTCCTCATCTGAAGAAGAAGTCTGAGGAGCACAAAGGGTTGCCCTTTAACAGAGGCTTGGCGTTTTGAAGTCAATTATATTTTTCTACAATTGTATTATATATTTTATGCAATTATATGTTGTATATATTATATACCATATTATATTTCTCTCTGCCTTTCTCTTCCTCTCTTCCATCCATTTCTTCTTTTCAGTTTTTCTCTTTTCTTCTTTCTCTCCTCTCCCCAGCTAGGGGTTGATTCATTGTTCCCCAGTACATTGTTTCTCTTCCACCCCTGCCTGGGAAGAGAGGCTATTCAGTCAACTTGCTTCTGGGTCCTGAAGAAGCCACATCTCCAGTGAAGGGATTGTTACATATAGGCTGGGCAGCAGGATGAATAATACTTTTTTCCACATAGATTTGTATGAAAAGAAATCAAAGTTGTTGCTTTAGAAGAGGAAAAGCTCAGCAGTCAAACTGAAGGCAGGGCATGGAATATTACACAAACTGACCATTGAAACTCTCAGATGTGGCTTTCCTTCCACTCAAAGGAGTTCACAATGTGATGGCTGTTTCAAATCATAAAAATTCAGTACTAAAATCCTCCTTTTTTTCCCCTTGGTGCATATTCAGAGCAAGTTCAGCAAGTTGCTCTGAATTTATGCAGCTATTGAAGACAGTTGATTTCATTTGAGCTGTAGAAGAGGCAATCTTATTTTGCTTTCCCTTAGATTATGGTATGTCAATCAATGTCAAGGGTCAGTCCATACAACACAGCTGTACCAGGTAAGAAATGCACTTGTCAAACTGTCAAAATACTCATTTCTTCTGCCCCACTCTTAACCAGCCCTGGCCACTGAAGGAAGGGTAAGCATTTAAGTCTTGTATTTATATTAAGCTGGAAGTTGTAAGTCACAATCTTGACAGTACCCTAAATGACAGCAATTAGTATTTCTCAAAAAGAGTGTTTTTTCTTTCTTCATTGACTGACACATCAATCAACAGAGTGGTGCACAAAATTACAAAATAGGCCTCTAATAAGAAAAGGAAAATCTATTATTCTTGCTTTTTAAATGCCTTAAAGAAGGACTTGCTATTGCTGTAAAATCTCTGGAATTACCCTTGCTCTTTCAACTTGCCAAACCAATCTTTTATCCCTTTATGTTCAGGTCTGTAGAGTAACTTGCCAAAATAATCTCTTGGCATCACTGAGGTGATGATCCACATTGTACTGCTTATGTAATTTCTCTGCTCATACAACCATTCATCCCAGAAAAGTTTTGATGGGGAACTTGTTCTTTTAACTATTTTAGGTGCTTTTTAAAATACTGCCTTCTAGCTTGCAGGAAATGAACATGCTATAATGTGCCGTGACAATGGTGATTGTGGAGAGTGTAAAACATTTAAATATAAATTACAGGTAGAAATGAAGGTGTGTAAGGAAAAATCAAATTATAGGATTTACCTCCCAATTCTTAAGGGCAGAGAGATTTGTCTGGCCCTTTTCTTGGTTGTAGCTGGGCAAGGGAAAGAAATGCTGAGTCTCATATGATCTTAATTATATGCTGTGGGTGCCAGCAACTTTCAGGGTATGTGTGGATTCTTGACTGAGGCTCAGTGTGTGAACTCTGTCAGTAGAGGGGTATGTCACACACAGAGCTGGGATAGGAGCCATCATTCACAATTCAAACAAACCCCAGACCCTTCAGAGATTGAACAGAAATATTCAGTTAACCATAAAAATTGTGTCACGATTCTCCATACACCCATGTCCCTTGGGACCAGAAATACTTCAGGCTGCAAAGTCAGGCCCTTCTTGTGAGGCTTTTTGACTGACTGGAACCATCAGCAATCCAAACCATTGTACAAAATCCCGCTCTTTCGCAATTCCCAACATTTCTTCTAGACAAGGAGCACTGTAATTCTTGGCTATAGGTGCAAGTCCACAATCTCCCTCCAAAACATCCCCCTTGAATTTTTGGGTGTCTTGTCAGAGGGAGACTTTGGACAGGAGAGTCTGGAGGTTCTTGCCTTGCCATGGGCTGAAGCCAACAGCAGAGAAAAGGGGCAAGTGTTAAGCACAGGATGGTGATTTTTTACTGCTGTAGCAAAAGTGCCTGTTCCCTGTCAAGGCTCAACAAGAAAATCTGCTTGAAAGAGATGATGTTGGGAAGATTTCATTTCTGCAAATATCTGGTCGTTGTGTGTTGTGTGTTGGCTGAAGGACTGCAAGACTACCTGCCTGAGTGTAAGCCCCTCAATGGGTTTGTCAACAACCCTGGAGCATGAGAGATGGTGCAGCTGTGTCCACCCTCCCACCAGAGCCTCCTGTGCTGCAGTGGAATTGCAAGCAGGCTGCACCCTCACCCAGGGGACACACCTGAGCTTGGTGTCCTGAACAGAATCTGATTGTAAGGAGCAGGAAAGTGTCCTTCATGTTGCCTCTGGAAGTGAAGTTAGACTGCTTGATGTTCCTACCTGAGCTGTGTCTGGGAGGAGGCAGGCATGTAGAGCTGTTCTTGTGCTCCTCTGGGGTTGCATCCTTAGCAGAAAGCTGGGGGATATTCCTGTGGCCTGCCCTGTGATGGCAAAATTACTGCTAGCATGGTCAGCAGTAAAGTTTTTGCTGCTGTTCAGAAATATGCTGAAGGTTCAGACCAGAATGAAAATCAGTTCTACACTTGGTGGCTCACATTGTGGGTTCTTCGTACTGTCTTCAGGGGGAGAAAGTCTGCTGTGGAAATCCATCCTGTCCTAGCAATTTAGAATTAGAGGGGACATCCTTACTTACCTAAATGAAGAAATGCAAACATATGGAGATAGAGTTTTTACCCCCTTAACCTTTGGAGGTACCAGCAAAGATTTTCATGTTTGTAAATTGTAATTTTCGTAGAGCAAAGCCTTATGGAAAAGCCAAACTTTCTTTAATGAAAGACATGATGGAAACTCTTACAGCTGATCCTTACTATTGCTAGAAAACAGAGGTAGCAAGAGAAGAGTAAAGTAAGCACTAAAGGTCAGGTATGAGCCACAGGAAAAATGCTGTGGCCTCATCAGTTTTCTTTGGCTTCCTGAGGTCTCTCCCTTCCCTTCCAGGCAAGAGAGAGAGTCCTTTCTTCATTGGCTCCTGTGTGAATCTGTCCTCTGATGGCTGAACAAACTCTTCTCAGCAGTAATCAAACATGAGAATGGCAACTTCGCTTGTGAGGATCACATTTGGCCAAACACTGCCATCTTTGTCTGTCCTGCTTGCCCTAACTCTTGACTTGGAGGGGGAGAGTTTAGCATTTCAGTGTATGAAATGCCAGCTAGGATCAAATCAATAGCATCGATTTAATCTTGTGTTTCCAAAGAGTTGGGATTTTTCCTTTTAATTTTTTTTTTCTCTAGCTCTATTCTTTGGGAAGTAGAAGAGTGAAACAAAGGCATTGAGTGCTGCCAGTGGTCCTCAGGGACAGAGCCAGAGCTTCAAAGCCCTCCATGAGTTTGAATAGCTTTACTCTTGCTGGACTAAATTAGCTTTGGATGTAGGAACTTGATCTTCACTTTCAGAGTTGATTTGGTTCACTGTTTGTGAGCCCTAACAGGACAAAATGCCCTTGTTTGGTGGGACCTGCAGCCAGCCCAGGGCCAGATGCCCAGCTGGTGTAGGTGACCTGAAACCTTGAAGACTCGAGCCAGGTAACATTTGCTGACATTTTTCTCTATAGGTTTTTTGACAGATTATAGTCATGCCTGCATGGACTGTTAAAAGCAGTCACCAGTGACTTTTCTGTGGTCAGAGCAAGCTCTCAGCAGAAGCAGAAGAGCCCCTTGCACCTATGGAGAAGGCAGCAAAGCTGGTAAGAGGGGGCTGCACCTCTTGCTGCTCAGCTCCCTGCTTCTCAGGGCAGTATGGACATGTAAATCCTGCCGTGGAACAGTTGTAGTTTACCATGTTAAGGCCTGTGGAGTGGTTATGGGTGTTAAGGTCATGCCAAGGTCTTCCTGTGGACCCATTTGTTCATGAAATATCAGAGGGCAGTGGAGAATAATTCCTAGTGAGGCAAGTAGAGTAAAATATAAATGGAAATATGAAAACTTGATAATTCAAATGAGTTTACTTTTTATACAACAGATGTTGTTTGATCCAGGAGAAAGAATAATATTATAGAATCTGAGGGGAAAAAATAAAGTCATCTAAAAATAAAACACAAATAGCAGCTGCTTGAATTGTATTTCTAATATATCAGTGTTGACAGCTCTCTCTTTCCTCCAGTTGACCCAGGAATCTTATAGAAGTGGCTGGTAAAGAAGAGGAGGAATATGAGCAGAGGTGATGGAGAAGGAAATTGATACTGATTAGTGTCAGAGTGTGTCCTGGGCAGGAATAGTCTGAGTGAGGGAATGTGGATGGTGTCACTTCACAGCCCTTGAGGGACTCAGGGTCAGAGGCTCTCACTGCAGTGTGTGACACTTCTGCACTTGGGAATATCACTGGAACGGGGTACAATAAAGAATACTAAAATAAATAAAGTAGTCCAAAATTATGTTGCTGCTGAATTCCCACTTGGAGTGAGGTTTCTGTGTTTCATTAAATTTGTGTCCTGTGCGTATCTATACCAGATGAGGAGCTGAATTTGCGTAAGGGTGGTGGGTGAGGTCGCTGGGATGTAGATGCAAGGCAAATTTCTTACTCTGTAGACTCAGTCAGTGGGAAAAATACTACTTAGCAAAAAGGAAAAAAGGATCCTGACTTTACATTCCAGGAGCCAGTGGTTTTGGACTGGCAAGCTCTGGCTGTTCAGCCAAGACTATGTGCCCAGGTCTGATTTGCAGCAAGTGATAAACATCTCTTCTTTAACAAGTGATCTCTGACAGGGGCTTGAGTTGAATGCAAAAAAATCAGGCATTTCTTCATTGTTTGTGAGCAGTTGGGCTGGAACTGGCACAGTGAGGCTGTGCTTTCCTTCGTGTATGAGGAGCTGTGCCTTGGGCTGTGTGGTACTGGGAGCCTGGGTAGGCACAGTGCAGCTCCCAGTGTCCCATCTGCAGTTCATGCTATAGCAAATAACACATTTTTATTTTTATACAAATGTGCATAACTTCATCCATTTCTTGTGGCTGCTCTGACAGGAAAAGGAAATTTATGACGCACATCACCCATTTATTTGGCACAGGCAGTGTTTATTGCTGAGGGAGGCATTCTCATGGAATTGATTGCACAATTTCCTCTTGGTGTACTGTTTTCAAGTAATATCCCAAGACCTCAGTGTACTAAGATACAGAGGCACTACTTTAAGGCCCAAAGAACACTGTAGCAGAGGAAAAAAATTAAGCCATATAGTGGAAAATAAAATGGAAATATACAATTTTAATTACACTGTAAATCTGTGTCTCTCTCCACTCTGCTGGGAGTGTCTGTGAAAACACCCATTCCCAATAGGTTAAATTTCTAGGTTTCTCTGCAGAACTAAGAACAGATTTGGATTTTATCACTGTTAATTTTCACAGGTGTTAAAGGTGGAGGTTTTGTCCAGGGTTAGTTGTGGTTCACGCTTCAGGCACGCCTGGACTATGGACATGTGGTGGGGAGAGAAATTCTGCACTTTGGAAAAAAAGAATGGTGTATGCTTAGTGTGATGACTTGCTGAAAGGGTAGGATTGTTGCCTGTCTCAACAGGCAAAAAGGGGTTGATACTATTAACGTCACAAAAAACAGGATGAGAGGGGTTGTTGCCTTGATTCAAAGAACTGTGACAATATATATTTTAAACACTGTGAGTGGCACACATTATAGAAAAACGAGAGAAATATCTGTCCTGAAAGAGGACTCTTGGCTTTGTTTGTTTCTTTTTTTAAATGTAATTTTATTGTTTTTTAAAAAATATTCAATTTTTCCATGCACAATCATTTGTATCATATCTTTGGTATAATAGATGTCTCATTTGCATGTGCAAAGGCATGGAGTTGGATGTTTGCACACAAAAAAGTGCCAGGTGATGACAGTGGTTACTAGCAATCATGGACTGAAGATTGCAACCAGAAAGTTTAGAGCTCTTTTGTTCAAAGATGACTCAAAGTGCAGGGACAGAAGAATGGTGTTATGTAACATCAGTTAGGGACAATAGATTCTGCTCCCTTCCACTCCGTAGGGAATGTCAGTGACAACCCCACACGTGTCTGCATGCTGAAGTTACATGTCTGCTTCTGAAAGAGGTGTCTGATGACTAACTTTTTCTTTCCTGGTTGTTGAATGGCTCCTCACCTGCTTCACTCTTCTATTTTTTTGAAGGGGAGTTTGACAGCCAGCACAGTTTCTAATTTTATGATTTCACTTCTCTGGGGTCTCCCTTAGTTTCTGCTAACTTCACAATTTTTCTTTTAGGCTCCAGATGAAAGCAATCGCCTGATAAGCTTCTGTTTTCACACTTTTGAAGGCAGTTTCCTCGTCTCAGCCTGCTGATGCTCGTCCTCAGGGGTCGAAGCTGGGGACCAGCTTGAGCCCCAGGCTTTCCTGTTCTGCAGCTCTCAGGTGTTCAGCTGTGTTATGGGTTGCAGTGGGTGTTTGTTAGCACAGAGGAGGATGGCTCACTGGTAATGGCCTTTTGTATGTGCTGACCTCTGAACCAGAAACAAGATTCAAACCTCAGAGGAAACTGGTTATTAATCAAATCAGGGAGCAACTGTGACTCAACTTTCAGATCCCCAGCTGAGGTTGTGTCCATGGCTGATTAAAAGAGGAAAATATATTTAGCTATTTACAGCTGTATCTCCCTCTGTGAGAGGACAAAGCACCATTGATAAACATATTTATATTTGTTAGATGTGCAAATTGTGATTCCTTTGAAAACCTCACAGTTTATGATAAAGCCTCAGAAAGCACAGGGCTGTTCATTGGCGTTACAGGACTTCCCGGGACTGTGCCATGGACACCTCTGCTTGGAGTGTTTGACACAGGCATGTCCACAGGGGACAGCGCTCAGGCACTGTCATCTGCACATGAAAGACTAACAGTGGCTCTGAGCAGTCCTCTGCAGGAGATAATTTTCTCCCTCAATTAGGTTACACTTTCTAGATGCTGCACTTCAGAAGCCTACACTCTTCCCAACCCAGCTCTACAGTCAGTCAGTGGTGAACAGAACGTACAAACTTTCTATTGCTAATATATTTCACAGTGCTGTGTGATATTAGCAAACTCCAAATAGCTGTCAGGACCTTAAGGTATTCTGGAACATCCTTTGATGTTACAAAGTAATGTGTTTCCCATATTATTCCTTTGAACGCATTAGATGTGCAAAGTCTAGCATTTCTTATGAGAGAGGTGGAATTATCATACAACAAAATATTTTTTCCTCTAGTTCGTTCATGGCTCATAATATATAAAATTTCTTCTTAAAATTCAAGCTAGGAACTGAAACTTAATTTATACAGTATTGAAAACATTACAGGGCATAAATCAGTTCAATTTTTAAAGCTCCTGTATGATATTTTCAGAACATCCAAATTCCTTCATTTGCCTGGACTCCTTCCAAAATTCTGCCAGTGCTCATGGAAATCTAAATAACTTTGGAGAAAAAAGCAGGTTTTCTGTGGAGGCTCAGATTACCCTGTCACCCTTCCTTCACTGCAGACAGGCCTCTGATAAACATGGAGAATAGGGACAGGGAAATTACTTCATTACTTCATGTCTTTTTCAATTACAAACATCAAGGAGTCTGAGCCTCCTGCCAGCTCATGCCCCAGACCCTTGCAAATTTGTGGCTTTCAAAAGCCAACAGTTGCATTTCCTTTGCCAGCAGGGATAAGTGATAGAAAGCGAGCAGGGGAGCTCACTTCAATATTATTTCTGAGTGTTATTTAAAAAGTTTCAAATCTCAGCTCTGTTTATTTAAAGTAGGACTCCAGCTGAAATGCAAGTCTGTGAACCAGAGAAGTGATCAAAACAGGACTGCACCTTCTTTTCTTTTCTGAGAATTAAATTAATTACTCAGTGGTGGGAGTGTTACTGTAATCATTCTGTGATCACTTAACCTGGAAGCAGTACTTCCAGAGAGCTTTTCAACATTCTCCTGTTGGCATCTTCAGATCTACTATTTGTACTGTTTGCCTATTTTCACAGCACATGAGATTAATGCATTGTTTTTCTACCATCTTTGCTTTGTGTTTTGGTTTACACCTAAAGAAACAGATGTATTTTCTTTGATGTAATTTTTCTATTATTGATGAACTAATGTTACAAAACCAAGGCTGTTTAAGATCTTACTTAGAAACCTACAAAAAAACCCCAAAAAAACACCCTCCCCCAGCAACCAACCAAAAAAAAAAAAAAAAAAAATCCAAAAAAAAGAAAACCCAGTTTCAGAACACTGTGTTGCAGAGATGGGGGAAATGTTGCAGGAGTGAATCTGATTTCCTGCTTCTGCTTTAGGCATAAATCTTACAGGCTCAACTTCTCCTCAGTTTTTAGGTCTGTGCTAAAAGTCACTGAAATAGAAGCCTGTGTTGGATTAATCGCAGGTGTCTGTGTATAGCTCTGTGTTGGGGGTTGGTGTCCTTCCTTTTGTTCCTTCTCACCTATAGAATTTTCCCCATTAGTTGCAGGGAAAACCTGACTGCTGGTGTTTGAGAAGACAGTACGGCTGGGCCCAGGGGGAATGGGGGCAGGTAAAAGGGAGGGTGGGGGCAGTTTTGGCGGGTTTCTTCAGACTCAGAGCAGGACACTTGATGGGAGCTGTTACTGCTGGGGGAAGGGAATTCATCATAACCCAGACCCTTCTTCTTTTTCTCCTTCTGTGGGCTCCCACACCCCCTGTCCTGCCGGGACGTGTGGCAGTGCCAGGCACCACCACGGAGCTGCTGATCCACCTCAGCCACCGGCCCAGGATCTCAGCTCATCCCTGCTGATCCACCTCAGCCACCAGCCCAGGATCTCAGCTCATCCCTGCTGTTCCAGCTGAGTGTTCCTCAGAGCCCTGCAGGAGCACCGGCACTGACTGCCCGAGGGGTTTGTGAAGCAAAGCCTCTCCTCCATCCCTTCCCATCTCAGCCGAGAAAGCTGCCACGGGGTCCCTGGTTCTGTTTTGTTGCTAACGCTGTAGTTATTGTTGTTTGTTTGCCTTGTTATACATACTAGTAAAGAACTGTTATTCCTATCCCCAGATCTCTGCCTGAGAGCCCCTTGATTTCAAAATTATAATAGTTCAGAGGGAGGAAGTCTACATTTTCATTCCAAGGGAAGCTTCTGCCTTCCCTAGCAGACACCTGTCTTCCAAACCAAGACACTCTGGGAGGGTTTTCTGTGGTTATTCTGCCGCTCTGTTTTTTTACAGCCAGATTCTGAAGTGTGGGCTCAGGTCACTTGGTACCTCAACTGGCCAGATGTCTGCACTGCAGTGGCACACGACTCTTGTGATCATTGTTGTGATCAGGAGAGAGGGAAAGGAGACAAGGACCAATAAAAAGGTTGTGGGGTCCTTTGGTGCCTCACAATTCAGATTTTGATTTGATAGGAATTCAAAAATCCAGATGTGAAATGAACCTTAAGTGGGTATGAGTAGAGCAAACAGCTGAAGACATGGAAATCAAGTGAGTATCCATAAATTCTCAATACAGCCTCCTCCAGGTTTTACTTTCTCTCCAGGTTTTTTTACTCCAGGTTTTGTTTCTTATTTGCACATTACTTGAATACTTCTGTTGAAGTCAGTGTGAATTCTTCTAGGTGAAATTGAAGTGTGGGGAGTTTTTAGTTGGAAGGCTTGCAGCATCTTTTTCATGCTATCAAAGCTTCCTCCCTTGGCTACAGCTGTCCTGGATTCAGCTTGTGTGTGGGTACATCTGCCTGTGTGTATGTGTGTGTCCATTTGCTTCAGATTCTCTGAAGCAAATATGGCCCAAGACATGAACATGTGGCCAATGTGTGAATGACAACAGAGGCCTGTACTGCTGGTATCAGCCCAAGTGTGGAAGTACGTAAAACAAAAAAAGTACTAAGGAAAAGATCACCACACTTGGAAAGTCCCAGCTGGCCAAGCCTGGGCTTTGGGAGATCCCTAGAATGAGTAATTTATACCTGGAATAATTCTGTGTACTCACTGACTCCCTAAGATATGATGCCAAAATTGGGGTTTTTTCATAATGCTGTGAAAAACTAAGGTCACTCTCCTGGTAAAGTTTAAAAAGTTTAATAAAGACAGTAAGAGACACAGAAAATAAAGCAAAGAGTAACGACTGGGTGCCTTGGTGCTCTGCCAAGTGCACACCTGGTATCTTGGAAACACCCTTTATATACTGTTTCTGCTGCATGGACTTCATGCATATTCAAACTTTTCCAGGAACTGTTTTGCATGGCCACTCCTTGGGTCTGCCTTTTTAGAGCATGCACATTTCTTGGCTTTGCAGTTTTAATTCCTTTCTTATCATCTTTTGATTTGGGCTTTGGCTCCTTCTTCCACAGGCAGCGAGTGTTGATAGCAGCCTGGGCCCCATCATCTGCTCACTGGAGGTTATCCTGCCCATTCAGATAGGACTTAACCCTAACATCTAAAATTGTTCTGGCCTATGCCTAAATTCTTGCTAATAGCAGGAGAAAAAGAAAAATACTACATTCACATAGGAAAAACCATTCTTACATTACACATATAACATTCATCTCAATACTTGTGAAAAGTCAACATCACAATATGTATTTATAACAATGCTATGGTTGCAATGATATATTTTTTTAGTTAATGGAAATTTTGGATGCACTGTAAGCAATTTTTCCTTTTAAGAAGGAAAACTACAGATGGACTGCTGATATATAATAAGGAAAGGTGTGACACCCCAAGAATGCCTATTGCTGTGAAAATCACAAGAAGGGGAGAAAGACTGCCTGCTAAATTTAGCCTGTGCAAATCCAGTGCATTCCAAATCCATGGAGAAATACTGTTTGGAGTGAAATATGGTTGAAACATTTCTGGAAATATAACTCTGCTGGCTAGTTCACCACCTGGACTTAGTTTTTATATTGTAGGAGAGTAATTAAATTTTTATTATTTTTAAATTACAGCCCCCCACCCCTTCCCAAATATCAGTTCTCTTGTCTTCCCACTGAAGCAAGCGCTGTTAAGCTGCTATAACTTTTAGAGCATGAAAGCAAATGCCGTAAAGAGGTCACTGTAAAGGTCATGCAGCAGGTTTGATGTGTCAGTGGATAAATGATGGGATCACATCTGGAACAGTTCGGTGAATAAATAAAATGTGAAAGCTCATATATCACTGCCCACCTTCCAATCTGTAAGGGAAAGAGAAAATAAATTCTCTAATAACCTTGTAAAGCACATAAAAGATATTGAATAAACTCTTGAAATTTTGTGACTAAAACTGTCTGTATTAAATAATAATTTTAAGAGTGGCAAAAAGCTTGAAATAAAGTATGAGTCTTCCTTGTAAAATGTTGTTTTATTTTATGGCTTATTTATTAGACTATACTTGGATAGCTTTGAAAAATATAATTTTGAGTTTAACTATGTGTTATTGAAACACTCTTCCTTTAGATATGTCCCCCAAAGGTATTTTATATTTACACTTAGGGAAAAGAATTTTCAGTTTTTATTATGCTGTGCTGCATTATTGCTCATACTGCCACTATATTCTGCCTTCTGCAAGTAGCATTAATATATGCATATTTTACTGCCATTACCTTCAAAAGGCCTTAGAAGACCCATAGGTCTAAGTTGGTCATACTGACTACTGAATTAAGATACTAGAGACTGTATATTGTTTTACTGGGCCATTAATAAGAAGTCCCTGTGAGCTGTAGGACAGTAAGCTAGAAACCAAGTAATTTTGGGCACCAAAGGAATGTACAGTATTTATAAAAGGCTCATAGAAACCTGCTCTGGGGTGTGAATGCCTTTGGTGTCTGATGTGGGACCCCGGGCAGGGGATGGGTTTTGATCTCCAGACTTCTGCAGGTGGTTCCCTGGGGCAAGTGGCAATGGCTGGTGCAGCTGTGTGGGGAGGAATCACACACACTCATGTCGGGAATCAGCCCATGCAGATGTGCTGTGTATGATGCACAGGCACTGCCAGCAGCTGCTCAAGAGTTCTGCTGCCCATTTTCCTCCCTTGCATAGACCATGGCAGTACCCCAGCTGTGTGCTCTGAGGCACACAGAGAGCCACCCTCTGCTGAAGTCACTGGGGTATCTGAGCAGGCACTGGGTACACCCAGATCAAGGCTGTGATGTAGGGAAAGCAGACAAATTTGTCATGGCACTCCCACTGTTTTGCTGGGAAGGAAGAGCTGAAGCCAGTGCCCAATGGAGCCATAGAGAAAGTGCCTCATCTACTTTGGATCCCGAGTCATCTGGGAGCACCAGGGTGAATGCTTGTTGTTGGAGGGTATGGATGGAGGGGTGGATGTGGGGTAGGTGGGTTGTTGGGTAGTTCTTGAAGAAACCTGGAATGTCACCAACCAATGCTTGTTTGACTCCTACCTTTCATATGTGCAGTTCAAGGCATTTAGCATCTAAGATGATGCAGGAAGGACAAAAAATAAATGCCTAAGCTGGTTATATGCACAAATAAAGCTTTTCTTCTGAAAGGCCATGTTACCTGTAACCTCTAACCTAAATTTGGAAATCACAGATCACTTTGTAACATTGCTAGACCTCTCTGAAACTGATACCAGGAAGCAAATCAATGACTTACAAGAAAACTTTATTTTCCCAAATATGATCTTGTTACAGCTAAGTTAATCCTGCAATTTCTCCAATTCATTTATTGAGCTCCTCCTTAATGTGGGTTTGGTTCCTTGTCCCTGTCAGCTGTTCTAAATATCTTATTCCTTTGATGAGCTGAAACCTCTTCAAATACCCAGCTCATGCTTTACAGCCAACTTAGCTCCATTAAATTTTTGGCAAATGTGTGGTCATGTGGTTTTTGAAGACTGCCATATTTAATACAACTCTGTACTGTTTTTTTTCTTCAGAGGAAAGGTAACTTAACTTACAGAAAAACTTTTATACTTTAGCATTTGTTTCTGACTCCCTGAGCAGACCAGCAATGAGTCAGTCTTGCCACAGAAACCTGGAGCTCTGGACTTTTCTCTTTGATTTTCCTGTGAAGGATTCCAGTTGGATCCTAAGGATGAACAGGAGCATATGAAATACTCCACAGAGAGTGACAGAGTTGGGGCAGAATGTGACACTTGTTCTAAGGCAACAAAGGTTTTAAAGGGAACAATTTCTTTAGCAGACACATGACAAGGTGCTGTGTTGAGATAGTCTTGGCCAGTAGAAGTGATCCATGCATTTCTTTGCAGAAATGAAACTTACCTCTTATTCAACTTTATTCAGCTTAGATTTTTGTTTTTGCAAGCTGAATTGTATTAATCTAGAAATTCACCTGGGAATCTGCACCCAGTGGGGCACAGCCCATGAAGAGAGGGACATAACACAGACATTGCCTGTGTGATGACAGAAGGCATCTCAGCATGAGTGGCTATCAGAAGCTCATTATTTGTTGCCAGCTGATGATTTTGTCACTATCTGCTTCAGAAGTGCAACCTCTACTTTTAGCAGTAAAAAGCTTTGTGGTTCTGGACCTAATCAGGGTTTCAACCCTCAGCTGAGAGCCAAGGCTATTCCTCTTGTATCCAAGTCCCCCAGGCAAACCCCTTAAGGCTTCATTCTGCCTCATCTCACAGCTGTGGGAGGAGGCAGGACCCAGTCTAAGTCAAGTGGTTCAAACTCCATAAACCAACCTTTGCAAGTCTACACTGAATTGTTGTGCACACAACCTTGGTGGTAGAAAATGGTGAAGCTGTGAAAGGAAGCCAGGAGCCCTCATTTCATGGCTAGATTTCTGACTATCATTCTAGCCCAACACAGGACAGTGTCTCTTGGATTTCAGTAGTAGCTAAGCACAGAAATATCACTGTTCATCTGCCCCTAATCCTGAAGTTCTTTGCCCCACTCATACCCTCACTGTGCTTTTGGAGCAAGTTACTACTTTGCTGTGGAATGTCTTCTCTTTTCTGAGAAGTTTTAATCTTGAGGGAATGTCTGCATTTTGAGACACACTTAGCAGAACAACTGTTCTGCGAAGAATATGGTTTTAATCAGAGTGAAGCAATGCTTCTGCTAATTATGTTGTGTAGTGTGTGATAGAGGAGATCTTGTTCAGTTTCCTCTTTCATACTATGTGAACTTTTGTATTTTCTATTCCCTGCCAGAAGCCATCAAATCTTTTTGAAATTCTGTTGAACAACTGTCCTTGCAAACAAGAAGAGGTTAACAGATGATATTCTAGGCTCAAGGAAAATAATGAGATTGAGGAAAAAAAAATCTTTCAGAATTATAAAGATCATGGCAAATACTCATAAAATTTGAGTTGGTGCCATGCTGTTAGATGATCCAAACATTTTTATTTTGAAAGATTTCAGCACATTTACAAACTGTGATCAGCTAAATTTGCTGCTAAATCAATACCTGAAATACTTTTTTTAGCTTTTTCAACTTAGTTCTTGCATCTGTCTTTTCTGGGGGATGGTGCAGGTCTTTGAATATTTACTGTAACATAACATATAGAAAGTGAGATGTGATGTTGAGGGAGGATGTGAGGCTGAGGGAGGATCGGCCCAATAATCCATGGCTACATTATGGTTCTACAATCCCCCATCCATCTTTGTCAGGTGAGTATGCTTTTAATGCAAAGTGGTAGCCATTGGAACATGTAAGATTAATCGGTGATGTGTGTGTTAATTACAGGATCATAGATGTTGGGTTTGGAATGGCCTTTATAGACTGCTGAGTAAAATCCCTGGGATCTCTTGTGGTTTACCCTAGGTATTTTTCCTCTGAGAGTGCCCATGGCATCAGCTGGGATGTGTTTGTGGATAATACTTATGCTACTTCTCTCATCAGACTGCTACACTGTTGAATAACTGTTCCCATTGGAAAGTTTTTTCTTGTTATCTGATCTAAACTTGCCCTTCTTTAATTTACCTCCTGTAGTACATTGCACTTGGCCAACCTTAAATAAGTATTTCTTCTCCTTTACATTATATCCTCTCAAGTATTAATTACCTCCAACACTTCCTCTTTATTTCTTTAAACTATTTAGATTAACTCCCCTTAACCTTTCTTCCTCCTCTCAGAGGTTACCTTAGCTGACATTGATATTGTCTTGAAAATGTTAACTGTTGCTAAAAGCACTTCTTATAGAGCACACTACTACTGAGTGTGCAGCTGGATAAATATGTAGTGACCTTTTTTCTAGGACCTCTTGTGGCCATGGCATGGTCATGATGACTCTTAACTACTGATTTCCCAGCAATGTACTTGGTGTTCCCTGTTTTGTTTGTAAATGAATTGGGGTGCACTTAACAGTAAAGGAGCTGACCTGAGAAATACCCAATATGACTGCTCAAAACCTAACATGAAAAACTGAGAGAGGCTGGAAGGACTGACAGGAAAATCTGAATTGGGACCTTCTAGAGGACAGGCTCTGTTCATTAATGCCTCAAGATTATTGAGGAAGCATGGATGGAACAGCACAGAGGGCTTAGTGCTGTGTGCTCTTCTCTGTTAGGGGCTCAGAGAGACTTGCAGCCTTGGTTGGCTCTCAGACCTGAGTGCTGGAACCTGTCTGTGGTCAGGACAGTTTGGGGTCAGTTTGGTGGAAACTCAATTGCATAACTGTGGTTTGCAACTGATGTGGACCCTATAACATAACTGCTTATAATGAAGTTGCCCAGAAACCCCTTCCCCTCTGTTGTGCCCTTGGTAGGGTTATTTCTACTGAGAAATGCCTGCTTCCAGAAATGCACAGAGGAATGTGTCTGTGCTCTCCAGGGCACATGGGTTAATTTTTCAGCTTCTAATGCAGGGTACTTTTGGAGGAACTGGTTGGAATCTTCTCCTTAATCAAGAAACATTACATTAGGAAAAAAAAGTTTTGCTCTACTGGTCTGAGCAAAGGACATGCATATGAGGAGAAGTTATGTTAGCCCTTTAACAATCCATCCATTAAACTCCACATGGGAGCATCTGTTTCCTTCATGTTCTTCACAGAGGATGGAGGTTTTGCTCTCAAAGACAAGAAGCTTTGCTATCATATTATATATTTAATTCTGTTCCACTCTTTTGCTTTTTCTAGTGTAGATTCAAGGTGTTATTTGAAACCTGTCAGAAAAGGGCTCATCTCTTACAGCATTGGCTTCTTGTGTTGCCTTTGAGACCCTCCAGTGTTGATTGTTCCATCAGGGAATTAAAACATTCAGATTGATGCAAGCAAGACGAGAACAGGCTGAGATTCTGGCAGAGTGGGTTTTGTTAACAGTTGTTCCCAGGCCAACAGAATTTGAGGACTCCTGTGTTTGGGGGAGAGTAGAATTTGTGAGAAGCCACCTCTATGTCACATATGCATTCTGTTTGCTGGCTGACAAAAGCTGCATATCCAGCATGCCCAATTCCTTCGGTGCCTGACAACAAGCTCCTTGGGATCTTATTTTAGAAGCATATGAACAGTGGTAAAACTGAGGTTTACTGAATTGTTACCAAGAGCTTTCCTGACTCATCATATGGTATATTCACATATAATTAAATTTTCCAGAAAATCTTTACTCCAGACCTCAAAGAGGATACAGGGATGAATGAAGAGTTGCTTTTTATTTTCTAAACGTTTATGTGGGAGCATATTCTTTCCTATTTCTGTGGTCCCAATTGCATTTTCAAGCTTAGTGCTGTTCTTTGTCCTGTTTTAAATCTAGTACTTGAAAGAGTTCCAGAATGAAGGGAAATCCTTGTAATAGTTGTGCAGCTGAAATGATCAAGTGACAGGTAATAATTTGGTGTAAAAAGGCAAATTAAGGTGTATTACGAATATGCCATTAGGTATATTATGAATATGCCATTCTCTCAGGAAAGTGAGAAAAGCAGCACTTGTTTCACTTGTTTTGGGTTTTTTTTGGGGGTTTTTTTTAAACTTTCTTATGTGCCACATTATAAAAGAGCAAAAAAAGGCTAATTCTGATCTCCGGACCACTTTGCATTAAATGTTTTAACCTTGTAAGAGCTGTTCACTTTTTCTGATAGAAGCCAGCTGGCATAAACTTCCAATCAGAGATGAAGCATGGAGGAGCTGAGAGATGAAGCATGGAGGATCTCTGTGATGGCCCAGAGCCTGGCTGGCTTAGTGATGTTCTCAGCTACCAGTTGTGAGCCTCGATCTCCTGTTGCTCCGGTGTTTTCTTCTTCCAAGGTGTGTTATTTTCTGTAGTCATGAACTCATGATCCCTTCTGTAGTAGTATAATTTCTGGAAGGAATTCCATAAAGGGAAAATTCAATACTACTTTTGAATCCTGAAGCTGAAAATATCTTATATATCAGTGCTACTTGACCACTGAACACTTTCTTATTCAGAAATAACATAATGAGGCCAGGACCCGGCATATAATGGTGAGGAATCCTGGAAAATCCTTTATTTCACCAAGATAGGTAAAAGTTTGGGGAGTAAATTTTTTACATCATAGGTTAAGGCTGGTCTCCCTCTCTAAGTAGGAAATTCCAGAATTTTGTGCAGAATCAGCATTCCAAGAATGTCTGAAGGGTTAGAATGTTTCTGATGAGTACATGTAGCTCTGTCTGGGCACTGGAGCCTCTTAAGTGGGTACAAAGGGAGCAAACGTGGAGTGCAGCTCAATCTCCTCCTCACTGAATTGCTCTCTACAAAGAGGGAATGGTGGAAATGTGGTGTTACTGCTCACATTGGATGCCTGCACCACAGTGGCACTGTTTGGTAAAGGAGCCGCATTTTGAAACTCCTAGAGCTCCTGATTTTGCAAACCTCCTGATATCTGCCAACACACATGCATTTCTAGTCCCATCCCACAGAAGCCAGAAATCACTGAATTGTGCAGAGACATCGCTAGGGGATCATCTTTGGCATATAAATGTTCATACAGAATGTGAGAATGGGAAAAACAAATGTGGCACCCTCTTGAACGGATTGATTTATGATAGCAGAGGAGTTGGGAAGTACAAAGCCGCCTTCTGGGACCAGCTAATTTCATGTTTTAGTTGCTTGTAAATAAGTGAGTTTCAGATAAATGCACCCATCTAACTGACTGCATGTTTCATTACTGGGAGGATTAAGCTAGTTTAAAAGATTTAGGAGACTGCTATGCCAAGTTCGTATTTTTTAAGAGTGAGGATTGCCAAGCCCAGTGGGTGTAAGAGCTACTTTGGAAGTACTTTTATGAACTATTCCTGATGCATATCTTCAAAATATTTAAAGCAACACCTGTCATAGGCCGTTCTCTCTTTATCCTCTCTTCATGCCAAGTAATGGTGCCACATGGTTTCTACAACTGAAAAAAATTTTGTAATACAACATCCTGCAGCTTGGTGTGCAGTATATATTGGCAGGACTTCTCTTTTTCCTTTTTCTCCCCTCCAGAATTTCTACATATTGGGTATGAGTGCTAATAAACTGGTTGGGAGCCACTATTATTGTGTTAATCTGGATTTGGCATTGAAAGGATATTAAAGCAATTCTATTATCAGCCTTGTGAATATAAAATACCATGGACTTTTAAATATTTACATTATTGCAAGATTCAGGTCCAAAGGTATGAGGGGGCTGTATTCAGGCCTCCCACGATGCAGTCTTGGTTGTAAAGAGGGATTTAGCCTCCTGACTATGCAGGATTATCACATCCTGTCTCCCTATATAATGAATGGTGAATAAGGGATTTTGTTGGCTAAATTATGTTTATAGCAAATGATATTTTTTTTTTCCACTGGTTTTAGAGGCAAGTGGTGTCTGAACAATAGGTTAAACCCTTCTCATTATTCTGAATGCAGCCACCTGAAAATCTTCTCACTTGGAATCCTTGAGTTCATGTCTGTACCAAGGTCAGGCTTTGCATAGCTTGAGTTTGGGGTCCCCTGATCTCAGACTTCAGGTTATTTTACCTGTTTTTCTCAAAGAGCTCTTAAAAAATAGGAAAGCTTTTCTGGGACAGTTGTTCATAGCAACACCATTATGTTCTTTTAGGGCATGTCTAGGCATTTTATCTAAGAATTATTTTTGTTTCTCTCTGTACCTGGTGGTGCAGGCTGGGGGTCGCTGCTTCAGCACAATGTTGCTTCTCTGTGCTGTGCAGAACCTCAGAACACACTGTAGGCCATGTGAGTGGTAATATGTAAATCATCATTAGCAGATGTTTATTGTTTTTTTTCAGAAAATCAGATTTGACTAATCAGCCTAAGTGAAACATATGCTGAAATTAATTAAAGTTTGTTTTAAAATAATTTGCATGCTTATTGCTTTTAACTGATTGTAATTGAGGCTTTTGAATACTTTTTAAGACAGAGTCACCTAGGTAGAGCTTTTCAAAACACCCACTGGTAAGTCACCATCCATCTTCACCGCTGGCTAAATGACCTGTGTTTCACTGAGTTCCCAATCCCACTGAACCACTGTGGAAAAGAAGAAGCACATTATTGCTCCCCATTTTGCTACGGTGGTTTTGTAATGACTACAGTTGCTGAGCTTTGTGTACCATGATGAAAGGTATGATGGTTACAGAATAACAGAAGGCAGCAGAGCTTTTATGAATAATAGGCAGAGTTGATAACATTGCTTGAGCATCATGTGTGGTGGAAGGCCTCATTGTTTTGGCAAGATTTCTCACCTACAGACACAAATTCCAGCCACCTCTAGCATTCCCCCTGGACAGCATTGGGGATGTCAAGACTGTCAGAGATGCCTGTAGTGTGGGGTGGCCCTACAGGTAAGTGCCCTGGCCAGCCAGGCTGTGCAGGAGCTGTCTGAAACTCTGCTTTGAGCCTGGATGGAGCTAGCTGGCTCTGCAGGCAGAGGAGGGGAAGGGACTGGCATCCTCTCAAGTTCTGCTGCAACAGGCAGCATGGCTCAACTGGTTCAACCTTGTCTCTGGGAATCCAGCAAAGAGCCAAAGGCAGCAGCAGCCTTGCCAGAGCACACTGATGTCTCACTTGCAGGCTCAGCCAACATGCCTGGGTTCTGTGTCTGGTACTGCTGCTGACTTACTGCTGAGCACTGGGAAAGTCACTTCTGTTTTGCTCTCCATGTTTTTTTAGCTGAAGGAAATAGCTTGGTCTGAGAACTGTCTCTTTGATAACAGCAGGTTATACAATAGGGCACTGAACAGGGCATGCTTTTAACTCTGGGCTGCTCAGTGGGAGCCAATGAATCATGTGCTCCAGGTTTTACATGGGCTTCTTAATGGTCTCCAGGTGGAGATGAAGGTGTGGGTTATGACCTAACTTCCTAAATAGCCTGAGGCTGGCCTAGCTATGGGACTGCCTTTCTCTGTATTGTGTCCTGCCATAGTAGGCAAAAATGTGCTCCTTAATGGAAATAACAAGTTGACCAGTGGTCTGCAGCTAGTCTTAAGGAAGGAGTCCCTTTTCTCCCACCCTGTCTGCTTTGAAATTATCAAGAAAGAAAATGTCAAGAATGGCCCTGGGAAAAAAAGTATTTAAATGAATCTAGAGCTCCTAGGGGCAAAAGGCTACCTTAGTCAATAGGTGAGTTGCAGTGAAAGGCCTTGCAGTAAGGTGAAAGTTATATTAATTGAAGTTAATTTTAATTGCATTTAGTCTCATACATCTAACTGCCCTCATCTGGAGAATCTAAGCAGACCTGGACTCAGGTCCCTTTATGCAAAGTGGGCCTGTTAGTGGAGCCATGTATCAGCATCCTGCCGCTGATAAATACTGTTCATCCCAGCAGAGGACTTGTCTCACTGGCACTGCTTACCCTGCAGCAGAGCTTGCAGGATTAGTGCAGGACTTGGTTTGTTCTTTTTATTCATTAGCTCACTTAGATCTTCCTCAAACCACATGGAAGACAAGAGGCACTTATTAAGAGCAGCAGTTTGTTTCAAGTACCTTCTCATAAGTTTTCAAATCTTTCTGCTATAATGTCACAGCATCACTGGCTCCTGTGACGGAGGATAACAGTGGTTCATTAAGGTCATAAATCTAAAACGAAGAAAGATTCTCCTGGAGACATACAGAGCAACAGGAAAGCCTGCAAATTATCAGCCCAATGCTTTATATGCATTTTATGATCAGTTGGGGGAAATTACAATGAAGAGCAATGAGTAAGTGGAACAAACTATGGCATAAACATGACCTGTGTTTCCTTCTGTCCACGTTTCATGTAAAAGCTTATTTGAAGTCATGGCACCAAGGGTGAGAACCCAGAAAAGTTTCAGAAGCTCTTTCTCATACAGAGATTTTCCCAGGCTGGAAATTACACAGGGTTATATGTTATGTGTATAAATTCTGCCAGAAGTATGTGAAAATATATACAACATTTAACAATATCTCCCCCATTATTCCAATGCAAGTGCTGCATGACAATGAGCTTGATGATGTTTACACCCTATCCAACAGTATTGTTACTACCACTTTTTTAAGTGCGCAGCTTTGATTTATGACTAGTGATACCAAGATCCCAGCCTGTAAATTTTTACAGCAAGCAGACTTGAATTATGTGTTGAGTCCACTGCACTGGATCAAAAATGTTCAAAATCCTCTCTGGGAAGATTTAAATGTATACAGTCTCTAAGCCATGAAAATGTTGCTCTAATGTGCCTATGTGATTTTTAACAGATTGTGAGTTCAGATCCATTTATCAGCTGATGTCTAATGAGTTTGGCAGACCCTCACTACATTAAGTATAAGAAAAATTATAAGCATAATGATGTAGACTGAGGAGAATTTAATGAACAAATAAGTGACCTTCATGTTTATGTGAGGCAAAGATTTCATGCCAAATTTTACATAATATACACTGAAGATAATGGAGTATTTATTAAATTTTTTCTCTCCTTTATCCTCTTCTTTATACATTGTTTTTTGCACTGCCGACCTGTGTCATCCATAGTACGTGACTAGAAAATTGCAGCTGCCCTGCAGTGACTAAACCTTTTAATTCTGTTTGGGGGAATCTGACTGGACAAAATAAAGGAGTAAGTCATCCAAGGCCTGTTTCAAGGTGGCAGCTCTGCTGGAGGTCAGCACATGATTGCCACATGTCCTGGGGTTCCCCTTGATGCATCCACTGACATCACTACTTGTCAGTTCTGCAAAATCATGTCACCAATTTTGATGCTTGAATATGTATTTAGAACTTAATCACAGGCACTTATCTCTGCAAAATGTGCCCCAGTATTCTGTCCTGAATCCCACCGTGTTTCCTGACAAGTGACCATTAGTGACTGGCTCTAGTGTCTCTGAAGAAAGGACTGTCCTTTGGGTGAGGAAATCTTGAGCCCAAGGATGTACTCAAAGCTGTCTGATTTGGGCTTTGTTTTTATGGCTGCTTTAAATGATGAGCTCCAAAGGTCTCCCCATCCTCCTGCCTTGCCATCTCTAGTTAAGCTCAACTGCTAACTGGTATTTAGAAGTCTCTTTCTCTCTTTAAATGTCATGCCATTGTCCATGGTAAGCTCCTGGATGTTGTCTTGCCCCAGGCAGGCACTGACTGCATGGGTGCTGAACAGAAATGAAGGTGGCAGACCTGCATATCTGGGTAGTTCTTTGCAGCCCTACCCTGAGCCCACCACACACCCACTCATGTGCATCCAGACCCGTTGCAGCTGTGCCTCCATCCACACTGCACAACTGCAGACTGCACCATGGCCCTATTTCCATACAGGTGGGAGGGTGAAATGCTGTTAGATTAATAGGTGCTGCCTCCACAGCTCATCCCATGTCATGGGAGCAGCTAGTGCTTTGTCTGTCCCAGTGCACTGACTGCAGAACAGCAAGCATGAAGCACAACCTGCACTTTTCTTTGCCCGAGCTTCCACCTTCCCACAAAGGCGTCTGGTGGCTGCTGCCTGCCCATGGAAAGCCTGACAAAGAGAGGAAAGCCTGACAAAGAGACTACTTGCAACAGTCCTGCTTGCAACAGTGAGCTGGACTGGCAGAAAGAATACTTTGCTGTTTCTTGAATCTTGGACATTATACTTTCATTTAAAAGTAATCAATTCTGAGCATATTTCCACCAGAAGCAATGGGAGATTTTGCTGAGGCTTGGTGGGAAGGAGAGAATCTCAACCTGGTAATTAAAAGGGGAACAGGGCAGACAGGCAGTGTTCTGAAATAAACTGAGCCAAGTAGTAGGAAAAAGAGTATCTTACTTACCTTTCCCACCTCATCCTTGTTTTTGTTTATGCAGGAGCAGCAAAACCTGACTTCATTTTTCTAGTCAAAGTGATCCATGGCTTTGCTGTGTGTCCTGTAACTCGGCAGGTATTACAAACTGTATTTCTAACTAATGAACTGACTGAATAATTTATTTAATGTGTCAGACATGGCAGAAGGTGCTGCAGCCAGTCACCGCTCAAGAAGCTAATTGCTGCACTAAGAAAACAAATCTGTGCAAGTCCTCATTTCAGAGTTATTTCCAAACATTAACTCAAAAGTTGTTTCAATAATGAGGCCTCTTAAAAGAAGCATCACTTTTCACAGCACATGGCACAGCTCTGTTGACCCTCAAGAACTGCTCATCTGGGAAAAGCATAGTTCAAATGAAATTTCAGCCATATAACTTGGGCAAGAGGGAGGCTCTGTAAACTAGCCTGATTAACTAGCAGTTAGCATTATTGAAATGCAGTGAGAAGGGAAAGAATTGGTTCTGTGCAGAGATTTTGCAACCCCTGTTTGTGGGTTTTCTGGATGACAAGATATATCACAGGCAGAATTTCCCCTCCCCTTCTGTCTGAGTTTTTTGAGATCACAGATCTCTACCTACTTAAAGTCACTCTTGGCTTTTCCTGGAGAGGTTTTAGGGGTATTTCTCAAACCATTCCTTAACCTCCTAACTTGCTGAAAGGAATATATATGAAAGAGAAATCCTGGGTAAATTAATTTTTTACCCAGGTGACAAAAAAAAAAATAAAATCAAAACTAGTTGTCAAAACTAGTCTAGACAGACTAGTTTTCTCATAAAAGCACCTAGGCAGCAGATAGCAGGTAACTGAAAAATGATGAGCAGGTAGCCTGCTCCTGCTCACCACAGCTGTTCCTGGGAAGCCCCACGGAGGGCTGAGGTTTGCCTCCCTTTGCTCTATGGCCAAGGGATGTGTCAGCCTTGGTGTGAGTGAATGCAGCTCCACTAATTTCCATTTGCATTTAACTATACCAAGACCGAAGTTGGTCCATGGTGTTTTATTGTACTCCTTTATTTGATTTTGTTTTGTTTATTGTTATACCATAGAGCTGAGCAGTTGAAGCATACAGCATGTAGCAATTTACGGTAATCTGTCCTTGTTCTGCTCTGAAATGGATGGAAACAATTCCAAAGTTAATGGCATTAGTGAGAAAATACAGTCATTCTTAACCAATCTTGTAATGCCCTTTTGGAAAAATGATACTTAAAACTACTTTTATAATTCAATTTACAAGTCACAGATTTTTGCAGGAAACTTGACTTTAAGTCAGTCACACACCTTATAAACTGTGCAGAGCCAGTTCACAAATGGTTTTACAATTCCATACACTCCCTGGAGGAGCCATCTCCTTCCTGCTGGCCAGACACATTGCCTTGAAATGACTGCCAACTTTTTAAGAGTTCCCTTTTGGCTATATTCTTCTTTTCGTAGCAGCATTCATGGCCCCAGACCAGGTTCATAAGGAACAAAATGTAAAATTAATCAATGGATTAATGCACTGTTTAGAATAAAAACAGCCTGGTTTTGGCTACATTTTCTGCTCTTCCAGCCAAAAGAGTGCATGTGTGTACATGAAATGTAATTTAGTTTTTCCTTTGCTGTGTGTTGATTTTCCCCTAATTCATTTTCCTTTTGCCTCTTATTGAGTCTCCTCTTGTCTGAGTAAGCTTAACCCTGTAGTGCCTGGTCTGTGGAGCAGAGGACAATCAAAGGGACTCTGTAGGTGGGCCCTGGGATGGTTACAGGCTTCATTAGCTCCTGGAAGAGATATTACAATACACAGGAAGAGGGCCGTGTGAACTCGGCAAGTCACAAAAGCCTTTGGTAAGTAAAATCTACCTGGAATTCTGATGACTTGTAAAGCCCTGAGAAGACCTCTCACTTAATATTTATTGTCTTGAATGTCTTCCAACTGAATTTTATCTAAAACTTAGCTCAGCTCTTTTGGAAGCGTGCATGCCTTGATTGGAGTTGTTAACACACAAATAGTTCTGACCTTCCATGGACAGAAACCACAACCCAGTCACAACGGGATGTAACTTGAGACTCTGTGTTACAGGGCTTTGGTGCACAAACATGCACATTCACACTTCAAAATAACACTAGCAAATATTAATCAAACATCTTGCAGCAGAATGTCTGAAGAAGGAGGAGGGTTTGGATGGGCTGATGGATAATTGCATACATCAAACAGACTCCAATGAACCCTTTGCAGCCAGGGGAAAGTTGACAACTTCTGTGTTGGTAACCTTAATTTCAGAAGTAGCTGGCCTGGGAAAACATTAATCATATTTTAGGCACTGCCTACCGCCACTCAATCTCATTTCTATCACTCTCAAAGTAATGTATTTTTAAAAATACCAAAAGCAATTTAAAAATACATCTAACAGTAATCACTTCATTGGAAACAACACACTGCAATAACATAAAACAGTACCTACTTTCCTGTGAAGATTTATGAGACAGACTAGTTTTCTCACAACTTACGTTATTCCTGCCTTATTGTTTTGTCAGCACTGGATATGGAAAGTGGATGATATGTGAACACTCTCCAACACTAGAAAGCATCAAAGTTTTTGATTAGGTAACAAAATTGAAAAAGCAAGTTTACTTTCCCTGTTCAAGCTCTGTGATTTAAATTTCAGTATAACAAAGATGCCTAAGCGGTGAGCTGCCCTCTTCCAAACCCACACTGGCTCCTGCAGTTCCTATCCAGAGCCTGAATCTGAATTTTCCCTGCTGGGTCTGGAAATTCAAAGGGATTTTAAATGTCAGTCAGATGCTGATTTTGCAGTGCGATGAGTGATAAAATGATAGCAATGGTGAACAAATGGAGACATGAAGATATTTCAGGGCATGTGAAACCACATTGAGACAGACCTTGTGATCACATCAGTGTGTTTGGCTCATGCCATGTCCAAGGAAACTTGGTCCCATGTTTGTGATGGCTGGCTGCTGCTGTCCCCTAGAAATCAGCAATGTGAGATGACAATGACAGGCCAGAAATGAGGAGCCTGCATGCAAAAATCTCAGTAGTTATTGGGGAAATTTACACCCTGTGAAAACCTATAGAATTCAGTCCAGCGTCCATCACTGGAGACGGAAGGCTGCTCAGTGGGACACAGGCTGCCAGCTTTCAAAGTGACAACAGAAAGCTTTGGGATCATTCCCTCACCCATTCCACTGAACCAGAATGTCTGCCCTGCATGCAGATACCAGCCTCAGACCCTCAGCACTCCCTTTTACAGACATGTCTCTCATAACTTGCACCTTCTTACACCAAATGCCTGCTACATCTGCAGCAGAAATGCAAAGAAACTACTCTTGGTGCCTTTTAAAACTAGAATAGTCATAGAAGTGAAATTTTATTCATATGTATATTACATATATATCTCTAGTTACAGAGAGAAAATGCATAAATACTGGATGCAGTTAGCCATCCCAGAACATATTAGAAAGCACTTTTATTATAATCAAACAGGAACCAATAACATAAAAAAGCATTAATCTGATATTATTGATCTTGGTTTCTCACACCTTTTAGTCTACTTCCCTAGTGGCACTCCCAATGGCATCTTGTCTGTTGTGTTTATAAATTAATCATGAGATTCTGAAACAGAAATTTGTTCTGGAAATGTCATAATTCAGTGTATTCTCTACTGGCATGCTGCATGTCCCAAGTTCCTTGGTAGATTTGACTGCATCTGGCTGACATCTACCAAGTACACTTACTGATGGGAGACTATTTTGTCAGCTTAGGCCATATATTCATTATAATTTGTAGCAATTCAATAAAAATAAGTTGTCTGTATTCCTAACAGAACAGCAGTTTATGTATATTGAAATAGCCATTGCTTTGCTGTAGTTCATTAGGAACTACATTAAATTCCTGTTTAATTAAAATTCAGTTTTTACAATTTATTACCAATAATTCTAATGAGGTAAAGTAAGAGGTGTATTGAGGACTAATGAAAATGTTATAAAGGTTCATTTGGAATTTGCACAAAAATTCCCATTTAATTACAATGGAATTACTTCTATTTCATTCATGTGGAGTCAGATGTGGTGTGATTCTTTCTGGATGATCAGACTCTGCCAGTCATAGGTGTTTGTTCATGATCCTCTGAGTTTCAACCTCCTGCATATGGAGCCGTGTCTGCTGGATGTTGATGTGCCAGGATGCAGGGAGGGCACCAGCTCTGCCTCACACAGAATCTGTTTCTGCCCTTTGGTGACATGCAGGGCTGTAGGTGTCCTCCCCTGTCAAAGTGGTCTCCCAAGGCCGCCAGCTTTTAGACAGAGCTGTAAAGGCAGGGCTGTGATCAGACTGGAGGAACTGCAGAGTCAGGAGAGGTGCAGAGGAGGATGTGATGGTAAGTTTCCTCTGCCTTGGGTCTCTGGCAGGGAGGTGGAGGTCAGGAGATGAAATGGAGAACAGCCCTCCTGACCAGCATCTGTGTGGGGATCTTTTCTGAGTCACAATAAGATGTGAGTGGTTGTATGTAATGAAGGAGAGACTGAGCTGTGTGTAAGAGGGCACAGTGAATTCAACAGGGATGTAAAGTTGGACAAAAAGGTGGGAAATTTCTGTCTTTGATTTTGACCTGAGTCTGGCAAGAACTCCACATGGTAATGGGGCTGGTAATGAGGCTTTTCTCTGGGAAGAGCTCTGCTGTGCTCTGCCTTTGGAGGCACCAGGGCTGCAGATCGTGAGATATTGAAGTGCATTTCCCACTGATCTCTGAAAAATTGTTTTCAGAGAAGACTGGGATGTATTAAAAACAAGCCTAACAAGGAAGGGTACCATGCCCCAGTCAGGCTTCTTAAGCTTGGTGAGGGTCTGCCTTATGCTTTTTCAGAAACGAGGATGCAGTTCCTTAAGTAAAACCAAGAGAGCATGTGGGTTTTCTTCTCCATCCCCAGAGAAAATGGTCTCTAGTCAAAGTTTAGACTCACCTTTTGGAGGAAGATTATAGGGTCATTTCTCATTTTGCAAAGCAAGACCACCTGATAAATGGGAATTTGTGGATAGTAAATTTTCCTTTGAGTTAGCCTGAAATATTTGCGGGAAGTTGCCACGTGCTTTTTTTACTGGCATTAAGGTTTGATATCAACTTAAAAACAATGACCTAACGTTGTCCCTGGTGTAAGCTGTTTGCTGCACTCAATGACACTCCACCAGGAACTGATTTGGTCAGATGTGCCTGATGCCACAGTCCTAACTCAGCAAAAGTATTCCTGTTCTATATTCAGCCTAAGGCACAGGCTATTTACAACACCCACTTACGTAGGCCCTCATATTTTCCGTCATACTAATTTCCCTCTTCTCTTTATTTCCCTGTGTGTCTATCACCTTTTGTCATGTCTCTTCAGATGCATTTCCCAGAATAATTGAAAGTCAGTGAACTGAGTTTCAGATTATTTTGCTAAAAGATGCCTATTATTTTGATGAAGCAGATGCACAGAATTAAAAAAAACCCTCCATAATTGCTACTTTACTATCAGGCTTCTGCTGCCTAATCTTTGATGTTGGTAGAACAAACTTTCCATCTCTTTTAGGATGATTAACAGGGAACATTGCTCTGTTCCTCCTACAGAATCTAGTCCTGATGGATATTGAGCCTGGGTTATCAATTCAAGTTTCTTTATGTGCTGAGTGATTAGAGTCAGGATTGTGTGTGATTTCTAGCATGAAGAAAGTTTGAAGTGATTTCTGCCATTAATATTAATTAATCACTGATCTGCCTAGTACTCACAAATGAATGCACAATGTGATCATGTGCAATTTAGCACAATAATCTGGGATTGAAATAAGAACTGAACTGCTCTAATTTTAAATATTTGGCAAAACTTTTTAAAAAGTCTTCTTAGTATAATTAACAAAAAAATAAAAAAGGAGAAGCCAAATGAGCAACTGGGATGTTAAGAGCATGGCTGTAGTACTGACTTACCAAAAAGGCTGGCTATTGCCCTCTTATGCTCTGTTCTCACTTATGGCTCTGGCAAGCTTCAAATCATTAATAAAATGTAGTAAAATGGTAAAAAAATGTAGTAAAATTTTTGATGTTGGTTGCTAGCTTTTCTGTGTGCAAATAATACCCAAATATATGCATGCTGAAAGTCTTAAAATGCATGTGGTGGTAAAGAAAGAAAGTGCTTGGGAGAGGATGCTTGAGACAGTATTTGTACTTGTACAGACTCAAATTTTGGCAGTCAAAATCTAAAAAGCATCTAACCTCACATCATTTGCATCTCAACTTCTCTGTGGGACTGGGCTACCCCTGAGCTTGCTGGGGACATGTACATGGGCATGCCAAACACTCACAGAGCTGAAACAGCTTCAGGGAATCCACTGGCAATTTTAGGCCCCCACTGCATATGAGTAAATCATTTGCTTGCATTGAGGGAGAGCGTAGTGACTGCCTTTTCATTCAGGGTGAGGCAGGCATGTTTACACATATTCAAGTAACAATTAATCTGCAGTGTCTGATTGCCTCCCAAAGGGCAATGAATTTGGGCAAGGAATCATTAAAGGTCATTTCCAACCTAAATGATTCTATGATTATTCCTGTCTTGGAGATGAAAAAGATGAGGACAAAAACAGTTAAGTTGTACCAAAAACAAAAAGTAAAGTTGGAATAAAGAATCTCCTCAGTGTCAATCCTATGCTCCTGAAGTCAAAAGGTCACAGGACAATATAATTGTCATAATGGCAAACAGGCACAGCGGTGACCATTTCACCTATGATAGATGAATAGCTGGAAAATGGGATATAATTATCACACAACACTAACCACACAGTGCATTCCCAGTTTTAGTCTTGGCAGGAATATGAATAGTGCTGCTAGGCATTGAGGGCCTGTTTTTCCCTCCAAGTGTGTGATATTCTTTGTACATACAACACCATCAGGTGCAGGCGGCAGAAGAACCTGATGCTGCACAGCTGTACACAGGGCATCTTCCAGTCACCATCAAGGTCCTCTTTTCAACTGTGAACTATTCACATGGCTGGTCTCTAAGACCCAAATTTACTGCTAGAGCTGATGCAGTACCTTTGGCCTCCCTGGAGCTGTATGCGTTTACACCAGCAGTGAATGAAACCAAGTGCATGTGGTAACTTGTGGCTTTTGCAAACACTTTCGAATTTCTTCCAGGAAATGCATCTCCTAGTTGGCCACTTCCTCATTTGCATCAGCACATCTTAAATCTGAGCCTTGTTCAGCAAATGCCCAGTTTATTCGTTACTCACATTGTCATAAATCTTACAGAAAAGCAATTATGAGGAAATTGTATTTCATACTTTTATGGAATTCCTTAAAGCTGATGAGAACAGCCAGATGGCCATTTTCATCAATGAACCTTTGATAGATCATTAGGAAACAGAGATGCTGTCTTTTAGTAGACCATTATTACCTGCCTTGGGTGCAAGGAGCTCTCATGCATTCCAAAAGGATATTAATGGCAGAGTAAAACATGACTTAGGAATAATATCTCCAGAAAGGGCCTTATTTTCTCTCTTAAAATGGTTTCAAATGGATTTAGCTTTCACTAACTGCTCACACACGTTCAGCATGGGAGGCTGGTCAGGTGAAACTACATTTCCAGCCCTCTGATGAAGAGTCATGGGGCTCCTGCCCTTCACATGAACCACTGAAGATACTCAGTGTAGGTGACAAGGGTAGCTTTGGGCTGTGCAGAGGTTAGGGCACTCAGAGCCCAAAGGGAAGATACAGATTGTCTCACAGCTGGAGCAGGCAATGACACAATAAACCTGCAGAGGACCCTTGGCAAAGTCTTTTGCCTCCCTTTCCACCTCCTTCACCCTCCAGCTTTCCTGCCCCAGCTGTCAGGCTCCTAAGGAGAAAGATGTCAGGGAATAGAGTTATTTGCAGATAACTAGAGGACAGTGGGATAACAGACATTTGTGAAACAAGGAGTGCCATTGCATAGCAGGTTTTACTCTCACCTGTTCCTGACCATACTGAGCTTACTTTATCCATCTTCCATGTGAGGGTGGACTAGGAGAGGGGATGGGATGGAGATGGAGATGGAGATGGATGGAGGTGCCTATACTGTGGCCTGCTGAACTCAGTTTTGAGTTCAGCAGCTCCTGGATGGAGCACACAGCAAAGGAGCACCTTCCAAAGAGCTTCCCTAGAGCAAACAATGAGGAAATATGCTCCAGATACTGAAGCTGAGAGAGAAGAGGTTCAAGAAAGGCAATAGAATAAAAGGAAATAGAGGCAATGGAAAATAAGAGAGATTAACTGGCAAAATGGACAGGCACTTTTGGTTTTAAACAAAACTGCTGTCTATGGGAGATGGTGATTCCAGGGAAGGCCAAGACAAAAGCTGTGGGGAAACCCAAGACAAGATTTGGCTGCAGCAAGGAGTAAATAGGAAATTCTATGCTGCTTCCACAGGATATTTGACGGAAAGAGGTTGACAAAATAATGGATTTCTCTGTTTTAGGAGAGATAAAGCATAAATGTTTCAAAGTATAAAAGAGGAAATGATGAGAAATGCTTATGGAAGTGCTTGCCATAATTATGGAGCATGGTGAGCACAAGCACCCACAGTGACTGTGGTGTGTTGTGCTTCTTCCCATGGCAGCAGTGGGAAGGGATTCATCCAGCCACAGAACACCTCAGCACCTTCACCTCCATCCATGGGCAGGCAGGAAGGAGATGAGCACTGGGGCCTGAGCCGCACATAGCCTGTGATTCAGGAGATGAACATGTGTCTAACAACACATGTTAGCTGGCAATACATCAGCTGTCATTATCTCCCGAAACAGGAAGGCTGCAGTTTCCCGGCTTAGCAACAACAAGGTAACAGCCTCACCCAGGGCTATTGTCTGAGGCCTTGTACCGCTGCAGAGCTGCCCTGGCTGCTGCCCGAGGAGTGCCTGCAGCCTCCCCTGGCCCCCAGCAACCCTTCTGCACCAGTGAACCTCAGGGAGCACTAGGAAGAAAAGCTGGGAGATGCAGTACATTTGGAACAAATTAACAAAATCAACAGTAATGATATTCACCTTCTCCCATCACTATTGATTGAAGGTAAATTAAGTTTAGTTCTAAACCAGTCTTAAAGTCTTTCTACATGTGACTCTTAATTAAAGTTATGAATTTTATAGGGTTGTATTTTCTTTTGGCTGCATAACATGAATTCTTTCTCCTCCTTTCTGCTCAGGTAACTTTTCCTTTAATGATCTTCACAGGCCATCTTTAAGAAAGAGGCAAGCAAGCAATTAATAAAAGTGTGAACAGGTGGTTGCTTTGCTACTAAAAAAATCAGTAGTGTAATAATTTCCTAATTATTATTATACCTTTTAAAGGTTTTTAGATACATTATATTTCCCCATTGCTTCTTCTGGCACCTCTCTTGCTCCTGGCATTATTTCTCATTCAGAATAATAATTAGTGAGAACTGAGTTATATAATATATTAGATATGTTTCAGTCCCTTAAGTAACCATCTTGACACATTTGTTATGCAAATTCTCAAACATTGTGTGGAATTTCAGCAGTATGTAAGAATGCCTCTCAAAAATGCCTTGAGTATTTTATTTTATATATTTGTAAAAAATAATGTTTTTTTTTCTTGAAAGCAATATTTTTCTGGAGCCCTTGAGAGGAATGGATAAAGCTTGCATAATTGCTCTTGTTTTATTGAAGTAAAGGAAAGAAACATTTCTAAGCATAAGGTAGTGATAGCAATAGCATGGTAATGATAATAATGAAAATGATGATAATATTTTGTTTTCTTTTTTAAGAGAGCACCCTGGTCTTGCTTTAGGGCTGCAAAATGTACAACTATAAACAAAGTAAGTACAATCTTCACTTGGATAGGTATCATGAACATGTTTAACTAAAGTTATTTAATGCAGATGATGGACGACATCAAAGACATGGTGGTCTAGTGAGAGTGCAGCACATTCACTGTTCATTTGTCAGTTTGGTCTGTTTGCTTCTAAAAAATTTGTTGTCTAATAGAAGTCATCCTCACTGTGGGCTGAGTAAAGGGATATTTAGGCACAAGAATCTGGAGGGACTAATGGAGCTTCTGAGTGATGGAGCAGCTTTTGGAGAAGAGCAAGGCAAGGGAGCTTTGCTTACTCCCCACGCAGGTCACAGTGCAGGACACCAGCGTGGCAGGAGCACATCCCTGGCCCTGGGCTTACAGCTGCTGGGGCTGGGGCTGTGTGAGGAAAGCCAGGCATGGCACCTGCGTGAGAAAACTGCAGCCTGCTGGCACTGGCACAGTGGTTGAAGCTGGGCTGATAAGCCCTTCAGAAGTTCAAATTTAGAGCTGGTCAGTTGGGTGGTATCCAGGCTTGGATTTACACACGTCCAAAACTTCCCTGGCTGAGCTGTGCAGATGCCATACAGATACACTCCCTCTTTACTTCCCATTACCCTGGAAAATGAAAGGCACACTGCCTGTTTTTACTGCCCCATCTGTTTTTTCAACAACCCCCTCAGGTAGGACTTTCTGCTGTTCCGATGATGGGTCTGTCTCAATGGACCAAGTGATAGAATTCCCATTCCTTGCAGCTACAGCAGGATGCAAACCCAGTGAACTTCTGAAAGCATTTCCTCACAGACTGTCCTGGACTAAGGATTACTTCAACAACTAGTTGATCTGGGAATTCATCTCTCATGCAGTCTGTGTAGTTTATTTCCACTCCTTCTGGATGTCTACCCCAATTCCTTGGGATCTGCAGTTTATACCTTTGCACTTCAGACGGGAGTCCCCAGTTCAAAAAATAGATGCATGGGCTCAAGCCAACCTGTTTTCCTGCTGAGTTCAGCTGTACTTTTCCTGCATGAAGCTATAAATTTCCCTGTAACATTGCAGATGTGTACAAAGCAGAGCACTCATCAATTAGGGCTGCATTTTGGATTTGCAGCTAGCAAGTGTCCATCTGTGGGATGGCATAAAATAATTTGTCCTGAGCCTATTTTATTTTAAACATGTGTGGGCAGAAAAAAATACATTCTGGGATTAAACTACTATGTTGAGCAGCACCTCACAGAATTGGTCCTTACTTGGAAAGACAGTGCAAATTCATGTGGGATAACATACAGTCCAGAAGGGGTGAGGAAGAGAGATATCTGACCTTAGTGGCTAGTGTGACCCTATGTGCATGCATATATGAGGACTTAGACTTCCACTCCTGAAGGGAAGCCTTCCAGGTGCTTGCATTGCTTGCAGCCATGGAAAAATAAGGAAACTTAGACTTCTTTTGTGGCAATCTAATATGGATGTTATGAATCTATCAGTGCTGTAAAGTGAGCAGAATTTTTCCTTCAAGATTTCAGGTTAATACCTTGCGAAAGAAGTCGGTAGGCCTGGAGTACTTACTGAATGTTTTCACTATGGTTTTTTTACTGGCAAGGATTCTGGGGTCATGCAACTCTCTCACCTGGTTCTCTCTTTTACCCTTAATTATATTTTTACAATGTTGGATAGGGGCAACCATTTGTCTGCAGACTCCCTTCAAGGCCTTGGCAATCTATTTCTGGTGTCCTTTTCCATACTTTGTTGCAGATGTGGTCAATACTACCTACAAATTGACCTATGAAGGGAATGATTAATTAGGCAAATTTGAGAGAAAGTCAGATCTATTTTCGAACTGTCCCACTGAACAGTTGCTGAACAGTGGAAATTCTCTGTAGAAAAAGGGTGGTTTCTTTCTACACCAAAATATCCAGGGTGGTTATATGAATGAAAGCTGTGAAATGCGATGTTGTCAGTTGTTGATGCTGTCACTACTGTAATGGGTGAATATGGAGAGCTGAGGTTTGAGTTTGGGCTTCTCTACCCTCTCTGTTCAAGTTCAAGACTATAATTTGTCGTGAAATTTAAGATGACTGTGTTTTAGACAACTATAGAAAATGTCTTTCAACATAAACAACTTGGATAGTGAGGGAGAGTGAAGAATGGTGTCACTCTGTGTGCATGTGTGTGCCAGCAGCAATGGGAAGCAGCTCTTTGTCACCCTGCTGCAGTCCCCAAGCTTGGCATCTCTCAGAGGTACCTCAGGTAGCCCTAAATTATGCCAGCAGTCCATCCTGTGAAGGATGCTGAGGACCACACACACCTTTGGCTCCTGCCTCACTCTGACCTGCAGCCAGCCTGGTCTCTCAGGTATTTCAGAGGCAGAGGTCCCTGTCCTCTCCAAGTTACTTGTGGTCAATGCTCAGTGCCCTTGAGGGCCAACATCAGGGTCTCTTTTAGCACCACTGATAGGTTTTTGTCCTGCACAAAGAATGAAAAGTAGCAGGTTCTGAGAATCTGGAGGCCAGCTTCTGCTGGGAACCATCTCTGCCTCCGAAACAAGCCCTGGAGTCTCAACAGCTGCACTTGGAGCAGAGCCCAGTGTGGGATACACTCACTTAAACTGGAAGAATCTGGAGGTCTAACTCTGGAACTTCTTAGTCTGGTGTTTTCTATGCAGGAAAAAAATTCCAATATAGCAAACCCCTAATTCCCAAAGATTTGAAAAGCTAATTGAGAGGGAGCTAAAACCAGCCTTGTATGTAAATAAGGAGTGATAGTTTGCCCTCCCCATCCTAAAAATCCATGCAATAAAAATGTAAATATATCTCTTAAAGGCTTTCTTAATAAACCCTATCATTTCCTTAAAATTCTTTCTATAATATCAAAATCCTAAACCACTTTGAAATGAGCTATTTTAGACTGTAATTGGACTGTTCATTCCCTATGCATACAGCGATCCTAACCTAATATGTAACAAGAACTTAAAAGCTAATCAATAATGGAACACGATTCTCTATCAGTAGAGCTGCCTGTTGACTCCTGTGAGAGGGATCTTCACAAGGCAGCTCAGCTCTGATGACAGCCTTATATTTATTTTAAACATGAAGTTGAAACATCATCTTTCTCTGTATTTTCACTTCCAATTATTTTTGGAACAAAAACACCGGGGGAAATGAGATCCTCATCCTGAAGGGTACATTCATATTTGATAAATAGCCACAGATTCTGGAGAATGTTTACTGAAATGTGGTCTTGGAATGCTTTCTCATGCATTTTACTAGAGCCATTGATTATTTGTCGTAACACATGTCCAGGTCATTTTACCAAGTTGCCCCTTACTTATGCCTTAGAGGTAGAGGAAGAAAATCTTGTGTGGGCTACCACATCTTCTCTGAATAAAACTAAGGTAAAATTAGCATTGAGAGGGAATCAAAGTGCACTGTTCTTCAGTGGAAGTTGAGAACCTTTTTATACCCTCACGTACAGAAGACATATTCCCATTTTTCACGTCTAGGCAGCGTTTTGAGATGGAGAGGGGGGAGGGAAGGGTTAAGTGAGTACACAGATGTGCTAAACCGTATCAATCATAGGCATGAGAAATGCTGCCCTTTTAAAAGGCAGACCCAACCAACCTGCACAGCTGGATTTTGAATTTTATAAGCTCTCAATAAAATGCAAGTGGAAGACATCTTGCATCATTCCCACGGCTCTGACCATTTGGGCATTGCACCACTTTCCCTTGGAGCCACCCTGGGGAGGGAGGAGCTGAAGCCCTATGGCTGGAGCCATGTACAGCCCCCTTGTCGATGTCTGGAGACAATTAACATGCACTGCAGAAATATGGGGCAGGTTTCTGATGTCACACTTCCACAAAGGCAGTGGATTTAATCTGGAATTACTCAGGGTATGAGGGATCAAGAGCCAGCTGGGAAAGCTCCTCTCCAGAGGGTCCTAAATGCCAGCAATTTCACATGATTATTTATTGAACTTCATAATAGTGGATATATCCTCATTCACACCCTTTCTTCTACAAATTACCTTACAACTTTCCAGCCTTCGTTACATTGTAGAGGTTAAAGTTTTCCTAAGTAATCAAAACATCTAGGAAGGAAAGCTTGCTAAATGCTGAGCTAAGCTTAAATACTGACCCTGTCTTTTAGCTGTAAAAAGCACTTTATGTACACCGTAAGGAGAGAGTAATTGCTGTGGTAGCTGCTCAGTCATATTAACTAAAGGTGTAAATGGAGTTGTGTAACATAGCCAGGGCTAATATTGGGAGCACAAGGGAGGTATCCCCATTGAAAGGTTTATTTGATACAAGTGTCCTATAGGAAAATTTGCTTTTCGCCCCCATAATAGATATATTTAACATCTTTAAGGTGGTTCTCTTTCAGTCTGCTTCTACTCTTGCCTTGCAAACCATTTGAGTACAGAAGGCAATTAGACAGTTGCAGGGAGATGACAAATCAAACATGAGCTGTGTTTACCTTTGTTTCACTCCTGGTTTTAATAGTGTAATAATTCAGCCCTGTCCTTTCCTCAGGTGATGCCCCATATTTCAACTGTGCCCACACAGAGGGAGGGAATATAAGTATGCATTCCTTCTTTTTGTGGTGGATTTTTCCCAAGCTTGGACTCTGTTAAAATTGATTCTTCTTCCTTTTGCCAGTATTTTGATCACTTCCATAGTAAAAAATAATTTAATTTTAGATGCTCTGAGAGGTCTGCAGGAAAAAATGACAATGGAATGACTGGGAATTTTATACAAGCTAGTTCTGGACCTGCAACTGCACTGGCTGAGACAATGCATTTACCCCTTCTGCTCAATGAGACATTATGGGACAAATTAATTCCCCGTGCAGCTGGTAAAGTCCTACCCAATGCATCCAGCCCAAGAAGCAGAATTAATGTACTTAGATTGCAAAAGATATCGCCTATCTTTACACAAACACACTCTACATAAGCCTTAGTTTAGAATTTTCCCTTTGCCTGACTGAAGCTCAGTCTGAACCTTGAATAATACATGTAAGTTTTTGATTGACATGCAGTTCTAAGCATTTAGCTATCTTGATGTCTTGTCAAGTCATCCTTTGATAAAAGCATTTTAGGTGTCATGAAATGTAATCACTTCACTGCAGCATTCTACAATGCAGATTCAAGTTTCTCTGCACATTTTTCAGCTGAAGACCTTGGCAACATCAATAGATCTGTTCCATGGGCGATTTTGGATGGATCTATTAATATTGCCTCTAAGAGTAATAAGTCCCACTCCTTTACAAAATGAATCATCTGTCTCCTGTGGACAAGTGAAATTCTCTCTCACTGGAGTTGAAGTCCACAATTTGGCAGGGTTTCCTGTTTTGTTAATAGTCTTCATACAGCAATGAAGTAATTTCAAAAGATGTTCAGCCCAGTTTTGGGGCCAAGTTGGCTATTTTTTCTTCTAGACAGGACATGTCACCATTAGTCATACTTCATAATGCTGGTTTACATTCATTATTCACTGACTGCACTGCTTCCGATTCAGTGCTTTCTAATTCAGAAAAAAATTCCTGTTCTAATTCATCTGAATCATTTTTAGAAGAATTTTTAGATCATTTTTAGAGAATGTATCAAAGGATACATTCTCAATGTTAATAAAGTGGAGTGGTTTTGAAACAGCTTGTAATTCTGGTTCTTTAAAAATGTGATTTTTTGGGGATATTTATGCTATGTGTTTTTCACAGTGTGTGCCAGTAGGAGTCTTAACATGGTTGATATTCCTTTCCTTTTTTACTTATGTTCTATTTGGGACCTCTAGCACATACTCACTGTGTGACCAGGACTGGGCTAACATGGCTCCAGACTGAACACTGAGGCTATTGCAGCAAAACCAGCAGCCCCAGCCTGGTTTAGGACATGACTCTCAGAGACCACCACTCACAAGACTCTAAACCTAGCCACATGATACCATTGTTTTACCTGATCACTCACTTCAAATGAGGATGACTGAGATCTCCTGGAATGGCTCTATACCATGGATTCTTGGTGGGGCTCAAGTGATTTGTGTGCACTGATGTGGGGCCATCTCCTCCAATTTTAGTTTATTGGGAATGGGCAGTTTCTCAGGTACATATCTGGATCTATATACCTGGAACTCAGGACAGGAGCTTTCTTTTCTTGAAATATTTTCATTTCTGAATGAGTTTTCATTCACTTGAGGGCTTCTTGGTCTGGTGGCCATTTCTGAACTCCCCTCTCAAAACAGAAGTCTATCAGGTTTCCTGTACTCTAACATTCCTGGGTTGACATCATCTCGTGTGTCCTACTTCACTGAAGCCATCTCAGAAACCTAAGGAAAGAGAATAAAGGGCATATTGTAACTCAGGCTGAAGTTTTCTGAGTGCTCTGGGGAGAATCTAGAGAAGTTACCCTAATACTTCTAGGGTCAGAGATAAGACAAACAGAATTTTCCCAACTGAGAAAAGAAAAATTGCTTTGAAACTAGAACAAGAGTTGCTCAAGTGTTCACAAGAAACAGAAATTATTTTATTTTAAAATTTTCCAACTAATACTAATTACCAAGAGTGTGTTGAGCATGTGATTCCATGGTAGGCCCCAAAGACCCTTAGGACTGATGTGTACAACATTAACTCTTAATAAAGCTCACATCCCTTGAATTTCTATAGTCAATGGAAAGAAAGAACATTAAGCCAATATTAGTTATTTATTGACCTGAGTATAGACTTGTATTCAGACTGCTTTGAGTGGCCTCTTGTCTTAAAAAAAAAAAAAAAAGAAAGGCTTATGTGTGTTTGCAGGGTGGGAGGACTGCTCAGCTCACAGCCTGATCAACTCTGTTTTAAAGAGTGAAAACACAGACCTCAGCTCTGCCCATCACTGCCCACCTTAAGAGCTGGCATTTTCCTTTGACAATGCTTGAAACTGTGCCAGTTTTTCCTCACCCTTCCATCTTCCCTCTCCCATCTGAGAACACTTATTGTGGGTTTCCAGATTTCCATTTGGCATGGCTGACATCTGATCCCTGGCATTACTGATTGTGGTTGTTGCTGCTAAGATCCCTTCAAGCTCTCCAAACCAGTACACTGGTCTTTCAGCCAAGTCTGGGCTTTCAGCCAATTTACACACAGGTTTATCATATGCTGACATTGTTTCTCTATAAATAGGTCTACCTTTACAGATATTATTGATTCATCTGCCTCTCTTCTCACTAGTTCTCTTTTTAATGCATCCAACCTGCCTTTGTATTTCACCTAATGAAAAGCTGAAGTCAGAGGGTAGAGGTTGAAGAGGTAAAACTGTGAGCATAAAGGTCCTGGATTTAAAGTCAGAGTTTGCTATGGGAGACCTACAAGCTTGTCAGTGGAGCAAATCTGCAAGCCCAAGCTCTTTTTTCTACCAGAAATTATAAGCCATCAAGTCAATTTCACATTTTATTACTAATGATTTGAAATAAGAGGAGATTATTTTTCAAACTGCTCCATCTGATACATTTATGGATTAACAGTGGTAACACAGACCCTAATCTGTCCATCTAAGAAGGGGGAAATTATCCCTCAGAGATAGGAACACATTCTCACTTGCCGTTTGTCTTGGAGCTAATCCAAATGAACAGACCAAAGATGTAGTTGTCTTGCTTGTGAATTAAATTCAGCTTTAGTAGATAATTTGTGCATTTTCTATATATAAGGTTGGGGTTTTCTGTGACTGTTGTGGCAGTTTCTGTATACAGCACAACCCTCCAGCGCAGTGGCAGCAGGAATGCTCAGCAGTGGACCATCCATGCAGGCAGCAGCACTGTCCTGCATGGTGGAGGGACAATGCTGCACCCTCACCACAGGGAAAGGCCTGTGGGCCACTCAGGCAGTGTGGAGGCCACCAGGTGATGCACTGTGCCCTGAAGATACCTGCAAAGCTGGAAATCATTGCACCTTGCAGGAAACAAGTTCTCCACAGGCAGATTTGTGGACCTGGTAGCAGCAGCCGCTGAGGGCTGTAGAAGCCCAGGCTGTGGAGGAGTGCTCAGTGACCAGGGAGGTCAGAAAACAGAAAAGCTGCAGAATGAGATTGGTGTGGGAGAAAGTCCATTGGCACAAAAGACATCATTCAAGATGAGCAAACCTGGTAGCAGCCCTGCTAGAGGTTCCAGAAACCTCCAGAATGGCTGGGGAAGCTGCACTGACCCACGGAAGCGCAGGTCTGGCAGATCTCCAGGGACATCCCTGAGGATGTGGCTGGGAGCTGGCACCTCAGAATCTTCACTTCGTGATTCTCTCCTGCCCTCACTGTGCACCTTAGCCAAGCTGGCAGAGCAAAAGCCCTCCTTGGTTTATCTTGTGATGTCTGGGCTGCTGGCCTCAGCTCTGGCATGGCTCACCCAGTACATGGAGGTCATTAGCAGCCACCCTTTCCTCTGCCAGGCTAGGAGCTCTCCTTCTCCTGGTGCCACCTCGGAACTCCCTTTAGCCAAATGTGTTCGGTGGGGCAGGATAGTGAATTAAACACTCCAGCTTGGCAAGGGAAAATGCCAGGGCTGCCAGAACAATATGTCATTAAATTCCATACTGAAACCAAACAGCTTCTCCCTCCCCAAATAAATCATAAGAAAGAAGAAAATGTTTCATATTTCTAGAAGTTTGGACTGTCTCTGACTTCAGATGCATTGCCATTAACGTGGGATTTAAACAGGGATTTTAATTTGCTCCTTCTTCTGAACTATAATGAACCCTTTAACAGTGTAAATAAAAAGATCTAAAGGTTCAATAATGTCACAAATGGCAATCAGCTACATTGTGAGGCCTCAGTGTTAAAAAGCATCTTATAGCTGGAAACAAATGCTTCTATATAACATTGTAAATAACCTCTAAGCCTACTACTAATTAAACTGAAGCCTCTCTTCTCCTGGGCATTGAATATATGAACCAATTAAGAAAATATAATTTGTTTTCTGAGAGACCTGTGCTGTACATTTAAAAAACAAGAGGAGGGAGAGAGATATAGCTTTCTGTATACAGCGACAGAGAAAGAGAGGGAAAGGAGAGAGGGGAAAGAAAAGAAGAAAAGAGTTTTACAGGAGGGACCACACTGATGTGCTGGGGTTACAATAATGAGACATTTCTGCTTTAAGCAAATTTTGCACCTGTAACCTGCAGAAATATAGCCATAGCACTTGAAAAATTACTTCAATGCTGTACAGTGCCATGAAAATTTATCTTTGAGATGATTTTATTGCATGGTTACCCTAGGCAATTAAATCAATAAATCTTAACTGTCAGAGAGGTTGGCCTACTGCCAGAAATAAATGAAATGCACAGAATCAGTAAATAAAAGGTTTCTGACAACTCATTCTAGGAATTATTTAGCAGTTGGGCTTTTTTTTTTTTTGGTGGTGTTGGTATTCCTTTTGTCTCCTGCATTTATTGACATTCTCCATGAGAAATGATTATGCTAACATAAACAATGTAAGCCAGGGATGTAGATGGATGAGGGAGAAGAGTCAGGCTCTTCAGGGTAATAAATTATCCTCCTGGAATCACAGACAAACAGCAACTTTGGGGGGCTGATAGCACCAGTGGAGGCAATTAGAGAACTGGGGCCTGAGCCATGGGCTGGCAACACATTGGCAGCTGCAGTGCCAGGCACTGGGAGCTTTGTGCGCTGGCCCACGGTGCCTCATTATTAACATAGATGTGCTTTTATCATTGATAGATTCAGAGATGATTGAGATTGAAATGCCTCTTTGAGACAGGGAGGTGACATTTGTGTTGATCCAGAGTCCAGCGTTCACCACAGGAGATGCCACTTTTGACATTGAAATCATAGCAATGCCTGTGTAAACCCTGAGTGGTCAGTGCAGCTGCATTGTTTTTCATGCTGGTGTTACAAAACTGAAGGCCCAAGTCTGTTTTCACTTACCCTGGGATTTGACATTTTAAGTTAGTGTAAGTAAGCTGTATTTAGGTTTAGGCTCTGTCTCTCTCACTGTGGTGAGATTAGATGACAATTAATAAACTGATAGATATTTAGTCATTGTGGTCATTCACTTGGAGTACCAACAGGCCACCAAGTTCACCCAGTAAGTCCTGGTTCAAAGCTTCCTTCAGTGGCTGAACAGGCCCATTCCTCCAGCAAGGCAGCAGCTGCCAGGATAAAGATGTAGACAGCCCTAGCCATGGGGATCTGCATATTCCCCATGCCACAGGTGACCAGGACACCAATGGCAGAGAAACCTGCTATGCTGAGCACTGAAGGAGGCCTTGCCTGATTAGAATAGAACTAATTGGATGGTTTGCAGGGCCAGTCCCTAACCAGCATTGCATTGGGTCTGTCCTTGAGCCAACACCAGCTCCATGGAGCCAAAAAGGGATTTATTTGAGTAGTATGGAAAAAAGCCTGCTGTAAATATGTCTGTATCCAGTCTCTGGACACAGAAGTGATCTTCAGTCACAGGAGCCCTTGGAAAGAAACTCATCTCTCTGCTTGAAGCTGGATAGGCTAACCAAAGCCTGGTCCAAACCAGAGACATCATATCATCTTGGCTGGGGAATATCTCATTTGAAAGTACTTCCTTCAAGGTCCTCTTCGGCTTCTCAGTGTCAGTGTCAGAGTTTCCCAGCCATATTGCTCCTTTGACATATTGAGTCCCAGTCATGATTTTGCAGCCTTTGTGCTCCTCTGTGGCAAATTGCTGTCTCCCATTGTGTGTGTGTGGAACCAGGCAAGAAGACACCGAGGAACAGCAGCTCAGGCTCAGGGCATCAGCAATGCTGGGTGGTGACTGGGGCGCTGGGAATGCCCTGGACACCCCTCTGGAGGAGGCTTCTCTTGGCTAATCAGCTCCCAGACCACAGAGAGCATTAGAGATCTGAGTGCTGTGCTGTGCTGAACTGAATGAGTCATACCCATTTCCAGGTACAGATAAAGCCAATGGAGTTTCAGAAGACTGATTGGCAAGCAGCTTCTCATTGCAGATAATTCCCTGCCAGCATATCCTGAAATAAGGGATAGCTCTTAAATTGATGGCGTGAAGCCTTTTTATTTAGCTCCTGCTTGATAGACAGCAAATGTATAGTTGCAAGAAAAAAAAACCCAAACCCCCCAAAAAATCAAAACCCAAAACAAATCCTAAAAAGAAAAAAGTGCTGCAGAATTTGGTCTCTGTTACACCTCTCTAAGGATGAAATTACTTGGAATGAAGAGTTAAAGGTCCTGATGCTCCTCAAAGCCTGGGATCAACTCTAAAGGGTATTCAGGGTGTGCTGACTTTTCCAGCAGTCCCTGCTAGAGTTGGGAATTGCCCTTCAAATGCAGCAGTCATTTGAGGGCTTCACTCTCCCTGCAGATTAGAGGTGGCATGCTGAATCTCAGAGGGAAGCTGGCACCCTGGTACTCTGGCAGCATGACTCAGCTCTCTTAGCAGAAAACGGAGCATTTTTCATGTGGCTTCATCACTTCCAGCCACACACGTTTCTCACAGCACCCACTGCCAAAAGGGTGAACCCCATGTGCTTAGAGTTGCCTGAGAAATGGAGAGTAAATGGTGGTGGTGGTAGTGCTGGCTGTTGGACATTTGTTTTACTTTTTCACTCAGATTTGCCTTTCAAAATGTAATTTCTTGAGCAAATAATCCTACAAATAGGTAGAATTGGTATTTGATGATCTTGATGGGTCCCTTCTTACTCAGCTGATTCTATGATTCTGTGATTCCATGATAGTATCTTTTCTTCTGCAGTCCAGTTCCTGAGGTCTGATGTACTGACTCATGTCTTGGGTTTGGTTGGTGTCGTGTGCTCACAGGTGTACAGGTCCCTAAAACAGAGAACACATCTCTTTCACAAGGCCAGTCTACACACATGCCAGAAAATATCCCAAGGGGCTCTTCTGTAGCTCATATGACCAGAAAATTTTGCTTAACATTGACTTGATGTGTCATTTGTGTGCTGAACATATTTACATTAGCTATAATAAAGTCCTTCCAAATGTGTGGACACAGTGTGGAGGGAAAAAAATCCCCCCATGCACATGAGTTTTTTTCAATAAAAAGATATCTAAAATCACTTTGAAATGCAGTTGCTAAGTGAAATTCCTCCCTCTTATATAGGGTTGATGTTGCATTGCTTTCCTTCTGGATCGTGTGTGTAGGAGGGGCTGAGAAGTCCCAACCTTTTAGTGACAGTATTTGGGCTGTGGTTTCTACTCCTTAGCTCTACAGACCATGGGAAGCTCCAGACAGACTTTTGAGATGTAAACAAGTCTGCACAAGCTTTTCTTCATCTTTCATGCTGGCAGTGAAACATCCTGTGGTTGAGAGCAGCTTGTCATAGGCCAAACTCATTCCTGAGGGAGTTGTGCAGTGAAATCATCTTAACTGGCTGCCAAACTGTAGTGCTTCCTTCTCTCACTTGAGCATTTCGTAGCTCTTACGAACATCCTACTCCATTGCCTCAGCCCCAGCCAGGGAGGGAGGAAAGATGTCTCCTTGGCAGTGGAACAGGGCACACAGTACCTTGCCTGAGGTTGTTGTGAAATTGTGTATGAAAATGAGCATCCAAACGCCACTCTTCCATTATCCCTGACATTGCCATACTTGGAGGAGACATTTCTCCCTCTACTCACAAGGGTGGCATCTTTTGCTCCTGTGGTAATCCCACACACTGGCTGTATAAGTACTCCTTTTTTATTTCCAGAAGTTTTGGAGCTTTTTTCTGAATTGAGCAGTCACACTAACAGTGCTGTACAGCACAGTTTTATGTGGAGCCATTCATCATTCATAGCTGGCATCACAGAACACTTCACAGATGATTACAAGGTTACACATGCAGGGAATGACATGAGCTGCCAGTCTGAAGTCAAGCTTCAAGTGGGTTTCTGGGCACACCCAGTGAAGATGAAAAGAGCTCAGAGAGGAGTGAATGGCACATGAAGCATCAGACCTGCCCTCCCCTCTTTCTGACCCAAAAGATGTCTCTGTGAGATATCCACAGAGAGATGTCTTCTGTCTCCTTGGGCACAAACTGGGTACCCATGACACTCTGTGTGCTCCGAACACCCTGTTCCAGATTTCCTTCTGAAGTGACTTATGCCTAAGAAGGTGCTGGGCTCTAGCACCAATTTACAGGTAACTATTCACACAAGTGGGATGATGAACTGGAAAAGCCTTAGTCTGGTCATACCAGAGAGCTTTAAGCTGCTTCATGAGGTCAGGGTGGTGCTGAGAAGTTGGAAGATACCAGCTACTGGACCTTTGTTCTAAGGAGGACATTACAAGAGATACTCAGCCTCAAATCCAGACTAACACCTACTGGTGTGGCTCTCCAGGCATTCTTCTGTGACACCATCTGTACCCTGGGCTCACCACCCCCTCCCCAGCACTGTCTGGGATGAGATGCCTCCCAGCCATGCCTTCCTGCAGCACGTCCAGAGCATGCACCTGTCCAGACTGAGATGGAAATGTTTTCAGCAGGACTGAATGTAAATGTGAGGGCCCACAGAGCAAATCACAGTGATGGCTTCTTTTGCTTGGAGAAAGTGGCCTCAGATGGACTCAGTGTTGGGACAGCTGCACTTCTTCTCTCCTTGTGGGCACCTCAACCTCACCTGCCCCATAAGCAGCAGCACTGCTCTACACAGCATCAGCTTTGCACTGGGCAGCCTCATCACACGCTGCTCTGCCTCTCCAGAGAGCTCTTTACATCTCTTCTGAACTGGTATTCTTGGCACTGCCTCTCAGAGATATTTCTGCCATGATGATAGGAAACTTGGTATTCCCAGGTTTGTCATGCCAGGAAGCCCCTGGGGACCAAGGCACCTGTGCAGATGGTCAGCAATGCTGAGCTGCACCACCTTAGTCATGCTGGAGCCCTGGGCTGTTTGTCAAAAAAAACCCTCCTTGGAAGCCTGGCCCCTCTGATCTCTGGGTTTGGTTTGGGACAGACAGGATTTAGGCTGCTGTCTTGCAGCTGAGGCCCCTCAGTGATGGAGAAAGCACATTATTGATCCCCTTACCTCACAGCTGGTATCAGCACTACATTATTTTCTAACATCAAGTCATTTTAAGTCATTGCAATGACACAAACACATTGATTAAAAATTAAAACAAATGACAGTTCTCCCACAAACAGTACTTACTGTACCATACTTACTGTATTCTGGGAGGAGAATGAGAAAATAGCAGAAGACAGAATAATTTATAGTGATAAAATGGGTTACATTTTCATAAAAATTTTATTTTACTTTTTTTTTTTAAATAATTCAATGCACTGGCAGTATAATTAATCCCTCCATGAGAGACATGAATGTACCAGCTCAAACAATATTATTTATACAGAGACATTGTGTTTAAAAACAACAAAAGTACATTTAAAATGTTTGTACATAAAGTATTACTGTTATTTTTTTTTTCTGAAGAAGGAACAAATGTAAACAAAATGCATAATTGTGCAACACGTTGGAAATACAAAGCAAAACAGGCAAGATACAATTTTATACATATAAAGCAAAAGAAATCAAACTTTTATAACTATACAACATTTCAGTAATTGCTTGACATTTTAACAGTTACCTTGGTCTGTACAAAACATCTTAACTTATACGTAAAACTTTACAAGAATAACATGCTTGTTCAGAACAAAGACACCTTGTGGAATTGCAATGGTTATTGATATGTTACTTGCACACATGAGAAAAAAATACTACTTCAATAGTAAATAAAAAGTAAGAACATGAATGTAAGGTAAAAAGCCATTAAATAAACCATAATCTAATTCCAATAGCTAATTAAGTTGCACTGCAATGCAGAAATTAAATCTGACTTTTGCTGGAAGACCATAAGGTCATAATGTTGCTCTATTTCCAGGAACCAGAGGAAAGCACATATAAATTTTCCTGATATTTTGGTTAATTATACATGTGCACACACACACACGCACACACACACACACATACACACACACAAAAGAAAAGAAAAAAAATAGTATTTGCCACAGCCAGAAATGGTGGGTGAGAGAACCCACAGAGAACCCAACATGGCAGGGTTTAAAAAATCAGGACAGCTAGGAAGAGCAAACACCCACCAAGTTTGCCAGGATTACTTTTCCTGAACCTTAGTTCTATTTTGTTATTGTTTTTCCTTTTTCCCAAATGACAGGAAGGAACTTTAATTGAGTTGAACCATTCCAAAACTTCTGAAAGTACCACAGCCAAGCCAAAACAGAAACTCAAAAATGAGAGCTCAAAACCAAAGCAAAACATCACCAAATCTTTGACTTGTTTTCATATTCTGTGATGTTATATCCTAAACCTTTTGAATGTGGGTTTAAAAAGAAACAGCATTTAAGATTCAGTAGAAGACATGCAATCCAGAGATGTCAAAAATACAGACAGGAATAAATTATACAATATTTTATGGAAATACAAGGACTGTCAGCTTGGATGAGATGTACATCATTTTTCAGTGTCCTCAAATGATACATATGGCTAAAATTAAACCTCTGATTGCAACCTCATATATTCAGTGCCTGCTTCTGCAATCTGTGTGCTGAGCACCAGTTCACACAGTTACTTCTGTGGACTTCAGTGGAGCAACGTGCTGACCAGGATGCTCAGGGGAAGAACAGCAGAATCGGGCCTAGATAAATATTTGCCGAGACTTCTGAATGTACAGAACCCATTTGGCTTAGAAAAACCACTTTAGCATGCTGCAATGTCTTTGAACTAAGGTAACAGATTCCATCTCTAGACTGAGAGCATATATGACATGTTTGAATTTATTTACCATCTTTCTGTGCAAGCTAATGCTGATGCCAGTAAATATTTAAACTGGGAGGTAATGAAATTGCACCATGCCTTTAGTTAAAACCAAAACATATGCAAATCTAGTTGGCAGGCAGAAATTACCCTCCAATTTTTTTTTAGCAGGGATTATCTGGTGCTGAATCAGAACAATTCAATATTCGCTCGGCCTCAGTGTGCATTTAAAAAGCTGCATTAGGGCATGCAGCACAGTATGAAAAGGGAGAGGACTGGTTTTTCACCCAGTGTAAATCAGCACTGACATCCACAGAGCTACTTAGAGGCACATCAGCTGATGCTTTGGCCCTCAGTCTTCAGAAACATGCAGCCATCACTTGGTTTGTATGAAAAACTCAGCTGTGGAAGTGCAGAGTGAGGTGTAATCAACATCAGATCAAAAGATGCTTTGTTCATCGCATTTCTGATAATGTGTCTCCCCACAGACTGTGTGGTCTAAAGCTGTTTTATGATGTGCTGTACACTGCATAGCTTTGCAAAGTACAATATTTCCTCATAGGCAAGGATTATGGTACATTAATCATTTCAATGGCATGATCAGTAAAAAGGCATGATGATAAAAGCTTTGGGAGTTTATCTGCATAGAGATACACTGGCAAAAATTAGTCTGGGGTTAGAGGGTTTGCTCCTTGGTGTGTGCATATTGGATTAACTCCACTGAAATCAGTACTCCTATACTGGTTTACACCAGCTGAGGAACTTGTACTCTACCTCTGTTATAAATAAAACATTTGTGTTGCTATCTACTACTCAGTTCTTTCATAAATTCAAGGGTAAATGTCTCTTGCCGGTGTTTCTCTGTGTCCATAACATTGTTACTTGTCACTGAAATCAGTGGTGGTTTCCCTGAGCAAGGGCTGAGTCAACACATGGTCTGGTCGAAGAGCGAATCTTTTTGCAGTTATTCAGCTCTAGTCCAGAGACCTTGAACTACTTTCAATGAGATGAGTGCCCAGCCAGAACAAAAATGGATGGAATTCCATTCAATTAATTGGGTTAATGCAACTGTGCCTAATACACATAACTCCAGTAAGGGTATGCCATTTTTGTTTATCCAGCTTCTCCTCTGATAAAAAGTACTCAGCAAGCTCTGTAAGACTTGCACTAATGCCACATGACAGCAGAATTTGGTGCCATGAATTCCACCAGTTGAGCCAAGTTATTTTTACTTTTTTTACTGTTACTTTACATTTGCTTAGCTCAAATTTTGGTCCATTGTAGTTATTTTTGTTCAATAGAGCAATTAAATTCACCTCAGAATCTGACCTTCCTTTGAATTCTGAGAAAAAAATAAGTGAGATGAGTGGAAACTAGGGCTATCAATACTTGAAGGGCCTTTCAATGGTATTACAACATACTCACACAGTTGTGAGTAAACTTGTATCTAGCACAGAGAGCTTATGGAACTTGCAGATAGAGAAACTCAGTTAAAATCAAAGAAGAAAACAAGTCTCAAATTGCTGCATTGACCGCTCACATGACCTTTTAGACTGGCATCAGTGGGACTCAGTTGGAGTCCTGTAAGCATGAGTGGTTCTGTGGACACCACGATTTAAATTCCAATTCCGTGTATAGTGGGTACTGACTGAGTTCTATGCTGTCATGTGTGCACAGCTTCTGTCAACTTGATTGGCATTTCCAGATTCAGTGCAAGTACAAGTGAGTGCTCAAATCCCAGTCCATCTGCAGCTGCAGAGGACCAAGACCTGAAGGCAATGCAGAGCCACAGCTCTGCTCACCCAGGCAGTGGGGCTGGGGTCTCTCAGTCCTCTTGGGCACAGCACTGGGCCCCCAGTACAGTGGACAGGACTATGTGGGGATTCACATCACACAGACCTGTAGCAGTCCAACACCCAGAGCAGGCTGAGGGCTCAGGAGCCCTGTGTGGCTCCACAGCCTGTGGGAGGCAACATCAGGTGACACAATGCTGCCTAAGGTGGCCACTGGGCCTTTGGGCTTGGTTCTTGCTTCTGTTGTACAAATAAAGTAAAAGCAATGGTTTAACTGGATGGTGACTTCAGGGTAGTGACAAGAAATACCTCTCTGTGACATGAGGTGGCACTCTGAGGTGGACTGAAGAACTGGATGTGGTGCTGCTGTATCCTAATTTCGCAGGATAGCATGGTATAGGTATTATTTTGCAGGACATATCAACAGTAATAAGTCCCCTTTCCCAAGAAGCACACTCAGCTTAAATTCATGATGTCAGACCACAGCAGCTTCCCCCACTTTCTTTAAACCACTCTTGACATCTTTACCATTGCCTAATATGATTACAGTGCCAGTGAGCTGCCTGAAATGTCACTACACACCCTGTGGTTCTGGGAACAGCTTTTCATCACAGTATTTCTGCTGCAGTGCCTCCTGATGAGGCCAGGTTTGATTCTCACCTGACACCAGTAGTAACTCATCTGCTCTCATCTCTCTCTATAGAGTCATGTCCTCCCCCGAGTTGAACACAAGATCTGAATGCAATCTATCCTGACTTCAGCAGCCATCACAAGAGGTTTAAACTGGTGTGAGATGATCAGATGATCTTGGAAGACTAAATATCTCTGAAACAAAATGGCTTAAGGAAAGCTACCAAGTCCATCAGAAAGGCAGGTCTAACAAAGGTACTGGGGAGAAGATGACTACTCTCTAAGTCAGGCAGGAACATTTTGCATTCAGTGGCAGAGGTTTCAGTAATGGAGGAGACCTTAATAGCTTTTAGCCTATACATTTAGGCTAAATATCAAGTGATATAACTAAAATATGCCCCTATATAGACATATCTTATTAGACAACAGAGAATGCCTTTATGCATTGATGTGCTCTGGCTGTGTCATGGAAGTTCAGGAGGATTTTTGGAAACTGAGGAACTGAGCTCTCCCAACATTGACTCGTTTTATTTGTATTTATAAAGTAGCATGTAAAGCAAAGCTGGAAGATATTGTAAAGACAGTAGATTAGTTTCCCATCTTCATCCCCTTTGCCTTGCTCCCAGTGCATTCAGGTCAGGTCAGGAAGATACTGAGAGGGGAAAGGCCCTTTGCAAAGACCTCTTGGTCTGCAGCCTGCCTGCAGTTGGGACACTTCTACACTTGCTTCAGAATAGCAACTTAATTTTCTTTGGTGACTTGTTGAATATTTTGTCTTTCTTAAAACTTCAAGACACTGGTCTATGGCAAATGAGTTTACCTGGAAAACAGTATGTTGACAGAGCACATTCAGCTCTTACATCAGGGACCACAGAACTAAAATGACAGAGTTGTTGCTACTTTCTGCCACTGCTTCATTGTTTGCAAGAGGCAGTAGATGCAAACAGGACTATGCACAAACTACAGAGGAACACCTGAATAATGCCACTGCCACCAGCAGTGGTAGGAATGTTTTCTGTTTACAGCTACCATATCTTTCCTCCTGTGCTATGAAGTAATGAACAAGGACTTTCTGCTGCAAATCCACACATAAATCTACTCAGATGTGTACACACACTCATACTCATGGACTTGCTTCAATGCTGCATAGAATTTCTCCTGAACTCCAAGCAGGAGTTACTTAAGTCAGAATCCTTACCAACTCCATTTTTGTTATCTGTTAATTTACATTTGCAAGACTAATAACTGGATTTACACAGCATTAAAGGCTGATAAAAACTCACTGAAACAGTTTTTTCCAAAGAATCTAAAAACATCAGTGAATATAAATTGTCATAATAGAATAACATAATAAAATCCATGAAATTAAAAAAAAACCATGGAAATTAAATTCCAGATTCAATTGGCTTATTTTGTTTCTTTAAGAGGAAAGAAGATATCAGATCCTATTTTTGAATATGCTCCGCATAACTAGGAACAGATCTGTGTCTACCTTTCAAAGGAGATAATTTATAAATGAAGCAATCACAGAGAAAATCTTTAAAACAATTGAAAGTACAAAGAACATGTAAGAAAAAGAGAAATTAAGCTGAAATTAAGAGAAATAAGATGCAAGCTGTGAAAGTTGCCACCAACACTATCACAAAAAGGCTTTCCCTCTGCTCCCTGCTCTAGAATACCCAAACACAAATCACATAGCTGGAGATGTTCCCTGCAATGGGAGCTGGGTATTCTACCTGCACCTTGTCAAATACTTAAAACCTGCTGTGGCCCTTGAAGTGGAGGTTAAGTGCTTTGTAAATGCCTCTCTTGAGCATTTAGGACTTTTCTGCCCTTGGGTCTTACACCTCAAATGCCTAAGTTTAGCCCTTTACAGGCCTGCTCCCTTCACTGCTGAACTCTTTATACTGCTCCAAACCTTCTCAGCCATGGGTCACAAATTACAGTCTTGTCAGTTCTGGCAATGTTTTACGAAACTTGGTGTCTTTCTTAAATCCAGCTACAGAAGTCAAGAGATTGCATCACTGTTCCAGTTTATCACTATTAAAAACAAACATGCCAGTTCCAGCCCTTGGCATGCTTGTAAAATGCCTGAAAATGTGTCATGAAATCAGTCCCAAAGCTCAGCATCCTGTATTTGGCAATGCAAGAATCAAAGAGTTTATTAAAAAAAATCCAACAAAACTAAACCACAATTTTAAGCCAATCTTGTAATTTTTGGTGCTTGGTTCATGATTTTGAAAGCCTGAATTGGGCAGTTTTAAGTGCAGACATTGCAAATGCCCAAGCACAGACATACTTCTTCCCCATGGATTGAAATAAAAAACAATCTCATTTGATTAGCTCTGCTGGAAGTAATATTTTAAGGGGTAAAATGATTCCACAAAGATGACATGTTGGCAATTGAAATGAGATGAATATAGTGCCTGTAAAAGTGCAATAATCCTTAATAACTAACCCAAAAGAAACATCATCCCTGGGGATAAGACAATAATTTTCTCTCCATATTTAATTTGTTTCTAAGCTGCTTTTGAAACAAGACTGCTAAATAGTAACTTGGGTTGTGATCCTAGACTTGACTGCTGGACTTATTATCGTCATGCCATTGATTCAGCACACATTTCAACCTAACTCACAGGATACAAAATCAGGACAACTAATTCCTTAAGCTGTTTAAGCAAAAGACTGTTGAACATGGGGTAAATTTAGAGATAGGAGCCTGTTTACCACAAGCAACAAGGGAAAGATAATATATGGTGATCACTGAACGACTGCAGCAAACTCTGAAGACCCCTGTGTCTGAAGACTGTCTTCAAGACATTGCTATTCTTTGTAAATGCATGGAAGTCTTGGATTTCAATCTACATTAAAGGAGCAAGTGATGACAATATAATTAATTAGACTGAATAGTTACTTGCAAAAAGAACGGAAAACTCTGGCTTATGACAAAATCAGCTCAACCTTCATCTCAAGTACCCAACCTGTTAAAAAAAATATTTAAAATGTTTACTTTTCTTTTACTTTAAAAAACCCCTGACCACCACCATTCATCTACATTCCTGAATAGCTCAGACTGCTGTGGTTTTATTCATTAGCTACTGGGGCCAGAGTCGGTGTGACCAATGTGTCAGATTCAGGTTTCTGTGTTACTGAAACCCTCAGAGAACAGATAAGGGTGAATCAACCACTTCAGGAACAGGAATGTGCAGATAATACAGGATGTGCATGTTCTGCAAATATCCTTTGCAGAAAACCCTATTATCATTAGATAATTTCTCTAATGATTCATGTTGGCAGTGTTTACAATACAGTCTTGGGGAAAAAAATGTTAGGAATTATTGATTTGTAAGAAAAGGTAGTACTATAGGAAGCTAATATCCAACAGCTAAAGAAATGTTTGTCTGAAATGTGCACTTGGTAGAGTCCTTAAACTGCTCTTATTGCAAATATTCAAGGCCTGCTCTGAAAACCTTAACAGTCTGAACCTTTTAAATGCAAATTTGTTCTATTTATCTGGTCACAACCCAGTGAGTAGAATCCAATAACTCACTGGATTAAAGAATATACAGTTTTATATAGCAGAAAGTAATTGCAATTAACTAATATCTGGATGGCATTTAATACACATATTGTATTATTTCAATGAGATGAGACAGAATAATATTTACATTGCTATGAGCATGTTTATAGAAATGGAATTTACAGTTCAGTAAGGTATGCAGGCATTATATCAAGAATGAGATGAGACCATTTAAAAACTTGTGAATTATTGATATAAATCCATTTTGTTTTGTTTCATGCACCAGCGCCTCTTGCAGTGGCACCAGAAGAGCAGTGCAGTTTATAACAGGGGAAAAAAATAAGAAGAAAGAGCAAATGTGAAATGGTGCAATTTATTCACAATTGCTTTGAAATTCTATCTGAATTGTCTCATTAGTATTCACGCATTAGAGGAATGGTCCAAAACATGACAGCATGGGTAAACAGATGCAGAGCTTGGAAGAAAGGTAATCTGACTGAAGTATTCATGGCCATTATTAAACAAATGTTATATTGCTTTTGGGTAAATCTGGTGATTTTATTTAATTTGACATTGTTTTGAAGATAGCAAGATAATACTGTTAGTTTCTAATGCTCTGAAATGAACAAAACAGGTGAAAATTGATGCTACATGGAATTATAATGTTTCAACAGTAGCTGGTTAGTTAAACTTCTAGACAGTTCATAAAGAATCTGCATACACTTATTAATGGACTTCTACATACAATATCAATGCTTAGAGTGCAGCAGTCCTGTTAAAATCTTTCAGTGAGTCACTATGCAAGGAGAGATAGTTCTATGAAGAAAAATCTTGGATAAGTATTTGTTTGAGACTAAAAATAAAGAAAACTCACAGATTTGGTATAGGAATGGTAGATAAGACTAAGAAAGATAATATTTTGAAACTGCTTAAAAACTGCAATAAATTCTGCTGCCTACTGAAATTCTTAAGCAAACAATAAACAGGAGGAATGGAATATCAAAACCTCATTGCATAGTGTGTCATCGTTCTTTAATGAGGCTTTCCTTCAACCTTTTACCTCTTAACACCTTTGGTGATCTTACATTCTGTACCTGTAAAATATTCAATGTTCTTTTTTAGAGATTAAACCTATAGGAAGTATAAAATCTTAGGAATGTACTGAGTCAAGTAATGATGCCAGAATTAAGCGTCAAAAAGCTTGGTTCAGGTTCAGAAGATTATTTTGAATGAATAGCTATAATTTCAACTAATTTATTTCAGAAGGGACTTCTCATATATACCCTTAAATATTTAAGACGCTTTGTACTATTTCTCAGGAACCCAATCTTCTCAAAGTGCTTTTTTTTTGTGTTCACTTGAAGGCAGCATGGACTTAAAACAATACTGCAGGAAATGTACCGTTCCATAAAGCACATAAGGATGGCAGGATCCAGGAGACACAAGGCATAGAAAATTGTCAAAAATGATTAGATGATACAACACATACGGCTCTTGAGTCATAAGTTTCATTTATGGTGACTTCTACTTCCAATAGATAGGATATTAAAAAAGGCAATAAAAATGAAGTTACGTGAATAAACTTTCAAAAATGAGTGGAGTTCCACCAGTGATCGTCTCTGCGCTGGTAGAGGTAGAAGAATGGGGAGATGTCATGAATAGGGCATCAGTCACTACAATAAATGAGCCTCAATGCGGAGCCAGTGGAGTCCCTGGCGAACGTAACGAACCAGATTGGTCATACTGCTGTGTTGTGTTAAGGGTCCCATCACTGAGTCCAGGTCTACAAAGAACTCTGCAATACACAAGAAACAGAAGCAATTGTTTCAGGCAATGGTACAGAAATAGAGGTATTACGATGATTTCCCACCCCGAAGCGGCACAGTGTTATTAGTGAGTTCTAAAGACAGTTGTGCACATGAGCACATGGTCTGTAAGAAAGAATTTTAACAACAACAATATATTGAAACAACCCAAATTAGATTATCCATGCTGGAAGTCTAACACAGGATGGTATGAGTGGTTGCCAGTAGTCTTCCTTTAACTCTGATGATCTGCACTTTCAGTTTTGTAGGATTAAGTTTGCTGACTGTATGATTCAAAAGCTGGCAATGAAATCTTGCATTACTTTTCCATGCTGTACTCTTCCCAGACATGAAGGGCTAGACTGGATCTTTCCAGATTAGCAGACCTTTCTTGCTCTTTGCTCTACCCTCTAATTTCTCTTACTGACATTGCAGAAGTTTTTGCCTTCTGCTCATCCTGCTGCTGCTGCAGCCACAGGCCCCAGAGGATGAGTGTAGGATGGGAGCAGGGGAGGAAAAGGAGAAAGACAATACAGCAGGAAAATAACACCTTGGAGACGGGAACCTCTAGGGGGGAAGAATCCCAAACCTTTGATTCCTGGTCAGGAAGGGTTAACAGGAAGTCACTAAACAGAGAGCCCCAGTTAGGAAGTGACACACCAGTTTACTTTATGTCATGTGTTACATGCTCTCTGGGTGAAGGACTAATCCTGCTAGGGCCAACAGACATTTCCTAATTGCTGTCAATGGAGAATTGTATTGTGTCCTATATTCTCCCACAGTTCTTTATGCTCGCTGGGGCATAGGCATTCCCACATATACAACAATTACACTATATTTAGGCAAGTGGGAACCTGCTCTCAGTTAAAGCCTTTCAGAGCTCAGATAACACCCAACAATCACAGTAAGGAATGGCTGAGCCCTCACATTCTCACCCTGTCTGCAATCCAGTGCACTGAGCCAGCCAGCGCTGCATTGGCTGCACTTCAGGAGAGCAGATGCTGGGTACAAAACCATTATCAGTACTTTCTTCCGCGAGTAAGTGCTGCTTTGAGGTCTTCTATCCAAGTATTGACAGTCTGACCCTGGTCAGCTTGGGAGCTACAGCAGTAACAGAGCACAAAGTGATTTGGCTGGAGGCAAGCATAATGAGAGCTCAGGGCTAGCACCAGTGCTGTTCAGATGCTGCAGCCAGCAGCTACTTTTAATCTTCCTTTCTCTCTCTTTCATTCCCTCCTCCAGTGTAAAATCAAAACATTTTGAAATGAAATAATGCACTATCTTGTTTGCATTCTAGAGATCTCATTCTAGGCTCAAATAAACAACAATTTTTTTAAACACTAAGAATTCACCTTAAAGCCAAATTTCAGGTTAACATTTCCTGAAAAAGCTACAAGCACTGAAGCCACTTAATAATTCTATGCATGAGTGTCATGGGGTGACTTTACCTTTAAGATAGCTTTGGGAGCTAAGGAAGTTGAAGCTGCTGGAGGCTGATAGGTGTTTTTTCTCCTGACCAATTATCGGTCATTTCTAAGAACTGACAGCAGTTTTGACCATTGAAAAGTGAGATCAACTTGTGAACACCACCTTAAGATGTAAAGCCAGAGTTCTCTTGCCCTCTCTTTGGTTTTCAGCTTCTGAAAAGGTAACAAAGCTCTGTTTCGGCCTCCTCCCCCCCCACCCTCCTCCAGGCTGGACAAGACCGCAGAGGGCGGGGGGATAAACGGAGTTGGCCAGCTTGGCTTAGTTTGTAGTTTCTGTTGCTGGACTGAAACCTGACACCATGAACATCTGCAGCTTTTCCAAGACTTTAATTCTTTTACTACCTGGATAAAACATACAGATTACTCCTTTTTCCCAGAGAGACAGAGAGACAATCAACATGAAGAAGACCGTGAAGAAAAGAGTTAAGTTTTAGATGGGGAAGAGAGAATAAGGAGATGCTTTATAAGCTGAAATATTTTTCTGTTAAAGCTATGGAGATGGACAACAGTGTTCTGAAAAAACCTCCTTTAATTCATGACAGAGTATATTGGGAGAAATGGAGTGTTCAAAGTGTGGATTTTGAGCAAAAAGTAAAGTAATTTTGATACAGTGAGGTGCTGGAACAGAGTGAAGCGAAGATTTGAGGACTTAAGGGCAATGAGAAAACTGTTTTCCAGAAAAGCTCACAGAGACAGATGAAGAGGACTTTTGCCTTTGAATAACTTACCCTTAAAAAATGACATCCCTAGACTCATGGCCCATACACACCTCAGAGTGATGTGAAATGGGAGGAGACAACTGATGGCAGATTTCTGGGCAGCTGGCATCAGAGAAATAGAAAACTATAACAGAAATAGTTTTCTAGTGAGAAACTCCATAGATTAGCAGAAGAAGACTTCTGTTTCTCTACAAAGGCTGCTGAAAAGACTCTAGTAGGAATTGGAACTGTTTTAAACACCAAAGTTCCGAAGTTTTTTGTCTCTATGTTGTCATGTGAACAAGAGAATGGTGGGTAGTAGGGGATAAAAAGGATTTTCTGGAAGTTTATTCTGGTGTTCTTATTATTGTAATTTGTTAATAAACTTCCTTTATTTCCTTTTAAGTTTTAAGCCTGTTTTGCTCTTGTTCTAATCCATATCTCAGAGCAAGAAATAAGTAATTTTTTAGTTACTGCTTTAAAACCACGACATTTATTTGGTGAGTTGGCCGGGAAAACGAAATTGGCAAATCTAAACCACTACAATGAGAGAACAAGTTTTGCTCCCTACAGAGCTGAAAGTTTTCTACTGTAGAGAAGTCGTCTTGCTTTCTTCAGAAGCATAAAGAATGTGATCTGATCTTGTAAAGTCAGCAGAAAAATTTGATGTTATCAATGGTGAACAACACCACTTTAGGTGATCCAACACAAACCATCCCATGGGCTTTGTGAAATTTGCAGTTTAGTCTGGCCTGCTATAGATGCAGATTTATGCCAAACTCCATCTACTCTCCCCACACTCTCAGCTCTCTGGACCAGGGGAGATTCCACCAGAGGTACATGGCAGTATGTTCCTGCTTTACTTTTCAAAACAGATCAGGTCACAGTTCTGCTGTTCTCCCTCTTGCATTTTTATTTTAATGGAACATCTTTTGTCAGGCTGATAAAGAAAGGCTTCTTCTGTCTGCTGCTCTGAGCCAGCTGGACATGAGTCAATTTCAAACTGGGAGCATGCAGGTGGACTCAGAGGAGCACAAAAGCTAAGCTGACAGCCATGGACAAGGGGCAGCTGCACAGCTCCTACAACATGGAGGAAATTTCTTGAGACTGCATGGGTATGATATAAGAAACATTTATGACAGCAGTAAGACCCAGAGGTAATTGCTATTAGGCCACAGTTTTATACCCATCTCAGGACAGATCATCAAGGACATATGCAAGACACACCCTGTGATTCAGAAGACAAGAGAAACAATCAGAGCTGACCACAGAAACCCACAAAAGTGACTGAATCTGGTTGGTATTGGTTTGATTTATTTTTTTTTTAAGGAACTAAATTTTTTATCTTATCATGGTTTCTTTGCAGGAATATGGGGTGTTTTTTTGGTTTTTACATCATTCTTATTTTAATGGGAGGGGGAAAAAAAATCTCACTTTTTATAATGAACTGACAGCCCAAGCTCCTGAGAGAGAGGCCAAATGATGAACTGGCACTCACAGCAGAGTCTGGGGTTTGTACTGTTCTGTTTGCTGTCATGGAGCAGTTTTGAACCTCCAGTCCACAGGCCAGTGCATCAGAGCTCAGACAGCTGGCAAAGGTGGATTGGAGATCACTGCCGAGAAAGGGGTGAATCCTGTTCCAGCCAACAAGATAAAGATGATTTGAATTATTTGAGAGGTGCTGATAACATCTACTAAAACAGTTATAGCCAGTTTTCATGAAACACTGTAACTTTTCTCACGTCAAAGTGTCTTGAATACATTCTTTTTTAAAGAGAATCCCTCATGTGGTATGATGAAGACCTGTGGAGTTCTATCAAAAGCTCTCATACACTTTTTGCTACACCATGATTTTTTCAAATTGCAATTTGTGTTTAATCATGCAACTTAAAAGCAAATACTTAATTAGAAATGAGGTATATTTCCAGAAAATATATAAAGGCAGACATGGTATAGCATGTAGGAAAAGTAGATCTCTCTCCAATGGTTTATAATACTTAAATGAAATTTAAAGTAACATGAACTTTGCATTCCCTGTAATGTGTCTGCAGGTTGTGAAACAAGATATGAAAGAACAGGTCACAACCTTAAATGTCTTGCTCGTGTGAGAAACCCTTATTCATGCATGCAGTCCCAGTAAAGTCAAAGGGACTGCTCATATGAATAAAGAGTGTTCCTATATGGCTTTGCAGAATTGGTTTTATTTGATCGTAAATCAAAATGAGAACAAAGAAGAGAGTAGGGAGGAAAATGCAGAAAGAGAGTCAGCAGGTTTTTCTCATCCAGCTCTAGGACTGATTACAGCAGTAGCTGGGTACATTTTCTGTCTGCTGGCTGAATGCCTGAGCTATTTTGATTTAAAACCAAGTAGAACATTTAACAACTCCACAACACACAGGGCTAATTACAAGGTTATCACCATCTCTTCATCCTATCAGTGCATCTTTTTGCATTCCCACTGTAACATTCTGCATTACATTTGACAGGGAATTGCTTTCATATTTTGTGAAAATGGATGCAGCAAGGAAAAAATACAAAATGACTGCACTGCTACTAAATTAATCAATGTGAACAAAGACAAGAAGCAGTGGGGAGGACTGGACAGAACTTCTAATATTGTTCCTCATCCAGGGATGGATCATTATGACCCACCATTCAGACATAAAACTCTATAAATCTCAAGCTCAGTTTCTCTAAATCAGTGGAAATTTGCCACTGACATTAATGGGAGTAAGATCAAACTGCATACACCAAGAACATTTGTCAGGACAAGTCAGCCATCTGAAATCTCACTATAATTTAAGAGAATGAGCCAACTCATGATGAGACTATTTCAAAGTTAGGCTCCGCACCTCTAGTGTCAAAGGCAGCTTTCTCAGTGATTTCTGTAAGCCCAAAGCTGGAGTCTGAATAATTACATTGTCATGGGGAAGTTCACAGCTGGCCAACAATAGGCCAAATTTGTCCCTTAGTTCTAAGTCAGCCACTCCACTATAATTGATAAAACCCAGTCACAAACTGCTTGCCAAAACTCCTTTGAAATGACTGTGGTAAAGACTTACATTTTGTTGTTAGGAACAAACAGATTTACAATCCAGTCATAGGAGAGTCAAGGTCATAGCTTTCAGTGGACATCTCCTACTTGGACTCTCCACATAAACATAACATCCAATGTTTGCTTATTATCCTAGCTAGCATTTTAATAGTCTTAAACCTGTTGACAGAGCAGCCTGAAAATAACCTCGGTGCTCTACGAGAGGCTGAAACTGTGAACGAATTTGCAGACTTAAAAGCTCTCGTCACTTGGGGTTTGTGTTTGCTAAATTATTTGCCAGCTGCTCTGATAACCCCATGTTCAGCGTGTGTTACACATCCTTCTCTGTGCCTGACAAGAGAAGATATGCATTGGCTACAGCAACCAGCAAGCAGATTTGGCCTGTTTGCTCAAGCTGTCACAGTTGTGCTCTTAGATACGGTGGTTCTGGGTCCAAATCCAGAGAGCACAGGGAAAGCTAAAGCTGGGAGCCAAAGCGGACACAGAAAATGCGGAGAGGGTAGCACCTTTGTTCTCCTTGGTCAGCTTGTCAGCCATGTCCCAGTGCTCATAGCTGCGCAGGACGTTGTTGGTGATGTTGACATGGCTGGCAGCCATGTGGTGGATGCGCTGGGGGATGGTGATGGTCCCGGCCGAGGACGAGCAGGTGGTCCCTGTGCTGCTTCCAGCAGAGCTGACCGGGGATGGGCTCAGGGACATGGGTGAGGGCGTTTCTGTGCTCCTGCAAGAGGGAGAGAGAGAGTGAGTCCCCCTCACACCACCCACTTCACTGCCATCCTAAATGCACTTGAGAAGTTAACTCTGCACCCCAGTCAAGGGAGAGTGTGCAGTGGTACCTCCTGACTTTATGAGAAAGGATATCTTATAAACCAGGAATGATGGAAAATAAAAAGGGATTTAATTACCCTTTTAAATGAACCTGTTATTAAAAAAAACAAAAAAACCCCACAGTCTATCATAAAAATAGAGTAATCTTTCAGAGAAAGAAGCATCTCATAGCTGTAATGATTTTTCTACCTACTGCCAGAAGCTGCAATGGCAGTTAGAAAACAGTGTGCAGTATTGGCTTATTATCAAAGTATTTTCTGGAAACCACAATGACAGTTTGCTCCAAAAACAGTCACCAAAATAAGTAAAGAGCAAGCCTTAAAAGTACTCTGCAGAGCAGTATTAAGACCTGAGGGTACTACAAGATTTTGAATATCTCCATAGGATTCTTTCAGGCTATGGAGATTTGTTCTAATTGCCTACAGTTCATCAACATAGCTCTGCACAGTGCAGTGTTTTAAGTTACCTACTTTGTGAGGCACTAATGTTCTAATATAGATTTTCCTTTAATTCTAACACCATCAATTAGGAATTACCTGCTGGCTGCAGGCAGTGCAGTGGTCAGCACAGCAGGCTCTTGTTTAGAGCTGTGTAGTGCTGAATGCTCACAGAACAGCTATTCTCTTGGAAAACTTATAGGATCATGGAACTGTTCAGGCTGGAAAATACCTTTAAGATTATCGAGTCAAACAGTTAATCCAGAACTATCAAGTCCACCAGTAGCCCATGTCCCACATGCCATGTCTACACCAAGACACTTTTAAATACCTCCAGGGAAGGCAACTCAACCAAGTCCCTGGACAGCCTATTCCTGTGTTTGACAACCCTTTTGGTGAAGAATTTATTCCTAATCTCCAATCTAAACCTTCCCTTGCACAACTTGAGAGAGAAAGAGCCACCCTTCAGCAGATCCACACTCCTGCCCAACTTGGTGTCACCCACAAACTGACTGAGGGTGCCCTCGATCCCCTTCAAGATCAAAGGGGATCTGGATCATCAGTAAAGATAAGAAACAGTACCAAGCCCTGGGGAACACCACCGGTGACCAGCCCCAGCTGGATGCAATTTCAATCACCCATTTGAAAGCACTTGCCTAAACAGAATCGTTCTATTTTCTGTGGAATACACTTGAGATGCAGGGCCAAGACACTTCTGGCACTCTATGCATGAAGCAAAGAGACCAAAATTCTCCAGACAGGGATGTTGCAACCCCCTCCTGGACACGCAGCTCTAGGTGCCTCATCCTGTGCAACAGCATCAAGCTCAGTCACTGAGCCTGATCCACAGCCCAGGATGGAAGGGCATGGCCTTTTGGCTTTCAAGGCCACTGTCAGTGGCCCTGCCTGGGCACAGACCTGGTGACACCTCGCAGGTGCTGCAGGACAGAGTGACATGACAGCACAGCCTTGAGATGAAAGGCACTGATGGCAACAGCTTTTGCTGCAGATTTTACAGAAGTGCCCTGCTATTACCTGTGCTCAACAACAGGGTCCTGTGAGACATTCTTTTCCCAGAGCTGGAGATCACATTGATTTGGCAGCTTTTAGTTTTTTACCCAGCTTATGGGTTAGAGTGAAGCATGTCCTAATGCACAAATGCTTTATTTTTAATTCTCAAAACATCCTGGTTACCTGACTTGCCACAGTGCCTTTATTTCACAGAAGAGCTGAACTATACTAGATCAGGTCTGGGAGCAGTTAAAAATGATAAGTATCTGAGGAGACCAAGAGTATTTTGTTAGAGCCACTTACAACCAGCTGACACACTTCTGCTAAATAAAGCACATTGTTCATTGGATTTACACTGTTGTGCACAGCCATTATTACTGTGGTGAGTCTACTAAATCTCTGTATTTTGTGCTTTCTGTCACTAGAGGTGGGAAACATTTCTGTAATGAAACCAGGGAATATTTGTTTCATTGCCAGGATGGAACCCAGGCCAACTCTGTAGAGGTTCACAACCCTTTCAAATGAGTAGGCAGAAATTCCAGTAAGCCAAGCTGTGGTTTTTGATGGATATGAGATCCTGACTAGACTACAGTCCATGGCAATGGATAATCTTTGCTTTGTTAAAAAAAAAAATATTTGAGATTACCCTACTGTCCTGCACCAGGCTGCTGCTCCATTTCCACTGATGCCATACAACGGATGGTGTTTAGTCTTTTTTTCTGTGATGTGTGAATTCTCTTCCCATCTGACATAGATTTGCAGGGGATTAAGAGAAAACTGTAAAGCAAGTAGCCCTGGGGAAGGCAGAGCACAAGCTGCCAATGGCAGCACCAGACCTGTGACAAACCTTGGAGCCACTGGGAGCCACCTGAGATAAACAGCAGCTCTGAGCCAGCTGGAGAGCTGTTTTCTTCTGAGACTCCGCACAGAGGGGACACAAGACCTGAGTGTGGACTGTGGTCTTTGTGTGTTGGGTCACAAGTGTCACAGTAATGCTGTTATAACAAGGCCTTGTCACTCAGTTACTCTCACATGTCAAGTGCTTCCTGCTCTGAATAAAAGAGATGTGAACTTTCAGAGCTTTCCTTCCTTATCTCCAAAGTTAGTGGGAAGAGACTGACCAGCTGGGTGTTATGTTAGAAGTGATGCTGTCCTGAAGGCTGAGTTTCTGCTGCCTACTTTGCAGCCAGACAAGAATTTTCTCCTCCAGTCAAAACCTACTTATTCTCAATCCTGGACACCTAATAGTTCTTTTAAATAGTGAGGGAGATGTCATCACCTGCAGAGCACACACTTCATACGGATCTATTATAGGACAGGAATAAAAGGACAACTTCTGCTCCATTAAATGTTTATGTACAAGCCCCTTAAGGAACAAAAGAGATGTTATGCTCCAGTGAACTACTTGATCACTATAACTTTATGTTAACATCTATGTATTTTTATTACAATACAAGGTTTCACTAACACTTAAATGCCTGGAAAAACTGGCACATAATGAATAATTCAATTTATTAGTTGTTTTTCCAGTGTTAAAATATCTTTTTAGTTTTTATTTAAAGTGATTACTTATTTCATCACTTTAGTTTGTGTTATAATCTATACTTTAATAGCTCTATACATACATATTCAAGATGACTTTCAGTATTTGGGGTGTGTATATATGCATATCTATACCCCAAAATATTTTGAATTATCTGAGGCAATATTTCATTTTAAGCAAAATGCTGGAATTTTTGGTTTTCCACTGATTGAGAAAACAAAGTCTGTTTGAAAACTTCAGTTCTTTCTGTGCTAAACTTCAACCCCTCCTTTTCTGTTTCCTTAGAGTGTCTAATAGTTACTTCTTCTTCTGAACCATCAGAAAGAGACCTTTAACAATAATCATTTTTGCCTAGAATTTAGGTGAAATTTTCATCTACTCAAACAAAGATTGAAAAAAAAAGTGAAGTCCTCCACCTTTGTTTTACTTGTATATGGATGTGTGACCAGGACAAAAAAGCAGGAGAAACGTGTGTTGGCTGGAAACAGCCATTGCAAGGTAAAGGTAAGGATGCAGCAGCAATGCACCTCCACTGAACAGCAGATCATGACTGACCTGACTTCATATTTAAGGTGTAGGTGTTTTAACATTAGTATGAAGCCACTGATAATTGGCTGACTAAGTGCCTTTGCATTTTCACCACTATTATACCTTCAGTTTTATCAAACAGCAGTTACCACATATCAATGAAATATTCATTGGTCTTTCACTGCTGAATGAATCATTGAAAAATTATTGCAATAGAGGTTAACTTTACTTTGGCTTCCTAAAGTGACATGGTACTTTCCAGTTAATTAATTGATATTTTTATGGCCTTCATTTGGCTTGAGAAGTAAACTGTCAAAAAATCCAGCATTGACCCACCATGTCTGATTTTAGACTTGAGGGGGGTTTGCACAAATGAAGGTGTGATTCAGGTCTTCTTCCTACCCACACTGGATCACTCACAGAAGCATTTGACTTATTCCAGTGGGAGCCCCTCACCCCCATGAGCCCGAGGCAGTCGTATGATCAATTCTGTAGCCCAGAAGAACAGTTTCTACATGATACATGGTCAAAATATACCTGCAGCTCCCAAAACACTGATCCCATGACTTGTCATTTGCCTTTAGAGGCAATAAAACACTTCCCCTCCTCTTGGAACAACTTGTTCCCAGACAGAAGTACTCAGCAGAAAATACTCACTTTCCATTGCCGCCCCAAGGTGAGGGGGCCTGAGAGGCTTTTGAAGAGTTCTGTAAGTACAAAATCAAAATGTAAATACATGTGATGCAAATACAAGAATACTGATGACACAAGGCTCAACATTCCCCCTGTTCATTTCAAGAGCTACAGTGCATGGAGCAGGAAAGCTCTGCAGATCGGTCCCATAACTAAGTGGCTGGTGGATGATTGGTAGGTTCCAAACCAATAGCTTGAAAATCATTCGATGAAAGAGGGAATAAATTCCAGTAAAAGCAGATGTAGGTTAAAAAAAAAAAGTGGTTTAACTACCACTGAAACTTACTCTACAAAGTAAGTTCTTCAGAGTGCAAATGACTGCTTATCTTTAGAGGGACCTTCAGTATTTTAATAAGAAACAAAAAGAATTTTGCTTGATGCTTTCATGAAACTGATCCCTCCCAAGTTGCTTAGGAAAGGTGGTCTGGGATTCAGACAGTGGTATAAATAAAATTATTAGCAAGGATCTGCTTGAATGCCTAAATGCTTTTTACATATTTTAGTTGCACAAATTGACTTTCCTTACCTGCTTACTCATTCTGCCTTTCACGTCTGTGTAGCACCTTGTAAAACCCTGTACAAAAAGATTGCCGAGCAACAATAAAGCCCAGGTTTTTCCAGTCTTGCTCAGACTGAGTGGTATCTTAGTTCCCATACAAAGTGGCAGTATTAGGGCTGAGTGTGCCTTCTGAAAACAATCATTCAGCTCTCTTGCTGAGAAGTCAGCACACACAGTGAAAATTCAATCAAGTTTTACAAGTTCTCTGCAAAGTATTACCCACATTATTACAACACTCATCTGGTTACTGTAATCACTATTTTGCATGGGAGGCACAGAGATCCAGTGGAGCACAGACAGAACCCTTGACTTCTAAACTACAGCTCACAGCCCACCATTTCTGACCAAAGCAGAAAACATTGTCCAAACCACAGCACTGGCCTGGGCATTCCTGCACAGCAGCCACTGCTTGTCACAGAGGATGTGAGCATGACTTGGGGTCTTTCACATATGGAGTGCATGTAGGAAAGAGGGAGATCTTAAACTGATTCCTAAGGCTGAAAGTCTTCAGAAACTGAGAAGCCTTTACTTCTTTACTTTACTAATTTCTCCTGTCTGGGGATTGGACCCAACAGTATCTGGAGACAAATAATAGCTCTGTCAAGATTAAGACTAGATCTTGGAAGCAGTTATTTGATAATGAAAATATTTAGCAAAAATATTTCAATGACTACTGACAACACATTTTTGAAAACTGAAAATCTTCCTCAAACTTTCAGAGGAAATACATCACAGGGTGTCACTTTTTCTAATCATAAAACATTTGATTTCAATTTAAAAAATGATCACTTTAGTGGTATTTTACTCCAAGTTGCCTCAAATTTCAAAATTTATTTCATGATTAAATGGCTATTTTTTCTTTTGAAATTTTAAAAGTACCATTTTGAAGCTTTTAATTGAAAATTAATCAGAACCAGTTCTGCCCACAAACGGTTTCAATTTGAACAAAGTGGCATTTGTGAGGAAAAATATAAAGAACAATTTAGATGAAAAATTCCTCCCCAGCTCTGCTGTAAACAGTAGGCTGCTTCTCACAGTTAAAATTGTGTAAAAGTTTGAATAACAACTCTATTCAAACACCTAATCTGTTTCACTTGTATTACAGATTCTTGCTAGTGAACACACTAGCGAGAGATTATGGTGCAGCAATACAAAACTAACACACTGTTAATAGCTCCCACTCTTTTCTTCTCCTGCGCCTTTATTACAGAAAGAACCTGAACATATAATCTGTATAAACTCAAAGACTGCTTCTAGCAAATGAGTTACAGTGCCCATAGCACATACACTGTAACATTACCTGAAACACTTAGCTTCAACTGGATGCCTATGTCTAGCATCCCTGATTTGTCTATTTTATTGCATTTTTATTTTTTTGTCTTAGTTTGATTTACATTAAAAGACATTTTCTTACACTGGGAGTAGTAAATATGTTCTACATTTCAACCAACTTGCACAGTTAGGGAAAATAAAGTGGCTTTAAGGCAAGAAGAGAATCTCCCCTGCTCCTGCCATTATTTTTTTCAAGAAATCATTACTTTCTGCAGAAAAGGTTTATTTGTCTAATAATCCTTTCTTTAAGATACAATCTACATTCATCCTGGATAAAATCTGAAGCAGCTGGAATACTTTTCATGAAAATCCTGAGGTTACAAATGTGCATAGTTCAAATTTAATTTGTTGTGCAAATTCCTGACTGAAAACTCCATGAGCACAACAGAGGCACTCCTAATGGCACAAGAGAGCCCCCATTTAAGCATAAGATTAGGACTAACATTACTGAAGCTGTACAGAGAACTGTGCACATAGAGGACACATGGGTAGTTAGGACTATGGCTGCTACTGGAGTTTTGACAGTACTGGAGTTTTGGAGTTTTATAGCAGAAGGACCATTTTATCATCTTTTACATGAAAATATGAAAACTGAAGTGTTAAAAGGTTTTTACAGGTTTGCAGTACCAATATGTCAAAGCCTGGAACAAATTCATAGAGGCTGAAAACACCAACAAAAAATGACTGATGGGCTGACAAGCCATTATAATTACATAATTATAGAATAATATGTAGTAATAAAGTAAAATAATTAATGTATGCTTCAAACAGCATTAACCAGTGAAATATATGTAACAAAATATCAGAGTGGAAGAAAGAATCTATTCCTCTCAATCTAGGAACAGCGAGGATCTATCATTCTTACACTGGGTAAACAAGCATTTGACAAGGTAAAACAAAACATCCCCAAGTCATGACCACTGGATCTCTCCTCAATTAAGGCAAACCTTCAAGATGCAGGTAAGGTAATTTGAAGTTCCACAGAAATAAAAGGAGAAATCCCTGAAACTGCAATAAGCTTCAGGAAATCTCACTGAGTGTAAAATCTAAACTCAAGTAATTACAGCCTAAATAACTACTTTATTATGGTTCACTGGGGGTCAGGTCATAATCACTTGCACATTGAAACCTTGGAAGAATCAGAAACTTGCATAAACATTACATGGTGTTGAGAATAATGTTATTTTTGTAGAATTACTGAGTATGGTCCTTTGAATTGAACAAGTGACTAATCCAAAAATCCCCCAAATCTCTTCTGTCCCCATTCCCTGGCAGCCATTCTGCCTGCATTTCCCATGAGAGAAGTTAAATGTGGGACTTTTAAGTCATGCAGTTGTACTTGAGAGAGCTCTTAGTGCTGGTATGACTTTCATTTCATATCAATAAATTAAACAGAATAAAGATTACCTTAAAATATTCCATAAGAGATCTGGAGTACTTCATAGCATGGTCCTTCTTTAGTTTAAACATTCTCAAGTAGAGAAGTGATAAGCATCGGTAGCTGTGGTAATTAGAAAAGGATTATGTTAATTCCATTGCTTAATGAAAGTCATAAACTGTAAAAAAAAATAAAAAGCTGACCTATATTTTGCAGTTTCTGTTCTAAGGTTACATTTTGAAGCATAAGCAAATCAAGAAAAAAAAAAAATTGGTCAAAAGCATTAAAATCCCATCTTGATAAGAGTATAAATTAGAAGAACAAATGTTTAGTCAGCTGCTGAAGAAATCCATTAGTTATCCTTTAATAGTTTAATGGAAAACAAGAATAATGATCTTCTGTAAGCTGCTTAAGTAATTCAGTACTTTTAAAGTCCTCCTTAAGATTTTAGCTGCTTCTCTCATTGTCACAAAATGACTTACCATAAAACTGCTAATTTCTTGTCCCCTTCTGTGGCAGAAGAGCCTGTGAAATTCTTGAGTCTCATTGCATACCTTGTCAGAAAGGTGAGAGATAAGAAATTGAGAGTTAAGATGTTTCCAAAAATAATCAGATATTCTTCTCCAACTGCAACAGTTATTGGACACAGTGCTCTGTAATGGAGATCAATGTAAAATTCAACAGAAAGCATCACTCAAAATCTGAAGGCCTTAGGTAAATCACCAGTTTTTTGGACCAAATGAACTGTTCTTGGGCATATTAATGATATTATAACCAGCCAGCTAGGCTGAGTCCCGCAAACATTTGGGATGAATGTCGAACAGAAGCATAAGATCTTGGCCCTATGTGTATCAAAATGTAAAGTAATATATAATAAGGTTATATATATATATATATATATATAATACTTTGGGCTTGAATAATATCTTCAAAATACTTCTCATAAATGCTTCTTCAAAGCTTTTAATATACTTTTTACAGAAAATGGTTTTACATGCAGAAAAAGTCATGTTCACAGCTTTTTTCATTCTTGGGTTCATTAATTTATGAATCTTGTGTACACGGTCTTCTCTCTCTATTTAATTGCTGCTGTCCAGCATTTGGATGATCAAGGATTGAGTATTCCTATCTCCTCTATCTTTTTGGGTTTTTTTTCCTTTTAACTGAGCACACTCCATTCTGTGCATTAGTCTCTCGAAAATCAATTCATCGCATAAAATCATTGTTCTGAACCCTAATGCAATTTCACAGGTACTTGTGTTAGAATAAGTAATAGGGTTCAGCGTTGCATAAGAAAGTTTTAAGGTATCCAGGCAGTATCGATGAGTTCTCATTTACAGGGAGGTAATGGAGTGCAGGCAGCTGTGCTGCTCTTCCCTGCCTTGCTCCCGCCACCCATCCCAAGCCCCAGCCTGCAGCTGCACCACCCCACCTGGAGCACTTCCTCCATGTCCTGTCCCACCTGCTCTTGGGTATTACAGTTCTCCTCAGATTGGATGAATGTGACCAAACAGAAAGATCTATGTCTCTGGGATTTCAGCATTACCACTAACTTAAAACACATTTGATAGATCTCTGATAGTCCCAATCTCTTTGATGCTCCACTTGCTTTCACAAATAGGTGTGTGATTCAGACAATCAGGGCAGACACAGCTAAATGCAAAAGGGAAAAATTGTGTTTCTGATGAAGTGAGGAGTAAAAGTGAGAAAAATATCCCTCTGTTTGTTATCTCACAGAAAAACTATGTTAGTATTAGCAGCTACACTGAGGAAATGTGTGCACAGCCACATACTTTCTTAGTACATCCAGCACTCACTGTAGCCCACAAGAATTTTGTCTTTGTCCATGGAGTTTTACTGAGCCTGTACCAGCCTGCTGCTCATCTGGGCAATCACCTGTTGTCCATATCTAAACACCAACAGCAATTAAATGGACAAATAAGTCTCACTGGCCGCTACAAGATGCTGCATGCAACAGCTGGTGAATTAAACTCTACTTTTGGTGGTAGGTGGTGGAATTAATCTCACCTGACTTAAGCTATCTATATATTGGAGATCTATTATAACAAATTCTCGATTCATCCCCAGCTGAAAGCAGCTCCCGAAGCAGTTCAGGTACTGCTTCCATGCCAAGGTCTCCCTGTCCTACAGCCTGCAGCAGGACTGTGCCTGGAGCAGCAAGGGCTGTTGATGCTGAGGAGTGCCAGTCACTCCAGGACACAGCTGTGCCCTCACCTGACTCCCTGCAGGTCCTGGCCTTTTGTGAGCCACTCCTGGAGCTGCCATTCTCCTATTTAAGTGGTTCAGAGATTGTGGGTGAACAAAGCTTTTAGATCTGTGCACTCCGAACAGACAGACTGCTGGACTGAGGAGCAACGATTTCAACTGGGCTGTGTGGTTTTCTTAAAAAAAATAAAATAAATGCAGGCTCCTATGAAGAAGAACTCCCATCTTTAAAGAGTATTTATTTAAATACAATTTATTCTGCCATGCAGCTGCAGCTATGTAGTTCAGGACATGCTGTCAGACTGCAGGATGACTTGGGCACAGCAGAGCAAAGGCAGGTGGCTCCTTTTCCAAGTCCTCTGCTCTCCAGGGTTTAACATGGATCAAGTCTTGAATGAACATAGTATTTTTCTTCAGTGATTTCTTTAGATTTTCTCTTCCCTTTATGAAGAATGTAAAAACCATGTTTTTAAATATTTAACAGGCATATTATTTACCTGAGAGTAAGAGCTTATGATTTGATACATTTTATTATGCAAATACCCACTTATTCAAATGTAAAACATTAATTATCTTGGCAGTCCCTAATAGCTAATCTGGCATGTTAAAAAAACCACCGTTGACATATTAAAAACCAAATATTTAGGGCCTGATTTGCCTCTTTCACTTGTACAAACTGCCAGTAATTACACTGACATTAACAAGGATATTCCCAGCATACACTGGGGAAAGCAAAGGTGCATCACAGTCAAGAGGAGAGATCCTGTTGTTCTACTTACAGGTAAATTTAATCATGCTTGATTTCACTTTGATAAATTGCTCAAGTAAAGCAAACTTAGTTACTCAGGAGACTATTATTTCTATGGAGCCAACACTATGAAACAGCTATAAGGAGCAGTAGCAGATTTTAGAATAATAGTTCAGACATTTTATTAGTATGTAAAGACTCTCTCATCCATATTCTAGCCTATGAGTCTACAAAGCTGTATTAAAATTAATTCAGCTGATTCACATTCCTTTAACATTAAAAATATACTGTTTTCAAGAGAATATATGCAGAAGTTTCCTCTCTGGCTGTGATCTTATATCCCAAGTTTCAGCTTTTCTCTTTTTTAACAGCCAAGTTATAAACCTCTAAAACTAGGGTTTGTAATAGAAATCCTGATAGACTCCTTTTAATGCTTTGAATTATAAAACTACACCTTTTAAAAGACAAGTGTCATTGCCAAACAGTGAAATTACTATACTTTACTTCCACCCACTACATTTCAATTTTAATTTTATGAATATTGCAAATTATAACACTCACATTATAACCTCTGAAGGGGATAATTTATAAAGGCAGTGTCCATCAATTATAAATTTTCCATGACATTAATAAAATGGCAAGAACTAATTATGATGACTTCTGAGATGAAGATGCCTTGGACAAATCATTAATACGTTGAAATGGTATTTTTTTAAACATAGCAGGTTCTAATTATGACTGAAATGAGATGATGAAAATGATCACAGAAAGGACATTAACCTGATGAGTTCCACAGTCTCTGAGTACATGGTGTATGGAGATTTAGCTTCTAATGGATCTCGCTCCATAGCATTTCCACATTCGATGAAGGAGAGGGCAGCATCAGCATAATTCACTGCTTTACCAAACTTCTCCAGCTGAAATGGGAATGACACTGTCAAGAAAATCCTTCAGCCTTGATTTCTAGATAGGCAGATTATTCTACAAAGCAACACTAGCTTTAGGATGAAATCAAAGTGACACTGGTAGCTAAGAATGAATTCAGATAGTAATTAAGGCAGGGACTATGTTTTTTACCAAATCTTTTCAGGGCAGTAAGCGACTGAATGCTCCACAGAGGAAAGTCAGTGTATGTTCACTGACATCAGGGATTTACACAGGCAAGAAATGGCACTAAGCATGTTTATGCACATCCATACTGCTCCTTGACAGATGAAGTAAATTTGAATGTCATTATGCAAGGGTTAAGTAACAACTCCATGCCATTTGGCTGATGTCATATTCTGTGTTAACTGTTGGTCAAAAAAAAAAAAATCTCACCACTTATATGATGAGTAAAAGAGCAGGGATAAAAAAAGGAAGACAATATAGCACTGCTTAATATTTCATTTTACTAGGATTTTATTGCAAAAGGTTTTAGCCCTCATAATGGTTGTGATTAAACTGACTTAGACATACTGATTTCTTTTTTTATGTGTAATGAATATTATATATGACATTTTTATAGTACACACTTTATAATAGCATTTAACATTTTTGGTTTTTGATAGCTGAATGTAAGGATTCTACTAATGTGGCATTTGATATAGGAGATCCAATACACTTTAAATAATTTAAAAATGTCCTTCTATGTCTCTATCAAAATATTTTTGATGCATTTTCATATGTTTCCACTCACAAAACAGAAGCCTATTCTAACAACATATTTAGCATAACATTTATTATTGGTCCAAGACAACAGTATACTTGTCTATGTGGCTCCTTCTAAGCCATAACTAGTTCTCTCTGCCCACCTTTAATTTCAAGTATGGCTCCTGTGCATTGATTATGTACAAAGCCTTTGTATAATTGATAGGTATCAACTGAATGGCCAGAAAAAGGGAAATGTTTCTGACTGATCTCTCTCTATTCCAGTGGCTGCCTCTCAGCATATTCTTCAAATTCCTTTTTTCACTTTGAAAAAACTTCCATTAATTTTGGAAGATAAAAAGTCTTCCAATGGTGACTTTTTGTGGTATGGAAAAAAGAATCTGTCTGCAAGCAGATTTAGTAGAGACACCGAATTTGATCCAAGAATGGGATCTGATTCTCTGGAGTAGGTGGAATTATTCCACCTCAGACATCATCTCAGACAGGAACACAGTGAGGTCTCAAAGATCTCTTCCAACTGGTACAGCCAGTTGGCACTGCAGCAGCCCATCTGTATTAGCAGATCCCTTACTGCAGCCCCAGACAAGCAGAGGTTTCTATGGGGTTGCTCCCATAAGACATGAAACGTCCTGCCCTTCACCAGAAATCTATTTTCTCTACAAGCTCAAGAACACTGCTGCCACAAATCTCATTAACATCTGCTGACACATTTTGAGGTCACATGCATTATCTTTCTAACCACTGCAACACATCTTTCAATGCTGCCTGTGCTCTGTCAAGTCAGCACCAAGAAACCAGCAGCAATTGTTTCCATAGGACAAGTAACACTAGGGGATTGTACGCCAAATGTGTTACATGGAGATTATTTACCTGCAGCTGCATTGGGTGGTAAAAAAAACAACAAACAACCCTTCAGATCTAAATAGCAAAAGGAAAAAGCAGATATGTTGTTCATGGATATTTATGTCTGCCAACAAGTTGATCACAGTGAATGGCCTCACACTGGGGCACTCACAAACTGTTTGTGACAGGCAGGGCCTGTGTGCAGGCAGCAGTGGGATGTGCTGTGCCTGCTCCTCTTAGTGCTGCTTGAGAAACACCCCTGATCCTCCAGGCACAGGCAAAGGTAATAGCACAGGAGAAGAGTCAACACCTTGTGAGTGCATCTGGCTGCAGAGGGAGGTGAATTGACAGAGCACGTTGAGATCATCGGGAGCCTGAGCCTGAAATATTTGCTAGTGTGGAGCAGGTAGCCCTGTGCCAGCACCTTGTGTGCTTTGTTTAAAGGTCACCCAGCTGTTGGAGGTGTGAGCCTGCAGATGCCAGACTGTGGCTGGACGTGCTCTATCGAGCTGGCTGGAAGCCATAAAGCCACCTCCTGTAAATGGGCATGCTGGGAGAGAAGACTGTCACCTTGCTGACAGTCCTAACAAGTGACAAAACCCTGAATCCACCACACAGAAAACACACTTGGAAACACTGTGCCCCAAGCCAAAAGGGAGCCTGGAGAGCTGAAGCAGACAGCTTGAAATGTCAGCTCTCCTTCAGCTCATTCTCAGCAGAGGGAGAGACTTTTTTATTTGCCTAGTTTGCTTTTTAAAAACATAGCATGAGATTGTTTTTTGGGTTTTTTATTTCTTAGCACAAAATCTCTAATGAGTAATCATAGAATATACATGCAAAACTCCCAGACATAGTAAAGCTGAGAGGTGAATAATCACCCAGCACTTTGAGGAGCAAAGTGGATTGACACACACCATTTTAGACATCTTAGTTAAATTAAGCAGAGGAGTCAAATTCCACTAAGTCTTCCTGGAAGAGCCACTGTTCTGCACCCTATGTAGCATACAGGAGCAAAGTCCCTTCCTACAAAGCAAATGTTTATTATGGACACTTCAGAACTGGCAATAGCTTGCATAGAAGAAACCATGGTAGAATACAATCTGTCAGATTATGTAGTTTTATCAAAATACTTGGCAAAAGTAGACCAATCTTACTGGAATTTCATCTAGGGTAAAGCAAGTAAAAAATAGCACTGAACTACCTCACTGCCAGATTTTTTGGGAATAAGTGTTTTGTGACTTTCTTTATCAGCCTAAAACCATGCAATAAAAAGGAATATAGTACATAAAATTGAATTGTTTCATATTTTAAACAACTGAATTGGAAATATCAGTTTTACCACATGATTATGGGGCTTGGGGTGATTTGCCTGTCTTTCTGCTATGGAATATTTCAACACTTCTGTTTTAGGTTTAAAATGAATAGGAAAAACAAATTTCAAATACACATCAACTTTTATAAAACCATCTTACATACTTCATAAACAGCATGATTGTTGCTCCTCCCTGGAAGAAACACCAGCTATTTGAAGTAGCTGGTTTTTTTGGAACAATTACTTAAAACTTAGGAATGGTGTTCAGGGTTTAACTTGTGCACAGTGTGTTTATGGAGCACAAACCGAAGCATAGTTTAATCAATAGCATGCTTCCTCTTGGTCTGAGAGGCTTTAGATCTTGTGCAATAATGCCCATTTTTAACACTGAGTTCCACAGTAAAAAGAGACAAAAAGCCTGTGATAACCTACCAGTGCATCTGCTTTATGCTTCAGCTTCTTAGCCTCTTGCATGTAATAATCTGCATTGTGAAGCCTAGAGAGACAAAATCAATTAATTCAAGTCCCTGCTTTCATATAGCTGGACAAATGTTTAAAAAAATTGCTGAATGCTTTAAAGAAGAATTTTGATATATATGCCCACTTATCTCTTTATATCTTAGCTTGGTATTAATCTGAAGCTGCTGTATGCAGCGATATGATAGGTGACCAGAATGTAAAATAAGTAGCTGTAGAAACTGGCTGCCCTAAGGACCTATTAATGTGTGCTGAACAGAGGAAAAAGAAAAATATTTTAAACTAATTAAGTATAAGAAGTTTCCATTAGAGGAACTAAAATTAAAAAAAATGAAGAAGAATTACCATGAACCAATATTCACGATTCAAAAACATTTCTCAATAGAATCTTCATTAATCAGTGACAACAACTCATTTGCCAAGATTAAAACTGTGTGTGTCTTTGTGCAGCACTATCCACTCAGGTGCCCAATACCAGCACTGTAATCAAAGATATTCTCTTTCACTGGGACCTCTGCTTGCACAAAAATCCCAAAGATCCCACAGAGCACAAAGTCAATAAAACTTACACATCATCAAATGTTATTTTGGGTCTTCTGGGCTCAGAATTCCCATTGGAAAGCGTTGGCACTGCAGACCAGATGTCTGACTCTAGATGGCTGGTGTCAAGAAGAGTGTTGGCTGTAGGTGTACTGTGAGATTCTTCCTCCTAGGAAACACAGGATTGTTATTCATAGTTCAAACAAACACCTTCCAACAGTGTAAGTGCTCACATCCACCTTCCCTGACAAAAACCCTTCCCAGCAAACAAAAGGGTAAGGCATAAAGCAGCTCACCTACCTTCATGTCACCTTACCAAACCAGCCTTCCCTTCTTTGTACCATGAGCCTAGTAGATTAATTAGAGAGTATGCTCTACTTCTCACCTGAGCTCTCACATGGACTCATGTGAGAGCTTCTAACCCTTTGGGGTTAGAAGAAGATTTATTTTCATTCTTTCTGTGTTTAGAAATTCACGTGGAGTAATTTTGCACTTTAAAGTGTAAGTTTTAGGTGGATACCATGGTGTTACTGACTAGAGACACTGGTAACAGCAAGGGTGGGGAGATCTAATGGGACAAGGCTGGGTCTAAACTCAACTTCTTTCAAGGTGTATCATACTAATGTAACCCTTTTTCCTATATTACTAGGAGCTAACGGTTAATGTGGCTGAAGAATCTGCTTGAATTTCAGCAGGGAACAATTTCCTCACTCTTGTTACAGAAAGAAGAATGGAAAGCAGTTGTGACTTTGCAATGATTAAAATCAGAAGCATAACAGATTTTAAATCAGGCAATTGCAAATTGGAAGCTTAGTCCCCAACCAGATAAGCTAAATTACAGATGGACCAATGAACTACGGAAAGAAGTCTAATATATTTTAGGGGGAAAATAGTTCATATATCAAGATAATAGATTAACCCAGGATAAATCTGACTAGAGATGCTGGGATGAGAGGAAGAGGCCCTGCTGTTTACATAGCACTGTTTATTTGCTGACATATGCAGCTCATTTTTGCACTGATTTCAGCTGAAGGCGTGTGTATTACTGGCGCAGCTTGAAGTGACACAATGATATCAGAAAGCAACAGGGATGAATGAATAAGGTGAAGTGATTTGTCACCTACAATCCAGTGCAACTTGTGAGTTTTACTATTACAGTGCAGGGTAACAACCTCTCTCAAAGTGGAGGACAGTGAAAAATGGGGCTATGCATGGCCTTTTCTGTGGCAGAATTTTCTTCTAATTTTGACAGTGGTACTGAGATACAGTTTGATACTATGAAGTAAGGATGGGATTGAAACTCTAGAGGAAGGACTATTTTGTAAAATGGGCCAAAACTCTGGAGTGTCTCTGTTTAACCTAAAAAGAGAATGACAAGCTAATGTGAAATTTTATGTTGCTTTACTGAATTTGTGATCCAGTTTTGGCTTTTTTTTGTGTATTTTCAGAAAAACTCCCTTACCTAAATCTGGTGAAAAGCAAGAAACAAAGAACTGTCTCTGTGAGAACCACTGATGGGGAGATAGCCCTAACAGTGTGACATTTTTCTGGGGGAAAAAAACTCTATTTAAAAATTGTCTAAATGCTTACACATAATTAATGAAGATTAAGTGTAAATAAACCTTACTGTTTTGAGTCTGCAAACCTGAGAGAGGTTATTAACATGCTGAGTGTACTATGGACAACATTTTTTATATTGGTATTATCTGTTTAGTTTGGGCTATAATATTCAGTATGACTACAGTGCTTAATTGTGGGTGAGAATTTGGGGCAGTTATTCTGGATTTCTGGAATATTTATTCCTGGAAGTTTTATTTTCAAAATGTGAGTGTTGCAGCTACAGAGTTAAGGGACTAATTTCAGCTACTTGATGGTTGCAAAGACTCTTCTCTGAGGCTCAGGGTCCAGGTGCTTCAGGGAAGGACAGACAATGCCAAGTAGATGTCTAATGCTGACCTAAAAATGAAGCTTGCAAGAGCTGGCTTTGCCTGGTTCTGCAAAGATCCACTCCCCCTGGGTGGGGCTACAAAAGCATTTAGAAATACATATTGTGTGGAAAAAAAAATCCAACAGAATAAAGCTGAATTAATTTCACTTTATCTTGTTCACTGCTGCCAACTGAGGCTGGTTACTTACACAGATTCCTTTGGGGTTAGAAGATTTATTTTCATTCTTTCTGTGTTTAGAAACAGAGGAGGAAGAGCTGCTGGTCTGTGAGGTGTTTGTGACAGTGGGCTCCTGGCTGAAGGAGCCGTTGTCACTGCTGTGCCGCCGGTGCACAGGATCATCCAAGAGTGGGGACAAGGGAGGAGGAAACAGCTTCTCTTCTCTTTTCTTTGTCACCTTCTTCACTGAGCTATTGTTGCTCCTGGGACATAGAGAAAAAACAGTTGCATTTCAAGAATATTGGTTAATTCCCCACAGCACAAAGCTCTACATTTCCTTTACTGAGAACCCAGCTCTGCCCTCTGGTAAGGCACAAGGGGACAGCAGCAAAAACAGAAGAGCTGCCTCTGCCTTTTCAGTGACTGCAGAAACCTGCTTTGGAGGACAACTTGCAGTGCATTAGTACAAATTGCACCCAATTTAAATGCTAATTTGAGTCAGTCTTCATTTGAGAGTTCATAGAGGTTCTGACTCAGCAAAGTGCTGAAAAGTTTTATGCACAGGGTTAGTTCCTTTGACATCAAGTATGACTATTTATGTGTTTAACATTAAGCATCTTTTCAAGAGGTGGATTAGGGCACATATAAGCAACCTTTGCAAAAAATATCCAAACAGCACACGGCATCATATGAGCCAAAAATAGAATTTATAACAACTACAAAATTATAACCATAACAAGACAATACTTATTTAACCTCTAGAATGAAACAAATGTTCAACACTATATTAAAATGATACGTTGTAGCTGGCAAAAGCCCTTGAGCAAATATTGGTTGATTAATTGAATGTGATTCACAAAATGAATGTGGTTTTGACATGAAAGCTCAAGCAATGTAATACTCTATTGTCTGTTTTATGTACAGAAATTGTTAGCTGGCTAGCAATGGCAGCTGTGATGCACAATAAAACCAGAAAAAAAACCCAACCTGGTAGACCTTTCTCCACTCAAATTCATCAAAAAAGAGAAAAACCAAACCCAGCACCTCACTGACTGCTTAACCTGTTAATCTACTCCAAGATTTTTAATTCAGTTACTGTCCCAGCTCAGTCAATGAAGATTACCTGAATTTTTATCTTTTGTTAGACATCTAATATTGCACTACATGATTGTTTACTTCTCATGATTATTGATTAAAATTTCAATGACAAATTAAGTCAACAAGAACTTATGTTTTGTTCCCACCTTCAGTCAGTGTCAAGAATTACCAATCTACTTTGCTTCAAAGTAACCTGGGAAAGAGGAGGAGGTGACACAGGTTCCCTTACTTCTCATTTACAGGCTCTCTCTCATTTCAGTCTGGCCTCTTCTGCAGTTTCACTGACAGTATCAATATCTACACCTTGGTCTCTGCCCTACCTGGGACCTTTGGTGATACAGGAATATTTTAGCCTTATCTGTGAAACCAAGGAGTGAAATCAAATGAACTCCTCATGTTTTATAGCTCCTCTACCCAAAACTACTCTAATTCAACCTGAGCAGTGTTAAAAATATCTTACTTGAAACCCTCTGATACTAAAGATCTTCAGACTGAAGAAATAAAACAAGCTCAAATTCATACTGCCTTACTGGGACGGATTCTGTCCTGCCTGGAAGACACGGGTCTGAAGAAGATCAAAGGCAAACAACCATGTTGGAATAGACTGGCAGTTCTTCGAGGAGAATGATTTTATGCACATGTGGTCCTGCAATATGTCCTCCAGAAAGTTCTCACTCAAAGCTCCATCTGTTTGCTTTCTCACCCCCAAAGGGCATTTTGGAACTCAGACAAGTTACCATAGTTATAGCTCATGACACTGAACTTTTTCCAGACAAAAGTTTTCCAAAGGAGGGTAAGCACTGCCCCAATAAAGCATGCACATGTTATTGGATTGTACAGCTGCAAAGAAGACACAGTTAACCCACAGAAACACCCAGGAGTAGAACCCAAACCCTCTGCCTCCCAAGCACATGCACAGGGAACCCTGAACTCATGGTGGGGAACACAGAGCAAAGTGGTTTTCCATGCCACTGTGCACGGAGGAGTTTGGAGCTCTTCACTATTTAAAACTTCGTAAGTTCAATTCATCTTTGGGCTCAGATATAAGATGGGATAAACCAATGAACAGCTTTTCAACTCTGTCACATAAATCACTCTTTGGGTTGGAAAAATTAACCACAAAACAAAAAATACTAGAGGTTATTTTTTCTACATAACATGTTTAGCTCCGTCCCCTCAACAGTACAGTTTTAATTGTCTGTTGAGTTTTTTTTTCTTTTCTTCCCCTTGCCCAATTAATCCTATAAATTTTTGCAGGAATTAAGCTGATAATTACCTAGCAATGTTACCTCCCTCAGATTTACACTAAAGCATTTATGTTAACAGTAACCTTCATGAAATAGGTTGTTGCCAGCAGTTAACCAGATTGTCACTTTGCTTTCGGCTGTTAAAGGCCCAAGAAACTGGTCTTTGATTGCAGGAATTGATAATTTTGAATTATTTTATTGCAATAATTACTGAGACTCAATGGTTTAATTTGCTGACATAATTGTTAGTTAAAATATATTTAAAATCTAGGGAGAAACACAATAAAAGTGCATGGAAAAACTACAAGCAGGACTGATGGTCTTGTGGCTGCAAGGTTTAATCTTTTGTGTAAAAAAGACCAATTACCAAATTATCAAAGAAGGAGAAGGTTCCCCATCTGCTTGCTTTTTTTTTCCCAGCCTGTTTCTTTTAGGGCAGAAAGCAAGCCAACAGGCATCAAGAGGTCATTGCATGAAGAAGGGAGAATTTGCAGCTACTCTCATGTTTCAAGTTGCCTTTCTTTGTCCTTTCTTTATCTACTCCTTGTGGTATGCGGTGGTATCTGGCCTGTTAGTGAGACAAAGCCACTGTCTGTACCAGGCACTTGGCTTTCTTTTGCCTCTGCTCCCCTGGCCCACAATGAAATGCTGCACATTGATGGTGATCTGACTTTCTGAAGGGGGTTTACAGGGAAAAGTCACTCCCACACTAGCTGGACCATATGGCAGCACCTGAACGGAGATTAAGTCATTGTCATAGATGTGAATGCTGCCTGTGCCATGAAGGAACCCAAAGGAATGCTGCTGTGACTTCCCAAGGGATCGACTAATATGTATTGCCAAGTACAGGTGCATCTTCAACTAAATGTCAAATAAAAGAGAACGGTAAATTTTGAAAAACAGAAACGTAGAAGTGTTTGCCTCAGACAGATTTCTAGCATGCCTGCTAGATGCTGGGCATGTTTCACTGGTGTGAGTCCAAATCGATTCACAGTTTGCATCAGCAAATAATTCCCTGTGTTACTACAAAAAAAAACAAATACTGGTGAGTAGTGCTCTGTCTGGAGTGGGTCTGTCAATCAAATATTCATGTATCAATGGGATTCAGCAGCACATACATGTATGTTTAAATTAAAATTTCTCTGTCAAGGAACTAAACATAAATCCTCTGCTGTAAAGCAGGCAGCTGATCTGACAAAAATTCAGCTTCACAGAAGTGTTTCAATGTATTCCTATAAAAACACTGAAACACCTATTCCTTCATTTGCTGTAAAGTATCAGAAATAAGGAAAATACAGTGGCAATAGTTTGAACAGCACATTTTAACTGTCAGGTCAGATTTTGGAAAAGTCATCAGCCCCTGAGTATGTGAGGGAAGGAACAGAGAGGTAATTATGGCTTATGCAATGACTACATAATACAAACCTGCTCTCTGTGCAAATGTCTTTTAAGTTCAAAAGTGACCATTTGAAATTTCTAAACTCAAATTATACATGTAGTGACAGAAACTTGTGTAATTAGGCATATAATTGTCCTTATTAGACACATGATCCTTTAAAGATTAATTGTGCATCTTTGCTTGCTTTATTGAGTCCATATATTTAGGGGAAGACTATAGAGAAATGTATCCAAGTGCCAAACCACAACAAGACATATGATGGGAGCTGTCAAAGCACAGGTGTAACCTGCATTTTCTGAATGCTCCTGACTCCTGAATGCCTCCAAATTTTGGCCCAGATTATAGTATTTCTGTAAAAACACTCTTGTACCTTTAAAAAAACTTAATAAAAATCTCAGGTCTGCCTTGGGGAACTTGGCTTATTGGCACAGGGATCAAGTTCTAATAGGAGATACCCAAGTTTCCTACTAAGTGACAACATCCACCATGGGACTTAACACCTCCTTATGGGATGAAGATCATGATCACACATCGTCACTATATCACACTGTCTCAAAGTCCTTATATAGAGAGTTCTAATAGAAAACTTGGAACTTTGGGAATAAAAGACAGAGGAATGATGGGTTTGTCTTTACAAACAAGCTGTGGGTCTGCTGGTAAGATGCAGTTATCAGTGAGAGACAACAGAAACAACGGGATAGATTCCACTGAAAGATGAAAGAGCACCATGAATTCCACAAGAGTTAAGAATTAAGAAGGGATTATGCATTGTGGGGGGGGAAGGTATCCCAGGTATCAGGTGCTCAGGGAAGCCTGTACCTCTCAAGTACCTCAGCCTATGGGGAAAGGGAGAAGGGACAAGCAGACAAGTATTAGGATAAAAGGGCTGCGCCCTCCAAATATTTGAGAGGCCCCAGGGGAATGCCCCATGGCCTCTCCCTTTATTCGAATAAAGTAAAAGGACTCCTCTGTCTCCTTTTTGGACATAAACCTCTGGTGTTTGTGGATTAATTTTCCTGACAAGACCAAATGGCAAAGCCTGTCTTTCAACCTTTTACTCCTGAAGTGTTATTTTCCCCCATGGCCTTGAACAGTGGACTTTCTTCTGCCTCCCCTTAAAAATTTAGTTAACCCTCTGGAGAACAGAATTACTCCTGAATGCTTAAAAATGAACATTTAAATTTCTAGGAAGTTGTCTTCACACAGTTCATCCAACTCCCTGATCTTTTGGGAAATACATTAATCTATATTCAGTTGCATGTCTCTGGGAGTTGAAAATTTGAACTGAAAACTTTAATCAAAAAAGTATTGCATTTTCTTCAAGCAAATTCAGAAAACACTAGTAACAACAAATGCAGTGTGATCCAGGTCTCACTGAGGTAGGAAAAAAGTCAGAAAATTTTGTTCAAAACTTCAGGCAGATGAGAGAAAAAACTAGCATATGGAAGTAACTATTGATGGACACAACTGTGTTTTAAGAGAGAATGCCAAAGGGTTGAAAGCTCTGAGGAATCAAATTAACGACCTGGAAAACAAGCTCAAATTAAGAAACATCAGATTGGGGGTAGATTCTTAGGGCCTGATGGTGACAAGAATAGAAAGATTTTTTTTAATAGATTGTGGAGGTGCTGGGGATAGACAATCTTTGATTCCCTTTGCAATATATCTTTGCTCATTGTATTTCTAGCAACGACAGTCAGGCAATATCCATGTTTACCAAATGTATAACACGTTACAGATCCCACTGTAACTTTCAACTTGTCTTCCTTTTCCAGATTCCAACTCTGATTTTCTCAGTGGCTGAATGCAGTGCTAGTTCACAGACTGTAGTTACTCCATCTTGACGCCAGAATAAATAAAATGATGCTCAACCTTCTTTAAGGATTTTAAAATTAGTGTACTATTTCATAACTTATTTTTGAACTTTATCTAAATTTAGCTATATTATCCTCAAATTGTTTCCAGAAGCACACTGTGATTTTGATTCTTTGCTTATCCTAGAGCAAAATAGAAAGAAAGAAGGACCTCATCTCAAAATCATAAAAGCACAAAAATTGAAACAAAAGGGAATTGGACTCTTTGGCTATTTATAGAATGTTAACCTTGTGATCTTAAAATCAGAATCATTATTTATGTGGCACCTGTTTGCTCAAGCATTATAGCCATTTCTGAAAGGCACTGAAAGGCATAAACTGTTGGATGGTGTGTCTGCTGAGATACAAAGCACACATCTGAGACACTTGGGATGGTTACCCCTGGCATTGCTGTATACACTGGTAAAACAAAGAGGCAATTTCAGTATTTTGTTCAATAAAACTGGGAACTGTCTCTTATGAAAATGATTTTAAAAAATTAATTCACAGCAATCAAATGAATCCCACTTTAAGCAGGATTCACTGTCCACAGAGGTTTAAGGTAATAGAGGCAAGAAAGAACATTGAAAGGAGGTTGAAAAGTACACCAGGATTGTCACAGCATTCTGAAGTCCTGCAGGCCATCAGAAGGAGGAATGAATCTCATCAAAACCATGTGGATTTTCTTCCTCATGGATGGGAATACCAATGCTGTGTCACTTATGCTGATGGGCTTTAAGGCCCATCTGACTCTACAGCAAAGATATTTACAGAACAGTACTGTGAAATCCCTCAAGAGTGTGATGTCAGAAATACACTTACTCTTTAGTGCTGGTTATTCTGTGGTTCGGTATTGGAGATATACAAGGTGGGAGCAGACAGGAAGCAGGAGGCTCCTCCAGGCGCTGCTTCTTGCTTTCAGCAAAGGTATCCAGGCTTTCCATCTGTTTTAACAAAAATGGCAGGGCATAAAAGATCCAGCATTTATGTACAACTCCACTGGCCATCGACAGGACCTATGGAATCTCAGTGTATTTCCTTTATAGCAGCTACTACCTACTGGTCTAAGAGAAGTGAAAGTCACCTGAAATCAGGGCTAAATATGCTCTAAACACATGACATGAAGTTATATAACAAGTGACATAGCAGATAATTAGGAAGCAAAATGTCTCTCATGCTAAAGTTATCTGCTGTAGTCCACTGGAATTTAATTAATAATTTAGATGCAATGACTTGATAGCACCAAACCTTATTCAAGTAAATAGCTTTTACTCATTGACCTAATAGAAGTTGATGGGAAAGCTACTCTGAGTAAGTATTACTCACAGGATTAGGAGCAGAGGACTGAGCTGGGAGAGTCATTAATAGCAATAGCTCATTTGATATTGGAAGACTCCCTGATGCATGACTTTTGTGCCTGAACTGAAATGATACAAACGAAGCTGACTATTGCTCTGTCACTAGAACCTTTATATCAGTCTTCTAAGCGCTAGGAGATGACTAAAATAAATCTTTTATTAGCATGATTTAGAAACACAAATTAGTCTCTCCCTATCCTGCTTTAACACTTGGCATACCCTTAAGTCATCCTAATTGGCTTGTTTCCCCTTGGGTAGCAGTGAGCAATCACACTGCAATGGAAGGGGCTGATGCAGAGTCCAGCTTATGTTAGCTGGAGGTCCAGAGCAAGATTCTCCATTTGTTACTTTCTGATTCAAAGTCTCAGTTAAGGAAATTACAAGGTTCCAACTTTCATCTAATTCCCCCTTATTTTTTTTTCTTCCCTGGGAGCCCTCACTTTAGTTGCCAATACTACACTTGTGTTTTAGTCAAGATTCCTTCTCCATGATACAGACACTCCACTAAGTTACCCAGCAAGAATTATTTTTGGTATAATAATATGGTGTACTTAGACATAACATAAGTATGGACATCCCTCTCCTCTTTTTTTCTCCTTCCTTCTTGCATCTCTGTAGTGTGCAACTAGAATATAAATTGAATAAAAAGCTGCTGAGTTTACTCATGATTATTTTCACTTAATTCAACAGGGAAGGAGCCAGTGCAGTGACTCATTAAGGCAAACGATGCATAAAACATCATTTATGTCTGCCTGGCATCATCTGTCTTTGTTTTGGATTAATTCTCTTGTACCACTGGACTCCTCAAACTTAGAATTTCAAGAAGTCCACCAAAACAGACAACTGAAGTCATGTTCACCATGTTTTATAAAATTTGGGGTATAAAAAAAATACACTGATGAATTTTCACAGGCAGACCAGAGTACAAGTATTTCAGCTCGAAAAACTGACTAAAAAAATTAATTTAGGATGTAAAACCTCAGTTTCTTTTATTAAAACACATTTAGTTTGAAGTGTAATGTCATATCCCACAAGGAAGGATACCCTTGAGCATAAATAACATAAAACACATGATAAAACATAATGCCTTAAGTCAAAATATATTTTTTTTTCAGGTAGCTGTGCAGAGAAAGCAGCTAGTTAAGTAAATTATATTTCTATGAATCATATTGGTTCATACCACAAAACAATATAAAAACAGAATTTACCAGAAGCATAAGTAAGCACCATTCCACTGACTGATGAAGCCTGTTTAAACCAGTGGCCAAAACACCTTAATTCTGCAGACAATAAACCCCTCCCTTCCAAACAGAAGTCACATTTTCTGAGTATGGTTGAAACTGTACTAATATGAACTCATCACTTTCTGCAGATTACAGAACACTGGAAACTAATAGGTGAGTCAGCAAATACAGTGAAAAAGCTTGTAAGAAAAATCTCAAAAAATACATTGTTTATTGATTTTGTCAGCTGGGGTTTGCTTTTCACTACTTTCTGATGTTAATTTGTAGTGCACTTGTAAATGTCTGTCCTTTGTAAAACCAATAAAGCCTCAGTGCTGTGATGCCTCCCCAACAAGAAATCACTGCCTCTGCTCCTGACCTCCAGGGTGCTCAGAAATGCAAGTGTTTTCCTTTAAACAATGAAAATTACTTACCTTGTGTTTCCTTTTGGATTTTGTGGAGGGTTTTTCAGCTGCTGGGGTAGGGGACTCTCGAGATGGCCGCCTGTGTTTCACATTTGCCTCTCTCGGTTCACTTTTCACAGATGTGGTCTCAAAAGTTTCCTGTCCAGGTATCCTAGAGAGTAAACTAAGATCTATTTTCACCCACAGAGATTTGAGTTCTTCATACTCTCTCAGTGGGGACAGAAGTTCATTTTGTACGATTGGGATAGGAGAAAAGAGCTGCTCCTCCAGATCATTGCTGGTCTGGTCAATGGATGTGTTACTGCCATTGCTGGTTAAGCTACTTACGCTGAGGATGTTACTGCCAGAATCCTTCACTTTGACACCACTGCCAGACCCAGTGCAGGCTGGCAGCACCTTCGCCTGCAAGTTCTCCTCCTGGTCTGTGTTTGAGTCAGAAGTAGATGAATCAGTTTCAATGAACTCCCGCGACTTTGGGACAATTTTGCTGGGGCCTCTGTACTTTTTCTTCTCTGAAGTGAGACCTGTGCTCGTTCGTGGTTCTTTCCTTGGAGCTGTCTTCCCAACTGCTGCTTTAGTTCGAACCTTTGGCTGCTCGGGGGGTTCCTGTGTGTCTTTTTCTTTGGGAGTGTTGCTGGTATTATTTGGTTTGGGCCAGTTATACTCTTCTACACTGGAAGTCCTTTCTACCTTTTTGGGCTGCTTTTTCCCAGTAGTCCTTTGTGAAGTTGGCTCATTATGAGCTGGTGATTTCTGCTTGGAGCTTTTTGCCTCTGGAGTTTTCTGGGAAACTCGTGGTTTGGCTTTCTCTCGGATGGGACTAAGGATCGCCCGGTCTTTGGAATCAGTCGGGGGCAGGCTGCTGTTGAGCTTCCCTTTGTTTGGCCCTTCAGGCTGCTGGTTGCTCTGGGCCTGGGAGCTGCTCTCACTGTGAGGCTCATTTTGATTGTTGATGATGGTCTTGTTGGGGGGGTTCACTTTATTTAGCCATTTATCCAGCTGCCATTTATTTGTTGAGGGGGGTTCAGGCTGCAGATTGAAGGATGAGAAGGAACAAATCTCAGACAGAAGCAGTGCTTTTCCCTTTAAAAGAGAACATTTTTTATGTACCCTTTTAATTCAGTCAACTAATGGTGACTGCTAGTTTTATGGGAGTATTTATGGAGTATTTATGGTTAATTAGGCTTCCTTATCTGGTTTACAATGTGGCCCTGGAGAAATTTAATACAACTAAAAAGTTTAGCTAGTCCCTGAAGAGATAGTTTTGTCATGTTGCCTATCCTTAGTCCCAGCTGAATACTGTGTCAATAAAATCTTCTCTAGCTACTGGCAAAAATCTAAATATTTCTTTAAAGCAACTCAAATGTAGGCCAGAAAGGTTCTTCCAAAAGCTAGAATGAGTGTGTGGGTCATACATGTGCAACAGCAAAGGGAAAAGAAGTCAACCGCATCAGACAGCACAGAACTCCGACATCCGCCTAACAGGGAGCAGGACTCAGCTTCCCTCCATGCTTTCCCCTCTGGGGAGAGCTGAGTGGCTTACCTCTGGCGTGGCACTGCGTGACTCCTCATTGCACTCGCTGTCACTGGAGCTGCTCTCACTATCAGAGTCGGACTCAGAGCTGCTCTCGGACTCGCTGGAGCTGCCAGAGCCGCCACTGGAATGGGCCAAGCCAGAGGCATGTGCCACTGGCACTGGGAGACTGCTGCAGGGACAAAATCCTCTCTTAGTGTGCTCATGGCTTTTTGCAAGTGTTGCCCAGTGAGCCCCATTCCCACTGAATGTCCTCAGTGTCACTGCCCTCTCCTGCAGTGCAGACCCATCAGGAGCTGTGCCACTGTGGAGCCACCAGAGGAGCTGGTTGGGTTAGTGACTCATAGGACACATTATGTTAGTAACATTACAATCATCATCACCCTCCAGTAAGAAACACTGCAGTGACACAAACCTGAGCTTATTAGGCCAATGATTGCAAAAGCTAACAATCACACTTAAGTAATCCATTTATGGAATCATGGTTTCTTCATATTTTGCCAGCTCATTTATAAATTGTGATCAAAGGAAGGACATCAGGCAACTAATATTGGACAGTACACTTTAAAAATTAATTTTAAGGAATACTTTTACACTTCAGTGTACAAAAACTATGTATTTTGACAAGTCTTCAGGGAGTGCCCGAGAGTTTTTTATTTATAGCTTTTTTCCCTCTCATATTTATGATAATGAAGTGAGAAAATAGCATTCATGCTGAAAATAAGCTTCTCTGGGAAATCTATTTTTCTGTATGTTCAACTGTCCTCCAATGTGTTTATCAGCAATGCACTGTGTGTTATTGTTTCTCCTCAGCATTTGCTTCTAATCTGAAAGGTCAGATGACCCCACCTTTTAGCACTATAGAATTCTGCCAGTCTGAGTCTTTATAAACTCATCTTTAATTTAAACTTTTTTGTTAGGGAGATAACCATAAGGTTATATGTCTCTTTGGCTGATCTATACAGGGACTTTTTGATGATTGATTTTAAATTTGTGAAGCTGACAAAGCAAAGTGTTTGAAAATTGACACCATTTTCTGTCCCCTTATGGATATTCAATACTTCACCTTAATATATCATACATTGTGTGTGTCCCATATTGAGTGATCCAGAGATGTCTACAAGGTATAATGCAACTTTGCCTCTGTTTCCATCTGCTTTTCTATTTTCCTCCAAGAAGGATTCAACTAAGCTAGGAATATGCTTTCCTTCCCTTTTCAAACCAAGATGCTCTGTGCATCAAGATGTTGTCTTAAAAAACCACAGTAACTAAGAAACTGGAAAAGCCAGGGGAAAAAACAACAAAGGAAAAGCCAGAACAAACTGATGTGTGACCCTGCTCTGGTAGAATCTTTGCAAGCATTGCCATTGGCTTCTCTGACAATAATAGATGGACTTTAATTTTCTTCTTACACTAAGCTACTTTTTCTCCCTCCTTGTTGATAAAACCTATCGCTTACACTGCAGTTGGTAACAAAACTGTCTCTTTGAGCCTTGCAATGGCCCTGCAGTGCCCATTGACAAAAACAGCTTGATGCTTTAGGGTGCATTAATGAAACAAAATTACTCACTTGGGTAATTGCTACAGATTACTAACTTTGTTGCTCATTAAGTCCATCCCTTTTTTATTTTTTAAATTCTTCTAGCGGATCCTTACTCAACTGACTCAAGTAGAGCTACTTAGAAAATTTCAACTGGATGTAAAAGACAATTCAAAGAACAGATGATGAAAATACATAGGCATTTCTAAAAGTATTATGAAAAACTATTGCTGAATTAAAATGGATGCTACATTTTTTATTTAATAAAATTGCTTTTACAAACCATTTTGTATTTCTTCCTTTATCCCTCCTTTTCAGTGAAGCTCAAGAAAGTGTAAGAAAACACATTTTTCATCCAATTTTTTTTTACATTAAAAAAGGCAACAGAAAAGTTAAGAAAAAGAAAATGTGTTTGTAGGGGTGTTTGCCTTTGTCATCAATATCTTGTAATTTTGGTCTTATATTTTCTACTTGGAAAACACTAACAGATAAAAACTGAGCTTTCATATTTTGTTGCAAATATTTCCAAGAAGAATAAAATAGAAAACACCACAAGGATTCCCAGACTGAGGAGGCAAACATGTCAATTCCATTCTATAATGCCAGAATAAAGCACCAGCCTTGAAAAAAGTGTTATTTATGGAATTATAAGAAAACTTAAGTTTTAATTTAAAGACAACTTTCACCCTAAATCTGATAGCTTCTCTGGAGTGGTTTGTGCCTCAGTGATCTCCACACAGAGAAGTGTGTGTGGGGCTGCACACACATTTGTGCACATCTGTCTAAGGACATGCTCTGCTCTCAGGACTGGCACGTCTGCTCTCATTAAGACAACTGATGTAAAGAATAACACCCCTTATATAAGATCAAAGGCAGTGACCCAGCCAGACACCTTTAAACACAACTTACCTCTCTTAGTGCTCTGGGACGAGCATTGTAGCTGGGATGAGCTCCCAAAACAACAGGAGTCATTCCAGAGCAGACTGCAACTGTCTGACAAAGAACTCAAGGGGCAAGAATAAAACCATGGAAATAGATAGCAGCTCCAAACTGACGTTATTTTCTTTCTGCACATCAGCCTCAGAAAAAGCTACCATGTGCCAAACATTACTGAGTAACAGCTCAGCAAGCATGCAGGAACCAGACAGGCTCAAAATAATGTTTTTCATACAAAACACAATGAGGTCATATTTGTCTTTCACCTGGGATAATAAAATTATACCTTGGCTACACTGGGCAGTTTCATGCTGAAGGCATCACTGCAGATCCTCTACCTAAAGTAGAAGCATTCATTTTCATAATGTACTTTGGGTTGAGTGCAACTGTGTATGCTTTGCAAAACAATCAGGTAAGAACAAAAATGCCTTTCCTAGCATTTCACCATACTAAAAGATATATCTTGTACATAGCTACAAGCACAATTAACTTCTTTGATTGCAGTTCAATAAAGAAGAAAAAGGTATCCATACATTTCAAAAACAAAAACAGCATAAAAAAAGAATATTTTTGCTTCCAATAAAATAAGTTTAGTAGATGTTCTGGATTGCCTTTTGTGATTTTCTTCCTTAAATAAAATGCATGTCTTAGTTAAAAAATATTTGGTTTGCACTATTTCCAGAGATTTCTGCAGATTTGAAGTTCAATCATATTTTGAAAGATGTTGAGCTAGATTCTGCAAATCAAGCAGCTGTTATATAAATAAACTAGGCTTGCTCACATAGGTTTCAACTGCATGAACTGGGGGTTGCCTCTTGAGAAGACTTTCAAAGCAAGCTTTGTTATGTTGCTAAGATCCAGAGAAGGAATGCCAGTTCAGACAAGGTTTAAAATGGATTTAAAGCATTTTATCATCAGACACAAGTCCTCAAAGTGACTAAAGGGAGCAGGAAGGACTGATATTTGAAACTATTGAATTTTTATTTCCTGGCAGGAGATGAGCACTCATATTGTTCCTCAGTGTTTGGGTGGACAATGTTTTTATTTCATGTCAACTGAAAAAAAATAAATTAATAAAAACAATGCTGCACAATGGAACATAGCATTGTTTGGGTAAATAACACTTACAAGAAAGCCAGTCCATTATTATCACTTGAGATTGGAGACTCCTACTGAGACCAGTGACCCGCTGTGCTGGATCTATGTAAATACAGGAGAAGGCACAGTCCTTGGGCCAAAGAGCTTGCAGTGCAAACACACAGAGCAAACAGCAGAGGTATTAAAGTCATCCTCATACTCAGTGTGGGCCTGTCACATTCTCTAAGTGCAAGGTCTCTCTGCAGTTAATAGAAACATCAGTTTTGCCCTCCTTTTAAGTTTGTTCTCCTCATTTTCCAAGCCCTGTGCTCAGCACTTGAGCTGAGTCCTGCAGGGCTCTGACCCAGAGCACCGACCAGGCTGGGAGCAAAGATGCCAAGTGACTCGGCAGGGAGACACCCATGGTTCAGACCAGATGGATCAGTGGCTGCTCACCCCTCTCCCATGTAACTCCTCTTGTGCCATGGAGGTGAGAGCCCTGGAGTGACACCCACACTGCAGGGGGAAGAGGAACCAGTCCTCTGTCCCTCGCAAAGGTCACCATGACAATGTCTCTAGCTGCCTCTGGACTGGTAAGCTGGGATCCTTTCTGACAGAGAAGACCTGCACATCAGGAAGCAAGAGGGAAGGAAACTCTTCTGCAGCACCTTCACCCATCTCCCTTGTGCTTTTGCAGTGCAAATGTTCCCCTAGCCCCTGATATTTGTGCACAGCATGGCCATGAAGTATGAGATGAGAAATGCCTTAGAGGGGACAAACACCAGCACCACCATTACACAGAGTATTTTTCAGCTCTTGCTGAGCTCAAATAACTACAGAGCTAAGACTTGCAGGTGTGTGGCTGCTGATGGCCTCTGGTGATGAGCTGCACTGACCTCATCACATGCCAACCATCCTTCATTGCAGTTGACTGGTACAGGTGATCTGCCCAAATCATCTTGAAGCTTGTCTGTTTTTTAATTCATGGCTTATTCTTTCAAAGCAAATTAAAGCAGACATGGCAGTATTATGTGTCTGGATCATTATGCTGCATAGAAAACCAAAGGCCTGATAGATATGTGGCTTATGCTTTTTTATTTTTGTTTGTTTTTGTTGTCATCTGAACCATTATATTGTTTTCAACATATAATTTACTGTTATAAATTATCTTCAAAATTAAACCTGATAGCTACAACAAAGATAATGTGAAATACCCCAGCTCTAACAAGAAAAATAATAAACTTCTAACCTTGTAAATACAGATGTAAAAAAAAAAAAAGGTATAATTCAGCAGTAAAATTCATCAAGGAACAAAACTAACAAATCCTTAGCTATCTCCCTGAACCTTTTCCCAATGAGATATAGTCATGTTAATTGCTGTGAGGAGAATCTGGCAAATAGATGTGCTATACAACAATAGGTTTATTCATTCTAACCCCTCCTTTTTAGGGTAATGAAGAATTGGCCACTTGTTTCACTGCTGTACTCAGAAACCAAAATGTGAACATATAGAAAGCAGAATGTTCCTGGGAAGGGGGAAATTGTAGATGGGAACTGACCAGTAAGTCAACAGTACATCCATGTAGGCAATGTATTTCCATTAGAAGCAGCACTCTACAAAGGTTGCTTTACTGCACAAGCTTATGTTTAGGGAAAATTCAACCAATGAAATCTGGAAAGGGCAAGGTCTGTGCTGGAAAACTGACTACAGGCCTGACAGAGTAGTTGTTCTTCCTGTTGAGGCACCGGATTGGGACTGAGATGAATTTTGCTTTTTGTCTGAGAAGAAAATAAGTATGCACATCAGTTCCTGCTGAGTAAAATAGAGGCTATGTGGCCTATCCTTAATCTGGCTTGTCTACTTAAAATGCAAATTCCTGAGAACAAAGAGTCTGATTGCACAGGGCAATGGAAATTGGATGCTCAGTTCTGAGCAAGATTTTTATGCACTCGAGCACTCTGCAGCATCTACAAGAGTAGACTGCAACTCTTGCTCTTATTTGGATACTCTTGTCGTCCCACTCCCTACATTTTATTTGAAGAGACAGAGGAACAAACCCTCCCGAGTTGTTCAGAAGCCAGCCCAACCTCCCCTTTGGATCTATTTCAACAGAAAAACTGAAAACCTGATGGGCATTACTTGGAATTTCTGGACTCACTGAATTCTGCATAAAAAAAGGCTGTTTCATTATTCTAGCAGATAATAGTGCAGCACCTAGCAGATTAATATTTAGTGTCAGAATTTAATACCATAACTGTTCAATAATGCAGTTTTATTTCTCTTCTATTCTTACACCATTATCAGGAAGTAATATTCTCTTCTAATTTGAAAGGTAGCTGCCATTTTTTTTTATAGTGAACTGTTCATAGTTTTATCTTCAAACTTATATACCCCTGCCATTAGATTGCTTTCTAAAGAAAAGGATTTCTCTGGATGATTTGTTCACTGCCTTTTCATTGGTTAGTATTAAATTATTTAACATCAGGCTGGTAGGATTCAAATCTGAACTTTCAAAGATGGGGTTGATGCAGAAATTGAAAACCTGTATCAATGCTTTTAGAATATTAATCAGCACCTAGGTCAATTAAATGAAATAAGGTGTGGAAATTGTTGCTTCAGCTAACATTAGCACATGTAGTAAGACATCACTTATGATGGCTCTCTCTTGTCAAAACACATGGAAAGGGAAAAGCTCTCTGTTATTCAGGATGTAGCAGCTGATATGCCTGTATCAATCCTGAGCACTGTAATGCAAGTAGGAGCTCTGGTTTATTTTGAGGAGCAGGGTAATTTACAATATGTTGTATGTAAAAAGCCACAGTTTTATTTTACTGTGTTCAAAAGTAACTGTTTTAATCAAAGACTGTTTATAACAAGGTTGATAGAGTTACTGAAACAGATTTTTTCCATATATATATATAATTCTTTTATAGTTCCAGCTTTAAAAACCATAAAAAAGGATAGTAAAGATGAAAGAAATAAAAAGAATGACAGAGCTAACTCCTGTGAGCCACAATCTATGTCAAAGCAGAACTAAAGTGATTGACAGCTTGCATTAGTAATGAATAGAGTGGGGAAAAGCTGCCAAGAACCCGTAACAAGGTCAAAGCCTTCCAATAAAGAATTACATTAGCCACAAATCCTAGGTGGAACTGTGTATATACATCTGCAATGTGACTTTAACTGGGGCACTGCTTCTACTGTCCTCCTCTGACTCTTTTCCAGTTTTTATTCCTGGGCTTCAGTAAATTCTGACTCCATCACACCTGTGATAAAGAATAGGTGTATCAAACTATGATTTATAAAAAAACAAACAGAAGAGGAGGAATTTTAATGCCATATCTCTAATGGTGCACATAAAAAACTTTCTGAACTATTGGTATGGTAATCACTCTCCTTCTAATATCACAGCTCTGTTATACACACTTGACGTAGAAGAGAAGGGAATTTTGCATATTAAAAGCAATATTGTATCCATGATTCATGCATGCATCACTTTGCTCACCTCAGAGTTTAGAAACAATTTTCTGAGCATGATATTATTCAGAGAATGCAATGTATGTAGGCTTTTTGATGTACAGTATTTTAGTGAATAGATTCAAGTGTCAGAGAGCATTATTTGTACTGTGCCCTGATGTGCTACTATTTGCCTGGCATCTGGAAGAACAAGAATACTCTCTGTTACTATGAGACTCCAAAGGGTCTCACTTGATATAAATGGAGCAACTTTATTATATCAATATTGCCCTACTGAATCAAGCTAGATATGAAGATTGATACATAGAAACTTATTTCTTTTCCACTATGGAAATCCTGGAGTACTGCATCTTTCAGTACACTTTGAAAATCTTCTGTGGAAGCGCAGAAGCACATATTCACAGTTCACAATTTCAAGTGAACATAAAATGTTTTTTTAAGGAGTCAGTTATTTACTTTGATTTTATTTACTACAACAGAAAGTCCAAGTGTGGTCACAAAAAAAACCAAAACAACATCCAAAGTGAAAGTGTTGTGTTTTTCCTCATTCATGCATAGCAGAAACTTGGGCACGTAACACTCCAAATGAACTACCCTTCTCATTCTAACTCAGTTCTGCTTCAATTCTAACTGAAAACAGAATCCAGCTTGCATATCCCAGTGGGAAGAGAACTGCAGGCTCTGGGACCAAATCACACTGGTGCAGATGGATCCACATGACACCTCCAACTCCTCAACACTTCCAGTCTCATCTGTTATCTGAGGAAAGCTAATTTTACTATGCTGAGCAACCAAGCAGTAAGAAAACATTAGAAAGTTGCAGGTTTTTTTTTTTCTCTCTCCATATAAAACAACCCCTCTGAGCTTGAAAAGGTGCCAAAAGCACCAATATCCTGATTTTCCAAAGCTTTATGGCACTCACACAGTCCTTTACACCTGAGCACTGAATAAGTGTCCCAACATGAGTTCATGATACCATGGGAGAATTTCCTTTCCAGGTGAACCCCTTGGGAGCAGACCAGCAGTGTAACCAGTTTCAGATCAGAGCAAAGGGATTTAGAACACAAGCCAGAGGAGGGAAAAAAGCCTGTTGAAGGATGCTAAAGCTGTTCTGATTTAGAAAAGACCCAAGACTGCTCCAACTGTAGTTATTGTCAGGAGCATGATGAGTGAAACAGGCAATACAGAAAGGGGCAGAGATAAAAACTAAGTATAATCAGAACAAATTGGGTAATACTCTACTAAATGAGCTTCAGCTGCTCACAAAGTGGTACCAATCTCCATGCATTATGCACTGCAGAAAGCATGAAACAGCAGGATTGGTGCTACAGGCATGGTTGGTCATAGGCATGTACTTAAACAACTAAGGCACAAATAATCTGCCTCTGTGGAGACGCCTGCTGCACCTTAGTAGAGAGAGACAGCCTAGTGGTTATAGAACCAGTCCCACACTTCAGAATATTGGCTCAATTCCTGTGTCTCCCTGGGATTCAACAGCCAAAATTGAATTCCTGGCACTTTCTCCCGTTATTAATACATATAGTATTGTGAGACTCCCAGCATATTTATGTTCATCCAATTGAATTTATAATAACAGGGACAGAAGTACACAGGCACTCATGAAAACCACAAGTAGACACTTTGTTTCACTGCTACTGCCATAACAGTAAAAAGGAATCATCATTATTAATAATGGGCAATTACTCTGAAATGGTTTTTAAAGAAGTATTCCTAAAGGCACATGATGAATTTATGGCACACCACTGGAGCCTTTCATGGATAGAAAGATGTACTTCAGCACACATAACTTGTTTTTTTAACAAATGTTTTACTAGCTGTCTAGTAAAATATTAATAAAGCTGCATGCTAAAACATGAGTATCTTCCTTACAATTCATTTTAAAATGGGGCAAAAGGCTCAATTCGGAGTGAAAATCTTAACCTTCTTTATATTTATGTTTAATATGTTCTCCTTTTAATGCTGTCGATTTTAGACAGTTACATAATACTTTGTTTTATAGACTTAAAAAAAGGTATCAAATCTACTTGGGATTAAATATCATCTTGAAGGATATTATGTTAAAACAGAGCTAAATTTTTAAGCAGCATCTACCCTTAATTATGACATACGTAGGTATTAAAGAAAAAAAGGTGCTTCTCTGAGTGATAAATGGACCTGAAGATCCTTCACAACATTCACTACAGATCACAAAAGACCATTAATAAACAGTCAGAAAAAAAAATGACATTTGCTACAAGTATCTGCTCTCATACTTTGCCTAATACTATCACTGTCATGTTTAAATCTTAAATCTTTGACACGAAAAGCCTGTAAGTCAAAAAGGCTCATCTATTTTAAACAGAATTTTCTATGCTTATTATTTTGAATGACAGCAAAAGGGAAGAGAATCTTTAATTCTGTAACCTTATCTGGCTGAAAATCTTTCCTTTCAGCCTTTTACATCAATCCCCAAATAAAAGGAAGATCCTAATAGGTTCTGCATTTACTTGCTAGGATTTGTGGGCAAACAGAGCTCCATGTCTGCCAGAGGGAACTGGTAGTGCTTAGAACCACTTGACTCTGTGGGAGCCAAGTCAAAACACTGCAAACACAGGGATTGCATTGCCTGTGTGCAAGATGAGGACAAGTTTGGAGCCAGCTTTCATTTAGACAGGAGAAAATAGCTGGGACTGCCAGAATTAACACTGGATGCCTTCCTGTAGTGTCACACTGCCTGCTTTCTTAACACAGGCTGAGAAACTGGGATGCCTGGCAGAGGCATTTAACATCTGCCTGGAAGCAGGCAAACACTGTATTCCTCAAGAGGGCTTCAGGAAAAGAGTTACCATAATCCAGAACATAAAGTGGATTTTGTCAAGGAAGTGCTTGAAAAACACTAAATATGGGCAAAATTATTTAGATATTTAGGATTAGTTATATTATTTTTATGTAAAAGCCTTCTACCTAAGATGGTTTCTTTCTGGACATTTATGTTCCTGAGTGGCCAGATATGAACTCTTCAACATTACTACCATCCATTTTCCCCAGACTCAAGAAGGGTTATTGTAACAGCAATGATTTGTTGAAGGTCTGCCAACAAGAAAAGGTAAAGGAAAACCCAACCTCCTTACCGATACAGATGTAAATAGGCAGTAAATCTCCCTTGCACTTCATATTGTTTTCTGCTTGATAATCATTCCCTTAGTAAGGTGCAAATGTCTTCTTCACACATCTGCCTAGACAGCCTCAATCTCTAAATGTTCTAGTGTGGCATGGAGGTTACTGAAAACATGAAACTCTTTTTACTGTTGTTGACAAAATTCAGTAGCAAGTAACCAGCATGGAAGTGGAGAAGTAGTGACTTATTTTCAGCATTACACTTAAAAAATACCCCACCCTCTCAAATTCTACCTAAAGTATTTGGGATATCATAGGCTATAAAGCTACATTAATGAAGGACGGTGCTCCAAAGTCAGCCCCTGCAGCAGATGGTAACACAAATGGTCCAAGGTTGAACACGACCAATTGCTTCAACAGCAAGGTCTGAGATGAACACCATCAGTGCTTGCATCCCTGAAAATATGCAGGGAGACACACAGATACGCTGGCCTAAAAAGCAAAAGCTAAAGCAAAAACACTCACCCTGAATTTCAGATCAGTGCTAAACTGGATCTTGTCCAGTAATAACATTGCTTGGCTGATGCCTCTTTTTTTGCAGAGCAAAACCTACAATGCCAGACATTAAATTCAAATGATGCCTTCAACATACTGGAGCAGTTTAGCATCTATTCACTGCTTTGTTTCCTCCTTTGCTTTTTAAGTGAAACAACATCCCTAAATGTTTTTTATAAGTGGTCGGTGCAGAGACTGCTGAGAGAAAATGTGGTGTAGCAGCATGTTCCTCCCACCACAGTCAGGCTGGATTCCTGCACCAACAGACTGTCAATGCAAGTTTGACATGGGCAGAGTTTTGAAGCTGAAAGCTCTTCTTGCAAGTTTTGAAATGGAGAGGCTGTTATTTTTGAATCTGAATTCATAAAACATCTCTTAGTGTCTAGGTTACAGATGGACTCAGGATCCCACACTTGCCGCCTGAGTGTAGATAACTCACACTGCATATCTGGGGTTTGGGTTCAAGCCCATCTTGCATACAAGTTTAGAATGAAAAAATACATCCAAGTAGCAGGCAAATTATAAACTGCCAGCTGTTTTCTTCCACTTACAAGGCCACTTCTGAGAAAACAAAGTGTTTTTTTAAGTATAGGGTGGAATATGGGAGTGATGACAAGCTGGTGTCCCTGAGTTCAATGTGAACCTGACCTTCTCAAGTTTAGGGTGTCTCTTGCTCCTGACACATGCTTTCCTAGGCCTCTGAGGCTACATCATTTATTAAGTTTGTTGAGAAATGGAACAGAATGCTCACAACCTCTTTTTTAGGATCTCTCCTTGAGAAATATCTGTGTTCTGTCTGTGATTTAATGACAGCCTGCTGCTCATTTTCCAAGGAAACCCATGCCGAAAGTCTGAGTAACACTTAACTCACAGGCTGGTATACACAGAGCTGGCCTTGCAGGTCAAGTTCCCAACTGAGTAATGGACTCATTATATTATCTGTGGTGAATCTTGCAGGTTGGAATTTTCAAACAAAAGCAAACAAAATCAACTTTTGTTTTGTGATTTGATTATTTTTTAATGCCACAGCTTATTCATTTTGGTTTATTAATTTGTTGGTCCAATGGTTTTTATGTGCTGCAATTCAGAATAGGTCTTTCTCTAGTATCATGTTTTATATAGATATGGGAAATGAAATGTAAGTGTAATACAATTATGGTTGTATGTCATGCAAGACAATACCGTAAACACGACGACAGCCTAGAAAGCTGCTTAGCAAAATGATCTTAATATACAAGGCAGTGTGAAAATGTAAAAAGAATCTATAATGACAACAAAGATTAGCCATTTGCTCTCTAACCTTATTTACAGAAGCAATCAGAGGTATTCAGGTCGAGTTAATGACCCTGTCTCCAATTAATTCAATTGTCTACAAACAACACTGATGCAGTGGTTGTCTTAGAGTCTGCCACATAGTCTCTGAGGAATACATAAGAGACCATTAAAAGTGACAATAATAATGCATTTATTACTGTAACACTATTGTATTATAAATAAATTCCTGATGTTAAATTATGCTCCATGCTTTAACAGAAATTCAATTATTGAAATAATAAAAAAGATGGTGTATTTGCCAAGTGCATAGACTATAATTTGGCTGCTTAGTTACCAGCAGTTGGCTGTTTTGCAATTTCTTGTTCATAGAGCATTTCTTTTGAATAAACGCCAGACTTTTTCATACAAATTTCATGAACAAGTTGCAAAATGAAATTTTGAGCTTTTGAATCCAATTATGAAAGATGTAACTAAATCTATTATTGAAAAAATATTCTTGAAAGGCCTTCTTGCTGTTGTTCAGCTCTGTGTAGTAATTGAGGTAAGCACAGGTGCTGTTCATTATGGGCCATTGTGCACCATCTGAATTCTGGGAACTGAGGAATTCAGACAGTTTCAACTCTATGTGAATAACAAACAGGCGTAATTCAGAGGTTGTTTGTACAAGCTTGTATATTGCTCTTCTGGGACTCCTGAGACACCTGCTTACCCTTTTGAAGCCAAAACAGTATCATTTATGTTCTGGCTATTCTTCCTACAGTGATTTTTACAGAATCAATACATTTCCCCACCCCTTTTCCTGTAGGCTGCTATCAATGGTGCAGGTAGGAACAAAAGAAAACAAAGGATAAAACCATTATCTAGTGGGGGCAAGAAGCCTTAGAGATGCTCTTTTTGGCTTTATGAGATTCAGGCAGGGAAGATCTTATGAAAAAAGGACTTCTTCTCACACTTAGCATCATTCACCCTCTCAACTAGTTTCCTGTAGTAGACTATTAAGCATAAAATACAATGAATTTTTCTTCTCCTAACACCAATCTGTACTCTCTTTTTGGGGTTTGGCCATGCATTTATCTTGCTAATGCCTCTTCCACTGTCTTCAGATGTTTTACAGGGAATACACAAAGAGATGTGTGCACTTTGCAAATGAAAAACCACTGACAGTCTTCCTATCAGATCCCACAGGTGCCTGTATAGCAGCATGGATGAGGGTTTGGGCTCTTCAAGGATGACAAACTCTCACCTATATTTCAAAATGTGTCTCAATTATTTCGACTATATTTCTGGTGACAGTGATTATTTACTTTTCACTTTTATTTGTTGATATATTGCTAGTGTTTATCAGCAGAGATGTTAATGTTATCAAAACATCTGGGGATGGAGTATGTAGAGAGCAGCTGCAAGGCAGCCCAAAGGAAGGAAGGAAACATGGAGGGGAAGTTCCTCCAGTCTCAGTGTTAAAGGTTTTTTTTGGGTTTTTTTTACCCTCCTTACACTGATTGCAATGCAACTAAAACTGCTTCAGCTCAAGTACTCCTGGGAGTATATTGAGCTGTTAGGTGATGCTATCAGACTATACTTTGCAGAAGTCAGCAGTCACAAGAATTCCTTGAGCATGTCAAAGATACAGCCATATCAGGTCTATCAAGGAGACAAGCTCCAAGAGCAACCACAAAGCTACAGAGCATATATGCAGGTACTGTTTTTCCCTGGGAGTGTGCCATGTTTTAATACACTGGTATCGATTATTTGGGGCTTGGGCTGCAAACTGTAAGCAAGTAGTAAACTGATTTCCCAGAAAATGTATCAACTTTGACAGAAATCAACCCTGAGAGTCCAAATCTCTGGGACTAGGTACAGTCCTGATTTTCACTGTATTTTGTTTGACTCGTATATGCACTTAGTGCAGGCATCCCACAGTCACTTGCACTTCTGTACAGCAATAAAAGAGACTCGGGAGAAAGACATTTTCTGCAGATCTTTCTCAGCTTAGTCACTGCTGGTCATACACAGGGGAGCTGCTCATCATCTGAAGAACAGATATTTAAGTGGGATAGGCAAGACAACTTGCCACTGCCATTTCTTTCTTCACAGTAAAGCTGGCCAACATATGAGGGGAAATGGAATCTACACTTTAAGAGAAGGGGCGTGTAAGCACTGGCTTGATGTGGGTATGGGGTACCTTCATAGACTCTACACCATGCCTTGAACCTGTGACAACACTGATGGAGTGCTGGGCTGGGCAAGACCCATGATGCCACATGTGGGGGGCATTAAACAAAAAAGAGATTATCTGCAAGTGTGGCTCTAAGGAAATTTCACAAGAGAAAAGAAAATGAGAGCTTAAAGAAGCAACTGATGAAAGGGGCAATGAGACAAAGTCTGAAATAGGACAGAAACAATATGAGATCTTGAGATGAGAGCTGGGAAGATACAAGAACATGAGTAGTCGCAGCTAGGGCAGGAGAAGTAGACTCTTAAACAATTTGCTATTTTTGTTTGGATAGGAAGGAGTAGCCCACAGTTTGCTGACTGAAGATGGCCTTACACTTTACATAGCCCTTGACAAACAAGATTTTTTTAGTTATTATAGTTAGGTAACACTATGGAAGGTATTAACATTTGGCCCAGCAAAAGCTATGGGAAGACCTACTTGGCCCTCAGATTCCTGCTAAGGAGACTTAACTGGTCACTCTATCATTCCTCACTTCTGCTGAAGACTCTCCCTACTCTACAGAAATTTAATTTACTAAATACCAGAAATTTAATTCACTAAATATCTCAACACAGCCCGAGAAAGAAATGTATTACCATCACCATCTTTATATCAGCATAATTCTGTATAGTTCTTGGTAGAGTAGAGCTAGGACCACTGAATGATGATGAATGAAGGTAAGTTATTTAAATGTGGGATCTAAAATAAGCTTGAGAAGCAGAAAGATAGTGGGAGGAGGGTGACACTAACAGCAGTACAGGCAGATTATTGTTACTTAAATGGCAATTTGGCTGGACACCAGGATTAGCACCTTTCACTCAAATTCTTATAAGAAAGCAATGAAATTTTAAATGGGAGGGCCTTTGCTTTATGCCAAATCTGAAGCAACAACTCTTACAAAACAGTGGTCTTTAACACAATGTAAAGTCACTGTTTCAAAGCTGGCATGGGGACAGCAGCCACTCTGTCAGCCCCCACCAGCACCTGCAGAGCTGGAGGCACCCCGAGGGTGCATCCGCCCCAGCCCTGTCAAACCCAGCTCTACACAGCCCCAGATAAAGGCTGGAGGAGAACACAGGTGGGCATGGCTGGGGCCCAGCAGAGCATTTAGCTGTCATTATTCCTACAGCAGATTCCCATGTACTGTAAAGTAGGCCAAATGAGGGAATGTTAATTTATATCCACTCACAAGAGCACAATGGGTCTCAAACACTGACCAATTGGGGGCCTACCAGGCTTTAAAACGTGAATATGCTGTGGGATCAGAGAAAGTTATAGACATGGTAATGTCTAATAAATCAAATAAAAATGGATAGCAGTCAAAGTAAGTTCCTGCATGTCAGATATTAAATATGACTAATGTTGTTTGACAGTGTTCCACAGAAGGTGCATTGGAGTCTCACTTCTTCCTTATCATTATCACAGAAAGAGAAAGGTAAAGCGCTGCAGGAATATAAATAATTCGAAAAGCCTCACAGACAATATTCTACTGTGCACCTCATTTGCACTTAAAAAAACCTGCCCTACAGACCTTATGTACTTTTAAGATTCATCTGAAAGATACATGAAGAAGTCTTCCAGTCAAAAATGTACATATTTAATGGAATTAGATCTCTAGGCAAGAAAATGTCAGAAGAAAAGGAGAAATATTAAAGTGAATGCAGGGTGCTCCTTTCTAGTGCTTTCCTGCTTTGATAAATATCTTCTGGGATGTCATTTATTAGAAAGTCATGATTTAACAAAAAGAAAAACTGCAGTATAAAATATACTCTCTTTATTGCTGAAGTAAGTTGCTATTTTCATATTTTCCTTCTGTATTCAGCTTTTGTCAGTCAGAGGCCTTGGTATTAGCTTTTATATCATCCCCATTGAAAATGCAGTGATTATTGCAAAATTTTCAATTGCCAAGCTCTTCTGATTGCATGGCAAGGGGAGATGATAGGAATCTGTACTGCCACAGCCCTTTCACTGCCTTTCAGCCTCATGGGAGGGCAATCAAACTTTAAAAAAACAAAAAAAAGTAAAAGACTCTGATTGTAGTGTTCAGTAATCACCCCAGGCCCAATGGGCTTGAAAGAAATCCTCTTTATTCTGTCACATGAGCTCCAGCTGCCTGAGCTGAGCAGCAGCTGAGCATCTGCAGAGCTCCTCACCCTCCAGTGCTGGCAAAGCGGAATCTACTGAAAGCTCTGTCCCAAGTCCCACCCTGCAGAGGCCCCTGGCCTGACCATGTACAGTTGGGGTACTGCCATCTATTATAACTTATTTGGAGGGTCTACACTTCCACTAGTGATGCAGAAGGTTGTACCCCCATCAGGACTTGAGAAGTACAATCTTAATTAGCTCTTCTATGGAAAACATGGCAGAGCTCTTAGAAATTCTCCCCCAAGACAATCTGACAAAAAACAAATTGTCATTAAAATCAGCATTACTACATGCAAGAAAATTTTAAACTCCCCTCCAAAGTAACACATTTCTATCGGGAAAATTCAAGTAAAATATTTTGAATTAATTTCATCTGCAAATTTTTTGCATTATTTTGTTTCATTAGAATGACTTAAAATGTTTTATGTAATCAGTTAAGTCCAGAGCAGTCCTTGCTGAGAACTTTAAGTTGGTTAAATACTGTCTGAGGGATATCTTGTGCAGTGCAATGCAAAGCCAGTGGAACCTTTCAATCAATTTAACAAAAATGTGTTTCTTTCAAGTCTGTCAAAATATTTGATTTTGTTGGAGATATTTATGAAAAAGCACTTAATATAGTTGAATTCATATGTTTCTGTTTCTTTTCTGTAGGAAGTTGTCAATTTTTCAGACTACACTAGATTTTTTCCTCATTCTTATGCATGACCAACAGTTATGTTTTTTTCACACACTTTCCCAAAAAGACCAAGAAGAATCTGCTCAGAGTTTCTCTAGGATCTTCTCTGCTTCTAGATTTTGCAGTGATGTAACTATTCAAGTATTTTTCTTGTGCACACTGGCATGCCATGCAGGATGTATACATTACATGTGGGTGCGGAGGAGCCTGCAGAGCCGGAGATCCTGGCTCTGCCCTGGAGGCAAGACACCTTTCACTCAGAGAGAAAATGTATCGCTCCCAGGGGTCTTTGAGTTAGTTATGTTAAACTGTTGTGCCCCATTGGTGCTCCCCCATGCCTGTCACCCCGATACAGGTATCTCGGGCTCCCCCTGCCCTCTCCTCCCCTATAAATACCCCGGCTTTCCCCTGTTTGGTGGATTCGCTGTTGCCGGCTCCCTTTGCCGAAGCTCTGCCTGAATAAAGGTTTGTGCTTGGTGGAACGCTGGAGCAGCTTTCTCGTCCCTTCTCCCCGTGTGGCCTGCCCGCCGCTGAGCTGAGCTGGAATCACTCGCCTGCCCAAAGCCGCACACTCGCTCTTCGGCCCAGCCTTTCTCAGGGCTGCCTCTGGAGAAGCCACGGCGCTCCGGGCTTTACACATATATGAGAACACATTTATTCATATACGAAGCCTTCAACAAAATGCCTAATTCCAAACTCCTTTGCATTTCCCACAATAATTCACCAAATCCCAAGTGAATCTTCTAGTGTTTCTTGTTTCTGTACAGATTTTTAGGATATCTACATCTTGGCACACAGGCTGAAAAGTTCTGAATTGTCTGACCAATACTACTAGAGATTACTGGGGAAAAAAGGTAAGCATGGAAATCTAGGATTCCTATTTCAAGTCTTGTTTTTAGGCCACTGGAATAGACTTTTCCAGTTTCTCCTACTTTGCAAATACAGAGTGCTGCTGCAGTAAAGTGCAACCAGGGACATACAGGATAACGTGTATCTTGTCAAATGTCTGCACATGTTCATGTCCAACTCCTCCCACACGTATATCATAAAGTACTTTATGATAAATGTATCATAAATGTACTGTGGCAAAGTACATACTGGTACTTTGCCACAGATTTACTTCTCACAGCAAAGGTGGAACTCACCCTAAAGATGCCCACACTATCTCCTGGAGAGATATTCCCTCCTTCCTGGCCATGCTGATCACTTGGGTAACAGTTGTTGATCCCTGCAAGATCCCTGTCACCATCTGTATCAGCCTGCACTGCACTGCACAGTACGGTTTGCTGCTCAGAGAAAAATGTTTTCAGGCTATTCACAACCCAGCCAGACACTTCTGTATCAGTTATACTCACTTCACATTTTGAAGACTTTTTTTAAATGCTCAGTAAAGAGTTGGCTTTTGCAAAATGAGAAGTGTGAAGGTCCCACCGTAGCTGCCTGGGATGTGTTCCATCACATTTACTTGTTTCCACAAAGAACTGAACTACAACTGCTTGTTGTGGAAGAACTGATCCAGCTCACATCAACTTGACTGAGAGCTGGAGTTGATCCCAAAGCATACCCCAAAGTGTTGCTGCTCTTTAGTACAAAAAAGTAATGCAAAACCACCAAATTTCTACAACTTCATAAGGAAGTATCACACCTTTGTTCCTTCTTTTATTTCAGCTATACTGGAAGTATTCACTGCTTTATGAGAAGCTGTCTCCAAATCTTTCTGGTGGCTGTAAAGTGGCTGAACTTTACCTCAAAATATGAGCAACAGATTCATGGCACTGACACAGTCCCTTAGGCCCATTCCTCATTGCCAATACTGTCTCCTGAAGTCAATGTTAGTACTTAAAAGTTTATTTTGACAGGGAGACCTAACACTGAGTTAGAAAGAATAGTTTTTTAAAATATAAAAGATATTTCCTTCACTAAACTTAAATTGTTTTGGATTACACCAGTTTGGCTCCTGTGACTCCTGGCCCTACTCAGAAAGTCTAATGTTATAAGCTTAGCTATGCCAGGAAAACTTTTATTTACATTAAATAAGTAGAATTAAAAAACTCAAAACCTTTCACTGGAGAATTGGCTTGCTTACCCCAAAGTCACAAGCTGTCTGTCTTCTCTCTGTTTTGTATCTCATGGCTTCAGGTGTTAGCCCCTCCTATCATCTTGTCAGCTTTCTCTATTTTTGCAATGCTTTTAAGCAAAATTCTTTGCTGGGGTAACTCCAAAGAAATTAATAGATACACCAAAAAAAGTTTTGATTCATCGGGAAAGCCCTTAATTGGTGTAAAATGATGCTGACCTAATGAAGAAATGAAGTAAATGCATTAGTTGTGTAATGACAGAGGAACTACCAGAGCAACTGTGGTCCTTTGCATCCAGCCTGTGGACAACTTTAAGTAGTCAGGAGAATTTGCTGCTGCTATTAAACACAGAACTTCTCTCACATGCTGGTTAGCCCAGCTGCAGCACTGCACTGACTTTCTCCCTGATGTGACAGAGACCAAGTGCTCTGGCTCCCTACAAACAAGGGCAAAGGATTTTCTTGTGGCATCTAGCAATTAAGATTTCTTTTTTTTTTCCAGCCTGCAACAAGGGACAGTGCTAGAAGTGCTAGTGATGATGCACACCAACCTCCTGCTCATTAACATTCACTTGGGGAAAGAGATAATTTGCTTTTGTCTTTCTGAGCCATGTTGAGAAATTTATTTCAGTAGCATCTATCATATAAGATGATAAAAATGGTGCAAATCATGTAAGGGAAAAGAAGCTGCCTTAGCATGATTTGAGTGTATACAATGAATAAGGTTACTATATTGGTAAAGTGTTATTTGTAATTGTTAGTCTGATAAATGGATTAGAACAGATGTTTTAATGTCAATTTTTTTTCTCACTCTTTCACACACAAAAATATGTAAAACTGAAATAAAAAAGTGGTGATGCAGAAAGCAGGCTCTGGGAGATAAATGGAGTAAGGTAAAGTAAGGTAAGGTAACACAAAAGAAATTCCACACTCACTTCCTGGAACAGAAGTTGCCCAAAGAGCCCAATAACTTTCCCAATATATGCAGTAAATGATGACATTAATGAAATGCATTGTTTATAAATGTAGATAAATAATGCCTAATCACTTCAAGCACTCATTTAGTGTTCAACAGCCCAGGACTTGAACTGCTGAGGAGTGAACAGCAGCATCTTAGGAAATCAAAAGCACAACTCTGTGTTATCCTGATCCCAGGGCAATGCTTGTCCCACTGCAGAGCTGCTGGAGGCCTGTTTGCCTCATACCCAGTGTCTGCGGAGTCCCAGCATGGCAGTGACTGGGAATCTGCATGGAGAAGAGACTCTGGCAGTGCCACACAGGGGCAGGCAGCAAAAACTTGTAGTGCTGCCACCACTGGGCAGCCACAGAGTCTCCCAGAGCTGGTGAGCCGGGTGTCCTCTCTGTGGTGGCTATGAAAAGGGAAGCGAAAAAGTGCAGCCTCTGTGGGTTTGCTCCATTGTAGAGATAGGAACTCTTTAGGACTGACATTGCTTCAAATACTGCAGTCAGAACCTAATCCTGCGTAACTGAATAATCATTCATGATCTCCTGGATATCAGAGAGGTGCAGGAGACTGAGGCTATGTCCCATTCCATAGGCAGCACTGTAGGGAGCATCCCTGGGCAGAAGTCATACTCATGCACAGCCCCTTGCTCAGCCCAGCCCTGGCTGTGCTCCCTGCCCTGGATTTTGGGCTCCCCTCAGGTGGCAGCAGTGAGGAAAACAGGAAGGCTTCCACCTAATCCCTGCACCTTCAGTGCCCACAGCTCAGCTCTGAGATCTCCCAGCGACACAGCACAAGGTGTCAGACAGGATAAGGCATCAGGCCTCTAAATGGCCAGTGAATGGCCATCTGAAAAGAATCCTGCAATATCCATCCTCCTAATGGTATTAAAGGAGGCATCATTACTTTTCATTTGTACAAAGTAATCTGATTGAGGGCAACATAGCTAAAATTTCATTTCCTATATCTTTACTAAAGCAGTGCCATTCTTTAAAGAGAAATAAACGGAAACTATTTTTATTGTCTAGATTTTTTTTAAAAAAAAGAAGAAAAGAAGAAGGTGGACTGGCTCCACATTAGTTTCTAGTCAACCATGAATCATGAAGACTTTTTAGAAAAAAAAAGTCTTTTTAGAAATATTAAAGGACTTGCAACTGCAATGTAATTAAGTTTTCAACCTCTGGGGGAGGTTTGTGTAAGTCTGACCTGAACAGATGTCCAGGTCATCTGTTAGCTCTTACCAAAGGACAGATATTACACACTAATTCAAAGGGTGTGTACAAGACACTTGTAGAATTGAATGGGTGTGACAAAATTAATTGACTAATTAATTGTGGTTTTTTGTTTTGTGACATACGACTTCCTCCAGAATGCTCTGTTTCTATTCTCCTGCATTAAAACACAATCACCTTTTAAGATATATGTAGTTATGTGATACAAACATGTTTGAAACAGGGTGGCATGCTCAGGTGGCATTTTCTCACAGAAACATTCTTTTTAATGTTTTCATTAGTGTCCTTATTGTGCATAAAGTATGAAAACTTAACTGAGGAAATATTATGAGACTATAGGAAGGCAAGCCTCAAAAGATGTTCAGATTATTACTGACAAATGCCACTGTGTGATACTACCTTGCTCAGTAGTAAATGAACTGAAGAAGTACTAATTGCTTTGAAGTTAATGAAGACTATATTGCCTTTCAATAATTGGTGTTTGTTTAGCTACTATGATTATAGCTATCTCTATCTTGTTGAGCAATGTAAGATGGTGGAAGTTCCACCTTTTACAAGTTTTAAATCCCTGTAGAATTGACAGAAAAAGCTGTAACCACAAATTGGTTTGCAATTTTCCTTTTTCTTCCCAGCAAGCTCTGTATGGTTATATTATGAACCTTGCGTCAAACAAACTGCTTCTGACTTTTATGATCCTTTTGTGATCTAAATGGTTATCTCATAAGATATTCCACTGCAGCTTCTTTTTCAATTGCTTTTACTGTGAAATGGCATTCTGGAGATTTCTGGGGACCATTTCACACTCTTATTGTATTGATTTGCTAAACCTGATGAAAGGTTTATATTTGAGATGCAGTCTAGTATATGAATGAAGCGTAAAGCTTATGAAGAGGAGATTCAGGACTTTCAATAACCCCATTTTCTTGATGGGGTTTGCCTCTTTACAGAAGTTTAGTGTTCTATCTCGAATTTCTGAAGGCAGGTTGCTACATGGACTGTATTTCTAATTGTCTTGGAATGTTTCCATTCCACTGAATTATGATCGCAGAAAAAGTATAGATAAGATGACTCCCAGTAACTTGTAAATCTTCCCAATATAAGGTCAGAGCAAATACACAAAAGCACATGGGAATCTAAATGCAAAAATGTATGTGAGATTGTTCCCAGAGCTCCCACTTGTGAGGATGGCAGAGGATAGATTTACACCTGGGGACACTAAAAAACTGACAACAAAACTAACCTCTTTGGGCTTTGGTGTTGGAAATAAGCGCTTTTCCTTAAAAGACTATGCATTGTAAAATGATTACAGGCCAAGAAAAAAAAGAGTTTTTGATGGAGTTATAGCATAACAATGAGTCAGAAACTCCTTTATGCACAGAAGGACAATTTTTTATTGGGCCAAACCACAAGCCCGTGGCTCTACCTTTACTTTGGGAAGTGTTATGAATTTAAGACATGGACCCAGGTAACTCAGTCACAGCAAAATAAAAAAATCAGCTTTTCACAAGTATAGTGAGGAACACCCAATGAGCAGGGGAGTGTCCTAACAAGAGTTTCAGAACGTTTTGTTTAGAAGATGGAGAAAAATCAATGCCAGCTTGGCATATGAACATCAATACATATATATACCCAAGACAACATGTCTGTTTTAGTTTTCTTCAAATGCAAGTGAACTCCTTCCTGCAGGATGATGGAAAAGTAGGAGAATGAGGGTCAGAGACAGCTTATGTGGAGGCAGTATTTAGGTCCCTAAAATACCTGAAATATTGCAATTTAGGGAAAGGAACTGAGAAATTCACCGTGTACAGGACAGAGAGAATCGGGAATCCTTTATCCTGTAGCCAAGACACTTACAGAAGTAATCAGAGATTGTTTGACTGTAGTACAATTATATGCTAAAAAAAAAAATAACAAATTACATGGTTCCTTTAGAAAGAGAAGCTGGAAAATGTATGCTGGAGTATAGGTGTGTAACAATTCACTACATACATTATTAGATGCATGGCTTTATTATTGAAATGTGTGGATGTATTTTGCAGTATGTGCCTGAATGATGATATGATTGCATATGACTGCTGAGTGAAGTCTAGATTAATTGCTTGTTGATATTAAACAAATTATGGAATTCCTCTAGCAATATTTGGAATAAGTGAAGATAACACTAGTTAAAGCTGACCAGGGTCAGCTTTTGCTTACACAACAATCTTTCATGCTTATTTCTAAGACTGGCCTAACATCTGACTTCTTTCTCTCTTCTTCTAGTCACCATCATTATTTTTTTTCCTTTGCTTTTGCATCTCTGTCCCTCAGTGGCATAGGATCTGCACTAATCTCTTAAATTTCACACAGACTGGAAATCTGGGATTTTTCTCTATACAATTTTCATGACAAAAAGAAACATAAAACTAAAGGATTGCCAAGTGCTGCAAGAACATTAACAGTGGACAGTATTTAATGAAATTCTGATCTGCTAAGTTAGAAAACAGTCAGAGTTGCAGAGCCTTTAATTGATGAAGAACTTTGAAATGTATTACAGGGAGTCATTTGTACATTTCAGTGGCTTGCTAAATGAAAGTTTCATACATGTGCAAAAAATATGCTCCAGGATCTTCAGACTTCCGTAAGAAGCCCTGTAAGGTTTGCAGCCATTTCAAGAGTTTAAAGAGTTGATCCATTCTGATAAACTGTCCATTATAGATCATATAAACCACCCATATAATAATCAATATTTTCGTTTTGCTATCATAGATCCGGCAAGACACATCTGCCAAGACTACAGCCTAGCTACTTCCACAGTAACTAAGCAATAAACATGAACATTTTAAATACCATGACCAGTTTGGATGGGAGAAGAGCTTCCTAAATTAGCAAACAACACCCATGTGAGAAGGTGTACAAGTATTTCGGAGGACAGGTCAAAATATGAAAAGATCCTGATGAAGTGGAGGTAAGATCTAAAGAAACTGTGTAAAATTCACTCTGGACATGTAAAAGGTACAAGAGTCTATTACAAAACTTCAACAGCAAAAATATAAGGTAAGGAATGACCAGTGAGGTAGTTTTCTACAGAAAGATTGGACAGTTATAATGGATTACACACTACACATCAGTCAGCAGTATCAGGTGGTTGCAGAAAAGGTAACCACCCTCTTGCAATGAATAAATAGAAAGTGTAGCTTCCAAAATCTGTGGCACAATTCTTCTAACTGATAGCACAGGTATGGCTTAAGCTAAAGAACCTGTTTTCCTGGGACATAAAACACAATTTTGCCTCCCTGTTTGTAAAACAGAAACAGGTTCTGGTTTTGGGTGGTACATGAAATCTTCCTCTCTGCAGAGATGGGAATTACTGACTAGAGCAAGAAGATGCATTCAGGTCTGTTCTTTGGTGTTGCTCTGAAAACTCAGCTTTTCAGATTGCTGACATGGTTTTCTAAAGACTTTCCCAGGACAGTAACTGTAAACATAGATATGTGTACATTCTTTCTGTTACACGTCTTGTGATGGGCATCTCTCATGGCCAGTGCAGTGAGAAAGTGTTATCCTGACCATCCAATCCCTGGCTGTGGTCAGAAACCTATAAATCCTGGGAGGAAAAATAAACTCTCTCTTCTTTTCACCACACCTCGACCTGTGTCCGTGTGATCTACTCAGCACCAGGGCAACACTTTGGTATCCCCACACCACAGATGCTGAGGAATGTTTCTGCAGAACCATAATTAGGACTTTTTCTTGTTAGCAGTTAATATTTAATTCTTCATGTTTCTCTCATTTGCCTTGTTTTATTACAAAACAAAAAGAAAAAAAAAAAAAATAGCACCTCTTTGCCCTAATGTCCCATATATCTGGCTCAGCTTTATCGAATACCCATATCTACTTGTCTGACTGCCCATCTGCTTGTCTATCTGGATCCACAGAAATCTATACAAACCAGACCTATACAACTGGATACACTGGAAACACCAGCATACAGTGTTTCTGTAACACATCTAAAACTTTCAACTTATCATCTCAGACCTTTTTTCACCAGATTAAAATTCATATTGCACTTAGTAGTTTTTTTTTTCTTTATTCTCTTTTTTTTTTCTCCTCCGACATGATTTTTCATACAAAGCACCTTGGGTTGTGTGAAGTCAAAGATGTCTTTGTCCTGTGCACATGCGAGTTGTGCACTGCAGAACTGCTGAGGACATGTTTCAGAACAGACATTCAGGTACTATATCCCCTGGGCCAGCTGAGAATAAACTAAAAGAAGAGCTGGCAAGAATTATTCTGTGTTTTCCTCTGTGAAATATTTCAACATGGTCTTTAAAGAATCAACCAAACACTCCCAAAGCAAATTAAGCAGATGGCATTATCCTTCCCTCTTGACTTCATTCTCTTAAACACTGAATTTCTAGGGTCAGATTCCCAAATCCAGTGGAGATACAGTGACTGAAAATCAGTGGTTGTCAGCAGAATAAGAATAAATAACACTCTATCAAGGAGGGACTCAACATCCTGGCTTTGAGAACACTTTACAAAGAAGGACATGGTCTCTAATAGTAGGAAAGCAGTTTGGACACCAACCTGCAAAATTTGTTCAATTGAATTCACATTAAGAGCCTCTTTTGTCCCAGTGCCTTTGTCTGGATATGCTGGCTGTCCTTGTTTTAGGAAATCAAACTCCAATTATGGTTCTTAAAATAACCGAAAACAGAACATAAAAGCTTTACCTTTCAGATTAAAAAACTTTATGCAAATACACCAAGAGGAAACTGAACAATCCAAAATATACAATGTTAATTTTCTATGGCTATTCCAAATAAGTATTAGAAATGCACAGGCTACTTTTCAATGTTGGTATCAATATCAAAAGACTGGAAAATCTTAAAACACTGAAAGGCCATCTGTGCATGCTAGCAATTGCCAAATTTGCAACTGTGGTTTCTTCTTTGCTAATTCCATATTTTCCTGATAGATTAATGGGCATCATTTATCCAGAACAAATAAATGTGGAAGGCCCGCCTTTCCCCTTCCCTGTACCTCATCATATTACTGATTATCACCAGACCACTGAGCACATTAATGCAAGTAAGCCTCTGTCTGCATTCAGAAATTATCACATTTGGTAGAGAAGAAGTGCTTGGCATTGCCAGTTTCTTAACATTGAAGTTAAAAAGAAATATATTCAGAGAACTCCAGACAACAATCAACACAGAGAAAGTGCAGTTGAAGGATTTTTCTTTCCTTTCCCTGACTTAAATGTAACCTATGTTCAAGAAAGCATAGATATTTTACACATACAACTACTCTTTTTTCACCATGTGCATTTATCTTATTTCTTTTGAGAGGCATGTCAGACACATATATTTAGACTCCTAGCTTGCTAATTTATGCCAGCTAGTGTAAAATTATAGGGTAGGGAATAAAGTTGCAGAATCAAACCTTTATATGTGCTTTGAAGGAAAATTTTCTACTATATACACTCAGACTTCCACAATCCACAATCTGCTAATCTTTCCATTTAGTGATTTGCATTCCTGTGTGCACACACATGCATTCACAAACATACATCCTTCACACAAGGGAATGGTATCTCGATGAGCTCTCACATTATTCAGACTACACTGATTCCTATAAAATGTTAATGTAGCTGTGCCTCCTTTTATCTAACAGCATGTTTAATCTACAAAACGTCTAACTACACATATCTAACACATAATCTGTCACTAGAATGATTTCACTGTGTGTTCATGGGGTGATAATTGCAAATTTGGAATGCAAATAGTATATAACCTTGTTAAATACATTTCTTTAAGAAGAAGATATATGCCTTTGCTATATGTTTGCTGTCCCCACTCACTGTAGCTACAGGTTTTGCTGAGAGGTATAAGTTGATAAAGACTGTTGGTGCATTTGCTGACATCCTATCCTGAATGAAATTATCATGACATACTACAGCTAAAAAAATAAATTGCTAAGAACTGGGCTTCCTATTGGCAAGACACGAGCTTGCCACATGCCAAGAGAAGCGTGCACTCCATGGATTTGTAGGAGCAAGGCAGAGCACTGCCGCTGTGCAAGCTCTGACAGAGATGTCTGTTGAAGATCTTTGCTACTTTTGTAATAGTCTCTGTCACCTCTCCTTCCTTGTAAATACATATTAATTTATAAACAAAGCCTGGAAATTCCTCAAAGTGAAGCCCAAGGACAACACCCACACAAAAGACACACACAGACAGAAAAGGAAGATAGAGCAGCATAGGTTCACCTTCAGCCCAAAGAACTGAAACATGAACAAAGATGAAGCAATTTGTTTTTATTTTCTACTAAGCAGTATTCCACTACTTACTACACCAGTGCTTCTAAATTAGCAATATGAAGGTTAAATTAACCTAAAACAAATTACTAAAAAAATCAAGGAAAAAATGTAATCTTCTCTCCAAGATATTTTTCTCTACCTTATTTATTTTTCTAAAAACAGATGCAAAAAGTGGCTGTCTTATACTTTTTAAATATCTTTCGAAAGCCTGGACCTCTCTGGAAACATTTTGGGTTTTTATTCCATTGCTTGCAACACTCTGTGCTAGATTTACTTGTTATTTGCTTAACTTTTGCATATATAAAATGATCCTTTTTTGATGCAATTTCTTTATATTTACATCAGTGTGATAAGCAAAGTCAATCACATATAACCATAAATGAATGAGAATATGAAACAGAAACTTTAATTATTACTTAAGTAATGAACACTGGTATTAGTTAAGTGAAAACGTAATGGGCTTAGTGGGACTTAAAGAGATGATGAAGTATTTTTGAAACAGGGTATTTCCTGTTTATGGCTTTTACAGCCCTGACTGGGTCTAAAGTGACAAGCACCAAGCTGTAACATTCAAGAAGAAATAATATATTCACAGCTTTAGAAACACTGACTGCACCTGCTTGTTCACGCAGACAGTGGCAATGTCATAATTTTGAAGGGAACTGGTTACTCTGGTAAACAAATACATCAAGAACTACGATGAAGAAGAAAAAATCCAACAACCCAGAAAGCAGTTTAAAAAAAATTAAAATCTGTCAAAAAAAAGGGAAGTCCTCAGTTATAGCTTATCCAAGATTTTATGGAGGGAAGAAAGCTTGACTCTTTTGAGCCAATCCTGTTTACAGTTGCTGCAATGAAAATTCTAATTTTGTGCTCTAATGAACACAAAACGATCCATAGTCTACCTTGGCAAAACTTATAATGACTGTGTAATTGAAGTGACTTTGTCATACTAAAAAAATATTTCACAAAATTGTAGGAAACTGCCAAGAAATAAAACTTCGGGATGGGCAGTCTTGGGTATATGACACAGGCAGCTGCATCATCTTTGCTGCTTGGTCCATGTCAGGATTATGAAGCTGTGAGGTATTTGTCTGCAGTTTTTCTTCTTACAGCATATTAAGACTAATTGTAAATTATTCTTAGTATTTTGTGGTGAATGTGTGACCCAGAATTTTCTTTTTAAAGACACTGCTGTTACACTTTCTGGCACAATCCACATGCATGGGACATGCTATATGGAAAGCTGCCAGGTGAATCTCTATGCACAGGTTGTGTGGGACATTGGTGGACCTTGAAAGAATTCCTCTGTTTTGTAAATTTACAGAGTAAGGGTAACAAAGAGAGAATGGGACTGGCCCATTAGGGGGTATACAGCTTTAAGCTCTGGAATAGGCAGAACATTCTCCAATACACCAGATTTCTCCACAAAAATCCTGGCATAAAAGGCGAACACCTGTCTTGCAGGTTCATGCTCACCATGATGCATGTTCTGGGCATTTTATTCTTTCATTTTCTTCCTGCCCTTCCCCATATCCTGACCTCCAGCAGGGTCCATGCCTTCATCCTCTAGCAGGCAAAGCCCTTGGCTCCCTCCCTCTGCCTGCAAGGACACCTCTCCACTGCCCAGGGATGGGCCAGAGCTGATGGAGAGAAGGTAAGGACCAGAAAAATAGCAGTTCTGTGAAGCACGTTCCTATTTAATAGATGCCATGCTGAAATGCAGAGGTATCAATTAATATTTAAAGTCTAAATTCTCCTCTAATCAAACTACTCTTACACAGAACTTGACATTAAATATCATAGTTTTGATTTCAAATATGACTGACCAAAAATTTTCTATTTACTTATCACAACAAAGACTTCAGCAAGCACCTGGGTAAATCCTGTGAAGCACTCTAAGACCATCCCAAAATGCAGTACTAAAGCCTTGTTTTTGAGTTTTCATGAATGATCTGGGGATTGGGCACTGAAGCATCTTTAGGAGAATTAAGTAAAAAAATTCCCTTCCCATTTTCACCATGGTAGGAATTTTTCCAGACATCGGTATTTCAGAAGACTTTTACAGCCCTCTTTCACTTGAAGGACAAATTGATTTGACATGAAGTTCCATTACGACGAAACTGTTACATGTGATGATACTGGTTATTGAAAATTGAAATGAAGTGAAAGGAAGCTAACACCAACTTGTATGAAATTCTGCTGTCTTTGAACGACACAGGGAACTCAATATATCTAATCATCAAAGTGAAGCCCATTGGGAACCAAACTACAGTTGTATTGCAGGAGGTTGCTACTTGATTGCTAGACCCAAAAGTGCTAAGCCATATGCCACTTATTTCTGTGTCTAAATAGCTTACTGTGATTGATACCAAGAATGGCTCTGCTCCTCACAGCAAATCACAAAAACAACAAGAATTAGGGTACAGTGGATGCAGTTTATTTTTTACAATCATAATTTTCAACCCTGTCACTTCCCTGAGTTTAATGTAATTTATTCTTTAATGAATTCTAGTACATGCTCTGTATTTTACCAGCAGAACACTTTTGCACAGACCTTAGTGTGCAAGCTGCACCTAGTACATTTTTTTCTTGCTGCTGTTGGTGTGTGGACAGATGAGCCTGATTATAAGGGTTTGCTGTTGGCCTTGAGCTCAAAAAAATTTCCCTTTTCTCTTTAGGAAGATTTTTTTCCACTGTCCTTGTGCCAATCTCCTTGCTTTTTCTTCCTCACTAATCTGTCTCTCTGAATCAGCCTTTTCCCAGCGCTCCTGCAGCCTCCCCATGTTCAAAGTTGTTCCAAGGTCAGCACCGGGCCCTGGTCCGCGGTGCTCCACGTGTCCCTGCTCTCAGCTGGAGGCAAAATGCACTGTGTTTACAATATGCTCGGTTTCCACTTGATGAGGCCTAGAAGCCGCTGCACAGATCTGAACTGGGCTGCCGTGGTCAGAGAGCATGGCACTGTCATGACATGGCCCTTCCACAGAGACAGGGCTGATGAGCTGGCAGGGCTGCTGCAGGAGCTGATGCTCCCATTACAGTGTAATGGGAGAGCTGCTCAACTCAGCCTGGATGCAGAACACAACACAGAAATCAGCCCCACATCGTAAGCACCTCGACTCCAACAGTGCTAATCTCTTCTTTCATCCATGATGTCTGTTAGTCACATAGTGTTACAGCAAAGTGCTCTGCACTTAAAGGAATATCCGCAGCTTCCCTGCCACTATTGATAAAAATGTTTAATATCCTTGTTAGGAGGCGCAATTTGATTACTGAACTGTTATCCAACAAATCCTGAAAACAATTCAAAGTAAATTTCCCTAATATGTCTATCTTTCTATCCTGCCAGAAGGGTTGCTAATGAATTTGCTGCTTGAATGCACAGACAGATTGGGAACTATAACTGTGCTGGCCTGGGCAACATGGCACTGGCACCAAAAACCTATTTGTACCCATGCAAAGTTCTCTCTAGAGTATGTCTTTCATCCAGAGGTGATTTTCCAATAAAATCAGCCTCGATTATTGCAAGCGCAGGAGCAATCCCTGAGGGAGTATATCAGGCAATTCAATACTAGGAAATGTTGTACTAGCAAAATTAACCTTGTAGCAGTGTTATTTCCCGAAACATTATCTAGCTTTGCCTTTCTTTCATATTCATTGATCATAAATGACTGGAATTTTTTTCTACTTCTTTCACTTAGAACAAGATCATTAATTTTTGTAGCAGTATTTTTTTAAAAAATGCTTGAATGACAACAGTTTTCCTTTTATTTCACTTACTCACTGCCAAAGTAAAGGACCTTTTCTCTATATAGCAGCAGATTTTTTTAAAACGTGATAAGGAGGACCATGTTTACTCAGTCCTGTTTTCTTGATCATGCTGAATAGAGGAAACCTACTACATATATAACCACAAGGCCAAAAGCCAGAAAGAAAAGGAAACTTCACTGTCCCCTTGCACATCAAGGACAAATAGAAGAAACGCCAGTAAAATTTGTGGAGTTTTACAGTCCAAAGGACAGCAGACATAGGCCCACAGATTTCAAAGATACAATACGGCTTCAAGATACAGTGAAATCCCACTGCATTGTAGCTTTATCCACTGGCTCTTACCAAGCTTTCCAAGGCAGAGATCTTCATCTGGAGAATGTCTAGAACATGCTTGAATCTAACTAAACCATATTGTCTTATACATACTCTAACAATAACAGTTTTGCTCTGGTTATTTACCTTCCAGCAACACAAAAATGGTGTAACAGAGAAATTCAGGGGTATCTGAATGCTGGTTCCTATGCTGGTTTCCACCAGCCGAACTGAAACCAGCAGCACAGGTTCTCCCAGTTATATCAGGACCAGGACTCCAGTTTTCCTAGCATTTGTTGATTGGTTGCAATATTGGAAGCACATTTTTAAAACATTTGTATAAAAAATATCACAAGTATTTAGAAAACAGTTGTTATTTGATGCAATGCCCAAAGCATACACTCGGAATAATGGTTTGAATAAATGCTAAGTAATTTAAAATAAAAATAATATCCAGGAAGACAAATATAAAATCTAAAATCATCAAAACCACAGGATGAGTGAGGAGGAACAAATGGGTGTTTCTTTGATCAAGAGCTTTGATTGACATGCTAAAACTGGAAAAAAAAAATACATTAACTAACCTTTTTTCCCATCAAAAAGTCAGACAAAATAAGGTTTTGTTTAGCTCTAACTTTCATTTTTTCAGAACTTTTAAAAATGGACCTAAATTTAATCTTGACAAGCATCACAATGAAGGTGTAAAAATGTTTTGAAAAATAACAAAAGTGACCCAATTAAAATGAAAATACTTTTTTTTTTTTTCCCATCAGCTGCAAGACTTCTGACAAACTTCACAGAATGCACGATTAGCCTTGATTGACTAGCAAATATGTCTCTGTAAATACAAGGATCCAAATAGAAGGATTCTCCAGCTGCCTGAAGTTCTGTGATGGCCACTGAGCACCTTGGTAGCTGAGAGGTGTCTCATGGCTGGATACAGCCAGCACTCTTGGTATTGATGGTGCGCATTCAGATGTGTAAGAGATGAGATGAACGAGCTCTCAGGCTCTGTCCTTCTCATTGTCTTGTAAGCAAACACTGTGGAGTATGCAGGCCATGTGGGAATTTAACCATCTCCTATAAATTATGCAATCAAATCTGAAGTGTTTCACTATAAAAGTGCATTGTGCCCATATGAAAAACGTGCTCTCTCCAGGTACCTGTTGTGGTGGCAGCTGAAAATCTTAATAAAGCACTACCTGTTTCATATCTCAGGACTTAGCCAATGTGACTCATTTGTACAGTTTTAAGTCCAAACAAACTGATAGTCAACTAAATTATAACTTATTACCACAGGCTACAGACTTTTAATACATTCTGTGGTTGGAACAGGACTGATTTATTGCTTTGGGTCCTGCCAGTAGTTATCATGCATCATTTCCCTAGAAATAAAAATAGCCCTACTGTGGTTATCCTTTGGACTGATAAAAATTTATCTAACAAGATGTGTCAGAGGAACATATCCAGAAAATAAAAGTAAAATATTAAATAGACTTATTATTTCATGTCTAAAGTACTACATCTTCTAGCTGCTGTGATGACTTTGGAATAAAGCAAATGGTACTGCAAAAAGGAAAAAAGATCTAAAGGAGAAATTGAGCTCTGATAAAACCACATGGGGATAGCTGAATTGTCAGAGCTTTGCAAGAGTCAAAATTTACATAAAAATCAGTATTTAAGGATTAATGCAATATCATCAGAAAAGATTTAATATGTGCATTTCTTTGAAAACAGTTTAGAAGTAGGAGTTCTATAATCCATTTCCAACACTAACCTTTAACTTCTCAGAGTAAAGTAATCCTTTGCAACATTTCTAGCATTCACATTTTGCTGAGGAAATGCAGCCCTAAATAAAGCTCACTGGTCAGCAGCAGCCTGTGCCTCTTGGTTCCACAGCGACACTGCAGGTGCTGACCCCGCTGCAAGTATGGTGGGTCTGTACAGATTCCACCACGGGGCCCAGCTGGCAGAGTCTGGGGCACTTGAGGATTTTGTGAAATTTTGGAGGGGCTTTTATTTATTTATTTATTTATTTTTATTGGTGCAATCCCATTGACCAATCACGGCACCCGTGAGGATGTTTAAGCAGACAGACCAGGGAGATCGGGGGCTAAAGAACATTGTCTATAATTGCCTGTAAGCAGGTTTTCCCTGGATTTCTGCTGGGGATTTGAGTGCTTTTGCATGCTAGACTTAAAGTACTAAAACACAAATATGAATGGATTTCTTCAAGGAATGAATATGGGCAGGCATTTTAGGCTGTATGTTATAATGGATTTTTAGAACTAATTGAATTGGTGCTGTCTGCTTTAGTAATTTGCCATAAATAGTCTGAAGAGAAATGTAAGGAAGATTTAGAATCAGAGATAAACAGGTGGCATGTGGAAATTGCTTGGGAGTTTTACTGAGAATGAGTTATGGCAGGTTTGGGTTTCTTGTTTCTTTAAAAGTGGTTTAAGTCCTTTATCAAATGACCTGTACACATAGACAAATGTCCATAGGTACCCATGGCCCACAGGTCATAAGGATATGTATATATATACACACAGAATGATGGAACAGTTTGGGTTGAAAAGATCTTATGAAGGTCATCTGGCCCAACCCTCCTGCACTGAGCAGGGACATCTTCAACTGGATCAAGATGCTCATAACCCTGTCCAACCTGACCTCCAATGTTTCCCAGGAAGAGGGATCCACCACCTCTCTGGACAATCTATGCCAGTATTTCAGCACCCTCGTGTTAAAAAGTTTTTTCTTATATCAAATTTAAATTGACCCTCAATGCAGAAGATACTCTGCTGTGCAGGAGCTGCACGTGTACCAATAACATGCTGCCTCCTCCCTACTTCTATTGAGTACAAGTGCCTGATCTGTCTGGTCAAAAACAGAACAACTTTCAGAGTCAGCCCACTGGCCTGCATTTTTACCAGTGGGAGCAGGAGATTGCTTTATGGTTACTGCTATTGCTGCATACATTAACTGACCCTCGGAGCCTGACCTGCACGCCCTCCTGCTTAGTGAATCATTAAAAAATCCTTTGGCTCTGCATGACTTGCTTAGACCTCAGACTTTCCATGCAGAATAAGGTCTAGCCAGGGAAGCAAAAAACAAGATGCTACTCCAGCTGGTAAAACAAAGATATTTTTAAAGTGCAGTCAGGAGAAACAGGCACTCCTATTCCATGTATAATCAAGGATGAAAAGGCCATGAAAAATACCACTGCGCTTTGCAAATGAGAGGTCAATTGAAATGTCAGGATATCAAATGTTAATGGATTGCATTTCCAATGATGGTTGGGACAGAAACCATACCAAGTTAAGTCAGATGCCCTTCAGAGAAGATGATTTTTATGGCAGGAAAAGACAATAAACACGAGAAATCTTGCTGGTTAACAAACTTGTGGCTGATGGAAAAAAATATTTTGAAAATATAAAAACCAGTTGGATTTTAACACAAGCTGTAACCTCAAAACATGTATCTGGGAGTCATTAAAACTACAGCAAATTTAAGCATATGCAGGTGTTTGGGGAAAATGCCATTACTTTCTACAGAAGATTTTAAAAGGGATTATAAAAGAAGGTAGTATAAATGACACTCAAGGAAGGCAATGCTTTCTTTCCTGAAGCAAGAAGTTGCTTCCAATATTTTCATAGTTCTACAGAATTTTACGGACTACATGACTACACTCTTAGTAGCATTTGTTTACCATTTAAAAATTCTAATTTATTTCTTACAAACCCCTTGTATTTCATAGTGTTGGATGTCATCAAGTTTCAGCCAAATCATTCTTTCACCTGCCCACATTTTCTCAAGGAATCCATCTGGCCATTTTCATTAAATATTGTAATCTGGGACATTTGTTTAGAGTGACATTATATCCAGTCCAGTAGTCAGAAAAGCATTGCAATGCAAATAACTCATCTCTTTGTATGGAAAACCTGAAAAGAACAGGTTTATCTTCCTAACGCTGTCTCTGCACAACACAGCAGACATAGAGTATTCCTTTCCAATTGCAAGGAGACTTGCCTTGTGTCTATATAGCTCACTGGTGGGCTAATCCACATTATTAGTGGATCTGGAGTAGGAAGACTTCTTGGTCTGTACAGCAGAGGGATGTAATATCAAGGATGAAGAACAGTGACTAATCATTTGCTCTTTTCTGAAAGAATAACTACTTGAGTGGATTCCAGTGAAAATTTGAGGAAAAAGGTTTAAAACAAACAAAAGACTGTTTTTCCCAACACTATGGTGCTCAATGTCACAAAACATTGTGGGGACAGGAAGTATAAACTGATTTTAGGAAAGACTTTGCATGGAGAGTTTAGTCCATTGGTGCCTCCTAAACATATCATGTGTGCTTCTGCCGGTGCTAAACACTGTGTGCAGGAAGGTGGGAAATATTGCTGTTCTTTGCCCCCCCCACCTTCTGCTGCTGGCAGAGATAAAGCACTGGGCTGGTTAACCTCCAGTCCACATTAACGTAGGGGCTGCCAAGCCAAGTGCATTTGCACTTGAGAGTGAGGACTACCCTCAATATGGGGGGATCCTCCAGCTCAACCCACCTCAGGACACGTGATGTTACAAATCAACATGGATGTGATTCCTGTAATTTTTATGCTAATGTGAGCTCCCATTGTCTGCACAAGTTTGGAAAGAAATCTGGGCTTCAGAACAAGGCTATTGTGGGGTTTTAATGATATCACTGTTTTCCCCCTCTTGCAGCAAATAACAGTATTATATATAAATTATTAATTAAACAGTATATAAACAATTAATTCCTCTGGATGTGCCCTAATTCAAAACTATCTCTCATGTAACAGCTCTTTAGAAATCATAAACCCTCCACAGAGTGAAATTGTTTAAGTCATGTTACTTCTTTCAGATGCAGGGATAGCTACAGCTTGATAAGGACCAGCAAGTAAATAAGCATGTAGGACTTCACATCCAGGAAATCCCTTTTGTACCACAGACTCTCAGAGTAAACAAGGATAAAACCAAAAAGAGAAAGCAAATGCTCCTTACATAACAAGAGGAGAGCATAAATCAGTTAAATGTAATGGATTCAACAGCTATGGGGCCCACCTTGGTGTCATACACTGACAGAAAAAGGTCTTATGCTTTTGGAAAAGCTAATTACTCTATTTTCAAGCACACACACACACACAAAAAAAAAAAAAAAAAAAAAAAAAAAAAGTCAATTCTGCATACAGAGATTTCTTTGCTATTTTCTGGGTGCTTATTAATAGTAATAATACGTCAGATGATGCTACCAATACATAAAGATGAATTCTGAGGATGTCTAGTGCCTGCCAGTACTACAAGCACCACGGAATTTAAGCCAAGCCTTCTTTCTGAAGGAGCTATGTGTCACTGCACCTACTTGGGCCATCAGGAAGTTCCCACAAGATAGTCTGAGCACCAACATACACTTGAACATTGAGAAACCAGCTGCTTGGCTGCCTTGCTGCACTACAACAAGATTACTTCCTTGTTTTTACCCTTTTCCTTGTATTTCCACTTTATTTAATGCTGGAGGGATTCAACAGTAGACTTCCTAGAAAACATTACACCAGCAACATTAATGAACCAAGCAATGAAAAGTAAACAGACCATTTCTATAGAAATCTTCATCATGCTCCTAAACTAATACATTAAATGGCAGCACTATTGGCTCTGTCCAAGGACTTTATATAACCTACAGTCTTGAAAAGGGACTAATTTCTGCTTCCAGTTTTGGAACACAAGAACTATGTCAGCTAAGATAAAAATAAGGAAATTTTTTCTGCTAGTAACAACTGCAAGTATTATATATATATATATTTATATATGTAAAAGAATATATATACTATAGAAAATGTCAAATGCAGTTAGATTCAACTCTACTTATTAGTGCATGGCTTTTAGCCAAAAGCAATTCACATTTGCAGAAGTGTACTATCGCATATGTCTTAATAATAAAAATGTGTTTTTAAAAATGTATATGATAAGTCACATATGGAAGAAGGAATCTCTACAAATTTCAGCCCTTATGACAATGGAAGCTACTAACTTCATTTTGCATAGCTGAAGAACATTAAAATTCAAGTGAAATTCTCCTTGACATTTGAGAGCTACAAAAGCAGCAACTAAAAGCTGGCCAAGCCTAAGCTGTACTATGTGGGGCTCTGACACTTATATAAATGCAATCCATGGCTACTACTGCTATCTTAAAAGACACTATTCTTTGTTTTGCCCTGAGAGCTTTAGCGTACAATCATACCTGTATACAGGTACCTTAAATAGTTACATGTCACTGAACCAAACTAGGCAGATTATTCAGCTGTTTTGTTATGCATAGTGTAATTAATATGTATAATAGATCCCCTAGGGTACTATTCAAAGCTGCCACCATGAACATAGTCAAGGAGAATTTAAACAATCAGCTGGGGAAAACATGACAGGGTGAAATACACATGCGTAGGTGGAAAGAGTGAGACTGTCTACCTGGTCTTCTTCCATCTCAAAAGGTTACCCTTACTCATGTCCTATAAAAAATTACTTAACTTAAATCATCCTTTTCCCCCAACTCCCAAATCTTTCTGGTGGATTAATTTGGCATCAGTGGCACATACATGCTGTTTAATAACTGCAGTGCTCAATGTCTCTAAGTGGGAAGACACAATTCAGTTGAGTCATTCCTGAGAATTTGACTCAAAATATATAAAAAAAACTGTATGAATGATAAATGATTATTTTGGAGCTGTTCCCCAGAAATTTCATCACCTTGCAACTCCTGGATCCTGTATAATGTGAAGTGAAAACACAGCTCATTTCACTCTCCATTAAACAACCACCAGCTAACAATGACTTTAATTCAGCTTGGACTGAATTTGAACTAGCCCTATAGGCAAGAATGGTCCCTTGTCTTATTACAAGTTTCACATGCTATCAGGCCCCTGCTGGAACCTGTTTCTAATTTTTATCAGACTGAATGAAACTTAAAGAGAGAGTGATTTATGGTCATCTGACACATTGCCTAATCACTCCAAGGAGTATTCATACATATTTTGTGTTCGCCTTATAAAAGGTGTAAATGACTACACACGATGGAATCCAAGTGACAAATAGAACTGTACTCTTCTGTTATGTGAACTAGACCACAATGGTTGGGGAGTCCTGTCAGTGCATATTCTTACAAACACAAACCCACTAGAGTCTTAAAGTCAGCATGATCAGCAAACTACTATAAAAATAAGAACTCTGTCCGTAACAGGAATATACAGTTACTGGGATGTAGTTAAACTGCTATGACAACCTACTGAAGTTAAAATGTGTGTTTTTATTGGTAAATAAGAGCCCATTAGGACTGGAGTATTCATTATTTAAACAGAATTAATTATTTAAACATAACTGATGCTGTTAGCTTTAATTGAAAATGCCTTTTCTCAAAGAGCCAGAACATCTATACAGCAACTTTCTTAATTCAATGATATATGGTTGAGTGTTGCTGCTAGTGCTCTAAGATTTAAGAACTTATCATAAAATGCCCTTGAAATCGCTCCCTGGTAGCTTGCTCATCCTTCACAAAGCCCTGCTGCAAAGAGCAGAAACATGCATGTGTGTATGGTGTAAGAGAAACACACACACACAGGGAGAAAGAGCTCTTAATCAATAGGATGGCAAAGCCTTGATACATAGGTGCAAAATATTCCCATGTGTCTAGAAATTATTTGGCACATTTCTAGTTATTTCCCCCGTCAGACCTTCTCAAGGATTGCAATTAAAAATCATAATCTTTTTAGCATGTACAAACCTCCCCAAGGCTAGAAGCACTATGTATTGAGTATGATTGTGATTATTTGGCAACTATTCATAGACAACACATTAATTTATGGAAACTGAATGAAGCGTGAGGAATGCAATCTTTAGGGACACATGAGAAATCAAAAGCTTTCTCAATGATACTGACCTTTTTTACTACTCTGATTAGGGCCAACATGAATTCTATTATCTCCTTCATCACTGCTCTTACTGTATTTTTAGTCATTGTATACAATGATGTCATTAAACTTGCATTTTTAAATGGATATGAAAATAACTTACTTTACAGGAATGTTTCTCAATTTTGTCTTTTCAGCAGCCTGTAAACACAAGAGGGGCGGGGGAAACAAACCATTAAGCAAGAGCCACACCAAAGCAAGCAAACATCAGCTCATGGGGAGCTCTTCACCCACAGTGACATCCCAGAGCTGGGGCACAGGCTGTAGGACCTTTCAGAGAGATAGTGCTGGGTCTGAAATGTTCCTGCCTGAGTTTGTGATATCAGTGGGGTCTGTTTATTTTTAATGGCCACCAGTCTTTAGGGAATGATCATTCAGGACTGTTGCTTCATTTCCCACTCTGAGGTCTGGCCCCTTTGTCACAAGCTATCTGTCCCTATCAGGAACAAGAACCACGGGAAAAAATAGAGGGAAGAACAGACTCCATTTCCAAAACTGTTTTTATTCACCAGTAACAGAAAAGGGCAAGAGATGACCAAATGTTCAGATCAATTTCCTCTTGTGAAACCTTTGAGAAAACACACTCCAAATCATCTAAATGAGTAAATCTTTGGGCCTCTCGGCCTGCACCACCTCAGACATGGAGCCTGTTTCCAGTTTATTGCTGAACCCATTGATCTGTGTACAGTCCATTTATCATTCATGAAAAGAGCCAGTGATCTTCACAGTATATTAGAAGAAACAACTCAGATCATCTGTCAACGGCCCTCTTATTTCTGTTTCCCTCTCCACAGGGATTTCATCTCCTTCGATTCTTCTTGAATTAAAATGTTGCTAAGCAACACAGCTGGGGGCATCGATGGCAGAACTGCACCAGTCTATCACACTGGTTAAGCCGCTTGAGATGTTAGTGGAGAATTTTCCCTTTAATGCTTCTCTGGCATAATTATGTAATCTGAACCAAACTTGCCCACTATTGTTTTGTTCATAATAGGTAACAATATATTTTTTTATTTATTTTCATATTTTAAATTTATTTTATTTATATATTATATATATATGTACAATTTTTATTTTATTAGTTATTTATTTTTATTATCAATTAAAGGAAGGGGGCTGGAAATATCACTGGCAGAAAAAGCTTGTGTGGTATCATTTTGAAGAATTCCTTCTGGTGTTTGCAGAACAAGGCTGTAATAGATTTAAATGTGAAAAGTGGTCAGATGGTTGGTGAGATTACAAGCACAGAGCGTGGTGAAAGGCAGAATTAAGACAACTGATCCATAAACCCATTACAGAAAGGAAAGTTTGAGTGCCTTATTACCTCCAGAGGTATTTTTACAAAGCCCGCCGACATTTTGGAGAGGCGTTATGGTGAGGAACTTTAACCTCTGCTATACTTAGGGATGGAAATGAAATGGTTCCTACATAGGAAGTGTGAACATTAGTGGTTCAGAAAAATGCTCATATAAGCCCTTGACAAATGAAATCCTTTATGGAAACTGATGAACTTTTGAAACCTCTGGGATTTGCACAACTCGGTTCCAAATTTTGCCAGAATGAATTTTGTCTTGGGCTTTATGATGGGGCTAGTTTTTAGAAATACCTGCTGTTTTGACACTTTTGCCTCCCATCATAGCAAAGGTAATATCTGGGTTTAAATCCATGGAAATCCCTAATAATGAGTTTAAAATCTGTGAGAAAGCATGAGAACTTGTGAGATCTTGGATGATGCAACAGGAATCCTCTGGGTTGGCTCCCAGCTTGCAAAGAAAAGTATGTTTGTTTCATTTGGATTATATTTTCCATCTAAAGAATAAATCAAGGATTGCATGATAGGAATCAATTATATTAATTGTACAGTAGGGGTGCTAAATAAAACACTTAAACCTCAGGAAATGCTCAACTTCTGATTGCACAATTGTGAAAAACCCAAGCCTAATTATGCCTTCTCAAACAAGCTTAGGATGAAATGGGGCCCCTGCCTCAACAGTGAGACAACGTGATTGTGTCTCTTTCCAACAGCTCTCTCCCAAATCTCCCATTTTCAGCAGCCATATGCAAATGCAGATTCAGAAGCATGCTATTAAGAAACTTTCTAAGAAATAAACTACACGTAGCAACACATGAATGCTTCATTTAAAATGAACTGAAACACCATCAAAAATGGGATTTCAGCTTCCCAAGCTTCCCACTAAAAGCCAAGTTTCAATCCCATCCTGCATGAAACTAAAATTATTTTTAAAGTTCATAAACATTCTTCCACATTGTGAGATTTTTCTTTTTTTGACTGTAGAGTGGAATTTTCCTTGATTCTTCTATATACTAAATAGCTGGACTATAAAAATTCTGAGTTCAAACATGTGAGACTTGCACCTAAATTAAGGTTTTTGCCTGAATTATTCAAAAATCACTACACAAAAACAGGTTTCAAAATACAGATAAAGAAGAGGAAACAGCAGAAAGTGTCTAGGATTACAAGTAAATAATGATAATGCAGTTGATTGATACAAAGTACAGCAGAATATATTCTGGAGAGCACATGTGTGATGGTGTGAGCTAAACTGTTTACATGAAAGACGATGAAGGTATTTCAGAGAGTGAGAACTGGCAATGTCAAAGTCACAGAATATTAAAGAGAGGAGTCTAAAACATGCATATTTGATTTTTGACCACTTAGCTATGTTGATCACAACTGTTTATCCTGAAAGAAATGTAGCAACTTCAGGAAGAATTATAGATATATTTTCTTTTCTTGGACTGCGAACATTCTAGCACATAATTTTCTCTAAATTTTTAATGGATTTAATGGAGAATTTAATGGAGAATTTCCACCTTCTCTTTTCTTAGTTAGAAGAAAAAGGCACTTTCCTAACTCTTAAGGAAAGGCACATGCTGAAGCAAGTGTCCTTCACATGCATGCTTACTTACACAAAACTGAAAAACCATTGCAAGTGCTTGGATTAATCTACATGCCAGCCCAGTTTAATGTTGGATCATCAGGCAATTGGTCATCTCCTGTATATAAAGGATTGACTTTAAGTGGGATCATGGTGATGTTAAACACAGTACACAATATGTTAGGGATTCCATCTGAGAAAGAAATGCGGGATCTTTCCTTCTGCATTTATTTTTCTTGTAGGTGTTGCTCATTCATTTTTCAAAGCATAATTGTTGCAATATCATGAGCATGCCCAGTGGCAGAAGATAAAGGAAGGCAAAATCAAAGTGACATTGAGTAATTCTACACATTAAGCTTTGATGCAAAAATATATTGTTTGAAAATATTTGGTGTGCAGCAGGTCTGTCAATTACAGCTAATTATTTTTCTCTGATCAGGAAGAATGCAGTCTTGTTTTAGGCAGGTTTCTTTGAAATGTACGTCTTTTATATAACTTCATTATAGGAAAATACTTCTTCCAAATTTCTTCTTTTCTCGGTTGCTTAGCTATTGACTCAAATTGTCTGTGTTGAGTAGTTCTCTCTGCTTTGATAATTAACTTTTGATCATTACTGAATTTAGCAGCTTTAGTCAGATGTGTTCGTAGCCATCCTCCTCAACTATTTCAGTGTTCATAGCCTTTAATCTTTGAACAAAATGATCTCATTGAGCCTCCATCAGTCTCACTACTCAGTTAATAATTCCTGTTTCTCATCTTCATGACTGAGTTTGATTTGTTTTAGACTTCATGGAAGCTTTTGATTATTAATTTAAGATATTTCAAAGACAAATATGTTTTAAGAATTTTTTTTTATCTTATATTCCTAGGCCTTTACAAGTAAGAAACTGGTTTTAACTTCACAATGACTCCTAAACTTCATGTATTAAAAGTACCATCTAGAAACAGAGCAGGTGGCAGGTCCCTAAACCCCCATATATGTGCCCTGTGTGAAAAATGCTGCTGCCAAGGTTGGAATAAAATTGGACTGGTAAAATGTAATATTCAATGTGTGTTAGGAGAATTCCATCATGGGACCTTTGCTAATTCTGAGTTTGAAAACATGCATTAAAATAATTTAGGATGATTAGAGAATGGAAGTCAGAGTGAACCAGACAATTCTTCCACACTAATTTGTAATTTTCTTTTGATTTTCTTTTTTTTAAACAACTATGGCCTCTCAATAATTGTGCTTCTGCTCCCTAAGACCTTATTTCAAGAGCTGACTCCAGTGTTGAATAAGAAGGAAGATGAGGAATGTGTGAAAAGCAGTAAGACACAGTCTCATCCATAAGAGAATTTTTTCCCAGGAATGTTTCTGATTCTTGTAGCTGTGAATGACTCCTACCTCTGCACCTGATTTTGGTGCTAGTTGTTTTACCATTAGTTGAAGAGGCATCTTCACTGTGCTGTACTTGTTCTGTAGTGTGGATTTACCCATAAACTTTGTTAGAAGTTATTTAATTATTACACAAAAGATTAAACACGGGAATAAACACAAACTACTTCTTGATGTGAACAAGGACTAAAAAATGTGAAAATGATGCTTTTATTCATCACTATCAATTAACTGACTGGCTTTTGGATTGAATGAACCAGGAAAAGTATTCCAGTTGGTACAACTTTCCTACATCACAAAGGAGAGATAAATGAACTGACAAGAGGATGGCTCAAAAATAACCAGGTAAACAAGTTGGCACCTTCAAAATGAAAATTATATTTTTGGTGAAGTGTTAAAGGCAAAGTGTCTGCTATCCAAAGAAAATATGTATTTTCCATTGCATAACTGAAAATCCAGAATTTCCATAGAAAACTATTTGACTTTGAGAAAGTGAGATTGGACAACAAGAAGGTCCTGTCACCCTCTTGATTCAGAAGCATTAGTGAGCCAGCTAAGGCAGCAATTGCTGAGCCTCAAAGCATCTCTTAGGGTGAGATGGATGACACTTCATGCCATTGAATGTGTTGGCAGAAGAAGGCAGGCCTTCATGATCAAACTCTTCCCCTTTTTCCATGAGCTGCTGCAGGTTTATTTCCCAGTTTCTAACTAGCTCTGTCTGCTTGGGTGAGCAGCCAAGTGACTACACAAGTAAGTTTACAACCCACCACACTTTTCTCCTGTGCTGTGGGTATAGAAGAGACTCCTCAGAGACTCAATTCAACATTACAGTAAAAACAAAGATACTTACAACATTAGTTGAATTTTATATATATAGTTGATATGTCCTCCTAAATTAGAATTTATTTTGGAAGTTATACCATGCCCTTAGTTATGCAGAATGTCTTCTTTATGATCCTAAGTAACCAACTGAGAACCATAACTTATTGACTGTGCTGTGGTCTGATTGTCTGATGACAGTCAGTGCTAAATATAGCTGGAGTTCCTCTGGAGTAGGAGAACATTGTGTGCAAAAACAAACCATCCAGAATTGTGCTGGGAATCAGAAAGCCAAAATCCAAGGCCTGAAGGAACGGTAAGTGTATGTATCAATATGTGTGCTGTGTTCCTCATGTTTTTTCTTCTTTACTTCATTGGTAAATGAAATTAAATTAAATACTTCACTCTCCTCTACCTGTCCCCTAATGTCAACAGAGGAGATTGTATCTCTTTCTTTTTAATTGCCTTTGACATGAAGTTGGCAACATTGCATTTGAGAGTCCGTGTGTGATGTTCCCAGACAGTCTCACCTCGAGGACAAAAAGCCCAATGTTACTGTATCTAGGACCAAAAACAATGGAGAAGATATTGTCTTCCTCATGTCATAGTTTTAAAAATGAGTATTTTTCCTTCAGGATTCAAATGTGGGGAACGGATTAGTCAAAAACCATTTTTTGTAATATCAAGCCATCAAGCATGTGGTATCTGCAAATCAGAATGGTTCACTGAGCCCTCGCTGTGTATGAACTACAGAGAGCTCCCCATCATTGCTTTGAGCAATGCAGTAACCTTCATGGCTTCACAGAGAGATGCTCAGGAGTACTTGAAATACTGCAAATTTTATTTTAATTGTTGCAGTGGATTGGGTAAAACAAAACAAAACAAAACAAAACAAAACAAAAAAAAAAAATGTGACCAAATCGGAATGAGTCTGTTTGCACTTTAGGAGTCACCTTCATCCTTGACAAACGTTAACTGTTTTTAATTGAGCAACAACACAGATATATTTGGGCTTCTATTAGCATTTTTTTTTTCCCAAATCCCTATTTTCCATCAGGCTAATGGTATAAATCAAACTAAGAAAGTGTGCAATAACAAATGTGGCCGCTTCCAATTCTTGAAGAACTATTCTATACATTTTTTTTAAACAGGGAAAAGAGCTACACATGCACTGAGTACACACTGCACTCTGAAGAGTGCTTGGCTGCTTGGTGTAGACATATCTAAGGTGGCTTTAAATTAGCCAGTGTGGATACTGTGAACATTGTTGCTTTTCCACACAGATGTCAGTTTACTCAGTGTCTTTGGTGAACTTCACAATAGAAACTGTTACAGCTATCTGTCAGTGAGTGGTCCTACTGCAAAGATAACTCCTGTATCGAGTTTGCTTATTTTAGGACTTCAATACTAACGTACCTTGACAAAAGAGGCCTGAAACAGTGTCTTCCTTTCTCATAAAAAATGCTCTTGATGAGAAGCTGCTATTTGTACTAATTTTGAGTCCTCAATTCAACAAAGCAGAAATTGTAACATGACAATTACAAATTCTACTGATTCTGCTTTTGCATTCCTATGAACCATTGTAACCTACTCTTCACTCAGAAGGTGACTGCCTTCTCAGGGGAGCTGGACTTGATCTCCCGAGATCCCTGAAATTCTGTGACTGTCAAGTTAATTTAAAAATGATAACCAATGTCTCATAAAACCTAGTAGATTTAAATGCTCTGACAGTACCAACTATGGCAGAGAACAGAACTCTGGGTAGAGCTAGATCTGATTTTCCATACGAATTATTTTATTTGGAAAACAAGTATACATCTCAGGTGACAGAAATTTGGAAAACTCTACTGAATCATCCATTTTTAAGAAAAAAGATCCACATTGAAATTGTGGCTTTCCTGGAGATTAATTTTTTATAAATTGATCGCAAATGATCAAGGCTAAGTGGATGATAATCCTATTGTGAATATATAAAGGTATATTGGCAACTAAAACTCAGTATTTGTCATTTCTGATTTACCAATGATTTTTCTAAAATGTGTGTTTGTTTCAACAAATGCTAACAAAAAATAACAAAATCCATTCCTTGCTGGGTTTACTCCATAGTTGTACTTCATCATGTTAATCATATGATTAAAAATTTGAAGAGGCAGAAGAAACATAGAAAAGGTCAAGAATCCTTTCTAAGAGAAACAAAAAGTTTTTCCCAAACTTCCCTCAAGGAATAAGCAGTGGAAGGCTTGTTTCAAAGAATATCCTGTGACCTTACTGTCCAGCTTCAGGCAGTCACCACAATCTGTGTATTGCTCAGGTTCTGAATTCTAGCAGGAGAATCATCCTTTGTATCCCTGAAACTTATCTGAAGAGTGCTGATATTTTGTGGTCTTATTATTAAGGTCTCTCCCACTGTCTGTATGAGGTATAGTTTTAGAGTGGCTGATTTTTACTTTAGTAGTGTTCACTTGTTCTGCCACAATGGCAGGCAGACACCTCAAGGTACAGGCCCTTGTACTCCTGCTCATTTGCAGTTTATTATGCCCTTAGGTTTCCCTTTTTGATAAAGGCCCTTATTTCTTTGGGACTCCAACCTATCCTTAGTCTTCTCCCTGCTTTAAGTAAATGAATAGTTCCCTAGACTTGAGAAGCAAAAGCACAGAGTCACTGAGTACCAGAAGTGGCAGTGAATTGATGTTGCTGCTGTTCATGCTGCCCCTTTATTTCCTGTGCAGGAAATAAGGACTTTGAGTATTTTAATTTATAGTGAACATTAGATCTATACTTAATGTTAAATATACTTAATGTTAAATGTATTATAAACAAACAGCAGAGACAACAGAGGTAAACACCCATGAAATAACTTTGCTGACCTTGGTCTGATTTAGCACATCACTCAGGTGACTTAGCCGATTACTAAATTGCACAGTTCCAAAAATTACGACTTACTAGTATTGCCATGAAATTGGTAATTTTGAAAAGCAGGCACACTCGCCATAAGAGCACCCTGTTCAAATCAATTGCACTGTCACACTGTGGTCCTGACCTGTCCCTGTGTGCAGAGAGATCTGTTTTGGAAAGATTCATCCTGCTAGCACAGAACAGAGCACCTACAACCTCAGCAAACCTTGCAGTGGCAGATGAATTCATCCTAAGAAAAATTAAGGTGTTTAGCTTTCCTTACTGCTCTCTTTCTGGAATACCTCCAGGAGAGATCAACTTTCACTTCTCTCCCTTTTCTGGCTGACAGAGGCTAATTACTGGATTTATCATGACCTTTCCAGCACCTACATTATGCTTTTTTCTGGCCGCCTATGAGTCCCTCCTTCAGCCTTTTGCAACCCTCCCTTTCTCAAACCAAGCACCAGCACTGTCCTCTATAGGTGTAAAAAAACCCCAGGATTTCAGATTCTGAAGGTCATAAATGACTGCTTAAGCTTTTACAGAAGAGCAATGTTGCAGATGGCCAGTGTAAGAAAACCAGACACTTTCTTCACCAAAATGTTTCATGAGACATTCATGATAAAAATCCCACTCTCCTTCTGGAGAGAAAAAGGAGATAAATGTGTCCTATGTGGTCAGATTAGTGAGTGTTGAGCACTGAGATGGCCTGCAGGTATCACAGACTTCAGATTTATTTTACAGAACAGTATGGAAAAGGCTGGCTTTTCTCTTAGCAACAATAGTGCTGGGGTTGATCAGTTCTCTCACTTGCTGCTGCCTCTGCTTTGTTGCCAAAACACTACACGGCTTTTGCATAAGTAGAATACATAGCAAGAGGCTCTAGCAAAATATATTTTCCTCATGCTTATAATAAGGACTCCTTAACAAAAAATTGTGGGCACAACCATGCACGTACAGAGTATATGGCCCATCCTGTGGACTGGAAACCTCATCTCCATCTTCTCTCCCAACCCAAAAAGACTGGCGGATCTCCAGCATCAGGTTCCTACAGGTGTACTGAGAAATGACCTCTATTTAAGTAGTGACAGAGGCATCAGGGGTTCTAAAGTTTCTCTCTCACATGAATGATGTCTTACAGGGGGCTGACAGTGCTTGGTAGCTTCAGGCTGGTGGCAGAAGTGAATCCAAGAACAGCCCCTGTTAGAATGCTGGGAGATTATGGAGTGCTTGCTTACTTGACAGAAAGAGAGAAAGCTTCTTGAAGATGTATCATGTAAAACTTTTCAGCTGAGGCATTTCATTCCCTCTTCATTAGGGCTGCCTGCCAGCATTTCTTTTCCTCTATAGTTTCCTTTACTGTGGTGGAGGGTTTTTGACACTGAGTTGCCAGCGTCAAGGCATGGAAACACTTGGAAAAGGTGAAGCAGTGGGAGGGATGCAGTTCCTCCAGTTTCTGTGCTGGTCTGGGCAGATGCTGCCCCAGAGCCCAGGCAAGAGCACAGCTGCAAGTTGTAGGGGCAAAGTCCTTCTTGTTGATCTGTACTCCTGTGTGCTCTACAGCAACCATTTTTCCTGATGGTTGTATTAATCCCCTTCCTCACTGATGGATGACCTCCACAATAACAATGTGTGAAAAAAAAATACGTATGACTTTGAATCATGTGAATTTGAACAAGTTGAAAGCTTTTGATAACACTGTGTGTTTTAGTGGTGTGCCACGCTTTTTGCAGAAAGCTCAGCCCAGATCTCAGGGTGGCTACTGAAAACTTCTGCTGATAAAAAACAAATTATATAAACCTACATCACTACCATGTGAATTATAACCTTAGATATGTCAGTCATCAAATCTCTTAGTATTAAAGATTTACCTAACTGAAGCTGGAGTATTAACTTACACAGTTGATATACTGTTGTTTCAGCCAGGGTTGTGCACAATAAAATAATTTGAATACAATTAAAATGGACTGAGGTAGCAAGAAGGGACATATATACATGAAAAGATTTCTCATGGTTAGAGACTGACAAGGTTGGAGAATGACTGTATTATCCTAATAGCTTCTGTTTTCATTAATGGCTTGATGAAAACATTTCCCTACAATTATAAAGCATGACTGCAAATCTTATACACTGGAATGTGTCCTCTTTATCAAACACACACTGATGTGGCTACAACTGATGCTGCACCACTCTGGGATTTCAATGGAACGCAATGATAGATAAACTGTTTACATTAAAAGACTCTATCAAAGTTATTTTGCACCTAGTTTCATCCTAATCCATCTGATTTTTCTATAGCTTTGACAAGATGACCTCTCTCACTGTGTGTGCAGTATTGATGTCATTACTGAAGAGCTGTTCTTCAGCCTTTCTGCTGATAACAAAGTAAATGAGAATATAGAGAAACCTTGGGGAGGTAAACAGCTTGTTCATGATCCAGCTGAAAAATGTGAAAAAATAAAACAGGTAAGGATATCTATTGTTACAAGGAAAGTGATCACTGTTGCACTTTAAAAAGTGTTTATGTGATACGATGAAGACATATTATGCCTTAGAACTTCATAAATTCTAAAAAATTTAACTTGAATAAAGGCATTGAAAGCTCAGCATGTATTACAAGAATTCAAAGCTAAGCCTATGGCTGATTACCTTTTAAGACTCAGCTAAAAAGCCCGAAATTTTGAATTTAATTACCTAATACTAACCTAGCAAAAAAGAATTATGTTTATGTAAAATACAAACAATAAAGCAGGGCCATGGATTACATGTATGTATTGTGGATTTTCAGAAAAGTGACAGTCACTAAGGGGAGAAGAAAAAAAATCAAGTAGCAAAGAAAAACATCTTACTGATTTGCTCTGCCAAAACCAGTATATACACAAAATACTGAACCTGGAGCTGGTCTGTAACTAGTATCAAAGTTTCTTTGGTTCAAAAACACACAGAACACTAGCAATGTGCTTTAAATTAAGTACACATTTAAAAGGTTAACAAGACTATTCCTCAGGCAGAAGAACAAAGAGGAGCTGGTTAAAGAAAATTGGGTACACCGCAGCTACTTAAAATACTGTATGCAGGCAAAACTCATTTGGATGTCTCTGAGCCCAAAGCTTATTTGAATTATACAGAGGTGTTTTAGAGAACAAAAATACTAACCTGTGTTTTATCTAAGCTCTTTCAGCTGAACTGAGCTACTAATTAAAAATCTTCACTACTCTTCCTAATTTCTGATGTACTTTTTAAACAGAGTAATAAAGCCATCTAAAAAAACCGTGTTCTTCCTCTGAGAAGTGTTAACATTAGCATCTCTGAAATGTCTTGTCATCTCCTGGTTTTACTAATAGCACATCTGTCATCTGCCTTGATTGTACCTCTTGTAGCCACTCTGAACATCCTGTGCCATACTGAACACAATACTGATGTATGTGCCAATGTTCCTCTCAGTAACAACACCACAATCCAGACAATGCTTACATGTAACATTACTTCTCAAATAATACATTAAACAGATGTGTACCTGATATTAAAAATATGTGACATAAAAATCTATTGGGCTGGTCAGTGTACATTTTAAAAACTGTTCAAGTAGGTCAATTTGTGGATAACTTAAAACTTTAAAGATAGCAATTTTAATAAAACTGTCAATACAATTTTCTTTGTAAAAACATTTGACACTGATTATGCGGCTTATATTGAAAGAGAAACAAAAGGTCTGTATCTTTAGATCTTTTATTGAACTGTGAGCACAGCATCAATAAGTGCTTCTCAGCTGTAAATGAAAATTGATTCCAGATCTAGCCCATCGTTTTCTGTGTGTCTTTAATCCCAAATCACCCACAATGAGACATAAGAATCAGCATTTTGTCTATGGGACAAAGCATGGCCAGCTCCACAGTGTCTGCACTGGAGGTGCTGTGGTTGTGTTTACATGTGTTAGATGCAGGTGGGTAAATGCAGCCCCTCATTGTGAGGGTCAGATGGTGGTAACAGGAGTTTGCAGCTGGAGTGGAGTCATTGTAACTTGCCTCACACTCTGCTGCAATGACCAACATGGTCCAAAGCTTTACAGATCAGAAATCTGAAGGCACTTGCAATGAACATCTCACTGAACCTTCTGCAGGTCGCAGGCCAAAGAAATTCACTCAACAATTTCTGCATCAAGCCCACAGCTGCCAGAAGGCTGAAAGGAAGAGAACTCACAAAACTTCATGTAATTTGCAGCAGTTTCACACTAGGAGATTGAATTTGCAGTCAGCTCTCACTTGCTGAAGCCTCTTAAGCCCTCTGGGGTGAAATTAAAGTGTACAGGCTTCATAATTTTCTTGGTGATATGTTGCTAGGCCATCATCATGCGTGCCTTAACTAAAATAAATATAATACAATACATTACAGAGAGTTCTCCAAATCATGTTTATAACTTTCAGGAGAAATTTCCAGTTATTCAGAATTCTGTTTGAAAAGGAAATGCCAAAATTAGGCAGCACAATCAGTAACAGCCTTGCTGATGCTATCTATAGAATAAATACCTTCCATTGACTTCAATAGGTAGTTCCTATTCTATCCAGAAATGAAGCTCAACTTCTCAGTTACTTGACTGACTGGACCTATTGTGTCCTCCTCCTCAGCAGTGGGGAGAAAAAGAAGGACATCTGTAACACCTGCAATAGTATGAGGCCCACAGACCCCTGAGCAAATGCAATGCAGTTCATAAATTTGGGCGCTTGTTCATAGGAGAGAGGGAAGAAAACAGAAGAGCATTTCAGCCAAATTTCTAACAGTCTTCCACCTTGACAAATAGACTACTGCTAGTCTCACAACATGGGCTGATAGATCAAACTCTCCCCAAAAACTAGAGACTTTCACTAAAAGTTGCTATCCAAGTACATTTAAGTACATTTATTTACAGTGTCACTACTGTCCTGTAAAAATTGAAGGGTTTGTAGCAATTCTCAAAGGACAAATCCTAGGGCTCCCTGCTGACCACTGTTTCCAAAGAATTTTTATTTCCTTAAAATTAAAGTAGAAATAAAGCAAATAAACTTGATTATTACATACTGTGTTGTGTTTTTTTGAATAAAAATGAATAAATGCCAGCTCATGCTTTACATTGGCTGCAGGCTTATAGCAGAAAAAAATCATAAGGACTGTAAAGACAATGGTTCCATTTCCATATAGAAATGCTGCATAAACTACTAGAATGGTTTTGAGCTGGGAGTTTTAATCTTTTCTGTCCCTGCCAGAATGAGCATCTGAATAACTATGGTCATTTGACTGCAAAATATTTATGTTGGAAAAGTTGAAGTTACTTTCTTGTTTATATGTCTGACCAGTTGGCCAGATCAATCTTTCTTCCAATTTCCAATCCCCTCTCCATAAAGAGATGTGGCAGAGGCTGCTGAGGTTGGAGTGAGTGAGAGATGCAGCAGAATCCTGCTGCTCGGTATTGCAAAGTCTTAGCCTGCTAAAAATATAAAGGCAGACACTTACAGTCATTCATTCAGGAAATGTAAAAAGCTGTGAGATGTATAATTTTGTCTATGCCCTATTTGTAATGCAAATACAAGAGATGTAACCAAACCTATGTGGGGTACACAGGAAAGCTGAAGGTTGCTTTGAAGTGCAGGGCATTTAAGAAATGTTCTCAGTGTACTTGTGTCCAGTTAGTTTATTTGGAATCCCTAAGGATATAGGTCAGTGCTGGTTTTGCATTAATTGACATTTGGTGAGAAAGGAAGAAGCCACCCACGGAAATTATTTTCCTGAGAGCGGTTGCTAAGAGCTTCATCCGTTCCTAGCAAAAACCAATAGCTGGCTAGCTCTGAGAATTGACAACCTATTAAACTTTTAGAAGCTAGGTCCGCCTCTGTGAGATTCACATTTTAAAGACAGGCAAGGCCGGGAAATGTTTCTCTTGGCTTCTGGCTTTTGAAGAGGTGACGGGGTGCTGGTGGGACCCGCCCCGTGTGGCCTGCGCGGCCGGGCTGGGCCGGCCCCACGGGCCCGGCCGAGATTTTCTGCTCCCTGAGGGGCTGTGGGCGGGCTGCCGAGCCCCTCAGCGGGGAGTGCACCGGGCCCCGTCCTGACGGGCGGCTGGGGCCCCTTCGCTGCGGGGCCGGGCCCCTTCTCGGCAGAGCCCGCCGGTCCTTTTTCCTGCAGCACTGCCGGGCCGTGCCAGCCGGGGGCTGCATCGGCGCTGGGAGCGGCCCCGAGGCCAGGAGCGGCCGGGGCCGGGACTGCAGGGCTGAAAAATCAACGCAACCAGAACAGCAGCGTCCGGCCGTGGCTGCTTCAGCATGGCTCGCAATGAACTTTGTTTGTTTAGCCGCTTTTAGCCAGCCATGGTGCGGACAGAAGGACAAAAACGGCAGCAGCAGCTCTGCTTGTTTCCGGCGCTCCGCATGAAGAAAAGCGCAGAGTGAAGCCGGCGGGCGGCACGGCTCACACGGTGTGGGCAGAGACCCCGTGAGCAGCAGCCAGAGGCACGGCAAGCGATCTCCTTGATGCACAGCCCGCATGAGATCAACTTTTCAGTGCCGCAGAACTCCGTAAAAACTGCTTCAGTTGATAAAGCTCGAGAACAAACGAACCTACGAACACCAATTCTCTCCCGAATCAGGAAGAGGAAAGGGTGAAGACACGTGAGGAAAACAACATGGGACACAGAGGTCAGAAGGAGTCAAATTCTAGTTAGGAGGGGATTGAGGAGATGCCTTGGTCTTTGGCTGAAATTCACTGCGTAAGGCTATGGTGAAGATATATGTTTCATATATAGGTCTTTGTTTTTCCCCTGTAATTCATGAAGCACGTGGGGGGATGCAGCATTTACCCACAGCCCATGAGAAAAGGGCACTCGTGCTGGAGCGTGTGGATGCTGAAAAGCTGTAATCTAATGAGAAGCTTGAACAGAGTGAGAGATGAGAAACTCTGCTCCAGAGATAGAAGAAGAGCTTCTGTTCCCAGAGATAAAAGAAGAGAACTTTTGGGTTTTTTTATGCCAGAACAGCTCATCCTTAAAATAGTACCCCATAAGTTGACATGGCCCATGAAAGCAGCTGTGGGAAAGCTGCAAGGCATGGGAGGGACTTTCACACTGCAAACAGATTTTCCGCTCCTGGGCAGCTGATTCGCTGTGACATTGAAGCCATGAGAGAACTGTTTCTTGTGGAGAAGTCTCCATGGCATGGCGAGAGAAACTCCTCTCCCTACAGGAGCTGATGAAAGACTGTTGTAGAGGTTGTAACTGATTGAAGATCCCAGGTTTTGTCTCTATATTGTCAGTTGGCAAAGAAAAGAAGTTGTGGAGAGGGACAGAGAAGTGTTCTGAAGGTTTTATTCTGATCGTTATTATTCTTGTAGTTCTGTTAATAAAGTTTTCTTTATACCTTTTAAGCTTTGAGCCTCCTTTGCCTTCCTCCTAATTCATATCTTAAAGCAGGAAACGAGTAAATAATTCTGGTAGGTGCACTGGTGATTTTAGCCAGCGCTAAACCCCACTACAGTCAATTAATAGATGACAGCAAATTGGGCGGTCAGTGGTGAGCTTGGTATTGACCATTAAGACATGATTATCTTAAAAGATACTTTCCAACTCAAATGATTGTTTGAAAAAAAAATAATAAAAAATTTCGAAGTAGTACAAAATTTACTACATGAATGGTCCCTATGGTGCTCTCTTGTTGGTCTGCAGCCTATGGTGTGAACTTATTACTAGGAAGACACATGGAGCTTTGGAGCAGTCTGAGGTTTCCTGCAGCTCTGACATCCCCACCGCAGAAGGGGCTGCAGCCCCTGGGCTTGATCTTGACACTTGACACTGCTTGGGACTGCAGTCCCAAGATATCAGATATCAGAGATAATGACATCTGCTCAAGTCAGTGAGGCCTTTTCATTTGATGTCAGCAAACCTGGCCCAAGCATTTGCCTCTTGATTCACCCGTGATAAGGGATTTCATCCTAGCAGTATAAACTGTGAATTTGGAACTCTTTAAATTCTACTTAAGCCACTAGAAAACTATTAATATAGGAAAACAACAGTAACTGCTACCTGACAATATATTTCCATTTCTGTATTTTAGGCATCTCAGGTTCACAATGTCATTTTACAGGACCATTTGGGCAAATTTGCAAATCTGATGGTGTCATAAGTCACCATGCTTGCATAACATTCCACAAGTACAGGATTTTGACCCTTTGGCTTCAGGAGACAGTGCAAGTCTTGCCAGTGCTAAAAAATACTGACTTGTATGACTAAGGGGTCAACTTTCACCAGAAGTTAACTCTTTCCTGGCATGACCCTAAGGGATGGATGAGGTAGGCTGAAGGAGAATATTCAGGCAGTTTAAAAATAAGTAAGAAAGAATGATTGGCCTATGATTAACATTTCTCAGACTGGACAGATGATCTTATGCTGAATGATAGCATTACCTTCCTCTCTATTGCAGACGTTTAAACATTTGCACCTATTGCATATATAAAGTAAGATGAAAGATGAATCAACACAAACTTTCATTTTTTTTTCTGGTAAAAATGTTGAGAAAATGAACTTCACCAGCTTTCTTTCACAGCACTATCCATAAATATTTATAAAGTGGAAAGGATAGAGAATGACATGAGCCAGTTTTCTGAAAATGATTCTTCATTAACATCCCAAGTATGTGCAGAAACTTTCAGTATTGATTTACAGTTACATGCTGAGGGCTTTCCCTTTTACAAATGGGAGCCACTGGATTACTGTCAACTTCCAACCCTTTACTCTCTGACTGGAACAAACACTTACAGACTAAATTTTCTCACGTGGTCTTGTATAAATGGATTGCAAAGTGCAAACAAACTCCATAGTTGTGTTGGTGCTCTGATGTGGTCCTTTTACACACACTTACAAATAGCTCATCAATTCAGAAAATGGGTGCAAGGCAAGGGGAGGCTGTTCCACAGTTAGCTTGGTACAATGGAGGACAGAGATTTAGGACACGAGCTGTTCCTGGGTGATGCTGCATGTGGTCTCTAATTCAAAGGTTAGTAAGTCATATTTTGGTTTAGTTTAATCCACTTCACAAAGTTAACCAGCAAAATTGAAATACATTCCTGTCTGAGAGTGTTTCCTCTAATGAGAGGAAGGTTTAAGCTAATGGATTCTGCAGCACACCAAAATGCTTTTCATGCAAATATAGTAAGTCAACACACAAACAGAGACAACCAATGAAATAACTTTGTCAGTTTAAATTATCTAAGCACATATTATTAGATGTATTTACCTGTTCATTGTCATCTTCATCACTGCTGAGTTTCAGATCATCCTCAAGCATTCTGGAAAAAAAAGAGAAACAATACAGAATTACATTTAATGAATTAACTTTATGCACAATGGGCCAAATCTCAGCAAAGTCAAAGGAAAAACTGTCTTTCAATTCAACAACAGCAAAATTAGACCTAAGGTAAGTAAACCGATGAATAATCTATGTATTAATGCTTGGTGATTCTAGGGAGGAACAAATTACTTTCAGACTTTTCCATCATGAAGTTTGGCAGTCAGCTGCTCTTTCGTGTCCTCTCCTATTTCCACATTGTCTCACAGGGATTAGTCCATATACACCTACATGTGTTTCTAAATCAGAAGAGAAATTCTGCTCTGAAACTGATAAAAACTGAGAAAAAGTCATCCAGATTTCATTCTCAGTCTGGGGCACCACCAATTTCCTTTCTGGTACCAATCCCCACCCTATCGAAATAAGAATGCAAAGTGGATAATAACAAAAAGAGAAGGTGCTTGTTTGAGGTTTGATGAGACCTCACAGTTGTTAGTGTCCAAAGGCAGAGCAAATATTTTCCAATCTGGGAACCTGCCAGTTAATACCCCCATATTTATTTATTTGTTTATTAATACAGGGAAATCTCACAGGCCTGAGCCTTGCCCTTGGTTAAAGGGGAAGGAAGCTCCTAAAAGATGAGGTTGTCCCTTTGCCTCTTTCCCTTCCTTTGGTAAAAGGAAGAGTTGAATTGTAAATTACTGTATTAACACTCATATGACTTCTTTTAATCCAAGACATAGATACAAGAAAATACATGGGGTAAGAAACCATGTTATTTGCTGCTACAGAGACAGAAAAGGTCTCTTACTTAGGGATCTGTCTACCTAGAGGGACGAGCAGCCACCAAGTAAACTCCTGTACAGCTTCCCATATATCCATGCTTTTATCTGAGCTGATAATCATCTGGGCACACTTCTACCTCACACCCATCTTTTCACCTTGACAAATTGTCCTGTCACAGGATGACGTACGAATGAATCAGTACATCTCTCTGTGACCTGCTGCGGCAGCCACTAAAATTGCAGATCTTCCTTTCTGCCAGCCCAAACTCCTTTACCCACGGCAGGAGGCTTGCAAATTGCAATTATTGTTTCCTTTCTGCCTTGATGGGGACTAAAGTCTATGATTTTTTATTGTTAGCCGTTAAATAACTAGCAATCAATGGATGTTCTGTTAGGAAGTTTTTTTTTGTTTGAAGACTACCAGTAAATCATGGAAGTCTCCTGACACATGGAATTTTAAGAGGGGACAATAATCCCAATGTGGAAATTTTTGAACACTTGTAGTCCTGGTGTTGCCCTTAAAAAATGAAGGAGATCTTTAAACAGGTTTGTGAGTCATTTGTATTTCAGTGACCTCTTGTCGGGCAACCCTGTGGCTACAAAGTATCTGGACACATAACTACCAGACATTAGCATCCTGATAAATGGCTGATGCCTCCCTGTAACATGTGAACCCATAAAAGTACAACTGCAGCATGGATTAAAAAAAAAAAAAAAAAAAAAAAAATCTTCTAAAAGTTAGTATTTGTGGAGGGTTGACCTTGTGTGGATGCCAGGTGCCCACTAAAGCTGCTCTATCTCTCTTCATCTGGACAGGAAAGAGAAAATGTAACAGAAGGCTTGTGGATGGAAAAAAGGACAGGGAGAGATCACTCAGCAGTTACTGTCATGGGCAAAACAGACTCAGTTTGGGGAAATCAATTAGAAGTATTGCCAATGAAATCAGAGTAGGACAATGAGAAATAAAACCAAATGACAAAACACCTTCTCCCCCACCCTTCTCTTCCTCTTGGGCTGGACTTCAGTGACAATTCTCTCTGTCTCCCCAGTCAGAGTGGTGCAAGCGGATGGGGAGTGGGGGTTATGGTCAGTTCATTGCACATTGTCTCTGCAGGTTCCTCCTCAGGGGAAGGACTCCTCCCATGCTTCCCCTTTTCCAGCATGGGGTCCCTCCCACAGGAGCCAGCCCCTCATGAACTTCTTCAACTTGAATCCTTCCACAGGTTGCAGTTCTTTAGGAACCATTCCAGAGTGGGTCCCTTCTGTGGGTACATCCTCCAGGCACAGGCTGCTCCAGTGTGAGTCCCCCATGGAGTCACAAGTCCTGGCAACAAACCTGCTCCAGTGTGGACTTCTCTCTCTCTGCAGGGACACATGTCCTACCAGCACAGTCTTCCTATGGGGTCACAGCCTCCTTTGGGCATCTCCCTGCTCTGGTGTGGGCTCCTCCCTGGGCTGCAGCTGGATTCCTGCTCCCCATGGACCCCCAGGTGCTGCAGGGGCACACCTCTCCAAGGGTAGCACCAGGGGCTGCAGGGGAACCTCTGCTCTGGCCCCTGGAGCATCTCCTGCCCCTCCTGCAATGACCTGAGTGTCTGCATGGCTGTTTCTCTCACATACTCCAGCTCCTCTCTTCCAGCTGCTGTTGCACAGCAGTTTTTTCCCTTTCTAAAAACTGTTATGCCACAGGCACTTCCACTGTCACTGCTGGGCTCAGCTTTGACTGGTGGCAGGTCCATCCTGGAGGCTGGCATTGGCTTTGCTGGAAACGGGGGAAGCTTTTGGCAGCTTCTCAAAGAAGCCACCCCTGCAGCCTCCCAGGTACCAAAACCTTGCCATTGAAACCCAATATTCAATTTTTCAGGAATTATTAATCTTTAGAGGCCTGGACTTTGGCGATCAACAGAAACTTCTAATGCTGTTTATCTAGCAGACACATTCATTTGTTTCCCCAGAGCCATTACTTGCTGTGCCATTCTCAATGTATCGCTGCTCCTTGATCTATCCACAGTCCCTGATTGTTATCTGCAAGTCTCATTACACCAGAAGGACAATACCCCCAGGAAACCGAGACCATTTTCATACAGGACTATATCATTCTGACTCTTAACTCTAATTCAAACCTACACTCCTATTTTTAAACCTACATTTCACTTTAATGTGTAAATTATCCACTGCTTTAAAGAATCACTGCTAGATAATGCATTCTATTGTTATTTTTTAATGCAGATTTAAGTGGATGGATATAATGCAAAGATCTTTTCATAATTTCATGAATGAAATCCAAAGGGTGGTGTGTTTTCTTTCTTTCAGCTATTGGGTGATTTGGGGTTTTTTGTGTTTTTTTTTTTTTTTGGGGGGGGGGTGTGTGTTGCTTTTGGGTTTTTTTTGTGGGGTTTTCTTGTGGGTTTTTTTGTTATTTGTATAAATAAACCAAAAAGGACAAAAGAAATTCCATATTGGATAAACGGAAAGACCAAAGAAGAAAACATAAAAAAGATAAATGGATACACTTATTAAACTAACCCTACAGCCATCTGAAATGGCTGATTAATAACTGTCCTCACACAGCCTATACTGCAGATGCTTTCTAACAAGTACAGTAAGTACATGTTTATTGAATATTGAAAAATATAAAATTGATATAAAACATGATTAGTAGGAAGGACAACTGTTAGAGTTGGTTTCAGAGAAACTAAATTTGCATGATTTATGAGTTTCCTTCAAGAGACTAATGGATGTTTAGAAAACTAGAGAGAGGAAAAAAATTGGATTTTGGCATTTCTTTAGCAGTTCCAAGCTTATCACTTGGAGTATATAATTATTTTTTTACCATTCTGCTAAATGAAGAATATGTCATTCCATCCAGTTTCAAAACTCAAAGCTTAAACAACTAAACCAACCAGCTTCTAAAATGTATCACACTCTTCTGGCAGATGGAATAATTAAAGAGAATTTGATTATGGTATCAACCAAAAATACATGGTAGCCAGAGAAGTGAGGAATAAATTAAATATACACAGTACATGCAAATGTAGAATGCTGAGCATTTCAAATAACCTGCTCCCAGAGAGTATTGGTTAGAAAATGTAATATTCTACAGAACACAGAAGACTAGATGGTGTTCCACAATTTTAAAATGTGTTTAATATTCTGAAGACAAGGATCACAGTAGCTTGTACTGTTTAATGTTTCTATTAACTTTAATTTATAAGCAAGTACCATCTCATTGCACTCAAAGCCCAATAAGGACTTTTAAAAGATTGCCAGCAACCTTAATTCAAGGTGACTATCTCACTGTCATACCTAGAAAGGTATTTTAGCTTCAAAGCCCCGAGATAGAAGAGCTCTGTATCTACAGCTCTCCAAAACACTGTCTGGATGTCTGAATGTGAAATTAGGCCCTCTTGAGTGAGAGGTCCCTCTAAGTACCCATATAATCTATTCTGCTCTATACAGTTGTTCACTTCAGAAGCACCCAGACTGGAGATTACAGAGTTTATTTGTTATTAAGATCAGGACAGCTATTAATAAAGGCCAATTTGTAGGCTATGTTAAAATTACAATGAATACTGCCAATGAGGGCAAATCAAAGAGAAAACTGCCTGTATCAGAAAGCTGCCTCCAGGGGTGTTATGAATTCATTTTATTTCCTATTCTTCTCTGACCCAGCTAACATTATTATTAAATATACATGTACTTGTTTGTCTTTTCATCCATAGCTAATGCAAAACACCACTTTAGGTAAAGAATAGGATTAAGTAGGTTTTTTTATTTTATTATTAGAGCAATGCCATTTCCTGTAACAGCTGAAGTTGTGTCAACACATTTATTATAATCTACAATTTTCAGAGGTTTATAATTTGGAATGTGAAATATTGCAAAGCAGAAATGTTGGGACAAAGCAATAAATTTATCTGTGGTGTAAGTAGGGGCAATCTCATTGACTGACTACAATACTCACTTCCTCCAGGGATGAATTTGCTCCCAAAACAGACTGTTCCTACATTACAAATTTATCTAGGCAAATAACCTAGAACCTGAACAAGAGCTTTATTAGGATGGGTTCTGTGAAAGTCACACTAGAAATAGTAAGAACATGAACACTGAAATGGGACTTTGAGCCCATCCTGACTTTTGAATTCAGTGGATGTTTTGTACACACCAGACCTGTTGATTTGGGATCCTGTCAACAAGGAGGTAAGGATTTGATTACTACACTCCCTGAAAAATCAGATAATGCTGAAAAAGCACTACCACATCTCAGTTACTTTTACAGAAGACTCTAAACTTCTTAAAGGAGGATTTTCACTGCATCCTTTTGTTGTTTGTCTGTTTGTTCGTTGTTTTTTGTTTTGTTTAATGTATAATGTATTTAAATGCTGTCAACAAATGAATAAAGTCCTGATTTAATTGCTGGTAGACTTCTGCTCTGGTTATGGACTGCTGGAATGCTGTGTTTATAGTACCACGTTTGGTGATACAGCCTCCTTATGGAAGAGGTATTTAAAGGGCAGCATGGATTGGATAAAGTTCTGCATGTCTAATTTGCTCTGGGATCAGTTCACCACTGCACTGGGACTCACTCCAATGTGAAAAAAGCCTTGTGGGAATGAAAAGGATGGAGGAAAGGGAAGAGGGTGTTGCAAGCAGAAAGCAAGGGAATACTGGGAAATTCCCTAATCCTGAGCTGCTCAGAAATAAACTCACTCATGTCAAACCACATCTGTACAAAATGCATATTCCATCTGAGTCACACCACAGCAAACACAAGTGTTGCTTCTGCAGGAAGGAGGATAGACAGTGGTATTAACCAGACATACAGACATGACATTCTTTGCTTGCCAGGTAAAATGGGAACACATTTCTAAAATTTCTGTGCTACTAGTTATTCCATTCGATATTAAAGAGAGAGCTTAGACTGTTATGTGAGTTCCAAACTTGTGAAACTTAAGACTTAATCCAGAACAGAAAGGAATCTAATAAATGTCTTTGGGATGAAAAAAGTAGTACACTGCAGCCTGAGTTATGAAGCCCTTGCCATTCCTGTTTGCAGCAATATTCCTGCAGAGGGAACATGGTCCATGCAAATAGTCACTAGCACTGAGATGCAACCTTTTCTACCCCTGAACTTGCATGGAAATAAGGCCATCAGTTGAATACAACTCTGCTGGTTTACCCCATGGACTTCATATCCAACTTGTTTTTCATTTTCCTAGTGCACTTCTGTGTAGTATCTTATAAGGCTTCTCCAAGAGTGGTAACTCAAAAGGTATCATGCAAATGACAAACTGTATAATGGAATTGAGATGTATTTCAAGAATGTGTTGCACACACTGGAGCACAATTTTATCATTTATCAAGGGGGAAAAATGTGTGTGAGAACATCTAACAATAGATTTCCCCAGAGAAGTTCATAATACAGGGAACAAAAAACCGAGGAAATGAAAATAAACGGTAGAGTAATTCCAAAGGAAAAAAGAAGATATTTTGTTTTAAAACATCCCATCAGTAAATCTTAAAACCTTATATTCATTCTTTTGCTGAAATGTGCAAGTCATCCTTACATGATTTCCTCTGAGATACTCTAAGAGTTATGGTAAAAGAAAATCTCAGAAGATTAAATGGAATTTGCAAGCACCATTTACCTTAATAGTCAGGACCATTTGTCCAGCAATTTTATACATACTTAAATATAATTTATTAATTTTCCCTTTCCTCATCCGCCCTTTTCTTTCATTACATTTTTGTCAATGATGAAGCCAGTCTTGCAAACTGTTACTCACAGAAGTAACTTCTGCTCATTAAAGCAGTTTCAGTGGCCTGAATAGGGCTAATTTGCTTAAGGTATAGATTAACTCCTCAGTCTATGGCCTGAAATCATCTCCCCTTAGAAAGGGCTGAAGTCAAGTTTTGTGTCTTCATTGCAAAACAACCTGTGAGCAATAGAGGTGCCTCTTCCCTGCCATGGGAAAGGCACTCATTATCCTGCTGTTGTGGTCAGCCTTCTCCTGGCCAGTGATGAAGAATGATGGCTTGCTAGGACACACTCCATCATGTATTGTCACATGCAGCCTGCCTTAGTGTCCCTGGCACCATATCAGTAATTAGTGTAATTACAGCTGGTGAGAGAGAAGTAACCCCTGTGGTTTTCTATTAGGTACCTCACAATTAGAGAGTGCACTTCATTACTTATCTCTCTGTATCATCTCTTAATTTCAAAAGGATTAAGAAATATTAATTCTTTCAGTAGAAGAAATTCTTTATCCAGCCATCCATTAATCTCTATGTATGAAAAGCTCTTCAAGGCAACTAAGATATTAAGTTGCTACCAAAGTGCATTATTACTACTGCTCTGTTGACAGGCATTTTGTGTTTCATTAAAGCTGAGACAAGAACTCTGGGAGGAGAGAGAAACCTGCTGCAAAATTTTATGGGAATCTGTATGTGTAGTACAAACAATACTCTGGTATGTCCAATAATGTTACCTCTCTATTGAGCTTCAATTCTGCTTGCAAACAATGCTTCCAACGGAATGGGATCAGAATTGGGTCAAAATATTTTAACATGTAGTAGGAAGACGCAGAAAAATCACAGAAAGCAGTACCCTTTGTTTCAAGCTGGTGAGTTGATATTTTTGCTTTAACAATGCTCATACCACTGGGTTTGTCTTCTGCCTTAGAAAAATAAGATCTCCTTCAGCTTGTGTCTCCCTCACTGTCCAGTGACTCTTCAGTACAACATACATCTCTGGCAAGTTCAGAATATGATGTATCATTGAAACAAAAAGAGGCAGAAAGAAGAGAGGAAAGAAAGATAAGAACAAAGGAAAGTATGGGTCCAGGAGAAACACAGGGAGTGACTAATAGTTTCTAAAAGTGCCAGTATAAAATGTGCATTTTTAGTGTTTGTGAAGAATAAAAACAAGTACCCACCTTTTTTAATGTGTTCAATTCTGACAGTGTGCACAAAGCTTTTACTATTTTCCCTTTGATAAACTGCAATGGCTGATATAATTTTGGGTTCTGCTATTTATCAAGAGCAATATATAGACCAAGAGCCATTTCTGTGATACATACTCATTTCCAATACATTCCACATGAAAAACACCTGCTTACTCCAACCACATTTGATTAAAACTGTCTCCTAGCCAGAGTACCACTATTTCCTCTGGAAAACAAGCCTCCAGTTGGCGTATTTACACACAAAGGCTATAAGAACTTAGCACACAGTTAAACCATGACTGATAATTCTACCACAACTTGCAAAGGTGACTTTAAAAAATCATACCAGAAAATATATTTAAAGAAATTTGTTCAACAAGGAATGAAATAACATAGGACTGGCTCATCTGTCCAATGTTCTACAGTGCATATGAGCCTGTAAGTGGGTCTGGCTTCATTTCTGTGTAAATGAACAACTTAAAAAACTGTAAAGGAGTCCTTTACTTGTTCAAAAGGAAGACTCAAGATATTGAATAAATACTAGAAGAAGGTAGAACTAGAAAAGACTAAAGACTAGAAGACTGGTAGAAGGAGGTCTTCCAGCTGAAAATATTGAAAAGGCAACACAGTGCAGTCGTGACATGGCTTCATGTTATGGAGAATGGCAGCTTTAGCTTCTGAAACAGTCTTTGTGCGTCTAGAAGAAAGCAAAATTTGCCACATCAGATTTTTAAAGAACGCTGTAAGCTTAGTGCCTGACTTACAGATTTTCAGGGGTGTGCAAAAGCAGAATTCCAAGCAGGAATCCAAGTCCTTTGTACTGGCCTGCTGACAGTGCATGATGAATAAAGAGCAGGGGTTAGCCACAGGGAACATAACCAAGTACCAGGGGCTTGTGTTTACATGGGAGAACCGACCAGGACTTTCGGGGCTGCAAAGGCCCTGCACCTCTACAAAAAATACTGCTGGACCATGCCTAGTACACAGGGTAGTTCAAGGATGATTATCAGCAAAAAAGTCCACAGAAAGCAAAGATAAGGTGATCTTGGGGAAGGTGAGCTTCATTTTCACTGCCCTAATTTGTGACTTTTGTACCTGCAAAATCCTGTCTCAAGAATCCACAGCTATCCCACAGATCTGATACAGACTTTGCAAAGACTAATCAATCTTCAGTATGACTGTTCACTTCTATCCCTAAATGAACATTCTGTTGATCAGAATGATCTGATGTATAAACAGATGAATCCAAGCAGTACTAAAACTAATGTAAATATAACATAAAAACCAAGCAAGACTAAAACTAATAGAAATAGATAGGATAAATGAAAAAAATACTTAAATAATTTCTGAATCTGGATGATTTATAAGTCACTGCATATGCATGAGAGAAATCAAGTACCAAGCACAGGGCTGAAAACACTGACTCATGCAAATAATCCTTGCTCCTGCATGCACTATTTTTCAGGCTCAGATCCAAACACAATGCCTGACACTGTGTGCTCTGATAATCACTCTAAGATAAACAGATATGAATAACTGCAACTACTTCCAAGCATTTCCTTTCACTTATAATGTAAAAAGAAAAATTAGAGGATAAAATGAAAATGTATGTTTCCACTTCCAGATTTCATACATCATTAATTCTGTAAAAATATATCCATCTTCATATTGATAGTTCTCTTTGCTTGGCAAGCTTGAAGAATGCAATATGCTAGATAACCTGATTGAAAATTTGATCCTATTGTTTAACAAAATGAGTACTGTTTCATAAGGGGCTCCACCATGTCTGTGCACGTTTTCCCCTAAGTAACAGTGTAAAACTTGTATTTCCCCAGACAGCTGAACATTTACACTGATGTACTTGGCTACAGATCTAATCTTGCTCTGGCTATAATACAGGAGAATTTTCCTCAGTGTTTTGAATTATGGCACTAAAATAATTTAACAGTGCCTTCTGTGCATGATACATGAGTTTTCTGATAGTTAGCTCTTACTGAAAGTTTGCTTACCCTACAAATCGTGCCACATGGTTAAACCATTCTTCATCCTGAAAACTGAGGATATTGTTTTCAGCATCACTGCAAATGGTGTGACTTTGGAGAAGCCAGCATTTCCCCACAACCACACACACCCTGTGTACACATATCCTCCAATCTTTATAGTCCCTAGGAAGCCCAGGTTATTTCTGAGTTCTCTGCTACTTTGTGCTTGCAGAGCCTTCTACAGTGTTGGAAGAAAGAAGCTGTGAAGAACTAAGGAAGGAACATTAATTCTTGGTTTAAATGGCTACATTAGGGATACCCACAGACACTATTTATGTCCAATTACAGAACCACAGAATGGCTGGAGTGGGAAAGTACCTCTGGAGATCATCTAGTTCAACCCCCCTGCTAAAGCAGGTTCACCCAGAGCAGGTTGCACAGGATCACATCCAAACAGGTTTTGAACATCTCCAGTGAGGGAGACTCCTCAACCTCTCTGGGCAGTCTGTTTCAGTTTTCAATCACACATTAAAAAAGCTTTTCCTCCTATTCAGATGGAACTTTCTCTGTTTCAGTTTGTGCCAACTGTCCTCTGTCCTCTCTGCTTTAATATCTATCTCCCAAATTCATCTTGAGAATTTGGCTTTCCTTTACCACAAAGCCTTTGAGTAGCATTATGGTCGATTCTCTGAGAGGCAGGTTAATATTATTTTCATATCAAATTACTTATGAGATGAAATATATGTTACCATTGAAAAATCCCTCAAAATATGGTCCTCAGTGCTAAAAACATTCTAAAAAATAAAATACCAGACTACCATTTTTTTGTCTTTCTTTTTGACCATTTATATCATGTCTGACACTTGGTTTCTTGTCCATGACTTAAGTACATCAATGTTTTTATCAGACAAATGAACAAGAAAATTAGTACATGAAACTGATAAATGGATACTCAGTGTTTTCTTCAAAGGGCAAAATTTAGGGATGATGCAGACTAAACAATTTAATTGATAAAGTCTAATGACATCATGACTTTAAAAAGACAAATAATAGAATAATAATATACCAAAATTGGCAGACTGGATTTGGTCTGTGGTACATCTAGTTCTACATCTTGACAGAGGAGGTTGTTCAATGGAACAATTTGTTTGTACTGAACTATTTTTCCTAATACAGCTGGAATGAAAAACTGGTTCATTATGCTCGTGAAGCACATATGTCTCCCCATATTCTTCATTACAATCTTTTTTCAGAGTTTCTTTGAACCCTGGCTTCACTGTTGGCAGGAACTGGAGTCCTAACTGTAGGCTGTGTAAGAACCAATTTGTTTTTCCTGGCCTTTTTATCCTAACATTTAAATTGTGAGAAAATAAATGGGAATTTCATAGCTTCTAAGTGAGTCTAGGTGCTTGCCTCCCATCAAATTTGAAAACTTGATTTTCTATCAGAATAGGAAGACTATTTTTTTTTTACTTTCTCATCTTATTCTCCACAGCTACCATAGCAAGTCTAAATCTTAGTGACAATTATCTTGTGAGGAACAAGTACATACATTCACCTTATGCCTAATTTGCAAGCTGAAAAGCCCTCCCCACGTTTGCTGAGTTTTGATGTTACTTCAGTTGAAAAAGGATGAGTCCCACAAAGAGGAAATTGCACAATACACCTTGCACTTGGTGCACAAGATGCTGATCTACAGACTAATCCGGCTGATGCATATAGTTAGGCAGTTGGGTAACTATCAGGGCACAACACCACCTTTCATCTCCTCAGGCAATGCAAAAGTTATATCTCAAATCCAATTTAAATTGGTGCTCCCTTAAGCTCAAAGATAATTTCTCTCTAATCCTCTTCTGGTTGTCTATAGGGTAACCTTCAAATTCTCAGAAATGACACTGTAAAAAAATGATCAAGTAATAATTTTTTAGCACAAAACCTAGCTATTTTTCCTGGTGGCACTATGTTCCAGCTGTTATCAGATTAAAGAATTTCTCAGCTGCTTTGAACTCTGCATTTATTTTACTTTTCCAGATTTTTGCCAATGAAAATACCTCAGCACTGCTTGAAGAGAAAATAATCTTGTCAGTTGTACTGTGCCATATCTGAAATGACGAAGGTCATGCTAACTACAAGTCTGTTCCAATTGCTATGGGGTTGGGTGAGGTGGGCTTTTTATTTTATTTTCGGTTTTCCCCTAGTTCCTACCACAAAGTAATAGGGATTTTCCCCTTTCATTCATCTTGCCTTTTGTTGTTTTTAATCGACCACCCATCAGTGCCGAATTGCCTTGTAACTGTCTGCTGAGCTTTCATTTGACAGAGATAGCTGCTATTGTTAGCAGGAGCCCTCACTTCAGCCCATTTAACTTTCCTCAGTTTGACAGCTTCACAATAGCCACCTTCCATCTAAAGAAAACTGTGATTTAGTAGAAAGAGAATGTGGGACAACAGCCTGATCTGTCACTCAGTCTCCAGTGAGTTCTCTTGGCACAAAGTTCCCCCACAAAGCCGGAGGATGAAATACTACATTAAAATAAGACGGTCTTGAGACATGCTCAGTTACATATTCTGGCAAAATCTAAACAGCAATCACACTTAAAAATACAGCCCTTTCCTGTCAGTAATACCCCATGCTGTGCAGCAAAATAAATATTTTGACTAATTCTAAATTTCCATTTTTTTACTTACATTCCAGAGTAATACTTGACTTTTTTCCCCTCTTTTATTCACCTAGTAATTTTTCTCAGAATGATCTACAAGAATTCCTAGTGGAAACAATATGTCACAAGTAAATTAAAGCTTTCATTGGACCAGTTGTTGGTCTTACTCCCTGTAAGTCTAGGTGAAAATATGTTGATGAATTAAGAGCCTGGATGTCCTCTCTTACTGATGATTAAAAAAGCTTTTTTAATAAGTAGATATAGATGCCTTAACACAGCCTCTGAATACTTCCCAGCTGAGCTCCATGCTCAGCTTTCCTTTCATATGTGTTGTGGAAATACATTTTTAGCTGATTTTTAACTGTTGTGCATTTATGCCTAATGCCCTTTTGCATTTAAGCTTAAATCTGGTTTTATCATTTGGCATAAATGGCAAGCTGTAGACATCCCACTATTAGATTTCCAGGCACCATTTTTTTCCTAGCCAGTTAAGTAACATTATCTTCTTGACCAAAATCTTGGTTCCCAGTTTGATGAATTCTCTCTTGCTAAAAAATGTGTCTAGAAAATTGAATTTGATTACCATGAAGCATACTTTATTTCAGTCTGTCTATATGCCTTTCTTTAACTCTCATTTAACTTCATCAGAAGAGGCATGAGAAGACAGGGTTGGTAGAGTTGCTGTAAAAGGAACCCACTAAACTGACTTCTCAATTCACCTGAGAATCATTTCCTGGTATTTAAAATAAATAAGTTACTTTGGTAGTGGTGACTAATCACTGAGAAACATATGAATTTTTGTTTTGCAGCAGCTGTTCAAAACTGTGTGAAGAAATTACTACAATTATAGAGAAAGGCATGTGCAGAAATGGAGACAGAAAATAAGATAACAGATAAAAGTAAAAAGACAGATAAAGACAGTTACTAGAGAGGCATCTATTGCCCAGAGTTCACTTCTGAGAGAGTACCCATGAGGCTACAACTAGGAAGAACACCAGACTGCTCCACTGTTTCTAATTAGAGAGGACATCCTTCATTTTATAGCTCCTGTGGTCTAATTTGTAGAGAGCCATATCCCCTAAAGCTTTCTGTAAACCAAATTAAAACTCATTCCATCAAGGAGTTTTAGCAATATATGGTCTCTGATCACAATACATACTCATGGTCATGGAGCTGCTGCAGGCAGTCAGCTGGGGGTGCTGGTTTTTTGTTTTTGGTGGTTTTTTTTTGTTGTTGTTGTTGGTGGTTTTTTTTTGTTTTGTTTTCTTTAAGGAAACAGCAGATTTCTTCTAGGAAATACATTTTAAAGACCAGAAAATCTGATTCTGTTTAAACAGTCATTCATGAGAAGGAACAGTACACACAGTCTCTCTACTTATTTTCCTGGTATTCTCTGACTTTTAATTAAATCATTTTTCTCCCTCCTTTTTTTTTATTCAAGACACCTCAAAGCTTCAGCTCAACAAACACTGCTAACAATTTTTTTTCTCTAGAAAAAGTTAGCTTAGGGCTTTTTGGAAGCCTTAAGACTCCATGAATGCTTTTGAAGTTTGCAGTCCCTTTTCAACCCAGAAAACATTCATATAATGTGCAGCAGTAATACAAACACCTTACTGGTCTTTAACCCAGCTCTGGACAAGCAGAGGAAATTCTGCCTCTCATTCAGCCCTTGGCCTCTATGCCACCACAATCAAGACTACCAATTAGCATTACAGCTCCTGGATTTGAATACGTCCATTAGACTGCAAAGGAAAACTTCATTTCACAGAGATATTGAATAGCTCTGAGGGTGAGATGACTTTTGTTCCCTACAAATCTGCCTTGAATTTGAACTGGCAACCTGATGGTGAAAGGATCCATCATCCCAATGTTAGGGCAGCCCCTGCCAGCCAGAGTACCCTTTACACAAAGAATTTGGTGTCACTTTGGGGTTGAATATACATCCTGTTCCCTGCAAACACGGCCCTCTCCCATCCTGGAGGAATCTGATACAAACACACAACTCTATGTGTATCTGGCATAGCTGCTTGGATCAATCAACACCACAAACACCAAGTTAGATCATTGTTTCCTCCCACACACAAAGAGACTTAGATAAATTTCTTCAAGCAAGATTTCAAGAAAATATTTATCACAGCTAGTGTAATTACCTGGGAAAACCCACAAAAGCTGAGGGATCTAATGAATAAGTGGAAAACTACATCATAATATCAAACAAAATGTCTACAGTCAAAAGATTCCAGTCAGTAAAGGTGACATACTCCCTGCCTTGAGGAACAGCAGAGCATGCTTTGAATGCAGGCAGGTGAGAGCTTTACCTATATTATGTATGGAGATTTTGATAAATATACCAACCTATTTTCACAACAGGTGGCCAGTATGGCAAAGTGGCTTACTGTGGTTCACAGTAGCAGTTTGATACTAAAAACTAATCAGTAAGAAATTTAATAGGCTGGTCCAAAATGCTGGCAGTTATTAACCTTGAGTAGTTACTGCAAATAGAATGCCCTGGGCAGGCACCACTGCCAGGGAGATCCCCAGATCCCCAGGAGGATGCTGCAGACCAATCCACTCTGCCTGCTATACCCAGCTCCTTTCTCCCCATTCTCTGTACTTGTCTTGTCCATTAAGCCTTTATCCACTCATTTCAAACAAAACAAATATATTCACTATTGTGTAAATGCTCATCTACATTTCCTGTGAGATATTTTCATCAGCAGTACTCTATTAAACTTATTTCAAAGTAAACTAGAGAGAGAGAGAGAGAGCAGAAACTGTGTAGCTCTATATCATGTGTCTTTTCAAACCAGATAAATCTCAGCAAGAAGTAAAAAAAAAAAAAAAAAAAAAAAAAGAGATATCTATTTAAAACGAGATTAAACTCAAGCTGCTAAAGCATAATAAATTGCTCTATTTTAACTGACTGAACTGTGCACACTTAGAATACAAGGGCATATTTAATTTGGTTTTATGCAATTGTTCAGTCTACTTTTCTACCATTTCACCTATCACTGGATGAGAGAACTTGTCAGGCAAAATTGTAGTTAATGATGTTTAATGGTGGCTAAGCCCGATAGACTTGTTTATTTATTTTCTTCTTTTTTGTTGCTTTACTCTCACTGAAATAATGAAAATATTACATGAAAAACTTCTATACTATTTGCAGGAAAAGCTGCCATTAAAAATGCCAGGTAGCATAAAGCTTTATCTGATTTATACAGCAATCTATTTAAACCTACTTTTATGTTTTATTTGATTCCAGCCATTAGGCTGTGCTAGGAAGTAATTCTAAAATATATATCATAGTGGCAATTCACTGTACTATACCAAATAAATCTACATAAATCTATACCTGTGTGCAGGGAACAAGCATGGCAACATCACCTGTATGGAGGAGGAATGGATGCCAGTAATTCTACTTGTAGGCTTTCTAGGAAGTTCCAGCTTTCTCTAAGTACTTGGTAAAATATGAATGTCCTCCATTGACCAAATTCCTCCACCTAAATTAATTGTACTGTCATTAGCATAGCTCTTCCATTCTAAATTTCAGAATATGAAACTGCATATTAGGAGAGGTATTTCCTTTTTATGACTGATCTAAAGTCAGAGAGCTGGAGAATGAATGGGCTGTTTGGAACAGCGTATCCTTTTAAAAACCTGTATTCCTTACTGATTTAAGTTCCTTACATAGCTGAAGCCAGTGTGCTCTGCACAGCTGAATGAGGCCAGCTGGCAAAGTACAAGCATATCAGCATTCTGACTGCTTTTCTTTTGTTTGAAAATTACCTCAGTGGCTGCACACTAAATGATGTGAACTTGATGGGCTTGACTATGATCTCAGCTAAACTGAACAATATGAAGCTGGCACATCTGTAATCTCAGGCTTGCTGTTTTTCAATTTATTTTTCACCTGATTTGTATTAAGATGTGGTTCAAATTTTAAAATAAAAATAAAAAGGGTCCTTCTGCATTCCAAATGAATCAGCAAATGCTGCCATGCCAGAAGGCAGGCTTCATCTGCCTCTTCACACCACATTTGGTGGATCCCTGACTTATGAGAGCTTGATTTCTAAATGTTTGTGCAGAAAGAAATGCTTTACACATCCACTCCTTCTCAGATAGCCTACGGGGATTTCTGGCAATACTTTTTTTTTTCCTGCCTTCCAGGTTTTCTCCCTGTGGATACATAAAGACAAAGTGACAGCAGGAGCAGGCTCAACTCGCAGCGAGCAGCATCCGTGCTTATTATTGATATTGACTACATGAGATAAGCTGGACATCTGTCTTTACTTTTAGAAAGTTCTACAAGGATAAACATGAACATGAATGTGGACTGCCCCATGGACAATGTACTGGCAGTCTTCTATACTCCCAACTCATCCCTAGGCTTCTGTCACTTTTGTCTGAGCTACATTTCAGCCCCAGGTCACAACAGTTCAAAAAATAGTCAGTTAATCAAATAGTTTCTATGAACGTAACACTGAAGTTCAGTAATTGTTACCTATTCAACATAAGCAAGGAAATGAAACCAGGAGGTTAATGTGAAGATAGCTAGATTACGTGTGGAGCTTTAAGCAGCAGTGCTTGATCAGCCATCATCAGACAGTGATGCATTTTATTGGAGCAGTTATTTTATGTGAGACAAAGAACAAACCCAGGATGTTTATGGCCTGATCCTGCTCTCAATAAAGTCAAGTCAAGCTCTTCTGTTGACTTATGCCTACTGGTTCAGGATCTTTGATCTTGGCAGTAAAATTAACACAGCAAAGGAAAACAACAAAGAGAGGCAGAAAAACTCTCTCTTACAATGCTCTGTGTTTACATAAGGAACATAGAGAATTCAAGTCTGAGGGGAAACAACTACTCCCAAGAGGAGGGGAACTGGATATGGGACATGGTAGCCAATATGCTGAAGTGATGGGTGTTACATCAGTCCAACAGGTTTACATGTGTTGTATCAGTTGTATGAGGTGGCCTTTGCAAAGCTGCTGATCCCAGCAGGTGGGAGTGGAAGGCTCTAATTCTTCAGCCTTTGCTGCCCAAATGTGGCCTGTCAAATGGTGTCGGAAGCAGTGTGCTTAGTCTGCCAGCCATCCCTTTAGGAGGGCTTTTCTCCATCTCAGCTTTAGAAAAGTGATTCTGCTTCATATCATCCAATTCTTCTAAAAAGAGGCTGGAAAAAACCTTATAAGCAGTGTGAGAATTCTTTTTGATGCGATAAAAAGCATAAATATGTGTTTCTAACCACTGAAGATAGCAAGCTTTGGAGGGCTTAAATGGAAAAAGATAGTTTAGACTGAGCCAATTCTGGGTATTGCCACACATGTCAAATAGCACATCACTTGACAAATGGTCCCAAAGAAATCTATGGAGGTATTCAGGGGGTATGGTGATGTTTGGTATGAGTAATGAGATTAGAATCTGGCCTTTGTTTTATTTGCAGAGACATTTCAAACATGTATTTGTTCTAATTTTCCCTTCCGTCTAGGATTGCTGGTATTCACTTGGCTCAGCTTTAGAGGCAGAGGGATGTGAAAAACAGTACCAGTAAAAAAATTATAAACTCTCTAATATATATGACCAAAATAGCTTTTTCCCCTGTAAAATATGTGGCATAAATGAATTCCATAATGATGTTATGCGTTATAAAAGTTTTATCGGCACTCATTTGGGATTACCTGCATAACTCACTTGTGAGTTCACTACTTGTGGGTAATGCACTCATCCCAAATGCATACTAAACACCAGCTTATGTAAAAAGTCCTATTAGAGTGTAACAGAGATTAAACAAACAGATTTTTTTACAGAAGACTCTTATAGTACAGAGGTCTACAGAAATCACAAAAATCTTAGTCTATAACAGGCAATGTTTTCATTAGGCTTATCCTAATCATCCCATATTAAATTCTGTAAATTCTTAACTGGTGACATGCACATCCTCTGTGCCATTTTAACATTTTCCTCTCCCTATGCACAGCTTTGTGTAGTATCACAGACATGTGACTGTGTCAAGAGAGAATGCATGCTGTGGTCGGAGGTCAGTACAAACACAGAGTGTAGGAGTCCTTGCTTTAGCAACTCTACTCTATGAACTGAAAAGTCAGGGAATGAATGGGAAAAAAAAAACATTGTTCATATTTACAGACTGAGACATAATTTCCAAAAGGTCTCACAAGAAGTCCCTGTTAAGGCTGGAACGAAAGTTAAAGTATCCTAAGCACCAGTCTAATGCCTTAAAAACAAATTAATCTTCCCCAAATATCTGTGTATTTCTTCATCTATTGTATTCCATGCTCATTTCTGTGCCATTTGAATATCTCTCTCTCTAGCACTGTGATATCATTAGTATTTGTTTTGACTTAAAACATCACCCTGCCCCCCGCCCCATGTGGACAGGCCAACTCATGAGGAGCATGGATAAGGCTGTCAGGTAATCTGTGTATCGGGAAACAACAGTTCAGTTTTGCACAGTAACCATTACCAGGCACCTAAAGTTGGTAACCTTAGCCTAGGGCAATTTCACAAAGAAAAGTTGTAACAGAGACAGGAACACAGCTGATGCTGGCTGGGCAAGGTTAAGCTGATTTTCCTCTTTTCTTTCCTGCTTTCCCCTGTTTTCTTCTTTGAACATCTGACTCATGATGACAGTTGTGAGGACTATACAGGCAACATTCAAACCTCCTGTGCTGCCAGTTTCAACCTGAAATACCACCACCACCCAGAGGAGTTCCTCTGCACACTTCTGTGCCTCCAACCACACATCCTTCTTGGACAAAATTATGGAGAATTTCTGTAATTAACCTAAGGTTTCTATTTTTGTTTTTTCCCCTGAAACAAATGGAAAAGGGGGCAGGAAGACACACAAGGTACCTAATTGTTTTCTCTAAGTAAATATTTCTTCTCAATATTGAGATGAATGTTCTCTGACTATTTATGACCAAAAGCAATTTTAGGCAATGTTTTATGGACAATACTTTTTCTGTTAACTCACATATGAGAGAACTCTAAAATCTGGTATGAATTAAGGTTAACCCTTAAAAGAAGCATCTAATATGCCATTATAGCAAGAGATTGAAATTTAAAAAAAATGCCTTGGTAATTTGCTAGTCCTATTGAGTATTAATGTGATATAGTTATTTCCAAGGAAGGTGGAAGCAGTAAATAAGGAAAAACATTTTTCCTTTTAATTTTTAGAACGATTTCCTACCTAAATCTTACATATTTTCCTACTTGATATCACTGATTTTCAATCACTTCAGAGCAAGTAACTTTCTCTAAAACCTAAAGAACGTACCTGCTATTAACAATTTCAGCTGTGCCTAATAAAAACTTAAGCACAAACTGTACTTAATTTATATGATGAGTAGCTATAAGTTATCAACCCCAAAATCCTGTACAGAAATTAAATATTCAGCTTTTCTTTACTAATTCAAGCAGGTTTTTTATCCCTCAATTGTACAAGCTTGACAGTGGGAGAAAATGAGTCAAGTCAATCTTCCAGCAAGAAACTGCATCATAGAGGGTGCTGGGAGTAGAGAGATGCAGAGAAGTCAGAGAGGTAGAAAGTTTACAGACTTTCAGAGCATTCTCAGTTGTCAATACAAGAATAAACATGTCATCTGTTTACACTGAACCCATTGGCAAAGCTATCAAATTGCTGAAAGAAAAAATTATTTTACTATTTTTAGCCCAGGCAAGCCCATTGCTGAAACAGACTAAAGCAGGAGTGGAAAGTGCCTAAATGAACAGAAGAGCTCTGATGTGCTGGATCTGTTGATCCAGGAAAGATGTAGGAAGGACAAACATACATATTCATCTTAGTATATATTGGAAAAGAAACGTCAGAGGACTGGTCAGTCTGCGAAAGGGGAGAGAAAGAAAGAAGATAATAAAGCAACAATCTCAGGTCCTGCTCTGGAATTACCCAATATCTGCAGTGTTTTGTAGGGATTTTAAACAGCACATTTAGAAAATTTCTTAGGAATTAGGAGAGCAAGGTCAATACAGTTGAATTCTGTCAATAATCACTCTAATATTACAAAGATCTTCCAGCCTAGTGCCCAAGGGCTACCCCTGAACTTAGGACTGAACTTTGCACATTTAAAATGAAGGCAGTCATTTGAGAAAATTTTATTATGGAAAAAGGCCTAAAAATAAAGCTACCTTTTTAACACTCAGGACTGAAGTCCCTCCTCTTTCCTTCCTGAGACCCTCTATGAACCAAATTTGCCAAGAGGAGATTTAATGAGAAGTTTCCAAGTCATTAGCTCAGCCATAGCAGGGCCTGGCTCAGCAGCAGGGACTGGGGAGGCTGGAGCTGGCCACACACAGAGTGACCAGGTTATCCAAACAGTGGGGCCATGGGACCAGCACCCACGGGAGGCCAGGAGGGAGCAGGAATCACTCTTTCCTGTACCAGCTCACCTTCACACCTCTGAGGCTGTAAGGCCACATCCCCAGCACATCCTGCTGTGCCAAAAGGGTGTTTTTACCTGGTGCTGAGCACACAGTGCCGGAGCACATGCACCCCAGCACCTTGGCCTGCTCCTGGGGCCACCGTGGGCCATGGGGACACACCAGCTCTGCCCTGGGAAGCTCTAATGCACAGGGACACCACAGGTCTCATCCTCACAGGCACTTTGGGACATCACCCCAGCTGCAGAGGCTCAGCCACAGGCTTTAGGAATAACTCAGAACATGGCTTTCAGGCAGAGAAGGGATACAAAATTCGTCACAATCTTATGCTTTTCTGGAATATCTACATAAAGCATGTGGTCAAAGTTAAAAAGCCCTCCACCTCAATAATTCAAAACATTGTGGCAATACAGGACACTATTAATGCTGCATTTATACAGATACTCACTTCCTGAGATTGTAGGCACTTGAATGGTGAAAATATCTAAGAGAAAGAGTGGGAGTTATGTGCTACGTAACATCAAAGAGCAAATACTCAATTTTTTTTAAAGAGAACTACCTAAATCATGGATGTTTTTAAGAGGGCTGTCTGGGCCCCAGAACTCAGTCTTGCTCTTTTTTTTGCAGATGACATTCTAACAGTCTTTTGTTGTTCAATAGCTCCAGGGTGCTAATCTGCAATGAAATGTTACCAGAAACAGAAAATACCCAGAAACACTTGATAAACATGGCTCTTGAAAAGGACCTTCGTGTCCTTCAGAGGAATGACTCCGGTAAATTCACTGAAATGATGTTTATGATTAAGTGTACTGGGATCCTGTTAATCGCTGTTAATTCATCCAGTTTATCCAGCAACACAGTAAGGCCACCACAGTTCATATTTGTAGCAGATTCAGCTTTTGGATGTAACATATGAAAATTCCAACTTGATTTCAAAAATTTCATCTTTAATCACTGGTTTCAGTTGGAGTACACCACAAAGAAACAATTTGTCATCCTTCATACCAAACAGTTTTGCTGTTGCTTTATAAACAGCCTTCAGGAACACAGTCCTAAAGGCCACTGAAGTCCTAAGCTGGTCAGGCATGAGATCATATGCACATGAGATTACAACCAGGAGCTGACAACACAGCACACTTCCGTCTACTGTCACCTCTCCATTTCCTCAGCAGAAAATTTTGTTTTAGCACAATTTGAAGACTTTCTTGACAAAACCCTACTGGGTCTCCTACAGGTGCATGCCTGTGAGTGCCAAAACACATTGGCACCATCTGGATTTGAAGTGAATGTACTTGGGAACTGTGGAAGTACCCTGAGAGCTGTACTGGGCAGACACAGCAAGTACCAGCACACAGTAAATGAAGAAAATGTGCCTGTATTTCTGCATGGGAAACATGACATATCTGTGACAAACTAACTGCACTCTGTCTAGAAACTTTGTGGGATTTGGTGCTCAGAAGCATTGAAAAATTTGCAGTTGAAAACCTCAAATGCTTAATTCTGCACCCCTGTTTCAATCTGCTTACTTGTGCTGTTAAAAACCCAGTGAAATCAACTTAAGTTTGAGTATCCTGATACTAGGTCTAAAGACTTTTTTTTTTCCTGAGTATAAGCTCTGAAGCTGTAAATTATTAATATTAATAATGGAAAAAAATCTGTTATGTATAAACAATGTAAGCAAACAGTAACAGCCATTTAAATTTGTTAATCTGAGAATTTCTTTTCTCTGATTCTCTTTCATAAACAAAATATTTTTTTCATCAGGCAGTATTCATTCTTGGTGTAGTTACAAGGCAAAAAATGTAGATTATTGATGAAATAGATCATAATGACTCTTTTCAAACCATTATCATTTATCATTTAAATGTGTATTCAATGAGCTTTAATCTGCAAATTTTTCACTTTTGGGAGACATTATGATTTAACAGATTCATTGTGTTTGCTTTATTCTTTTTTTAATACAACGCATGGCACATGTTCTGCAGGCTACACATGAAGTAATTTTACCTATCAGAATGGACTTTTAAAATACTTACTAGAGAACAGCAGCTGATTATTAAGGCCTCCAGTTTCCAGAAACACAACAGTGCTGGAACACCGTATCATTATACTAATAAGTGAGTCCTGCAAAATCTTCATAACCTGGTATATTGGCCTTTCTTCTGAAAAGTCTCAGTCTCCCATTACTTCTAAGGACAGCACCTCAACCAATCACACCTGAGATTTCAACTATATGAATTTTCTCTAACCTCCTAAACAGGTACTTTTTCCAATGACTTAGATTAAGCAAAAAAAATCAATGAATGCTCTCTTCTCATTGATATTAATCAGTCTGAATTGTGTACCATACATTATGAGGGATCCAACATCAGTCCTTATGTGGTTTTTTTTTACTCACAAGAGTCAATTAATAATAGAACAGTGGTTAACTCTTTGGCTAAAGCAAAAGAGCACGGAAAGTTCTGTCTTTTGGAGAAGGAAGGTGATATTGGATTTTTAGGTCAGTGTTTGCATAGCTGTACAAGTTACAAAACTACAAGAAACTTCAGCAATTGGCAATACATGAGTTCTTACTGGGTTTTGGCTACAGCAGATTAATTCCATATCCAGATTGTATATAATTCACTTAACACCCTTTGTTACCGAAGTTTTGAAATTTCCTGAACAAAATCCCTCTGAAAAGGACCTGCTCTGTGAGCAAACTCTCCTTGCCACCAGGAACACTGCTACTTGCTTTGAAAGACATGATTCAGACAAGCTTATCAACCCACAATTCAGACCATCCACTGGTTGTGATCTCCTGTTCCTTCTTGACATCATCCCTGACTGTTGAATGGTGGGAAGGCTCCCTAGACAGGCAGGAGGCAGGATGCCAACAAGGGCTCTGATCTATTCTTGTAGCACAGCTTCCCCCATGGCTTTTCTATTTACAGCAGGCTGCTCTGAGCTGGTTCAGGGTTCTGACATGGAGGCAAGGGATATGCACATGACTGACAGATGTGCCAAGATTAATTAAAAACTGTGGCCTCCAAAACATCTGTAAGACACTGTGCTCCTCGTGGGGAAGCAGCCAAAGCCTTCCTGCCCTGGAGAAGCTGGGAGCTCACCAAAGCACCAGTGGGATCCAGAGTGAGGAGGCTCTGCCTGCCCCAGGAGGGGAGCTCTGACCACCCTCAGGCCATGCCTACAGGCAGCTGAAAGGAATAACAGTGCTGAAGCCTTTTCTCATTATCTCTCACAATACTGTAATTCCACAAAAAGCCAGTGGATAGCTGTGGCAGGACTGCTGCACTCTGCTCATGAGAGGTGCACAGGGGCACTCTCATTCTACCCTCAGGCATGGTTTGCCCCATGCTCACATATTAATGAATTATTCATAGGTTTTCTGAGGACAGCTGACTTCTCCCTTAAATACAAGTATTTTCAAGTTTTAAAAGATATGCATCTAAAAATAAAAAAGGAATAATCTATTGGGCTTAACACAAAATAATTTCACATAAAAGGTAGGGGTTTTTTAACAGCACACATCTACTTTATGGCACTGGTCCCTTAACTTCATGCTTATGAGTTAAGGAAACAGCCCCTTGGTGGATTACTTTTCATAGTTTGCTCAGTAATGTGTTTACAAAAACACTGTTGCAACTAGATGCTTATATATTTTGATATACAGTCTGCACTACAACAGTACATCTTCAGAGATTTCATGCTTATTTCAAAAACCTATTTAACTGCTTCTTTACCTGCCCTCCCAGCAAAATACAAATTGATTGCCAGATACTCCAGGGCTCCATAGTCCAGTCTAACAGTAATTAAAGCAGAATTAGTGGTGTTTTGCAGGAAATGGTTAACAGTAGCAAGTGTAGAGCTGGATGGGCCAAATTCATCTCTGACAGCAACTCCTCTAAAGTATTAATTTGACACTTGAAATTTCAAATAATGGCCTCTGGTTTTAACTGTCTGAAGCACATAACTCAGAGCCTGAGAAATGTTAAGTGGATTTTCTTTTGTTAGAAAACTGCTCATCTACTCACTCACTTTTTACTGTGTATCAAGTGTCTACTCCAGAAATGGGGGTTTTGTTAAGACAATATTGCATTATTTGTTAAGATAATATAATGCATTATTTCAATGCAACCTGTACTTGCTTAATGCTTATCTACCTTGATAATGGACACTATTAGTATTAGATAAAAATTTCTCTAAACCATGCAATGAACAATACAAATCCAAAAGCAAAGCAAAATTTTGTGTTTGTAAACATCCACAACATTTCCTCTGATCCTATCATTCTATGCTACACCAATACATAACAAATCCAGTACTTGGGCAGTACAGTCATAAGAAAACTAAAGGTAGTATTTTTCTGTGCATGCCTTCTTCTTGAAGTTAGACTCCAAACATGGTCTTGAGATTTGGACACTAAGCTTTGGCAAAACTATCTCTTCCAAAATTTTACCCACAGCTGTTAAATTTTCACCTAGTTCTATATGATACCTACAATCTAGTCTGATTCTGCAGCAGTTATCTAACTCTACAGAACAGTTAATCCAACACCATTTGTTCATTAAGAAACATCCTTTTTCTGATAAATAAAATCTACATTTTTATGGTTTTTGGTGTGTTTTTGTTTGTCAAGCAGCCAGCAATCCCTATCAGGACTCTAGAAAGATAGGCCTAGTTGCTGCTAGGATGCAGCGTTCCCCTGTGTGATGGGGGCTTGTTCTGGTCCTTTGTGACCTTAGGAAGGTGAGCAGGGCCCTCAGAGCATCCTCGGGATCCTGGGGAAGGTGAAGAAAGCCACAAGTTTATAAGAGATTGTGTTGGAAACAGATCTTCAAGATTATTTTATTTTGAGATGAGAGGGATCCCCAGATAAAGGGAAAAAGAGCAGGAAATCCTTTAGGTGATCCTCAGCACCTTCTCCCTTCAGGCTACAGCTGCATTCTGCTCTCCATGGAGAAAAAAAACCAACCTCCTTTAGCACTGAAGGACTCAGACTATTATCTCCCCCTGATTGTTGCATTGATTACATTGGAAAATGAGTAACTTTTATCACATTTGATCTGAAATAGCACTATCTAGCTGATGTTTATCCCTTTCCATCTACAGAACAGATAATTGCATGGATCCTTGGAGTCAGACGAGACACTGTGATGTCTCTTTTGATCCCTGGTATCAGGTTAAAGGAGAAGAAAATTGAAAGTTAACCTGTGATATGACACTGGCACTGTCTGGTTCCTCCTGCCAGTCTGATCTGGAGGGTTCAAACCTTTGCCAGTGCATGTTTGGCTCCCTTCTCACCATGCAGGTGCCACCTCAAATGTCAAGAGTCTCAGGATTCAGAAGCATGACCTCTGAATTTCAATAAATTTTTGCCTAAAATAATCAAGTCACAATTTTTTTTGGTTTTGCTTGTTTGTTTGTTTTTTGCCTTGCATTTCTCTCTTCCCCCCCTTTTTTTTTGGTACAGGGAAAGGCAGATTATTTCAATTAAGAGCCTGTCACTGACATTTGTAAGCAACCTTTCTTCAGTTCAGTGCAGCAGTTGCAGTTTTAAGTTTCTCCCTGCTTCTGTCAGGATCTAATTTTCAAGGCCTGTTGCCATGGCAGCAAGTTGGAATTTTAATCCAGTATTAAAGGTCAAGACAGGTCACCAGTTTCAGTTCCTCTTCAATCTCCCCATAAGGAGCCAAAAAAAGAAGCTGAGATAAAGGTCTGACCTAACAAAAAATTCCAGTCTAGCACACAGCCAGACTTGAAGTTCTATGATTTGTATAGGCTTTTAAATTTGTCTGGAACTGTTGAAATTCATGCCAAATCAAATATAGGCAGCACTGATTCGCATTCCTCTCTCTGCAAAAAAGCACATCTATGTCCTTACAACACAGTTACATGCCTTTAAGTAAGCAGGGACACCCAAAAAGCAAATACGTAGTAGAGCCTAACAGGTAAATAGCTGTGAAAGCAATCCCCTCATTACTGCAGACATTTACTGCTTCTGCAGACTCAGATGAGCCTGACAGCTGCACTTACATCTTTCTTGACGATATGAGGTAGATGAGTCAACATCTTTCTTTCAAAACCTGTTAAGATCTTTTTGTGAAGCATTTTGACTAAACAAGACTTTCCAGTAAGGGACAATTTTGTTAAAGCTAAATCACTTCCTCCTGTGCTTCCACAACATGGATATTAATTAAACAATTGGTTTGTACCTGCTGAAGTAAGGCTATAGACATCTCTCTCTCCTCCGCCTGGGCTACATAATTTTCTTGGAAAGCTGCATTTGCAGCATTAAGAAAGTCTCAAAACGCATTTTTCTGAGATGTATGGACACAAGTGAGTGAAGCAGCTCTTCCTCTGGGAATTCAAAGTGGTAATTAGCCCAGCAGTGGGGAATATTTTCCTTTTTCGTCATTTGGGAGGATGTATTTGTAAAGTACAATTATTCTGAGTCTGTGGCTCCAAGGGCTATCCAAGACGGAGGATAATGCAGCGAGCGTGGCTTAGCCCTGTGGGGTGTTGTGAGAACTTCACTTCATAAAAAATAAGCCTTCTGGCCAGAAAATTGATAGGCTTTGGAGCCCTACTGAGACCTCTGCCCAAAGGATAATAGAAGCAATAGAAGTAGCAATAGAAGTTCCTCTGGATAGAGACTGTGAAGCAGAAAAATGTGTAGGATTATTGGGGTTGTCACAGGTATTCAGAGGAAAAATGCAAAGGATTAAGTTGGAATATTAGGAAAAGTGGCTGTTGGTCTTACCTAGGGTATTTAGGATACAAATTAGGAGTTTCAAGCCCCTGATATTATGAATGCCAAGCTTCCTGGCAAAATCCATTCTTCTCTCAAACTTATTACCCATTTCCGATTATGACTATTTTGCAGCATAGCGCAGATGAATCTGGGTGACAATTTTCTCTGTCTCAGGCTACTAAAGTCTACAAAGCCAGTAAGCCATGACAGGAAGAATGAAAGGGACTGGAGCAAAGGACATCAGGAAGAAAAAAGCCAGAGAGAAAAATGGCTTAGCTCTGGACCAGAAATTTACTGAGAGGTCAGTTATGACAAAGGGAGCATGGTGAGGTCCAAATTATGGCAGCCAGAAAGCCAAGCAATAATTTGTATGTCTTTTATCAGCAAGTGTGTGGGTCACAAAACAAATGGGTGGGAGAGGGACTGAGTGTGGTGGCTTCCTCTGTTCTACCCTGATTTACATTTTTGGATTTATTGAGTACATTTTTTTTCAAAATGAATGAATGAAGTTGCCTGATGTTTGGAAGTGACTCCATCCCAAAGAAATGTAGACTGGAGGTCAGCTTGAGACTGGCCTTAAGCCATAAAGGCAAAACACATGCTGCCTCCTGTGATAAAGCTCTTTAAATACAGGGAAACAGATTTGCAGATTTGCAGTCTAACCACTTTCTAAAATAGGAAGTGATATGTAGCAGACAGGGAAATACATCAGGAATCCAAATGTGTTACTGTGTGTCATTTACCTCTCTCTATTAATGCTGACATTTCAGTGGTCGCAGTTCAGTGACTGCATGCACTTAGCAGCGACACAGGAGTGCATCCTGCTTCAGAACAAAGTATTTCAACTGCTACTCGTTAGTCAGGGCAAATAAATGTTGAATTTTTAATGGGGGGTTATACAGTATCAGGAAATTCAAATGGTTCAGTGCTCACTTGAGTCGCAATCAGCAATGCTGGTAAGAATGCAGTTGGTTAGCTTGCTTCAGGCAGTCTTAAAGGCAGCAAGCCTCTGATAGGCAAGAAAAATTATTAAAAATTGATCATGAAAATATCACAGCATTCATTTACTCCTGTTCCCACAACTTTTTAAACTGATTTATAAACATGTCAGGAGGAAGAGATCATGGAAAAGAATGTATTAGAAAATAATTTTATTTTGACAGGGAGGTTAAACTGTATTTGAGCCAGCTGAATAATGAAAACAAAAGTCTAATTTAGAAATTATTTTGAATAATGAGCTTATCTTCAAAGATATAGGGCTTTTAATTATGATACCAGATTTTCACATATTTCACATCAGCTGAAATATTTTGTAAGTTTGCTTCCAGAGGCAACTGTCCATAGGAAACACTTGTATATTTTATTCCAAATTACTTCACACTTTGTTCAAAAGGCAAAGCCTGCAGCAGTGAGGAACAAAATAGCAGTCTTGACTGACTATCTTTGCTTCAAACCCAAGAACTTACACGACAAAAAGATTCAAAGAAAACTTCTAGCTTACAAAACAAAACAGTAAATATGAAAGATGAGTGACATTTCTCAGAAAAGACCCTCCTATTTTCATCTGCTATTTGTCCCTTTAATATAGTGCACTGGAGCTCTCTAAAGATTAACAGAGTTCCAATTACATGCCACTGTTGTTTCACTTATAATTTGTACATGGCAGTGCAAGGCCCTCATAGGCATGACTTTCCCAGTTTACCCAGAGGGAATATCTTTGGAGCCTCTTACTTCTACCAAGCAGGCGTAATGATTCAGGCTATATGAAGGTAGGCTGTGACAGAAAGCTGGCTGTTACCACTGTGGGCTCAACTGGTGTCCTCACGCTTTGTTATGGTCATCTAAAAACTGTAATTAGTTGTAGAAGTAAGGCCTGGCGCTCGGAAGATATCGGAATGTAATGGAAAGATAGTCACCCCCCTCCTCCACAGTGTATGGTAATGCCCCCTGCAATTAGCCAATAGCACCTGGCTGTGATGAAAGCAGATGGGAGTGACACAGTGACCCTAGGTTATAAAGTGTCAAATTCTCCAGCAATAAATGCCATTTTGCCATCCATCACATTGATGCCTTGTGTGCAAAAGGACCGAGTGGCCTGGGTGTGGCTACCGTGCTGCTCTTGAACCAGGGTGTCTGCCTTGCTTAAAAGGCAACAATTAGTAATACAAACATTTCAGGTTCTTCTGTGTATTACACCTGGACTGCATTCTGACTGCAACACTGATAGACTGTTGTCTACATAAATAGAAACCTGCTTCCTATACCAGTTGGAGATGAATTTTACATTTTTGGTTCCAGGCACATTTTCGGAAATTATGCATGAACATTGAATGAACCTCTTTTTTTGCTGTTGTTGTTTTTTTAACTGGGATAGATTTCTTTCCAGGTTAAGAATTCATCAGGGCTTCTTGATTTGAATGTTCTGAATAGTTCTAAATAACAACATTACTTGTTGTCACAATATCCAATACTTGGTGTAAGATCCTCTTGATGTCTGATTACTCTTCATAAGGACCTCACACTGATTCATTTCAAACCGTGAATTACCTTTAATTCATAGCTTGCACATGCTGCCAAATTTTGTTTTCTATGTTACCAGGTGTTTGTCCCTGACACAGAGGAGATCTTCCAAAAACCCATTAGATACTTATGAAAAGAATTTAGATGTTGAGAAGCACATTTCCATTTTCAAACATGCTTCCATCAAGTATTATAATAATATTTGAGGTTAGAAAAGTACTGGTGTTTATTTGAATTTTTTTGGAACTGTGATGTGAAATCCTGGCCCAACTGAAAGTAGTGCTGAGCACACTTAGGAAAATCGTTGCTGAAATATCACAAAAAGATTTTCAGCTGCTTGCTTTAGTTTTCAGCTCACTGTATTTAGCTGCTCTTTAGTCCCCACACAGGTTGAATATCATTAAGTATGATGGATAACAAAAACTCCATAAGGATAAAACAAGTTGGTTTTGTCTGATCCATAAAAATTTGCTGCTTTAAGTTTTTAATGGTTTCCGGTAGTTCACTGAGCCCATGAGAAGGGCCTTTTAATACTCTATTAATACAGTAAGTATAGGAAGGAATTTTATGACAGGGGAAGAATACAATTATGATTACATTATTCTTTTGTGTGAGGCTTTTATGGAAACTACCCAAGACTTCTCTGCAGTATGATTTTGAAACACAGGATGTGCTTGATTAAAAAGGTTCTGGGTAGTTTCCAACTGGAGAAAGGCCAAATGCTAACAACCAAAACAGAACAAAAGGACTGGATGTTTGAGGATGACATATTGCAATGGCAATTATATAACAGAAACCCCAGTCATGAGCTGAGTCCGTCCCCTCAAATTCATGGAAGCTGACAGAAAATCCTTTGCAATGCAATTGGTTGCACCTTATCTGTTCCTACTTACTAAGCTTCATAATAAACTAATCAGAGCAGACTGCTTGAACAAGATGGCCCAATGCTAAGCAAAAATTTACAGTGAATCTGAAATTACAGAATGGGGAAACCAAGTGCTGCAGTTTTACACAGCCTAATTTCAGCTGTAAAAATTCACCACAGTACACACGCATGCACGTCAGTGTTCAAAATTTCATTTTCAAGATTTTTGAGTGTAAATTAGGATGTGAGTTTAGTTATAAATACATATTCTCATGTACAACATAGGTGCAGAATTTAGACACAATCCTAACTATTCTATGTTTTAATTTACCTGCTGCACTGGCGATTGGATTTATTCAGCATGTGGATGTAATGAAGTGTATTGAAACATTATAAAAAGAATGAAATTTGTATTTCAGAAAGCTTTACTTGGACAAGAAGCCATGCTTCTTGCATTTCCCTACAATAGCAGCACATTGGTAAATTAATTCACCTTGCAGTATGTTGTCCTCAGTTTCCCCCAGAAGTGTGCACCTGAAAGGTTATTTTACAAAAATCATACATCCCTCAGTCCGATCTTCTACGATGCCAATGTCCCTACTCCTAAACTCTGGAATGACATACAGACAGCTTGGCTGCTGGAGCAGGATGCAGCATCATGAAGATAAAATATCTCTGTTGTACGTTCACCCCTCAACTAGTCATAGTGTAACTCAGCAATATGGTAAATGCAAGCACGTTATTACCAATTCCTTTGAATCTCTAACAAAAACCATGTAATCTACAGGACTGTCACTAGGACCAATGTAAACGGAAAAGATAATTTAAGTTTCATCTTAATTGCAAATGAACTTTAAAAAGTTGGGTAACAGATAGAAACATATCCAGGTTAAAATGACTCTAACAAAGCATACAGATGAACAGTCAAATTCAGATTTGATCAAACTGAAATATGGATGAGAGATATTATCTACAAAATATGTAACTGGCAGGGGATAGAGTTTTGAAGTCAGTAGGACCACACTGTGTGGCCAAGACTGTAGCAGCAGATGTTACTGGAGATAAACTGGACTGTAATTTCACTCATACACTTTGATATCCCCAAAACTGACAAATGTTAGAAAGACTAAATCCTCCTTTATACACTTGCAATCTGATAAACACTCTATCATTAAAATATACAATGACTGCAGGAGCTGTCTACCTAACAGGGTTTGTTTGGACTGCACTATCAGTTCTACTTGATAATATTGCATCTCTCTGTCCCACTCCTGCTTTAATTTCATTATGTGCTCAAGTACTGCAATTCCCCATGAAGGTAGTGGTAACTGCACACACAGATCTAAAGAAACACATTGGCCTTGTAATACCAAGCCTCACAGTGGACTGCCTTCTAACCTCCCAAAGCCCTGTGGAAATTCTTAGAAGCTGCCTTAACAATTTTTCTGCAGTAAAAGAGAAAAAGTGATAGTAATGGCTTAGCTGATCTTCATTTGGAAGCTAAAAATAAAAGTAGCTTTATTGCAGCTCTGATCTCTCATGTGTAAAATCTATCACCTACCATAAGAAGGCAGTTCATTGCAGCAGAAATCTGATTGATAATACTGGAACTTTAGATCAAGCAGCAGAACAGAGAACAACCAGTTCATAAAATGTACTCAGTGTCTTCAGGTTTTATATCAGGCTTCCTATAGAGAGCTTTGGTACCATTAAATGCACTATATACCACTGAGCTCTGAAGCACTGTTCTTGTGAAATTCAGCTTATAACTATAAACCATGATTGACAAGTCTATTACTGTTGGTTACAAACTACTGAAATATTGTGTTTTATGGTACACTCACTAAAATATTTTTCACAGTGGAGTCCAAATACATTTGCTTTTAGAGGAAAATAATTTTAAGATGCAATAATATTTTTTCATTTTTTTAAATTATGGAATGTGCTTGATGTTAGGTTTGGATCACTTCGATGTTCTGAAACATTAATGCACCCATTCTGTTACCAAGAGCTGTGGGTACAGTTGGCTAGTCTTCACATAAAACAAAGTCATTGGAAACCAAACAGCAAAGGGCAAAAATTAATTTGTTACTAAGTTTAATAAATAAATGCTGTTCCTGCAAATTAATCTAAATATCATTATTATTCCTATCTAATTCTCATTTAATCTGGAAAAAAAGTATTTAATTTTGAAATCTGATCATTGACTCAGCATCAATTTTAAAAAGGTTTATTCAGCCAACTGTACTTGAATGAGTACTTCCATGAACTTGAGTTTATGAGTAAAGAACTGGATCTTCAGAGCCTGCTGAGTACATCAGCAAATTCAGTACCCATATCTACTCTAGTCCTGTATCTCTCACACAGTCACAGACATATCACTGAACTCCAACAAGCCCATTTGTGTACACAAACTTGAACTAATAATCAGTATATTTAAATTAATTTTTTAAACTTGTGTAGGTATCTCCACATTGATTTTTCTTCCCCGATAGGGATTTTTAAAATTGTGTCTTTAGTAGATTAAGCACAACCACTAGAATAATTTTGAAATAATTTTAAATGAACATACTGTATTTACACAACTGTCAGTTAAGCTAGTGCAGTTCTGCATTCAGTACTTCAGAACACTTAACACTAAAAAACCCAGCAGTTCTGAACTGAAATCAGATCCATGCATTTTCATAAGTATAAAACAATTGCCTACTATTCAAAGTTGCTATTTAGGTCCTGTTTGAAAATTAGAGAACCTGGGATAAAAGTAAAAAACAATTCAGTCTCCACTCACTGCTACACTAGTGCAGCCTTACACCAGAGAAGCACCAAAAAGAAATGGTTTAACATAATGGAGAATTAGCTCTTTCACAATTTTCAAATGTCATGTTTATATATCATCTATGATTTTCAGCTGTTTTTAAGTGTATGAAACTCAAGACTAGCTTTTCAACACCATCTAGCAGAATCATTCTGTATGATGTGTTTTACTCTCTCTCACTGTATGAAGGTAAAAATCCCTGCATCATCTGTTCATTGGGTTGCATTTTCCATTGTAAGAGGCTTAGTATCTGATGAGAGAAGCATAAAATTTATTTAATTTTGGTAGGCGGTACAACTAAAATCAGCATTATTTCTGCTTAATAAACTCATCTTTCACACATACCTCTGTTAGCTAATGCTTAAAAAGAAGAAAGAGTAATAAGCACTGGAAACATGAAACTGGTTTATGGCTAATTTTTAAGGACTATAGAGAACACCTGAACACCAGGACAAGATTAGGAGCAGAGCTTATTTGGAGAAATAAGCTCATTCTTTACGATAAATTTAAAATAAGATTTAAAGCTGGAAATAATAATACTACTTACGACTTCTGTGGCACTGACTTAGTTGGAACTTTCCCTGCTGGATCACTCCACTCTGCAAACAAAGGAAACACATTTTCAAATGTCAAAAGATTACTGTAGAATTAAAATGCACCCAAAGCTGTCAGCCCATCTAATTATACTTGGTTTCACAACATGCCACAATGCATAACATGTAATAAAAATGGAACTGATCTGCTTTAGCACCATAGAAATTAATTTTTTAGCCTTTGTTTTAATGACATTAAACAGACAAAAAAAATACCCAACCCTGACTGTTAGGACTAGGATGATAAAGACCTACTTTGTACATTGTATCCTGAGGTCAGATGTTGGGAGTCCTACAAAGAAGAACACACAAAATGTCAGCATTAGTTAAATACGATGAAGAAGGTAAAATACATCTTGGCTTGCTAGATTAAGGGCACTGGCGTTATACTAACAGGGAAGGAGATGGCACAGAGAAGGATTTTTAAGGCAGCACCAATGGCATTAGTTTAAAAAAGCATTAACTGTGGAGACAAAGCACCACTGAGGGACCCTTCAGAGCTCAGGTATGTCCTCAGCTGCTGTAAATCTACACTCCCCTTATGGAGACACTGCACGGGTTTACACCCATAGCAGCCCCATTCCTCAGGCTTGGCCATGGATATGTGTAGGAGCCATCCGGGATGTATAATTTAAAACACAGCATGAATGCAGTTATGCATTAAATTCAGTGCCATTGCCTTTCTTTTGTTTGATCTCACCGCCTGGAAATACAGTAATCTTTTATGAGTAGTCACTTTTTATTTGGACTGTGACACACAGGATTTGATAAAGATGTGGGAAGCAGATCTTCATGTGATGGAAATTCGTCCGAATCCAATGAAATCAATGGAAGTACACCAACTTAAAAGCAGAAAATAACATGACTTGCAACACTGAGTATGCTAACGAAAAGATTCTTGTTGGCTCACAATAACTAAGCTGTTTCCTTAATGTCACAGTGTTTTCTGGCTTAGTTTTTCTCTAGGCTCTGTAGTACACAGTGATTGTCATTAGCTTTCCTTCCAAGCTGAGTTTGATCAGTTAAAATTAAGGAGTTATTTACAACCTCATCCTACAGCCAGGCACTACTTTGCTGGAAGTGTTAGTTCTGTAGGATGTTAAAGTCATTAAAGCCCTCACTGCACTTCCTCTTAGGGCATTATTAGTTCTTAATATTATATTGTGCTGTCAGTCAGTCCCTTGTGAAGTAAATAATGCCCTAAGAGTAAACATGGCACTTTAAATTTGAATGTCAAAGGAATAAATTGTTTTGATAAGTTCCACATCTTTTATCACACTTTTTAAATATATGTTTCTCATGAGAATACCTTTATTTTAATAGCTAAATGGAAAACTTCTAACAGTGCCCGTCTCTGGTTTATATGGCTGCACAACCTAGCCATATTATGTCCTAGATGTGTAATTTGGCCAGCCATAATTTATTTAAAGTGATGTTCTGAAGAGACACTTCTGTTCTATTTTTTAAAGGAAGACTAGCAAACATGGAAATATTTGTGTGCTTGCCTATTTCCTATTTTCCTATTAGATTTCAAAAAAACTCTAATTTGTATTTTTTATTGAAATGATATGGTCAAGAATTTTAGGATCAACATTCAATGTGCCCAGAAATTAACTTTGATGTGGATCTTAAAAGTTCAAAGCCAATTCAATAGAAACCGAAAAGCAAACCCAAAATTTTACCTTCTCTGAACCTATGCTTATACTTCTACCAATGGAGATAGTGTCAGTCTGCAGGATTCAAACCAGTTTCTGTAGTGCTCATCAGAAACAGAACACTAAATTAAGAGATGGTATGAATTAAAAAAACCCAAAAACAAGCTTCCAGCAGGTTTAAACTTCTATTCAAATAGTTCACTTTAAAGCATTCAAGTGACTTTTACTTAATTTACAATAAGAATTATGAGAATTATGTATGAGCCTACAAGAAAGATGGAGAGGGGCTATCTATAAGCATATATAGTGACAGGACAAGGGGAAATGGCTTCAGACTGAGAGTAGGTTTAAATTATTAGGAAAAAATTCTGTACTGTGAGGGTGGTGAGGCACTAGAACAGATTGTCCAGAAAAGCTGTGGATGTCCCATCCCTGGAAATGTTCATGGCCAGGCTGGATGTGGCTCCCAGCAACCTGGTCTAGGGCACAGTGTCTCTGCCCAAGGCAGGAAACTAGATGAAAGCAGATAATCTTTAAGGTCCCTTCCAACCCAGGCCATTCTCTGATTCAATGAGTTCTGATGTTTCACACTGCAGCAGGAAACTGCAGTGACAGTTTCTGTGCTAGGGCAGTAACAATCACACTCCAAATAAGACATTCTGAGCACTGCCTTTGGTTTTGTTTAAGAAGCCACAGATATTGCTAATTTAATTTCTTTCCAGCTAAGTATGGTGTCAATATTTCAGATAGGGGAAATCAGCAAAAGCAAAATCACATTCCAGCTTTTAAACCAGGATATAATTGCTTGAACTATAATGTTAATCAGTACCAGTTTAATAAGCTATTTTTCAAGATCCCGCCTTTATAAAAAAAAAATTCTATGTAGCTCCATGACAGAATGGTATAAATTTCCCACCCTGGGGAAGTTCTCTTCTTCCCCAAACATCATCAGCTCAGAGTTGTTCAGGTTCCAACATAAGATTCTACCTCTGGCAGAACCTGCAGTGCTACTGGAATCATAGCCAGAAGGCAATAATGTAATTTGGGCTAAGGGCATCTTCAAATCATACAATTTAACAATTCAGTGTGTGTTACATGAACTAGAAGCACTCTCTGGGCAAGTGCTGAGGGTGTGCCTTTAACAAGGGCAGTACTGAAGATCAAATTGCCAGACTCTGTGCCTCCCTCTGGGGTGTGACACAGACACATTGCGCTCTTCATATGCAGTCATTTTCATTTCAGTCACCATAACTTGACTATGCAGCCAAAACCTCACCACACAATCAATCAGTAAGTGGGAAAAAGTGTCCATTTCAAACCTTTTCATTGCACAAATAATAATGGAAGAAAACAAACAAAAGATATTTTACTTGACATAGAAAGACTCCTATAACAGAGATGAAAAGCTCACTTTGCTTCTACTGAGTGTTCTGCAGCTTTAAATAAACAGTTCTACTAGTAGCAACAGTCTGATTGGGAATTTCCAACTAAAAATAGTATCAGAAATTTTTTTAAGTGGGACCAATTACCAAAATAAACTCGCCAGCAAAGAGCACTCTGCACAACAGAATGTTAATCAGGTCACTGGTAATAGCCCACTTGTACCTTGTTTGGGATAGAAAACTTGGTCTGCTCAGCCTTGCCGGGAGTGTGAATAGCAGTAAGAGGAGGAGGCCAGGAATGGGTCATCTCCTAGGAAGAAATAAAAAGTTTAGAAAACAAATTCCTGTACATAAAGAAGAAAGAGAGCTAAAAATGGTCACATCTGCTCCATTGAGCCTGGAGATGCAATTGCTCAAGGAATCGACCCCACCACCTCACACCCATAGGTCACAGATGAACGCCTTAACCCCACAGGCAGGACTTCCTCAGAATGAGAGTGAGGACAGGTTTTACTCTTGAAAATTGTGACCATCATGTCTTCATCAGAGGGCAACTGGCTCTACCTTTGTGGTCAGCCAGCCAAGCTGTATGAATAAAGCAGGGTTTTACCTGCAAAGTCCAGGCAGGAAGGGGGCCCTTCTGTATAGCACTGCGTGCAACCCTGTGAAGGAGTGCATTGTGGCAAGATGCAGCCCTGTTCAAGACTACAGAGAGGCAAAATAAAAAAGAGGCAGGTCTAGAAAAATCTGGAATGGTCTTGCAGCATGAATGCCTAGTGTAGCAGAGAGCAAGGACAGCACCACAGCATCTTCTCGTGACACTGTCCATCGGCTATTACTGTGGCAAGCAATATCACTGCCTCAGAGTGATTAATTACTCCAGAACTATTAATTCCACTTTAAAATAAGGGACTGAGAATCAGGTGACTTGCATAGATTCAAAAAGTCTGTACTTAACCAGGAAATCCAAGTGTTCAGTAAGACCTGCAAACCAGACCATTTAAGCAAAATCCATCCATTTTCTGTATCTGTGTGTTTATTCATCATTTGTACATTCAATTCCTAATTTTCTTTAAAGAAAAATCTTGTGTGTCCATGGCTACCAAACACCAGCAGAAGAGCAGCATACACCCTCTCCTTCCCACTGCAGGGAGCTGCTCCCCCAGCAAGCCCAACAGCACACTGGGGCTTGTGCTTGGAGCAGGGGGAAAATCACTAAAACCAAGAAATTGCACAAGTGCTGACTTAGGCAGAGCTTTTAAATGCCCTTCTAATTAGTGTGAGACACTGCTTCTTTCTTGCTTATCTTTGTTTTTATTTTAATAAAAATCCAAAGAGGCAGTAACAGTTGTCTCTGGCATTCTGTTGCATCTCTGTCTTGGTTGTTTTTCTTTGCCTAAAAAGCTCAGAAAGAATTCTTTATTGAGACAAGGGAGGCAAAGAGAAGAAGAACATACAATCTTGAAATTCTTATGTGCAATGGCCTGACTGCAGTAAATTGCACTTCCCAGCTGCTACTACACACTGGTCAAACCCAGGGCTAGTCACAATGAAGCTTAGAAACAGGCCAGTTTCTGTAGGTAACATGACAACCACTCAAATGATCCACAAATAAAAACATAACATAACACAATTGATTAAGAGGTGGGGTGCATTTTGGCTAAACACATGCCCTGGTTGACTACAGCTGATACTAATTACAGTTCACTGAAGATAAAGCCAGCCAGTTTCAGAACTATAGTTGTCCCTCACAAATTATTTGTCATACAGAAGGTTAGGAGAGAGAAAGCAAAACTATACACCATGGTTCTCAGTCACTGGGACAGGCAAACATATAAACTTCCTTGGGTAGATGGGTCAGGCTGCACTCCTGAAAGCAGAACTTCTGGGTTTCTGCTGTGGAGCCCAGGGTCCGTTCTCACTGCACAAAGCCCGAACAGTGGCAATGAGGAGGAAAGGAGCAATTGTTGAATGGCTCATCCCTCCCGCTCTGTGTGGCTGTGGCAGCTCAGTACCATGACAGGAAGAGCACTATTAAATGGCATTGATTGTCTGACCTCTGGACGGGGAAGGCAGAAAAAGATTTCAGCATCCCGTGAACTTTTCTGTGGGATAATATAATCCAAATCCTGCATGCCTCGGCCAAAGCCTATGCCACAGAGGTTGCTTTGTGGCATATCTCTTCATAGCAAATGATGAAATGGAGACTGTATCACATAATTAAAAGCGGGCCAGGCATTCTGACAGAAGGCAGAAATTAAGACTATTCTAGAACCACAGTTATAGGCTTGACCTCAATCTCTTCCTGCCCACACAAAAAAATGCTGTACAGAGAGCCTGGGAATCATGGAGAGGTGATACTTCAGAATATTGCCTGTCGAAACACATGTAGTATCCATTGCTTACCTACTTGGCAGGCTGAAGAGTAAGCAAACCTAGTCACCTCCCTATTACGGGACACGTGAACATAAAACAATGAGAAAAGGAGCCTGCTATTCAGGAGGAAATTCATGAGGAAATGAGGAATTTCAATTTGAAGGAATTCAAAATTCCTCAAAATGAGAAATTCAGTTACAAGGTAAGAAATCCTGCCTCCACTGAGGTTAGGACTATCCAATCTCTGTGTTTATAGTGACCTCATGAGCATCAGAATCTCTTACAAAGGTACAACCTAGCTACATTGAAGCATTTCATTCAATTCTCATTGCAATGAAATTATTGGACAGAAAATTCCAGATTCCACACATGCATAACAGCACAAACATTTAAAGCTCAGCATATAAACCAACACTGTCTGTGGTGGTGATAAAGCACATAGTTAGCTAAAGAAACATACTACATCTACCTACAGACAGGTGCCAGAGCACTGTCCACCAAATAACCTTGAACAGTGGTAGAGAAAGTTTTGAGTTTACTCATCTGAAAAATGTCACTTTAAAATGTCTGGGCAGCAACCCCCACAGCAACCAGCACACAGCTGCATGTTCCAGTCATGCAGATCTGAGCTACAGAAGGACTTGAAAAAATGGCTCTGCACTGCTGTCAGTAAAGGATCAAAGTCCCAACCCCACACCCTGCAGGGATGTGACAGTTTAGCTTGTTCCTACTCCGTTCCTTAAGCACAGATAGGTTACTCTGGAATATCAGAAGAAAATATGTAATTTGTTTAATAATCCACATGACTTCACCGTTCTTTCTTGTGCCCCAGTTTCTTCTGGAGGTCCCTGATCTTTACGTACTTGCTAAGCTCTATTTTGTTTAGTTTATGAAATCTGATATATCTACCTTCTAATATGTTAAGCCTATAAAGAACCACACAGACAGTGTGTGTTGTGAATGCATCCATTAAGATGTGTCTATAGCCACCTTAGTTTGTAAATACCTGAGAAAATAGGCAGGGAATTAAATTCATGCTTTTTTTTCCAGGAAAAGTTAAAACACTTTAATCAATCCAAATTTGGAAATATTTAGAAATTCCTGGAAATAAAAATAAGAAAAGCAAGCATATGAAACACTTTAAAGAGGAATTCAATGGAAACAAAGTAATTCCACAAAATTGAGTTAGGATTTATTTTCACATGGTTTGGACTTAATTCCAAAATCACGTTAACTGTTGAAGTGGGTAGATGACTGCTATAGAAGCATGCATTTTTCTACAGACCTGGAGATTGAATGAGAAAGTAAACCTGCACTTTTTCTTGGCTTAAAAGTCACTGTGGTCCTCTGATGTAGTAACATCAAGCATCCTCCTCTCTGAAAATTATTTAAACATTGTTTTAATTGACTCCATGTGTTTTATTTATTACAGCTAGACATGCTTGTCTTCACCTAAATCTGTTTTTTTGGCTATAAAAGCCCTCAGGTAAGTAACTAAGAAAGACACATGCAGATGAGATCTAATGAATCACCCAAAACACATACACCTCAAACCTTCTAAAGGAAGCAGAGGCACAAGGCCAAATAATGATTTAAATGGAAGGAGAGGACTGGGCAAGGATTTAAACTTACAAGTTTCTAAGGAAGAGGTCAGAGAGAGAGAACTGAGTACAGGGGATATGGGACAGATGGTAAATAGCTTTACAAAACCAGTCCCTAAAATTAACAGCCGCCTTCAAGATTTATTTCCTGTCTCTGTATTTCATTTTTTCATCATTTCCTTCTTGTTCAAAAGAAAGTGTACTGTGTTTTTAAGTACAGATAAAAGCTCAGAGCCAGGCTCTGAGACATCATTATGGAAAAAAAAGAAGCAGGATTGTGTACTCTGCATTCCTACTGAGGTAGCTTCCCTTCCTAATGTGCTCTGAACTGCTTAGCCTGATCTAATTTGATGTCTCCTAGGACATGGGGCTCATGCTACTTCCCTTGGGAGAACTGAGGGGAGACATGAAGACAGCCTTTAATTACAGAAAGAGCTGTTCCTAAAGGAGAGAATAATCTGTTCTCCAGTTTTATGGAGGATATGAACTTCAACTGCAGCCAGAAAAATTCCAGTTAGACGTAAGAAAAAGCTCTTTAATGTTAAGGATCCTGTAGCACTGAAACAGATTGCTCAGAGGGCTACACGGACTCCATCTGTGGAAGAACATGCCTAAGAACAGATAAGCACACATCAGTCAAGCATAGCTCAGGCAGAATTGATTCCTACACTGGGACAGGGATGTATAGTAGATTATGAGATTTCTAAAACCCTTCCCAGACCTTTTTCTTGTTCTGTAGTTTTGATAGATTACAACTGGTTTGGCCAAGCCCTACCCTTACTGTTCTCTTGTGGATACCTCCACAAAAAGGCAGAAAAAGAAAGCACCAATCCAATTTTTTTTTCTCCTGTGACCACAAAGGCAGTCTCAAGACTGAAACTTTGTCATATCATTTAGAGGGCAGCCAGTGGAGCAGGAGAAAGACCACCCCACACAAATCACTAGCAATAAACTCAGAGTCACTGCTGCTAAAGAGACCTTATCAGTGATATTTTCTGTCAAATGGCCGTCTCAGTACTTTTAAATATTAGCTAAATTCGTTGCTTTAAACTTCCCCCAATTATTGGAGACACAGCATGTTGAAGCTGCATTCAGAAAAATTTAGTATGTGAAGAATAGATGTTCTAAGGTTATTACAAACTTGATGCTCCAGCTGGTGCTAAGCAACCTACTGCCTTGATGGAATAAGGATAGGAATAAAGAAGGCCAAGTGATTTACCATTTATTAAAGACTTTGTTAATGATTTATTAATGTTTTATCAACCATTTATCAATGCAACCTTAGTAAAAAGCCTGTCTTGTTTCACAGATTTTTCTGGTTTCTGCATTTATACAAACCTGACCGAACTCCCTTTGCTAGAAAGCCAGTAATGCATGAGGGGCAGCCACACTTTCTGTGTGATGCATACTGAATCAAAAACCATCTCAGCCTGTTTCATCTTTGAGGGAAAAGCTAAATGAAGATATCGATATATATTTATACATAGAAATGACAAGCAAATGACACTAAAGCCTAAAGGAAAACAAAGACAATAAACGTATGGGTTGTTTTTATTCATATTCCTTATGAAGGAATGGATAATTTACACAAGCAGTTGCAAATATCCTGACCAGTAATCTGGCCTGCTTTATACTGGGTCAAGGGCTTCCTTAGGAAGGGATTTGGATACATTGTTGTATTGACATGGATGTGATAAATTAATTAATATACATTTGATTATGATGTTTCAGCATTTTAAAAAATCTCATCCTCAAAGGGATACCACACCTTTTTCCCTGTAAGAGGGAAAAAAAAAAATTAAAATATTTCAGAGATGGCTTCCAAAGAAAGCTATTTTTCCTCTAATGAATGTTAAAGCCATAAACCTTTTACTTGTGCTATTGTTTTAGCAAATTTATTATGAGTAGCTAGTGCCCAGCACATATATTTTGAGGAACAACATGGTGGCATCTAAAATAATGTCTTTGTCATACTGGAATTTATCTTGTTACTGTCCCAAAAACTGCTTGAAAGACAAATGAAAACACAGTGCATATATGCCTGAATTTATTATTGGAAAACTAGAGCTGATATACAAAAAAACCCCATTTTTTGGACCACAGCCTAAACCACAGTATTCACCTGTGGGTTCTATCAATGATGACTAATAAGTTCCCTTTGCCAGCTGGGGAATGGGATGCATTCCACGTCATCCAATGGTAAATTAATATTTCTTTCCCTTTCAACAAGAAGGGGGGCAGACAAAAATTATATTCCATGAAAATTAATATAGAAATTGCTTTAGAAGCCAATTGTGGTTTGCTATAAATTTTACAGCATGTTTTCTTTTCCTACTTTGTTAGCATTTGGAAATCCACAAAGAAATATGGATATTTTCTTTTTCTGTTGAGTTTCTCAGTACTCTATGACTCCTGCATAACTCTTCAATATATTTTCCTTATAATGTAGCTTTTATAACTAATAACACTCATATTCTTTGTATAGAGCATTTACAAGACAATAAAAAAAAGGAAGTAATTATTGATGCACTTGCTGCTCTAATCAATCTTGTGTATGTGAAGAAAAACAATGCTCTGTTACAGTGAGAAGGTAGCTCAAGAGGCTGTTTCATGGGGAGACTAATGAAGCCACACCACATGAACCCACCACTGGATTCAACTTCATAAGTCTGCTACAGCCCTAAGGAAACCAAAGCCTACGTAAAAAAAGTGTGTGCACCCTGTCAAAGGATTCAGCTCCCTGCTGGGCCTGGTCCTAAGTGGTCCACACTGTGTATACAGGAGCTCACTCCTGAGATCCTCTGCAAAACAGGTTGAATATTTTTCTCCAAGGTGGATCAGGATAATTTTCTTCAGGGTTGTATCAGTTTTGGAAGACAGGTGTCTACTAGGGAGGGCAGGAGCCTCCCTTGGAATGAAACTGTGGATCCCCTCCCTCTGAATTATTATAATTTTGAAATCGAGGGGCTCTCAGGCAGAGATCTGGGGAGGTATAACAGTTCTTTACTAGTATGTATAACAAGGCAAACAAACAACAATAACTACAGCGTTAGCAACAAAACAGAACCAGGGACCCTGTGGCAGCTTTCTCGGCTGAGATGGGAAGGGATGGAGGAGAGGCTTTGCTTCACAAACCCCTCGGGCAGTCAGTGCCGGTGCTCCTGCAGGGCTCTGAGGAACACTCAGCTGGAACAGCAGGGATGAGCTGAGATCCTGGGCCGGTGGCTGAGGTGGATCAGCAGCTCCGTGGCGGTGCCTGGCACTGCCACACGTCCCGGCAGGACAGGGGGTGCGAGGCCACCAACAAAGAGGGGAGAAGGAGAAGCAGCAGCAGCTCCGTCTGGGTGATGGCGAAATTCCCTTCTCCCCACATCAACAGCTCCCAGCAAGTGTCCCTCTCTGAAGCTGAAGAAACCAGCAAGCTTTCACAGAGCACTTCAGGAACACCATGGCAATCATGAGGGAAAAAATCATGATCCTCCATACTTAAAAATTCTCAGGTGTGCTGAGACCTTTTCTGTTTAGTATAGCATCCAGAACTGAATATTGGGTTCACACCATCTAACACCAGTTTTATAGTCTTACAAGTCAATGATACACCAATAAATACTCAGGTACTTGCAGTTACATGCACCAAATCCAGTTCCAGGAAGCAAGGCATCCTTCAGCTGTCACTCCTGGTAACTTAAGTAATAGCTTTGCCACCCAATACACAAAACCAGAGCCCTACTATGGACAGTATGGCCAAATGCAGTACCTCCTGTTCTTGTCAGCTTCTCATCCCCACTGAGATGCACAGCCATATCCCATTGATTTTATTTATTCAAAATAATACTTGTTGGTAACTGTCCCCAGGGATGGCACATTTTATTGTCACAAGGGCCCTATGAGGTAGGAAGTATGCATCGAACTGTTAAATACAATATAACATCCTGGCACTACAACAGTATAGTATAAACAAAGACACAATAAGTCATAAAAAGTTAATACTTTCAAAAGTTACTAATGCCAACATATAATTTCATCTCTGCAATTTAAAAAATGTTGGCAAAAAAAAAACATTCTCCAAGCAAATAAGCAACTGTATTTTGAAACTATTCACTGCTGGCACTTGTTTAAGGGAATCTGGTAATTTGTTCCATCCATCTTCAGCTTCACAAGCAAGAAAGCATGCCTTGAATTGTCTGTTTTCTTCTCTGAAACTTAGGGTTCACACCAAGAGGAGAGCAGAACCATAATTTATAGTTACAAAACAAAACTACTCCTACCCTGAGGCACTCTACTCTGCACATTTATACAATACATTACATCACCTCCTTTATGTTGCCAGATGTAATCAATTCATGTGTTTTTTTTCATACAACAGGGAGTTATATAGTCACTGGACAAGATGTTATCAATGAAATTTATTATAAAATGCATTAAATTTCTAAAGCAACTTATGGCAGCATAGTGAAAAAATAAAATCTCCAAATTCACTATCAGGCAAAATTTACTGCTAAGCTACAGAACCTCTTGTTCTGTAAGCTTAGCATAGAAACTGTGTAAGTTTTATATTGTGCAGTAATTGTTAGACCCATGTAACCAGCTTATAACTAACATCCTGACAATATGATGAAACTGAGTCCAAAAAACATCAGGAATTTGAAAACATTAACTTGTGCCAGAAAATACCGGTTTTGGCCTTAAAATAGGATCATTAATTATCTGAAAGAGCATATAGGGGAAATTAAGAAACCAGGTTAGGCATCTTACTTGAATTTAATTCTTTTGTTTAAGCCATGATTTGCTTTCATTAATATTTGGACTCTGAGTTGTTACTCATCAAATACAAAGAAATGAAGCTACCACATGCTGCTGTACAATACACAATGAAATCCTTTACAAAAGCTGTTTCTTTGCCTTCCAAACCAAGACTCTGCCAGATCTCTTATTCTGCTTACCACACAAGCAGTGTTGCAGCAGGGTTTTCCTGCATAGGTGTGCCAGGGTAGCATTAGTTTTTAATGTTCTTACACAGCCTCATCGCCTCCACTGTAACACCGTTAAACCAGCAGTCTGAGGCTGAAGCAAAGACACAGTGAACACCTGGAAGAGCTGAAACCTACCCTTAAAAAGCTGTCTCCTTTCACCAGTCCTTTTCCTTGTCTATGTGATGTTCTCCCTGCTATGTGTCTCAGTTGAGAACTTGCCTCTCCTCCATCAAGAATTCACTTACCCCTATGAAGCATGGTTATCTGCCCAGTGCCTACTTCAGAAACTATGAATGCTCTGTGGGGCACAAACTGCCTCATTTTTTGTCTCATGCAATGCCTAAAGCAGTAGTAAAACTTGTGAATATGGGCTTAAAATTTGGAACAGAGATTGTGGGCTGAAAAATCAAATGGATGTGTCCAAAATGTATGAATAACACAGACACGGCTTGATCAGTATTCAGCAAGCCCTGGATGTACAAAGAAACTCCAAACTTAAGCCTGATCATTAGTTCCTCTAATTTTGTCACCTTGGTTTCTTTTGTAAAGTTAAAAAGCCTAGCATGTTTGCCTAACAATATACAATGGGTCCTCATCTGTAAAACACAGCTAGAGTCCTTGCTGCCTCTCATGCTCAACCCTTTAATTCTATTCTCTTTACAGAAAGACCTAACCAGCCACCTGAAACCTGTCCATGCAACCTGGCATTTATTATAGTACTTTTAGCCTTTAGAAAAGAACAAACATTTCAGTCTGAATTTCCTTCTCCTCACTTACACCTTGAAGTGGGTCTCTTCCTGCATCTGTGTGTCCTGTAAATCATGCCAACACTCCCCTTTGATCCACTCCTGCTAAGCTAACAGGTTTAGAAAAAATGGATGTATGTTATAGAAGATGTTTCGATTCAACAAATACTTTTTTGGCATGTCAGCCTGATCCAAATAAGCTGGCTTAAACAGTAAAGAAAACCAAAGCCAAAATATGCTGAGGTCTTTTTTGATCTCCTTTAAGGTACAGAGGCTTCAGAGTATTTCTGGTAGACAAATTCCCACTGTTGCATACATTTGATTTCTCATTTCCCAGCATGTTCTTTCTTATAAAGCTAGTTGGAGTCTGGTAATGTTAAATACTCAGGACTGCGACCAAGATATATGACAACTGAGGATGCCTGGTCCCACACAGAGCAAACCTAGTGTCTGAAATCAGTGTGTTCTGACTGTGCACCACATTGATAGAGCCTCCACTGTGTCTGCCTTTTTTTAAAAACTTCGGACAAAAAACTACAATGAAACAAACTAACTCCTAAAAACTGGGCTGAAAAAGGGCAAAGTCTGTAACCCTCCTGTCTCAAAGCACAACTTCTTTTCCCACAGGAAAATCAATGAATAGGGCACAAAAGCCACACTACTAAAATGCTGTACATCCAGTGCTCCACCATTTAAAGATTGGATCTCTACATTACTAGACAATGACATGTATTGTCTTTTTTGCTTCTAGATGGCCCAAAAGGAATAGCAAACTGTTCATTAGTAATAGTTTATCAGGGATCACATGAGCAATTTGGAACATACTTGGATTAAGCCCATAAAAGACCACCCAGCAGACCCGTGGCTGCTGAGTTATCTCCAAGCAGTGGGAGCAAGTCACAGCTCCAACTGGTATCAAACACTGATAACTACCAGTTACCAAGCAAAGATGAACTGGAGTAAACATGCCAAAGGATGTTTTGTTTTGTTTTTAAAATACAACGTGCAGTGTATTATTATGTTCCAGAAACTACCAAAAGCAGTTGTTCTGTTTGCTGGAGAGATACAAAGGCTGGATGCAATAACATGGCATTCTTTTTGATGGGTAACTTATAAGTGAAAGATGCTAGAAAATGGCAATGCTGCTGCAAAGTAGACAGAATGATACATTTAGTCAAATTCCCAGTCTAAGGCTTTTCAAAGAACACAAGCAGTTAGTGCAACATTCCTTGGGGTTCCTGTATCCTTTCAAACATGATGGCTTTCTTGTAGTTTACACTTATATTAAGAAAAATGGTAAGGAGGAGATCATGCCAACCTCTTTTAAAAGAAACAATGACTCAGTTGCCAAGGAAAAGGAGTGATAACTATTTTCATGGAAAGAAGCCTCCAGTGAACACCTCACAGCTGAAGCTATGTTCTTTGTTTTTGTCTGAACTCAGGAATGACAAGGGGCTGCTCTTCAAAAAAATTTTGAGCACCAGTTTTGATTTGATTGGTATAACATTACTTTTTCAGATAAACTGGCAGTTCAGACATCTTGTTGAAAAGATTAGGGACTCAAGAGGTTAGAAATTATAAAATACTGGAATAACTGAGAAGAGATTAATTGGATTGATCTTAAAAAAAAAAAAAAAAAAAGTCACTACTGGGAATGTGCCTACAAACCAAACATGAAGTGTTTTTATCCTGAGGCTCAGAAGAGTATTTTTAAAGGTTACTGTACCTTGGTACAATATTTTCTTTAGTAGGATATACTCATGGCAAAGAAATTAATGCACTACAAAGCCCAAAGGGGCTTTTAACACTCAATGCTTGTGCAATAAATGCCATGAGAAGATCTCAAACACAAAATATTAGCACCTGCCAGTTTTCAGCTTGGCTCCAGAGCTGAAATTTGGTCCACACTTTAAACCACTCAATCAACTCACAGCAAATACAATGAGTACAACTCTTCCCATTTTTCTTTTCCGTTAACCACCCATGACATTCCCCTATGCCTTGTGGATTCGTGTTGCTCCCGTTTCACCCTGTAAAGTATTACATATATATACTAGTAAGTATTTCCACCTACCCCAACAATATTTACTTACACATTGAACAGAAATTTTGGAATAGAGAAAACATTTAAAACAAGAGCTGAAAAGTGTTGATAACAGGTTTCTAAGGACAGCCACACTAGAACCCTGGCCTCAGGAGCTCTGGAAGGCTATACAGTAACACCTGCAGCAGGTAGAATACGTAGGGTATGCAGAATGTTGAAAAAATAAACCTGGGCACTTGGGTCAGACCTTCAGATTCTTGTTTGGAGACAGCTTTTCTCTGCTGCCTCTGAACAATGTTAACAAACACCTCAAGGCCTAATAAAATCATCTTCATTCTAATGCTAGAGCCTGACATTTTCTTCAGCTGACTTCTGCAAGGCTGGGTGCCTGTATGACTGCTTTTACATCAAAAGAGATGTGAGAAATTCCTTGAGAAGAAAAACAAAAAGGAAAATGAAAAAACTATTCTGGTCAGATTTTTCAGCTATCCAAAAAATAGTTACACCACTGACAAATCAGTGTGACAGGATCTACTTGCTAATTAAACAAATATGACAATTTTACTGTGATAATTTGAAAACACTCAAAAGTGCCACCTATGTATGCATAGTTCGCATTCTTCTCAAATGTATATTAAAACCCATGTAGTATATAACAGGAAATTGAAAGGAACTTACATATTCAATAAAAACACAATTATAAGTGTAATTTGAAATGTACAGCTAAAATAGACTGGAAGTTCATAAGGTTTCTCAGAACATTAAATTCAATGACACACTTTCTTTAAAGAAATGTTAGAAATTCAGATAAGCCACAGTATGTAGCATAATTTTAAATATCTGATAGAGCCTTGCTTTTGCCCAATCATCATACCAATAATTCCAGCTGAGGACATCAATGCATTTTGCTAACAACTAATTTAACTTTCAACAACTGCAGTGTGGGTGAGGTTCTGGTTCACCATTTCACAGAAGGAGACACAGTAGAGCAAAGGAGCATCTCAAGGTTATTCGGGAAGATTAAAGATAGGATTTATAGGATAAAGGCTTTATCTGAGTCTACATATTCAAGCATTTATTGAGAGGGTATTCCAAGACATGAGAAAATGAACCATACCAGTCTTTCACTGGCAGATTCAAAGTGGTGTATTCTGAAGACTGACAGCTGGAACAATCTCCACAGGTGAAAAGGAAGACACCTCCAGAAAGAGCTCTGCTGACTATGGTGCATGACAAACCAATGACACACAGCAAAGACATGAATTTTCCTCCCCAAAAGGCAGCTTCCAGAACTATTTTCACTGTAGAATGTGGAACAACTTAAACTTAAGACAGATGATGACCACAAGACTGACTGACCACATCAGGCTGCTTCCACAAACCTCATGGGGGCTGGCAAATCTGACTATGTGTCACCACATGACTCTTCCCAAGGAAAAGTCCACCTGCAAGGGGTCTCTCAGGAGGAAATAAAATAAGTTTTGGTCCATACATCAGTTGGCATCTGTATTCTTGCTTTAAGAAGAAATTAGGATTGGCTTCAGTTAAACTCAGACTGCAGTGCATTATGAAAATGGCAACAAGCATTCCTGGTATCTGATGTAACAACACACTTCCACCCATCTCCTCCAAGCCAAACAATGAGATTCAAAGCTGAAACTTCAGGTTGCTTCAGGTTTCCTCCAGGTGTCAACTTTGTCCTGTTCTCTTTACTTTTCTTGAAGGACCTCAAAGCACTGAAGCATCAAAGGCTGCAACATGCAAGTATAGATAAAGCATAAGGGGTGAAACTGAGCATGCCTCAAGTACCTGGCATCTTTTTGATCCATCACTTTAATTTCTCTAGTGCTTTCCTTACATATGTTTCTTTTAACCATCAACTATTTTTTGACTGTCATGGTCAGAAACTTCAGAGAATTTTAAAAATGTAAGCTCTTGAAACTGTTTCTGTAGGTTTGTTTAGTTACATCTCTTGGACCAGTCTTCCCTTGGACACTGCAAGTGTCCTAGCCTTTTCCTAGTCTGCTTCCCTTGACTAATTGTGATTAGGCTAACTTATTTTTCATGGAACCCATGAGCCCCCTCAGCAGTGCTGACTTATGGGGAAGCTTTCTACCAGGATATAAACCATGCAACACTTGCCCTCAGAGCTACAAAAATGGAGCTTTTCCCATTTGTGCGAGAAAGAGCCACAAAAGTCGTTATAGGCATTTCAAACCAAATTTTTTTCTAAAGCATACATTCATTTCAGAAAGCCTAACACAATTTTAATATGTTTTCAATGTCTTCACTCTGTGCTGAAAGCAATTTGTTATGTATAGTACACATTATTAATCTATTTAAATGAAAGGTAACACTGCTAGCAGTTTAAACATTCAGTGCCCATATTTAACAGGTTTCACTTAGACAGGACAAGATGAAATAACAAAAATGATTAATCTGAGACCAGAGAAATATTCTACTATGTGTATCTCAAAATAGGACTAGATTTTTTTGCTTAATGCCCTGTCAGTAAGCTATGTAAGTGGAGTATGAGAGCTTCAGATGGCTCTTCTGTTTAGCCACACTGCAGACTGTCAGTTTGGAATCAGCAGCAGGACAGATACACAACAGGCTCTGGCATTCTTAATCATGTTTTTATACAACATAAACTCATGCAGCCCACAAGGTCCTTAGGAGAGGATACCTGGTACAGCTGGAGCTAAACACTGTAACACTACAGTAGTGTTTAAAATTTTCCATCCAGTTCAGCACTTGGGGCCTTTTTTCTTTTCATGGGAGCATACAAAAGGTCAGAGTTGATCTGACATGCCAGATTCCTTGGGTCTGTTTTCTTTCGCACTTTCACTCCAAGATAAGGGAGTTACTCTTTATATACAAGGATAAAAATGATGGGAATTCAGGTCCCATGGGTCTCCAAATTGGCAGTAGGAATCTCAGTTTTATGACATTCTCCACTCAACTACAAGACTCCACCAAATTGTTTTCCCACATTTTTTTTTTTTTTGGTCTCTTTCACTTATTTCTAGAACTGCAAAACTTAGTGGTATTTGAAAAAAGTAGTATATTAAATAACCAGTGTTTTTAAGTTCTGTAGAAAGTGCATCTGATCTTCCACAAGAGCTGCAAAACTTACTTTCTTTTCCTTTAAGAGAATAACTTTGCTTCAATTACTTTCTTGTTTGAACTGGCTGTAAAACAATTACTTTGTATAATCGCATAAGAAATAATTATTTTTATCATAACAGAGTACTTAATCAGAGTGAGGATGCTGAGCATGTAACATTGCAATAGTAGATCTACATAGTAGATTGTTTCGGAGCTGATTTTCAATGAGGGAGAGAAACTAAAAATGGTTGTTTTGGTGCAAAAGAGATGCTGAAGAGCTTGGAAAACAAACTTCACTCCTTCACTGGCAATCATTCACTTATCATTTATCATTAGAGTACTTTGTTTCTCTTCAGGAGCAGCAGTACATGTCCAAACTCTTGTGATGTCAGATCATTTTATGGCAATTTTTGTAGCAATGGTAAATCTGGCAATGATGGCAGAATTATATCATACTACTGAAATCGGCAATATTTCAATTTGGCAGTACCGAAGTATGTGTTAAAATATTATGGTAAAGGAGATAAGAAACCAATATTGAATAGTGAGTTTTAAATAGGCACATAGCAATCTCTCTATCTTTTCCTGATTACTTTTTGTAATCTTTTTTATTGTTACAGTGTAGACAGGCTGCAATAGACACACAGAATGATCAGATTTTACATTTCAAATTTCTTTGCTAAATAATTTATTTAATACTTCTATGAAAATAAAACTTTTATTTGATAAATGTGCCTGCAAGCTGAAATCAGACCTTGCTTGTCTGTCCTGACAAAGGTCTAATCTTTTGCTGCATTACATCTTGAAGAGGCATTTATCCCTGTAACTGGCAGGTGCAGAACACCAGCTTTCGAATACAGGAAACTCTGCACACCCACACACATTTGTCAGATCAGACAGTCAACCTTTCCTCCCTGTCACCTCCCCAGCAGCATGCAGTCTGCCTTGCCTTCAGCTGACAGCACAAAGCAGATTTATACTACAGACCTACAGATACAAGTGCATCACTCCCCTCACATGCAACCTGTGCCATGCCAGCTGTGCAACAGGGACTCACAAAACAACCGCCTCAGCCAAACACTTGGCATTGACTCGCCAGCTTCCCACTCTGCCAGCCTGAAGTTAGCTTTGAGCTTTAGACATGATGCACCCTCAATGCAGGCAGCTTTGGGATAGTGCTCCTGAGGTGCTTTTCTCATGGGTGCCACCATAATGTTGTCACTGTAAGGGTAAATGGCCAAAAAATTGCATAATCCTGTTCTGCCACTGTCAGGTGTAGCACACAGGGGCCAAGGGTGTGCTCTAGGCTGGGAAGACCTAAGACTGCCTTTTCCAGTTTCCAAAGAGCCTTCTGCATGCCAAGCTTACACCAGGCTGTCCTCAAATGACTCCAACTGTTGATCTCACCCTTCCTGTGTGTATACTGGACAGTGCACAAAATGCTGGGAAAAGGCTTCTTTTGACCTTCCTGGAATTGTTGCTGAATGCATGTGGCGATAATGTTTGTGGTGATTCTGAGAGCAGAATTGAACTGATTACCTACCAAACTAGGAAGGAGCTGTTCTCAAGGAAATATTCAGCATTTCCATCTTCTGGAGTGAGACCACACCTAGAGAGTCATCAGAGCAAAGAACTGGTCTCTGGTTATTATGTATACTTAAAGTAATACAGAGGTAACTCCTTTTAATTTTATAAAAGCATCAGCAACGTCAGTGGAGCTGCTACCAATTTATACCAGTGTGGGAGGAAGAAAAATCCAATGAACTCAAATGAGATCAGAGGTCAGTGGAATTACCCCTTGATTTATATTATGTGAGAGCAGAAACTGGTTCTGCCTCCATTGAGAAAATGCTGATTAAAAGCTTGAAAATGCAATGGCTTAGAAATTGCTAAGAAATTATTTTTATCCATCCAAATCTTCATGTACATAAGCAAAGTCTGAAGGAAAAAAAACAACTCTCAAAGCAGGCTATTACCCGTTCCTTGCATGCTTTCAAAGGCTGCACGCCAGAGCAGGGACAAAGGCCACAGTGCCACATTTACATGTGGGTTAGCTTTTCAATCAATTTTTTCATTTCAATAGAAATAATAAATCACCTTATCCAGGAGAAAGAAGCAGCTTAACACAAAACATATGGTGCTGGGCTATTTTTATAGCACACCTAAGATGCATAGGGATTCATTTATTTACTCAGCTATTTATAAGTGGCTACTCTTACTCATTCTCTGGACAGCTAAATGCCAGGTTGCTATGTTACTGTTACTTGACATCATCGCCTCCCCAACGTGTTCCCACATTTGACAGGTTCACATGATTTACTAGGCCAGTCAGCTTGTTATTCACTTGTCCAATGATGTCTGGATGATCATTTTAAATTCACATCATGTCCTCCCCAGCAAGCCCCCAAACTCCACATGAACATTTAAACTACCCGTCAGCTACTAAGCGCATTTGTAACCACACTGGATGGCATACCTGTATTTTTCAAATTACAATTATTATAATTAGGTTTAGCATCATTCTTCAATGTTGTTTGTATTTTAGAAGAGAAAACAATTACTGAGGGGCAAATAATGGGCTATATCTGTTACAGTCTAAATTTGCTATGTGAACAGCTCACTGCAGCTGTGGGTGAGACATTAAATCCGTCAGTGCTTTCAATTGACATGAGGAAGGTAATCCTACACATAATTTGCAGAGTCAAGGGCATTTTCACCTGCTGATCAATTTACATATTCTCCCATGTCATTAGACAGGAGGTAGTCATCAGAAGACACCCATACAAATTACAGACTTTACTCATTTAACTCCAGTCATTTTTACACTTATTACAATCTGAACTATATTTGGGATCTGTTGTGCTTCCATACTAGAAAGCTTCTAATTAGTATCACAGCTGTCCAAATACCATCAGAAATCCATCTAGTTACTTGATGCCTTCCTACAGTGAATATGCACATACAAGAGTTCTTTTGTTCCTCTAAAGCAGGACAGATTTACAGACAGCAGTGCCTGCCCAGGTGGTTACGTTACAGCCACGAAAGCTGCAGTGCACAGACTGGGGCTTTGCTGCTGCCGGATTATGTCCAACTGATTGCCTGAACACACACCCCAAACTTCCAATTTACACTCTTGAGTCCTCCAGAACATGTAGTTAAAAAAGTTTCCTTTCTCTCCCATGCAGTGTTGTGCACTTATCAACTCTTTAGCCAGGGGTAAACCAAGGTTAAGGAAGGTGCCTTCTGTGCTCTCCACAGACACAAAAAGGATCACTGCCCAGTGTCACCCTCAGTGTCACCAACACACCTCACACGGTTCAGATCACATGCAGCGACAGCAAGGCACACTGATGTAAAGCACTGGTACAAGTGGCACAAGTAACAGCTTTGGAGGCTAGTTTTAAATGTCAGCTCTCCTGCCGCATCTGCACTTTGAATCACAACATTTTGAACTAATTTTTCAATGGGTGCACAAAGCAAGTGACAACTTAATTTAAATCCATATTAATAAAATGGGAATTACACACGCATACTTTTAATTGCATGTCTTCCATATTATCCTGTAGTAGTTTAGGTTTGCCAATTTGAGCTTCCTGGCAAATGCACTAAATAATGTAGCAAGTTTAGCGCTGGCTAAAATCACCAGTGCACCTACCAGAATTATTTACTCATTTCCTGCTTTAAGATATGAATTAGGAGGAAGGCAAAGGAGGCTCAAAGCTTAAAAGGTATAAAGAAAACTTTATTAACAGAACTAAAAGAATAATAACGATCAGAATAAAACCTTCAGAACACTTCTCCGTCCCTCTCCACAACTTCTTTTCTTTGTCAACTGACAATATAGAGACAAAACCTGGGATCTTCAATCAGTTACCACCTCTACAACAGTCTTTCATCAGCTCTTGTAGGGAGAGGAGTTTCTCTCGCCATGCCATGGAGACTTCTCCACAAGAAACAGTTCTCTCATGGCTTCAATGTCACAGCGAATCATCTGCCCAGGAAAGGAAAATCTGTTTGCAGTGTGAAAGTCCCTCCCATGCCTTGCAGCTTTCCCACAGCTGCTTTCATGGGCCATGTCAACTTATGGGGTACTATTTTAAGGATGAGCTGTTCTGGCATAAAAACCCCCAAAAGTTCTCTTCTTTTATCTCTGGGAACAGAAGCTCTTCTTCTATCTCTGGAGCAGAGTTTCTCATCTCTCTCTCTGTTCAAGCTTCTCATTAGATTACAGCTTTTCAGCATCCACACGCTCCAGCACGAGTGCCCTTTTCTCACGGGCTGCGGGTAAATGCTGCATCCCCCCACGTGCTTCATGAATTACAGGGGAAAAACAAAGTCTGATATATCAAACATGTATCTTCACCATAGCCTTACAAAGTGAATTTCAGCCAAAGACCAAGGCATCTCCTCAATCCCCTCCTAACTAGAATTTGACTCCTTCTGACCTCTGTGTCCCATGTTGTTTTCCTCACGTGTCTTCACCCTTTCCTCTTCCTGATTCGGGAGAGAATTGGTGTTCGTAGGTTCGTTTGTTCTCGAGCTTTATCAACTGAAGCAGTTTTTACGGAGTTCTGCGGCACTGAAAAGTTGATCTCATGCGGGCTGTGCATCAAGGAGATCGCTTGCCGTGCCTCTGGCTGCTGCTCACGGGGTCTCTGCCCACACCGTGTGAGCCGTGCCGCCCGCCGGCTTCACTCTGCGCTTTTCTTCATGCGGAGCGCCGAAAACAAGCAGAGCTGCTGCTGCCGTTTCTGTCCTTCTGTCCGCACCATGGCTGGCTAAAAGCGGCTAAACAAACAAAGTTCATTGCGAGCCACGCTGAAGCAGCCACGGCCGGACGCTGCTGTTCTGGTTGCGTTGATTTTTCAGCCCTGCAGTCCCGCCCCCGGCCGCTCCTGGCCTCGGGGCCGCTCCCAGCGCCGATGCAGCCCCCGGCTGGCACGGCCCGGCAGTGCTGCAGGAAAAAGGACCGGCGGGCTCTGCCGAGAAGGGGCCCGGCCCCGCAGCGAAGGGGCCCCAGCCGCCCGTCAGGACGGGGCCCGGTGCACTCCCCGCTGAGGGGCTCGGCAGCCCGCCCACAGCCCCTCAGGGAGCAGAAAATCTCGGCCGGGCCCGTGGGGCCGGCCCAGCCCGGCCGCGCAGGCCACACGGGGCGGGTCCCACCAGCACCCCGTCACCTCTTCAAAAGCCAGAAGCCAAGAGAAACATTTCCCGGCCTTGCCTGTCTTTAAAATGTGAATCTCACTGAGGCGGACCTAGCTTCTAACAGTTTAATAGGTTGTCAGTTCTCAGAGCTAGCCAGCTATTGGTTTTTGCAAGGAACGGAGGAAGCTCTTAGCAACCCCTCTCAGGAAAATCATTTCCGTGGGTGGATTCTTCCTTTCTCACCAAATGTCAATTAATGCAAAACCAGCACATATCCACACTTCCAAAACCATTGGTTGGAAAAAAAACCCCCAAACATATTTTGAAACAGAAGAAAGTGTAGACCACCAGGTATTTGCCTTTATCTTTCAATTTGGTATTAGCAACCTGTACAAAATGAAATCTGTACTATCATTACTCTTTGGCATTAGTTGTCTAAGAGATGATGAGAATGATGATGATAATTGTTATTTTTCACAACCTTCTCAGCCATCATGGTTGTAAAAGTAAAATCAACAGAAGACTGGTCTGCCATTATTAACTTTTGGCTGTAGTATTGGGAGCAGTCCTTAAAGCATTTACACAAGATGACATAAGTAGTTAAATGTTTCAGGAAATCTAAAGGACTGTGAAATTTTGTCTCTGAAGACTCAGGGGTCTGAATGGAGTCAAGAACCTTCCCCTCACTCAGTTGAAAATTTTAGAATATAAATTAAATTAAACCTTTTCCTCCAATATGGAAAAAAATAAAGAAATAAGAAGACAGATTAGGAATTACAAACCTCTACAATTACAGAAACCATTAATCAAGTTCAGTTTGAAAAAAGAGTTGTGTAAAATCAGAGGTCACAGATCGTTGCAGGAGTACCTCTTCCTTGTCTAGCAAAGAAACCCTTGAGATTTATTGTGTCTGAGGGATGGAGCTGAATTAAATCACTTAATTCTCCAATTTAAAAAAACCAAAACAAATCATAACCAGAAAGAAATGCAAACTTCAAGGTATGCATTGCTCCATGGGTAGGTGCCAGGCAGAGCACCCTTCCCCAGCTCTTTGGGGAGCACAGCTTGGCAGCAGACACAGCCCAGAGCAGAAACTGCCAGGGATTGCCAGGCTGGCAAAATACACAATTACAGCCCAATTGTCTGCCTTTGGGGCTTGACTGTCTTAGAATCCTTTGTCTCTACCTCTGTAACTCCCTGACAGGACAGAAATGTGAATAACCTGGTGTTTTTACTGAGAGAAGCTGCCATGAGGGAGCTAAGACCCAAGCTCCCAAAAGTTCATCACAGCCTATGTAAATGGCCCTGAAAGGCCAAAAAGTACCTGTCAGGGCTGGAAACTTAATCCATGTTCTCAAAGTGCAAATTTCTGCTGAAACCAAGGCTCATTCATGTGGAGCAGCCAGCCTTAATCTTCTGATATGGCATTTCCATGGGGAGCCCAAAGACTGGATTTTGACCGCTGCTGGGCATCACACTCTCTTGCTTATTTTCTCTCCATTGCCTGTCAAGTAGAATATGATACCCTGCATGCAGCCAAAACACGTTTTCTGCTAGCTTGTTCTGCAGCATAAATTTAAGAAGAACAAAGTAAAACACAAACCCAGGTACTTCTAGTGCCAGGTGTGCTTCAGTACCACATGTGGTTGGAATCCTGAGCCACTGTCATGAGGGCATCCAGCTGGCGCTAGGGTCTGCTGGGTCTTTTCTGGGCAGTCCCAAAACAGCTCTGTGGTTGCTGTGCTCACACAGGCAGGGCTGTGCAGCCCAGTGCAGGCAGGTTAAAAAAGGCTGAAGGCAGCCTGTGGGTGCCCAGAAAACCCAATGCCACACTGAGGGCACAGAGCCCTTGTGAAGAAGTACCAAACCAGCCTCGTACATATGAAGGGGCGCACTCTGAGGTAACCATGGCTGAGGTCCAGGTGCCAAGACTGTATCTGCTGTCATGTATCTGGTGTCATGTGCTCCAGGTGCTTCTGGCCATGCCAGTGGCTAAGGTAGACAGGTTTCTCCAGCATGGGCATGAGGGGTGCCTCTGGGAACCTGCAGCTGTAGTCCAGAAAGATCTGCTGATTTTTATTCCTTCTTCACATGCCCATTACATGTCCTTGTGAGACAGATCCCCAGAGACATGGAGTCCTGCTAAGTCCCTGCTCTGTCCACCCCACGAGTGCCCCCAAGCTCAATGGCCTATCAGTGGCAGGAGCAGGGACTCTGCAGTTCATCCCCATTCTCTAAAGGCTACAGAAAGTCCTGCTCCAATCTCAACAGGTATCAGAAGGAAGCCCAGAATATTGTGCTTGTTTGTTGACTCAGATTACAGTCATGGTGTAGGAAATAGGGTCACCATCTTGATTTAAAAAAAGACATTTCTTCTTCCTGTGATTTATATGCACTGTTCCCACATTAAAAGTATCAGCTGGATGGCTGATCCTGAAATTCATTCCATCACAATTTCTTTTGATGCTGTTTACTAAAAACAACTGCTTTGCTCAGCCATCAAGTCATTCATTCCAAATATAGAAATGAACCTAATTAAAATATGTAAAGAAGTGAAGAGGACATTTAAAATGTACCAAGTATTTCACACAGCCTTTCAACATTTCCTTTGCTTTTGCTCCCTTCCCTTAGTGTTCTATAGGTAATAAACCTCCACTTACTTTGAAGGTTGAAAGTAAATATTATTTATTTCCTTGCATTCATTACTCCTGGGTGCTCATGCAAGATCTTGTCCCTTACTGCAGGTCTGCATGAGCACACCTGCCCACTGCCTCAACACACTTCTGCAGCAACACTGACAAGCCATAAGGGCACCTAGAGCAGCCCAAGATAATGTGTGTACACAAACCAGGAGCAAGTTTTACAAGCTATTTAACTCTGAATTGCAATGAATAGTGAGAAGCTTATTTTATTTTATAAGCAAGAGTAAGTCTTTGCAAACAAGCTGGCATGACTGTTACACATGATTTCAGGTCTGGGTAAGTCTGCAGCACTACCTCCTAGTAACAAGGACATGATTGTAACAAATTCCCACTGAAATTTTATCCCTTCTACACTGAAAACTAACTGGTTGACTAGCAGTCCCAGGGAGGTACATCTAACAGATGGGAAGCTCAACCCATGAGAACAAAAACCTAAATCTGAGTGAGGGACTGGTGGGTTGCAAAACTGCCCCTAGGCAAATCTCACTGCCAACAGGGGAACTCCAGAGTTGGGGTGTCTGAGGAAAAGCCCATCTTACACTTAAGAGTAGGGCATACAACTTGTGCACACTCCCTTTTTCTTACTACACGATCTTCTTGCAATTAAGCCATTCTCAGTTTGGAGTGGCAATTTTCTGTATTCAACCACTGACCAAAGATCACAGAAAAAACATGTCTGTAAGTCCTTAACAAAACTGAGCTTGAAAAGGACAGGAACATGTGTAAATCCTGACTGAAACAAGCTGGCAGATGCAGAGTATTAGGTGAAATGATCTCACTAAGGAGCATCCTGGGCCTACACCCTGCCTGTGTCTTTTCATACAAACCCACTGAAATGTTATTATTCAACTACAGTGTTAAAGACAGCCCTATAAACCCTCTCCTTGGAGAATGAAAAAAACAGCACTACAATTATACAGAAGATAAAAAAGCAAAGGGTATTACTTACTCGCAGTATTTCTTCCACACAGCTGGAATCATTGGGAAGGGCAACCTAGGTTTAAAGAGAAAAAAGAAATGTTTAGTCAGGTGCTGGATGCAAAGTTCAACCACACAGGTGAGCAGCTAACAAGCAACTGCCTTTGTTTGAAGACTGCTGCATCCAAACTTGCTGCCTACCAAATTTTCCAGTTCAGATCAACATAAATCATTAGCAGGATTTTTTTTTAGCCCATTTTGTTAAAAGTTGGGGTTTTCTCCACGCTGCTTTGTGTTCCTAACGACACTTTTGAAGCAATAAAGTACTCTGATTTCCTCACAGTTGAGAACTGGCAGTGGAATTGCCTGAAACTTCTGTAATTGAAGAAGATCCCACTGTTCCTCCATTGGCAGCTTTCAGAGACAGGGCGAGGTTTAACTTGCCACAGTTAATGTGCAAGCAAAGGACAGAGGTGATAACAGGAGAAAGCTGTTGTCATCAACTATCTTATCCTACAGCTTAACAGGTCAACAGCCCTGACAGCTCTTAAAACTTAAATATATACTGTAGAAAAATACTGGCTGGACTATAAGGCTGATTTTGTTGTCCCTCATTCCATCAGCCTGTTGCAGTTTCAGTGTCCTCTGCAGCCGGCACAGCACACAGGTATCCACCTGGAGAGGCCTGATCCTTCTCCCCTTAGAAAAATTCAGTTTCTAAGGGGATTATCTCTGCACCCATTCACACCCATGCACACACACAGTGATGCTGCTAATATATTCCAGTTGAAAATACTTGTTAAGTGGTACTTACAGCATTTGCCACAATCACCCATTCTAAGGATATGAAAGAGCACAAAACCTTTAAATACTGTGAACAATTACAGAAACAACAGGCAGATGTGACCTGTATGTACAGCCACTACTGTAGATAGCTGTGGTGGGCTCTTATCACGGGGTAAAGCAGGAGAGGAAGAGACAATATTCAGGAAGGTACCAAAGAACAGGTAAGTCCTTTGTGCCATAAATATTCAGAGAGACTTTTCTGACTGATTCTTCTACCTTATTGCCCTTAGTAACTAGTTTGGTGAAAGACAGTCATGACTACACTTAACCCCTGTCATCCTAATCTGCTATAGAGCTTGACCAAAAGCACTGACCATGGCCTTCTTGCCTGCATTTCAGCCACCACTGAAATGAGCTTCAAGAATAAATCCACATCGCTACAGAAGCCAAAGACCACGGAGACCTCTTCGATCACCAAGCTCATGCTCTGCTAATGTAGCAGATTTTCCCCCTATCTTCTAGTACTATGGCTAGTCTGGCCTGAAAACTGTAGGGAAATCGGTCTCCCATTCCTTCCCTTTATAAAATATGGAGTGTTATAAACTACTTGGTGTGTTCTTTATAATGGTTTAACAAAATTTTGTTTTGTCACTTCAGCTTTTCTGTAGAGCTCTCCCCACTACTAGAAGTAATTCATTACTTCCCATTTACACCATACACAGACATTATATATATGCAGAATTATACTCTACTTTTCTCAAATGCTATATGTTCAAATTTTACCTTCTTCCCTGATAAATAAGATTTTCCTCCCCTTTGGCTTGTTTCATCACTGTTCTCAGAATTCCCAACAGTTCATCAATATCATGGTAAAGGATTACCCAAGTGAATATGACTACACCACAGGAGTATTAGTGATTTTTATAGACTATTATTTTGGATAGTATCACCTTACAACTGTCAAAGAACCAAAAAAAGAACCTTACCTTTTGTCCCCAGTTTCTACTCAGCTTAAATTACCTAACAAATGTGGCTGAGAGCTGCCATTGAGTGGCCAGCATGAACTGCAAGAGACATGCAGTCCATCTTTACACCACAGGACATGGACTTGATGGGACTTCCTTCATCTCCCTACTTTTCACTTAAATTACGTTTTTCTCTCTCAATACTTTTGATTTCTCTGCTCATCTGTTTTTTCTATTTCTCATACCAGCTCCCCATTCAGAGAGGAATATGGTTAATCAAAAGCAGGGGTGTTACTGCACTGTGCTGTGGGACAGAACACATCTCTAATACATGCTTCATTTTTTTTCATTGAAAAACTAGTATGTTGGAATATGAGAAAACAAAACAAACAGTCCTCCAATAAGCTTACAGTGAACACATCAACCACAAAATTTCTCACCACAGAAACAGGAGCAGCCCAAAATCCAGCTGAGTGAGTCCGACTGGGAAGAGTAAAAGCAGCAGAGGTACAGAACTCTCTTTACTTAACACCCTTCCCTACCATTACACATACCAGCTGTATTGGTTAGCCAAGGTATCATGTGTATTTCTTTGTTTAGGAAAGTGATGACTGTGCCCTCACTATTAATACAGGATGTATGTTCTTGGTTCTTCTCACAGTTGTCTCCCAATTCACAGACCTGTTTATGTTACTTCAGAACTAATGATGATAATAAAAATAAACATACCATTTTACTTTAATAAAGCCTACTATATGTTATGCAATTGCAACCAGCTTCTGCTGGCAGCACTTGCTAATAACTTTAAATGCTCATGCATCAATTTGTGCTAATGGCAAAGATTTTAATGGTTTGACAGAACTTTTACTCCCTTTGGCATTGCTTTGTTTTGAATCACTGGTATTAAAGTAAGGCAAGATGTCAAAGTGCTGTGATTGTCATATAGGGAGATCCAAGTAGGAGCAAGCACAAAGAGGAAAACAGTTAGATTGATGCAAACATTAAAAGAATAATTATTACAACATGGCTATCAGAGAGAAGATCAATGTAAGAGTCTTTCAATACATTACTATTAATGGATTTCTAAAAAAATGAGACCATTTTTCTAAATTCATGCTGCAGTTGCACATTCGAAGAGACTTGAAAGGCACAGATGCATTATAAATTTAGTCTGTCTTGGGGAAGAAAAAAAGTAAAAACAACTTCTCAACCTTTCAAAGTGTGAATTAAAAATTGCAAGTTTAATTGTCCATAAACACTCACGTTCAGCTAACAAGTGTGAGCAGGCCCACATGGTATCCAAGCATAGATTCATCGGGACAGAATGAAACAGAGCAGATACAATATTCATCACTTTCTCAAGTGCAAGCGCTATAACAAATTGTTATTAGAATTGCCATTAATAAACTGCCATGTTCCTTCTGTAGTTTAGTCAAGATTGGACATTCATCCCATACTACTATTTTCCTAATCTAATAAAAATCAAACATTTTAGGACCCATTATGTGATTCTACATGCCCTCTCTCCTCTTCAGGTTTCATCACTAATCAGAGTCTAAAAAGGAGGACAGAGCTTGCACTTGTGCACACTTTTGGTGCTTTTCTTCCTTTATGAGCAGCATAGTCTTACTCAACTAAAAAAACAGATGCCAGGATTTGGCTTCTGCCAGACTGAGTGGTTGCAACTCACATCATGAGCTCCTCTCTCGGCTGGCAGTGCATTCACAAACCCCAAACTGAAGAACAGTGAATGCTACATGAGGGGCAGACAGAAGTCCTGAGGTAATGAAACTTCAATCAAAGCAAGAAGTTTTCACAATAGCGACATGCTACACTGAACTCATCTTCCAATTTCCTTTTAATCTGGCAAGCCTCTTTTGCATTAAAGTGCTTCATGTTTACTTTTAAATAGTGCTTGCTAAACAAAAAACAAAACAAAACAAAACAAAAAACCCCAAAACCCACAACAACAACCAAAAGCCAAAACAAAACAAAGAAAAGAAAAAAAAGAGAAAGGTCAGATGGTCAAAATATTCCACCTAATACAAGCTAGTATTCTACAGCTTTCTTCACTGTTCCGTCTCAGAAGAGAGAGAGCTTAAATTATGTGAAACTAAAGGGTTTAATGTATGGCTTGGGTGGCTTAGTGCTAAACTTTAAAGGGAGGGAAGGAGGGCAGAAATCTAAGTGTGAGGGAATAGTAGCCTTTAATTTTATACAGATCAAATGACATTGGGTAAATGGTTACTATATCTGATGAATCATGTTGGTCTAACCTTCTATTTATTCATTCTACAGTTCCTTGAGTACTCTTACATCCTGGACAATTTATAATCTGCATGAGATCAGATTTTGTTTTCATGGCACAGAAATATATAAAGCCTCTTTTCCCTGTAATTTACATCCAACAGCAGACATTTCTCAGAAATGTTAGCAACACAATCTTCCAACTTGTGAGAATAGTTCTGAAAATCAAATGTAGTGCCATAAAGCAGAAATACAGAATAATGTCTTTGCCAGAACTGACCAGCTACATTTTCATCTGTATACACTGTTTGTGAACAAGCCCCTGCTTTTATTGATGCACTATTGGCATTCAACAAGTAATCTCTTTTTCCTTTGTTTTATTGAAAAGGTACATGTATCATGTAAAATAATGTAGGAGTCCACTCATTCCTTGCGCATGAGCACCTATGTGCTTATACATCAGGAGCTCAGCTTTCCTTGTCATCTCCTTTATCAAGGAATCCATTTTGACTCCGGGGAAATGAAGCTCATGCTACTGTTTACACCTTCGAACACAAATTGATTTTTCACTTGCCAGCATGAAAAGATCCTGTTCATGAGCCTTGATTGATCATTTCCAGTGTGCACCACACAGTGATAAGAAGAAACTGGAAACAGCAAAACAAGGACAGTCAGCAGAAGCCTTGTCCTCTGAGTGCCTTCAGCTTCTGCCGGGCTTCCCATTAACAGAGTACTTGATTTTTCTGATTCTTTTTTCTCTGATTAATATAAGTGGGATATGCATGGTGAAGTACTAAGAATAGCAAAATTTCCAGATACAACATATTGGACTAGATCATGTTTGAACATCCTTCCAACCTGTATGAACCTATGGTTCAATTCTTGCAATATGCTCATTATAAATCTGAGAACATGAAATACGTCACCTGCATTTGGCATATGCACCCATGTCCTCCCAACACAACCTCCCCTTTGACTGTCATATTTTCTTGCACACTCAGGCTTCATTTCTTCACTTTAATGGCTCCCAACATTCTCCTCAGCTGCCATCTGACTACACATTTCTCCTCCTGAGAAGACTGTCCCATATTTACTTCAAGTAAAGTTCACACCACTGCTCAGTGCCCACTGCTCAAACCTACTTGGATTGTTTCTCAGCTCATGGTCCTAGTTCCTTTCTCAATACTGAGAGAAATGATGGGTTTGTCTTTACAAACAAGCTGTGGATCTGCTGATAAGATGCAGCTATCAGTGAGAGACAACAGAAACAATGGGATGGATTCCACTAAAAGATCAAAGAGACACTGAAAGAGCACCATGAATTCCACAAGAGTTAAAAATTAAGAAGGGATTATGCATTGTGGGGGGGGAAGGTATCCCAGGTATCAGGCGCTCAGGGAAGCCTGTACCTCTCAAGTACCTCAGCCTATGGGGAAAGAGAGAAGGGACAAGCAGACGAGAATTAGGATAAAAAGGAGGCTGCGCCCTCCAAAAATTTGAGAGACCCCAGGGGAATGCCCCATGGCCTCTCCCTTTATTTGAATAAAGAAAAAAGGACTCCTCTGTCTCTTTTTTGGACATAAACCTCTGGCGTTTGTGGATTAATTTTCCTGACATTACTAAGTCCAAAAAGTGTCACTCATGTTAAAGACACCTGGAATAGATGCCAACTGATCTCCCTAGCTGGGAGGCTCTTGGCTCTTCCTTACTAACCTTAGTACAAATGTGTAAGAATGGAAGTAGCAAAAGCAAGGAATGAATATTGCAACCTGACAGCAGGGATTTTCTGGTGTATCTGATATTTGTGGAGATATCACCAACATACTTTAGGGCTCTATGTTTTCATTATGGAGGAAACTGAATGAAGTCAAATATGGTGGTATTAGAAAAAACAACCACAACAATGAAAAAAAAAACAACCCAAAATTGCTCCCTTGGTATTCAAATGCATACATGTGTTTTTCACAGGCTTATTCATTTTCAAGGGAGCCATTTGTGGGTCCAAAATAATGTATATCCACTGTTTTCTTCTCGTGCCTCCACCATCCTGGAACCAAAATACCATGAGAAGACTACATTTTCCAATATTTTTAACCCCAGAAATATCTCCTGAGGCTTATTAAAATGTCTGTGGAAAAATATACTTTTCACATGCATAAAAAATTAAGAGAGAAAGAAAAACTGCTGCCTAAAACAAAATACAGAAAGCCGCTCCTCTCTTCTCTTTTAACACAAATACAGCAGAAGCTGTGTAAAATATGCATTTACTGGAGAATCTGAAAACACAAAAGAGTTTTAAGGAGTGAGTTAATTAATTTGTTAAGCTAAGGCAGCCTGGCCTGCAGTCAGAACTGCTCTTCCAGAGGTGGCTAGAGAAATTTATGCCTTTCCCCCAAGTAAAGCACCTTAGCTAGGAAAAACAGCTTACTAGTGTGGTCCAAAACATGACTGAATCAGACTCACGCTGATTTTAGTGACCTTCCCAAAAGGTCTCTAGTTCAGAAGCCAAAGCTGCCTACAATAGGTACCTTTAGTTTCACACAAAAGCCAGTGACTCTCATATGCTCCTCTCCAGTCACCAAGAGCCAGACAAATGTGTGCAGTCACACCAGGAGGGGTGACTAACCCCACCGTGAAAGGGATTCAGATTCATCTCCCTACAAAGAACTCAGCTTACAACAGCCTTTTTTACCAATCTAAGTAAACCCAACTACAAGGACAATGTTTTTTCACTGGCATTTAGTTCTGCTACAGCAACTTTTATACCAGACTGACCTGGATGTGACTTTTCTTGTTCTTCTCAGTATGTGTTGAATTTAGTTCATTTTTTTCTTTTTTTCATTTCTTTGATGTTTTCTTTTAACAACACCATTTCAGTGTTGATCAGCATGAAACAGTCTCCATGAAAGCACAATATGCTGATGTTCAATTTAAACTCAATGGTTCACCATTATCTTCATGCAGTAAATTGCCAAACTCTATTAGAGAGAGAAGACTGATAAAGTGATCTCTCACTTCAAGATCTCCTGGGAGTTTTTCGATGCAGGTAAGGCTGCACATTTTACTTATGGAATATTTTGAATGCAGTATTTTAGAAAATCACCATAATGATAATACCAGAGTATCTGATAATGTTATAGTATTAAGCCAAGCCCCAGCAAAAGTGACTTTTGCAGTACTTAATTTCTGACCAAAACACTGGCTTGCTTAAACACTGTTACAACCATTTGATAATGACAAAGAGCAAGGAAATGTGGAATGTCAAATTTCTTTTTCTTTCTTCCTGTCTTTCTGTTCCTCCTTCTCTTATAACTTCAGCTTACATAAAATGCATACATTTTCTTATGTGCCTTGGCATTTTCACCTTATTCTGGAAGACATTACCTTATACTAAAGTGATGATAAAATGAGCCCTGATCTAAAATGCCACCATGCACTTGTCCACTTGAAACCTCAAAGACTGACTAACAGACTGTGTAACCCTCTGCTGTGGTAAGATATATGGTGTGGCAAAAATAATGATCAAGTGTCTGTTTCTTGTCTTCCTTTTGCCAGTGTGCATGAAATTTAACTTCTCCTAAGACAATGAAGCAGCATAAAAGGCATGAAGGGAGCTTAGCTTACAAGTCCATTTGCCTTCAGTTAGGGGGATGTGAATTGGACACCGTATTTATCCTCAGTGTAACCCTTTGAGTAGAACCTCTTGGAAATCATGCAAAATTTACTGTACAGACACAGCTGTCTAAATTAAGTTGGAATTGGATCTCCTTTAAATCTATTTCACATTAGTGGAATGTGGCATCTGTTCCCAATATGCACCAAGCACAAGAGCACCATCAGGCAGGAGTTGTGTAAATTCCTGTTAAAATAGTGTCAAAGTCACCAGATCAGAGTGTGGCCTTGAGCATGGCACTGAAACTTCCCCCATGTCAGTGAAGTTGCATCATGTAATCTGAAACATTATTTGAGCCTATGAATTCAGACTGTAGCATTTCTTTATAAGTTTTAAAGAGGAACCTTCTTACATGTGTGTTTACATCAGACAGTACCCCTACTGTGGCTACAAGGATACATTGGGTGGTTGTGTTGGTTACCTGTTTCACTTCTGCTTTTTAAAGCAGGTATGAATGTCCTCACAGAAAAATGTACTCCTGGGTATAATTTGTGCAGCAGTTTGCACACCTGCAAGGCCTTTGCTGGGACCCAAATTAATTGCTCAGAGCTTGTTTGCAAATTAACTCTTTTCATACATCTTTCCACCACAGTCACAACTTGCAAGTCATGACCTCAAACTGTCTTCAAAATTGTGGGCCAGTATTCGAAAGGCTCCTGTTACTGCTCCGAGGGAAACAAATATATTTTGAAATACTTAGGGTTTAAATACCAACCTGTTAGCATAACTAGTCTACACAGATACATTTTTAACACAAACTTCAAGTAAATTAAATTCTTATAGGAAATAAAAGCTATTTTCCTTTTATTAATACAAAGCAGTACAATTATTGAATATGTTTTTATTGTGATTGATACAAAATCAGACTACATTGAGAGCCAGATCTTATGCTTATTAAATAGTAAGACACGCAATTATCCCAACTGAATATCATGGTCATCTACAAAAGAGGAGTTAAATAACACTTTTTGGACAGTACAGAACTTAGAACAAGGAAAATCTGATTTTGAAGGGATATTTATGGTCTCTCTTTTAGTTACATTTCTAATTAAAATGCTTTGATCTATTAATGCCAAGGGACACTGCTAAATGTACTCAATGTAGAAGTTGCTTCTTTTTCCTGAGCTCCCCAAATCTCTTAGATCTGTGTGCACTTATGCTGTGTGCAGTTAAACTGTTCACTAAAATGAAAAGATATCTAAGAATAACTCACTTCCATTAGATTTATAAATCACATTAATTAATTCTACATCTCCAGTGGTGTAGAGACCAAACTCTAATGTGAGATCTAATTAAAAAAAGGGGGAAAAAAATTGCAATTGAAACACAGAAGTAACTGTTTAGCCTAAAATTAATGAGGCACTATGCTAAGCAAGAATGTCCATAAATCCCTAATGAGGATTTTAAACACATTAAAATTTCCTAATACAAAGTGTTTGCCTTCCTTTTATCCAATAACAAATAAGCCAATAATTTTCTGCCTCTAAATGACACTATTAACTGTCATGGCATGTTTTATTTGACAAACCCTCCATTCAAATACAGTAAAACCAATTAATTTGCCTGCTGTGAAATGTGTTTCTTGATAGCTTTTATGTGATTTTTCTTCTCAAAGAAATGTAAATAGGAAGTCAATGTAGGTGCCTGATTTTGCTTAAAAATATGACACAATAACTATAGATTTTCTAGTCAGTTTGCATTTCAAATGAATTGAAAGATAACCTCCATTTTCAGGTCATCAATCACATAATGGTCTCCTGATAAGTAAACAGTTAAGAGTAATAGTTTTATTACCAGCGAAATGGCCCCATATATGAGCTGTGATAGCTGCAAAATTACCACTTTGCTCCTTTATAAATAATGGTTTGCAGTGGGACCACTTGGCCTCTGCCACCTCTGGCACCCCCCACAAGCAACACCGACAGCCCTCTGAGTCCACACTACAATTAAACCAAACGTCTTGGAAGGGTGGAGATGGTGATGTATGACTTTTTTTTTTGGTCAGAAAAATCTATAGAAAAAATAAAAGATAATTCTGTGGTTTTAATGGTCCCCTGGGCACCACTTAGCAGATCTCAGCAGAGCGAAGCAAGACTGTGTTACAACTGCCCCACGTTAAACAGTACCTGAATCTGAAATTCTTCCAAGGTTTTGCAATTGGGAGGATCAGCCTGCTAAAAAGTACAAGTTTACATGTCAGAAATAGACTTTTGTCTGTGCCCACACTACTGAAGGCACAGCAGAGGCTAATGCCCTGCTTTATGGGGTCTGACTGAATGCCAATTAATCTTTACAACATATGGACAGTCCCACCACCTCTTGCACTGCATCATGATCACATGGAAACTGTGGTTTCTTTGCCTTAAGATGGAAACCCAACTGGAAAAAAAACCCATGACAGCCCACACACACAGAACAAGGAATTAAATAAAACAAAGATTTACTGGTGCTGAACAGGACACAACCACTCATTTATTTAATCATCTGTAATAGATTGCCAAGTAGACCCAGGTAATTTATGTAGTCTGGCATGATGGCTGATTTTCAATTTACACTGTCCTGTATGTGTGTTTCTTATTGAAACAAGCAAAGCAAATATGCAGTTCCACTTGTGGAGCAGTGCCAAGGCTGCCTGACATAAGAGGAAAGCTGGGGAGAAGTGGGGCTGGGATGGATCAAAGGCAGTAAAGGTGCTCTGGAGCTCTGTCAGCCATTGTCCCCATCACTGAGACACACAATTTGCTCCTTTTTCCCAACAGAAATTCCTGTTGCTGTTGCTACAAATTTTTTGCATAGTGACCTTTCCACAGGGATGTCTGGAGAAGCAATTTATATTTATACATTATCATCATATAAAATTATATAAGAATGTATTCAAGTAAGAGAAAAATGCCTTCTGCAAATATCTGGATTTTGCTCCTTAACCACAATCCTATTTAATAAGCTTAGGAATTGAATTGCAGCAGCTTCAAAAAGTAAATTGAAGAGACCTCTTGCCCTGCTTCAACAGTGAGAAAAACATGGTCTTTCTGTACACTCTCAGCTAATAAAAATTCCCAAATTAAACTTTAAAAATATTTAAGTGAACTATCTTGACACAGTCAAATATCAGGAAATCAATTTCAAGTTGATTGAAATCAAGCTTTTGTGCTTAAGGTACTGCATACTGTAACCTGCATTTTGCTCACTTTTCAACCTAGGGTTCCTGAAGTGTGAACTAAGCTCTGGCTCTCCCAAATGCAGCTGTCTGCATCTAATTTCAATGACAAGAACTAAATAAAAATATAAATATTTTTGAAAATGATCTGATAGTATATCCCACATCAACAACTTTTACATCTACTTCTTAATCAAGACATTGAATTGGGTTAAGACCACCTGACATTATATCACTTCTGACCTTTTCAACTGTCAAAGCAGACAGATTTTTATCCTACAAGATTCGAGCCAAAGCCTCAAAGGTGCAGTGCCAGAGCATTAATCCATTTCACTAGACAGTCATTGAAATTATAATTGAAAGTTCAACTTACTTTAGCATTTTATGCTGAAATACTTCTGGCAGCCCAGGGCAGAAAGTTGAAATGTGGTTTCCAATGGAGACCATTTCCAATGGTTTTAAAATGTTGGCAGTGAAATTCCTTATTGTCAAAGAGATCAGCAGATGCCAACTTCCATTAATTTACTTTCTGTGACTGCTTCTCACTTCAGGAAGCCTTTCTTTAGCTAAAGGTGCTGACCTGCTGCTGAATCCCATCAGAAATGGACTAGGATGGGATTAGGAGACTGGGGACACTCCCAGAAATGCCTGTACAGCAGCCAGGGCAGATCTCATCCCTCCATTTATTCAGACCCATGGCATAAGCAGAAAAACAAATCTGCACAAAAGACAAGACACAGATTTGTAAGAGGTCCAAATTCAAGCTAAATAACCTGACCGATGTGCACCACACTATCAAGAGTAACTCCAGAACCTAAAGGATCAGTAGACAGCTTTTCCTCTTCACCAAAAGCTGTCATAAAAGCAAAAGGAATTTGAAATTTTGGATCTGAAAATAACAACACCATTTTAAGTAGTCAGTGGGCTGTAAATCCTTTGTTCTGGTATTCTGGAGCTGCCCAGAGGTCCTTGGCCAGGAAGTTCCATATAAAGAGCAATTTGTTATTCTTAGACTAATCTCAAAAGCTGTCTAAACAAGCAAGTTTAAGCAACAAGTTCTAAGTTAACAAGTTAACTTAGAAGATGTTTCATTAAGTCTAAACATTTTTTTTCTTAATTTTTGAAGTTGGGATTGACTAGTTAGTAATTCTTTATTCTAATTCTGGCATCTTATCCAGAGGCTAAAAAGCTTCCTGTTTGGGAGGAGGAAGGGGAAAAAGGGAACATGAATTCTAATATCCGTAATGCAATGATAGGTAATTTTATCAATGCTTTCTAGCCTACTGCTGTATTTGTTTTATAAATTCTACTGTCTTTATCTGCACAAGGTTCCCTTAAATGCTTAGTCCCAGGATATGAACCTGTTAATTCAAAGAGAAATAATTCTGCAGTGCTGCATGAGCAGTGGGAAGAAAGCAGCTCTACGGACCAGATTTACTGGGGTGTGCTAGGTCTCCTTGAGAGACAGCAATCTCAAGGCTCAGCTCTCAAAGTCACACCATTAAGGCAATGAGAAAACAGACCAGGGCAATGCAAATCTCACAGAGGGCACTGGAGACAAACACCAGAACTGCAAGATAGCTCTGGGATATTAGCAGTGGCATTGGCAAACCTTCTGTACCCGTGTGAAGGGTAACTTGGCAATTCCTGCTTCAGCACCTTTAATTACTTTGCTGATGCCAGCATATCTGAGGTGTCTCCTACTCTATACGTGCACATGGGTATTTGTGCATGTAACTGAGTATGTATTTCTTTCCTTCTCCTTCTTCCTTCTCCTTCTCTCATGGCAAAGATCATCTACAGATCTCTGGACAGCTGCTAGGCTTATTTCACACACAGAGTGTGACGCTTCTGCAACACTTTTTCTCCAGGTCCTGAATGCAACACAAGTTGAAATTGCTCTCTGGATCCCTCTCTGGGCTCATAGTCAGTTTCCTGGATTTCACTGTGCTCAATCCACAAACTCTGTCAGTGACCCAATTCACAACTCCCATGCCTGGAACAGGATCAGGACACAGGTGCTTTAACACTGAACTGTCAAAAAAAACCGTTAAACAGTTTTGTTTGACAAAAATAGTGTGACAGAATTCATTATAGTAAAAGATACAAAAATTTTGAAGTCACAGAGAGAATTTGGGACTTCTTGTTTTTCTAGATGTGTCCTGCAGCTTGGGCAAGCTAATTAACTCTGCATTTATATGTTTGGGCATGTAGAAACACAAGAAGCAACACATAACTTGCCATCACCTAGGTATAGCAGGACACAGTGGCTTGGAGCATCTCAGTAGGATGGTGTCATATAGGAGTGACATATATACACAAAGCTGTATACAACTGGAGATTCCTGACTGCTATAAATGTCAGTCCTCAATAAATGGTTTGACCTTTTTTATCTATCATTTTCATTTTATAACTGAAATCAGGTTTGACACACTGAGCATTTCAGGGGAATTGATGCAGCTTGGGGATGACTTTGGAGTCTCATGTCTCACATCACACCCTTGAAATTCATGATCTCTAAAGAAGTACAATGCTGTCTTGGTACTTAAGCCCCAAGGACCTCCAGCATCCATTAGCTGGCTGACCTAACAAGCCAATGAGCCCATTATCAATATGTCTCTGTAAACCAATGAGGGTTCTTTTAGTGCAACTGCTTAAAGCACATAGCAGCTTGATCTTAGAGAAGTTATTCTTTAGGTATTTAATTGAGGTATTCCATGGGCAGTCTACTTATGGGTGAACCCACTTCTGCACTGACTACAGAGAGAGGACAGGGTCACTACTCTGCTTAACTGGGGAGTCTCAGCTCAAGACTGAAAGTTAGGTGAATTAAATATGGATCACAAACCCCACAATAGTGCAGCAGGCTCATGTGCCAAGCTGAACTCACTGTGTAGAAATGGAAACAGATGGGGAATAAATTCCCCATCAGACAGTGACTTGGAGATCTGAATCCAAGACTGAGAGCCAACCACTCATGTTAAGCCAGACAATGAACAATTTGTTGCCTAATGATAATTTCGAATTGGAGGGAGGAAGGGGAATTGCTTTGATTTGGACTTAAAACAGTATTTTAAGAACCTTACAGAAAGATGAAATTTTGAAATTATTTGATGATTTAAAAAAAACCAAAACAACAAAATGGAGGGGTTTCCTACTGATTTCAACCGGTTAAACCACTTTCATGAAGAAAACAAAACAAAATAATGGCAGAAGCTCCATAAAGAAACCATTCAGAATTTGTTTTAATAAATAAAAAGCTAATTAGAAAAATGTCTAAATGTCTGCCCCTGATTGTCACAGTTTCCTTGAATTTTTAAAACCCAATAAAATAAAACAATGTTAAAAGAAGTGGCTAAATTTGATCTTTCAATGTAGAACTTGTGTCCCACAAATTCCAGAGCTGCAAGGCTCAATTTCAGGCTTTCCTCACCAACAATTTTTCCAGTAGGATAACAGAAAATCCAGTTTCCCCTCCACATACAGCTCAGTTTATTAAAATCACAGCATTGTTGCAGGGCTAAATGTTTTGGTGGTGTTTTGTCACAAATGCTTCTGTTTGTGTGCAAGCAGTAAGCTCAACAAAATGAAATGGAAGAAACTCTCAGATATTATCAAATAGCAAGATTTTTCTCACTGTCTCTTCCAGAGAACAGCCTTGCTTTAACTGGCTGAAGAGAAAAAGGTGGTTGTATTTGAAATGGCCAGAAGAGAGAAAAAAGCTGACAGAATGATGTCTTCCTTGGTGAGGATAGTCCACGACTTAATACCGTGTGTCAGCTCAAGGTAACACATAGTCATATGCACATGATCTCATCAGCCCTTCAGGAGACAGACTTTTACTTGATGTTTGGTGATATTATTTTAGAGATTTTCTTAATATGCTTGCAGAACACAAAAGGAAAAAATGCCATGTAAACCTCAGTCTAGATACCACTTAAAGTAATATGTAATCATTATAGTCAGAGTAACTGCAGCATTATTCATTATGAGAAGAAAAACAATGAAGGGATGATCAACCAGTAGGAATTCCATGTGTTGGCAGAAGCACTTGCTGTCTATCATCACTATTCACATCTCTCCCAAGCCTATCTGCACCCCTATGTTTATACATGTGCCCCACTAGGCCCAGCAGTGTACCCAACATGTACCAGCTCTGTGTGTTATTCAACCTAACAAGGTGAAAAAGATTCCTGCTGCCACCTCGAGCTGCTTGGAGGGCTTGTGCCCACCCACCCTTCTGCTGGCCTCCAGCAGCCAGGCAGTTCAGGCAGTGTGATGGTTCCTGCTATAGCACTGGGGTATGTTTTGCACAAAGGCATTCCAGAGGTTTGTACCAACTCTAAGGGAATTCAGGGTCAGTTACTAGATCACATTTCTTAAGACACTGTAGTAGGCATTTCCAGTGCTCCTGCCCTGAATGTCTCTCTGCAGGGACCCCAGGCAGGGGTTCCCCAGCAGCCTCAGGGCAAACCTGACCTGGTTTCTATTGCCTTCCCCTGCTCCATCAGGGTTCACTGGTAGAGCAGGTACAACCTGAATTGCCTCTCACGAGTTGCCCTTTGGCTCCCACTACAGCAACCAGCCAGCCCTAAAATGCAGGAGCTGGCCAAATCAGCAAAAGGGGTCATGCACGTTTGGAAAGTTTTATTTTAAATAACAAAAGCTAAAAACTTAGGAGTTGATTTTCTGTTGTAACTCGACAGCTAGAAGGGAAGTAATAAAATTGTGCTGGCAGAAGCTCCCTTCTCAGAGATAGCCTGGCCAAGATCACAGGAGCACTGGCTGCTGGTCCCTGCTAAGCCATGTGCAGGTCCCTGTCCCTAGCATCCACAAAGAGCGGCTCTCCTGCAAACTGCCACCCCTGCCCAGAGCCTGGACCCCAAACACAGCCCAAAGCCACCCTCAGCCTGTCCTCATCAGGGTCAGAAAAACGAACAATCGGAGCTTTCTTTTCAGCCATGAAAGCATAAACTCTGCAATGCTTGACAGTGGCTTGCGCTTCCAGCTAAGCCATCAGCTTTTCCAAGCCTTAGGGAGGAACAGAGATACTTATGGGATTTTATATATAAAGTCATATGTCTGTGTAAATACTCAGATGATATGCCCACTAGCCACACAATGCAATAATAAATTATTTCAATAAATGGCATTACTCTAAGAAAGCAAGAAGGATAAATATAATTGCACAAGTTTTAAACAGGATGTAAATCAGCATTAAAAAAAAAAAAAACAACAAAAAAACCCCAAGTTAACATGAAGCTGTTTGCTACTAGAGAGTCTCCACTGCCCTAACATTTCAGCAATAGCCTCCAGTCGTAAGCGTGCTGCAGGAAGTAACAGAGAGCAGTTCAGCAGATGAAACAAAGAGGACCTAATTACCATGCAAAGCACAACATCCTTCAGATGTGATGAGAAACGTGACTGCATGAAAAACTGGTCCTGGGGAAATTTCAAAATATGACCACCCAAGCATAAAGTAGAGAGTGGTGAAAACCAGAAAAATTGCAACATGAGGGTATAGTATTTCTATACAAAGGATATTAGTTTAAAAACATTTACATACAGATACTGCGCATATACACACATCCATATGCACACAGACCAGTACAAGTAACTATGTAATTCTGGATGAAAGCTATAAGCATATAAAAGCTTTCTAACTACATATTAATCAAAAAATCACATAAATTCTTTGTATGTTGATCCATGGAGATTCTTGACAGAAAAGCAAACAAACAGTCAAATGCATGAAAAACAACCAAGCAGCCTGACAATCCAGCACTATCCTTCCATTTTCATCATACTTGATCATCTAATATTCATTTTTTTCCTACAATTCTACAGTGTGAATGTAAATAATTTATTAATATTTTCCATAAATTATTTGGGGGGGTTATTGTGTATCTGTTTTTGGTTTTGTTTTCTTGAAGTAAAGGAACATGGAAGATAAGAACTGACATCTTTGCACAAGGCAAAGCCTTGTTTCTCAGTTACAGGTAGAAGAGTCGTGTCATTTGCACAAAAGTTCAAAGAGGTATTTAAAGGCACAACAGAGAAAAAGCTGGCTTGTGCTGCAGCTGGACCCAGCACAGGGGCCATGCTGTGGCTCTGCAGGTCACCTCTGCCAGCCACGCAGAGCTCACACGGGTTTGGCAGCAGCACAGCTGGGGAGACCGTGACCCCCAACACCAGTATGATGTGAGGCTGTGCTGGGGAATGGTCATTACTCCCTCCAGGTGGAAATACAGGGGACCAGTTCTGATTATGATGGATGAAAGCATGCTGCTTTGGACAGGAAATTTCTAAAAAAATTAGTATCTCTTCAATGCCCTTTTGCTAGAGAGCCAGAGCAAGGCAGACATTAACCTGCTCATTTAATACCCCAGCCTACAGGTTGTGGGTGTGCGGGCATGTATACAAAGCTGATGGATCTAAAAAGGCTGTTCAAAGTGTGCAAAAGCTGAGAATCAGTTTGCAAATTCCTTGGCATGATCAATACTGCTCTCCAGCTCCAGATTCCCTTTATCAATGACAGACTCTCTTGTTGCAGTGATTAGAGATTCTGCATCTTTTAATCACAAAGAACATGACAACTACACACTATCTATAGCTTTGTGATTTACAGCAATTGATGCACTATCATAGTTGTATTAGTGCAGTGATAGCTTTGGGTGCTACCCAGGTAGCTGAATTTAAATATGGTTGAGTTTGTGACAAACTGACAAGACAAATCTGATGTTTGAAGCCAGCACTGATTTTAACCCATTCAGCTTCCCTTGACTCACCTCCACCATGGCAGGGATGAACCATTCTTTTTCTGCCTCACTAATTCTAACCATAAAATAAGGGAAAGCTAACATGTGGACTAAACAGAGAAAGTCATCTTGCGTATGTGTTTACAGTTTCAGAAGCAATATCCCACTCTTCTAATAAAGTAATAAATAAAGTAAATAAACTCCTTTTGCTATGAGTGAGCCAATTTCAGCTTAGCCATGTGCAGGCCTTATTTTGCACCTTTTTAGACAATTCCTCAGTTTATACCATGAAGTCATTCGAACACTGATGTTTCTTTTTAATTTCAAGGGATTTGTTTGTTTTATTTTTTGCCTGATTCCTGACAGAAGAGAGTCATGGGAGTCTAAATTAATGCATGTGTTTGTGCTCTCATACAAAAAGGGTGTTCAACTCACCCCTGCTGTCCAGCATCAAGGTCAAAAGATACGAAAACTCTTCACAGTTTGAAAAGAAGACAGTGGGGGAGAGGAGAAGGACCCTACTGCTGTCCCATTTCAGGAAAAGCTAATAAAGCTCTCCCTTTGTAAGATATCAGAGGATCCATATGAGAGAGAGACATTACAAGCCAGGCTTCATTAGCTCCTCTGCTCACAGAGTGTCTTCTTTTTATGAGAGAATAGAAGATTTCAGTCTCCTGAGCTGAAAGAAAGCACAGGCTGGCAGGGAAGAATGAGAGTAGATGAAAAGCAGGTTCTTCTTATCTCTTTCTAAATATTTTCATACAAAGTATTGGCTTGCATCCCCCCCTGCAGTGTCCCATCTAACAGCACTCAAAACAATGACCAAGTACCAGAAGCTGGTGCCTGCTACTTGCAGGCAATAGGAACCAATTCAGGGCAATCTGCAGCTTTCCCCAAGGACTGGCCAATGCCTGAATGGCCGTGCCATGTGTCATTGGCTTCTCAGAAGACCCCCAGCTTGCTGCTCTACCAGATGCCTCCCATTCAGTCCAGGAGATTGCACTCCCTGTCTGATCCTCAGCTCTCCCCAAAGGCCAGAACAATGGCATAGGGCCTCTGGGAACACCACATCACATCTGACAGGAGGAAGCCATTTCAGGATTCCCCATGCTAGCATCTTGTTTGCAGACACACAGCCAGTCATGAAGCATTTCCTTGTGAGAGCTTTGGCTTTACAGTAAGATCCCAGAAGCTGTAAGTCTGAGATTGAGGACACTCTTGGTGGCCTAGATAGCTGTAGCAGAAGCATCCCAGCACAACCCTGCATCACCTCCCAGTGTCTCCACTTATGCAGTTAAGTGCTGGCAAGTGCAGCCCTGGCACCAGCTTCAGCACGCTTGGCTCTTGTCAGAGCAATGGGCAGGGCTGGCATCACTCCTCTGCTTGCTTTGGACACAAAGGACAAGGCCCAGAGTGACCAGCCCAGTCACACACAGGGCAGAGGGGAAGGACACAGGGAGATTAATTTCCCTTATATTGACATGAAGCTTCAGAACTAACCCACAGCGTTTTATTAAACTGTTAATTTATATCCAGTGTCCTGGCATGTTTCTGAATATTTTGAATGACTGGGGGTTATCAGGAACTCCATATTTCAGGCGGGAGTATATGAAGCAGAGATACCTGGTCTCTCCCTTCCTTGCCAGAGATCCTCAGCCAGTCTGTCCAGACACTATGCTCTCCTCAGCTGCTGCCTTCTAGGAAGGTCTACTGAAAAAGGTCCACTGGGATCAGCCTCATGAGTCTGGCTGTAAACTTGGCTTTGCTGCTGGAGCTGATAATTTTCTCCTGATACAGAGCACAGGAACAGGACTGAATTGTTTAGTTTGGGAATGTTTAAATAGCTAGAAGGAGGATGCTCTGCCCCAGTGTGTGTAGTTCTATATAGTATTGTATACAGATACAATACTATATATATATATATATATATATATATATATATATATATATATAGATACACACGCACACACTATATGTATATATGTGTGTATCTGCATATATAAATTATAAAAATAAAATATTATATATATATATATATGCTATATATATATACTACATAGTATACTATAGTTATATTTATGCTTCTAGATTGAAAGCCAATACATAAACACACATCTTTTTAAAAATCCACTCTTTTAAATAAAGCTCTGAAAACACACCCAGACTATTAAGTCACATGTCTCATGTTTGGGATAATATGTGTCATGTCTGCATGCATGGCAGGACCATGTTAATGCTGGAAAAGACTAATTTTGTGTGCCTCCTCTGTCTGCACTGCCTGGGCTCCATCTCATTGATCCCTAGGATCCCACTTGGAGGCACAGGGCTGTAACTGTGCTGTGACCCAGCTGCACTTGTGGACTTGCCCAGCTCACTGTCTTGAGGCTCTCCTGACAAGCATCTACTGAGCCACTAAGCAGAATTTTAAGAAACTTGTTTTAGACAGCTGTTGGATATTCCGCTGGATATCCAGTTTGGATATTCAGCTTCTGGATGCAGCTCCCTAGAATGAACAACTGTTGTAATCACAGTAAAATAAATAATTTCTTGCAGTAGAATAATGTTGGTTCTAATTACAGTATCATTGATGTATTTTCCTATTAGAGGAAGTTTTCCACTTATTCTTTTCTGTATTTATTTACCCAAAACATAATACTCAGTATAATGTTTGCAATTGGGCTGCTGCTGCTCTTTTTTTCCTGCCAGTTTTACAGCTGGTTGTTAGGCAAAGTTGATCTCACATCCTTCCCAAAATCAAACAGGTAAAAGCTTAGCCCAGACAACAGTCTCAAAAAGGGCTTTTCCTATGCCTTCTGGGGGTTAGATCCCCTACAACTGCTCTAACATCTGAATGGGAGTCTTTTCCAAGGAATGAAAAAGCCTTCTAGATCAGGCCTAACAGCATTTAACTTTGTTCTTAATGCTCAGTTGGCTTTGTTAGGAAACTCAGGTTGATATTTAGGTGTAACTGGCTCTTTTTAGCCAAGAAGATACCCTACAGATTAACACTTAGTAGGTAGAGAAAATTACTATGAATATTGCTCCTTCAAGTTATTTTTCTCATTGGTGCTCCAGGGGAAAACTGCAACCACTTAAATACAGGACAGGCAAGGAACTGAATGAGCCACAGCTTTGTTTCTGAGTGTAGACTGCGGCTTACCTGCAAAATCCCAACAACATGTGAGTCAGCTGCAATAATATATATGCTGGTAGAGGTAAAAAAACCATCTGGTATCCCTGTTGCTCCTTCCTAGTGGTGCTCTGCATCTAAGCTTCTTCTACTGACTGCTCCTTCTCACCCAGTTCCCACATGTTTGGTGGTCTGGATGCTCTCCAAGGATGTAGGGCACCTGAAACCTTTACAAATGTAGGTTTATAAATGTAAAGACTTGGTCAGGAATGAGTTGTATTATACAGGAAAACAGAGCAAGTGTTTCTCCTTATTCAGGCAGTCCATCATAAAACTGAGCTCAACGAGAACAGGATGATGACAATAAAACTGGAAAGTGCAGTTGAACAACAGAACTCCTTCAGCAATGATGACACCACCATATAATAATCTCAGCAAACAACTGCAGATCAGGGAACCATCTACACGGGCCATCCACAGGCTCAAAACATATTTATATACGATGGAAGGTCTCTGGATAAGAAAAAGAAGTTGGAAGGAGATAATTTATTGATCACCATGGCTTTGAAAGCACACTCTTTATGCTGGACTGACACACATCATTCAGAGAAAACCTTAATATCTTTCTGCCCTGATCCACATTTTCTTGGAACCATTGCTACCAGCAGTGCCAAGAAGTGAAGGGGCTTCCTGATGCACTGGAAGTAAAACAGCTCCAAGGACTGCACAAGTTTGCCTTGGGCTTGGACTTAATTCTTAGCAGATGACATGGGATGGAGGGAGGGAGGGAATGGAGGCACAGGAACGTGACAATCACTGCTGCATAGAGCTGAGAAAGCAACATACCCAGGGACCAGAGAGCAGTGAGAGGTTGAGCAGGAAACTGGACACCAAATCAGGGTCTGAGACCTCCACTGGCAAAACTGTCAGTGACCTCAAACACCATTGACTTGTAACAGCTGTGACAATTTACAGGAGCTGAGGACCTGCCCCCAGGAGTCCTGCCCATGCCCTTTGCTCTTACTGCCAGAGATTGATGACTCTTACAGGTCACATTTTTTGTTTTGTTTTGTCAGGCTTAGATTGCTTCTTTGTATACTGCTGAGATCAAATCAATTACTTTCCACTCCAACCATCTGACCAAAGTAATTCTAATGGAGCAGAAAGCAGAAACAAACTTGGATAAAAGAAGGGACAACGTATTTTTCACTGTTATTTTTGTGCTGAGCATGATAAAGAAGGAATGAAGGCTGAAATAAAGATCATTCTTAACAATTCCCCCTCACATAAAAGTAATGATCTTAATCCCCACCCTTTGTCTTTGTTGTGGAGACTGGGGACATGAGTTTAGTTGGAAGATGAACCATTTAACTCTTCAAACAAAGAACACTTATACCAGAAATCCTGTTTCCCTGATAATAATATCCAGGAAAACTATTATTTAGGACCATGATTGCATTTTTCAGCTACCTTAATACCATTTTTACTGTTCAGCTGCATGAAAAATTACCTAACCTGTTGGAATGGATTTCTTGACCCGCACATAGCTACATTAAAGGGTGTAATTTAATGCAATCTAACTAAATTAGCACCAATTAGACAGGCTAAATTAAAGGGCATGTCACTAATAAATTTTATGCTAAACATATTACTGATAATAAGCTCACTAAAAATTGCATAATGAAATAAAACATTCTTTTTAACACTGCTCAGTCTAAATATGAATATATAAAAAGTCATGAAATAATGAAATACAGTATGCTAATTCCCAGTGGCTTTTCAGGGTAACATCACAGCAATATTAAAATGCATCAGTTACAGTGGTGTTTAAAAACAATAGGTCAAATCTTAGAGGAAAGCAGAAAACCAGGCCAAATTCCATGCAATACACAGGATCCTGATCCTGCAAACATTTACATATATATGCCTAGTTCCTTTGAACTCAGCAGGTCTGCTCCTGTACATGAAGTTGTTTGCTGCTCAGAGAGATGAACTGCAGCAAGGAGCAGGGTGTGATGGAGGGCTGCAGAAAGTGCCTGGATTTGCATTTGGATGCTTTTTATGAGAGATGCTTTCCAAGTTTTACTTTCCAAAATACGACGTACCATTGTTTTATAGTACACCCTTCCTAAGTCCTTTATATGAAGGTGTCTCATGGTACAAAAACTAAGACAAAAACTTGCAGCCAAAAGTTCTTTGATCAGTGAGAGGAAGGTGGATTTCCCACAGATCTGACTGCGTCTGCTTGTCCCCTCCTCTGGGACTGGGTTCTCTAACAAATTATGAGAGCTGGGCTTATACCATGTCCCATTTCTCCACCACAGTCTTTCTGGGCTCTCTCTTTCCCAGCTGACCATTACTCTTTGCAAAACTTTCCACTCCAAGAGCACTGCCATCTATTCCAAATTTGGTGTCAATTGGTCAAGAGGTGCTGGGTGGCAAACGACAGAAACACCATCCCCCCTCAAATGCATAATCTCCATTCCTACCAGTCAAGGGTGGGATTTGGTGACTCAGCCATAAGCACAGTTTGAGAAGTGCATGTTTAGCAGACAAAACACACTGGTGTCCACATTTTCAGCTATGCCCCAGAGAGCAGCTGGGAGAGGAGTACATAAACCATTTGTCTCCCTTCACTTCCATCCTCAAAAGTCTTGGATGCTCCTCATTTCCAAGGGCTACTAAGGTACCAAATAAAGCCAGACAATCTGGCTGCATCCCCACTTAATGCACCTGTTCTCTGCTGGGTAGACCCAGAGGTTTATGACCCTTTTGCATCTTCTTTCTGATCTAAAGGCCAGACAAACTCTGGCACTCTATGTACCATTAATCTATCAGGTATTTCTTAATCAGTAATAAAGTAAATTAGGGATAGTAAAGTGAAAGTGACATCTTTATTAAGACAAACCAACATGTCCTGAATAGTAACGAGAATGGGCTTCTGGAACACATCTGCATTCAACCTTTCACTGATTCGGGCCCTCAGCATGGACCTTGCTTACAAGTTGTCTTTTCTCAGACTGGTAGTCTAAAGTTAATAGGCCCATTCATGTGAGTAACATCTGTAAAAGCATGTTCTAGACTCCTAGTCCCTGTCTTCAGCTCCTCAAAAACCAAAATACTTTATGTAGAAACAGAGGTGCTGTTTTAGTAAACACAAACAAATATGCAGCTTTTAATCAGCTTCTGGACACATAATGCACAGGTTGTTACCAATGCTTGATTCAAAACTGAGCCTTAAGACTAATAGGAAAAGCAGTAATGTACTATAAAAACCACATAGGGAAGTTTTGCAAGTTAAAAAATTAACATACATGGACACTGGCCACTTTCTGGGGCTGCACATTCTCAGAAAAAATGAATTTTTCATATCAGAGCTTGCTTCCCTCCCTCCATAAATATATCCTTCCTCTCTCTTAAGAAAACAAATATGATTTTCTGGATTCTGTTGAGGCCATAGTAAAAAATAAAAAATAAAAAAAAATGTAATGACATTGCACAGTGTCCATTAAAATCCTGAAAAGTACTAAAGGCACCTGCAAACTTGGCATTTCCTGCTCAAGTTCTTCCACTGTTCAAACAGATTTTTAAAACAGCTAAGAAACCAGGCCAAATGATCGTTTTTAATCAAAGACTCCTTTTAAATTATATGAAAACAAACCAGCATCAAAATGGTAAACTACACCCTTTACTACATGAGGAACTGAGAAATTAATGAACTCACATTGGTGCACAATGTGAGGAAAAATGTTGGTTTTGGAATAAATGGCATGTATCTGGGGCCTTTTAGGAGTGCTGTGATTTTGTTTTTAAAAAATGAATTCTTGGTTTTTAGAGAGTTTTTTCCCCACCCAGTCTTCACATCAGCATCCAAGTGGATGTGAACTGCCATAATTTTACTTATTTCAGATCAGTTCTAGGGGTATTAGCTCTGCGGGATCTAGCCCACTGGAGACAGGAATACCATTCCAGGACACTTCTGTGCATTGTGCACTATGCATCAGAGAGCCCCAGATGGTGGCTGCTTCTCTACAAAGTGTTCTTGCTAAATCAAAAGCAGCCCTCTAAACATGCAGTTTCTCTATCACTTCAAAAACAATACACAAGTGATTTATTCTCTTTAAAGAAATTATCAGTTTGGTTCATTAACCTATAGCTGTACTAAAGCAGGAGTCAATTACATTGCCACATCAGATATGTGTAAAGATAATTACCCTGAAAAGAAGATGTAAAGATGTCCATAAAGGCAGTGAAATGTGACCTATTAAATCAAGCTGTAACCTATTATGGGTCAAAAAACACATTTGTAGGGCCAACAGGCTCATGGCAATGGCCAATCTAGCATGAATTCTGCAGGTGTCCTTTTCAATAAACACAAAATCCTTCTCATTCCTGGCATGTTACTGTCTTCTTACCTTCCACACACACTTTACTCGACACACATATGCAAAGGACACACACAAACGTCTCCTCAAAATGATGCAGAAGAACATACCATATATGAGAGTTAATTAGCAAATGTGACACAAAATAAGAAAGAAAACCCAAAAAGAACATCACTACCCTACTGTTTTACTGGTCCTTTCATAATGCTATTAGTCTGTCATCTTACACAAAGTACCTGATCCTTAGTAATGAAAATCTGCATTGGATGGTCAAGATCTGACCCAGTTGTCTATAAAGATGAATACAAATGTTGTAAATGTTCTGAAGTTATATTCTTGTGAAATTTTCTAACATTAGCTTGAAGTTATTAAAAAGAAAATTAGCATGCACCTTTCGTTGTCTGTGACTAACTTGTGAGTGATGTTCCTCTTGATTGATTTAAACCACTTCATTTTCAGTAAGTACCTCTAATACTTGAAGGACCTCATTGAACCAGTTTAGATTATATTTTTCCTCATTTGTACTCACTGCAACTAATGGGTTGAAAAAAATCTACTTTATGTTACATGCTAAAACCACAAGTTATCACAAAGATTTCTCAGAATGCCTCTCCTTTTCAGCTCCTTTGGGATCACTCTGGATAACCTTTTGGGTTATATTTGGCTTGATTCTGCTGTCACTTGCACCAGAGGTCTAATCAGAAGTAATTAAATGGAAGTCACCAGAGCTCTTTCAAGGCAATCCTGGTAGAACTGAGTCTAATTAAACTTGCAAATTTTTAAAGAGAAGTATTGCCTTCATACAGGTGTACAGGACACAGGCAGAAACACTGATGCCTTGTAAACATTTTCACCTCAGTGCTGAAAACTGTCTCAGTGTGAGAAGCAGATGTGTTTCTGATTTATGGAGCTGCTGTGTCAATGATTCTGACTGCAGTCACTTCAACAGAGCTAAACCAGATGACCACTGTGAAGGGCAGCACCCTTGAAGGGGGTACAGAAGCAAACTGCAATCTGTTCAACACAGGAATAAATAATGAGAAACCCACGCTAAGTCACCAGAATTAATGGTGAAAAATCCACACATTTAGGTAAAGAACTAGGGCCAAAATATTTAATTGTTAAATGTATTTATATTATTAAAAATATTATTTGATTAAGGTATACATCAGAGAAAGAGCATACATTTTAAGAAAAAACATCTATATACTGGAAAGCATCCAGATGCTTTCTGGACTAGGCAGTTTTATGGGTAACACACAAAAGCCCACCTCTGCCTCCTTCAGAGTTATTATATTTTTATTCTTATCTAACATAATCCATACTCCTTTATATCCTTCACGCTGCATAGCAGGCTTTTAACTGTTCTAAAAATAACAGTCATTAAAGGAGGCACAGAAATGTTCCAGTCTCTTTGCTGAATGTGAATTCATACCACCTCTGTCAAGGAAGGCTGGCCACAAACCTGCCTGCAGCAGGTGTGAGGCCAAGCTCCTTTTTGGAGAATTAGTATCATCTATCATATAAATTTGTTTTGGGCAAACTGGTATGTTGCACACAGCAAAAGAAATTGAGAAGCCTCCCACCCAGTGCAGGAGAAGTTCATGGTATTGGTCAGTAAAGAGAAATGATTCTGCAGAGATATCTGTGGAGATAAATTATCTACCTTAATTGCTAAAACACATCAAGTGTCATATAAGACACTTTTCCTAAGGGAGTAAGTCACCTTCATAATTACCATAGAGGTGAGATTGCTGGGCAAACACTAAATCAAAACAAAAAAAGTTTTCTTCAAGGAAAGATAGTTTGTGTAATTCAGAAGTCCAACAAAGTCTTAACAAATCCAGTATCTGTTGTTTGTTTCCCTATGTGTATCTGTATCTGCATACATGGCTTTTAAGAAAATCACATTTAATATGGTTATGATGACAGCAACACCATTCTCTGTGTTCCTTCTTTTTCCTAAGCAATTCCAGAGAAGAAATTAGGTATTGATTCTCTCCCTACTTATGTCATCTTTCCTCTTTAATAGATTCATGGCTTTCAGGCTTTAGTTCCACAAACCAGTAGGTAGCATCTAAACAAGATTCACTTTTCTGAAAGGAGCCCTGATTGCTATTAATTCTTCTTTTCTTTTTTTTCTCAATGTGTTGTTGAAGTCCCTTTCTAGAGAAGTTAAGAATTAAATATTTTCAAGTTTCACAGAACAAAACCAAGAGAGTTTCTCCTTCACATTCACACCAGGCCAGTTCTGATGCCAAAATATTCTCTTACAAGTTGGACAATTAATTTAAAATTTCTAGTTCCGGCTGACATTTAATTATCCTGCACAGATAACAGCAGTTCCAAAATGCTCAGCAAAGAAGTTCAAGCAAGCCTTTAAGTTGAATTCAAGAGATTTAGAACATGAAGCTTTGCTATCTACATCACAAGAGTGTTCCAACTGTTGGATGGCTCCTCACCATCCTCTACCAAAATGGAGTTCCTCTCCTGCCCAAACAGGGACACGAGTTACAGTGGCAATCCCTTGTAGTTTTCTCCTGTTCAGTGAATTCCTTCAAAGGAGTTGCTGTCACTTTGCTGATGCCACACACCAAAGTGGCACCAGCTATTGGAGTGTCCAGTCTGAAACGGAAAGGTCAGAACCAGCCAGAGGTATACAAGCCAAGAGGTAACAATCTTGTTTGCTACAATTTTACCTGTATAGGATAAGCATTAATCCCAAGAATTTCAGCTGTGCTATCAGGAAGTCCTGTCCTGCAAAATGAATTCCATGGGAAAAAAAGGCATTTGCTGTTAAGTTCTCCAGTTTACCTCTGCCTCAGGTCAGCTTCAATGGAGATGGGCTGATTTATGTCAGCTAAAGATCTGCCCTGGCTTCGATTCAAAAAAATATTCTTCTTCTATCAAGAAGTGAAATTTTATAATTCACTTAATGAGGATAAGCTAATGTCCATAGAGACACTAGTGTTTAATATCAGATGTGTCAATCAAAATCTATTAATGTTGAGTTGCTAATTTGATTTGTGAAATACTGTAACAAAGATTCATATAATTTATCCTTGAGGGATATTCATTGGGTATTAAATTAACCTAGTGGATGTTTGTCCTGTTTTCCAACTGAAAAGAAATGTGTTCACATTAGTTTACCATACAGGGCAAAGCCAGTGATTATAGAAAGAGAATAATGCTTTAATATTCATGCTTACTCTAGTCGTGTGTCATTTAAATTTGTCTTATCTTCCTCAGCTCTTTATAGAATACTTTAAAATATGCACTCCTGGCAAGGTTAATTGGAGTCAACAAACAAGGGTTGTGCTTTAAAGAAAACAAGACATTTAATAGACCATTCTGATGAATGAACTCTTGCTGGCATAAGGATGTCTACAGTTTGGGTCTCATCTGTAACCAGGCTTACGCTTTAGGAAACTGCAAGATGACTGTTTCATCAGAATTATGCTGTTGTCCCTACTGTTCTGTTCTAGAATAACAACTTGAGAATCACTCTAAATCTCTATTCAGTGTAACAATAAAACACATTGAAAATTAGCTGATTAGTTTCACAAGCAAGTATACCTAGGAATAGACTCAGGTTTCATAGCTACAGGAAAGTTCTGTATTTGGGAGAAAATGTAGGCAAATGAGAATTGAAAGAACAGCCCTCCTTCATGTAGCTGTGTAAATTTACATGTGGCCATTTTTAGGCTTTGAACAAACAATATGTCTGCAAGAGTAAATTTTTACACAGAAGAGCAGTGCCCGGACTATGCTTCACTGTGCTTGACAAAAGCCAGACTGAGTGAGCTAATACCACTGTGTATACTCTGAGCTGATCTCCAACAAACTATCCTATGGCATCAGCTGAATGAAATTCCAAGTTGCTAAATTATTTCCTTTAGAAAAGTGTGTTTCAAAAATTACCGCAGCTCATATTTATCATTTAGGGACTACATTGTACAAACTCTGTACCAAGTGTCTTTGCACTCCCTGATTTAAGTGGGACACTCCCCAGGAGAAAAAGCACTAATTTACAGCAGTTATGGCAGCACAGAGCCCATAGAAATGCTACAGTTTACATTTGTTTTAACCACAATGATTATTTTTGTTACAGCTAACATAAAAACCTCCCTTCTCATTCATATTTGTCACTATTTTGTTTTTATGTAAAATAATAATCATTATAATAATAGTAATTCCAGATGTTCATGTAAAGGCAGCTCATTAAATCACAGTTGTGCACTCTTCCATGTTGTAATTTGCTCAGATAAATTTCCTTTCCTTTAAGCAGGTAATAAATACATAAAGCTTTTCTATCTATATGTCTTTTAATCGACTGCAGTCATTTAACCTAGACCCTCTAACCAAATTAATAATACAAAACGTGTCATAACAATTCCTTACCACAGGATAAATTATCATTATTGTTTTGGCATTGAAAATCCTTTCTACTACCTCAAATTATCCTTCTTTTCAACAGTGCACAATACATGAATCGTTTCCCTAATCCTGCATGTTACTAAAAATCACATCTCAGTACAATAGAGCTATCTGACAAGCTACTTTCTGACAGCATGCTAAACTATCGTGGTAGTGAATTCCCAGAGACCCTCTGGATCTGTTTCATTAATAAAAGTTGTAAGTGAAAGCCAAAGGAAGGGCTGCTCACAGCCTGTGAGAATCCACCCAAAGACTGAACTTCACATCCCAGTTCTTCCCACCATCCTTAATGCCATGGAAACAGCTTCCCTTGTGCCAAGGGGGTGTTAAGCAGACAAACATCATTAGAGCTCCAGCTATACTTCTTTTGAAATCTAAAAATTTCAACATCTGGATTTTTTTTTACAGCGGGGGGCAATTACAGTGCTTTTTCCAGATACCATAAATGTGTGTCTATCCATAGTATTATATATACACAGGCTCTGATCCTCAGCTCCCTGTTAAATTAGTCACATTTGACAATGTCAAGTGAGTCATATTGGATTTACAGCACCTGAGAACCCAGCCTTCCAATCTGCAACCATTTGTGAAAAGAGCAAGGGCATAGTTGAACACCGGTGAATTACAATTTTCAGTGTTGATTTTTCTTCTGATACTGATACCCTCCATGGCTTCAAGTGAGATAATTTTTGATTTTTTATTTTCTCTTGTAGCAACCTTATAAAACATATTTTCTTCCCTGAGACTTAAGGAGTAGGACTTAGGCCCTGCATGAAAAAAACTGCACATTCAAAGATCTGCAACACACTAGAATTAGTGTTGCCAAGTCTGTTGCTATTACTATTGTTTTTGAAAAGATAGTCAACCATCTGCCCTCTTTATGGTCTTCTAATCAGAATCAACTTGTGCTTTTACCAGACAAGTATTTAAGTGACTTTTTATTGCAACAAACCAGCATTCATCAAAAGTGGTATATTTTTAACACTAATTCTAATTATAACAAGCAGTGCATTTTGTGTGCTTTCCAATTATGCATGAAAAAGTCAGTGTAAGTGTCCTCTCTTATCATAATTATCTGTTTCTAATTTCAATTTTGGCTATGACTTTGCACTCAGTGATGTAAATGTAAATGTTCCTGTCAGATAAAGATTAATTTGATTTAAGCCCTCTTTGTTCTAATTATATATTCTATTTCTGCTCACCACGCGAGTTCCATTTGAAGGCACATCTGTATTTTATCACAACAATGAAGAAATTCCTTGGTATTTAAAAAGGTAACTACAGGATTTCAGCTAGTCTTGTCAGGCACTGTTATGACAGTGTACACACTAGGACTGTGCCAAATGAATTAATATTTTAGATGACTAATGCATGAATTTTTGTAATTATTACTTGACTATCAAAGTATGTGAACTTTTATCAAATGAAATAAAACTTGTTGTCCTAATTGCTCTCTGTACTCCTAAGGAAACATGACCTTTATGGGCTTTGAACCCGAGCACACTGAAAATACTGAATAGTACCTCATAGTCAGAACAGGAGATTTAAAAGGGACAGAAAAATCATTTTATCTCTGACATGGAACATATCTCCATGATATTTTAATGTCTGGAAGTCAAGGTTTTAGGAATAGTCTAGAGAGATTTCTATCATTCAGCATATCCCAGCAAGAAGGTAACAAAAATAGTGAGTGGATAGTTTTGCTGTATTAGTCCAGACTTGAAGTCTCACATTTAGAAGCATCTCAAACTATTTAAATACTGAGTTTTGTGGCCTGCACTAAGGGAACACTTCAAAACCACAAACAAGCCCTAGGTTTGATGAAAACAGGATGTGATCCACTGGCCATGCTTCTGGCAAAGCTCTACTGGAGACAGCAACAGAATATGTTTTGGCAAAGACATGATTTAAATATTGCCAAAGCCCACTGTGTCTAACCTTGCTTGTGTTCACATACTAGAATGACACAGGCTTCCACCAAAGCCATCACAAGTTGAGGCCTAGCTGGCTGCAGAGTCAGGTCTCTAGGCACAGCTCAGAGAGGTTTCTGATGTCTAACATAAACTGAGTTCAAATTCTAGTGCTAATACTTACAGGGCTGGTAAACACTCTTTTACATTGCTGTTTTCACAAAACTTAGAGCAACTTTCACATCATTCAACAGCTTCACCAAAATTTGGGTGATGCTGCCCCACAGAATCAAAGCCTTGATACCTAGAACACAACCACATACATGACCTCTCCTAAGAAGTTTAATAAGACTTGAAGATTCTAAAGGCTTCACTGAAGCATGCACATGTGGCAGTTCCTGTTCTGCAGTTGCAGAAGTTTGGCTTTCCATGCTGCTAACTCCTCCCAGAACTCATTTCCCTCCCCACTCCATGGAAGGTCTGTGCACATCTCTCTGCTGTACAACTCACAAAGAACAGATGATTGCACATAATTTTAAAAACATAACATTTCTAGAATTCATTAAAAGCTAAAAAATAAACTATTTTTAGCTAAATACTAAAAAACATATTTAAAAATGCTTATGGCAATTTTACAGTCACAGTCGAGACAACAATGCTGTTATCCAACAGCTCAGTGGTGAAACATCTCTTTGAACAGTTTTCTCTTGACATTTCTGCCCACTTCAAGGGGCAACCACTCAGATAAACAATCTAACAACCTGAGAGATTGAGGTTTAGACACTTACCACTCACTGACATTTAGACTTCCCACTTGATCTGTGCCAACTGCTGTCTTAGATGCTGACTTCTGATCATGTCACAGCTGCAAATTGGCACATAAGTACCTCTGAATGGCTACTGTTTTCAGAATATATTTACAGAATCTTCTGGCTATTCTGTGGCATAGAGAAAAACTAAGACAAGAAGTGTTTTTATAAAATGTCTCACCACTTCATACTATTTAATTTATAAATTAAAGAGAGAATCCACACGAAAGTATTGTTTGGGTTGGTGCTGTTTTTCAATTGTTTTAATTTATAAAATGTTGCTGTTTTACTTGCCAAAACAAAAATATACTGATGTGATCTCGGCACAGTGTTTCCAGACAGGGAGTGACCTTCTGCACCTTTTATCTGGAGGAATTTGGCCCAGAGAAGCAGAAATCAAACAGCATATGATTCAGAGTTGCTGCAGAACCAGTCACCTCTCATCAGCTTGTGATTTAGAGTAACCTGAACAGGGACCTCCCTTTTATTTTGTATAGGAACTAGTATGACATTATCCAGAGCCAGGAGGTCACTGGTTTAAATCTCAACTAATCTGATGTGTCAGACCAAAGGCTCATATTAGTCTGTTGGAGAAAATGGAAACATTCCTCTGCAATTTAATATCATAATTAACTATGGGCAAAGGATGCAACTACTTCAAAAGAAATAAAGCTTTAACAAGAAAAGATAATGGGTCAAATCCACTGTTGGCATAAACTGCCAGAATTATGCTGATCTCACAGATCTCTGTCAGCTTTCACTAGCGGCAAATTAGGCTACAATTAATGAATTTCAGTGATCAAACTCCAATTAATTGTTCATTGCTGCAATAATCCAGCTGGAGATATGTGTGTGTGCAAACATTTTACAGTATCACTGAAGCAGCACTTCTGTTATCAAATAACAGTCAGTAAGAGGCACTGCAGCAACAATTTGTAATAGCCAAATATACCTATTAATTTTGGTCTAGTTAGTATTTTAAAAACCATCAGATACTTATTGTTAACAGAAAAATATTCTGCATACTGAAAAGAAATAAAGGATATGGATTGTAAAGTTTTACCTAAAAGTCCAAATATTCCTAATAAATAAATGACTTTCATTGAAATGGGCTGGACTGCATACATCTGCAGGTGAATATTGGCTGCATGTGCTTTCCTGGAGAGAATGCAATAAAGAGATTGAAGTGGTGATAAAAAGGAGCACATTACTAAAAATGTCTACCATAACCTTATAATGTACATTTTTATACTGAAATATCTGTGAAACATTATAAATATCACTTAAAAATGAGCAGTGGGACCAGCTTCAGGATACTTGCTACCTTCTGCTGCAGACCTGATTAGCTGAGCTCTTGCCTGATCAGAATGGCCATTAGAATTTGTTGAGGCTTATCTGTTAGAAAATACATTATTTGGAAACAAGATCTTGATTTAGGAAGGCATTTAAACACAAGCTTGATGCTCTTTCGAACAAATATGAATTCTACATTAGGACCTTGATTTGGCAAGTACTTGTGGGCTTTTAACAAAAGCATAGTTCACTTGACTTCAATTCAACGGCTTGAATAATCCAAGTTAAACTTTTATATCAAGTGTTTGACTGGGGAGGGGTATAATACACATTCTTTCATCTTGGAAATATTTGGGCTTTGAGGACACGAGCAGAGAAATAATAACTGAAACTTTAGCAAACACACTAGTCAATTTGTATGAAAAGATAAAATCTAGTGTTCTGTGGAGCTCCCCATAAAGCTGTAACTCAACAGCCACCTGTTCAGGAGAGAACCTTTGGACTGATGCAAATGTAATGGGAAGAACACTGACATGCTGCCCCTACTTCCTAAATACATTTTGAGAGGAAAGAAAAACACCCAACAAAAGTATTTGGGACTGACAAAGGTTGATTGCTTCTGAATGACCTTAAATGCCTCTTCCTAATGCTACAGCCTTGCCCTCTGTTCTGAACTAATGTGTTTCCTCTTAAATTCATTCTTACTGCTTGCAGCAGCAGTCTCCACTGTCAATTTATAAGCACACTTAAAATTTACCGCATAGTGTGTCATTTTCTGTGCAAAAAACATGGACTACAAAGCAGCCACACACCTAAAACAACTAGTGAACTAGTTTCTACTCATAGTTTCTCCTGGAGAATTTAAAATAATGTCATCCTAAAGCATCTTTTTAAAATAAAACAGAAGTAAACAATATTTTCCACAACTTCTGCATACAAAGAAATATAATTAAAAATGCAGTGTGAAAACTGTGTAAACTAATGAATCCCATCATATTCCTATTTAATAAAACCTTATTAACCCAGGAGCAAAAAGCTAACTCTCCACCACCTCCCTGATGTCAGCCAAGCAAGAAGGCAGAACTATCCATTCCCTGAACTACTTTTTGTGGATAATGGAAAAAAAGAGACTGTGCTTCCCAGGTAAACGTGTGACATGACAGTTGTTCTTGAGATGAATGATATTAACTGCAGCAGAAGGCAAGGAAGAAAAAGTGGATTTTAATGCTGTTGAAAATGATGACCTTAAGAAATGTAGTGGATGACTAAAAGTCCTCTATTCAATGAAGAAATCATTGAGAAGTTCTTGGCAGGATGTCAAAAACTGCATTAAAGGACATTTAAAAAAAAACTTAAACAGTTAAAACTGTATAATGCAAATTCTATAATTAGAACCATATCTGGTTGAGCAACATACTATTTGTCTTCCAGGCTGTAAGAAGAAAAAATCCCCATGAACGGCTGCTGTTGGGGTATTTACCAAATTTATTGGGGTATGTACCAAATAATACAGATTTGGCCAGAAGATTAATTTTGTTACCATAAAGATTAAGTGAAAAATTGTATCCACTTTGATACCCTGAAAGATTCTTCTCTGATACTCATTTACCTCCCACAAGTAACTTGACTCACAAACCCGTATGTTTATGTTATTTTACAGGGACAATGACCAAGGCCCCCTTCCAAATATGCAAACTCAGGCCTGCTCCCACTAAGGTGTCAGAATTCTGTGCAGTTTAAGCTGACACAGGTTAATTTGGACCAGTTGAGAAACAGCCCAGAATTTAAAGTAGAACATGGGAAACCTGCTAGAAGTACTACAGGGAGCCCAAATTTCATCTACACAAATTTCATCTACAACAAAATAGGGCATCCCTATTATGCATTATGATGCAGACACATTAGAAGTAGTAAAATGGTAAGAATTTGTCCCAAAAATAAAGTTTGCACTTTCCAGTTAGTGAACACAAACATTAGATGGCATTTCCATGATACAGGAAGACATATGAGGAGAACATTTAAAACCAAATGCAAGCTACTTTCATGACAAACCTCTCTCTTTGGGCAACAGTGAAGCCCAGACTCAGCTCAGCACTGAGGAGTGAACCAAGTGGTTGAGGCAGTAGTGAAGTCAGGGACTCCCAAACATGAGCAGTGTCCCTGCTCGGGGAGGACCTTTCCACCTGCTGCTCTGAGCCGTCCCTTGTGGGCTAACAGGAAAGGGGCTGGTGCTGACAGGGAGCGAGCAGAGCCATCTGTGCTTATCCTTGATGGAAATGAGCTGGATTCTTCTCTCACATCCAGCACTGGCAGCACCACATGGATCTGTCCAGCGCATGGTGGCTCTCCCATTATTGCCAGGCCAGGCAGGAGATCAGTTCCACACCACCATGTGTGAAGTACCTACAGGAGTTCACGAGCCACTGAAGCTCCATTTGCTCTGGGGCATGACTAATAAGGGACTTCAAAGCTTTGAAAAAGTTGAATTTTTTGACTATTATCTGGACCAAATTTCAGAATCTTTTAAAGGTGGTTTGTCTCCACTCAGGGGCTCTGTTTTATGAGGCACTGGGAGAAGCTGCAATTGCTTAACCTCATTTTAGCACGCAGCAATTTTACAGTGTGCTTTCCTTTCTTAGTGATCTTGTTCCAAGCCCAGAGGTTTGGGATCCCAATGTGCTGGATATCTGACATGGGGGAACATGAGAAACCACATGGAAACCATGAGGAGATTCTAGTTTTCCATGCTGGGTCTGAGAATCCTGCAATTCACGTAAACTTGCCTTGTGTTCGATACTGCCTCTTTGTGGAAAAATGCTGTTATACATGGTAAAGTTTAATTGTTCATAGAAGTTTTGGATCTGGTTTTGCAGGACAGTTTCTCTGAATTTAAAACAAAATCTCATGAAGGATCTCCTAATAGGGAGTTTTATTTCCTGTGGGAACACTGCTGTAGAGGAAGAGGCAGGGGAATACATAAGAACAAGATGTGAACTCCAATGGTACAAATAATTGTAATGTTCAGCACAGTGATTATACTGAGCATGATGCAAACTCCAGCAGAGAAAACCCAAACATATGCATTTCTCCTACTGAAGAAAAAAAACTAAGTGTAACATTGAGGCTCAATCCTTGATGGTTTTCCTCTTTCTCCCACACTCTGGACTGCATAAATTCTACAGCATATTCTACTTCTCTTTATGTGTCCTGGTTAGTCCAGGTGAGATAGAGGGACCTTCTTAATCTCAAGAAATCAGATATTACTCTTAGAAGTAAAACATTACAGAATTAATTAACAGTCTATTAGGAATACATCCCCATAACAAAGAGTGCTACCCTACCACTCTGCAAAGAAAGAAAGCAACAAATTTCACAGTTGCTGTAACCATCAAACTAAATAATAAGTCTATTATCTTCAGCAATGTATTGCCTTATACACATGAAATATAAAAGGTATTAGTACAATACTTATTTTGGTACATGACAGATCACTTCAGATTATTTCAGCATCATTGGGATATCTGAAACATTGTATCAGTTATATATAAAAAAAAATTCGTAAAGGTCAGCGAGTAATTATTAATCTTGGAGGGGAAAGAAATCAGTACTTTTACTGGTAGCACTCAGAGCCTCTTGTAAATCATATTCATATTCATATACTTAAGCATTAATTTACATAGTTAATTTCTGACAGGTTGACAACTGCAGTCCTTCTTTCCTCTCGATGTAAAGTAAGAAGTCAATTGTTATTCAGTGTATCAGTTACAGTGGTAGTGCCACTAACTGTATTTTATATAATGTGCTATCTGCAGAAAAGCAGATAAGAATTTGATTTAACATCCAATTAAAAGCCATCATTGAAAAATTACTTCAAATAAGCCTTTTATTTTCTTTAATCAGTCCTCAATTCAAGCCTTCCTTGGACCTACTGAACCAAGCATCAGGACTCATGAATTTTGATTAAAAAATTTGAGCCCATTTCTAACTTAAGCAGATTTTTTTTGTTGCACTGTTTGATAGAAATTTAATAAATCTATGAATCCTTGCCAGCGTCATTTATCATCTTTTTTCCGCAAGACTGGCCTATTATGCCTCGGCAGTAAATTATGAGGAAGCCAGCAAACCAAAACTTTTCAGTCCGATACTGAAGAAGAGATATAATCATTTGCATTGAACCATATAATTATAGTAGAATATGAATCTCTGAAACATTAGGTCCTGTTTTGAATATGTAATGCCCATGCTTTGAGAGCCTACAAAGATTTCTAGCTGATCTAATATAGCTCAGTTTAGCATCATATTGAACAATTTGCTGTTAATGAAAATGACAGCAAAAGCCGTAAACAACAAGCTGGGAGGCTCAGTAAGAAGCATTAGGGAAATTTCCCTATTTTGGAATAACAAGCCAGGAAATCAAATAGTCACATTTTAGGGATCCAAGTTAACCAACCACTTCTAAATGATCACAAAGAACTTAACCTGGGGCCATGTCACCAAAGGTTTGCTGGTTTAGGCACAGCTGGGATGTGACTGAGCCTCCCCACCTTCCCTAGAGAGCCGTAGGAAGAGAGAGGACCCTCCAGGGAAGAATCTGGATAAGGAGTTGAATTAGGTGCTCTAGTAGTGCAGAGATGCCCACCTCTGTTGATAGTGACCTATGGGAGCAAAGGAATCTCTTCCTAATTTAGCCCCTAAATTAGGGGATAGGGCTCAGCAGTGCAAGTGCCCCATGCCCAGCTTCCCCTACTTTGTGTTGGGATCCCTGAATCTACAGAGGACACCTTGCCCAAGGAATACAAGGAATTCATGTATGCACACCTGAACAGAGACACAAGACAGAAAAAACCCCTCTGTTTAGGAAGAACATCCAGCTCCGATTTTCCATTATTTTTGAATGCAAATCCTTTCTTTGTTCAAAATATTTATTTTTTTTTTCCCAACCAGAATAAGTTGTTTCACAAGCTGTGGAAACACCAAGGGCTGGGTTTGTGGCCCACAGTCCTTGCACAGCAGAACAGCCCAGCCCCCCCACTCACCCTGGGCAGACAGGACCCATGCAGTACCCCTGGCTAACACTAAACACGTGCTACCGAAGACATCACACAACTACTCCAGTCCATGAGGCTTTCCAGAGGGTCTGACGGCCTCATCTGTCCCTTAAGAAAATTAACCAAAAAAACCCCAATTTTTCTGGCCATCAAAAAAAATGTTGTGTTAGGTCCATTTGGGATCCTAATTAAACTAGCTCTTCCACCATCACTTGGAAACAGTATTATCATAACAGACTATCATAAGACTAACTTTGTAGAATAATCTCACTTGTCCAGACTTAAAGGTTTTTTTTCCTAATATGAAAACAACCTGGGCTCTAGTTTGGCTGATGCAATGAAGCTCACTGTCAGAAGTGCTGTTCTCTGCTGTAAGGCAACATCAGTTTCTTATTTTACTTTCAAACCACATTGGAACTTCTGTGTGAGAGTCTGATGATATAAAGTATTCATTCAAAAAAAGAAAAAGTCTCAGAAAGGTTAGGTTGAGCTGTAAGAAAATTAAGTACCAATGCACAAACAAGGACAGATATTCAAAGAAGGAAAACAGAATTTTAAATGAAAAAGCCTGTCAAGTATTCAATAATTAATTAAGAATAGATCTAAAGTACATGAATATTCTACTTGAGTGGCTGTAGTATCATCAAACTTTTGCTAATAAGCAGCCATTTCTTTTGACACTATCTCCTAAAGATTGATATTTCTTACATTATAGTTGCACTTCTCAGCTGAAGAAGTATTTTGTGATCCTGTAGTTAGGAATGTGGAAATATATGTTATTCCAGTACTGTCCTGTAACATAAAAGGCATTGATAAAATTGATGCACTTCATTATAGCCTGGACATTCTTCAGACTACGGAGCTGTGGGAGAATCAAAAGGTCCCCATACAAAGCTGTATACAAATAGAGATATGTATTATGACTTCTTTACACTTCTTTACATTCACATATGTCTGACTCCTGAACAGAAGACACTAGGTGTGAAATTGGTTTGTTAATAGGTTGCTTATTGCAGGCAACCAAGTAAATGTTTGTAAATTCAGCTGCTGTATGGACTCTGAGGGTAACCAGATCCAACCTATCTTAATGGGACTCCTGACATAAATCTCTACATCTACCAGGCTATTTATTTTACACAACTTTTTGATCCCTCTCCATCATATAGAGCTAGACACAACCACACAGCCTTGGAGTATGTCTTAGGAAAACAGTCCAACAGTTCCAGATTTCACAAATACCTGTGCAGGAAAGCATGCAAGTATCTGGCTGGCGGAAAGCTCCCAGTCAGCTTTGCCTTTCCTCTGATCCATGTTCAAGAAAAATACTTTTTTTTTATTTTTTTTTTTAGCTTTTCATAAGCTTGGTAAATGAAGTGTAACCATACCTGCTAAATTACCTATCTGATGATCTCCTGGCAGGAAGAAGCACTTCTGTCTAACAAAAACAAAACTGCCCATTGTGGGACATTTTGCATTAGGCTCAGAGGAGTGCAGGGAGTAGAGTTTCCTGCCCTGATTTTGATGCTCTCTACAGAAATTGCCCTCTGGCCCCTTGGCAGGAGCTCCATTACCCAGCTGAGCTTTCTACTGAATAACTCAGCAGGGTGCAGGAGTCAGTTGCATGGCTTCACATGATGCAAAAACCTGTGGAGATTTTCTCCTGAACAGCACCTTAGCCATTTTGAAACATCTGCAATAGCTACTATTCTGGGGATGCAGGGAGAGAGGAAGAAATTCTCCAGCTTTATGTCTGTGTTGAATTTTTCTTTATTCCCATCTACTGCCCTTATGATGATTTTGGACACCAAATGGTTTCCATTGTTTAGAATGAAATAACATCTGCTCAACAAATACTGTTACTCCTTGGGAAGCACCTCATTCAAGCAGCAGCTCTCTTTAGAACATTAAAACACTTTTTGGTTTATATTGTATTTAGAAGACACAATCTCACCGACACACCAGAGAAAGGAAGGGGGAAAGTAGAAATAGCTGCAAACAAAAACACTAAGATGGTGTTTGAAGAAAAGATCTTGTTCTGTAGTTGAAGGGGATGGATAGACCATGTCCCCCACTTGTAGGGTAACTCAAGAGGAAAAATGACCTCTCTTCACTGCACCAGCTCATACACAAGGGGGAAAACTGTCACTGGGAGATGACCATGCTGAGAGAGAGTATGTGAACAGATGGACATGAGGTCAGTAGGAATAAGTCCAAAGAGATCAGTTTTGGATTTTCTTTAGACTTGAGCTGAAAGCTAAAGAAGAGAAATGGAAGTTACTGAGCCTCAGTTTCTTTAAGCAGAAAAAGAAATCAGCTCAGAGCACTGAATTGTAAAGATCTGACTTCACATTTCTGATAGAAAGGCCGCTACTGAAATCAAAATGTCCTTTTGGGCTGGTATGTCTTTCATGACACTTTTTTAGAGCAGACTACCTCAATAATCCAAAAACAGGGTGCCACTTAACATAGAACCTTGGGTGTTGACAATCCAGAACCCAGATATTTGCTGGACTTCATCCCATGACCTGATCAAACACACAAATCTATTTTACCACTTTAATTAAAATTATAAAAATCATATGACGATATGCCTGCCTAGTATGTTGACCCCCAGATCTATTTATTCTAATTTTGCTACTATCAGCATCATTTGGATGAGGAATTGAAGAAAGAAATTAGATTATGTGAAAGAATAATTGAGCATAAAACTGATCTAGAGGCATACTTTTTAGCTTTGCAATTTCTTTTTGTTTAAGGGACAAATGAATTTAGCAATATCACCAACATTTCAATTTACAGACGCTCCACTAATCCTGCAGTTCCTCAGCACCTGTCAGAAGGGCACTGAAGACTTCCCAGGACATCTGTGGAAATGCAGTCATCAAATTACAAGAAAAAGCACAGACATCTGCACAGATGACCTCAGAAGAGATCTTTGTAACTGATAAAACCAGGAGTTATTTATTGTACTTCTGGTGAATAACTATTTGACCAGATTTAGGGTAATTTTTAGACTAGAGATAATATCTAGCTAATGCTTATACATATAATTGCTGTGTGATCTCAAGTTGTATAATTTGTACCTATTTGTACAATCATTATAAAGTTTGTGTGTTTAATGTTATCTGCACCTTTACGTAATGTGCCAGATGATGTAGCCTGTAGTATTTGAAGACATCATGACATTGAAAGGTCTATTTCCACAGCTACTGACACTGTTTAGAGGCACCTAAAGCAATATAGTCAAACTGTTAAAAAGAAGTCTTTCAAAATTTACATTTTTAAAATGTTGATTCTATAACACTGTGCCAATTCTTACAGATCTGGATTACTTAACAGGGGACCAATAAGTTTTTTACTTGCTATTTAATAGTGTTTACAGCCTCAAAAGAAAGGCAGAAGACATTCTCAGCTGTTTGTAAACCACAAAATTCTTAACAGAGAGTTGAAGAGTCTTATCTTTAACAGTCACCTCTAGCTCTTGTTTTGTTTGCACATCTAAGTTCTTTTTTGAGGGAAAAGATGCTATATTAATTCTTAAAATAATACCTCAAAAATGTGCATTTTACATTTCTGCTATCATTCCATAGCAATATTTTACTTCCAAATACATTAGAGTATATCTGCGGATTACATTATTTTAACATTACAATTGTTTTTAGAGGAAAATAAGGTGTTTAAGGATAGCTTACTGCAAATGAAGAAACTTGGACCTGTGAATACATAACAAATTAGGCTGTTGGTAACCTCAAAGAAAACATCTAAAGCAGTTCTCCTTGCTGCTCGAATCAGGAAGGGATGTGCCTCTCTGGGCTCCAGCCTCTCCTTGTGTAATGCATCCAACAGCAGAGGAACCTCATTAACAGCAAACCTGGGGATGCTGTTACCAAAGTTCATCTCATGGCTCCTGTGTGTGCCAGGACACAGCCTTTGAGCTGAGTACTGAAGATTTCTCATGGCCAATGAGTGTTTCAGAAGAAGACAAAACAGAAGAAACAATAACTGAAGTGAGGGCAGGAAACACAAAAGCCCCACAGAGCAGCAGGAGCAGCAGGCACAGCAGAGGTACCAACACACTGATGTTCAACTCTCCGAGCCATTCAAATTAACGAGCACAAGAAATGTGGGATCCCACTGTATTAATACCCATTCCATAATGTGCTTCCTCCCCCAATAAACAGAGGATTCAGGATGCCTGGGGAATAGACAGTCTCTTACTGAAGATAATGGGCCCAAACTGATTTTAGACACAGGTCCCTTTCCCTGGAGACAGTTCCTAATTATCTTCAGTGTTACAAAGGTATGACAAAAATATAAAGCAGTCATATTAGCCCAGGTAGATCTTTTACAATTACCTTGACTCCTGAAAACAGTCCATCATATCTTATTCACAAAATTTGTATTTTTCTCTGTTTGCACTTACATAGCTTTGGTTCATTGTACTACAAATGGAATATACACTATTTTCCATGGGCACACCAAAATGCCTTAGATAAAATAAGCAAACGTTTCTCAAAGGCTGTTCTTAATTTTACTTTTCTTCCCTAACAGCTAGTTGTATCATGTTCTAGCAAATTTTACTACTGGAAATTGCTAATATTACAAATGAAAATTAAAATGGATGTGGATGTTTTTTGGCACTACAGGTTGCAATCTGATACTTACTCATGCTGTAAACTCTGGAAAGGCTTTCTTTCCTCTTTGCACTTGTGTCCATTGCAAGTAGGCAAGGGTGTTTCCCAAAACAAATTAATATTTTGTTGGCCATATTGTCAAGTTAAAGCATTTCTTTATGCTTGTGAGACAGAAAGCCACAATTTTCAAACATTAATTACATTCACTGGTGGCAGTGAGTGCATACATACACACTGATATATTAAGAAGTTCTCAGCTTTCCGAAAATGCCTAGCAACCCAAAAAATTAAAACATTTGTAATTTATAAAGTATGATTCCGCATTTTAAGAAAATAAGAACTTTTTGCTCAAATGTATTTTTAAAATGCAGCATCAATAAAAAAATCCCAATCTTCCTGGCAAAGTCTGCAGAGGGAATGGGGCTTTTGAAACATCCAGAACTATGCTGGTTTTGATAGCTGTCATGAAACCATGGGTGTCTGAATTAGGAACCCAACAAAGACATTATGTTTTTCCTCTTAATGACTTTCCTCACCCCTGTGAAACTCAGCTGAAGCTCTGCCACCTACCATGGTGAAGCTGGTGAATCTGCCAGCAGGACATCCACTGCAGGACTTCATTAACAGTCTGAGAAACCTCAGGAGGAAGCTCACCCCAAAGCAAGGACAGCTCCCTGTTCCACATTACAGAGTACTCAATCATGCCAAATGCAGCCAGGCAAGCAACCACTAGACCCTCCATCCTCACTCCTGGTTCCCCCTGCCTGTACATTTTCCAACATCCCTCAAATCTAGTTGAACCAGTACAGCTATGAAAGAAATAGGCAAAGGGTCCTGATGGAGATAGGAACAACAATAAAATCTGGTAGCCCTCTACTGTTTAACTAAAATATCTGGTAAGAAAGCATGGAAGGATGGTGATATAAATTAATAGAGTCATGGAATGGGGTCTATCTGCCCAAGGTGACAGGTCTGGGACATTTGACAAGGAGTAGAGTAAAACTTCCCTTTGGGCAAAAGCAGCAGGGTGTGCGAGGTGTTGGTGCTGTGCAGGTGTGAGTGTGGCTGCTGGATGCCCAGCTGCCCCAGGGACATCCAGGGTACCTGCCAGCTTCCCTCCTGCTCACAGTATCCTGGGGCAGGTAAGGCAAACAGGGAATCCACAGGTAGCACCTATTGTGGGTTGCAGCTCTGCTGGATTTGGGTGTTGGTTGCCTGTGTTGCAGGCAAAACTCACCACCAACTAAGCAGCACCTACCACAGCAGCACTGGTGTCTGCACAGAATTAATCACTGCAGCAATTAATCTTGGCCTCTAATGACTATTTGATTGTAGGGCAGAACTGGATTCCCTGCTCAAGCCTGATTGAGTCAAAAGCATTAATATCAACACAAAAAGATTTGGCTGTATGTTTGTATATTTTGCTCTAATGCTCCAGGACAAACTCAGACGAACGACATCTGCAATATTTACAGTGACAAAGTGCTAGCGTAATGTGCCTCTCTCTGTGCTGAACAATTTGTAAATGTCTCATTAAAATGTACTTTCTGTTTCTTCGCTCTTTACCTTAAACTGGTTCATCACCTTGGTTTTTACCACTCTGTGGGAGAAAATGTCAAATTGCACAGTATCAAAACAGCCATTCCAGTTTGGTTTTTTGGTTTTTAAGACATCCTTAGATGTATTATTCTGAAATATTTTGTGGTCAAATTAATGGTTTTGAAATTCATGTGTTTCGAAACACTTGACATTTCCATTTTATTTTGTTTATTCCTAGAACATGCTACTTATAACAGCTACATTTGTCTCTAACAACACAAACTAGATATAAATTAATATAAGCAAATACTGTAACTACAGTTTGCTGTGATAACATAGTCTATTACTGCATGCTTACACTCAAAAAGTGGAAATACAGTGGAAATACATCTTCAATCTATTTCAAAACAGTCAGAGGAAAAATTATGTCCAATGCAATCTAAACAAGCTCAAAAATAATTTAAAAATCCATGCAGGACAAACATGCATCTCTGCTATTGCATGTCCAGCAATGTCTTGAAATAGCTTTATTGCTTGCCATCTATTCTGCCATTTTCCCTTAGTGTTTATATACTTTTATAAAATTCTGCTTATATATATGCAACAGATTAGTTTTTACAGGAATGAATCAAATATAATAGCAAAAGGTACTTTATTTTTATATGAAAGATATGACCAGAAATACAGTATAAGAATGGTGGAGATATAAAACTGTTCTTGTCCATTGAATAATCCTTTTAATATGTCCAATAAATTGACCAAGGAAACTGAGCATGCCTCCAGCCAGGCAAAGTTTTACTATTCTCCCATGAAACATCCACCTACTCTGTTCCTGTTACATTTATTTGCAGCTTCTGATTGCGGGAGAATATAAAATCTGTAACTAGGTAAGACTGAAATGAAGCAGGGATAGACCAAAGCCATAAAATTGGGATACAAACTTTCCCAAAGTCTGAAGGTGTTTGAATCCAAGATTTTGGCTCAAAACCATCCTTAATTTGAAGCAGCATCTGGCAGGCCAAATGCTCTGCAAATGCTGGCACTATGAAAGACGACGTTTCATACGACACAGAATGTTGGAAGAAACACTTCCTTCACAGAGGAAGCCAGGACACACAGGAAGGGTGAATGCAGGGAAGCTGGGATTTGCAGCTGCACAGAGGGACACAGCTCCCACCATCCCTGTGGTGCTCACTTTGAAGGAGAACAGACCTCCTGATGGGATTCATGTAGTGCTTGTCCTCCCTGCTGATCCTCTTGTTCCCCCCCTATTCTTTCAGGGACCAAAACAAAGTCAGGGACACGGCTGCCAAGGAGACAGTCTCTGGCACTGACATCTGTGTCACTGAACTCTTGGCCCAGCTCCTCCCAAGCCAAGGGCTTTGTCCTGAGCCAGCAGAGCCCATTACAGCATCCCAGGAGTCTTTCCATGCCTGGTTTTCAAATTCATTTAGGTACCTAAGAATGCATAGGGATAAAAAATTTCAGAGACACCTTGAGCCTGATGTTCCCAGTGACTTGGGAAGTCAGGGTTTCTGAAAACCTCACACAGCATTAACCACATCTTCTATATACACACAATAGACACAAGCTTGGTCTTCAGGTCTTAAACTCACCATTTCCCACCCAAAACAGGTAGATGTTTTATCCTGGTATTTCTGCATTTAGTGTTAAATGATACATAATTATAATCACAAAAGCTATCAGTGTATTTTAACAGCTTGGATGGGGCTGAAAATAAGTGGCGTACTAGCTGCTGTGAAGAACATTTCACAATAGGATCTGCATTTTTCTAGAACTCTGTAATTAAAGTATGCACTAACGTGACCACAACATTTTTAAACAGTTGGCACATGGAGCTGAAAAAATAATTAGTTTTCAATAAAAAAAAGTTGCTTTTTATTACCCAGGCAAAGCTCTCCAGTGACTTTTAAGGATCTGCCAAGTGAAATTCAAAAATGAAAATATAGTCTCTATGTTGGCTGTTATCCAAGCTGAATGAAACACGAATACACTGATTTGTGCCAAGTATTAGACATGCTGAACTGAGGGAAAGCAGTTAAGTATCTCCCCAGGTTGTTGAATGTTACACAAAAGAGTGTATCTGCCCCCCAAAAAATGCTGTACTTGGCAGGGAGGGCACCACTGTGACTTTCACTCATTATAGCCTTCTTCTCCCAGCAGTCAGGAAATGAAAAAGCAGCCCAGGAAACAACCAAAAATATTCTCTACAAGAAGCTGAGGCCCTTGGCAGCAAACCCTATATATCTGGGCTTAACTGTTATATAATTTGGGGCAGGACAGAGCAAACATAGTACCAAGGGGAGGTTGGCAGCAGCCAGGTGAGCGTTGCCCTGAGCTCACCTGTGCCACACAGCCACTGCCAGGGTCATGGCACAGCTTCAGCACCGAGGGGCTGCAGGAGACAGCCTCAAAGGCAGCACATCTCTGTTCCACCACATTTACTTTGCTGATAACAAGGGAACCTGGGAGACCTTTTATTTTATGTTAGCAAATCTATAATCCTGATAGCTGTACCTGAGAACTAGTCAATGGATATTACCCACTCAGATAATGTTTTTTTAGGTGGTTCTTTCAGTAAACTCCCTTTGCATTTATACTAGTGATAATGTCTTTAAATACAAGCAATCTACACAGAATAAGGCAACCATGAAAAGCAACTGATTTCACTGCTATGTGCTAAAACAAGAGGTTCTATAAGAAGGTGAGACCTTTGGCAGAAAAACCTATATATTTGGTTTTAACTATTAAATAATCATGGGTAGGGGAAAGCAAACCCAGTAACAAATAAAAAATGGCACTCTCAGACAAATGGGCATATGAAAGCTACAGCAATTTATGGACCTATGAAAGTCTTTCCAGACTTGCCAGGTGTTTTCACCTTCCTCATTGCCTGACAAAACGTAAAAAGACAAAAATTAAGTTGTGGTGTCTTCCCATCTCCCATCTCTAATTTTATCACCACTGTTTAATTCACAAATGCTAAAATAACTGATCACTTGAAAGCTTATAATTTATTATTCACAGCTATTGGGAACTCACAGGGCCAATTCTTCCAAGTTATATGGTGGAATTACAACTGGAACTGAGTGCTTATCTGAGAGCACCAAATACACCCTGATTCAAGCCAGGATCTAAAGGTACTTTGGCCCACTCCATCCCACAGCTTCTGTAAGAGTTATTTTTATGGTACAGTTTGTCCACTGATATACTACTATTGTTAAATTAATTCTAAAATGTGCTTAAACATTTGTGTTTGAAGTTGAGGGCAAAATAGCTTCATTTGCAAAGGTTGAGTCTAATAAAATGGAAATAGGCTGTCTGCTCCCCAACACCCCCACCTACTAGCTCTTAACAATTAGACAAACTGTGGTAGATGAGTTCCAAGGACAGGGGAGAAAGAGGCAGATTTGTATTTCATGCTCCAATAAGGATAATTACCATGCTATTGCTAATTTAATATATAAATAAAAGCAGAATGGAAATACACTTCAGAGTATTCTATAGGGTCCCCTTTCATAGCACAATGCTAAAAGAAAGCCAAACCTGGAACCAGTTATTTCAATATATATTTTAATTAAAACACATGGGCTATTTTCAGGTGGATAAAATCACAGTGGATTCAATGGAAAAGAACTGACTAAAGCTGCATTTGCACACTGAGCAAACCTGGTGTTAAATCATTGCAGCAAAGGTGCTCTGTCCAGAAGGCTTTCAAGTATCACAAGTAAAATAAATCTAGGTTGCTTAAGTTCTTACAGCTGATCCCCTTTCATGGAGAAAGCCAATTGCAGATCACAGATGTCTCGACTAATCCTTTTAAATATCACAGAGGCAGGAAATAATGTGAAAGTGCAATAAATGACAATTTGTATAGTTTGGGTAGGGGTGGAATAAGACAGCACATGAAAAACATATGCAAAAAAGCTCAAACATAAAAAGGAAAAATAAAGGCTTATATTAACGTTCAAGCTCAGTAAGGAAAGACTGGAGAGCATGGGCTAGATCCTGTTCTGATTTACAGCCTGCAAATCCCTTTCAACTGCATGAAGAAAAATTAAGCACAGAATGTCTGCCTGCTCTGTTGAATTGCTTATTCCTCCTCCTTTCACCTCCTTCCCCTTTATTTTGACACTGCATTTTATTCTAACTTTTCTATAATTTCTGAAATTTATTTTAAACCAGAGAGAGGAAAATTCTGCTTTCTGATAGTGCCTGCATCTTTCCAAGGCATATGTCTGGTAATTAGCATGGTGGGATCATTAGCATAAATATGTAAAGAAATTTGATTTTAGAACACAAATACCGTTTTTACCATGGAGCAATATAGACAGGTGACAGGCCCAGCTGGGAAACCTCTTTTTCATTTTTCCATGACCACAAATCAGACATCTTGGGCTCACAGCAGGACAGGCTCTACTGGCAGTAATTGGCACCATCTGTAGCTGTCAGAGCAGTGCCTGGCATTCCAGCATTTCATCTTTCCAGTCAAGGCATTCATCACTAGTCCAAAACTCAGCCAGCTGACACTGAAAGATTAACTTGCATTGATTTGCTTGGATAAGCTCGCCTGTGCCTCAGTTGGTACTGAGTGTTCCTGTTAAATAGCCATCACCATCACAAGATGTTTACAAGGTGATTGTCTACATAGCTTTTTCCATTCACTTACTTGGTCCTAATGTGTTTTCAATTATCATAATTTAAGAGATAGTGAATTAAAAGAAAGTGAACTAGCCAGCAATCAGGGAACATGACTTAATGAAGGGATTAGAAATTCAGAGCAGTGGCTGTTGCCTAGTCTTAAATGAGCAGTTTCTCCCAGCCCTGTGTGTGTCATGAGAAAAAACTTGTTGATTTGGGGGTTCAGCAACAGGCCAAGTCTCCTCCAGCTGTCAGTTTTGATGATAAAACTAAATGAAACCGCTATTATTTTCAAATGAAATTTTCCAGTACTCAGGTAATTTGGTTTGCACTTTCCAGGAAAGCTTTATGGCAGCTACGCCAGATGCAAAGTTCAATCTCCCTCTCTTAATCACCTAACGCTATAGCTACTTACCAGTGTTTTTAAGCCTCTGATGTGTTCAAAGCCCAGAGCTTAATCTTTCACAGTCATACAAGGGTCATTATTATTTCAATTTAGAAACCTAATGTATTTTGTAGAATGTTTTTGGGTGAAAAAAATTGCAATTTGAAAGTTGAAAATTCATGTCTATTTTAGCAAATGACAGACAAATGTAATGAGCTCCCAGGCAAACCTAAGACAGTGAAATTTGTGAGTTTCACATAAATTACAATCCTCTTGCTTAAAAATGAAAGCAATGATGTCTTTGTGAGTAAATAAAGGGTATTATTGGGGGCTTTTAAATCTCCTATTATTTAAAGCTCCTATATAGCGTTATCAAAATCCTGCTCAGAAATCCTTATTACTGCTCTCTCCTAGGCATTTCCTCATTAATGACTTATTTCCCATAGCACAGGTGATTTGTCACAGCCCACACAACATGTCTATATCAGGCTTGTTGGTGTTTTAAGTGTTTTGGGGCCTTCTCTGTGTATCTATTTCAGACCAAAAGCTCCATCATCTCATGTTTCATTTTACACCCATTATGGGATGAAATAAGGGATGACAAGTTGGAATTAACACTGAGAAGCACCTGAGCTGTTGATGTACTGTATCTACAGAGCACAGTAAAAGAGGATGGAGAGATACCTGCTAATGCCACCTGTCTGAATCATCTCACTTGGAGGAAGTTTATTTTTAAGACAGCAATTACATTCTTTTTAAAGGTGCTGGGTGCTGTACAGGAGTATGAGCCCAGGCCAAGGACCAGGCTCATACTCCTGTACAGCACCCAGCACCTCCTCTAGCCATTGGGCACAGCTGGCTGACACTGATGTGCCTCAGAGGTGCCCTGCTCACCTGGGGGCACCCATGGAAAGAAAAGTTAAAAAGCAGAGTGTTCACAGAGAGAAAGCACTGTGAGGGTGCATGAGCTACTGACATCAAGCTGTTAGAGAGTGTCCAGGTCACAAGGATGGTGCAGGGTCTGGAGGAGAAACTGTGTTGGGAGCAGCTGAGGACACTTCATCTGCTCAGCCTGGAGGGGAGGAGACTGAGGGGAGACCTCACTGACATTTTCAACATCCTCATGAGGGGAAGCAAAAGAGCAGGTACAGATCTCTACAGTTTCACAACCAGTGACAGGACTCAAGGGAATGGCATGAAGATGAGCCAGGAGAGTTTTGGTTGGATATTGGGAAATGGTTCTTCACCCAGCGGCTGGCTGGGCAGTGGAATAGGCTCCCCAGGAAAGTGGTCACAGCAGCAAGCCTGACAGAGCTCAAAAATTGTTTGTAAAACACTTTTAGACACATGGTAGCATTGTTGGGGTGTCCTGTGTAGGGCCAAGAGTTAGACTCTGATGACCCTTCCAACTCAGCACAGTCTATGAGTCTATGATGAAAGAAAACAGTTCAGAAATGTCTGCAGAGGCTAGCTGCAAGATCCTGCAGGGTGAATGGAATAGCAGATGCATCTATCAAAGCCCAAGGTTTGGCTTTAGGGATAGTAATCCCATCTGGGCATGGGACCTCTACAGGGCCAAGAACCACCAAAAGCAATTCCAGCTTTGCATGAGGTACAAAACACACAGAAGAAGGCAGCACCGTGTCAGGGAACATGAAAGCAGAACAAAACAGAGGCTCAGTCAGGGGCCTATGGCTCCCACAGAGCTGAACTCGCGCTCCTGAAGGTGATTCATTTTGCCCCTGAAAACAGGCTATTTTAGATAAAAGGGAATATTGTGGCTATGATTAGTGGTGTCTGTCCCAGCTCTGACACAGAGAATATCTCCCAACCTTAAAGTCACATGTTAAGCTAGGCTCATAACTTAGTGGGGTTTGTCCTTTTCTGCACACAAAAATAGCGATTTTCTCTGTTTTTCCAATGAAGACAAGATGTACAATACTTCATCAAACAGAAATGAACTTAAATAGCTTATATAAATTACATCTATTTTCAACTATCTTTGCTAAAAACATTTCATCTACTACAGAACACTCATGAGTGTTTGCAACACATCTGTGGAATAAAAAAGGAGTTGAGCATAAGAGAGTATTAAGTCATCTGGTTTGGAGGAATTTTTGTATTAGATCTTGTTCATTTATTAAGTGTAATGTGATAGTGGCCAGATGATTAATACAGTGTGGTGGGAGTGATGTAACAGGAAAGATAAAAATGGGTATCATGAGCAGAGAAGAGGATGGGGATGTGGATGGGGTACACAGAGAGGGATGGGATAAGGACGTTAGTGTTTACAGTGTCTGAGTGTGACTGACTTCCTTTGGAATGGGCTTTAGGGAGGATTTACTCTTTTGGACGGTGATTATATTTCACAGGATTTCCCAAGTGAGGGAAGCAAGTACAGCATTACTTTGAGACAGTTACTACCCCTAGCCCCAACATGTTCAAACCATTTTTCTGCATTTTCCCCCACAGGGAGGGAGATTTTGGTTGCCTCCACCAGTTCAAATCAGTTCCTGCCAGGTCACCCCACTGCAAGCCTGGCAGGGACTCAGGGCAGAAAAGACAGAAGTGATGTTCTATGGATAAGAGAACTGCTGAGAAGGCAATGACTGAAGGATTTGTAAATCTGTGCTATTAATTAATGGGTCCAGCTGCCTTTGGCAAGAAATATCTGGAGAGCAACCTTAGCTATCAACAGTGTTGACTGACAAAAGATCTAAAATGGTGCATTTATGCCAAAAGTTTCATTGCCTTCAGATATGCATTCTACCATATCTGTTGAGATCTCTTATATCTAACTGTACTCAGGATGGATCCTTCAATTACCTTGAACCAGAAACTATAAAACTCAGTGCTCTGTAGGACAGTACTACAGAATTCAGTTACAGCATGCTCACAGTAGGACCTGGTTCTGGATGTCACTACCAACACCCTATCACAGAATCCTTCTACTGCAGAGCCTTCGCATCAGGGTCACATTTTAAAACACATTCAGCATCAGCACATTTCTCTGGGCAAATGTCTGGGCAGATTTTCAAAGAAGGCCTGATCACCTAAGAACAGCTACTGAGTACCTAAACCTGAGGGAAATACAAAGGATTTTATAAATTGACCAGATTATTCACTTGCATTTTTACAGTACAAACATGCCAATTCAGGTTGTGTAAGGTGATGCCAACACACAGAAGAAGCAAAGAAGAAAGGAAAATGCTCAAGGCGAGCCACTGCCACACAGCACTGATGTGCTGAAATCCCACAGTTCTGTCTCTAGCAAGCACACTTGACAGGTTTCTCCAGACCAGCCAGGAACAGGAAACCAATGCTGATTAGAAGGAGGATTTCCCTTCAGAGTGGTAACTACTAGGGAAATCAGATTTCTGTATTGACTTTTACATATACAGAAGGTGACTAAAGGAATTAGGCCAGCCTGGATTTCTGCAAGGGGATAATAAGCCTCATGGTTAGATGGGAATGCATGTGAATTATTCTACACCCATCTCCAAGCACTTTCACATACTATTAAAACAATGTCTCGTTACCTACGGTCGCAGCTGGACACAGACTCAAGGAGAAGACCCAGTACCCTAAGTCCCCGCAGATGACAATTCCATGCAGAACTCATTGCCTGAACCAGAGTAGTGCAGGGTGTCACCTAAGGAGAGCCACCAGCTGAAGGACAGCCATGATCCTGCCCACTGAGAAGCAGCAGAGCCCAAGCCAGGCTCTTTGGTTGCAGCAGAGCAAAAGTGAGAAGCCAGGGGAGCTGAGCTTACCAGAGACCCAGGAGAACCAAACTGACCTGTGTTCTCTCTGATGTAGCTGGCACACTACTGCTAGCTCAAGACTTTTTATGAGCTCAACTATCAATAATGAAGGTAGTAGGACAATAAAGCCTACACAGACAAGAAATTCCCAACAGCATGGAGTGGTGGGAGCTGTCAGCTTTTCTTACAGTCTTCACAAGGTCAGTAGTATCTGTGGTTTGCCTCCTCTTGAATTACAACAATGAGGGCTCTGCCACTTCTCCCCTCTTCTAACCTTTACAGATGCAATATGGCAAAGCCAGGGCCACATCTTTATTGTGCAGAGCTCAAGAACAAAATTGCTACCGACAAGAAGTCAGTTGTGTGGAGTACTGGCATAATGGTTCTAAAAAAACAGCTCAGTGAGACACTGAGGAACTAAGTATGGGCTCTGTTTTTATGAACCTTAATATTTATAGCACTGGAAAGCTTTATACTCAAAATCTTTGTTTCCATTAGCTAGCAGATCCTTTCCACACCTTGCTCTTTATGTACATGCATGTCCATTCCCTTCAGAACAGCTCAGTGTACAATAGCTTTTGAGTTACACAGTAAAACAACTACTTTCATTAAGATTAAGGTAATCATAAAACAGAAGATGCATTCTGATGCACTTTATAAAACAATCACCTTATTTATGGAATCAAGTGGAACCTGTTTGCTATCAGTTCAACTGCAAGAGTAAGGAAGTTTATTTTTAAGAGAGCAATTAGATTCTTTTTAAAGGTATTTGCCTTTACCTCAAAAGAATTAGAATAAATCTACCAACTTTGAAGAAAAAGTGCTAGCCCACCAGATTTACACAGAGTTCTGAGACATTTGGTGTTTCACCTAAAGCCTAAGCTACTACATCATTTATTCACATGAAGAACACAGTTTCAATTTATTTAAGACCTTTCCAGCTTACACAGTCCCAAAGAAAAGCTTCAGAATGTTATTCTTACTCGTTTGGAAACCAGAAAGCAAACAGGAGCACATAAGAACTTATTACATTTTAAAATGTCATGATAACGATGCCAGCCTCGTTTTTTTTTAAGAAAGAGCCTTTTGTCTTGGGTTCCTCTCCTCTCCTCTCCTCTCCTCTCCTCTCCTCTCCTCTCCTCTCCTCTCCTCTCCTCTCCTCTCCTCTCCTCTCCTCTCCTCTCCTCTCCTCTCCTCTCCTCTCCTCTCCTCTCCTCTCCTCTCCTCTCCTCTCCTCTCCTCTCCTCTCCTCTCCTCTCCTCTCCTCTCCTCTCCTCTCCTCTCCTCTCCTCTCCTCTCCTCTCCTCTCCTCTCCTCTCCTCTCCTCTCCTCTCCTCTCCTCTCCTCTCCTCTCTTTTTCTTTTCCAACTGTGTGTCAGTGACAACATCCAGTTTGATAAATGGCTGGTTACAAAAGCAGCATAGGATGATTGGCATTGCAAATCACATTTTCCAAAATTATTATTGGTCTGTATGGCTTAATTAGAGGAAGTCCAACTTTAATTTCAAAATTACTGAATATTTTCTATAAAACCAAAGCTCTTTTTATAATCCCTTAGATTGTTCCACTGCCTCCCAAAATAAACATTTGAAATTACCTAGAGTACCCAAATACATGAGACAGAAGTGTGCATTAGAGTGGAGTACAGCTCTCAATCACACAGCTCTGAATCTCTGGGATAAAAAAAAGTTGTCTGGAGTTGGTGAAATCAGCTATTTCAGATGTATTCTGCAATAACATAGCAGAATTTGCTTCTCTTCCAGCAGCAAGATTCTACTGATAAAAACTGTGGAAGGACAGATTAGGAAAATCTATAGCACAACCATAATTTATAAAACATGGAAACTTTTCTGTATTTTAAGCACCATAATAATGGTAAAAAAAAAAAATCTGTGAAATCAGAAAGTCTGATATGGTGTTTCACGTGGTTCACATTGCAAAACTTTTATTATGGAGTCCTGCCTGCTTTTCACTCCACATCAGTGTTGTCCTCATTAATGTCAAAAGGATTTATGTCTGCACATGGCAGCAAGAATGTATGCCTATGTGTTTGCAGTCTCACCTGTTATCTTTCTCCTGCCATTATCTAGCAACTTCCCTTTCAAAGGACAACATTTATAGCTCACTGGTAAATATAAGGCAGATAAATTTTATGTACTGAAGTAACAAGAGTGTGAAGTTGGTCTGACTCAATTGTATCAAACCAGGTGAAACAGATATTGTGTACACAAGAGACACATCTCTGGTTTCAAAGTTTTCATAAGGAAAAATACCTCTGGGCAAAAGAAATCAAAACATTGGGATGAAATACATTGGATCTCATGAATTTCCTTTGCAACTACTAGGATCTGTACAAAAATGAACCATTAAAAAGCAATCCCTACTTTCCAATCCTATCAGCTATAGCACATCATCAAGAGTTAACATAATTCTTAAAATCAGACACAAAATGTCAACAGATTGCAGCTGAATGCATTATGAATACAGAATACTCTTGCACAGTTTTCATTAAGTCTGACATGATTTACAGGACTTAAGACACATTGCTTCAAGATTTTTATATCATGGCAGTAAGTACTCCAGGGATGTTTCGACCCGCTTGAAATTGTTTTAGCTGTGCTATTACCTGGGTCAGAACTGATGGCAGCATATATCAGTTAGACTGCAGAAGTTTAATACCTGCTCCTATGCATCTGGTCACTCTAAGAGATTCACATCTAAGATTTCCATACCCTAAAAAGAATATTACAGCAGAGCCCTGGAATGTGCTAAGGTTACCTCATTTATTTAAGAAGCAGCCTTAAAGAAAAGACATCAGGAGACTATACCCATTCAGATTACATTCGTCCCTTCCATTCATCACAGAGACTGGTAGTACCTCTTTTTTCTGATTAGTCCTGTTTGCCTTGACCATTTTGTAGATTATGGTGCAGCACTATAACTAATTTGGAACAGTGGACTGTAGATATTTTGATAAACTCAACTAGTATCATTGACACTGACTGACTCCAGTTTAGAATCTGGATTCTTTATTAGTTTTAACCCTATTAAATAGAGAACATTTTTTAAATAGTGCCACTTCAGTATTTTGTTACACCTAGAATTAAAAATACACAGGTGTTACTTCTGTCTAGAGAGGTAACTATAGTTAATGACTATGTCAGTGATGATCATTGTGTGTATTACATATGACATGGCAGTAGTGTAGATCTCCTTGCTGAAAATTTTTAACAGACACTTATTGGCAGTAGATTTGTCCCTGAAACTTACTAAGTTTGAGAATAAGTGTCCCTGTGACATAATGTTATTACTCAAGGAGCAGTGTTACCTACAACTTTTTTCACCTATCCAGCACAACATGGTTACAGCTGCCTTTTTTGGTAATACCTGAGAAGCTCAATCTCTCAGGTAAGGAATTTTTGTCTACACCAACAGGTGAAGCATTTGAGAAACATCTGGTGGTTCTCTGTTGTAATAGTGTGAAGCTTTTAGATTGCTGGAAACACTAGCTTTACACAGCAAGAGACAGTTTAGCCAAGTGACTTCATATGACTCAGGGAAAAACCTAAGGTTACAAACGCTTTATTTGTGGTTACATCCTTAACCACACCTTAACGTCTGTCCTTTGCTGCTCTATACCTGTTACTCCACAGAGATGCCATTTTTAGCACAAAAATTCCAGGACATCAGCAAAAGACTGTAAAATCAGTCTCTAGAGAGCTCTTCCCTGCCTCCTCTTTAAACACTCAGCATATCTCTAACAGAGGGCCTTACTCTAGCAACACTTTTATGATCTTTCAAGACCTCTTGCTCCCTACCTATCAGTGCCAAGATGTGAAACAGGAACAAAGACAATTCAGGATATACACTAAAAATATGGTTAATCCTCACAGTCAAGACAAACATCAGGCTTAAAAGTATTCTGTTTGTGTAAAGGACTGCATATATAAACCAACTTAAAATCTAACTTGCACATTACATGGCAGTAGCATTTTTGCAATCAAGCTTCTAAGAGTTCAACAAAACCTTATTAAAAGATGAAACTAGGGCAGAAAAGATGAATTAAGGGTAGAAAGCTACAGAATTTGCCCTCCAAACTTTCCAATGGGGGAAATCCATCTCTTTTAGCATAAATGTGTGCAGTTTTACAGTGGTCCTGCTTCTGCATGAATTTCAGAATACATTTACTAGAAAATTCATTACATGAAACATTTATCCCATGAATAAATTAGAGACTCTGAATTACAGTGCAATAAAACTTTTGCTGCTAGAAAGATTTTTATGGGTGAAATAATGTGAAAATTAGTAACATTAAATATGATTCTTCTTAACCCAGAATAGTCACCACACAATTATTTTGACATGTTCTGGCATACATCATCATAAATCTAGTCAAATAGTATTATAGAACAGATTTGGAACCCTTTTATAAACCATCAAGAAACACACAGGAAAGGGCAATGGAGAGGCAAGTTTTCAATCCTGAACTGCTGAAGATAGCAATTTTTTCCAATACATTCCAGATAAGCAGGATTACTTTTCAAAAGGGTTTCCTCAGTCCTTGAGTGGATGAGCAAATAGTTTCACTTTTGTATCTGTTGTGTGTGTGTAATGCTCTAGGATGGGGTAAATGCACTGACAGCAAGCTTCCCATGGCATTAAAGGGGAAGTCCATGTGCTGTGCTGAGACATAGGCTCACTTCTCTAATAAAAAAAGTCTAAATTTAATACATATACAGAGCTGCTCTGTGCCATTAGGTCAAGCATTGATAAACCCACTAACAAAGTGTCAGCGCTTAGCTTTTTGGGGGCCAGATCCCACTAACCTCCTTCATGCAGAACAGGCATCTGCATTGTTGAAAGATGCTGCTACTTCCTATGAATAAACTCATCTAAAACTTTAAACCCTTACTGGAAGGTATAGTACCAGGTCAGTGTACGCTGAAATATAGTCTCAAGCTACACTGACAATGCAGGTGAGATCTTCCACCTACACTTCTCTCTCTAAGGCAACCTAACCCTGGACAAAATGCTCAATATTTTAAGTGATCAAAAATCTGCTAGGTTGAAGGATATTGCCAGATTTTAAATCTAACTTTGGAAGGCAGAATTTCCTTATCATATACTTTCCAAAGGCTAATGGAACTGCCACGCATCACAGAGCTACCATACTGCGCTCAGCTGCTTCCAAACACTTGTGTCAGGCTTGCAAGAGAGGTGTCCGGGCTTCCAGAATGCTTGTTTGTGAATGAAAATAGATTATTTTTGCTTTAGTGTGGAAGATATTTTAGGGGAAGAGAGATGGAATCCACGTGTTTTCTTTGGGCATATCCCTATTCATAGATTTTTGTCTAGTTAGGTGGACCTTGGGTTTTGGCAGACTCACAGCAGACTGTTTACTGCCTGTTCTGAAAAACAGACATTTGTGTGGAACTTTTCTGGAGGTACCCCTTTCCAGACTTAGATGATTAAATGGATGTTTATGAGTATTAAAGTATGTCTCTTTCTTAGGAGGGAAAAGCTACTGATGCAATAGGAAGTGCAAGGCTGCAGAGCACTCTGTGCACACTAGCCATTCCAACCCAAGAGTGCATGAGCACGACTGTATTCAAAGGAGGTGAATCAGACACCCTTGAATGTTTTATCTCCTTCTCTCTCTATTTGGTTTGCCACAGCATAACTTTACACATTACCTCATGACATCTTTGTAGTGGTGGAGAGAATTATTAGACTCCAGTCCTTGAGAAATCGCACAGACTCATTTGTAGCATTTGGTTGCTCTAATTAGCACATCACTGAGGGATAATGAATAGAAGTCTGTGAAGAAACTTAAAACTTAGTACCACTAGTAATGTTAGAGTAAAAATCAGAACTGTGAGTAACAGTACTCAGAGTAATTACTCTGGGGTAATTACTGAATATTCCCAATATAAGGTCTGTCACTTGATCCTAAGGGACTCTAAGGCTTCAACAAGCCAAATATTCTACCCCAATAAATGAGGCTCACAAAGTTCACTCAGAATTAAAGACAGCATTGTGGGTCTATTGTTCTTGTTTCTTTTTTTAAAGGTGATTCTTAAACAGCATGGAATTATACCTCTTCTTGTATGTCAATCATTGGACTCCTCCATCTGTAATGAGATATTATAGCTTCCATGTGTGTGAAAGCATGGAAATTGCATTACTCCAATAACCAAATGTACAAGGCCACATGGATTCCTAAAGCCCAACAAACAGCTGCATATTTGTGTGAAGGTTCTTTAAACATTTCAATGGTCTCCAAGCAACTGAAAGGTGGGGAGGGAAATATTACTCTTCAGGGGATGGTGAAAGACCTTGAGTATGTAAAGAAAGGGCAGTGCTTTCACCTACTGCTACCTAGACAGTCAGGCCACCTATTCCACCAGCCTGTGAGCAATGGCACAGAGGCAACATGCTGCAAAGCAGGTGTGCTCCCCCCTCCCAAAAAAGAATGACCACTGGCCAGGGTACACCAGCCCACACCAGACAGTCTGGGGCAGCCTACAGAAAAGACCAAGCTGGCTCTTCCCAGCTCTGGGAAGTGGTGCTAGCCTGGCAGTTCAGAGAACCCTGCCTCAGCTAAGCAAGGGCTTCCTCCTCCTCTACGGTGGGAAGCTTTCAATTCTGACCCATTCTCAGCCTGATGTAAAGCTACAGGCTCCAACCTGTATTTTATAACATGTATTTTAAAAAAGTCACGTAGGCTCAACAACTTTTATTTGTAACTTTCAACTTACACCATGCTCTTGTAAAGCCAGATTAAGCTGGGGTCTAAATGTCAAGACTCTGTCCTCTCCCTCCTCTCCACCTTCCATCATCTTCTTGTTTGTTTCTGAGTGATTTCACTCAAAACGAGAAGAGAAGAGAGAGAAGAGGAGAGAGAGAAGAGAAGAGAAGAGAAGAGAAGAGAAGAGAAGAGAAGAGAAGAGAAGAGAAGAGAAGAGAAGAGAAAAGAAAAGAAAAGAAAAGAAAAGAAAAGAAAAGAAAAGAAAAGAAAAGAAAAGAAAAGAAAAGAAAAGAAAAGAAAAGAAAAGAAAAGAAAAGAAAAGAAAAGAAAAGAAAAGAAAAGAAAAATAATCAAGAACCAAATTCTGTATATAAACAATGGCAGCTTTCAGGCTTGCTTTTCATACAGAACTGAATGGGCAAAGAGTGTCCGTGCATTTGCAAGCTTTTCCAAGTGAGCCTAGAGGGGCCTGTTTACCAGAGATCAAATCTCTGGCAAACAGCTCATTGCAGCTCTTCAAACAGGCTGAAATTATGACCTTATGTTTTTGTTTCTCAACAGCCCAAACCTTTGATGTAAACTAATGTTGACCTTTCCAGCATAAATTTGACATGAAGCCACTTTTGTTTCAAACGCCCTATGAAAATTCAGCTACAGGCTTACTGGATAAAGTCTTTTTGTGAGATGATAAATAATAGATAATAAAAAACTGGAGCCAATTTACTCATTGAAGTATTTTCTTTTCCTGACTACTATCATCATGGAACTTTTCTACCTTGGCTTGTGTTGGGCTGTCTCACACCACAGGCCCATCCAACCCATGCTAAATCCTAGTGAAGTCAGAGGAAAAACCTCTCAGGAATTTCAGGTCCTCAGCCTCTGAGTGAAACCTAAATTAAACTAAATTAAACTTCATAACTCCCATGGATCTCTGTGAAGACATTCCTACCTTTAGCATTAGGTGGGTGTCCAAGAAATTAGGCTGCTGTCTCCAGAAATTACTTCAATACAATTTGGGCAGAAAGGCTCCTAATTCAACCTCAGCAAGTGCTGACTTCTGTCAGTTACAGAAAGCCCGTGAGTTCCCAATATAAGCACCTCTGATCTACTGAACTGGTGACTCTGTTCAATCTTGTTCCACCATGCCCAAGTAGTAAAAGGGAATCAACAGACAAAAAGGAAGATAACTGTTAATTTTTCAAAATGTTGATATTAGTATTTAGTGCTCTCCTCACCAGCTTAGCAGTTTTAAAAACCAGAAATTGAGTTGGAGAATCCAGATAAAAAATGAGCAACCTTTATGTGGAGTCCATTAACTAATCCTAAGTTAAAGTGGCATTGAAATTGAACTAGAGTGATGTGTATAAAAAAGAACATGTGACGAGCACATGGATACCACATGAATACATTATGATAAGTATTCTCCCAGTAAGAGCAAATTAATTCACTCTGACCACACACTTAAAATGAAGCCAGACTTGCTAGTTTTTTTTAATAAATGTCAAAGTATCATTTAACTATTAAACTAAGCTTATCTTTTGCTGCGCCAAAAGACTTGCAAGACAGTGCTTCAGAGCAAAATGTCAGTATATATATATACATATATGTATATATACACAATTTATCAGTATATATACACACACACACAGACACACTATTTATCAGTATAACTCACTGTACAATCACTACATATCAAATAGTAAGAACCTCGCTTTCTTCTTTTGCACTCCACATTGGGGATTCAACCCTTAGCTGAGCCTATTACAGTAAATCTGCTTTGCTGTGTGATACACACTTGAAGTGTCTGAATTCTGTTCTGCAAAGAGCTTCTTGTGCTGCTTCCCTCCATACCTGAGTAAATGCAAGCTGCAAAACAAAGGTGATGAACTGAAGCATTTCAGGTAAGCTCCACTGACAGCACCTCATTGCCTAACCTAATAACTACTTTCAGAGATCACCTCAAATAACTTTCTCTTAGTATTAGAAACTAATTAAATTAAATTAAGCCTTGTGTCTACAGTCTAGTTTGGGGGCCAGACTAAGAGGCCATGCATTTTTTTGAGATATGAGATCCATGCAAATAAAACATTTGTGAATTTTGCTTGCTAATCATAAAGTATGTCCCATGCAATTCACAGAAATAGCAATGACAAATTTCATGGGTTGGTCACGGCAGAAATAGCAGATTTCACAGCATGACACTGATTAAAAGACAGACAAGAAAATCACAAATAAAGACATTTAAGCTGCCAAGAAAATTATGTTCTTAAGTACTGAATTACTTCTTTATTAATACAGTCATCCTGGATGGATACTCTCCAAAGCAGCAAAATTGTCACTAAACAAATCTGTAACCCAAAAATACTCCTAGTTTAAGGAACTGTTCATTCTTCCTAATTCTTAGTTTAGATACTGCTGAATAATGAAGTGGACAAGAATCCAGGATACAAAATGAACTTCACAGAAATGTATTTTCTGAGCACAGGCTTCCCTGAGCTGGTAGCTGGAGTCTTCATGCGAACATCAGTAAAAAGGGTGCATTATACCTCTCTGCACAAGAAGAAACTGCAAGGGAAGTCAAGTGTCACAATGTAAGTATCAGATCATGTCCCATCTCTCTCTTATGGACTAAGGCTTCATGTTTATTTTTAAAAGCATTGACTCGTCAGTCATTGCACTGGTGCCCATGTCCAGCTGGTTGCCCAAAATGTTTGAAAAATTCAAAGCCATGATAGCACTGCTGCTTCAGTGCTAAGGTCAGTGCAAAACCTCTGTTTTGGTGTGAGAATGGAATTTTCATCTAACCTCAAAGCTGAACTCAGCAACAAAAAGTTAAAGCTCAAGTCTGTCTGTCTTACAGTCCAGAGACTGGAAGCCAGACTTTGCACAAAGCCAAGTGATGGTCTCCTGCCCCATCCTGGTCCTTCTGCACCCGCAACTCTTCCTGCTGTTCTCCACTCTGTGAAAGAGGCTGCAAAAGGAAATGATGATCCTGGAGAAAAATAACCCAAACTGCTTATTATGTCATCATTCTGTGTTCTGTGTCTTGGTTAGGAACTAGAATTTGCACTCAATGGAAAACTTTGCTTTCCAAAAAAAATAAAAAAAAAATTAAAAAAAGTCCATTAATACTATACATAAATTCACAAATACTATGATATTATGTTCCAGAAACAGATTTCAGAACTAAAAAAAATTTCTATCTTAGAATGAAATGTGTTTTATTTCAGTTTGGAAAAAAATCAATATATTCCATTTCAGTGGTTTACTTAACCACATGTATTCCATTTCAGTTATTTACTCTATCAGTTCTTAAATTTTGGCATTTCAGCCCCTCCAGCGGCTCTGACTGAAAAGCAAAGAGGAACACATCTGCACAGTTCCTACAGGCACACCAAGGAGGCAGGCAGACCTCTCCACAGCACCATTCCAGGGTTCATCTGAATGTAGCCCTATGCTGCAGGCTTCTTTTAGGACCAGAAAGAACGTGATCTTCTCTGAGAGCTCAGCACTCTCCAGGACCATGAAAACAATGCAAAGAGAACTCTGTGAGGGGAGCTTCAGGGATCTTTCCATTTCCATATGGATCCTTTTAAAATAAACCTCTTATGGGGTATCTCTGAGAAAGGGAAACTCAGATGTCCTCCCTTCTCAGGAATGTGGCATGATGTTCTCAGTTAAGGAATGTGGCTGCAGCATCTTTCATAGAGAATTAACCCGAGGCTCTTGCCCAGAAAAGTACAACACACAGTATGCTGGCTACTAGTTTTTTAATGGTTCTAGCACTTTATGATAAAACATAGACAATCCCTCATGCAGAAACAAAAAATTACACCATCACTCATTTCTCAGAGGAAGGCAGCAATTTCATTGGGTAAATTTCACAAGGGAAAAAAACTAAGATCTTCATTATTATACACCTCCTAGTTCTGCTCATTTGTATTTGATCAGACCGCAAAAATGTTCATATTTATTTAGAACTTTAAACACCCTTAAGGTTCAAGACTTTAAGCCAAAAGGCTGTTGACCATGCACGAAAAGCTATACCTGAGATGATTTATGAACAGGAGTGGGAAAAAAACATACTCCCCTGGGGCTGAGTTTTCTTTATTTTTTTACACAAGAACAAGGATTAATTACTATCTATTTAAAATCATTATTTCATCTGTCAGTCTAATGCTTTGACTTTTCCTACAATGGACGTTGGCCTCTACCAAGGTGAATGCAAAAATCACTTCCAAATACCAGCAGTAGACAATATGGCATGATGGACATTTTTCAAAACCTACTGCACCCCTACATTTTTTTGATTGCTCAACACATTGGTAGTCATTACTTTAGCAACTTATTTCAAGCCAAGAGATATAAATGTCTGTCTGTGCTGACTGGCAGGGTGCTGTAAAACAATGCTGGCAGCCAATCAAACACACACTCTCTCTCTTCCTCCTTGGGGTGACAGTATATATTTTCAGTGGTACAGCCAGGACTGATTGCCATCAATCAAGACTTGGATTCCCAGTCCATCTCCACAGCATATACATGCTGAGTGAAAGGCCAATCTAACTCAGTATCCTTTAGTAAACTCCTGAAACTTCATTAGATTAACATTTTAGACAAAATAATAATCAGTTCATCAATGCAGGAAAAGAGCTTAGAAGTCTAAATGCTTCCAAAATTGGATCTTCTCTGCCTTTAAAGGTAAACAGATGGAAAACATTTGATTCTTATTTATTACCAGTTAAATGTATGTCCCTTATTTCACCATAAACTACAAGACTTCACAAAAGTGTATCTTATTTCACTGATCTTTAATAACCTGAAAACCAGTAACAGAAACCTATAATGAAGCACCCCATATACTGTAAATTAAAAATAGTAAGAGACCTCAAAGAGGTTTTCTTCAAAAACTGTTTTAGTTTAGTGTTTCATTTTATATATACACTAAGAGAGAGACATATGTAAACATTTCTAAAGTATAATGCAAAGGAACTAGCTGTGCTATTATCTATTCCAAGCACATGGTTCAACATTTGTTTATGCAAACCATATAATTGGAAACTCTGTCCATTTTCTGCTTGTGCTAAATATTCTGTGTATAAATACTTTTCATAGTAGATAAATAAGGTTTTTATTTAGGTCTTATCACCTTCGTATTACATATTCATTGATTTCTAAACTGCCTTAAACAGCTCTGTAGATCTGAAACATTATGAATTCAGTTTTGGCACCTTGGTATTAAATTTGCATATCAGGTCACGCACCGCTTGACATACATGCAAAATTGCACTGCGGCTATTTTATTACAACCACAAAATATATTCAGAAACTGCATGCAGCATCAAAATAAATTAAAATGGATAAAAGACCCAATAGTGAGCCACATTTTTTTTATTGTTTAGTAGTGCCTAAAGCCATTTATATGTTCTAGTCAATAAACAAAAGTTAGACTAGAACAATTTTTAGTCTTTCTGTTATTATATTTTAATTGCAGGAGTAAATATATTTTTTCCCCTTACCAGTTGTATCCTACTTAAGGCTTGAATTCTTTTAAATTGTATGCTGTAAAATGCAATGTATCGTGATCACTGGCAAGCCTTCATGTTTCTCTGCGTATGTCAGAATGTATACAGACACCGTGTATCAAAAGACAGACATACAAAGCAATATATTTGTCTAGTTGATTTTGTAGCTGAAATGTTTTTTATAACTTACTGTGTATGCCAAGGCTGCATTTGCATGGAGACTGCATTTACACAAAGTTAAAAGTGCATCAGTCAATGCTGCTCAGCCATTATAGTGCCTTCAATATATACCAACTAACTACCTTTGGTGCTTCATCTACAAATTGCCCTCTTTATATTCAGTAAGCTGCAGCAAAGACATTAGAAAATCAAATAGTAGGGGACACATTTTTCAATTGCCCCTCACTAGGGCTCCATTTCAATGTCTACAACACTTGGGGATAAATAATTTGGCATTTCTATTCACTTGTTCCTAGGCCACGCTCACTTGGCTGCTTAGGTCATGCCTGCAAATTGGGGACACAAATGTCTCACAGACTCTCCAGGGGACAGAAGGGTGCCCACAAGGCAGCTGTGCTGGCCCAGGTGATTGTGGCCAGCCTGGCCTCTGTCCCAGCTCCGCTGCCCACACTGCAGCCAAGCCATGGGCAGTGTGAGCAGCTCCTGTGCCACTGGAAGGAGATCCCAAAGAACCAGACAGGGCTTTGTGCTGGGAGCCTCTGCTGCTCAGCACCACGGCTGCCTTCATCACCCTTGGAAAAAACACCGTTCCCTTCCATGTAAAGCAGGCAGCAGAAGCATCCTCTTGCTCTGTTACAGGTAACAAGTGTCTGTGAGCACAGGGATGAATCCATCTTCCTCAAATAGCCCAACCCTGGACACTGAGCCAGAGCACTGCTGCACCCCTACAGACTGCCAAGAGAGCTGTGCACACACCATCACGTCCCTGCTCCTCCCATGTGTGCCAGGGTACGGGTGCCTTCTCCTACATCAACTGCTCTCAACCATTACTGATTCTTAACCTTGGGAGATCCATTAGAAAACAACCAGCAGGGGATGGTTGTTTAAGAGATTCAAAATGGTATCCTTCATCAAATCAGAGCAACAGCACAAACGAAGGAAATCCTGGAATTAACACATAATTAAATTTAGAGCACATTTTACTAGTCTAGCTCACACTAACATGGAAATTAAATGACAGAGCACCTCCATTAAGTCATTGAACAATCTTTGGCCACACAGATGAAGCAGGTGATGACTGCTTCAGTCAGTATCTGCACTCGGGCCCTTAACCAAAACTTCTGGCTTCTAAGTTTGCTCTAGTTCTTCTCAAAACATCACAAAAGAAACCTGAACCTGAACGTCTACATTTCACAAGAAAAATGCTCACTGAACTCAGGGGAGAAAGATCAGAGCCTCATCTGTAGCAGCTGATGGAGACAGAGAGACCGCTTAAGAAACCTGCATGACTGCACTGAAAATCCGAGCTCATCAACACCACTGTGTTTACAGCAAAAACCTTAAAAAATCGACATAATATAACAAATTGGTTCAAAGTATTGCTACAGACCACCATGCTAAATTCCCACATCCTTAGCAGTTTGTAAAAATGTTTAATTTATGTTTATGTATTCTTATTCAAAATGTTAGTTAACAGCCTGTAGGGACCTGGTAATAGGATCCTTTTTTCTTTTTTATGTTTATTAGCTACATTAATGACTGTTTCTGCAATTCTGCTACAAAGACTTGCGTTAATGAACGCCAATTAATTCTGAAATGATTTTAAACAAAGGGTGATGAGAATAACCAATCAACCATGACAGTGTAAAGAGCAAGCAAGCTGCTGTGACCTAATTTTTCTGTGTTGATTCTTTGCTGTCAGAGTGCATTCTTATTCATCAAGAACACCTATAGATTTTGCACATACATACTACAGTATTATAATTTTGGAAATGCTCTGTTCCTTTTCAACATGGAAAATTATTTCATTTAAAGTATAGGTTTCAATAATATCGACTCACAAACTGCTGATACCTCAGGTCAGGCAGCATTAGAAGGACCCTACTAATTTAAACTTCTTAAAATTTAAGATGAGAACTTGCTGGTTCAAACACTTGGAACATCTGGCCTTTCAGTCAAAAATGTAACAAAGAATCATCTCTGTCTTTCAACCTGTTTAATTAGAGGCATTATATCCATCAATCTTTTTTTGTCCACGATAAATTACTCTTTTAGCCATGAAACAGAATTCACAAGGAGTAAATGAAAAGAATTCCCTGAAACCAGCAACAAGTTGAGTGATTACACTCCTGAAATAACACATATATGTCATATCTGACCTAAAAAGTAAATAGACCATGCAAGCAAATGTGACTTACACGCCTGTTGTGTGAACAAACATAAAAAAAGCTATCCAAAACTGTTCAAAATTTAAACAAAAGGAACTGATATTGAGAAATGTCATTTGCTTTTTCACCTGGTGCCCAGTTTGTGCTTCCACTAGAAGAGCCTTGCTAATAACAAAAGACAGATACTTTAAAACTAAAATTTCTATAAATCATAGAGTATACAAACAGATTCAGATTCTACCACTTCATTTTGTAATGGACTTATGGTAGAGAATGGACCTTCCTTATGAGCATTCGTGTTCTCTTTTGTCTAACATACAGTCACAAAATTAATCACACACCAAAAATTCAATTTTATTTGTGGTTTTTCAACTGAAGGCAACACCACTGCCTGAAAAGATGCGGAAATCATTAAGCCTACAAACTGAGAAGGCCTCTACCAAAGAAATTACTTGATCAATCCTATGGGATCATGCTACAGAACACAGAAGACTATAGCACGTTTTACAAAAGGTACTACTAAATGACAATGAGGTAGACAGAAAAAGTTCAGCAGTAAAAATATTTTTTTTTCAAGTTTACTAACTGGTGTCATGGACAGACTGTAAAACAATTTGTGCACGTGAAGAAAGGGAGGTCCATCTCCTAAGGACAACATTAACTACATGATTACTGGCAGGTGGATATCTGTGGTACTAATTAACAGAGGCAGCATTTTTACCATGTCTATCTCCTGTGTCACTCATGCCCTGTTATAGGCAGGATCCACAGTCACCCTCTCTCTCCACTCCACCTGTTTAGTCATATCTTTTGTGAGTTTGTGTTCATATCTCCAGCCATGCTGGCATCCCTCCTGGACTTGTTACAGGTCCTCTTCCAAAGACGGACCTCCATAAGTCTAAATTCTGGCAAAGCCTAAGTCAGTGCAAGTATTTAAATTCCTTAAGGACTTAAGCTTTGGTGCTGAAGCTGAGGCAACTGCTCCTTCCATCTCTTATCTCAGGAAAAAGAGGAGATAAATGTATATGGGCCTATACATGAGATTCTGTTCTCGGAGAGCTACACTTGAAGGATTCTTCATGTGTCCACTAACATACTGCAAATCCAAATCTCAGATCAGCATTTAGCCTTTTCTGTGCAAGAGCAGATGCTCTTAGTTTATCATGGGGATGTCTTTTATCCCTCAGAGAAGCACAGCTGAAGTAACTTCCTTGTAAAAAAGAGAGCAGGAAACAAATAAGACAAGAAGCTCTGGCATACAAATCTTTTTGCTCACTTCTCTACATACAATCCATAGACAGCTATTCTCAGCACAGTATGAAAAACATTCTCCTGGAACAGAGAACAAAGGGCTGTATCTTTATGTATGTTTACTGGGAAACACTCATTTTTATTGTAGTAGGCTTCACTTGAGTAAGGACAGCAGGCTGGATCCCTGATGCCAGAGGCACAAACTGACATGGGCTTTGGTGCCTATGTGAAATACAGGCAGAGACTGGGGCTATGTTTAGAGGACAGAGATGCATTCAGCCTCCTGCCCTCCAAACACAGCAGTGCCAGCCGGTCCCAGCCCAGGTGCTGCCTGATCCATGAGCAGTGATCCTACTTTAAACAACCAACCATGTTCTCTACTTGTATCACTCTAGCAAACATTTTGGTGGCAAGATGTCAGGGCTTTGAGAGTCACAGTGCCATCTTTCAGAAAAACAGGTTTTCCCATGTCCATTTACTGAAGTCACTCCATATTGTTGCTGATGGATTCATATTTATAATGATAGAAGTTTTGCATTAACATCTAGCCTACCACAAAGGGTTTATTACTGAAATGCCAATTCAACCATAGCTGTAATGACCCTATTTTATAAGGCACACATTTCAGGCGCTTTTGCAAATTATAAAAAAATGGAGCAGTTAAATTATGCTGCTAACATAATATGAATGTGTTATCACACCGTATCAAGCAATTTCATATCAAACAAGGATGTGATTATGGAATTTTGCTGTTACAATGCAAAAGAAGGAACTTGGAGAAAAAAGTGCAGTATAAGAACAACGACACCCTTTTCCTTTGCACTCAGCAACCTTTAGTGTCTTTCAGTTATGAGACAGCCTAGGACAGCTGAAAGTTAAAGCTGGACTGACATCTTATTAGATTTTTGTTTGGTTTGTAAATAAAATAAATTGAGGATCTCAAATTCACCATGTGATTTCAACCAGAAAAACTGTGTGAAACAACAGATATCTCAGCCCTAACAAAGCTGTGGTTTCAAACTCTGATCTTCAGGCCTTTCATCATTGTATTTCTGCATTATTATACCACTAACGATGTAATACACAAAGAGGACAAAATGTCAGTCCTCGATGGAAATGAACACCCTACCCTTCAACATTCAACACTCAGACTTTGCATAATTTAAATGTGTTATGTCATCAGACTATTATTCTTCCAGCTTTTTATAATGATTTCTAACACTGGCCAGACATTGTACACCTGGCTGGAAAATGTTTCTTTTTAAACAATGCAAGAACTAACCAATATGTAAACCCAATAATTAAATTACCTTTAGCTGCTGGCCATTGTTATTCTGCACTCCTTTCCCACCAAGGGAGCTATAGTGATCTGATTTAAACAGCAATCTAGCAGAACATTTTTCATTGCCCATGATTGTTGTGCAGAGTAAATTGGCTCACATCAGATTTGACTCTAATTTGGGTTTCAGAACAGTTAATTTGAACTTAAGCACTTATGGAAGGGCTGTTAACAAGAGGTGCCTGCACTGGAATTCTTCTCATTGCAGTGCTGTTATAATCCAGATTCTTATAGATCACATATGTGTGCTTTCTAGCACTCCACTTGCAGCGTTAGGCATGGCAGAAAACAACTTACCATACATTTAACAATGTTGAAGGAAAATAACACAGATGTACACAATAGATTCTTGCTATATGAGTGGCAAACAGAAATAAATATGTTTCTTTTCAAACACACAGCTACCTTGTGACCTAATCATCTCAGGATTAAATCTACCTTAGTCCTTTATTGTGGTGTTTTGGTGTTTCAGTAAATCAAGTAGGGTCAAGTTCTGCCTATTCATAAATTACAAAGAGATCCGTGGAAATACCTAATGGCTGAATTTTATCATTATTAGCTGTTACATTAATAGCACTAAAGTCTTAAATCTTAATACTCTGGCTCATTAGCTTAGGTAAAAGACTATTAATGTAAAAGGTGTATTTTAGCCAATCAACAAAATTTATAAAGGCTTTTGTTTTGTTTTATAACATTGTCTCTCTTGCAGTACCGGTGATTAGTACAGACATTAGATCATAGTAATTCTATAATTAATAATGAAAATATGATCTAACAATATAAATACAAGCTCCACTATAGCCTGGGCTCAGACAGAGCTTAACTTAATTTTACTCTATCGTAAATCAAGTCTGTTACCCCTATTCATACCTAATTGGTTGGCGATTCTTTTTCCCCCTCAACAAAAGCATAACATATTTAGAAGGGACTGAAGGGAATCTGGGCTTTGAGTTTGGATTTTCCTGTTTTCCAGCACACATCAAGAAACAAATTATTCTAAGATAGGCTCAGAAATTGTTCTTTTAAGTGACAATGGTGCCTACAGAAAACAAAAGTGTGCAGAACATATCTTAACCACCAAGATGGTTCAGTGGGCAAAAGCAGACTCCTGATATTTTGGCAACTTATTGGAAGTCTCCTACTATCTCTGGTGCCTAAATGTGATCAAAAAAAGTGGCACAACACAAACTTAACCAGAAATGACGCAAACAGACTGTCAGAAAGGAAAGTCCATTGTGACAAGTCTGGTTCATGGATACACAATAAACCAGAGTCAGGGCCTACACTCTCACTCCTAAATTAAATTCTATATGGGTATACACAGAGAACACCACTGATTATGATAGGATTGAAAACCTGCAAAGAAGATTCCTATTACAAAGTCAAGTATCATTTGAGCATCAGTTACTGCCTGGATCCAAGTGCTGCTTCTGCAGTTTGAGTTGGCTGTTTTCTGTTGTTCTTTTCAGAAAAAAAGATGTCCCAAGCCCAAAGTTGTACTTGAGTCGGTGTAGAAATGCATTTAAGAAATATGTACTTAATTTTGAGAATTACCCTTTTGCATCCCGCACTGAATTATGAACTGTATTTTTAAGTTCAGATGTAATTAAAATAATTAACAATAGCAACGCCAACTATTTATTACACTATTAAAATATGTTCCACACTGTTCTTCATGTGTACTTGTTCATTTCCTCTAGACATAAGTAATGTGTAGACAGATACATTGTTTATTTATGACCCCAGTGACAGTAAATGTGGCATATGTGCCTACAATGTTTGACAGATAAAATGAGTTATTTACAGAAGCTGAGTTTATTATTGATACTGAAACAGCGATAGTATTTGGAAACTTCTCCATTTATTTTCTCAAGAGCTGCTTTCACTGGAAATTGTGTTTTGTAGTGCTACCTAAAAAGATAGCACAAATAGTCCTGTCCACTCTGTAATGCAGTCATCACTGGTATCTGCTAATTTTAGAATGGTCCTTTTTACAGGTTTTGATTCAAACACTACTGAATTCAATGACAAGTTTTCTATAAGCAATTGTGGGTTAGGAATTCAGTCCTTATAAATAATATCTCTGCAGAAGGGTAGGTTCATTTCTGGGTTTCACTGTTTGGCATAATATAGAGAAGGTACAGATGTATGAGAGGAGGGAATTGGAGAACACTTTTGATCTATTAAGCTTAATTCTAAAGAGCTAAAAGCTGTTTCCAAAAATTGCTTCCATGAAGCCAAAAATAAAAATTCCACTGACTTTGGCAGGAAAACAAACAGATCCCTCCAGGAGAAAATGCATTGATTATTCCTTTTTGGTAAAACTAATAAGCTTAGACACCAGATTTTGAAAAAATTACATATATCTCTTTTACTTGTGCAAGACTGATGTGTAGTGGGATATTTTTCTCCTTTATCCCCAACAATCTCCTTTACTCCATTTTCTATCCTTTGTTTTGGAATAGCTCAGAGCATTCTCACAAAACACTGCAGCCAATGACAGTGGCAGTGAGCACTGCCCTGGCTCTAAACCTGCTGCTGTGAAGTTCTGCTTGTTGTGCAAGTGTGTTATGCAAGATGCTGCAAGTTGAAGAGCCCAGTGTCAAAGGTAATCCCTACAGAGCCTTGCATAACAGCCACATGCAAAATGACACTGTTGGCTTTTCATTGGTTCTGCATGTGGGTTCTTTTCTTTTTTTTGTTGTTGTTGTAGGTTGGGTTTTTGTCTTTTCAAATGAATTCTGCAATTTAACTTCCCCCCCCCCCCCCCCCAAAATCTTGATAGACCTGTGTGCACATTTTGCTTAATTTTCAAGTGCCTTTATAGACAACCTATATGGCACATATTTTTATATACACAGACTCTTGTGACAGCTATGCAGGCCTCAGAACTTTTGGAACCCTTTCAAGGAGTATTTGTGCTGTGTGTTTTGGGCAGACCCAAGTAAATCTCAGTCTGTGCTTCAGGCTGGAAAAAATAAAGTAAAAAAGTAAGCTGAGCTGAGGCTCTCAGCACAGTTTATTAGCTCAAACACAAAGCTGTGGTAAATGCAGTCCTGTGGCTTCCCCCCCCACCACCCCCCTCTTCCTCAGATCAGAGAGAAAGCAATCATTCATTCATGAAGGAAAACTGTTCCAAAATATCTGCTATGTTCTTTGCTCAATGTGACAGTCAATCCGAGACTTTGCTACAAGGATGTAGGATTACAATAATCCATATGCGAAGTCCAGCCTTCACCACTGTAAAAATACACAAAAAATGGTGGGAGAACACATCTGAATACCTTCTCTTACATACATAAATGCAGAAGCTTTGGCTCGACACCTCATACACATGTATTCTAATCACCTCAGGGTTTAAGAGCAGCTTGTTCACTCAAAGCTCCCTAACAGAAGATACGGGATTGTTTTTCAGATACAAAGCTGACTTACTGACTACTCAAAATGTTCAGACTTTTCTATGACAACAGAGTACATGTTGTGCTGCTGTCACAACACCACAGTAATCTGCAATCTGGATCTGATGGTATATAAGAGGGAAACAGGAAATATTAAGTCCCAAGAGTCATGGGACATCAACATTGTGGGCAAAGTGGATCTTGCTTGGACCTTGCTTCATTTGTAAACAGACAAAGTGGGAAAGTAGTTGTGGGAACAAAGAAGAATTTAAGAAATAATTTTATGATCCCATTTAGCATGGGACAGAAAAGAAATGCCACTAAATTTAAGCATTGAATGGAACAGAAAACATTCAGCTGAAAACTTATTCCCTTGGGTCTAATTTTTGGTGGAAGGACCAGAAATGACAATGTTAGGACCTGTGATATTCATCTATTCAGGGCCAAAACCAGAAACCAGATGCAGTGAAGATCTTCAAGTAGCACCATGTCACAGGAGACAAGGCAGCAAAATCTGTAATTCCTTCCCGCTTTTATCATATGTGATCTATTGTGAAACCACAGCAGTGTACCAGGAAAAGCCTTTCCAGCCTCACTAAGTGTGGATGTACATCTAAAGGCTCACCTATGTAATGCTTATCTATAATTTTGGATTTGTACACATGCACAAACACAGAGAACACAAATTGGTGAAATCCCTGCCAGAAAAATAATTATCTATGAACACCACAAAAGCTCAAGTTAATACAGTGCAGAAGCCAGTCTTACTCGCAGTACTTTGAAGAAACAGGTGCCCACAATTATATCCCTCCTCACCATGCACTGTCCCATGTTAGCTAATAGGAAAACAAATTAAATACTGCCATTAAACAGGCCTTCCCACAGCCAGGATCCCAAGTAAATTTGGCTTCCTTAAAGGACAATCCTAACATTCATCTGGGTTCATCTGGGAGCAGCATTTCCTACGTATTTGACACAACCAGCCTTTTCTTCAGCATCAGAGCTGCTTGTCTTATTTCAGCTATTTGGTCTTCAACAAACATATTTTTTGCGGTTAATGGAAGGGGAAATCCCTCTCTCTGTTCATGCCTCTGTTCCCTCCTGTCCTTCAGCGATCTGCCATCTGCCTTGCTCTAGAAACTAAAGTGCCTGAAGCAGCCAAGAACATGGAGATTTGCTCTGAGCGCCCATTTCTGAAACCCCATCCAAGATTAGTTATGGAAAATCTTCTATGCTTGGCTGTAAAGATCAGTTCCCTTTCAAGGTGCTTAGTTAAGAAAGCTGCCTCTAGCACTTACAGAAGCTTTCCCTTCTCAAAGAGCTGGAGAGTTCAGCCCATGCTGAGGAGAAGGCAGGGTCTTCTCCATTTCTGTCACCTGCTGATTCAGCCATTTACGGTTCTTACAGGGAAGCAGTTGTGAGGTGCCTTGGGGAGGCACACAGTTAGTTTCAGATAAGCACAGTGAAAGGAAAGGCCCTGTGTTGGGGGATGGGCAGTGTGAGCCCTGGATGAAGTTACCCCACCCCAAACCCCTTGTGATGGGTGGCTCAGGAGTTCTGGTTGGGTTTGAGTCCCTGGGGGTTTCTCCCTTGCTGTGTTTCTAGTGGTCCCTGACCCTGAACTCCACCCTCAAGGATGGAGACCCTTGGGAGTTCTGTCCCTCAAAAACCCCTGCTCTGCCTTTGTTCGGGGCTCTATGTTCTGGATCCGAGTTTGTTCCCATGCTGAATAAATGGTTTCATGAACAGGAGCCCATCTCACTGGTGTTCCATGCTGGTCCCCAAACCCTGCAGCTTCCCTGGACGAGATCCTGAGGTTGCAGACTACAACAGGAAGCTATAGGAGTCAGGTGTCCTTTCTCTACTACTAGGACAGGTAATTTATCCCAGGTTACTTGTCACTGTCGGACACAAAATGATTCAAACGGACACAGCTCGAGGTGTGGTGAAAGAATAATAAGCATTTATTTGTTATTTCAGTATTTATAGGTTTTTGACCATGACCAGGGATTGGATAGTCAGGTCACCACCTTCCCAACCACACTGGCCATGAGAGACATCCATCAAAAGACATATCTTTAATGGAATGTATAAACACCTATGTTTATAGTTATTTTCCTGGGAAAGCGGCTAGAACTTGTGAGAACAATATCGAAAGGCCTGATTCTCAGGGCGACTGTTACTCACTACCTGTCCCAGGGCCAGAGAATGGAGCTGCATCTCTGCTAGCAACAAGTGCAGCACAGCAGAAATCAATCTGCAGAGAGAGTTCATGCCAAGAATCCAGAGAATACAGGGTGTGTGTCTTGGGGGAAAGGAGAAGAGAGATGGGGCTGTGTGGCACTAGTATGACTTCTCCTGAGCACCAGAGAGCATCTGAAGCATGTTACTGGCATCCCTGCAGACGTTCTCTTGTTTTCCTTTCAACCTAAAAAACTTTACTTCACATATTCAGAGACCATACCTCAATCAACCAAAAAACAGCAACTGGGGAAGCTCAGATTTCTTTACAAAGTGTGCTCCTCAGAAAAACTAAAAGGCTAACAGAAAGGCAGTATTTTTCTTTCTAGCACCTGGCTCTTTCAACCAAGCAAAGTCAATAGTAATATGATATTCCTGATTTAGTTAAATCGTTTAGCATCTGAAATCTGGTTGCTTATCTGAAATCTTCATTATAGCTAAAACACTGGCTCTGAAAAAGGGGGATGAAAATTATAAGTAAATAGGCCATCTCTCACAAATCTAATACTTGGGACTAGGGACTTACAGCATGTAGAATTCTAATAAAAGCAGAAAAAAACACCATTATTATCAAAATAAATCAAATATATTCAATATATCAAAGTATATTAAAAACTGTAGCAAACAATTTTCTTGATTAAATGCAGGTGCAGTTACATCTTAATAAAACGTGTTTAGGAAAACAGCATTTGGAAATTTTAATTTTTCTTCTCCTTAGAAGAGAAATAATTCTCTACAGCCTACTCTTGATTTCAGTCCTAAATAAGTTTAATTTGGACTGACCATTTATGGCCCAATTTTGCTTCCTCTAATCAAAATCAGAAAGCCTTTGTCCGCATGTGGAATTGTTGGTATTACCTACAGCAATACCATCACGAAAGGGGAGGACAGGTCTAGCCTAGCTGTATTTTACCATCACCTCGACATCTCACAGAAAAGGGTCTGCTTCTCAGTCTGGTTTATTTTGTTTAGCTTTAGCATAGTGAACTGGACATTTTATGTGTCAAGGAACTGACAAGAACCAGTTTATCACTACATGGAGGGGAAAAAGCAATAGCACTCGTATGTAAAATTTTGTGGGATTTAAATATACTTCTTTGTATTCAGTATGCAGAAACTTGGTGAATGCAGCCCTGCCTCCATTCCACTCTGCCCAGTCATTTTCTATCTGGTAGTGGAAGAAATAATTTATGACAATGAAAAAATGTCAACCATTGGCCCAGGCATTGCATATCCCCTTATTGGCTTTTTGTCACTCCACAGACTTCAGGAAACTTAAATGGTCAAGTTTTGCTCTCAGAAATATTGGCAAAGCTTGAAATCCCTGATTTCCATACTTTGGATCTGCAAACCATTTGTGATCCATGATACCACAGTGCATGGTGCTCGCCATAAATCTGTGTTAAATGGTGACCTTTGTGATCATGGGATTGTGGAACGAATGATGTGGTTGCTAGGATAATTGTTTGGAATAAAAAGTACCCTTTTTAGTATTTCCCTAGCTAAATTTATGCCATATTTAATGTGAATGTGTAACTGCATGTGTTGGCGGGAAGGAAAGATGTTACAATCTCTCTTTATTCCAATGCAAAATAAACTGTGAAGTTTTTCTTCACAAGGAAGCCGCTTAAGAAAGCTACTCCTGGATGCAAAGAGAGGTTCAAAATTAACTGTGTTCAAGTGTAAGTAGCATATGCTAGTACCAATTACATTTTTGGGAGAGGTTTCAGGTTTTCTGATGACATGAAAGTTAGGGTTTCTTCACATCAAAAAGGATTAAACTGAGTTAAGGTAACTGACCAGGCTGTGAAGGAAGCTTTCATTCAGGATGAACTGTAAGTAATAGAATCCAAATCCTGACTCCCCCAAGCCATCTGAGGATTCTTATGTTTAAGAATCTCTAAGTTTACAAAGTATCTATTAGTGTTTTAACATATTGAAGAAAGAATTATCTCAATGTTTATATTTAAAATACTGACAAATGTAAGTGGATGCCTGGGTATTTACAAATAGAAGTAATTGCCAGCTTGTCTTGTGGATTTAAGCATCACAGCTTGCAGTTCAGTGAAATATAACCCAACGAGTTTACACATCTGGGGAATATAACAATGGGAAATTATTCTGAGGACATGTGCAAGGGAATGTAGCGTGTATTAATGGAAATATATTTAAACTGGCAGTATTAATTGGCACTATTGATGAGGATTGGGGCTTAGACCTATGATCACTGACTTCTCTCAGAGATCTTTGTGAATCCAGGCAAAATTTCCGGGCTCATTGGCCTGAAAAGTGACTGAATCCATACTTATCTTGCCTCTTCTTCCCTCAGCTCCCCAAACCTTTTCTTTAAACTCAGTGTTACAGGACAACTAGCTACTTCAGCAGCACTCATAGAAAAAATGAAAATCACCTTTCTTGACTTTCCTGAACTGAATGTACATAAGATTATCCCCACTAATGTGACTGTGGGCAATGAAACCTAAAATGCAACTCCAAGAAACCTCTTGGAGATGGTTTCTATATGCTCTTTTGTCACGAAAAAGAATAGTCATTCCCTCCCTAGGAAGAGAAATGGATACTGTGTGGGCCAATCATGGCCTCTTATCCTCAGTTAGGAGTTTGGTATCTTTAATGCTACCACAGGTATCCTGTCTTGTGTGTATTAATTAAATAGTATGGATACTGTTTGTTCCATTTTTCCATGCTTACCTAAATTTATGCTATTCTACTACTCTTAAGATTACAGAATCTGAATGATTAATCACTGTATGAGAGAATGGAAAACAAACTTTGCAATGATCCAGCAGGAAGAGAAAGGCAGAAGTGAATTCCTCTACTCACAACAGGAGACCTGGTGGTGATAGTTGTTACATCACAGTGATTTTCAAAGGAGACATTTAAAAACTTCCTTTGGCCTGAGATATAACTCTCGGAATTTTTAAACTGTTTTTCTCTTGCTTTATTATATGATGGAACAAGCCAATTTTTCTTTTAAAATGGGAAACGGTATCACTCTGCCATAACAAAAGCCTGTTTTAGATTGGTTTATTGCCCAATTTTTAAATGCACATTGCCACAGCATTTCAAAGGAGTGTATTTACATTTACCTTTCTAAAACACACAGTATATTATGTTGCAGTTAAAACCCCACAAACTCAATCTGATATTTCTTAACTAATTTATTCCCAAGCCAATATGTATTTTAATGTTCCAAACTGTTGCTAATTAACACATGGAAATATTTTAACATGGATTTTGATTAATTCCATTTAACAGTCTAACCAGTGCTAAAGCATATGTGGTATGCCATTTCTTTCTTTTGAGGAAGGCATTGGCATTAAATCTTTCAATCTTCCTGAGCACCAAATGCTAATTTCAGGAAGATTAAATAACAGACTGCAGCTACAGTTTCCTTTCTTTACTTCCCAGAAAGTGAAATGAACATATTTATGTGGGAGGAATTTCTTTACTGCACAAGCCAAAATACAGAAATTAGATTTTTTTTCCCCCAACATTGCTAATACACCAGCAATTTCCTGCCAACTAAATAACTTTAACCTATATCTGCAGTTCATGGAGCATTGCCAAGTTATATGTTCAATTTTCTTCCACTGTGGTTTTTTTTTTATTAAAGTAGTCCCATATGATGTTTTCACTTGCAGCTCCTAAATGCTTTTCCATACTTGAATCAGAGACTACAGCATATAGTGAGGTGACTCTGGCCATAACACCAGAAATGCTCATGTAAGACCTCCTCCGATTTTCACATTTTGAAGGTTTGTAATACATATTACTTATGTTGTGTTGCTGCAATAGTTTAAAATCTGAGTGTAATTCTGCCTGTCAACAAACTAAAGGCAAGAAAACACCCTGAGGTATGCATGTGAGTAAGCACCTGACACCTGTGAGAATGCAGGAGACAGAGCAGGAGAGGCTGCCTGGGACCAGGGGTCAGTGACCTGAGTGTCAGCCCAGCTTTCCATGAGATGGAGTCTGATCAGCTTAAGAGCAGTTAAGCACTTCTGTTCTTGTGATCTCCATCAGAAAGGTGACCACATCTGAGAATTGCAGCTCCTCTTTCCCATATGGTGAGTCCAGTTTTGCTGTGCTTACACCCAGTGTCCACCTACTATCCCATGGTCAGTATGTTCCTACTGGGAGCTGAAACAGAGTGCACTGTACATTCACATCACACCTGCATCTCCTTCATGACCTCCTCACCTCTGCTGACTAAGCAACCTTTTCTTTAAATTCTTTCCCTAGGTCTTATTTTACTTGTTGCAATATTCTCTGTAAATCTTCATTTAGCTTCTAATATATGGTGCTGTCCCTCTTCCTTTATCTTTCACTAGCTGTATTTTTGTATCAACTGCTCATGTAACATCAGAAGTGTTTTATGTTTGATTTCCTACTCTGTCTTCAATACCCAATCACATTCTGCATCATTCAGCTGTCTGGCATTTGCAAGAAGCATTCCAGTTGTTCCTTACTGATCTACCCCTACCAGATACAACAGTCTAATTTTCTACTTGACTGCCATTTTCATTGGGATTAAAACTTTCTTCTCCAAGACTGCATTTAGACCCCCTGACTTTCTTTATACTTTTTTTTACACATTTAACAGGTATGTGTTGGATGCAATGTTTTCATCATATTTGGTGTGGCACTGGGAGAAAGTAAATTATAGCTGCTAGACAGAGTCTCTGCTGTCATTCAAGAAGCAGAGGCTGTCCAGATATGATCATTTGGCATTTAAGGAAAAAAGTAAAAACCACTACACCAGAGAAGCCCCAGGTTCAATCCCAGCGGTGATTCACAACAACTGTCACTGCCCATGCAGAAATGTGTGCACACTCTCCTGCCTGCATTTGAAAAAACATGTGACTTGTATTCTATTTCTCTCTATTTAAAACCTTAGTTTCTCCACAAAGAATAAGGGTTGTGGAAAAAAAATATGAGAACTTTGACAGGAATGAGCAGTGAATATGTAGGTAGTTTCTTTCAATCTAGCTGTGTGTTACTTTAGAGGTTGCATCAGCTAAAATAAAATTTAACATAGCTGATGGTAAATTTTAAAAATGGCCATTCATTGTAGTACAAAAGACCAAATGCTGATACCTGAATATCTGCCCATCCTGTTCTCAGAAAGAAGCATGCATGCTATTCACATGAGAACTGATCACAACTCAGAGTGTAAACACACATCATGAAACATTCAAATACATGAAAATGGCGTTTTCCCATATTTTTTTACAGGAGCATTTTTTATTTCACTGTTCAGAGAGAATAATTTCATTAAAGTAGGTTATGTTCCAGAAGAGTATTAAAAACTAGTGCAAAGGCTTCAACTTTGTTCCACCTGCTAGGCTGGTCCTAAAAGAATGCCTTTGTTAGCTGGCAGGTAAGCAGACTACTAATACTAAGATCCAAGAACGTCCTTCCTTATGCATTTGCATGCCAGATAGATAGATACAAGGTGCTGAAAAATTTGCTCTACCAACTCCTGGTTATTATTCAAAAGGTGTATTAACAGTCAACATTGAGATAATGTAACACTTAATGCTGGTTGTACACAGCTTGTGATATTTTCCTTAAAAAAAAGTGATTGTTCTATAGTCATACACCAAATTTATTGTCAAAGCTACAAATACACCCTTCAGTCCCCTTGCAGCCTTTGAATTATGCCTTCACATCTTTGCTCAAGCCAAACAAATTCTTCTACTGCTCTCCCCAAAGTCTTTGAGGTCATTTTACTTTGTGACATTTCATAAGACACCAAATGAGACAAGCAATTACTCTGGCACTGGGAATTTCAAATAGGTTTAAAAAAAAGATAAATCACTCTCCAAGACATTACAGGTCTGACTCTTCCCAGAATTAACTCTAACTTCACTCAGGCTTTTTTTCTTCTTTGCAGCAAGTCAAAATTAGGAATAGCTTACAAAACAAATACCCACTAATGAACGAACAATGGGAAAGAAGAAACCTAACCCCTCTTTCCCCAAACCAAATACACAATGTCAGTTCTTTTAGCCACACTTATTCAAGCAACTTTAAGTGCCCTGTTCTGAAATGCAGACTTCCCACTGGTCACAGTGGTTCAAAATCAGACCCTAAATATGCTTATCTGTGTTTGATTTAAAATAGACAAGCTGTCCTCTTGCTATTCCAGCAAAACAGCTTTGCTAGCCATTGTCCAGGCTATCGGACAGTAGCCTCCAAAAGGCCACAATAACATGGTGTCATATGGTCTTCATTTAGAAGTATCATAAGAACATTACTTCTCACAGTATTTACAAATTAAAAACATATGTCTGTAACCTCTAATACTGCAAGAAACACTGCTCTTTGGGGTTTTTTTTTGGCCTCAGACTTTTGAAATATGAGCCAAGCAAAGGGATTTCTTCTTAATGCGTGATTCAGTCCATTCTTCTTCCAAGCTCGAAGTTGGGGGGACAGCTAAAGCTGGCATTTGAAAAAAGTGATTTGTCCAGAACTACATGTACTACAGTTGGCAAGTAGAGTAGCATGTATATCAAAAAGGGGTAAAAAAAGACTGTTTGGTTCCTACAGAGAGTTTTATAATTCATATATAAGCCTCTTGCATTTACTATTTAGGTTGAATCAATATGGTTATCTACCTGTCAATTTTTCTTACTCTTTAATGCAGAAGGAGAACAGCCTTTTTTTATGGCTAGCTCAGAAAGCACTAAGCAAATCAATACATGCAGTGATAACAGAATGATTTGAAACACGTAACAGAAGCTTATCACTTTGCAGTATACTGAACCCGTCAAAATATTTTCCTAGAAGTAAAGTGAAAATAGAAGTTCTCCATTTTTTATTCCTTAAGTGGGTGGTGACATAGATGTCGTAGGCCCTTTGGATTTGTTTCTAACTTTGTATTTTTGGGAAAATTTCGTACATGAGCATTTGCAACTTTGCAGGAACATGAAGCCAATTCTGTAGTGAGATTTAAAAACTCTGCCTTGAGAATCAAAAAATATCTCCATTGCTCTTGATTCCCCATCCCTAAATATTTATTGGAAATCCATGTGTTGTTCTAGGGAACTGGGCATAAAGTTTTCCAGGAATGCAGCTTCTGATCTTCCCACAGACCTTAAAACCCTCTGCTTTGCTCAGTGCTCTCAGTAATTTGTGCTTGAGCCCAATCTGAAAAGTACAGGCTTTCTTTCAGCTATCACCTGCTGTGTTAGTCAATTTGAAATAATTTGTAAGCATCTGATTCCTAGAGGTTTAAATATGCATACATATATTAAGATTCTGGATTTTAAAGCAGCAGAGAGAGGATCAGCTGTTATTGTGGTCTCTAACATCTACTTTTTTTAAGAAATGCATAGGATTTACACACGCAGCTCTCTTCAAGTGGTAAGTAACAATCATCTGCCATTTCATAGGATTTAAGTAGGTGGAATTCTGCATAATACAAAAGCACTTTGCAATATTTCTGACTTGCTACAATTTATCAAATGTTAAATGCAAGCTCAAAATTAATATATATGCATGAGCATGTAAGTATGCATGTAAATACATACTAAAGAGACAAGAGTTAACAGGAAAGGAATAAGAAATAATGTTTACAGGTTGAGGCTTTCTATCATTTTCTCTCCCAGTTTTAGCTCCAAGGCCATTGCTATCAACGCTATGTCGTGAGATCTGGTGGATTTCTGCATGTGCCCCAGGAACTCACATGATGGCCCCATGGCTTCCCAGTTCATGAAGATCTGCTCTACAACTTCTGAACCTCAGGGGCTACCAGGCCTGGCTAGGCATCAAACTATAAAAGGTTTCACCTTCACCCTTAGAAAACAATACTGATATGAAAAATATAGCAAAAAGGTAAAAAGAAATCAGTAGGATCACAAAATCACAAAGAAACCCTTCCATGACATAACGATAAGTTTACAGAGGCTTTTTCTATTTCTCTACCAGAAATGGCCACTCATGGTGTAGTCTGAACTAGCTTTGTGTGAGCGAGCCAAGGTCTGGAAATCACGCAGCAGCACCCACTCAGAGGCAAAGATTAGTCCACAGGTGTGTGAGAGGTGCTAACTCTACCTCCTGACCCAACCTGGTGAGTCTGTGTGAACTCAGTGTGAATCTCTATGACCTTGGAAATCACTAGCCCATGATCCCTTGCTCATCAGAGACACACCAGCAGTGAGGCATTAACAATGCTGTCTGCTCCAGAGGAGCTGCAAGATGGATGGGCATCTTTGATGGCAGAATTTGGCCCAGCAAATGAGCAAAGATTCTTAGAGCAACACCTCAAGTGACACAAATTATGTTATAAAATTGATCACTTCCTTACACATGGCAGAATGCTTCCAGGGCATTCAACATGTTATTCCATTAAGCCATGATAAATAACACCATATTTCCACATCAGTCTGAGCACTTCTTTTAAATCTGCTTGTTCAAATATTTTGTTACTTATTCCCCTCTCTCTCTGTAAGATAGCAAGAACATTCTTTTTCTTTTTCAACACTCACTGAAAACATTTTGGTTTGCATTCTATCTGCATACACACAGCAACTTGAAAAAATGGACCCAGATATACAGGAAAACCACAAAAAAAATTATGAAGAAATGCCCCAAAACAGTAACTCTCCTATTGCTAGCTTGAAGATCACCACCATCACCTGGAACACTGTTGAAATGGAAACCTGTAGAGTAGGAACAAAATTGTTTCAAACAGATCACTATGGCTCAAGGTGGCTTGGGAAGGTTCATAAATTGATAAGCACCACCAAAGGATCATATGCCTTCACATCAATTGTAGAAAGATTACAACAGAGCTACTCACTGCAGTCATTCTGAAAAGGTTATGGGTTTCACAGGTGTGCACTGTCAGTTCTGATTAAGCTTAAACTAAACCAGTTATCTATAATGTTGGATTGGAAGGAGTTTTATAGCCAAACACAAGCTAAATCAAATTCAGGATACACATCTGTGGAAAAACACAGAGGGCCAAAGTTCACAGTCCTGACACAGGCAAAAAAATCCAACCCTCCAAACTCAGGAGGAGATTTGCCTGTAAAAGATCCATCAGTCAAGTCATTATCCTGTGTTCTGTCTCAAAAAGGAAAGTTATTTTGTCAAAGCTTTGGGTTTTCTTTCCCTCTTTAACTTACCATTCACTCTCAAAGTGCAGACTGCTTTAACATTATTATCTACTTTCATTTCTAAATTTCCTAGTTTACCATTTATCTAAACATACATGAAATTAATTAAGCATCTATACTTTTCACTACAGAGGATATAAGTAGCAACAAATCCACAATGCAATTTTTCATCTTTGCAACTAGGAATGTTTCCAAAAACAACAGTTCATATCAGAGGTTCCTATAGCTATGCAAGAAGAATGTGGGTGAAGTTGTGAACCCAAAAAATATTGTTAACAACTCAATCAATTTCATAGTGCCAGGATTTCACTTAAAAAGCACAGAAATTAAAAATACATCCTTAATATTCTATTCTTGATAGTTGACACAAATTGCAAAAGGTACATTTTATTTCCAAAGATACTATGCATTAATGCTGCACTTTAAAGTGCTTCTATTGACTCATATCATTAATAGATGGCAAGAGCGAAAAAATGTATTTGTTTTTGCAACATCATTATTTCCTTTGCATGCAATTATTTACTTGCCAAACAATGCTAGCGACAAATCGCAGCAGACTCTGAAATCATCTACACTAGCAGATTTTTAACCCAAGGTAAAAATAAACAGAAACATCTGTAAAGTAATCTTGCAGAAAGCTACGTTTATTAACAAATACATTTTCTAATAAAACACCATCTGCAAGCAACCCTCAGCTTCCACTTGATATAAATAGGCCTTTTACTGTTTTCAGATGCAGTTCCCAGAAAATTATTCCAAGCTCTACTGCAAAACACATCAGTCTTTGTTGCTGCCTGGAATGTTAATAAATAACATCAAGTTTTTAAATAGTCAAACAAATTATTGGCTTGAAACAATCATTCCAATAGAAAAAGCTGACCTTTTGCAATAAAGTGGTTTAAGAATGCATCACTCCTCATTCCTAGCATAAAAATATTACCAAGCAGGGAAATATTTTTGGGAAAACAGAAAGCTATGAAAAACCCATCTCGCAATTCTGCTCATATGTACACTGTACACCTACCTTCCAAAGGTTACTGGTTTAGAAAAAATCAGACTAGGAGAAAATATATACAGAGTATAAATAGTTCAATCCATATCTTTATTATACATTTGTGCTTGGAATGGACACGAATATGAACCAACTAAAATGTTCCTCACAGGACTACTGTTCTGACCAGCAATACAAAATTCAACAGCTTAAACTGCTGGTTGCAGAGATTGGGACTGAATCCCAGTATTAAGAGCTCTTCAAAATGAATAAAAGCTTCAATGGGACACATTTTCATAAGCATTATTCACAACTTAAGTCACATTAGTTCAAATAAAAAGAAGAAACAGAATTTAGCAAACTCTGCAAATAAACTCCTTACTGGCAGGACTGTTCAGTACCACTGAAATTTGAACATTGCCATTTTTCCTTAGAGTTTAAAACAGCAATCTATCTATCAAACTACCTACTAACTGAGAATTCAAGAGTGAAAATTGCAGATGAACTGAGATATTAGATTTCCCCGTCCAGAACTGGTATAGCTGGTATACATAAATTACACCCAACAGAGATCCAGCCTTTTAATATTAATCATAAACAAGAAATGTTAGCATTCCAAACTGTGCTTTAAAAACTACATTAAATATTGCTACTGGGACTACTATCACAACAAACTGCTGAAAGAAGTCATGCACACTCTAGAAAAAGGAATGTTTTACACTGTAATTCCAGTAAATGCAACTGCATATTTCCAGAGAAAAATATTTAGTGAATGTAATTCTCAAGCAGTACTAGAGAGAAGATATTTTAAACCACTTACTTCACTAACAGGAGGAATGTTGAGCTTTGGTACTTTGTTCTTCGAACTAGGTGTGTTCACTTTTCCTTCCAGCAGAGTTCCAAAAGACTGATTTCCATATCCACTCTCAATTTCTATTGGGGGTTTCAGTTCGGGTGAGTCATTGGGTACCTGGTCCTGACCATCCATAGGCCTGACGTAAGCCGTAGGCTTCTGCTGGACCATGCTGTTCTTGCAGTGAAGTCCTGGTGGGAAATTCTGAGTCGAAAGACCATTGTTTGCAGTTAACAAAGAAGTGGAAGGAAGTGGAGATCCAGGACCATGGCCTACAAACTCAAGCTCTGTGGGTGACTTTGAATGACTGTTTTCTTTATAAGTGTGTTCTCCAGGAGCTGACTTTGCATGAGTGTGCCTCCTCGAATGTGAAGATGTTGCCATAGCGTTTGCTTCCTCAGTTCCCCCACTTTTATGCTGCTCACTCTGGCAGTTATAGAGATCTTCATACCTGCCCTGTGACTGGTCATGAGAAGAGCTGTGCTTTGTCCGACTCTGCTGGCCACTGGATTGGCTTGGTTGGGCCCCACTGGGGTTGTGACCACTGCGTGACCAATCTGTCCTCGACTTCCTGCTGCTCTGGTGGCTGTGTAGCAAAGTAGAGTTAGATGACAATGAAGAAGGTGGAGGCATTGATGTTGATGAGTTGCCGCTGATCTGATGAGATGGGATCATCCTGTTCCTTGGTTCTGGGAAAAAGTTCTGTTCATTTTTGTCAATGGGTGTCTGTGGGACAGAATTCTTTGGGATTCCTACAAGGTGGCTCTGGTTGGAGTGGTTGGTTAACAGATCCTTCATCTCATCATAATTTCCCAATGTGTTCTGGACACGGTTTGCAAGGGCATCGCCTTTATTTGTCTAAAAAAAAAAAAAAAAAAAAAACACACAAGAAAAGTGTGAGTAAATTTCTGATATACAAGTTACTGTTCAGAATAGTTGTCTTAGAAGATGGCAAATGTTAGCTGTTTAATGGTGTCATGCTGACATTTAATTAAATTTCAATTACATTTTGCATGTTATGTAAGAAAAATCTATCAATAACTGTGTTCAAAGAATCTCTTGAAACAGGCTTGCATCAGTAACATTCGTCTACTGCTTCCCATTTTCTTAAATATGTTCTCAGAGAAGTGTTTAAATTGCATCAGTTATGGATGTTAAGCACAAAATAGGCTGGGTTTATTCAGAGACATTGGGCTTGTACATTTCATATGGTGCAAAACACGAACATACAATTACTGGCTACTGAGCACTTGGATTGTAATCACACAGTTGATATAAGTATGTTATTGCTCTGTCAGCCCCTTGACCCACAGTCCTGCCACGAGTAGAAGATGGGTAGTCTGTAATAGCACCAAACTCTTCACTCCAATTTAACTTCAATTACTCTTCCATAGAAAGTACAGTTTGACCTGAAGTATCTACCATCTGAATCCAGAGAAGTAAAAGCTTCTCCCACATGCAATGGTACGTTCAACTGAAAGATCCTTCAAAAATATTTTCTAATAGAACATAAACAGACATGATTGCCACATTCTTAAGCACTGGGATTCTTCCACTGTCTGCAGGATGGTTGTATTTCTTAATCCTGATTTTCTTTAATTTCCAGTAAATATTAAATAAATACTGAGTCATCTTTGTTTCACTGCTATTATAGTTTTCCTTTTGAAGCATGAAGTGTCTTTTTCCTTTTCCCTTTCACTTGTAAAAAGCTGGACAAAATAAGCTGGAAGTTATAATTAATACACAGCTGATTTCCTCTCTCTTCCTGTTCTAGCTCACCCCACAGAGATGCAAAGCAGTAGCCTTCCTAGTGACCTTTCTGTTCCATTGAAGTGACCAGCAGAGAACTAAAACATCTTATTCCCCGTGCTCATGGCTTTACAAGACTCAAAGGATAAAAACAAAGCCGAACTACAGTGCTCTACAGGCAGATGGTTCACTTCTACAGTCTGGAAATAATACAAAAGTTATGTCATGATACAGCCAACTCTACCTCAGTTTAGAGGGGCTTTTTCACTCCATAAAACAAGTAGTGCCACAGTCCAATGGCACCTTAACACCAGGCCATAAAGATGGGGAAAATCAGCAGTAGGAGCTTGTGCCTGGTTAGAGAGTGTCACAATTCTTTGGTGAGGGATCCTACTATGCCCCGATCTCATTTTCCTCAACTATTAAAGAGAAGTTTGAGTGATGAAAAACATTCATGCATGGATTTCTCCTGAAATATCTACTTATATTAGCCACTGCTGAACCAGTCAGAGGATAAGAAGAGTACTGAACACACCATAAAAATGTTTAAAAAAAGAAGATAATAAATGCAAATTTCCTTTTTTTTATTCTCAGAAATTGTAACATATATTAGTACTGCACTGAGTCAGTGATTTAAAAATTAACTGCTCAATGTTGTTCCCATCTCTATACATTTTGCCAGTGCTCCTAACTGACACAGTTAATAATCCCACTTGTGGAGAACCGCAAATCACTTTAATTCACAAAGTCAGTCCCTAGGTTGGTCATTTTAGTGGCAAAAATTATATTCTAACTAAACTAAGAATAAGCTCTTTGTATATGAGCAGTCTCCTTCAACTGAGTTGCACAATGAGCTGCTTGGGCAGCAGCCAAAACCAGGCTTTCTCTGTTCAATCCCCAAATTTAAAACAAGGAGATTCCATTGTGCTTAAGAGCCCAGCAGGAACTGTGATTCTAAGTCTAAACACTTACATACTTGTTCTGTTTCCTCCTTGGCCAAACACTTTAACTCCTTATGGGATAGAACATGGGAAATAACAGTATCAAAAAAAGCCTGACTACCAACCTTCACCTCTGCGGTTCAGCTACACTTCCAGGGAGCATTTAGCTTACTTTCCAGAAAGCACAAGTTAAAAAAAGAAAAACGAACTGACTACATATCATAACCGTAACACTTCAGCATCCCAGCACACGAAATGGCTCTTGTCTACATCCTCACAGAGAAAATGTTTATACTTGAAAGTAGATATTTTCAATAATTTTATGTTGGAGGTACCTAATTCTCTCAATGTATTTTTTTTTTACATGTCACATGATGATAAATATAACTTTGCTTGATATTAACTCTATTTTATGCCTAGTGTTCACATCCTGGGGATAAAAGACATTGTATAAAGGTTAGGTATTATTAATATTATTATTATTATTCATAGTCTTTTGCAGGGAACATTAATAAAAATATATTTACTATTAATATATTTATATTTAAATTATTTTAAACATCCTTAGTGTACTTTAAGTACACTAAAGCTCATCCAATGGTTACTGAAGTCAATGGAAGGATAATTACTCTCTTCAGTGACCTTTGGACAAGACTGCAAAGCAAAAAAACGATGATTAATGGTAATTTGGCTTACACTTAAATAAAATTAGAACACACACAACTAAGATCAGACTTAGACATCACATCAAAATCTGAACAAGCTCAGGAATGTAGCACAGTGCTCTATCTGCATTTAAGACATAAGGCATAACATTAATGTTTTTATTTTACTCCCACAACAAATTCAGGGCTCTCACAAGACACACCAGATTCTTGACAAGCCTGGATACCAGGAAGAGAAACACAAAATCCAGTCAAAATTTCTGCTTGCTCTTTGTTACTTCCAGACTATGGACAATTTCTACTTTCATATGCTGGATAATTGGCTGATTTCTTGAAGAAAACCTCTGTACATGTTATTTTTTGAACAGCATGCTGAATCAAAGTTTTGTTGCTATCAAGGAAATGCTGCATTTTGAATATTCCAAGGCATAAACGATATGCCTGGTTTACGATTCATGGCTAGTAGCATTCCCCTTCATTCTAGGCTTCTGTTAATTTAGGAAATGTACATCTTCCTGCATTTGCTTCTATTTCTTTCAGAAATATCTGTAATAGAATCCTACTGGAAGACTAATTTGCTAGCTAGGTATTGCATTATAGTTTTACAAAGAAAAGAACTAATGCACTCAAACTTAGAGGCCCCATTTATAAGTGTTTTGTGAAAATTTGTGTGAAACTTGAAGTTTCATAATTCATTCACTTCCTTATGCCTCATAGTTTAACTAACCTCCACAGATTAGAAGCTGAGATCCTTTTTATGCTAAGCTTGAAAAGCATGGAGGGGTTTTACCTGAGAAAGATAAATGATTTAATGTTCACCAAGAGCTCCACAATGGAAATACTGCCCATTGGGCTCTCTTTCTCAAGCTGAACTCTCCTGAGGCAATTCCTTTGAAAAGTAACAAAAATACTCCTACCGTTTTCTTTTAAAATCCTCATCTCTGTGTAATTCAAAACATTAAAAGGTATCAACAATTCAGCAGTGAAATTACAGCTTCTCTCAGGAAAACTCCAACATTGCTTTTTCAGATGTCTGTTGCTGTTACACTCCAGGCCCTTCTCTGATCCCTTCCACAAAATCAAGTGTGAGCAGGTTGCACCAGGGTCCGAAGGCAGGACCTGGAGCCCACTTGCATTAAAGAACAACACAACCCTTACTGCCTGACCTTCCCAGAATAATGCTGGATGTCATCACATTGTCAAAGGTGTTGTTTTCCCATATGAGACAGTGGAGCTTCAAAAGGAGACATTTAACAAGCATGGAAAAATGTATTTTATACACCCACAGAAATAAGTATCTCTTTTCATGTAAGTGCACACATACATAAACTGCAAAGAATCAATGTAGAAATATGCATTTGTCCAAAACTATAATGAACACCTGTGTTTTATTTGGCAGCGGGAAAGAAAGAGGCTTTGACAGCTAGAGCTGAGAGATGAAGGCAGATACTCCATACATCTCATGATACACAATGGCAGTAGGCTCCATGAGAAAATCTGAGCTCCTTTCTCTGTGCAACTTTTAATATCCTCAAATTCTTAGTGCTGTCTTAAACAGCTGCCAGTTGTTCAGTCCTTAAAATTTCAGAAACAGCAGGGGTGGTATGCCCTACACTGACAGTTCCCCCTCTGGATACTGTTGAAGCAAATGAGGAAGAAATTATAAACAAGTAAGGACACTAGGTCTTGGAATAAAAGAAAGGAAAAGAGATGTTTCCTGTTTCCTGAGACCTGCTATTCCCAACCTTCTCTTTGTCACTGTAGTCTCCCATGTTGGCTCCCACCCCCAGATCCTTCAGAAATGTACCAGTTGTACCATGAGCTGATGCTCATCAGCACAGACAGATAAGTGAGGATGTGGACTTTGTTCCCACCACAGGTCACAACACATTGCTGGCACTGTTTTATCTGCCTCTGCTCCCACTGAGTGTGACCAGAAGAGACTCAAGGCCTTGAGTCTCACAAACACAGAAGCATCTGGTCATCTCAAAATAGAGAAGAAATTCAAAGTGCACCTGCAGGATATTTGTTCTCATATCAGGATCTCTTCATTTTGTTTTAGAATAAAATGTGTCTGTCCAGACCCATTCCTGTGCAGAGTGTTTGAGCTTATCAGTGGTTCCAGAGGCCATTGCAGAAGAAGCCTGCCTGTGGTGTGAGCAGCTGAACGATCTCCTTTCGCTGGTGGCCAAGCTTAGGGAGGAAGTTGAAAGACTAAGGAGTATTAGGGAAAGGAAAATAGACTGGTGGAGTTCTGCCCTTCCATCCTTGACAGAGGCCCACCAGGAGTCAGAGGACACCTGGTTGATGAAGGGGAGTGGAAATGGGTCCCTGCTCCGGGAGGTAATAATAATAAAAATTCCTCCCAACCCCCATCCCCTACCCAGGTGCCACTTCAGAAGAGGTATGAGACCCTGGATCTAGAGGGTCAGCCAGATGATTTAGAAGAAAATTATCTGCCCAGTGGGCCTCTCAATAATGCTTCATCTGTAGGATGGATCACCACCTCTGACATCAAAAAGAAAAGCAGGGTGGTTGTAGTGGGTGGGTCCCTTCTGAAGGGAATACAGGGCCCCATATGTCAACCAGCCCCATCCCACAGGGAGGTCTGCTGCCTCTCTGGGGCCTGGGTACGGGATATCACTGAGAGACTCCCTGGGCTGATTCAGCCCTGTGATTATTACCCACTGCTGATGCTCCAGGCTGGCAGTGACGAGATTGAAAAGAGGAGTGTCAGGGCAATAACAAAGGACAGTAGGGCACTGGGTCAAGTGGTTGATAAGGCTGGAGCACAGGTAGTGTTCTGCTCAGTCCCTTTGGTGACTGAGAAAAACACTGAAAGGAACAGGAGAGCCCACAGTTTCAACAAGTGGCTCAGGGGTTGGTGTCATTGGCAGAATTTCGTTCTGCTGGAACTGGATGGGCTGCACCTCTCTGTTAAGGGCAGAAGGATTTTAGCTCTTGAACTGCTAGAACTCAGAGAGGGCTTTAAACTATGTTTTAAGTATTCAAGGGGGTTGCTAGGGCATGTAGGAAAAAATTAGTGAGGCCAAAGCTCAGTTTGAACTTATATTGGCAACTTTTGTTAAGGATAATAAAAAATGCTTTTACAAATATATTAATGGTAAAAGGAAGGGTAAGAGCAGCCTTTGTTCTTTATTCAGTGAGGGAGGGAACTTAGTAACTGCAGATGAGGAGAAGGCGGAAGGGCTCAACGCCTTCTTTGCCTCAGACTTTAGTGGGAAGATGGCTTGTCCTCAGGACAACTGTCCTCTTGGGTTGGTAGATGGTGTCAGGAAGCAGAATGGTCCCCCTGTTATCCAGGAGGAGGCAGTCAGAGAACTGCTGAGACTCTCTGGATATTCATAAATCCAAGATGGGCCCAGGTGGGATCCATCCCAGGGTGATGAGGGAGCTGGCAGATGAGCTTGCCAAGCCGCTCTCCATCACTTATGGACAGTCTTGGCTCACTGGTGAGGTTCCAGATGACTGGAAGCTGGCCAATGTGACACCCATTCACAAAAAGGGTGGAAGGAGGATCCTGGTAATTACAGACCAGTCAGCCTGACCTCAGTACCTGGTAAGGTAAAGGAGCAGTTTATATTGAGTGCCAGCATGCAGCACTTACAGGATGGCCAGGGTATCAGACCAAGCCAGCATGGGTTTAGGAGGGGTAGGTCATGTTTGACCAACCTTTTATGACCAGGTGACCCGCCTGGTGGATGCAGGAAAGGCTGTGGATGTTGTCTATTTGGACTTCAGCAAGGCCTTTGACACTGTCTCCCACAGCACACTCCTGGAAAAGCTGGCAGCCCATGGCTTGGACAGGAGCACTCTGTGCTGGGTTAGGAACCAGCTGGATGGCCAGAGAGTGGTGGTGAATGGTGCTGCATCCAGCTGGCAGCCAGTCACCAGTGGTGTCCCTCAGGGGTCTGTGCTGGGGCCAGTTCTGTTCAATATTTTTATTGATGACATGGATGAGGTCATTGAGTCCTTCATTTGTAAATTTGCAGATGACACTAAGCTGGGAGAGTGTGTTGATGTGTTGGAAGGCAGGAGGGCTCTGCAGAGAGACCTGCAATGGTTGGATGGATGGGCAGAGTCCGATGGGATAAAGTTTAATAAGTCCAAGTGCTGGGTCCTGCATTTTGGCCACAATAATCCCCTGCAGTGCTACAGGCTGGGGACAGTGTGGCTGGACAGTGCCCAGGCAGAAAGGGACCTGGGGGTGCTGGTGACAGCAGCTGAACACGGGCCAGCAGTGCCCTGGTGGCCAAGAAGGCCAATGGCCCCTGGCCTGGATCAGGAATGGTGTGGCCAGCAGGAGCAGGGAGATCATTCTCCCCCTGTACTCGGCACTGGTGAGGCTGAACCTCGAGTGCTGAGTCCAGTTCTGGGCCCCTCAGTTTGGGAAGGACATTGAGACACTTCAGCGTGTCCAGAGGAGGCAGCGAGGCTGGTGAGGGGCTGGGAACACAAACCCTGTGAGGAAAGGCTGAGGGAGCTGGGGGTGTTTAGCCTGGAGAAAAGGAGACTCAGAGGTGACCTTATCACTCTCTACAACTTCCTGAAAGGTGTTTGTACTATTGTGGGGGTCAGACTTTTCTCCCAGGAAACAACTGACAGAACCAGAGGACACAGTCTCAAGCTGCACCAAGGGAAATACAGGTTGGACATTAGGAAAAAGTTTTTCACGGAAAGAGTGTTAAAGTACTGGAATAGTCTGCTGGGGGAGGTGGTTGAGTCACCATCCCTGGATGTGTTTAAAATCACTTGGTGCCATGATCTAGTTGTGGTGTTGGGACATGGGTTGGACTTGATGATCTTGGAGGTCTCTTCCGATCTATTCATTCTGTGAAATTATGTTGAATATGTTTTGCAAACAAACCCTGAATTTAATTTTGCGCTTACTTAAGAATAAAAATCACTACATATCCACTAAGAGTGAGATTCAGCTTTTATTAGTGCCCAGGAAACTCTACTGTAGCTGGGTCTTAGCAATGCAGAACTTAAAAAGGAAACAGTGGTCTATGACTTTATCCTTTTTTTCTCCTAGTGTAAACCAAAGGCAAGACCTAGCTTTCCTATTTAGTTTTGCTAAACCTGTTTCTTTCAAATTTAAGACTGATTTAACTACTATTTAACTACTTTTGCATGCAATTTCCTCTCAATTTTTATCTTTCACAATTTATAAAATGTTTTTTAGGGCTGTATTGTTTTGTATTTTGCTTAATTACATAAAGTTTACAAACTTCTTTGCTAAGTAAAAAGCAACTAAATAAAATATTTGCCCAGAAAGGCCATCAGGATAATTTTTTTGTTTTTCAGTCATTCAGTTTTTGAAAAGAAACCACATGCACTATGTATATTTGGTGCAAATATACACACACAAAATACATCTAAAATCAGATATTGTCATTCTTATTATACATACAATAGATATTGGTGGTGTATGATTTTAGTTCTTACCACAAAATTTTGCAGTGTTTTGCCTACTGGTCTACCTCCTGAAATGACCACTTACATTAGTCTAATGGAATTATCCATACAATATTTACAATAATATTGAGTAATAATATTGAGTAGCTATGTGGACTAGTAATGTTCCATAGGATTAATTCAGCATGGTATCAGACATTTACCAAGTATCTGTCACAGGTAAGGGATCTCTCAGCCGTGGGTAAGGGAGGAATCTTTACCCCGAGAGGCATCCCTGCTCAAGCAGAGGGATGCAGTGCAGCTGCACTTCAGGGAGAGATTAAACTGGGCTCATCCTAGTGGTGATATTTACAGGGTAAAGTACTTGGCTGCTAATCAATAGAATAGACAAGACAGACATCTGCACTTAGCTCTGATATCTTGTTCTGTACTTTGGTTATCTTCCACTTTGGGGTTTCAAAACCACCTTTTGAAATATTTGTCAAGACATCTTCACTCCCTTGAACCTGAACCAGGGACTTTCCAGCTGGCAAGTTCATGCCAATGAAGAAAGGCCTGTTGCTCCTCATCCAGCCTGAACCAAAGTACAGCCAGGAGTTGAGTGCATCCATCCCAATTTCGTAGTCTATAACTATTAGAAACCATTTGATAATAATGTTAGTCTTTTCTCCTCCTTTTTGGGTGATTTTCAAAGAGCCCTCATCCTCCTTACAGCTGCTAACAAAGTAAAATGGAAAAATGAAGTTGTGGTCTTTCAATGGATGCCACTGATTGGGAGGAGAAAGAGATATGGAAATCTACATTCTGATGAAGTCTTCAGGGAATGTCGTACTGAAAATCAAAACAGCAGAAATCATAAAGGGGGACATCCCTTGGTGATGAAAATCTCAGGAAGCAAAGCTCCTCAGAGAGAATAGACTTCTAACAAAAGTCCCTTTCATATCCTTGTTATGCTCCCCAAAGATTGTCTCCCAAAAGACATCTTTGGATGCTTATGATTGCACAAGAAGGACTATGGACTCATTATTTATAGAGAGGACATTGGATTTAATAACTCAGATATATTTTATTCCTAAAAATAAAAGAACTTAGTGTTAGCTTTGTAGGTACAAACCCACTTATAGAAATACCAGCTGCACATTACTTCTACTGCATGACTTTGCTGCATGCAAAGTGCATGCCCTGAAGAGGAAGAAATGCCCTTAAGAGGAAGAAATCTTGACCTGGACTGTAACCAAAAGTCCTGATTTTGCCAATGCAACCTGGGCAGCACATTCAGTTTGCTCTACTGCCATACGCTGATTTGGATAATCAGTGTATTCAAGAGCGTAAGTATCAAGGCAGGTGCAATACTTCCATTTCTTAGAGGTCATGAGAAGCTTTATTTGTACTTGTGTAAGATATTCTGAAAATGCAAAATGTAACAATGTAATTTACCTTGTAGGGTTCCCCAAAGAGGTTAAAACCTGAAGCAAAGAGATCTTCATCTTGCTGGACTTCCTGGTTTCTTCTCTCCCATTCTTTCCGCTTAAGTGCACTCCGGTCTTGCTCATAGTGACTGAAGAAAGACAAAAATGACAACACATTATTTTCCCCATAATTTTGTTACACATTTATTACTATCAGTAATAGCAAGAAAACATCAGAAACAATGCAACTCCTGAGGATAACTCTGAAAGAAACAGCCACTGAATAGTTTCCCGGAATTTAAATTTGGATTTATAAAACTATGCAAAACAGGGCAGTAGGGAAGTCAGAACACTTCTAAAATGGAAAGTGTTTCAATGAAACAATAAAAATATTGTTTACAAATTAACAGGGTATTATGCAGAAGAATAAAATACATTTTGACATCCTTGTACTAACAGCCTGCAACACACATGGACCTGCACACAACTGCACACATGTGTGCCCACAAAACATGGGTCTGTGCAGGGAAAGCAAATGTGAAGGCAAGGAAGCACAGTAACATCTACAAACCCATTACCCTAAACATCCATCCCAAGGCTCCAGTTCAGCCTCGTGTGATTTAGGCCACCTAATTCTGTCTCACTTCTTTTTAAAATTTATGTATGGCTTCATTGTAGATGTCAAGGAGGGGTTAAGGAGTGTTTTGTAGAAGCAGGCTGCTGGAAGAGATTTTAGGATAATTGATTCCAGTATCAGATAATTCTACATATAAACACAGAAAAGGATCTAGCACCTCAGTGTAGCAATGGTGAGTGGCACTTATTTGGGTGTCAGCTTGCTTTGTGCACCTGCCAGACCTAGATGACAGGCTGAGAGACCACATTCACTTCTCCCCTGAATAACACTGAAGTACTTAGGTCTCTTGGCTGTGCTAACTACCTCCTGCTCCTCTGAGGGAAGAGATATAATTAAAACCCTAAAGGAGAGGGAAAAATAGCAAAGGAAAGAGGAAAGGAAAAGATACTTACTTCAACTTGCACTTACAACCTCTCATGTGACAAGCATTTAGGGACACTTTTATGCTTTCAACCTGCATTTGATTTGTTATGAGGCTTTTGACTCTGCTTTGTGTCAGTTAATTAGCTCCCGAATTCCAGATGACAATTTGAATAGCAGATTCAGTGCATGCCCTGATGTTATCTGCAGTAGACACAATCTCCCTGACAGATCCTGGCTCTACATGCACACATCCACACACAGCCTGTATGTACAGATGCTTACATACAAACACACACATTCCACCTGTAACAAAAACCAGTTAATTCTCCTATTTCTGATGAGAATGAATTAAATCTCCAAAGAGCTCCACTGCACTTGGAAGATAACCAAATATCTACAATTTTTGCCTTTTTAGCTCAGCATGATGTTGTATTGAAAGCTTCACACCGAGAGATATAATGAGGAATGAACTGCACAGTGATGAGGCTTTAACAGTGTATAAAGTCACTGATTTCTGAGTGAAACCACAATTACTAATTTGAAGCACCAGCTAATTAAAACCACAGCTATGTATTTAGCCTCTTGTTATACCTACTGCAGTTTATAATTATGAGGACCTCTTTATCTACTCAATTAAAGTTCTTATGATTCAGGCAGGTTGTGTTTGAACCTGCAAGCCCTGTGGAGAGCACGGGAAAGCATATGTCTGTTGCCTGATGACTCCACGTAGCCTTACACTTATACACTTGTTTTTGTACAGGCAAGGAAAGAAAAGAAGAAAGACGTGCCACAATGAGATTTCTAAGCAAAAAATATGAATTAATAATTGGTTTAAGCAATTCAAGACCACTCAGACTTGGATTGAATAAGGCTTGATTATGGCTTGTAAACTGAATGCAAAGCCACCTACATAGGCTGAGCTGAATGATTTCCATCCACATTTTCCTTCTACAAATAAGAAGGCTAAAAATATGCCACGTTTTGTTTTATTTAATTTAGTTGTTTATAACACCACCTGATGTACTGACATCACTAACATCAAGAGCAAGCTCCAGAACACTTATAATCAATGCTGTATTTTTGCAGAAGGTATAGTACTGTTTGCTGGTTTCCTGAGGGAGATAGAAGGGAAATTGTTGTAAGGACAGTCACTTTACTATTCTACACATGACCACATTGCTAATGTAACAATCGCAATTGTAAATCATAAGCATCCTGTTCAAAAGGTAAAGGGGGGAATGAGTATCCCTTCCTTTCGTATCCTAAATCAAGATAATAATCCACAAATACAGGAGTAAGTGAAAGCAAGGTGTTTCCCAAAGTGGTACACAAAGATGAGGCCAAGGCTGATTCCATCTCTCCAGCTTTGCTGGAGTAGGGAGCGGGGTTAACCAAGAAATAATCCAGTCCAGGAGAAGTAGGAACACACTATGTGTGACTCTTCAGCGAGATCAGGTCATGGTGAAGTTATAAGCCCGGTCTCATGGATTTAGTCTAATCAAGATTTTATATCCTGCATAAGCTATGTTTGCTATGGAAGCACTCCCATTCCAGGACTGCCAGCATTCACTTCAGAAAGAATTATTCATGAAAGTTAGAGCTGCATTTTACAGCTTCCCAATGGCTTCCTCGGCCTGGGGTTTCAGAGTGAAATACTGGGCACATTCAAATCAAACAATCTGGCCACTGAACACAGAGATCACAAAGTACAGCATACAACACATCTCACCTTTCATGTGAGGTTACAGCATTTTGTTATCTAAAAACCAGCTCAGGTCACAAGCATGCAAAGTATTTGGGAAACCAAGTGAGGCATTATGCCATATCCAAGCTGAGAAAAAGCAGCAAAGACCCACTAAGACTACTAAGATATGCTTTATGACACATAACAAACCCACAATTTCAAAAACTATGAAAACAGCACTGGCATAATTCAAAGTGGCATAATCACTTTAAAAGACATTAACTTAAGTAAACACAGTGTTTAGAATGTTAACATTAAAACTTTGAAAACACAGTTATTTTCCAACACAACACAGTGAAGTATTTCTCTTTTATTGTGTTTACGAAATATTTCTATCTCAGGCACCCTAAATGAGTACAAAGGCACACCTCAAGGCCAAGACCCCAACAATGTTTACTGCCGACAAAACTGTGAGAATCCATGTTACAACACAAGCAAAACCCTAAGTTTTGCTAAAATTGTTACCACTGCTTCAATGCAAATCTCACTTTCATATATTCTCTTGTGAGAACAAAAAAGGAATAAAATTAAAACTATATTTTGAACTTTCTACTGGCAGAGACACACAGCAGTCTTAAATGTACAAAATATCTATGCAAAAGGAAGTGGTTGTTCATCCTGTCAGGTCCATTACTTGGTTTATTTCTCTGCAAATGTACTTTTGCTATGAGAATGCTTGACACGGCGCTGATTTTGGCTACAGGAAGTCAAATATTTTAAGATCATACACAGATTAGGATAACAACTTATTTGGGTTCCATGTAATTCAAAGAGGGATACTGATTAGATCTTAAGGCTACAGTGCACTGAGAACTTAATGGAATGCTCTCCAGAAATTCTTAATGTGGCCACAATGCAATCTCTGTGACTTATGTTTAATTTTTAGCTTAACTAATGTTCTGTGAAATACAGATGTGTAATTAGTGGTGAAGGTGCCAGTAAAAACTATAGTCAGATACAGTGAGGAACATCAGAGTTCAGTTTGTCTCACTAGTATGAGAAATACTTCATGACTCCTCTAAAGCCAGGAGAGCAGGATATCACAATACAGACTTTCGTAAATGCTTTATAGAAAGAGATACAGGAGAAAACAGCTGTAGGCCACCATATTCACTATATCTGAGAAGGCAGTTCCCTAGACATAACTATTACATGACAACACAGTTTCAGTAAGTGAGCTCTATTGTTTTGTTACCACTTACTAGATTAATAATTGAATTTGAATGGGGAAGCCTGTATATATATCTGAGAAGATCAGGAATGGTGAGCAGTAAGAATAGTACAAGAGCACATGAGATCACCAACCTACAAATTACCAGTGTGCTGGATATTTCAGAAAGAATAGCAACTACAACTGTAATGGTGTTTTAGTATGTTAACATTTGGGCAGGCTGCAAACACATCTTGAATAACAGCATTCAATATTTAATGCTTTGCAATCAGGGCAGCACACATCCATTTGCCATTCTTCTCAGCTACAGGCACCCTAAGGGTTAGTGGTGAGCTGATGCCCTGTGAGAAGCCAGGTGCTCAGCCTGTGTGAGTCTGCAGGGTGTCATCAAGAACAACAGAGCTGCACCTTCACCCCCACTGCAGCCCACGATGGCTGAGGGGACAATCCAGCCAAATCCCTGGAGAACAGAGAAGAGGAGATGGCTGAGGCTGAAGGAGGATTTATCAAGGCAAAAGATAAGAGACATGCACATAGGTTTTGGATTTGAAGCTAAAAATGTGGATCTGGCGATAAGAGATGAAAGTCATATGAGTGCTGGCTACAAAAAGGAGAACTAGAGGGAGAACAAAATTTGGGGCACTGGAAAGTACAGTGCAGTCATCTGTGGTGAGAGGATGTGGTGCAAAAGATCTGGAGGAAAAAGAAAAACCTTATAGGACAGACTGCAACAAAGCAAGAGGTTATAGGGAAGAGTTAAAGGAAAGCTGATGAAATAAGACCAACAGCTAAAGGCTGAGCCCTAGCATTTGGGGTTTATTTTCAAAGTTGTGCCAATTCAAGTCACAGAAGTCTCCCAAAGCACAGAAGACTAGGAAAGAGCCTGAAAGACTGGAGAAGGAGCAGAAGAAAGAAGCCAGACCAGACAAGTTTGAAGGAGTAATCTCTGTAATACTTAGAAAAAGTAGAAGAGAGAAAAATGATCAAACACCTCATACTTCATGTTGGAGACAAATCATGAATGAGAACAGAACACGGCTCTGTTGATTCAGTCAAAACAAGAGCCCAATAGGGAAAGAATCAATAAAAAAGCAGGAGCAGAGAGGCTTTATAGCAGTGACAGAATACAGCCACAAGGATAAGGGAATGACATTCAAAAAACCCAGCATTTATCCACAATTTAAGGAAGAAGTAGTCGCTGTCCTCAAAATCATGTCTCAATTCACATAAATGCACTCTACATGAAATCAAACATTCCCCTGTACTAGCTCCACCCCCCTTTAAAATATTAGATATGCCTAAATGATGGAAAGAAGTTATCAAACTGAAATGTTTGTAATTTGTGAAAGCAAGAAATAAACACATGCTTCTAAACTAAGACACAGTGGATACAGAATGACACAATTTTGAGAACTGAGAGTCCTTTCCCAAGGTTGTTGCTTCATAGTTTTTACTGTGCCCAAAAGTACTCAGGAAGTTGGAGAAGTAAACTCGGAAACTGGGTTTCCTCCAAAACTAACTCATACATCTGCACAAGGTATTAAAAATCCCAAATCAAAACCCACTCATGAGTATATTTAACTTACAGGAGAAATCCAACTCAGGTCAGTGAGGATCTTCCCCATGCTTCAAATACATACTTGCTTTTCCACTCCTGCACAATTCTTCTTCAATGTGACTTAAAAATGTAAGGCAAAAAACATTTCATCTGACAATCAAATTAGTGAAAGACTACTAACGAATACATTACAATGAGAATTCACCTCTACATAACTCCAGTTTTATCTCACTGTAACTCCACTGATTTAATGTAAAAGCAGAGTACCACAGCTCTGCACAAAGGAAGAAAAACTGCCTTCCTTCACCTATGCAGATTCTCCCAGTATAAACACTGGTATTTTAATGCATTTATTCCAAATGAAAAAAGAAAGGAAAAAAGAAAAGCAGTCTCAGGTCTTAAATTTCATTGCAGATAATAAAATGTATCAAGTAAATGAGAGGAATTTCAAAATCTGATATTGGCAGAAATATGACCAATTTAACATGTCTTCCCTGCTGATCTGAAGTTTTTGTTTCACTAATGATAAACAATATAAGCACTTCCATACTTAAAATAGCAAAATTCTTCTTCCTTTGTTTATCACCACTGAGATTACATCTTTGTTCTGGTAACTTTCCTACTTGACAGAGACAAATCAAGCCATAGCAAGAATAGCTTTACAAGTTCTTAGTATCTTTCATATTTAATGTTTACTTTAATGTTGTCTTCCTTTTCATAGCATGAATAGTTATTGAGAGTATCTAGCACAGAACATATCTATCACTGCACTTCAAGATAAATGATTTATTTTAAAAGATAGAATATTCCTTCTTTGATGTTCAACAGTTCTGCAGAGAAACACTTGAGATGGTCACCAGTTATCTATCCACATGAGCTAAATCTCTTCACAATTTGCACTAAAAACAATGCCATTCCTGTAGCAGATTTAATTGAGAATACAGAAGATTAAAGCCCCCAAAGAAAATAACACCCAAGAGATGCCTGGGTGAATCATGGAAATGTAAGCCAATGGTTTGGCTACTATTTTTCATATTCCTCATTCTTTTTAGTTATTCCCACACATACCAAGCACCTAGAAAATTTTTACTTCAGTTTTCCTCCTGTTTTTAGTACCATGCAGCCCCAAACCTTTCCTGAACATGAATTTGGAAGAAATGGTTCTGGGGGAATGGATGGCAGAAGTAAGTTCCTGAATAGTAAGCATATAAAGAATAGATGAGGTTTCAAAGGGAAGCATTTATTGTTTCCTGTATCATAGCACATTGTCTTTCAATATGATTAGTTATCAGTCTCAGTTATCAAAAACTGGGATGAAATAAAGCGCTTATGCAGTTATGCATCATTGATGTCAGCTAGGGGAGCATGAAAATCTCCATGAAGTTGGGTAATTGATGTGTAAATCAGAGCTCAATCACTCTGTAATAGAAATGGTCCCACTGAAAGTATGGTTGTTGAATAGTATTGCAGAAGGGTGGGGGAGAAAAGAGAAACAGAGTCAAGACTTATTTATTAAAAAATATAATAACTGGCAATTTACACAATTTTCTCTTCAAGGGAGAAGTGCTGTCAGAGACATTTAAATGCAAGCTGCAGATCACTATATTTGGGTACCCTTCTTCAGCAATAATTAACTGTTTCTGTTTTATTAAAATGCTTGGGGACACTGTTATGGATATTTAAAAAGCAAATTAAATGAACATGTTCATCCTTTGAAAGGCAACACGTGTAAATGACATCAGCAATTGTAATTTGCTTAACAACGTGTATTCAAGGTATGTTTTGGAGTCCTATTACAGTCTTCTTGTCAGTTCAAATTTGCAATATGAGAAACAAATGCAGAACTGAAAGAAAAGAGAGGAGAAAAAGGAGCCTAAAGAGAAAAATGTTTATAACCACATCTTCAGAAGAACACAAAAGACAAGCAGTCATTAAAACATCAGTCAATAAAACAGCTTTCCAACATGTGGTATTTCTAAGAGTAAACATCTGATTCATAAAGAAATGAGCTAAGATAACATTATGGGCTTATTTTTGTTGTCGTTTTTTCCTTTAAATGAACGAATGTGTATTATTAAGGTGTTGATACTAACTTTCCAGAAATAACAGGAATCCAGTATTCTAGTTATGACTTGCAATAAACCACTGATAAACTCTAACAAACTTAAATAAATGTGAAATTAAAGAGCATTTTTCACATCAAATGAAATACATACAGGACACTAGAGCTGGATTAGGAAGTTTTATTCGACGGGTAATGTGCTGCGACTCTAAGGGGACTGATTACTACAAGAGGGTTGAATAGAAAAGGAAGTTCAACCTTAGCTCTCAGTTTCATTGTCTGAATTTAACAAAATATAGCATATGTTTTTTGGTTTGTGGTTTTGTTGTTCTTTGGGATTTTTTTGGTGGTGTTCTTTTTTGAAGGTTTTTTGGGTTTTTTTTTTTTGTTTTTTGTTAGCTTGTTTTTTGTGGGTTTTTGATTGTTTTGTTTTTGGGGGTTTTATTGTTTTTTGTTTGTTTTGTTTCTTTTCATTTTGATCTGTCCCGGGATTTGACGTTTCTATAAAATTCACTGAAGGCAATGAAGCCATGAAGCCTTTGCCAAAGCATGTACTGTGTTTCAGAGACACCTTTTAACTACTTCCTTGCTGCTGTCATACTTCACATGCCCATAAACACTCTGTATTAAGGGTGAATATAGTTGTTTAGTTGCATGCTGCGCATTATTCTTCATACACATTAATAGAAAATGTGGCATACTACTGCTACAAAGAGTACATTTTACATATATTACTCCCCAAGACATAATGCTACTTTGAATCAATAAAAACCTTCTGACAGCGGTTGTTACAGTGTGTTTTTCCTTCACCTGAACAGTTGAAATTGTGATACATTCCTTGGAAATGTCCATTTCATTTTGTACACGTACCATTTTCAAAGATTAAAATCTTTAACTTATCGCTTCATGTGTACAGATTGAATTCTTATATCTGAACCAAAAAACATTTTGGAACTCTAGTTCTGTCTTTATCTTTTCTCATGATTATAATTTATTTTTTTTTAATACTGCCACTCAAAACTTCCTGGGGACCTTACTTAAAAATGGAATCCACATGTTTGCATTTGCTTGTAACTTTGGTAGTGCCCTCCAAAAGATGTTAGAAGAGACAGAAAGAAACCTTGTCTTTTAAAAGTGTCACAAAGCAATCACTGATTAACACAACCTTTGGGTACAGATGAATCAACAGTATCAACTGTTTGGGTATTTTATTGCAGAAATGCTTTTGTGTTCTCCTGCAGATCTAATAAATGCATTCATTTACTAACAGGCACCTCTGCTCCCTTGAGCATTATCACATGCTGTGCAGCTCTGTAACCACATGTTCTTAAACTTAACATGCGCTGAAGAATACCACCACAGGAAAATTAAGAATTCAGTAGGATGACTATTTCATTCATCACTTTTAGACTGAGGGAGAAGTTCACCGCAGGTCTCAGTGTGCAGTGCACACATACAGGCTGATTCAGACTCCAGTGCACAAAATATAGTACTGTAAACCTAATATAATTTAATTGCTTGTTATTTAGGACATCGTCTGGCTAAAGAAATTATCATTTACATAAATTATTCTTCTCTCAGGTGAAATCTTATCCTATCTAATTGCCTCCATGTGCTTTGGTAGAACCAGAGGAAAGGACAGAGATGATCAAATAAATGCAAGGTCCTCTCAATTTAAATTCAAGTCTACCTGCATCCCCTTTTCAATGTTGTTGTTAAATATGTTGCTCATATTAGGCACTTCCAAGTCGCAGGAGATGCAATGATCTTGTAGCTTCCTAAGACCTGTTGCATTCTGTTTGTCCATTTTGTTTGTTTAATTTGGTATGTTCCTGTTATCCCCCTGCGGTGCTGTAATAGTTTTACCCACTTGTCAATATTGTGAACCCCTACCCTTGTTCTTGGACCTTCCCTGTCCATCACCCCCAGCCTGCCCCTAACCCATGTCCATCATTGCAAACCCTACCCTTTGTTCCAGCACCTTCCATGCCCCTCATCCCCTACTCAATGTATGGTTGGTTCTGAAGCTGCTGCCCTCCCATGCGATTCCCCCATTGGTCCCCAGTATTGTGAACCCTTCCCCTGACTCCTCCCTTGGTGTACCCTGATTGGGCTTTAGCTTGCTCTCTCCCCCGTTTAAATCCCGATGCACAGACGTGCTCGGGGCTCAGCTGTTCTCCTTCCTCACCTTCCCAGTCCTTTCCCTGGTCACCGCTCCTTTTCCTCAATAAACCTAGTTCCTGGGAAGTATTTGAGACTCTGAGCCTCCTCCATCCCTCCGCCAAGACCCACGACGCTTGAGAGCACAGGGCCTGTGCGCGAAAGGCTCTGAAGGTTCGGTCTGAGGAAACACCGCTCCCAGACCGTTCCCCACTCTTGGCACTGCCAGCAGCCAGAGTGCAGGGCTAGCCAGGGTGTGAAAGGCCGTGGTGGGCAGCGTCAAGACCTAGTGCTCATCAGGATGGAAAAAAACTACAACATTTCAAACTCCGAATTTTCAGCCTTCTTCCACCAGATCTTGAAAAGCCTCACAGAAACAAGGTGTCTGTTACACAGAGCTTAGAGAACAGTAATATTTTGTGCTTATTTTTCCTAACTATATTCAGAGTCAGCACGTCAATAGATTATCATCATCCTTGGCTTCTAGTGAGGAAGAGAATCTATAACAAATACTGTTCATGCCTTCAGCAAACATACAATGTTTATTCCTCATTTATAAACACAGCATAAGGTATGACAAAATAATTTAACCAAGCCAGCACAAAGTTCATCAGCATTGCTGAGGCTTACATCCTCTCTAAGGGCATAGTTCAACTTCAACTGATGCTACTGGCAATTTTCCCAGTGAATTCAATGAAAGCTGGATGGGACCAAGCCATTTGATAATGACAAAAAAGCCAGGTTTCAAAACACAGCCAGCTCTAAACCACAGCAACTTCTTGGTATAAACTAGATTTTCTGTTATATTCCTCTTGCTAAACAGAGACTTTTTTATTCAAAGTCAAGAGTTTAGAACTCCTAAGTACAAATCAGCACATACTAAAGCTACCCAACTTCATTTAAGTCATTGCTTAAAAACAATATTGACTGCAGAGATTTCCTGGTTGACAAGGTAAATAAACAAAACGTACAAATGTCTTTAAAACAACAACAAAAAACCAAACCAAACAAACAAAAGAAACCCTAGCAAAAAAACTCCACCAATACAGAAACCAAGTGAGATACCAAATAATTTTCTAATCTACCCAGAGGCCATTATGACCATGAGCTGAAGATCACTTATATATACATATATATATTTATTTTGTTTTAGTGGTGTCATAGATTGTACACGTGAAACCACAACCAGCTGACCAGGGAATAATCAAATTTGCCTCTATAGCACAATAAGCACTGACACAGACACACACACATGGCAGCAGATCACAGACCCTGTTATAGAGAAAAAGTAAACCGAACGTAATATGCTCCCTGAAAAAAACAATACTCTTGAATTTAACTCAACAAGGGAATGTTGTGCAATTAGGGATATGGCATGTAGGTGTTACAGAGGTTTGAAATATGCTTTGGGAGTTGAAAGCTAAAAATGAGCACTTAACATTGTAAAATACTTCTTCAGACGGAGTAAAATCATAACAAAAATGTTATTTAGACTGGCTAAAACTACAAACTCATGTCTGAAATTACTTGAATTTTTATGGTGGGTGCGATGCAAATGATTATCCCTGTACTGCAGCTCCCAAGAGCCAAACAGAAACTATATCCATCTCTGCAATTATGTTTTGAATATGCTTGAAACCTCACATATATAACTAACTTCATGAATGACTGAAATATCACAATGAAGAAAACAAGGCCACTTAAGGCCAGATTCCCAGAAGGAGGTGAGACCAAAGCTCCGTTTAACCCATGCTGCCTCTGGCAACAGGCACCAGGCCCAGCAAAGCCCCTGGGAACAGGGCAAAACAGTCTCCAAAATATTGCCACTGCCCTGAGAAAATCTGGGCAAAAAATTGTTGTTTTTTCTGAGAAAATTGTTAAGTACAAGGAGCAGGTGTATTTATATTTAACATCTCTAGAAGACTCTTCTCCAGAAACAGAATACACTGCGGCAAGAAGTTGACACCTGAAAATCACTGTATTAACTCAAAGAAGGTTTACTGCTCACATCAGGTCTGAAAACACTGATTAAAAAAGATTCTATTATACTGAACATGTGAGAAGAGAACTCACAGGTACTTTTGAGGGGCAATGACACTTATTACAGGGAAACAGAGAGGAAGTTCCTGTGCTCTTTAGTCTCTGGAGAACTTCAGGTGTACATTCCACAGCAGTGATGATACCCTGCACTTTCAGGACACATGGGTTACTGCATCCTGAATAACATTTATTTGCACTCCAAAAACCTATTGCTGTCCCTTCTGCTGTCAATCAGCAAATGACTATCACTTATCTTCACAACATGAACACAGTATGATACTTAACAAAAGTGCATCCTTTTTTAATTCTGTACCATCAACCATCTGTCCAATAGAAATATTATACTATGTAACATGCACAGATTAAAATGCAATATAAGTTGAATCATATTCATTGGAGGCTGGCCAACTCCAGCACATTTTAGTATTTAATAATAAAATAGTCTAGTGTAAAATATGTAAACTAGCTTCCATCCTGCTTTAATATTCACTTAACATGAAAAGAAAGCGAATGCAATTTTGTTTAAATATTAAACATTACATTTCTTCTTTTGATTATTAAAGTATTATTAAAGTTAAATGAAAATGTGTTTGCAACCTCCTTCCTCTGAAGTCTTACAGGTCACTGTTATCACTAATATTTTGTCCCTCTAGCTGGCTTCTTTGTGGATCTTAAAACAATTTAGGAATCGGATGAAGCCGTGCCCAATTACACCTTTGGGATGGAGCAACTATTGTCAAACAAAACAACTGAGGCAATAAAAGTTTAAGTGAGGTGATGACAGTCATTCAAGAAGAGATGGCTAAGGAAAGAAAACTGAGGAGTCCCAGCTCCCACACATTAAACTTTACCCTAAGACCAGTTGTAACTTGCAACCCTTCATCCACCTCTGAGCTCTGAGATGACAGCCACCAAGTTGAAATTTAAGACTATCTAACACTACCACATAGCAAGGAGGAATTATCTTTATGTGCCTTTCCAGAACACACCGTGAGACAAATTTTTTCCTGCTGAATGTCACTGGGAGAGGTCAGAAAGGATGTTCTTATTACATTTGCTAGAGGGATAGAGTATATCAAATGATTTAATTTTGTGTAGTGCCCCACTTACTTTGACAAACTGATACTGCACAGGGCATAATGTCATTAGGTGATTAAAGTACAAGAGCACTCAGTTTCCCACCTTATTCCATAACAAGAGCCTGCAAGAGCTACTACAGCAGGCTCAGGACCAGCAAAAGTTGAGGTTGTGGAGGCCATACAGGCCCATGACCACAGAACACCAAACTCCTCCTCTCAGCAGGAACAGCCATCCTGGCAGCAACCAGAAAAGGTTCGTAGTCCTCCTGAGAGATCCCACCTTCCCCTTGGGCTCTTGCAGCACTTTCAGCCCTGGCAGAAGCCCAAACCCACATGTGACCTTCAAGTGTCCTATGCCCAGCCCTCAGACCCCAGCAGCAAAAGGACCCCGAGTTCAATGGTATTGACGGCAAAGTGACATGATACAAAGGTAAGGATATGGTGCGCTTCACTTTTCAGCTGGTATTGCCTTTGAAAATAACAAATGTTGAGTTCTCATTATGCCAAATGTATTAAAACCTCAAAACCCACGGTAGGAAATGTGTGTTTTGTCACACACGCCCCTTAAATTTATGTTTTCATTCATACAAATATCTAATGGGGTTTGAAAAAAATAAAATCTGCACACTGCCATGTGGAAATTAATTTTAAAAAATTGTTTGTCAATTTAATTTCACTGATAGTAACAGACAGATTTATGAGGTAATTAACTAAATATTTGGTTTTTTCACATTTCAATTCATTATAGTAAATTAACAATTTTCCACTTGAAAGTCTTGCACTGCTAGCCTAAAAGAAAAGTCTGTATTTCTGTTGGTCTAGGAAGGATTCTCTCATTTTCACAATGTGGATTATTCTCCCCACATTTACTTAACACACTGTATATGTAATTCAACCCCTCTCATTTCTATATTACCACAGAACCTGTCATTCTTTAAATGCCAGTTTCAAGCAACCAGACATAAATAAAGAATAATTACAGCTCTAATGCCAGTGTCACATCTGCTCAAGGAAACAATCCTACAGCGTGGATTTTATAGCCACATAACACCCACCTATGGTTCAAACAATCCCAAGAGACAAAACCAAGGGCGCTGACAGATCCATCCTGACCCTGAGTCATAATACCAACATCAGACCACAAGTCCTGACACAGCCAAGGGAATGAGCCGCATGAACTGAACCTAACATCACATTAAACACCAAGTAAAAAGTTCACCCTTTCCTCTAAGGGGTATGTATTCACATTATATATATGCCTCATTTCACATCTACCTTTACTTATTCTGATGATTTAAACGTCTGAATTAATGATTTCAGCTTCAAGGAGGACATGGCTGTGTGGATCTCTTTACCATTGTTGGCCAGATATTAAACACATTAAGGAGCAGTCCTAAGACAGAACTACAGCTTTATGTTCTTTTAACTGGTATTGTACCAAACTAGTAACGGGAAAAATATTGTCTATAAAAGCATCTGCTTATGTGTCTCCTTGGATTCTTTTCTCTCTGTGTGTTTCACTATCTGAACAGAAATAGTCTCGGTCCCTCCATATCTCAATTGTCCTTATGGAGAGTAGGATGTGTCAATTCTTACTGATCTCACGGGTTTCTGTCAGGTCAGTTTATCAAGGATAAACCCTCTTGAGGAAACTCTACCAACTATATTACTCAATTCTGCACAGATTCTGGTTAAGTATTTGCCTGAATAAAACATAGCTTACTTTTTAAAAATCATCCTGTTAATTCACTGGATTACAACACAATCACATCAGAGTATTAGTTTAAATAGGATTTTGTAGTCAGATCTGATCTAGAAGATTTAACATTTTACAGGCCCCATTTTATAATGCTGACAGAAATCTTCAGGCAAAGGGAGAAATTGTGGCTGCATGTCACACCAAATGATGGAAACCAACCCTGGAAACTACCAGATAAATCCCCCATTTTTTTCCATTGTCAATATTTAGAAATTTGGCAACAAAGTCTCTCCTAATAGCTACTAGTTCAAAACAATACACAAACACTAGTTAAGCAGTTAATTGCCGTTAGCAACATGAACTGAGGAATAGAGGCATGGAGAAATTAAAGGACTTGTTCATGGCCATAGGATGCATCAGTGGCAGCAGCAGGATTGGAACCATTTCCCATCGCCCATGTCTTAGTCCTGGTATCTACAGCTCAATTAATCTCCCTTTTTCAACAATAAGGAGTTACTATTACAGCATCTGTATTTTCAATACCTGCCAGAAAATGTACCCCCCACTTTTCATGTTGCAAGGGTTTAAGCATAAACTGAATGTTACCATAAATACTCTGCTTATAGTGGTTTTCACTTTTTAGTTGCATTATCACTGACAGCAAAGTAACACTTAAATTTTAGCACTCAGGAGGCTAATAAATATCAAATTAATAAAATACTAACAAATGCAAAATATTCAAGTGGCTAGTAGAGAGGCATTAATTCTTGATAAATGGTCCATACATTATTATTATTTGTCAAGTTTTTAAGCACTGCTTAGTATGCCATCAATCTACCAGGTTAAAACAGATGAAATAAATATCAGCACAGTACTTGGGGATCATTAAAATCACCACAACAAATTGGTAATGCTTTTTATCTTTTTCACTTATGAAAAATAAAAAAAGAACAATTGGAAATATTACAAAGAAAAAATATCAGTAAATCAGTGATGCAAGTACAGGGCATTTTCTGGAGACTAATGATGGGTTGGGATAGATGGCCCTCACTTCTCCTTTAGGTTATCAACTCCTCCCACACAATCATTAATTCCCCAGGACATGTCCTTTGCTTCAATAACTTTTGCTTAAATAGATCACTGGTAAGAGGAAAGAAGTCATGCCACTAGAAATGAACTACTGTAAAACCTCTGAGCTGCATCTGCCATAATTTGCACATAAAGATTTTACAGGTGACTTGCAAAGGCTATTTTGATTGTATTTCCAACTCCTCCTTTTTATCCTTAGCATGATAATAAAAGCAGCCAGTGAGCAGATTTGTGATGCTCACTATAAGTTTACTGAGAATGTCTGGAAATATTAAGATGGTTTCGATGAGCTCTCATCCATTAAAAGGCGCAGGATACTGAGTCTTAATTAAGAGCTTCTTTCTAACAGTGGCTATTTTTGATAGATGAAACAGCTTTAGGCCCCTTAACTGGAAGGGAGAGGAAAGATGGGGAGAGAGAGAAAACAAGGTTTCAACCCCTACTCGATAGCAAAACAACCCCTAAAAGAGAATACGACAAACTCCTTAATCCATTTGCATAACATGTTTAATACCAGGATGCTGTGGAGAGGCCCTGCATCACACAAGTTTCACTTTCATTACAAAACATAGCAGAATGCCTTAGTCACAAATTTATTATCATAAATAATTAAAACAAAACTATCCTTATGGTACAAAATAAATGAGCAAACTACATTATAGGGTGCACTTGTTTCATGTTTTATAGCTGTTTCCTGGCTCCCTACCTCAGAAAATTCTCGAATTTGTAATCATTCTCCTGCTCATTAGCCCAAATCAGGAAAATTTTACTGCAGCTGGGTCAAATGACTTGTTCTGTCGAAAAGAGGTCCATAAGTGCTCTTTACTAGCTGCATATGTAACAAACATTTTTTGTGATAAATCAGAGTATGTGATATGCAAAATGTTAAAAGAAAACCAAATCATAGGATTTGATTGCTGAGAAAAAGAAACAAAAGAGAGAAAAAGGAATTTGACCTCTTAAACTGTCTGATTTCTAATTACAAAAATGTGCTACGGTTCAGATGAAATTATTACATCTTCACAATATTCATGCTGTTTGTTCTCATAAACTCAAAAGTGTTGGGTACACTTGTGATCTTTGAAGTTTCATTTTATTCCTTTGACTTATTTTATGCAGGTCAAAGATCACCATCACTGCACTGTCTTTGAAGGATAATAACACTGCAACTCAGTTTGGAATCAGGCTAGGCTGGCATGTTAAACCAGCAACCGACATACCAATCTTCCTGCTCCTAAAGACCATGAGTTCAGCACCGGGAGAACCTCAGCTAATGATAGTCACTGGTTTCTGCATTTTGATGCACCAGGTTAAGTCTCACCTCTTTCGAGCAGTCTGTCCTCACAGTCAAGCAAAACATGCCAGGAAAGCAAATTATCCTGCTAATCCAGCAAACACTGACAGAATCCTACTGGAGAGCAGCAGGATTGCAAGGAAGCACGCAGAGACCTATGGCAGCAAAAAAGAGCTTTCCAGGGAAGACTGAGAAAACAGAACGGTCATGAGCAGTTGGGTAATAATCACAATTTGTGAGAACTGGAAATGGTATTATTATTTGTGCAGTAGTGTACAACATGAAATACTGGAGCTTCCCTGCTATCTGCCAAGTCTGCTGTCAGCATCAGCCAACAGGCAGGTCAGAGTATAATCCCTCACTCATCAACTGGAAGCAAATTTTCTAATCTATTACTTGACCATGATAAAGAGCATAACAGTTTTTATTTTTACATAAGAAACCAGCATGCAATATGAATATATAATGCATTTACCTGCCAGTCCTTTGCATACAACAAGTCCAATTAAACAAAGCCAAGGGGATTTGGTACCTGATGAAATTCCAGTCTCTGTTTTACACTTACAAATAAATGAGATCAATGCAATGATTATGCCTGTAACAGAAAGCAGCTGTAGTCTTGCCCCACAATGAAATTCACTTGCCATGCCAAGCAGAAGAATTTTATACATTAGAACAGTGGCATTTCTTAGTGCCAAAACCAAGGGAAGGAGAGGTAATGTTTATGTTCAGTGCTCATACCTTCACTTGTCAATGCAAGGCTTGGTATACAACACCAAAACAGATGTCTTTGCTGAGGGCTTTTTGGTTCAACTGAGCCAGATGTCTGAGTGGTATATATGTGGAGATGTGTTTACACTGTGCCAAGTCCTTCAGAGCCCCCACTTTACACTTCACACTCCCACCACAATGCCTACCAGAGGGGGAAATATAGAAGAAACATATCATGTAAAGATCATACATGCAAGTGCTTGAGAAACCCAGGAGGCTAATAGGGATTATTGGAACTGGTCCAGCATTTTAAAGCAAGGAGAGGAAAAGCAGCTCAAAGTTCAAGCAATGAGTATAATGAGCTACAACTTTCTCATACAACAAAGGAACCGAAACGGCAAAAATGGCAGGAATATATTTGTTTCCAGTTCCAGTGGGTCATCATCTCCTCCAGGTGCCTTGAGGCAAATACCATATTCCAGTGTGCAGTTTCTGTTCTTTCTATCTCAAGCTCAGCTGAACAGTCTTGTGGATCAACCCCTCTGTGCATCAGAAGCAAATCGCTCAAAAACTAAGAGTGAGCTCTGTTGACCTCTGCAAACACTAAATCAGGCCCTACTGCAGTCAAAGGATGGCTTTATTTTGCAGAGACAGTACTTATCAAAATCACATTTAAAAAAATACTGTAACCCAGAAGAATAAATTATTTTTAATCAAACACATCCAGTTATGCATTATCTTCTTTACACAGTTATTTCCACTGAGCCATAGTTGAGAAGGGAGGTGAGGGGAAATCTCTTTGCCCTCAAAACTCCCATGTACTATTATTCCCTTGGGAAATTCTTCACAGAGAAGTAGTCTAGGGAGCCAACTACAGCTGTGTTACAGAAAATAAATAGCTAGTATACCTTCCTACTTACAATAAAAAAATTTTGCACCTAAAATGTGGACCTAGTATGAGAGAAAAATATTATTAATACATGGAGGATTTTTTTAATGGGAAACTCTGAACAGAGCCATCACCAGCTGCTCTGTAACAACAGCAGAAATTGATACTGATGTTGCAGAAACCAAAAAAAAAAAAAAAAATCATTAAAAATTGAGAAATAACACTGAAATTATTAAAGCCAGTTTGATGTCACTAATAAAGCTGACCTCTGAATTGAACAAGCTGCTGGTATGTTGGGGAGGAAGATGAAATACCCTTCAGGAGTTTAAATTCCAATCCTAGCTCGGGAGTTTCTCTTAATATCAAAGTAGCTTCTTAGGAAAGCAAATGAAGTACATTACCTCTGGTAATGGTAACCATTTACTCCTTGAAAACACTTGAGAGAGCTCTCACGCAGGATAGCCTATGTTTTATTAAATCCCTTTGCAAAGTTTTATTTTCAGGTCATATCAGCTGAAGGACAAAGTATTTGCTTAAACTTTTTAAAGTATTCGGGTTTTATGAAGATTAGTTGTTCTGATTCTTCAATAATTCAAGCTTCATCTTAACTATTACCATGTTTAAATGTAAACAGCATTAAATCAGAACAGTGTCACACCATAGTTCCATTAAATCCCAAATATTCAGCACAAACAAACTGCTGGCAGACAATCAACATTAAGACCTGGCCAAGATCTTCAATTATTCACATTTTTGTTTACACTGATGAAACATTATATGATAAAAGGATTATTAAAAATTATTTAATTGTATGGCATGAGGATATGGTGACATCTGCCTATAGGCAGTTTATTTTCTATTTAGAAAATGTGAATCAGAAAGAGGGAGCTGGGTATTACCTCAACTCATTGGTTTACAGTTACACCAAATAATACGCTATTATTTGGTAGAATACTTGTGCCCTAAAGTTGTACAGAAAGGCCCTATTAATAAGCAGCTAAGCTTGCATAAAAATGCCTTATTTCACAAAAGCAGATAGGGCATCTATTACATATATTTAAAGTAACAAATAGTAGATATTACTTTAAAATAACCCTTAAAAGTATTTAAACCATGGAATTTTCAAGATGCTTTTACTGGGAACCTCTCAACATCATTTTAATGTTAATTTTGGGATTATACAAAGCATAGAAACTTTACCCCAGACATCAGAGGACACAATCCACACAGTTCAAAACTGGAGTGTGATGGCAAATATGTATGACTGAGGCAACAGGAGGGAGTAGTAACAAGAGTTTAACTTGAATTTCTGCTAATGACTGAGAAGACAGGGCTGCTTAGAAAAGTGATGCTTGATGGAAAGCTACAGATTCCCATCTATTTGCCAGATGAAACACGCTGCTTTGTTTTCCTTCTTCGTCAAGATGTACCTCTAAATCGTCTCAATAGGACTGAACAATTCCTTATCCCGAACTGCTCAAACAAAAGTGGGCCTCCCCTGCTTAGCTGGTTTATTCCCCACCTCCTCTAACACTTGCAAAGGATTCAGACAAGAGATACAAGAGCAATTAGAGGGCCTGGAAAAACTTGTCTTACCAGGAGAGACTATAGCTCAGTCTATTTGATTAATAAAGGAAGTTAAGAGGCAACCTGATCACAGACTATGAATACTTACAGAGAAAAGAGACTGCTGAGAGCAGATGGGTATTTAATCTAGCAGAAAAGGGTGTAACGAGATGCAGTGCTTGGAAGCTGAACCCAGTCAAATTCAAACTAGTTAATGCAGCATCCATTTGCAAAGATAACAAAATAATCATTTTAACAACTTAACCAAAAAAGCAGAGCATTCACAGCAGTCTTGTGCAGTTTTTAAACAGGAATTGGAAATCTTTCTTAAAGATTTTCAAGAACTTCATATATTTCATATAGATTAGGCCATTCCACTCCCCAAGGCAGCCCCTTCTGCAAAAGCAGCAGGAGGTGTCCATCTACAACTGGGCCACAGTACACGAAGTCCTGTGGAAAAGCTTTGCACAGCACCACATCTCCCTCAGTAACGCCTGGAATGATTTGTTTCAGGCAGCAATGCAATAGTTAAATATTTAAATAGTTAAATAGTTAAATATTACGGAGTTGCTGGGAAAAATACCACCAAACCAGTTTATATCTTACCATATTTCTACTCTATTCAAGCTATATTATGCTGCATACCATTTAATCATTTCACAATGCCACAAACTACCTCTTAATGCAAAACAAAGCTTTTCAATGTAAAGCCCCATATTGTAACCCAGAAGAAATTTCCTTATCTATTTCGACAGCAAATCTTTAGTGGCAACCACATGTTACTGTGTTTTAGGGATTGAGACTTTTGTATGAACATGCTGATTGTCTCCTTGAGACATATATAATCAGCATTTTGTGCCAAGAAACACTTAAGCCAACAGAGACTTACAACATTCAGAAATGCTGTTGGAATTGAAAATGTGTATTTTGGCTTATTTCCTTAAGCCTGCGATAGCAGGAATTTCTTAGGGGTTTTTTAGGATTTTATTTTAACTTCATTCTCTTCTCAAACTCTCAGAGATTGAACAAAAAATCAAAACACATGTTCTGAAAGGAGCTATGCCAGGAAAATAATTCATTCTGATACTCCAGCACTACCTAATACCCTCCTGGCATAGGGACATTACCTCAGAAACTCTGGTCACCTCTGCCCCTGTCCATGGATGAAGAGCTGTGCCTATACACACTCCCAGGCAGCTGTGAAAGTGGAAAGGAATGCACTTTTTTAGATAAGTGAGTGGGTATGAATCTTATCCAGGAAGAGAGCAAACACCAAAGCAAACAAGTGTCTATTTGTGTGTTTCAGCAGCTCCCGAATGTCAGTTAACGGCTCGGAGGAGTTGCAGGAGTAGCGTGCTCAGTATTCAGAGAGCATCCACCACATTTGCTGCAACAGATATTTTTAACTCCCGTTTGATCCATATGTAGAATGTGCAAATGCACAAAAGAATGTTTTAATTGATCCTGCTTTATATAAATGAATAATGGGCTAAATGGGTTGAAGTGAATGTCATATTTATCTCTCCACTGAGGAAAGACATGATGATTCAGAAACAGTGAAGCCAAGAGGATTCAGAGCTGTACTCACAAGTGGAATATATATCTCCTGTCAATACATTATGTATTCCATTTCTACTACAGCCCCCTAAAGGCACAAATAGAAAAAGAGAAGCAAAATCTAAATGTTTCATTTCTGCTCAACATACATTCATGAATGTGGGAGGTTTTTATACTTGCTTTCAGGACTTAGGAATCAAATCTCTGGAGCTCTTTATTTTACTGAGTTTTTGTAAATACTAAACTCTCCAGTGTTAGTTTCATCATTTGATATTACCATTGCCAAAAGACATTTTATATTCCTAGGAAGCAGAGGCACAAGTAACAAAAAAGAGACCTGAACTTGGCCTGGCTCACTTGTGCAATCCCACCCAAGCTAACAGCTTTAGTCTGCAGCTGCAGCACCTTTCCAGTTAAGCAGAGACACTTCCTACCAGGCATTGGAAAGCATGTCAGGAAAAACAAAAATCCTTAAAGATTTGGGGTTTTTTTCCTGCTTACTAATTCCCACATACAACTACTGAATAAAAATCTATGTAAAGAGCATAGGCATTTTATATCCTACTCTTAAAAATACAAGCATCGCCCGAGAGCTCCAAGAAAAATAAAGAACACAGTGTGCAAGACTGGGCTGGTATTTTGATTCTGATGATTCTGGAAACTGCTATCTTCGAGTGCTGCTGCTCTGGTTGGGTTTAATAATTATACTGAGCAGAAAGCAAGTCTCCTCTGCACTCACCCTGCCAAGCAGGGAACTTTTAGGGATGCTGGAAAAGTGGAACATCTCATTTCCATTAATCTGGCTCATAGCTTCAGAGTCATAGATGGCATTAACAGAGCACCACTTTCAGCCAGAGTGGAAGTTCAGCCTTGTGTTTAACTCTGCATTAACATGAGCATGACAGAGTGAAAATGCAAGAAAGATGGCCAAAAAAAATCATCTGGTAATATTTTTCAGCAGCAGCAGAAGCTTTACAAAATGTATAGGTTCAATTATTCCCAAAGCAGTGTTTTCTTAGTAGCGTAGTTGTGCATACAGTGCCATGGCTGGAGGATCTGCCTTGCCCACGGCAAGTAAGGTAAAGCCTCAGGCACATGTAATTTAAAATACATTTTTACTCTAGCAGACAGCTTCAGACCAGCACCTATGTTTATTTTATAAATACAGCACTCTCAATTTACATTCCTGTAGTCCCTAGGAGCCAACACCAAAACCACCTTATGTTTGAGATGTATTTTAGAAAATAATGCACAATTGTGTCTCTAAAATCCATGAGCAAAGGATCCCTCTGAGTTCCTACATCAGTCCGAACCCACAGCAATTTCCTTCTGGACACACCCATTAGGAAGTGACATTATTGGCAGACGGTATTTGTCAGATTGTGCCCAAGCCAAAAAAGCACATCCCTCACACTGTCGATTTTAAACATTATTTCTTAATTAAAAGGAAAAGAAGGCCCTCCGAACTTCAGTTATTCTTGTGTCATCAGTTACTAAAGATGAGCTGAGGTGTGGTATCGGGGACTGCCACATAAAAATGGTGGGTAAATAACTTACATATAACTTTGCATTTCCCTCCTCCTGCTCTGTTTCATTATCCCAGTACTCATGTTATCTAATATTTAAAAACGGGTAACTGTCAGTAATGTCAGTAATGACTGCTCTTGACAAAATAAACTATCTGTTTCTTTTAGGAGTTAAATTCAGGTGGATGGTTATCACTCTGACTTTTATCTTACTCTTGCTACAACAGACCACAAGCTGCCCTCAGTCACCTATGGGCATGTACTGCCATAACAAAGGAGTACCAAGTATAAACAGATAAAAAAAAATTTCCCTAAATACTACTATCCTGATCAAGTGATTAGTTAATTTTGTACATTACATTATTCAAATACAGCTGAAGGTCCTCAAATCTTACCAACTTCCCTATAAAGACAATTAGATGTTTTACCTCACTGTGACTTACAGGTGGGAACTCTAAGTTACTTCTTACAGTAACTATAAGTAAAGAAATCGTCAACTTTAATGAACTGGTTATTCAATTTAGTCTAATATCAGTCATGAATAGTTTTGTTGACATTTCAATATTCTTTTTTTAAAATATAAATCTTGGACAAAAAGATAAAATAGTATCACCTATTAATTTCAATATAACAGGTTTAATAAGTAAATAGAATTAGTAAGCGTATAAGGTACCATTTTGTAACCATTTGTAAAAACCATTTACAAATTACTTTGAATTTCTAAATGAGAAAAAATGCCTGACACATCACAGTTACATATATTATCCACCAGATCACCCCAGTTGGGTTCTTAACCGTAAATAGTCGGACAGCATGAACAAAGGTCAGTGACTGAATTTACTGCTGGATGACTCCATAAATTGCTAATTCAGAACACCTAAAGCCCAAACTATACCTGCAGGCATTTGAGACAAACAGTATCACAGTCTCAATAACAAGGGAAGACAAGTGAAATCTGGTCTGCTTGAGTGTTTGACACAAGTGCTTCATTTTTTGAAACCTTAAAGTATAAATACTACTGCAGAATGAAAATTTGCAGGTTTCTTTCTCAGGTTCTAATGAAAAATATTTTTCTAACTATTGCAGAGCTGTTTAGAAGAATTAGTCACAGGTAAACACCTCAAAGAGCTCAAAAATTAATTTGGGTTTTTGTCTGAACAGCAGCTTTTAAAAACTATGAATTGGTATTTCAGGGAGTAAGCTCACACATCTGACATCTACTAAAAGCTGGCTTGCTGTACCAAGGAAAATAATGTAAATGAGAAGGCCAGGGTGTCAAATGAGTTATTGTGTCCCAAGGACTTGGACATGACAGTGCAGATTTGGATAAGTCCCTAATTGGTTAATTCAACCATAGCTCAGATGCTGAACAGTTCCAGCTGCACTTCATATGCTCAGCTCTGCGGCTCATGTTTTTACCAAGATGCACAAGCCTGAGAGGTCTCTGACATCCAAAAAACCTTGGATACTAACCCAAGACCAGGAATTCTCAGTATTCAACAATTACAAGGATTTAAAAGCACCTTTCTCTCTTTCTTTCTACAGCTATGTATTTGCTGAAGGTGAGGCAACAGTTTATCAGTTTCAATCCATTTTAATTTCCCTGTCTCCATGAAAGCCAAGACCAAATTCACAGGGTGTCAGTCAAATTGCCTTACTTCTGAAGAACATGGCAGGAAAGCTCAGATTGAAAGAGGAAGCCAAAAAGAGGAAACAGGAGATACAAGATTCAGCTAAGGGTGGTGTACAGCAAAGAAACTATTCAAATTCCCAGAATAATATTTGGTTATAAAGTGTACTTACATTATAAGAAAAGATATGTATGCTGATATACTTAAGATTCCTTATAATCTCTTGGAAAAGCAACTCTCTCCAACTCTGCACTTGGCAAGAAAGGAATATATAAGCAATAGGATAAGCCTGGCTTGTGCTCTAGCACTCTGTGCAACATTTGCTTCCACTGTTCCATCCACTTAATAGTGCTTTCATTAGTTCCTTAGAAATACATTCAAGAAATGAAGTGGCAGGAGTCACACAGATTTCCCTTGCACCGAACAACAAAGGGGGGACCCCAAAGGTGGATCTTTTCAGCCTGAAATATATCTAATTGCCTACATTCTTCCACAGAGAGACTCCACAGAATCAGATAATAAAAATTCAGCAAGAGGACACATGTTCTAAGTCTAAGGAGAAATTTACTCAAAGACATAGAAGAAGATGCACATTTTGGAATATTTTCCTGTAAATAGCTCTCTATGTCCCCATGTCCATAAACACCTCCAGATCCCTGTGTGGTGTGACAAATTACTAGATGAATCATTTTTTTCAGCAGTTGGTGAAATCAAAAGTTTTAAACCACTCAAAATGCAAACAGACAATGATGCACTCAATTTAAATCTCTCATTGTGTGAAAGTCAGGCAATTGTCTCATTCTTAGCTTTGGTTTCATCATGCCATATTTTTTGTGCACTCCAAACTCATCCATACACAGCCAAACTAAAGGTTTTTCCTTAGTAGCACTGGCTCTCCATGAATTAATTCCCATACTGGGAAGTGGCACTGCAGGTCTGTTTCAAACAGAATGAAATTTGCAGTGGAGTCCTGCTGCCACAATCTACCCTGTGCAGATGGACTAATACATTCCTTCATGGGTGTTATCTGAGCTGCAGGGCCACAAAGTAGGGGAATGTGTAACAGACTGAGCTCTTGCCACATTGTGAGAGAAGGTAAATTGTCAACAAACATTTCCTACATCTGATATCTTTTGTATGGAGAGCTACGCTTTTAATAAAGAAGCAGCTGCCACTGCTGAACGATTAATCAATACTAGTAAGCTGACATCTTAAGAACTTGCTGAACTAAAGCTTTTCTTTTCCTCCTGCATTTACAAATAAAGTGCTCACTATTTGACTAAAGCCTGTCTACTTGACTGGAAAATATCAGAGTCCTATTTAAATGACATTTGCAGAGAATGAGATTTTATCCTGGTTGCTGCTCCTTATCGCTAATAACAACATCAGATTAGTGGATTTAGGCCAGCCGAGTAGCAATGCCTTTTCTGATCCCTTCTTAAAGCAGCTCTTTCCATCTGTCTAGCCAAGCTTTCCTCTGCTTGTATGGGCCAACAATTAAGCCTTAAATGGAGCTTCAATTGATACCATGTGGGATATCTATACAGAGGTTCATTGTGTTGCTAAATTCCAGCCAAGACATTTATCAGCTCTGACTACTGCTGACTTCAAAAGGGCAACACACCTGGATATTCATAGGTACAAATATTCCTACACTGTGTTGCCTTCTTGAATAAGTACAATAGTTAGACAATCCAATTTCAAAAATGCACCATTTACTGTAAGATCTTCCAAATAAGATACGGGATCGGACACAAAGCTCATTTCAGATAGCGTGACTCAACTGAGTGCTGCAGAGTACTGGCTGCATGACTTTCTGCACATTTGGAATCCATCCCACAACCTATCAATTAATGGGTGACTTACATTTAAGCACAGTATGGCTTGCCAGCAATAGTGGTTTTCAGTCGGGGCTTGTGAGGTCATGACTGAACAATTTGGACACTGGCAGAAAATAAACTGCACATACACACACCCCATATACACTCACAGCACAGTTCAACTTTTTTAAAGAACTATTATTGGTTTTGTCATCGTTGCTTTTAATAGTAGCCGAGTTAAGTAGCATAAGCAAGATGCAATATCCAAATGCCAAACATTCTCAATAAAAATTACTAAAGCCAATTAGAAAGTAAATCTGTTTTATTTCCTCTCCTCTTTTTTGCGGTTTTTAGTTTAAAGGTCACTTTGTATTCCTAGTGAGGCCACTTACACTATGTTAATAACTGACAGTTCCTCTTCCTGACATATAATGCAGGCCTGACAACTGCTGTGCACTAAAAAGAAGATGTGAAACCAATAGTTCTCATAAGAAACCAGTGTTTCTAGCTCATGCAAATCTCCTAACTCCAGTGCTTGTTTAGTTTTTAACAAGGTCTTGCTCATTCCTAACCTTGATCAAAAAAGTGTTTCCACATGGCAGTCAGACTCATGCCAAGTACAGCTACACATAGAAAGTTGCCTGACTTAATCAAGCAATGCTGGAGACATGAAATGAATATTTAGCAAGGTCAAAGTCAGACTGCTCTTTGAGAAGCAGCAATTGCTGACAGTTGAATGAGCAGCACACAAATCTGGCATCCTATTTTAATACCTACATATTTTCACTATTTGTCATCCTGTTAACAAAACTGCATTAAAACACAATATTAGAAATCTAAGAACATTTTTATGGAAAGGATAAAATCTACTGTATATTTATGTATGTCATAAAGCCCATAATTTATCTTGCATGAAACCATTTATCTTCATTTCATAGGGTCACAACAAGTACACACTACTTTTCCTTCAGGAAGCCTGTGGCACATTGAGCTAGGCATCAGTCATAACAAGAAAGACAAACTTATTTCATTAAAAAATGGTGCATGAAGTAAAATGGAAAACTCCAAATTTTTTAATTAATAGGATTGTGAGCATAGCTTATCTTTGAAAACAGCAAATTGGAATTAATCACATTTCCAGACCAAGTTAATATTCTTTCTCTCTTCTACAAAATGACTGTGATTGATCTAAATCTAGTTATTTCATGCAAAACTAGGTTAAATACTGTAGATCTTTATGACCACACAGAAAGCATTACCATGACAGACTATGTTGTATTTCTGTTGCTGGGTAAGCCACAGTAAGTCTAACCACAAGGGATCAAAACACGGAAAAATCTCCAAGCCTTACGAATAAAATGTTTCCCCAGTAACTCTTCCACAAGAACAAATTACTGGCTTGCCTGGGCATCCAGGCATCCATTAAGAACATCATCCATCACACCCTCTTCTATTCTTGGCACACATGAGGGCACAGCAGCCAAGGACAACCCACCCACCTCACAGCAAAGACATTCACAGGCTGCTCCCACATCTGGCTGCCATGTAGCCATCCAGAGAGGGTCTCCGAGGCACCGGAGGCACGTGGCCTTCCATGCCCTCTTGGGGACAGCAATAGCAGCCCACCTCACCTGCTCTAGGTATGGTCAGGATCAGTTAGCATGCTTCTCTATGAGAAGAGGTGCTAATCGTTAGGAGGTAACTTTAGGAAGACACCTGAAGTCTCCAAGTCTGGGCAACTATATATAAATATTTATTTTTTTTTTTTCACACGCACATACATACATACATATATATAATTCATTTACTATCTGTGAATTACCATGTACTGAAATGTGCTGGTATCTCAATATTGCTATAAACCATTCTAGCTCTGTGACCATGCAAAACACTGTTAACATCTCAGTAATTTGGGATAATGAGAAGCGATAACATCATAAGAAATTATGACAAACATAATTGTGACCTCTTTTTGATTTGTGTGTTATTTTGTGAACATACACATTACAAAGCTTGTTTATAGCTTATCTACCAATATGTAACATCACAGTTCAATAGCCTGGATTCATGGTTTATCAAATGTCTGAAGCCAATATGAACAAAGGCCAGATTTGTTTGCACATCAAAAAAGAGCTATGTACTGTCAAAAGAAAGATCTATACAACATCCAAAGAACAGGCAGCAAATGCTGGCTTTACTGAGAAAAGCTAGTGACTGGATATTTCCGAAATGTAAATGACTTCTTATTTGGTGAGCCTTCCAGTTAGACACTGAGAGTGCAGCTCACCGTTTCTCTCCTCAGACTCTGGAAATATTTCCCACCCCTCCAATTCAGTTTTGTATAAAATCTCACAGAACATCCTGCTAGCAAGAAGGGAATCACGGGGATGTGGTTGTACGAAGATAATCAGATTCCTGAGGGAGCAAAGGTCCTCTTTTTTTTCTTTTTTTTTTAAATCCTCTGGGGAGTGATTTTCTCCTTACACACACCATACACACACCCCACCCCACCCCCCCCGCCCTATTAGGTCTTACTGCTTAATTAGCTACTGGATGAGATGTAGTTCTGTTTGCACCAACTTTATGTCTACTCTAATTGCTCCGAGTTGCAGTTCCAAGAAGATAAAATTGATCAAGTAACTACTTTTTTTTATTAATAATGAAAAAATCATTAAGGAATTAAAGTGAAACCATTTCACTCCTGTTGATCACGTTCAGCAATTTGAGATTATTTTATGATCCTGATCAATGTAATTAATGAGAATGGCTGTTAATTAGTTACATTAGCAGGTGGGCCATGTAAAATGTATTCTCTTAATGCCATAGAATATCATGCAATTAGAATTCGGGTTAATTCTGTAGCATTCCCAGAATAAGAGTTTAAAAAACTGCACAGGACCACGGTCTTTGAATTTTCTGCACACACATCACACAGACACATGTGCACACTCAGCCACGCAAAATGACTGTCATAAAGGCACCACAGACACACAGATGTTTGGAGATTTAGGACCATAATCAAACATTCTTCTTTTTGCAGCAGTCATCTTTATGACAAGCCCCTACACTCTCTCACAGCAAACCCTCCTCCTGGTACACAGGAACAAACCAGGTTTCACTGTAACTTCACTCTCTGCGTTTTGTTAATTCAGTCACTCTCATCTGGTCTTTTCTGGTCTCCCCCTAAGGAGAGGGCTTTTTTCAAGAGAAATAACCTCTTGGGTGTGAGCTGAGACAGACAATAAAAGTGTTAACTGCTTAGCAATGCTATGTAGCTAATTAGCAGTATTATGAGTTTAAGGGTGGTTTTGATAATCACGGGGCCTGTGAGGGTTTCTCATCCCCTAGGAACACAGGCAGATTAATACTTTTTCTTTCTTTGAGGAAAAAAAACCCAAAAAAAAACAAACTGAATTTTGGAAAAATGTGTGTATTTATACAGTGGGATACAGTTCAGTTTTGCATCTTCTGTAGGACTGCAGCAGGCAGCAAACTGAGGGAGCAATAGCTCCTAGAATTCCTCTCCAGCCAACTTATGGATTGGGTCTAAAGACTGCAGCATCTGGAGAGAACAGTCTCACAAGCAGAAGCCATTTCTGAAGCATACTCGTCTATTGACAAGGCAGGTCACAGAAAGGGAGGTCTGAGCACATTGACAGACTGGGGCAGGACAAGGGCAAGAGGAGTGGATCCACCAGAGCTGAGCACAAAACTTCTGCCCCCCTATTTCCACGAAGAACTTGGTGAGAGTCAATGATAGCTCTCCCTGCTCTGCAGCCTTGTTTGTTTGACATTGGCAAGGTGATTTTTCCCCTTCTTCACTCTTGTGCTACACTGTACTTGTAATGTCTACATAAGCCTATGTACAGAATCTCAATATGACACACATTTGGCTACACCTTGTAGTCACACACAACCGTACTGATGTACTAAAACATAACCACATCTGAAAACCATTAAACTTTAAATATTTATTTAAAAACATACAGCCTTACGATTAAAAAAAAAATAACCACAGTCAATCAAACCATCACAAGTCATCCTCAAATATCAAAAATGACAAGTGCACTAGAAATAAAGATTTTAATTTACTCTTTGCCTATTAAGAATATCCAAGATTAGAGACTCCAAAGGCAAAAGTGATTAACAGCCACACAAATATGCAGCCAAGCTGTGTTTGCTGTTGGTAGGGAAAACTCCAGGTGAGTTTAAGTTCCTGATGAATCCCTGACATGCTGGGTCAGCCCATGGCTCTGAACTACACTGTTTGCAGAACACTTTTTTCACTATTATCATCAGAAAAAACGCAAGAGCTGTCTCCCTTTGAAAAAGGCTGTCATGTCAGTGAAGGAAGAGACAACAGAGAAAGAAGACAACTGTGATACACCTTAGGAGTAAGCTATCCCACAAGAGCCTGGCTCTAGCAGGACTCAAGTTTAACAAGCTCTTCAATGGCTGTGACCCCTCATCATCAGGAACACTGGATGTAAGAGGAAGGGCTGTATTTTAGAGAAAGTGCTCCCCAACAAAAAGAGTGATTCCCTATTTACAAAAGAGTAAAAAAAATAAACAAAGCAAACATCACCATTGTTTCTATAAAGTCTTAATGGTAATCTCAATGGACGAGATCCAGATTCTGTGGTATCAGCCTCAGTCTTTACCTGCTGGTTCCTACACTAAATATTACATGTACATAACTGTCGGCTTGAGCCAGTGTATATTGGCCTCTTCAGATGAAAGAAAATTGGTGTCAGCAGCCTCCTGAGCACATTTTAATAATCAGCCTGATCATGGGTGCATGGCAGCTGCTCGATTGATGGTGTTAGACAGCGAATAAAGAAAGATGCCAGCAGTGCCCTCAGATCTGACATAACGAGGGAAACATCAGTCATTTGGCTAAAAGGCTCATAAAGGCTCCATCAGCTGTGACACAGGAGTCTGTCTTATGCAAAGCTAATGAGGAAATGTGGCAGCGTTAGCATTCTCTTTAGACAGTACCAAGTTGCGAGTGAACTGCATTTTAGATGAAAAACTCTGTTGAAAACAGGGCAGTTTTCATGATCTTTCCTAGATAATACCCAGATATCTGGGACAGACTGTTAGAAATTAAAAGATTTTGAAAGGGTTTTAGGACGGTGACTGTCAGTCCCAGTAGCCTGTGTATTGATTCCCAATTGATACTGTGTGTATGTAAGGATTAGCTTTTCTGTCTAAATTTTGATCATCCGCACCATGATCTCCCTTTAATGCTGGGAACCTTCGGGTGTCCATTGGTCACCAGTGCAAGGACAGGGCACAAACAGGGCTCTCCACTCGACTGATGCAGACCTGAATGGGAAGCAGTGAAGACGCAGCTGCACAACCCAGCCCTGCACCAGTCGGCTGCTTTGTGCCCCTCAGGGCTTGGGAAGCAGTGGTCTGGAGTCATTTGAGAACACTGCCCGTGTCTCCTGTGTGAATATTTTAAAGCTGTCGTTCTTCAGGAGGGTACAAGCAGCTCACCCTGTCTGTGGATTGGGTTGCAGATCGAGCCTGTGAGAAAAACTTACCCTGGAGCTGTCAGAAGGGTTGCTTTGGAGGGTAAGGTAACAGTAGGGAAATGGGGAAGAAGAGACTCACAGATGAACTTTCACTTTCAGTCAAATTTCCATTTCTAGCAACTTCTCCCATTTCAGTTTTCCAGAATGTTGATATATTGCACTAATTATAAGAATGACCTTCTCCCCTTCTACATTTTTTTCTTCCTTCCACTGCTCCAGTAAATAGATTTACAGTCTAATGTTATTTCTGTGTATGTCATGAGAGCCATTCCAACAGCAACAGGGCATTATGAAAAAAGCAGTCAAAAGGTAATTAGAAATCTTGCTGAAATGTTATGTTTGTTACGTGAGGATTACAATGAATGTTTCAATGAGCCTCAAAGTTCATCCTTAACATTGATAAGTGGGTTTCTGCCAAGAAATGCACAGCTGGTGACAGCAGGGATTCAGGGTTTGGGAGGGACACACACTTCTAAGGTGAAATTGGAGACAGGGATTAGAATTGAAGAAAACAAAGGAGGTCTTTATTCCTGGAAATGTTAAAGTCATTTTTCAGTGGCAAAGGAAATGCCATTTTTATAGCACATACCTAATCTTTCCCCTAGTTTTGATAGCAGATGTTTAGTTACATAGGTACAAAGTGGGATTCCAGAGCTAGAGCAAAGAAAATGGCCATCAGGTTTTCTGACTTTGTTCCTCAGCCACAACAGTACCACATCACACTGTGCCTTGTATGTGCCCCATTGTCTACCTGGTACCTCTAGCTCCACATTAACTAAGCATCTAGAAAAATGAAATATTGATAAGCAGGGTTAAGTTGTCAAAAAAGTGATCCCAGCACTCTGGAACTGCAGATGTGCAGAAGTAACCCACAGGTTCTAACATGATATTCCAGACTGCTCCTACCCAGAGTTACAATGCTAATTGCCACAAGAATATTCAATGTAGCCTGCCTGAAAAGGCAACCTGCTGAAATAACTCCTATGAGGTTGTTTCCAAGCACTCTCAATTACTCTAAGTAATGTTTCATTTTTTCTTAGTGGTCCATCTCAATTGCATTTTTTCAGTCCTCTGAATGACAATTTACAACAAGTTCCAAAATAATACCCACAGATTGCAGCTGCTATTAAGGTTAATTAATTATTGTTTCTGGAAACTGTTGAGCTTCTTGAATGAAAAGTTACACATTGTATATCAGTGCTTCACTGATATTAGAGGAGGCAAAAAATACATGTTTTTCTTATGAAAATTAATTCTCTGGCCTGTTTTTTAGACCTCTGTACTGCAAACTAAATTTGTCTAGCTGCTTTCTATATAGTAATGACATACAGACCATAATACCTTTCCTGGGAAGAGACTACAAAATTGCACCAGCACTTTGGAACATTCTGTCAGCATCAGAGTTACACTGCAAATGGTTTAAGAACATAATTTTTTAACAATAGGGCCTTATTTTTGCTGAAAGTTAACATCACTGAGGTATTTTACTATTATCTAACTCCATTTGCACTTACATTTGCTTGATTATGTGGCTTTGCCAAGTTGTACTAATACAAATTATAGATTATTGTTTTGGGATATACTCTTTTTTTCAGTTGTATTTTAGAGCTGCACAATTTGTATGTGGTTGGTATTCTTTGCAGTTTACTTTCTACAATGTATGTGGTACAACCACACTGCCATTTAGTATAAAACATTAGGTTAAGGCCATATACTGCCGAGTTTGTGAGAAGCCAGAGAAATTTTCCTGAGAAATAAATGCATGCCCTAAAGCCATTTCTGCAAAATACTAAATGGTAAACAATTACAATGCTTATGCTAAGCTCTGTGTTAACAGCTGCATGTATTACAGACTGACACACAGAACATTGATACAGCAGGGCCTGTACAGAACGTATTTAAAACTGTATTTCAAAACTTGTAACATGCCAACATGCAAATTAATAAATTTTTCTTTCCAAATGTCACCGACATGGTGATTTCCTGCCAGCCTGAGCATCGTTCTCCTGAAGCAGTAGAAGTAACACAGTCAATCTCCTCTGAATCCTATCTCCCCTGCTTCCTGCAGGGTCCCTGGGAGTTTATGATTCATATTCCAAAAGCTGTATGCAATAGCCCTTCGGGGATATATATTAATGAAGAAATTTTCTCATGCCAGAGCTGCCTCTTTATTGGAGTACGAAGGGTACAGTCTGCTCTGAGCGGCTTTTTAATTTCTCATAATTAACCCTGCCAGAATTAACATCGGTGGCATCACTGACAGCAAATTAAAGAAGCCGTATCAGCAGAGTTAAAGCTTTTTCTGCCTTCCCTTCTCCCTCCTCCCCTTTTCAGCCCCCCCATTTTCTGTGTGTTTAAAGAAGAAAGTTCTCAAAGTCTGACAAGGCGATCATCCTGTCATTGCACTAAGAGCCCTGCTGGGAGAGGTATGATTAGAGCATTTCCAGACTTCCCTGCCGTTAATACCAACCTATTTCAGCTCTTAACTGGCCTCGTGCCATGTAGATTTGTGGCGAAGAACCATGGTTTCAGTTTCTTTCACTCTATGAGGTACAGTGGCTCACCTGATCTCCTCTGTGAGCTGATGGAACCAAGATCTAAAGCCCTCTACAGCATTCAGACAGCTTCTTCTACTGACAGTGTATTAAAAGCCAGATCAGCTGTACTTTGAGTCTCTTTAATCTAGCATCATACCAGCCCCTTTTACACAATTCTGGGCAGAAGATGAAAACATACTAAGAACACCAAGATACCCAAACAAACACATTTTTTTCTTCTGTTAAGCCAGAAATAAATGTGTTAAGTTTTGATATCCCTGCAGCCACAGCCACTTAAATGTAGAATGTCAGACAAAGAGGAAAGGGATGGACTATCAATGTCCTACCTGATTTTCTCCACTGCATGTCTGAGAGGAGAGAGGGATCCTGAGGAAAGGCCAGGGTGGTGAATGCCATTATAAGAATTACAGTTCAAGCCCTCCTGTCCCATTTGAGTGCTCTGAGTATCAAAGCCCTAGAGATCAAAACTAGATTGGCTTACATAAATATTTACCCCATTGTTTGATCTTCTGCTGAAAACTGACAAATTATGAAGCTGAAAGGTCTACCAAAGGCAAGGTATGGTAAGACTGCTGCTGTTACAGTCACATGAGAAGTAACAGTGGATGAACCAAAAAACAGTGTTCTTCATTCATCGACCGACTGATTTTCATGGAAATCATATTTATTGATCCTCTTATTCCCTCTCTATAGTCATAGCCTTTCTTTAGCAATGAATGAAACTTGTGATCATGGTCACTTTGCTTTCTGCAGAGAACCTAAGGCACATACATCTTGGCACATGATCACACAAGGAGCTGGTGATTTTAAAGCCACAAGGAGAACTTCCAGTTCTACCCTGCTACTCTGCACTTGCTTTGTTTCATACTGCCTTCTTCCCATGAGCCTGGCATTGCATCCCACTTAGAACTTCCAAGTGTTAAAACATTTGCCTGGACTTCAAAATGTCTACGTAAATACAGGATGAATATTTTGCATAATGCTTTATGTGAAGCATCTTCCATTACCTGGTTACTGCCATTAACATCAATCTAAAAATCCCAAATCCACGGACCCAATAATATTTTCAGAGCTCTGATGGCTTGAGACCAAGAATAGGGATTTCCATCAGCAGGGGATAGAAGTTAGGGAGAACACAGTGACTCTAAGCAAGCATGTGACAGCTAACAGAGGTGCACACACACTCTCCCTGACAGACCACAGACTGCACTGTAAAACACTGCAGTCGGTGTAGCACTGGAAATGTGCCAGTGCTACCAGAATGAGGATATGCTTCCTGCATTGTCATCTCACTTGATAGGCACTGTTTGAACACAATCTGTGAGCAATTTCAGTGTGCCACAGAGCTCACCAGAGGGAAAGGATCTGATTTACATTCAGTGGTCTGAAAGGTCACAGCAATGATGGTGCTGCAGATTACTTGGAGATATGACAGCAGCATCAATTTCTTGAGACTATAATATTAAGTGTTTGTGTGTGTCTCTGTACATAAAACTACATGTATAGCTCTGTGAGGAGAAAACTAAATTGCTAAATAACTTTCTGCATTAAAACCAGGAGACAAATGGATTTTTGCAAAAGTTATCATTATCTTAGACTTCTTCTATGATTGGGGAAGCAAAACAACCCTGAGAGGGAAAGAGCTTAGGACAGTACTGGTTCCATGAATGTCTCAGTTCACAATGGAAGAGGGATGGTATGTAGCACCAAAGTACTGGACACCTACCCAAAAAGCAGTTGAAAATGAGAGCCGAATATGCTTTGAAGACAAGCTCTTCAGTTGGTTACAATTCCCATGTAACTCCAGCTGAGGGTTTTATGGGAATGTCAGTTTTAGTAATCACTGAATTGTCCTGCATGCAGCTACAGTCCTGGACCATATTCTTGTCCACCTTTAACTTCTCTGATCTATCTAAAAGTTTCAGCATTTTAATTAATTCCCTGTGACTCTTCCCAACAAACGCTACAGCTGAGATTATCAGCTGCAGGGAATTTCTGGAGGAAATTACGAGAGGTTTCCAATATAAAGGTGGCTGATATTCACACACCCTTCTGACTTGGTTCTCTTATACAAATCTATACATGATTTTTTTATTATTTCCATTACTAATGTACATCTTTATAAAGGTCTACAGATAACTTGGTTGGGAGTGCTGTAGCATAATAAGCCAGGAAAGGGGGAATACATATGAAAAGAAACAATTTGAAAATAAACAATACACATGAAAAGAAGGCTAAGAATGCTTAGAGCAACTGGGAAGGTATTTAGAGCTTAGTGTAGAAAAATCTCTGAAGCCATTTCTTCTGTGTATGGCTGCAGTAAAAGAAATAGCAACAAGGACACAGAGATGCACCAAGGGCTGTAATACAAATCATAGGAAGCAAGGTGATTTCTCTAATAACTACTTCACAACAGGAATTCTATCCACAATTTTAAGCATCACATAGGTAAGTTAATTTTACTGTAGAGGGGGTGCAGCTTCAGAAACCTTGACTAACCTTGGGTACTTAAAGATCTCATGTCAAGACAGGTCAAAGTGGTTGAATTTATTCTTGCGAGGAAAAATTTTCATATATCACAGAGATGTGGGAGATGGGGAGAACCTGTTCATTACCAGTCAAAATAAAATACAGCAAAAACTGGCCTTCATTTCACACTTGGAAATAAAGAGCCAGTATCTGTTATCAGTGATAGCTATAATAGTCTCATTGATTTCAATGAAAGCTGCAAGAGTGCATCTAACTGAGGAATCCGGATCACAAAGTGTAAAGAAAAATAATTTTGCTTAGAGAGTAATGAATATGCCATATTATGCTGTCAAATAATATTATTGCCACAAAGTCTCAATGAGTTTATGAAACAGATTGGTATTTTTATAGTAGAGAGTAGATTGAAAGAGAGAAAACAAAATGAAGATTAAAAAAAGGTAAAAGAAAGCAGGCTTACTGGGCCAAATGGCTTTTTCATGTCCATAAATTGCTAAGTGTATTTCTAATTAATTTCCCAATTCAAACAGCCGGAAATAAAAAACAGGCTTTTGAGTGTGCTGTGAACTCAGGAGAGACTCTGTAGACTTGGGCAAATAATAGTATAAAATGGTTTATGAAACCAGAGGGTTTATGGTCTATAAATAACTTCCATGTATTTTTATTCTTTACACGTACAATATTACTGAGGACTGGATGATAGCTTTTCACTGCTGCCTGGTTGACTTCTTCCACACACACACCCAAGGTAATGACGATATTGATCCCGAAGAGACATTTTTTGAGACAGATAAAAAAGCCACACAACTGAACTAATAGAAAGGGCCTAGCAACTTTAGTGGTAAAGCTGCAGTCTTTTAAGTGAACAGCAATTGGCCATACAGTTTAAAACCTACATCCTAACAACTTCAGGGGTCTAGGATGAAAAAAAAAAAAGAAAAAAAGAGTAAGCCATCTAAAAGATGACTTATGGCAGTTAGTGCTTTTAACAGCCCTTTAGATAGCTAACATATCCATTTTTAGGAATCCAAGTATAATTTAAACCAAAAAATATACATGAGCTACATGTATTTGTCAGTGTAAATAAGAGACTCACTGAGAAAATGCTTCTGATCTTTAGATTTACAGCATGCTATTTTTTGGCTAAATGTGCAATTCAAAATGTGCCTAATTCCTAAAATCCATATATGTGACACTGCCTGGGTTTCCATGACTACTGCTCTGAAAACCATATTAATTATTCAAGAGGTCCATGCCATTCTCCCTGCGTTCCATAAGGAATGCTGGGAAGCACTGTCTGCCTTTATAGAGCAATACAGATATTTAAAAGGACTGCAACGCTAGCTCTAAATACCACAGATATTTTCTTACACTATGACATCTGCAAGATAGGTCCCATAAATATTATCCAAACACTCCAGTGCATCAGCACAGAAAGAAAAATGAAAAAAAAACCCAAACAACAAAACCTCCAAACCAGAAAAAACTCTCCTCTTTGCTTTTTTTCTTCTCTGTTTCAGCAATCTTCAAAAAGGTGCTTTAATTCTAGTCACTGTTTATCATCCTGATATAATCCTATTTTAAACAAAGTCAACTAGCTTGCATGCAGGAGGGATTAATCGCCTGTGTTTTTCTAGGGGATATAGTTTCAAATGGTGAGATTTACATTAAATCAAATTTCTCACATCAACTGTGACTAAGCAGCTGTTTGCCGTATCTGTTGATCTCTGTATATTTTAATAACCATAATCAGTGCAGAGAACATTTTTTACAGATAACATTATCAAAACATGCTGTAACAAAGTGAGGAATGTCAGTGTTGGAGCAGTACATACCACCGCCGACGTCCTGTCACAGCGGAGCGATCAGTGCCAATCACACCACAGCAGCACTGCTGCATTACAGGGCCAATTACCCAAAGGCAGAGAGGAGAAGAAAGTGGGCCAGATCCTCTTCTAGTGGGAGCAGAACAATGGAGTTATCACAGACTTATACCGATGTGATTGAAGCCGTAATCTGGCCCAGCATCAATCTTGCCGAGAATCGCTTGGGATCTCAGATTGGCATACATGTAATACTCAGGCAGCGCTTATGCAAAAAGTCCATAGCATGTAAGAGAAAATGAGAGCTTTTCTACAGAATTTAGTAAGTCAAACCACTACAGAAAATGCCACTACTTAGATATATTCTAGATCTCAATTAAACAGTCTCTATTCCTTCCATATTTTAGCTGCAAAAAGAATACTTTTTTTCATGACTACATGCTTAGGGATTTTTTTTTTTTCTGCTGAAGAAAATGTATTTATTTTTTCTTTCCAGAACCTTTAAGTTCAGCTCTATTACATTCTCCAGTAACATCTACAGCATATCTGCTGCACATGCTGCTGTTCTTTTACCTTATGTGGGGATTTAACTGGTAAGGTGAATCTGAATTTCCCCAAAGCAAGGATACAGCCTTGTCACCACATAAAAAAGTGAACAGTGAAAACAAAGCTCTAGATTCAAGGCCTACTGAAATCACAATACCATGAAAACATCCCTGACTGACACTCCCTGAGCATGATCAAATACACAACAGTAAACAACCAAAAAGTGCAGAAATATTTTCAAGTCTCAGAACCACAGGAACACCCACCATGCATGAGCCTACCTCTCCCCATGTCCTGTCTCTTTACAGTTCATCTTTATAGCAGATCCCATTGTCCAAGTTGGTCAGCATCCTGACGTGGGCCGCAGCACAGCAGAGGTGCAGGAGCAGGACCCAAGACTGAGATGGCAGTTTTGTCTGAGATCTCCCACATACTCTAGCATTGACTCACCCCCTCTGCACATCTGTTCCTGTTTGCTGGATGAAGATCTCTGCCCCTCGGGCTGTGTACAGCACCGAGCACAATCCTCACCCTCCCCCAGATCAGCTCTGGGATCAAGGCATTATTATGATATAGCCAATACACTACTACAATACAACAATCATTTCCAGTTGCCTGTTTTCAGGGGTTTGTTTTTTTAATCTTCCTCCCAAACACATTTCACTAACAGGGCACCATCATTACTATTATTATTTACTATTCAGATTGCAGCTCTAGCGCCCACAGTGAGCTTTCTTTATTACTCCCAAGTTCTTACTTGCCATATAAAGTGCTCCATCGAAATATAGATAAAAAGTAATTTCCTCAAGAGCAAGGTGTGAACTGAGCATACTTAATTGTGCACTGTTATATCAACTGTATAATGTTGCAATAAAATTCCAAAACAATGTGATTAAAAATTATACCAAATGAGGATACCTAGGTGCCGTAGCCAGTCAAAGCACATTTATCCAATCTAAATTATATGCTAAGCAAATAAAATAAACATGCAATTTGCTAATTAAAGTGCACTCTCATGTATCCTGTAACCACCATAAATTATACAGCAACATTTAATTTTTTGACTGTTCAGCAATGTTTATGACTGCTTTACTAAATTAACAGAACGAAGGGGGCAAATTAGTAGGAAAGCAGTGCTTTTCCCCATTTCCTTTCAAATTTATTTTTTCCATAGTTCTTTTGTTCTGTTTTTTAATAATTGCACCTTCCCAAAACAGCATGTTAATTTTACTGTGGATTTTCTCCATTTTTACTTTTAAAGCTCTACTCTGTTCAATGCCAGCTACTTGCTTTTGCACATTCTCTCCTGTATGGAAGTCAGTTTATCTTATTTGAACAATCCTTTCATAAAAACTCCATGCTCAAAGACCCCACATTTGGACAATGACAAAAATGATGGTTTTTCCCCCTCAAGTAAGATGACAGTATTTCAATCCTTTCATTTCACCCAAAACCTACAGCCCAAATCACAATGACTGGGTTCTAGTTGAGGCTATGAGCCTTCCATCATCTGGAGTCAAATGCTGAAGGCATTCCCGGACTCACTCGAGGGGAACTGTGAACAGTGGGGTTTGTTTTCTTTTAAAATCTAAGGTCTCAGACTCTTGTTTGCCTGGCAACCAGGTTAGCTGTGTTTTAGACTTCTGACAAACTTCTTTTATCCCAGACTGTGGTCAGGTAAAGTGGAGTGGGGGACAGAAGCCACTGTTCAACCCCTGAGTCTATTCTTTTCTACAACATAAACAGTTAAGGGATCTGACTCTTGTTCCAGTTTCTTGCTTTCCCATTTACCACCTTTCTTCTTCCCTTTGCACTCATATGGAAGGCAAAATATCAACAATTCATAACTATGATGATGCAAATTGGTCATTTTCAAATTCACTCAACACCCAAATATTAAAATTCCTCAAAATTTTCTATCTATCTGAATTTCAGAGACCATTTATGACTAATGTGCTCATGTAAGTTAAAATGAAAGTATCAGACCACAGGACAACCTTTGCAGTTGGCCATTACCTCGAGCAACAGAAGATACTGTTCAGTGGTATTAGCACTGGAGCTGATGTTCTGCACCCAAGAGTTACCTGCAGGTTATCTGCAGGCTCCCCCAACCCCTACATCCCACTGGCACACTAAACCCTCTAGGAATGTGCAGTTGATCACACACTGCCTGGCCTTCCTGGGTAGCAGTGCTCCTGAGACAGTTTGGCAGATTCTGATGCATTCAGAAATACAATTCTAAACTAACACACAATTGCCAATACACTGGAAGAGTTTTATGTAATTTTAAAAATTACTAAGGGCATAAAATCTTTCAGCTGAAGCCAAGGACCACTCCAAGAAGTCCCAGATGGCTGTATCCGAACAAGGTACAGAAACTGCTTCTGAGAAAACCTTCATACAGAGGTCAAAGTGCTTTGCTGGAAATGCACAGTGTTAACACCCTAATGTCAGTAAATTCATCTAAAAATTAGAATCTTTGCTGAGCTATGTTTTTCTAGAATATTCTAGAACTGAATGCTATCAGAAACTTGTCAGCAGATACTCTGCACAGAGTAGGGTTTCTAACAACAAAACAACCAAGGAACACTTTCTCTACCTTTAAGTCACACTTGAGAAGAATAATATTGTTTCATACATGTCTTCCTTTCACAGCAGCTGAGTGGACCTGTACTTTGTTTATTACAGATGCCTTTTTAATTTGTATTACTTTGCTGAGAGGATCAATGAGTTACCTCAGTGCTGCCCAATTTGCAGTTTTGCTGCAAGACCTTTTCCCTTAGAAATACTCCTAAATTCCTGTCTTCAATGAAAACTGCCTCTCACTAGAACAAGGAAATAATTTCGCAATCTAATCTGCCTCCTGAAACCTTGCCTAAAGACAGCTCCTGCCTCATTGGTTATTTATTTTTTGGGAAATGGGAGGAAAATGCATTTCTTTTTGTCTTTCAGGCCATCCTTTTTCTAATTTTTCCTGCCGACTGGCATTTAATATTGCTTCTGCAATGAACAGAAAGCACTGGATTCTCTTGAAAACAAAATGTTGCCATTTAGAAAAAAAAAAAGAAAGTTAATTTCTTCTTCTTCTTCTTCCACATCCACAGAGATTTGTTAGCTAGAAAATACCCATTATGCCTTGCCATGGAGGGGGGTATGACACCATCCCTCAAACTTCTGCTTATGCCATGTGATGTAAAATAATTTTAAGTACTAGACAGAGACAGTCCCCCCAACCCTGCAGGTTTAGGGATGAATCATAGTTTCTGCTCTCTGAATTACATCTCCATCTGTTTTAATTTTGGGGATTGGAACTCGATCTTGGACAAAGAAAGTTGATGCCAACAGCTCATGAAGCCAGTGCCCATCAAAGAGATGTGCCGGCTTTAAACTGAATGGCCCATGTCAGTAAATACTGTGAGGCTGAACACAACATGCAGGGACACCATATGTGATTTGAAAGGAATCAGCAAATGCCTAATTCAGAGGTTTTAAAATGGATTCACTTAGCATTGGTGAGGTTCTAGACTCAGTAATACTTGGTCCAGCTGTTTATCAGACTTAGCACATTTACATATGACCTTCAATTCCTCCTGCCATCATCCTGCCAGCTGAGAAAAATCAATAGTGCTTTGTTGTAAGGCTGTGAAAATTCCAGAAGTGCAAGATAAGCTACTCCCTTGGTTCAACCCTAATAGCCAATGGAACTCAAGGGAACTCACAATTACTGGGGCTATGGCTCGCTGTTTCTGTGGTATAACACCTTAAGAATATTTTAATGCTGGAAAAAATATATACCATCATTTCCAAATTTCTTTCTGCAAGATACTTACATATGATGACCTGGGTAGCCTTCATATGAGACCTGAACTTTTGGACAAATGGAATCAGGCGGCCTCTCATCTCCTCCTTCTCCCAGCATGAAAGAGCAAACTTATTTTAAAATAAAAAACAGCAGTACAAAGCATTTTTAATTAATTCCCAAATTACATATAAGAGCCCATTTTATAGGGAAAAAAAAGCAACTGAATTACAAAAGAATTCAAGCATCTTATTTGTGAAGCAGGATTCATCTATGTTTTACCACTGTGAAGCCAAAGGAACACCACAGGGCTGAATTGTATTAGACTAGACTTTCCAAAAATAAAGATCACAGCCCTGCCTGTTGACCTCTGCGGGATTTTTGCTTAAGTGACTGCAAGATAAAGAATTTGACATAAAGAGGAATGAAACTGAATTCTAAAAGAAAAATGTGGAACAGAAAATGCAAGGCAATTATCTGATTACTAATAGGAAGAGGTAGAGAGCCATGAAGTATAATGTTCAAGGGATTATCCAGCTTTGAACAATGCTTGCTTAACAGCTGCTACCGAACTGTGGTTTGTGTACTTGGCAGAGAGTTTCATTAATGATAATCTACAGTGTTTACAGCCCATAGGCCTCTAAATATGTTAAGAACCTTTTTTATTTGTGTTTTATAATCCTTTTCCCTTATGTTTTATGTTTTTCTTGATATTTTTGAGATCTGAGGGGGTTTATGTTTCAAAATGATTCATTCTGCTCTGACAACTGCAGAGCAAGATTGCAGTAAATGTTCCCTTGTTATCAAGACTATGTATTTATAAACAGAAAGGAAAACCATCTAAATTCATACCAGGATTTGGATCACCACCAGCTAATACATTCAGATGCCAATATACAGTGCTCCATTGTTTACATGTGAAAGTAAATGTCAAACAGAGGTGTCTTTGCCAGTTGCTAGATATTCCTCAGTCACTCCTTGGATCTGTCAGGTTGCAGCAAATTGAAACTACCTTATTTTTGACATTGCATGTGACCTGAACTTCATTTAAGGGAATCCTGCAATTATTTTAAAGGTACAGTATTGATTAAGGCCTAGATTTGCTTTAAAATTTGGTTTTCAAATGCTTCCCTGATCTGTTCTCTATGGCAACACTTAGGTAACATCAGGAAAACAGAACATAATTAAGAATATAATTTCGTTGTGGAGGGCATTATGTATAATGCAGTACACTGGGAAGATCATCACAATTCAAATGCCAAGTCACTGAGTCCTGGCTGCAATGCTTTGAACACATGCTATTTCAGTGGCCATGACTCTGTCATGATAAAACCAAAGGAGATTATTACTTCAAAGCAATTAGCATAGCTAATTCTGACACAGGGCAACACACTTCTCCTTCAGTCTTTCCTCCACATTTGTGCTCTCCCCCTCGTTGTGATGGGATTCGTGTGAGTTCGGCGGTGGCCGCGCTCAGCTCCAGAACCTCCTGCCAGGCTGCGCTCCCCGGGCACTGCAAAGCTCCATGCACCCACTCGGGGCCAGCCAGGGCTCCAGAGATGTGCCATCCCCATCCAAGCTGCTTCCACAGGCCCAGGGACACCGCATCTCAACCCACTGGAGCTCTGGGGTTTTCACACTGGCCCTCCTGAGCACTGAGCTGCTGAGCCAGCCTCACTAAAATGTACACTTGAAAGAAATCCTCTCCCCTCCCGATCACTATTGGTTTCTATAGAAACAAGAAGGAACCTGTGTTCTTCTCTAAATTTTTCCCCTAATGCTTTTTGCAGACTGTGTGAAACCAATTTTTTCTAAGGTTTTGTGTTTTTGGTTTTTGTTTTAGACTCCACAGCCCTTTTTTTCTAACCTAATTCACCCAATTAAAGAACAATAGATTAGATAAAAAATGGGCATGGGGTTTAAATTTTAAGCAACTCAATCCTGTGCATTAACTATCTCTGGTCAATTCGTCTCTCCTGGGTCATTTTATGACTCAAGCATTTCAGAGTAAAGAGTTTAAAACAACGGTACATCACAAGAGTTAAAAGGGGTCAAGAGGATATTTACTTAACCACTAGTTGACTTTTTAACTTAGATATATTTCAGCAGTTACTGTATTTAAATGAAATCCATCTCCTCAGCATGCCCATAAATTATTCTAAAACTCCAGGGTTCCTATGCACGTTGTGAGTCACCACCCTAATGCCTGAAACTTCTTATTTAGAGAACTGTGATGTTTGCTTGCTTTGTTATTATTATGCACTTCTCTGGAGACTGCATTTACACAGGAATTGCTACAGCTTGTAAATATCTGCCTTGTTGTAATGATTACGCAAATATACTTGCAGTCAGTCATATAAAAAAAAATAAGGGCTGCTGAGCCATGAAAAATTGCTCTAACACAGGTTTGACTTAAAAAAATTAGTGAAGAAAATCTTTACAACAAATAGACAACAGTAGCCAGAAGTGAAAGGAGTAATATCACAGGAGGGATCTACTGTTCCTTCCTATCACAAAATAAAAGGAGCAATAATCATTATTCACACCATGATGATGCAATTTAACGCTGGTTTATAAAAACAAGAAAGAGCACTCAATTTCAGCATACACATGTAACTTTCTTTCATTGTCAACTCATATTTACTCACATGTTTACTTGGGAAGTTTAATATTCATGCACATACAAATCAATGTAGATAGTGAGTTGAGCTAAACAGAATAGAAGTTGATTATATCAGGCAGTTTCAGGTGGGACCAAAATGATTCCTGATGTCATACTAACACAGTAAAGTGACACACAGGACAGCTTCTCTCCACAGATCTGAAGGAAAAATTCAGTACAAATACTGGGTTTGCTACTGTTGCTACCACACAACAGATGCCAAGATTGTAAGAGTTGTAAACTAAACTAAGTGCTATGTCAGATTCCTCCCTACTTAAACTCTAGGTCAGCACACAATTCTTGTACCACTATATGTAATGTTATGACTTTCAGCACCAGCTTTGAGGCTCTAGCACAACAATGGGCAGGGCTGAAGTCACCTCAAAGCCCTTGGTGGGTCTCACTAAGGCTGTTACTCAAAAAGGTATTTTTTCTCAAGGAAAAAGGAAAAAAATGCACTTATTTTATTGTTTCTTTAAGTAAATAACTTATGTTCTTCAATATATTTTTTCTTGTTAGATTCAATATGGCAGCTACAAATGCAAAACTAATTCAACACAGAACTAATGAAATAAAAAACCATGCCAATGTTATATTTTTTGCAAAAGTCTATCATAGAAACAGCTGTTCAATCTTAATTGTTTCACATGGCCAGAGATAACTTGTCCCATAACTAACATATTTTCAATTTTCTTGGAAAAATAATTATGAAGTGTTTGCTCCATAGGCACTAATCGCACTAGAAGTCATAAATATGCAGAGGTTTTGTTCCATTTCACCATAGAAAAATATTCTGTCTATAAAGAACCATTTTCAGCATTCATTACACTTTGTAGTATTTATTACGAAAAAAAAACAACAACAAAACAAACAAAAATTAAAGCAAAACAAAATAACAAACAAACAACAACAACAACAAAACCAAAACAGTAAAACAAACCCCAAATAGAAAACCCAACAGTTCCAGCACAGACTGGCACTCCTCTAAGGTTAACATGAGAAAAGATGTATATGACTGGCTTATTCCAGCACTCAACAGACCATCAATGATACACTGATATTAATAAGGATGGAAATATTGAATGCCTGGCATAATCCCAAAAAACCATATGGTACCTAGCATGCACTTTCTCATCCTGTCTCTCCAGGAAGAAACAGCTCTCTAGAGCTTCACACACAGATTTTAAGGGATATATTGGTCAAAAAGGGGGAAGGATGAAAATTTCACACCAAGAACCAGAAGAAATGTGTGCCACAGCTGTTACTGTCATACCTAGAAAGAATTTAATATAAACTAAACCCAAAGTGAACAGATATATTTTATGTAGAACAGTGCAAAACGTATGTTATTAACTAAATGTTAGTTCAGAAATCTTTGTGAAAGTGCAAAAACTCTTTGCCAACATTAGACTATACTGAAGTCTACATGTCCCTAATATGGCAGTGGGGGAAGAAAACCCACGTGATTGAAATTATACAACTTCTAGAAGTAGGAAAAAATAGCAACGTAAAAAACCCCAAAACTTTAGAAACAGATGCAGCAATACACTTTGGGAACAGCAGATTATGCCCTCATTCTTTACCTTACTCCTGGTTTACCCTACATACAATTCCAGGACGCACCTGCACGTGGCTAGCTCCAGCTCTTGTGACACAGATAACAGAACCCTCTGCCTGTTTGCTGTGGCTGCTATTACAAGATTATGTAGCAAAACAAGAATATCCAGTTGTTGGTCATTGATTTATCTGTAAAACAGTAACTGTAAAAATGATAGAAGAGGTTCTGTACTAGACAGTCTTGTGAAACAGTTTATTACTTAAGTATTAATGACCCGTTTAGAGGTCTTTACTGGTCAGGTAATGACCAGCTAAAGGAGTTAAGGGCCCGAGGCAAAGCACTCTAATAAAACCCTGCATATAGCATGTGTTTGGTTCCTCCAAATTCTATTAGGAAAGAGAAGCGTAAAGGGTAATGAAAGACATGTCCAAGAGGCACTTGTATCAGCCCTCTCATTTTATATTTGGCATAACACACATGGCCTTATTCCAGCAGCACAAATCATTCCTTGTTTATACTACCACCTATCATGGAGAAGAGCAGTAACTACAGCTGAAAATGGCCAGCCAGGATGTTAAATACCCTGTTGCTTTGGGCATATAAACCTTCCTCCAACTGAGAACCCATCCTGCTATTGGAACACCCACTGTCCTTTGCATCTACAGAGAACATGTGCTCCAAAGGAGAAGGGAGCCTATATATGCAGCCAGGCATCTCAGCCACCCCTGCCAGTCCTAAATCCTACTCTAGTAGTATTAAGAGTAGAGGGATTAAGTGCTTTGTGTGTTCCTGTGCAACTCTACTTGAATATGAATGTCCACTTGCTTTTTATTCTTTGCATTATGAGAAAAGGCATATTAAAACAGGAGTTTAATATTGATATCTCCAATCTAAGACTGATATAGAGCAGCTGTATATACATATATATATATATATATATATATATATATATAAAAATATACACACTTGCCAGTAAATTAGAAGTCAAGGATTTGAACACTACCCAGGGTCTTACTCTTGGCTTCAGAGGCAGGTAAAACACTCAGGCCCACACAACCACATCTTGCTATTACAACCCCACAGCAGCATTGATTTTGGTCCTGATTTACAGCATCATTTGTTCTTGATAAGAGCCACCTGCCAGCACTACTCAGAAAAAAGTAAAATACAATCTAGGAGTGGAAATTAGAAGCAAGAGTGGATAACAGGCTATGAGCTGCAAAAAAAAATCAGTCAAGATTCCTGTATTTGCAGGACAACATGCTTCTCAACAGCAAATGAGGATAAAGAGCATTCTGATGACTTAGTCCAAAAGTTACTTAATTTCAGTGTTTCTTCTTTGCCTATAGTATAGTTCAGTGTTTACTTTAAAAACCACTCTGCAGTGTTTACATAACTAATTGTAATGACTTCTGCAGATTATTTCTTATTTCTTTGTGTGCAAACAGCCTTTTAAGCCATGCTCAAGGCTTATTTCAGACTTTAACAATCCTTCAGAGCTATTGCAGCTAATCATATAAACATACACTAAGCCAAATTTAACTCATCTACTGAGTAGTAAAATGGTGGCTTAACATTTGCACCTTCCACCTCTCAAGGTTAAACATCTCAGTGTTTTATTTTAGACCATCTGAAGTGATCAAACCAGTCTAGGCATTTACTAAAATTATGTTCTCCATCAGAACTGGGCAAAGCAGAAAACATATGCAATGTTTAACAGAAATGGTTATTTCTACAGCTACATATTTTGGAGAGCTAAGGATACAAAAATAAAATTCAGGCCCTAACTAGAAGTTGATTCAGTGCATACAACACAAAGCCTGTATTCAAACCAGAGGACTTCTACATTTTTTAGAGCCAAATTACAATTTTTTGCAACACAGGGTTAACGGCAAAAGTGCTGACACAACACTAAGTGTATAGTGGCGCCTGCAAGCAGTGCTATAATTAATCTAAGTGTACTGTCATTACACTAAACACTGCTTCTGGAGTATCATTCCAAGTCATGAGGCTCTTTCTCTGTTTCTCAGATAACATGCAGTTTATTTCCAATCATGTACATTTCCAGTTGTGGCATGATTTGCTAAAGTAACATTAGGTCTTGAAGCAATATCTTAATCAAATCAGAATCTTCTGTAAAACAAATCTTTGGCTCTCGGAGAATTAGTAACATCTAATGCCTTAGGATAGCAATGTGAAACTGTGAGCTGAAAAATGCACTGCTGGAGACCATACTCAGCCTCCTTGCTTCTAGCCATTTACAAGTACATCTATCTAGCCTCCTACCTACACATCTCCACTTTATATGGTCATAAACCACCAATGCAATATCTAAATTATACCCTGAAAACTCCAGGTTTGAAATGGGTTGTATGAAAATTCACTTCATGTGGTTTATTCATGTCTGCAAGAATACAAGGCTCTGATTCCTTTTGGATGGAACTCATTTAAACAAAGCCGAACAGCAAACACCCATAAATTAAAGCATTATTGGTATTTATGAAGAGACACATGTAAACTGAGTGAATTTTGTGTAAAAGGCCTTAAAAAAGGAAATAAGTGGAATCTTGCATATAAAACACTGATTGCATTCACAAAGTTATTAAGTACTTTGTGAATTAATACTTTGAATTATGTGTTATGGGGAAAGAAATAAAAATACATGCATGTCTGGAGATGTGTTTATTCACATGCATTTCAGATTTCTCTCCTCCCATATCCACTGAAGGTATAATGTCTTAATAAACTAAGAAAATTTGGGAACAAAGGAAATTTAAGTATTTCACAATATATGTCTGAAGCTAGTAATTTATAACGGATATAAATTTATCTTCAACTTTACTTCAACAAAAGCTGTAGTTGAAGCAATTGTCTGCTTCAGTGAGCAAGCTACTATGCTTATGTTTCCCAAATTAAAATAGATATATACCAGAATTATTTATTCTCTGCTTTTTATACGCAGGTCACTGATAAAAGACCAAGCAGAATTCTATAGCAGGATTTCTATATCTGTGACCTTAGCATGGAATTGGTATGATAAATTCATGTCGATCACTTTGGAGAACTCTTAGACTCTTCAGAGCTGGGAAAATTTATTTATATATATAAAATATATATACAAAGACATGACAAGCCATGGCCACTGGGCCAGCACTGGCTACTGAGGTGTTCTGCACCTTCACCCTTTGCAGAGTTGCAACAGTGAGAATTAGATAAAACATCTCCAGAAGCACCTGTGTTTAAAATATGCAAACAATCACTTATGCTAAAGGCTGATGTGTTGCAAAGTCAAGTCATATTTACACCATATACATCAAGTCATATATACACCAATAAATGTATTTCATCCAGTAAACAGAGGACTGCACACATACATATACATACATACCCAGAGATGCCACAAAAAATGCCTGATAACTATTCTACATTTCAAGAATGAATAATGATTACAGACATATGGTCTTAGATCAAAAAAGAGCCAATAGACCAAAACCTAGAGCAAAGTAATATTAACAAAATAATCATACTTATTCTTTTATATCTAAAGATGGCAGTCCAGAAACATTTTAATTTAGCGGCAATTTTTCTCCCCTCCTTGTGCTGGCAGCGGCATTCATGCAACTGCACAGGCAGATAGACCAGGAAATTAATCTGGCTGCAAAGCAATTTCCCTCCCTCCCATTCCCACCCCCACAAAAGAGAATGAGCAGGACTGTTCAGCTGATCTGATTCACAACATGACATCCTAAAGCCAGTAGCAGCACAAGGCAGATAGAGCAAATACATGGCTGGGGTAACACTGGAAGGCAGGACAGCATTTGTCATCTATATGAGAGATATAAAGTCAATGAACAAATACACCTACAATTGACAGTGTCCAGGCTGTGATATTTTAAAGACGCTTACATGAATACCCAAGGTTCATTATTCCCTTTGTCTTTTCAAGCTTTCCAACTCTCACCTTTGGAAATCCAAACTACCTCTGGCTCAGACAACCACATATGAAACATATCACTGTAACAGCTACCAACATGACCATGTCCTCTGTGCCAGGCAACAGCAGCACATCAGGCTATTGCTATTGAACTGGAATGGCCAAATACTGCCAGTGCTGTTACAGCCTGTGGACACACCTGGAGTTAGGGAAAATTACATTTAACATCCAGAACACAGTCTACCAATTTGCTTGGCAGGGTGATTCTCTGAAGTACAGACCACCAGAAAACTGATGAGAAAGAACATCCTAGGCCAATATCCTAAAACATTCAGAAAGAAGAGACCAAGGGTGTATTGTCCCCCACTGACTGAAGAAAGACATCAGCAGCAAGAGACAAGGTGGTTAAATTGTGCGCCAGGTGATATTCCATCACTAGCCACACCTGGTTAACCCTCCACATCACCAAGTCACAAGTGTGCCTGAGAGGACAGGTGAGCATAGCAGGTTTTGAGAGCAAGAGACAAGTCCTCAGCTAATGCCTCCACCTCTATTTAATCCGCTTCACATTTTTAACATTCTCTCCTCAGCAGCATGAAAGATATGCTAAAACCAAAAGCAACCAGTGACAATGGGTTGTCCCCAAGCAAGGAGTACTTGGGATGCAAAGTACCCCGCCACAGTGTGGAAGCCACGGTCACTCACATCCTGCTGCCCCACAAAGGCAATGTGCTCACTCCCATGGCACAACAGCAGCTCACATCTGTCAACCAAGACGAGAAGTAGAAATCCTGGTTATTTTGTCCCATTCCTACCAGCTAGAAAACACAAACACTTCCAACCAAAAACCCAACCACCTTTCCCAGGTGAATCCCAGGCCACAAAGCTACAGGATCAGACTTACTTCTGATGCTGCAATTGCTGCATTTTTGGTTGTGTTGTAGCTCATCCTCAGGCAGGTGCATAGAGGCCAGTTCTTCCAGGATACCCTCTTGCTGGCAAGAGCAGCAGCCTGTGTCCTCTCAGGGTACTGAGAGTCCCAAAATCATGCCTTCTCTGCCACCAGGTTATTACAGTAAAGCCATGAAGTGCTATTATGGCAGCAACGCTTTTTGCTGCCTTCAAGGAGACAAGATGGGCTCAGATACCTCAGATCAGAAGCGGGCTGTAGGCACCAGATCATTAGTGGGCAGATACAGCCCTGAGTCAGAGCTGTATGCCAGCCCTAAAAGGCAGGAGCTCAGACATCATCGTGTATCCTGCATTTGCTAGTGGCTAAATCTAGTGATTAGTCAGCACTGAGAGCTGCTGAATCACTCTTCAAAGGCACCTATCTCCCTGCTGACATCAGCGAGGCAGCCACGCACTCCACCGAAATAGCCTGGGCTGCTCAGCTGCAGACAGGACCCTCTTACAAAGCTTGCAAAAGGTCTGAACTATGGTTCAGAAATCTGATCCCTGACCTGCCACAATACACTAGCTAATACAATAATAATATTCACATGCATAGCAAAAAGATGCATGTAATCTTGTATTAGTTATTCATATAATTTTTCTGATAACATAATTTGAGATGCAATGCAATATTTACATTCAGTCGTAAAAATTATGAATGTATTTCAAAGTCTTTTAAAGTTCAGTTCAGATTCTATCTCTTATTATTAATTGTTTGGGTATTAATTATTTCAGATTAAGTGAATGTAGGCATTGATATTCATAGTAGACAAATGACATACTAAGCAGATGAGAAAATTAGCATGAATTATTTCAGTCAGCTTGAAGTCCCTAAAATCTTTTTTGATTAAATAAAAAAAAAAATTCACAAGATTAATATAATATTTTATTACAGTGATTCTTTAACATTTTACTGACTATGGCAGACTTCACCCGGTTTAATCTGAATCCTGTCAACCCTCATAGTAACAAAACCCAGTCTTGGAGATAAGGTGCTCTCCACAGGGGCCAAACAAAAGCTAATCAATATTTTCTAGCTGAAGGACAATCTTTGAGTCAAGATCTGTGCAAGGAAAATCTTTAGCCAATTCTTAGAGGAAGCCAACTACTTAGAAATACATAATAAGCAATTAAACTTCTTGCTTCAGAATTTAACTGGGGTTCTAAAAAGTGACAATTATTTTCCCATGCTAGTGGATGAAAATAAGTGTAAACAGCACATGAGATGCATGAGGCAAAAAATATCTGTGACATAAAATGGAAAAAATAATAAAGTAAAACTCCTGCTCCTCAGCAATAAAACTGAACAAAAGGCATGTTGGTGTACAGGGGCTCTGTTCATGATAGAATTTTTGTATTGTTCTAACATTTACATTGACAGAAAATGGCTGTTAAGCCTTGTGTAAAGAATATATTTAAAATTTTTCTTCTTTTCTGTTTCTTTTTAATCTTTGAAATCAATTAAACAATAATTAGGAATTGATTTTGGAATGCTTAATCCTGTACATTTGTGCAGGGTTGTTTTTGTTTTTTTAAGTAGAGTTTTGTTCCTTCTGGGGAAACTTAAATATCATTGACCAAAATCCTCAGGACTCTTCTTACCAAACAGTGGGATTTATAACAGAGAGGCAAATCCTATTCTCGTTTTTTTAGAGTGCTCCTGTCAAAGTCAACGACACTGCAGCATCCTTGAAAAGCAACAGAGCTCACACTGTATCACCCACTGGAGTCAACGAGAGTGCCAGGAGGATGATAAACGGAGCTATATTTCAGAAGCACTTTAACACCTAAACAGAGACAAATTAGAAACGCTTAGGGGAGTTGTGTACAATAGAGGTTAATACAATTCCACAGAATGTCGCAGTTAGGTTCACATCTCCAATCTGTCCACTCATGGTGTGGCAAAAAGTCAATATATGTATTTCAAGAACCATCAGTAACTTCCCCACTAAATCCTGGTTGTACTACAACCATGGGAGGCCTCCAAAAGATGCAAGTTACATCAAATAGACACATCTAATATGTCTGTGCTTGAAGACTGTGAGAAGGGCCCCATCTGACCACGAGAGGGAGAGTTGAATCATAAACACTGTTTATTCACACACATTTCCATCTCAAACCAAGTTCACAAGGAGGGCAGCTCATAACTTCAGTATAGTCAGGGGACTCCAGGCACAGCACTGAGATCCCTGCTTGGATGTGCTTAAGGGAAGAGGGAAGAGAACCAAAGCCCAGAACCTCCATTTTATCAAGGGATGTTGAAGCTCAGTCAGGAATGCTGGGGTCAACAGGGAAACATCATTTGAAGACATACAGGGTATGAGCTTTCCTAAGGATATGAGGAAAGACTCAAGAAAGCTGTTTCTTTCAGATTTTTTTTCAGATGCAGCCATGCTTTGTGGTTTCCACTTCAAAATAGACACTGGTGTTTCTTTCCTGGGACTAGCTATTTCTGAATTGCCACTGATGCTCCAAAGTCTGTATGGGTGACTGGAAAATTTTGATATAGGCTTCTAGACACTGGGTTTAGATCCTAACACTTCTGCTTGTTTGGATTTTGTCAGTCCTGTTCCTCATATGGAAGACAGCAACAATTATGACCACAGTCCCCCAGAACTTCAGAGATCATGATGACAGTATTTTCAATGAAGAATGTGGATACTGAAACCTGATCTTTTCCTCAAGTCGGCAGACCCAGAGTTTGCCGATAACCCCTTTTCAGGCCCACTGCAAAGTTCATCTATTTTCTGGCTGCTAGAGAAGTCACAAATTGAGGAATATATTAGGCTGTCATGAGAGGTTTATGTTTACTACATTTATTGCTGCTGATAGCAGTAACTAAGAACAGTCCCCACTGTACAAGACTTTGCAGATCTGCAATAAGTTCTTGTGTTCTGGTCAAGTTTCAGTGCTTGGAGAAGTGCAGGGTAATGAATGTAAATAAATAAATTGCAACATGTGGATTTTTTCACCCAGCTTCAAAACACAGTCCCTCATTTTTCAGGATCAACCCTTCCTCACACTCACTCCTGAGGATTTGCTTTATTTACAGAAGACCTTATAACCATATGAAAAAGTCTATCTCAAAGCTTTCCAGGCTTATTTGTGACTGAATAATCACAGACCAATTATGAGAAATTTGAGGCAGTATTAAGTATAGAGCATGTTTTGTTTGTTGGCCAGGATGTCTGGACCTTTTACTGTACTCAAATATATTATGTAAATCTCCAGCCAGCAAAAGGAGATGGGAAGAAAGCTCTGTTCAAGCAAAGCATGTCACAGCAGATGTAACTGGGTCCCAAACCTTACATGTCAGCAGATAGATCTGGAAACCCCATCCCAAGTCAACAGCAGTTTTTTAACCTACTGATGTTTAACAAACATCTACTTACCTTGAAAACAAAAATACATGATTTACATTCTCCTGCTTTGGAGGCATGTAGCTCATTTTTCTCCATTGAATTTTGTTGAGGTTTTTTTTTTTTTTTTTTTCCCTTAAAACACAGATAAAATCTAATCCTACTCAAAAAAGCCAGCCTGTATCTGACATGCAACAGTAATATGGGAACACCTGAGCCACATTTGCTATGCCACTGCAGCTGCAACAAAATTAATGAGCTGACCGATCTCAGAAGGGAGTGAAAACAAACTTTTCCTGCACAATAGCGAAAGCTTTGTTCAGAAATAGGTCTACTTGCATTATTTTATGTTACAGAGTAATATACACTTCTGCATAGGAGAGGGCATTTTGAAATCCAAGAGACAGAAAAGCAACTGCTGCTAAATTACTGTGTCATGGCTGTACTGAAGCTCGGGAAACCACAGATCACCAGCCCACTTTCCAGTTGTGCAGAGGAACCAGCTGGAATTCCATCATCCTCTGTGGTGCCACAGAGTATCGTCTTAAGAACATACAGACACACTGTAGCTAGATCATATGATACTACACATGCCCTGTGCCATATATATGTACACATAATGCATATATGGATATTATACAGCACACAAACAATACCAACAGCTACAAACGTGTGTACACACATTTACAGAGCTACATACAAGATCTCTAAAGCCTGAGAACCCTCCCTAGCACACACTCAGGGCCTGTTTATGGACAGTGGATCCCAGGTGAAAGGGAAGCTGGTCCCCAGAGCTATGTGGCAGGGAATGGCATGGGGCTGCCACGTGCCTCCCCGTGTCCCTGGAGCAGGGCATGCAGGACAAGGCTGGAGAGTCCAACCACCGATCCACCTCCCTGATCAAAGCGTTTCTTCACGGGCAGCAGGGGAGAGGTTCTGCCCCCTGTAACTGCCGGCGCTGACACAGCAGAAACAGTTTATTTAGGGGGGTACTTTCTGGAAGCTCAAGAATCTGCAGAGTAGTTTTAATGAGTTTTTCAAGTCCTGCTGAAAGCAGAGGTTCTCAGTGGACCAGTAAAGCTGACCAGTGATACTAGATACCAATGCCAGCACTTCTGATAAGCAGGTTAGCCTGCAATGCTTCAGCTGCTATCCTTAGTGTCACTAACTGCTTCATCCTGAGTGTAATTGACTCCAGGGGAAAACAAAAGACGGATTTTGTTTTGTTTTGACAAATCCACTACAAGGCACCACACTAAGGTGCCAAAGGCTACTTTGTATTTACAATGCTGATGATAGGCACAACTCAGAAGTTTCCTGACCTCAAGTACAAACACAACATGAAAGGTGATATATCAAACTGACACTATCACAGCTAGGGAAAAAAAAAAAAAAAAAAAAAAAAAAAGAAAAACACCTCAGATTTATACCAAGCTTGCCTGCCTAGCATAAATACTAAAATACTAACATCAAGCTTGCAGACTTTGTTATATCACTACTTAGAAGTTGTGTGATACAGCACAAGGACAAAACAGTACAAAACCAAATGGAAAGTGTTTCCAAACATAAACTTAGAGGAAGAAGAGAAAGAAATTTGCCACACACCTCCCAGAAAGTCTCTATACCTCAGGCTACTTTACATTGAGGCTTTAATAAAACCACTACTAGAATGCCCAAAACAAAAGATACTTTCCCCCACCCCTCCCCAAAAAAATAGTTCTTGTTGGTTATCAGGAATCAAACTGAGTGATCCCATAATTAGTCTGTCACTCCCTCTCTCTGTACATTTGAGGCATTTTAATTTTTAAAAAAGAGCGCTCATGGATTTTGAGCTGTCTCTCAATTAGGTCCAACAGCACAGGCCAGAAGCTGCTCACTGTGCTCCAGGACATTCCAGTACAACTGAGGCAAGAGGGAACTTTTTTAATAATAAAGTAGGAACAGATAAAAATAGCATTACACAGCATCTAAATGAAAGTAATAATGAACAGAAAAAATTTCAGTTGTAATTGTATTTAATATCTAAATGACCCATTTTGAGAGAGACATTAAGTCACTCACTTTATAAAAGATAAAATCTTTATAAGATCATAAATGCAAACATAGTAAATGCAGATATTTATAAAATAAATTTTTTAGTGCTTTATATAACCTTTCACACAGACTAGACTAATTGTGGATATTTTGAAAATATTAATGTTAATAACACGGAGCTAGTATTGCTTGTCCTCCAAAGAACATACATTTGAATGACAATATTTATAATATGAGCTCTGTATTGTTATTTAATTTAACCATGAAACCAATTTCTGCCTTCAACATTTTATGTTTTACAGTATGAAACAGAACATTATTTGCTGTAATGTAGTTTATTTAACCTTAACCTGATGTGGTGCAACAGTGAATACAGATACACTCAAAATGTTAATAATATGACACACTGAGCTGATTAAAATTTCAATTGTGTTTCCTCCATCTCCTTTGGAAAGTTAATGAATTAATGAATCTTTAAAGGACAGTCAGGGAGGCCTTAAAAAGAAGATGCCTTTTTGAGTAAGGAGAGAAACTGGCAGATTACAACTTAATGGCCTCAGAATAATGGTAATTTCCCTATTTTCTTCACTTGCCTTAGCTCAGCTAATGGCTTCATTAGTGTCCACACTCTCAAACGAATAATAGAGGACCATGTCACATCCATCTTAGTCACATCACAATAAAACCGTTAAATACAATTCAGCTACCTGCCTTCTGCCAGTCTGGGCTGCAAGGCAGAATTAGCAGCACAATCAATACGGAATCCTGTTATTAGATTCTTTTTCCTTTAAGAAAGAAGTATATCATCAGGTATAATCATGCAGTGCTATTTAACTGCAGTGCACATTTTATGCTGATTAGATAACTAGAATTACTCAAAATGGACATAAAATGAAGGGGAAAAAAATGTGCTTACTTTACACCTATACATCAAAAAAAACCCCCAAAATTCTGACTATTTGATAAAACTGATGGGTTACCTCAAAGTCACCACAGATGTATCAAATTTTTCATGACATCCCCTCTACCAAATCGTTTCACAAACCAGGCTAATTAAGCAGCTAAAAACCTCCTTGGCTTTAGCTACCTCTGTCTTGGGAGAAGAGATTCCATTCAACCAAATAAAATTTTTGGAAAAAATTCAGTGTAACTGAATATAGCTCCATCAAAAAATATCACGCTTAATTGAACAAGTTCACTGATCTTAGCACTGTAAAAACATTTTTTAAAAATATGTTAAAGGCTTTTAATTTTCAAAGTAGTTGAATTTAAATTATTTTGTGATCATTAGTTTTAAACTGGATTTAAGCAGCCCTGAGATTTTTTTCACTCATTATACAGTTTGGCTACTCTTTGCAACATGAAATCTCTGTTCAAGCATATTTTTCTCATTATATACATATTTTATACAACAAATAATATACAGGTTCTTTAACAACAGTGGTTGCAACATGCACACTTGGCAAAATGTAATGCACAAGTACCATAATTCTCTATTTTTTATCTTTGGCACTCAAATGAGCAAACGCCAACTTCTACCTTGCAGAACTGCAGCTGGCAGCAACACGTAAGTAACAGGGGGAGGAAAATGGCCTGTTTAATATATCAGGAAAATCTCAAATGCTTCAGGCAAGATTCTGTTCTCAGATCTACACCACAGATCCTGACTCCAGTGCTCTGTCCCTTCTTGACCCGAGTATCTAACGCTACCAAAAACTGCAACGGACATGTAGAGGCAGAGCTTTATTGGATCATACCAATCTAAGGCAGGATTTTGTACAAAAGGATTCCTGGACTGATTCCCCAGTTCCCTACATAACCCTGCCATAACCACATCCAACTGACGTCCAGGAAGAAACTGCTTTGTAAATATCAGCACACACAACGTGCCAGGCATACGCACTTGTCAGCGGAATAAATTTTTCTGACAACATAAATCTGATCCCACTGAGAAACCTTTTTAAAAATACATTATTGACTAAAAATATTTATATGCACCACTTTTCCTGTTAGCAAAGGTAATATATAACTGCTCTGACATTACTGCAAGTAACTGTAGGCCTAAGAGAAAATATTTCTCTATGCACACTATATATCCATTTTGAATTAAAACATGATGCCAATATTATACTAAATTACAACAGAAGTCTCAGTCCTAAACAGACCTTGAGTGACACCTGCATTCTAATTTTTTTTTACAAGCAGTTTGTCAATGATGAGACTTTAATGAGAATTACTGCTTCCAAAATACACAGCTATGGGTAAATATGAAATATCCTCTATTTATAATTTCAGTTCTTAGTTGTTATTTTACAAATAATTAAATAAATTCCAACAAACAGGTAGAAGTGGTACAGAAGATCATCTACTTCTTGTCTACCTTAGGATACTAAAACTTAATGTATAAAAACCAACTCATAAAATAACCACAACCCAAAACCTCACAAAGTCAGCCATCACCGTGTTTCTCAGAAGACTAGTTCATAGCTCACTGGGGAAGGATTTACTCCCACTGTCCAGGTGTGCCACCTTGGCCTAAGAAAATTCCCATCAGAATAAGGGACAAAAACTCCAAAAATACATTTGCCAGTCAGACCTCAGAATTTACTTCACTACATCATGGCAGGCTGCAACTTTCTCTAATACATGTTAGGGTTCTAATTAGTTCTATGAGGGGACATAGAAAACAGGACAAAACTGATGGGTTGTCCAGATGTTGTTCTAGTATCAGCATTATAACATTATCAGGCCCAGACACTTAAGATATGACACTTAATATCTAACATTAAATGGACACAGAATTGCCTATGCTTTAAAAAAAAATTGAACACAAAATTGAGGCAGAATATTCAAAATATGCAACAGTAATTTTAACATTTACTTTTATAGGCATCCTTAGAAGTTCCAAGTTAACTTTTTCCTGCTCACTGCCTCTTTAACATTTCTACATCAGCCCCTCTGTTCATTTAATTGCCTGTAGGAAGAATATTTACTGCAGTTAAAAGATGCAGGAGGGAGATTACAATTTGTAGGTAAGTTAGGCAAGGAAGATGCATTTACAACTTTCCTGCTTAAACTACCGCAGAAATCAGTTTTACACAGAGTAGAGGTCCCCTCAGAGTAAGCTTGCTTAGCATGCAAGTACACTATCTGCCTAAAATCTGCTTTTCTGATTAAAGTTTTGTATTTAATTAAAATTGTCTTTAATTAAAATGCAAATATTCTAGGACTTTAACAATAAATTGTTTACACTACACTGAGAAACAGCCCTCAAAGGCTTTGGGAAAAAAATAGTTTCAGTTGCAAGCTGTATATTCAAACTTCACTGCTCAGTGAAAATGGGTAAAGATCCTTTTTTCTCCTATTGGCTTTATCTTTTTTAAACAAATGGAAAGATATCCCAATTTGTATCTAGAATTCACATTGAAAGCAATCCCCAAAGTTATTGGCTGTTGAGTAAGTAATTAGGCCAGTTCAAAACATCTATTGTGTTTGAAACAATTCCTTTAGCCAGTTTTGCTAGGAAATGATACTGACATCACAAAAGAATTGCCAGTTAAATGAACGACAGCACAGCCCCTTCCCTGAGCGATAAACATGGAGTGAGCCTGTGTGCACACAAGGATCCGTCTGCATTATCCCTTCACCAGAAACATCCTGCTCAGGGTTCAAAAATAGCCATTCTGTTTACGAAAGAGCACAGTTTAGATAAAGCAGATATATAGCCTGCTCATTTCTTTCTTTAAACAAACACAGAAAGACTGCACCCCAGGTTTTGATTCAGCACAAGGCAGACTATGTGCTCTGCAGCATCAACAGTCTTTTTCTGTATGAAGTGTTGTGACTCACAGGTGAATTATTCTTATGACCACTTCATAACCATGCTCCACTGGGAATAATATCGAGTCTCTGTAGTTAATCTGACTCAATATCTTGAGAATCTTAATTTTTGTCCAGAGAAACTTCAAACTGAGCTCTTAGCACTCTAGTGCAGAAAAAAATAACTACAGTTATGCTGGGCTCGGAAAGAAATTTACCAAATCCCAAACCTTCCACAAAAAAAAATCCCAAAAAATTTTTTTAAAAATCCCACAAAACCAGTGCTTGGAAGGTTTTATGGTTCATTAGCAAAATACTGCATTATGCTCATCACCATATCCCTGTTCAAACACTGAAGAGCAGTGATATAAGTTAAATGAGGTAGTAACATTTAAAGTTTAAAAAATCCACTTCCAGAAGACAGTGGAACAAATCATACGTGGGAACCTTCTAACTGGAAGTACTAGCTAGAATAATGGTATGACCTCTATGGAAGTAACATAAAGTAAACTCATTCTTGCAGAGAAATTCTTACAAGGACCCACTTGCTATAAATTTGAATTTCCTAAATTCATTGCAGATCTGAGAAACCAAAATGAAATAAATTACCAGTTTGACACCATCTCTTTCATCACAGTAATTCCAGATTTCAGTATAAAAGCCATTACTTAACTTGCATGCCATAATTTACACACTCTTTTACACAATAATTTTTGATCCAAGAAAAGATTCATTTTCCTTTTATAATTATCTCGTGTCAAAGTTTTTAACCTTTTCATCTGAAAAGCCAGAGCTGGATTCCTTCTGGAACATATGCCTTGAGTTCAGCTCCTCTCTTCATGCCACCGCAGGAAGAGGCTGGACATCAGCAGAGGGCAGACAAGGAGAGCAGCCATGGACACTGGTCTGCAAACCAGGGCCCCTACACCCAACAACAGCTGCTTTCCAAACACTCTGCAGCAAAACCATTTATTGTAATGGATAAAACCTGTGTCAGCCCAACATGAAGTTGTAAGTACAGCACGAGAACCACCTAAACCACAGCAGTGTGCAACTGCTGATTTGCATAATTTATACAAATTAATGTAGATTCAACAATTAGCATTTCAAGAGGGTTTCCTGCTGCCCAAGGAAGGCTAGTGTGAGCCTGGGCAGCCTCACCCAACACGGTGCCCGTGCCATAGCGTCTGTTCACACACAGGCACCCAAATCATGTCCTTCCTGCAACGTGTGGTTCTGGTGCTTCTCCAATATTATGATAAATACAGAGCAATATTCTATCTTACTAAAATTCAGACAACTTAACCAGATCCATACACACTTGCCTTTTCAAACTAGCACTTTGCACTCACAGGCAGGAAACCTGGGCCAGCTCCAGCAGCTGTGGGCTCACTTCAGGGTAGGCAGCAGAATAGCCCCCAAAAATGCAAGTTTCCTGAAAAAGAGTTGCTCCATCTCCACCCACATTTGGCTCCCCAGTGGACTCCTGTCCCAGTAAGGCCTCATCATCATCCTTCATCACACACACAGCTGGACCTGCATTTCACATTTCCTTCACTTTGGGAACACACCTTTCTGCACCAAGGGCAAGGCCACTGTACACCACTACATGGTCTGTGTGGACTTGCTTCCACCTGAAATTGTCCAGTAAAATGAAAAAAAAAATAATTTTGAGTTATACAGCAATTATGTTCACCATTCCTAAAAAACACACCATTCTGTTACAGGGCCAGCAATTAGCTCTTACTTCAGGCACCTCTGCTGCCCCAGGAACAGACTGCTCGTTTTTAGCCTGTTTCCAATTTACCCGCTGGCAGAGGTGCGCAAGAAGTTTCTAGCAATGAAGTTGCAAACCCACGTCAGTATAAATTTCCTTTTTGAGAAGTTTCAATCTTGTTTTATCAGAGACCTGCGCCTGTGCTGAGGAAAGCCTATAATGATTTCTCTTTTTCAGGCTTATTCTAGAATTGCATCTATTTTGGGGTTTTGTTTAGAACTGTTGCAGCTTTCGTACCGTTGATCATGTTGTTTTTCTAACCCGCCCTGAACATCTGTTGGCTCTTTCTGAGGCTGCATAATCCTGTTTTTTTTCTTTCTCTTATGTATTCCACTGCTATCAGCTGGCTGTTATTTTTCAGTGTACATTTTATTTCTTTTAGTTTGGAAAAAAAATACCATTTTAAAAGCACTGAATCTTTCTGGCCTCATCTTACCCTGCACAAAAAATTTATATCTACCACAGCTTTTGTTTTGTTCTGCTGGTTTGTTCTTTTTTTGTTTCTGTTTGTTTTTGTTTTTTTAAAAAATGCATCGATATAAAAACTAAGATTGCAGCAGACATAAAGGTGGAGTGAGAAGACGATGAAGGATCTTGTTTTCATAATGATAAAAATCAGTACTTTTAAAAGATACGGGGCTGGCAGCCCTGCAGAAAACAGAGTGAACACCGTTTAACCACAAACCAGACACACACTCTCTCAGCAGGACCACTGCAAGCACTGAAAGGGGAAACAACAGTCAAGCCTTGGCCTCCTCTCTGGGGCTGCCAGCAAGGGCAATAATTAGTGCCAAGCGCGGGGGGTGGGTTTTTCTTGACGCTGACACTGGGAACTGTTTGGAGACTGCAATTTTGCATAGCCTAACAAACAGTTATCAGATGGCAACAGCTTCTGGTCACTACCAGGCTGGACTGCATTCAGCCCTGAGAGAGACATGTATCTCCTCGGCCGGCAAGTCTCCCTACCCAGTGATTACAAAACAAGAGTTTGAGGTTGACAAGAGTCCCTTTTAGCAGCATTTGGATTATAAAATTGCTCTGACTTACTGCAACGTATTGCTCCCTCTTAATAAATAGAGCTGAACTTTGTACATGTCTAGACTTTCTCCTGCAGAACGGCAGATTTTGGCCTTCATGAATATCATTTGAAGTCATATTATTTACAGAGCCTTTATTCATTTCAGTCATTTGATTCAAACATATTTTCCACAGAAAGAAAAAAATGCACCAACTGCTGGGCCATTTAATCCAAACTTACCAGTTAAGATGTTTTATTCAGCATTTTAAAAAGGATTGTCATAGGAAATTTTATGTGCTGCATTTCTAATGTTAACTTTACAGATTGTAAAGTGCCTTGGGATGCACTAGCATGAAAGGCATTAAGGTATTGCAGGATTTAAGCAAATGTGCATTGCACTAAAAAGAACCTTTTATGAAAGCACATACAGATAAAAACCACAGTAAAGCTAGTGTTTATTAAGAGATGCTCAGATTTATTTCTTAAAGCAAAACTATTTTCCTTCTTCACTGGCAAAAATGATCCTTTTCTAAATTAAAGAGTTTTCCACCAGTACTGACATAAAATTGCTGAAATTTTAAACTTTAGGGAAGAAAATATTTTCCCATTTAAATGTTCACTCTCAAAAAAACCACAACCGGATTCACATACCCCCCCTCTTTTTTTTTTTTTCAAAGTAGGATTTCTACTTTGTGGGTGGTCGGGTTTTCCTACCAGTTAGTGTGAACAAATTAATTAACTATATTAATTAACTTGGCTATTGTTACAGGATTTTATGGGTACAAAGAAGGATGAATCATACATTTTGATCCATGCTTCTTATTACTATCAAAAACTTGCATTTCAAATACAAGAAAAAGCTTGTACAGCTAAATCCCTTGACACGCCTGGAAATCACAAAGTAGGCTTGTACACCAATCACTTTTGAGAGAGGATTTAATGTCAGTGGGTGAAGTTCAACACGACGAGAAGGAGCAGCATTAACACAGCTAGAGCAGCCTTATCAAGGACAGGTGGGGTACTGTATCAGGCTTTATCTCCACCCTTTAAATGTGAGGGTGGATTTGATCTTCACCACCTCGCTCAGTTTTCCACCTTTGTAACACCCAAGTACTCAAGCTCTGTGGTCTCAATACAGAGACTATTAAAAAAGTATCAGTTGATTTTAAAAAGGCTACAGTTAAAGCCCAAAGAAAGTGTTATGGATTTCAACTCATAGGACTAAATACAGGATCAAAGTACAGAATATATATAATATTGCTACAAAAAAAAAAAAAAAACAAAAAAACGTAACACTGCTGGAATGCCTATCACTCTAACATCAGAAGAGAAGCAACAAACAATAACTTTATATAATGCCAGATCCACCTTTCCATTAAAATTATATTAAAAATAAAGTGTGGTGAAAAAAGTTAAAAAGCAGCATTTGACTTCTACCAAGGAGGGAAGTATTAGTTGTCCTTTGCATTCTAAGTTTGAAAGTTAATATGACAGTCACAATACGTACTCAGAGCCTCAGATCCTTTTTGACTGATATGAACATTTTCTCAAAGGCTTTCAGCTACAAAATAGCTCTCAAACTGATGTGTTTCTCTAGAGCACCTGTAATTCAAAAACATTACTGACAAATAAAGCTGAAAGCATTAATTTAATTAATAAGTGGAAAATTTCAGGTGACTGTCCTGAAATCCAATAATATTCTCCTGTTTCAAGAAAAATAGTGGAGCTATGTACTCTAATTATAGTGGTTCATAAAACTGAATTGAAGGAACAAGATACTGTTTTAGCTAATGATGCTTTTTAACTACCTCTCATACCTTCCAAGTACTATGGCATTTACAGTTACATATTTGCCACATTTTGTTTTCATGTAACTGTTTTTTCCACTCTAGTTCAAAGGAAGATCAACACGTTTAACTTAATCTATTCCTCCACTGTAGGCATCGAATACCCATCTCAGTCTGTTCCTCACAGATGCATTTCCCTGTGAAGAAAATTCAGACAATGTATGTCAGCAAGGCATCTTTTGCCAAGCCACAAAGACCGCATCTCAGTAACTCTAAAATGGAAATGCTACTGTCTACATATTTTACACCTGGATTCATCCATATTTCTCTGTGCGTTGTCCATGCATTATTTAAAAGACAAACTGTTTAATTGAGCAACAAGCTACATAGCAGGTTGAAACATTCAGTTGTTCTTCCTGTCATGGTCTCCAGACTGGGAGACCTGCACCTTCCAACCCTCAGCTGCTCCCATAAAGTACACTATGCCCTGTTGAAATCCTGTTGCAGATCTGGGTCTCCCCAGATACACAGCTATCCATGTTAATACTATTTTCTATCTAATAAAGATGTCAACCAAAAAAGGCTGATGGAGGTATTTCCCCTGTCACTGGACCTGCTGACACTTCTGTTCACCAGGCTGCCAATCGAGGCATGACTGCAGTTACTTTTACTCTGATGTGGTGTAACGTACAGTTGTTACTACAAATACAGCCCCTTTCTTAAACCCAGTTTTTTTATAAACTGTGCACCTGTGAAAGCACAGAAAAGCAAATCTGGGGACTCCAAGACAAGCAGTCCTGACTCCCAGACTCGATTTGAGTATCATGTGCAAATATCACTGACTGAAACTGCAGCCACATACAGCATCTTTCACCACAACCTCTCTATGTGTTTACTTTACACTAATCACTAAAACATCACAGCACAAAGTGTTATGTTATCTCTGTATCTATCTCAATATCTATAATTACTTTCTCTTTTGTAAAAACTAGGACAGGGAGTTGTAGGCCTAAAAGATTACAGATACCCATCTTCCTAAGCCTGACTAAGCCTAAACACACAACAATTATAAGATGGTAAACAGCAGTAATTGTACACTAAATGTCTTTTTAAAGAGCCAAATGTGCACTTAAAATTTAACTCCCACTCACTGCTGCTCTAGAACAAACAGTAAATTAGTGAATACAAAAAAAAAAAAAAAAAAATAAAAAAAAAGAAGCCCTGCAGCATGTTCCTCAGGCAGGAAGTAATTCTATTTCCCCCTCCTCTTTTTTTCAACCTTTGTAGACATAATGCAGGATAGTTTCAGTAAAGCACTGCCTGCAGTAAAAGCATGTGATGATCTTGCAATCCAAACTAAAGTGCGATAATTACTCTGCATTAATAGAGAAGGGGATACACAGAGAAATAAACGACCCTCACCCCGCAAAGAAGTGCAGCTGCTTTCTAATTTATCAGCAGTCAATTCATTACCTTATGTACTTTCAGAGAAGGGGTTTTTATTTGCACCTGTATGTCTCAATAAAGTGCAGCTAGTTTCATGACTATTAAAAGCAGTTAAGGCTTCCTCTTTTCACTGGAACAGGTGGCATGCACAGGGCAGAAAACCACTCAACTACTTTTATCCCAGCTGCATCAAAACCAACCCTGAGGTATCACTCCAGCCCCATTCTCAGTGACATTACAGAGTCCTAAGACACTGCTCAAGTCTCGTGATACATTTGCCTTTAGCTGGATTGGTAGGAGATTGCTTTTTGAGTGTTTTGGGAAGACGAACATTACCTAGCAAAAACAAATACAGGAGTCAGTCCCCAGAAGCATTACTGAGATGACAGTGGGCATCAAGTACAGGAATAAGGGATACCCAAACTTCCTTCTGGAAGTGGCCAGACCTGAGCACAGAGAAAGAACCTTGTTCTGCCAGGGCACTTGATTGGCAGAGGACACCAGTTTCCAGAGCTGTTTGCTTTGGCCATGAACATGTGTAAGGAGAAGGGGGAAAAAGAATTAAAACATCTTACAAAGTAATGAAATGTAGCTGTGATACAATAAAAGCTGATTGGTCTTGAAGAGTGTGACAGCTCTCCTGACAATTAAAATGAAGAGGTTGTGTGCACTAATGGCAATGTCTAATTATGGTACACATAAAATATAGTATAAATATTCCAGCATTCCCAAAAATGTCTGTGACATTTGTTGCTAAGATGTTTGCCTCTTCCATGTCCATTTCCATGTTTCCACTTACAATACTAAGCACTTAACCAGGAAATTCCCTCCTCCCAAGTAAAAGAAGAACATTTTAATACTGATACAGTTTTGCTTGGACATATGAAAGCTATCTGAAAGGTCTTCATGTATAATCTTCACAACTACAAGGCCCTAAAGGGTCTCTAAGCCAGGTGTATACTCCAGTGTCCATTTTGCAAACATGTAGAGGGAAACAGAGAGAGATCATCTGCCCAAAAGGTTCCACCCGAATCTGGGCACCCTTTAACTGGAACTCTACATCTACCCTACACCCATCACCACTGGTTGGTGCTGCTATGTATTTTCCAGCATTTACTTCTGTAATAATGTTGGGAGACAAACAGGCCACACTACTCTGTGCCATGCAAATACGACAAATGGCTACAGAGGGATTTCACTGCAGTACAAAAACTGCCCTCACATAAAGTTCATAGGATGGGAGAAAGGCTGAAGATATCCTGAAAAGTTTAAGGTTTTTTTTGTTTTAGGAGTAAAACTTGAGCATTTGAAGCCTCCCCAAAATTCAACAGTTAGATTATTTATTTTGAAGCATACCATCACTCGGAATACAGCAGTTAAGCAAACCAGCACCTGTCAAGTCTACTGAACTACTCTCTATTTAACCAGAATTTACATTTAGTTCAGTCAATTAATATAAGCCTTATCAGGTTCATGATAATTAGCGCACTTATTAAGAGAATTAACAGCAGTAGAAATGGTGTCAAAGAAGAGCTTTGTTGTTGTTCGGTTGTTACCACCAGAGACTCCTATCTGATCTCACCTAGTGATCTACTTGCTCTTGTACTGCCAAGGAGACCCACTTATTCTGCTCTTAAACCAGACAAATTACTGTGACAAGAAACAGGCTTAGGGTAGCTTCCATTCACAGATCACTTTAAGTACTTTACAGGTCATGTGCTATTAAACTACTTACTTTACCAATTTCTTTTGGCTTATCCAAGGCTAAACTGTTTTAATTGGAGGAGGAGAACTTTTTTATGTGTTTTGCTTTTCTTTCTTTTTTTTTTTTTTATTCCTCCCTTCCTGTTTTATTTTTACCATGAACAGTGGAGGGCTGTTGGACTAAAAAATAATTTTAATCAACAAGAAAAAAAAAAAATCAACTTTTGCTTTGCTTTGCTTCATATATATTGCTGAAGTGTACTTTAACATAGGCAGACTTCTTGAAACAAGTATCACTTGGAGCAATCAATATGACCAATTACCTTTCTGGTAATGTGTTTTAGTGACAGTCCTCTAATGGCATTAATGGACAGGTACAATTTAGACTCTTCACACAGAAATGCCCTTCTTGCCTGCCATTCCAGAACCTTAAGAATCTTAAAAAGAATTGTCAAATTCCATTGTTTATACACATAGACACTTTTTTGTTACTCTTGAGATGCAGGGTCATAAGGGTATAACTTACAGTGCAATGTAGTGTCTTAAGAAAACAGTAACTCACAGCATAATTTCTGGGTTTCTTCCCCCAACTTGAACTGATCATTTTCCTTTTCGCTTAAACTCGTAACCATGAAGCCACATCATTAGTCCAAATTATTTTGAGAATAAGGTTAAAAGTTAATATACTTTGATAAAATTAGCCACTGCTTTAACAATAAAGGGAGTATTGTGCTATCCTTCACTTATCATTGTTCTTAACTATTTGATATTAGATAAGACCTGGAGAAAAATGAAATCCATAAATTGCACTGTGAGGCATATTCTACAGGCAGGCAAGAGACTTTATAGAAGGTGAGACAGTGCTATAAACCAAAAGTCAAATCAGAAATTGCACCTTCATTTTAGATTTCTGTGCTTTTTAACATTCAAGATAGACTGCAAACATTAGTTTAACATTCTCTGTTTATGTAGGAGTACCTACAGAAGCAAAGACAATTTAATACAAGCCGAGTTGAACTGTAGTGAAGGTGTTTCCAGGCTATGTTTTTAAGAATATACTTGAAAGACTGGCAGAACAATCCAGTGCTTTGGTATTTTCAAAAATTCAAAACAATGAGATACTTAAGACTCTATTCACACACACACACACACACAAAAAAAAAAAAAAAAAAAAAATGGAGAGGAAAAATGGAGACTTAAATGTCTCTAAGTGGAATAAACATTTCCCATTTCAACTTCAGCATTTTACTACTGACATACAATGAAAAAAGTGCTTGTATATAACCCAGCCATGTCAGCAGCAAAATGAATCTCCAGGCTGTGCAATGATCTAAGAAAATCTGAATGGGCATATGGGAACAGCTCACTTTGCAAGACCTCCAAAACCAACCTACTGATAAACACCGGAGGGTGCCTGACTGCCTGAATACTCACATGCTTATTTGTTGTTATTCTTATTCATTACCGAGTCATTATTATTATTTAAGTGCCAACAATGCACTTGTGAACCAGAACAGATGCAAAATATCCTGTGCTAATGAGAAAATCAAAGCCTTTCTCATATTAGCAATTTCATGTTATAGAATCTCTTTATTTTTGCCAATAAAGCACAAAAGTAATTAATACAGCAATATTTTCTTATTGTTCATGAGTAAAGCAAGTAAAACTGCTCAGATTCTGCTTTGGCTGTCACCCCTACCAGCACAAAATACAATAAATACTATTGAAGAATTCCTATTAAGACAGCTGCCAAATAAAACACAACAAAAATCTCTCATAAAAAGCTGTTCTCTGTTTATTTAGAGATACAGTCAGTACTCCTCACTGAAAATGAACAGTGTGGAACTGCTCTTTCATATTTAAATACTTAAGCTGTGTCTTACTGGTGTAACCATCTCACAGGATAATTTTTTAACTGAAGACTGGAAGGTGACATTAGTCCTACTGAACTGTGGGTCTAATTTTGAATAACAATTAGAACAATACATAATCAGCACATGCTTTTCACCCCCAAAATTATGCTACTACATATGTGAGGAATCTGACAAATACTTTCATTTAAATAGCTGTGCACACAGAAAGCATCAGGTTGGACATTCTCTGATAGCAGAGATGGATGTGGGCTCCAGCCATGTCCAGCTCCAGGATCACACCTCCAGCAGTCAGGCCACATGTGAAGGAGGGTAGCTGGGGAAGGCTCCCTTCAAAGTCAACTTCCCCCTGTGCTGCTGGAGCTGTGTCTGCTTCTCATGACCTTCTCAAGGTCACAGATTCTAGAGCTGCTTCACTGTGTGTATGAAACCCTGTAGCAGAGGATACTTAAATTTAGCTGAGGAAGTTTCCATTTGGGTAAAGTGTCCCTTATCTTGCCCTCAGCAAACCAACCTGTGCACACTTCCCAGATCTGGCCCCAGAAATTCTCCACCTCAGCAAACATTACTGCCCTTTTGAGGACCATTCTGCATCATGGGAATGCATACAACCAAAATCACTTTCATGAGAAGTAAAAGGGTTTCCCCCTCAATTTCAGTAACAAATATGATTTAAGCACAAAATGACTCAGCCATGACTGCAGGGCTCAGCAGTGAGCACAGCGCTGCTGCAGAGACAATGGCCAGTACTGAGCAGAGCTGAGCCCTGCTGTCATTTCTCCTACAACAAAGCATGAAGAACAAAATGTGAATCCTAAAGTCTTGTTCCAGAAGCTCACTGGAGTCAGAGACAGGCCCAGTCCTGCACTGAGAGTCAAATGGGTATAGCTCTGTGTAAACCCTTTGGCAGAGCCCATCACAAGCCACCTGCCTGCCCCAGTGCTCCGCTGCGTCTGCAACCAAAGCTTGCAGGAGGATCCCTGACCTAGAGAGGAGCCTGACCACACATTTTATATCAAAACACTCCTACCAAATCAATGTATGTGGGCAAAGCAGACAAGATTTAAATGCCAGAGCAAGTTAAACTAAAACATGTATCAACGAATGAAAATGTGAATGAAGAAGTTTTGTCCTCAGCAAGTCTTTGGAAGGGGGAACTGAGATCCTCAGAACATGCCTTGAGTAAAAAGACAACTGAAAGAGCTGGATAGTACCTTCTGTTCAACATCAGAATCTAAGACAATCTCATCTTCAGAAGACCAAATCTGTCCCTAAAAACTGAATAGGAGTAAATAAAAATTGCAAGATCCTTACATACAAATAAGAAAAACATCTATGAAAAGATCTACTGATACTACTTTTTGAAGGTCTATGTGGAAACAACTGCTAGTTGTAACAGCAGCATTCTGTCAGTGACACACATTTCAACAAAAGGAATAAAATACACAAACAATAAATCAACCCCCCAGCAAGAGTGGATAAAAAATGCCTAGATTTATAACTTTCCGTTAAATACTAACTTAATAAAATCAACCATGCATCTGAACTAGAATAGTGTTTTTAAAACCAGTGGAAGTGTGATAGATGAATGACAGTTGGTCACAAGTGACAATTCACATTTAAGTCCAGAGGAATGCCTTGCCTTCAAGTCCTCTTAAATCAGCCTTAAGTCAACACCTGCTCATCGTTAAGCATACACTCCTTGCACAAAGTGAAGGGCTGGGTGTGCTCAAGTACCTGCTGAATTCTGCACCACACATGCAGACACATAAACACACACACACACAAAGAGGCCATGCTGCTACAAGCCATCACTTTCCGATTTTTGACAGTCACCCTTTGCCCACATCCCCATTTGTTCTTGGCCAGAACATACAGCCCCTGGTATTATCCCTCCAAAGCTGTGACACATTCGTAACCACATCTCTGAGAACATACTGACATTATAATATACAAACATGTATGGAAGGTATACACACTCAGACACACCAGGAGATAAAACAGACTGGGAGGAAACGAGGAACTTTATGTTACTGTCTTTTCTAATGAGATAGAAAGTGGCAGATGTAAAGATTTCATTCAACCAACAATCTCTTTTATGATATGAATAAACTACTAAAACAGATTTAATCCTTTATAAAATCAGATTATAAGAAGCAGACAAAATCACAACTTTATTCAATACGCCATCTTATCCAGTGTGACTAATGCATTATTTGTATGAAGTTAAAGTGATGCATTGGAAAGCTATGAAATAAATCAAATGTTCTACTTTATGTAATCTCAACAGACAGATCCCATTAGGATTCTACTGTGCATAGCTGTTGGTTAAAATCATTGACCAGTATCCTTATAAATTAATCAACTGAGGTAATGCTAGCTTGGCTGTCATCATTTGTTCCTAATCTACACTAAGAATTCACTTCAACTTTTCAAACCCTTTAGAATAGGTTTATCAATTCTCTCACCCTTGCTTCAGACATCAACCTAACTGTTAATTGTCTACAAAAGACGAGTACAATGGAACTGTATCTTTTATGTTCTTTTTCTTCCCACAGATATCAGAGCACATATTGACACTGTGTTATAATTAGTTAGAAAATATTAAATCTTAACCAAACATTCTAGTCTGCCTCAATTTTTTGCTGAGACCTTTTATCATTGAAGCAAAAATCATTACAAAATTAAAATAACACTGATCTGGTTGAAAGGCAGCTACCAGAATATTTTTGGTTATCGATACATGGGAGGAAAAAAAGCCTTCTAGATATCAGGCTATTTGTGGAGCTCTAATGTGTTTTCAAACACATGACTTCTGTGTTATGTCTGTGCATTTTATGCAGTTTCTAGTCATGTTTGTTAGATGTCTGTATGTCATGTACTGCAAGATTCATGAGCAGTCTACAACCAGGGAAATTCTCACACAACAGCTTGTCTTGGGTAATGGGGAAAGAAACAGCAATGTGAAGTGACAGGGAAGTGTATTATTCATTATCTTGATGAGGATAACACCTAGTCATGGTCTATGATCCAAACATGCTCAGTGTCCTGCTGATGGAGCTTACGATTCTAAATGAGTGCACAGGTATTTCCCTACACAAATACCAAAACTCTCTTTAATTATATTCCCTCATCTATGATCCATGGGCACACTTAAAAGCAGTCAGTTTGGTCAAGGGCTCTTTAAAGAGAAAAGGGAAGACTGAGCAGTAACAAAAACATTGCAATAGATTGCATAATATTTCTGGAGCTCTACTACAGAGTAGGTAAAGGTCATCTGTTCCCAAAATAAAATCTGAAAAAAAGGGAAGCTGTAGCTAAGTATGGTTTAGAGTTTACTAAATCAATGAAAAACTTCAACCAGCGGCAGTGGCCTCCAGCTCAGCCCTCTAGTGCAAACTTACTGGTCCACAGACAGCTATCAAAGCCACAAAGATAATGCTTCCAAGTATGTATGCCACTGATCATCTCCCCAGTTGCCTAAAAGTGACACATAGGATTTCATCAACATTCATTCCTTTCTTAAAAGGCACATTGCTAATTTCAAAACCAAATTCTACCAACATAGTCTATTAAAACACATATGTGAAAATACCTCCTACTTTTCAGGGACATAAAAATAAAGACCATTAATTGTTTTCCTGCCTGTTTTCCCTTGAACCTTGAAAGAAAGGACCTTAGAATAAAATTTTACCCTGTATTCTTTTTTTGTCCAATCACAAGGATGTACTTTTCCTTGTGCTTGCTCAATGCAACACAGTAATTTGTATCCCCAAGTGGTATAAATAGAAAATATGCTCAGTCTAATAACATATGAGAAGAAAATTCATGCCCAGGGTTAACCAACAAAGTAGCAGTGATCTGCTAGAAACAAAGGCAGTTGGCTCAAAGAGCAACAATGCTTCTGAAAAACTGTGGATGTACTATTCAGTGAACCATCCAAGAGATGATGTTTACTTAAGCTACAGCTGCATATACAAAGCTTTGCTATAAGATCTGGTAAATGACAAGTCTTCTGGTGTAACAAGATGGTTCTGTCTCCAAAAGGTCCATGGCCTTCACTGTTCAGCTATACTAGCAGGGAAAATTACATGAAGTATACACATTGTAAATAAATTCTGCCTTTCAGAAGAGTTCTCTGCTTTGATTATCTTCTCATGCACACATGCTCTGCCCAAATCCCACAATTCCTCTTTATAGGCTTGCCTTCCCCCTACTAATATATCTGCCTAGGTTTCTGTCTTCCTCTATCACAGTGAACATTCATAACATTAAGGGACTTAACCTCATCACACCCCCACAAAATGGGAAAATATACCCATCAGACTTGGCAAGCAGTGAAGTGGAACTCAGCTGCATTCCTGACCAACAAAGAGTCCTTCTGCAAGTCATTTCTCTCTTCCCATTTCCCACTATATAAGGAGGGGTGATGACAATGACTTCCCCGAAAGTCTACCAGTAAAAATTAGAGATGCTACACTTATCACTTCACAAAAGGAGGTAAAGAAGAGGCATAAATCAATATTGGTTGAAGGGTCTGTGGCTAGAAAAATCCTCACGTTTTTCTAAAGATGTGTCTGATATCTGTCTGATATCATCCAACACAAGGATCTCTGTGCATCAGCTATGCCACAGACAATCAACACCATTTGCTTTTCTTGTATGTAACACTGTACAAGCAAGCCAGTGAAGGACTATATAGCTAGAATGAAGTTCAGAGTAGAGAAAATGTCAAGAGCAGTTCCCAGCTGACACCCAGTAAGATGAAATGTGAGCAGAAAGACCAGATAAAGTTAACTACATAGCTGGCCTTTATCTCTCATGCTTTGCAACTGAACAAAAATTAAAATAAAAAAAATTAAAAAAAGGCAAATCACCACAAAAGTAAATACCATTCCCTCACTTCGAAAGATACCAAGTGACTTTCCAAAGGCAGTAACTAGCCACAGTACCAGTGAGAGAAACCATATTCTGTTTCTAAGAATATATATTCACCTTAATTTCATAAACTTAAAAATTACAACCCTTTCAAGCATTACTAAAAAAAAGCAATGCAACTTAGTTCCTTCACCAAGCAACCACTAGCCTTCAGACACTGGCCAATGCCTCAATTCCTTCACCTACCCCTCTTCAAAGGCTTGGTGAAGACAAATGGGCTTTCCAATGTGCAACCAAGCAGAAAGCCATGAAAATCAAAGGGCTGCTTTTTGAGTAAATATGAGCTCCAAAGCCATTGTCCTCTCCCATGGAGGAGATCTATGAAAATGCTTACTATAGCATATGCACAGTATTCTTTACAGCTCTGCCTCCCTGCTGACCACCAGCCCCAGGGCTCAGTCCACTTCCCATGACAATTGGCTTCACCACACCCACTGACTTGTATTGGAACTCTTTCAGGGACCCTAACTAACGAGTTTTTAAACACTTGTAGACAGAGAAGATAATTCTTCATCATTATTCTTCATAGGAAACACCAGGAAGAATGTCACTCCATTGTTCTACAGGAAAGAAACTGGAAGAAAAATCACCCCCACATTCAAAAGAGCAGCCCAAAGTTTTCATATGTGAACTGGCTGCCTCCCAAGCTATTGGCGGGGGGGTCTCACCTGAGAGTTCAGGACAGGCACCTAAAGCATGTGCAGCCTTCTGAAAACATGTCTTACTCTGCTATCTCTGCAGACAAAGAGGTCCATAACCAACAGACATATAATGTTCCAAGACAGTATTCTCAAATACAAGTGTGGCTACTGACAGCAGCATAGAAACAGACTCATCTAAACACCGTGTTATGGCAAGATCTCTGTTTCCCTCATGACATAAGACTGAAATAAATGGGAACTGGAGACCTTAATGATAGTTTATATTTAAAGCTTTGCATTTGCTTTTTCTACTGACAGTTGTATGCTCTTTTCCCTCACAAGAGAAATCTTGACCTAAACCAGTAATAAAGGACAAAAAAAAGAATAAGTAGACTTACATAACATACTGTTGCCCTCAGACATAAAAACATTTAAATAAAAAATATTCCATTATGAAGCCACCTTCTCAGCACAGATCATAAGCCACCAAGGACTGCTCTGCTTTTATCCAGTGTCACTTTCAGGTGTCTGTCACTTTGCAGGATGTACATACTATCACCTATCAAATGAGCCTACACTTGGATGTCCAAGAAAATTTTTGAGCTACAATTGAATCCTGCCAACAGTCCATGTAAATAAAGTGCCAAATGGAAAAAGCACTAGTCTCAGTAGTAAGTTTTCTGCAGGTTTGCACCCCAGGCACTGGCAATGTAGAGCTACAGAATTTACTCATTCCACAACATCATGTACACCCACAGCATACAAAAATAGCTATTATAATACTTGTCAAAAGAACAACTCAGTGATTTTTAACTTGGTGCTCTATCTCGTTTTCTTCTTTGCTGGTTGTTAATACCCCACCCCTATAACTACATATAATTATGAGTGGGCTATTCATGTATTACTATAACTGGTAGCACCATGCTGCATGTGAGTCAGGATTCTGAACTGCTGACTACAGCTTCTCACTAAACAAGTCTTACACACCACACATAGTAAATGGCATTCCCTATTCTCTGCTCCACCTACAAGGAAAATCAGCTTCCAGTTGTGGAATCATCTCCCACTCTCCTTAAAACTCACCATTCCAAATCACATGAAATAAGGACTCAGTGATCATCTCCAGTAAAAAGACACAGATCAACAACAGATCAACAGCTGAGGTCACAAGGAAAAAAATTTGCCAAGTGAGAGTTTTCGTCTCTCAGTGGCTTGATTTGAATACATTCATAAAATGTTATTAAAACATGACATGCAGTTTTACTGAAGAAACTACTGACTAGGCCTTTGCTTAAAAGTCACCATTTGTGCTGTTGATCTGCTATGTACAAGTTGAGAAATAGCCTCTTCATGATAAAACAGCTTGTAACAGCTGGGAAGTTAACTGCAGGAAGTTTTGGGTTATTCCCTTACCTCAGCTCTCTTGCTCTACATTACTTTTTCAGTGCTATGAGCCCAACCTTGTAAACCCATCAAACTGATTACACTCAATAGCAGTCCTATTGAAATTTAGAAGCAATATACAATTTTTATAAAGTTTCTTCAAGACTGGACTCCAGTATAGTGTGTTTGAAAACAAGCCCTCGAGCTCATTCTCCCACAATTTCCTCACAAACAAAGATTTAACATCATATGCCCTTTGTGAGAATCTTTGGTCAAACAACTGTTTCATTAGAAGTTATTCAAGACAGAGCTTAAAAGCTACTGACACACACACTGCCATCCTTCCTCTAATTTTTTTAAACCTCTACAGTTGTCCATTAGTCAGGAGTAATGTACCTTCTGACCTCTGACCAAGGCTACTAGAACAATTTAAATAAATATTTTGGTTACAAAGCATCAACACAGAACATTCAGTAACGTTTAAAGGATGAAAGAGTTGTCTTTTAGAGTCACTGGTGTGACTTCCTGACCATGTTATATTATGGAAGGTGATACTAACTTGACATCCTACTTGATTTGCTTTCTTTCTCAATGCTTAAGGAAGAATTTGCAACATTGCAAAACCAAGAATTGTGGCACATTTTCAGTTTTCAGTGCTAATAGATGTTTGATGGCTTTAGAAAATCCATACTGTTAACTGCAATCAAGAGAAAAGATTCAAGCTTTCCCCTCCATTTTTCTATTCTTTCTGTAAAAGAAAGGCAGTAAATTTGAATTGGACAGGTTCAGAATTGGGCTCTGAGGAGTTTTTCCACATGCATAGCATTAGGCATGCGCACAGTGCCTTGCTGATCCTTGTCATTAGAGAGTTGCTCTACGTTTAAAGAAGTCTGCCTTTTGGCCAAAATGGGCAAATCAAGGACCCTTTCAAGTCAGCTGGGAGCACCTTCACTGACATCACTGGCATTGACTCAGGCAGATGCTGGAGGAGGTAATTTCTCCAAGGTTCTTTATGGTATTTATTGACTATATACATTTAACAAACATTCAGGAACCAAATCCTTCAAGTCCTTGACACAAAAATAATTTCATTACCTCAAACTAAAGGCACAGGGAAAATACAGGATAGGGTCTATCTGTTTAGATGCTTATTCTAAACACTTCATGGACTAAGGTATAAAATGCTTTCTACAATCCTTCTACGTTTTTTTTTTAAATGGGATTTAATATTTGCGTTCTTTCTGGCTGCCCAGTTATTTGTGAAATCATGTAAAGCTACTGTAGATTGCAGGGAAATGAATGAGTACTGTACAGTCAAAAATAACATCAGCTTTTATTACCAAATACATCAAAAACTGGGGCTTAGCCATTAGTACAACACATCAAGCATTTTGGGAGTGATCAAAGACACAGTTTGGTGAAACTTAACTTGAAATCAGAGTTGTTTTAATAGGACCTCTTGTGTGCTTAAAACTACATACCTGTCTATGGGCCCTGCTTAATTAAGGCCCACGTTTTTTCTAAGTTTAGCACAAATTTTATCCCATATTGAGCATTTTTCTTTACCTAGATAAAAACAGAATCTGGGCCTCATAACACAGAAAGCATCACAACACTCTTTCCACAATACTGGAGCATATTGTCTCAGTCCTAAGAAGCATAAAAAGACCAGCAGTGTCTATCCGTCTTTTCAAAGACCATTTAGTATATTTAAGTTAATACTTTACAGAATGTCGCATTTTCCACTCTAAATTATCTAGAAAATTCCAGGTTGCAGAAGTACTCTTGTCAGACAAAAGGAGTAATTTTGCTTTACTGAAGGACCTGCATCATAGTATCATCTTTTACTAAAAAAGATAACCCCAAACAATATAATTGGCATTCATGACGAACTGCTTAAATGCTCCTAAGTTCTGTCTGGCCTCAGAATAGCTGAACATTACCTAATGTATCTGCTCTCCATCCCAATTTTTATATTTTAAAAGTAATTAAATTCTTGAATGAATCATTAGGAAAACAACTCAAATGCTGTTAAACTGATTGTAATTTTGCCTCACAGGATAGATGTGAGCTTAATGTTTGCAAACAGCCAAATTCTTTTAAGATTTACACTCCATGGAGTTCAGTATCAGCCGGGGAAGAATTACTAAATCAGGACGTACTTCAAGTACAGGTTTTGGCCCAAGACTATTTTTGGTCTTCTTCAGCTGTTTGTTTTGACAGGATCTAATCCCCCTCACACACCCACCAGCAGCCACACAATCTATCCATTTACACTTTCAGAGCAAATTGAAAATTAAACATTCTCAAATAATTACTTGTGGATATCTGTAATACAAATCCAAAAAGTAACTGCAATTCAACTGTAACATTTCTTAGGGAGAAGAAAGGGACAGGGATAAAAATCTTACAGAAATCCATTCAAAATGGAACTTTTTCCTACACTAAAGCTCTCACCATCACCCCATAAAATATTTAAATTTAAAAAAAAATTAAAACTAACTCCCAAAGAGCTTATCCACTCTCTTTCCCAAATTCCCATCAGAAACACAACAGTTTCCATGCTCAGAAGACTTTTCATTTACTGGGTTATCACAAACCCTGCTAAAAGAACAGTAACTGAGAAGGTCTTCTGCAGGGCACAAGGTAAAGAGGGAAGCAGGAAGGTGGGTGAAGAGGGGGAAATAGCAAGGGCTGGAACTGAAACAGTTCACCTTTGTCTGGAGAGCAGGATCACCCCCTCCAGGTTGAGGACTATGATGAAAGAGTGTGCTGCTGTGGCATGCAGTGTGTTTCTACATTCACACAGGAGAGGAACCTGGCCCACAGATGGCCTGTTCTCAGCTTTGTCAGCCACAAACAGACCTTTGAACTTTCTATTTATGTAACAGTTTAGTGAGTTTAAGCCTCTTCCTGTATAACTGGCAGTTTGCTGGTTTTGCTGTAATTAGGCTACTTGTGATACATAATATAAAATAGGAAAAAAACAAGTCTTCCTCCTTGCAACCACACAGCTAAGACAACACTATTACCTGCTCATCTTATTCTACCTCATCAGATTTTGATTTACATACCTCAATATGAATTTTTCTGCTAAGTATTTTCTCAACTTCCACTTTTATAAAGATTGGAGGACTTAAAAATATTAATACCTACAATATAGAACATAAATGCCTTTGTTTGCGCTAGTGAGGAGTATATATTCTGGGGTGGTTGGGTCTTGGTTGAGTTTTGTTGTTTCCTAGCTGCTGATTAATGACACCACTTTACACTGTAAGCAGGTTCAAATCTAGCCACGTGGTCCCAGGCCACAGCAAGATTTCATTTACTTGGTTACCACAGACAAGCATGGAAAGTGATTTAAAAGATGAAATTTGATTTTTAACAGCAAGTGGTCCCCTTGGTGCACACAGGCATTCAAGCTTTTCATTATATCCATCTCCCTTCCTTTCTCCCTCATAGAATGGCTCATATTAAACGCAAGCCCAGGTGAGCACTTCCTATTCATCCAGGAATCATAGCAGATTTCAGCTTTGGCCCTTTCATCTCATCCTGAGTTTACATTTATTTAAATTGTTTTGGGTATTTTTAAGTTTTTTAAGTCTGGCAAAACATCCACAAGGGTATTCGTGGCCAGATTTTACACATTTTACCCCAGTGTTAACAAAAACCCCCACACCAACTCTCAGCTACCTTCCTAATCATATTCTCAATGAAGGGTCAGTGAAACACCTCATTCTTGTACTACTCCAACCTCTCCTAATATAGGAAACTAAAAGGGCTGATTCTGTAGTTTGTATCATCAAGACAAAGCTCCCTCTAATAATTTGGAAGGCCAGGTGAAAATTTCAGCAAGTGTAGTGCTACTGCATGCTGTAACAATCACAGCTCTTGACAAAATATGTTTCAAGAAGTGACATAAAAATGTACCTCCATTGGAGGTGGAGAGAAATTAACTGTATTGTTCCCATCAATGAGTAACTTTCACAAAGTCATTTCCTGGTATAAAGGCAAGGCAGAGAAAGTTTACCTTTACATCTTTTCATCAGATTAAAAAAAAAATTCTGCTCAAGCTATAAATATGTTTTTAATATATTTCTCAGGCTAACAATGTTTCTGTTGTACTTCGCATACAGATAATAAAAACACCCACACACACAGTAGGCCTGAGCTTGCCTTCTTAGTGATTGCAGCACAGATTAGGAGAAGTTTTGGGTTTGCAAGGAATGCAGAAGAGGGTCCCTAATTGCCTTATAAATGCTTGTGAAACATGTTTTACAAAGGCCAGCTCACAGGCAAAAGGAGGGCAACTTCAAAATAATAAGCAACAATTCACACATCACGTTATATGTACTTATTTGCAAATGTTACAAAGCGACCACACCATATTGGATACACAGACAAAATTAATAAATCTTGATGGATGCGTATGCATATTCCTGGGTGTGTAGAGATGATGTATGTATAACATATTACATACATACACATGTTCGTTGACAGAGGAGCTAAATTTAATTCTCTCTCAGCTACGCAACTACTTGTCAGAGACAAGAATATTTACGTGTATAATAAAATACATGTCATATTTGTGTAGACATGCAGATTATGTACCCACATATTATATATACACTTAAATATACTTATTGGATTATTAAAAGCTAAATGCAACTTAATCTTTGCAGTGAGTGTGTGTGAACGCCTGTGTCACATAGAGAGTTTGAGCAGATATCAAACTGTTTGAAAAAATAAAAAAATGTTCTCTCCTCATGAACCCTAAAAACAATACATTTCATGGTACAAAAACCAGCAAATAGAATTTTAGAATGAGGGACAATATGTTCATATTTTATGGAAAAACCGAGGCACAAGAGTTCCCTTCTTTCTGATGCACATCTCTAAATCCACATAAAACCGTAGTCAAATGAAAGTTCCTAAGCAAACACTAAAACTCAATACCTGTAAATACCTAGTATTTGAACTACACCCACATATTGGGTTGTAATTCTTCTTAAATTAATTATTAAATTAATGTTGCCCACATTATAAATTAGGCAAATTGTATGCAAATATTATTTGAGTGGTAATACGGTGGTTATCAGTTGTCTGCAAAATAAATTAGTGTAGCAGAGTAAAGATAGTGTAGTAGAAGCATAATATTTAATTGAACACTAATTTTATTGTGATTATTATTTTTAAATAACAACAGCATGATTATTAAAAAGATGTAACACAATGGATTATGCAGAGCTGATAAAACATGCACATGACCCAAAACGCCTGCTCACAGATTAATATTGATACAGTGTAATTTATGGTTGCGAGGATTTACTTCCAATTGCTGTAAAATGGAACGTGACAGCTATTTGGTTCCGATTACCATGGATTTGCAAGAATAGCTGTTAGACCATGTTTGGCAAAATAATAGTTATTAACAAGATATATTACCTTTTTCCTAGGCATTCCTTTATATTATCAACAAAGTAAAGTAAACCTTCTGCAAAACACGAGGTCCAAATGCACATATATACACACATATAATCTATATGGCATTTAGAGATTAGGATCACAAAATACAGTATTTTAGTCTCTTTCTTCATTAGCAAACTGCACTCCAGCCTAAAAGCTGTAACAAAGCAGTACCCAACCCCTGAATTTCCCCATGCATAGTTAAAGAATTATATTTGCGAAATTTAAAAGTAAAGAAAGAGCAAATAAAACCAGCCAAAGAATAAGCATAATCCCATTAACCAGCCAGGGAAGTGACTAAATACCTACCAAAATTCTAACTTTGCAAGCTACTTGTCACCCATCAAAAATTCCTTAACAATCACTTTGATAACAAGCTTACAATGCACTTAAACAGATGCACCGACCTTTTTAAGGTGTGCACCTATTTACAGAACAATATAAACCTAAAATTCCACTCCTAAAATAAATGGAAAGCAAGAAAAGAAAAATAAGGCAAAGACGGGCAGGAAAAAAAAGATACATGTTACAACATCACGGCTACTGAGCTTCCCACTTCTAAAACTAACTTCAATAATGCTTCATCTAGAATAGGAAACCAGTAAAACCAGCAACAGAAGCCCCTACACCGATCAGGGCTATAGCCGAACTGTGCCACACAGCGAAACTACAGTTGCGGTTCTCCCCGTGAAAGGAACATTGTCAGTGACAGCAGTAAACACAACATTAGCAGAGCCGCGATCCCGGGGAACATCGCCGCCCCTGCTCGGGAGGGGGCTGCCACCGCTGATGGCAGCAGGCACCCGGCACCTCTCGGCGCTGCCCTGCGGACCAACTTCGCCCCCCGCCGCCGCGCTCCGAGCGCTGCTCCCCAGCCGGGGCCAGCGGCGCGGGCGCGGAGCGCGGCTGGAGCCGGCCGGCACCGGCTGCCCCGGCCGGCCCCGCTCCCCGCTGGCACCGGGTGCTTCGCCCCTCAACAAAGGCTACGGCACCGAGGGAGCGAGCAGGGAAGGGTAGGAAAGAGGCAGCTGGAAGAAGGAGAGGGGTGGAGAGACGGGGAGGGGAGGTGGTGCGCGGGGAGGGGGGGGGAGGGCGGGGGGGGCTGGTGAGAAACCAAAACCAAAAAAAATAAAAAAATAAAAAAAACCCGCCACCCGAAAAAACCTACCACTGCTGCTCTAAGTCCCAGTCCCTGAAAAAGTCGAATAGGTCCATAACGATGTGGCGGGGAGACTCAGAGAAGTGATGTCCCCTCCTCGCCCCGCAGAGCCGAGCCGAGCCGAGCCGGCGCGGCTATCGCTGCCCGGCCCGCATGGGCAGCGGCGCCGCGGGGAGCGGCGGCCGCCGCGGGGCCGCGCGGAGCCGCCCGGGGTGGCGGAGCGCCGCCGCCGCCGCCAGCAGCGCGGCGCGGCTGTGCCCGGCTGGGAGAGGCAGCACAGCGGCGGCGGCCCGGCGCACACACACACAGACGGGCGGGCAGGCTGCCTCGCACACCGCGAGGGGAGGAGCCGGGGCGGCCCGAAGCCGCGGCATGGAGCCGCCGCGGCAGCACCGCCGGGATCCGGCGGAGCCTCAAGTGCCCGCCGGGAGCGCGGGGAAGTTTAGCTGGAAGGAGGAACTGCAGGGACGCGGGGAGCGGCGCGGCTTCGCGCCTGTGAGAGACCTGGAGAGGCCTGGCCGGGGTCGGAGATGGGGAGAGAGAAGGGAGAATAGGGGAGAGAATAAAAAAAAAAAACCAAAACAACGAAAAAACGCACACACACAAAAAAAACCAGGCACCTATAATCCTATAATTTAATTGCCAAATCCAGCTCTTGCGTGTGGACAAACCTGTCTGCACGGACATGGCAAGGCCAGAGCTCCGGGTCAGCTGCACTGGGAGATGAAGGATGGCAGAGAAGGGTCAGAGTCAGACCCGGGCAGCGCGGGAGGGCTGGATGAAAAAGGCCGCGTAAGGTCTGGATCCAGGGGAGCATCCCGCTCTCCCGCTGGGATGGTGACCCTTTCCGCTCGCCCTGCACACCTGCAGACATGAGTCAGTACAGGGGCATCCCAGAGCCCCCTGCAAAGCCCACCCCACTCCCCCCACCAATCCCAGGGAGAAGACAAGCACAAGTCCCAGGCTGCCCATACACAGAAGTAGAAAGGGGCCCACTGCTCCCTCCATCCCCTAAATGAAATTATTCTCTACTCAGATTCACAGTTTTGTATCTGAATTGCCTTCTTAACAGTAACTGATATCTTATGACTTTTTACATCACTTTTGTATTTAGAATACTTCAAATATATATACCCACTGAGCAAACAAGTGCATACATTGGTTTTGCAAAGAGAAGACCAAAGCCATCCTCATTTTTACTCCAGTCTTCCATAAAACCAGTCACTCCGTGAACTTCCCTGCAAGTCTTGAGGACTTGGTGAAGTTTGAAATGACCCTTATTTTGGTAAGGTCCCATCTCCACAGCTGTGTCACAGCCGTAGGAGACTCAACACAGCTGGTCACAGCAGCCAGCTCTGCCACCACAGAAAAAGCTCCAATGAACCCTCAGGCAGATACATCTTTATGGTATTCCTGAGAATTAAGAAACAAATCTGAGATTATAAATTACATCACTAGCAGAGCAGATAATGTAATCCACAATTTTTTGCTTTCCTAAGGAGTACACAATAGTTTTATAAGCGCTATTGTGTTAAAATAGGAAAAGCTGTGGCACTGTTATCAGTGGAAGTCAAACATGACAGAGTTCATCTTATCTTGGGCTTCACTGCAAGATTCACATTTGCATCAAGTGTTTTGTGGCCCCCAAAGGGAGGGACCTTAGGCAAGGCTGCGCTGCTGACAGTCCACGCTCATGCCCAGCAAACCCCAAAGCACTGCTCCTCTCCCTGCCACAACAGGCAGGTGCACACAGCGTTTCCTTTCTAGCATCTCTGTTTTCACCACTGACTCAAACACACTACTCTGGCCCTCAAGCTTTAAAATATAATTAATTAGGCCACTCTCTTCACTGTTTCTTATTTTAGCATCATTGTTGGCTTTAAAGGCCCCATTCAAAATCATATTTTGTGGCCATGTACAGACCAATGGGAGGTGGAGTCACACTTTTGAAATATTTCTCCAGACACAGGTACAGAGAGGTTTTTTTAAATAAAATTGCCATTAGTAAAACTAAAAGCCTAGTCTGCCACTTAATCACTTGTATTCAATATCTTGCCTATTTTCAGTACATTGAACTTCAACCATTAAACTCAAAGAACTTGCTAAAAGCACTAAGACTTGCAAAAGGAGGCAGTTCTGTTTTCTGTTTTCGCAGAGGGTCTTTCAGCTACCATCTGGTCACCCCTGCACCAAAGCAGCCTGCAAGAGGCCAAAGGCTCTTACCCAACAGAAAGAAAAATCACTTCCCAGGTATAAGCACCTTCACTTTCTTAAAGCAAACTCTTTTCAATTCTTCAGAAACTAGCCAAAGATGCACAGAACAGATCCTGAAAAGGAACTCATTCCAGCAAAGGGGTAGGAGATCCTTCATCACCAAGCAAATCTCCTGTCCCCATGACATGCAATAGCAGAAGTAATCTCCTCAGAAGTTGCATGTTTGGCACCTGGAGCTCCCCAAGCACCCTGTGCCCTCAGGTCTGTAACAAAGTGTGTGAATGAAGCAGCTTTTTACAATCAGTTACAGTTTGGTTTTTTTTGTCAGTTTCAAACAGCTTTTTGCAGTCAGTTTCAAACCCCTAAGGATGCACCTGAGTGTCACCACTCTGGACACCCAGCCCACGCTCCACTGGAGCCCTGTGACACACACACATCTGTTACCCCCAGGGTGGAGGAACGGTGCTTTGCCCAGCCCTCTCCCCAGGGACAAAGCAGCCCTGCTGCCAGCAGCCACACTTGACTACAGGTGACCTGGACACTGAGCTGGCCTGCTCACTGAGATCTGGCCCACAGAAGCAAAGGGCTGAGGGGACGTGTCTGGGTGTAGCCATTCCCACAGTGCCCAGCTGCTGGCACAGGGATCCAGCACCTTCTACAAGGCCCCAGCTCAGGGGCAAGTGCGAGCATGAGGCTGTCCCAGCTCTGGCTCCACGTACAGTGAAGGGTTCATTTACCTCAACTGCCAGGAATAGAAAATTCAGCTGCCCTCAGCCTGACCTCTTTTACAGTTATAGTTATAGTGGAAAATAAAACTGTGGTTCCCAGCACCTGCAACAGCTCAGAATGGGGATAATAAGATCAGCAAGGCCTCCTGGCCCTGTGCACTGTGGCCCAGTCCTGCAGCCTGCAACAGAATGGACCCTCAGAACAGCTCAGCTCAGGCTCTGGTTTTGCCTATGAGGCTGCAGGTGGAAGCCTTGCTGCCATTCCATCAGCCTGGCCCTGCCCTCTGCCCTCTGCCCTCTGCCTGCTGCCCTGCTCCTGCTCCTGCTCCTGCCCCTGCCCCTGCCCCTGCCCCTGCCCCTGCCCCTGCCCCTGCCCCTGCCCCTGCCCCTGCCCCTGCCCCTGCCCCTGCCCTGCCTGCTCTGCAAGCCCAGAGCTGGCTTCCCAGCAAGATGCTCCTCGTGGGTGGCTTGGGTGGTTGTCGTCATTTAGGGTTAGAGGAGAAGGAGTCCTGCTGGAGTGTCTCTCTGATGAAGGCACAGATGCCTAGACCCCTCTGATAGCTGGTACGGCCGAGGCATGGGTGGACTCACAAGCTGAAAACACTTTGCAACTACTGCAGCTGCTAGGGTTGCACCAAAACAGTCAAACTTCCCCCCTCCTTCATCAGGTTCAGCAACAAACAATGGAGAAGAGAGTTTGAAACAGGGAAGGGACATCCTTTCTCTTTCAAGCCTACCTACATCCCTTGATAATCTCCTTACCCAAAGTACATTTGTAACCTGTATGCAAAGGAACATAAAAAGGCAATGAGGAAAATGTGAGCTAGTAACAAGGGCCTGTGTAGTACTTCAAAGGCCAGGGTGCAGCTGCCACCATCTGCCCCAATGTTCCTGAAGGAGGAGAGATAAGACTGTCCATGGTGGGTCGGATGAGACTGGCAGAGGCCAGCAGTCCACAGCCACAGAGGCAAAAGTTAACTGAACTGCACCCCTCGTGAGACAGCACAGAAACCTTTTTTCTGAGAACACTCCATTTTATCCAAAGAAAAGCTTATTTTCCCCCAAAACAAGAATAATGAAATCACAGTTTTCTATCCAGAAAATGTTAATGGAAAATTTGTGCCCAGCTATGAATACAGATTGGAGATATTTGGATTTCTGAGGAAAGGAAGGTCAAGTCATTTTCACAGTGTGAAAAATGAAGCTAACAGAGTTCATATTTCTCTGTGAAGCAATGATTGATTTTTCTTTCTGTGCCTCATTCATACAGCACTAAACATGTATAGAGAACAAACTTACACCTTAGATAAAGCACACAGATTACATTAATATATTGAAAATTAGGTTAATATTAGCATCTGTTTGAAGATAGGCACAAGAAAATTTAGCTCAACTCTGTGAGAACAGGCAGGCATTGGCATAAATCTTACGTATCCTAAAGCTGCTATACCACAAAAAAAATCACCATTGAGATGTGCATACATAAAGTCGGAACCCATCATGTTCTGCCTCTATGGCTAAATTTCCTCTTCAGAAGTACATAAGGATTTTAGTTACTGAAAGCCTGTTGTTACCCAATCTCAAGTGTGTATGTATAGGCAATCTTTCTTTTTCTACCATCTTAATTGTAATTACAACTCTGCACTGCCTGAGAAATTAATTTAACTGTTCACAACTATTCTTATTATTTGCTACTCCTATTTCATTAAACAAGATTAATTTAAAATAACCACTTCTAGAAATATATTGATAATGTATTTTTACTGTAAGAAAGGGTAATGTTTTCATGTCCTGTTGAATAATCCTTCCCACAGTAAGTTTCTCCAAACTCCTTTAGGAAACATGGCATTTTGGCATTTTTGTTATAGTGGATTTCATAATGGCAATGTGGACACTCTTAAATATCTCATGTAGGATGGGTCCACAGCCACCTGCCGGGACACGCTGAGTTTCACCACACTCTGGTCCCATAGGCCTCACAGTGGATATTATAAGGTCCCACAATGATTGGATGTGAATTGGCTATAGGGGTTTTCAACTCCCTCTTTTGGTATCTGTTTCTTCACCACATCACCAAAAGCCCCAGGGATGCCATTCAGGTGGTGAGAAAGTCCTCCTTGATACAGGCCACAAACTAATGCTTTCAAGAAATGCACATTGATAACTCAGCAGTTGTGCTAGAAGTGTTGTGGTGCTTAGACTGTAACAGTCTGTGACCCTACCTGACCAAGGTACAGGTACACTTGATGTTTTGCCACTGTCAGAAAAATGAAGAGGAGAAAAGGCAACAATAAGATTATTACTGTCAAACAGCACACTAGTGAGGCAACTCTTAAAACACTGTTAGGATAGTCTAAACTTTCAAAACTAGGCAAGACAGAGACTGTAGTCAAAAGCTCCAGTAAAGTAACTTCAGAAACAAGTAAACAAAAAGATCTACTGGAAAGCAGATACAAATCAGCTGTGAAAAGCAAAAGGGAGAATCACAGGACAAGGAATTTGCAGGATACCACTGGCCTGAAGTACAGAGGCTTTATGAGAATAGAAATCAAAACCAACTTGACTTTCAAGTAGACATTTCATTAATTACCAATGTTTTGCTTTGCAGGATTTAAAGCAGCTGGCTATCTTCTTCTAAGATTTAAAGAACAAAACTTTATGTCATGCTTACCAACTGATTGTGAACAATGGGTCATAGGGATCAGTTGAAGAGTTGGCCATGTGTTGCAATCCTTCCCTTTAACCAAATCAACTGCTTAGAGCTTTAGTATGGCTCTCACCATCTCCTAGCCTGGCACACAGAAACAATCCCTGTAGTAGTTTTAACCAATTACATGACCATATGTTCCTTATGTGTGGAACTAAAGGTCATACACAGTGTAAAACAAAACTACCAAACCAACTTTGAAACACAAACACACACAAAAGCATGGTAAGAAGGCTTTTCACATCACGTTTCCTTCTTTCTGCCATGTTGCTTTCAAAAGGCAGAAACACTTTACAGCACTTTACAGCAATGATGTCTATACATAAGTTGCTGAAGTACTGTCTTGTCTTCAGTGATTTTTATGATCATATTCTCTAATGCACTTTACAGAAATCTAACACTAGGCAAAACTTCTTTTTTATGGAGGAAACAAAAAGAAGGCACATAGCATTAGCATGGAGATGGACTATCAGACAACAAAAGCTGATCTTGTTTCCTTTCTCTTTCCCCCCTTTCTTCTTTTATTCTGATAAGATCACTCCATTATGTTCATCCCTTTCAACCTCAATTTTCTGGTCACCCTATGCTAGGAAAATAAGACCTTCCTGTCTTCTACTAACATTAGAACATGGTATCTCTAACAAACATATTCATAGCAGATCCTGTAGCTGTTCAAGATTAACCATGAGGGACCAACATAATTCAAGCAAGAGTTCAGGTATTTGTCTAGATGCCTAACACCAAACAAAGGAATTTGATGATAAGTACAAAGCACTAAAAAGTGCAAATACTATCCACATATATAAAATAGTCCATGTGTACAGTGAAAAAGGCAGACAAAACTGAAACTCATAAGAAGAGACTTTTCCCCAAGAGGAGGTTGACAAATTCTGTTTCTTTTCTAGTAAAAAAAACCATTAATAAATTATGTCAAATTAATTGCAGGATCCTTGTGTTTTCACAAATAGATTCCCAGTGAAGGTATCTGCTGCTTTTGTTCACATATTTGATGAATTTCACAGTATTTTTTGACATTTTACAGGGGCATTGGGGGGGTGGAGGGGATACAATAGACTTGAGTCAGTTGCAAGAAAAACGGAAGTGTCAGCTTTCCATGGGCAGACACAGCCAGTTCTCCAAATACTTTGGCCATTAATGGATACATCGTATAGACATGTTACATCCTAGTTTGCTATGATGTGACAAATGTTATGGTATAGAATACACCTTTAGGCTGTCTGCCCATGTATCCATTTGACAAACTCAAACACTGCATGACCATCAGTGGGTGTGGGTGTTCATACTTTCCCAGCTTCTTATAAGAAACAAAAGCCAGTTCTGACTTAAGAAGATATTCAGGCCCATTTAGAAGATATGAGCAGAGAACTCTGCATTTGCACTCCTGAGCCCTTGAGGACCTGGTGCAATTGGTACTAAATACAGAAATAGTATCAGGATTAGGGCATCTGAGATGGTCCATCAAAGGCCTTTGAGAGGTCTTGGAAAGGTTCTGCTGAGAACAGGGGAAGATCATTGCAACAATTTCTTTTAATTCAAGAGATGAATGTCTGGCATATTTATTTTATAAATTGAGAACCAGTATCCCAAACAAATAGCTAGAATGAGTATTATTCAGTCTTTTTCCTGGCAACCAGCTTAAACGACCATGTCTTGCTTTTCTGGGAAACCTGCCAGGTGAGCTTTGAATGGATTGTAGTGCTGATGGCAGAGTCTGGAGGGCTCATTCCATGCGCTAAACAGAGGTCTGCAGAAATAATCAGGAGGAGGAGGCAAGGCCTTCATCCTGCACAAGAGAAGAGGGCTGGAACATAATGGCATTGCCGCAGGGAAACCAAGAAGGCTGTTAAGCTCACTGGGGCATGGACTGTCTTTTAACATGTGTCTGCACAGCTCTAGCACTGAGGCACCCCAGAGTAAAGTCTTTAAAAATGGTTAAATGACTTATACTCTTAAAAACTATTTCCAAAAGTGAGTAGTATAACTTCCATTTACTCCCCTCATTGGGTCTGGGGTGCAATTCCACTCCCACTTACCTTTTTTTTTTTTTCCTCATTCCTGATGAAAAAATTACCGCCTAGTCACTTACCTAGTCCACTTGTGACTGCTGCTTACAGTGACAATGCCTCATGAAATTATACCCACAGCTAGAAAAGGAGGGTGGCACCAAAATATTTTTTATAATTTTGTGATGTCACTGCATTTATTGAAAATTAAATTTTGAGGAAAAAGGTGAATAATGAAACAGAATTCTTAAATCAGAATTAATCCAAGCTACATAATGAAGAGCTGCCAAGTGAAAAATTCGCTACTGTGACTTACATATTGAACTGATTTTTAAATTACCTAATTTAGGAAAATGCATTTTAGAATGTCATTCTGTCAGGGTGGAAAACTTGTGCTGTAAGAGTCAGTAATCATCATCCTTCTGATAGTACTAGTGTGAATTTTCCTATTATATAGTATAGATTATTAGCTGTTTCATCCCTAAGGAAAACACTGATATTGACAAAGGGAGAATTTCACTTTGAGTGGAAAAGCCACACTTGGCAAGGAGTTTAAAAGCAGAATAGTATTTATGTAAATATAATGAGAAGATTATAGCTGATCTCCTTGACGTTATTCTTCCATCAAATGATGGAAACATTAGAAATGTCTGGCATATCTGAACTATGCTATAGAACAGCTAAATATTGAAAGGAAGCCTTACAGCCAGCTACACTGAGGCAACACCTTAAAAGCCTATTGTCCACCCCGTTAGGAATAGATAAACTCTTTGTACATTGCAGGCGACTAAAACCAAACAGAGTTTGTTACAGGTAACAGTGCAAATCACCAAGGAGCAGCCAGTGGAAGAACTGACCTAAGTGATCACAAACCCTTATATTGCTTGTTCACTCTGTTTGAATTTTGAAGACTCAGAAATAAAAATTGAGGCCAATGATGTATTTCTTTAACGCAACTGAAACATGGTATTCATGGGTATACCATATTTATGCGTTTTTTAAAAGGTAGAAGAACAATATTGCACCACTACACCCAGTTACAAGAGCAAGTCACCAAGTCAGTGCTCATACTTGCAAATTAGTTTCTTATGTCTAGAGACCAGACTCCTGGTAGACATGAAAAAAAAAGAAGTCAATCAAGAGCAGAAATGCCAAGTACCAGCATATAGGTGTTAAAAATATAGAACAATATCTATCACCCCAATTGCAACCTTAAAATTGCATAGCAGATCATTGTTGGGAGAAAAGACAGTCAACAACAGACCAATGTAACCAAGAGACTGATTATCTGAATGAGGAAAAAATTAGTACTCTATGCATAGAGAGGTTTCTTTTTGGATTACAGTGACAAATGCTTCCTGATCTTTCTAAGACCTGCACACATTTGCTGATGGTTGATTCAACACCCCTTACAAGAGGCAAAGATTTTCTTAAGTAGGTGCTTGAAACTGCATTGGCATTTTTAGAGGAAAATCATAACAATTCCTTTGGTCCTGGTTTGTGAATGTAGTTTCAAGAATAAAAGTTTTAAAAATTAGGGCAAGAGCCTTTGGGAAGGCTGTACACAAAAGAGACACAATACAGGAAGCAGATGCAAGTGACTAAATAAGTTAAATCATGCTTGGGTCAGGACAGCTGCTGTAGTTTCCTGCATGTTATTTTAAAAATCTTTATTTATTTTCAATATTTTTCCTGATAAAAGTATTTTATACCTTTCACATTTCCTATTAGTAGTTAAGCCACAAACTCTGGAGTACTACTGCCACTATGCAAGAAGAGTCATTTTAGAGGTTGCTTCAGGTCTTCAATTTCTGAAATCCAGTTTTATTGAATGCATTTCCTGACAACTGAGTTCCATTTTCCTCTATCACAATATAGAATTATTTGAATATATTTTAAAATTAGCTATGCTAATCTGGACTTCAAGAACAGTCACAGTGTTAAATGATAGATACCCATTAGAAGGAACAAGTTGGAGTCATTGAATCCTTCATACAACATTTTTGTAAAAATTTAAACATCATTTTGAGAAGCAGAAAATGTACCAGTCCAGTGATATCTGTCATTACTCATTTTTCATATACTTGACATGATTATTCATTACTCAGAAGTGACATAGTTAAATGCTAACTCTTGCTAAAATATTGATCATAATATGTGGGGGCATATAATTTATCTGAATCAAGTGAAATATGTTTTCCTCAGCAAGATGATGAAAGCTTGTCTCATTACAGCATCATTTCTACTGAAGTTTCCACCATTAGTTAGTTTAATGACTCTGTGAACATTTTAATTGAGAAGATCCCTGTCTAAGTTGCTCATTCAAGACACAGGGATGGGTTTAGATTTGAGAATGAGAGAAAAGTGCAGTCAGCTGTGCTCAACCTGAGAGTGCAGGCAGAAGGCAGAGAAGCAGGTACAACAAAGTACCCAAATGGGGAGGGGCAGGAGAATTTGGAGAGGAAAAGGCAAGGTGTTGCAAGCCAGGAGATGTTAAAGGATGTAATTTGCAAGTAAGAATACTCAGGCTGGCAATGTAGTGTACAAATATGTGTTTGCTGAAATCGTTCTCATCCCCTGAAAAAAAAAAATGCACTGAAGCCAGTGGAAAGCTACACTGCCCTTTGAAAGTCAAACCTGATAAGAAAAATGTGGTTAAGCCCTGGTTTCACTTTGAATATATATTTCATAAAGGAGAACAAATTAACCCACACTCTTGCATCATCCCCTGCCCGTACATGATTCACATACATTCAAAGGAAAAAGAGTAAACCACTATTTAATATCAGCTGCGCGTAGCTGGTCAGCAGATCTGTTCTAGTGGTGCCATATGTCCAATGTGGGGATATGAGATGGGTCTTTAGACTTCCATGAAGTCTGGTATTGCTGTCAGGAGTGCCACACCAAAGTGCTGACACCAAAATAACTTGTGGCTATCTCATCTTTGTGACTGATAAATTAAGGAAGGTGTTACTACTGTAAACTGTGTTCCCTCTGCGTAAGTGGAAGTGGTCATTCTCACCTGTACATGCACTTCTCTGAAAATAGGGTAATCTAGGAGGAAAATGGATACAAGTAATGTCCTTATCTAATCAGTAAAATAGCCTGGGGATAGTGAAAGATTTTTATTTCTGACTCCTAGCTACTGAGACAAAAACTGAGAAGAGCTTTTCCTGAAATCACAAAGTTCTATGCACTTCAGTCTTAATGTCAGATCAAGCAATAGGGCAAGAAGAACGAGCCTCAAGTTGTGCCAGGAGAGGGTTTAGACTGGATATTGGGAAAGATTTCCTCACTGAAAGGGCTGTCAAGCATTGAACAGGCTGCCCAGGGAAGTGGTGGTGTCACTGGAGGTATTTACAAGATGTAAATGTGGGCCTTGGGAGCATGGTTTAGTGATGGGCTTGGCAGTGTTTGGGTAATATTTGGACTCGATGATCCTAAAGGTCTTTTCCAACCTAAACAAATCTATGATTCAGCTACATGGAAGCATTGCTATGACATTGCGTCTCGCATTTACGAATAGAAGGAGCAGAGAAAGCACAGCAGTTTAAAAATGTAATTTCTACTATTAGGAAAAAATGGAAGAGGATGAATCTCTGAATATTTCTCAGAATGCTGTTTTATTAAATGCATCCAATCCTGGAAATCTTAAGCCTAGAAAAAAAGAAAAAAAAAGAAACCTAATAGGATCCATTCCAAACAATCACACATTCTACATAAAGAAAATGAAGTGTTTGACATAAACACTTCATAAGAAAGATTTACATTATTTTCACTTTGTTTCTGATTATTTGATATAAAAACATACAACCCTGCATTAATTTCTATGTTATTCTACAGAAACTTTGCTGAACCTCTCTATGAAATCATGCACATGGAGAATCAAAACAGAGATGGAAGTAGAATATGCTTCATTATGACAAGTACAGCTCATATCCTCCTCCACAACACAATTTATTAGTATCTAATAGAATTGTAATGTTTCTCATTCTACATTTTTACTGCATCAAAAAATTAAAGTTTGAATTGCAATTAAACTCACACAGTGCTCTTAGCATAATTTCTCTTGTATTAATACTTAGCAAACCAAGTTATTGGCATAATATTACTCTTGATACTGGTTGTCATAAAGGGATAAAGCCTCCAAATAGTTTTAAAGTATATTTTACTGGAAAGAGAGCAGCAGTACAAAAACCCATTATGCTACTGGAGTTGTTAATTTCTGTGGATGGGGATGGGGAGAGAAAGGCTTTTGACTCCCTAAATTATAGTTTGCAGGTTAATACATCAACTCATTTTAATCTCACTAAACAGGTAATTTACTTGCTTTCTGAAAGCACCCATGTGCAAGGAAATGCTAGTGCACTCCAGGGATGATTCTAAGATTGATTGCTTGGCTCTAGTCACCAATAATGGTATGAATTCTGCTAAGCTACCTTTTAAATGTACCTGAAATATTTAAAGGTTTTAGAGGGGTAAAAATGGAGAGGCAATGTTTGTTTCCTGTAACCTCAATTTATGTGTGTGTGGCTAGCTTGACTAAAGAATTTTGGATCAGAAGGGCTGAACTACTACTTGCAAATGGCAATAGGTACATTGATTTGGGATACAACAATTGCAAGTGTGATATTCCCACTTATGTTATTCTTTAGGAAATCCAGAAGTTATTTTGTATTTCCCAGCTGCTCCTTAGATTTGCAGTTGCTGTAACTTTTTGTGGTTTTTAGTTTGGAATTGAACTCTGCTAAAACGTGCTCATGGGAGAAATGAAGAGCTTTAGTATTATCTTATGGAGGGAAAAAAGTGGCTAAATTAAATGCCATTAAGTACACATGATTTTGATAAGATTGTCTGGGCTGGATAGTTCTATATATATATAGCATCTGGAAGTAGAACTTAAATGTCAAGAATTACCTTTTTCCTGCTTCATTTAGGAACATACCAAGTAAAACAAGCTTTTTAATATTCTAAATGCTGACCCATATAACCAAAAGTGGAGCTGCAGGATGGGCCAACATGTTTGATCGGGTTGTGCCTGCTTACCAAGGGCTGGAAGAAAAGAGGACTTGACCATGCAGGCTGCAACCAAAAACCCAGTAAGGTTATGCAGTCTCCCCTGTAAATCATGTCATGAAAACAAAAGACCATTTTATTAAGTTAACAGTAAAATCCCAGCCTCAGGGTGATACTGAAGGAGATTTTGAAAGATTATCTTGACTTACTTCAGATAGGTGTGTGGTTTTGCAAACATCCAGTATGTGTTATTGATAAAGGACTCAGTTGTTTCTGTTCAACTTGCAAAGCTGTTTCTGTCAGTGGAGATTTCTCTCCCTTAGAGAGAAGTCCCTTTGCACCATTAATACTACTGGGTAGGAGAGGTGAATCTCAACAGACCCCCAGATTCAGGTCCATGCAGCTTCTCATCATGGAAAAAAATACAAATGAAACAACCCTTCCAAAATTGCTGCAAGCTCCATTGATGTTAGACTGTTTTTAACAGATTTGGCTTCTGTCTGTGACAGTTACTGATGATAGATCCTCTGATCTGAGTAGGCTGAGCACAAGGAGTCTGTATCACAGCCCACAGAATCAACACCATGGTGTCTGGGATTTGCTGTGTCATTCATGAACTGCCAGGATAACTGCATCATTGTTACACATTGTCACACATCTCATATTTTGCCTCCCCTTTTCTTCTCCTTCCCTTATACTTTATCTCCCAGAAATTTAATCTCTCCAGCCTAAGTCACCAGCTACCAGAACAGACCAAAGTACTTGAATGTGATGAAAAGGCCATTAATTGCCACCAGCCTGACCTCCCATCAGAGGCTGCCTTCCTCCTCAGTCAGCATTAATCTCCAAATTCAGTGCTGCTGTACCCATCACAATAATCGCTTCTGAGCTGCAGCAGTGGTGACATCATGTTGCATCAACATCGTAACCTTAGAACTGGACCAGCCAGGAGTGGCAAAATGAAATACAGATGGGTACAATGGAGTAGCGCTGAAAAGAACTTTATTAACAAGTAAAACAACAAAAGAACATAAGCTATGCATGGTATGGGTTGAACACCAAAGAGCCGGCACTAAAATAAGCATAACAATATATAGTGTATAATCTGAGGGCAGGGGACCAATCATTAACAAGAATAAGAAACGTTACCTTATATGTAACATGCTATGAACCAATCAAGTACGGGAACTAGAAACATAACCATGTGGAGTAACCTTATCTACATAACAATTCCCATGATTCTATTCTTCTCTCCCTAACCTAAGTGTCTCCCATCTCAGTGTTCCATTTCTCAAGGCCTAAAGTTGATGCTTCCCAAGCAATCCATTGAGGATAGCTCAACTATCTATCCCGATCAGCTGAACTCTCACATCTTCCCCTTTCTGTTTAACAATATAACACTGACTTCAAAGACTTTAAAATCTTAAACATACAACCCACTAAACATGGGAACAACCTTAATACACCTATAATAACAACAAGAGTTAACGATTCCATCTTCATTAAAGATAACAACCAACTTGGTAAACACAAACTTTTGAATAGTCCATTAAAACAGTCCTTCTTATTTTCAATTTGAAGTTTCTTTACTCCATCCTTGAGGATTTGAATGCTCCAGTGAATTGACTCACTGTGGTCAGATAGGTTAATGTAACATAGCCCCTCGAAGTCCTGGCAGCCATGTCCTTGTGCCAGCAGTGGGAAATCAATTGCAACCCTATTTTGCAGTGTGGTATGACATACTGTTGACATCTGTTAGTAGATTGCTTAGGGCAATGGATGTAGCATTGGTTTGCTTACATAATCGACGCCCAAGAACATCTAACTGTCTTAATGCTTTTGCTGCAGCCACCCACAGTAACAGGGCAGATGCTGCGATCCTTTTTGCACTGTTCTAGTAAGTAATTTTTTTATTGCAATCCTTTTTGAATTGGTGGGTAAACATTTTTGTCCATGCCAATCGTTGTGCCTTCTTATTATGAATCATTGTAATGTTGGGTATTAATAAAGTAAGTCTTCCCAAGCTACACAGTCCACCCTTGATGTGTGAAGGGATGGCAGGCCATACCCCATCTTTGCAAATTTGAAATGTCCCAGGTGGTAGCAGCAAGGAGTGGTCATTGAATGAGAGGGTTCAGATGAGGTATAATTGCACCACAAGCTCTTGTTCCTATAGATGGGGTGACTGTGGGAAACATCCCGCAAGGTTATTTCATCTTCCTCTATAAACTGAGGTTTCCTACCATGTTTTCTCTTTAATTGGGTTTTTTTCCTATAATAGAGTTTAATGCAAAAATCCAACTTAATAGAACCAAGGACTCTTAAATCTGGAGGTTCTAGTGGTGTGTGTGTAAATCTAAGGGTCCAATAGTCGCAGGAATTTATGGGATTGTAGACCCATTTGTCATTGGGACTATTGCCTCGCATGATATGAATGGCATCCTCCAGTACTGGCCATGCATCCATTTGCAATCCTACCAAGCTGGTGGAAAAGGGGTTTTCTGGGGTGGCAGCAGAAAGACATAGGGTTTCCTGCTGCAAAATGTTGGCTAAGGTTACCCAAGCATTCTGTTTCAGCTGTGGGATTATCTAGGCTTTGATGAGGAGGATGATCTTGATTAGGATGGATACAATGAACGGGAGCATTTGAGAATCATATCTGGAAAAGTGATTTGTCAGATCTGGAAAGTACGACTAAAAAATTTGGTAATGGGTAAACAGTTAGGGGTTATTATCTATAGGTCTTAAGATAGACCCAAGGTCTTCTCCTTGGGTTTTCTCTGGCAGTCTTCCTGTTTGTCATCTTGATGTTCTTGCAGTGGCTGTAGGTAAGGCTTGATGTTCTTAGCTGGAACCCACTGAGGTCCTCCACCTGTTGAAACACAAGCGTAACCTTTTCCCCAAGTTATTAGTAGAAAGGGTCCCAAAATTTGGCCTAAGTCTTTAATCAGAACTGGTGGTCCCTTTTAAATTGTGCTTGTATGATGTTAGTGAAGTGTCTTATAGGAGGGTTTGATTCCATAAATTAGTTGTTAAAAATATTAAATATGTATACAGCCTTATTAATATGCTCTGTAGAGGAGAGTGTCTCTACTTCCCCTTTTTGCTGTTCAAAGAGCTGTTTGAGGGATCTATGTGCTCTTTCTTTGATGGATTGGCCTATGGGGGAATGTGGGATACCTGTAGTGCATTCTATTCCCTATTGATTGAAAAAGTATCATGTCTTTTGGGAGATATAGGCAGGTCTATTATTGGCCTTAATTTCTTGAGGAATGCCCAAGGCTGAAAAGGCATGCAAAAAATTCTTAATAACGTCCTTGGCTGCTTCACCTATATGAACAGAAGCAAAAACCACTCTGGAAAAGATATCTATTGAGACATGCAGATATTTGAAGTGAACAAAGAGTGCATAATGAGTAACGTCACTTTGCCAGCTTTGTAAACTATGAAGCTCTGTAGGAGTTACTCCTGCCCCTACTGATGGTAAAGAGAACGTTTGACAGCTGGGGCATGTGACAACAATTGCTTGGGCCTGGTCACTTGTGATGTTAAACATTTGGTTTAGAGCAGCAGTGTTCTGGTGGAAAAAGAAATGACTTAAACACCCTTGCTCAAAAATATTTGGCAATGTGGGCTGTACCGTCATGGCAAGGGTGTCATTTGTGCATTTCCTTCCATGATGATTCCTGGTAAGGAAGTGTGTGAACGTACATGCATAACAAAGTAGGGATGCTGTCTCTGGGAAAGGATGAAAATTAAATTTTAAGTAAAGTAACAATTGATCATTAGAAACGGTCTTCAAAATTGAATTTTCTGCTCTTTCCATGATTCCTGCAACATAAACAGAATCTGTAACCAAATTAAAAGGACACGTAATTTTTGAAAATGTTCTGACAACTGCAGCCAACTTAACAATTTGAGGAGAGCCTTCTATGGTTTCGATATCTGATTCCCAAGTTTGTGTAGTGTGGTCTTCCCAAACAATGACTGGTTTATGGGATTTTCCTGACCCATCTGTGAATAAGGTGATTGTGTCTAAGGGGACTTCACTTTTCAATGGCTTAGGAATTAAGTTAAAGGAAGAATGTAAAAACTTATGTTTAGGATAATGTGTTGAAATTTGACCTGAAAAATTTTCTAGTGCAATTTGTAGATGTTCTGATTGTTGAAGCAGCCAATTTAAATATATTGTAGTAACTCATAAAAATATAGTAAGGAAATCCCTTTCTTAAAGGGAATTCAATCACGACCTGGTTCTTATGATGAGCTGAGCCATCACTTCCGATTTCGTCATTAGGGTTTTTACTGTTTGGTATGGTAGAAAAACCCATTCTAAAATTAACAAAGGGTCAGGTATTTCAAGATCCCACTGAAAAATTAGGGCATCTAACTGGGGTCCAGTTCCCAAAATGGCCAACAGAAAGGGAAAGGTTGGATTCATTCTGTGTGCTTGGCAGGTTTGGAGTGCCCTGGATAAAGTGCTCGATACACTTTATCCAGGGCATCTTTTGCCTCATTAGATAGTTGTCTAGATGAGTTCAGTTCAGAATTTCCTTTCAACAACATAAATAGTGGGGCTAAATCTCCATTTGTAATTCTGAGTAGGGGTCTGACTCAATTGATGGTCCTGAGTAGTTTTGCAAGTCATATAATGTCTGAGAATCTTCATTTAGTTGGAGCAGCTATGGCTGTACAGTCTAAGAAGAGAGCTGAAATCCAAGATACTGCCACAGCGGTATCCATAGTATTTTTTCATCAGCAGTTGTGAGGCCGGCTTGCCAGTTAGCCGTGGTGGTGGTCTCCAGCATGACATTCAGAGTCAAGTTGGCTTCCATAGCAATCAGGATGTTGTCCATATATAGATAAATCACACTCTGTGTGTGGTTCTTATGGACTGGAACTAAAATCTTGATTTTGAACCACTGGCACATGATTGGGCTGTTCTTCATCACTTCGGGTAACACTGTCCAGTAGTAAAGCTGCAAAGGTGCCTGTTGATACTCAGGATGGAGGAGGTAAATCATGGAGCATCCTCAGGCTGAAGTGGTATTCTAAAAAAGCAGTCCTTGAGGTCAATGACAGTTAACTTCCACTTCCTGGGAATCATGGTTGGTGAAGGGAGGCTGAGTTGTAATGGGCTCCTGTCTTCTAAGAACGCATTGATTTTTCACAGATCTTGTAAGAGGCACCACTTATTTTGCTTCTGGATAACAAAAACAGGCTTGTTCCACAAACTTGTGGTTGGTACAGTGTGTCCTGTTTGGAGTTGTTCTTGCATTAGAGACTCAAGCATGACCAGTTCTTCTTCAGGAAGGGGCCACTCATCTACCCACATAGGGGTTTCTGTTTTCCAGGTTAATTTAAGGGTGTCACGCTGCTCAATGGCCCCAGTTAAGAATCTGTTTCTAGGCATCCTCTCCACTGGGACAAAGCACCTCTTCCACACAAAATTATGGGGGCCCTTACCACGAAGGGTCTGGTGGTGGCAAGACAACCTTTAGGTCATTTGAACTTGATTGGCTGCACACTCTTAACGTTGTTGCTGTTACCTCCCATCCCTGATAGTAGTCCTGAAGCTGGTATAAACATTCACTTGGAAGGCCATTGATTGCGAGATGACCATCACATCCACACTTATGTCTACAAGTCCTGTTAAAACAACCCTTTCTGTATTAAGTTCCAATGTGCAGGTTAATTGAGGTCTGTTGTGGCCGATTACCTGTGTCCACATTAGCAGGGATTCTGGTGTGCGGTCAATGTTTTTTTTTCGGGAGTAAGATTGCCTATGTGATTATTAGTTCTTGGGGAATATAACAAGGTGGGTCAGGACACATAGCTAATACTGTGATTTCTTGCTGTGATGTCACTGTCAGCACAGATGGTAACACAAAAAAATCCTTTGGGCCTTAATCTGCAGTTTCCCAAAATTAACAGGGCACAGGGTCAATCTTCCAGGTCTAGTTGATCTGTAGACACAGCATGTGTAAAACAGTCTGCCACCATTACTGGTTTGGCACTTGCCAACTTCAACTTGGCACCTAGGGGCAAGGCTGCTAGAAGTCCTGTGAGGAGATGGTATAGTTCTGGGTCACTTGTTCTTCAGTGACAGTGGGCATAGTCAGCTGGAGCATTTGTGTCCTTGCACAGGGGCGTCCCACATGCTGCTGGAAGTTTCCCAAAAGCAGCTTGCTACAATTTTCCTGTCTGGGATGAAATCAGTTCGTGTGCCTGAAGTCCTTTTTGCACCCACAGGTCCTAGGAAGGGATTTTGCTCCTCACCGAAGGCAGTCCTTTCTGAAATGTCCATGCTTACCACATCCAAAGCATAGTCTTGGGCTCTGCTGTTTTGCCCTTGGGGAATTATCCGTATAGCAGCTAAAGTTTCTGCAACTTCTTGTTCTACCACTTGTGCTTGTCAGGTGGCAGACTGTTCCAGTGCGCCAAGGCAGTTACAGGCCTCAATCATTTGTGTCAATGTTTGTTCTGGGTCAGGTGAGAGAGCACGCAACACCCTTTTACACTCAGGGTTTGCATCTGATACAGCCAATTTTTTCAGTAACTCATCCTTAGCTCTGTCTTGGATTATTTGTCTGTCAAGGGCTTAAGACACTCAATGAATAGCATATACGTTTCATTGGGCCCTTGCCTTATATCAACAAAGCTGAGTGCTGGTGTGTTGCTGTCAGGTACCATTATGAGTGCTTTTCTGACTGTATTTTTGATGTTGTCTAGCACAGGCCTAGGAAGATTCATGGCCTGATCATCAGGTTGGCTTTGCACCCCATCACGTGCAAGGTGGCTGATTGTTAGCCAAACTGCTGCCTGAGTTTAATCACTAGTATATTCCAGAAGTAAGTGATTTAATAATCTTTTCCACCCCCACTTCCGACAGCATATACTGCATGGGGAATAACAAGTCATTATGTACTTTAAATCATGTAGCATCAAAACACACACAGTGAAGGTAGCCCAAACTAAGTTGTTAAAATATGTAGACTCCCTCCTGTAGACCTTAGCCGCTTTGCATAGTTCTTTTATCTCCCCATACGTTAGTGGTTCCCGTCCAGGATTTGTGCCCCACCCCAGCTTCTGTAGCAAAATGGAACAACTGTAAATTCAGACGTTTCCCAGTCCCCCTCCTTTACCACTGTGACTCAGATCCTCTCCCAGGGGTCTTTGGCAGCACTGGATCCAGGAGGTCTTAGAACTTCTTCCAAGGAGGATGAAGAGGAATAGCCAGACACAAGCACAAAGTTTTTATTATTGATAGGGTAGTGGTAGAGGTGCTCAGCCTCCAGCAAAGATCTCAACAAGGGCTGCTTGGGCACTGCTATGTTGGAAGGCGATGCATCTAGAACCATGGTGGGTGGGGTTCTGGTTCCCCTGGAAGGGGTGTAGCCCAAAGTGGAAAGGGTAAAGCTGAGGGAAGAGACTTGGGATGGAATGGCAGCTTGGGTGGATGATGTAATAAGATAGTTTCTGGTAGAAGAAGGAGGTTGAGGAAAAAGCATGGGAAAAGAGGTGGGGCAGAGCAGGAAGGGTCCAAGATGGCATGGCCATCACCATTGTGGGTCCTAAGTGGAGGGGGGCACAGCATAGCAGAGTTACAAAAACAACCAAGACTTCATCTGTGTGTGGTGGCCTTCTCTACCCCGTATCACACTCCAGGGCAGTCTAAGGGGCGAGAAGGAGGAGGACACAGGACGGCAGATGGACAGCACCTCATCCGTGTTAGACCGTTCCCTCCCTTATCCCACTACCAGGGTCTTCGGGTTGGGAAGAGGTAATAACAGAACTGGGACCACAAAGCTTTTCCTCTGATTTCAGTCTCTCTAATATCTTACAGAAGGTGAGGACCATGCCAAGTGCTGTGGAGTCTCTCTTAGTTATTAAATCATATAGCTTCACCCCCACCAAGTCCCAAAAATCCACTGTAAAAATATTACTATCCGAGACATTGGGGATGTAACAAAAAACACACTTTAAGATGCTTTTCACTTCCCTTTTCTGCACTTCTTTCCCATGAGCTGCTAAAAGTAACTTAAACTGCCCATATACATCCATCTGCATTCCAGATGTTCATGAACCCATCTGGGGAAATTTGATTGAAAAGGGCATACTCCCAGTTAAAGCTAGGTGCAATGGATGAATGTCCCCACTTTCTGCTCACCTGCAATCTGTTGCAGGGATCCTCATCATGTCAACTTCCTGTCTCCCTTAATCTGCCCTATTTGACAGACCTAGCTTATTCTCCATTCTGGAAAGGAATGTCCTACCAATCAGCTTCTCTCCACTGATCTGATCCCAACAGAACCCTGAATATCATGGTCCCTGTTCAGGCACCACTTGTCACATTGGTGTTGTGACCTTAGAACCAGACCAGCCAGGAGTAGCAAAATGAAATAGGGATAGGTATGATGAAGTAGCCTGGAAAAGAACTTTATCAACAAGTAAAACAACAAAAGAACATAAGCTATGCACAGTATGGGTCAAACTCCAAAGACCCAGTAACAAGATAAATACAACAATATATAGGGTATAATCTGAGGGTAGGGGACCAATCATTAACAACAATAAGAAACATTATGAACCAGTCAAGAACAGGAACTAGAAATATAACTATATGTGGAGTAACCTTATCTACATAACAATTCCCATGATTCTATTCTACTCTCCTTAATCTAAGTGTGTCCCATCTCAGTGTTCTGTTTCCCAGGGCCTTAAGCTGCTGCTTCCTGGGCAATTTGTTGAGGCTAGCTCACTATCTATTCCAATCAGTTTAACTCCCACATAATTTTGCTCATGAGGCTATGAGAGCATGGTAAGCTAAAGATTACAAAAGTAGTATGGTGACAGTCTATTGTAGCTTCGTGCGCAGAAAGTAGGGTGACGCTATTTTCTGAAAGTCATCTGCAGCGAGGAGCTGCTCAGCCAGGCAGCAGACACTCTGCACACACTCACACACTCTAACACACTCAACTTGCAGCAGTGGAATAACGAAAGGGGCTTTTGATATGGTGGTCCAGAGGGGTGTAGACATGATTTCTGAGCCTGAGAGAGTTTCAGCCTGTCAAGGGCTCATCTGTTTCCCAGGGGAAAAGTTCCTGTGAACAGTTTTCTCTCAAGGATTGTTTTATTGCAAACAGATTATATTTCCCAAAACAATACTGAACAGATATTCTTGGTGTGTTCTCTCTTATCCCACCAATGAGATAAGAGAGGTGTTGTTCCTTCTACCAGTCAGGGTGACCTGGTTGGAGAAGGATATGAGTTGAGAAAACCCTACATAAAGGCTTTTGGCCTCCCAAAGCAGCAACACTTTGTCTCCTTCAGTGACAGAGAGGGACCAAAAGCAGGGAACAAAGGAAGGTCCAGGGTTATATATGGGTTCAAGGGGGCGGATCACTTTAGCTTACCAATAGGGGTAAAGTAAAGTGGTGCACAGGAGGGGTTAGGGATAGGGGGAACTGTTGGGATGTGTTTCATTTAGAATGGTTTGTTCCATTTCACCCTGTATTGTTGGATTAGTCCCGGTTGTATCCTCCCACCTAGTTGTCTACCTCTTAATCCAGATTGTTCCTTGCCCTCCTCCTTCTGCATTGTCAAAATCCCTTGGTACCAGTCCCCTGTTCTGGAACTCTCTTAATATTCAAGGCCCCTTTGATTTGTTTATTCTGTTCCCCTCCCCTTGACCTCCTCATCAGTTAGTGCATTGCAAACCCCACCTTGTGCTCCTCCCCAGTCTTCCCCTTATTGGTTAAAGATTGTACCCTCCCCCTGAGACCTCCCCTGTATTTAAGTTTCTGCACAGTTGCGTTGTCTTTCATCTCTGGACCCTCTTGGGTAATTGGCCACCTTGGAATCTATACCATAGACCTCTCCCTTGTCCTTGCCTCTGCCTTTGGTGCTTCAGCACACCACTGTGCCAGAGAGAGCAAGCCCCGCTCTACTGTTACTCTGATGGAATTGTATCAGAGAACAGCCCCTCTCGGCACACTGTCAGGAGCTAGCGGGCGATTCTGGCACCACATCAGGGAACCAATGCGATAACGGGGACAGAGGATTGCACCAAGAGAGGACCAATGGGGAAACAGGGAAGGGAGAACCTTCTAGGGGTAAGACGTAAAAGGTAGAAAGGGGAGGGATGGCCAACAGGCCAACTGGGTGTAGAGAACTGGGGTACATTAAAATGGCGGTGCAAAGAACTACAGGGGAAGACTTCTTCCTTACGTTTTCACATGGAAGAAAGCCTTTTCTTTTACCTTACACCTTGGAGACTTCCTTCCACACCATCACGGCCCTTGGCTCCAGAGCCTCCACAGTCTATCAAAAAAAAAAAAAAAAAAAAAAAGTTAAATTTTCAAGGGTCTAACCCTAAGCTTGTTTAAATTCAGTAGAAATTTCAAATATGGTCCCTAATATCTTAAGCACATCTTGGAGCAGCCAGGGCTGTGTCCAAGTTTACACATCTAAATTTAGCTGAAAGTAAAACTCTCCGTTCCTCTGTTCCTCATGGCATATTTCCTAACAGTGTAATTTACAGAAAAATTATCAAAATATCATAAAGAAATGTCAGTACGCTCAGCCAAGCTCCTTTCATACATACAAGCACTGTGTGTGTGGCAGGTATAATAAGGTCATGATTAGGAGTGTCCTTTAAATCACAGGAATGGGAAGCAGAGTAAGTAGATGTACCCTGTTCCATCTCTGAACTGTCTCTTTGCATGACTGTAAGCAAATACATAACTAGTAAATACCTGAGCATAACTCAATTCTTACATGCCTGTAAAGATATTTGTACTTCTGCACTAGCAGTAACAACCAGCAATAGCAGTAACATCATTATTTTCTCCCTGTACATCAGGAACCATGGGCAGGCCTGTCCAGAAGCTGCTTCCCTGCTCGGCCCAGTGTTGGGGCCAAGGAGAGGCAAAGTAGCAGCTGAACCACAGAGCACAAGAACAGAGGCTGATGGGGTCCTGGACATTAGCAATGGACACCATTACCTCAGAGTTAGAAGAGGAAAGGGCAAAGGACCTAGAAGAAAGAGTCATAGCACTAAAGAATGTGATCTGCATGAGCACGACCAGTTCTCAGTCTTCTCCCAGGCCTGTTTTTTCTAAAAGTTGCACACAGACAAACCAAGGCAGACATGCATATGAGAAGTGATCCATTTGTCCCACAACAATGTTACTCTAATTAGCCATTTATCTATGGCACTTAGAGTTACATCTGAAAAGAAAAATGCATTCTTCATTGTCTGCTCTTTCACTACAAAGAAATAACAGCATGGCCTCTGTGGAAAGCACACTTAATAAATGAATTTGGGTAACACCAGGAGCTTTGTGAAACAGTGTTTAATAACAAGTCTGAGAGAAACTAAGAGACTGTAGGCTAAGATAATCAAGCCCATCTCTGTGTGCAGCACTAGGTTTGTGTTGGCTGCTTCACATTTTGAAGGAAAAACCTATAAGAAAACAGAAAGGGGTGAGCCCTCAGAGCATTATTCCAGGGAGTTATTCCTGTCTCACTTCCAGAAAGGATACTCCCAGGGTGGATATTTCTATTCTAGGACACAAATACTTCATTTTGGATTCTGTTGGTCTTTTTAGAAACAATAGCTCACCTGTTATATTTGGCAGATTGTGCCAAATCCTCTTCCCTGGGTAGTCACCCTCTTTAAGTCCAGGTAAAATATTATGTGACCAATCTAGACATGATTTAAAAGAAAATATGTGCATGAAGTGTTTAAAATATATATAATGCCTGTCCAGGATGCTGTGCAGTTCTAGACCTTAACTGTAGCTCCAGACTTGGACCAGTGGATAGAGAGATGCAGAAGCTTCAGTTCACTTGTGGCGACATTGCCATGAGTATGCCTGTGTCAGTCAGTCACAAAACAGGTACCCTGATCCTCAGAAACTGTAAAGGAGTGGGATCAATCCTATCAAAGGGTTCTCTGTGAGCCTGTTCCTTTCTCAAAACAAGCCCTTCAAATCCTAAATCCACCTATGTATAGGTTGCCAGGTTTGAAGCAGATATCAGATTTACTTCCTAAGTTTGGACATAGCAAACAAACAAAAAAAACCCAAACCAGCCCAAACCCACAAAGTAATACCCATGGGACATGTGAACTTTTTGTAAAGCTGAAATAATTATTTCACAAAACAAAATATTTCTGTTTGCGTACTGTTGCAGTAATCATTGACAAAAAGTACATTGGCTTTCCTAGCCTCATTTGTCCAGCTTAGTCATAAAATGGTAAAGATGCCAAAGTCTAGATGCCAGCTAAAATTGTGGCAAAGCCACCAGTGAAGACTAGATTATACTGTCCTTCTGGATCAAATAGTTAATAAAGGCCCTGAAAAAGGATTTGAATTATGGACATGGTAACAGTATTTCTGAAATAAAAGATTGGAATATTTTCATGATGACTTTTTTCAGGGTCAGAAGACAAAATGCCCATTTACCAAGAATGTGTGCTGGTGGCATTATTGCCAGCCTGCGAGGCAGTAGCAATACTTGTATATCACTTCCAGTATAGGTTTATTTCCAGACACTCTGTGTTCTGGAGACATTTATCAAACACCACCAAACTAACGTTAACATCCGCTTTGAATAAAGAAACAGATTTAAATGTCTCTGCTGATCCAACTTTTTCTCTCTTCTGTTTAGCAGACACATCACTTGTTCTGCTGGACTGTTTATTCCTGGAAAACATGGAAGAAATTCTTCTCAGCCTTGGAAAAAAAGCAGCTTGTAGTTATTAAGACAAAAAAACAAGTAAAAGAAGAAAACTGGATCACTGAGATGTCGGGGGCAAAAAAAAAGAAATTGCTTGGATATCATGAAAGAAGAAAAAAATAAAAAAATCAAGATTGTCCCAAGTTTTGTTATAGAAGAGACAACAGGATCTTCAAAAGAAGGTAAGGATAACAATATGGAGCTAATACTGTAACTTCTCCCATCTGCCAAAGGGATGGCAAATCCAGTAGCTCATGACCAGAAATAAAGACCAATTGTAACCAGACAAAAGAAAATTGATACCTTTAAATGTATAATCTCTTATACTGGTGCCTCCCAGCAGAGAACAGAAGCTGGACTGGTGAGTTTCCAGTGTAAACTTATGGCATCCTGCTTAATTCCACTTTTATTTAATGTCTCTGCCCTTTATGTGGCATTAACTTTTATGTAATATTGAAGGCTTTGGGGTTTTTTTTTTAATAGCATCATAAGTGTAAATATAATAGTTATATAACAATAACAATAAATCAAGAATGTACTAGAGTCACTGCAATAACTAATAATAACATTAAGACACAGCTTATGATGTATCTAAAGTTCAGCACCTTAGAGAGTTAATTAAGTCCTAAGTTAATTGGCAATGATCGTATTTCTAGACAGGAAATGTAGCCAATTAGCTTGTTTATGCTTAAACAAGTAGCTGAGGTCATAAGAAGACATTTTGGGGTGTTATTGATTGATTTGTAATTTGTTAATTAATTTTGATTGACTTTACAAGTATCCTGCTTAATTCTTTGCTTCTAAGGAGATTAAGCTACTGACATGACTGGTGGTAAAGTCACAGTCACCATTTTCACTGTATGAAATGTGTAGTTTTCATAACTCCACTTGTAAGATGTGACACTTAAAAAGAAAAAGCTTTTGTGACAAAGTGCAAATCAACTTACTGTTTTTATTACTTCATGCCTACCTTTACCCATCACCACATGGTAACATCAGAGATGCCAAATTGTGTTTAACCATTCTGACAAGCACTGCTTTGTCACTTTGTATGTTTCTGTTGTTAATTGCACAACCTTACCATCTCATTGCTTTAGGAAAATATGACATTGAAAAATAACTAATGGATAAATATATGAAAACCAAACCCAGCTAATGTTTTCCAGATTAGAATTGTAGGGAAGAAAACCAATCTTCAGCAAAGTGACCTTTTTTCATCACAGCAACATCTTGAAGTTTTTTAATTGCAAGTGGCTTCTCCCTGCATAGCCTTATCCAGAACCAATCCATCAGTTACTGCACAGCATTAAAAACTGTGCACAGTGTTAAAATTCAGCTCATGGGAAAGAAGGAGCCCAGAAGGACCTTTAGCTTATGGCAGTCTCCAGTGAAGAAATTCTTTAGCTGCACAGTCACATAACGTGGGATAAAATTAACAACTCATTTATCTTGCCTTCTGCCGTTGGAGAACTCAGAATAGAGGCACAAAGTAGTAAAATGCCAGTGGTGAGTGACGGTTCATGGGTGTGCATCTGCTGGGGACAGGCAGAGTGGGGTGAACTGGGCAGCAGAGCTTCTGCTGCTGCACATTCCCAAATCCTGTGGGAGAGCACCTCAGCAGCACAGCTCATGCCCCTCCTGCCTGCAGTGCCCCAAGGAACCAGTCACACAAACAGACTTTCTATTCCATGCAGATTGGTCTGGTAACAGAGATGGCCTCCCTTTATGAGGCAGATTAACCCTGACGTAATTAAAGGCCAATTAAAATGATATGCAGGAAATTCATATCTAATACTGCAGAATCAGAGGGGACAAATCAGCTCCAGGAGGACAAGGAGTCTGAACTGAGAAAAAGTAACAAGATGTTTTTTTAAGATCAGAAGCATTAATTGAAACACTAACACTTTATGATAGGCCAAAAAGTCCAGATGTGACCGTATTTGAACCACTACTGCCCAGGCAACAAACAGCAAATGGCATGAAATTGAAGCTACTTTTCTGCTGTAGATACAGAGCACTTCCACAGTGATAAAAATACATTCCTTCCTTATCCTTATTCCCTCTTGAAGTTCTGTCCCGTTTTTTTCTCTCATAAAAAATCCCATAGTTCAGGAATTAATTGACAAACCAGGATGTTTCTTTCCCTCTTTGTTAATGGGCCTGTTCTCACTTAACAAAATATTGTGGCAATTTAGAAATTATTCTTTACACTGACACAGCACTCTTCTACTTAATTATGTTTTATTTCATTGCTGGAGTTTTCCTACTTCCTTCAAGTCCCACTTCAGTATCCCTTGAGTACCACTATTTCACTCTATTCTGATTTTGAGCTGTACAATTCATAGCAAAGCATTAATTTTCAGTTTCATCATATATTCCATGTTGAACACAACCAATCACTCCAACCTGACCCCCTTTGTAGCTGGATCAGTACTTCTCCAGAATGACCAGTTTCTCCAGTAGTGAAAGGTATAAGTTATCCTTTGGATAAACACTTCCCTTGTAAGAATGATATGGGCTGATTTACAGCACTTGCTCTTCCTGCAGAGCTAGCACCAACTTCCTAGATCAAACTGCTTCTAAAATTTGCAGTATTTTGTAGGCAGCCACCCCAACACTGAGAGAGGACATTTATTCACATATGCTGAGATTTAGTCCAGAGCTTCATTTGTGTTATGGTTGATTTATTTCCTAAGACTCATAGGACCTGTTCTACTTTGAAACCTGCCTTTATTGCCACTCTCTTATCCAGAATGCAAGTCCATCCATTTAGAAAACTAAAACAAGGTATGATGTCCCCAGTATTACTCTGGCAGGGTTCAGGAATAAATGAGCATTTTTTAATGAAAAGCTATGGGATTTTTGGCCTGTTTATCATAATTTTCCCTATTCTTATGACATATCTGTCACAATTGCATCCTTGAAGCTTCAAACTCTGCCATGAGCACTTACACTTCCTTGCCACACTTGTAGCCTAATTTCTAAAGTACTAGGGTGAATTTTTATTTTACTGGAGAGGGAGAGTGCTTCCTTGATTATCTTTCAGCTTCTGAGGTACAAACACCTTCCCCCTAGTAATCTTCTCCCTCCACCTGACACAGGGGAAATCCCCCACACCCAGAAATAAGGCAAACCCTCTCCTCACCAGGAATTTTGCTTTTCGTGTAATCCAAAGCAAACATAACGAGAGCCAATGTTGTGGGGTGGCCCTCCCTGTAACTTTATTTTATACTGTGCAAGACAACCAAACCTCTTTTATCTAGGCTAGAAAATATAATAATATCAAACTCTCATGGTTGAAAAACCAAAATAACTCAAGTATAGTTATAAAAATAAAATATGCTTTACAAAGAAATAACAGTAATGTCCTCGTGCTGTATAAAACCTAGAATACAGATAACAAGTAGTTAACAAGATTTTATTGTCATATATATTGATACAAAAGTTCAATATGCAACACATTTAACTCTCTTTGAGACTGAAGTAAGTCCTTAGGTAGAATGACTAGAGAGAAACCTATCACAAGTTTATTCACAGGGGTAATCCTGACCTCAGATGTACTTGTGCTGTGCAATGCACATCAAAGCAGAGGAGCCCAGACTGGCACAGGAACCCAGATCCAGGGGGATGAGCCACGTGTGTGAGGTGTCTCATCAGTGTTCATTAAGGTTTATTGGCTGTGACAAAGCACTCTGGCAGCACAGCCCCATGGGGCCGGTATTTCACTGCTGGAAATGGGGGCGGGTTCAGCCCAGTGACTCCACACACTTTTGGATCAGGGTTAATTTAAGTTACTCTTGCTCTCCATACACCAATTTACAGATATTCATATTTCTGTATTCTTGAAGGCAGGGGCCAGCACAAGGTGCTACTGCTAGGTAGCAACCTAAAGCACTATGACAAAAGACACAGTCTTGGCAAATTCTTCTGGGCAGCTTTGCTCTCCATGCTGGGCCAGGATTAACACTGTTTTCTTTGGGACAGGCCATGCAAGACAATGCAATAGAAACTTCTGCTTTTATGAGCCTGCCCTGAATTTTATGTTCTACTTCAAAATGTATCTAAGTTGTGAAACTGTTATACCACCAATTTTTTGTCTTTTCCTGGTCTATGCCCTTTGGAGACAAGACTGCCTGTAGCATTTCTGCTCTCTCTTCTTGCCTAGTCAACATATTCTCAGTTAAAAATATATTAATAGCCACAATCCTCAAACACACTAATTTACATAAAAAGAAGGCCAAATGGTACCTAATCTTATGTGCCACCTTTTTTGAACAGATACCAAAAGCTTGGAGAGCACTGTAAAGATTTGGTTGTTTTCTAAGCAATAGTGCCTGCACCAATGCTGTTTCTAGTACATGTGAGTTTGCTCCCATTCATCTTAATTACAAGTGGGGCTTCAAATAAAACAAATTGAATTCTAATGAGTTAGGCAACTCTTAACAAAACTAATACCCTGCCTTGCAATTTATGAGTAGTGTCCTCTGGGTAATGACCAAGACAAAATGCAGAGCTACAGACACATCATAAGTTAAAGGAGATTGGCCTAAATTTGATTCTGTGGATTTGGTTGATTTGGTTTTTGTTTTTTCGTTGTTGTTTTGTTTGTTTTGGGTTGAGGTTTTTTGATTTTTTTTTTGTTGTTGTTTCTATTTCTTTTGGGGTTTTTATTTGGTTTTTCTGTTTTTTGTAGGGTTTGTTTGTTTGTTTTTTATTTTTAATTCTGTGTGGTTTTAATAGCTGTGACTAATCATTGGTCTTTTTGTATAAATGTGGGGAAAAAAGGCAAGATTATCAGAGTCATCTTACTTCATGAACAGAAAAAAAGACCAGGTAAACTTCATCAAATACAATCTGCTTCCAGAAATCATAATTTTATGAACTATTGCAGCAATCTCATTTTATCAGCCATTTACTTGTGTTGCTGGTGATAGGTATATGAGCAGCACATGATCATTCTGCCAGAAATAAGTGTTACCCCTTTCTCTAGCCCTGTCATAGCCAATTCTCTCACTCCTCTCTCCTGGTTTGGTTTGATATTTTAATTTTCAAAGTTTCTGGTTCACTGAAGATTTTTGGTTGTTTTTTTCCCTTGAGGGAGCGAGGGAGAGGGGGAGGAAAGTTCAGTTTATAAGCTTATGATCTGACCCATTTCCCCTGTCCCGTTTTCAGTTGTTACAGTCATATACAGCTGCCCTCTGCAAATTAATATTACCATTGCTGTGCTTCAATGCTTTGTATTCCCAGCCCCTTTAAACCTCTTACTTTAGAACAGTGTTGTGCAATAACATATTGAATAAATGAGTAACCGCTACATTCTGCTTCTGTATTTATGAAAAGCCAGAGAAATTTCTTTTTTGACAGTGAACAAGAAATTAGATGTACTTTAAAGGCTTCTGAAGTGTATTTCACTTGCTACCAGATGAAATCAAAGAGACAAAATTACTTTTTCCCTACTTAAATATTTCATTGATTTTTCTTAGAACACTATGCTCCCTCCTCTCCAAGGTGTGCATGATGATTCCTTTGCTATACCATAAGGCAACCTTTATAGACCTAAACCAGCTCAGAGTATTTATAAAGAATGACCCATGGTAATGTTCAATGCATTTTAATGCAGGTATTCTACCTGTATAGTCTATTGCCCAGAAACTTCATAACAGAAGTACTGAATTTTATTCTCTACCTGACAGGCCTGTCTACAAGAGCTGTGTCTGCAGTGCTAAATTACACCCATATTCTGGCTGCCCATGGCTTCACACACCCCATGCACATTAATTGTTGCAACCAGAAACAAAATTGAGAAAGGCATGTGGGACTGTGCATGAAAGGGGGGCACACTTATTGAAATTCATGTATTGCTCTGCTTGATTCCCCAAGCCACACGTGGGAACACTTAGCCATAGGCAGCTGCATCACTGTCTCAGGGAGGAGGAGGAACTGGGGCAGAACAGTTCCACTGTGTGGTTTCACTGTTGGTCACAGCTTTTCAGACATGCAAAGCATAAACCAAGAGCTTGGCCTGCTGGGCTTCAGTGCCTGCAAACACAGAATAAAATTCACCTGGAGCTACTGTGGCAATTGTGTACCAATTGATGTGCAGTTAATTAGACCCCAACTATTTTCTAAAAGTAAAATGCAAAGCCCTACAGGTTCTCATCACATAAAAGCAAAATAAGCTTATGCATTCCTCCAAACTAAGATCAAACTGTGTCCCCCAGATGTGCCAACAACCTGCCCAGCATTTTACTGATTAACTTCTTTAGTATCTCCAACACAGAAACAGCAAAATAGCATTTTCAAATAATAAAAAAAGAAAGTTTCTACTGCAAAGAAAGACCACACACAAGTACAGCAGCACTTATGTAAGTCTGCATGTGTGCTTTGGCTCTCACCAAAGCCTTGCACAGCCCTTTGCTGGTGCTGCTACCTTAAAAGCACCGGTTATTTCAGCAGGAAACTCTGCACAGGGGCCATCCCTACATCAGAGTGGGCTTGAAAAGAAAGTTTCTTTGATTTCAACAGCCCATTTCTTAATTCTTAGCAACTGGTGTAAATCAGGAGCTCCATTCCAGTTGCTCCAGTGTAAAACCACTTTAGAGGGCAGATCCAAGTCTAGTCTTTCAACTTCAAGAAGCACCTGGACTCCATCCAGGCTGGACTGGTTGGCTTTTTGCAGTTTGAAACTGAAACAAGGAGAGAGCTGCATTTCACACAGTTCCACTGGTCATCTCTCTGAACCTGACAGAAGACAGCCCTCAGGGAGAGTTACAAGTACACTTTTTTTCTGGTTTGACTGAGTCTTGCAAGTGCAGATAACTTTTTATTAATTTAACACATTTTGAATTACAATTGTAATTAAGCAAGCAGATTTTTTTTCCCCACAATCACATAAAATGGCTCAAGCAATTTTGTGTTCTAATTTTTATATTCATAGAGCAAATATTAGACTGTCCAGTTATATTGCTGAACAATAGATAACAACCCTAGGTCACACTGTACGTTCTTTTCAAGAAGACAATCATAAATACTAAAAGAAATGTTCTTTTAGAGTTACTTAATTTTATTTAATTAAATAATTTAAATTAAAAGGGGTTTTCATATAATTTTTTCTTCCGGCTTCAAACTATAATTCTAACAGGAGAATAAGCCAATTTTTTTCTCAGTGTTTTCAAACCACTGCTTTCAGGACACTGCAACACTGAACTGCAACAAATACATATCTTCAAAGCAGTCACTTCATATTTTTATATTTATTCCAGACCCCTATGAACCCATTAGTCCAACAGTAGAGGCATGGTCTAAGATAATGCATGAGTGTCATTGCTAATTGAAAAAATGAAGTTAATATATATTTGTTGATCAGAAGTAAGGAAAAAACATCATTCTGCCACTCCTATTTCAGATCCCATTTCATAACCAGTCCTTACAAACATCTACTTTGTGATAAATCATGTTTTTTGAACAACCCAAAAACCCACATTTTCCATAAATGTTTCCTTGAGCACTCTGCATCAGTTATGTGTTCATGCTTAACTGGCTCCTATCATACCACATTCTTCAGGAAAGCAGCTGCTTTTCTGTCTTTGGTATTTTAAAAAAATTAAAGTGAGACTTTACACTTTTAATTAGATGTTTAATTCATGCTTTTGTGAACTATTTCCTTCCAACTGGAATTTTGTCACACAACTATAACAGTCTTTCCACTGCCAATTTTTTTTTTTTTTAAAATGCTAACACAGAGTCTCAAAGAATGTGTATTGCACAATTTGGTAAAGAATTTGAAAGTGAAAGTCTCATTTGTGAGTAAAGTAGGAACGCCTAGGAACTGGCACAAGCTGTGGCTGTAAAAATATGCAACGCTCAGAACAAAAAACCCTCCAAAACCAAGGGAACAGTTTAAACACATTTCATAGGGCATACAGTAAATACTAAGTTTAAGAGACTAGTTGAAAGAGCAAACTGAGCAGAACATGGCTCTTACTGATGAGCTACAGTACATTACTACTTTTGTGGTTTTACTTTTAAAGAAGCAAATGTAGAAATACTCCTCAAAAAACAAATGAAATGTGAGTCAGCCGTTTGAAGAAGGTGCTGAAGAGAAGCCCACTTATTCAGAAGGAGCTTCCTTTTTCCACCCTTCCTGGCAGTCAGCACATTCAGCAGTCAGCTTCCCAAATCCTTCAGGAGCAGCTGAGTGTCATTCAGCCAAATGATGTTCCCATTAAGAAAGCAGCACATACCATGCTTTTTTCTCAGCTGTCAGTATTGTTTCTCATCACAGGATGAGGGTGAGCAGGATTTGGCTTGTCCTCAGGCCTGTATAATGGATTATCATTACTGGTAATAACAACATTCTGTAGGCCAAGAGTCCTCATCTTGCTGCACCTGGTGCTCAGGCCTAGAATGAACAGCCCTGTTAATCCACTTGCTAACCTGGCAAACCTGTTTGCCCTCCTCTGAGCTTGTTGTACCCGGAGAACCCCCAATGAGCAGTCTTGGGTGAGTCTCTTCAGACATCAACTGGGCTCAAAGGCAAACCCCATGGCGTGCCAAGATACAAGCCCTGAGCTGAAAGTAACTTCTATTCCACAACAGAGATAGAATTTGAGGGCTTTCCTGAGATACTTAAGGTTGTTTGAAACTGGTGGTTCTGGTTGGACACTACCACTCTCCTTTAAGAAAAGTATTTCTACATATAGGCTCATATAAGCAGATTAAATTACCTTTAGATAGGTTGGCTGGGAGTTTTTGCATGCTTTTAAAAATTGACCTTAACATCTGAAATCCAGGCAGGGTAAGAAAAGTACCATTTTGGCCACAAAATATGTAGGGTCCTGGTGCAGTTTGAGAGTCTGAAAACCCCATGAAAACAACTGTGATCCAAAAGTTGTGCTCAAAGCCTGGCTCTACCAGAAGTGTATTGACTAGCAAAAGTTGGTGGCCATGCTTCTTCATTATTCCTCCTTTTGTATAGACCCTGTCACCAGTCCTTCAGCTGGCAGATTCTGATGCTGCATTCAGATGTAAAACTGTGAGCTATTATTGCTTGTGCTGCTGAACTGACAAAACAGGCAACAACTGCAGAAAACCCCCCTTTGTCTTAGGACCAGAGCATGTGGCAGGACAGGGACATTGCTACTGAGTATTTCCTGGCCTTGGATGCTGGTAAATATTGTTAAAATAACTACCAAGTGCTATTTATCAATGTGGACACTCACAGAAGGTGTCATGATATTGCCAGCATCACTAACCGAAGGCAGGAGAAATGTGACGGTGCAGCCTGGACAGCCTGAGAGCACACAGGTTCATACCTTGTCTGATTCCTTCCTCTCCTTGAAGCAAGGTAAGCGGGTCATTATCTGAGGAGCCGTATTTGCATTGCTTCAGGTAACACCTTAGGTCACAATTTGAAAACATCCACAAAAATCTGTATCACATTCAAACCCTTAAATAACCAGAATCATCATTTCACTCCAGGTAACTGTGCAAAGACCGGTTGCATCAATAATTTATTTGCTTACATATTTACTTCAGTCAAATTCTTATCAAAAGCAAGGTCAAAACCTCAGCAGGCAGTGGGGGAGATGCTGCTGAGCTTCAGAGCACCCAGTAGAGATACAGACATACAGATGTTGGCAATTAACCCCTCACTGCAGCTGGGGACTATGGGCTTGTGAGGGCACACTCACAAACATCTTTAAATTTAGCTTTCTCATCTGGGTGGCTGAGTTCAGAAAACCACTCCAGACACCTCTCAAAAGTATTTTCTCAACTGGGAGCCTAGTTAAGTCACTTCAGGGGGAATTGAAATCAAAGATGGTTTTCTCCATCCAGCTGAAATAGATTGTTTAGTGATTACAGAAATACAACCCTTCAAGAGGGGTTTTGTGGAGAGGTAGAAAGGCTGGGAGCGGTCTGCATGAAAGAGAATAAATAGTTTTTGCGGGGAGGAAAGGTATTTTTCTCTTTTAGCACAGCTACTAATGAAATAGCAAGAGTGGCTTACAAGGAAAACATGCAAACATTAAACTGCTGTGAATTATGCAGTTTGGTAAGAGATAAAATAATAATCAGCTCACCCTCAAGACCAAACCCCCACGGTGCTTGTAGGATCATGATGGGAGCGGTGTTGAGTCATGTCCTTTGCACAGCTCTGGGAGCACGGCATTCCCGGCATTCCGGAGCAGCAGGCAGCGGTGGCCCCACGCCTGCCCACCGCCCCTCGGAAAGCACATCTCGAGTGCTCTACAGCTTCTCCCGCTGCTGGCTGCCAGCCACCTCTTCTTCCTGGATCTCCTCAGGAAGCATCCTGTGAATGATTTTCATCCTGTGGAAGGCTGAGGCTTTCAGTCAGTGATGGGGTGGTTCACGGCCAGCTGGGCTTTAATTTGTGGTTATAGGGAGGTGTCATTAGCTCGAGGAACCCTCCCTGGCTGAGTGTATTTAAGGAGCTATTGCAGCAGTTCTAGATTGCCTGATAACCTCGTTGTCACCTCCCCAGGTGGCTGTAGTAAAAGTGGTGTAATTTTCTTTAGAAGGGCAGGAACCCGCAAAATAATTAAATATGTCAAGTCAGTCCAGTGTGTATGGAGACCCCAGGGTAATTTGCTTCCCTTTATAAACCTGAACTTGATTTGCCTAATTTCTTTCTAGATGAACCTGAACACTGGCTTTCAATTCTCATGGCCCCTTATTTATTATTTTTTAGACAGTTCATCTCTCCAGATACAAATCATAATTACCAGAGACTGGTGGGAAAGAGCCCAAATTCAAATGAATACATACATACATATGTGTGTGTGCACGTGTTATTCAAGTACTGCCTGTCAAAGCTGGAGGGATAGCTTTTAAATAAAGTCATGGAGAATGTCAAGCAACGTGAAGCAACCTAGTTAAACACTAAAAAATCTGTCCTCCCTTTTGTTTGGCTCCTGATTTATGTCAAGCTGGAATAAATTATAATAACACAAGGTTATTAATTTTTTTATTATATAAATATGAAGTGTATGCATTTAGTAACCTTCAGACTGTAAAACACAGATGGAAGTACATTCATAAGTTCCAAACCACCTCATTTAAAACTGATGCAAAGCACACCAAAAAGAGAAAGCATGAGAAAAATACTCAAGCGTCAGTACTCTCCCCAAAGTGCAAATTTTCTCTTCAAGCCACATTTCAACAAAACTGTTTGAAGGCAGAGACTAGCAGGTATACAAGACCACCAAGCTCGTGTTTAATTTTCATGAGACCTTAAGCAAAACCTCCTGCACACCGATTAGTTTTACAGAGAAGGCATTACCCCATTAGGACACAGGCGTCCTCAGGTGAACCCTCTCAGTGTCCCAGTGCCCACCTTGCTCCTGTTATAAATGCAACGGCAAAATAGGGTTAATATAAACAGCGATTTATTATAAAACAATTTCAATCACAACCGGAGAAAAAAACCACAATAAAATAGATCAGCGCAGCGCTGGGTGGACAGGGGTCTATACCCAGAGGTACAGATTTACCCAAATCCACACGGAGGGTAGAATGTCCAGGGTTTTTATAGGGATTTTGTGTCCTGAGGCCAAACTCCGAGCAGTCACTGTTCCACAAAGAGTCTAGATGGTTGGTTGAATGGATTTACTGGAACCATGGAACTGAATCAATAGACAACTGGGCAGAGTCCTTTCGCATGTGAAAGGTTCTGATTGCCTCCTGATGGTATCTTTGGTTGGGCTCTCAGGGAGAAGTGTCCAGGTCTGGTGTGGAGCTGATGGGTATCTCGGCTGGGCTCCTCTCAATGTCTGGCCTGATGCCCGTGTTCTGCTCTTCCTCTCAGGCTGGTAAGCGTCCCCTAGGGTCGTTATCGCCTGAATAGGCAGTTACTGCTGGGTTTGCGGAGGAATCTTTAGGTCACACTATATTTTTATGTGTTCTATATTGTTATAAATACAGTTATATACTTATTCCTTCCTTCACGAATTTTTTCCAAAGTGACATTTACCACACTCCTGTGCCACAAGGAGCAGTGCCACGCGGGGACAGCCTTGCGAGGTGACACTGCTGGTGTGACACGGCCCAGGACATCCTGCCAGGGTTTTTTTGACTCTCCAAATCCTGTGCACACTGGTGTCAGGGTTGCCCTGGGGGCACAATGTCTCTCTGGCTGGGTAGTTTCCTATACCTGATCATTCTCATTTTCTCAGATGGGATAGCGCTGTCAAAAACTTCTCTGAACATACCTACACAACATAAATTTCCAGGAAAGTGGCAAAGTTAGTAGTTCTGCCTTTTCTCAACCTCTGTTGCAGCAGTTGCAGCAGTTTAGTAGTGAATGTATATATTTATTGACTATAAATAACAATAAACTTTACAGAAAGGAAATTATTATTCTTATACATATTAGTTCAACAGGCTCCAGTTTAATTCTAAGCCCTTCATTTGAGAAACCATTTGTGATGTGGATTATATGTCAAAATATACAAGCCAATGAATCGTCTGCCCAGGGAGGTGGTGGAGTCACTGTCCCTGGACATGTTCAAAAAAAGACTGGACATGGTACCCAGTGGCATGGTTTAGTTGATGAGGAGGTGATAAATCATAGGTTGGACTTGATGATTTCAAAGGTCTTTTCTAACTTAGGCCATTTTGTGATTCTGGAATGTTGATGCTATTTCAAGAACAAGTAGAAAGTGTAAGTTAAAGAGTTAAGACCAGTGAAGAACAGAACATTTGAATATTATCTTCTACAGGTGACTAAAGATATAATTGCTGTTAGTAAAAACAAACCCTTTGTGTCAGAAAGAGTGCTGCAGATTAAAACACTCTAGTTATTTTTTTCTATATTCTTGAACAAAATTAGCCTGTAAATTTCTTTATACTTTCAGTGAAGATATTTTTGGAACTGCAATAAATTTCTCATTACATATTAATACACTACTGTCTGATTTTTTTTTTTTTTTTTTTTTTTTTACTTTAAAATTATGTCTAAATGGGACAGTCCAATTATGTCTGATATAATGTTCTAATGTAATCCTGTGTGATTACAAGAAAGGTCTCGGGTTATTTAACAAGTGACATTTTGGATTTATTACAAAAGCAATATTGGAAGTATAGGACCTGTGGGGAGCCAATTAAACTTTCCTGGACATCATTTGCTTGGCAGTGTCCTCCTGCCACCAATGCAGCCCCTTGCCTGGGAAGCTGGAGTTTAGTTTGATGCATAATGATGAAGGCATCAATTTAGGGCTGTATACTTTCAGAGAGCACAGGAAGACTAAAGACAGATTTCAGTTGCTCCCATGACTGACCCTGTCAAAGTGATCAGCCCATGGAAATAGTCAGGCCACCTTGTCTGTGGTATCCCAGAGAGTCAATGCCAGGGAGAGAGTGGGCCTGACTAAATATGTCAGTGAATAAATCTTACAAGCCAAAGAAGTGAGGCACCTGAACCAGGTTTACTCCCTTTTGTATAAAACAGATGTGAAAGCTGAAATTATGCCCCATCCATTCTCACTATTTCAGTGCATCTGTGCAAGAATCCACTTAAGGCAGGGCAGAATGCTACTTGGAAAGTCATTGCCTGGAAAAGATGTGTGAAGAAGGTTGACCATGGCTGGGCTGGTTAGAGAGCTGCTGCAGCTGGCAACTAGAAAAGCTAAATTTTAATTGCAAATGAAGAATATTTGTTCAGTGATAGACATGGAACTGTGTGATGAACCTGTTACAGAATCATTTTCAGTAGTGGAACTTTCACTTGAAAATGGATTTATTAGAAATTTTGTGGCTCTATTTCTCATCATGAGATATTGATTTTTCAGCTAGATATGAGTTAAAATAAAGGGGAAAAAAATCCTAAACTTTATCCTGATGACCAAAGTAATGTTTGCTATAGAAGCCTTTTGCTCATATGGGCAAGCTAGAGTTTCTCAGTCCTGCCACAGCAGTCTTCATGTGGCCAGGCCACACAAGGAAAGTTTCATATCACTCTGGTGAAGCCACTTGCAGAAGTAGAATAGGATAAGCTTCCTAGAAGAAGTGCAATTTTAGCAGAATATTTCTGTTTATATAGCAGCTTTCACTGGTGCAATTATGATGACTAGATATTACACTCCTCTTTCTCTGCACCTGAGAGGATTCATTCCTGTGCCAACAAAACCTTCAGACCCAGCCAGAAGCAAAAGTTGAGTTAATTAGAATACAGATGAACACTTTACTACTTATCTCTGTTTTGCCACTTTTATTACATGAGCAAAATGAAAGTCATCTCATTATGCTAAAACTGTACCAGCACTCAGCTTCCTGCTATGGGTTTCTAGCTGGAAACCAGCTACATTGATGGATGTAATGAAGAATAGACAGGTACAGACAAGGAGAGATCCAGGGAGTGGCCAGTCATCACAGGAAATATTACAATCTTTTGATCTTTTGCTGTATCCAAATAATTTAAACATTGCAACTGAGAACAACAGTATCATATGAAAACTTGCACTCTGCCCTGATGTGCCTTGCAACCATTTTTATGTTCCCCTTAGCCCTCAGACATCTTATACCCATGTTATTTCTTTATTGCTTGTTTGTTTTTCTTTCTTTCACTGCAGCCCAGCTCTGGCTGTATCAGGCATAAAGCAGAGTGCACGATACACTTTTTCAGGGCATTCAGGCATGAACTATTTTTCACTCTGGATTCCCTCTGCCCTGTTTTGTTTCATAACTTTTCCCAGTGCAGTGATCAACCCGTCCTCCAATCGGCTTTACAACCTCACCAACAATACTGCTCCATAGATCAGCCCAGGTTGCCGCAGGATCATGATGGTTTTATGCCTCCAGTCTGCCACTTCCCACTGCCCCTAACTACCCAGCCAGTTTAAGTCCCAAGGTTGTTTGTAAGCTGGTGTGTGTAATACAGCCAGCAGGCTGGCCTGGGTTGTAAATTTGATGTATTTCATACTTAAGTAGGACTGTCAACTGTTAAATCCATTCCTTGCTAAAAATAAAAGCTACATAATAAGCCTGATACTGTAGATCACTTTAAACCAGATACTGTAATCCCCACTTGAGACAGATACATGACCTATTAAATTAAACATGGATTCCCTGAAATTACATGCAGAACCTCTCAGATCAGACCGACTGCATTACTTTACCCTGTAAATAGAAATACTGAAGTTGTGTATATATTCAGAAATGATATATACAGTCTTTTGTATATGCCTACTGCATTAACAGAGGTGTGCCTTGAAACAAAAACAATGTTGACAACATTTTCAAAACAAAATACCTGATACCATCTTTCTAAATATGTACTTAATTTTGTTAACAAAATAGGTCTTTACTTTCTGTACAGGTGATATCAGTGGCAGCTGAGGAAAAATGAAACCATCTATATTAAGGTGCTGATAAATTATTTTGGAGATGAACATTTGAAAACAGATTTTAACAACTCAAAAACAACAAAAACCAGAGCTGAAAACCTTGTGAATGCCCTTATATTTGAATAATTCCACTGTATTTTTTTTCCTGGTAAAATGCATATGTCTGTAGAATTTGCAGAATTTGCAACTTAATAAACTCTGTTGTTGTAGTAGTTGTATTTTACCACTTTCTAGATATCTTCGCTCTGTTACTGAAGGGTAGCTTTGGTGATCCCTGAGATGGAAATGTTGGGGAGAACACCAGGGAAGAACACAGCCCTGTGACACAGTGTGGAGAGAAGATTTGATCACACCAAGACTTCAGCCTTATCTTCCCATGGTTCCCAAAATGGACAGAGGAATGAATACTGTCTTCATGTGGATTACTGCAAAAGGATATAAACAGGTTATTCATATTTTATGCCGGTGTGGTACCTACTTAGTGAGCTTTAACACTGGACACTGCATTATATCATTATGTAGAGAGTTAAATCAGATTATTGTTGAGTACCCACACCCAGCATTTCACAGCTGCTCTCTTGCTTTGGCACACAATCAGGGCTTTCTTCCAACATAGCTCAGCAAAACTGCTACCTCTGTGTCTTGCAGCAACTCTCATCTATTTATTCAGATTTATCACCACACCTATCAAGCTCTTTGCTTTTACATGTTTCCTTTCTCTCTTTTTTTTCCTTCTCAGACTTTACTTTGAAGTGAAGCTGTTTTTCTGAGGACTTACTACAAAACTGAGATATTTTCTACTTTTTTGGGGTGCAGGAGCAACTCTGCTACTTTCATATAAAGCTCCAAATTGGCAATGTCAAATGGAATCAACTGCATCTGAAACACAACCGGCCAGCTGACTAAACAAATGAATAAGCAAAAAACTAAGCAGGTTCTGTGAGGCCACCATTCAGGTGGATGCAAAAAATAACACTTGTGCTTCTAGAATGAGGATAAATCAAGATGCTGCAGTCTGTAGTATTAGAGGGGTAGTATTTTCCCACACAATAAAATTAAGTTCTCTTCAGCAATTCCTGCAGTGGATGAGTCACTGTCTGTCTTGGCTGGTTTATTCAGAATTATTTCTGTTCAGCAAGAATGGAGAAGAAGTCTTATTCTCCCCTGTCTATAAGCCCTCAGATTTGCCTCAGATCATCATGCCCTGATGCAATACATTCCACAGCTCCACTCAGGTACAGGCTGATGTCTCAATGAGTCTGTAGTTTTCCAAGCAGCCCATCCATGTTGGAAGCAAGGAAGCTGAATGTAGTCTGTTTTTTGTTGGTTTTTTTTTGCAGGAAGCCCTGAGCACCGAGGCTGCTCAGGCAGGAGCAGCAGTTGTGTGAATGGGGAAGGCAGCTGACAGCAGTGGGAGGTGTGACTCCTGTCTCAGAGGTCACAGCTTTGGGGAGTGACTGGGAGGAGCTGAAGCCATTCTTCTGGGAGAAGGTGTGAAACCAGCCTATATTTTGGTGAAGCCACTTCAGCAGAAAGACATGACAAGCTGTGAATTACAGTGCATTAATTCAAGCCTAACATATTGTCAAGTATGAGGCCAAAGGGCTAAGAGCCATCCATACAACTAGGTGTGAATTAATTCTCACTGGTTCACACACTGAAGTGTCTTATTGTGATAATAGATTTAATACTCCTAAAATGTTATTTTAAAATATCTATATATTATTAATTAAGGTGTAAGACTTATGCCTCCAGAACACTGAATTATATCTCAATAAAACCATTGCTCAAAATTCTTATTAACCCAGAAGGTCACTCAATTTCTCCTGCCTACTTCATAATAATAAATAGTACAAACTATTCCGACCATTCCATCTCTTTGTTACAGGAACTATCCCCATCAAAAAGAGAATCCCTCTTCCTCTATGTAAAATTAATGCTCAAGTATGTGGTTGGATGAATGTTTCCTGCATGTAGATGTTCAGCTGTATGTTTCTGGATTTCTCTTTGATAAGTAAGTGCTGGCTACCACTGAGTGATTATGTGCAAAACCTGTGCCAGGAGGAAAGGGGCCTGCACACAAGTGCTAATCAATGAACTTTGCTTCCCATCAATTCATATTTCCAAAGTGCTTGCATTGAAATGAAAGTTATTACGGCTATGCCAATTAGTAAGAAAAATACACTGGGCTTTTGTATCTTGCCCGTGCAGGTCAAGGTACTTTAATTTTAACAGGATGTTATCCAGAGAGGAGCTGAAAAACAGACTGAGTGGAGCCCAGCCCTGAGGAAAGTTTATTAAAATTTATTAAAAATTACTTACTATAAAGTTTATTAAAGCTGATGGGAACTGGACAGAGTAGGTCAAACTCTTCTATCAGGAATAAGCTTGGTCCCCAAGGAACAGTTAAATATTAAATCCATTTCTGTTTTTTGTTTTGTTTTGTTTTTAACCGAGTCTTGGCTTCTGAGCTGTTTATAAGAGAAAATGATATAGTAAATTATGTATGATAAATGATACAGTCTGGTAGTGTGAGAAATCTACTATTTGTAACTAATTCTAATTTTTTAAGCTACTGTATGTCATAGTTAAAGCAGCACATGGTATCACTGAGCTGTCTTTGAGATTTACTACTTGAGTTAGTGTTTCATCTGTGGTTTGTTTAAAATGTTTGTGGGGCTTGAGACTGTGGTGCTGTGCTGAGGCTGTGAGCTGCGTGTAAAAGGCTAAAAATGCCTTTCTGCATTAGGGTGGTGAGTGGAGAGGTCTGCTGTGGAGGCAAACTGAAGGAAATGACCAACAGTCAGTTAAATGTTCAAAACGTATCAAAAAAACTCTATCAGGGTGTGACACTGGAAGACCTTGGCATGGGTGAAGACAAGATTTTGTGAACCTGAAGGGGGCAAAGACAGCGAGATCTGAGGCTCAGTACAAAGGTAGCCACAAGAACACGAGCCCTTCACACCTTGACTAAGTAGACCTGTCTCCTCTTAAGACAGAGGGCTTCCCAGTAAAGGTTTTTACATTTTATTGATCTTTGTCTTTTATCTTCCTCTGCAGCAAACCTTTCCAACAGCACAAACATTTTATTAGACAGTTGTATGTGGCTGCTGTGTGTTCCTTCCAGAGCACACCTTTTCTATACTGTGCAGGTTTTGCCTTACAAAGCCAGTTAATAAATTATATAGTGATGAGCTTTGATTGCTTCACATTCAAACTGCTCTCTCCCAGAGGCTGTGTTACCCAAGATATTAGCAGAGTGAGCTGCTCTGACCTTGTTTAGTGAGCAGGCAGGAACAGTGCTGAGGTGCAGCCCCTGGAGCACAGTGAAACAATTGTCTCCTTCCAGGACAAGCCACGGAGCCTGAGCCGCAGAAGTGTAACCTTGGATGTCTGTTGGCATTGCAGGCTGTGCTACACAGTGAAAGGAGACTGTATCTGAGCATCTGGGAGAAAAGCCTATGACAGGTTTATTTGATATTTTTACTGGAGACCATACAATTACTGGAATACCTGTATTTATTTGAATGGAAGTATTATAGAAATATTCTCTCCAGTGGTTTCCTGCATGGAGAGGAAATTTCATTTTGCAGCCAAAATTTTCTGAAAGGGTCACAACCTCTTTCTCAATTCTGAAAAACTGTTGGAACTCACCCTGTAATAAAATGAAAGTCTTCCAAAGAGATTAACCCTCCTCAGCCTATGATGGAGGTTCCCTCCACGCTAATGCTGGTACAATATGTTGGGCACTTTCTCATTGGAAAAGGCCCTGAGAAGGGCAATATCATCACCAGGACCTGCTCTGGGGCTTGATAAAGAGCAAGACAAGCACAAATATGAAATACATGTTAAGCCCTTTTCTAAAAGCAGTAAACTCCTGGTGAGAAAATATTTAACTCCTGTGCTGGCAGACTCCGGGGGCTTCTTCAAAGAGCATCACAGCTACAGGTGAGGAAAAGGGGTACAGGCTCTTGACTTGTGCAAACTGCAGTCGGGGTTTGTTTCCTCACAGAATTACTTCTGGTTGCTGTCTTCTGAGCAAAACCATTTAAACATGCAAAAGATGTGGCTAAAAAGGGAATTCCGAAGTACTGGTCTGTACACTTTGAAGTGAAACTGAAAATTTTGGGTAGGAAATCTCAGTGACCTGGTACAGCTGCCTTTCCTTTCTGTGGAAGCAGCTGCCATGGCTATTTCTGTGATAGAGTGAATAAAAACTACAAGCTAGGGACAAGCCTGTCCTCACTTTTTTTTTTGTTTCCCAGCATCTGAATTGCCAGATGGGATTAGAGCTAGAGTCCACCTAGTCCAGTTTCCTGTCTCTGATAGCAACCAGAACCAGATCCCTTGGATAAAGGCATAAGACATCTCAGTTCTGGCAAAAAGAGAATAATTGGGCCCCTACCCAACCCCCCATGGGTTCATCTTAATCTCTGTGAGTGGGAAAGTGTTTGAAACTTAGAGGTATGAGCTTTTACAACCTTTCTACGACTCTCTTAGCATTAATTATCATAACTCTGGCACCTCCAAAAACTTGTTGTAACATTTGGCACTGTGTCGAGAGTAAGGCATGTTGAAAGAAGACAACAGGACTCCTAAAAATGCCGAGGCACTCCTGGGATTATTGACTCAAGAACCTCAGTGAGGGAACATAACACAGGGTCATGTTTCCCAGTAATAACATGGGTGGTTGACTTCCCAGCATAAAGGAAAAACTGGAAAAAATTGAAACTCATGTTGCTTTGGATAGAGCCCAAGAAGTTACTGGAGATTTACAATTAGATCATGCAGAAACTGTGGGCTGATTTGGTTTCATTTTTTCAAACAGATGTTAGAGAGGTCGCACAAGAGGTGGTGTAGAGAGTGCTATATTAGTAACTGAAATAAGTGTAGCTAATTCCAATTTAATACTGTATTTTATGTGTTACAATCACATTCCTAAGTGTAAATACCAAGCATATTAATTATTGCATGGCAATTTTCTAGCCCTATAATTAAGTCGTTTTCCTTGAAAAGAACCTATGGACTTGTGGTGCAGATTTTCAGCAGGCATTTCTCCTATTGCTGCTGCTAATGGCAGCAACATAATCTGTCCCATTGTCCTTGATGAGCTCTTCTGACTAAGAGGGAAAGTGACAGTAACATCTATATCAGATCATCTGGAATGGGCCAACTGCACATTGCATTAAAATATGAGGTGGAGAGCAGTCCTGTGGGGCCAAGGTTAACAGTTCCTTTCCATCTGTAATTCCTGTCATTCCTAAATGCAGTCTGTAAGCTGTCACATAGCACAAGCATTTGTGGAGGATACATGAGTTACCAAAACTGACCACAGCAAGACAAATACAAGCTGTTCTGGGACTATTGGTTGGTGTGGGTTTGTACAATAGAACTTAATTTTTGTCCGTGACACTGGAGACTGTCTTGGGGTGGGGGATGTCACATGGAGTGGTATCTCAGATTGTTCATCTCATTTGCTGTCTCAGGGGGGCATTTCTGCTTTCCTGTGCTTGGGTACTGATATTACCAGTCTGGCTTTACCCAATCATCTTTAAAGACAATTATTCTTTGGGGTTGTAGCCTTAATTATATCATACAGTACCCAGGAAGCAAGACTGCTATTTTCTCTGCTGTCCACTATTAACAAAACTCCATATCACCACCAGTACTAAGAACTGCAGTCAGAGATCATATTACTTAGGGAGCAATCTCATTTTCTTTTTCCTAAAAAAACCCACAAGAACAAAACCAAAAGCATGGTTTTGATGTTCTCTAGTGTTTGTTCTCTAAATACTGGAGGACACAGAGAGCCCTAACAAGCAAAAAGCTCAGCTGCCCCTCACAGAGATCTCTCTGAATTCCCTGGATGTTCTGCATGCAGAGCACAGACCAAGGATATCCCTCTGTGGCTGACCCTCTCTTCTTGTACAGGCAACTACCAAGAATATATTACCCCCATGCATTTGGCAAAGCACAAATAAACTTCCAGAAGTTTTGCAGTAGTATCAATGTCCTCTCTAAAAATAGAGCTTCATCTCTTACTGAGTGGAACAACAGGAAATCATCAGCACCTGAGAGCTACCCAGCCTGCTGATGTGGTTTTCCTTCCATACTCTGCACTGAAGATTAGCCAACCCTTTCACTCCTCCATTAATCACCACTCGTATTTAGAAGATGGTAAACACATAATAAGCAACCTGGTGACTCCTGCTACAGTCTGGCATTTTTGTACTTCCTAGCAAGGCTGTCAATATTTGTGTTTCCAAAGCAAAGGACTTGTGGGTTCCTGACACATTCTTCCTGTCCCACCCCGCTGGGGACAGCTGTGCCATGTAGTGTGCCACTGTCTGGAGGTGAGTAAGGGCTGATGCTTCGGCAGCTCTGGTTCACTTCTAGAAAGTTCACTGCGACCTGAATGTGTTCACAGCCTTGAGGCTGGGGCTCAAAACATCTGAGCTAACCTTTAGACACCTCTGGTCTGCTCTGGTGTGTATTTAGTGAAGTGAAATGAAGACTATAGAATAATCAATCCTTCTATACTGTGACAGGTCACTGCTTATTTTAGAACTGTCTTGGCTGGTTGATTATTTAATTTCCTTGAAAGCAAGAAAAATAATCATTGGGAAAGTTACTAATGTACTCCAGGTGAAATGCAACTAAACCATTCATTCCAATATTCACATTAGCCAAAATATGCTTGCAGTTTTATATTTTGACCCTTTGCTCCTTCCTTGTCACAAAATAATTATAAAAATGATTGAATGATTTTAAACTATTGAATTCTATTTTTTAAAATGATTGACTTGACATTTCAATTTAATAACTATCAACCTGAATTGAAATTTGTTCCACAATTCTTTATTTAATTTGTTAAGTTACAACTTTTCTGTTTACATGATTGTCACAAAATGAAGAAATCATTAATCAATGCTTTGTCATGATTTGTATGCAGTGCATTATGATAAGACTGTCTGTATTCACTATAAAATTATCAAAACTTTGATAGACTATAGACTTTGACTTTTCTTCTCTTTTTCTTCTAAATTTCAATACCATTTTGGATTTTTATAAAGCTTTTTTTGGTAAAAGCACAGGTTAATATACACTTAAATAATGTTGATGGAATCATAAAGAGAAGCTGTAATTATGCTGTCAAATTTCTTTTATTACTTCTGTGCATTTCTAGCAATATTTAGAACTGGTCTATGTTTCTACTTCCAGATAAACCTGATTTGATTGCAAACTGTGTAAATTAAATAATCAGTGACTCTCTACATGCTGTGTCCTTTCACAGTTTCTGAGCTCACTTGTACTGTGGTAAAAGAGCAACAATTGCCCTTTGGCTCTACTCTCAGGGATGATTTGGGGTGAGTTATATTCAGGTCCCTAAATCTAAACATTACACGCTTTCACCACACAGCTGTTGAGGGGGAATGTAATGTCCACTTGGGCTCTGTGGGAAAGTGGGAAAGTTCTCCACTACCAGCAATGCCTCAGTCTTTCCAGAGGTGCATAAATTTGTGTTGCTCCATTTCCTAAAGCTCCCTGGTGTGCACAAAGAAGATGCTTCTCTCTGGTTGTCTTGCAGGGAGCATGCCATGCCATACTACATCATACCAGTGCTCTCAGGGCAGATCTGAAACAGGGCCAGGCAGCCCATATTTTCTGCCATTTGGGTAAAGTAATGGACAAGATGAACTCTGAAGGTTATCTCTAGACCTCTACTGATGATAAATATATACAGGAGTAAAAAACACCCATGAGCAAGGGTGAGCATAACTCCTTGAGCATGCTGCTGGACCAGTCATTGGTGGAGTGGAGAAACCCAAGCTCTGCTCTTCACCTTTTTGGTTTTTTTAAGCACTGGCCCTGTATTTCTAGTACAGCTCTGAAGCCATATGATTATACACAAACTAGATTTTATTCAATTCTTCTTACATACAAGTATTTTCCTGTGGGTTGAAACAGGCAGGTATTTTTCAGCCTGTGACTGCAGTAAATTTCCTGCAGTACAGTGTACAAAGGCTGAGCTCTTCAAAAACAGGGGTATGGCCATGGAAAGGATCCAAGCTAATCAAATGGAAGAAATTTCAATTACATAATCAAACAGTTATATTTTAATTATAATTGTTGCCACAGGGCAGCCCAGGATTACTTTGTGTGAACTACTTAAATGTTTATTTCTGAAGAAAAACATAGTAAGGCATCTATGGCAATTTCATTATTGTTAAGAAATTAAAAGGAATCTATAGATAGGTAAGGGACCAGTACAATTACCTACATCATCTTTCAGAACAGTAAAATAAAATAATAAGCCACAATGAGAAACTGGAGCCTTAGAAATGAATCAGATGGCACTAAAAGAGATTCACCGAGAGGGAGCTCAGAGTTTACTGAGCTGTTATTTATTGCTAGATTTTTCAAGCTACACTAGTGAAAATAGAAAACCAAAAAATATTGCAGCAGAATTAATTGTACAGATTCACTCTTCAAGCCAAAATAGACTATCACGAAGTAGTCTTAAAATGAAGCAAGGAACACAGAGAGTTTAATTCATCTCCCTAAATCTCTAGGGAAAACATTTCTCTGATAGAGGGCTGAGCATGATTCAAATGTCCCTCCTCTTTAAAATCCACATCCCATCCTTTTCTCTCCACTCCTCTGGATGGTCAGGGAAGATCTGGAGTCCTCTGACCTCTGCTCTGACCAATGTGTCTAAGTACACTTTGAGGAGTGTCTGCCTTCAAGTGTTCCAGTCCATAAGTGTTTTGATCTTTAACAGGACCTTTGAGTAAAAGAAAGGCTTTCAGTGGGACCCCATCCATTGCCATTGCAATCCATGTGGACAACAATTTGAATATAGAAGGAAAGTGTATTTAATTTGATTTTAGACTTTTGATGGAGTTTTGTGATCCGTAGGGAGCAGAGTCCAGGTCTTCTGCCCTCTCTCCATTTCCACATTTAGTGCAGTCAACATGGGTTATCAACAGGTGCCTTTAGGGCTGGAGCCATGGGCACTGACTTTCCTGGATACTCTGAAAACCTGCCCATAGTCTGTATTCCATCTCATTATTCTTCAGAAAACCCAAGCCTAAACAAATTGTGCATGATGACAGAGGAGAAACTGCAGGAATGCACCCCATGTTTTGCAGAGGACCTGTTTACCTCTTTGAAGTGGGACTGTGCTCCACAGATGATAAGGAACTAAACAACTGTGGCTGACACTTGGAGAAATTATACATTTTCTAAACAAGGGGTGTATTGACTGGGAAATTAAAACCGCACTGCAGAATGTAGGAAAAGGAAAGATTTTTATTCAGTAGCAACATATCTACTTTGTTTTGGATAGGAACAGTATAATAAACCTCTTGAGGAACAGTATAATAAACCTCTTGAGAAAGTTTTTGGTTTATATTTAGTACTGTTCTTTGGGAATAAAATTGGATTAGCGAATAGTTCATTCTTCATTTCTTAACCCAAATTGTCATCACTCCCTACACACTTTTGCATCAGCAGCATGATTTGGCTGTACTTTGGTCAGCCCTTGCTCAACCCCAGTGACTCATCTCTAGAACTGACCCGTTACTGAGAGGCTTTGGGCCTTGGGAAAAACATTTCATCTCAGTCCTTGGACTGGAACAGAGTTTTCCACTGATTCAGACCTTCAGTACTTTATATCAGACCTTCAGAACCTTTATATCTGCACACAGATTTTTTTCAAAATAATGATCCAATAGTGTTGGAAATCATGTCAATATTTCAGAGTGGAAAAAGTTAGAAATAGTAAAAAAAAAAAATTAAAAAATTAAAAAAAGATAGAAAGAAAAAAATTTGGAAGATTCAGTTGGATGCACTATTTATCTGGAAGGACAGAAAAGGAAATATAATATGGATCCTTAATGTAAATTGTACTTGATTTCTGCAGTAAGTAAAAATTAGAAACCACCCAAAAATGCTCTAATGGCAGGTTGAGGCCAGTCTTTGAACATTTCATTGCCTTGAGAAAATTAACATTTTGTGTTCAAAAATAATTTCTAGCCTGGATCTTAACATGTCTTGGTGTGTAGACTAACCTATGCAAGTGCTTCTGCTATTGCTGCTGCTGCTGAAAAAAAAAAATTAAATTCCAGGAGAGCTCTGGAAAAATTGCAGATGGAGAAGCAGTTTCATGATAGATCTTAATATCTTATTGACACTCCACAACCACGATATCTAACACATCAGCTTCTGAAGTTTACTCACATTGAACATGCTGTTTTGCCTTGTATGCAATTGCTATTAGCTTTACAGCTATTGTTTTTCTTTGAACACAGACATTCAGAAAAGATGTTTCATGTTTATAACATAATTTAGCCTTGAAAAGTATATCTTGCCTGAATCACTGCCAAATAGCTGATAGTTTCACTTTACAATTTCATTTAACATTGGCTTTGTATTATAGAAAGCACATAGAAAAAAGTGCATGGAAGTTTTATTGCAAGATTTCACTCACCTTCTTCATCTATAAGCTTACATTAACCCAGGACAATCCAACTTTGGAAATCTACCATATGCAACAGCATCCTTTAATTACCGGATAATTACTGCCTTCAACGAGAACGTTTTCTGAACAAGATCTGCTCAGCCCAGAGTCCTGGAGGAATAGCACAAGCCAGTTACAGTTTCCCCATTTCATACCCCAGTCTGTGCCAGGCCCAGAGCAATCTTGGAATGATTTAAGAGTTACTGTTGCCTCATTTCTGCCACCCTACCCTGAGGGTCAGCTCTCAGTCTTTCTCTTCCACCCCTTTTCCCCAAACAGTCTTCCTAAATCTCTTGTGTGCATAGAACCAGGTGCAGGAACCTGGTTTTAAAAAGACTTGAAAATGTCCCAATCCAAATATTGTGTGTTTCCCCTTGTTCTGGTGGCCTTGTGGTGTTTCCAAAGCCAGTTTTGCTGTCACTGTCCTAACATTAATGCTATGAATAATGCCACAACACGTGACTATAATGCTGTGCATATCCTGGGCTTATAGAACAGCACACAGAGCTTTGCAGATAGTCCTTAAATGCATCTTGTGTTCAAACTCTCAGTAAGACATGACCTTTCCTCTGGAAATAACACTCAAACCACTCACCCTCCATGCAGGCAGAACAGGCATAGCCAGTTCATTTACATAACCTCAGCAAATGTTGGCTCTCTTCCCAACATTTGCATCAGACCAAACTCCATATACAGTGCTTGTTCAGGATATAATCAGACCATATGCGGCATAGGAACTATAATTCTCCATAGGGAGGCTGCATTACTACATTGGCTGTACCCAAATATGTAATTTGTTCTGGCTAGAGGTGTTCTGGTGAATCTGACCATGGTGTGGTGCAGGGCTGGCCACCAGGCCTGTCAGTTATCAGCCACTCTGCCATGTCTCTAACCACAGTCAGGGCACAGATCATTTCAGCACTGTAGTGATAACAAAGTTTTTGAGGGACAGATGCTTAATTCTCTCTAAAAGCTGCCTCTCTTTTGAGTGTCTGACATTAGGATCTCTGAACCAATAAATGGGTTTAGATACTTTAAACTATTTTATGCCCATTGAGTAATTATTAAATTTCATATATTTTGTCGCACTTGTATCAGATTTACAATTTTTATTTAAGTCACTTTGAAAGGCATTGAGAAAAAGGACAAGTCACCAGTTCTCTTTTATGTCCCTTGATTCCACTGACTCTGGTTGGAGGAGATCTTTGGTATCCCAGAAGTTCTGTTTCACCACTTACATGATGATCCCCTCACCAATAAAAGCTGAGTCAACTTTGATGTTCTGGTGTTAATTTTTACAGTACATTATGTCCCACAAGATGGAATAAGGCACAACTGGTACATAATGAAAAGAAAAACACCTGGACACTTAAAGGACATTTTGATACAATAAGAGGGAAAGTAGGCAAGTGAGCCACATCTGCTCCTGATATTTGGATTATCTGATTAGTGATTAATACATAAAATAGGTCTGGAATACAGTTTGAATAAACAGACAATTGAACAATAGTCCACCCAAAATTACAAGGCACAAATTTAGTCTGGGTAACCAATAGGGATAGGACTGGAACATATCACAGGGCACTTGAGTTCTTCAGTGCTTTCTTTCCAATATTTCCCATGTCACAGGTTTCAAATAAATCCCTCAAATAGGATGAAAATTTTAATTGCCAGAATTTTTTTGCTAACTGAAGTCAGAAAACCATAAAGGTTAAGGTTAAATCAATATTTTGGTTTCAGTCTTTGTCTGTTACTCCATTCTACTTCAGTTTAAGTCAATCCCCCAAATTTCACAATAGAAAATTGTCAGTAATAGGGATATATTTTGACAAAAATATTTTGAGTTCTGAAGTTCCATAACACTCTATTTCTTTCCAAAACATTTTGGATTTGATATATTGGCATCTCTCAAGGATGTGAAATGATATAAAACCCTTCCTGCAAATCATCTACCCCATACAGTCCCCCATAAAGAAGAGAATAGCATCTGTTGGACCTCGATCCTTCTGCAGAGGGATGCACAATGCTGACACCACTCCATCCCTTGTCCAAAACACCAGGAGACAATAGCAGAGGTTATAGGGTAGGAGGGAGATAAACAGCAGTGTGTTCAGCTAAACAGAATTTTGCCTGCATTTTTTTTCTAGGTGATATATTGATTCATTCCCACTGCCTCTGAGGATCTTCCTAATACCTTTATAGGTTTAAGTTCATTTCTGATGAGAACTGGAAATACCCCTGTGCTTGGCCCATTTGCACCTTTGCCCCTAAAGGCTGTGCCCTGTGAACCAGCTCAGGCACCAGCCCAAACGTGGTGCTGCTGTGTCTGCCTCAGCCTCAGAGCCCACACATGCAACAGCCCCATGTCCTACAGGACCTTTATCCACCCACAGCCACATGCTACCTTTCTCAGCCAAATTCTTCACCTACAGCTTAAAAAACTCATAAAAGAAAACATCTGTGACAGCTTAGCCTACCTGGCATGACACAATCAGTAATGGCCACTGGCTCCTAACTCATCAGAGCACACTCCATTTCCATGTAATTGAGAAGCAGAGTAAGTTTGCACAGATTATATGGCTGGTTTAATGAAGTTTAGTAAAATGAGTTCATTAATGCAGCTTGCAAAAGAACTTCCATTTTCTACATCACAAGGCATGATTTTACAATCTTTCAGCACTAACATTAAAATCTCTCTGATTCTGCCATGCTGCCAAATCATAGAGTGCACGTGTAAACTCCAGAAATTCCTCTAATTGCTTGTAAAATGCAATTACCATTCTCTACTTCTGTGAGATGGGGTTGCGACTGGCATTTCCCTAAGTCCCATCCCTAACTGTGGATGGGATCTGCTGCTCTTCCTCCCATTTGTTTGTTTCAGAATGCAATGAGGAGTACAGAACTTTAAAAAAAAATTATCATGAAGGTATCCAAATAGTTTCTAATGATTCCACATACATACACACAGACTTCCAAGGTTTTTCAAGCACTCCTAGTTGAGTACTTAGGGTATGATTTCTAATTTCTTATCCCACAGTTGTTTTATCACAGCGTTTGAAATCTCCCATGGTGCTTTTGAAAAGAGGTGTTTTCTTAGACTGTCAGCACAGCACTTCAGGAATGCAAGCAGGTTTTGCTGTGGAGGAGAGCATGCAAACCACACACTGGAGTAAAATATCAAGCACAAAGATTTTTCATGACTCTCGAAGATGCCCAGAAGTCAACTAACCTGCGTATAGCTTGTTGTACAAAAACCCAATCCATTGTTTTGATCAGAATCAAATTAATTTTTTCATCACTCTTGGTGGCATGATGGCACTTGTGAAGTTGTTTGTTATCAGGATGGGAAATGCCCACTGGAATGATAAAATGTGTCATCATTGGCCCAGATGTCTGCCATATTTTATTTGAAGCATGAAGCGAGCTGGGGGTGGCTAAATTTCTCCAGACAGCTGTTTTAAAATAAAGCCCATCTAACTGCATGTAATGTAAATCAAGATAAGGCAGGAAGCTCAAGCTTTGGAGATAGCCATTGTAGGGCCTCACATCATGTCAATACAGAAAACAACAAAGGAAAAGAATGAGGCAAAAGAGATTGTATTTCAGAGAAGTTTATTTTCTTGCCAACAGCAAGCAAACAGATGGGCAGAAATGGTGGCAGAAAACTTGTTCCTAATCTTTTTTTTTATTCCTTCTTGCTGTAAAATTGAGACATTAACACACCTGTGCATTTATGAAAAAAATAAATCCAGCAACGGAAATGGAAAAGAGGCTTAATGATGTTTCTTTGAGGGAACTGATAGTGCTCAACTTTTAAAAAATTTGAAAGCCAGTTGTAAGGACATTCCATGTGCAGTCTCTGTCTGCCTTGATATACAACCAAACACATGGCAGAAGCACCAGACAACAATTTGGATGTTCCTTCTCTCCCCTCTTGGAAGGGGACCAGTGTCTATGCAGATCTTCCTTCATCTTAAGAAGGTATCATCCTGAAGCACCTTTTCCTTCTGTTGTGTCCCACAGGAGCCAGGAAACTCACCTGTCAGGGTGAAGGGGAAACTTACCCAAGACAAGAACAGAAAAGAGCACTTTTTGTTTTGCATTAAAAAAATAACTATACTCCCCACAATGTTCTCTGGCGAAAATACTGGGGTCAAAGGAATAGCCAGTTCACACTGGAAAAGGTAGTAATTATCTTTAGCTCTCCAAATAAGCATCAATCACTGCTTAATTAAGGCCACAAAGTAAATGTGCAACACTAGACTTCTCCAGAGAGGAAAAGCTCATGTTGTGTATAGTTATTTCCTTTTTCTAAGATTTGCTTTGGTTTACATCCACATACAGGGGCTTGGGGTGACAAATAACATCATTACTAGAAAAGAGTAAACAGCTCACAGAGAATAATTTACATGATTTAATACTTTCTGTTCATAGAGCATATGTAAACACACTGATTTTCTCCAATTATTCAATTGAATTAACTTGACAATATGTGTATATATTAACTTGTTTACAATCTTTATTTTGAAGATCAGCTACAAAACACAATATCTGTGATTTAAACTTTGTTGGTCTGTTGGTAATTTTAATCACAAGAAAGTATTTCTGTTTCCTCTTTAGATAATCCTGTAGTGAAAGGATGAGGAATCACCTTTCCCACAATTGTTCAGCACCCAATTCAGTTCCAGGCCTCCCTAGAACATGTGCATACTGCCATAACTTGAATTTATGAGGACAGCTGTGAAACTCCTACGAATTTGAATTTCACTCTGTCTTGGCATTATGGCTTCTACGGATCTATGACTTAAAGAGTTAGAGGAGTTTCAACGCAAACAGTAGGAACAGGCCAAACACTGAGAGGATTCAATGCCTCTAATATTCATACTCCTCTTTATTGGTTAAAAGGAATAAAATGTGGCATTTGTTGTTGGAAAAATGCAGTCTTTCTCGTAAAAAGCCATTCAATCAGTGACTGAAAACCACATAACAGTAAGCTATCATAAAACAAAATAGATTTTAAATTATTCTCCAGTGACCAAGACAACTAGCATTTTATTTCCTGAAACATCTTTGACATTTCTGCTTGTTTCTTAGCACTGAGACAATTTCTCTAATATTTTTTTCTGACCTCTTAAATTTCAGAGTCGTGAAAGGAAAGAGTTGCCCAGCTATCTTATGTTCTCTTAGGTTTCTACCAATGGCAGAAAAATTATGAGGAATGAAAGCACAGAGCTGAAGATGATGCCCTCCTTTGCATCAACACCTCCAAAAAACCATAGAAAATTCTCCTGTATAACCTTGTGTTTGTTACTCTACCTGCTTTTGGTGAAGGTATTTGAATAAATGGTGGAGGAGAAATCAAGAGAGAAAATAGACTCTCCAGTGCTGATGGCATTACGCCTCAGAGATTAGTTAGTTTATCTCAGCACAGATGGTGATCCCCCAGAGGAGCCTTGGACCTTGGTAACTCTAAGTGTTATGCAAACACAGCACAGAGATGGTGGCTGTCCCACAGGGCTTCTGAGTAATCGCTTTCTGTTCAATTACCTTCATTCAAGTTCATTTGTAGCTTAAAGCGTTGCTCAGCATGAACTGGAACATCAGCCTGAACATCCACAAAATGAGAACAAAGCTCTTAGTTTGGTGATTCCATTATTACTAATATTATTATTGTTCTTGTTGTTCTTGTTATTATTATTGTTGTTGTTATTATTTCACTTGATTTAAAAGACTAAGGGAGATGGGGATTTGTGGGAAAGTCACCCTTGATTTGGATGTTCCCAGTTCCCAATTCAGCACAAGCAGGCTACTGCCACAGTTGCAGGCAACAATGCTCAGAAACAGTATAGAGTGGGTAAAAATACACTGTAGATGAGCATTTCCAGATGGAAAACTTTAGCTGGGCATTTATGATTGGATTATAGCTGCTTCATTCCAAACAGTGGGTGAACATTTCTAGTGACCTTGACATGACCGTGGGCCCTCTTACCATTGAATTGGGAAACTCCCTTCCTTGCACAATATAAAACTAACTGGAGAGGAGGTTCCAAGTTTTCACCTCATTAGCTATTCTGGTGGAAAGCAGCTGTATAAAGAAATATTTATGAAATCCAGGTGTGAAGTATTTCAGTGTCACTAGGCAGTTTCTAACTAGGCATTCATCATGCATAAAAATTGCAATTTCAAGATCACTACCAAGAAAAACAAAAAGAAACATTTTGAGTGTGTGCATTTTAAGAGTCCCACTTGTAGAAAATGTTGGTAATGATTTTCAGGGAATGGACAATTTTCTTTAAGTCCCTGGTTTCTCCTCTGTCTCAGCTGCTTCTTCTATTGCTTTCTTGCTATTCACCAATTTGCTGATTTGCAATCCCAAAAGACATGTGTTTTCTCTTCTTATTTTACTCCAATTTTGGCTGGACCTCAAACCAAAGCCTGTGTGCTCTCTTCTCAGAGATTCATTATTAAGCACAGTCTAGTGGTTCTTGCATCCTGCCTTTTCTTTTCCCAGGCCTAAATCCACAGAGGGACTAACAAGCCTGAAGTGGAACATGGGTGGAATTTAGGCATTTATGTAGAAGAGCATAATTCCTAAAGCGTCCTACATAAAGCCTAGCTGGAATCCCCAGGTGTCTAAATTTGCATTTCTAAAGTCCATAGGCATTTAACTTGCCTGTCAAGAAGTGTTGCCCTCCCAGAACAGCACAGTAAATTGGTGCCTCATCTGCTCAGGGGCTCTCCAGTTTGTCAGACCACAGTCCAAATCACTGCAGGAGCTGGAGCCAGACACCCATCCCAAGCTGAGTGTGTACAGATGCAAATGAGTTGCACAAAAAAGCCCAGCAGAGAGGGCAGCTTTCCTTCAGCTGGGTGGTGGTATCCATCTTGCCTACACAGCTCTGCTCATCCTCTGGCATGGCACACAGGAGGTCCAGGCTAAACAGCCTTTTGCTAAACGGAGTTTAAAACCCTTCCTCCCATCTTGCAAGAGTACCAGTGCCTCTTCTGGGCTCTGGGACTTCCCACTCTTAAAACTAAACTTGTGACTCAATGTAGGGAAACATTTCCAATTCCCTGTTCCAAAGGAAGAAAATTGAAACATATGTGATTCAGATACCCTAAACAGGGGAGGAATTTTAGTCTGCACTCCCAACATTTTTCAGACATTTTACATTAGATTATCTTTGGAAAGGATAGAATAAAATTATATAGGACTTGCTTGAAGCACTCAACATCTTGGGGAGCTCAGACACATTCTTGACAATCTCAGTTGAGGGTTGGTATAAGTAACTTTTTCTCAGTGAACACCCTTCTGAGGTGGCCATCTTGGCCTTTACAAAGCATTATTAAGACTTCACACTCCCACCTTCCACAGATGGTCAGGCCCTCTTAAGCTATGTGCACTGATGGCAAGCATCCAAGATGGAAAACCTCATAGGGATGAAATTCAGTACCATCTCCTTCTCCAGGTGAGCAGTCATTTTAGTGTTCTCAGTCAACAAATTGGAAAGGAAAATGTAAATGATCTCTTTCTCCCTAGCATATGGCCTAAGATGGACAGGACTCTCACTCAAAAAAGAACAGGCATTCTGTGTCTATCACCAGATGGACAGGCACATCTGGTTGCTGAGGGCAGATGTTTTGGGGTGCAGGTGTTTGGAGACACCTGCCTGACTTATATGTTCTGGAGCTGGGGAGCTGAGCTGTGCTGCATGTACAGCAGATAAGGATAGATACAGCCAGGATATAGAAAATTAGTAAATTACCCTCTGATACAGGGTAGAGTTCTAAGTATTCAATCCACACATTTTAGGAGCTTGTTGACAAGCTGGAAATGAGCCAGAAACATTTTTCTAAGATTTCAGGATGCCAGAACCCATCCTGCGGGTTGATGGGTTGTCACATAACCTGAACTCTGTCTGTTCAGGTTATGCCACAGAAGGTCAGCGGATGATTCACTCATACTCCTTAAGTAAGAAAAAATAATCCTTATTAGGGAAAAAAGCTTTAGTGGAAACACAGAAATCAGGTTTCCATGTAGAGAGGAAAGAAGTTTTTATATTTTTGGTAATAAATAGTGACAATGAAGAGATACGGCTGATATCCACAGCTGGATCCTCAGCATCTGAGTTCTTTAAGTATATCTGTTCTCTGGGATGCTGTCTTGGACAATATGAGAGCAAAGACTGGACACAGAAATGAATGGGGGCAAGTCTATGCCTCTGTAGTGCCAGTAATCTTCAGGTCATCTCAGTAGTTCAAGATATTTTTAAGAACCTATGCATCTTTTGGGAGAAATCCTCAATTATTTGCTTCACCGTGCAGTATTTTTTCTGTCACAGTTTTACTTTGAATCTTTCAGCAAAACATGATTTTCCATCTTGTTCTCCAAGACTGTATTTTGGCAGGGATTGCCAGAATTTTTTATTCTCTAAGGATGTCAGAAGGTTCTGCATTTTGTCAAACTCTGTGGTAAATAACTCAAACATTTACTTTCCTGTTTTGCTGGCTGCTTCACAGATAGAGTGCAGGACCTTTTCTCCAAGCCAGTATATCATGTCCTAGTCCTGTAAGGCAGTACAAGGAATGATTTGAATGGTTTCTATAGCAGGGAACAAGACAATTTCAAAAGGTAAGACTGGTAAAGTCATTAGTGGCTGTGCTTAGACAATATAGTGGTCAAACACTCACCCTTGAGGGTTTCTGTTCTGCTGCCCATCTCTGGTGCAGACACATCCTTGTACCCTGCTCAGGCAGCCACCAGCTCTCACTGCTGCCACCTTCACTCTGGCAGTGTCACACCTGTTGCCTCTGTTGTACAAGTTGCACACACGTGGTTCAGCTGTGTAATACAGATCATACACACTACAAACCGTGTGGCAATTGGAGGGGACACCAGTGGTGACTTAAAAGAAGATAGAACTCTGTGTTATACTATATATCATTTGTTCCCAAAATTTTTGTTCCCGAGCCACATGTGCATGTACCAATGCATCATTTCTTGAACAAGAAACAATGCACTTTCAGATAACTCAGCAAAGCAGTAATGAAGATAAAATTAAATTTATTTCAATTAAGAAGGTTTATGAGTTATTACTTACAAGCTTTGGTAGCAGCCATAAGAGTGATTGCCACTATCTGAGGGTTGTTTTTAACTCCAGCTGAGCCACAGAAGCAGAGAGTTATGAAAAGCTACCTGACTGATGTGTTGAGCTCCTGGATTTCTACCATGCTAGGACTGAGTGATCTTACAGCTTAGTAATGACAGGAATGATTACCTCTCAGGATGGATGTAATGCTACATTTCAGGGCTTAGGTGCATAACTGCTTTCGTCTTATTATATCTCCCTTTCCATGTATTCTAGTCAATGGCACTGCAATTTCCCAAGCAACTCCTGCTTTCATAAGAAGCCCTGCTAATGACTTTGCCTTCCTTCATTTTCTCCCCAACAAAATGAATAGATCCCCTGCCCTAATCAAAGCCTGTTTTTATTTTCCCTCCTTTATATTTGTGCTTTTTGTAATGGGTGTTAAAGACATGGCTGTTTTCAAAATTTGGTGAATTCAGTGCTGAGCAAAAGCTCCATCATGCCACAGTACCACAGCTACCCGTGGGACCCTGGTGCTGAGCCCCAGCTCTGCCCCCTGCACCACAGTGCCCTAGCAGTGACCAGATATTACTGGGAGCAACCAGGCAGCACTGAAGTGGGTAATTGCAACACAAAGGCGGATAGTTGTAGCATGCTGTGGGGACTTAAATCAGAGCCTTGGACATGTGGGCCCTGGGGCATGAAGGGGTCCTAATCTACACACCCTGATAAACTGAGGCAGGTGAGCTACAGAATACAATCACCAGCCCAAAACTAAAATCTGTGTAAAAGCTGTGGTCATGTCAGACTTGGATCTGTCACTTGGCATGAAACACCCTTTACCTCAGCCATCCTGCAGTGTCAGATATTCCAAATACACTGATACTGCTGCCTCACTTTTTCCCCTGTGTTATTTTAAATGTTGTCCATGAGGCTTCAGGAAGAAGTTCCCATGCTGATTCTCCACAGATATTTATCAGACACAAAATGCAGTATCAGATCTCAAAGTGCTGACAGCTGCCTCTGTACCAAGCTGGTTTGCCCTTGTTTCAGTAGGTAAACATGGTATATTCCTCGAGCCACTTGTTGCAACAGGCAGGCATTGAGAGGTAGTCAGCATTCCTGGATAAATTCATGGTGATGAGGGAAATCTCCCAAGTCACAGGATCATCAAGGTTGAAAGAGACCTCCAAGATCATCCAGACCAACTATCCATCCAGCACCATCACTGTAACCCCTAAACCACATCACCCAGAGCCAGATCCAGATACCTCTTAAACACCTCCAAAAATGGTGATTCCACCATCTACCTGGGCAACCTATTTCCAATGCCTGACCACCCAAACAGCAAAATTTTCTTTTTTCTAATATCTAATCTGAATCTCCCCTGTCTCAGCTTAAGGCCAGAGCACCCCAGCAGTGGAAACCAAGCACTTTGTTAACTTTCCTCCTAATATTTCTCCTCTATCTTATAATACTTCCTTATTTTCTCCATTACTGTGGACATCCATGGAATGTAATAACTGCTATTTTCTTTACCTGTTCTCTTCCACTGATGGCTATTTCCTTCCAGTAAGTGTATTTCCAAAATGCTAGTATTTGTTTCGTACTTACTGGCTTTTTCTTTTTTCAACATATATCCAAATAAAGAAGTCGACAATATAAATGACACTTGTAACCTCATTTTTGTATTCACTTCACGCAGAAAATATTCATACTCACGGCACACTTACTAAAGCACAATATCCCTTTAAATCACTCTGAACATAATATCTTTAAAGCACTGATTAAGTAGTTGCCCCTTTCAATGTAACTACTGCCTGCTAAGTGTGCTGTTAAATCAGCAGCTCATCAAATGGCCTGATGCTAGGATGTAACAAGTTTCTGATGGAATTGTGCTCCTTCAAAGAACAAGCATTTTTTTCATCACCCTCTTAGTCACCTAATTTGACTGAGATCTAAGATCCTAATGCATCAATCTTGTTAATTCTCTTGCCAGTACATAAGAAATTGAAGCAATAAACCACAACCTGTTTGTAGTGGTGTTAACATTATTATGTAGTACACCAGCTGACTGGTGTACTAAGCACCACTTTTTCATTAAACTTCAGCCAATACAACAAGCCTGTAGCTCTTGGGAGTGTCTATCTTGTCATGTCTTTTTTCTTCCCTTCTTTCTAAACCACTGATGACTCATGCAAACTGCTGACCCTTTACTCAGTGTTGAGTTTTGCATCATGAAACACTGTCATGGGCTCTCATTTCTATTCTACCTTCTCTTTGAGTGATGCTGTTATCATATGTGTATCTCTAATGTTGAGACTCCAACTCAAACCAGCAGGTGTGAAGTGTTCCAGAAAAATGGTCAAAAAATTTCTAATGGGGTTAAAAAATATTTTTCCTCTAATCTGACTCCTCTAAGTGGTTGAACTTTTTTTTTTGTTTAAGCATTTAAAAAAGGAAAGAACTCAGGCAAATAGCATCTGCTTCAAAACGTGAGCCATAAAGCTGAAGTTTGGCAAAGTTGTATATACAACTAAAAATATAACACAGCATATGATAGCATGCAGTGTTGATGAACTGTAGCAGCTCACCCTTGACAAACCAGCTTCGTCATAAAGAAAGAAGTTCAATCTCAAAATTGGACACAAAAACTAATGTAAGCAAAGTGCCCTGTAAAAGCCTCAATGAAAAACATACAGAATGAAAACCATAAGGCAGGATTTTAATGGGAACTTTGTCTGAGCAAAGCCTACAGTATTCCAGCCATTGGGAGTCATGTTGGTGCTGATGCATGGGAGAAGGGAGAGAGGGAGTTCTGAGGGTTTTTTGTATTTTACTTTTTACATTTGGGGAAAATGCTGTGTTTTTTCATTGTTTCTGCAACCTGGTTTCTCCATCCTCAGTTTTAGTGCATTGTTTCCTCACAGAAAGAAACGACACCCTTCTTCATTTGCCAGAACATGGTTATTTCCTGTTGGTGGTTGTTAGACATACCCTACTAGTATATAACTTTCCATGTGAGGGCTGCCATGGTAACACAATTTACTGTATACCAGGGTTAATATGTGCATAGACACAGAATAATGTGCAGACACACAAATTACTGCTTCCCTATGGGCTGCTTCTTCTGGCACTGATTTTGCTGCTGTTGTTGGATGCATGCTTTATACATTAGAGAGTGAAAAAACCTTTTTACATTTCATCTTGTATGCTGAATGTTGAGATGTATAACAGAGGCGTGTTACTTACTCTTGGAGGGGGTATGAGGTTGCAAAAATCACACATGCATTTGTGCTTCTGAAAATGCTACATGCGAATGAAAAATCCAGAGCTGATCCCAGGTATTTTTACATATGGAAAATTAACAGGTTTTTAAAGGCCTAGTCTACTCACAATGGCAAAAAAAAAAAAAAAATGTTGCTTATTCTAAATAAGGAATATATCATTTTGAAAAATAATGAATGAAGCAAAACAAAAGCTTTGCAAAGTATCAATGGGATTTCCTACTCTGCAGCTGTGTGCTATTACCAGCTATAGTATATCACTCAAACTCTGCTTTAAGAGGGGTAACTCTCAGCCTACAGGGATTAAGATTGAGAATTTGCAATTCATCATCTTTATTTGGAAGTCTGGTAGCTTGCCTGCCCAAATTAAATACTTTCTCTATCATAAGTATACTTTTCAATTAGTTAGAAACATGGACTGCATTTGATTTCAATAAATAAACAAATTATAAACTCTTGAATCTTCATTAATTTAAATCAACAGTTTAAAATTCAGTCTTGCAAAGTACATGATACTCTCAGATATCTTAATATAATTATGCCAACCTATTTTTCTGATTGTCAGAATCTCAAACATTAGCTCAATTGCTTCAAATACAGTACACTTGATGCAAACTGTTGGCATCAAGCTGCTGTAGAATTTTGCCATAGAAATTTTGCAAAGGATGACACTGAAAAAAAAATCAGACCTACATATTTCTACACTCTTTCTTTTCTGTCTCTGGAGTACAGATGTGCACTTAGGAAAACATTATTTATCTGTTTAAAAGACTCCCAGTAATTTGCAGAAATGGATTTTCAACCAGAGTAATTTAAACTCTTACTGCTGTTTCCAGCACTGTTTATAGCACTCTGGCAAGGCAGGGCGGGGTGGATGAATTAACAAACTACTGCTTTTATCATGGGTTAGCTGACATATGCATAGGCAGGGAAACAAAAATCCAGTAGAGACTGAAGTGGTTGGAGCCTGTTGTTTAAATTACAGGCACTGGTACAACTTCTGAGATTCTGGCTGGGCTGTTTGCACCGCCAGACCAGCTGGTGTGCTCAGCACACACTCACGTGTGTCCTGTGGTCACACAGAGATGCTCATGTACGCAGGCACAGGGGTGTGTTCATGCACTCACTTGCCTTTTCAGGTCCTGGGCTCTGCAGAGCAGGTTCAGCAGCTGTAGGTGTCACACATCCCAGTGGAGAACACGCTCCCTGGAAGGGCTTGGGAAGACACAGACAGTAGCACTGTCCTAAGTTTAATTCAGCACTACCAGCTTCTAAGATGGTTATGGATTATTGTGTCAACAGTGTGGATAATAAAATCTAATACAGTGCTCACCTGACTGCATGTGGAAAGTATGAAATATTTGGCAGTCCTAGGAACCTTTGGAAATTTTGGGTTGGAAAGTTTCCATGGACCTTACAAGAGATTGTAAGATTCTGAAAGGTGAAGACAACATACCGTGCACCATCACAACCTCTTGTGGACAAGCCACTGATGGGTGCTTAGAAGCTTTGTAGCTGTGAGTGCTCATCTCAAGGTGCACTAATTCAGGGTTAATGCCATGCTGCCAAAGCTGCATTGATTTCATGGCAGATAGAGCCCTGGAAGTATAAATACCTCTTGCTTTGAGTAGGATTTAGTGTCTCTGGAATCCCACCCCTGATTTTTACTTCACGGTCATACAGACCTACTTCCAACCCTTGGGCTAGACAACAATTCCTACAAATTCCTGCATGAAGCTCTCTGGTATCTTGGAATTCTCCCAGCCACTGAGTCCTATGGAGATCACAGGCCCCTTTTGTTTTCAATGCTGGATTCTCCATTAAAGCCATGAACACTTACAGCTTGAATGCCAGTTAATGAAATATAACCACACAACTGATGGTATTCAGCTATCAGAACAGAGGAGAGAAGGAATAAATCCAGACAAAAGAAATAAGTGCTATATGGCAGTAGTTAAATGACTAAACCTGCAAGGATTAACTGCATGTCAGGCTGTTCTTCCTTTAGTGAAAGGAAGTGTGTGGAGAGGAAATCTCCTTTGGTAACCATAAACACAGAGTAAAAGCACACATAGGACACTACGTATTATTCACTAGCTATAATTGCTTCCTGTCAAAAATGGACAAACAGACCAAAGTCATTAATCTGACTTATCCCTGGGTTTTATCAAGGAGAGAGAAACTTAATGTGAGAGGTCAAGCATGAAGAACTTCAACCTACCCAAGGAAACAGGCAAAACAAGAGCCAGATCCAGCCTGGCACTCCTCCAGGATCTCAAGCTCATGAGTGACTGTGCTGCACTAGCATCACTCGTGTGATTTTTGTGTGACAAAAACTACACCCCAAGGTGACACTTCAGTGGTTGGCTCTTTGGGTCCACATGTGACCCAAATTCATAGCCCCTTGGTTCAGCTCAGCTGCAAGGGCAGGTTTTTCTGTGCAGTGGTGGGTTCAGAAGTACAAGCCAGCCACCAGTGCTGGCATGGGAATGCCAGCATCTTGGGAATACTGGTAATCTAACTCACATATAAAGAGCTTTGTCCTTTGTAGGTCTCCACATTTTGGGTAGAATTTAGTCTTGATGAAAGACCATTAGTGATTTAGCCATGTCTTTGTAAGTCATGTAATTTGTGTGACAAATACACAATTTTTCCTCTTCCTACTTGTAACATGACATGGTACTCATCTTCAAATAAGGAACAAAAGCAATGTCACACAGTTTTATAAAATGTCAATTTTCCTTTGCCTGATACCAACTGTCAGAACCCAAACCAACAAACTGACAGATCAGTTCAAATTTAGTCCTATTTTTTGTGCTGGTCATTAATCCAACTGAAAGTTTAAGATCAGTTCAAATTTAGTCCTATTTTTTGTGCTGGTCATTAATCCAACTGAAAGTTTATAAATACCACAGAGAAAACAGGTTAATTCTTCCTTTTCAGTGCTATAGAAAAATAATATGGTGGCTCCATTTAATTAATTACAAAAATAATTGAAAGTGTGTGCTTTCTATATTTTATTACACAGGAAAAATATACTCAAATCCATTAAGAATACCTGCATATGATGAATAGTTCTAGACTGAAATTTTATTATTGGCATAATCTGGCATTCTCTAGGAATTTGAAGAAAAATTCCTCACTGGCTTTACTTGGCAGGAGTTGATGTCATATTTTGTCCAAGTTTTCCAAACTTCTTTCTGAGGAACATCATTGGTCATGCTGGGGGGGGTCTGGTGCTGATCCTTTTAATAACCATGTTTGAAGCTGACAGAAATCAGCCAATTTATATTTTTAATTCAATATTGGTTTTTAATTAATTTGTACTTTGTTTTCCTCCTAGTGAGTTTTTCCAAACTGTTTCTTGTAGTTTCTCTGTGATTTATTAAATATTGCAAGAAATGAGTAGAGGTTTTTTCAGGACAGTTCTGCTCTATTGGGTATCTGCAGACTCCGTGCTGTGTGGTTCACTTAAAAACCAAGACAAATGCATCAAACACACTTCAGATTAAACATGATTATTCATTTTCCCTCTTCTCCAACTTCACAGAGTTCTTTGTAAAACAAACAACTCATCATCTTTCACCAGTATAAGAGCAATTTTCCCCTAAAAAGTCATGATCCAACAAACACCAGGATGAATTTGGCACTGTTTAGTTCAAGGTTAGGAAGTGACATGTGCAGTACCTGAGTTTTGCTCTGATGCATACTATCTCAAAGAGATATCTGAAAGTAACTATTTCTGCAGCTGCAAAGCCTAATAATAGAGAAATGCTTTCACCAAGACGGCAAGTGACTTCAAAATAAAATCAAATTCAAAATTCATTAAATCCAGGACCAGTTTCTAGGAAAAAAAATAAAAATAATACATTGTCTCTACTGTATATGTATTGTACCTGTTGATCCAATTTTTGAGTGCTATTAAGTTGGTTTAAATATAACATTACAGGTTACATTTCCAAGGTGTGTTTCAGGAAAGGCCTTTTCAATGTCTCCTCATGGGAAAACCACACTGCAGTTTAAGTGGTGACATTTCAGAAAGCAGAAAAGTTGCACAGTATGAAATTATCTGACTGTGGAAGAGATGAATATGCTACTTATTACAGTAAGTACTAGTTATGTCCAATCACCCAGAATTTACTCTTTAATGTATGCAAGGGGAATGCAAGGTACTCAGCTTGAAATTAAATGCACATTGGACTATTGAAGTGATGAAGAAAAAGTAGGAGAAACAAAAGAAATCTTACAAGTGAGCTGTGAGAGGGGCAAAAAGCAGCTCTTAATTTTTTATAACAGCCTTAATAAGTCAGATCAGAAAGTACAGACACATTTCAGGCCTCAGGTTCTGAAATAATATGGCAATGAACTAAACATCAGCAAACAGACTGATCAATATTATATATAGAAGTTTAATCTACACACTCACAATTTCTTCTAGGATTGCAGAGAAGAGATCAAAGACCAGTTTTAAGCCAATACTATAACAACCCTTTTCATGCAAAATTTGACTTGCTTTCTCTGAAAAACAAAATGCTTAATTACAGTCTGTCTGTTTAAAGGGCAACTCAGTACCAGAACTGTACTCTCTCATGTAAATCTCAGAGGCCAGCAGGGAGGTTTGCATGGAAAGCAAAAGCTGCACAGAGCATGTCAATGGAAGCCACTTGAGCAGCATTTCCTGGCTCTTCCAGCTATTTACCCATTTACGAAGGGAAAATAATCACATTTACTGACTTCATCACAACAAACATTACAAGAAGCTTCACTTAGCAGTGTGCAGATCTTCCCAAAAGCCATGGAAGAAATGAAGGTTTCAGTTTAGATATGTACATTTGGAAACTTACAACATTCACAGCCAGTGATTCTCCAGATGTTCGCTCTTTTACAGAAAGGTGCAAGACATGCTAAGTCAAGAAAAATAACCTTGTCTATGATTCTCCACTCTACTGCATGGGTATAAAATCTGCAGAACATGAATGAATAGCATCACTTCAGTGATGCTGAGTCCAGGTAGAGAGTTTTTTCAAGCAAACCTGGTTTACATTATTTTTAATGACTGTACTTGAATTAATTTTAACTGTTTGCAAAAGAATCTGATCTGAGGATTTCAGAGAATGCTAAAAGCAGGGAGTGGGACTGCTCAGGTGTCAATTCCATTCATGTCCTCTTACCTACGTTAATCTTCTACAAACATGGGTAGAGGGCAGGAGTGACAATGTGTTCCTAAACTTTAGTGGTGCTTTTATACCATCCATAAATCTTTCCCACCTTGTGCCATCTCACCATTACACTGGTGACCCAAGTCTAGCATTTGTGATTGTTGCACTTGGACTTCCTGAAGAAGCAAGAGCAGCATCCCTTAAACCTGTGTATCTAAACACCTGCAAAAAAATCATATTCCTGTTTCAGTGTGCCTGAATTTAATAGTGCCAAATACTTTTTTTTGGCATAACAACACTATTAAGAACTTGGAGAAATTCTCGTTCCATCCTATGCTCTATTTCCAGTAGTAGCTGGAAGTTATGCATCTTATCTCCACTAATCTTCAGGACAAAAACTGAAAACAAAGTCTCTGTGTAAAACAGAGGGCACAGCCTGATCACAGATTAAAATACAGAAGGGTGATTAAAACACCAGCAGAGGGTAGAGCTTTTATTCACTACTACATAACTCAAACTTGGAAGCATCCAAGTACTGCACAGTCATTAATAATAAATAATGATGAGAGATTCAGTTTTCAAGCTGTAGATAATATTGAAAATTTGGCTAATAATTTTGCACCTGTGTACTATAATTACATGTTTCCTCTTAAATTTTAATGCAATTAATTAACATCTGATTAGCATATTTTTATTTAAGGAATGGAAGAAATCTTTCTTTTGGATTTGGAGAAGAAGCACTTTACTATGAAGCAGGATTTCTGTTGAATACTCATGGAAAATTAATGTCTATATCACAACAGGTTCCAAAAAAAGTGACATTTTTAACAGGTGTCACTCCAATGACAACTAGTATCAAGACTTCCATTATTTTTGTCTCATCCATTAATATATAGTTTTAAATTATTCATATACCTTCAACTATATGCATGAAACTTCAGAAGTCACTATTTTCCATCAACAGTTTAGATTGCTTAGAATAAATTATAAATGCAACAGTCATTAGCTAATAAAGCTTCCTGGTAACGTCACCACTAACAGTGTGAAAAGAAACTTCACAAGAAGTTTCATAATAAGACACAGAGATGAGAATTTCATTATCAACTGAAAAGTTGTTGAAATATAACAGATAAATTTGTCAAGGTTGCTTGCCAGAAATAGTCTTCTTATTTATTTATTTAGTTGAGTTAAATTTAATGGTTCCAGTAAAGATACATTGAGTGGCATTTCAAAAGGAGGAAGGATCATCAGAAATAATAAGTTGCACTTCAGATAAAGGTGAAAGCTTTCATTCGAGCTTAATTTGTAAAAGCATTTAAGAGACTGGATGATTCTTAGAAACAAAGGCAAAAATACATCAGTATACAGAAGCTGAGTGCAGTGGAGACAGTAATTTAAAAAATCCAACTATTCTTCCAGGCTGAGCTGATAAGCAGAAGAAATACTGCAGTATCATACACTCCTAGAACGCTGGCTGTAGATCTGTAAACCCGAGTGTTTACTTTCTAAAGCTCAGGATGAAAAGTAAGAAGACTGTATTTGAAAGGCTGCTGTTGAGTAAGTTCAGTAGCACCTCCCACAAAGAACCTCTCTGCTCTTTCATATGTGTTCTGTTTCATGTTTGAAAATTGATAAACAGATGGTGAAAACTGTCGTTCTGCGACGAGTTGCTTCTGCAATCTTCTCTTTCTCCATGTATTTCTATTTTTTCTGCAGTATACTGTTCCATTTGTTTAATCTATAAAGGTAAGAAAAGGAATGAAGGCAACACATGACCAGCAGTAATTTGTTGAGAAAAATGTGCCATAGAAGAGAATAATCAAAAAGAAATTGGGTGATATTTTTCAATATATCAAAATTCCTTATCATATTTTTCTCTCTCGTAAGTATTCCAAAAGTGAGGCCACTCCTCAAGAAAACTCTCTTATGTGCTCATGAATTTATGGCTATTTTTGAAGGCTTCAGTGCCCAGTGGGATGCAGATACCCTGGAAAATCATGATTAGAGAGGAAAAGAGGAGACAGGCACTCTTTCAATCTACTCAGTTACTTTCCTGGAAGACTGAATTTATTTTTCCTCTGTAACAACAAAGATGCAGTAAAAGAAGGGCACATGAAATTTTCTGGAACTCATTCAAGACATGCAGTTTCACTCCTAGGCCATATGCCCTGAAAATCAGACAACTTTCCATATGTAATAGGAGTTGAATGAAACCAATCTTTCCCCCAAAGACACTGTGAGGTTAAACACAATATCACTTTAATTTTAGGAATACATTGTGCAATGAGAAAATATGTAACCATGAGTCATTAAAATATAATAATAATAAAAAATAATAATAGTAATAATAATAATAATAATAATAATAATAATAATAGTAGTACAGGAATAATCTATTTATTGATAATTGTGCTTATCCCATAAAATTTCATGAGTAACACTTCCCTCTTTGATTAATAAAGCCCCAAAGGTCTTTGTTTCAAATATTATTTCTAATTATTCATGGTTTGTAAATGCAATTACAAATAAGTATGAGAGAAAATCAGGCTTATGGTTTAAAGAACCTTAAAGACGCATAGAAACTGAAATGAGCACTCATATCTCCAGTCTAACAATTAGATTTTGTAAGAGGTAGGATTTCCTTTTTTCATGGTAATAAATTTGTGTAAATAGCTTTACACACATGTCATTCACTCACAGTGGACAGAATACAAGATTAACAGGAAAAATGTTGTGAAAAACAATAAGTAAAGATGCTTATTTTTTATTGATATTTCCTATTTATTCTGTATGGGATGAGTGCTCACCAGCAATCCATTGAGATCTGGGAGGGTAAAATCCAGACTAGGTCTTGAGTTACAGCTGCTAATGGGTGTTTGCACTCCAGCAGAGCAGGTCCAGGTTTTTTCTAGGTGAAGAATAAAAGGCCAGTTAAATCCCTGATGTTTCTCATGAACAGATTGAAATTTGTCATTTCAGACACCCTGTGCCCAAATTCTGCAATGCAAGAGAACAAAGTCAGGACAAAACGACTTTCTATCATGAAGATGAAGAAACTCCAGATATTAAGCACCTGAAATCTGCCTGCTGCAAAACACAAACCATGGGTATCCGAAACTGGATAGACTCAACTTCACAGCTGTGGCACTGTTTTGCAGAATTTATGGAGTGACAAGCAAGGCAGTAAGAATTCAACCAGTGCATGAGTGCATTTACATGGTCACAGCCTGGTCCTTCAATTTGCAGAAAAAAGCCCTGGCACGTGGTGTTAGAGCACAACACAGTGTTTCAGGCATTGCCCTCTGTGAGGTGATTGCTAAGCCAGAAACATGGTGGTGTGCTCTAACTCCAGGTTCATTGGAGGATGGAACAGCATTGATGATTTTCTTTATGTTCATCTACAAAGCATGAGACAAATTAGGTTTTGTATGGAAAACCTGTCCAATTTTCCTGTACTGGAGAATTAAAAACAAAAAATAAAGAGTTGTTTTCCTCCAAATCTGACCCTGCCTGTGTCCTTAGACCACCATAGCTGTAATTTGTGTAATGTGTCTGTGTTTCATATGTTCTTTAAAGTGGACCAGTTTCTGAAAGTTTCTGTAATCTAGGACTCCCTGTGCAACTAGTGGCTTGTCAGGATTTAACCACACATTAACATCATCACACTTCCCTCAACTTTCAGTGTAGCAAAGAGAAAAACAGCCACATGAAGTGAAGGCTGAAGGAAGTGCCAGGCAGCATCATCAGAGATACCACAGGGAGATCTGCTGTGTGAGGGTCCTGCCAACAGAGCACCACAGCAACAGCCACATAAATTTACAACATGAAATGTGTTCCAGTTCTGAAGCACAGCTGAAGCCTCAGCTAGTAAGTCACTCCAACAAGTTTTATATCAGAGCAAGTGCATCTGCTTCTGGATCACCCACAATTTTGTCAGAACATGACCTGGTCCTGAAATACACAGAGAGGTTAAATAATATGTGATGGAGAGGAACACCCAGCCAACACCTCCACAACTGCCTTTGAATTCTAAACAATGCACAGCAGAAGCTAGAATATTCTGTGATTGTCTTTAATCACCAAACACCACTTTTTAAAATTTAAATTTATGCCTTTGAGTCAGTTTTTGTTGCCAAAAGCAACAGGTCTTAACAGATACAGTGTGAAACCTATTGTTTAGAACTGGCACTAACTGTTCTTCCTCCTTCTGTAGCAGTAGGGAGTTTTTCCAGGTATGTGGGAGGCAAGCTGCTTGGAGCCATTATATTGCTTGTTCTCTGCGTGATCTCCTTCATTAAATAATCTTTTAATGCAACATTAATAGTAATTGCAAGATTACAGTTCAAAATATTTGATAACATCACACTATGCAGTTGAAAAGCTATGGATCTCCTCTCTAAAGCTGGCTGTGGGGGGCAAGCCTACTGTGAAACACCACTGGTCCCTTGAACTGAAAGTGTTGCAATTCCCTTTATTATTTCTCTTCCAGGTCTGGATGCCTCACTGGTGATAAGTGGTACAGCCTAGCAACAGAAAGCAGAAGCAAGGAAAACAACTGGTTAATTAATTTTTTACTTTGTACTTTTTAAATACATGAATATAGAGAATTTTTTTATTGATTCACAAGGTGGAGGGCTCTCAGTCACCTATTCGAGATTATATTTATTTACTAGTACTTGCTTTCATAATTTTTTGGCTACCCATATATATTTAAGAAATGTAAAATTATTCCATTTTAATCTATGTTGAGTCATCTGCATCTTCTGCATATTTTTCATATATAAAAGAATTACTATTAAGGAACCATTTAACATTAGATTCTGCAAAGGATTAGCAAAAAAAAAAAATGCTTAGAAGTACTATTCTCTCTGAGTCAAATACCCTTTCTGCAGTGATTAGTATTGACTTCTTTTGACTTCCTATTTTTTGATTCCGATATTTGAAAGAATAAATTGTAAGCTATTGCTTACACCAAATATTTAGGTGTAGTTAAACTTTATTTCTTCTATTCTCTCCCATCAAAGTATCCATCACTGTTCTCAAAATTGGTCACCTACAGAACTGGAAAAAAAATAAATAGTAATTTTCCTCTTTCTTCTAAATACTAATCTTCAATATGAAGCTTCATGTTGATTCTAACTTCGAATATCAGTAGCAGTACTGTTAACAATAAAAACATTTCCTAACTGCAGAACTAGTCTGAATCAGAATTAAAAAAAAATGTCATCAGCTCATTGATTCCTTTTTTTTGCTGTATACAAATTCCTTAACTCTGGACTCTCAATTGTTCTTGAGGTAAAATAATCAAAAACTTTACGTCAGAGAGCATGACAAGTTGAAAGGGGCATAAAAAGCCAACCATGATTTTAATTTACAAAGAGTGTTGAGAAGGATTCTTGCAAGAGCTTCACAACAGAGTAGAGCTAACCAGTACTGGAGAAAGGCCTAAATCCCAGACCTTGAATGGCTGATTGCATTAGTCCATGTGAAATATTCATGAGTCACCAGAAACTCAGGCCGAGGATTACAGCCATTGAAGAAACATTTAGAAACTGTATAAAAAAAAACCAAAACCCTGCCTAAACTGGCTTAATATAACATAACTAGTTTAGCATAAATAATACTTAGTTCAAAATAACTAATATAACTGGAATAACATTTCAAGAGCAGCTTTATCTTGGAGCAAGGTAACCAAACTCCTTAAACTCAGCAGGCAAAAGTGAAGACAAGAACTCCAGAGACCATGATTTGTTCTGGATGGACATTGCTGCTGCCTTCCATTTCTGTGAGGTTTTCAGCCTTAAATTCTGTAAAAAAATTTCATGATAGAGACTATTTGTGATCACTTTCTCTCAGCAGAACAAAGCTGCTCTTTCACCACTAACATAACCTATCACTTATCTGCAGCAGGCTTTCACAAAAATAGCTGAACTATGGCTTTGTTTTCTCATTCCCTATCTTGAAATAAAAACAGATGAAAACAGGTATATAATTTTCAGAAAGGGGGGATTTGGCAGTACAGCCAGACTCTCCTTATACATATATATATATATATATATATATATATATCTCAACACTCATGGGTCACATAAAGAAGCCTGCCACCTTCCACACCGGAGAACATAGACACAGGGGCTGACCTGTGCAAGGCTTTCTCAACCAATGAGTTTTTTGGTGTTGGAAAGAATGTGAAAAAGCCAAAACCACAGATATTTGTCCAGCATGAAATTACCAGACAAAATTGGATCAGAACAAACAGTTCCATGAGCCTGGAGGAAGTGTTATTAGTATAAGGAGTGTGCCAATATGGAATGGATTTGTTATCCCTAGAACAGAGTGGTGCAACAAATATAGCTCAGTACAGATGCAGAGGTACAAAGGCCAACCTCTGTCCCAGGATGAAGCCTAACCCTTGTCAACATGGCTATATTAAAGTACTTGAGCCCTCAGACTGTGAGGTGAGAGCCCCTTCACACTCCCTGTTGCTGACCATAAACTCACCTTGCCTATAGCACATTGTCCCTCCTAGTCTACAAACACCTAATGTTGCCAGGCATGGGCAGGTTGTTAACATTTGCATGGCAGGTGAAGACGTTCCAATAATTGACTTAGTGAGTTGCAGACACAGGCAAAGAAGTCTTATCACTGCCATTAATATTGCTATGAAATGACATAATTTAAATAAAAAACTGAAATTGCTGAAAAATGAATAGCAAGGTTCATTACTAAAAGAAAAAAAAGAAAAATCAAAAGTAGCCAACCACCCATATCCCAGGTAACTTGTAATGATAGTGTTTTTTGCAGGACATATTAGTTAAAAATTCAGAAAAAAAATGTAAAATATTTTATAATTTATATGGTATATACATACCGCTGAGTATGAAGAATTCTTTCTGCATAAAAAGCCAGCAAGTGGCACCTCATTAAACAGGACCTAGACTTAATCTGACTTGGAATAGATAAAAAAGAAAGGATTCCTATGAAGCTATACTGCCTGGGGGTTTAATCTCAAAGCTTTCGAGTATAATGAATGAATTAAGTAGGGCAAGTGATTAACAACAAAGAAGCGATCACATAATAAAAACAGAAATAGTACTGAATTTAGAGCAATATTTCCATTGTTTATGGACAAGATCCTGCTGTGCTATTTTTATTGTTTTAACTCTTAAAGAATAGGCAGCCATATGACAGCACATGTTCTCCAGGTTTGGATGGAAAGATGTGGGAAAATGCCATGAGCAGAATACCTAATGGTGCATAAATAATGGACTATTTGGATATCAATAGTTGGATCATTATGAGAATAAAACCAGTCTGCAGGACTCACCAGTATTTTAGAACATATTTCTCTTAATGGTGTAAGAATGGGATAAACACCATCAGAATTATGATGCTTTATATACCGGGGGGGGGCTGCAGCTGGTTTGCCCATCAGCCGGAACAGCAGGAGGCATGGGTAGAACAGTAAGTCAGATCTCAGCATCAGAACCTCCAGCAGCTCCCTGTGCTGCCAGAGCTGAGGCAGGGCTGCCTTACCTTGCAAACTTCCTGACTCAACCAGGGACAAGCACACACTGACACATCACAGGGCTGTGTTGGGGCTTGCGCTTTAAGGCTGGCGTAACTCAAATTAAACACTGCCACTTAATGCAAGCCAATTCTCATAAGGCTAGATATGGGTGTAGACATGTACAAAACAGTGCCCACCTCCCCTCAGCTACAGCCTAAGGTAAATCATCAGACACTGTCGGCTGTCCAGGCTGTCAGTCCTACTCAGTTACCTTGATTGCTCCTCTCCAGACAGTTTCTTGCATTGTTTTCTTTACCTCTGCTCTGGCATTATTAGTGCTCTGGCTCTTCTCACTCCTTCCTAAAATATTTCACTGATAGCAAATTGCATGCTGTAATTTAGGGAGATCCTGAAAGAAACCCCCTGAGCAGAGGTCAGGATAACTCAGGGTCAACAGTGGGAAGACTCTTCCTGGCATAGCAAACTCCAAAGCCAGCCCACAGGATGTGAAGCACTAATATCCATTGACTGACACAGGCTACTGTTCCTGAGTGAGCAGGCAGCACTCAGCACTTTGCCACCCTTCTTTATCGACATAGGCCCAACGTTCTTGAAGCAAGAGGGCTTAATAGTTTTTAATAGCTTTTCCTGGGTCAGGAGCTCTTCTCATAGCATGTGTGGAGCCATATAACAGCTTCAGTTCTCATACAACATAGACAAAACAGTGGCCAGCAGAGATGGAGGATTGTGATCTTTTACATGCCAAAGTGAACTTGAGAGTGCACAACAACCAAATTGATGCATTTTCTTCCACCAAATGAATGCACCAGTCCAAATAATTCTTCAGGGTCTAACAAGTACCAAACGAATTGCACACAATCCTTCTCTCATGATGCTAAGTGGCAAGAAAGAATATGTTTTTCAGTGTTTTTTCTTCCACTGCCTTCACAAGCAAATCTAGTGTATACTGAATTATGTCTTACAGAGGGAGACAAACACTACCAGCTTTAATTTTGAGATTTCAAGACAGAGATCACTAGGGAAAAAAACACATTTTTTCAAGGCACTTGATTGGCTCATAAATTTTGCTTTCCATTCACTAAAGCTTTCAGAAAAGAGAATGAGAGGATAAAGGCTGTAATTGGTGGTACAATGCCCACAAGCCTCAACAGATGTGATCCCTCGTAATGAAGCATGTGGGCCTAATTTGGCATTACTTATTACCAGGAGGATCTTATGCAGGGTATCTTTCTAAATCTATGTTTGGTTGGCACCTGTGCCTTCTTGAAACTGGCATAGCACCTTCTGAGTGGGCACAATGCCACTCTAGCAGATGGGCAAGAGAGCAGATAGATGCCAGAGATCCAGTACTGTATTTGCAACAAGCTAAAAGTAGTGAGGTCTGAGGTCTCATCACAGGACAGCTGAGGTGGGAAGACACCTTGGGAGATGAGCCAGTCCCACCCACTGTTCAGAGTGGGATCAGATAGAGCAGGCTCAGTCCAGTTGGGTTTTGAATATCTCCAAGGATGGAGGCTCTGCAGACTCTCTGAGCAATCTGTTCTGTGTGTCTGACCACCTCCACAATGAAAAAATGTTTTGCTTATGTTAAAATGGAATATCCTGCATTTCTGTTTGTTCCCATTGTCTCTTGTCCTGTCACTGAGCACCACTGAGAAGAATCTGTCTCTGGCTTCTTCACTCCACCATCAGGTATTCCCACAGACTGGTAAACTCCTCCTAATCTTCTTCTAAGATGCAGTACCAGCTCTTCTGGCCCTACTTCCTGTGACAGATGCCTCAATCTCTTAATCATCTTCATGGGCCTTTGCTGGACTCTCTCCAAAAAGTCCAGTATGTGTTGTACTGGGGAGGACAGACCCGGATGCAGCACTCCAGGTGAGGCCTCGCCAGGGCTGAGTAGATGGGAAGATCATCTCCCTGGAGCTGCTGGCATTGCTCTGCCTCATGCAATCCAGGCCATTGCTCCTGGTCCTGCTTGCCACAAGGATGTGCTTTTGGGTCATCCCAGGGCAATGAACACAAAGTGCACACCTATACAATTCTTAGGCCTGAAGTAACTTTGAAAATCTGGATAGTATCCTGTGTTTGGGAGATCATGGTCTTACCAGGAGGGGAGGTGAATCATGGAAAGAATGGTGAGCCAGAGAGACAGTACATGGAGCACAACCCCAGAATGAGATACCTTGGGGAAAGAGGAGATTGCAGAATGTAGCCACCTTCCCAGCTAAATACCTTTCATTTGAGAGCCACGAACTACAGCCCAAACTGGAAAAAATGGTAATGGGAACATATCTAAACAGTAAAACTGCAACCTATAGATCAGATATCGCTGACAAAAAAACCCTCAGCTAATGCCAATTTACAAGAGCTGACAACTAGGTCCAGTACTTTGAAATAGCCTATTGCTTTCTTCTGGTCTTTCAGATTAATTGATTAGCTGTCAGGTGCAATGGCACTTCCCCATAGTGCCCATAAAAGCAGTTCAGTCTACTGGTAAAAGAAATACCAGATATGAGCAGAATTTTTATGCTATATATGAATTTGTAATAACACAGAATGATTTTGCTGTGTTTAGTAGAGGGATGCAAGATGTGGACCAAATCTTCATTCATATAACTGCTCAACTTCATGAATATGTGAATAGAGAGACCAGATTTTACGTTTTTCCTTGTGCCACTGTTTGCTTAAGTCACAGTACAAGCAACTGCTGAAGCAAAGGGAAAGACCACTGGAGTTCATTCCATCATCTTTGGGTTATTTGCTGTTTGTTTTTTCTTAACTAGTCCATGGTACGAAGGATGCTCCTCTAACTGAAATCCATCACCTGAATGAAGAAATAATGCACCCTAAGTGCCAAAATGTTTTGTGAATAGTATTTTTATTAAATATTGTGCCAGTTGCATGAATTACAAAAACCTCATGGATTGAAGTGCCCCTGCATTTTGAAGTGTGCTGAGTGATTTGTGTGATGTTCATTGCACTGAGGTTGAAAACATTAACATTTTTGCTCTAAACCTAACAGACCAATTTATTCTAACTGGCACTAAAAAGTATTATTAGCAAACAAGGGTCAGTGGAAAACAGCACAGAGAACATGCAGAGGAATAACAGATAGTTCAAGAAAAAGGATTAAATCTACTTCAAGCTGACACTGTACAAGTGGCTCATCAGAACATTATTCTAACAAATGATAAACCACAATCATAGTCATCTATTATGCTCAGCATTAAAACAAAATAGTACTTCAAGAAAGTGATGCAGAAAAAAAGCATTAGTTTATTGGATCCTCTTTAATAATACCAAGTTTGAAGCATGATATTTGGTGCTCATCTTATCTACTAAAAATATTCCTATACCAATTAAACTTGCAAATTTTAAATCTGTATTTTTATTTATTACAATTTTTGTATTCAAGAGCCAATTATTCCCACTTATTTTCAGCATGATAAATTAATTTGGTTGTCTTTGCCTTCATGTCTTTAGTTATTTATGTCTAAAACTAACTTGCAACATTGATAATTCCTGAAAGACAGAGGTTAGAGTGAACTTTGCTTTGGCTGTCATGGTCTTTCCTATTTGATCCAAGTCTCTCAGAACCTTCAGTGGTTTTTAAGCCTCTCATTGTGCCATAAAGAAAAAGATAAACCCCTTCCCAATTAAATGTACACAGACTTACACAACATAGGGAGATCAAAGAGAAAAAAAGGCTGAGCATTCAGTAAGAAGTCCTTGGACAGACTGGGAGCAGAACTCAAGTTGGCTGTGTCTCAACACACAGCACCATTTCTTCCTCCAGACCTCCATGAAAACCCCTACTGATCTTCCTCCTTAACTTTGGTTTTCACATTGCAAAGACACAAATATTCTAAGCTGTTGGGATTTCTAGCCTTTTACATATATTTAAAACTATTTCATACAAAGAAACCCAAACTATCTGCAAGTATGGGATCCAAAGATATTATCAGCATTAATTTTACCAAATGAAGGGTTTCATGTGGAGTATCTGGGACGAAGCAAAGCTCTTGCAGATGGTATTGAATAAATGAACATTCAAGCACGATAAAGAATATTGAATGAGCCTGATTTTCCTGTACAGGTGCAGAAGTAAAATATTAGATGCTGTTTTTCAGTCTTCATGTAGCACAAGTGAATTTAGTCCATTCTTGCACACTTTCTGTGTACAAATATTTCTTATTGAACACAGTCCTTAAAAGGGTTTGGCTTTAATACCCCAAAAACCTTTGGAAAATGTTGTACACTCATAAGAAAGTAAATACAATGAAAACAGAATGTGTAAGAGTTATAAGGCATCAGCAGCATACAATAAGCACTATAAAGCCAGAGACACAGAAACATTTTGAAAATTGCAGATATCCATTAGGATAATCAATTTAAACTCTATGATAATTGTACAAAATATGGCAATTTCAGCCTCTAATTCTGTGTTGTAAACACCCTTTGAATGCTATGAAATGGAGAGAAAGTCAGTGAATTTAATCTATTGCGAGGAAAATGTCTGCTCTTACAATACTTGGCAAAAATCTGGTACTGGATAAAAACTGGATGTGAGACTTCAGTTCAGTGTGGCTAAGGCAGAGGTAATGCTGGTTGGCAGAGGAAAGTGTTTTGAAGAATTGGCAAGGTCTAAGAGTACTCCCTTGGCTGAGAGCATCTGCTAACCCATTGCAAAAGCACTTTATAACCTCAGAGTTACACTCTTCCTTGCTTCAGGGCTCCAGATAGCAAAAAGAATCCATCAACCACTGCTCTATCTTTCTATAATCAACATGTTATATATTTGCCCCTCAGATTCAACCCCTGTCCAGTTTAACTGTTGCCATTTTCACCTCAAACTGGACTTCTAGCTCTTGGTTGTGGTTCTGTCCCACCAATAGGCTTTGGCAGGAGCATGCCAGTGCGGTTCCTGAGAACAAGACATCCAATTGAACTCAAAGCTACACCTGTGTTCCCTCCTCACCACTCCTGCACCCAGCAAAGCAACATTTGCACCACTATTTGCAACCAAGAAACAAAACCCAGCAGAAGCACAATAAAAACAAGCAGCTGATTAGCTTTGGATCCCTTTGAAGTTTACACCCAGCCACACTCAGGCTTGCTGCAGTATGCTCTGGCTCCTGGGGAAGCTGCCTTCTCTGTCCTCAGCCTTCCTTGCGCTGACCCATGGACCTGCTATTCCTACTGCTGAGAAAGGCTTGGACATAAATGTTTAGCCCTTGTCAGGTTCACACCTTTGAGGAGTACTTGTCCCCCTTCATTCTGGGCCCCTCAGACTGCCAACATTCAGTTCAGATTGTCAGAGAATACCACATGATAGCAGGTATTTAGTAAAAATATATATATTTTAGGTGAAGTATGCATGCCTCAAATAATTTTGACCTACATAGAAGCTGCTTTTATTAAGTTGCCACATCTATTACGAAGGAGAATGAGTCAAGTAGGCTATAGTATTCCATGGGTTTCTTTTTACAAGCTCTGCTCTTAAAGGGGAACTTTTGAAACATTGTTCTCTCTCATCAAAGAAGATGAGAAAGAATAGGATTAAGGTGAAGAGAAGGATTTCTTTGAATAGTGAAGATATAATTACACATTTTCCATGACACATGCTGAAAAATGTAATATTGGATAATGCAAGTAACCTCAAATTTTTCATTGTATTTTAATAGAGAGCTCTCTTTTAAGATTTTTATATTATATACAGTATATAGTTATAGGTATAGACACTTCTATCACACAAAAGAGGCTGAAAAGAATCAAACAAGAATAAACTCTTCCTCCCTAACCACTAAGGAAGCATGACAAAGAAGGACAATATCAGATTAGCTACAAAATTTCCATCTCATTGTTTCCTGACAAATAAAATTTTATAATGAACATACTCCATACAATCTGTGCAGAGCAAGTATCTCTTCCAAAAATGCACAGAGCAGTAGTAAAAATCAAGCGTGGACTCAACGACATCTGTTGTGGCATTGTTATGAAATGCCATCTTTTTTACGCAAATCTGTAACAGTCACTACTTTTTTTGTGTGAAAATATTAGTTTGTATGCAGCATCAAAAAGCTGGCACACAAGGACCGACAGATGCTTTGGTTTTACCTCATCTTCAACTTACTTGGCTTCTCATTACACTAGCTACAGCTCAGCAAATTATTCCTCTGCTTTGGAAAGCCGACAAAATGCCATCTGTCTCTGCATGGTTATCAAAACTAATACTGTAACGTGAAAAAACTGTGATCTGAAATTGTACCTGGCAACTACATGGTGGGGTCGAGTATCCTGTTAGATTACTCACAGACACAAATTTCTGTCGGTGGACACCCACCTATCCCACTGTGCACTCGGCCATAGGAACAGCCAGTCTCTGACCTTTCTTGCTTGTAGCTGTTTCTCATGCCATTGACATTGACTGACACTAATTATGGCTTAGAATGCAAAATGAGGTAGCTTCTCACCAACTGAGACTCCAAGGTCACCATGATTAGAATATGAGCAGCTTTTGGTTTTTCTTATAAAAATGAGAGGCTGAATGTATGGAGGAAAGAGGTGGAAAGGTCAAGGAAAGAGAAAGAGCAAGATTACATCAGTGTGGTTTAGCATGTAATCACATTGGTCCAACAGCTACAAGATTCATCACTAAAGCTTTAGGGAAGGGCAAACATGAGCATGGTGTCATAAAGAACCAAAAGGCATGAAATGGCCTGACAGTCCTGCCCTTAATCTGACAGAGAAGTCATCCTCAGAGCTTCTCTTCCTTTCTAAATACCATGATCTCTCTCCACTAACTGGTGAAGTACAGCCCAAATACCTTGTACAGACACAAATCTGGCTTTTGTATGCTGCAGAAATACTCTAATGCCACCCCCAGGGTTAGCTCCAACCAAACATGTGCTAGAGACAAAACTGAAGTAAGGATCATCTGGACCAGCAAAGGAAAGGTGATCAATATCCAGTTTAGTAGACACTGTCCTCTTTTGTGGAGCTTCTGAGCTACACAAAATGCAGATACAAACTCAGAATCAGAGTAGAGCAGCTGTCCTCCTAATCATCCCCTACTGCATGTGGTCAGAGATAGGATACAAGGTGAGCTCTTTGGTCTGCAGCAAAACCATGTTATATTTTGTAGCAAAGAGAAGAGGTGAGAGTTGCACAAAAAAGTCCGCTGCTCTGTGTCTGTATTCAGCAAAATGATTATCAGATCCTGTCATACTCCATGACCAAAAGACTACTACTAGATTCTCTCTGGTTAAGAAACCATCCCTTGGCCAACCTTAGTCATGCAACTGGGCAAATAAACTCAGAGCAGATTGCACAAAACATACAATCCTAATTCTTATTTCATGTTTAAAACATGAAATATAATTTCTATCCTCTCCTTCCTCTACCATCTGAGATGCATTGAATTGAATATGAGTTATTTCTCAAATTACATAAACATATTAATATTCAATATGAGAAAGACCCCTAAATCTCATCCCTTATATATTTTCAGGCTGAAGTTACTCCTACCATGCACTGAGGTATGGTAACAATGAAGTTCATTCCTGATACAAATGTAGGGGGTTTTTTTAAGCTATCCAAGGTAGGAGAACACTTTTGAGGAAAAAATGCTTTAGATAAATCTATTTTGTTGTTTGTTTTCTTAATACATTTACAAGTTTGGCTCAACAAAATTGACATCTTGAGTTTATAATGTTTTTCTCTGTCATGCCTACTTCTTTACATCTAAAGATGAAGTTTGTGTAGATTACACAAACCTTCCATGCAGTTCTGGCAATAGTCACTAGAGGTTCCTTACAGGGATTCACTGTGTGCTGTAGCAAGCAGTCCTGTGACATATGCCTTGAGGATGATGTCCCTTTAAGCCGTGCTCTGCTACCCCTTTGAACTGGCACCATAATGCAGGACTGAGAAATCATTATATCCCATTGGAATCCCTGTCTGCAGAAGAGGCAGTGTGCATTGCCTATCAGTTACATTCACACCTCATCTAAATGAGTAGAAAAGAACAGAAGGATGGAGAAGGCTCAGAGCTTCCTCTCTTCCTTCATGTCCCCCTTTTTTCATTTTATACAACATTCTCCTTTGTGTTCTTGGCTATGCTGTATTATCATGAGCTCCTTGGGAAAAGACCTCTCTATCTACAAAGAAATCATTAAAAACAGTAATGTCTTGGCTTCACTATGTAGTTAGTTTCTCCTTGTATGTTCTTGCTCCCAGCAGTGTTAAGTCCATGTGTAGCTCTTATTCACAGGAAATCCTTTTAGTCTTACAATGAGGTCTTTGTAGCAAATCTTTGGTGTTATTCTTCTGTATTTGCAAGGATTCTTGAATACCGAGCTGCCTGGGACACAGTATCTAGGGGAATATCTATTATAGGCTAAACGTAAACTAATTTTGGGGAACAAAAGCAGCCTTCAAGCTATATGCAAAGTTACTAAAAGCTGGATTTTTCAATGAGGGTGAGTGGAAGTGACAATTCTTTTGCACTTAATGAGCCAGAGTAGCAGAGATTAGAGAAACCCTCTGAATTATTTGGCTGTTGAATAAAAATCCCATTTAAATCTAGTGGAAAGTACGAGCTTTGGTTCAGCTGTAGAATTAGGGTGCATAGGCAAGGAAAATAAGCAGTCTTTTTAGATCCAGTCCCTAAACCAGTAAGTTTATTGTATAAAAGCCAAGCACAGATAATGAGAAAAAGAATATGTTAAGAATAAAGAAAAAAAGAAATCCATGGGAGACCAAGTGTTTTGCTCAATGTTATTAACTATTCTATGCAAAACAGTAGCCTTGCTAGAGAAACTGATATGCCTTCCTCTCACACTCCCTTGGGCCAGGGCTTCAGGGGAGACAGCAGTTCACAGTAAGGCCAGCACAGCAGCATCTGACATTTCTGCTTACTGGTGTTTCTCAGCAGTGTCCATTAAAACATTTCAAGCACCTGAAAGACACTCTGTGAGGACTTGGGATAAAATCTGCGCTGCAAGGGAGTAAAACCAGCAGAACAGCAATAGAAGAGCTAAAGAAAAGTTTAAAAGGTCTACAGTGTGAACTTTACTCAAGTATCCTCAACTTTTTCATCTTGGAAAGCCCCAGTTATGCATCAGCCAGGGAAAAAAATTCATTTCTTGTTTTGTTCACAAGAAAGAACTACAACTTGGCAGTGGTCCATTGCAAACAATAAACACCAACAGTTTCCATAGTGGTTATACATCTTGGAGCCCATCCTTTCCTCTTTACTTTGGCCATCTTTGCAGGCTGTAAGGATTGTCTACTATGTTGATGACCAGACATGTCAGCTCAGTGAAATGGAATTAAAAGCTGTGTGCATGAATAGATATTGACTTTTGGCCTTCTTGAAAACTATGACTCCCTAAATGATAATTTAGTCTCAAAAATGAAAAAAATATAAACTCTTTTCTTAACACAATGAACAAAAATAACACACATGTGCAACCTTCCCAAAGACTGCTGTAACTGTTCATCTAGCAGAGCTGAGGTCAGCTGGCTTCCTGTGCATTTGTCATCTTAGGCAGACTTAGTCTTTAACTAAAACAGTCTCACTGGGGAATTGGGTATTCACATGCCTCTTCTTTCTGGAAAATATGTCACTGAAACCCAGAACCTATTTTAAATGGGGTAATCATCATGATCTTCTTTACCATGTACTTACATTAAACTTGTAACCATGTCTCACAGAGTTTTCTGATTTTCTATTCTGTTTTATTAAAATAATCGATACAACCAGCTAATAGAAGTGGGGTAGAAGGGGAATTATATTACATGGTCACATTACCTCATTTCTAAAAGAAATAAGGCTTAAAAATCATAAACCCCAAAAGAAATTAAGAGGGTGAAGTTGGCTCATGCTACAACTCATGAAACTTCAAAAGACAGCTGAGCTAATGGATTGCCCAGCTAAGTCCACAACACCCTCTAGCTCATTATTAAATACAAATCTACAGAGCACATCTCTGTATGCAGAAGATAGGTTTTTATGGTGACTGTAAAATTCTCATAGGCTGCTGGGATTAGCTCTTCCCTTTATCTTATTTGTTTGGCTCTACAAACGCTGAAGAAAAGACATGATGAATCAATGAGTGATTCAAATTTTGCCTTCAGTCTTTATCATCAGTCATTTATCTACTTTTTGTCTCTGGCATTTTTTTTATCCTGCAGCAAATTTATTGTAGTGCCTCAGAGTGATTTTTTTTTTGTCTTCCTTCCCCTCCCTTGCCCCAGTACTCTATTGACTTTCTCATTTTTACAAACAAGCATAGCAATAAATAAAATTACAAAAGCTCAAGACAGAATTGTAGCTGAATAAATACACTCATCAAGAGTAAAAAATTATTGGCTAGACTGGGAAAATTACAGCTCCCTCATGTATATTCTTTATTATGAAGTGAAAATGCAATTAGTAAAGCAGAAGAATCTTGGAGTCAGGCTTTTTTATTTCCCATTTTGCTACTGATGCACTCTGGTAACAGGTGACATATTTTAAAGTAATTGGGCAACATTACCTAAGATGGGGGTGAAATAGAGGTGTTCTAACTCCACTGGCTCCACTGCTTGGCAAGGAGGGAATTGCATCACCCTTCTGTCACCATCACAACTCTATGCAAAAATCCATGTAATAGACACTCACCTCTCAGCTTGGCTGAGATGTCCAAACGGAATGTTGGCAAGCTGGTTTTTAAGTTCTTGGATTGAAAAGTCTAGTTACACAGCACATAGAGGAACAATGGATCAATATATTTCTGAATATTCTACAGACCTTAGGATACTAAATTCTTGTTCCAAAGTATTACAGAATTATTTTGTGGCCTTAGGCATTTACGTGTGATGGAAGGGCTGTTTTGCAGAGTAAGAGAAGATCCAGCTCAATATTCTCTGTTAGGTTTCTGTTTTCTACACATAGATTTATATTAGTACAAATAGTCTCATAATAATTGAAAAAAACATACGGTACCAAATATATAATAAATGTTTCCTGAAAGAAACCGATCAGATAAATTTCACAGTCAGTTAAGGCGCTGCACACTCTCACTAACCTTATATGCTTAGAAAGGTTTGAAGATTTATCCTTCAAGAAACAAGCAGAAAAACAAACAAAATACCTGTCACTTCACTGACTCTGAAAACTAGTTATGAGAAATGTTCTCAAGTATCTAATATGTCACCTGCTCTTTTTTCTGCATAAAGAGAAAGAAAAGTTGATTTTACAAGTGCCAATTCCCCTTTCCCGGCAAGCCGCAGGGAGCCGGTTCAGCACCTCGGCCAGCTCCGCGCACGGCGGGGACGCCCCGCACCTGCCCCAGGCCGTGCCACCACCGCTGCCACCAGCACTGCCCGCACCAGCCTCCCTGCGGGGGACATGGGCTGAGCTGGAGGAGAGGGAGAAGCATGGGGAATAATTGTCCAGCGCTCCTACGTGTTCAGTGGTTCAGTCAGCGTCTGCACAGCTGGTTTCAGCTGTGGCCTTGCTCAGAAAACACATTTTTCATTCCTGTCATGAGACACATTTGGAAAAACTAAAATACTGAACACAGGTGAAAAATGAACCACAAAGAGAAAGAAACATCAGGAAAAACCAAAGGGAAATATAAACCAAAAGTTAATACTTGGGGTTTTTTTCTGCTTGTCACTCCAACGCAAGAACCACAATACAGTTTGTTTGTGCCTTTTTTAGGGGAAGTAACAGTAGGATATAGGGACAAGTCACAAGAAAGCTGGAGGCAAAGTACACTAGAACCTCATTGCAAGATGGACTTGATGAAAAAAAAAATCTGTAATGTCAGTGGAAAAGAGGGTGAGCTGTGGTTGAGACATTAATTATGATGGACAGCACAACTAGTAAATGAAAGCTCCATATGGATCAGGTTGACACTAAAATAGGCTGTAACAGAGTCTGGCAAGTTGACTAAGCTAAGCAAAACTCCCCCCCCCCAAAATATTACAAAAAAACATTTGAAGAAAAAATTAGTAGAAGAATAAGTAAATTTGGAGAATGTGAACACTGTGGGGTGTGGCAGTGATTTGCATCTCCGGCATAAGAAGCCAGAACAGGAATTACATAAATGGAAGAATTCATTTTGCATAAAAACTACCTGAAACCTAGATGTTGAAAGAACTCCAAAGGATGTTAATATTGCAGGAGTTGCTCATGCAAAGTTGTGTGGGATGATGACAGAAGCAACACTGTAAGTGACCTCATCTAGCATCAAAGCAACTGCCTCTGGCACAGGAAATAAAGCAATTGCTTCTGAACACAGGCCTCATTTGGTCCTGATACTCTCATACTAATGAGATGAACAAACCAGGGGAACTTAATGGTATGTTCAAATAAGGATACCTATCTCCATATCTACATTTCAGGAAAGTTAATAGACTTAATATTTACTAGTATAAAAAACATACATAAGTACACTGCATCTGACTGGAAAACACTGGTGTTGCTAGAGCAGTCACTTGTAGAGTCTAGAGAGCAAATGTCAGTTATTTTATAGTCCAAGAATTGTGAAATTTTACTTCTTCACAGATGTCCAATCATCAAAGAAGAATTAAACATTATGTAACTAATTTCTAAATTCTATATTTTAATTCAGTGAGGTCTTTAATTTGCTTGACAGATTTATGCCTTTGCAAAGATGGCTCCGTGTATAACAAAGAAACCTGCACCAAAAATCTCCAGGAATTTACACCAGTAAATGGCAAAAATTAAAAGCAAAAGAGGTCATTTGGAAGGTTAAAACCAAAAAAACCCACAAAATTCTGGCAGTACAGAAGCAAGGCAATTTGATCCAGCTTTGATTAAAGCTTTCAGCAAAGACTATTCAGTACATATTCCACCTTCAAGGCAAAAATAAAGTTCTTCACTTCAATCAGTAATACAGGATAAGTCGAAATAAATTTAATTAATTGGAGGAATTTGAAAAGGTCATTTAAAAATCACCACAAAGTAGATGGCATCACTTGGGCCTTATCCTGCCTTCATGTAAAGCAGTGGTGTTCCTAAGCTTCCTGAGCCCTCAAAAAGAAAAAAAATGTTGTGTAATTAAGGAAGGTCACAATATGTGCTGGCAGGTCAAAACAGATTATAGCCAGACCTAAGCTTGAACCCCAGATTCCTTTTCTAGATGGGGTACAAAACTGTATTCAACACAGTAGTAGCTGAGAACTGATAAAAACAGAGTCCCTTTCTATTAAAAAACCTTTCAAATCTGTGAGAGTAAAACATGCTCAGTCATGTATGAGTAATAAACACTCTGCTTCTCTATTACCTCAAGAATCTTTTCTGATTTATTCGCACATTGACCTGGGAAAAACATGAGAAATCTTTTCAGTATACCTGTTTCAGTAGTGCAAAGGTATACAGAAAACAGCAAAATTCAGCCCTATTCTCCATATCAAGAAAAAAATATTCTGGTGAACCTATTACACCTGCTACAGTGCTTGGTCCAACACATCCAAGTCTGAAAAAGAAACCAGTAGATCAGTAACTTCCGTGCATGCAGCTCTTCATACTGCCAGGGGACCTGAACTTTTGTTCATCACTATGAGTCTGTTCGCAAGAGGAACACGTGGACTGGGACCTCCCCCCTCCCCATCTTCTTTCCTGGATACCTGTAAGTATAAAGACATCTCCTCTCATGTTCTGAACTTGCTATTGCCTTAGATGATCTATTTCTTTGGGAATGGAAAGCTTCTTATTTTCCTTTATAAGAAGCCACATGGGCTGTGGGCTGTGTTCCAGGATAAATAGCAAATTTACTCCCAAGCAAAATGACTTCTTATGTGAGGAAAGGACTGTGGGCTAAGTCAGAGCTTGTCACCTCTGTGCCACTGCCTCAATTGTAAACTTCACCAAATCCATTAATCTCACTGGATTCCCAGTTTCCCCTTTTTTTTTTGTGAGAAGCTTTCTTGCCTCTGGGGGCATTGGGAAGACAAATTCATTAATCTCTGCAAAAATTCTGAGAGGTCTGCTTACCACTGGTTTCAGAAAAGAATCTCCATGAGAGCACATTTGCAAAAATGGGAAGAGCATTGCTTGGTTTGGATCCCACATAAAGAATCTGAATTAATGGGAGTGATGAACACCTCTAGTGGAAGAGAGGAAGCTGCAGGAGGGACATACCTGCTGAACTGACTCAGAAAGAGGTAAGTGCCTAATGGAAAAATCCCCATGGATTTGAATTTAGCGTGCAGTGACAATGAAGAAATCCATCTGGATGTAAAGCTGCAGGAAGTACAAGGCATCAAGAAAGGCAGCATTCATGCTTTTTGTGACTTCAGAGTTATTGTATCCAGCATTTATCATGATACCTTCGATAGCACATAATTGTTCTCCAAAGGGTTCTCCACAGAGCTCGCATAATGAAGCAGGTTTCAAAAATGCTTACTGCAAAGAGAAGAAGGTGTCTGATGACAAATATATATGTTCCTTGTATTTCAAAAGGAGCCAGTTTCAGTAATTGAAATAAATTCTCCACACTGGTAACAAGCATGTGAACAGACCAGATTGTATTTAAGTTCAGGAAGATAATCAGAGCTCTCATCTTGCCTGTTTTTAAATCTAGGGTGCTGCTCTGAGATTTGCAGACGGCCATGTCCAGCAGGAGCTTAGCAGGGTCAGCCATAGCTCATTTGTGAAAAAGCTGGGACTTAACAACAGATGAGTTAAGAATCCAGAGTAAATTAATAAAACCAGTATGAGTCAGGTCAAGAACAGCAAAGACAAGCAAGAAGTTCATTTCATTTGCAAACAGGTTTTTGACAGTTGATTTTGTACCTCTCTGGTTTTGGGAACAAAAAGAACCATTCCTTCTTTGCTTGCTTCCAGAATGCACCTGTTTGCATTAAAGGAGATGGAAGCCACCAAACTATCAGCCAGACCCAGTAAAGCATACTTTTGTAAAACTGGAAAAAAAAGAGGATAAATGAGCAGAACTCAATGAGAGCAGAAAAATTTAAATGACATTGTAGGAAATGGTAAGCTCTCTATTAAATAGATATTCATACCAAGGTGATGAACTGATTATGAGGCAAGCTCAGGAGACAGTTCAGCTGGACACACTGGAGGACTTTGGCAAGTCATTTAATCAGTGTTGTCCTCACCTGTCTGAGGGAAATAATTTTCTAGTGTTTCAAAGACACAGTGAACTACCTGACATATATGTTCACACTTGACGTGCTCTGAAATTGTATAATATGCTTATACCATAACATTTAAACAGGTATTTCATTAAAGGTGTTTTTAAATAGTGCAACAAGTAAATAAAGTAGAAAAGCAAAGTCAAAATCAAGGCATGCTGGTTATTTCTTGAGGCTGCTCATGTTTTAAACACCCCCTCTCAGGTCTGCTCAGTACTTTCCGCTGAACACGACAGCGTCCGCTGGTGATTGACACTCAGCCATTACACAGTGCAGTTTTGTCAGCAGGAACTCAAGGAAAAAGTGAAGCTGAACACCTCTGGATAAGTGTGCACTCCTGAAAATGGCCATAATTTACTCAAGCCTCTTCCATTGATGCTGATAGGAGTAACATTTTAAGATAAGCCTGTAGAAAAAAACTGTAATTTTCTGGTTTCATAAAAAATCCTTGTTTCTTTTCCTACTGCTTTTGTGGGAAGAGGAAGCCCCAGGCATCTGACTGCAAGCTCTCAGTCACCCAGTGACTCTGACCTACAGAGCATAATACAGAGCAATCACACCTCAATGGGGTAGCTATTCAGAGACATTCAAACCTATGCAGGTGAACCGGGTTCCTTGCTTTTTTGGGTTGGAATTTTTTTTTCTCTTTCTTTTCATCTCTGAATTCCTCAGTCTGGACAGATTTTCTTTTCTCTTTTTCTTTATTTTATTTCATTTTTATTATTTCACCTCCTCTTTGCCTTTTCCTTCCCTCAAAGATACATCAATCACCACTACCAGTTTGAGCTGGGGAAGGAAGGCTACTTCAAGGTCACTGTAAAAAGCCCTAATGCTTTTCAGTGAAAGGAAAGGGAAAAGAGGCCATATGTGGCTTCCTATTTCTATTCATTGTTTAGGGAAACTCCTTGGGAAGGAAAGAGAAAGTATGCTTGTGGGGAAGGCTGTATGGCCAGAGGAAGGGGGAAGGGCCATACACAAAAGGGCAGTCCTTAAAGATAATATCCCGCAAAGAGGAAAAACTGATTGGCAGGCAAATAGATGAGTGTGAGTTGGAGAGAGATGAAGGAAACAGATGCAATTCCCCAGAGACAGGAAGTCCCCTTGAGGCCAATTGCCCATGAAAGGGGCTGGCCATCGTTGACAAGGATAGATATCAAAGAAGGGAAGTGGGGGAACTGCTACAGTAAATCCAGCATGTGCTCCTTCCTGGATTTCCTCCTTTCTTCCAGAGGAGCAGGCTGCATGGAGCAGCTGTGCATCTGCTCAGCCCTGACACGACCTCTCAAGATAGCCAGTGCTGCTGCTCACACCATTCAGGTGGGTACATAGGGAAAAAAAGAGCTTTCACCATGGCAGAAACCTCATAACTGGCTCCCCCCTCTCCTTCTCTGCTTTCTTCCTTGTTGCATGTTAGAGACCTGCAAAGGGCCACAGGCAGCAGAGGAGCCACAGGCACATCCCTGAGCAGGACAGGTGGAGAGCCAGGTCACTGCCCCATCCCCAAAACTGCTTCTGTTACCCAGTCCTCTGAACAGCAATTTTTGCCATCACTCTTGTGTTTACATGCATATTTATATTCAAAACAAAACTATGCTAAACGCACTTCATTGTTGTTTCACAAGAGAGGAAGTATCCCATTCAGCCTTTACTGAGGGCTGGATTGAGATGTGCATACACAAGGATAAAGCCAAGTTACTACATACTATTTCTTGTTAGCAGAGTATTTTGTAATGCTGTTTTCCCTAGGTTTAAGGTTTTATGTTTTCTTCGACTGTGTGGGCACAGGAGAGGCAAGAGAAGTGTCATATTTTTTATTTTTATATTGTTTACCAACTACAGACTTGCAATAGAGCTGTTATATATCATCTTTCAAAACACATTTTGAGTACCGTGGCTGTTGAAATATTAGTTTTCAATATCTATTCAACTACAGTCACTTACAATGACACTATTGTTCTAGGTACCTTACTAGTACAGAATAAAAGGCAATTTCCACCTCCAAGAATTTATATTCTACAGATTATACATAATATTTAGGCAAATATTTTCAAATGGATATTCTAATTTTATTGCTGGAGAATTTATATATAAGTGTTTTTTCCTCAAATGAGATTCCTATACAGGAGTTCCTAACAGTGCCATTAAGGGGAAACTGTTAAAAGAATACACTGATTTATTTAATTTAAATATTCATGCGGAGCCGTAGAAAATACAGATTGTTTTTGTCACGGAGAGAAACAAGGCAAGTAATTAATAATGTGGATATTATTGAACTTGCACTTCCTCTTGAGTGCTGGGATGCTTGCCTTCTGATTCCAAAGTATTCCTACATTATGCTACAGCAATAAGGCTCTCATCTTTAATTATCAAGTTCCGCACAAAACCAGAGAGGTAAAACGTATCCGAGTGAAACAATGCCCGCCAACTGCCCTATTGCACTGTATTTCAGGGAGTCTGTGGAGAGATTGCAACACAACAAGAGAGCTAAAAAAAGCCATCCCTGGAACCTGAGATAAGGAAGCACTGAGAAAAACAGCAACCACAAGTTCTCATGGGATGAGGCTTGGCTGATGCTAGAGCAAGAAATACATGAAAGAAACAAGTGAACCGCACCCATGAAGTGACAGCTTCTGCTCAGTGATAAAGACCCAGATAGGCTCTTGCAAGCTGGGTCTCTCTCTGCCTTGGCTATTTATATAATTCAAATAGGAAAACCTACTAATATATGTAAACAAGAATTCTGGAGTCAAATGGCTGGTGATTATCTATTTAATCTCCTGTATAGATTTTTAAAAATGGCATACCAAGCATACTGGTAAAAATGTAAAAAAAAAATTGAACTGTGATGAAACCAGTTTCTGACTATAGGCTAATAAGCACTGTAGTGCAAGATTATGGACACAGTTAAAATAAATATAATTTTTACTGTATCTCTGCTCCACCAGTACTTTTGGCAGTAAGACAAGGTCTTGCCACCTCAAGTTCATATCAGTTTAACACAGATGAAAAAACAAGCACTGTACATCCTTGGTATGCAGTAATAAAGTAAAAAATGATGGTGGGGATAAATGATGAATTCTGATTCAACCTGAAATCAAAGCCAGCCTAGTTCACTTAACTTTTGTGTTCTCTTTTCATTATAACTGCTCCTTTAGAACTTCTCTTCATTACCCCCTTCAAATTTAGCCACTTCCTAAGTGGGTTTCCTAGAAATCTACAAAAATAAGTGAATAATAAAATTCAGCACATGTCTAATCTATGCTGTTCCTTGAATGGATGCATTGGGGTTCTGTAGACAACCAGAGCACAAACCAGTTGGGATTGTTCCCTTACCATTTCAACATCACCAATTCTGTGAATAAAATGTGACCACCTCACTTTATCTCACCAAGTCTTGCAAATGCAGTTGTGCAGGACTCCTCATCAGGCCATACACACCTTCCATGGCTTTAAGAACAAAGTGATTCTATGCAAATGAAGTTGTGTTATCAGTAAGTTTTAAAGCCTAGAAAGTTTCTGTAGAATCACATGAGCTTACTGATGTCTGGTGGAGTTGAAAGGAAGTTGAATTTTGTTAGAGACGTCTTAAAAGGCTGTGATGAAAGCACCAATCTTGGATTAGACATTCAGAGGGATGGGTCATGCTTTTTTGTTCCTACACTAATGACTGTACACAGGACACACCTACTCTTTCATCTCTACTGAGACAGGTGTTGACACTCTGGATTCAGCTCTGTTCCCACACGCTTTCTCCTGCTGAAACACCTCACCATTCACATATGAACCTCTCAGTCATGCACCCATTTCTGTTTTGAACATGTAAGAGGCTTATGTGATAAGTCTGAACTGCACCTCATGGGCTTCATGGGCTTGCTCTGTGCTGTGCAGGGAGCAGGTGGATTAAGCTCTCCCCTCCCCATGTTTCATGGGAGAGAGCAGAACTCTTGCCCATCTGGCACAAGATGTCTATCCATGCAAACACAAGAAAAGTGCACAAGAAGTGAGGTCTAGTTTTAGAGTGGCAACCTAAGAAAAAAAATCAAATAAAAATAAACTCAAATCTGTTTAGATCCAGTTCTGGGTACTGAGGCTTACTATACACCACAAGATCTTTCTCTGGATACAGCTAGGTACACTGCTGCTCTGGCCTCCAGAAAAACTCAACTCAGGAATTAGGGATTTGGAGATCTACCCTTAACAGTCCTGTATGTCTGTTAGATAATGCAGTAAAATTAGAGCATTGACTAACTTATAGGGTGAAACAATAAAACAAGACAGGATTTGAAGACAAGCCCTTACAGTACAAAAGACCCAAAACAAAAAACTCACAAAAAAAAGTAGTGTAACTAGCAGGCATGGTCCAAAAAATGATGAAAACTGCAAGAGGGACAGATTTGCAATGGTGACATGATTTACCATGTAGATTAATGCCTTCTAAACAGAACAGGATTGAAAGCCAATACTTCAGTTTATTGATTTTGGCAATGATTCTTATTTCTTGCATCTTTCAGCAGTATGAATGAAACACTCTGCAGGATGCTACTGATGAAAACAGGCTGTATGGATGTAACTTGAAAACTATTAAAAATAATGGAAGCAGATTGAAATGAAGGCAACAACATAATGCACTACACACTATTCACCAAGGAAAGGTTCAAGCTTAGATATTAAGGAAAACCATGAACCACAAATACTATTTACAACAGATCTGTTTTTAAACAAGGTAAGGCAAAGACAGAAATGTGACCTCCAGCAGTCACACCTTTAAAATTCAAACTGGAAAGAACACTATCATGTTTTCCTTCACTTTTTGCTATATACAATTTTTTCAAATGTTTGCTCTTTGAGGACCCAATTGGCAAAAATAAGCTACTTTTAGAAATATATATGATGCATACTTAAAAATTAATCAGCTTAATTCTGAAATATGTATTGTATGGATGGTTCAAACATGGTATTTTCCTCATGCAATGTCTGATATTAATTCTAATCCCAGACTGCTCTCTACTGGTAATAAATTATGTTAAAATTAATTTTATAGGTGCAATTCCAGAGTAATATAAAGAACTGCATTTGGCACATACTCTGTCTTTGGATGCATGCAGGAATGGGGCTGGGGGGAGGGGCTGGCTTGAGAAGGCAACATGAATCTGAAATAAAGAGTAAAATGCAAATGTTTAAGCCAATAGCTTTAATTGACCCATCATGCCCTTTTTCCTGCTCCCACTGAACTCATGGGAGCACTGTACCCAAACATACAGCTGTCCAGATTATTTGGTAGGGGCCGGGCCTGGCCTTTTGACCATAAATCTTTATTTTTGCACTCATATAGGATGGGACTTGCAAGAGCAAAGCATGCAGGGTGCAGGTGGAGAAGGGACTATTTGGTCCTTGTCCTACTTCAGCTTTTCTTGAGTGCCAAAGGTGTCTTTGTGATAACTTTATTGTAAATGTATTACTAATGCAATGTAATTTTCTTCTTACAATTTCATAACTTAACAAATTGTCCTGTAACAATGGGAGGCACCAATCTAAACCTGTAGCATTGGTTAAGTACCCCATACTGTAGCACTGCCATTTCCCTTTTCCTTATGGCATATATGTAGTATGTTTGATAATAACATTAAAATATACTGTTCAGTCTGATCTTGCTTTTTTAAGGTAGTGAATCTCCTCTTAAGACCTCTGTGAGATGCACATGCACTGAACCTCAGGGAGAGAAAACTGGACGTTGTGGTTTGTTTTTCTTTACAAGTAGTTAGACTTCAGTCTGTGCTGAGGTCCCAGCTTTGATCCTCACTAGTTCCTGAGGCAAGAACACTTGACACAGACCAGGCACAAATGCCAGCTGCTGCAGTTCTCATTTTCTCAGACCAGTCTCCCAAAAAAAAAATCCCAAACCAATCCCAATTATTATTGTGACACAAGTTGAAGTCCTTTCCCTTTGTCTCTCCTTTCTACTTACTCTTCAGAGTTTGACCATGTCTCCCTGTCACTCTTTCAAACATCTTTTTCTTTCCTGGCACAGATTTACACAGGAAAGGAAAAGTTAATGCCAGGGATTATTCACCTTGTTCAGCACAGCATGAGAGACCATTGGCCCAGATACATCTGTTGTTCTTCTTTGTGTCCCGTGCCACCTGTTGCTTATTTTCTTTTCCACATGTTCTTCAATAACTGCCCAGACTTAACTCTGCTCTTGATAGAGTTATAATTTACCTTCTGTATTGTGGTTCCACCCACCTTCCCTACTCCCAATTTTTTTTGCTAGGACAGTTCATTAACCAATTTTTAACATTGGTACATACACTATATTTTGTTTTGTTCACCCTTAAAGCCTATTTCAGTCATTAAGATAAACTGAAATCTAGGGTTGGGAACAAAATTTAAAAAAAACGAAAAAAAACCCCCAAATATAGCAGGTAAAAAAAAAAGTTCTATACAATAGGGGGCATAATGGAAATGCTGGCTGATTTGTTGCCACCCTCTGTGTCAAATTATTCAAGTGTGATAATTGTTTGCAAACATATGGAACACATAAAAAAACTCTTGTAGATTTGGAGAGTTCAAAAATATCTCTCATATCAGGATCTTGCTTCCATTGAATTGAATTGGATTCAATTAATTTCATAGTCTAGCAAGAATGTTAATGAACAAAATCTGAGTTGCTCCTTGATTTTAGAATAATTTTGACAGTGTCTAGGACCTTCTAAATCTGTGAAAGCCTACCTCCAAACACCCCAGCACTGTATGACACAACCCTTCCCAGCAATACTGTAAGAAGGATGATCCCAAAGGAGCCCCCTAGAGCTAAGTCTCCAGAGCTGTGCTGCAGGACCCCTTGGGCCATGGACCATGACTCATACGGGGACTCTTGTCCTTGTTCAGGGGCCCAAAGTCAAGGCAAGATCTTAGTACAGGCCTTTCCTAAAAGGGAAATCAGGGAATCATAGAAAATCTTGGGTTGGAAGGGACCTTAAAGATCACCTTGTTCTAATCCTCCTGCTGTGGACACCTTCCGCTATTCCAGGTTGCTCAGAGCCCCAATCCAGCTTGGCCTTGAATACTTCCAGAGATGGGGCAGCCACAGCTTTTCAGGGCAGCCTGTGCCAGGGCCTCATCATCCACACAGAAAAGACTTTTTTCTTAATATCCAATCTAAATCTACTGTCTGTTCAGTTTGAGGATGTCCCCCTTTGTCCTGTCACTTTACCCTTTGTAAATAGTCCTTTTCCATCTTTCTTGTAGTCTCCCTTCAGATACTGGGAGGCCACAATTCATGTTTCTGGCCACTGAATTTCAGAGGATGGATATACAGCAGCTATCACCCTGCCAAAGCAGTTGTCCCAAAACCTTTCCTCTAGTGTCAATGTGGTAAATTGATGTTTATTTCAAATTTCATAGACAATGCAACATTATTTACTGAGCTGCTCAGGAGACATGGCAGTGTAGAACATTCATCTCAGCACAGTCACACAGCAACCTATCACAATTCCAACGAAAAAGAATGCACTGATAAAAATACTTAAAAATAAAAAAACCCCTCAAAATAAAACCACACAAAAAAAACCCACCTCCAAACAAAAAAGCACCACAAAAATCAAAGGAAAAAAACCCCAACCCCAAAACCAATTAAGTCAACCCCAATTTCCCCCACCCCCCCAAAACAGCCATTTTTCCAAGCATCAGCCAAACAACTCAGGTTGGAGAATTTACTGCCCAATTATTATGTGACCAGTTATTGGATAGAGTTAAAAAATATTTCCTCTGCTTTCCTTTGCTTCAGAGTTGGCACTGCTCTTCTGCCTTTCTGAAGAACTGGAGCTCTTGCCAGACTGCTTGGCACTACTCTAATTGACAATTTTAGGGCAGTAAATTAGAAGGGTTTTTCATGTTGCTTTACTTCTAATTTTAATCAGACATAGAACCACTTGGCACACCAAGCCACACACTCTTCCGTGCAAGTTCACAGTGCCTCCATAAAAATACCCTCATTGAAATGTAACTTAACTTTAAAAGAGTCACACAAAAGCAATGTGCTGACTAAATGCGCTAGTATGGTGCATTGAGAGACTGTGAATTCCAATTTCAGCCATGCCAGTCATTTGGCATTCAAATATGCACCAGCTGTGAGTGTTTGGAACTCGATAAGTCACAGTGTGCTGGAAAGCTGACAAGATACTGCTGTGAAAATGTTTCCATCCCCTAATCTCGACTATCTCCTCTTTTTCATATTTTGCTACCCATGTTGGTATATAATATAGGGAGAAATAAATGCAAAATCCAAGGAAGATGTGCATGGGGTGACACCATGTATTTATAGAATGTGTAAGATAGTGCTGCCACTCACGGAGCTCTGGACTCCTCTTTGATGAGTCATCTCTGGTCAGCCTTTCTAAATTTCTAATTTATTTTCCTTATGTAAGAAAGAGCCCTGTATTAGTAAACTGGAATATGTAACGTTGCTGGGACAGGGAGGAATGGTGGGATTGAAATCCACAGAGAGCCTTTCAAACTGGGACACTATCTGCTGTCAAAAGAGCTGAAAAATTAGTCTCCATGAGGAGATATTTTTGGACTGATTTTTCAGTGGAGCATATAATTCTGTAAACTCTCTTTTGAGCAAATATTTCTTTCCCTTCTCTCTATTATTTATTCATATCCACATTAAATCTCACAAGCCACCAGATTCTAACCTGCTGAGGACGGTAAAGCAGTATGTTTCCCATCTGTTCTACTTAGCCTACAAGATGCTCTGGATCCTATCCTGCCTTTCTAGAAGGAAAACTTTCCCCCTTTGATGCAACCATCTTCCTGTCCACAAAACAGGGATAAGCAAGAGGTCAGGAAGACTGCAAATTCACTTCAAAGTCTGAAGTTTCTGTAGCAGAAAACTGAAAAAGGACAGACTGAAAGCAACTAGCCATTGCAGGGTTTCAGCAGTTGCAGCTGCTCTGAGGCTGAGCTTGGTGCTCTGAAGCGGTCACTACATCATCCTCCTTCTCCTCCTCCTCCTCCTCACTTCTGTGCCAGCTCCAAGGGATACAAGAGAGGACAACACACAGAACTTGGGCAGCTGGAAGAGAGCAGGAACCCTCAGCCTGCGCCCAACCTCCCTCCTGCACTGCTCTGCAGGTTGAGGTGTGAAGGAAAGGTGAGGGCTGGGACATTGCTGCTCCAGCCACAGGGGAAGGAAACCTGCAGAAGGCAGGGGGCTGGCACAGGAGCTACAGGGCTGCTCTGTGCTGATGGAACACACTCAAATTTTTTACTATCTAGATCTAACTATTGAAAGCTAGCAGGATTCTAGTGTTAGGTCAAGGATGTTTTAGCAATGGAAAATCCTTATAAACTCTCCAGCCTGGGGAGAGTTTCACCCACTAAAGACAGAGAAGTATCAGAATCACACATTTATCCAAAGGTGCAAGTACACTCCCCCTGTGGTACTTGATGAATGCAGCTGCAGCTGGGAACACCCCCAACCCTACACACACACACACTCACAGTATTTAGTATCAATTAATGTTTTATCAAAATCCTGAGTAAATAGAAGGAGGATACTAATTGCAGAACCTGATATTAGAGAGAAACTGCTGCAGTAGATCCTTTTTCCCCAAATGAGGTCTGCAGAGGAATAATATAATTAAGGTACATGCAAAAAAGCAGTGAGCTGGCCAAAGCAGTGTTTTATAATCAAAACACCATTCCACAAATGCAAAGGTCATCTTACCTAAGACTAGCAAAACTGAAAAGAAGCCATTTGATAAATCAAATACAGAAGTTTTTGGGTTTTTAAACTCCTTCTCATAGAAATAAAAAATAACATACATGTCTTACAGCCAAAATCTGAAAATAAAACATCTATCAGGTGCAACAGTTAAATCCAAAGGAATTTCCCATTTCAAGTCAAGCTCACTGTAGGGAAAACAGAGCAAACTAATTATGATGTAAATCCACAATGAATGATGCAGAAATAGTATGCAGTGTAAACAATAATTTTAAAATTCCCAGTTTATATCAGCACTGATCTGTTTTATACACTCCAGAAGTGTAACTCAGAAAAGATATTTTTGCACTAATGAGAGACTTCTACTTTTTAATCAAAGAATAAATTAAAGCATTTTCAAAAGCATGCCAGCCTCATTAATTAGTTCTATAAAAATGTAAAACATGAGTACATAGAATTGCCTTACTTTGTGCTTGCATCTCTTTACCTTAAATATCCTATCATGTATTATTACAGGCTTGGCTGGAAATAATATCTATTATTTATATTCCTTGATACCTCTAATTATAAAATCCTGCATTCAATTGTTTACAATTTATCTTAATTACAACTATTTGGGCTGAAGTTTTCACAGTGGGCATTTTAGAGAATTTCAGCCAAAGCACTGCATTTTCCAAGGATGAAATAAGGGGAAACAACTTAAACAGTGAAAAAAAAAATAAAAAAATCTAACAATTGCTTCTTGAACGTAAAAATCCAAGTGAATGCATTTCAGAAAACACAGTATGGAAAATGCTTGAAATCTAAGAAAAGGCTGCTTCATGCTGTCCCTATGAAAATCCACTGGCATTTAGGAAGTTATAATCCATTCTGCTTTCCACAAACCAATTTATTCACCAAAGGATGGCGAAGTCTTTCAGCTTCATTCCTCGATTGCATAGATCTAAAAGTGAGAAAGAACCAAGGTGGGGACTCTGCTGAGTGTCCATCCAGATTTAGTGACTTCTACTACGGGCTCCTGCATCCACTAGGTTAAAAGCTCCATTTGCTAATGACAAAGCTTGTATTGCACCATGCAGAGGGTGACAGAAAATCATCTCAGTAGCTTCCCTTAGCTGGATTGGGGGAGATTTCTGTGGATTTAGGCATTTTAGCACTTTTAAGCACCTTACACCTCCAGCAGGTGTTAGGACAATGTCTCAGGGCAGAATTGCTTTATATTCAATTCTCTCTCAAAAGCTATAAAATCACCCAAATCAAATACCCACAGATTTTCATTGCTTACCAAAAAACCCAAAAACCAAACAAATAAGAAAGGGACGGGGTAGATGTGGAACATGAGGTTGTAATTGTTAAATTGGTTAAGGCCTATGCTCACTAGAGGGCCCTGTTGGAAAGGCACAGCTGCAGGATGGCTGGAAGCCGGTTGGGGTGAGAGGCAGGAGTGAGGAGAGATGCATGGACAGCGTATGGACGGGTTTGGGTGATAGGACATGTGGACAGCAGCACTGCAGCTGAGTCAGCCAACGGGTACCCTTCTTCTGTTAAGTTCTGTTTTTGTCTGGTTGAAATTAAAACTATAGAAGAGGGGTGATTTCTACAATAAAGTGATCTCCTTCAGATGCACAAGGAGGTCCGTATCACTTTGTTCCCCATTGCTACAATAAGCTTCTGTCTGCAACCGTCATTCCTCTTTTTGTAAGAATTATACTCATCTTTCTATGTTCCCCACAGGGCCAATTTCATCCAGTGCACAGCAGGAATCACATTCCCTAAATGAGCAACGATTCAATAATTTCTCCTTCTGTCACTGTTCATTACTGGTCTAGAGCCTTACTTTTTGCATACTATTTAGTCCAAGTTCTAAATCAGCATTGTTTCTGTATTTGCCAGTGCAGTATCAGACCATTTCCAATATACTAATTGACTTATTTTCCCAATTTCCCTGCAAGATAAGGGGGTTTATTACTCTCATCTAGAAATAGAAAATGGAGTTCTTTTGTGTGTGGCGTAAGTTGGAGTTTCAAAGTAACAGCAAAGTGAATACAGGTGGAAAAAAAGCCTGTTTAACTCTTGACCACAATCACAAGCTGTAGAATTGAATCTATGTCTAACACAACTGACAGAACCTGTGAAGATGTGGGCCCATTAGTGCAGACACAAGGTGCCAACAGCACTCATGCACCAAGCCAACAGTCTGCTTTGCAAAGCTCTACCAAGCCATAAGGACACTGCTTACTGGTAGCATGGAAATGTACTGGTGTTCCTAAGGGGCAGAACACAGAAACTGCACAAGATCTACTACAGCCTGAGAGACAGTGGTCACCAGCAAACAGCCCTTAGCACCCACAGCTCTCAGCTGAGCTTCCAGCCATGGCACCAAGGTGGTCTGGTCAATGCCCAGTGGTCTGGCCTAGATGCATGTTCTAATTAAGGTCACTTTTGAAGGCTGTATGCTTAGGACAAGCCTTGCTGCAGCTCCGGAGCCCCTGGAGCAGCTGTGGCTTTCATGAGAGGCAATTCTATTAAGCACCTGTGAATGGAACAAGAATTTACTCTATTGTGACTTTATTTTCTGTGATTTTATCTACTTATCTTTATTGAATAAAGCAATTTTGGTCTGATTCTGTTGTCTCATCGGTCAGACTAACAGGTGTCCCAGTTGAAAGAGCTATCAGTAGATGCATGTTTCCTCTGAAACTGAAGGAACTATTTTTTTGGTTCTGTATCAAACAAAGGGACTCTTTAGAGAGAAAGAATCAGAAAGGACATGTTTGTTTACCACAGTATTAGCACTAGACATTAACATATAAGTGTGGCAAACCCAGCCCCTTGTTATTGTAAATGTAAAAAGCACATGAAAATGAAATTTCTCTGAGTGAGAGTACCAAACACTCTCCTTGTGATGCTAAGCCCTGTTCTGTGTGAGCTGACAGTACTGCCACATTCACTGCAAGCTGACAGCTGAGTTAAGAAGTGTAACACTATGATACAGAGGTGTCAAGATTGCTGAAATTAATACTGGGTTGTGCAGTGTTTAGCTTGTTGACTCAGCTAACTCAGGTGTGGTGGAGAAGAAGTATGCAACAGTAGAGGCACCGCAATTTAGCATAAAGCTATTTCTTTATGAAAAGATTTTTGATGCTTTCTTAAAAAATGTATTTTTTATACTAGACTTTTAGCTAGATAAGTTTCCTGCACAGGCATATGTCAGTTATTAGAGATGGGGAAAAGGTAGCAGAGAGGAAAGTACTTAGAAATAGGGCAGCCAAGTGAATGATACAGGATTCTGAATCACAGTGCTCTATCCCCTTCACCCCACTTTAACCAAGAGACTCCAATCCTTGGAAGACAAAGGGTTTTTATTATTGCAATAAAATGGTATTCTTTCAGATCCCACCTGTGCCACTGAGCTGTACAATGAGATGACTCAGAACCAGGCTGTAAGGCTGGGGAGAGGTTCCAGAGCCCCCTTTATCAAGAGAGCAAATGTCTACTGCCTTTTCAGGGGAGAGGCTGCTCAACACAAACAATTGAGGGCATGGTTTCAAGCTGAGCATACCAACACCATCCAGCAAACAGCAGCTCTCTGCCACATGCTATCAAATCCCTTGCAGCGGCTTACATGTCCTGCTCATCTCCCTTCAGGTATCAGAGTCCTTTCACCCTTAATCTTTATAGGGTATTTTCTCTCTTACCTTTTTCTAATTTAACTTAGTCTGATGTGGGAGATTACTGAGGTATCCTGAATTAAGGAAACACATCTGAGTAACAAATCTGTTGCTCTGAACTACATACTAAGGTCAAAGCTGTCTTCTGAAATTGTTCCAATATAGGAGAATCAAAATTATTTTTTTATTTTTATTTTTTGAGGGGGGAAGAGAGGGACATTTATTGTCTTACTCAGAGCTGCTACATGCTTTGCTTTTGCTTTACTTTGGGGACCTCAAGATCAGCCCAAACCTTGGGAGGTTACCAGAAAGCTCAGACGTCATGACAATGAGCACATTGAAGCACTGATGTGGATACCATGGCTTCTTGTGTAAACAGTGTTCCCTCACATCCAAGAACACTAAACTCTACTGACTCAGCCTTGTAGCAAGCTGTATTTTAACAACACTGCTACTAATCCTGACCCCACTGCAATGAACTCCAGTATTTCCTCACTGGATTCTGAGCACAGCTGTGTAAATGACAAATTTCCCTAGAACACCCATGGTTTAGAGTACCCTGGTGGGGAGTGAATCACCTCAGGCTGAGCAACAACCGAATACTAATCTCTCATAGTCTAGCTATGTGCTCTGCCCACTGGCTGTTGTGCAAAGTCCTCTGCTCAGAACCTCTGCTTCTGGATCAAACAGGGGAAGGGGCGAAACAACCTGTTCTCAGACTTCACCACTACCCACTGATCTCAGGACAGCTCACCCAGAATTCATGGAGTAAATGTTAGTCTTTTCCTTAGTCCCAGCAGCATTAATGCAGTCTTTGTCCGGTACGTGTTGTTACTTCAGCAGCTTGTTACTGCTCCAAAACAAGGCCCTTGCTGCCTGTTCTTGTGTGCACCAGAGCTTATGACTCCCTTTAGCCACTCAGGAACACACTAAATCATTGTGCAAGTTCTATATTTTGGGTGTCCATGGAACAGGATTCCACTGGAGCAACCAGCAGAGAGCTACACAAGTGCAAGCCACAAGAGATGTGCCTTGCCAGTCAGGAGACTTGCACCTCACTAAATAGACATCATGAGAGCTTTTGAAGAAGAACTGGAACCATAACTTTTTCAAAATGATTCAATTTTTGTCACCTTTCTTATTCTATGGAGAAAACACATCCCACTGAGAAACTCTGAGAATTGCCTCCAGAATATGTATGCCATCAGTCATATTTCTTAGGCTATGCTAAAGTCAAGGATGCAGCCACCAGAGAAAGAGATCAGTAGGGCTGGTTTCTATTAAAATTAGGGGCTTACTTAGCCTGACCAGGTACCTTACAAAGGATAACACAGACTTGATGAAGACAACACATTCACAAGGGGCAGTTTTGAAGTTAATCTGACATGAAGAAGGTGTTTAAATTCTTGTTTCTTATCTAAACAGATAAAGATATTATACCTTTATACCTATCTATATTTATGCCTATCCATCTATATTCATGTTCAGCTTTAATTTTTCTTATTGGTTTAAAATATTTCAATGGAATATCAGTTACAGCAGCAAAATTACCAAATGTCTCAGACCTCTTAGGCAGCCACATACATAACCTCAATGTAACATGTATACAGATATTTACATTCCAGGCTCTACAACAGCCACTTTATGGTTTTAAGTGCATATTTCCTACAGACAAAGAAATCTGAGGTCGTCAGTTATTACATTCATGTTACCTGAACATCTTGCATTTTAGTAAAGTTTCCATGCACAAGCAATATTAACATCTGTTTCAAGGATCTCTGCTGGAATTGTAGCTTCACACAGCCAAATTGCCTATGCTTCCACCAGGGAAATGGCTATTTATTTTATGCAGCCATCTGGGCTCTAAATACTATGTTTTGTCATCTGTGGGCCTGTTTTCCAGGGTTTCTTATATGAAATTTGATTTCTTCATAACTTTCTTCTTCTGTAAATGACATTTTTTAGTAATCAAACTTGTTAATGAATGCTTCATTAGAGACTTACAACATAAGTGTCAATTCATAAATATTTTGGATTGAGAGCCAAACCCTAATTGCAGCAGCTTTGATGGTCTACATTTTTTTTTTTTCCTGTGGAATCAAATGTAAATATAATCTTTACAAGCCCATCTCCCAATTAGATGGACATATGTTGTTGCAGAATTTAATTTCCAGGATGATACTGGTCAAGTTGTTGGAACATAGACCCTTGTGGTCTCAGAGCCCAGACCCCATCATTTTAAACAAAGGGGCATAATTTTAAACAAATAGCACAAACAGATTGTCACAAACAAAACAGAGTATTATTTTTGCTTGGATTATGATAGAAATACAGATACTTCTTTCCCTCCTCATATCATACCTTTCAGATGTCCTCTAGATTTTAGTACCAAGTCACAGTTGTGAAAGTACCAGGTGTCTTGGGAAAGACTCAGCCATTTAGAGAAATGGTAAGAAGCCCTGGATCAGATGAGAGCAGCTGATTTTCCCAGTCATTGCTGTAGTCACATATTGGTTTGTGTTCCATCACAGAGTTCACTAACTAACACAAGGGTACCAAGAGCAGGACTCCAAGCCCCCTCAAATCTGCTCATTGCTCTCTAGCTATACAACCAACATTCTTTTTAGCCACAAGAGAGCTCTCTGTAAGGTAGGCTGAATGCTCCACCCTTTCACACAAGCAAGCCAAGAGATCTCCCCTCCACAAGAGCCAATTCAACAGCAGCCCACTTTCTGTAGTCCAGGTACTCCTCTTCCCTGGACACATCCTTCACCAAGGCAGGATTCTCTCACCCTTCCCACCAATGGTTAATTTCCTTCTCTCTAGGAGAGGTCTCCTCCTTGTCTAGGAGGCTATGCAAGCCAGCTGGTGCTAATCAAACTGTCCTTTCCTCTCTGTGAAAGGGATAAAGCAGCACAAAGCTACATCACAAGGAATAAAGCCATCAGAGGGAAGTGCATGGCTAAGCCAAGCAGTATCTGTTTACTCTCCTCCCCACCCAGTCTAATCACTGAGCAAAAGAACCAGCTCTAGTCTTACTGCTGGGATCACAGCCCCTTCCCAGTGGCACCTCCAGTCACCCAACAGGTCCCTCCTAACTCTTCTACACCTGCAGGTTTCCTCACCAGCTGGATCCCAGAGTTCCCAGCAGAGTCTCAGATGTCTCATTCCGTAAAGCAATTTACTCATAGTGCAATAACACAGAACAGCTCACCCCAAACTACCTGCACTAAATGCATTCCTCAACACTGTCACCTTTCATTACTTGCCTTACCTTACCCTCCCTACACAATCCATGCTGTTTCTGCTCTCCTACCTCCTTCTTTGTCTTCTTTTTACCCATGTACAGTGCCCTAATCACCAGCTTGATCATATTCACCTGGACCAGTCAGTAAACGGCTGCTGGCAAACACCTTCCAGGCAACAATTTCAATCTCTTTCTCTAAACTACTTCTTAAACCCTCTTCAAGAATACCTTCATATAACATCCTTTTATGTAACAAACCTTCAGAGATAAGGAAGAGCCCATCACAAAACCAGATAAACTAATAGTAGGTTGTGCCTACACTGCTACCCACAGATACATAACATTTGTAAGGATGCAATCAAACTTGAAATCCTTTCCAGCTGGTTATTTGAATGAATAAAGAAATAATTACTCTTTCCTCTGAAGCTAAACTCAGGCAGTTTGACAGAACTGTCTCCTTGCTCAACAGCAGTAAATATGAGTAAAACAGGTCTAAGCAGCTTTGATCCTTCCTAGCCTTGTCTGTAGGGGAAGCTCTACCTCCCTTCACTTTAGCTTGTGACATAAACCAACTGGCCTGAGTACTTTTATTTTCCTAGAGTCGCTGAGCCCAGGAAGTGACAGCTAGGAGGAGGCAAATGCTTGGTCATGATCTAGTTCACAGCCTGGAAGACAATTACCAGCCAGGTGTGGATATGAAAGGCACTGGTTGAAGGGATGTTTGATGTCTGCCAGCATGAGACCTGGCTCAGGCACGTGCCATTCCCATTAACTGGGAAGCATGAGCAAATTTCCCTTAAAATAAAGAGGTGGAGAAGCAAATTATGGGACTCTGCAGCTGACTGCATATGGAACTTCAGGGCAGGACTAGATAACACCTTCCCTACCCTGTAATGATAAGTAATCCCAAATTTCACTACAGATTACAGAGGCTTACTAAAGTACTCTGACTATTTGATGTACTAAGAATAATTATGATTACTTATCTTGTTCATAGTAGTCATTAAGTTGCTATATCTCTAACAGGCTTAATAACAAGGTGAAGAGTGGATGGGAGAGAAAAAGTCATTTCCTTGTCTCATTGGTCATTGTTTCCTATATGCCTAGGATGTCTATGTGGGGAGAACTGAAAATGGAGGGAGAATTCCAGCACCGAAGATTATATTTAAATAAGGGAAAGTGAGGTCTGTCCTTGTACTACACTAATGTAAAGGTCTCCTAAGTGGGGTGCATGCTCTCAAAGGGTACACAGGACAATGTGCTGGAAGGAAGAAGATGGTTTTTACACCATTAAAATTAAAAGAAAATAAACCACAGTGTTCATTCCATTTATCTCATCCTTTTTTAATTTTGTGTGTGTATTTATAAGGTATATAATACATTTATAATTTATAGGGCATAGTAGTGCAGGTAAATGCTCAAAAGCATTTTCCTGATAGGGGCACATGATCAAAAAGTTTGGAAATCCAGAGGACTGGTCTTGCAGGTAGCACCAAATTAGCTCTAAATCTAGAGGTAGTGCTGGAACAGCAAAACAGCTGGGGCAGGTAAGGGTCAGGGGGACTGCACTACTTACAGTCCTTGAGCTAGGACCTGAACATCCCACCCTGAGGAGATCACAGTAAAGTGAAAAATCCTTTGGATGGTAAAGATACAATCACAAAACAATGAAAATTCAGTTACTTGTTAATGCCCCTTGCTGGTGTTCCAAATAATTCCATAAATGTGAGATTCATGTTATAAGAACTCTAAGCTGTTTACAGATGAAGCTTTAAATGTACCACAGTATTTTTTGCAGATTTTCCTAACTCCAAGTATGCAATTCAGTTTGGGCTGTATGCTTCTTATTAACAGCATTAAGCAAATAGAAAAGTGACTGTTGTAAGAAAAAAAGTTTGTTGAAGAATATGAAAATTGCTGCAGTGGGTAACAATAATTCCTCAGGGTTTGTCCTGACATTCTTAACAGTATATATTACTTAACTGATAGATCATAACAGCTAATTTAGAGCTATTCACTATTGCATAAATATGTGGTCAAGAGCACTTTAATGTACACCACAGTTACTTCAGACCATAACAGCTGCTTTGTAGCTGTGAGCCTACTTTTTCTCAATCTATTCTAATCTGAAAAAAAACCCACCCAATTACTTTGTAGTAGCTAATGCACAATTTAAACTGATTGGTGCCATAGTTGGGCATTGTTTGAGCAGAGGAGATGAAATACTATAAAGAAGAGGTATTGCTACCATCAGACAAATCACAGGGGACTCAAACTCAGAGTTAATAACAGAGATGCCTGCCATGTGTTTACAGAGGACAAACAATGAGAAAAGAGACGATGTGAGACATTTCTTTGTTTAACTCTGTACTCTGCTTCTTAAAAAAACCTAAGAGGAACCATTAAAGCTATGTTTATCGTTAAAAAGCAATATCTGTTTGCTACCCCACTTCCCAGCCCAACTCCCTGCTGCCAGCCAGCTGAGAAAGCTCTGCTGGGAAAGAGGATGCAGCCCAGCTCCTCCAGTGTAGCAACACACTCGGATGTAACCAGCACAGTGAGAGCTTCCAGGAGAGCAATTCAATGGGAAGAGCAGTGCTACCTTTTCCTGTCTTCTGGCCATTTGGCACATTATATTCCTGCTCTGCCCATAAGCACAGACAAGTGGTTGAGAAGGTCAGAGAGGCACCAAGCCTTACAGATAAGAAATGTAGGGGTTCAGCTGCTTTTAAGCATGTGCAATGGCCAATATAAATGCTCAGAAAACCCAGCTGTTTGTCTCTACCAGTCTCTGCTCTGAATGTGATTCTCTATAATCATGTCATTCAGAGAGACTTTTGCTAAGTACTGAGGGAAAAGTGGCATCCTTTGGTGAGGGGAGGAAAATGCCTGTTTCTGCAAGCTATCCATCATCTTAAAAAAGTTCAAGATGGACTAAAGCTCCCTAAATTTTTATTCCCAACAGAGCAGGGTAAGTTCAGTGTTTTCTTGGCAGGTAGTCTACCCATGTCAAAATCTACTTCCCAATACAGTTTTGGAGGCATTCATCTGCCTGGTAGGTTGGATGATAAATAAATGCCCATCATGTCTTTATCTGAGAAATATCTAGGTTCTTCTTGCTGCTTTTTCCTTTATTTTTTTTTTTCCTTGCACATTTGGGGAAAGCTATCCTCACACCCCCCACTTCCCCCCTTCACCCACAGCCAGGAAATAGTCATTTTGAGGCAAGACTTTAAAATTGATGATTTTGAAAGTTTTCCCTATTGCCATGCTGTTCTGCTCCTGCATTCCTGTGGTGCCAGCAGATGAAGTTGTAAGCCTGTTCGCCTCCCTGCATCTAATCCTGATACTACTCAGCAGCAGGGAAGGTGGGCAAATGTTCACTAGCAGTTGTTGGCAAAGAAACACAGCAGGATTTAAACTGGATGATGCCACTGCATGTGTAAAACAACCATTTGAGCAAATGCTGCTATAGCAGCATCTTTAACCAGTAAAACAGATTTTGCTGTTAACCTTTTGTTTTCTAGCTATCTGTGCTGATGAGAAATGATTAATTGTAGTTAGTTTACAAAAAACTCCAAACCAAAATGAATAATCAATTAAGTTTATATATTAAAAAAAAATAAGATAAATGCTTGTAGCAGTTGCTGTGACAGACTTTTAGTGTTCTCATATATAACTAAAATTGCAAAAGGACAATGTGAATAACATTCTGTTGCATTCTGGTGAAGGGCTCCATGTTATTTTTCACAAGGTCATTTTTCCCATGAACTTCCTTCTCTTCCTTTCCAATTTGAACAGCCTGGTCTTTAGCTGATGCCCCCCAGTCCCAGATTTTTTATGGTTTAAACATACTCCTATTATAGCATTCTAGAACTATCCTGGATGAGGATCATCATAACAATAATATGCCATGCCTATCCACAATCAAAAAGCTTGAGCTGGGCTACCTACTGTGATGTCAAAACAATGGGTGAAGAACACTCCAATGAATGCTTTTCCCCAGGCTCTCAAGTTTCCTTGCTTCTGATAGTTTTCCATAGAGACCATAAAAGTTCCTTCCTTCAAACTGAGCTCTGTTATTATTTAAAGCTATGAGTTTGGTATCTGGGAATTTTAAATAGAAATATCAGCTGTCAATATACCCAGTGTTAGGAAAGCGAATGAACTTTTCCCTGTTCTTCCTTGAAGATGATGGGAAAAGACACATCACACAGCCAACCACAATGACCTACTGCAGTTCATAAGGCCATGTTTAATTGAAGAAATTATTTTATGGCAATGATGCTGCCTACCTGGGGCATATAATTGAAGCAGGGCTTTCCCATTAGGAAACATATACAAGAGCATTTTGTACCTGTGCATTATCTCCCTGAATCTCCCAGCTGTGCCCTAAGTCCTAAGCACAGGTTCTGTCCTTTGTTTGCTTAGCTTTTCCATCCCACATTTGCCACTCACATCTTGTGTGTTAGTGTTGGATCAATTACCTTGAATATAAAAATGTTTAAAGCTTGGAGTCAGTAAAACCCTTAAGAAGAGCCTGGGCAAGAGTGCACTGCTAATGGCAGGCCCAGCACCTGCATCAGAAGATTACTTTCCTAAAGAAAAGTTGTTTTAATTTTTTCATTTTGATTCAGTTGATGATCCACATTAGGTGGAATATTGAACAGCTGTAGCCTAACAGACTGAAAAATCACCCCCTTGAAAAGCAGGGAGATGGTTACAATAGGCCAGAGCATCTGTAGCCACACTCCCTTGTAGAGAGAGCTCCCTGTAGAATTGCCATGCTCCCTCCCACGTCAGCTGGCACAGCCAAACCTTCAGTGCCACCAGGACAGAGGTGGTTGATGCTACAGAGAAACAGATGCTGCAGAGTGAAGCTCTATTGCACTTACCTGGACACAGAACAAAACACACACGTGTGCTCAGAAATTTATCCGCTGGGATGGGAGATACATGCAGGATAGTGAATTCTGTGAGGAAGCAGTCTGGTAAGAAGCATGGCTTTTGTCAAGGGCCTTGAAAGCTGTACAGTGAAACATAGAGGGTTAAAGCAGCACAGCTGTGGACAGTTTTCCTCCTTCATCTGGCAGAAACCATTTTTTCCCAGTGTTTTGTTAGGACAAAAAAAGTTTCGGAGCACAAACACCAGAAGCAAAATTGAGTTACACAGAATCAGTTGCTCCACTGGGACCTTACAGGAGAACATAAAATACCTTTTCCAGGGAGACCTTTACACTTCATCTTAGCTGTGCATCCAAGCTTGGGTCAGCAAGATCATAGCAAACATAATATTTAAAAATTACATCCCTTACATGGAAATGAGCTGGGAAAATATTTGTTGAGTAATGAAGTACATTCTTGTCCTATACCTGCACCATCTGGCATTGCATGGATCTCATCTGGGTAAAATAGGCCTCAGAACTGAAGTTCAAGGCTTCAAAAATACAAGTTCCCCAGTCAAAGAGATTTTGCTTAAATACAATTCTGTATTTGGCCTTGGATTTTTGAGCTTTAGAGTTCAAACCTATTCTCTCATTCCTTTGTATTTATTTTTTAAGTTCAATTCTCATGACTTTGAAAGCTTTCCAAAGGTCAGAGGTAGGTATTGCCACAATCACCCACAATGTAATGCAGTCATTTCATATCGCTTAAAGCTTTCAAAAAAACATGGTAACTTTTCATCTCAGGGAGTGTGGCTAAAGGTGTGGGTCAGGTTTCAGAGGGAACAGAAAGTAAGCCAAATCCTTTGCCGTTAGACGTGGTGCAGGCTCTGGGTGATGTGATGAAAGAGCTGTCCTGCTGTTGAAGCCCTATCACTGCTCCCACTTCTGGGTGGGATCCACTCCTGGACACATCTATCAAGCATTGGGCCAAGTTGTTTAGCCTTGTATTTATTTAATCTTTGTGAAGATAAAGAAGGATGTTCCACTGAGAGATTTTTTGTTTCACTCTCTATCAGCTCAATAGGAGAGAGAGCAGAGCTAAAGCCATAAGCAATGGTTTGTATATCTTGTAAGTCTTCTAAAGCCTTGTCATCATATGCTGTATTATGTTGTCTTTTTTACTGAGTGACCATTTCTCTATTGTACACCGTCTGCTTTTTTGTGACTTGATGAACCACCCTGTAAAAGACAGAAATCAATAAAGTTCTCCAGAAACCAAAACCTTGGTGGGAAAAATGTTTTCCTGCAGCACCATCTTGTGGTCCTTGATTTTATTTAATACTGAAGATGTCCCTCCCTCTCCCTGGGCCGGGAAGGTTTTTCTGCAGACTTAGGAACCACACCCAGCTTTCAGCAGCTTCTTTTCTAGCCAGAGAGGTACTGTGAGGAGCCTGGCAAAAATGAATGTGACCTCTTGTAGCTGACCTGAACCCTCATCGAGTTCTTAGAAGGGATAGAAGAGACAAAGGAAAATTGAGTTTGGCTCAGTAAAACGCAGCTTGATAGACATGATACAATCAGCAGCCTAGGCACTGGGAAAAAGTCATGTTTCAGTTAGATGTGAGGTAACCTCAGTGTTGAAATTGTTCTGTGATATGATTATGTCCAAGAGCACAAAAACAAGCAAACAAAAAAATTTTATGCAAGGGATCTGAATATTCAGTGTAAGCAGGCAGCCAATCAGCTGATTAAAGCATCCACCTTTTGGTGACATTGTCAGTACAGCTGGCATCACACACAGGCCTGTGAATAAAATATCTGTGCTTTGACCCTAAGGTGGCAATCTTGACCTTCAATAGTAATGAAATAGCTATTATGACATCTTAGGCACAGAGAACAGTTATTTAAGTAATAGCCATGGCTTGAAAGCTATTAATTCAATGCATCGTCAAGCTAATAGAGAAATTAAAATGTAAAATCAGAACTTCTGTCTTCTCCAACTGAAAAGCAGAACTTCCAGCTTTTCAACAAAGCTGCTGCATGGAAAAGGCCAGACCCCATGCCTGTGCACTGTGCTCTGGACAAAGTGGGACACAACCCTGGCTGTGACTTTTACATCTCACCTCCTCCTATAATAGAACATTTTGCTTACGCTCCTCTTGTTCTGGTGCTGCCAGATACAGTTACTGCAGAGGCACTGATTGCTCACCCTTAAATACAGCTGTTTTATCAGAGTGTGTCCCTTTGTCAGGATTTATGTGACACTGAAACCAGTTGTGCCGCCAATGAATGGAAACTGGAGGAATTTATTGCCCATCAAATCAAAATCATGAAGCACCACATGAAAGCCTAACTTTCTCTGGAGCACAACTTGCTGTCCATAATCACCAGCCATGCGGATTTCTCCGATTTGTCACATGCACAGTTCAGCTGTGACAGTGCCTCAAAATTGATGCAGGAAACTTTTTTTCTTTGTCAAAATGTCTACATATATACCTCACCTTCCATAAAAATAGTATCAGAAAAGAGCAAATACACATCAGGTTTAGAAACCAGTGCCCTATTCAGTTTCCACTGTTCTGTTGCTCCACATCGAAAATAATGTAATACTTTTATTTGCAAAATTCTAACAAAATCATCTGTAAGACAATGCTTCTGGCAATGGTTGCAGTGTCAGGCTTTAAACTCCTGCACCTGATCATCAGCAAGCAACTTCATGAGATTGTCCATATGCATATTCCACCCACATTACACTTGCATTTTAAGTGATCCTCTTTTTAGGACTTAGGAAACTAAGAAAAATGTTTTAAACAGGGAATTCTGAAAGTACACAGTTTCTAAGAATCACTCATAATATCACTCCAACTTAGGACCAAAGCTCCATTCTTGCCAGCTGTAGCTCTTGGAAATTCTGCTACATAAACTTCACAGCTCCGAAGAAATATGACAATTGATTGCATTATTATGGGTGATACTAACTTCTACTGACATTCTTTTAGGTCCTCACTCTGCACTCAGCTGTTGCAAAGTGTTACACATTTGTTTCTTTTATTTTTGTTACACTACAGAGAAACGGAAAGAAATTGCATTTTGGAATTTTGGGAGATAAGTCATCCTAAGATCAAAAAAAGTTGTGTCGTACAGTGATACCCAGTGGAGAGAACAACTCCAGAGATAGCACTCTTGCAATTTCCTTAAGTACTTTGTATTTTTGCCAAGCATATCTTTAAAGCAATTGCCCAACAACAGATTTCACAAATCCTGTATAGTCTCATAAAAAATTATCTGTTCTCCTCAGCAAGAGTAGCACTACTGTGCTGTGGGGCCATCCAATATGGAATCAGAGCAAGCTTCTTCTCAATACAAATTTAATGCTCCACAACACTCCCTTAATCCAAGACTGACCCCTAAATTGAGATGGACACATAACTGCTATCTTGATATCCCTCTACAGGGATACTACTGTATGAAAAGAACACTGGCTTTACTATTCAGGGGTTGCTGAAGGCAGTTTGCCTTTTGGTGTTACCAGGTTTTTTTGGTACAGGATACAGGAATGAGTGCAAGAAACTAGAATGAAAAAAACTTTTACTGCAAAATCAATAATACTATCAAGGGTTAACAACTTTGTATTACTTCAATGTTAAAATAAAACATGTCATTTTCTAGGAGATAGTCAAATAATCCTGGTGTCTTCTGCTTGATCTTCAGGATCAGGTGGATGTTCCTATATGCCTAAGGGAGAATAAAAATCCCAAACATGAGTATAACTTGATTTAGGGACATCTTTACATTTCGGCCAAATCAATACTTTCCCTGAAATATTTATTGTCTAATGACCTCCCTGACACATTTTTATTTCATTGTGACCTTTAGTAGGCTATAGTTTGACATGGTCACATGAAATACATACCATTTCACTCTCAAATTACATTTATTTCAGTAGTCAATTGCTCTTCAGCATTGAGAAGAATGCCAAGAATGCCAAGGTGTGCAGCTATGGGAATGCCTCAGCTACAAACCTTCCCTCTCCATAGAGAAGGGCAGTCTTTTCAGTGCCTGTAAATAGATCTGTCTCTCCTGAAAGCAGCAAACCCATTGCGTTTCCACTTTCTCATGCTACAATTTGCACATGAGATAAAGAACACTGAAATGGCAAAGGGCTTTAACCTCAGACTGTCCATGGCTCTGCTGTCAGCTGGCAGTCCAGGACAACAATCAAATTCTTGCAAACCCATTACCTCTCTCACAACAGAAACTGAAGGTGATCCCAGATAAGCAGTGCCTTTGGACAATGTCTACTGCACTGGCAGGCAGCAGGTATTTGGCAGAGGATATCTTCAGTATTCTACACAGACTCAACAGAACAACCTTAAATTTAGAACAAAAGAATACCCCAAAGACACTTTACCTTCTTTTTTTCATTATTTTGGTTCTTTCTTACGTCAGTCCAGTAAGTGGCGATGAATCTCTTCATCATGAGTCTTTTCATCACATGCTCTTTTTTCCCGTGCAATTTTCTGAACTTTTTTGCTTATCTTTTGTAAAGGATTGATACATGGACTGCAACATATTAAAACAGCTGCAATTGGTTGACTTCCAAAGTAGGAATTTAGAGAAGGTCACCTAGACTTCAGCCATTAAGTCCTAGCTCCAGTGAAAAACTCAAAAAACTAAAGCTGATTTCAGGGGCCATCATAAGATTCATCACCAGAAGAAAGATTAAGGAAGCATTTCAATGCTTTTCCCATTTCTTACATTTTCTTCATGAATTTCACCTTTTGATCCGTACAGAATCACAGAATCATTCTGGATAGAAAACACCTTTAAGATCATCAATCTGCACCATTTACCCAGCACTGCCCAGTCCACACAAGGCACACACAGGCCTGGGACACCCCTCTCTGCCCAGCTGCTCTTGAGAGAGGAGCTCCTGCACAGGGCTGCTTGTATCCCAGCAGGCAAGGATGGGGAGACAATGCAACCATGACCAGAAATTTCCCCAGTAACAAGTCAACAAAATTCTGTGGGCTTTTTACCACAGCTGTACTAGGGATTGGGCAGGAATGAAGACTTTTCTATTCTATTTTTAATATCTACACAATATTATTCAAAATAAGTGCTATTTAAGTGCATTTTTCTAACCTTTAGTGTTTTAACCTCCCTGTTGTTGCATGTGGTTCTTAAAGAAGACTAACAAAACCGAGAGGAGTAAGATAGATTGGCACAGTTATGGACATAGCAAAACCATCACAGCACAGTTCTAGACAGACAGGAGATACTGTGGAAATTGCCAGGATCCCCAGGATACAAAGGAAATTGCCAATTGGCAGGGAACAGATGCGTAGATTCCGCTTCCTGCAGGAAAAACACCATTGGAAGGAAGCAAACACAGTTTGTCCATGGGGATGTGGAAAGTAACAAAGCCTCACTGGCTTGGGAAATTAGATCAACTAGAATTGATCAAATGTGGCAAGGAGAGGACTACTCAGCTCCCTATATCAACTTTACATAAATTTCATGTTCCTACATTTTTTTTGTCTGGCCATGGTATAGAAACTTTGCAATTTGCTCTACAAGAGGCACAGTGGAGTTAAACAATTATCCCAAAAATTTCATCAGCAAAAATCCTCTTATTTTTTTTTGATAACTCTAGAGACCAATTTTTACTTTTGTGCGCACCAGGTGCAGTACAGATTTGGCATTGTACATAGGACTCTCTCAACAATGACTGTATAATGTTGAAAACAAAAGAATTTCTATCCAGAGAGGTTTCTGGCTTATTAAAGGAATGTTTCTCAAACTGATAAAACTCAAAGTTACAGTGTGATAGGATTGCACCCTTCCTCGAGCTTAAATATGTGATGTTGGAAATTTAAATAATTTAGCATCTGGTTAGTTATTGCATTACAAAACAAAGCAAAAAACCAAGTCATAGCAGAAGAGCAAAATTTCTAGTTTCACTGGCTATGAAAAAACAAAGAAATGATCATTTAAACATTAATGTGAATTCTCACAAAACGAACACATATTAATTCATTTTCCAGAAAATTTATGATAATTTCATGTTGATTTTTTGCCTCCTGCTTTCAGAGTCACTGATGACTCAGTGCAGCTATCTGTATGCTGAGCATCAGCTGTTGATCACAGTGTAAGATGCAATGTGGAGATTTACACAGCAGGTTTTGTCAAAATGTGGAACTCCACAGCAAACAGCCATCTGCCAAGCAGCCTCATTAGTAAAGTCTATGTGTGTGTGTATACATGCACATATATGATCCCACACAGACTACTATATCTTAGAAGAGCAAAAGCTTAACACTTAGAGGAAAAAATCTTCACTAAAAAGACAATTCTCTCATATTAACCAGGTTGTAGCACCAGCCATTCAATATGAACTACTACCTAAGCAGAATAAAGCATAGTTATGTTAATTAATTCCATCAGTTTGATGACCTTGATGTTGTGGAGTTTACATTTTCCCTGGATTCTGAGAACACATACACATGCTGAAACTCTTCACACTATCAGACACTAAACTGCTTGCATAGAACTTGCAGGCTGTAAAGGGCCCTATACATTAAACCCCCACACAGCATGTTAGAAACATTAGGGATAATTAATTCCCAATTCATAGCCCATCTCTCTTACTCTATTCAGGCCTCATAATTTGTTCTTCCCTTCCTTGTCTTACAAGGATAACTCTAGGTCTGTCCTGGATGGAATCTGCTTTTGAGTTTTATGTGCAACTTCCCAAGCAAGTGAAGTAAGATTAAGTCCAAGTCTTTTATACCCAGGTCTTTAGAAAGAGTACTGGGGCATTAAATAACCTTTTTTTCTTTTAGCCAAATTAACTCTTTGCTTTATGTAACTTCAAAACAGACTCATGTTTTATGTTTGAACATTAGTTTCTTGCCCTTTTTTCCCCCAGTTTCCCCTCACCTAGTTAAAAGATGTCAGTTCTCCACATTTTCAGCATTTAGAAACAGTACTCCATGAATTTGGTCTGGTCTCGTTCTAACACTTACCTTCTCTGTAAAAAGGCACAGCAACAGATTGGTAGCAATCCCAAAATCAAAAATCCTCCTCCGGTAAGCAAAATCACTCGAATGGCCAGCTGCACATCTGTAGAGCCAGCAGAAGTTTGCATTAGTTCTGAATAATTCTGATCCAGACACTAAGGGTCAGGTGACAGAATAAGCACCTAAGACAGATATTTTGCTGCCATGAAGTAACAGCCATGTTGCCACTTAGCTTAGGCAGATGTTTTGTCAGCAAAGCTCTGACAGTACTCACAACTTAAGACACACTCACACCTAAAGACTTTAATAAATGCCAAGGAAAACTGCCATGAATTTAAAGTTGGACTCACACTGATCACGAGGGTCTTTTCTAACCTAAAGGATTCTATGATTCTGAAGCACAATGGCAAAAAAGTGTTAGAAATTAGTTCAGATGAGAAAAACTAGTCTCAAATTTCATTTGAGTTCAAAAAGCACAACCGTTTCATTTAGTTTCAGAGGCAACCAGGGTTTAAGTGAGCCCAGGGCATGGGGCACAGTTGAGTTTGGGTAAAAAAGAATAGTTTAAAAAAACCATCAAAGCCCCTTAGAAACTGCTTTAAGAGTGGAGACAAAATCTTTCAAATGAATTCTATTCATATACTTCAGTTCATAACTTTTGTAGCATTTTCTTAAGGCCTCATTTTATTCCCAGTGAAATTCAAGACAAATTTCCCAACAAGAGCCATTCAGTATGCAGCCTGTGACCAGCTGACAAACTGCTAAGAGTCTAATATCTGCTAAGTGCTTCTATTTTGTCAACAGATTGCTACAAGGCAAACAGTAAGTGTTTGCATTTTCTTTGGACATATGCTATACATCCAGGAGCATTCAAGGAGCTCATTAATCTATGAACAAATAATTCTGTAAAACAGTCAGCCCTTGATATAAACAATAAAAGCCTAACTGGAGTAAGGAATCAAGCAGTCACAGCTGAATAAGCATATTTAATTTTAATACTTGCTTCACTATCATTTTCGCTCTGCAGCTTTTCTTCTTGCTGTAGTGAAGTGTCTTTTATACAAAATATAAAGGCCTAAGCTGGGACTGTATATTATTAAAATCTTTAATTTCTGTCATATGTTCCTAACTAACAAACATATTCTGATGGCATCACACTGGATAAAACTTTCTTCAGTCAAAAATTTTTTAGCTGGCACTACAGCTGCCCCAGCACTGGAATGTGGAACTGTTCAAGCACAAGAAAAATTTCCAAGTCCTATTTTGACCTCAGCTTGCTCCTGAAGAAGCACAAACAAGAGAAAGTGAATTCATGTTAGCTGACAAGGAATCTTGGGGTTTCACATCTCTATTAAGTCAGCTCATCCTAAAAGTTGGGATAGCACCTCTGAAGTCAGTGGGGGTATACTGAATTACACCAGGAAGAACTAAATCATTAAGTTCTAGATTATGGTTTCTTTTTACTAACTTAACACCTGTGTTTGGCAAGATTGCTTGTGTCTGAAAACTCTCCCTACATTGTTGGTTGCTTGTCCTTAGACAAATTCAAAATTTGACTGGACACAGCCCCTGAAAAGCCCATTGTAGCTAATGCTCGTAGAAAAGGGAGGATGAACTATATGGTTGTGAGAGGTCCCTTCCACACCCAGTAATTCTGTCTCTAATAAAACACCCCTAAATTATTTGCTTTTCTTCAGTTTATTGAAGCAACTTCACCATGAAAAGCAACAACTGTTTCTAGAAAGCTATACAAACAGGAAAAATTGATGATAAAAATTAGGATTCAATACAACCATTTCAGTAGGGCAAAGACAACCATGCATTCATATGAGAAAAAAAAAAAATCATGCCACTAAGTTGATGCTCGAAGGATAAAAAGGAGGTAAAATGCAATGTTAAGGCTGAAATTTCATAACACAGAACCACTGACATTTTGGCTGGAAGAGACTTCTGCAGATCACATAGATGAATCATCCTCTGGAAGCAAGGCTCCTACCAATATGAGATAAATTGAGTTGTGTCTTGTGAAAACCTCTAAGACTTGAAAACCTCCAAGGTTGGGGACTCCATCCCCTTTCTAATGAACTTTTTTCCTGCTAATGTCTGAGCAAAATTTCTTAAACATGGGTTAGTGGCAATTCACACTTGTTAAATCATGTGATTCTTCCAGGAAGAATTTGTAACTCCCATCTTAGTAACCCTCCCTAAACAGGCTTCAGTAGCTATTAAACAACCAATTAGCCTCCTCTTCACTATTTAAAATACATCCAGTTCCTTCACTTTTTCTTCATTGCACTTTTGTGGAGTCACTACTTTGGATTAACCCCTACTTTCAACAAACAAAACCTTTACTTCTTTCTTTGTACTGACATATGTGACTAATATTTATTTGTATGGCACTTGTTCTTTGCTTGTGCTGGGCTTGATAATATCCAGAAAATTTTCTATCACTTAATTGTTTCCTCTATTAGTATAGATCTAGAAATACATGCAAGCTTACAGTCACTCTGAAGAGAGGGGTGTCCTGGAAAGCTAAAGGTACAAACATCAATGAGAACTGTACTGTGTGGTCAGGCACAGGGTTTGTTCTGAGGCAGTAGCCCAGAGCAGCACACTCACCATCTCTCACTGGCATGTAGCACTGCTCATCCTGGCCAATTTTGAAAGGACAGCAGTAAATTTTTGAGCATTCAGACATGTTCAGGCCTTCTAAAGGACAAGGAGTTAAAAGTCGCTCATTGCTGAGGCGGCAAGCTTTAAAAAAGGAAAAAAAAACCAAAACAAATTTAGATGTCTATCCTGGGAGCAATGTGAAACAGAAGGAAGTCATCAATTTGGTGTCTCTAGCATATTTTGATTGATTAAATCTGCCAGAAAACAATAGCATTGATGTTCATGTAAGTTCTTTCCCAAAACCTAACCAATTTTTATACTGAAATTACCAAAAAAAAGCTAAATCACATCACAGTAAAACTTTTGTAATCTGTTTTGTTTCTGTAAGGATCTATTACAAGCCTGAATCTAAACACCGTTGTGACAATTTCTTGTACTTAGGTTTGTCAAGTAAGTGGAAAAGACAAACTAAATTTTCTAACTGTTCTGTTTCTAAGTAAAAACCAGCAGAAATTTAAGGCTTTTTTTTCCTGAATGATTATATTGCAGCTAACCATCTGTTTGGCACTTATTATTTGTTTCTACTATCAGCTGGAAATCAGCTGCTAGGAAAACCCCCACATGATATCCAAGGCAGTTGATGAACAACACATCTAAGGAATTCTTGAGATTTCCTATTTTATAGCAGATTTATTGATAATCATGAGATACTCTGTGCAAATGCCTTAAATGTGTAAGATAGTTATAAACAGTAGATGTCTCTGTATATTTAATTCCTATAAAACATCATATCTCATCCCTTATGTTACACAGCAGCTGCAAAACATCATTTGGGTCCAACAACTCCCCCAGGACTGGCTGTATTGTCAGTCTCACATTTATCAGAGACATTACTGGTAGCCAAATTCAGTTCACTAAAGTCAGGATCAGGATCTTCATCAGTCCTAAGTATCCTACTTAGGGCTACATGTGAACAACAGTGGTGGAGGCACACTGATATTAATGCAGAAATATACCAAGTGAAAAGCAGCATTTCTCCCTCTCCTTCCTATTGGTCTATGGTCTGGCTATGGAACCAGGCTGGCAGTTTTTGCATAGAACAAGATTTTTCTGTACTCATATTGTTTTGCTTTTTGATATTAGCAAGTCAGCACTGTGATTTCCATCTCAATAATTTTATGAAATAATGTAGTACTTGCAATTTAACTTCAGCAGTCCAAAGGTGAGTGGATCAGTCTAATCTAACAGGCCTTAGCCAGTAGAAGTATGGTGCAAAATCCTTCTCTCATTTAGGCTGCACCAAATTCTTTCTCTCTATGTGTACGTGGGGAGACTGAAAAACTAGTAGAGATACAACAAAGCTAGGCATGGTGGATCCTATGTCAAACTTTCAGCATAATTTCAGCATTTCTAGCATAGTCACATCAATGGTAATAGAGGGTTTTGCAGAAGGGTAGCAATGCAAATAAATCTGTGATTGTCCCAAAGAGGCACTTTGGCACAAATCATATTTTCAAGAGCTCTAGGGAGTTTTACAGTATTGGACCGAGGGTTTTAAACACATGAAATGCTGACAGGTAGGAGAGCGAGGGTGGATTGGAAGTGAGGCAGAAGTGGGAAAGGAAGAGAGAAACAATGGTGCAGTGGTGAAGTGACACTTACTCATTGGTCTGAAGAAGCTTAAGAAAGATTCAAATACACCCTTCACTGTCATGTTAGGTTTGCTGCTTGCCTCTGCACTCTGTTCTGAACCAGGCTGAATTGGTACTGCAAGAACTGAAAGTTCATAATGATTAGCTCATTACCATCAAAACTATCTGTAATTAATTAAAGCAATGACATTTTCATACTGATTATCATTCATTAGGAAGGCATTTACAGTCATCAGGAACTGTGTCTACTGATGGCTAGCAAGGTTAAGCACAGATGTCTTTCTGTTGTATGCACTTATATTGCTTTAAATTGCTTCATGAACCACAATGAGTAAAGAACCAAAGCTGTAAAATTTAAATTAAAGAATCCATTCAGGTGGAAACTGTCAAGGATAAAAAGCCCTGCTGCTCACCTATGAAGTACAGGTTACATGAAAACGCTTTTCTGCATCTATAGTTGTATTTCTCCTATGCACACAAACAGAACTTTCAGCTTTTGTGGTGAAAGACACCTTTATCAGGCACAACCAAACATGCATCTATCTCAGCTTCTTATTTCAGACACTGACCTTCTTCAGTTGCATAGAAAAGAGCAGAACATCCCTAAATATAGAGGTACAGCAGTGTTTACACAAAAACTACTGATTTCTTACTTTGGGACAGCCCAATCACCTTTCATTTACCTTATCCTAAAAAAATATGGGATCGGTTGTCACCCTGAGAATCAGGCCTTTTGATATTGTTTTCATAATTTCTAGCCACTTTCCCAGGAAAGTAACTATAAACATAGGTGTTTACACATTCCATTAAAGACATGCCTTTTGATGGATGTCTGTCATGGCCAGTGTGGTTGGGAAGGTGGTGACCCAACTATCCAATCCCTGGTCATAGTCAAAAACCTATGCATACTGAAAGAACAAATAAACCTTGTTCTTCTTTCATCTCACTTTGAGCTGCGTCTGTGTGAATCATTTTGTGTCCAACAGTGACAATCAGTAAACCTGAGAAATCTCTTTTTCACTACAACAAAAGTGCAAATCACAGTAGGACTCCACAGGCAATCAACCACTCCCCAAGGAGGGGAAAAAAGAGACCCCGTACTCCACCTGCTTGCCTTTTTTCTCTCCACGAGAGAAACTTGCACCATCACCATTTTAATAGCTTTCCGTGATGGAGTTTGCTGAAAGCCTTTTCACAGTGTTCACAGAGTCCCACTTCCCTGAACAGAAGTGCAATGACAGCCTAACCAGAAACTAAGGTACTGAACAGCTTCAGCAGTTTGGATAATTCAGCTAGCAGCATTGGGAGCATAAATTAAGGAATTAGGAAATTGTCCTGGGGCACAACTTGACTCTTCTGTGCCACACAAAACTCCCTTGGGGAAAAAAAAATAATTGAGTAGAGAGAATTGAAGGTACTGTCAAAACAGAAAATCTGAAACTATTGTGTAACAGAAATGTGCCCACCAAAGCTCACATTGACAGTTATGTCATGGGGTCCCCCTCCCCACTGGTAAACAAGGTAGAACAGAAGGCTTTAAAGACTTTGTAATGGTTTCATGGGAAGTTCATCAGATGAGGTTTCCAACATTCAGTTTGGTAAGAATTATCTGAAAACCATGGCTGCCCTACACATTACTCTCTTATGTGAGGGTTTAAAGAGACACAAGCCATTTACATAGGTTTAATGGCCATTGCTGTACTTATATATTCCTGTTAGAGCTCACACCCACTCTGGAAGCCTTTTACAAGGACACAGCAATTGCTGGCCTTTCACCAAGAGTTGAAAAGGCTCCAAGGTCTGGTTTCTCAGTGCATTAAGGATCAAATGCAAACATGCTTGGATGGATCTTTTATACATGTCAGATGACCAAACTTAAGTTCTATTACTGCAAGTAATCAGACAAAAACCTTTCTAGTTAATTTGAAATATACGCTGGAATAAGCAAATACATCAATTCTAAACAGACTATAAGAACACCTTTAATAGTATGATGAAAAAAATATTGAAGTGGGGGAAAATTAGAAGAATCTATAATTGTGGAGAAAAAAGAAAAATCTACGATCAGCTGTGAAATAAGAGCAAGTTGCACTGACAAGGATGAAACAAGCAGCATGTATTTCTTGTACAGATGTACAAAAGGAAATAGAAACTATAGCTGCAGGAAAAAAAAAATTGCTCTATTTAAGTCTCAGAATGGATCAATCCAATGTGAAGTAATTGCTTGTAATATGTCTCAGTATTTTCCAATCATTTCCAAGACAAGAAAATCTGCTTGCTAGTAAAAGTACTTGCCACTTCTTTGAGAATGTTTTTGACCTTGCAATACTCACGTGAATGGACGCTACAAAGCAGGAGCAGAACCATGAAGACCCATGCTCGATAAGTGCTGAAAGGCAGCATTACTGCAATAAAACCAAGAGCAATAATAGGTATAGGTCCTGCATAAAACAAATTATTGAACTTAATTTCATATTTATGGATTAGAGCAAGCCTGACGATTGCTGCACAGAGCAGGACTGCATTTTTTGCAAGAAAGAGGCCATAACCCATTGAAAATATATGTGTATATATTGGCAATAATGATTTTGAAGACATTACTCATTAAAAGGGAGTTTAAAGGAAAGCATCTTGATAATAGAGACTAGCCAAAAAATTATCTCTCTGATGGGTCCCAGAACTGGACTCCTGTCACTTAAAAAGATATTTTTTAGCTAAAAATTTTAATCCAAGTTCAATGAACAGAACCAAGAATGAAGAATGAATAATTTTTGAAAGCTTAAAACTGAATTCTATTTTAGCTCATTGAATTCTTCACTCTTTTCACAATTGGAGCACATAAAGAGCTTTGGATAGCATTTTATAAAGGTGATTCAAAATGGTATTATGGACAAAAATACTTTTAGAAATCCCCATGTGATTCACAGTAATTTAATGGCAGGTTTAATCTGGGTTTTGTAACCCCAAGCAGCCTTTGATGACTGCTTTGCCAGATACTGTATTTCACTTTGTGTTACCTTAAAAAGGTCTTTTTTCAATTATTACCACTTAGTTGTAAAGACAGCTAAAACCTAGAGACAATTTGTTAGTACTGAGGAGGGGAGAAACCCATTTTCTGAAGTGCTGTACAGGGAAAGGACTGACTGCATTTCACATGGGTAGTGCCCTCTGAAGGGTCAGCTCTTTCTGCACTCCTGCTCAGTGAGGAAAGCTTCCCCACCCTTAGAAGTGCCTGTGCTATAGAGGAACATACTAACATGTTCTGTCCCATGGGGAAACTACTTTGGTAATGAGAAATTATTTCTTAAGAGGACAGGAACCATGTTTCCAAAATACTTACTAAAATTTAATACCATTCATGATAAATTGGGAAAACAAGGGAGAAGGAAAACAAGATAAAACTCTTATTCTTCCCATTACTTACTTATTTTGCTGTCTCCTTCAGCCCTGCTGGAGCAGCGCATGTGCAGCTCCCCAAGGTGCAGCAGCTGCAGACTGGCCCCGACAACCGTGGAACCAAAGCACGTCACAGTCACCACCCCCATTTCAGGTGCATGGAACAAGATGGAGCAACAGAGGGGCCAGAAAAAACTCTGTGTGTTTTGGGAGAAACTGTCCCCTGCTGAGACTGTTGGAAAGCCTCTCAAGTCTTCTAATTCACCAAGTCAAAAATAAGTTCATATTCTTACCAGTCATACTCCAGTGTACAATACAGAAACATCACCTAATTGTGCAGACCAGATAATAGGTAAGAGATCAAAATACACTCTTCTCAAATCAAAAAGTTCAGACTGAATGCTTAAATTAGAGCTTCTCACTAACCTATGAAAGATGCATTAATTAGGTACAGCTTCACCAAATATTTGCACACTTAAAGCACAAGTCTGACATGCATCTTTCTTAAACCTGGGTTTCATCAAAGGGAACATAGCCCAGCAGGTCAAGGGAGGTGATTCTATCCCTCTACTCTCTTGAGACCCCACCTGGTGTACTGCAACCAGCTCTGGAGATCTGTCCTGATTTAAGCTGGGATAGATTTAAATTTTTTTCTTTGTAGATGGCACAGTAGTGTGCCTTGGATTCAAGATGAGAATAATGCTGATAACACACTGATGTTTCATTGTTGCTAAGCAGTTCTTGCTCTCAGACAAGGACTTTTGAGTTCCCAAGCTCTGGCAGGGAGCAGGTGCACCAGAAACCAGGAGGGAGCATGGCTTGGACAGCTGGCATGGGCTGCCCAAAGGGACATTCCACACCACGGCACATCACACCCAGTATACAAACTGCAGGATCTGGCAGAGATGTCAAACACAGCCCCAGGGATGGGCTGGGCATTGGTCAGTCTACTGAGCAATTGTATTGTGCAGCTTTTCATTACAATTACTATTATTATAGTCTATTATTTTTCAATTATTAAACTATTCTTGTATCAACCCATGCTTTTTGCTCAGGTTTCCTGATTCCCATCCCCACTGGGAGGGTGGAGGGGGAAGAGGGCAGTGGGCAGATACCCGGTGTTGCTGGCTGGAGTTAAACCACAAGCTCCCCCCAGATGAAGGATAGGAACCTTTTCAAGCTTGTCCAGAGGGTCATGAAGGTGACCAGAGGCCTGGAACAGCTCTGCTCTGAAGACAAGCTGAGACCTGGGGTGGTTCAGCCTGGAGATGGCTCTGGGGACACATTAGGGCCCCTCCCAGTAACTAAAGGGGCCACATGAGAAAGATGGGGAAGGGAAGACTTTTTAGCAGTGTCTGTGCAATAGGGCAGAGTAACAGTTTTAAACAAGAAGAGGTTCAAATTAGACTAGACATAAAGTTGAAGTTTTTTACATTGAGGGTTTTGAGGCACTGGCATAGGTTGCCCAGAGAAGCTGTAGATGCTCTGTGCCTGGAGGATTCTAGGCCAGGCTGAACAGAGCTCTGGACAACTTAGTCTATGGGAAGGTGTTCTTGCCCAAGGCAGAGGCTGGAACTAGATTATCTTTAAGGTCCCTTCTGACCCAGACCATTCTAGGATTCTACCACTTCCATTCCTTTAATTAACGAAAGGCTCTGAATAGACTGGGAGCAGTGTTTTTAAAATACACAGAAGCCTAAAGTAAATGCAGATGCTGTCAAATCAGCAGTTCCCCTAACAGATGAGCTGCCTAAAGCAGCTGCAGTTTGCTACAACAGCCATCTGAACTGATAACCGAGCCTGAAAAAGCTTATCTGTTCAAGTTTCAAGTTGTTTTTTCTCCCTCATTTCAGCTAATTGCAAAATGAGTTTAAAGGGTGTGTCTCTTTAACCTCATTTGTATGTAGCACTAGCTTGCTAAAACAAGCAGCAATACACAGTATCCTCAGTTTCACTGTTTCAATCTATAACCAGACTAGACTCAGCCACTCTCAGCAGTACCAATAAGGAGATACTTGGAAATGTCTAATCCCCAAGCCTTCCTTTTCTGAAGAATATGATTTACATAATAGTGAGGTTTTTCCATGCTGATTTATCTCATGGAACACTCCAGACATTTCTGACATGGGACTTTTCAGACTGCTTAAGAATCACAGAAAATTGCCCCCCCCCCCCCCCCCCCCCATTTTAAATGGAACACTTTTAGTGCATTTAGGAGTGTTGATTTCCCTTGCTGTAGCTGTAGTCTACACCTGAGGCTCAGCCTGAGTGCACCAGGCAAAAAGCACATCCAAACCCCAAACCACACCTAATGTTTGCTATACCATTTCTGCAAGTCAGATTCTTAGCATTTATAGACTACATTCATGTGATCATTTTTTGCTTTAAATTAACTGCTTTTATTGGAAACCAGTTTCCTAAATTCAGTGCAAAACCATAAGTAAACATTCTCCTACTGAATTTTCAGTAGATACACAAAATTATCTGATTGTTGCTCTTTCTTAGAATCTTATTCCATACAGTATTCAAAGCACACAAAAATTACTGCTTTAAAGTCTATAGTAAAGTAATTTTTAAACAATGTAAAAAAAAAAAATAATTATGGCAAACTGATTCATCTGGGTTTAACAGCAATTATTTCTCTCATTTCTAGCAAACTGTTTGAGATGAATGACCTTTGTAACTGTGAAAGCACAAGTGACAGACGTGTGATGCATTTTAAAAAAATTGTTTGTAGAAAACCAGATTCATCCCCTGATGCAGGCGAAAGATTCACAGTCCTGTCAAAGATGCACACTACCAAAGAGTAAAGAGTTGTTTCTGTAAATCACAGTATAAAAATATGATGTTACACCCACACTGCACTTAAGTCTAATGAACATCTGGCAAGGAGAACCTTGTGATCAAAGTGGAATCTATTCAGAACACCAAGCTCAGGAGGTCTAACCTCCCCTTTCCTAACGTATATTAAACTGCCTTAATACCTTAACAGTGTAAACATCCTAGTCACACCAATTTTCATGGGTGTGAATGTCTGGAAAAGACACTTTGACTTCTTTTAGGACAAAAATCTGCTAAATTCAAGTGAATGATGAACAAGCTTAGTACACACTACTGTGAAAATAAGCTCAGCCTTATCACTATTTAAAAAATTCTTTTAAGTAGCCACCAGAGCCAGCATCTTCCCCGTCCCTTAGCATGCGTATTCCACTGCAAGTCTTGCTGCTTCTGGAAATAAACAAGACCTTCTACAATACACAGGATAAAAATATTTGACACCCATCTTCTCTTGCAGATTAGCAGAGAACTTAGCAAACTGTACAGCAGGACTCCTGAAATGACAGAGGAATACACACTGGAAGCTAAAGTTTTCCCTTTAAGATTCAATATTGAAGGTTTTTGCAGGGAAACATACTGCAGTTCAGGAAAATAAGCTGCCCTTCACAGCAAGTGCTTGTAGGAAGAAGCAGGATCTACACAGTCCCATACTCATGGTCCTTCCTTCCTGGACATGGTAGACAATATTTGGTATTAGGGACAAAGAAGTGCTGAAAAACGTCATCAGTAACTGATTCAAATAACTTCTGAATTTATGCAACTAAACCTAGTATCTTCTTGAACTCATAAGTGGTTATAAAGAGATTTTTATCTGCTTAAAAAAAAGCTGAAGAGATTTTTTTTTCCTTGACAAAGTTTTAATAAGAACTCTGAAAATCTTAACTCCCCACCATCATTAACAAAAATGCATTCAGTAAACAACAGAAGCACAAACTTTCTATTTTTTTAAGCATTTGTTAATTCATAGGCTTTGAGCTTAACCTTACTGAATTTGGACTTTGGCATGATTCACAAATACCTCTCACTCATTCAAAGAACTTTATTTTAAAAATAGTTTTAATTCATTAGACCATACTTTATAATAGTTACCAATAGGACGGACCTGAACTCAAGCATCAAACATTTGTTGCACTTTCAAGTTTTGTAACAACATGACTTTTCAAAATAAAAGTGTACATTTAGATTCACAGGTTAATTTGTTGAAATTTAGAAACATTTAAAATCACTGAAATATGAACTGAAAAGAATATATGTTAAGTACACAAATACTGAAAAAGCCCATAACCCCAAAACCTACTTGGAAATGAAATACAGCCAATTAGTCAGACTGTGGTTTAGTAATTTCACATTACCAGGGTTAGCACCTTTGTGAACTCAACCACTGACTGTGAGAAATGAGTGCATGAAGTGTGACCACTCAACAGGTACTCTACCATTCCATGAGGAGACTGTACCATTCCATGAGAAGACTGTCTTCTTGAGCATTTTGTGTCACATTTTTGAAATCTGGTAGTATTTGAGACTTTTCTAAAATGTGTAAATAAACAATGGCTACAGTTAAAGTCTAAACAAAGAAATACTTTTTATCAGTTGAGATTTTTTAAAGCAATCATTCATAAGGATTGCATCAACATCAGTTAGCAGAGGAAGATCAAACTTTATTGAAACTGCTTGCATACAAAATATATTGCACTATAACCAAACAAATGTCAACATAAAATCCAATCTGTTGTAGCTATTATGTACAGAGAATATTGCCCAAGAGCAGTTACATTACAAGGTCAGTCTACCTTGGTTAATTATCTACAGTATTTTAAACCAAACAGCTTACAGATGATGTGTGCAAGGTACCAATTTCTGTTTTCAAATACTATACATTCCCAAAATAAATAACTAGAAATCAACATTAATGTTTGGCAATACTTTTTAAGACATTTTTATATTTGTTAAATCATGTGCAGTTCGTTGCCAGTTTTAGTATGCTCACCTGTATGCAAGGAAAAAAAAAGAATGAAGAAAGCAAAGAAACAAAACTCACAAAATACATCAGAGGCAAGGTCAAATTTGTACAATTCTGTACATAAACAGTGGCTCTCCTTCTGGAGTAATCTAAACAAAAATGGACTAAAATGAAGGTCCTTATGCAGTTGTGCCCAGTAAGTTTAATGTGGTATCAGAAATGAAAGAAAGCACAGCTCCTCCATCCAGCATCCTTCCAGGTGTACAGCTGTACTTTGATCAAATTCTGTGACACCTCCATATTGGCTGGTAATTAGGACCTTGCAGCTCAAAATATGAAGAACTTTTGTTTTACTTTCAATATTTTCAACTACTGTATCTGTACTTGCCAGGGCATGACATGTGGTGACTTTCTTCTTACCTCTCCTGAAACAGCCTCCAAATTAAAATAAGCAATTCAAAAATTCTGGGAGGATGAAAACCATAAATACTTTAGGCTGGTCATCTGGCCAAACAGCAGGCACACATTACTAGCTTGTGAACATGTTACACTTGTTCCCTCTGTAACAATGAGTTTTTTAGTTTTCCACAATGGAAAGATTTTTTTTTAGTTTTTTTTTTTTAAAAAAAAAATCTTCTGTACTGCCTACAAAGAAAAAAATTACACCCCTTTTTCAATAACACTATTTGCCAAATCTTCAGTGCAAAATAAATTTCCTATTCTTATAACTGCCTAACTGAATGTTTATGTAAGGAAAAAATTATGGAAAGCATGCACTTGTCTATAAAGTACTAACGTCTGACAAGGATTGCTACATATATTTTACATTTAGTGTTACCAACTCATCTTCCCTGATTTCTGCATCCAAATATAATATTCCTACCTGCCAAGATATAAAAAAGGCACAGATCATACAACTTTTTTGCTAATGAAAATGACAATTGTTACATCACACAGATTTCAGGGTCCACCAACATATTGAAAAAGGTGGACCAAAATGTGAACTGACACAGGACATAAAACGACATAGCATTTCATGAAGAACTGGTAAGTTAGATTGAAAACAGAAGCCAATTTGATTACTGCAAACACTATTTATTCTGAAAATTGAAATTGAGCAGTGAATTTGACCCGATGTGTTAAAATGGTACATCAGAACAGAAAGTTTACCAATGCACAGCTCAGTATTTTTAAAACAAACAAAAAAGAATCTTTCATCGTTTGAACTGCAATATGTACTTGGAAGCGATTTTCGGAAGTTCAGGTATTTTTATGCAAATATTTGAATAACTTCTTATTCTGAAAACAACTGCATACTGTTGATGTTAAAAAAGGCTAACAGAGAACATATGTTCATTTCATGCCCTGCGCCATCTTGCCTACTATTTGTCTTTGGCCTAACAAGTTTCTCTAACATGGAATAGGAATTACTGAAACAGTATAGGAAATATGACTTCAGAGTTATGCAGTTTAGGGGACTCCGTTCACCAGCGGCTGTTGAGCGTCTGCGCTGTCTGCCTTCTCCTTCTTCGGGTTCCGCTCCTTGCCCGCGCGCAGCCGGCTGCCTTCGCTCGAGGTATTCTGTAATGTTTTAGTGTGGACACTCCTTTCATTATTGCAGTCAACTCTGATCTGGAACAATTTAGAATTATATAAAGCATTCTCCTCCTTTCTTCCACCCCTGGGTGTTCTCTACCCTGGCCGCCTGGGAGGAGCAAATAGTGCCAGCCCCTCACGGCTTTGTTAATTGCATCCAGCTGCAGGGGAGGGTGTAAATTCTTTTCTGTTAAAGAATGCCACATACCTGTGACCCAAAAGATCCTCTCCCATCTACCTAGCCTTGGAAGTTAAGAGAAAAATTTTCAGTTTGTTTGTGCACAAAATAATTGAATTAATACCAGATGGATCTCTGTAACATTATTTCAACTTCTAGTAATTCAACTTCCTATACTTCGCATACAAAAAGCCCCCAAAAGACAGTGTCATTTCACGGCAGCTTTTTTGAATCTCAAAAAATCTACTTAGACCTTTTTTGAATCTGAAGAAAAAAAGATCCACTTAATACGCTCAAAAAACTTCTGCAGCCTTTTTAAGTGGTCATAAAAAATTTCAAGAGAGCATGTTGAAAGCAAGTTTTTATGCTTGTAATGGAGGCAAATGCTTATTCCTTGATATGTAACAAGATTTTTATAACTTTCGTCATCTAGATTTCAACAACAGGCAAGTACTTATTTTCTTGTAACGTGTCACTTCATCCAAATCTTGGAGGAAAAGATAAAACCCCCATGATTTAAGTGTCTTATGGTTTTTTTTTTCCAGCACCGCAATTTCTCACTGCCTACTTCAAACTTTGTAAGGTAATTACTAATTAATTATAAAACTCACATGGCCATTATTTATTTTTTGTTTTGCCAAGTTAATTATTTTCATTTCAGATGAATATTCGATTACTACACCTTTAAGTTCAGCACTCCCATTTCAAAAACTAAGCATCTGGTCACTTGTTGCATTTTGTCCCTTTCTTAATCAGGCTTTCTAAAATCCAAGCCAAGAGTTGTCTTTATGTCCCATTGGAACTATGACATATATGCTTAAGGTATCAGCTTGACAATTTCATGAAACAAACATTTGAAAAAAATGTAGAAATATCTTTAAAAAGACTTAAAAATATTTAAAGTTACAAGATATTTCTGTTACTTGGAAAGTTTCTTGATGTGTGTTTTTAACTTACTTTCTAGACTGAATAGTCTTCAACTGCAAATGTTTCATTTAGTAATGAAGGTCTTTTCTGAAGTTTAATCTTTCTTACTCTGAGGATTCTGGCTACAACACACTCTCCCTAAATAGTGTTAAGGATTTTTCTTCCCTCAGACAGAAGACAGACAACAATACACAACATTATGAAATAAAAGCTAAAACTAAAGCACTAGTAAGAACAGAGACTGAAATCAAGCTGGTTAGTAAATCCCTGGGACTCGTCACCAGTTTTTCACCAGACAGAGCTAAACAGCATTACAAAACTGCATCCCTATGCAACTTGATAGATTTACAGTTTGAGCATCTGCACCATTTTGTAACACAATTTCTGCAGATGTGATTAGGAAGTCAAAGATGCAATCACTAGGCTACTGTGTCACTCGCAACCTTGAAGACTCTACCATTATTGTATGACACAATACAATTTTAGCAGTACAAACTTCCTATATGAGAAGAGTTACCTCAAGAGACCCGTCTGCTGTCCTCCCTTTTGCCTCTCTTGAGTTACGCTGACGGTTATCTGTTCGTGACTGTTCATCATTGCCTGGAAGAAGAATTCATCAACTAAATTGTTCAACAAAGACCTGATCTTCTGCCACTTAACTTTTACACAAGCACAGTCAGGAATTCAGAATTTTCTCTCGCATGAACAAGTATTATTAGCAACATGTAACAGCAGTTCTTAAACTACAGGCCAGGAATCACTAAAGAAAATGTTCTCAGGTGATAATGCAGATGAAATCTCAATGTTTAAAACCACCATAGTTTAAAATATAATGAAACATCATACGTAAACAAATAAATATAATGAAACATTGTATGTTCAAGTATGTATATTTAGCTTTTTAAAGTTCTCCCATCTTACTTTTGCCTGATCCTTTCCATTGAGCACATAAATTACAATACTATACTGTTCCATGAAAATCAAATACAAGAAGATGTGAATATGGACAGCTGAATGACTAATTCAGATTTTAAAATATTTTTCTCTATCTACTGACAAACTAGAATCTGATTCGTTGATGTCCATGTACGATGGCACAGGCCAGAAACTGGAGCCCAGAGGCATTTTAGGAAAACAAACGATAGTGAAAACTCCCCCAAAATAAGTAGGCCAAAAAGAATTTTTCCCCTCTGCTCAATGTTCAATACATCTGAAACAAAATACTCCATTTAAAAGACTGACAAAGAGAAGCCAGGAGAGACCACCAGGTGGGGAGCTGAAGCAGATGAGAAGAAGCAGCTGGCAGAAGGGAGTTTGCTTTAGGATTCCCACATTGACACCTGTTTCCAAAAGGAGTTTCCATTTACCTTTGAATCCTCCACGCCCCCTCCCGCCTTGGCCTCTGGTGCTGCCGCCACGCCTCCGCCCGTCCCCCCTGCGCAGGTAATTGTCCCGCTCCTCCTCTGCTGGGGCTGCCGACCAATCGCTCAGCTCATCTCTGTGATCGGACTCTGTTTCAGAAGCATTTGATGCTTCAGAATTAGTTCCTATCAAGAGGATGAAAAAAATCCAAACATGCCAGTGTAGCTTAGCATGAAATTACTATAGCAGAATGCAAAATGTATATAAATTTTTTCTTCTTTTTTTTCTTAATAGACAATCTTGGGATGTTTTTGCCTCCCAACCTCTATAACATACATAGTACAGAAAGGTGCACAATATATATTACTTCTTCAAAATTCAAGAGAGACTAATAAAAGTTAGTCCTGTGTTTAAGGCTAAATAATTAAGTGTGCCACATGCATAAAATTTGTGTTACCAGTATATCAACAGATTACTGAACATACTACAAAATGCAATAAAAGCCTAGTAAAACATTAAGTGTAACAGACTAGACTCCTACGTATTTCTACAACTGAAAGTTCTGAATTAACCTGTCCTGTCTGCTCTCACCACTACAACTCATCTATGAAAAGAAAAAAATTCCGTGAAAGAGCCTGTAATAGACTACAAAAGCAGAGAACAAAGTCAAAATGCCAGAAATGTATCAAATCAAATAAATGGCCATTGCAGTTTTTCCAATTAAGAGATCACCTTTATTGACAAAAGCTGGTTCTTTCCTCATTTTCCTCCCCATAACCCATATGATTAGCAAAGTGAGTTCACATCCTCTAAAAATAGTAAACATTACAAAAAACATTAATTTTGTATTATGCAGAACATAAGGTAAGATTTTCTTATAAAGCTCACACTACAGCCAATTCAGTCAAGACAAAAAACAGCTGACCTACATAATGGATAATGAAGTAATAGATTGCTCTGAAGAGGCACAATCTGGAAAACTATTCAGTAATGAATTATCCAAGGTTTCAAAGAGTAACACATTATTTTGGTGACTATGGTCTTCTAGTAAAAACATAGAAGTTAAATTTAATATGAAGAAAATAGCTTTTCTGTAAATTAAGCTACACAATGTTCTCACTTATAAATATTTATATTAGGATAGACTCACACAGGCTTAAGTAAAAACTGAGACTTCATTGTCAGGAATTGTTCAAAACATAGATAAAATAACAATCCTTGCCCTAAAGAGTTAAGGAATAACTAGGTATGTTCCATAATGTGGAAGACAGGAGCATGCTGTAAGAAGCAGGAACTGCATGGAAATCAGTGTAGATTACAGGAAAGCACTACACTTTGAAGTATTTTCTTACAGCATAAAGCTCTATATAATCTTCAAATATTAATGCTCAATGTTAACTGCATTTTTAACAGCTCTAAGTCCAGTCTTTGCCAAGAAATCATGAGACCAGAAGGCCACTGTGAGAAGGTCAAGTCTCCCTGTAGGTACCTACCTGAAGCATATCCTGGTCCACGCCGGCTGTGCCCACGGTTTCTGTAGGGGCGGCTGCCACGGCCGAGGCCCGGCCCATCGTCGGTCATGTACCCTTTGTCCTTATCTGTACGGTTTGGGGGGGGCCTGGAAGTAGCTCCGATCTGTCGCAGTTGCTCATCAATTTGCAATCTTTCCAAACGCAGCTGGTCTACTTCCTATGCAAACACAAGCCCAGCAAGTCATGTACAACCACTATTTAACCATCTGCATGTGCACACATGCAGGGTCTCAGAAAGAAAAAGCACTGAAGTATTGCAACTGATCATCTATTTAACGATTCAAACAGCAACCCTGCTTTGAGAATAACTTGTTTAACAGAAAGTCTTTCAAATGTTCAAAATCTGTGTGCTACCAACACAATTCCTCCTGTGGCATAGTTGACAAGTTAAGGTTTATTTAAAACACGTATCAAGAAAAAGAACTCAGACTGGAACACAAGCTCTTTACGCTGCTGCACATAACAAATATCAAAGTTATTAAAAAATTCTGATGTAACAGTATTGTTTCATAAAAAGGCACTCTGCTGTTAAACTGTACATAATGATAACAAACAGTATGAGGAATAATAGGAAGAAGCATAAAAGCATAGAGAGAAAAGTGCTCTAACTCATACATAGAGGCACCAGCACACAGCACCCTCACCATACACAATTAGGTAAAAGATACAGCAACACATATTCATGGAATACATTTGCCAGTTTGAGATGTTATCTAGCTCAAATCAGAGTGGCAATCCCCTTTTCTTTAATTAGGGAGAAATCTGTTGATAGAAGTTTCATTCTGACACCGCATCCTCTGCAGGTCACCTAGTCCAGCCAGGACTTTGCCAAGGTGCTTTGGTACTCAGAAATGCACCCCATCAGTGACTTGGTGTGTATCTCTTCCCTTAAGATGTTCCCTAACTCACCTTCCTTTAGGAAGACTAAGACTTTTTGCTCCAGACTCTTCCATTTGTATGAGGGGGCTGGTGCTTCAGGACAATTCTTGTAAATAAAAAAACCCCAAAACTGAGGATGACATTCAGTACCTCATCCTTCCTGTTTGTGAGCAAATTCCCTCCTCCATCCAGCAGCAGGCCTGTATTTCCTATGGTACTCCTTTTGCTACCAACATACCCACAAGAAGCACTTCCTGTTTTCCTTTACATCCCCTGCCATATTCAACTCCTGATAGACTTCAGCTTTCCCAAACTCATCCCTACCCACTCAAATTGTGTTTCTATACTCCATCTGAGTCACCTTCGTTATGTTACTCCTTGTAGCCTCATTTTTTTCTATATTAATTTAGCCACAGGGTTCCTTGTTGATCCCTGCAGGCCCACTGTTACTTCTGTGTGAACACTTGCATATCAAGATGGACTACACTTGAGCTCAGAGAAGGTGATGCTTTAAGAGCCAGCTCTTCCACACCTGTTTTTCTTCCAGGAATGTATCCTATGGGATTCTACCAAGCAGATCCCTGAACAGGCCAAGGTCCACCTTCCTGCAGTCTGGGGCCATGACTCCTGGTATTCTTTCCTCTCAAGATCCTGAAAATCCACTACAGTCATTCCAGCCAAGTCTGCTTTCTTCTTTTTGCAGAGAAATTCATGACTCTGAGCTGATACAGTACATTTGATGTTGATCCACTATTAATGTATCTTTTACAATAAGTTTCCTTAATAATCTCTGCCTGGAGGCATAAAAACATGAAAATCTTAGAGGAGTAAGTCTGTCTCACTTCTTGTCAGTGAACTGGAGGACATTATTCTGAATCATAAGGCAACAGGTCACTAAGATAACAACATTTTATTGTGTTTATGTTTAATGGGATGAGAAGGCCAACATAAAACCTCTGAGATATAAATCTATCCAGTAGTTATCACACAGACTGATGGACACTGATTTGTGACCTTCTGTTCAGGAATGATGGAGAGCACTAAGGAAAAGTGACCATAGTTGACGATGAATTGATCAATCTAAAATAAAGTTGCTGGGCTATTAAACACTTTCTACTACTACCACGTCAATACCTATTTAAGTACTGACTCACATGCAAGTACCCATTTTAGGCAGCTGAAGAAGTTTAAACCAGAATCTTTTCAAATGATCTTTTCAAATCATAGCGAGCATGCAAAAAAGGAACCTGATTTTTAGTATTGGTTTTCATCTGGTCCTTCTCTGCCTCTGCCTTGTGACAGCTGCAGAGCTCCTGTACCTCTGCTTCAGAACACTGACAAAAGCAGGATTAAAAGATAAAGTGACAGAGTTGGTAAGAAAACTTAAGTTGCTTCTTCTCCTGACTTCTTTGATTACCTGTACTGAGAAGTTTAACAATGTATAGAAATTTCAGCATTCTAAAAGATTCACTGATAGCTACTGCACTGAATGGATATGTATCAAATCATGAATGGTCTCAAAGCTTCAAAAGAAATGCAAGATTTTATTTAATTAAATGAACTCAAAGCTGTCTCTACTCTTAGATCAGGCCCTGCCATCGAAGATTGGGCACCTGGCCACAACCACCACAGGCAAAAGTAACTAGAAGCAACAATGTGCGATGGGCTTTTTTTGCTCCTTATACAACAGAGCACTCATCACATACTACAGGTGAAGTTACAGAGCCAAGAGGCAAACATAACATAAAAAGCTGAGTTACCTACAAAACATACCAAGGTATGAAACGTCAATTCATTACAGAAAAAGTAGTTTAGCATTTCTGCATTAAAAAAAATGTCCACTAGATGTAAATGTACAAGATTCTGCATGGAAGGCTGCTTGCTCTGCAGTTGCATGAAGGACTGACTACTCTCTTATATATAAAGTTGGCAGCACATTTTGACAGAGAGTTTTTAAAAAATTTTCTTACTCTTTTGTAATTTGTATCCTGAAAAAAGCTGTTACGCCATTCTTCAGACAAATTATTCTTTTATTAAAAACATTAAATTTTTAGACAGAAAACCTGTTATAATTCTAATTTTTCAACAGCCCCAGGGCCTGAACAGATCATCATCATCATCACCACAGAACAGATCATCATCACACTTACCATCCTAAGTACTGATAGAAAAAGAATCAGTGGTAAATCAGCATTATTATCCTCACCTTTAAATAATTAAGATGATAATCCAGAAGAACAGTTGCATTAGTGATGCTGTCCTTGGTTCCTACAAACACAAATGGTACCATGCCCTAAAACACAGTAACACAGTAATAGGCTTTGGTTATTGACTAGGCATTGAATTTTTAAGAGAGCCATTTATTTATTACTATAAAACTTGAAAACAATTCTTACACTATGAACAAGCAAAAATGAAAAAGTGAGACAACAGTATATTTTAATTCTGATATTCACTATGTCTGTATATATATTAGACTATATATAGTCTAATTCTGTTTATGCAAAGAGTTTAAATAAGCAGATTTGGATCATCTGCATCACAATGCCAATATTTATTTTTCTGAACAAGTGAAAAAAAGTCAATTTAGAACACTTTATGCTTCCTCCCTTCGAAATAATACCATCTTTGCTGACCACATCCATTCTCTCACACCAGCTACTTTTGGTCTTCTTTTGATCTTTTAAAGAAGTAAATAAAATTAAGATTGTATCACAAAACAAAACCTTATCCTTCCTGAAGATCTACAGTTGTAAAAAAGTGCCAAAAACTATTCAAGAAGGAGTTAGTACTTCAGGTGATGATTTCTAACTTACAGTTCTTCTACCTTCAAGCCCATTAAGCGATTCAATAAATACGTGGACAATATAAATCTGGAAATTCTAAAGTCTGAAATTATGACACTGGGAGACGAAACACCTAAACATTAACTTAGGCAGCAAAAGAAGGTGAAAAAAAAATCTATCTAGAAGGGCCTCACTGAGTGTGGAAAACAAAGTAAACTTTAGCAATACAGTGACAATCTCTACACCAAAACATCTGACATGCAATGACAGGTCCATGCAATATTTCAGAGGTGTGAGTGCAGTCCACACAGGCCCAAGGAGTGAACCTGACTACTCCAGCAGCTGCAGCATCACCTGGGCAGAAGAAGCTTTACTGAGGACTGCAGATGTTAACCTGAGAATCTCCAACACTCAGCTGCTGAAGTCCATGCCAATGCAGATCAGAGCCTGGTACACCTACTGATTACCTCAAATATTGTTTTGCTATCTCATCATTACCTCTAAAGAAGCCTTTAATTTTCACTGTACACACACCCCCTACAGAACTGCATTCCAAAGGAAGGTTTTGCTGCAGAAGTGTAATTATTTGAGACACAAATGTCATAAAAATTAAAAGCACACTATGGCGAGGTTGCCCAGTCCATAGTTTGTCTCCACTTTTAAAGTTGCGTTTGGTTTTCTTCCCCCCCCCCGCCACTTTCTTTTACAGAAAAAAAATTACATTAGAAATTACACATCAATATGAAGTAACCAGGAAAAATAATGTACACACATTCCTCTAGTCCTAAGGAATCTCAACATTTTAACTGACTTCCATGAGCATTGGAAATTCTTTAGCCATAGGCATTGTTGACTGAAATGTTTTATTATCCGAGGTATTTTAAGTTTCATAAATATTTTATACAGCCTGATAAAGAGCAGTGAAATTTTTACTAAACTGGCTTTAACTAGCTCACACTATCAATTATTAAATGATGACAAGACAAATGACTTAAAAGGGCATTTAAGGAAACGGCTTGTTGTTCCTTTTGGCAGTGGATTCAAGGTAAAACAATGCCACCTATTAAGAATATGAGCTGGTAACCACATCAAGCAATTTCAGCCATACAAAAGCAGCAAACTGCTTATTTAATGAACCTTAGTTTTGTCTTCAAAGCAAAAGTATTATGATCAACTTGGCTGCAGTGGGGAATATTGAGCAGACCTTAAGTGCAAAATAAATTCAGAGATAAAAGTAATATATATTACTGTAACAAACAGTAGCTATCTCATTTTAAAATATGAAAAGCCTGAAGATAGCCTGTTATAAAATTATGGGATGTATAAAACTGCACTTAAAACTAATGGGCAGTATTCTAACATCTCAGTCACATAAAAAGAACCAAATGCTGTATAAAAATTTAATGGAACTACTGTTCTGCGACAAGAAGAAGGGGTGCAATATCCAAAGTCACACATGGGAAGATTATTTGGATTTCATAGCTGAAATAAAGCTGCATTCAATTTACAATTACTAACTCTTACCTGTTAAAATCTGATCTCAGGTTTCTGTATTGCACCTGGCATGACACAAATACCACATAAAGCAGTGCAAGCAATGCCAGCATTAGAAATATCATTAACAGGTAAAACTGAAGTATGAATGCAGAGCTTGACAGGTAAAAAAGACCTTTCAAGATAATCCTTAAAAGCTGCATTTTGGACAGAAAAATGTAAGCAAATCAGTTTTTTCAAATCAGAATTAAAAAAAAAAAAAGCCAGACATACTTCCTACCTCCATGAGTACTAGCTCTTTTACTCTTCTGTGATTCTCTAGCCTGCAGCAATAGCAACACCCCCTTGTTTATTAAAATAATTTTATGTAGCAGGTATTTATCTTTAGAAATTAAATATGACAGACCAGTGAAACCTTTAGGTCTAAATATCAACCATTTACCTTTTCAGACAGATGTAAAACAGTAAAAAGTCCTTAGTTAATTGCTTAACCAGTCTGCACAGAAAGACGGATTTGGGATTGTGGATTTTCAGTAAGTCTTAGAGTGATGGAAGAGCAGAGAAAATAACTACTCAATCAAGAACATAAAGGTTCCAGAAACCCTATTTTATAGCTTATCCAAAGCAGCAAAGGTTCTTAGCTGGTACACACTTGGATTTTGAGGTAAATGAATAGCTGTTCAGTTTTCCTTAAGCACATTTCAAATCTGAAAACTGCAGGGAGTCTTTTTGCATCGAGATGGTAAAACCTTCATGCTGAACATTTTTTTGCATACTGCAACCTTGCCCCTCAATGCAGCCCCACACAGAAGTGCCTCAAATTACAGTGTTTGAGACTTCATTTAGGCCCTTTACAAGGCTGGCAGCTTTCCTGTGCAAACCTGGAATTTCACAATGTTCATGCTTGTTTTTTCTTTAGGTTACAATTTACAGGCTCTTGTGAACCTAGGTAAAATTTTTTAGAAACAGATTTAACATAAAGCTCAAGTTTTTAATTTCAAAAGAAGAAATTGCTAATGAAAAATTAAACCAGGTAAAAACCTAGGAAATCAAACTCAAAGCAGATCAATGAATGAACCCAGCAAGTTTCATATATATGTATTTATAGCCTAGCACATGCTGGGATATGTCATTGCTTCCAACAGGAACAACACAAAATCTCTAAAGAAGATGCACCACCAAAAAATTTCACAAAGCATTTTTCTAACACAGAGAAGCCAAATTTCATAAAAATGTCCCTCAGCATTAATAGGAAAAGACAGAATCCATCAGAAAACACGTATTAATCAACATTTTATCTTACCACTACACAAAGATACAAGGAAGAATGAATTTTATTATTAGGTAGAATACAACCAATTAACAAAAAGAAAAATTATATTAACTGAAAACATACCTCTTCTTGTGGAATATTTTTATCATTTTCAGCCTCAATTCTCACTCTTACAACGCCAGATTTGTCCACTATCTCCTGAATCAGTTTTCCGTTTTTTCCTATTACTTTTCCTACAGAAAGAACATACAGAACATTCCACCTTTATGGTTTTCCCCCAAACCTGAGAGTATTGCTGTACTCTAATTAGACAAGACTATTTAAGTATTAAGTACCAATGAAGAACTTGTCCAAAATGCCTTAAATCCTCTACTACAAAGATTTAGCTAACATGCCACAAACTAAAATGTCTGCATAAGCTTGTGGACATAATAGAACACATTGATCACAGAAATACTCAGTACCTTGAATGCCTATCTGGCTTTGCTTTGGGAGGTTTAAAATAACTTCAGTGAATTATATATATTTCTGTTTGCATTTAATATATTAAATCAAAACAAACAAAAATCCTTTTACAGTGCCTTAACATTTGCTGTAACTACTTCTTGTGTAAAGAAGTAGTTACAAAACTGACAAAAAACTTACAAAACTTATTTCATTTACAGAATTTTAGTTGATTAAATACTACCAAAGTTACTGTTTGAAACAGATGTTAAAATTCTCTGAAACTGAGGTTTTTAGACATTTTTGCCAGTAGTTTATAATTCACTAAAAAGTCTAAGCTAAAAATGGAAATAAATTATACTCCAACACCGGTAATGCAGACATGTATCTTCTGAAGCAGACATTCCAGTGTGAGACGAGGAAAACGAAAATAGTTCTCTCCAATCTCAGCAAAACAGTGTGCTGTCTGCAAACTGGCAGGAAAACTAAGCTGCTTGTGACATGATGAGGGAGGGCTACATCTTTGAATCACAGCTTTCATGAGAAGTTTAAAAGAGTGATGTCACAGATGTTTTCATCACGTAACAAGAAAAAGTATTTTTATTTAACAAACTGCTGGAAAACTTAAAACATGATCTTTTTTCATTGGCACATCACTAAAACAGAGGTAAAAAACCCGAAGTGCATAACAGCTACTGTTTGTCTGATACAATTATCCACAAAGAAGAAATTAAATGTCTCTTCTTGTCACAACAGACTCCTATTGCTCCTATCATTCAAAGCGAAATTTTCATTTCTGTATTTCAGGTTTTCTGACATGACATTTACAGAAAAGACATTTACAGACAAAATATGGCCAATAAGTTCCTCCTCAATGACAAAGGCTGAGTGTCAAAAATGACTTCTGAATACTTTATCTGAGTACTTTATTTCTTCATATATTACTGGCAAATGGAACAGTACCCTACTAATAAATGTAAAAAAAGCCTCGATAGTGATTTAAGAAAGTAAATAAAACAAAAGCCACACAACCTCCACAACTTACATCAGCTACTCCAATCAAAGTATTTGTGAGGATTTGGCAACACACAAATGTTTTCAAATAAAAATGTCCATACAGTCTTTAAAAAGTAAGTAACCTCTTGAGTGGATTTTTTCTTTGTTTGGATTTTTTGTTCAGTTTGAATTTTTAAAAATATATTTTAGTAGAAAAAGGCAGTTGTTTGAATTTTATTTAGCTTAAAAAAAATCAGTATATCTATATATCTATATCTACAACTATATATATATAAAAAAGCCTTCTGCATTTTTAAAGGAAATTACTAGGAACTTTAAAAGCCAGATTATTAAACATAGCTTATTTCAGACATAACACAAGGTTCAGCCAAAGTTACATTCTAAAGGATCCAGGTCAAGAATAAAGAGCAGAAATAAAAACCTAACAAAAAATATATAATTGCCAAGTTCTAAAGAGAAACAGACTTTACAACCTCAAATTAAAATAATGATGGTAGCTTATCATTTTCACTTATCACCAGTAAAACCAGGAGGGAATAGGGAAGGGAAAACTACTGCTTTTAATCAGTTCCAGAGCTGAGCTGGCACATTTTTTAGTACTTGTCCCACTGCAGAATTTCACACTGCCTCAACACCAGCTTTCATATACTCCCTGACAACCTATTAAAGCATTTGCTTTTAGGGCTATGTTATACCATAAAGCATTTTCTCTGCTCTCTTATCTCCTGAATGAAATCACATATTTTTATTTTGCTTTGTAGCATCAAGAGTTCATTAAAAGATTTCTTCACATATACAAGGGCCAAATGTGTTCTTAAGGACTTTAGTGCTTGGCAATGGAAGTAGTTTAGATTTCCTTCATCACTAATACCTAACTCCTAGTTCATCCCACAGTGCTGCTTCTAAACATACTGTAAATGGACCGGGAAAAAAGACAAATGTAAGTCAAAGAAATTATTCAAAATATACTAGGAAAATATGAGACTGCAGATGCATCTCCTGTATAGCTGAACTAATCTCTGGACATGTTTGAGGGAAGTAATTCTCTGCCTCAATCCAGAAATTATTCTGCCGTGTACTTCAACATCAGCACTTTGCTTCCAGTTCAGTGCAATTCTCAAAAGGCACTCTTCCTTACTACCACAGAGGTAGCCTCCAGAACTGACATACCTACTAAATTCCTTGGAACTTGTATGACATCTTCAGCAAATTCAAGATAACTTCTTGCCTTTTTCACCGCATCTTGATCCTAATAATAGAAAGATATGTAAGAAACAAGATTCATTTGCCCAAGGCTTTTTGTTTGCTTACTTCTTTCAGGTATCTTCTGAAATGATAAAGAAGGGAACTCACCTCTCCATAAATATGGAATGTACAAGTATCTTCATCAAGATCAATGGCAGTCACTCCAGGGACTTTTCTGGCTTGCTGAATATTAGCACCATGAGTGCCAATGGCCAAACCCATTAGGTCTTCACGTACTACAAACTGTTCATGGAACCGGGATGCAAGTTGCCTAGAACTCTGAAGAAAAATCTAATGTCAGCTCACTTTGATTGTCTCTCCAGTACACTGGAGAGAAAAATCAACTAAAATTTCAAGCCTATTTCTCAATCAGGTGCTTAGCCTATTTTTTATTTAATCAGCCCCTTAACTGCACTTATTTTAGCTTCAAAAAACACCAAGGAGTTTCCTTCAGAAGTCTTTTAAATATTAACATAAGGCTGGACTCTAGCTGTGTTAAACACCTCTATTTTGAATTATGCTTTAATAGCTACAGCTATCAGGTGTTATTTGGTAAGACAGCACTCATAAGGTAGTAAAATAGTAACTGTGGTGATTATTAAAGCAAGTCTTATGATCTCTGAGAAAAAAGACTGCACCAATTTCAACAGGTGAGTGAAACTGTAATAACTCAACCATTGACACAAAATTATATATAAAATAGAGCAACTGTGGATATCTGCTGCACTTTAGAAAAATGAAGAATCTGTGCCTATGCATGACAAAACAAAACCTGTTTGAATTCAGAGAACAAATATGTTCAATTTCATCCAGGAATCGTATATCTACCAGGACAGAAGGGTCGTACTGAGCACTCACAAATGTTAGCATAAGAGAACACAGGAAAGGAACAGTACTTTAATGCATTGTGGGAAGAAAGAAAATTTCCAGCTGTGATAATCTATGAAGGAAAGAGTGTTTTGCAAGGAAGAAACAAGATAAAAGCCAAGATATATAATCCTGTCCATGTTTCTGCATTGCAATCAAAGCTGTTACTACTGTCAAGACATACATAAGCACACTTCAAATTAGCAGTTTAATGTTACCAAAATGAGACCCTACTGACGCTGAGAAAACATCAAGGAATTGCTCACAACAAGCCCTATACTGCTCCAGCTTAACTGGTACTGCTTTCTGACCTGTTCCTGCTTAAAGCTGTTGGAAAATATCCTGTGCAAAATCACCGTTTCAAAGAACTGTTTACAGTAGATAGTGGTGTAAGTATCCAAGTGTTATGAAATACTTCATATACACTGAGAGCACTGTCAAGCACTCCAGCAGCTACACTACAGACAACTTGGAAAGCAGAAGTTGTTTTTGACTGCTCACATTTCTACATTTCAACAGATAATCCAAATACTGATTAACCAATTAACATCTTTTATAGACAGCCAAGTAAGAGGGGAGAACACGATGACCAAGACAATGATCAGTTGTTAACTATCTAAGACACGTGGAAAAGCTGAAGCTACATCATCACTGAAAACTTTGGCTCTGACAGTCAAACCAGTTTTACTGCCTGCACCAAAACATCATTAGCTTTTCTACAAATTATTACTATTTAAGTGTGTTCTATTTAAACATCAGAAATTCTGTATTCTACTTCACTCTAATACATTAAAAAGAAAAAACATCCATGCAAGTAATGTATAAATACCTACACATCAGCCATAATTGAAGTCTACTTGGATACAGTAAAATACAAACCAGAATGCAAAACACTTGTAAATTCAGGCTTTTTAGCATGTGAAAGACACCCAGAACAGCTAAGTCACACCCATTGGGAAAGAATTCATGAACAAAAAGTATCTGGTTATTTAACTTGATACTCTAAAAACCACATTTGAGAAGCCATGCAAATCAAGAAGATAATATGCAAAACAGGTACAACAAACAGGAAGCAAAAAAACACCATTGAACAAAAGAAGCTGGTCTAGTGAAAATGACTCAGAAAACAAAATAGGTATAACTGCTAGAAGAAAAGAAGTGGCAGACTTTAGCAGTTCATTGGCTACGAGACACACATAAAGGTTTATTTGATGAAAATAATGAGCTACTATTAACAATACAGTAAAGCCTGAAATGCTCACTAAATATTTTTTCTGCAGATGAACACATGCAGTCTGCTGGTATGTCAGTGTCTCAACAGTAATCATGAGTATGATTTTTATTATCTGAAGCTCTCCCTTTCAACTTTGCATGAAACTGATTTTATATTTATTCTAACTACAAGAAACACAAACGTCAAAATTAAAAATACCAGCCAACTTTTGTCACACAAGTTTTGTCTCACAACCTTTATTTAAGTACTGCTTAAGTAGAAACTCAAGTTCAACAATGGTTTTCTAGCGAGAATCAAATCAAGTTTGAGATTTCACAGCAGCAAAAAGATTCAGTGTTACAACGACAAGAAGAATCCAAGATTAGTTTGGGAAAGGAATCAATGACAAAGTTGTTGGTGCATGCATTTGTGGGGGCATGTAAAGGGAATTAGCTCTAAAGAGGCTGTTGTTCTTCCCACCTCCAAAATAATACTTTGCACTTCAAGAGGTAAACTGCCCACACAACTGTCAGTTCTGGAGGATAAAGAAGAATGATTACTGAAGAGCTGTAGTGGAGTGCTCAGCAAGGAACACCAATGATGGAAAATTGGTCCATCCTTCATCTTGAGAAAAATCTAAACCCAAACAAACTTGGATTTCAGCTTTGAAACACAGAAATCAAGATACTAAAGAGAGAACAGAAGTGAGAACTTCTTTTAACAGTGACTATGCCCACTAGAGTATACCATACAAGGCCTGAACATGACAGCCCACTTCAAAAAGATGTAACTCCTGGGAAGGGGGAACGAAACCTCTCTGTCCAGAAACACTGCTGGTATACACCGTGTCAAACTAAGTGTCAGTAGTTTAAGTGGTACCTCTGATTCTTGACAGTGAATCTAAAAAGTTTTCACAAATATTGCTCTTTTTTCCAATTTGTAGATAGGAGAAAAGCAATAAAGAAATGTTAATTTTGATGTATAAAGAGCCCCTTATTTCCTAGCCTACTCTTTTACTTTTCTTTTAGCCATGGACAAGTATGACTCAAGCTTCTTGCCAGTCAACACCTACTCAGCAGTCACAGGAGTATCAGAAGCTGTATCTGCTGTAAGATTATTTCCTAACATTTTATCTATAGACAAATCTATTCCTTCATACATTCTACCAACATCAGTTTTCACCCCTTCCATCTCAATTTTGCTGTGTTATTTTGCTAGATCCAGTTCTAGTCCTATCAGTATAATGACATATTCACTCCCATCTATTTTTAAAGCTACCAAATATGTGGCATTATTTGTGCCATAATGGTTAGCTATTTATACTTCAAAATAATAAAGAAATACACGTGTATGTGTGTCTACACATTTGTATTTAATCCCCCACATAATCCTGCTGGTAAAAATGAGTCTTCAAAAGAATAGGCCCTATAATTGTAAACATTTTCGTTGGATGACACTTCCATCTGCTTTATAAACACTTAGATTATTATCAGTACATCATTACTTTCACCTCAATGCAAGTCCTACCAGCTAAGAAACACACGAGGGATTTTTTTTCATCTGTTTCATTCAAATTACTTCAGGGAAAATAACCAACATACCTCCAGCTGCTTGCTGGCTTCTTCGTTTCTCAGTATCAGGGATAACTTGGTGCGAAGACTCCGAAAGTGCATATCAATCAGCATGTTCGCCCGCTTTGTGGTTACATCGTTGACTGACTGAATTATTAATAAACAGAACAGTGCTTTACACAAGGACTCTTGAAACAAACCACTGCCAACAGCACAGTAAAACATTTGTACTTACCAAAATAATAAGCTGGTGGTTTTCAGAATCATATGTTACAGAAAAAGCTCCAACTGCCTTTTTGAAGTCCTTATGTGCAGATTCTTTGGCACACCTTGGAACAAAAATGTAACAAAGTTAAAAATAGTAACCACTGCACTTATGGTTAACAGCCAAAAAGAGTAATTCCTTACTACAAAGAATGTAAATAAAGATTTCAAAGCTCTCTCTTTCAAAGCAGGTGTTATTTAATTCTGTTATCATTTATTTTACTCATTTTTCTTTCATTTGTTTTCATATGAGTAGGTTAAGAAATAGTTCAGAAATTTTCTGTATGTGCATCTGTGAAATGACAAGTTAAACAGAACTACATAAAAAAATCTATAATCACTATAATCAGCACACTCAAAATTTCACTTTATGAGCCATTAAAATGTGTGATTTCATTGTAACCCCTGCAGCATTCTAATGACCTTATGCTCATCTCATGCTGTGCTTGGCTTCTCCAGGTTTCCTGTGTCCACTCACCACCAAGTGAACTTGTGTATGCTGTAACACTAACTTCTGGAAGTTTTAGTCTAATCTGAATTTTTAACTCATTCCACACTGAGGCAATAACATGCATCTCAAGGAAAGCAGAAAGTGACCTGAAGGTAAACAAGGGGAGTCAGTATTAATCTGACTTTTAGAGCTATATCTATATGAGAACAACATGTCCATGGTATAGGAGAAAGCTAGTTGGCTTTGTACCATATTCTGGGAGGTTTCATTATTGTTCAACTACTCCCAGTGCCATCATCAAATAATAAAAGTTGACCAAGAATGGATTCAAATTAACCTGTGCACCTCACTAAACAGCTCTAAGAATAAAAATCTTAATCTGTACCACACACAAACCTTAAAATTTCGAAGAAAGTATTTCTTCCTCCAGGACTAAACTGCAATTCAAAAATCATCCTATTTCTGAAGTATGACCACATCAATATTCATATTTTTTAAATTCTTGTAGCTCAAAAAGTTAATTTAAAGTAGTAAAAAGCATCTTTATTTCCCTTGTCTCAGGCTTAAGAAGTTACCCACATTCTGAAACAAGTTATAAAGAAACACTTGTACTTACATTTGCCTTAAATCTTCAGGAACTGCCAGTTTGATTTTATGAAAAGTATCTTTTGTTGCGGGTTTATTTGGGTTCACAGATCTCAAACGCTCAATTGTGACAATTTCGTTGTATGTAGCATCACAGGCTGCATATTCTATTACGTAGAACTGATATAAAAATAATAAAATCATCCAAGCCACATATTTTATGACATGAGTGAGCATTACACTATTAAGGAAAAGGTATTTTGTTAACTGTACAATTCGAATATGACTTCTTAGGTTGAGGTAAATGGTAATTGAAACTGTCCTAATCAAGAAACTCTTAAAAAATGAAGAGAGATTAGTTCAAACTACAGTGCACATCAATATATATAAACAGAAAAAAAAAAAAGTGTAAGTAAATATTATATATATATGTATATATGCATACTCCTACCTCACCCTTTATCATTCTCACTTTAGCCAACCACCAACAGCAGGGTTCTTTTTCATTTGCCCTGGAATAAACCTGAACAAAATACATACATTATATTCTTAAAAGACATCACAAAAGCTGACACTAACATGATCAGGAACTCCATAGGAACAAAATCCAGCAAAACACCTTAGTACATAAAGTCTCTGAGCATAGCACATAAAGCATGTAACAGCAAGACTGCACAGATAAATAATAATAAAGACAGTGCCAAATCTACTGGCTGCTTCAGTCTTGCATGCAGTCAAAAGAGAGATAATTCAGACTTTCACATCTGTTAATATTTAATAAACAGTATTTCTAATTGTGTGTAAGTCTGATGAGGTCCTACCAGTGGGTGAGAGGGAGGTCACACATCTACACCTCTTTAGCACACACAAGCTAGCAGCCACATCCACATTACAGAAGTTTTGCCATTTTCTTATCTTTCAAATTAAAAACTTACAGAGCATGCAAGAAAAATGCAAATCTTCAGTTCTCTTTCTTTCATTATAAAAATAAGTGTATATAATAGTTAATATTATATACTTATATTAAAATATATAAATTTTATATATAAAACATATTTATAGTACAAATATATAATAAACATATTATTTAATAGATAATATAAATAAAAATAGTGTGTCTAATAATTATAAAAATAAGGTTTTAGGAATATGTTGCTTAAAGTCAATCTCTCTGTACATACATTTAATTATTTACATATACACATATATGCCTATGTTTTTATGTATACACACATATAATGCAAATTATCTGATTCAGCTTGAAGCTTTGGTAATAAAGATATTACTACCTTACAGCTTAAAAACTACAGTTCATCACCTATTTCACAGTCCTAAAAAGGACTGATCTGTAACCAATGCAACACTGATCATGTTTGTAAATCAGCATATTTGCAATTCAGCATGGAGGTTATGGTACATGGAATTTTACCTGGCCTTTTGTGGTACATGGAATTTGCATGGTTTACTACTGTCAAACTCTGGGTTTGGTGATGTGTTTGCTGACGTGCCTGACTTCATGTTTTCTGTAGTACTTGGAATCAAAAAAGGTGACATCACCTAACATGGAAGCAAACCTTACAGTGGCTTGACTGACATTTTTCACAGCAAGTTCTCTCACTTTTCAAGACAAGAGCTATTAATGGAGCATACACACCTCTACTTCATCGCTTTCATTTATGTCTTTATTATAGCCTGCAGGTGGTGGGAACCTCACATCATGGAATGGGATTTGTCTCTCTGGTTGCCAGCTACAAACAAAAACACAATGAATGGTCTAAATATTTTCATCTTTGTAAACTGAAATCAAACATTTTTAATCCATTAATTTTACAGTTTCAAATTCTGTGGAGCTTTTGTGCATATATTAAGAAAAAACACATCTCAATGACCATTAAGCATCTTAAATTAAACCCTGATGTCACCTGCAGTCTTTCGAATCTTCTAGTAGAAGTTCTTCTATTTATAGGTATGGTTTTTAGACCTAACATTAGAAACACATATTAAAAAACATTTCAAAACACATTTGGACACTTCCTTCAAAACAAGCCTGTATCTTCTTTTTCTTTGGTTCTACTTCAGATTATGAAAATTTGATCAGGATCCAGTCTGAACACAGTTTTAATTTTCAGTTTCTTTAATGGAGACTGGATAAATTTTGTTTCTAGATCAGAAAATTGGTATTCATCACTTATCTGTACAACAAATTTTGTAATAATGTAACCTTCTAAAACTAAGGCAAGACATTCACATGAGAAAGAGTCAGTAATGGCACAACTGTTGACTTAAACATTGGTTGTCATCATGTAAATTCAGTAACAACATGATTATCTTCCCAGCAAAACCCAAGCCACTATGGTTTTGCACTTGAAAGTATATAAAGCATTAAAAGCATTTATATAGAAAGGTCACAAAATAGTAGATACTATAAGTAACTTTAAAACATGCCAGCAGTAAGTTTAGTGTATCTAATATACACTACTCTATACTGAGCCATATTTAGATCAATCAAATGCAAGGTAGATACTCCGTCATTTACAGGTACAACACCAGCAATACACTTACTTGTTTTCAAATGAAACTGTTATTGAATCTTCATGTACATCCTTTACAAATGCCTGTGGAGGAAACAAAGTATAATTATGGTATGCTTACAGACACTTTCAAAAATAATTTAAGCCTATAAAATACCTCCTTTTCACAAATATTGATGAATCTCACAACAAAAGTATGTTTTACAGTCAGCCTTTTTAACTTTGTAGCAGTCTTCTATAAAACATACTGAAAGCTGATAACCCCCTTGGGTTCATGACTGCCAATGCACTGATACACAAACAGAATGCCTCAGCTATGAAGACATTATTTCTACTTTTTAGAAGCAACAGGAAAGGTTAGTAGGAAATGACAAGATAGTTCAAGAGTTTAAAATGTTTGATTTTATAATCACATTTAATGTAAAGACAGGCATAGAAATTAAACATCAGTAGTTGATAACAAACAAAACCAAAACCCACAAAACCTCTAAGTCCTGTCTCTTCTCTCTTTACTCCAAAGTACATTTGAACATTGCACTAGCAAAACTCATCTCTATCAATTTCAGGAGAATCTTCCCCATATTTACTTCATCACACTAAGTCTGTAGAACACAAAGTTTAGATAAATGCCCTGGGGCCTGCCTTCCCTTTTTTCTTGGGGGATGGACAGCAGTTGTGCTCTCCATGACACCAGAAAGCAGAGGACAGAACTAGAATTCAGCACCATGGACTCCTCCTGCCTTATGCACTCAACTGACTGATTTAGACTTGACCAATGTTTAGCTTAAAGCCCCAAACGTCCCCCCGACCCATTCCCCATCTATGAAAAACCAGTACTCAAAGAACTCTGGCATGTACCAAAGAAAATATTTTTCTCAGCCTGAAACAATGTAGGTCACAAGTTAACCAGGGATGAAAAGATTGTGTTTTTCTTGTTTTTTTATTTTAGTTTTTAAAGTACCTCTATGAACTTCTGAAACAAGTTGCTGAAGTGCTGAGTATTCCATTAATATTAGTCCACACACAGTATCATTGCAAGGTAGGTAGATAAAAGCCCATGAGCAAAAAGAATAGAGAAGTTTGTTCTACTAATGGAGATCCACCTTAGTAGATAAAAGGATTCTCAGTAAATTGAAAATAATTTAGCAGCAACTACCACTTCTACAGAAGAATTAGTTAATGAAGTACAGAACATTTTATTATCCTCCATTTTATTATTCCTGTCTTTGCAAGTTTACAAGACAAGATTTTATCCCTCAAAAGAAGATAAGAGTCTCTTTTATATAGAGCCTAAATGGTTTTTAAAAAAGTATTTTGTTATTTTTGCTTTACAAAGTATTCCAAAAGATTTCCTGACTTGCAGCAGTATCTTAGTATCAAAGAAGAGCAACACCCAACTACTAATACAGAGTGGCTATACTAAAATTAAGTGGTACATGCACATGAATGTCATCACTCAGAGTCATTCAGTACTAGGAAGAAACCATCTGAGTTGATAATTGAAACACAACCCATGTCACTATGAATAGAAGTTGAAGGAAAGACACAGTAACAAGAGCAAAGAATTGTTTTACACCTTGCTCACCTCTCAATACTCTTAAGAACAAGACTTTATTATTGCCAGCAAGCCAAGGAGACTTAAAAAAGTCTCCAAATTTGCGTAACTATGAATTTCAAAATTTCATATTTCTTCAAAGGAGATTACAAGCACAGCTGATGTTTTTCAATGACATGGTATAAAGAAGACTTAAGACCACTTCTCAAGATCATGTTCATAGCAGTACAGAAATGGTATTTACATAGAGGCAACAGAGCTCTCAGTTGATTATTATGAATACTAACATTTAGCTTATGTTTGGTATTGCAGTGTATTCTGTAAGACGATTCCACAACTGGATATGCATTTGAACAATACAGTGGTAGTCCCAGCTCATTTCACAACATTACACATACCACCTTCAAAGGCTTCACCCACATTTCTTCCAATAGTTGTAATGTGCAACTTAGAAGTACTACTCTTACAGATACAGCTGAAATGGATGCCTTTAATATCAGAAAAACACTATAGTCACTACCAGATATTAAGTATGGCTCCTTCGTGCCACAGAGTGGACAAGGATTAATAGTAATACTTGAGTATGTAGAAGCAGAGATTATTTTACAAAGCAAATTCAACAGAAGTGATACCAGCAACACTTAATACCCTTCAGAAAAACAGTTAAGAGTAACACAACCCATGTCCTGAGAAAAAAAATCTATTGATACTTAATTTTCTCATATTTATAAAATGTCAAAAAAAATCATATTTCCCTGTATGAAAGATACTTTAGGCGAAGTCATCACCTCTGAGGTGATGAAAACACCAAAAGGTGTCCTAAACAGCACTCTGAAAAAAATGACATAAAATGGCAGAGAAATTCAAAAGCACAGGAGCAAAGAGCAAGACTATCTTCCATCTCTTTCTGGATTTGAGATAGAGCCCCTAACATCCAACCCACCTTGAGCAGAATCCTAGGGACAACAGCAATACACCTCATTAAAGGTAATAATGCTAAAACCTACCATTAATAACTAAACCAGGATGTGCAACAAATAATAAATCTAAGTTAAGCTGAAGACTAGCCTGGACCTTCAAAGAGTTTAGCAATTGTGTTATCTGGAAACAGTAAAATGTGAGAGAGATAGCTGGCTGAAAGAGGAATGAACTGAACTGCCCTGTTTCAGCTCTCCTTAAACAGTTCTTCCACACTGCTTTGGTCACACCTCAGAAACTGGAGGGAAACCAGGAACATAAGTCAACTGTTGACCTAACACAGGCAGCATCAATACACACACTGCCAGGGAAAATTACAAATCTGAATTTCTTTAGATTACATCGAGTTCAGAAGAATCAACTACAGAAACAGATAAATACTGGTTTTCACTTATGTCTGGCCAAAAACATTGATGTCATAACACTGTGGTTTGTCTCAATTTATAGTCTTGCAAAATTACAGAAGATCATTGGAATAAATTTTTAGTTAATTATAAAGTGAACAACACCTTGTCAAATATCTAATTTCAAGTATGCAATATATGAAACACTTCTGCACACCTCTGTGCATTTATGCTTAGAAACAACCATGCAAAATATATTAATGACTATTAATATAGTCCTTAATATCTAGTTGTCTAATTCTATCTATCCAAAGAAACAGGGTTTTCCTTGTTTTTCCATTACTTGTGACACAGAAAAATGCCAGGTACTTATCACATCAGTTTACTAGTGTCTGAACCACAGCACTTTGTCAATTTTCCTCCAATATAAATATTTAAACAGATCTGTAGTACAAAAATGTATTTGGATTTTCCAGCACTATGTATTTCAAACTGTACACTTCCAAGTACAAACAGAAAAGGTCTGAAACATTTCTAAGTTTTCCTTAAAAAAAAAAATAAAAATTTAAACAGCAATGCCTTTGGAAAACCAAAATTAATACTTATCTGAAATGTTTGGTAGACTTGTTTTTGTAATACTTGTGAAATTTCACACAACGCTAAAGAGAAATGAAGACTTTAACATCATAATCCAAATTCACAAACACAGGACAAGCCAGCTCCAGATGACAGTCAAGGCAGAGGCTGTGATCTCACAAAAAGTATCACAAGAAATACAATAATCATTCATCAGCCTTTTTTAGACAAAGAGTGTAAGTAAGCATGGAAATTCAAACATAAATGTGCAGATATGCAAGTTTAAAATGCACCCCCATTAAGGGACAGAAGGGTGGCTCTGATGAATTTGGTCATGAAGATGAAATGACTTAAAAACAAAGTGAAACTGGATGGAAGCAAGATGAGGTAACAGGACAGTGAAAGACTGAAGCAGCTGAGATACTACTATTGCTAAGAGCATAAATACCAAGGAAGAGTACACAAAAAATTGTCTGTGAACAGAAACACATTTTATAATGGCAAAGGTTGATTCTTGTCCTCTAATGTGGAAAAAAAAATATCAAATGTGGTAAGTTTTCTACAACAAATTTGACTCTGAGTCACATAAACCATTTCATTCTCTCCATGCTTCAGATATAATTAAGTAAAAAAGTTTACAGCATGGCATTTCTCAAACATGTAAGCATTCACATTCTAAGAATGGTTATATGCTGAATATATGGTCTAAATTTTACAAATTATTTGTTAAAAAAATAAATAAGAATTATTGGAAACACCAGCATATTTTTTATTTTTATACTAAATGGAATGACAGACACTTCAAAGGAAAAAAATAAAGGCTTTAGCTGCCATGAAATTTTGATTTTTTAAAAATCTGCTCACATCATCAGATGTGAGCATTGTCAATCATTTTAATAAATGAGGATAATTAACTTTAAGGGGGGAAAGTAGGGAAAATATGCTTTTTAACATAAAAAAACTATGTTGATAACAAACGTGCATCTACGGTTAGTGTAACAGTTCTGTAACATTTCATACCTGTTGGAAGGAGAATGTCAAAAGGGAACTCGGTGGATAATCAAGTCTGAGAAAGGCTGGACACATAAAGGAACAGAATAGGGAAAGAAAAATAGTCACAGAAATGGTCACCAGACAAGAAAAAAAAGGGTACAGGCGGTCATCCTCAGAAGGACTGAGCAGACAGGTTCATGAATGTACAAAGAGACTGGAGATATTGGCTGAAGGTGTCTGCATGGAACAGTGAAAGAAAAAAAATGGATACAGAGGGCCAAGGAACAGTTGCTAATAGTGAGACTTGAGTGATAAAGTAGTAAGAAAGATGAATTATTTTATCAGTTGTAGCTTCAATGAAGTTATCTATAAAACCAAGCAAACAACAGCAAGGCACTGAAACTACTGAGATAAAGAGTGGAAGATTTCCACAAGGTTACAGAGCAAGAAGTGGCTAAGATTGGGTTACAGACAACATGTAACAACAAACACCATTCCAAAACTGACTGCCTCATAAACAGGATGCTTTCCATCTTTAGCAGACACAAGAGAGAATCACTCCCAAAGTGGAAAAGAAAAATCAATTCCATGTTGGAAAGGCATCCAGCATGTCCCCTTTTAGAGGGAAATACCTAAAGCTAATCCCAAAGAGATTAAGCAAAGGCTGTCTATTAGTCCTCTGTGAATAAGACAAGAACTTCAAAATACAATTTACTACTCCTATACAAGAAATCATATGAGAAGATATGTCCTAATACTGTGCAACTTCAAGATTTAGTTACTTGGCTGTGAGCTGCAAAAAGGCAGTTTCCTCCCCTTAGATTCACAGTCCTGGTGGTTTGTTGGACCAGTCTTCATAAAATATGTAAGGAAATCTAACATTTTATTTCCAAGGATTCAGGGCCCAACCACATAGCAAGTCATGACTAAGCATCTCTAGGTAGCAGATTGTCAATTATCCCTGAATCATGCCCATTTACTGCACTGTGTTTTTCATGGAATAACTCATCTTAGGCAAGGAGGAAAAAAAAATCATGAAAGTACAAAGTATTCACTAAGCAGTATTTTAATTCCATTCAGAAAGAACTAGCCTGCACTATAGCAGTCACATCAAAACACTCCAGTATTCCAGTGCACCTGACCAGGATGAAATTTTAATTCAACTCTTACAGCTGGGTATGAAGGCACCCTCAAGCCATCTTCTGTGTTTTGTGTGGTACATGAAACCTCTGGATATATCTCAGAAAACACTGGTTAATTACTCTTAGCAGGGTTTAGGTGGGCAGTTTTGTACTGTCAAGATCCAAATGCTGCTGGGTACACACAAAAATGCTCAGGTCCTCCAAGAGACCTACAAGGAGGATATGAAAAGCTGAAGCCACAATAAGGTGTCTGCTTGAGCCACTTTGTCCCATCCTGACTATAGCAGCCTCATACTCCTCCCCCTTCCATATCTTAGTATCAAGAGAGGCGTATTTTTTTAAAAAAAATTATATATACTCACTAATTCAGAATTATTCAAAGCAGAAGAAATCTTCACCAGTTATCAGTAAATCATGAGATTGAAAAAAGTAATTGTTTTGCTTTTGGTTTGCTTGAAACACTACTGCTGCAAACCACTTCTCAGGAGACTGCTTGAAGAAACTTTTAAAGTGAAAAATTAAAACTGTCCTGCAATTAAATTCACACTTGACATCACCACACACTTCTTGTTACATTGGCTCAACATTCATTTTTTGCAACTGAACTGCCAATCTATAAGATGGGCCATAAAACTCCAAAGAAAAATATTAAGTATATTACTTTATAACAGAGTGATATTCTAGCTAGAATACAAGTAATTCAAAATAGGGGAAAATTGCTGGTTTATACAGAAAATTTTTGCGTGAGGGTGTAAAACAACTCCCACTTTAAAAAAAATTATGTGCATTTATCTTAAGTGTGATGCTCCATCTAAAGAGGTAATTCAGGTGAAGACAGATAAATCCATATGCCCATTTTTCCCTTTAGACAATTTAACCAAGTTTTCTTGGATAGTGGTAAAGACAAAACAAAAAGAAATCCTCTCAAAAATTCTAAAAGTTAAAGGACAAACATAACCATACTGGCTGGGAAAAATGTCTGTGTTAGAACTTGGGTACACTAAATCATGAATAAGCTTCCATGCACATATGCTCAAATGAAGCTTTCACCTACACACAGGAGATACAGGGCCCCATGGTGTCAAACTTGAACATAAAAAATAAAATTTCAGAAGCTTTCAATTTTCCCAGGTTTATTTGATAATATTTGTCACTAAAAGAATGACATTATCACCATCACTTCTTTCACATCATTGTGTAACTACTCAGATAAAAGCCTCATCAAAAGTTCTACTGTGCAATGTATTTACTCCTGCTTCTTTCTGACCAAATACTCTTCCTTTAAAAAAGTAAAACTGATTTTAAAAAGTGCTAATTATTTTATTCCAGGAAGCAATATACAGATCTAGAACTTCGACTACAGCACTATGAGCTCACAAGATGCTTATTTACCACTTATTTTTATCACATACTTTTTCTGAAAAAAAAAAAAAAAAATATCAGAATAGGATACTAGCATACATAATTTAAAAATAAGCTTTTAAGAGGTCTTTTTTCTTAGAAAAACTCAGAGATGTTGGAACTGTATCATTTGGATATCTACCTGGCTTACCGCAGGAACATGTGAGTGTGAAACTCTACCCGGTCCTTCATTGCTAACATAAATATTGGATGTCGCACAATTACTAGGCCCAATTTTTAAAGTCCTAGGAACATTTAAACCATTTAAACTTGCAGGAACTCATCCGTGGCTGCTCCTGGCATGTTGATAATAGGTCATGACAGTAGGCCCAAATCAACCATATCCGAATTTTATTTTATTAAAACTACGAATTATAGCCTATTAATAAGCAGATTAATACAGTCCAACTCATGCAAAGCCACACAATACTACACGGTATTAATAAAACATATTCAGTGCTCATCTGTTCAAGACTCAGTGATGGCTTTGTTAAGCACAAGGGCTTGGAAACCAACATGCAATGCCACTATGTAATTTCAATAAGAAATACATTTGATATCTACACGTATTTAGCAACTCAGCACAAATACATTTGGCCAAGCAATGCTTACTTTAATATCGCTAGGCAGCTTCCCCTGCCATGGTATTAGGAGCAAGAATCCACCACAGCATTTCATCAGGAATGTGTATTATCTCACTAACCCTCCTCCCCGCCTTGCAGGCCGTGCTCATGCAGTGCAGCTCTCCTGGAAACCCGGAGAGCGAGAGAGACTTTCCTTAAGTAGCGACAAAAGCTGAGGATTTAGCAATTAATGCCCCATCCTAGCTCTGATCCTCGCTCAGCGCCGGGACAAGGCGGCCCCAGGCGCCCCTTCCCACAAAGGGGAAGGCCCGAGGCCTCCCCGCTCTCCCTCCTCATCGGGCCTCGAGTCCCCTCAGCCCCGGGCCCCGGCTCGCTCTCCGCGGCCACCGCGAAGGACCCGCCGCGGCCTCCACCCCTGCCTGGTTCTCCCTCCTCCTTCCTGCCCCAGGGCCTCCGCTCTCCCTCAGCGCAGGGAGGAGGAGCCGCCACCGCCTCCTCCTCCCGTTGCCGTCCCCGCTTCCTCCCCTAGGGCCCGGCCCGGCCGCGAGCACCCGGTACCTTGTAGAAGGCCCCGTTGGAGCCCCGCACCTCCACCACCAGCTCCTCCATGTTGTGCGCGGTGCGGGAGACCCGGGCCCGGCGCCGCCTCCCTTCCCTTTCTCTGTGCCGGCGCAGGCGGGGGAGGAGCGGTGTGTGTGTGCGGGGCGGGGGGGCTCGGTTCACGCCGAGCCCGGGGGTGTGGCCGCCCTGGGCGGGAGAGGTGGGCAGCGCCGGGGGCTCCGTTCGGCGCCGCCGCTCCGGGCCCGAGGCCGCCGGAAATGAAACCGAAACGGCGGCGGGCGGCGCGCGGGGGGCGCGCGCGGGGCGCCCGGTTCGCACGCGAGCGCTCGGGGCCCTCGTCACGTGACCGCGGGAGGGGCGGGGCGGGAGCGGGCCCCGGGGCCGGCGCGCGCCGCTCGCTCGCCCACCCGCCGCCGCCTCTGTAACGGCCCCGCGCGCGCGCAGCCGCAGTGGCGCGGGGTGCGCGGGAACCCGGCAGTTGTGGGGCCGACGTCCCGCCTCTCCCTCCCAGCCCGCCCGGCGCGCACCGGAGTGGCCGCCCCGCTGGCCAATCGGGTCGCGTGGTGCCGCGCCGCGCGCCTGAGTGACCGGCACTGCTGGCCAATCAGATCACGCGGCCTGACCGGCGCTGATCGGGGCGCGCACCACCCTCAGCCAGGCCCGTATGGCGGGGAGTGTGTGTTCGTGTGTGTCCGCGTCCCGGTGTCCGTGTGCTCGGCCCGGCCCAGGGCCGCGCTCAGGCGGGGACCGTGCGGGCGACGCTGAGGCTCTAAACGGCGCCGAGTAACGGCCCCGGGGAGCGATGGTCGTGCGGGGCCCGGGGCGAAGAGAAGGGAATGACGGGCCGAGCAGCGCGGGGGCTGCTGGGATGGAGGGGGACATGGCGGCCGGATCCGTGGAGGCCGGGATCGGTCCGTGAGGGGCTGCCCCGGGGGGCTGGGGTGAAGGCTCAGCCTTGCAGTGGGCTCTGTCTGCTTGGCCATGGCCAGGAGTTAACAATAAAAGTAAATTGACCACACGGCTTCAGTCCTTTGTGCAGTTTTGGGCACCACAGTACAAGAGCTAAAGCTCCTGTCCAAAGGAGGCCACGAGGATGGTGAAGGGCCTTGCGGGGAAGCCGTGTTAGGAGCAGCTGAGGGCACTTAGTCTGTTCAGCCTGGAGAAGACTGCGGGGAGACCCGATCGCAGTCTGCAGCTTCCTCGTGACAGACAGACATTGTTCTCCGTGGTGACCAGTGACAAGATCCGAGGGAATGGCCTGAGGCTACATCGGGGAGGTTTAGGTTGGATATCAAGAAAAGGTTCTTCACCCAGAGGGTGATTGAGCACTGAACAGCTCTCTAGTGCAGTGGTCACAGCCCTGAGACTGCCACAGCTCTAGAAGCGTTTGTACAATGCTCAGGCACTGGGTGGGGTTTTTGGGGCTGTCCTGTGCAGGGCGAGGAATTTGATGAGCCATGTGAGTCTCTTCCAACTCAGGACATTCTGATTCTATGAATTTGGACTCTGAATTAGGAGTGGTCCTGCTCCTGAAGTGGTGGTTCTGGTGAAGACCTGAATACCTCCCAAAGGGTCTCAGTACCAGATGTACTGAGCTGAAGGGACGATTCCTCTGCTTTGCCTTGTAGCAGTTCCTTTGCTCAACACGCGGGTTCTCTGTGTAACACGTACTTAATTACGTACGTAATGTAAATTCCATAATGTTGGAAAAGATCTCCAACATCATTGATTGCAGCCTTCAGTTGCATTTAAACCCTCATGGACATTTCAACTTGATGCTGCACTTACAGTTCACTGTAGAACCTGATGGTGAATATAGAGGTCCAATAAGATGGAACATCTACAACTGGGAATGCACTGGCACAAAAGCTTCTTGTTCAACTTTACATTAGACCTGCACAAACATTAACATCTTCATGTTTTCTAACATAACTACAAAGAATCAAAAAGGAAAAAAATCCTGTTACCCATTTATGCTCAAAAATCACAATGTATTACTATGGCTGTGATTTCTCTGAATATGTGTGTGATGCTCTCCTTATTAGTCCTGGTGAAATTCTACACCCAATGTACTCATTAGAAAAGCAGTCACAGGACTGACCTGCTTGGGGATGGAAAAGGGTCCAAGAGGAACTGAAGAAAGAATAATTTAATGATGAGGAGTGGAGGGGCAATGGCAAGTTTTTTGTATAGATAAAACCCCACCAGACAGAGATTAGATCTTACAGAGTTTCCATGAAGAAATTTAGATACAAAGGATCACTGTTGTGACTTGTTCATGTTAGAAATACTTGGGTTTTTTTTTAACTGGAAACTATATAAATGGTTCAACTCAACATTTAAACAGTCTGCCAGGAGTGATGATGTCTCTAACTCTGAAAGTTTCATCTAACTCTGAAAGTTAGATGAGGTTTTTCTGGTTTTTTTTTTGTTTTTTTTTTTTTTGTTTGTTTGGTTTGTTTTTTTTTTTTTGTTTGGTTTGGTTTGGTTTTTTTCTTTTTTTCATTCATTGTTTGTCATAATTATTTTTAATCAAATAGGTTTTTGTCATAAAGGCAAATTATCTCTAAGCAGATAGAATATAAGGGTGTCTAATTTAGCTCTGTCTTCCAGTGATGATTTCACTACTCTCCCTAAGATAAAAGCTGCTGTACTGTATAATCTTCCCTAATGCTTAACTTAAATTTTCCTTGCCATTGCTTAAATTTAACATTTTTTTGACCTGCCTGGTAGATGTTCTAATCCTTGTCTACTTAATGAGAGCATGTATATATCTCTGGAGCACACTCCCTAGTTTATCTGCTCATTTAATCCTAGCCTTTCCTCTTGCTTTTCAAATTACTTATGTTTTTCCTATTTCACTTTTATTTTGACTTTGAACTATCTTCAGACTGAACTGTCCATGCCTTCTCCAATGTGTTCACAAATTGACTATTTCTTAGATAGACATCCAGTAAACTAGATCTTTTCCAATGTGTCTTTATTTCAAATTTGGTGACCCTATAAAAATACATCAGTAATTCCATTACAGTCTTTTACTATTAAAGGTAAAATGTTATCTAATTGAAATATTGGATTACACTGATATATAATCAGAGAATCAAAGAAGGTTTAGGGTTGGAAGGGACCTGAAGGATATCTAGTTCCAACCCTGATGTGTGTAGTGACTTCTATAATTCAAATAAAATTCCCCACCCCTGCACCTTCTTGAATTCTTTCATATTTCCTGGTAATCTCTACTGACCTGCTCCAAGTCCTGGGTCTGGTCCTGAGGATAAAATGGAAATCCAGTACTTCTATTTCTTACTCAGATCTGCGCAGCTTGGTGCCTACAGGCTGATGTGCTGACTGGATTTGTGGCACTTGTGATTTAAAATACCTCTTTTCATCATCAAAATAATTAAAAAGCAAAATAAAACAACTTTGACTTTTATTCACTAATTTATTCACTTAAATACCTTCTTAAATATTTATAGAGAATGTAAGAAAAAGGTCCCTTCCCATCTCGTCATGAAAGTTGAACGAGAGAAAGCACAGGTAAATGGCACTTGTCAATCATATCAGAGTCCTTAATTCTATATCATTGGTAGCAATTTAACTGATACTTTTTTCCAAGGATTTGTATCTTAGATGTTCCGGTTGTTCATGGACCTTCACCAGGTCCAGCCAGCCTTGATTTCACACACTGAAGGAGTTAAGAATTTAAAATGTAGCTATTGGTGCCAACCTTTCAGAACAGCAGCAACCATCAGAGCCTTCCCCAACATCCTGATCTGTGAAAGACTCTTCCAGTAGAAACTGGGGTAAGGGTGACAGGAACTGCTGAGTATTTTCCTCACCTAGTGAGATTTACCTAAAGGGATGGTCAGGAACTACAGATAAGAGTTACTCATGAAACATTATTTTAAAAAGATGATAATCCAATTAACTATCAATGTCCCTTAATGGAATTTTATACAGTCCTCCTTACTTACACATCTATTTTGGGCTTCTGTCTTGACAAGATTCATTGAGATTTTAACTCAACTTTTCAAATTTCTGTCTGCTGATTTTCCTTGTACATTGCCTCACATGGGAGCCTCTCCTGGCTGACTCCTTGTCCCCTCCATTATGATCTGCAGTGTGTCATACAGATGATACTTAGACCTTCATATTTCCATTTAAGACTGGTAGTCACAATATATGTATCTTATTTCTGACATTGTGATACTGAGACAAAAGGACTTCAAATTCATGTGTGATACATAGGATTCTGAGTTGTTTCAATTAGATGAAACAATTCAGACTGTTGTCCTGTCAGTTTAAAGGTGTAGCCAAAAGTTTCAGAGGGCAGAGGACTATCTCTTTTAAGGACGGTCAGATGTTCTTTTCTGGATAGTTTGCGTGATATTATTGATAAAGGCTTTTCAATAAACTCACTGAAATGGTGATGTTATAATAAGGAGATCAGCACTTGGAAGAAGCAGTTACAGTTAATAGAGCTACAAAGATGAAAAACTTCTTAGGCATTGCTTTATGAATAATCAATAATAGCTGAAGGTTAAATATAACCAAAATATTGCGCTTTAGTAGCTTGTCCTTGACTGAAATGATATACAGAAGTGACAGATATCCCAGTCAGGGTGTAGAGCAGTGGGTATTCCCAGAACCCTTGAAGACAAGCTGAACTAAACTAGGGGTGATTTGAAGTGTTACTGTGTGTGGACAAAAAATTGGATTATGCTATGCCTTCATTCAGTTCTTTGAATAGTTAATGTGAACTTTCTCTGGGTATGCTAATAAAATACTCTGTGAGGTAGTGTTCACATGGAGAGGCAAGAAAAGCATAACAATGAGAAAAAGACAAACCTGAATATTGCAAAATGATTAAAACAAAAAATCCTTCATTACATGTATTAGTATGGTGGGTAATCTTTAACCTTGTAAAAATATATTAGTGAGAAGAGTCTATTGATTTCCTGTCTCAGTTATTTAAGCCTAGCTTCAATGAAACTTGACTGTTTCTCAGTTTCTTTTATAAGCCATTAATTCACCTCTGCCTCTGAATATGTAGTTTTCTGTATAGTAACCTGGGATTAGGGAGCTATCCAAGGTTCATTTTTGCCACAGATTCTTGTTTAGCTTACATATATGTTTCCATGAGTGGTTTTCAGTTTCTACGGTATACTGTGTCTTCCTGACCTGGATATGGAAAGAAGGCTGGAGGATTTAAAACTACTTTGTGCCTGCAGTACAGAAGCCTTTCAGTTTCACAGAGAAGAATCAAAGAAGTAAAGACTGGAATCTGAATTTCAGGGGATTATTAAAATTTTTAGCTTACACAGATAAAATTTTCTAAAAATGTGTGTTTTTGAAATAGTACCTATTAAATGATCAAGCTCTAGCACAGTTTGCTTATTCAAAAAACAATATTGTTATTCAACTCTTCTGTGAAATAATTGTCTTGGTGGGTAATCTCTTTCTTATTTGCTTCATGTTATGTTATTTGTTGGAATAACAGGTCTAATTTAAAATTAATAGCAATTTCTACATTCTTCCAGAACAATGGCTGCATATCATGTTGTTGGTCCACAACTCTCAGTAGCAGATTTCCTTTTTCACGTCAGTGAATTTGAAAATGTACCATATAGCATTTTGCTGCTTAATTATTCAGTTTCACATCCCTGTCATAAGTTTTCATCCACTTCTCTTGTAACCCCACAAATGCATTTATCATATTAAACCTGCACATTATTTCCTCTGTAGAAGCATATTGGTATTGTAAACAGTTCTTTTTAACACACAGCACTCTCATTCATATGGAAAACTGCATGTCTGTTTACTCAGCTAAATTTTTTAATCACTAACCAAATAACATGAGATGAAAGTGAGAAGATTCCCTGAATTATGTGTGTCTTGAAAATGAATTAATTTAAACAGAAAAAAAAACCCTCAGGAAACTTGAGATACAGCTGGTTAGAATGCAACCCCTGTTGTTTTCAGGTGGTCAGACACATCCATAACCACCCCCTTGCCAAGGCCCTGTGTGCAATATGCATGCTGGGTCACAAGCAGCCCTCAGTTCAGGTCAGGGAGTTCTAGTATGAACTTACAGCCTTTGAATAAGACCTTTTATCTCTGAGAACTATGAACTTGATATTCTATGATCATGAGTATAGGCATTGATGCTGTGATTAGAAAAGGAGAGATTTTTGTGCATTAGGAGTTGATCTACCTGGGGTTGCTTTCCTTCATAGAACTAGGAGTTGTATCCAAAAGTCACTGGCATCAAATTGACTGTTTTTGGTTCTTTTGACTAGTGGAGGGAGAGATAAGTGCAGCCCTACATTCAGCAGCTGTAAGCAGAACCTGGGATAGCAGTGCAGATGGAGATGGCTGTGCTGTGGTTAGCCACACTTAGATGGATTCCACAAGGGTCTTCACTGAGTTTTCAGCCAGCCGCTGTGTATGTGTTAAAGGGCAGTGTTCATCAGTGTGCTGAGTTTGCAGGGCCAGATCTTGGTAATGTGTGTAGGAAGGGGATCACAGGCATGGCAGGTGAGAAGCTGCCAGAATCTTCCCTCATGTCTGACAGAGTCAATGACAGCTGGATCCAGGATGGACCTGACACTGGTGCCAAGGCCAAGCCCATCAGGAATGATAATGCTTCTGTGATAAAATACTTGCGGAGGGAAAAAAAAATACTGAGTGGGAGTGATTGTGGCCAGTTGTGGCCAAGAGAAGAGAGAAGTGAGAATATGTGAGAGAAGCAACCTTGCAGCCGCCCAGGTCAGTGCAGAAGGAGGGGCAGGAGGTGCTCCAGGTGCCAGAGCAGAGGTTCCCCTGCAGCCCCTGGTGCTACCCTTGGAGAGGCAGGTGTGCCCTTGCAGCACCTGGGGGTCCATGGGGAGCAGGGATCCAGCTGCAGTCCGGGGAGGAGCCCACACCAGAGCAGGGAGATGCCCAGAGGAGGCTGTGACCCCATGGGAAGACTGTGCTGGAGCAGGCTTGTGTCAGGGATCTGGCCCCATGGAGAGAGAAGCCCATGCTGGAGCATGTTTGACAGCAGGACTTGTGACCCCACAGAGGACCCACGCTGGGGCTGCCTGTGCCTGCAATACTTGACCCTGTGGGAAGGACTCATGTTGGAGAAGCTCTTGGAGTGCTGTCTCCCATAGGAGGTAACCCATGCTGGAGCAGGGGAGGAAGTTCTCCTGATGGTAGACCAGCAACAGAAATATTAAATGATGACCTGACCGTAACCCCTGTTCCCTGTTCCTTGGCATCTTTGGAGGCAGGCGGTAGAGAATTTGGAATAAAGTTAAAGCCAGTGTAGGAAAGAGGGGTGGGGGGAAAGGTGTTTTTAGGATTTTTTTACTTCTCATTTTCCTGGTCTGATTTTGATTGGTAATACATTCAAGTATTCATTTCCCTAAGTTGAGTCTGCACAATCAACACAATCAACAACGATGTGGAAGATGAAACTGGTGAGTTTAGAGAGTCTACATTTCTAGTCAATCTAAACTAGAAATTTTTCAGTCAAATAGATTGACATTTCTAGAATATTTATCTGAGTGTGTAACACAGAACACGGGCATGTTTTTCTAGCACTCACCATAAATCCATTGGGTGACCATCAGGCCCTTGTTTTGCTGTGTGCTGGAGCAGGAGGCTTCAGTCTGAAGTAATTTATGAAGGTTGATGACTGCTAATCTTCTTGAATATACGGCACTTTTAGTTGAAATTAGTCTGAAAATATCACAAGACTCTTTCTAATCCATAGCAGAATTCTCAGTGATGTCGAGAAGCAGTAAGTCTGTATTTCACAGGCTGTATATGCCAGTACATTTATATGGCCTTAACGTTATTTGTATTGACCCTGATGGGAACTGCTATGGAAATACAATATGAAATGTCATACTTCTGACAGACTGTGATATTTAACTTCCTATTAGAAGCATATATAACTTAAATGATCTGTTTTTTCCCACTAAGTTGTTATAGAAAACAATGCTGTAATCCTATTCTGTGGCAACAGATGAATTGTATGAAAAAAACAAACAAAACAAAAACCAAGCAAAAGAAAAAATTACCGTGCAACATGCTTTTTGTTGTAGTTGGTTTTGCTCGGGGATTTGTTTGTTTGTTTGTTTGTTTTTCTTTTTTTTTGGCTGACATAGCTTTTTGTCCCAGTAGCTAACGTTTTATTCTTGACTAGTTCGGAATACAGCGTTTGACATACCCTTCATAGGTATATTCGTATATCCTGGACGTAGCTATGCTTTCACCTGTTCCGTTCCCCGTGTCTCTGAAGCAGCCCGCCGTGTGGAGCCGGTGTGTGTGTGTGTGTGTGTGTGTGTCCCTCCTGAGCCGCGGGGGGCACGGCTGTGTCCCCGCGGGGGCTGCCGCTGCACTACCGGCCTGCGGCCACACGAGGGCCCCCCAGGACAGGGCTGGGGGCGCTCCCGGGCTCCTGGGGCGCTCACTGCGTTTCACCGCGCTTCTGAAACAAGGCTAGCTCCTTAAACACTGCCTCCGGACCGCCTTGGGACTCACCTGGGACTCTCCTAACCCAGGAGAAATACTTGAAACAAATTAATCACTAAGAACCTATAATACCTTTAATTTTTGTTTTTCTTAATAGTAAATTTAGACTCTTATAAAAGATTTTTTTTTTAATGCTGAATGTATTTTAATTTTGAGAGCTTTCTTACATATCATGACCTAGAGTGTTCTTCTGTTACTTTTAGGCCCTCAAAAGACTGTCAAAGTCTTGTGCAGTACATGTGTCAAATCCTGAAGTTCCCTTGTAAACCATTTAACTGGACTAAACCTATTTTACTTATTTATTTGTTTTACTTATTTAATGGTCCTGTTCCTTTCAGCTTAGAGTTCTTTTTCATTCTCAGAGCCTTTCAAAGAAAATAATATATACTGAAAGTGGAGAGTGAGGTTTTGCTCTCTTGGGTCGTAATGAAAAGTCAACTAAATTTTCTCATTCAACAGGAACAACTTTGCTGCTGTACTCTTGGAAAAGCTCCACTTCAATAATGTATCAGTTAAGTAAATCAAATGAGATTTTCAGCAAAACCATCACGATACTGAAAGGAAAGTTGCCAAAGTAGGGTTTTGTCAGAACTCATTTGTCTCCTCCCTTATACATCTTCTGCTTTTGTTAATATCATTGTCAAAACATCTAGTCCTGTACTAAATGTTAGATTAACAATTCACACCTTTACAAAAGATTTGGCAGAACTCCAATGTTTTGATGTCAGTTGTGATTATTGATTTGCATTTTGAAGAGGTGTGATTCACTCGATGCATCAGCTTTCATTTTGTGCATGTAACATTTTTCAGAGAGATGGAAAACAAGACTAGTGTATTTATTTTATGAGTGCTCTCTGAATCTCTTGGAATAAGAAAAATTGCTGAGCCTGGGAGCTAGTGAAAGGAATGTTTTAACTGTGGAAGGGAAACTTCAGATTTCAGCGAGTGAAAGATGGGGTTCCTCTTGCAGTGGTGGTGTGCCTCTGCAACAGCTGCAGGGGCTGATTTTGTGTTGCTGAGAGCATGGGCAGCTTGGCATGCCCTGGTCTGAGAGAAAAACGCTTGGGTTGGTGTCATACAAAACGTCACCACTAGGAAGCACAGGTTATTTTCTTACTCTAGCCTCCCCAGCCACACCTCACCACCAATACTAAAGTCCTGTGGCAAGGTGAGTTTGGTGCAGGGCTTTGCAGAGCACAAGTACCCCAGAGCTTTCCTGCTGTTCCAGTGAGGTCAAGGTTCCTCCTGCCATCTTCTGCTTCAGTCTGCAGGATCTAAGCCGCCCAGCTAAGAAAAAAGTTGCACTTCATGACCTTCAGACATGCCTTCCAATATAAATTATTCTGTGATTCTGTAATAGTGCAGTAATTCTGCATTTCAGGCATGTTCAGATATTCATGCTATTTGATGGAACAAGAAGTGATATCCATGTCTGGTTTTCATTAAATATTAAGATGCCACATCTGAGGTTAAAAATAAAGCTTAAGAGGCACTATTTTTCTTCTTTATTGACTCTTTCAGTGCCTTGTTAAAACTCATCTGCTGAGCACATTGCAGCAGATGTCAGAGTTGGAAGCTATACCAAAGAAAGATTGGAGTCTGGACACAGGTTCTGCCACACAGGATTCATAGGGATGTAAGGTGTTGCTGAAAAGTAGCTGCTGAACGTGGAAGGATAAAATAACAGAAGACACAGTTAACCAACTGCTGAGAAAAGCATCTCTTGAACAAAAGAAAAATGTATCTGAAATGGCTGTCTAACATTTCCCAGGAAGAGACAAGCATTATCAGTCAGAATCACAAGAAACCCATTGTTCTTATATGACATTATGATGATAGGCATCCTACTCCCTGAAGGAATTTGTCTTAATGAAGTAGTATGGCAGTTTCATGTAAAACAGCTTCCAAGTGGTGTAAACACAAATTGTTTTACCAAAATTCATAAGAACCAAAAACTTCCTATAATAAATCCATCAAAGCCTTTAGTTATGTCACTCATAAAAGTGAAGAAAATGAAGGTAGTCAAAGCTTTTGGCCCACTGGAAACTTATTTTGTGCTTTACAACAGCCCGAGGAAGAATAGAAGGACTCCGGTTATTTGAGGAGAGGAAATGAAACAATATTGCTCATCAGGTAGTTTCTCAACTATTTTTCATTTATTGGACAGATAATAAATAAATCTCAGCCTCTGGGCTAAAGAATTAGGGAATATGACTCTATTACCAAAATGATCATAAGAGTTTTACAGACAAGACAGAAAGAACTCTGGATGATGCAATTGAGAGGAGGATGAAAGGCCAAAGAGAAGATACCACTGAAAGAGATGAAAATCTGATTCTGTAAATGAAAAGAATTGGCTTGCTTGACTGGTGGTCAAGCAGCTGTATAAGCCAATAGTTTGTTGATGGTGAAGCTGTATGGAGTGAAAAAGTCATGATACTCACTGAAAAGAGCACTGGCAGAGTCTGTTTCCCCATTCTCCTTTCTCCATGTCCTGAAAGAGTACTGGGGAAGACAGCAGGAAAAATCACCAAATGTGGTCCTGCTGGAGGACAGCAGGCGTGGGGAGCCTGAGCACAGCATCCTTCTGACTTATCCCTGAGGTCTGTCTTAATTAAGCACTCCAGTAAGACAAATATCAACTAAGAATGATTCCTAGTAAAGTCAAGAACAGTTTTGTTTGTTACCTGAGTAGGAGCAGTGTCAAGTTTTTGCCTGGGTCTTGGGTCTTCAAAGATACAAGAGCAGTTGTTGGTTGTTGTAAAGTTATTTATTGCATGAATTTATCAGTCTCGAAGGTGAAGAGTTCCTTATGTATACAAGGGGATTTTATTCATAAATCATCCAAACAGCTAAAAACACAATTCTAAAACTCTCTTTCTACATCAACCTGAACTTAATTCTTATGTACAAAAGTAGTGTCAGTTCTTACCCCAAATCTATGCATATAGGTTTATCTGTTTACATGAATGATTCTCTCTGTTCTGTCTAGAAATGCAAGCAGTGTTCTTACTATGGTTTCCTTATGGCTGGAGCAAAGTTAAGTTTGTAAAAGGTAACACTTCTGAGCTTTAAACTAGGCTTTAGGGCTTTTTACTAGCTAACACAGTCTCTTAAGGCACTTAAGATATATTTCTACTTAAAACTAAACCTTACACTCCTACTTCATGTCTGTGGCTTAATATATTTTATTAATATATTAATATTAATTATACTAATATTAATATAATTATTATAATATCAATATATTATATAATAATATATAATATAATATTATAATTATTATAATTAATAATTAAATTAATTCAATCCTTGCATTCTTTTCTCTCTCTGAGGGGCTCAGAGGTTTCTATTTCATGCATTCCAACAGAGCAGAGTAGACCCAACAATGTTGTGTGTGAAACAGGTCTGGCAAACATCAGCACTGCTTGGGTATGTAATAATTAGCTATTGCTGATGGGTTCACTTGCTTTGATTTTAACTTTAACAGCTTCCCAACATGAAAAGGAGTTATTAATAAGTCATTCAGAAATTCTGTTTAATGAAAAAAAGTGATTGAGAGGCTGTTTGTGCCTCTGTGGTTGACAAAATTGTGTATCAGAACTGACCAAAAATTATCCAAGGACAAAAGTGAGGGTCTATGTTTAGATAATAATTACATAGAGCATTAGGAAGACAGAGAAGGAACCACAAGTGAAATCTGTCTTTTAAGTCTGTTTCCAGTCTAAATTAAGTAAACAGTGATCAGACTAACATTGTGGGTCCTCCTACCAGTGAGAGACATTTCCAGCTCTCTCAGAGCCTAAAGCTCATGCTCTGCAAACCATTCACTCCTCTCAACAACTACACATCTTCTTTGGTCTCTACAGACATGACAACAAATCTCAGTGATTTTGATGAAAACTAGAAAGGCACCAAGGAAAAAAAGATAGAAAAATACTCCAAATTTACCACATAAAAATAACAAAACTTAGATGTTAGGGTTTGGGGGAGAGTTTTTGTTTTCAGGATATGAATCTATATAGATGGAAGAAAATCAGTAGGATGTTTTTCAGTAGCTATTATTAGGGAAATACATATGTTTATAAAAATCTGAGCTCCCTGAAAACTTCACTCTGCTTGGTCTATATCAAATTAATCACCATTAAGAACTTATCCAAACTGATTAAACTTACAACAGTGTGTCTGTCAAAACATGAAGCCTTGTTCCTAACCTGTACTCTTGGTCTCTTGGAAAATAGGTGCTTATCAGATGATAGTCTTAATAAAAGAATAATAAGTACTCATTTTTAACTCTCCAGCTATTACACAGAAGACTAAAAATACAATTTTCCCAGCATTTGCGTTACTGTTGTTTGCCATCACCCAGAACTGCTTGCTTGACTAGCTATTCTTGTGCAAAGAGAAAAAGAAAAGCTTTTTCAGCTAGAAAACAGGATTAAATTTTCTTTCTGCTCAGTACTATAAAACAACAGCTTACATTAGTTTGCATTTTCATATATATAATTAATTATATTTATAATTATGAATAATTATAACTTCATTGGAAGCATTGCTGAAGGTATTTCATCCTGTTTGATAGGTTACTTGGAGGTTTGGCAGTTTTTTTTAGAAGTTGGATTAATTTATGGATTTTTGGTCATTTTCCACTGTGGGCTTTGATAATACAGGCTAAACACAGGAAGGTTTTATCCCTTCTAGGACTTAAAAATGTAAAATAGAATTTTTCGTTTTATTAGAGTTTGTCTCCTAAGCCAGAGGCTACACTAATAACAATAAGTGAGATAATTTTGTAAGCATTATCTGTAGGAAATGTAATAAAATAGCAACAACAGGAAATGTGTTTGGAATTATCTTGTTGAAAATATTATTCAATATGTTCGAGATTAGAAACAATAACATCTTGTTTCCTGTGGTAAATGTGTGCTAATAAGAATGGTTATGTTAATAGCATTGTTGCAGGTAGCCTGTGTTGTTGGAGTTTTACATACACTAAAAAAGCCTGGGTTTTTTATATTACTTATTTTTAGATTTTACCATTGGAAGAAATAATCAAGATTTCTTTATTTTTATTGTAAGTTGTCATTGCAGCTGGCTTTGAGAGCCATAAAGTTTGAGACTGCACTTTGCAGACTGTATCTGTAGCTGAAATTCATTGGTTTTAAAGACAGTGTTGGTTGATCTGCTTGATCCCACCCAAAGGCTTCAGGCTGCTGTCACTCCTGTGGAGCACACAGGAGACTGGGTGGGTGTGGGTGGTGGTCGTTTGCTGTGCCTGGAACTCCAGAATAACTCACTGCACCCAATACCAACTTGGTTTTCTGAGTGCATCTTGTGGCTTATGAAAGACAAAGATGAGTTCAGGATAAAACAAGCTCTGCTTGGTAGAAAGAATGTAAAAGCCAAAGAAATGAAATAATTGGAAAAATCAAAGAAATAGAAATTATCATTACTGGACTGCATCTAGAATTCTGTAAGAAAATGAAGTATTCAGCAAATAATTCAGGTTTAACATATTGACTTCCCAGATCTCTTTGTCAGGGTCTTGATTTCTGATGCTTTCTTTGGACTATCATTCCATAATTCCTTCTCTATTAGATTTTCTATTTTCTATTTCAGAGTTATTTCAAACTTATCTGCAAAATATATTGCCTTTATTTTTTTGTTTTCTGTTTTCTGGCAACCAGCTTCTCAGACATTCCCTGCAGTTTCCTCTGCCTACATGTGCTGCCTTATTGCATCAGAGAGAGCCTAGAGTGGGAGCTCACTTGGTTGGCATAGTAAAGTTAGCTTGTCCTCGCTCCAAACAATAGGAGTAGGCAAAATGATTTTAGAGAAAGAGTGTAGGGCATATGCAATGTAAACTACATGATTTCTGCATCTATTAAATTTCTGCCATAACTTGGAAAGGAGTTCTGATGTAAGTCTGTTAAGTTACAACAAAACGTGGGGGGAATAAAAAGGATCTGCTAAAGGAGTCAGACAATAGAAAATCTTTTATCACTATTTTATCGTTTTTAAAAATCTTTATTTATATTTTATCACTATTCACAGTTGTAGAACTTAAAGTGTTTCAGACAGCAAGGCATTTAGAGACTTTGAGGCTAAGCATGGTACTGGTGGAAATGGTTGAGTAGAAGTAATAGTTTCATAAGCAAAGACAAATGGAAAAGAATGAAAACTGCAAACTACAATGCTTTCCACATTGTGTTCACTCAGGCAGTACTTGGTGTTTTCTGAACAGAAGGACATAGGTAGACAAAGACACTGATAAGTTTGTGTTTCTGTTTTGAAGTTTGTAATGAATAATGAGGACAAGTTTGGGGCATGTGGAGTCAAAATTTTAAGGTGCTCTCAACACCCTAGGCTCCAATTTCAGGTAGTTATTGGCAGTGACACAATGATTACAGTACGGGCATATTAATTTGAGCAGTCCAAGAGGACTCTCTCATGGCTAACCTAAAGTATATACTGGAAAGTGAGGGCTAGAACTCACCTACTGTTACTGTTTTGCCATGTAGCTCTAAGTTCTACATCGACACCCTTGTTAAAAATGCAGGACTTCCTGTTTGTGTGGAATCAAATCAGAGACGTATAAAAACTGAGAGCTCCTCAGCTCACGTGTGGTAGGCAGGAAAACAGATGCAGTGTAGCCATTCTCATCCACTAGATCAAAACCCCCTGAGTTTGCTTAAAGTATAATTGCAGCTGCTTCTGGTTTAAACACACAGGCTGACATCAGGTACTGCAGGTTGTAGGTAGTGTGGTACAACATAGCAGGTAGCAAGACTGACAGCAAAACTGGTCTTGTTGCTAGATGGTGCTGTAGATTTAAAGCCAATGAGTGGCATTGGAAATTAAGAAGTCTGTTAGATATTCTGTTTGTGAAGACACATGTTCAAAAATAACTAGTCTGAACATCAGCTCGTTTCTTGGGCTGAGTGACATGTTTTGAAATTTCCTCTGTACACAGAAAATGGAAAAAGCTGACTAAAGAGTTCCTATTGACCTATAATGCAGAGATGTTTCAGGCACTAAATGACTTGCTTATCTGCAAATCCAAAATATCTTCTACTGCATGAATTTTTGAGCTTGCCCTAGAAGGCAGAAAGTAGCAACGTGTTCAGAAATATGAAGTTAAATAGGTCCTAGAGATTGACTGCACACCATGCGTAACAAATGTGCAGTTCTTTTTTCCAAGGCAGGAGGAGAATTGTGGACTTCAGGGTGATCCAAGCTAAAGATGTTTATCCAGCCTTTATGTGCATGGTTTTATGCATACAAATTGCATATCATCCTGATTTTCCTGCTGCGTTTTAGTTTCTTCCAAGGAAAGAGAGCTAAGGCTATTAATTTTAAATAGTGTGCATTGCTCCTTCTGATTATTCACTGAAGGGCTAGGTGATTATTGAAAAGAACCTCTTTCTAATTCCCTTCCTAATACCAGCAGGCTTTGGTATTTAGGCACCTCTAGAATTCAGAAAAACTCTGTTTAGTAGCATTAATCCTTTTATTTGTTACAACAGTTATTTACATGAATTGCAGTCTTCTCCTAAAATGACTACACACAGAGATGTGTGAAAAGAGCACCAAAAATCACTGCAGTGTTTCAACTTTTATTGCACACTTCTCTCTACCTTCCAAAGCCAGTATTATTCACAGCCAATGGATTTTTATATAAGCACGTGCCAGAAGCAGTTCCCTGCTAGGCTCTTAATGCTTCTTCTCCCAGTTTTGACAACTCTCAGTTCAGAATTGTGCCTTTTGGGGGTGCTGTGCCACCTAAAATAAATTGCATTGCATTAGACTCTGAAAAGGTTCTATAGATCAGAATAATATAGTGACACATATCTGAAGACATTTCCTTTCCTTCCCCCCAACCACCCTTCAGCATATTCTGTTCTTTTATTTCCCAGAGGATTCTAAGAGCAGATCTACAACTGAGTTTCTCTTCTGCCAAAGAAATCTTCAAATAAAAAATAGATTTTTTTCAGAATAAAGTAGCATCTTTCTACATGTAGGTGAGAAACTTCCCCAGGTGAAAAAAGGAGAAATGTGTACTTCAAGAAATGGACTTTTCTAAATCATACCAAGATGAATAGTTCTATCAGATTTCAGAGAATTTACTAAAGATTTACATCTGCTTGTGTAATTAGCTCTACAAGATAGAAACCCAAAGCTAGCTTTGATGGTACCTATTTATGATATTATTTGGAGTATTTTCCCATCTTTTTCTAAGTAATCTACAGTCTTCTGTTAAGTGATAATTCATAAGGAATAAGTCACACTAACAATTCCTAGGACACTTTTACTTAGACACCAAAAAGAATCTCTGTAACATATATTTTCTTCCATTATAAGGAAAAGATGCAAGTCTGCTATAGACCTTAAAAACACAAGCAGATATTTCAATGATAATATTTATCAGTTTTTAATATATGTGCCAGTCAGGAGTGTGCTCTTGCTTGGAGCTTGAGTGCCCCATTGATTTGGGAAGTATATTTTTTGTCTTCAAGAAATCTGCAATAAAGTATTTGTCCATTCTTTCACTTGAATCCTTCTAGTTTTCTTAAAATCCTATCATTTGAGGCTGAACTAGGGTGAATTAATTCCAAGTCTCAGAAAAGTAATTTAGATGCTTTTGAATAGCAAAACAGAAAGCAGGGTTTTTATTTAGAGGACAATGAGGTTGCATAAGGCTTTGTAAAAATGTTATTAATTTTTTGTTGTTTGCTGCTAACCTCAGACTGGCAGAAAAAAACATTCCAGGGTTGATATGTAGCTAAGAATTGCTTTTTGAACTTAAGAAGATCAATCTATGTTTCATTCAAAGCACTTCCTAAGAGTTTAAACAGAAAATAATATCTTGCTGCTTCTGTCATGTCACAAGGGCTTCCTTTACATTCTCTCTCAGCAGCCTGGGAGAGAAGAGCTGCTGGTTTCAGGTTGCTACTGTGAAATGCAAAGACCTTACTCAAAGCAATAAAGCAACATCCTGAAGAAATTACTGAATGTCACTGAGAAAAACATGCAAATAGAAAGAATATGTTTTGCAATAAGATCTGTCATTTAGAAAATATAGGAGTGAAGCAATTTAAGTTTTAAAAAAATACAATTTTAAAAATCTAGTATTAACATAAACTGAAAAATGTTTTTTTTCTGTTTTCCAAGCAAAATTATTTACTGAATTTAACTGGAATTCATAAATAATTTTGATCCCTCAAACCCCAGTAGCATAGAACCACAAGGTATTTCAGGCAGGAAGGATCTCAGCAACTCATCTAATCCAACCTCTTGCTGAAAGTGGGGTCAGTTGTTAGGTCAGGCCACACTGCTCAGAGTGTGATTTGAGCAAATCAAAACCAGGCAAACCTGAGATCAGATTCCTCAGTATCAATAGATTTTCTGTGTATAACTAAATGAATCTGAATCTACCTGATAACACTGGGCTTTGGATTGAAATTCCTAGCATAGCTCAGCTAGAGAGTATCTGTAGTTGGGCAGTTGTGTCAAGGAGCAATTCTGAGGCAACACATCGAATTCAACCCAACTTGTTTATTTAATGCAACCTGTGCCAAACCTGTGCTGTGCTGGCTCCTCACTGCACACCAGGCTGGGCCACAGACTGTGTTAGCTCTGTGCTTCCATTGTTCCTGGTGTTTGATGCACAGCTGTCAACACATCCTGAAAAGCTGTTACTTTCATAACAATCCATATTTACTGAGAGATTTTAGACAGGTGAGTACATGTTCCCTTCATTTTTAATGGAAAAGACATTCAGATAAACATAAGGAGTCATCTGTCTCAGCAGTGTGAGTCCAATGACTGTGTGCCCATGAGGAAGAGTCCAGTGAAAAACAGCACCACTGCAGGATGGAAATCAAGCAGGCATGAAGAAGCAGACTGTGGAGTGTGTAGTGCTTTACCTGGGAGCTGGTAAATGGCAGCAAAGCAGATACAACCCCACTCAGAGCCTTCCCAATATTTCTGCTGTGTGCAGGTCTGGTCTGTGAACAGAAGCCCTGGTAGCCAGCACAATACAAGTTTAGGTTTGGTTTTTTCTCAGTAGCTCAGGAGCAAATTGGGTAGGCTGAAAAGCAGATTTTGTTTAGGTAGGTATTACCTGTACCCTCTAAAACTCATTTCTCCTTCTCAGACTTTAAATTTAGTGGACTTTGAGTGCGTGTTGTAAGTTTTTGTAATATACTTTATCAGGAGAAAATGATTTCCTTGCTTTCTTAGATCCTCCAGGAACTAAATAACTAAATGTCCTGCAAGACATGCCTTATTATTTTTACTTTTTTTTTTCTTTTTCCCCTGGACTATATGTGCTACTTTTACTATCTCACGACAAATTTCTTTAAAACACATTATTCAGAGAAACACCACTGGAATGGTAAAAAGCTAGGAAAAAGGAACAAAAGGAATTATTCCTGTAAGACAAACTTCAGGCTTTTAGGAATTTTTAGCAATTTTTCCACCTTGAAATTCAGTTTATGTCTGCTACAGCACCTTGCCCTGACAGAACTTGACATGACTTGACCTGGAAGCCCAGCTACCTGTGCTTGTTTAGTTTCAGGTGTTAACACCTCCACAAGTGCTTGTCCCACAGGCATTTTGCTTTGAGAAGAGCTAATGAGCATCACTGTGTGATCCTTCCTTTTCTGTTTTGTTACCTGAAAGAGCTAGTGATGTGCACATTCAAGAAAATCACTGTATGGAATTGCCACTCATTAATGGTGCAGGCTCCATTAATGTAGAATATGAATTAATATAGATTCAGGCTCCTTGGAAAGATGAAATGCATTGTTTGTTTGCTATTCTCTCCCCTAATCCCTAACAGAGCTAGTTCTGTTGTATAAATTAAAACAATGCATGATTCAGAGGTGCAACAGCATCTCAGCTCAGGGATCAGCCCTCATGTACTTTGAAATTAGTTCTATAGGAAGTTTCAATGGTGTGGAACAGAACTGAGAAGCAATTAAAAAGCTAAGGATACAAGATTATTAGAACAGGAATGAAGAATAGGGGAATCAAAATCTCTGATTTTTCATTTAGGGCCTCAGTGATCTTCCCACCAAAGTGAAAACCATTGTTGCGTAGGATTCCAGTAGGTGGTTGTGGAAGTAGGAAAAAGATATCCTGAATGCAAATTAATATTATTAGGTTTACATCTCTCAAAAAAGCAGAAGAGTGAACAGAAGTGTAAACAGTCACACACCAAACCACAGAAGCACCAAAGAATTCCCATGGAAGGGAAAGTGGATTTTAACCTGAGAAAAATCTACAACCTTTTTGAGAAAAACTGCTATAAATTACAGACACATTTTTTTCCTAGAAATGAAAGATCTCCCTTTGCTCTATCGCAAGTTCATCACATCTGCAATAGAGCTAATAAAGTCTAAGGAAAATATATCAATGTTTCTTTGTGTCTCAATCAGCAATGTTCACAAGCCTCTCAAATCCAGTTATTCTTAAATAATGCCTTGTGCTTCTTCCAAACATTGGTATAACCATAAAAGACTCTGCATTTAATGTTTTTTAACACAGCCCATAGAAAATATATATCCCTGAAAACTCTCAGATGCTTATCTTTGTCTGCAAAAGTTAAGCATGGGAATTTCGTTATTTACTTTACTTCTTTCATTCCTTATCTTTTTTTTTTTTTTTTTTTAATCCACTATCTCTTTCATTGAAAAATACTCTTTTTTGTGGAGTACCTACAGAGAATGAGAAATATTTTGCACTTTAGTATTTAGTGATCCAAACATTGCTTCTCTTCAGAGGCAGGTTTTGTTTACAGAAAACCCACAACTTCTTCCAGCTGCCCTAAGCACAGCTAAGCAACTCTCCTTTGTCTGTGTAAGTTTGCTTTGAGGGGCTGAGGCAGATAGGATGAGTTGTTCATTGTTTTATTCTTTTCTACGTGCTTGCAAGGAACAGAGTGTTAATTGTACTAAGATAAATACTGCATTCAGGATGCAATGGATAAATCCTGCCATTCCTTCAGCAGTGATAGATGCAGACCTCTACCTCATAAGCCCTTAGATGTCAAGGGGGAGGCAGAGGAAGGACATTTCTGGGTTCTCCCTCCCTGTGTGAGCAGCCTGTTTTTGGAGCACCCAGAAAAGACTTCAGAGTGAATTTTGTTAGTGGGATTCCCCAGGTTTCTGAAGGATTGTAGCACTCCTACTAAAAGGAGTAAGGTTAGCTGAGCTTCCTCTAAGCCAAGGCAGTGCTCCATGCCCTTGGAGAGAGATCACTTAGCACATGCAGAGACAGACAGCAGAACCACAGAGGCACAGTGCTGGGGGTGGCCTGTGTTGGTTATCACTACTGCTACTTATTACCTGACCAATTGAAACTAAATAATTGCCTGGATGAGTTCTAAAACTGTGAATTTTCCTTCTAGGCAGTTTAAAACCAACAACCTGGTGTAGCCTTTTATGGCAGTAAACCTTTGAAAATTTCCAAACATAGGTAATTAACTGCTAAATCAGAAATGGCAGACACACTTTCACACAATAACCATTCCTCAGGGCTTCTTCAATGATGGACTAATATATTTCTTAACTTTTCCCATGAAAGGCTCATATTCCTGGGATGTGTAGATGTATCAAAGTTGGAATACTCTCAGATAAAGAGATTTGACTTGTTTAGCTGTGTTGAAGGTCACCACTTCAGCAAAAGGACAAAATAGAAAACCAGGAGAGATTCTGTAGGTAGCAGCATATGAATATATGGCAAGTGTCTCAGACTGAGAAGGTATTTTTGCCCAAAGAAACAGTTTGATACAGCACTTACATTATAAGTGCTCCATATTCTATCAAGCATTCATGATTTCTGAGTAGTCTCATAAGTAAAAAGATCAGGCTACCTGTTTTTCTATCCTGCCAATGCAGCTTGTGCATTGTTGAGTTTTAGTACTGCAGACAAATCCTAGACTTTACAATCCCAAGCAATCTCAAAATAATGATTTTTGAAATTATTCTCTTTTACTCAGCATACATCAGCTGCGCTTGTCAGGTTCTGCAACTGAGGGTCAGGTAAGACCTTCCTACAAGTGCTGTGTCTGTGTCAGCCAGGCTTCTCTCTGGGACTAAATCACATTTTCCCTGTCCTACCCTTGAGCACTGACTCAGCTCATGTGCACATTACAGTCCACAGTGTTTTCATGTGAGTGAGAAACACTGAGCTCATGATACTCCACCTCTCATTCCAGCAGCATGTAGTTTTCCAGTGAATGAGTAAGATACCAGAGCATATAAATGGTTTGTAAGGAGGAAGGAATGAAAAATTAAAATTCAGATCAACTCTAAAGAGTTTTGGGTGAAAATATTGTCAGATCAATAAAGTTTTGTGATTTTTATTTTGTTTAAAATAAAGTTGATTCATACATGAAAGTTTAAGGAAGCGTTAAAACTCTCCAAATAAAGGTGTCTCCAGTCAAACAGTTCATTTAAATTAACCAGAGACTTCTTCTTCATGCCCCAGGTCAGTTATTTGCATAGATCTGATTTCATTATTTACATAGACTTGTATTCTTACAGCTCCTTCAGATTCTGTGTTATCTTAATTATATACATTATATAAATAAAAACCCCTGAGGTTTATCTGTGTGTTGTCTGGCTTTATTTAACCAGCAATTTAGGGATGGTTCAATATTAAGATATAATCAAGCTAACAGCCCCTTCTCATACAAATTATTCCTAATCTCTGGAGAAGAACTTGCTGACATGAAATCTGCACTTCTGTGTTTAGTCTTCATAGGGGAAAATCTTTTGCAGAGAAGCAGATGGTAGGAGATACTGTGAAATTTACCATTGAACAAAGTGCATGAACATTCTACCATCAAAACTTTGGAGAGAAAATAGCTTTTAATAGGGTGGAGAGTTTTATGAAAAAAACCTCCAATGTCTGGGGTAGAGGCTGACAAACATGACAGAGCAATTTTTCCCTTGTCTTTGGCAATAAATTTTCTGTGGGTTTTTTGACTGCTGAAAGCACAAGAAAATTTGTTTTCTAGTAGCTTGATAAAAACATCCAAACATACTGGGAAAAGTTCAAATAACGAAAAAAAAAAAAAAAAAAAAAGAGGCAAAACTAATTTGTTTTCAGAGCAAAAATTCATCCAGGCTTTTCCAAGACAGTGCAACCCTATATATTAGGCTGTCCTTCCTTGGGAGAGCAGCTCTCAGTACTCAGGAGGCTGCATGTTGGTCAGACTCGGGATGGCTCTCAGGGTGCTCTCATCTGCTCCTGTGGTTTGCTCTGAGGAGATGATTGCCAGAAGCTTCCACATGTGCCCTGCTACAAGCAGCATCAAAGCCCTGTTGTAGAGCTGGCTGTGACTAATCAGAGCAAACTGCAGTATGGACATAATAGGCTCCCCTTGGCCTGTCCTACCTCATAACTGTCTGCCATCTCTCATCCTCATCAAAGCTGCTATGACTGAGCTTCTTACCCTGGCACAAATAAAGAATAATCCAGGCGAGAGCTGTCACAGGCCTGGATGACTGCAGCCAGCTCTCTGCAGGACAGCAAAGGGCAGATTTACCAGTCACTGATTCATGTGTTTTCTTTTCTTACAATTAGTTCACCGCCCTAAAGAGGGAGATAAGAAGCTGATGACATTGGATGTCCTTTTTGTACTCAGACTAGTGCTTCAGCTGCATCCCCAGCTTGCACTCCGAGCTGAAAAAAGCTGTGATTTTCTACCTAAATTGGTGCAGAAGGTACAGTTTCCACCCCTCTTAAATGGAGATCATAAACTTAACCATGAATTATCATGGGAAGAAAAGCTAAATGTCAGTCTTTTACTGACAGAACCAAAGGTTGCGTACATTTGCACGTTTAAGGGTACAAACACCTTCTAGGAAGGCATCAGAGGATAGCAAGGGCAGTCTGCTCCATGCAGGGTGGAGATCTGGAGGATAACAGAGCTGGCAGGGCAGCACCCACACCAGAGTACCTGCGAGAGTGTGGCCAGGGTGGGCCCAGAGTCCAGATTGTCAGACAATAGCTGATGATGAAGCATGTCTGAAGTCACAGCACAGAGCCAGCCCGCATGTCGGCAGCAGGTCTGAATTTGAGGGAACCAGACCCAGCTATGCTGGAGACCAGGCCCATTCCAGCAGAGCTCCAGCTGGGACAACATATAAGCAAGATTACCTGGTCCCAGGTACAGAATCTGGCATTTGCTCTCATTAAATTTCGTACAGGTGGTGACTGCACAGCCCTCTGGTCTATCCAGATCTCTCAGTATGGTCTCATGGACTCAAAGGAGTCCACAGCTTCTCCTTGTTTGATATTACCATCAAACTTAGCCATTGTGCATTAATTTCCTGCATCCAGATCATTTATAAAAGCACCAGCCCTCCTGAGGAACCCCACTGCTGCCTGGCTGCCAGCCACTTACTCTAACCTTGAGCCTGACCAGTCAGCCCATCATTTTGTACCAATGAAGTTGTCTGTGGCAGTCTCCTGTGTATCCAAACAGGCAAAGGATGCAGCTGGATACTGCCACTCTTTTCTGATCTTCAAAACACCCCTGAATTTTTTACAGGCCTTTTATTTTGTTGCATTTTACCATGAATAAAAATCATGGCCCTTGATCACAGAACAAAGGAACTGTGCAACACACCAGTGCTGATAACAGTCCCTTGGATGTCAGCAACACTGGCCAGTGCCTGGGGGTCTTAAACTTTATTGAAAATGACAAGTTTGGCAGGTTTTTTAGTTCAAAACTGAAGCTGAGTAGACAAACTTTTCATGCCCAAGAACCTGGGGCTCAAGCTTTTGAGATTAACAGGCAAAGGAACAAATGGATCCCAAATTTGTTATGCTTAATCTGTTCTTGATTAGGAATATTATATCAGTTTTGTGTCACACCTTTGTGTTGCATTCCATCAGTCTCAATAACCAGAGCTGAAACATAAGAAGCCCAAGCAGGCTAGTTCTTACTGTTCTGTGGTGCATGGTTTAGTGCCAGGGATGTGATGAGACAGTCCTATCAATGAAAGGGGATATAGGAAATTGGCATAAATTGGCATAAATGAATCTTAGTCAGCATTTCTGGAGTTCTCAGGTTGCTTCACAAATCCTATTTAATTAAGCCTTCTAGCATGGCAGTGAGGTACTTATTAGAATATGTGAATACCTCATTTTGCTTTGGTGACTTAACTGGAAAATTAGCAGTAATTTTCAGAACAGTGAACTAACACAAAATGAAATCCATTTGTTTTGACTAACCAAAACAATTTTTTTGATTTACGTGAAAAAAAACTTGGTGTCCAGTACTTGGAATAAAAGAAAAGCCAGAGGTTTAAAAAAAGAGGCACAGAAGTTTTCTAATTAGATTTTACAGCATTCCCAGTGGACAGGGGCATGTTACTGCTTAACATGGTAACCTGTGATCCACACTGAGACAGTTCACAAATATGGATTAAATCAGGCTATTGACAGTAATTTAGAATGGGTGAAAAGACATGTCTTATTATAAGTTCATTAAAAAGCTACATTTTATGAGCCTTTTAAAGGAAACCAACAATGGAAGTTTCTCTAATTCCCTTTTTATGGTGTTTCTAGCAGCACTACTAATTAATTTGCACAGAAGGTCTTGTTCACTTCGATTCCGTGTGGTGGCAGATTCATGCAGGCAAAGAAGGAAGAGAATGGGAAGCTCCTGTCTATTGGAAATATCAGGATCAGCCAATACAAGAGTGCTCAGCAGGATGAAACCAGCCAGGAGTCGTGCTGATTCTGCTGGTGACAATGCCTACAGGATCCAAGCAGCATCTCCAAGTCTCCTCCTACCTGGGACTGAATCCTTTCTCCTGTGCAGTGGCCTCTGACCTGCAGAGAAATGCAAATTTTATCACACTGCACCCCTCCTTGTAGATATGGCCCAGAACACAAGCTTGAAAAAGCACAATTTATACTCCTTAGTGTTAGTGGTAAAAGCTTACCCCACTGAAGACATGCCAAAAAATTGCAACATAATATAATTCATGGGTAGCAAAACTTTTCAACATTAATGCAAACTGTTCTGACATGCCAGAACAATTAGAGCAGCTCTGAAGGTAGACTGGCAGAACAGACTCCTCTTGGATGGTGTTTGTGCTGTTAAACAAAAGCACTGTTTTATGAAGAGATGACATGAGATATTAGGTTTAGCCTTATATTTGTCATTGTACTTTAAAATTATTAGAGGACCAACAAGAAACCTTTATAAAAAAGAAGTTATATTGTGCAAGCTTAATAATTCACAGTGAATCCATTCAATATACAAATGTACTTTAAACAGCATCAAGGAACCACTCCTAAAACACAAAAAAATATAAATTCTGTGTAAAAAACGCCACTATTATGATATCATAGTAAATGATGAGGATTTAACTTTTTTTTAATTGCATTTTAATTGCATTTTAATATTCTTGGCTATGTTATGACTAATGTAAAACTTGCATGAAAATATAATATTTTTAAACACAGCATGGAAGAGGTGCTGGGGGAGTGAAGAAACAGAAAGTTGATGCTGGTCTGAATCTCCTATTTAACTTTGTGACTTTCAGTAGCTCTTTTAGAAATAAGATTTTATTATTGGCCAAAATACTCTGTGTGTGAGTATATGTGTGTGAGTAGTCATAAATTCCCAGTGCAGAATTTCTTCATTTGAAATTGCTAAAGCAGAATGCTTCAATAGATGTGTGAGAGCTCTACTCTAAATCAGAAAGAACACAACATTCTACATTGTCATTTTATCCATGTTCCCTAGCTTCAAGTTTGAAATCAACCTTCTTGTTCCCCTCAATCTACATACAGAGCTTTATTCACTGCTCGCCTCAGCCAAGAAGTGAATCTCAAACAGCACATGTGAGATTGCTGGGTTCACTGGCCAGGTATGAGCTGCTGTCAGCAGGTTTAAGAGATGGGAAAAGAGGCTGAAGAGGGAAAGACCACAGTGACACAGGCAATTAGCATTTTCTTTTACAAGACCTGTGTCCTTCACCTTCCAATTAAGCAGAGCAGAACCTTGCTGCTCTGAGATTTGCCCTCAGCAGATAATTTTGCCCAGTTGCACCGTGGCACAGGGTGTTTGCTGTGCATGCTGAGCCCTGCACACGTGCCTGTGGCAGAGGTGCTCAGGGCTGGGTGTGAGCTGTGCTGCCAGAGCTGCACTTACAACTCTCCGTATTCAGGGCACGCGCCTGTGTTATGCCTCCCTCCTGCCAGGGCATTTTGGTTTCCGTAAGTAAAGCAGTACATTCAGCTATCAAAGGGAGAGGGTGAAGGCAAAGAAAAGGCCAGGAAGTTCCCATGTTTAATGAACCTTTCATTCAGTACATACAGCTTCTCACGTAAACCGAGTATGTGGAGAGATCCCATGGAATTCAGACCAGGCAGTGTGTGGGCTAAATTGTTAAACAGGAAAGTAAGCAAAGAGTGCAAAATGCTTATTTGGTTATCAAATTCAGTCCTTGTTATTTTGGGCAATTCCATTCTGTAATCCAATTCATAAAATGATGTATAATTCACAACAATTTTGTTGTGAAAAAAGAATGGGGGTGAATTACCCTGTTCTAATTTTCTGTATGACCTTAGCACTTGGCATGAAGGATGAAGAAGAGGATGATGAGCACCATTCTTTCCTCCACCATAAAGTTGCATGAAGTTGGATGTAATTGCTCATCAATGTAGACTTCTAAAAGCAGGAAAAATAATGATGGTCAGTATGAAACAGTGTATTATTCTGGTTCTTCATTTCTCCTCTATGCTGGGTAGTAGAATGTAAATGATATCTATCTTCTGAGTCTCACTGGGCTTTGAACTGTGTAAGAATCTGTGGTTCCATAAAACTGAAATGCCAGTGTTCTGTGTTTTTCCTTAAATCCAAGTTGAACTACCAGAAGTTTTGTCCCTTTTCAATACAAGAGTGAGAATTCAGTCACTCTATTATTTATACACTCTGTGTGTTCTCTAAGGATGCAACTGTGAGATGGTACCTAGATTACAGAAATTGTGTAGTATTATTCATTCTGTGTTGGATCATGTAACAGAAGCTCCTGCCATGAGTAGGTGATTTGATTCAAAGTGAGGGGTATGTGGGCCAGTGCTATGCTTCTTGCTTTCTCATCATGGCACTGAAAACAAGCTGGTTCCCATGCCTGTGGCTGGCTAGAGCTGTAGAATATCCTGTGTTCAGGACAAGGACATAGCACTTTGCCAGAAGAGACACAAGCAAAGGCATAATTAGAGCTCCATGTATGTACCAGTGCAGCCAGCCTGGTAAGAACCAAGCAGCCAAGACCCAGCATCACAGCCTCTATAATCTGACAGGGCTGCCAGAATGAGTAGCCTGTGCTGATCTGCCTCATGGAGCTGGAAAGGAAGCCACTGTTTCCATGACTTCATTGTCATGGGTGGGCACTGAGAGGAAGGAAAGAATGTTCAAATGTGCCTGTCCAGGCTGCAGCAAATGCTCTGCGGTGCATGGACAAATCTACCTCTCACCCTTTGCAGAGGCTCACTATGACACCCACTCCCCCTAACTTTTAATTCCTGAAACTAGGTTTTATACAGGATTTGAGCAGCCCACACAAGGTTTTTCTGGTCCTCCTCTTAGGGAGAGTTTTTCTTATACTGAATATATATATAGGAAAGTTATTGACCCTGCTATTACTAATGTAAAACACTTTCTAAACACAAATTGGTCCTTATAAATATTCAACAGGAGATTAGCTTATGATTGATAGTTTTACATATGACATATGTAGGTGTTTTTACTTCATATTTTATAGCAGCATAAGCAGAACACTGCATGTACTACATGTTCTGTATGAGTATGTAAGTAGTGCAGCAAGCTCTGTGCAAGATCCAAATGCCAAGCGAAGACGAGACGTGACGTACATTTAACAAAACCAGGAGAGAGAAAGCAAATTTCAGCTTGTTTGACAAACTGTACTTGCCTAAAATGTGAGCTTTTCTATCCCATGCTACCATATCTCCTTAATAACCTGCTGTAATAAAAGCTAATAATGAGGCACATTATGATTAAATTAACTCTGCTGAAAAAATGAAAATATGTAATTGCTATGAATTCCAAAGAGTAAATTCAGGTGTGCGTTTTGGCAGTTGACACCCCATCCCTTGGACTGTGAGTGGGTATTTGTTCATCAGATCTGAGAAGCAGGCTGGCCTCGTGCCACTCCTCAGAACTGCAGTGGCTGGGCAAGAGTGTGATTAAAACCACATCACAGAGCCATCAGAAAATTAGTTTGCCAGGGTGTTTCATCCTATAGCCTGAAGGCTTAGATTAACAACCTGTGTCAAAGCAACAGACTTTGTATCTTCAAAGGCTGTGGAATCCTCCCCATAGGAGGCTCCAGAGCTCCATGGCTTTTATCAGTCTGATATAATCACCCTGCTTATACTGTGGGTGAGACTGAATTTACGTCCAGAGCTGAACTGATTCAATCTGTAACATTTAAAATGAATACTGAAAATATCTCCTTGGTTAAAAAGAGAAACAGTGGGTTTTGTTTCTCAAAAACGCATACTATGCTGATCATTAGCTTCATCCTTCTCTAAGGTGTGCCAGCTTTGTGACAGGAGATTCACAAGAATGCCTAATTACTTGCAGATGATTTGTGGCTGGCGTTTCAAGCATTTGTCAGTGAAATACAAGGTCTGTTTTATAGTACCAAGGCAGTAATCCTACTCTCATTGCTAATCAAATGGAATTATGCAAGTCAAAAGGTAAGCAATATTTGGCTGCTGTAAGAAAGTTATTCTTTTTGCCTAAATAGAAAGTCCCATATTCTTATTACACAGGACCCATATTCTACTTTAATTTCACCTACAGCATTGGACTGATTTCTGTTGTAGAATTGTGTTCTCTGCCTGTGGCTGGAGTGCTCTCCTGTGTTGGTGGAAGGTCTCACCTCTGGTTGCTGGCCCGATATCTTGGATATTCTATGTGAAGTAAAACCAAAGTAAATTGATGCAAGGGCTTAACGTGCTGTCCTTTGACAGTGTTTGTCCATGCTGTTGTGAGTACCTGTTAGAGAATTCTTGAAGGAGGCAGCAATTCATTGTAGCATTGTGTGCAGTCACCACAGAGGTCAATAATGGCTTTGCTAAGGCTTGACAGGGAAGAGGGTCTAGTCCTTGACCTGAACCTTTGCAGAAAATACTGCCAGGGGAACTCGGTACAAATCAGTGGGAAGTGCTCATGGTGATGGGATGTGATGAGAGCCACCCATGCTCAGAGGGAGGTGGCAGATTTACAGGATCATGTAAAACACCAGCCTCAGTTTGTTTTTTCACACACACTGTTATGTACATGCCCAGCATTCCTTACCTGATTCCCCTGCTGGGGCTGCGTTCGGGGCTGTGAGCAAGCTGGGAACTGGTACAAGTTATGAAAATGTGCAGCACAAGTGTTCCTGGTGTCCAGATGTTCCTTCCCCAGGCTGAAGCACTAGGGACTGGGTGAGCTATACATAAGTTATAATAAGATTTCTCAATTTTAGATTTGGCAGCTTGCACTGTTTATTTCTCTTGTATTTGCTTGTAGCATTTAAACTAAGCAGAGTTTTCAGGTAATTGAGACACTTGGGAAAACTGGTATTAACAAAATCTATTTTTCTGTGTAAAGTGTTTGGCAGAAAATGACAAGCTTTCAAGTGCTTTTTCCTTTTTAAAATGGTTTTGGCTGTTATTAGTGAGGGTTAAAAAACCTCCAGTGTGAACAATTGGCTGTTCAACCAGCACAGAATGACTATGGCTGTGTTAGCCTTTGCCCCTGGGGAGAACTGCAAAGCCTTGGTAACAATATCATAAGAGTTTGGCAAGTACAAATAAAAAGAGAAGGCAAAAATTGTAAAGAAGGCTTCTGCCCAAAGATAAGGTTGAAACTACTGTAGCTGCTGTTACAGGAGCTACTCCTGAGTGCTTCCCCAGCCTGCTGACAGGAAGGATGTGGAATCGCTGAGGACTTTATGCTATCACTCTGCTGTGAGTCTGGGGACAACCCAGCAAAAATTAATTTCCAGCTTGTTTTTTTTTCCAGCTAAATGCAATCTGACAATTTTCAATTCTGTTTAGGAAGTATTTGTGATTGGATGGAACAAATGATAAATTACTTTGAAATAAACTGATCCTGTAAGTGAAGGATGGGTGATTGCCTGGAGAACTGAGCAGGATCTGGAAGGAAGTCTAGTAGAGGTGACCAGATTCCAGCCTGGCTTCTGCCACATTTCTCTACAGAGCCTGTGTTATTTCCCTGTGTACTGGATCCCCCCCAAAAAAGGCGTTTGTGCCTTTTAGCACGGCCCTCCACACACTGCATGCCCTGTTCCACTGGGAAGGTCACAGTGCTAATTTAGCTAAATATCATCTCCAGCCTGGAGGTGGAGGTTGTTCTCCACAGGGTTTCATAGCAGATGGAGTAGATCTCAGGGAATAGGAACTGTCAGAGAGAGAAAGAAGTATGGAAAAGTCTGTATTTAGCTCCTATGTCTATTTAGAGCTGCAGCAGAACTCAAAGGCTGAACTTCATGTGTAGACAATTATTTTTTCCCCCTTTTGTTTGAATATGTGTTCATTTGGTGAGAGGCCTCTGTCTCAGGTGATCCTTGGGTTGAGGGTGTCTGCAGTCACAGTTGCTATATTCAGGAGAGTGTCCTTCCTACAGGGTGGTATTTTGGGTGAAAACCTCCATTCTTACTGAAATGAGGCCAAGGAAGCTCAAGAAATGAGCTCAAGAAAAGGAAACCAAAACAAACAAACAAACAAACAAACAAAACCCGACACCAAATATTCAGAGAGGGAGACAGGTTCCCTGCTGTTCCTGAAATGTTCCAGGGACTGTCTCTTGGAAGACCTGACATGCAAATGTCCCAGTGATGAGAGAACAAAGCCAAAACCTTTCTACTCAAGTTCCTGAGACCATTTCTCATCCCAAATCCATGACTCTCTTGTTCCCTGATCTACCTTCAATTCTGCTGCTCATCCTGCAAGTGCACATAGAAGCTGTGGAACTCACCAGCCACTCTTCCACTTCCAGGATGGGAAGTCACATCCAATGGAGACTTACTAAAGAAAGCCAAATTAAAAAAAAAAAAAAAAAAAAGATAAAAACCAGCTCACATCCTTGCTTTTGTTTGGTATCTATAAGATTCACTAGGATTTGGGAACCCAGCATAATATTAACCCCTGTCTGTTTAAAGTGATTTTCAAGTCTGACTGATCTTTTTCAGCAGAGCATGTATATTACTTTCTTAATGTACCATCCTGCCCTTCCCTTAAGGAGCAGCACTTTTTGATGGGACATCAGATACAGGTAAAGGAACCGTTTCACCCATCTGACTTAGACATTTCTTTGCGTATTTTAACAACTGGATTTAATTTTTAGCATTGTGAGATATTTCATTAATATAAGCAAAATAGAAGCATCAGCTGACATTTACTAAAGGCACTATGAGGCATGGCTTATGAATCTGTCATGGATCTGACTTAAAATGCAGCAGGAATTAGGTGAAGCAGTCCAGCTTCTTTCAAGGACTACTTCATGGCACACCGTTATTACATATTCATTTGTTTGCTCAGCATTATCAAACATTGCTTAGACAGCTGAACATATGAGTCAGTGTTGACTCAGTTTAGCAAGATAAATGGAATAAAAACTGTATCTTGTGGATTAACCCACCCAGCAGACAGCTCAGCCCTACACAGCCGCTCTCTCATTCCCCTCCATCAGGATGGTGGAGAGAACTGGAAGGGGAAAGTGAGAAAATTTGTGGGTGAAGATAACAGAAAAGGCTTCCGTGGTGTTTGGTAATAGCCAAAACATTGGTGTGTCATCAACACTGTTTTGGTCGCAATTACAAACCATGGCATTTGATAAGCTGCTATGAAGATAATTAACTCCATCTCAGCCTGAACTGTTACACTGCTGAAAAGTTTTTTTTGACTAAAAAAACTAAAAAGGTTTTTTTACTAATTTAATTGCTAATTCAGATATAAAAAGTAGTTTATCAACTTGTAGAGTTATTTCTGTGCATGAGTAATTTCTAATATGTTGCTTATAGGATGTTTTAATAACTATATGACAGCTGTTCAAAGCTGATTGTAACAAGAGAGGGAAATCATCATACATTACCTCAAGACTGTTTGGTAGATTAATATGTTTCAAAAATGATGACAGATGTAAATGGATGCTGTATTTCACTGCAGGTAGCAGTGACCCAGGCAGAGTGGCATAGGCTGATGCTCCCTTTGTGCTGTTTCCAGTTGGCAGGTGGTTCCTGCTCTGTACTTCTTACTGTAATTTCCCTTCATTATTCTACACTCTTTTTAAAAGCTACAGTTGAATTTCAAGGGACACATGTTCTTAGCATTTCACTAACTACTCTCCTATTTGGGAAAGTGCTCTGGAACATTGACTGCACTTGTAAGATTTTAGAGGAGTTCATTATCATGCTTCAAGCACTTAGACCCATTCCCATGGCATATTGGTTGGCATCAGTCTGTTATATCACCAGTTCTTAAGTTTATCTTCAGGACTAAAGAAGACTTAAGCAATTAGGCCATCTGTATATCTGTTTGTGCTTCCTCTCCCTCGCAGCAATATTTTTAACCCATGAGTAAATTTCAGCTAAATTTGTCAGAGTGATACTTGTCCATATAATCATAATGCCACTGGTTTTGTCAAAGTAGAGGACTAAATAGAGAAGATGGCTCACAGAAGTGACCAAACAAAGATGAAGTCTGCAGGATGAATATTACTAGACAGCAGATAATCAACATAAACAGCTGCTAATGCCTCCATTGCATAGAGATGTTTCAAAACATATATTGGTGTTGGTGTCTAAGAAGCTGTGATCACGCATTAGATAAAGTGTATGTTCATATGACACCACATCTAGTTCTTTAAAATATGTGTTTTATAAATAAGTAACATACAGAAAGTAAAGGAGAGTTGTCTGACTTAATGACCTATCTGCATGGTTATGTGTTTATTTCTGAAGGATATGGAGCCAATAACATGACTATTCACAAATCCCAATTCTGTAACTGACCCTGAACATGTTAAAACTGGAGAACTGTCAGATGGATTTTAACATTTCTCACTCATTGGGTATTTGCATTTTGTGGGATTAGATATGGATAAGATCTCAATGTTGTGTTTTCAGTTCTCCATGAATCAGAATATCTTCAAAGAATATTTTTTTAAACACTGACACCAGGTGTTTTGAAAAGGACACACAGTTCCAGTGTCTTGAACTTTCTGGGTGAAAATTATGTTGTTTCCAGTTTCCCTGCTGGTTTTGCTAGTGGCAGCAAAAAAGATTGGAAATTGGGAATCCTCAGTGGCAGAGATCCCATCAGTCCCACGAGGGCTGGCCCACAGGGCTGGGTGGTCTGTCCTGGAGCCACATTTCACCTCTGAGATGAAGCTTACAACAGGAGCATGGTCAGACCAGCTGTGGAGCCTGGGGACCACCTGCCCATGAAGAGGTGCAGCTTCTGGGGTGGGTGTAAAATCTACAGAGCACTTACACTCAGGAGTTGGTGCAGGCACTGAATGTGTTGGCAGAGTTATAAAGTCATAAAGTCTCTTCAGAACTGACTCTTGGGTTTATTACAGTCACTCTACATAATTTTCTAATACCTGAACTAAAGCCCTGAATGCTGGCAGCTGGACCAGGTCTTGCAAACTCAAGTATCAGAAACAAAAGCTTAATGCTGGAGCATGACTAATTCAACAGAAAACCTCACCCAATTTTGTTACCCACTGGCTTTCTGCCTACATGTATATTGCCAATGTTGCCACTAATAAAATTCCCGTTAGCATTGTAAATCTGTTTTGCTCTCCACTGCATATGCTTTGGGAATATCTAGTAATTCAGAGCAGCAATGAAAAATGTTAATTATTGAGTACAAACTATTTGAGGTGCTACACTGCCACAAGACCTCCTATCCCAGATTTCTCTGTTTATTATAGGCCTTTTATATCCATAAATGAGCAACAAGGAGGTGGGTGGGTGGGTATTTTGCAACTTGCTCTTGGCCAAGATGTTCATCCTTACATACTGAAATAATTCTGTTTTCTCCTAATCTCTAATTGAAGAAGGAAGTACACCTTTTTCAGAGATTTAATTTTTTTTAAAAAATCACATACAGTCTAGAAAAGTCCACAAAGATTTGTAAACTACAGAAGATTACCAAACTGACAAGTGAAGTCTCAATTGTTTGAATTTCAGCACATGATCAAGTACTTTGCTGGATGAGTGTCTGAAATTCTGACCTAGGGCTGCTCTGGGCAGAGGCTCTGGGGCAATTCCTCTTTCTTTACTGACCTTATTAGTCTTAATTGAATAAAGAAATCTATCACACAAGCAAGGACAGTAGGTTTAAATCCTTTATGTGAGGTTAGAACATTGAATAAAGTTTGTGGAAAATAATAATTGTTTTAGCTTGAAATTGTTCATGGGTGAATCTCTTCCAATGATGCTGTCTGCAAGGAGCTGTGCACAGTTCACAGGTTAGGAGTGAAAGGATGGGCCCTTCTGTACACACACATATATCTACCTATGCCTATACCTATATTTACTCAAGGATTTTATTTTCATTCACATCATTATCACTTTGCCCATGGCAAGTCTTGGAGAAATTATGCTGTGAAAAACCTTATGGAATACTTCCATCTGTCTCTGAGTTCTATGATTTTGTCATCACTATGAAATACCAATTTCCTATCAGATTTGGGGTCATGCTTTTGGAAAAGAAATCTCAATATGTAATCAGGTATTTGAGCAAGAACTGCTGTTCAGAAGCACCTGACAAAGGACCAGGGTAGACTTCCCAATTTTGTGTTATCACAGCCATATACCTGCCTAGTTTGCAGTCTCAATTCTCACACAGTTTCTCATTATCCCTTATGTTCCCATTCATGTAGAAATATGTTTCAGTCCATTCAGTTAGAAACAGCACTGTTGGAACCAAACCAATGATTTGTAAGATGGAATTAATAATTGGCAATTACCTCCCTAGAATATGATTGCTAATTCTTGTAGACAGCAGTTATAAGAAGCGTTATTTGAACATAGATTAATAAATCAAAAAATTGAAAATCTTGATAAGGGTTTCCAATAATCCACTTAAGTGCAGACATTCTGTTTTCCTGCTGCATAGTCACTTAGTGTGTTTATGTGTATATAAGCAAACTTTTAGCACCCCAGAAATCAGATGTAAGTCCTGTCACATAGCATTTGATGCTTCAGATGAAAAGTTGGGCCAGAAGTGACATGTTGCTCATTGAAATGAAGGACACGTCATACACAATTTCCTCTTTGTGTCAGGTTGTGTCACTTTGCCCCACTCTCTGGCATGTGAGATGTGTCAATGGCAATGGTTCCTATTTCATGCACAACATCTGTCTGTAGCTTGCTGGTTAGATGAGCAAGTCTCCATATCATCCCTGCCAGCTGTCTTCTGTACTATTTCAAACTGCTATGAAACATGAGGTTAGCTATAATATGGGACATGTCATGGGCTCTGCTCATTTGGCTTTGCTCAGCTGAACCTTTGACATTGCCTGGAATTCCTCACCATGGCTTGCCCTGGGTCTGCTGTGGATTAGGCTGTGTCTCAGGCAGGTTACTTTCGGAACAAGGGAAGGATGTGCTACCAGTCCTGCTTTCCTAACATGAACAGATGAGAAAATTGTCACGATGCTGAAATAGGGCTTAAAAAACAAATAGAAATTTTCATCAAACTTTGGCTCAGCAATAATTTTGGGAGTGTAATTTTAATCTAGTCTAATCAGAATAATTTCTGTGACTACAGAATTCTCAGCACGTGTGATCTAAAGAACCATATTTAGGAAAACAGTAGCAGAACTTGCAGTTGTGAGAGAAAATGCAGAGCCAGTCCATCTAAATAGGGATAATAGTAGATTTGATATCACTTTTGGAGAACAAAGATTATGGGATAAACAGCAAATATACTGACATAAACCCTTGCATTATGTTTTGTCCTTTATGAGGTGAAGCCAAGGATTATTCTTAGACACAAGCAGGATATAAGCTGGTGTCTGTCTGAGACTCAGCACTTTTTCAGCATCACTGTGGATGGGGATCAGTTACCTGTGTTATTTCTTAGTCTATGAGTCCCAAGATGATATAACGTTCCAACTAGAGTAGAAATCTCCCCATCCTGCTGTTCTTCACTGCTAGAAAGATCCTTTGGGAAATGTAGTTCAAGAGTTTGAAGTTTTTTGAGTCCTGGGTAAGAGATCCATGAGAGCTCTTACATATAAAATTTCATTTCCCTGTTCGTGGATAGGTTCTGAATGTTGTGATTGCACAGGGGCACTACATGGTATTTCTGGCACAGATTGGGAAAGATTTGGCAGTCAAATACATCAGTTCAGCTCAAGTTCCTTGTGATATGGGTTTTGTAGAATCACCCAGAGAGAATGATGGGCATATTTTATAAACCCTGAAATGTATAAATAAATAAAAATTATCATGAAAACTGGCTGAAATATTAAAGAACATTGATAAATAAATTACAACATTTTCAACTTGGGCCCCTTTATGAAACATGTTTTTAAAATAGATGTAAATAGCTGCAACTATATTCTGATTCAAGGACTGGTCAGTGGATTTAATCTACAATTTAATTTGCCTCAGAAAAACATAACAGCAGTGAGAAAGAATTGGTTGATCTACTGGTGACATAATATTGTATCAATGCTGGTGATCAATCCAATTCATCACAGGCACTTACATCACTGTAAAACTGGTGAATTCCTTGACTTCATTTATATTACCCTTGGTTTGCAGTCACAAGTGAAAGAAAATTAGACCTTCAAACTTCTCATCCTGCCCTTGCTCAAAACACCTACATGGCTTATTCCAGATTTTGTTGGGCAAGGATTGAAAAGAATCCCCCAGGCTTTGGCCAAGGGAATAAATAACTCTGTCATCTGTGAATGTAAGTGAGAAGACAAGATAAAATGTCACCTGGGAATTATTATGCAAAATAGAAGGAATGCAGAAAGCAAAACAATGTTAAATTTTAATTTGCATGTTTTAATATTATTGTCTTTTTACGTTTTAAAGGCACAATATAAAAATAAATATGACAAAAGGATAAATGAATGTAGGATAATTAGCATGACAATTACACCTAATTTGTTTTCTGGATATTGCTTTGTCTGTATTATAAATGGCATGTGGCTACAGTAGAAAGTGAAATAACTTAGAATATTAAATGTTTTTAAGATTGTGCCATGGGGGCCTTAATGTCTTGCTCCATTCCTGTCTCTAGTTTACTGTTTTTGTGTTGTCAGCAATAACCCTTGCACAACAAAGTCTCTGTGCCCCAGCTCTGGGCTCTGCTGGTTTCTAGAGCAGGGTCTGCAGTGAGGCTAAGGGGCAGGCTGGTTTATAGTATGCATATCAGGCTCCCCCAGTGCTGTGTTCCCAGGCAGGAGCTGGGACAGAGCCCATTCCTTTACTTTCTGAAGGGCCAGCAGACATTCACACACTGGGAGCTGTAACAACCCCGTGCTTTCTAACAAGCTGTGGTGGAGTTCACAACGATGTGACCTTTGATAAAAGCCTGAAAAGAAAATTTGGTCAACTGTGTGATATTTGGGTTTTATCCAGTGACCCCAAATTTGTAGCTGGGCATTACTCAGGACAGTGTTTCCTTGTCCAACGTAGTGTGTAGAGGCATGTTTTCATAAACATCAATTTAACACCAAAAATGGTGATTCATTAGCAGCTCTCTGATACAGGTCAAAATCTAAGGGTCTGGTTATTTTCAGAACTGCTCTACCCAAACCTATCTGTTAGAGGGACTGCTCATGGCAGATTGGGATAGATTTGGTAGAGATACATCAGTTCAGCTTAAGTTCCTTGTGGTATCAGTTTTGTGGAATCACCCAGAGAGGATGATGGACATGAAAGTCTCCTAGAGACCTTGAGAAATCACTGAGTCCATCTCTTCTCCCTTAGGCAGAATAAACTATACCTAAAAAATTGTCAAGAGTAATTTATCGTTCTAAGTTGTTCTTAAAAACCTAAAATGATGTTAAGGCCCTAACCTCACCATCTAATCCCAGTCTTGATATTCTTAGCATTAAACCATTTTTCTTATGTTCAATTTAAATTTTATCCATAGCATTCTAAGTCCATTGTTCTTGTCCTATGCACAGTGGGAAAGAATACAATGGAAATCTTTCCTATCTTCTGTCTGAGGATGCTCAAGCATCTGCAAGCTTTTATGAACTCTAAAATAATTTTGTTCAACACATGCTGATCTCATAGTGCTAGATTTTTAACATGGTGTCTAGACACTCTAGATAATTAGCATTTTTACTTATTGATAAGAATCAAGGAGCCACACAGACATGAGAAGATATTTTATTTACTTAGCCTAGATTTGAATAATAGCTTGTCTGTGTAAATGGTATTGGTTCAGCTAACATGGATTTCCATTTTCCTATAATATGACACTAACCTTGGTGAAGAGACATCTTGTGAGCTCCTGGGGACTCTCAACAAGGAATCATTTGAAGTGGCAGAAGCTCCTGTCTTTTTTCTTTGCTCCTTCTCCGTCCATGACTGGATATATATCAGAGGTGTGATAAGGGGACACCATTTTTAGGTTTTATGGTTAATGTCACCAGCTGGCATTGATTCTATGAAGTAGGGGCTAAGAAACGTGGTGGAAATAGATTTGCAATATCAGGAAGATGGTGTGGATGTAGCTTTAGCTTAGTCCAGTATCCCACCTGCACTTTCATTAATGATTTCCCTTTGTTAAATGTGACTAACATACCTGCTCAGTTCATGAATACACAAAGTGAGGCCTCAGAGAACTCATTTGTTACAAAAATTCAAACTCATTATTTTTAATAAATTAAGCTGGATAATGAAATGATAACGTTGATGCTTTCCTCCAACATAATTTTAGAATTGAACATAAAGTCTACTCCAATTAAAATTGTTGCGTGGAACATAAAACCATAATGCTGTGATACTGGAAACATTTAGACATGCACATAAGCATTTAAAAAAGTTCCCAGGCACAAGAACAAAGCTTTTATTCATTCCAAGGAGAAGTCAGCTGAAGTGATCTTTGTACATTAAAATTACTGGTTGCACATTCTGCTAAAGAGGACACACTCATCACAGGAGGCCGAGCACAATAAACCAGAGAATGATCAGACTCGAAAGAAAATGTAGTAGCATTTTAATAAGAAACATAGTTTCTTTATGAGGCCAAAATGCTAAATAAGTTAGCAGTGGGCTTTCATGTGAATGCTAAATTAGGAACAAAGACTGAGATGAGAAGCTTCTGTATATCAATATTACATACAAATTTCACTCTGCTCTCTGAAGTCTTACTTGTTGTGCCATAGCAAAGACTGACATCATCCCTAAATTACAAACATGAAAGACCGCATTTCCCACTGGAACGTGCTCTCACCAAGAATAAAGTTTTGTAGCAGAATCCTTGTTCCAATCTTACATTTTTAAAGGGAAACAATGAGTAATCCTTGTCCAAATAATACAGCCTTTAATTTCCATGGGAAGAACATTTTACAGAATAGAGCATGTGTGGTTTTGTCTCCCTTTAAAATAAATCCTTCATTTGCATCTTATCCACTGGAAATCCAATCCTCAGGATGACATCAGGTTACTCACACCCTTAATTGAAGTGGGAGCAAGAACATCGGTCACCTGCGGGTGAGAGAGAAAGGTGGGAGTGAAAAATCAACAGAATGAAAAAACCTTTGGTGTGCTCAAGGACAGGATCTGTCTGTCCCTTCTCCTCATTCCCCTTCTGTCTGGTGCTTAGCAGGATCAAACCCTCAGTGCTTTGCCAAGCAGGAACGTTCTGGGAGCAGCTGAGGGAAGGTGGCTGCCAGCACAGAAACCTCTGCTTCACTCGGCAGCTCTCTGCTCTGGGAGAGCAGCAGACTGCTCTCCCAGCTCCTTGATGTGTTAAAAGCAAGCAGATCAAATAATAGCTGGCTACTGAACTTTATATTAGGAGGACAATGAATTTGTCTCATGTAGTCACTTTGGAATATCACATTTCTGCTTGGTTTCCTGGCTGAGTTGAGGGTAAGACTTAGGTGCCTCCCAGGAGCAGCTCCAATAGCCCCAATCAGGTACAGGGAGAGGCCAGCACCAGGCACAGGAAAGCCCCTGTTCTCCAGGGGAAAAATTCTCCTTCAGAATGCTGGAGCACCCCAGACAGCACATGAGAACACTTTGAGGGGCTTTTTTGCAGCACACCTCAGCTCTAATCCTTGCTCCAGTTATGAGCTGCCTCATCCCTCCCAACAATCCCTCACCATGCTCAGTGTGTGCCAGACAAGGCACCAGGGCAGAAGTGCTCAGTTCCTCCCTAACTGATTTTTTCCCCTAAACAGAAACTCTGAGTGAAATTTGAGATGCCTTCTTGCAGTAGGGGATGAAGTATCGGTTGAAAATTTTCCAAGTACCCTTGTTTTCTAAATAAGGATTTCCTCCTGTTTTTTGAACATTGTTTGCAAACCTGATTGCTAGCATTCTTTCTGTCAGTTAAGATCACTGCTATAGTCCATCTTCGAAAAAGAGAAGTATATCAAGTAACACATATTTAAGCAGGTTTTAGCTGTGTTTCAAGTTGCACACTGGGCTGGGGAGCTGGTTGCAGTATGTAAACAAAAGCTAGAGCAGGATGTTTTGATTTCACTCACTGTGACAGCAGCCAGGTAGACACAAAATCTACCTTCAGATGTTGTAGCCCAGAGTAAATAATGAGACTCACCATGAATGTGACATCTATTTTTTAAGAATGCTTTTCAAAGAGACAATCACTCAGACATGTGAGGGTCTTTTTCACCTAATGTTTTTAATAAATTGGCAGCAGAAGCCAATGGCTTTGACAATTGTTTGTCATAGGAGTGTGCACTGCACCAGTGTTTGTAATAATTAAGCTTTAGATTTAAAAACATTTGAGCAACTACAAAGGAAATCCCATTAAAAAGGACAGCCATACTTCTGACTGGATCTTCAGTGAAAATATCCCTTCCTCCCAGATCCCCATACCTGGTTACTTTTGGTTGCCAGAAAATCATTGGCATTTTGCAGAATCCTAGAACTCCTTCATGGGGAGGTTGACATCATTGATGCTGACTTGTTTGGCACATAAAGCCATTGGGAAATATGGCTGAAAAATATAATGGGCCCCTAAAAGCAAAAGACTCAGAGAAGGAATGGTCTGCTTTTCTGAGAAAATAATGAGAAAATAATGTTTGGCATCATGCACAGGAGTTAGTGAAATGTACTACTGTTTATTTGCTATCTAACATTTGCTTCTTTAAAGGAGTTTTAGCTGTGTGCTCTCTCTCATTTTTTTTTTCATAGTGAAGCTTCTGTACAGTGCATGAAATCTGTGCAAGAGCTTAGCTCCCCATGACTACAAGAGCAGGACCAAGTTGATTAATGCTGCTTATGCAAAATGCTTTCTCAGACTGAAGCTTTTATTCAGGAAAATGTGTGAATGGCTGGGTGAGACAGCCATTTCCCCAAACCCACACTGCCCCAAAAAGTAGTTATTCAAAGGACAGATGTCAGGGTACCAGTCACCCTATCTCTGCTCCTGAAGCCAGAGATACAGGAGAGGATAAGGAAAGAACACACATATGCAGTGAAAATATTCTTTCAGCTGCCATCAATAGTACAGCAAACTGAAAAGCCTTTGGCAGAACAGGGACTATTATGAGTTTCCAGCTCTCAAGCTCTGTGTCTCAAGTGACATCTGGAGCACACTCAGAGATGCCTGCCCTTGCCCCAGGAGTGCTCCCTGGGCCAGGAAGGCAGTGGCTGCTGATGGACAGCCAGGGCCAGAGGAGCAGCAAGGATAAAGAGGGGTTTCAGCTTTGCAGCCCAGCTGAGAATTCTCTCTGATCTGGTATTAATTGAAAATTCACAGGCAAAGTGGAGTGGCAGAAGCTCTTTTGGCTGCAGCTCTGCCTGAGAGGAATTTGGGATTTCTGCAGGTACAGTGCTGAGGATTTCTCTCTAGTTCAGGGAAGAGATAAATTCTTGTCTTCCCCCTGCAAACCTTGGGGGTTTGTGTTCATGGCAAGTTAAATATGACTTAACAGTGTGCCCTGGCAGCCAGAAGAATTCGTAGTTCTATGATTCCACGCCATTTTCCTGAAGTGAGGCAGGATTGCTACCTTCCCTGGACTCTAATGAGAGATCCCATAGCCCTGTGATCCTTTGTGCCTGCCTCTTTTATGACTCTCTGTTGTGCATCACTCTTCCTTTCATTAGCCTCATCATTCCTTTCATTATCCAAAAATCATTAACCTCTCATGCTATAGAAACTCAGTCCTGCCAAATCACCAGGAAAGGTACCCGTGCAATAGATAGACAAGCCCACAAACAAATCACCAATATAATCTTAAAAATAAGCTACCTTTTCCTCCACAAGCAATATAGGGAAGACAAATTAAAACCTGCAAAATGTAGAGAGGGATAGAGGGATGAAAGCAGCTTGTACTTACTTGAAAGAGCTTCATATTAATATGAAGGGTATTATATATTTTTAGATTTCTTCAGATTGCATTTTTTAAAAATTTTATAAAACGAAACAGGATCTGCTGCATGGAAATATCACAGAAACACATCGGAAGTTAGTGAATAAAGAATTTCTACAATAGTAATAGCAAAAGCAAAGAAAAACACTTAACTGAATCTTTTTGAAGCCTAACTTTCCTCCTTTTCTTTGGGTTTTGCCAATTGTAAGAAAGTTTCCCATGGCGTGCTGCTTTCAGTCTGTAAAGGAACACATACATAAAGGCATTTAGCAAAAACATAGAAAGCGAAGATTTTTCAGTTACAATAGAATTCAAGTTTAATTTTCATATGGTTACCAAGCTTTCAGCTGCAATTATTTTAATAACAATCAGAGGAGCCTCACTCCTACTGAATGCTACTTTCTTATAAAAGGAGCTGGACACATTTAGGGACCAAAGCTGAAGTTAAAAATGCAGAATTGTTTCTTTTCTGTGGAAATGATTTATTGCATGTTTTTTCACCTTTTCAAGCAACAGAATGAAATTTCATTCTCCTCTGGGAGTGGTAGAGACAAAATACTTAAAAATGATTGAAGCGGCCAAAGTGTGTTCATATGTTACTTTACGGTAGTGAGCTTCACTGGAAATTGCAGCTGTTGCCTTAGGCTGAGTTTCTGATCCCCTCCCCACGAGCACTGCAGTCTGTCCTCAGAGGGAGGTATTTCCAGTTCATGGGGCTTCTCAGGGACAGCTCTAAGCACAGACCCGTGCTGTGTGGTGTGTGTAGATCTTTCTGAGTTTCTTCATATGAAAAAGTGCAGGCAGCAAGTGCTTTACACAGCCAGACTGAATCACATTGAGACATTTCCTTTTCAGCAGAGAGGTGTTTTCCACTTTCTAGCATTAAGGCATCTGCTGGAGAAAGCATTAACTTAACTCCCTTTAGGACCCTGCTAGACACCTGTGGGATTAGTTCAAAGGAGTGAGTTCGATGGCATGACAAAGAATTACATGCCAATGCCCTTAGGAAAACCACTTTGATAAAGCTGAAATAAGGAAATAAAATGCAATACACTGAGATCCTTATATAGGGCTCCCACCTGCAGACTTGTCTGGTGCCAGCCTGTGAGTCTGAGTGAGAAGAATTCAGATTACTCCTACCCTTCCCCTTTCTAGAACATATAGGGAAGAACCTATGTAAGATGTATTGGAAAGACTATTGTTCTGACACTATGCTGAGAAAGGACTGGAGTTTTCTCTAAAAGCCCCTGCCAGGTTGGGTTGTGAATCCTGGTTTAGGATCCTGCCACTTATCCAAATTTGTCATGGAAGAGTGGAATGCAACCCACTCAAAAAAGAGAAGGAACAGTATGTTTTATTGAGGTAAAAGAGTAATTTGTCAAAGCTCAGTAAACTAGATGGACCTTAACACAGTTTAACAGTGGTTTGACAAGATTTAATAAGTGTGATGGCAAGGTTCACTTTATTAATTACTGCATGAAAATTTGTTAGAATGGTTCAATGGAGACCAGAGAGACAAAGAATAAGGAAGACCCTCACACTGAGTCATGAGTTTCAGAAAAGACCCCCTAAAAGTTCTAAAATCCTTACAGCCTGGGTACAGCTGGATCCAATTTTAGTCTCAGATTTGGACAACAGTTTATTTCTGATGTTATTGTGTGTAAAAAGTTTATAATAATTAATACTGATGCAGTCCAAGAATAGCTAACATAGGCTGAAAGGAATTAATTTAGTAAAAAACCTGAGAAGTTGATTTTCCCCAAAAGGCATAAGAGTGACTTTTGGGCTGCTAACACCTGGTTCATGCCTGAGCAATGACCAAAGGCAGGAAATGGGTGGCAGCTGTGTCCTTCTACCCTTCTGGTGGAGTCTCAACCCTGTGAAACAGAGACATTGAGAAGGAGAGACTGTGTCTGGATGCACAAACAATGAGAGCTATAGCACACTGATATGGAGCTCTGGGATATGTCCTCCTTCCCCCATCAGAAACATAAAATTGGTTGGAAAAGAGAAAAAAGAAAGGAAATTTTTAAAGTCTGATGGAAGCACAGCAGTTCACAGCAGTTCAAATCCTGTGACAGATATGGTCAAAACATGTCTACTGATGGTACACCTGAGTCTGACTGTGCTTAACTCAGCTTGAACAGAAATTTGGGAATGGGCTATCATCTCTCCTGTACCTTCCAAAAAGGCAGGCATAAAACCTCCAAAATGGGGAAAACCACAGGAAAATATTATGTAAATCCAACATAATGTAATTCCCTATTCCCCTGGGAAATTTTAGCTATATTCACTAAGTAAAATCATCACATATTTAGCACAACTCACTGCATTTCCTCAAGAGGTAGAGGGCTGAAAAAAACCACAGAGCCTGAAGTACATGCTGGCCCTCTGCAGTAGTTCACTGTAGGGCAGAAAAATCTTCATAAAGTCTGCTCAGAGTAAATTGCTCCCCTGGCCTCATATTCCTCATCTAAACTGAGCATTAAATTCAGACTGATTTCATCAGCAAATGAAGGAACAAAACAAGAAAAAAAAGTAAGAAATGCTACAACATGCTTAATTTAATTGGATTTTCTGTTCTGAATCAGGAGAATGAAAGAAACATTACACAGAACATGCCCAAATGTTAAGGCAGCATGAACAGCACCATCTGTCACAATATTTCTCTAGTTATTTTTAATCTCGTACATAGTTAAAATTATGTTTTCTTAGTGAGAGGCATTATTGTAGAACATTTATCTATTATAAACAGATGCTAAAGTATTCATTATCCCCAGGATCCATTAGAAAGAATAAATGACTAGAAGAGACGTTAACTGTACACTTTCATGCTCTGCATCACTCAGTATTTGATAGAATGTTGGAATTGTCATACTAGGTCATACTTGAAGGTCTAGTGAGTTTGTAATCCCTCTTTCACAGCTTGCCACCCCCATGTATGTCAGGGAGCCCCATGATAAAATATCTTACAGAATAAACTGGCGTGGAGGAAAAGATTCTTTTTAAGCCCTAAGTGGTTACCAGTGACAAGGCTCAAAGAGAACAAGTTATTTTACCCCCCTTTTGTTTCTGTAAGTGTATGAACCTGTTTAAATCCCATGGAATTTTTTTGCTCAAAGATCATAAGTGGTCTGACCATCATGACACTCGTGAAAGGGCTCAGAAGGGCTCAAGTAGATGCACAGGTTCCTCAGTGGGACTGACTCCTGCACTGCCAGGCCACCCTGGGCACCTGTAGGCATTTGTGGCCAAACAGTGCAAAGCAGCCTTTCCACATGAGTGGTCTGCAGATATATTAGTGCAGACATCGAGCTGGGGTGTATCAGCAGAGCTCCACTGATGTCAGGGATTTGTACCAACTGAGCATCTGATCTGCTCTGTGCACAAGCACAGCTTCAAATCTTGCATTTCTCTGTTGTGAAAATTATCAAAGAATACAAAGCAAATAAAAAGGCATCTTGAGAGAAGCACTTTTCTAACACACATAAAAAACCATTTCTGTTAGTACAGCTTGGTTTATTTCGGTCTCCCTAGCTCCTAACATTTCTCTGGATTTTATGTCAAATTCCTCATTTCTGTAGAATGTGATTTTGCTTTTAGATCACCTAATGAAGATGCCTTTTGACAAACACACAAGCCAGGAAACCAAATATTTGAAACAATTTTGTTTAAGCTGTACTTTAGCGAGTATATGCGTCCAAACAGCCACTGTAGTAATCCTGGGCTGTTTATCCGAGTGAAACGGGCCGGGAGTGCAGAGCAGCTGCCCGTGTGGCTCAGTGACCAGCTCTGCCTTGATCTGACATATGCTGGCCAGTCTGGGCAGCAGCAGTGCTGGCACAGCCTCTGTCCCAGCGAGTTCATTTCAGCTCTTTCCTCGGTGTGCCGTGCTGGGTAACGTGATGTGTCTGGGGGTGCCACCGGGGGAAGAGTTCAGGCCCTGGGGGTGGGATGTTTAAGAATGCTACAATTTAATGTGCTGCCACACTTCCATCGTTGCCAAGTCTTGTGTTTTTATCACGACTCTCATAATATTTGATGTCATACTCCAAGCTACAGCATCTGGATATTTGGAGGTTATAGTTAGGGTATTCACAATTATGCACTTTTTTTTTAGGTTATTTTGTAGCTCCCTAGTTTAAAAGAAAAGCTCAGATTTGTGACCCAAAAGATAGTGTTATCATCCCCAGTTTTGTAAATACTTGCTACAGCCTATATATAATTCCTGCATAAATTGCAGATGCTGTGAGGGATAAAAACCCTCCTCTGGTGGTGATTGCTATATCCCTGTGGACAGCAATGGCAGCTTAGATGTGAGCTGGTTTGTGCTATGCTGAGTCATGCACCAGGGCTGGCAATTTAAAGTGTCCCAATCCTTTATAAATTTGCTCAATAGAAACTGGGCGCAGGCTCAAACACCTGCTGTTTTAAATGGACAGTGCTACAGAGATGGAAACAAAAATATGGGGAACTTGACCTAACATGTCTAGAGGCAAGCCTCTCTTCCTTTCTATGTTTGTTACTCAGTTCCCAAGTTCATCCCAGTGGGAAGGAGAGTGCACAGCCAAGACAGCCTCCTATCCCCACCTGTATGGCAGGAGCTCCTGCAAAAACCAGCCTCCTGACTCTCCCCAGCTCTCCCAGGAAAGGTAAAGTTTGCCTAAAGCCAGATTTATTCAGCTCTTTGTGATTTGGGTTACAGTTTCTGCTTACTGTAAACCTGTGGGTAAATAAACACTAAATTTTTATTTTTTTGTTAAAATTGTTTTACATTTCTTCAAAGAGCTGCTGCTAAAGCTGGGCAGACACAAGTGTATTTTAAGTCCTGTAGGTATATGTGCCATGGCATTGACAGAGCTGGGAAACAGCTGAAATGCTGGGAAACACAGGAGTCCAATGACTGAACCAGAGGGCTAAGGGAAAAGGCACAACATAAAATCTGTTACCAAAGGTGTTTACTTCCTCTTACTTGTTCTGTTTCCAGAGATGATGGGACTCAGCTGGGAAACCTTACCCACAGTGAAGCCTTCAGTAAAGGTTTTCATACATTAAATAATATTTTTTTTCTCATAACTTTAAACAACATTTATGTTAAGTACTTTAATGTGCAGCTATGAGGAAAGACACATTTGGTAATATGCCATCACTTTCAGAAGTAGAATGATGAAGAAAAAAACACCAGAAGGAATGTCCTACCCATCAAGAAAGGCAAAGCAGAAACCAGTTGCAAACCAGCTGCTTTAAAGATCCCTTCTCAGGACATTAGGGAATTTAAAGAATCAGTCAAAAAAATGCCCTATAAGAAGGTTTGTATGCATTGGCATCAGTCCCTAAATGTAAGCAAACAGCAAAGAAAAATCTTCTGTTGGAAAGGGGGTTTTCTGAATTGTGTTCTTTGCTCCTTTTTCACACACAGGTTATTTTTTTTGACATCATGTTTCTTTTCTATTAATATGGATTGCAAACATAACTAATGTGGTTAATGCTTATCCAATGTGGATGTTTATCCAATTACTGCCTGCAAAACAGTTATGTCACAAATAATCCGGTGAGCACACCTGAACCTTGACCATGCAGGAGTCAATGTAATTTTTCTGTGTGCTGAGTGAGGTCAAGATTTTCTTGGAAGAACTTTACAGTAGCAAAAATGACTGCAGTCAGGAAAAGGGATGGGTTTCTGTTTTCAGGTAAGGGAAAACCACCAAATCCTCTTGGCAAACAAGCCGTTTTAAAATACAAAATAACTTTCCTTTGTATAAACACCCTTTTAAAGCACACAATCAGCACTAAAAGACATCAATTTCACTTCTACATTAATAACCTAGTCAGGGATTTGTGGGGGAAACATACAGTGTTGAGGAAAGTATCAGTCAACAGAAAATATACTGAAAGCTGTAAGAGGCTTATATGGAGATTATATTCACAATGTATTTCAGGAATACATGTATATTCTGTCTTCAAATTCCATTAGCTGATGAGTGTCCATCAGCTTATGGGCACTAAGACTCATCTTTGAGGCTCAGACCACAGACCCTGCAGAGAAGCAGAGCCAGGAAATGAGGAGGCTCCTGTGCCTCCAATACCACTGATGTCCATAGACAAAAAACTTCATTTAAAACTCTTCAAGAAGGAGAGAAACAAATCACCTCCCTGCCTGCTACTGGCACATAACAAGAAGCTGTAAGAAGTACTAGCTGAAGATGTATGGAAAACTTTCAGTGGCAAATAGACCAGTTTAATACAGGGTCTTAACTATCGTGGAAGGTCACCATGGGGAATGTGAATTTTGAGCAGTGTGAGGTTTAAAAAAGGGCAGCAGGAGCGTGGCCCAAGCAGCCACTATTGAAGTCCCACTGCAAGACAGAAGAGCAGATCAACTAGTCTGAATATTAATAGCCTTGAAAAAGCAAGAATACAAGAAATAAGAAAAAGGGAAGAAGCCTGTTTGTGATTTAGATAAAGAAGTTCAAAAGGAGAAAAACAAGGGATGAAGAATAAACTAGTGTCCATTGTCTTACAATAAAAGTGCTGTGTTTTCCCTCTGACTTGTTTCCACCTTGAAGCCATGTGTTTGAAAAGGAGACCAAATCAGGAGTTGTGTTAATTCAGTATCCTTTTCCCTGCAGAAAGAAAACAATTTGTCAAATCATACTCTCTCTGCTTTATCATGGTTTGTCTCTCATTTCCCAGTTTAGTCTGATGCTGGAGTTTCATCAGGATGCAGCCCCTGACAAAAAAAAGAAATGCAAAAACCAAACAAAACCAAAAATTTTCCTTCCTTGTGAAGATTGGGAATGGTTCATTTAGATGTATTCATCTATGTATTGATATAATGTATTATCATTATATAAACATTATCTTTCAATTCCACTGCTCCTCTGTAGCCAGAACGGTCAATATCTATAGAGGGACTTTATAATGTCTTATAAGGGTTTTTAATGGTAATAGAATAATATTCACTACCTTGTGATAGGTACTATTTAATAGAAAATCATGACTGCTTAAATTTTGTGATTGAGTTGTCATTCATGGTGGTAAATTGCTGACAGCTGCTGAAATAATAAATAGATCTGATTCATGTGATTTTCCTTTTTAAATCTCCTTTTTGCTTGTATCATCTACTCAGCTTCTTATTCAGCTTTGACTGATTTCTGTCTTGTTATCTTGAACTACTACAATTAGATGTTATTCTTGGATCCCATCAACACAATAGACAGATGCAGACCTCTGTTCATCAGCAGCAAAAATATCTTGGGACAAAAGCTGATGAAAACTTTTGTTAATGTACTGAATACAGACATGAAGGATACTTAGATCTAGGTGGTGCTAAACCATGGGGTAAGGTCTGAATACTTGGGCCCCACTGAATTCACTCAGGCTCATTACACACTGAATACTTTAACACCCCAGCTTGCAGCAAGCACTGAAAAAACAAGAGCAAACCAAGATATTACAATTGGAAAGATACAGATTACTGGACATGATGAACAGAGCACAGAAGTTCAAGGTTGTTATATATATTTATCTGTATAATTTTAGGAGAAGTTCTGTAGTGCTTTTTGAGGATAAACCAAAATTTTTCAGTGCTTACTGAAAGATAATGCAGAGCACTTCCTAAGAGTAGCTAGCAGTTAGACAGAGCAACAATCAGAGTTGTAAAAGCAAGGTAGAATCCATCTGTGAGTGGATTGACATAAACGGCTGAAGAACATGAAAAGTAGGAGGATGGAGTTACTTGAGTTAGCTGTAATAGTGAGGGAGCTGATGCATTCAGGCTGTCCTTAAAATGTGGATCCTCTTCATGAATTGTGTCCAAGTGCTGTACAGAAAAGCACTGGAAGGAGCTCATGGGTTACTTTGCAACAGGCCAGGCGTAGCTGCATTTTACAAAGTGATATTTAGGGAGTCCTTATTACATATACCTGACCATTTTCTGAGTGAAAGATTTCTTCTCTTTCTTTATGACATTTAAAAACCTCCTTACTCAGGAAATGTCCGCAGAAGAACAGCTGCTGCTTTTCCTTTGTGGAAAATAAAGTTGTTGCTAGTTGCACAGAGTTCTATTAACCCATGCTTATACCGTCTAGGCAGTTTCCACTGGATTCCATTTCTGCTGAAGCAGAATGGTAACATCCTTTTAGGTATTATGTTAAATGCATTTTCTGAATTTCATGTTGATGGAATTCTTCAGCTGAGGCTTTTTCAGACTATGCTATGTTCATGAGGTAGAATGACAGTGCTTAAAGCTGCTCTGAACTCTATGGAAAACATCCATTAATTTCTATTGCTCCTGGTCTGAACCTTTAATGACAATAGAAACCCACATCAAGAATAGAGAAGGTACTGCTCTTTTGGTGTGTTTTCAAGCTTTCTGTATATTTAGTGCCTTGTCTCTTTTTTTCTCTGAACAACACAGGAATCTGCTGCTGCATTAAACAAGAGATACTGACCTCCTTGCACTTTGCACAGGGTGCCTTTCTCTTTGTAAGATCCCACAGCACTTAGGGACATATTGATAAGTTGAATCATCTGGAATGAAGAGCTCCTGTGGGCTCAGGAACCACAACCCTTCCTCCAGCCCAGTGTCCTGCCCCGGTGCAGGCTCTGGGGCACTCTGCAGGGCGAGGGTTTGCCCCATGCACACACAGCAGCTCTCTGTGGCCCCAGATTACCTCTTCCACTCCAGCAAATCCTCAGCTGCTCACAGCAACTGTACAGCAGTAAAAGAGTCCAGTGCAGCAAGTGGGTGGACATTATTCCATGTGAAACTGCAAAGGGAACATAATTACTGTAGGCAGAATATAATTACTCAGAGTGGGATCCGGCTTGAGCTTTACGGCTAAAGCTTTCCTTCAGAGACAAGTACTATGGAGATTAAAGAGAATAACCAGCCTGTGCTTTTGTTTCAGATTTCAGACAGAAGATGGATTGTTCATGAGCTCTGAGCACCATGATGGGACCTTAGTTCATTCATCTGTCACCTGCATGAGTGCTATTTCATGTTGCACTTCCTTGAACATGTGCAGAGATACTCAGTATTCTTTATAAAGCTTTGTGTTTGAAAGCTTTCAGCCAGCCCCTGCACCCTGTCTACTACAGCTCATCCTCATCTTCTGCTTTCTGTTGCCAATCTCCCAGAAAGCAGAAGTCTTCAGAGATACTTTAATACCATTATCCCAGGGTTTTCTGTTCTTTTTTAAAACTTACGTATTATTTTGTATTACCTTGCTCAACTGATATACAGTATATGTTTTACACTGATCATTATGAAGATATGTTATTTCAAAATTGTGATTAAAGAAATGTTTTATATTAGAGATACATTGAAACATTCTATAACTTCAGTTTAAAGGTCTAGTACTTTGATAATGTGGCATATTTTTTTCTGATTGCACTGCACTGGGAGTTGCTTTGGTCACAAATACAGAGCCAATTTCCATGAAAATTTTGTAAGGAACTATTGAAGCTGTGCCCTTGTTTTATGCATAGTGCTGAAGCTTTCAATTACTCTTATGTTTGGGTTTTGGTACACCTACTATATACAATTTTAGTATAAGGGATGAAAAATAATTTCAGGAAAAGACCAGATTTTCTGGTCCTAAAGTAAGACACAGAATATATCAAAGCTGGACTTGATGAAAAAATATGGATATGCAAAAGATATGTGAAGATATGTTGGCATTTTGTAATGCTGAGTGACTGATTTCACAATCTTGAAGTTTCTCTGATGTTGAATATTTTATGAAATTATATATATGCAGCTTCTGAAAATGTAGTAAATATTTTGAAGATTAAAAGGTAATCCCCTTGCTCCAAAAACTTGCTGTCTAATTTGAGGCATGATTAAATACAAGTAACTGATGAGATATTTGGAAACCCAAAAGATACAGCATTGGCTCTGGGAGATTGATGGTGGCTGATCTGGAGTAAGGGCTGCCAGTTGCTGTGGGGAAAACAAATGCACAGGGAAGGAAGGAGAACACAGTAGTGGCATTAACAACAGAACTGCACTGGTGTCTCTGTAACCCCCCTGCCATGCTCTATTCACTTTTCCTCTTTTCTTGCTTAAAACAGTTCGTTTTCATTAATCAAAGTAGCACAGGAAAGGCATTTTTCTAGTAAATTAGATAATCCTTACAATGAAGCAGTCTTTACAAGAAATGTATTAATTTTCAGTGCAGTTGTCCATTAAACAGCAGCGTTCTTGTCAGTACTGATTGGAGTTTCTTTGTATTGTGGGAAAATCAGTGACTTTAGGCCTGGAATCCTGTGCTGGGAAGGAGGAAAGAAGGAAAAGAGAGTGTGTTAAATCATAACTGATATGATTTATGGCAATGTTTTTTCACATCATCATTTAACTGCTGTGATATTTAGTCCGTGAAAAAAAAAATTGTGTGAGTTTTAACACCTGAGGTCATGAACAAAAATATGGCTTGGTTTGGTTCTTTTTTAAATTTTATTTTAGAGCAAGAGAAAGATCAGGATTGGAAGCACATGGGAAGAACAATGCTTTTCTTAACCACACAAAATATATAACAGAGGAAGCAGTTGTAGAAACATCCTTGGAAAAGGCCAAAAACATGATGGAGGATACTTTAGCAGGGGAAAAGAAAGAAATTCACTCCTCTGCTGTCCATGTTCCTGATCTCTCTGTTCAGATTGTTAACAAGACAAGGGTGTTGAATGACTAAGGCCTGCACATTTCTGCCCATATGTCTGCTAAAGAATATTAACTCATACTGCATGAGCCACCACACACTCAGCAGATGGTAACAGCTCCAAATCACTTCTAATTTAATTTAGCTTTGGACTGATAACCCAGAGCTCCCATGAAACTTAAAGAGAATCTTTTGTTCGTTGAGCCAATAAAAGTACAAAGCCCTTTAATGTTACCAGTCTTCTGAACTGTCATAGACTGTGTCTACCAAACTTTCCTTTTTTTTTTTTGGAGTAAAGAAACACACTGAACCACATTACACTGCACTGATGGAGATTTTTAAGTGTCAGTGAAATTTTATGGTAGATTCATTTTGGTACCTGGAGCAGTGTTCCCCATGTCTGTGGGCATCAGGAGCCTGTTCTGATATTTTCATCAGGAATGCCCCCTGTTCCTCTCCACAGCCAGATGCAAGAGTGTGAGAAGATTCTTACTGGGTTTCTGTGTAAAAGGTGTACCAGTCTCCTCAACATGGCTGAGAGTGGAGCAGGTCATGAAGTGAAACCCAAATTTCAGCCAAACTGCTGTGTCTTGCCAGGTCTAATTTTGGCATCCACACTGACACAGGACACAGTCACTGGCAAATTCCTGGCTTATGAACTGACCCTAGTCCCTGGGAAGGTTTATACAGGCCATATTTCATACAGAGACACACGTCAAGAAGCGTGTGGCAGCCCAAAAGGGCACATTTGTATAGAATAGCACAGTTTGGTATCCATATATCAGCTCTGGTTCCAGGACTGGGTGAATAACGTTTTTGTTCTGGACCCAGACTCACATGTTGCAAAATACTGGAGATCTACTAAGGTGATAACTGGAAATTAATTCAATAACCTTGGTAGAAATCCAAGTATTTAAGTTGCCTATGTTTTGTTTTGTTTTTTTTTTTGTGGCAATCAAGATAAGAATCAAGTCTCTAAGATTAATATTTATTGTGTCTAAAATGTACTAAAACCTTAAAGATAAGAAAGCAGCCATTCCTCTTAATTGCTATAATTTCAGACTATTTAATCTCCTTCTTAAGGAAAAAGTACTGTATTGCAGTGAGCAATATCATCTTGACATTATTTCCAGAATCCTTTGGTGAAGTTCTGTGGGGCATTTATGGGAGGAGCACAGAGACCTCCTGGAATCCGTGAGAAGTCATTGCAGCATCATCATGATTACCCCTGTTTGTCATTTTTTTTTTTGTGGGCCATAGTTTTGGTTGTGAATTAAAGTTTGTCTGAGTTTATCATCTGCTTTTTCCTCCACAAAAATGTTTGATATCGAATAGGAGAAAATATTTGTCTAGACCTATTAGCCGGATCTCTATTTTATTAAAATAGCAGCCCACATCAAAAGAGTTTTATCCAAGAGCTTTTGCATTAATCAAATGCCAAGCATAAATATCGTTCAAATGCCTAAAGTAGCCCTTGATATTAAAAAGCCATATTAGCAGGCTATTTTATAAAAAAAATATTTCCAGAACTTATGGGCAATCATGGCATTTCTGGTTTTCTTTAACAGTGAGTTTCAGGGCACCCACTTGAACATTTGGGGATGTTGCCCTGAGTTCAGACATAGTGTTATTTAATGGTAATTTTTGTCCTAAGTGAAGGAGTTCACTGCACTTCTTTTGCCTTCATTTTAACAATGTGGAATGCAAAAGCACTGCATTCTTCACATAACTGGATGGAAGCTAATATTTTCCATTGCTCAAAAGGGGTAGAAGATTAATTGCACAGACTTTTTAATTTCATTTAAAGTAAACCACAGTTTGATGTACACATGACTTTGCTTACTATCTCTGTGAGAAGTGTGGGGATGTTAATCCTCACCATCTGCTATAACATGTGCATGGAAAAAGTAACTTGTTTGTAGTGTCTTGTGAACAACAAAAGAAAAAAACAGCATTTGATATTTATAAATACATATATATCTCAAAAATATTAATGAATAAGTGCAATTAAAATGCAAAAATCTTTAAGTTTTATCCTATGCATAAAGATGTTTAACTGTGATACTGATACTCCTAGTTCTCTCACTATCATTGCCAGACATCCACCATGGGGATAACAGAAGAAATCTTCTAAATGCCTCAATCCACCATCTTTTGCATGCCTTCAATTGGTGTAAAAGCACAGAAACCTACTGCGAGTGAGAAGTTGTAGGATCAGGCCCTAATATGATTTGGACAGTTTAGTTGAAGTAATTACTTTAATCTCTTTTGATTTTCTTTTTTTTTTTTTCACTTGACTTTGTTCATAATCACCTTGTCTCTGCAGGAATCCTTGCCTCATCAAGCTTTATTCATCTTTCTTTTTTTTTCTAGCTCAAATGGGCTGAGACAAATCATTCTAAAAGAAAGAAAATTAAAAGAGTGAAATATATATTTTTAAAAGTATTCTCTCTTTTCCATTTGTTAAAGTACAAGATTGTAACAAATGCTTAGAGGTCTCAGATGCTTCTATTATTATGTTTTGGGATGTAGTATCTTAGCTTTCTTCACCAATGTTCTGACATGCTGAGGTCAGTAATTCACTGGAAAGTTACTGTTGTTTAATGTATGAAGTTTTGGGTAGATGTCATTGATATGGGAATGAGAAGTAGATAACTATTGTTTTGAAAGTCAGGTTATATGATCACTGTGGTTTCTGATTACCAGAGCTGTAAAGAAGATAAAATGCATGTCTCCCTGATCTGGATCGCAGCTATAGCTATAGCTGGAGCTATATTTGAAACATCTCTGATTGTAAGAGATGATTCTATGAAAACATTATTATCTTACATCACTGATTGTAAGATTATTCAGTGAAATAATTAAAGAAACCTCTGTTCTGTTCTCTTAAAAGGTCAGCGCTGCTGAGAGTCCCAGCCTCAGACCCAGGGGTTGTTTTGTGAGGCACTGAGCAGGCATGCAGTATGAGAAATGCTGAGAGATCACTGCTCCCTTCCTCATCTCCATTCATTTCTGCTCCTCCGCCCTAACGGGAGTTACATATCACACAACAGCTCACCATGTCAATACTTCTCTTATGCCCTTTCCTAAATCATGGACAGGTGATTAAAATGTAATTTAAACTAGTTTTGAACAATCAGTGGCAAGTGGCAGGGCTTTAGGTTATGAGAGAAATGCTTGCCTAAGTTAAGTTTAGTAGTAAATAAAATGATTTCATGTGAATGTGAGAGAAGAAGATAGCCAGACCCCAACTGAATGAAATGTGAACCTTGTATAAATTATTGACTAAAATAAATGTGCATTTTCTTCCCACTACACAGCCCCTATTTGATATTTTCTTTACCTGGCTTGATATGGATTAGGACAGAGGGGGAGAGCCCCCTATCTCTGAGTGCTTTTGCAATCTCTGCCCAATTAGTTGTGTCTTTCTAGACCAGACTTCACCGCAGTACCCTGGGAATTCTGTAAACATCTGTAGATGTGAGATGTATCTGTGCTTTGCAAATCATTATGGAACATCCAGGAAGACAGTACTGGCATCCTGGGTCCTGCTTTAATGATTTGGCTGCTGCACCATGTTAGTCCCCTGAACGCAGCCAACAGTGACAAATGACTGCCAATTGCTCAACTTTTGCTCCCATGTATAAAACTTCCCTGTACCTGAAAATCAGGAAAAAAATTTCCATAAAATGGTAATTTCAATTGGGCTGGAAGGACAATTTGCACTGTAGAACTAATTCTGCAGTTCCTGTTCCTCCTCTGAAATGTATTTTCATCTCTCAAGTGACCTGAACACATATAATAAATAAATAAATGAATAAATCTTGTTTAATTTAAACCTACTGCTTTTGGCTATCTCCTTGGGAAGTACGACTGCACAGATTTTGATGACGGTTGTAGTTTGAGATGCAAGCACACCACAATAAGAAACAAAAGGTTCATATTCAGGTTAATATAATTCATGCCTTATTTTTAATTTCACTCCTTAAAGAACAAAACATGTTTCCTGGTGGACTGTTTCTAAATAAAACAGGAAGAAGCAGAATAATTTATTTTTTTTTTTAATACTTGTTATTAATGGTCCTGCCAAGTGTTGAATCATTTGCAGAGTGGAAGGTTAAACACACATAATGTAAAATCTCTAAAATGTTAGGAATAGCAAGATTTAAATACTGAGTAGTGTTTCTGGTTGTAGCTGAAGCTCAGAAGCATTAAAAAGCTGTTGAAACTGTTTGACCTCACTAAGGCTGTAAACAATATGCATTTTATATTTAAAAATGTCACAGCTTCAACCACTGGCATTAAGGTTTGGAAAGGTGCCTGTAAATGTGAATGTATTGTGTTTAGCCTTTGCCTCCTTGGGAGTCACTGCTACAATTATTTTCAGCTAAGAATGAAGCAGAATAGCTGATAATTTTTGAAAGAATTCTTTGTTCGTGTCACTTGCTCTTTCTGAACCTCCTGTTTTGATGATCCTTTTTTTAGATGAGTACATCCTTATTGTACTGACTATCTTTTTACACTATATACATAAATTTTAAATTAAATACTTTGGCTATTAAAGCTGCAACCCCAGTGTCACCTGGACTAATCTATTAAACTTCCCAAGGCTTCTGTGTGAATCTTGTAATTCTTATTGGTTAGTTATTAGCTGAAATTACTCAAAAAGTTGTTATTTCAAATCCTCTTTCCTGGTGTTGCTTAGTATGATGATTGTGGGCAGTGACTGTCCTTATGTTTAAGAAAGCAGGGACCAGCAGAGCAAAAAGAGTAATTTTCTAGAGTTTTCCCTGCATCAAGGCTATTTGAGCTGGAATGATTTGTATCTATTGTGGATGATCATAAAGGGATATTTCCTGCTACTTGCCAGTATAGTCCATGTGCATATTGCATCAGCCTATGTGAACTGGATATGGAAAAAACCCTCTAAAAATAATGTTTCAAAGACATCACTATGTATTCTTTTATAGGATCGCACAGAAAGTTCATTATCTGACCTAAACCCTTTTAAAACCTTCTACTTTCCTTGAATCTTGAACTACAGAGGGGTGCCTGGGTTCCTGATTTCATCATTTATCTTAGATGCAAGTGCCAGTGTATTGGGAGAGGCCAGAGCCCTGGGGTACCCGGGCACGTGCAGCAGCAGCCCCATGAGCCCCCAGCAGCTGTGCCATGTGTGGGCTCTCTCCCAGGCAAGGAGCCCACCAACCAGGCTCTAACATTCAACCTTCACAGGGAGAAACACTGCGGTTCTTATTGCCACCATATGAAGACAAGTCACTGCTATTTTATTTAATGGTGGAAAAACTCAGGTATTAGTGAGGTTTATGACAGTAGAACACAGCTTCAAAGAGATGGGAAACAATGAATCAAATGATAAGTTAAACCAGTGCAGGAGGACTGACCTTTCTTGATAGGAAAACAAAATCAAAAAACCCCCAAACCCCATCCAGGAAATTCTTCAGGAGATGCTTCCCTGAACAGCATATAAAAAGGTCAGAGCATCTTCTGGGAAGTATTTTCCCCTTAGATTTTGTGAAAAGGTTTCAGATATAACCTAACAGATGAGGAACATTAGGCACTGCAGGAGAAATTCATGTTGGCTTTGGCCTGTGCAGTGTTTAGTAGGTAAATAGATAGGTGAGGCATGGAGACAACTTGTATAAAATAGTGGGGCTGCCTTGAGATCAGTGGAGATCCATCTGTACCAGCAGCTGAGGTTGGTTGTTTATTGCCAAGGTTGTCAAATAAATATGCATTTTAATAAATATGCAATAAAAATGCATTTTAAAAAGTATGTAAAAAAAGGAAATATATGCATCCCTTTCTCAGCTGGTTTTATAAATACTTAACAAACTTGCCTTCTATGTAAAATATTAGTAGTGAAATTACAGGCATTACATGCAAAACTGTAACATGTGGGATCTGCTTATCATGGGCTGTAAGGTGACCAAAGAATACTGAAACTGAAAAAAGACATTGGAGAATTGCAAGTGTTACAAAACACTGCTTTTGTTTCACAATACCAGCTGATTTCAAAACAGGAAGATCTTTGCAGGTGGATCCCCACTGTACAAGAGGATTGCCAGAAGGATTGCTATCTAAATTGGAAAACTGGGCAGTAGTAACACAGGCAAGGATGAGTGACCCTGGTTATATTCCAGACTGGACTGGAGTCATCTGGGCCTTGTTCAGTGCCAGTGATTAGAGATTTCTTCCCACAGAAGTCATCAGCTTTGTGGCTTGTGCACAGCCTAAGTTTGCAAATGCATCCTGTCCCTGTGCTCTGCCTGCCTGCTTGTTCTGTTTCAGGCAAAGTATCAAAAACCAGAATTCTGCACATAATTGCCTCTCTGTGTGCTTCCCTGTGACTCAACATTTGTGGCAGGTCTATTTTAGATGCTATAGATTTTGGTGCAGACTCATGGCACAACTGGAATGAGGGTCCAGGGTCAGAGGAGAGGATGTGACAAAGATAATGTCTATCTGCAGAAAGGAAAAATAAAAAAGAAGGGGAGTTGGTAAAGTGGAAGACTTTGGGTAACTACAAATTTTGGATTTCAGACAAAGGTAAACCTCCTACCAGTTCCTAGCCCTCAGTGGTTTGGAACATTTATGCCATCATCTGTTCAAAAGATTCTGGTTATGTCAGCTTGAATATAGAATTTCTATGGTATGTTCCCCCCATAAAGGTTCTGTATGCTAGAATTCACTTCCTTTCCCTAAGTGCAGTTATTCAGGAATATAACACAACACACACACACACACACACACAGAGGAAAAATGCTATCTGACACTAATGACCTTACTTTTAGTGTGCAAAATGTCCAAATAAATGAAGGCAATGGGGATGGTGGCAGGGAAGATCTCTACTGGGAGATTTGACACAGAGGTGACCTGTTTGCTCCTCTAACTACTGCGGAGCTAATTAAACACAGCATCCCTAGAAATAAAGTGCTGGAGAGAGGGTGAGTAGTCAGCTGCTCTCACTGCATATGTCACTTGGGATTATGATTATACCCATTGCTAAGAGGCAGTTGAATAAGCAAATGTTGTTTTGCAGGAAGTAGGAAAAATTCCATCTATCGTACTCCACAGTGAGACATGAAATGTATAATTCCAGTAATGAGCACTGGAAGTATGAGTTATGTTTTAAGCCATTTGAGTTATATTTTAATCCTTCCTTCCCCTATTCTGTTTAAAGAGAAGGAAAAATGATTTTATGTAACAGATGCATTTTGTTTCTATAGCAGTATATCTGGGGCTTTATGCTGAAAACTGTCTTGGTGCTTTAAGGCTTTGGAGCTTTGTTAATTTTTTTCCCCAACTCCTCCATCACTGGCCAAGGTACCTCAGCCTCACTCTCCAGGCAGTGCAGATCACCCAGCTGAGGATTCCTGCAGGGAACATGTTTGAATCTCAGAAGATTATGATACATTTTTGCTTTTATTTTTCTACTACACACTTATTTTTTCCCCCAGATCTGATGGGACTGCTACAAAGACCCAAACTTTCAAACCCCTGTGCCCATACCATGGCTGTAAGGCATCTGTTGTTGGTGTCACCACTGGTCTGTGAGGTCACAGGTGCCTTCAAATTTGGGATGTCCCAAGGGCTTCAGCCCAGAGTGAATGTTCCAGCTGAAGGTGGGGATAGGCCTGGAGATCTGGGGGGGCTTTGGATTTCCCTGGGCCATGCTGAGGGAGGAAGGAGAGAGGGGAAGCTGGTCCTGGTGACTTCCTCATGTCTGGGCTCAGCCTTTGGAGCGTGCAGGGGGGTCACAGGGGGTCTCTTCATTTTTCCTGTGAGGAAGGTGTGTGGAGCCAGTGCCATGCCAGTGTTTCATTCTGGTTTATTCACCTTTTACCTTTGCCTCCCTCTCAGTGCCAGCAGCAATCTCTAGCTCCCTCCCTGAGTGGCTCCAGAAGTGTGACAGCCTTATGTCACCCTCAGCCTCAGGCAACACTTTGTACAGTAAACACACCAATTTTGAGGTCACTCAATTCTTGTTGCCCTTTTTGTGGGGGGGTGTCCCATGGTTCCTGTCCCCTGCATGGCCCAGCCCTACTCCTCTCCTCAGATGAAGTGAATACAACAAGGAGCTTCTGTACTTTTCTCCCTAATGACATAAGTTAGTTTTAAACCAAAAACACCTGTAGTGTGTCCTTCTTTTACATGTTCCTGTTCCTGTTGCTAAGACACTGAGCTGGTGTGTGGTTCCCATGCTGTACCAGACACAGGAGAGCTGCCTCCTGCCAACTGTAGGTGCTCATTTGTAGCCCCCCTTGTCTGGTCCCCCATGTGCCCCACTGCACGCACTGTGAGTTAGGGTTAGGGGTTGTGCCTGAGGCAGGGTGGGCAATGCAGCCTGACTCACCTTACCCTGAGTACACCTGGACCTCTGATTTGTGGGACTGTGGCCTGGAGTGCTGGGGGAGACAGAATGATGTTTTTTAAAAGAAACAAAATCTTGGTCCAGAGCTGCAGACACATTTCGTGGAGCTCAGAGTTGCCATTCTACATGAGGGAAGTAATGTTTTCTGTGTTTCCCCTGAGCCAGCTCATTGGAATGAAATTGAAGCCAGTTTCCTGCTTCTAAATGCTTTCTGATTCTGCAACTGTTTTCAGCACCCTCCTGGGTCCTCTTCCAACACCTATCTAAATCAAACAATCTCTTACCTGTTTGTTGCTCCCTTCCTTTGGCAGTGTTTCTTCTGTGTGACTCTCCCAGCACAGCCCCCATGCATTCCTGCTCTGTTATCACAGGTGGGCACAGCTCCAAGAGCATCAGTGAAATCCCTCTGAGGCTGAATGAGAAGTGGGAAAGCAGATCAAAAGGACTGTGACAGCCACAGATCTGCTGATTAACTGTAATTCTTATATAAGGCACCATGGCCTGGGCTTTTGTTTTACCCCTTTTCTTCTTTTGATGAAAAGAAGTAAAGAAAAGGCCACTTCTTGTCATATCTTTGGGGCAGTTGGTGTCACTCTCACTGTCCAGTTTACACCAGGGTTAGAGCTGCTGCTCAGAAGATTATCCAGAACACTCTGTGCTGCTGCCATAGGCACCTTCTGCAGGGCATGTTCAGCCAAGCCCATGCCGGACAAACTCCATATGCTAAAATGTTTTTCCAAAGGCTATTTCAGCTCTGTGTGTGTGTGCTTTAGCTGCTGTAGTGCATTCAAGTCAGTCTGTGACTGAAGTCTGAGGTCAACAGTGCCACCTTTTCTTGTTTCAGTCAGTGGAGGGAGCTGATGTGTGCACAATTATTAAGAAAGGAGTATATTCTTTTGCATTTCTTACAAAGGAGTAGAATCACAATTTATGCAAATAATTATCTTAATTTTTGCAGGAATCTTCCTGGACTACTTTTTCACAGACTGTTCTGTTAAATCTTTCTCACTTTCACAAATTCATATTAACAGTGGTAGGAGTTAATTTGTACTACTGTGCTATATGCAGACACTCAAAAGGTGTTTAATTTCCATTGAAAATATTCATATGTAAATGTTCCATATTTTTGAAGTGGTTGCAGTTCTGCTGAAGAGGTAGATCTACCTCTGTTATATCACACAACAGATTTATTTTATATTTAGATTTTTACTCTGAGAAGAGAGCAATGTACTTGCTGAAAATACCTTGAATACCAAAATGAAGCACTAGCTTTGGATTGTCAAAATTAGATATTTTAAAATAAGGAATTAATAGCTCCCAGTTTCTGTCTCGTTGGTGTTAGCATGAGGCAGAGATGCTGTCAGGCCTGAGGCTGGAGTCTCTGCCAGTTGTCTCTGCCTTTTCTGCTTGCCTGGCCCTGCTCTTGCTGTGTATCTTGGTGAGGTGGTGTATTTCTGTCATGTGTTTCAGTGTGGGAAGACATCTCTGCATCATGTGGCAATGGAGAGGTCTGTTTAGGAGAATAATCCTCTGGCTTTATGAAAAGGAAAAAAAAAATTGGTACTTCTAAATATCTCTGGAGAACAAATTTTGTTTGGGATTTTTCTTTGTTTGTTTGTTTGTTTTTTCTTAAAATACTGTAAATTATAGAAAGAGATTTCTGTGTTCTTGAGGTTCTTTTTAATGTTTGCAGGAAAAATATAAAGTCAAAGCAGGAGGCATTGACTTAAAAAAGTATAAATTTGGTCTGTTGCAAGACTGGAAGTATAATTTTAGTTTTATTTCTTACATTGAACCATTACTTCTTGGTAGAGGGCTGGCATTGCTGAGTCAGAGTGGTGCTTTGAACTACTCTCAAACTGGTGTCAGAACCTGTATGATTTAACACAGTTTGTAATCTTTAAGAGTCTTTCCCATCTAGATGTTTTGAGATATGTAGTATTTTGTTTTCAGTTGTTTGTATCCATAAATTTACTTTGCTTTGAAACTGAGTAATTTTCAGATAGAAAAATATTTCCAAGATAGTAAAGAGTTAATATTTCTGTAAGAAGAAGAAGAAACTTTGAAAGTATCTTTATACTGTAAATTAATGGGCAGACATTCATTAATTCGGACAGAAATTCTCCATCTGATGCAAAAAACCTTTGTCATGGGTCAGATTTACAAGCTGCTGAAAGACTCTGAAAATCAGAATGATTGGAAGCAAAGCTATCAATGTAAGGAGATGTGTCAGCTCTTGCAGGGGATGCGATTGCAGATGTTCATAGGAAGAACACTGAATCCTGGTCCTGACATGAATTTTTATAAACCTTTCTGCAAGCAATAAAAAAAACCAGATAAGGTAATACACTTGTTTCGGTATTCATCACATGTGGCTCAGCTAAAAGTGTGATTAGGTATTATAATATATCATAGCATTAGATTTTGTGGGTGGAAAAATAACTTCCCCATCCTATGGAATATGGGGTCTGAGAAGTTTTCCTGCTCAACAACAGAAGGACATGAGCCATTCACAGAGTGCATTTTCTTTTTTTTCCTTTTTTCTTTCTTTGTTTTAAATTGCAATATTGATGGGGAGCACAGAAAACCGCAGCAAAAACATCCAGCAGTTGGGGCTCATAGAGTTGGGACTCTCAATGCTCAAATTTTAAGTTCCTACTCTGAATCATGAACAACATGGGGATTTTGGAGTATGCCAGGAATTTGGAATGGCAGTCTGACTGCTAGGTTGGAAAGGTTTGCTTCAAAGTGTGATTTAAATAATTTCTTTTTTTTTTTTTTAAAATTTTTTGAAGTCCTCATGGTCTCTCTGGATAGGACACTGCTCTTTGTGAGACAAACAGCTCACATATGTTGGTTATGTACTTCTTGCAGCAATGTGTGTGTCCATCCATAGTGAATGCCTGCAGTAGGACACGAACACAAAATTGTCAAAAAATAGAATATTTTACTGGAAATAATGTGATGATTCCATGTGCAAATAATTCTTTAAGCTCTGCATCAGACACTCTCTGGTCAGAACATGTTTACTGCAATGCCTGTGTCCTCCCTGTGTAGCTGTGTATCAGTCTGAAGAGAAGAACTGGAAATAAAGTTGCACTAAGAGCTGCTGTTCTCGCTCTGATTTAGGGAGGTCTAATAAATCAGACTGGATCTTTTGGACAACCAAAACACTCTTTTTTTCTGCCATGAAATGTTAGACCCAATTGTTACTGCCCTGAGTTTCCAGTTTTTAAAGGCTAGGAGCAAAGATTGGAAACTGCTTCAGGAGCAGTCTGAGAATGGGATCTAGGATTAGGAAAGAGCAATACTGGAACAGCAAAAAGAGAAAAAATCCAGCATGCAGGAGGAATTCTTCTGTTTATAGTGGAAGGATTATAGAAAGCAAGGCATAGGTGCTGCATGACTGAAGATCAATATGAATTCCATCTCCTTACAGGCATATTGATCTTGGGCACGTACATCACTTGTAATCTCCCTGCTGTAACTGGCAAACCAAAATGTAAAAAATGAAGATGGCAGGGCTGAGCTAGGAGATTAAAGAAGAAAAATGTTAAGAAGTGTACACTTTTGATCCCTGGGATGTGAAATGCACAAGGTCATCTGCTGCTGTGACTAGCTTGACTATAAAATCTAAGTGACTCATCGATTTCATACACCTACCCCGTAAGATATTTTGGTTTATATGATATAATCTTCCTTTCAATTAACCTGAACCAAGTCACTTTACAAGTAGCTTGAGTTTAGCATATCAATCAAAGATTGATTGTGCCTAGGAACTGTGCTGGGTTTGGGAAGATGTATTTCATGGGTTTTTCAGAGCTTTTAGAGTTGAATAAGAAAAAAAAATTGTAGACATATCTGTGAATTGGTAAGTGGCTTTTTGTCTGTTGTTTGGTTTTTGGGGCTTTTTTGTTTGCTTTGTTTTTGAAAGCAACATCCAGTAAAGAGCAAAGGTCTGACATTCCTTATAGTCTTTCCACTTCAAAGAAGTCAGTAATACCAGTAGGAAGAATTTGCCTTATTCATATCAATGCCATTCCATGAATAAAACTAAATGACATCTCTGATCTTTGAGTTGGTTGTGACTAATTGTGCAGTTTGCATGGATGAATTTAGGCAGGCAAGTCATTGTGATGCAAACACAACTACTTAATTTTTTTTTGTAGAAAGTAAGGGGATTTATTATAGAATTTCAAACTCTTTCTTTTCCAGAGCAAGCAAACTTTGCTCCAAAAACTTTTCAAGACAAACCCCAGGGATGTTCTCTGGCTGTGTTAGGAGTGTACAGGTAAAAACAAGAAGTGTGCTGTTGGGTGGAGGTTCTAGTGCAGGACTTCAACAGCCTGATTTATTTGTGTGCTCAGAGTTACTGTATTGTTACTATTTCACAGAAAAGAGTGAGATGATGGGGTTATGTCAGTGTGAGATTTAAAAAGGATGTGTGTAACAATGTGCTGTGTCCAGGTCCCTAAGGCTGCCTGCGCGCTTTGGTCTGGGGTGAGAGACTCTTGGAAAGCTGTCCGGAAATGATGTTGGGACGAGTTCCTATTTGGGTATCCAAAAGCTTTTATTGCCTTGAAGGGTGTCCAGGGGCAAGAATGAGAAGAGGCTGACGGTCTAGGATTATATACAGGTAGGAGGGAGCAGTTTGGAGAGATCCAATGGGAGTAGAACAAAGTGGTGCATAGAAGGGGCTAGGGACAGGGACAACCATTGGGAATTGACAGGGCAGGCACCAAAACAGGGCCAATAGGGGTTCAAGGAAGGGAGAACATTCTAGAGGGTGCACATAAACAGGAAATGGGGGCGGAACAGCGGTGGTCAGGGTGAGCAGGCCAATGGGATAACAGAACTAGGAATGAATTAACATGAGAATAGAAAGGCCTGTGGAGAGAAGGTTTCTCTCACCCCAGCCTTGGGAGGTATGACTTACTACAATCCTTCCAAGGTCATGGGATGAGGAATTGGCCCTTGGGCCCCCACAGATGTGTCAGAGAGGTATGCAATGACTGACACATGGATGGTATTCAGAAAATCACTTTGGATAAGAAGTTTAATGGTATTTCATATTGACATGGGGTCACGTATGAGATTCCCATTAAGCAGCATGAGCATAACTGTGGTTCCTTCCCCTTCCCTCTATTTCCTTGGCAGTATCTATACTGGTTCCTGGAAAGATGGTATTTCTGTGCCTCCCTGGGAGGCAGGGCACAGGTGAAGTAGGCAATGGGAACCAGGCAGATCTGCTCCTCTTGGGTGTCTGGTGAGCTTGCACACCTGTTGAGCTGTTCCTGTGTTTTTGTTCTAATAAAGAAAGGGCCTTTATGATTGATTGTATCTCTCTCTCCACTGCCTGCCATCCTAAGCATGCAGCTGGACAGCTTTTCAGGACTTCTGCCTGGAGCATGGCTGTAGCTGCCCTAAGTCTTGGGTCTTATACAAACTGCTGCTCTTTCACAGGCTTTGAAAGCTCCATGTGATTCCCTGAAAAAGGCTATTTAATGATTCTGCCAAGTGCAAAAGGGAAGTTGAGAAAGCAGAGAAAAATGAGAAATGCAAGCAAGTATAACTCTCACTTCTGCAATGGGTTTTTTCTGACCCTGTGGAGAGGAGGATATCTTTTGTTCATGTCTCAGCATTTATTCCCAAGCCAGTGTCTAAGGAGATTACTGAAAACTCTTGAGTGCCAGTTTATCCATAGCAGTTTGTACCTTTACTGTCTCAATCCTGAGTTCACTATAGTTAGTATTTATTTATTTACCTTTGTAAAACAGCATTTAAACACAATTTGTTAGGTACATAGGTTAAGCTTCTGACTTTTGTCGCTGTTACACAGATCTCATTGTACTGTCATTGCTCATATTGCAGCATGACACCTTGTTGGTAACTGATGTTCAGCATTGAGATTGTGTTAACTTTTGGGGATGGGGAGAAGGACAATTAGTTTTAATACATAGGGATGTTTGGGATTGAAATCTTCAAGGCTGACACAGATGGCAAGGGACTATCAGTATGTTTTACTACAAGTTAATCTTTCCAAGCTATGCTGAAATGAGATTTTAAAATGAGCTTTAAAATGCATTGCAATCTGCTGTTCTGTGGGAGCTCTAGACAAGTATCTCATCACCTGAAAGTTGTCACTGATCAGAGATCAGAGACATAGCATTACCCTGGCTTTGATTTACCATGATTAAGGAGGTAGCTAAATTAATTTGCAGTGCTTCACTGCATGCATGGCTGTACAAAATACAGAGATGTTCACATGGATGGGTTAAACTAATACTTCCCTTCTGTATCAAGCCCTCCACACAATCTGTTGATTAATGAATAATGTACTACATGCAAAAAAATGTATTGAAAACATGACTTATTTTGCAGAGAAAGAATTTCTTATAAAATCCATGTGAGGCATTTTTGTAGAACATTATTTCATCTGAAAGACTTGCTTCAAAAGTGCCTTGGCCATCACACCACAACTGCTTCTAGCCAGAGCAGTACATCCTAAAATGTTTGAAAATGTTAGGCTGGCACACTTGTGTACAACTAAAGCAAATACCCTTCTGTGAAACAATGTGCCACCTTACCTGAGAGGAGTAATTTTTAACATTTTTAATAGTTAGAATTTTAATGCTTTCTGTAGAGGCAGTTGCAGCAGGAAGGATTATTAGCTTAAATATACATGGTTTTGGAAGAAGCTTTTTTCCCTTCCTTGTTGACAACCCTGTAATCAGAATGATGCCCTTCATGTGAAAGGAAGAAGCAGGAAACGTTTCCTAATTGGCTTATAGGTAACTGGAGGAGAAAACAATTAAACACAGACAGGTATAATAACAGCCATCCACCAAAATAAATGATTCTGTAAATCTGAGAGCTCTGAGTTCCCCATTAGCTCCTTATTTGAATTTAAACAAGGGCCACTGAGCTCTCTCAAGGCAGAGACTACTCTTGACATTTCTTAGGATGACAGTGAGCTCCAGACTTTCCCTCATTTAGACTGTGAGCAGATAAAAGCCCAGGGGGCCCTTTTTTGTAGTCCCTACTTGCAGATACCAGTTTGAGCTTTTATTTTATTATTTAGTTGTTGCACAGAGAATAATTTATTTTAAGGATCTGGATGGCTGAGACTGCAGTGGGAAGACAGGGATTGAGCCCAGAAGGAAAGTTGTGACTGAGTGTGGGGTGGCCTCGGTCCCAGCCCAGGTGGTTCAGGTGTGAGTGCCAGTGCCTCCTGGATGCCTGGACAGGGAAGTTTCCTCAAGAATGGGGCTGGAGGAGGCAGTGGGTCATAGAGACCCACAAGATGAGTGAGTCTTATATATATAGGGAGGAAGAGGAGATGGGGCTGATGGAGCAGCATGGAGGTTGAGGAAGGGACAGAGGAGAAAGCCTGGGATGTGGCAGGAGCTTCACCTGGATAAGAGATAAGAGAACAAATCCTACCTTTGGAGCAAATCTGATCCCTGTGCCTCTCTTAAGTGATTGGTGCAAGGACAGGAATCTTGCTGGTTGTTAGCAGCAAACCAATTCCTAGTTCCTGAAATTTGTGCTTCCCACTGGGAAATTAACTTACTAGAATACAGCAAAATAAGGCCCATTGATCAAAAACTGACCACGGAGATTTTCTTGTTGGTTGCTTTTGTATTTGTCAGTAAAATTAAAACATCTTTCAGAACTAGACAGAATTGAAGTATATTAACTTAATTGGCATATTATGTAGATTAAAAAAGTTTAATGCTTGAAGGTTGTGAGTATAGTTAGAGTTTATTATAACTGTTAATCAGAATTAAAAAGCTCTGAGGAAATTTCAAAACCATAAGGACTTTTCTAGTCATATAAACGTTTGGTGTTAACTTACTGCCAATATATCGGCTTGTCATAAAAATATATATAAGGAATGTATTGGTACTGCAATATCCTTTTAGCATTAATTTCTTATATGTTTTTGCTGGGAGAGTCTGATTTGCACACTGGCTATGCTGGCAGTAGAATGCTTTCATGGTTATCTGAGGCTTCTTTCTGAGATTCCAAAGCTGTCCCTGGGTGGCCCAGAGCGCAGAGAACAGGTCCTTGGGACTGTTGCTTTGGTTTATTTTCTTTCTTAATTCACACCATATTTTTTTGAATATTCGGATAGACTGCGACTGTTTTGAATTTGGCACAGATAAAAGTTGCGGCCTGATGGTTAAAACTGGCGTTCAGTTATGGGATGAGAAAATGTTAAATGTTTCAGGACTATAGGGAAGATGTTTGTTTGTTTCTTTGTTTGTTTGTTTTTATAAATCTGCTACATGGAGTATCAATTTTTTCTGGTATTGAGAAGTTCTGTTCATGTCTAAATGCAGGATAAAGGAAATATTTTGCTTTGCTCTTTGAATACTCTGTTAGAAATCCATATTGAGGGCACAGGAGTCAAAAGCAGTTTTAGAAGTTTTTATCATAAATATTTCAAAATATCCAACCTTTTTCAGGTCCTTCTTTGATCTCCTAGCTTATAAATTGCAGAATCAACTTTATTTGTGACTAATTCCATAAACCTTGGTGGAATTTTGCCCAAGGATAAATTATCCCAGGATGTCGAATTACATAATTTCTAAAGAGAGGTGCTTTCTTAGCAAACCTAAACTCTTATAAACTCTGTTAAAAGCAGTGCAGAAATTAGGGATCCTTGTTGTTTTGTGCTGAAAGTGCAAAAGTAATCTCTAGAGTTCCTCATCCCTTGCCAGTTTTGTTCCTACTGTGTGCACAGGAATTTCATAAAATATTAACCTATAGTAAATATTTAATACATAATTTATTTGCATTATATAAGTTCACTCACCAATATATGAAGTGCTGAATAGATAGTTATATAAATATTTTAAAGTGACAAATATATAAATTTTTAAATGGCCAATATGAATATTTTAAATGTAGGAACAATGGCCGCATTCTCCCTTTTTTCCCCTCAGAGTTGAGTAGGTATAATTGGTGACAGCACTTTACTCTGCAATTCTGAAGTAAAAGCCTCAGACAAAGAAATGTGTGTTTTCATTTATGTCAGTAAACTTTGGACTAGGTCAGTAAATATAGTAAATTTCAGTATTTCACAGGGACAAAAATTATATTTTGATTTTTTGCATTTAATAGAATCTGGGGAATATTACAAAGAGACAGGGAAAGCATTAGCTTAAATTGAAATTGAAAAAATGACTATAAATTAATTTGTTTTAACTAGTTTCGTAGAATTGTAATGATAATACAAAAGAGAAGACTTGGGTGAGAGAACCAATTTTTGACTAATAGGAAGTGAAAGTTCTTTGAAAGTTCTTCCAAATTTATTTGTTTGTTTGTTTTAACACCTTCTAGCCTAGAGAACAGGAAATATAGCTTGTATTTTTCTATACAAATAACCCTGCAGGATATTGAGGAAGGTGAGTAGCATTATAAATTACAAAATTTACAAGGAGACATTAAATGCTACATTTGCCAAACTTATTTAAAAATTAGTACATATAAAGGAATAGTACACTTAAAAATTGGATTTATTTCTTTTGGTCACCCTGATGTGATTTGATCTTTTTTGTGCCTACATGAGACTTGTCCCAACAAGGAGAAGCCAGCAGACATCCTAGGACACTCAAGAGTATGAACACTTTAGCAGTTGCACCTAAAATAGGTATATTATGTACAGAGGAGGAAGTGATTCATGCATTTGTACATGAGACAGGACAGCTAATCCATCATTTCCTGGAGGAAACAACAAATTCACTTTAGAGAACTTGAGAAACTTGCTCAACAATATAGTTTTTTATAACCATGGGTGGTTATTGTATTATATTTATTTTCTTTTTTTTTTTTCCTATTATAATGACAGTTTCTTTTTCAAATAGTGTGATACAGAAAAAATCAAGTCATTATTTCTTTTGGGCTAATTAAATCCACAATTATATAAGCTGTCAAACAGTTGAAAATTAAGAAGTTTCTGCTTGACTTCTTTAAAGATATCTCTTATTAACAAGTCTAAATTCCTGTGCACTGTCCAAGAACAAAACCAATCATCTCTGTATAACTTATTATTTCTATATTAATTAAGCTTATTCATCCTGCTAAAAAAACCCACACAGAAGCTAAAGTTTATCATCAGGTCAACTGACATTTGTTTGCTCTTGTGGCATGAAAAACATTAAATACAGGATGCTGAGCTGTGCTTTCTTTTGTTTAAGCAGAGGCAAAACCACACACAAATCAAACTTTCTTACTTTGAACTGCAATAGACAGCTTTTGTGAACATCCCAACATTTGCAGAAAAAAAACCTGTGACAACTGCTTGCAAAATAGGAATGTCCTGTTTAGCAAAGAAGATGCTTCAGACCTGTGCTGGTCCTCTGGTTACTTTCCTGGTGCAAGTGAGAGATAAAGTGTGTTTTGAGGGGAATGCTGCTGTGGGGATGGAGAGAAGTGTGGGGTCAGGGAGGGCTTGTACAGCCAGATAATGTCAGTGATCTGCTAGGGGGGCAGTCTGGAGTACCAGCTCCAGGCAGGGAAGTTTGCCATGTTTGATGTCTTGGTGGTGAGAAAGATCAGGTGAACTTACTTCAGGTCAAACTAAGCACTACATGAACTTGTGTGTTGAAACATCTCCACAGCAGTTTGGCTGGGTCCCCTGCAGAGTGCTGTGTGCTGGTGAATTGCACAAAGGAGGAACCCAAATGCCAAAACCATTTCACAGCTCCTCAGAATTGACAAGTGTCAGGTTTTGAGCAGCCAAATCCCCGACTACAGCCTGGCTGGCTCAGGACCAAGACAGGTACACCTAACAGTAACAATGAGTTGGTTTGAAGCACTCATGATGAGGGTGCACAATGGGCATATCAGATATGAATGTTATTTTTGGCTAACTTCATGTGGGCACTTTATGATGGACTGAAGAAGTTAGAAGGATTATTTTGTTTTATTTATATTGCAGAGTAGAATTAGAAAAGGGAATAATTATTTTACCTCCTGAAATGCAGCATGATTGTGTCAAACTGAATCAAAATTACTGAACAAATTAACACTCTTCTGTTTGCAAATAATAGACAAGTTATGTACCAAATACTTGAATGTGAATCAGTGGAAATGACCTGCTCACTTGCACTAGTAAATAACAATTGCTTGTAACAGTTCATTGAAAGCATTCAGAAATTAAAGAATGATTGCTTAATTTTGGTAAAAGACATTCCCAGATGTTCCTTAGTTTTCTCTCTATTATCTCTAAGAGTTATATGATAATATCATAGTAACAACTTCAGCTCCTCTTAGGAACATAAATTAATAATGGATGGGAATTTGAGTGAAGTTTACATATTAACTATGTATTATGCAGTGCTGGCTTGAATTTTCTGGCTCTATTATGTTTGAACTCCTTTCTACCAAAGTCATGATAAAATACCTTTATCTTCCTAGACCCTGTCCTTTTCAGTTGATATTCGATTATGCAGATGTTAATTCCATGGTAAAGATGAGTAGACTGGCACAGGTTGTTACTCTATCATGCAGGAAAGTAAAGAACATAATCTACTTGTTGAGGAGGAAGGGAAATAAGATAAGGAAGATAATGGATGTTGATGTAATTCATCAGATCTGTAGAGATGCCTTAAAATTACAGCTTGCTTGACTGAAGTTTGTTGATGGTGATTGAGAGACAGGACTCCTCCTGGTGCAAACAAGAAGTCACTTTATTGTTTTCAGTTTATATACCCTTACAGCTTTAGATAAAATTTTCCACTACCTAAGCAATAACTGCATTATTTATGTGACCCAGAGAAGACCACAGTCTTGTTGATTTCCTTTAGACAAAGCTCAGTCCCCTTTTCTGCTTCCTCCTTTACATTTCTGTTTGATGTTCCTAGGGCTTCTGGCCCACCAGGTGCAAGATGTCCACATCATCCATCAACTGTGCAGTACTTGGTCTACTGCTCAGCTGTTCCCCCACAGTTTGTCAAAACTAATTACATATTTCTTCATGAGTATTAGTATTCTTTTGAAGTTAAATGGACAGCACTTTCACACTTTGAAGTTGCCCCAGTGGTAGCAGATCCAGCTAAGGAAATGTAATAGGTCTCAGATCAGTGAGATGGTGCCAAGTACAGGTTGTGCAGTTGATTTCCTGGGGATTATGCAGCTCCTTAAACTTTACAAAATGCCTTAATACCAAATTGAGGCCACATAGAACTAGCCTTCAAATTAGCCTGAGAGTGAATCAGTGGAAAAAACTGCTTTCCTTAGCCAGGGAAGTATTTCAAGTTGAAATAGATGCAGTTTCACAAGAGCTGACAAGTATTTCTTGGGTTACTATTAAAACTACCAAGATCTCTCTTTCGACTGAAGATGCACATTTAAAATCCAGATTCCACACGTGGCTTAATCACTTAGCATAATTGTAAAGTGGGTACTCGCAGGCACATATTACAAGGACATACTTGTATTTGGGAAAGTGTGTGAGACCTTGTTTGTTTTGGTAGAGATAGGGTTTAGTACTGTTTAGATTCCTACAAGATAAACAAAAACACTCTCTCTTTGTCCTCTAGTGAAAGACCAGACAGTTGAGCAGCATGAAATACAAATGCAAACTGTACCTTCAGTGCAGGCTTAGAAATACTTTAAATGGAAAAGGAAATAAAATTGAAAATAAGTAAAGTAAAAAATGAGGGAGTCTCTTTGCTGCAGTGGAGCTCTGTGCTTTTTAGCCAGTGCAAAATATCTCTCAAATAACATACATCAGTCAAATTACTGTCATTGTTAGATTGCTGCTCTACAGAGGCTTATGTTCTTAGATTTGAGTTGTTATCATTTAGAAAAAATGGTATTTTAGAAGTCCAATTTATTGCCAAATGCTTCAGGATCTTTTGGGAACAGGTCTCTATCGTACCAAAGTACTGTATGTATGTGTTTTAGGGAGAGGTGTTGTGATGTTGATAGTAAGGCAATAAAAACTGCTTGAGGGAATCAAGCCACAGAAAAATTAAGCTCCCTTGGAAACAGCTCGTTGAGATAACTTCAGATTTGTCTTTAGCCCTTTCCTGTATAAACTGGGTATTCTTCAGGGACAAGTAACAATAATTTTTTTGCTGCAAAATGAAAAGATGAAGAGAACACTGCCTGCAGTCAGATCTACCACCATGGAGCTTCAGCAAGGCAGAGCAGTGCATCAGAGGAGCGTCACTGTGCCAGTGACATGTCTCCAGACTTCTCACAGACCATGAAGCACTGCCAGCATTTCTTAAGTGGAAGCAATTTGTAAACACGGTTTAAAAGGGAGAGCAACAAGCCTTTGTTTATAAATCTATGTAGCATTTTGTTGAATTTTTGTGTTATATATCCAGCTTAAAGGGAGGGAATAAAGTTACATTCAAGAAAATATTTCTTTTATAAGGCAATAAGGAGGACAAGATATTCCATCCACGAATGTCTGTTCAAGTTGCTTCTTGCAACTCCTGTGTAAGGACTGTTTTCTGAAGGCTCTTGGGAGAAGAAGGCTATAAGCAAAGGCTTAGTTCCTCCCAAAAAAACCCTTTTCCTCAGCAAATGAGAACCAGTCAGTTCCACAAATGCTTTCTGTCTTTTTCTGATGCCTAATAGATCTCTGAATGTCTTTTATTAACACATAAGAGACCTGAAGGAAGTTCAGTGGAATGGGTGAGAATGGAAAGAAGAATCCAAGTGGGGCTGGACACAATGGCTCCTTTGGCCACTACCTGCTTGTTCCCCTTTCTAGTGTATTGTTGTTTGTTCAGATTTTGCTCCCAGATGAACTGAAGGCTGATGCCACATGTTGTGGCTCAAGGCAAATGAGAAATACATACTCTTGTAGTAGTTTCATGAGATTGACTGGAGCTGATTGCAGTACAGAAAGAAAGGAGGGAGGAAATTCATTGGCTTTACAGGACATCCTTAGAGGGAGTGTGATATCTATTTGTGTTGAAAGAACAGTTCTGTTCTGCTCATAAATCCTCATGGGATTTTGCACCCCTGTGCTATGGGGAAATCAAGATGCAACAGTGCAGTACAGGGGGAGTAGAACTGTACTGGCTTAGTCTAACAAGCATCTTATGTCAGTATGAACACTGGGCTAATTAGCAGTCCCTTTAGGGTCATATTAGTCCTGGAATTGCAGCTGCTTATATTGATATTGAATTTAATTAACTCCCTTTGCTTTGTAGAGATGGGCACAGAAAGGAAACATTTTAATGTCAGTAGCAAAAGATAGAACAATTTTATTGATCATGAAACAAACCAAATCATCTCTGCTGGAACAGGGAAAACTTGAAGTGGAAAGATGCTCTGAATAACAATCACACCTAGGAATTTTTCCTCTTTTTAAGATAAGAGGTGTGGATTTAGGAGGAAATTATTGTATTTTACCATTGAGTGCAGTCCTAATAGAATTAAATTAAAAAAAAACAAAGCCATAACCCTGGATAAAGTCTAGATAATACAAGCTGCAGTCTTTTGACAGTCTGGAGTATCTCTGTGTAGATAAAGAAACTTGTGCTTTATGAAGGTGAGCTGTGTATGTGCCTGGAAGTAGCTTTTTCTGCTAACAAGCAGGTGTGTAGGACAGGAATTGCCAGTACAGACACAATTCACATACAATTCACAGTCCTCATAGTGTGTATTCACAGGGTATTGCCAAAAAGGTTTTTATTTTATTTTATTTTTTTTTTGCTTTAAAGTTTAATCTCTTCAGAAATTTAAAGTGAAATCAAAACCTTGTGGTGAGGTTGTCTATGTTCAGGGCTTTTCCAGTAGGGCTGCCAGCACCCCTGGGGTGGCCTACCTGTATGCCTCACTTCCCTTTCCTCTTCTAAGCTCATCTCCCACAAATGTATTTTGGCAGAGATTTCTAGTATAGGTCATTTATAACTGAGTTTTACCTTCTTACTGCTTTTATTTCTATCACAGGCAGAGATTAGTAAGGAGAAATGCCATAGGAACAGCAGTAGATAGACTGTCTCATGCCACTGATATGCAATACCTCAAAGTTAAAACTTGCTTCCCATGAAGAAGAAATTGTTTGCATTATTGCTCATTCATTGTGACTTGTCCTATGCTCTTAATTAGTTCCTATACAGTGGATGTTTAAAATCAGTTGGGCTCAGTACTTTGTAAAATGGGAATAGATTTAAAACAAACTACAAAAAATTAAGGAAAACAAAATGGGTTTTGGTGTATTTAAGTTCTCAGGAATCTTGATGCTCCATAAATGGTGTTTATTTTTGTTGCATTTCAGAAATCTTTGGGATTTTAATTTTGATGTGAGATTTAGGATTCAGTGGGACCCAGACCTTAAGGGAACTCTTCTATTCTTTAAAATAGTGATGTGTAATGAAAGCTGTCAATATTTTTAAGGCTTATTGAATCAATGTTTTAGGATCTCTGGCTTATTTTGTTTTAACAATTGGTTGGCAGCTTTGGACCCAGCATAATGTGAACATGGTTGACCTTTGCCACAACTTTTTAAGTTCACAGTATGGTAACACCTTTAACACAGTATCCTAACAGCATCTCCCTTAAAGAGGGGAAGAGAGAGATGTGAAGATCTCTCTATTAGAGATATGCTACTGGCAGAGGGTTAAAGGAGTGGCTACCATGCAATTCATTGCTTTTTAGGTTATATTTTTGGATAGGTGATTAGAAAAAACAGGAAGAAAAAAAGGTCAAGGATTCCAGCTTCTAACCTTAGTTAACTGAAAAATTATTATTTTTCTTCCTGCAGCATTTTTACTTGCATTTAAAATCTGAAAGGTTAACATTGTACATTCACTTGAAAATAAAGTATTTGGGAGTCCAAAACAACTGTCCTCTTGACTTTTTATCCCTTGTTCTTGGTTATGGCCTGGCAAGGTTCTATCTTTTATGTTCTATCCTGATTCCTTCTGCTGAGAAATCCTGGTAAAGCACTGGAGTCTTGGCTTGTTCTTGTCAGTGTTGTGGTTCATAAATCAGGCTAAGGAGAGCTGCAGTTCAGGCTGCTGTATCAGTGCTTCCAACTTGAACTGCTTTGATCTCCCTCTTCTGATTTTAATCAAATGCTGACTTTTCCATAGATGTAGATGCACCTTTAATTTTTTTAAGTTTGTTTTTCTTTTAATGAAAAGTGGTTCTGAGGTGAACTAACAATTTTCTTGGAAAAGCAGCACTTTAGAAGAGAGAATTTCCTTTAGTTTGAATTTTAGGTTTTCTTTAGTCATGAAGTTATGAGGTGAACTTCCAGGAGGATCAGGAAGAACAAAATCCCCCTTAAAGATGGGGTTTGTTGCTTCAGTGAATGAATTATGCAGCATGAGTTATACCCCCTCTGCAGAAGGATTCCTCTTTCTAATCTGTCATATGTGATCTGGACTATCTTCCCTACAGTGTGTTGGTTAAGCCAGTTCACATTTCCCTTTGGATTCCCAGGAGGTCAGAGAATTAATTGTGCATCAGCCAAAACTTTTCCTTTCTTTTTTTTTTACTCCAGATCTTTTCTATAGAGGTTTGCAAACTTGACTTGTAAAAAAGTCTGAGAAAGATCTTTTATTTGACATCAGCTGAATAAGTTCAGAAGTATAAACTCCAGAGATGATAACTTATTGTGCTTGCATTTTATTTAGCAAGATTTTTTTTTTTTACAGCAACTGATGTGAGACCTGATGAGAAATGAGGTACCTTCATAGCCTGTGTTTCCCACCAGCTCAGATGCCAAATGCTTCACAAAACTACAAGTTGTATTCAGTGACTATCACTGACTCACTGTCACTTTGATAGTACCACTTCATTTTGATGTTTCACTCCAGTACTTTTTTAAAAGAGAAAATGTCCTATAAAATGTGAGAATTGGGCAGTGGGAAATTTTGGGCTCTTCATGTTCTTCAGCTGTGCTGTAAATTATTATTTAGATTGCTTTTTAGTTCCCTTTTGACAGGCATGTTTTTATTTGCTAATTTGCTTTTACTAACTGTGCTAGAGGTGTGCCTCTAGCTGAGTTGTTACAGAAAGTTTCTGACAAGTTTTAGGTGTTTCTGAAGATGAAGTTAGGAAAAGTTATTATCTTATTAAGCAATGAGAAAACTATTTAACATAATATAGCACACTTTTACTTTGTGAGAGAAAGAAAATGGTTGACATAGGTTTGGATGCACACGTCTGTTGAAAATTCTCTGAAACACGGCCTTTGAGCCAAAACCAAAGGATTCTTCAAGGAAAAGTGTTGTTGTGTAATTACACAGTCTCTCATAGTGGGTGCTCCTCCATTTGTCATTATAATAACAGTATTCACAGAGTGAAGGGGACATTAATGTATATAAGGAGGATGAAAAGAAGATTAATAGTTTTTATGCAGATTACAGAGTTTGCAGTTGAAAAGCTGGTCTAAGAGCCTGAAGGTATTTCTCCTGCTTAGCAAAGATAAAAATTGAAAGGTTATCCATAAAATGGAATTACTGATTTGTCATATATTTCTCAGTTTCTATCTTTTTATGTTAAGAACTAAAAAAGAAACTAAGAATGGAAGTGAAAGAAGATTTTAAACCTTAAAATGAAAACAGGAGAAAAGGGACTTCTCTCTCTTAAAATCTGATTCTGTAATCCTTTACAGTTTGTCTAAACATTATCTGCAGCTTTCAATCACCTTTCTTGATTATTTTCACCAGGAATTTTTGAATTGGAGAACACCAAATGTTTAAACAGGATTGGGCTCTAAGGCTCTGTTCCATATAGTTTCCATTAATCTGTGAGTAAAAAATTGCTGAATTGTCCCAGTATCAGCATGAAAACAGCTGCTCACAGTGGCTTGCTTTATGTACTGTTACTGGGAAATACTTTTAAAATGAAAGTCTTCCCTGAGCACTACCTAGTTACCGTGTTAAATTTCCATTTCCAGCACTGTTTGTAGCACTGTAAGTGCAGCAGTGATTTACATCATCAGAGTGCTGTGGATCAGTGTAAAAAATGCTGATTGATAGGGAAGTGGGTGCCTCCTTCAAAAAAGTAACTGCTGACAGTGTTTCTTTAATTATCCACCATGATTTAGGTAGGTTTGCCAGCGTGCTCCAGGGATTTAGGTATTTAAGCAAAGATATAAATTAAGTAGTGGAAGGTTCTTCTGAGGTATTTAGAATTCATACTTCCAATCTTATTTATTTCAGGTAGTCTGATATAAAAACATAAATACAATAAATCTTTATGACCGCTTTTGTCTATTTTGGAACCCTCCTGGATTTTTAGATTCCTGATGTTTATTTATTGTGATGTTGGGAAGGATTTTTTTCAGTGCCTAAACCTATTCCTTTTGAAAACATTTCCTGCACAGGCCAGGACTTTCTGCCTTTTCTTTGTAACTTCCGTGGCACTTTGGGCTTCTTTATGAGAAACACTTACTGATGATATGAGATCATGAGATTTATGAGATACACTTATTTGTATAACCTTCCACTCTGAGCATGTGTGAAGGTTCATTAGAAAAAGCTGATTTAAGTGGAAGGTGAGAAGATTCACCATGATGTATTCTCAGAAAGAATGTGGGGGTTTTTTTGCTACAAAATTTATTATTTCCACTTCTGAATGAAGGTGATGTTTTATAATTGTGTTTAGTGTCAAAGAACATAGTGGAAATTAGGTCTCTTTGTTGCTTGACTGCAGCTTAAAAATTAGTTATTCTAAACTGGTGATCATGCCACAGAAATAATGTGTTTTTAATAATACCTGCAACTACTGGATGTGCTGTATTTTGTAGTACCTCATAAATAGTAAGGAATAGTAAAAACCTTATGCAAGTTCTTCATGGTTGTTTTAATTTATGCTCAAACACCTTTATTTCAGTCAGAGTAAATGTGTGCAACAATAGTTTGTGTAGATTATGAGGTTTCTGTGGACTCTGAGGGTTGAACTAATATAGTTGTGTTCAAATTTTTATTCTGCTCCCCACCTCAAAGGGAAGCACAATGCTCCCATATTGGTTGGGTGACCTCCAACAAATAGAAGAACAGAAAAAGGTGCTAATATATAAATTTATATAAAATGCTTGCACAATCTGAATTAACAAAGACTGCCAGTGTCTGCTGCATTATCCATGAACAAAACTAGATGATACTGGACTAAATTATTCTACACATAGACTTAAAAGGCTTTACTTGACAAGAGCATGCTCTAGAAGGGAAGGAGTAATCTTTTGTAATGACCCTGTCAGTATGGATGTTGGAATTGCTGTGCAGGCCTTCAATCAGGAGTACCTAAGAGAGTGTGAGGGTACATAAATACAGAGTCAAATTCTTCTGTCAGACAAAAGCCCAGTATGTCAGGGTAGCTGAGGCCAAAGTTGGTGCTGCCACTCTAATGGATGGCTGGGGTTTGCATTTGGGGATTTCACTTTGGAATTGACAGTGACATACTGTGGAGTAACTGCGAAAGCAAAGCCTGGTATTGGTTTGTTTATATGAGCCTTCAGTGGCTGCTGCAAAAGATTGAATTAATCCTTATGCTGTGTGGGCTTTAATAAGTTATTTTACTGAAGCTTGTTTTCTTTAACAAAGGAGCAGCTTGTTTTCTTAAATCTGTGGTACTTTCAAAACTCGGTGGTGTCAGAGTGCATAGTAGCCCATGTGAATGCCCTTATGAGTTAATTAAATTGCTTGGCCTAGTGGTGTAAACTATCTTCAAATCATGTGTGGTGGGATTTAGCTGAAGAAAAAAAATTGTAAGTATCTTCTATTTGAAGAGGGACAAAGTCTTTCAAGTGAAACAAATTCTCTTAGACTCAGGGCTTAGACCTTGGTTTTCTCTGGGGCTGGTTATTTGCTATGTAGCAATGTTACATTTTTCACTCTTCTAGACTTTTTGTATAACACCACTTGGAAATGAGAGAATATTTCAAAAAGTGATGCAGACATGGAGAAATAGAAGTTCTTCTTTTGCAATATGCTATGTTGACAAAAATAAAGCCATGACTTTGATGCCATTGATTTTTTAAACATTGAGATGTTTAAATTAAGCTGCTTTGTCATGTGAGAAATGAATCCAAATGATTTGTTAATAGATTCAAGGTGTCCTTTTAAATGTAGGAAATGTGCTTGATTCATATGTTTTACCTATCTGGGATGGCCTCTATATGCTGCCTTAGTTTTGTGCTAGTCCTTTTAAGATCAGAGATCTCTTTTAAGAGATCCTATTATTTTTATGTCTGAATGTTGTGGAAATATATGAAAAAAATGTGAAATCATGGGGCCAGATTGCATGATCATACCAGTAAGACAGGTATTTATACTTAATCAATTTAACTTTCATTGGAAAAACGATGTGGCAGCTGCAAGTAGGTGCTAATTATATATAGCCCCCAGCAGATGGAAATATTGCTACAATGTTAGTGATTTCAGTATCATGGAGTTTCTCTGTTTCAGCGACCTCATGATTCTTCTGTCCTAGACTTTAACTTGTTGTCAACCATAAATCATCTAAACTGGCATCATAAATATTATTGCAGAATACAAATCTGATGCCTTTTTTGGCTCTCATTCATTATTCATGTTTATTGAAGTTATACACATATATTGGTTAGCATGAAAATAGGCATTTCTAATTATGTTCAGAATAAACTAATCTATCTGTAACTGTGCTGGTCATCTGGTAATGACAAACTGATAAAAAAGGAAGGAGGAAAAACCTCATTTAGTTTCTAGTTTTGATTTATGCCTCAGTTATATAACAAATTATTTGGTGGGAGGGGGAGACAGCAGTAGAAATTAGGGGTATTAAATATTTCAGTTTGTATTATGTACTGTTAAAAGTTAAACTAAAAATATTGCTGTTAAGTGAATAAGTAATTGAGGATTTTTAGAATTATTTGACTGTGGTGACTTACTAAAGAAAGCTAAATAAAGGATATACTACATGTATGTCTGAATATAAAACATACATATAATAGAAGTAGAATAAAAAATAGAAAAAAGATGGATAGGTATGAAAAAATAGAGCAGAAAAATTGATTAAAAGAAATACACATACTCTGCCTGGTATATGCTAGTATACTTACATACATACTAGCAAATAAAGATGGAAACTGGAATGATATAGGACAGTTGTTAAAACTAGAACTGGATGCTATCTTCTTGGTTTGCCCACAGGCAATTCAACTTGCACTTATTTCCTGATAAAGCTTTGTCTAAACTATTTCTGAAAACAACCAGCGATAGTCCATGGGTTCCTTCACTGTCTGCTCCAGAGCTGTTGTGACCATTAGGTAATTATGGTAATTATCTTGGTTCATAACCTGAGTTTTTCCTGTTTAACTTCAGCCTGTCTTGCACCATCCTAACTCCAGCTAATCAAGAGAAGGACATGTTCCCATCTTGACTATAACTGTTCTGACATATTGAGGTCCACTCTTAAGTCAGTACAATGTGTTTTACTGGTAAAAAAGGAACTAAAAGGTCAACCATTGATGTTCTTGCCTACTGCCACGTGTATAGGTTGAAAAGCTATAGGGAGAATAAAATTTTAATTCTGCTGATGCAAAATAAATCCTACAGGAGCCCAGTAGTTTTGAATATCTTTTGGATACAAGCTCAGGAAGGGGGAAAAACCGTTCAATAAAAGATCTCTGTCAAATGCCCAGTTTAGGATTATGAATTCTTCTAGTTTGTTTCACCCTTCCTGCTTAAAATTCCATTCCTTGAGATTGGGAATGAAGGTGCTTTTATGCTACATATGATCAGCCTTCCTAAGCATAACAATAAATACATATGCAGTAAGCTGTTTGTAGACCATGGGGGAGGATAACAGGAGAGGCCAGGGGAGTTGTGGAAGAGATTTACTTGCTGATGAAATATTCCATGAACAAAATAAAGGATAAATCTGAATAAATTATTTGCAGCAGTGGGTTGGTTTCCAGCTGCACTGTTAATGACATAGTATGTTTCAATATCATTTATGAATTAATTTAGAAAGATCTACAGTATTTAAAGAGCTGGTGAGAAGGTCACCAGTGTAAAACTGCTTTGAAAAACCCAACATGAGTTTTTTCACAGAGAACATCAGATGCCAACATGCTTTTCAAATACTGTGTTTTTGTGAACACTATTCTCATGTTAAATTGTTAATCATTTTGCTAAAACTTTATGTGGTTAGTACAGAAAAGTATGCTAATAGTAATGAGTATTTTAAAGTATGAAAATGCTTTCTGTTACAGTTTTTAAGCCAAAGGAGACTAATGAAGTATTGCAAAATGTCTGTACACTAAAATGTTATTTTTGAAATTTTGAAATAATTTGAACAGATGCATTAAATACACACACCAAAAGCCTTCTATGCATTTGTACATTAATCTCTGCTTTGAGCACTGCGTGAAGTTTTTTTCCTCACCCAGGGAGATCAGTTTTTGTGGATTCCTAGCAAAGTAAATTTTAGGGTCTGCTTCTCAAGCAATTGTTGTGGACTACTCCATTTTCTGATTTTTAACAGTAAAACAGAGACATAAATCCTTCAGACAAAAAAGGTGTGTTTTCCTCTAAAGTGTATCTTGCCTTCAGACTTAGAGCCCTATTACTGTCTTCTGATGTTCAGTTCTATGGATGCACTTTGTAGATGCTTAGCCACAAAATGAGTATCTTGATTCCTCAAGAAAGTGAAAAACCTTGACCTGCCTTGAGCCAGGGGTACTCAGGCTCAGTTTAACTGTTTTTTCATTGTTTTTCCTTGATGCATTTTCATTCTATGCAATCAGACCATGTGTCTGGTTTTTGTGAGTAAGGGGTGGTATCAGGCATATGAGTCTGCAATTTCTTACAATGGTATCAGTTCTTGGATTGCTGAAGGAGACAGGAGTAATAGGACTTTTGCTATTTATCTTGTTTTCAGTTCCATGTAGATAGAACTGAAGTTTTAAAGTTTTACACTTTTCAGTAGAGTTTACTTAGAGGTATTTGTAACATCTAGGGAAAAAGTAAAATCTTTGCATTCAATAATGTATGCAAAGGAAGTTTTGTCAATGACAATTTTATTATGCTGCATCCTGTCAAAATCAAAGCTTCCTCAGGAAGAAGGGAAAAAACCTGGTTGGTTGTGTCTCTAGGCCACAGTTATTTGAGGGAAAGTAAAATAGCAAGTGATTGGACAAAATAATGGTGCAAACTCAGGAGAAAAACACATGAATATCTTAAGAAAAATAGAAAATTATGCATGCTTCCTCTTGGCTTTATGTGTTATCAAGAGGCACCTTAAACAAAGTGAAATTTGTCCTTTCTTGTGGACTACAACCAAGGAGAACTAATTATCAGGAAAAGTTTTCTCCTGTGGACTCACAATCAGTCTTTAGGTCAGAATAAATGGTAATGGAAAAATGTGGTTATTAAGTCTAATGCATGGTTTCTAGAGGATAAATCTGAGAGGTCATTTAATAGGGTATTATCATACAGAAGCTTTCAAGCCTGCAGATTGTGATTTGGTTAATAAAATATGCTGAATATTTAACAAATTTGCATCATGTATACTTCCCTTATCTCTGTTGAATCATTAAATGAGAAAATGTAACTCCCAAGAAACTTTAAGATGAGGATAGAAGTAAAACTCTTCTTTCCACAAAGCCAATCTATTTTTGTGAAAAACAAAACAACAACAAAGTAGAACAGAAAAATTCCTCAAAGCCTAATTAAATGATTTTGCAGGCAGAAACAGCTGCTAAAGCATTTTGCCTGCAGGATTTGGGAACAGAGAGAGCTCAGCTGATCTAGAGAACAGCCCAAGGTGCTGCAGGCTCTGCCGTGCCTCTGCCACAGGTGGCTCCTGGTTTTGTTTTCAGTGCCTCCTGCTGAACCTGCATACTTGAGTCACAAAGGGCCGGCAGAGGCTGTTTAGAAAGTTCATCCTCTGCCAGATCAACTGATCAAATGCAGTGGAAGAGATGGGTTTTGGGGATGGGGATGTGGTGGGGCAAAGAAGAGAGATGTGAGCAAGGAAGAGTCTTACCCAATCTCTGCACTTCAAGACTGGCACGGCATGCTTTTGTTGTTGTTTATTTTGTTTTGCTTTTTTAAAAAAGACTGATAAACTTCTGTCTTAAATGTTTGGACTTTTTTGTTGATTTGTTTTTGCTTTTTTTGTTTTTCAAGAAACTTGGGATGACGTTCTACAAGCTTTATAAGTAAGCCATTGAATTCCTTTCTAACGTTATTGTTAGGTGCTTAATTTTAAACCTCCTTGCTGCATAAATAAATGCACTGCATTTGACCATGAAAATCAGTTCATCACACCACTTACAGAATTTTAGAACAGGGTATTCTTCGTGTCTTTCCTTGCATGCTAGCAGATATTCCTTATCTAATGATTCTTCCTGTTCCCCTGTGGGAAGTTTCCTACATATTTTTGGAAGGGTCCCACCCTTTGAAGGGAATTTCTTGAATTGAAATTAGGTTTCAAAGAGATTGAAGGCTTTTATTACATTTCAGACATATGCTCTTGAATGCCTTTGAAAATTTGATTCCAGTGGCACACAGAATCCAAAGCATCTCCTCTGCCATGCTGCCCACTGTAAGTTATTTTTTACATACTTCAGTATGTAGGTAGAGTGGAAAAGAATTTGTCTACTGTGATTCACTAATACAAATTTTCTTTTTTAAAAAAAAAATTATTAATTAATAAATATCTATATGGATTAATAATATCTATATATTTTTGTCTTGTTTCCTTCCCTCCTTTGACAAACAGTGAATACGTCACAACTCCCTCTGAGTTTACAGAGGGGTTGGAAGAAGAAGAAAACATTTTTCTTTGCTGAAGGGAGAGAATTTTAGAAAATAAAAAAAAAAGTTTCAAACAGAAAATTTTGTTAAATAAATAAGATTATATTTAACCCATATTTTTTCTTTTAACAAAGGATTAAATAAGAAAAAACCTAGGGAGGCAGCATTAATTGAAAATTAAGATGCTTCACTTAAATTTAGAAAAATTAGAGGGTTTATTCTTGAGCTTTTCTAAGAGCTGTGGTGTGATTTGAGGGGTGAGTTTTTATGCCTCTCTTTTCTCACTGGCCTTAAATGGCCATATTCCTGTAATCTGATTTTATGATATAATTTCAGCTTCTTTTGGAATGAACTTTGGATTTGAAGTATATTCTTAGAGCAGCTCTTTTATATGAAAACTTGTTCACAAAGAAGAAAAATGAACTAAAGAACATAACATTGGCTGAGTTCTCCTGGATTGTGGCATGAAACTCAAACGTTTTTATTTGTGAAATAATTCTTCCAGTGCACTGAAGTATGTAAAAGGAAGGATTGGTGTATTCCTGGGGAATTCCAGCTGGTTGGAAGTGGAATTGTTTAGCTCTTTTGTTTTAATGATTGTGAGCAAGTGAATCTAGGTGAGTCCTTCCAGCTGTATAGGGGGGCCTCAAATTTGGCCAAAAGTTTTGAAGCTGAAGAATCTCTGTAAGTACCGGGAGAGCAGTCAGAGCTGTTCTACCCTGCTAGCTGAAACATTTCCATAGCTTTGTCTGCTACTGTCTGTGTTGGAACAATGAAAACAATGTTGAAGTATTATGTATAGAGTGCAGACTTCTTGCTGAAGGCCATATTAGATGAGAGTTCATTCCTGGTTCAGTTCTTGATCTAGTTATTTTTGATGTCGATGTTTAATTTTGTCAGGGGAATATGAGAATATGCCACTGCCAAATCCAGGCATGTTGTAGATATTTCACTTGATCTCTAGCATCTTATTGTAAATGCAAATCCTTGGAAGACATGACTGGCACTGAATGTATAATACATCCTATTTGTATTTTGGGATGCTGTGGTGATAAGAAAATGGCAAAGTAGAAGCCTGATTTGGGTATATAGTTTGTACTGCCTTTAAAGAGAGTGGTGCTAGATCTCTCTGGAATTTTAGTTAATTTTCCCCAACAGTGTATTGCCAGCTGGGGGAAAACTTTCATGAGTGTCAGTGCTTCACACTATGTAAAACAAAATATGGTGTTCAGTGTATCTTTTAGGTGGGGACCCAATCTAATACAGATTTTTCTGGTAGTAACATTGTTACTAAGTTTTCCTACCTTTTCCCTCCACTTCATCTTCTTAAGAGCAATTTGGAATGTGAACTATTTGGAGCATAGTTTGGCTTCTCAGAGCAGGAGCAGGGAACTGCAGGCAGGACCACAGACTGCGGCAGCCTGGCCTCACTGCTGACCTAGATCCATCCACAGCTGGACATTCTAAGCTTTACTTTCAGCAATTTTGTGGCACTTCTGATCACTGATGCCTTTAATATTTAAAAAAATACTTAAAGCTACAGTAAATATCTATCTACATAATGTGTTACTAATAGGTGATATGATATCCCTAAATAATTGGATTTTTGGTAGATGTTACAGTTTTGTGATGGAAACCATGTTTTGAATAAAAATCATGGCTGCCCTGGACCAAATATCCTAAAATAACCATAATGAATATATGTATATTTTGGGGTGTGTGTATATAAATATATATATAAAATCTGGGTTCAATGTGTATTTTTAAATGTACTTTACATAAATTTATTGAACAAGATGCCAGTTGTATGCAATTCAGAAAGGTTAAGTGCACTTCCGAGAATCTAACAAAATTATGTTGCCATAAAATTAAGACATATGAGGAGATACAGCTTTCTAATAAGCCAAAAATGTGCAGAACTAGATTAAGATAAAATTCCTGACAAAAGGGCTTTGTAAATTAAAATTCCTAAATAAACTGTGGAGTTTTTGCAAGATTTTTTCTTCTGTTGAGAACAAATATTCTACGAAGTAGTAAAGATACTCTTGTGCACCAGAGCAAAGAGGCTCTTGCCTCTTTGAAAGTTGTTAGAAGTGTTATTTATTAGTTGTCTGAGATACAAATAGAAACCATTAGAGCAAATGAGCTCCTAATTAAAAGAAGGCAAATTGTTGTTGTGGGGTATTGACAGAGGAGAAACATAACATAAAACTGGGATCTTTTTTTTCCTGGAAGTTTTATTGGATGTGCTAGAAAAAAGTGGTTATTGGCTTTAGAAACCCTGAGAACAAGGCCACAAGTTTTAATTAACAAATCCAAATAATTTAATCCAAATTAAGTTCTTGCTGTTACAAATACTAAATATTGATCTCTGAAGTTCTAGAAAATTAACCAGAATTTTTTTTTATGGTTTGGTTCTAAAGAGAATATTCTGGGCATCTAAGAAAACTGTTCACATCAAGTTTGAGATTAGAGCAGGTTCATTCCAAGAAGTGGGGAGTGTACAACTGGAGGGATCATATTTCATTAAATAAATACTTTATGTTTACAGGCAATTGTGTAATAGATATGTAGCTCAGAATTTAAGTAGTTCTTGTGCCTGTGTCTCTTAACCAGGAGTGTTTTCTTTGTGCCTTATTAAAAACTTAAGTGGAATGAATTAATGAAGTCTGCTAAACACCTCCCCAAGGCCCAAAATATGAATGTCCTAAGTTCCTGTGATAGCAAGAGATTTAAGTGAAACCATTCAAAAATTTGTTGGTTTTTTTTTCCTACTCTGAAATAGTTTGAGGTATATTATATTTGCTTTTAAATTATTAAAAGGGATTAATATAAACATTTCAATTAACTATTTGCTCTGTTGACATCTGTCAGTCTTCATGTCTGAGGTAAAGCTGAGTAAGCTTTGTTTTAGTGCCAGTGCCAAATCACAAAAAGAATCACTTTGACTTGTGGTGACCAGGGTTTTGCCACCTTTGGGCCTATTCTGTTTACACAGGTATAAGCTGATGTGCAGCATGAATTGGTTGTCACTACGTTCCACTGTTGTGTCCTGCTGGTGTTCACTTTTACAAGGTAGGTTTTTTGTTTCAGAGGAGTTATAGCAGTGTAATGTTAATTCAAACCATAGCTGATTGTTATGGTAACTTTCATATAGGCAAATGATGGGAAGGATTGTAATTTGAGGCTTGTTTCTATTTAGATAGTAAAATTTGAATGTGTTGAAGTACTCTGAAGCATTTTAACACCTTGTTCTTGCCCACAAACAAGAATTTTTAAGAATCAGTGTTCACAGTTGGACTTAAGCAGTTTAATAGAAATTCCTAGTGTTTCTTCAAAGTCCCTGTGCTTGCTGTAATGAGCTCTAGTCTGGCACATTCAGTCTGATCCAAGTCTGGCCAGCCTCATTAAGGGATGCTGTGCTATCCACACAGGGCTGTGCAGGTTTGGGAGGCAGCTTTTCATGAATCTGCCTAGCATGCTACAAGCATATGGAGATCTGCTTCAGTAAAATAGGTTTTCATCATATTACCATCATTTATTCAAGGGATGAATAATGGACCCTCATTTGTTACACAACATAATGAGAAAGAAAGCAGACTCCTATTTCAACATTTATTGAAAATTATGTAGGTGATTTTATTTCTACTATTACATCATACTGATTGTTTCAGAAACTTTTTCCTTTTGTTATTTGGGTTTTTTTTTTCAGTTTGTTTTCCAGTTCTGCTTATATTTCCTCAAACTTAAAGCTGCAATAAGAACAGATCCACTCAATAGTAAAAGGCTACCGGGGGCTGACTGGATCCATCTGTCAGAGAAGGGGAAGAGAATCTTTAGAGAATAGGATTAACAAGCTGGTAATGAGGGCTTTAAACTAAAGGTGCCTGTGAAAGGGAATCTCAGTCCACCCCACTCCTACCAGTTTGAATCCAGGGCCAGTAAGAGATGGCTGGAGGAAGAGGGGAATACAGCTCCCATTTTGAAAAAGAGAGGGAAAGGAAGACCAAAGGAACATGGTCAGTCAGTCTCACCTCTGTGCCTGGCAAAATGATGGAGCAGATCCTCCTGGAAGCTGAGAAGACACATAGAAAATGAGGAGTTGATTAGTGACAGAGAATGTGGCTTCACTACAGCCAAATCGTTCCTGACAAACTTGGTGGCCTTTTATGATGAGGTTACAGCACTGGTCCCTAATGGAAAAGTAACTGACACCATCTGCCTGGAGTGGTGCAAAGCACCTGGCATGGTCCTGCTCAACATCCTGGTCTCTGAACTGGAGACACGTGGACTGGATGGATGGAGCAGGTTTGGGACCTCAGAGCCCCTTCCACTGCCTAAAGGGGCTCCAAGAGAGCTGGAGAGGGACTTTTGGCAAGGACATGGAGTGATAGCACAGGCAGGAATGGCTTTAAACTGAAAAAAGGCAAATTTAGATTAGACATTAGGAAAAAAATCTTCCCTTTGAGAGTGGAGAGGCAGTGGAACAGTTTGGCAGAAAGGTTCTGGCTTTCCCATCCCTGGAAGTGTTCAAGGCCATGTTGGATGGGGCTTTGAGCCACCTGGTCTAGTAGAAGGTGTCACCCCTCTTTGGCAGGAGGATGGAACTAGGTGATCTTTAAGGTGCCTTCCAACCCAAACCATTCTGTGATTCTATTATTTTCTTTTTCCAGACTGAAATATCTTTGAATTTACAGATACTAAAATAATCATTAGATAAAAAGTACTTTCATTTTCTTGCAGCTATCACATAAATGTTAATTATTACACTTCTTTCTATTTTGTAGACCAAGGAGCACTCTTCTAAGGGAGGGAAAAGTGTCTTGAGGGGAGAAATAATTTTTTTGAAATAAAGTATATCAGTTTTAGGCACAGATGATATGGATATTTATGCTAATGATGGTTGAGTCTTGGGGTATGTGTACTGTGGTTGTCATTGGCAACTTAGCATTAGGTTCTGTGGGTAATTGCAGCTGGTACCATGTCTGACTGGTAAAAGCAGTATCACAGTTCTGTAGTTAGAAGAAGTGACTAATAGTAGGGTTTTTAATGCCTCCCACTGCAAAACAGTGTGTCATTACATCACTTTCTAAATATATCTCATCATGCATTTATCTTTTCCTGTGCTGATTGACTCCTATTCTCCTGAGACATATTTAAATGTCATTTTATCTTTCAGTGGCAGAAATGTTGATAGTTTATCCTGGAAAGAAAATGACATTGAACAATATTTTGAAAAGAAAAGGTAGGAGAATTTCAAGTCAGTTTTACTTCTGTGTTGGCAAGTGCTAGTTCTAGCATTAGCTGTAATTTTTAGTAAAAGGAAATGACATTAATTTGGGGGGATATTTGAATAATTTTGGCAGATTTTCTATTTTCAAGGTAATGCATTATTGCACTCCAAATGGTTACTTTGCTGTTTTTTCTTTACTGTAGCTGCAGAAAATATTTAATATGTTTGGAAAGGAAAAAAGCTGAGCACACCATTCTGCCTTAACAACAAATACATTCAATGACAGATGGCTATGCATGTTGAGTGTTGTTTTAAGCTATAATTGGATGCTTATATAAGTATGCTTAGTCAAATATGTGTAATTAAGCTTTCTTGTTAGGTAGGCTAACTTACAGGGCAGGCCACGTCTCAAAGATGTCAGAAGTAATGGTGATACTGGACTTGTTCTGGTAAAACACTTACCTAAACAAAACCCAAATAGAAGCATCTGCTGTTTTCAGTTATTGCTGTTTACTGCAAGGCCTTCAAAATCAGATGAAGATGAAAATTAAATGACATAAAATGCCATGGGAGGTTTTGTCTGCTCTATTTTTATACCTCAAACCATGGTATGTGTCTGAGAGAGGGAATGAGAGTTGCAAGTAACATTTATTAACACAGCTGGTAGCTTCCTTATTGTAATGAGGTGTAATAGAAGTGCAGAAATTTCTAGTGGAAGACAGTAAGTTGGTGGATACTATGTAGAGTCTTGAAAATTGATATGGTTGTGTGAAATCCATTCTTAGTGGGTAACATCCTAACTGTGAATGTTAGGAAAACTACACAGTTAGTGAGCACAAGGTGTTCCTGGTTCTTGATGAGTAACCCCAAGCCTCAGAAATACCAATGTGCTGTGCTCATCTGCTTTTGCTGTGATGTGGAAGGAAAGTTTTCCCCAGGAGATAAAATATTTTTGATGTCCAGAATTGACAAGAGTACTGAGACATTTTTTGTTTGGTCATCTATGAGGTACCCTGACATAACTATTTAGCATCAAGATTTTTTTCCTCTTAATTATGCTGTTCAATTTACCACTGCTTCTACACTTGTAGAGAAAGCCTTCGTTCTCCTCTCACATTATGAAAATAGAGAAAAGCAGCAATTTTGGAAGAGTTCCTCATGTTCAAACCAAGTTTAGTTGCTATATTAACATGAAACTTGGCTTAGGTCTTTAATCCGAAGTGCTGAACTTGTCAAAACCATGGCAATGTGTTGCATACTTATATTTCTATTACAATCATTTCAAAATGTGATTGTTAGTGATTAACATATTCTTCATGGACTTGCCCAGAAAGCAACATTTACACACATTTACACACCAAGGTGACACATAGGGCAAGGTGTTTTCCATTATACAGTTAAGAATAAACATCTCTTTTACCATCAATGTGACATTAGAAGTATAAAAAAAGACCTATATTCAGGTTTAAACTAGAAGGATTATTGTTTTGAAAGCTTGCCTGTTTTCTATGCACAAATCATACCAAATTTAAACAGAAGCCCTCTTCTGGCAGAATGTTTTTAATAATACCAGTGTTTGATATTCACTTTCCTTCAGGAAGATGGGTTTGCAGGAGGTACAGTGATCATCCACTTTTTCTTCTGACTGTGATCTCTAAAAGGACATTTGCTGGTGCTCTACCCATGGGTGGATTCTCTCCTCTAGATGCCCAACAGAATCTTTGCTTTTGGCTCTGTACTTGCTCCCCAGAGAAATAAAGGATTACATGCAGCTGCTATGTTTTTGTCTCCTTGGAAGGTTTTGCTGTCTGTTTAGAACTGTGTGACTTGAAATTTTTGTGTTGTTTTCCCCAGAAATTGCATAAGGATGAAACTGGATTTCTGAATTATTTCTGAGAGCTAGATGCTTCCTAATTAAGTGCTTTAAACTCAGGCTTTCCAGGTATCTTGCTGCATCTAGTCTGGAGTCTTAAGCAGTCACAAGGTGATTTCAAGTTGCTGGGCAACCAGGAAATGCAGTAAATTTGGAAAATAGCAGTATTTCCCCCCATAACAATTCCCTTGTCTATATAAATTCTGACATACGGATTACTCCTGTTTTCTGTGCATCATCAGTAAGTTTGAAATGTCAGGGCTTTTTTTAAAACTGATTTGATTTCCCTTCAGATGAAAAGACAACATATGTACCATTTTAATTGTTGTCATATTTAGATTACAGAACAGAATTGTTTAGAAAATAATTTGGATAAATAATTAACCCATGATCTTAGTTTATTTCAGGTACCTTACTTTCCTTATTTAACAATTTTCAAGGAATATTGATGGATACAAATGCTAAGCTGTAACTAGAATTTTGTTTTCTCTATTTATAAGGTGAATTTTTCATGTTACCTTAACTCTGTGGTTAAGTGTAAGAGAAAATGAAGCCCTGAAGTGTTGCTTACAATTGAGTATTGACACTTGGTAATAGTAATGAATTTATTCCATACAGATAATTCCTTCATTTAGAAGTTTATCTGTGCATTTTAAGCAAGAACACCTAGTACCAATATTTTCCTGTTACTTACACAATATTTTGAGTTGTAAGGGACCCACGAGGATCATATAAGCTCATCTCCTGACCCTCTAAGGACCACTGTTGCAGTGTGTTTCTTGTTAATGGTATGTTCTGTTATTACCTAAGTTGATGGTTTAGTCCAAATGAGACCCTCCCACCCCACGCTGTCAATCTGCCCTGAGTCTCCTGTCAATCTGTCTTAGGCCCACCGCATGCTTGGAATTCCACTTCAGAAATCCCCTAAACTTCGACGCTTGATTAGTCCATGTGACCCAACTTTCCCCCCTACCTCCCTCATTGGATGATGATTTTGTGAACCCTGCCTTTTACCCTCCCCAGGATATCTCTGATTAGCTGATGCTTTGTACCCTCCCTTTGAACTGCCTCCCTATTTCAGCTGTTGCACTCTCGCATTTTCTGTCTTTTGCCCCCAAGATTCCCCAGAGCAATAAATCCTCTGTTATCCCATGCAAAAGATCTCCCTCTCATCCTTGTCTCCTCAGAGCACAGCCTGACAGCCAAGAAGCCGTAGAGCAAGTGCTCTAGTCACACCTGGGGTCATCCTGCTCCTGGGGTGTGACCCACTCCTGTCGCAGGCTGAAGTGACAGAGCCAGATCAGCTCTGGCCCATGCATTAGACCCCTCCTAAAATCTCACCATGTGGCTGAGAGCATTGTCCAAACACTCCTTGCACTTTCAGGCGTGGGACTGTGACCACTGCCCGGGGGGGCTGGACTCTGTTCCAGTGTCCCAGCACCCTCTTTGTGAAGAACTTTTTCCTAATATCCAACCTAAACATCTCCTGCCTCAACTTCATCCATTTCCCTTGAATCCTGTCACTGGTCATGAGAGTGAAGAGCTCTGTGCCTGTCCTCAGCTGCTCCTCTGGAGGCTTCTCCCTTGGAAAATATACTATCTTTGCAGCCTTCTTTGGATTCTCTCTAACAGCTTTATACCTTTTATACAATCCCAAAGTCCTCAGCTTCTCAGCATAGGCACATCCTCAAAGCCCTTCACACCCTCCTGCAGGGCAGAGGGGCCCTTGAGAGAGCCAACAATACCTCCCAGTCTGGTATCATCAGGAACCTTGCTCATTGTGCAAGGTTCTGTGCAACCTGTGCTCATTTTGCATTGTGCAAGTCCTGCAGCCAGATTGCTGATAAATGTGTGAAAGCAAAGTTTGGGGTCAGTTTGATCTGACTGAGAAGTACAACTGTATTCTATGAGCACACAGGTTATTATTGCTGAGAACTTTGTTTTTAAATTTGCACTTAGTACCAGATGAGATCTGAAGCAAACTCTTAGCTTCACTAAGGTGTAAGGCTCTGGAAAAGATTTTCAGACTTTGCTTTCTCCACTGGTTTGAACAGTAATATCTTTTGTTGAAGGAAATTCAGATGCTTTAATTTTGGGTATTAGTTTTATCAATTACATATGTTCTTGGATATGCTACTTCTTTTCTGCTCCTACCTTCTTAGACAGAAGAGGAATACAGCATTTTTGAAAATGCTTTCCTTGCAACTTCAGACAACCTTTTGTTCTGCTGTTGTCTATAGTTTTCAAACAGTTAGGAATATCTGCATTAGTTTTGACATGTTCAAAGATCCTTTATTTTTTTCTTACTTTCAGTAAGTAAAAAGAAAACCTTACATTTTTGATGTTGCTGTCTGGTTGCTATTAATATGAGGGAGAGAAATGTCCTGTTTGTGTTTCCTAGCACAATTCATCTCGCTTTAAAAAGAAAAACAGTATCACGCTTACTGAAAAAGCCCTGAAACCACCCTGCCCCAGAACAAATAGACATCCTAATAAAGGAAATGCTTCTTTGGGTGTTATGCTAAATTAACTTGGGAAGTGAGGAGGCATTAAAGATTAAGCATTCTTCTGGGATTTGGGATTGTTTTTGTGATTGTTTAAAAACAACCCCCATAATTAATAAATCCAGCTAACAAACCAAATAACAACCAGTAAAAATCCACCTCAAAGACTATTAAAAACTTATTTTAGTATTTAAATATTTATTGGGTTCTAAGTAAATGGTAGCCATAACTTTGTTTAGATTAATAAACACCTTTGCTGTCACAGTCTTTATTTTTAGTCTTTTAATGTGTGTTCTGTGCAGTAGCTTGTGGAGTTTTAAGTTACAGCAGAAATATTATCTATATAGCCCAGAGAGGAATTAGTATTAAAAAACATAGAATTTTGAAAAATTTGTACTTGGTCTTCACAAATTTCCCACTGTTTTTCATCTTTCTACATGGTTATGGAAGTTGCAACTGTTTGATGCAGTTCTTGTCATTGTTTTATTCTTAATATATGCTTTGAAAATATATGCTTTTAAAAGAGGAATTCATCCATTTCCTCTCAAAGTCATTGTGGGGATGCAGTCATTTTTCACATTAAAGCCTACCTTCAGAAATGTTTGGAAATGTAGGCAACATCTTTTAATCTTTTTCTTTGTGAATATTTTCTGCTAGTTTGAAAGCCTTAATTCTACTATGATAGCTTTGCACTCTCCTCTATCTTTAATTGCTTATTCCTTTGTCTTCATATCCATGCTGTTGTTCTCAAGCATACCTGCACAAGCAAAATTATCTCTAAATATTATTGCCATTGCCACTCCAGCAGTTTGAAACACCTTTTTTTCCTCTCAAAACATAAACTTGTGCTTCATAAAGTACATAAAAAATTTAGCCTATTTAGTCCAAATACTGTATTAGGATTTCTACTTACCTGGCCTGGGAAGTAGGTGCGACTTCAGAAATAAGAATATATGAATATATATATATATATATATATATATATATATATATCTATATCTTTTTATAAATAAACCTACCTACTTTTGTTTTAAGTTAGGTGGGGATGCAAAATTGATAGAATTTTTGCTGTTAGATCAAAGTTGTGATCATTTGCTCCCTTCTTCAAAAACAGATGTAAAAACAAAAATCACTTTCTATTAATCACTTTTTATCAGACTAAAATCTGTGTTGTAGCATCTGTGTGTTTTGCTATGGGAATTATTTTGCTTTTGTGGGAATATATCTCTATAAACATCTAGCAATGAATGCTTTAGATGTGGGTAATTGGTGGTTGTCTGGTGAATTCAGCCATTATATTTATCATAATTTTGTGTGCAGTCAAAATTATTTATTGAAATATAAATTCATTTGAAGGTAACTTCTGTCAGGCAAAGTATTTCACAAAACAATTTCTATCTTTCATTCTTCCAAGTTGGCATACATATCCAAATCTAGCTACAGATGTATATATATATATATAAAAATAAAAGTTTTTATGAGCATTTTCTTATAAACTTATATAAAGCTGCCAGCTACTCGAGTTTATTATATTCTAAATTAGTTCTGAATAAGCTCTATTGGAATAAACTCTATTTAACAGCTCCAGCAGTAAATTCCAGGTACTGCTTACTTAAAATATTGTATACTATTTAAGTGGAGAAGCCTGCCAGCTGCTCATCAGTTTCTTTAGTCAAACATCTGTGTGGGAATGTGGCAGCATTAATTTAAAGTTTAGATGTATTTTCTTGCACCTAATGTTACATGAATGTACATTGAGTGTTGTAAAAGACCCTGGGAATTTAAGAGCTGCTAAATGTAAGTTTTGCTAATTATTTCTGTAAAGCTTGGTATTTCTGGTGGAGAAGACAGTGGGATCTTGCTGCTTTTTATTTTGCTGATAATTGTACCTGTATTCTGTATAAACTAGGAAAATGAGAACCTTGCAATATTTCTAAGCCTTTTTGGACATATGTTCAGCAGAAGACAATTTCATGCAGACTCGTGCAATTATAGCCTCAAAAAGTCACTGATGTGTGTAAAGTTCTTATTTCATATTTCATGTCTAACTGGGAAGCTGCAGCTACCATACTTTTAAAATTTAATGATATTTTGAGCCTATTTAAAGAAAACCTGACTTTATCTTAATGTGTGAGATGCAGTAAAATTTGCACTTATCTTCCCATGTCTCCAATATTTTCATCAAAATTAAACCAGCATTTATGTAGTGGTCTCTTGAGCCTTTTATTTATTTATTTCCTGAATATTTTCTTGACATTTTTCCTGAAAATTTTGCTTCTGTTTTGTTAATCAGTTTCTTCAAAAATTGAGCTAGATTCTTTGAAAAACTTACCCAGGCTTGAAAAGCTTTTTCTGTTAACCAGCAGTGCTTAATAAGAATGTAAAATTTTGTGAGAAAAATATGCTTTAGTATAGTCTGCAGATAAAAGCAGTTGAAGGGTGATAATTTAGAAGCTGTTTAACCCTCAGTGGAGAAGCTAAAAACATTATTAGAGAGAAAAGGAATGTTTTTATATTAATAATGTAAAAGTTATTTTTGGAAGAGAAGAGAGGGTCTTCATCAATACAGTTCCTTAAAACAAAATGGGAATTCTAGGAGCAGAGATGAGATATTTGGTGTGCTTTGTGTGAGAGAATTCTGGTAAAGGTAGGTTTTCAACATTCCATTTTCTTTAGAAGGTATGTGTGCCACGTAAAAGAGAATTTTAAAATTGCATTGGACTAAACTCAAGAAAAGTTATTTCAGTATAAAGTAAAAATTTTGTCAAAAAAAGTATAATATCCTACTTATAAAAGTAATGCTAGACAAATGGCCTAATCTTTCTGAATTATAATGGAAGACAAACAAAATCATCATAAATAGGTAGTGATCCAGTCAGTTTCCCACACTTAGTTATTTTGTGGAAGTTACATCATTTAGACTAAGTGGATGTTTCTGAAACATATTGTGTGAGAATACTTTATAAATATTTTTCAGCTATCACCATTGGAAAAAAATCAGAATGGTCTTTTGGCAATTATGTCCTGGAAGAGTTGGAACAATTGCAGAGATGGAATATCTGACTTGTAAAGTAAGAATATGCATTTGAACTTCTAAGCTCATTCCTTTTTAAGCAGACAAAAATCAAACTCTTATACAAGTCTTATTAAACATATTACTAAATGGCTCAAAACTGTTTAAATTTTTATTTTTTCTGCAATAAAAGTTGTCTTCATCACTGGATGTCAAGGTGATTTATAAAGGAATTAAATGTTGTTACATCAATTTGTCATGTTGGGATGCTGACATGTAGAAAATCAAATGGTTTGCCAAAGATTACTCAGCAGACTGATGGAAAAGCAAGAATAGGCTTTAATCTCTTCATTCTGAGTCACTCCAGTCCCAAAATCATTGGGCCATGGAATGAAATGTGAAGGATTATAGAGGTTTTATTACGTGATGCTGCTCCTCTCTTCCTCTGTTCTTAATGTGGGTATATGTTGTTTGACAGCTGATTGACACATATACACATTTTTATTTGCTTATGTAACATTAAATCTTGCATGTTCTTTGCTGGTAACATTTTTCTTGTTTCCTAAACCAAACAGGAATGCAGCTGTCATACTTTCTTGCTTCATATATCCTTTACAGAGCTTAACCAAGATTATTATCTAAAGGCCTGTGCTTAATTCCCAAAATTTCATGTTCTTGAAATCCATGGAAATGAGAACTAAGCTCCAAATTCATCCCAAGATCTGAGCTTTTCCTTTGAAATCTGGATGTTTATCCTTCTTAAAGTTCAGAAGTGTTAGAAATGTGGATTCACATTCATGATTTACATAAATAGAACAATTACTTATGACTTCCATACTCTTTGGAAGAGAAAAATATTATTTGTCATAGGAGTGTGGGTGTTTTTTTAATTAAACTGGATTTTATGAATACTGAATAGCAATATTAGTGAAGTGTAAATGTGCATATGTACTAATGTCTTCTCTTCAATGATGGGATCACCACAGAAAACCTGTGATAGACTGGCATTTAAGCAAAAAAAGTAAAGAACACCCACGGAAGTTAGGGATCTGAGAGATGCTGCTGAGAGTTTCTTCTCTGCTGGAGAGCTGGCCAATAGCTGGCCAGTTCTGAAAATGGACAGGTTTTTCTGACCATCGAAACGTGAGATCAACCTGTGAATACCACCTTTTAAACCTAAGCCTGAGAGCTTTTCTCTCTCTTTGTTTCCAGTTTTGAAAGGTAAAAGAACTCCAGCTGGCTCCCGATGTCCCCCCAGGCCATGCGGCCTGGCGGGGTCTGGGCTCCCAGCTGGGGGATGGAGCCTGCGGGGTGGGGATGGAGCCTGCAGTGAGGGATGGGGAATGGAGCCTGCAGGGGGGTATGGAGCCTGCGGGGTGGGGATGGAGCCTGCGGGGTGGGGATGGAGCCTGCAGTGAGGGATGGGGAATGGAGCCTGCAGGGGGGTATGGAGCCTGCGGGGTGGGGATGGAGCCTGCGGGGTGGGGATGGAGCCTGCGGGATGGGGATGGAGCCTGCGGGGTGGGGATGGAGCCTGCGGGGTGGGGATGGAGCCTGCGGGATGGGGATGGAGCCTGCGGGGTGGGATGGGGATGGAGCCTGCGGGGTGGGTATGGAGCCTGCGGGGTGGGGATGGAGCCTGCAGTGAGGGATGGGGATGGAGCCTGCGGGATGGGGATGGAGCCTGCGGGGTGGGATGGGGATGGAGCCTGCGGGGTGGGGATGGAGCCTGCGGGGTGGGGATGGAGCCTGCAGTGAGGGATGGGGATGGAGCCTGCGGGATGGGGATGGAGCCTGCGGGGTGGGGATGGAGCCTGTGGGGGGGTATGGAGCCTGCGGGGTGGGGATGGAGCCTGCAGTGAGGGATGGGGATGGAGCCTGCGGGGTGGGGATGGAGCCTGTGGGGTGGGGATGGAGCCTGCGGGGTGGGGATGGAGCCTGCAGTGAGGGATGGGGATGGAGCCTGTGGGGTGGGGATGGAGCCTGCGGGGTGGGGATGGAGCCTGCGGGGTGGGGATGGAGCCTGCGGGGTGGGGATGGAGCCTGTGGGATGGGGATGGAGCCTGCGGGGTGGCGATGGAGCCTGTGGGATGGGGATGGAGCCTGCGGGGTGGCGATGGAGCCTGTGGGATGGGGATGGAGCCTGCGGGGTGGCGATGGAGCCTGTGGGATGGGGATGGAGCCTGCGGGGTGGCGATGGAGCCTGTGGGATGGGGATGGAGCCTACAGGGTGGAGTCTGTGAGATTTTCCCTCCGGTCCGGGGCTGGGCTCTGCTGCGGCCCTCCCGGGAAGCCTCTGGTCCCTGTTCCAGCAGGGTGGCTGAAGCCTTTCCCAGGGGGGCCCCGGCCCTAGGCTCTGCTGAGCTGAAATCCGACACCATGAATACCTAGCCACAGTTTGAGCCAGATTTTAACCCTTTTACTACCCAGATGAGAGCTGCAGATTTAATCCTTTTCCCAGAGAGAGGAGAGAGAGCTTCACATGTAAAGAGACAACATAAACCATCAAAGTCAGTGAAAGAAGGAATCAAGCCTCGGATGAGAAGAGAATGAAGAGATGCTTTAATAAGCTGAAATATTCTTTTGTTAAGGCCATGGAGATGGACAATAATGTTTTGAAAAACTCCTTTAATTCATAAAAGAGTATTTTGGGGGGAATGAAGTATTTCAAAGTGTACATCTGAGTAAAGGTAATCTGTTGATGAAGCTGAGCAGATGGTGAAATAGTTGTGATCCCATGAAAGGCTGGAACAGAGCAAGAGAAGTGAGAATTGATGGAGACACTCGGCCCTCAGGAAAAAAGAGAAAACCTCTGTTCCCAGAGATGATCACAGAGACAGATGAAGATAACTTTTGCCTTTGAATAACTCATCCTTAAAATGATCCCCCTGAGTTCATGGCCCATGAACACACCTCAGAGTGCTGTGAAATGGGAGGAGGGCCTGATGGCAGAGTTTTCTGGGCGGCTGGCATCAGGGGAATGGAAAGCCATGAGAAAACTTTTCTTGTGGAGAACTTCCCATGGAATGACAAAAGGAAACATCTTTTCTCTATAAAGACTGATGAAAAGACTATGATATAGTTGGTAGTGTTTTAACTACCAAGTTTTGTCTCTATGTTGTCAGCTGGACAAGGGAATGGTTGGGTGGTGGGAAGGAAGGGTTTCTGGAGGTTTTATTCTGGTTCCTTATTCTTGTAGTTTTGTTAATAAACTTTCTTTATTCCTTTAAGTTTTCCATATCCATATCTCACAGCAAAAGATAAGTTTTCTGGTGATTTTTCGCTAGTGCTTTAAAACAGCCACAAACTCCTTCCGGCTTTCTTAAGTATTTAAGAGTCTATGTCTATGCCTTTCAATGTTGAATTTTGATTTGTGTTTATATCTAGTTTCTTCTTGGAAAAAGCTCCTTTAACTACACAATCTTCTTCAACTATGCAAATCTCTTCGCATGGAGCATTTGGGATAATGGACTTTGTACTACCACAAGGCAGTACTTGCTCCCATCAAGCTGCAGGTCCAGGAGATCATTTGTTGCCTCTAAGAGGCATGTGTAAACTTTTCAATGGCAAGAGAGTGAAAATGTACATGTAAACATCAAGCTTCTCTGAAGATTGCATCAGGGAGGTGTTTCCATTTGAAGCTAAGAATATGTAAACTGGGGTGAATAAAGTGACTGCCTGCATTATGCACAGCAAAAAGGAAATAGATTGGCCTGGTGGAAGAGGAGGGATATAGGGTGTTGGGAAATTGAGTTTGATTTCTTTGAGGATTTTCCTTCAAGACTACTGGCAGACTAACAGTATTCAGGGTGGGATGGGGGGGGAAGGGTCATTGAATAGCCACTGAATTACATGTTTCACTTAGATGCTTTAAGGGGAAGGGAGAGTTTGGATTGCAGAGAGGGAGAAGTGTTGCAGAGCAGGAACCTGGATGATGTTGAGCAGGTGCTGCCAAGCTGGGAGTGCGAGTTCTGTGTGGGTTGTGTGCAGTCTCGCAGGGTAGGCAGCTGAAAGGCAGGGCTGGGCACAGGCATTGCTCTGGAGATAGCACAACACTTCCGGGGAGCTCTGGGATCAGCCTTTAAGCAAGGATGTCATGGTCCAAGAGAATGGAATTCACAATTTTATTTCCATTTTTTCACTAAAAATGCAGTCACTTTGAAACCAAAATATTGAGATTGCTCTGTTATGGCTGGATAAAGTAAGTAGCTGTAACTGAAGTCAACAAATTCATGTTGTAATCTTCTATATAAATTACTGTTTTTATCTTGCAATTAATGTGAATATTCAGAACTTACCATATATATGCTATTTTATCTTTCATGTTGGTTTTCTTCCCTCTGGAAGGGACAACATGTCTTCCCCTTTATTTCATTTGAATAGTAAGTGGCAATAAGATAAACCTTCCATCTATCTATGTGGAAATGAAATTACAACACAGGAGGAAGTGACAAAGCCACTGCAGCTTGAGTTAACAGCTTCTGTGTTTAGTCAAGTAAAAGTGCTTTTAGCTGTCTAGATTTAGAATGTTCATACAATGTAGAAAAGGGAAAATAACCTTCAAAAATAATCTTCCTAAAAATCTTTCATATCTTTGTTTTTTGTTTTGTTTTGATCTGCATGACCATTCACCAGGAGGCGTGTGGTATTTTACATTATTGTAAATGAAACATCCTGCCCTTGTACTGCTTTATGAGATTGTTGTTGTGTACAATGGGAAAGTTAACTAAAATTTGAAGGTTCTCATAGAAGCTGACCAAAAAAAAAAAAGATATTTGCATTTTTGCATGTCACATTTATGGCCTTTGTTTGACAGCATCATTCTTAAGGAAATACAGAGAAGCTAAAATGAAAGAATGGCTCCAGCAATTTGCAGTGAAAATTGTACCTGACACAGGTACAATGCTGGATCCCTTTCAGGAGAATGTTGTTCAGTGTGGTTTTGTCCTTGATAGATTAGAACTCCAAAATGGCAGCTGTTAAAGGAAAAAGCACGTACTCTGAGAAGCAGACCATCAGTGTGGTGACAGCTGCTGCTCCTGCAGTGGTATGGTTTCTACATCACTGCAGCTGCACTGCACTGCAGCACTCGCTGTGTGACAATGTGCAGTACTGGGGGGAATGGGAAATGGAGCCATGCTGAGCAGGAGGCTTCTCACAATATTGATGCAACACTGGAGCAGTTTTGGACCAAGTTCTGCTTCAGTTTCTGATCATTTCCAAATTCTTTTCAGTAGTGACGTTTCAAATGTGACCTTAGTTGTATCCAATTTTCACTTTGGCACACATTACCAGGGATATTAAATACAACCTGATGAAACAGCCACGCTCAGGTCCTTGGGTTGGACAGCACAACTCCTTGCTATCCTGCAAGATTATTCTAGGCAGCACATTGTATTGCTTCTTAGTATTGTCACCTATAAAGTTCAGGAAGTTCTGCAAAAGATGGAGAAAGTGGTGGGACAAGGTCTTTCTTATCTTGAAAATTATTTTTATGTCATTGTAGTGCTACTTTATTTTGTCAGACTTTTCCATAACTAACACAAATACTCTGTGTAGCTGAAAAATTTCATTTCCTTCTTCTGTGGTACAGATTCCAAGATGAAAACAATGTGAAGCAGTTCCCTTTAAAAGTACTGAATATCTGAAAGTATTTAGAACTCATTAAGTCTTGGTCTACAAGCAACCAATATTCATGTCCTGTGGAAGAAGGGAGAAGGGCTCCTTCAGTACAATATTAATTCTGTTTGAAAAGTTTAGATAAAAATAAAGCTTTTCTAATTGCTCTTAGGCAAACTGATGTGTGACAGGTGCTTAAATTCAGATGAAGCAAACTGATACACCCTGATGACCTTAAACAGCTGCTCCTCTGGGTAGTTTAATTTCCTCTCCTTTATTCAAAATGCTTAATGTTAATACATTGGAAATTAATTAGATACTCACTAGTGACATTGGCAATACTGAGCATATATATTGAAATAACTGGAGGAAGATTTAAGATGTAGAAATAACACATATGAAAATACTGTGCAATACCAGTTGACAACTTTTGCTATAGCAAACCTGAAATTAGTATTTTCTCCTTTTTAATAAAAGAAAAGGAAATATGTTGTAGGTATGCAACTCTCATCCATGTGGATGTCCAATGTGAAAAAATCTTAGCTGTTTAACTTTCCTTGGAGAGGGAGAAGGAAAAACTTTGGAATACAAGAATCATGTTAAATTTGGTGATAACATTAGGCATGGATAGTCTATCTAAAAGATGCATTAAATAGTTAAGCTTGCTTTTAGTGTGAGTTGTTTTTGAAGCAGAAATGTGGAAATTCAGGGGCTGTAAAATGACAAAGTTAGCGATGTAAGATCAAAGAGACATGAGAATAGGGGAAAAAGAAGTGGGTATATTTAAAGTATATTTTTCAAATCTAGCAACACCCTAAAGATTTCTCCCCAGCCTACCTAAATGTGAATTGTATATGTATCATAAGAAAGTAAACAAGAATTTTTTTATGAAGTTATTGCAGCAAGTTAGTAGCTTATTGTACAATATAAAACCTCATCCATTAATGATTTATTTTTAGTAACATTGTGATGTATTCATCACAATGGAAATCTCCTGTGCTAAATGAATTGCACTGAAACCACTTGCTTCTGCTTGCTTGTCATACCCAGTAGAAGGAATCAATATGAAAAAAAACCTGGCATAACTGGTATGTATTATAAATAAAGCTGTCTTGGAGAACTACATAATTATTGATCAAAATAGACTTAAAAGTGTTCACTATCATCAATCATTTTACTTAATCTTGGTTTAGCAAAATTATATTAACATATTAGCACAGTATTATGGATAAAAAAGGAACTTTAAGACATCTTTGACTTCAACTTTGAAAAATGTAGAGGATCTCAGGCTACAGAAAAATGATATGTGTAACTCAGAGCAATGCAGATTTATAATTTTGTAGCTTTATTTATAGCTGTTGTGCATTTTTGTTTTGCTGCTGAATTTGACCAAGTGAACTGCGGGTTTAATTTTTTTTTTGGTGTTTTATTCAGACTTTTAATATTCTGGTGACATTTTAATTTTATTATCGACTTAATATTTCATGGAACTGTTCAAGTTGGAAAATACCTTTAAGATCAAGTTCAGCAACTGTTAACTGTTATCCAACACTACCACCAAACCCCAAGCACCACATCTACACATCTTTTAAATATCTCCAGGGACAGTGACTCGACCACTTCCTTGCACATCCTGTTCCAATGCTTGATAACCCTTTCTAATATGCAGCCTGAACCTCCCCTGGCACAACTTGAGGATGTTTCCTCAGGTCCTATTGTTTGGATGAAAAGACTGACTCCCTGTTGCGGTTTTACGTTAATTGATACTTGGTGAGGAGGGAAGCCGCCCATGGAAATGATTTTTCTGGTAAGAGCTGCTAAGAGCTTCCTCTGTTCCTAGCAAAAACCAATAGCTGGCTAGCGCTGAGAATTGACAACCTATTAAACTGTTAGAAGCTAGGTCCGCCTCTGTGAGATTCACATTTTAAAGACAGGCAAGGCCGGGAAATGTTTCTCTTGGCTTCTGGCTTTTGAAGAGGTGACGGGGTGCTGGTGGGACCCGCCCCGTGTGGCCTGCGCGGCCGGGCTGGGCCGGCCCCACGGGCCCGGCCGAGATTTTCTGCTCCCTGAGGGGCTGTGGGCGGGCTGCCGAGCCCCTCAGCGGGGAGTGCACCGGGCCCCGTCCTGACGGGCGGCTGGGGCCCCTTCGCTGCGGGGCCGGGCCCCTTCTCGGCAGAGCCCGCCGGTCCTTTTTCCTGCAGCACTGCCGGGCCGTGCCAGCCGGGGGCTGCATCGGCGCTGGGAGCGGCCCCGAGGCCAGGAGCGGCCGGGGGCGGGACTGCAGGGCTGAAAAATCAACGCAACCAGAACAGCAGCGTCCGGCCGTGGCTGCTTCAGCGTGGCTCGCAATGAACTTTGTTTGTTTAGCCGCTTTTAGCCAGCCATGGTGCGGACAGAAGGACAAAAACGGCAGCAGCAGCTCTGCTTGTTTTCGGCGCTCCGCATGAAGAAAAGCGCAGAGTGAAGCCGGCGGGCGGCACGGCTCACACGGTGTGGGCAGAGACCCCGTGAGCAGCAGCCAGAGGCACGGCAAGCGATCCCCTTGATGCACAGCCCGCATGAGATCAACTTTTCAGTGCCGCAGAACTCCGTAAAAACTGCTTCAGTTGATAAAGCTCGAGAACAAACGAACCTACGAACACCAATTCTCTCCCGAATCAGGAAGAGGAAAGGGTGAAGACACGTGAGGAAAACAACATGGGACACAGAGGTCAGAAGGAGTCAAATTCTAGTTAGGAGGGGATTGAGGAGATGCCTTGGTCTTTGGCTGAAATTCACTGCGTAAGGCTATAGTGAAGATATATGTTTCATATATCAGACTTTGTTTTTCCCCTGTAATTCATGAAGCACGTGGGGGGATGCAGCATTTACCCGCAGCCCATGAGAAAAGGGCACTCGTGCTGGAGCGTGTGGATGCTGAAAAGCTGTAATCTAATGAGAAGCTTGAACAGAGAGAGATGAGAAACTCTGCTCCAGAGATAGAAGAAGAGCTTCTGTTCCCAGAGATAAAAGAAGAGAACTTTTGGGGTTTTTTATGCCAGAACAGCTCATCCTTAAAATAGTACCCCATAAGTTGACATGGCCCATGAAAGCAGCTGTGGGAAAGCTGCAAGGCATGGGAGGGACTTTGACACTGCAAACAGATTTTCCGCTCCTGGGCAGCTGATTCGCTGTGACATTGAAGCCATGAGAGAACTGTTTCTTGTGGAGAAGTCTCCATGGCATGGCGAGAGAAGCTCCTCTCCCTACAAGAGCTGATGAAAGACTGTTGTAGAGGTGGTAACTGATTGAAGATCCCAGGTTTTGTCTCTATATTGTCAGTTGGCAAAGAAAAGAAGTTGTGGAGAGGGACGGAGAAGTGTTCTGAAGGTTTTATTCTGATCGTTATTATTCTTGTAGTTCTGTTAATAAAGTTTTCTTTATACCTTTTAAGCTTTGAGCCTGATTGCCCTCCTCCTAATTCATATCTCACAGCAGGAAATCAATAAATAATTCTGGTAGGTGCACTGGTGATTTTAGCCAGCACTGAACCCGCTACCTTATTTGGTGCATTGACCAGGAAACTCAAATTGGCGAACCTAAACCACTACACTAAATTGGTGTTTCTTCCTGGTTTTGAACTGAGACCACCACACCCCCACCCCGCTACAACCTCCTCTCAAGGAGTTCTGGAGAGTGATAATATCCCACTGAGTGTCTTTTTCTCCAGGATGAGCCTCCCAGCTGCCTCAGCTGCTCCTCAGCAGGCTCTGCCCCAGAGCCCTTGTGTGGGACCTTGGCTGCCACTGCTCCTGTCCCATCCAGGTCCAGCCCCTGCTGCCCTGTGAACTGGGGGCTCCTGGTGCGGCCTTGACCTCCCCTTGGGGTCCCCCCATTTGGCAAAGCCCTGTGGACTGTGTTAGAGTGCTCTGCTGTGAGCTAGAGGGGAGAGACTCTGCTAGAATTAGAACCAGACTACTAAAAAATATTAGGATTGAAAACAGTGTTACTTTAGAATGGCTGTAAGGACTCTTAGGAACAGATGGTCTGATTCTGTAAGGGTAATTATATCATGATCCTAATTAATCATAACAGGAATGACCTTTTACTGACTCATTAAATAATTTTGTTTAGAGAATCTTCTGTCAGACTTTGATTTTTATTTTATTTTTGCCTTTTTTTTACCTTAGGTCAGATACCCATATGCTCTGTATGCAGTAGAGCAGTGTCAAGAGATAAAAATGTGTTAAATGATAAAATCATGTGTTGGCAGAGTTGACACCAGTTATTGCATCAGGTGGGATCACAGGACTTAGAGGTGAACTTTTGAACTGATGAGTCCAACCCTTTGTCTTCTCAGCATTTATCCCATGTCTGTGTTGTATTCTCCTCCTATAGTCAATGAGTTTTATTTCCCAACAATATATTAATTTATTCAGCTAGTCAGGTTTTTAGTAAATTATTTATTTTCTGGTATGTCATGAGGAAATTTGATCATTTTATCAGGGGTCTAGGTTAAGTTATGTACTTCAAGTCATAAGACCAAAGTAATTTCTTTGACCATATCTGTTAAGAGTTTGTCTGGGATTTTTCTGTTTAATACTTCTCAAGACTCATTATACCCTTATGGTGATGAATTTATTTCTTCAAATATCAGTGCACAAATGTTATCTGGTTATTCACTTTTGTGCATTTTTTGCTCTAATTATGCCTATTGGGAACTTTAACTGTTAAATCTTAAATGTCAAAATACCACGTATATTACTGCTTCCTATGGGACAATGATTGTTTACTACTCTGAAAAGTCATGAGATGTGATGATCAAACTATGAACAGAGAAAACACAACTAAAGCAAATATTTAATGTGCATTTTCACTTAAAAAAAACCACTCTAGCTCTGCGGTTTTTGCTTCTGGTTTTTTTCTGTCTTGTTTTTTTTCTGTTTTTTCCCCCCTTTTTTCTTTTTTCTTTGATCAAGTGTTTTTAAGGAAATGACATGAAGTATATGTGGCTGTTGCTCTGACTATGCCTTTTTGTTGTTGTTGCCTATTGTATCTCTTTTAAACTGAAACTCTCCCAAACTTTTAAATAGTATAACATAGTGAACTGGTTAGGCAAAGTGCTTCAATTCTTGATCCAGTAACTACCAGTAATGAGAAATGAAATACTGTAAGTAATCAAACCCCATGGGGAGACAAGATGTTTTTGAAGAAAAAGGAGCACTGGGCCATTATGTGCTTCATAATCCTTCTGTCATTTCTAAATGTGCCCATATAATAGTTAAACAGCAGGAAATGTGCTAAAGTGCATTTTGTGCATTCCAGGTGTTTTACTGAGTGACAGTGGAAAGTATTCAGCTACTTGTGTTGTTGCATTTTTACATGGATAACACTAAAATATTCTGAGGATCACAGTAACTCCCAAACATTGGGAAAAGAAAAAGTATTTTCTATGTGAACCCATATTTATGCACACACATAGCATAAATAATTTTGTTTCTTTGATCTTCCTTTAATTTTGGCTCTACTGCATATTCTTCTGTTTTAGAGCTACAGAATTCTGCCTGCTACCATTTATATTTCTGTTGTCTCATGGGGGGTCTTTAGGATGCAAACTTCCCATCTTTGAATTAGAGAAGAGAGGCCACAACAGCTGTTCCGGTTTGGTAGCTTTTGTCTTTTAGGGAATATTGTTCATGTTTCTTCCACAGATCTCCCAAAACCTCTCCTTGGTTTGATGCTCTAACTTTTCTAGCATAGTAGAAATGTGTTTTTGTTTTGTTTTGTTTTGTTTTTTTTAATGTGTAGGTGACATGACAGTGGGATAAAATTATTTGCTTTTGATTTCTGTTCCCATTTTTTCCACTTTTTAAAAAATTGCTTTCTTTTTAATTCAGTGCTTTCTATTCTCTTTGGGTTTTTTTTTTGGACTAAGACCAGAATACTCATACTTGAATAAATAGATGAAAAAAATATTAATTTTTGAATATTTCAAAAAGGAGGACTAACTTTCCATTTAAGAAAAAAGAGCTTTGATAAATTAGATGCCAGTTTAAATCGCAGAGTATTTTCAAAAACAAGAAACTTCTTTTTTGAGGCATGATAGGTAACTATAATTGGGAAATGTAAAACTTGGGTCTTTGTGTTGGTATTTATGCAAATGCTCTCCCTCAGCTTAAGAACCTGGTAAAAAATCTCTCAAATAAAATTTGGAAATATCCATGTATAATTTGTTAAAATCAAACAATATTTCTATAATATGCATAGAAATTAAAGTTCTTTTTATCTTTCTTAGTCTTTTAAAATACCCTCTATTTTCTTAAAAAGCTTGGTTAAAACTATGAATTGATTTGAATATTTTTCATCTCTAATCTCTTTTTCCTCTTTCCCCAAAACTGAAGCAAAGTTTTGTTCTGAGGTGCTGGAAGTATTTGAGGCTGCACAAACCCTGTGGTTGGATGCAATGTGAGTGCACCTGAACCACACGGATGGTAACTGGGTTTGATTGTGCCTTTGCAGGATCACATTGTCTGGCCACTTACAAATACTTACTTACTTGCTGCTTATTTTTGCAGTGGAATGTTGTTGCATCACTGACAATGTTGTATCATGTTCTCTGTGTTCTTTTCATACTCTCTGTCAAGGCAGTAGCATTAAATTCTGTCTATTTGAATAATACTCATTGTCACATGGAAAGGGATCTTGAGACAGGCAAGACAGGAAAGACAAGCAAAAACACTTTTAAAAAAAAAATCTGAAAAAATTTTGAGAGGCTTCATTTTACAGGAAGGAGTCAGAGTGGCTAAAGAATTGTGATCTATGATTTTTTTATCTCAGAGTGGCCATTTGCACTGGGCGTAGGATAAATGAAGTTCATCTTCCATGGTGCAATCTAAGTGCTCCATAAATACAAATTTTGTCTCAATTTCTGATTGCTGATTGGAGTTTTTTTATTTGTTGAGTGACCTGAGTTCTTCAATGCATCTTTGTGCTTACTGCAGGAGTGCCATTTGTTCCCAGTGCTTTGTCTTTTTGCTTGATGCCACTGGCACACAGAAATGAGCCTTTCATTTATACCAAATACATCAACCCAAAACTAAAGAGATTCCACCTGTAAAGGTATTGCTGCAATAATGTGATTTAGATCAATGAAGAAGGTCTGAAGAGGAGGCAATGTGATTTGACTGCTATGATGGAGGCTACTCCTGGAGCTTCCCAGACTGGAATTAGTGGTCTACAAGTTAAAGCTATTCTTCTTAATTGGGCAAAAGAGTATGGTGGAGATGAAATTGGTTAATTCTGAGAACTATTAGGAAAAAAAAAAAATCGACAAAACCTCTCTCTAAAATCAACCCCAGAAATCCATCACCAGACTAAAAAGCCTCGATGACCCTGCACTTAAAAATCCCTAAATTAAGCTGAGGTGATCAGACAGGAAAAAAAGAGATACTTTTAAATTATTCAAGATCAGCTACTTATGTACCCATGAAAATGCAAATGCAGTCACAGGAAGTATCAGGCCTATAGGGTTTTCTTCACATAAGTGTTGTGACATAAGCACTGAGTAGCCATTTTATGGGCATCCTTTAGAATGAAAAATGAGCATAAAGTAGAATTGAGAGAAAGGTGGGCAAGGACCATAACCAGTTTCATTTTACAGGGAGACCAATGGCTTTCCTTTCTAATGGAGGAAAAACATGAAAGTGAATGTGATTAGTTTTTATATCTATCTGTATTTAAGTATGATGTAAAACCCCTCCAAATCCTGTTTATTTAACTAGGAACCAACACTGATATCAGATGGTTATGCATTATAAAATACATTCAGAAGCTAAGAAAAATTCTGCTGAAGCAGAGTTTACAGTTAGGAGGAGATCCATGCTGCAGCTTGCTGGCAGTCTTCAAACTGTATTTATTTCAGAGTGGCATTGAGGCCAAAGAGCCAAATATTAGCACATTATCAGGAAATATTACAGGGACATGAGTCTGATACCTAATTACCAAGGGATGTCAAGCAGGAGAAAACTGCATAGCCTTAAGCTCCATCCTTTTATATGTGAAAGCATTTGTAATTGGGAAGATGAAGTGCTTTGTATACAGACTAAGGGCTATTCTGTGTTTTCTAAGTATATGAAAACATTTCTTATATCCTAGAACTGGAAGTCCCCGAGGATAATCAGTCACTGTTGAATAAACCAGCCTACCAGCCTGAAAAGTTTGATGAAAATGTTTTGATCAAGACTATGACACTTCAGCTTTTCCTTTTCAATACACAGTAATATGTTAGAAGTTGTCCTAACATTTTTGCCGTCTTATTTCTGCCAAGGTTTTGTAAATATCAGCTATTCCAAACTGTGCATGGAAACCTGTCTGTTCATCACTGTCTCCAGGTTCGTTGTCAAACAGTTTTTGCTTCTTGGAAAGGGACCTGCTAAAGGAATATTCGGTTTTGTGTGTGGTGAGGTGGCCTTTTAAAGACTGAAGTATTTCACATTTTCCTTGGTTGTTATAGCTATCCTCCTTCCAGAAGTCTGAGCTCTTCAGTTTGAGGAGATTTGATTTTTATAGAAACTACTCAGGTAGGCTTTAAAAGCATTTTGAGCTATCACTGGATATATTATATAGTGGTTTTTTTTTTTTTTTTTGTTCATTTAGGTCTGCTGAAGACTTATGAGTGTCTTATAAAGGGCTAAGGATAATCTAACTTTCCTCTAAAATAACTTTTTATGATTTCTTACTTCTTTCTGTAGTAAGCTTAATAATTTGTCAGAGTGAGTTACATTTTTCAGCTGATGTTCTTCCTGATCAGGCATCTTTTTTGAGAATTTTCAGTTGACAATCAGAAGGATAAAAATCTTTATACATAGACTCAATTTCAGGATGCTTGAAGGAAATCGATTATGTAAGTTAAATAACTAGAGGTGTCAGAAAATTTTGATAAAGGATTTAGTGGATTCAGGCCTCCTTGATGGATTTAAATTTAAATGGAAATTCAATCAAATCACAATAATTATAAAGCAGCAATAATTCAGCTAATGTTGATAGCAACTCATTTGGTGTTAAATCATTAAATAAATCTCTGATACTTAAAACTATGAAGATTTCACTGATAAATAGCAGTTGTCCAAAACAATTGCTATTTTTATTTTTTATTATATCTATAGTAAGACAAATTTAGTAGGATATAAACTTGTAGGAATTGCTCTCGTGAAGAAGAGATAGATTATGATACGTTTCATATTTGATACAGTGGAAAGTGTGTCCAATGGCCAAATTCTCTCCTGTTTTATCTACTGTGAAAATAATGCTTATTTGAGGTTTGGACAGTGAATGTTGACTGAGATTCCAATTACATTTGTGGATCCATTACAGACTTTCTGTGCTGCTGCAGCAAGTAATTTAAGTGACACTTTCCTTCAGCTTCTCCTTTATATAGTGCTTTGCTGAGGCATTGCAAAGATGAAATCCACTACTAATTGGTGAGCTGCATTGATTCTGCAGTGTGAGTGCCATATTATCCGATAAACGAGTTGTTAGAAATCTAATTATAAAATAATATATAAATGTAATTATGTAATTATATTTTCCTGAAGAACTTCACAAAGACAAACTCTTAGTTTCAGAAATTAAACATGTGCTGGGTGAAGGAGAAATAAGACTGAGAGCCAGTAAAGTATTGAATTGGGGTAAAATAATTTTGTGTATTCCTTAGAGAAATGCAAGTTTCTTTTAATTCAAAAGGAATGTGAACCATAGCCTGTAAATTCAGCGTGTTTTATTCAGAAGTTCTTCTTTGAATATATGTTCTTATTTAAAAATGGAGTGACTAATATATGCTTTAATGAAATATGCCTTAGGATATTTTCTTGGCTCTTATTTTCTCAGGAATGGGTGGCTGTTCTCTACCACTGAAGGAAGTACTCTGAGTTGTGTCTCAGTTTCTGGATGTCTAGAAATGGTGGAGACAACAGCCAGGTTTCTACAGATAAGGACATGTTTTTAGGCCTTCCTAAAATGTTGTCAATATTAGTTTATGATTTCCAAGGGTGTAGCTTATGAATTCCATGAGCCAAATGGTTGTAGTAAAACACAGAAAAATCTACATTTCCCCTATTACCATTTGTGTGTGAAAAATGTTCTTTGGTCTTCTACATTTTTCTTCTTTTTCTGTAATGTTGTGTGGTCTTACTTTTTCAAGACTGAGTACTTTTTCTGTTTTGCAGCTTGGTACTTAAATGCTTAATCAAGTTCTAGACAAAGTTGTGATTTGTTTCTCAATAAGTTACTGGTAGTTTTAAGTTGCAAAGAAGATGTGTTGTAGGCTCATAAGTTATGTTTGTGATCAAACAATATCTTAAGATGTTACAGAACATTTTGCTAATTACCTGTTCATAGTCATAAAAAGTTTTGGGTTGGACTGAGGAGGTGCCCAGAATTACTTTCAAGTCCACTATTATATTATCGTACCAGTTACTTGCAATCATGAATTCAGCCATAAGATGCATAGCTGTGTGTGTAGATGTTTAAAATAATTCATCCAGGGATGCACTTAAAAAGAATGGCTATTTCTTACAGTGCCTAGGAGGGGACTTAAACTTGGGTATTAGGCATTGGTTTGAGGTTTTTTTTCGTTGTAACTAGCACCATTGGACTGACATCTTTAAGCATAAGAATAATCTTTTGATTGGGGGACTCAGAGAAATAGGTCCCATGTATGGAACACCCACTGCATGGAATAAATTCTATAAAAGAAGAATTTTTTTCTTTTTTTTTTTATATAGTAAATGGCAGAGATTTTGAGATCTGCTGTTCTCTTCTTCTGCCATAAGGCAGAATAAATTGTCTTATTAATTTCTTCCTTAGTAATTTCTGGTAGATTTGTCTAAAGTATCCTTTTCTTGCACTCCTGTTAGCAGTGTAGAATTAACATGAATATTCTCCAGTAAGTCACAGGTTATGTCTCTTTATAGGTGTTGGATAGAGCATTAAACCCAAAACCTTCATTTTAGGCATTTGCAGCCCAAAATATCCCAAAGTGGCTTTGGAAAAGAAGCACAAGAAGATAATTTAAGAAGGATTGGGGCCAAGTAAAGGTGCAGAGCTCTGTGCATGTCTCTGATTTCTGGTAATCTTTTCATGACCATTTTGCAGTGTTTCATTATAGGGCATGTGGATGTGATAAGCCTGAATGTAGATATTAGGCATAGAATCTGTATTTCTTATTTATGACTGTGAACTTGGCTTTAGGGGCAGCAGAAACTTCAGTGGCAAAAAAAGGATAAAGAAAATTGGGAGGTGGTGTAATGAATACATTTCCCTATCAGTGTTGGAATAACTGACTTACAACTTGTAAAACTGTGCCCTTCCAGTCCAGAGCTGGACTGAATTGTCAGTGGGAGAATATGCAGTGGCCAGGCAGAATCAGATTAAGGTTTGTTTTTTAAATCCACCAGACTCTGTGCTGGCCTCAAAACACTTGTATGGAAAGCATGGAAAGGATGGTACCCTAAAAGTACTGGCTCCAGTAAGATAGATACCATGTAGTCTTTTAGGGACAGACCTGTCAAAATATTTCATCTGTGCTTTACACATCTCTGCTTTCATCTTGAGCTGAGACTGACATCTGTCAGATTGTGTGGTATGGGAGAAATGTGATATAAAGGTTACAAGAGTGAATGGGATTCTAGATTTCAGATGCAAGTGAATGGGAAGGTCCTTAAACAAATAAATGAATTAGGTTTTCTCTTCAGCCTATTGAGAAATATTTATGAAGATTAACAATTCTAAATAAAGAAGAAATAAAGGGAGAAATATAGATTCATAAAATACAGCAGCAAAAGGCTGATTAAATTGATGAATGCCACAGTCAGGTTTGCTCTGTTCTATTGATTCCATCTGTTTAGTATTTGAGAAACTTTATTATAATTTGATATCAGTAATATTAAGCATGGTTTCATAAAGGAGTAGTTGTACCAGTATCTAATAGGGCAGAGTAAAGTCCATATTATTATTGTAATTATTCATTTTTAATGTTGTAATTGAAGATTTAAAAAAATTGTATTAGCTGTTATTATTTGTAAAAGAAATGGTTTCTATCTGATGTTTATAGTATTTAGGACTGAACTCTTAATATTATATTGCTTCATAAAGCATAGGGACAGAATACTAAGACAGTATTTTTGGTTATAAGCCAAAATATAATTCAGTATTGTAGACATGAAAACTTTTGTTATAATGCTAAATTTGTTGCTGATAAGTGTTTACAGTAATACATATTGAAAGACTGAAAATTCAGTTACATTAGCAATGATATATCCCTAAAATTAATGCCTCTGAACATTCATCAGAAAACCTGTATTACTCAGATTGAGTGTAGGACCAGGTTCTGGTCATTATAGATCTGGAAAATAATCTTTCTTTTGCACTTTCTTATTGAAAATATATATATATGCATACTCTGTATATGTAGTTCCTAGGACTGTATTCTATACGTGCCTCCTGCAGATGTAGGATCGCTCACATTCTTAAAATCCAAACCTTAAGAAACAAAAGTATAAGCTACTTGTACAGCTATATTGTATGGAAAACTCAGGAAAAGTTTGTTGTTGGTCAGGCCTTGAGACTGAGCATTATCTATGGACTGCTGTGTTCAGCACTACATGAGCTGTCTGCCTGGCTGACTTGCCAGTTGCTATCAGCCATCTGTCCTCTTGTGCTCACAGAGGATGAGAATTTGAGTGGTGTGTGACAAGCAGAAATGTTCTTCTGCTGTGTCTGGTTTAAACAATTATTTTTCTCCTAATGAGGTTAATGTTCTCAACTACTTCCACATGAAAACCTACACTCTGAGCCTAATACTATAGGAAAATACAGAACAGTGAGACAGATTCTGAGGAGCTACCAATAGAGAGACAGAAAGTCTTAGAATTTTTTGAGTTTTGCAGTGTTTATTGAACTGCTAGAATTAAGGAAAAGGTAGAGATAAAGACCTGTTGCTGATATTGGTTCAGAAAATTGCAGAGGGGTTGGTGGGGGAAGTGTGGCAACATCTGAACCGTCTTTCTAGAATACTGAAGCAAAGTGCTGTTATAGGAGCAATACTGGGTGGGTTAACTGTGCTTATTGTATTGCAATCCGTGAGCTCAGGCGGGAGATACTTAGTTACAAACAGCTCTGCTGACATTTTGCTATTAAGAGAATCATCAAAGCAATCTAATCTGGCTCCTGTTCCCCAGTTCTAAACTTTGCAACAGCCACCTGGCTCCTGTGATTATTGAGCAGAAGATGTGTAACTTCAAGACTTTTCCTGGAGATCCTGTGGACTGGACATCACTGTTTTCTTCCGTAGCTGTTGTGTTCCATACTTGTAACCACATTCAGACATTGGGTGTGGTCTGCTATATTCCGCTGGTTTTGGTTTTTGTTGTTTGTTTGTTTTTTTCCCTGTGTCTGCCTCTGCTTTTTCTCTTGAGTTATTTCATAATGTAAAGACAGACCAAAACTTCAAAAAGAAACAGCAGAGCTGCCTAACCTAAAAGCATAAGGCCAAGGCTGGAACTACAGAAATTTCTTAAGCTATTTTCCAAGCAGCATAAAAGAAAGTTTGTTTGATGACAGGGATTCTTTGTACACTTGGAAGAGGGTGTTTAATTTGAAAATATGTAAAGAATGCCCGATGAGTGATAAATCAATATCTCTAGTATGGATTTAATGACTTCATGCAGTTTCAGCAGGATTTGTCTTCCAAACAGAAACTGCAATGTAAGCTTTTAGTTTTACTTTTGCAGAGGTAGTTTTGATGGGCTCTCATTTCTAACAAATCTTATGTTGTTTACACCTACAGTTTTTGATCTTGTGTCCGTACACCAGCTGTCAAGAAAACACTAAGCCCACAAAAAACTGATTAGACACAAGGCACAAAGAACACAAGCTGCTACTGTTTGGAAAGCTCAGCACTCTTTCCAAAGACTTTGCCCCATTTGAACCATGCCAGTTTTACTTTCACTAATGATATATTGTATAGCTTGTTTAGAAGCATGAGAGTTTATCATAAGTTTCTTTTTTGTTGAGCCCTGAAATGAGGCTAAACTGTATCATTACAGTTACTTGTCATCAGAGGTCGTATTTTTCAATAGAGAAAGTGCTGCAATGCCTCTTAAATAGTTTCTTGATGATAATTTGTATCAGCTGCCCGTAAGAAGCAACAGTATGATCATGCTGCTTCAAAAAAGCTTTTTGTCAGAGGTTGGAAATAATCTTTATTATTCAAGAGACAGTAAATTTTTTAATGAAGATGGTCAGACCTTTGTGGTCTGTTTGCCTGTTTGCTCAGGTTTTGTGTTGATTTTGGTGGCAGTGTTTTTTTCCATTACTAGCCTCAGCTTTCAGGCAGCAGCATCTTCTTTATGGAAGGGGAAACAGAACCCTGTGTCATGAAATCCTTTCTAATTATTGTAATAGATGATGCATTTTTCATACTATGTAAACTCAGTTTGGTCTCTGCCAGCCAAAGTTTCAAAATGGGGAGCCTGCAGTTGTTGGCTTTGTGAAATCCTGAATCCTTTCTTCGCTTCTCTAATTAAATAAAACAGTGATTAAACAGGAGAATACAGGGGGTTTGATATGTGGGTAACCAGCAATCTCCATGACATAAGTGATTAACTTTGTTATGAAATATGCTTAGATTGAAATCTGAGCATTTCTCATCATTAATGTAACAATTTAATTATGCAGCCAAAAATACAGACCCTTTCTAAGATAAGCATTTTTCTCTTTATGTTTGCATATTTTTTTTCCCTATGGAACAAGAAATACCTTCCTATGTTATTCCTGACAATAAAAATATGTTATTTATATCTGAAATTTTGTTATAGACATTAAACTTACTTTGAGCCTATACATAAAATGTGGTTTTTTTGTCTGATTTGCAGTACTCTTAAAATTTAAAAACCTGCTCTTGAAGGTTATTTATAATAATTGATAAAACACTTAGTGCTGGCATTTAGATTAAAAGTACCTTGAGTTACATTTGTCTTGGCATTCTTTTTTCAAAATTGCACAGCGAATGCAGGTTTTGAAGAGAAATTGTGTGGCTATGTAAGGTCAGGAATTGAAAGAGAAAGAACAGATGTTCTAGAATGATTTGTGCTGGTTCTCATTTTACCTTTTGTCTGCAGTGGCAATGCATAGACACGTAATACTGGAGCAGCACAGTTTAATACCGGTGTTGTGACTAATGAATCTTGATATGTATGAAGTAAATGAGGTATTTGAAATAAATTCTGCCTATATGGACCAGAAACTGAGCTCAGATTTTGATTATATCTTTGCCAACACTATTTTTTATCAAGATATTTTATAAAAAAGGAGAACACCAAAAATGTTGTTCTTGCCCCCTTCCTTTCTGTTCTGTTAGTGCTTTAACATCAGGAGAAAGTAGATGGTAATTGACTTTCCAAATAGGGAAATTCAGCATGCTGGGAAGCACTTGCTTGAGAGCTGAAAGAGGGAAAATCAATAAGGAAATGAGAAAGTTGCCATTTCTAGTACTCCATTAGCTGCTGTGTAATAAAATCTCATCAAATAAATCTTATCAGTGGAACAAGTGCATTTAAGAGCAGAAAATTTCACAAATGGTGAGAGTTAAGACTGTGGTTTTCTGGTATCTCATGTATAAACAGTTTAACCACTGCTGAATGAAACAATATGTGAAGTGCCAGTGCATGTGATTGGACAGATTGCTATTGATTTTGGTGGGGTTTGGGTCAGGCTTTAGTAGACAAAAAGATTAGAATTGGTCAGCTGAAAATGAATGACAATGTAGGCCACACTTTCTCATTCATTTTCCTATTGAATAGCGAGAGAGAGGAGAGAGAGAAAATTATAAAAAAGCATGCATTGAGGCTTGGAATTTCTGGTATGCTGCTTTATTTTGATATGACATTCAAATGAGGGTGATATTTTGTATTACTGTAGGATAAACAGAAGGATTGATTTATTTCACTCATTAATAACATCCATGTTCATTAGGAGAATAAATAGTAGAAGCAGCAACAAAGGAGTTGAGGAGAAACACAAATCTATATATTTAATATTAATTTTGTTGTCTTTATTGTAGGAGTGGCATTTAGATGACAGTTACCACCTCAATTCCTCTTTCTTTTCCTTGTTTATTGGTCAGTTGTAAGTGGTGATTAAATAGTAGTTAAATTATGGTCAAATGTTAATCTTTCCTAGACTGTCATTTTTATCTCTTTTTTCTTATTCTTTCCTAGGGCAACTTTTTTAGCACCTGGCCTGCTGGAACTGGATGGGCTGCATCTCTCTGTTAATGGCAGAAGGACTTTAGCTCTTGAACTGAAGGAACTTATTGAGAGGGCTTTAAACTAGTGGTACAGAAGAATCCTTATGTTCTTGGCTGATTTTTTTTTTTAATACCTGTTTAGAAAGCTTCATAACTGATGTAAGGTTACTCCTGTCTTCATCCTGCCTTTGTGATACAGGATGCATATTTCTTGCAGTAAAGATGATATAGTCAGCTAATATTACTCGTTTTCCCTGATCTCGGTGGGGTTATTCTATAAATATGTGTGGAATTGCTTATGAACTAAGAAACAATCCCCTTACACTGACAAATAATTTATTAGGTCAGTCTAAATCAAACTACTTGGGAAACTGACATTTTCCATGTTATTAATAAAATAATGGATGTTAAATAGAATACTGTTTTTCTATCAGGATGTTCACACTGTTTTTCTGTGTTATTTGTTTTCTTCTGTTCATGAAGTGCTTCATAATTGAGTTTCTACTAATTTTATATTCATAGAATTTTAATTATATGGGCTTCCCTCCTGGCATGCATTAATGTGGTAGCACCTACAAATCTAATAAAATATCCATTCTGATAATAAATTTCAGTCACTGCTGGAATAAAACTATTCTAGATCAGTAAGAATATCACTCAAACTCATCTTTTCTAGGCCATGACAATCTCAGGCTTTAGATTTAGTTTAAAATTTGATGCAATTTGAACTAGGAAACAGCTCTGGGAGTAGAAATGCTAATTTAAGACTTGTTCCTCCCAACATTTTATACCCAGCATTCAAGCTTACAGAGCCTGCTATTGGCTCCAGTGGGAAAGATGGGGAATATTTTTCCCAGTTTCTGGACAATAGACAGTTTGCACTTCTCTCAGTGGTAGTGATGAAAGTTTGGAAAAGTGCACATAGAGGAAGATGCTGCTGGCAGGTATCTTGTTCCAATGTGCGGAACAGCGAGGAGTTCTAATAATGGATGGTCAGGAATGGAATTAAGCCAAATGAGGCAAATGTTACATCAGAGAACTGTTTATTGGTAACGAAAAGACAAAGTAAAATAGAATTACACTACTGAAGAGGGCTAGAGAAGACAGAGCAAAAGGAAGAAAAACCGGGGAGAGAGGAGGCAGAGGGAAGAGAGGCCGTTCCCAGCGGAGGTCGGGGAGCGCTGTCCATGTCCCAAGGCGGGGCTGTGCACGCTGCCTGCTGTGGCCAAAGCCTGGGCAGCCAGACACGAGGTGAGGTTGCTCGGGCAGGGGGGCCAGGAGCCTGGACAGGGTCCTGGGGAGGATCACAGTAATGGGCAGGCTTGGGGGCGGGCAGGGCTGGACACAGGTGGCTCAGGCAGGGGCGCAGAGAGGAAGCAGGCAGGGCGCTGGTCAGGGACACAGAGAGACAGGACAAGTCGTCAGGGTGAGTAAGAGCCAATAAGGGCTAGAGAGCCAAAAGGCAGGACTCCAAAAGCAAGTTTGAAAAGCCCCCAAAGAGTCAAAAGGCAAAGGACAGAACAGCACCCAGAGGCCCCCAAAACAGTTAAAAGGAGGGAGACAGAACAGCCCCTGATATTTTCGACACAATTACTTTTTATGCTCCTGGCTCCTCCCAAAGCCTGCTTGCTGAAAGGACACCATTGCCCCAGTCCAATGTCCCACTGCAGTTCATTGTCCTTTTGCCATCTGATTGCAGAGTGTCTCTGGGGTACAGTGTCCCCGGTGTCCCCTGCTGACTGCCTTTCCCATCTGAGATGTGAACTTGTTGCCAGGTAAAGTCTTCCCAGAGACAAAGCTTTTCTCCTTCCTCCTAGCTTTCCTCCTAGCTGCCTCCTGGATATGGCACTTGTGCATCCTCTCCCCACATGCCTCTGAAAGCCATTGTAGAGGTATAACAAAACTCATTGGCTCCTCACAGCAGGTCTCTATTTTTGTTGTCTTTGGCAGGCTCTTTTCTGACCCAAGCACATGGTGGCTTCATTCCCTTCATTCCCTTTGGTGATAGTGCTAAGTGTGAGTTTTTCTGCAGCCCTATGAACCGCTCTGTCCCTAACTGAGGCAGTCCTCTGTGCTTCAGAGATGTCCTGCCTGCTGGAGCCAGCTGGCTGATGCCAGCCACAAAACCAGAAGGTGTGTGAACACCTTGGAATTTGGGGTGGTGCATGACCTGTCAGCAAGGACAGGCAGCCCATGGGTTCAGCTCTTGTAAATGTACTGAGAGAGTTCAGGTTTGCCCATCTGAAAGGTTCCAGTTCTGAGTGAGGTGTGAGAACACCCAGTTCTTAAACACAGCTCATTTTTTGATGTGCTGGACCTGGTTACGTGGATGCTGTAGGCACCAGAGTCTGAAGTGACCTTGTGTCCATCTCCCTGGCTGGGCTGAGTTCATGTACCACAGATGCTTTCCAGGACTGCTTGCAAGGACCTGGCCTGGAGTTCTGCCACCGCTTTTGGGTGCCATGGGACTGAAATAGTAAGTATTATAGAACTTAACTTCTAAGACCCTAAATCCTTTATTTGATCTAGCTTTTACTTTCAATATAAGAGGGTAAAGAATAGCAGGTACATTGAAGGAAAGAGGAAAGGTTTTGGTGCAGGTAGCAGGCAGCAGCTGAATGTCCCTACCCATTAGGCACTGTCAAGAAATCTGCAAGGTATCTTGATTCAGGCTGGCATAGTCAGAATTTCTTTCTCTTGTACTGACAGAGTAATTTTTTATTTTTTATTTTTAATATATAATCAAAACCTGACTTTTATTTGAAGAAAGAATGTGGAGGAAAACTGGATCTCTAAATTCACTTTGACTCTTGGTTTTGTCAGGGCATAACTTGCCATTCAACTGAATATATAATGTGACTTTCACTAGTAGGCTTTATTTAACAGCCATTTCTAGATAACTGATGAAAAAGTATTTTATTTGCATTTGATTTGAAAATGACAATTCTTGTTGTCAAATTATATTCTCCAAATACTTTCATTCTCCTTGCTCAGAGGAGAATGGGAAATGATTCTTCCACCCCACCTCATGGTGGATACAAATGTGTATATTTTTGTGTGTTTGCACATACTCAAAGAATGTGAGAGAGATATTGGTCAAGAAGGCCAATGGCCCCTGGCCTGGATCAGGAATGGTGTGGCCAGCAGGAGCAGGGAGATCATTCTCCCCCTGTACTCGGCACTGGTGAGGCTGAACCTCGAGTGCTGAGTCCAGTTCTGGGCCCCTCAGTTTGGGAAGGACATTGAGACACTTCAGCGTGTCCAGAGGAGGCAGCGAGGCTGGTGAGGGGCTGGGAACACAAACCCTGTGAGGAAAGGCTGAGGGAGCTGGGGGTGTTTAGCCTGGAGAAAAGGAGACTCAGAGGTGACCTTATCACTCTCTAAACTTCCTGAAAGGCGTTTGTACTATTGTGGGGGTCAGACTTTTCCCCCAGGAAACAACTGACAGAACCAGAGGACACAGTCTCAAGCTGCACCAAGGGAAATACAGGTTGGATATTAGCAAAAAGCTTTTTACAGAAAGAGTGATAAAATACTGGAATGTTCTGCCTGGGGAGGTGGTGGAGTGACCATCCCTGGATGTGTTTTAAAAAAGACTGGATATGGCACTCGGTGCCATGGTCTAGTTGAGGTGTTAGGGCTGGGTTGGATTCGATCTTGAAGGTCTCTTCCAACCCAGTGATTCTGTGATTCTGTGTATCTGTTCTTACTTTTCTAAATGGAAATATTTTCATGTGTGTGACCTATTTCTTTTAGATCTTTCAGTTGCTAATACAATTTTCATGTGTTTCCATGACTGTTTGATTGAAATTAACAGAAAATTAATATCAGTGAAAAATCAACCTGTTAAATTATGAAAAGGTGGAAACCTTTTTCCTGTCTTTGTCAAACTAAAGTTATGCAAAATGTATCCTATCTTTACTACTCTTCTGAGAATTTATTTTATTTGGGGAGAAATTATTTTATTTTATCTGAGAAACTGAAGAATAGAGTTTTAATTTGTTTTTTCTTATAAGCAAAACTACAGTTTGCAATTTGGTGTGCTAATTAGAGCAGCTAGATTACTCAGCCTGCCTTAAATCTCAGAGGAAATCAGGAAAAGAGGCTGGATTTAAGTATTTCTTACTGTCTCCAAGGTTTTAAATTAAAACCTCCTTTGGCTAATGAGAAAAGCTTAGAGATTCAGTTTTTATTTTGGGGAAGGAGTGATGGGGAATTCTCTATTCATATTTCACTCAAAGCATGGCCTTTTGATTTAGAAAAACTACTGCACTCAAATGGTGGCCAGCAGTTCTTTTAAATGTATTGGACACTAAGGTCTCTGAGAGATGCCTGAGCACAGAAGGAAATAGAATCTAGAGAACCTCTTGGAACAATAAAAGATATGTTGCAGGTCTTTTAACAGACATATGACTTCCGACCAAGGTAATTAGTATATTAAAAGACTCCACTTTGGGAGATGCATTTAGGTGTCCTATCATATGCTGGTTATACTAAGCCTGGTCTTTATTTGCATTATTTTTCACTCTAAGTTCAAATCATAACTGCTCTGATTTTTTTTCTCCCTGTCTTTTTAAGTCTGGTTGTGTAAGTCTGGTTTAGCAATTAAAAAACCCACTGTCACAGCTTCTGAGGTGTGATTTGAAACTTTTTATTATGAATAGCTTGACTGCAATGTAAATGTCTGGATACTAATGCTTGTCAACATCAAACACTAGAAAACTTTAATATGCTGACAAAAACATGGGCTAAAAATGTCTTTTTAAATACTGTGAAAAGAATTTACTTAAATAGTGAAGAGAAAAATGTCAGTTTGTCTTGAATCGTGAAAATGAAAATTAATGAGGGTTGCTACATATGTAAATGTATTGCTTCAGAGAATTGTGGCAGAGATTTTCTCTCTCCATCTGCAGTGAGGAGAAAAAATCCATAGAATTTGTTTTTGTGAATCATTAGCGAAGTATATATAACAGTGATTAATGGATAGAATAGGAAGAGTAGCTTTATGTTAGGGCAAAATTTTACCTTCATCAGCCAGGTTTTTTCTAGCTTTCGACACCAAAATACTAGGCTTAACTACATAAGTAAAATAAACTTAGATAGCAGCAATGTTATAAATAATCAGATTAGATAGGTGCATTAAGAATAAATAACTTTACAATGTAAACCTCTGTATCCCACTGTTTGGATATCAGTACCCTTTCCTAGTAAAGAGCATGGTAATACAATGTGTTAATCTTGTGTGAATCATAATTTTTTGTTGTAACTCACCTGATTTCTGGTTGCTTGCAATCATATGGCTGTGATTATTGAGGTTTAGATCATATTTCAGTTGCAACAAAATGCTAAGTTAATGATAGAAGGATCACATGCAGCTTAAAAGTAACTACAGAGTTGTGAAAAATCAAAATGTGCTAATTGCTTTAATCATCTACTGATTTTCTTAGAATTAATGAAGGCTTAAGCCAGATGTAGTGTAAGGAAATCAAAGTGATTTTATGATGAACCCATGATATTGTGACTTTGAACTGCAAGATTAAAACTACTTGTAGCTGTATGTTTATCAGGTTGCAGACACGACTGACTGTCGTCACTCCACCCTTCACATGCAGGGGTGATTACCAGTGCTGCACCATGTTATAACTATTATTTCCACACACAAGATGTACTCTGTTGTATTTCAGGTCTAAATCTCTACAGTGGAAATCTTTCTAAAAACTGAAATAACAGATATCTAACATGAACTCATAAGGGCTTTCAGACGCACATGGGCCATGTTGGCTTACTTAGCTGGAAGGAGGACCTTACCCTCGTGCTGTCCTTACTGTGGGCTCTCTGCTAAACAGCATCTCTTTATTTAAATAATTTTATTCTATTGAGAGCAAGGGAAGGCAAGGTACAATTTGACATGACAGGAAAGCTGAAAGTACGGAAAATTGCTTACGTCCTTTCTGGAATCTCATTATGCAGTGTACCTGGTAATACTTCTAGAAGTTTTACTTTTAAATACTTAGGTATTTGCAACGTTAATAAAGATGCTGCAGCAAATCCTACACATTGACACTTTACTATAACTCCTGTAAGTACTTGTTGTATTTGCCTTTCTTTAAATTAATATGTGATTTCATTTTCTAAAAATTATTTTGGCAAAATGGGATAATTTTTTGCAGGTTAATTGTCAGACACAAACACCATAAAAATGATACAGGGTGACCAATATCCATCCTGCAGAGTTTTCCTCAAAAAAATTTACTCAATTATCTGAAATACCTTTTATACTGTATTCTTACTTTCAGTATTCAGGCAGAAAGAAGGGTCACCCAGAGCAAGTTGCACAGGATTACATATAGGCAGGTTTTGAATATCTCCAGAGAAGGAGACTCCAGGTCTGGAATTTAAATTTGAAGTGGGAATTCATTGCCTTAAAAAAAAGTCATTATGACCAATGGTTATAAACTGATGAGTTTGACAGACCCTAATATGCAGGGAAAAACATCTGAAATTAAAAACCACCACCTGGATCACTTCACCAGCAACCCAGAATTAAATGAAGTGTGCATTCAAAATTTTAGCACAAAATTAAGTTTTGAAAATCATTGACAACCCAATATTCTTAAAAAGTCTTTACAACTAGGGGTGTAGGTCTATATAAAAAATAATGTTGACATTTATACTCACGTGTCTAGAATTCAGTGAAGTATTGAGTAATATGCTTTATTTTATAATCTACAAGCCAGCTGAAGTCCAGAGAAATTTTTTTCATGTTACAGAATCCTGGTGATTTTTATAGACTCATTATATTAGGAATACTCAGTATAATTCCGTGTTAATGATAGAATTTTAACTAGAAAAGACATTGGGATAATGTGCAATTAAGTTTCATAATGTGTTGAAGATCCACATGCATCAAAGAGATTAAAGAACCCCAACCTTATTTTGTCACAAATATGAAATTAAGGATCTTCATTGCCCCAAACACGCAGAACTGTAGAGTTCAACAACCATTGTGCCTCCATTAAACTGAGTGTGTAATGTGCAGAACCAATGATGAATCAAATAAAAAATGCATTTACAGCTATTTCAGGCTCTGAAATGAGCCTAGTGTGAGGTTAATGCTCATCATTCTACATGCTGGTTTAAGCTTTGCAAGGAATCAAAGACAAAGCTTTATACAAATTAGCACTAAGTTAGTCTAGTTTAGAAACTTTTTTCATAGTTTTGTTAGTCATAAAAGGAAACAAAATTTTACCAATACTTGTAAAGAAACCTTTTATTGGCTGCCTCCCAGAGGCAGGCTGGTGATCAAATACAGCAGCAGCTTTGCCCTTCTGTCAAACAAAGCCAGAAGATTTTTAAATCATTAGAAAGTGATTACAGAAAAAAACAATGAAAGAAGTAGGTAAAAATAGCCATTATACCAGCATCTGTGGTTTCTGAACTTTGATAGTTCTTATTCCCAGAATATCCTGCATACAGGGAAGCCACTGCTGGTGGAACATGAGCTTCTAAAGTGGAAGATACTATGGAAGTGCTTTGATTTATAATTAATACAGTCCAAGTGCAGTAGCATTCCAGTTCTTTCAGACTACTTTTACAGAACTAGGGAACTACAGAAGGTACTGAATTTAATCTTGGAAAAGGTGAACAGTTTTCATTGCACTTGCAGATTAAAGGGTGTAGATCACAATTTTTTATTTTTTTTTTTTTTAATTTACCCTGCAAAACAGAGCTGTGCTTATATCAGATGATGAGAGGAATCTCACATTGACAGACAGTTTTACTAAAGGTTTGATATAGAAAGTGTAGTTGTTTCATAGCTGTAGAAGGAAACATGCAGGCAATGTCAATTCCAGGAGAGTTTCTGATTCGAAGTATTTGGAAATTTCTCCTGGTGTGGCATTACCGTTCCCATGTCTTTTCTCAAATGGGCAGTGACAAAATGTAAATCTTGCAACTTTAAGTGTTAGCACTTTCATCTTAAAATCAGAAGTTACCAAGAAAATTTAGGAGTAAAAGTTTGAAAGGTTTAGGACTTGAATTGCAGAATTTGTCAGCCTGCAGCAATGTCACCAAAGTTGGTGCAAAATACAGTATTGTAAAACTTAAGTGAAATTCAAATCAGTTATTGAATTTGCCAATATCTTACCAGAAAATATTCACTTAATCAGGAATAGAACCTTAAAGGTATTGTCAAACTTTTCTCTTTGAGCCATTATAATGTTTGGAGTCAGTCATGAATTACCAATTATTAATTGCAGTGCTGGAGACAGATGACCTGCCTCAAAATAGATGCACATGAGTACTGGTTTCAAGCTCTGGCTGGTGAGAGCTGATTCAGATGTTGCAAATTCAGAGAAAGCAAGACTGAAAACTGTTTGGAAAAAGTGTGAATGTGGTGCAGTTTAGGCTTTAAGAAAGCTACCAAAATTTACTTTGTGGATTTCTCACGAGAGTCATATCAAAAAGACTACAATGTCCAGGAAACTTGTGCATCATTTCATATATTTGCAAATGCTGGCATTCAGCACTTGCAAAAAGGTGAATTTAGCATGTCACCCACTTTTCCCTATTTTGTGATGCTGTTCCATTTGATTCCACTCTTAGTCATGGATATCCCAGTCTTACTAAACACATATTCATTGGTTTAGTTTGCCTACTTAGTTCTGCTAAGATCCCAGTCAATGTAGGACAGAGGCTATCACATATCACATGTGATAATTTTATCCAGGGTCCTTTTAATATACTGAAGGTGAATTTATTCCTTTGAAGGCTGTAGTACAAAATACCTGTAACTTGTGCATTGAGATACAAGTGACTACTTTTTATACATTCCCTATTTTCATTTTTCTCATGCCATTTGTACTGGCTCCAGGCTACACAAAATGTTGTGCACAGGCCTATGTAAGTATTGTCTAGCTGAAAGTGACTCATGTTTTTGGCATACTTTAAAGTGTACAAAAGGTAGGAGACTACCTACCTGCTGGAAAAACTTGTTAAGGAATACTAAAAGGGCTGGATTTAGAAATCTCACAGCATTCTGCTCAGGATTTCCTATGAGATGCCATTTACCTCTCTAACAAAGTCATTGAAGTGGATCAAAAGAGTAAGCACATTATTTTTACTGATAATACTTAGTCTAGGATTATGCTGAAAACATGAGATACATACTGCATGTTTAATATAGAAGATAAGATTTATCAGTACTCACTTGTTGTAGAGCTTCAGAGTTCCCAGGAAGGTTTTCTTACTGGCAGAGGTATCTGTGGTAATAATAAGAACTTGTATTTTGGGGTGGGTAAAACAGGCTCCTGGTGCTTAGTGAACTATAGCATTTTTCACTAAGGAACAATGGAGAACAATTTATCTCTAGTGGAGTAATGTCACCTAAAATAGTGTAGTATAGGCATGTCCTTCTCTGGATAATACATTGTATTATGATGGACTACGGGCTAATTTGGATAGGGTTCATCAGATAGTGAAAGGGTTGAAGGCACTGCAATTGTGCTGATTTACAAGAGTCAAGATTTTTCCAATCTCTATAACCAGTCTCTGAGACTGTATTAAAATGTTCCAGCATTACCACAGTATACCAATGAAAAATAAGCAGGGAATTTATTATCCTTGTGGGAAAAGGAAGGTGTATTGAGTTTGTGTGGGAAGTTTTTGGCAGTGAGTGGTACTGCATTGTTTGCTTCTGTGAGAAGCTGCCAAAAGCTTCCCCCATGTCCAACAGAGCCAGCAGCATTCAGCTCCAGGATGGACCTGCCACCAGTCAAAGCTGAGCCCAGCAGTGACAGTGGAAGTGCCTGTGGCATAACAGTTTTTAGAAAGGGAAAAAACTGCTGTGCAACAGCAGCTGGAAGAGAGGAGCTGGAGTATGTGAGAGAAACAGCCATGCAGACACTCAGGTCATTGCAGGAGGGGCAGGAGATGCTCCAGGGGCCAGAGCAGAGGTTCCCCTGCAGCCCTTGGTGCTACCCTTGGAGAGGTGTGCCCCTGCAGCACCTGGGGGTCCATGGGGAGCAGGAATCCAGCTGCAGCCCAGGGAGGAGCCCACACCAGAGCAGGGGGATGCCCAAAGGAGGCTGTGACCCCATGGGAAACCCGTGTTGAAGCAGGTCTTTTGTCAGGACACATGACCCCAGGGAGAGAGGAGAGCAAGCTGGAGCTGGGGAAGAGTGTGGAGAGAGCTTAGAGTCTTCTGGCTTTTCTCAGTACTGAGTCTTTACTAAAGTGGAACTGTGCTCTTATAAATGGGCAGAAATACTGAGGTGCTCTGCAGTGGTGGAACTTGTTTGGTGTGTTGCAAAAGCCTGATGTCACAGTCCTCTGTATGTATCAAATCTGAGAATTCTGTTAAAGTCAAAATTTTTACCAGTATTGCACAATTTCTTACAGACTACTGTGACAATTTTAAACATAAAAAATATTTGTTTCTTCTGAGGTAAAAAAGTATATTCCAGAGAAATTTTGGTGTTACTTACATTCATTCAGCATCACATACAGACACACACAAAAAATGCCCATGAAGAAGTGTATTCAAAATAATTACCCCTCACAAAAATGCAGCTGATACTGGATGTATTACTTGAAAGTCTGTGCTTTCAATTTTCAGTGCTTTGAAAATCAGGTGCTTTTCAAAATATTAACTGTCAAATATAAATGCAGCTTGTAATTAGCACTTGCTGGTTACTGATTAGGCTTTCAAGTTGTGTACTCTAAAAAGAAACTCTTAATATATATGTTAATTATACTTATGTGTAAAATTCTGTATAGAATTATATTTTATTATACTCTTGAGTCTTTAAAATGTATAATTAAAAGATAGTAAATATTTTAAAATATAATGCTGGATTTTAAACATGGCATCCTTTATCTTCTACTATCTTATGTCATCTTATACAATATTCTTAAACATGTAATGCTATCCTCACACTGAAAAATGCCAAATTTTTCTTAGCCTCCCCACCTATTTTAAACCTATTTTAAAGTTGTCCATTCCTCGTATCTTACAGCAGTACAAGATCAGGTAGTCCAGAGGCACTCTTAGTACTGGATGAGAGGAGACAGGAGGGACCATGTCAGATGCAGTTTTAGATAATTTTCTTCTTTTATTTTTTTTTGCTAGGTAGATATTGAAATTTTGAATTTTCAATGGTCAGTGATGCCTCTGCAACACTGGATTGTCATGATTCTTGATACAGTCTTTCATGCTTCTTTTAAACCTAAAAAAGTAAAGCAGCCTTTTTCAGAGGTATTTAACTGTACGTGTATTTCTGATAAAGACTTTTGTAATATTGAACATAAAAAGGAGAATCTTTATTCTGAAAAATCATTACTATAATATGCAACCTCTGATTTATAACTGTTATCAAGTTTTACCTCCAACATTATTATTCTAAAGCAGCATATTTATCAATAAATAAATTTCCGTATATTTTTTGTAGGGGAATTAAATCACTTTGAAGTTGTTCAAGATGTTTCTGTTGCGCAGTGAATATATTGAATTTGCTATGCAGCCTTTTGTATAATCCTACAAAATTGGCATCCTTTTTCAATAGCAAGTAAAAGTTTTTCTTTTTATATATTCACATACTCTTTGGTTGGAGTAGTTGAATATTGTATGAGCAAAGGTTGAGAAGACTCATGCAGAAGTGAAATAAATAACCTCTAGGTAACTGACCCCACTTTCTTACTCATTAGTTCAAAAGTTTACAAATTTTAAAAGCAAAATTATGTCGTGCTTAATGCAGTGTAAGTAGTAAAAATAATAATAATAAAAAAATGCCTGTAACATTTTGTGTACAAAGAGGTGAACATCAGGAATATAATCAAAGACAGAAACAGAGTTGGAATAGCCTCCCATAGTGATAAGAAATGGGAGGGATGAATGATTGTATCTGAAATGGACAAAGAACATGAGCTTCTTGATTGCAGAATAATAATGAGGTGGTCAGAAAGAGATTGGAGAGAAAAGTGAATTTAATTTGAATCCTTACAGTGTTGCATTCATAATTCTTTAGGAGCCAGTGAGAATGACAGAGTATGAAAGGAATTAAGAAAGAAAAAATGAGGAATCTGACCTGGGAAATGTTCCTTGATCTTCTCAACTGTGCCTAATTTTTTTTTAACACAGTGATTTATTCTGAACTTCAGAGAAAAAAGCTGAATGCAGGAACATAACACCAAAGGTTCCAGTATGAGAGAGGTTCCTCAGTGCAGAACACTGCTGTCAGTAAGACACTGAAGAAGGGCATTTGTGTATTTAAGCCTTGTTTTGGCTGTGCTGTTTTTCTGTCTGCCTCATCTAGCTTGCATACCATGTCATAGGCAATGTTCCTAATGTACAAAAGTAATTATAAAATAAAGTCAAAAGTAAGTGTTTGACATTTTGTTTTATTTATTGTTCAGGTGGTTTAGCTTTCTGATTTTTTAATCAATTTTTATGTATGAGTAGAAGGTTAATGTAGAACATTTCATGTCATGAAACCCATGATAGCTGGCCTAAAAGACTTTATTTGTATTTTTTAAGGAAAGCAAGGTAATTTCTAAACTTCTTAAAGGATCACGTTATCTTCTTTTAATTGTGGGGTTTTTTTTTATTATATCTTTATAAAAAATTATGTAGAGTCTTTTCATTCAGACTTACCATTACCAGCAGTGTAAAAGTGCATTGCTTTGACGTCTTTGTCAGTTCTGAATGTATTCAGGTAACTCTGTGTTAATTCAGGTAACTGACCCTGCAAAGGCATGTTAAAGGTTTTCTAAGTTTAGATAGACTGGTTACCCTTCACACCTATGCTGCCTTCATTATGATTGCCCACTGTGTTTTGATATATATATATACATATTATTTTTATATATATTATATATATTTCTAATTTTATGTTCATTTTCTTTTCATAGATGCACTTTAGAATCTCATTCTTTAGCACAATCTTTTTCATTTTACAGTATCCTGTTTTTAAATACCCATTTACTAATTATCTGGACCAGATAATCCTGATGCTGGTGTAAATTGATCTCTTGAAAATCCTTTGGCTGCAGCAGAGCAAAATTATTGAAAGTGGGAGAAAAATCAGAGTATGAGATTCTAACATAGTTAAATTAGCTATTCTCCAGGATAGAGGGCTTGCATTCATTTCCCCACTAAGTATAGCAATACATTAATTTGGGCTATTTCACTTATAAGGATCCTTGCTTCATTGAGAGTAATAAACCATCATCTGTAATTTACAAAGCAGAGTGATTTAACTGCTTCATCTTTATGTAATTCTGAGTCTGATCATCTGTGGGCAAAGCATCTCTGATTAAAGTCTTTTGTAACATCACGTGACAGTACGCTGATATCTTGCTCTGAGTTTTATTGATTGGGAAATGTGAGTGTTTCAGTAGTGAAAACAGTTGAGATCAGCTAAAAGCATACACAAAACAACTCTGTTCCCCTGAAAAAGGAAAGAATTTAGGGGGTTAGACTGCTACAAAAGTGACAATACATTCACACGTTCAGAGTGTTGTAGAACCACTGTGTTTGTCATTAAGCCAGCATATTCTGTGCTTTAGGTTTTGCTTTGAAATCTAAAGAACTCACTGATAACAGCAATGATTATATTTTCCACTTTGGCCAGCAGTTTTGTCAGTCTCCAGATCTTAGACTGAGTAATAGAGTGTTGAAACCTTCCCACTCTATCAAATTGGTGTAATTTTCAAAGAACGTAGATGGGGAGGTAAAAGTGATTAGCAACCTTCCTGCTTTGGTCTTGTTATCAAACTTTTTGAGGTAATAAAAGTAACCATAGCAGGAAAATGCTACCATAATCCCTCCAACTAACATATTTTTAAATATGACACAATTATCTGTAAACCCTCTCACATCTGGTATGCAGCTTAGTCCTATTCTTGTCTGATAATCAACACTGGTATAATCTGGATAAGTAATGGATGCCACTTAGAGACAACTAAGAAAGTAAACTGTACCAGAGAAGATTTTAGAACCACATCTGACAGATAACTCAAGTATCCTTTCATACTGCTGTACTTGATTTCTCTCCCTGCAGATCTACATCTCTATCCTGTCTCCATTCTATCAATGTTTTGTGTCAGCAGGAAGACCTTATTTACCTCAAGAAGCAAAATGATACTGCTTTTACTTTTAGTGACAGGCTAGAAAGAAACTTGCAGAACAAACCATCTTTTTTATGTCCTTGAGATCTGAGTCCTGTACCAACTTGGAAATGCATATTTATGATTTCTGAGAAATTCTCTATGACTCAAGCTCTAGGGTAGAAATAAAACAGAAAAACCAGATGCACTCACATTATTACAAGATTGATTGAATAGCAATAAAAATCTGATAGAATAACATGCAGCTTTTAAAGAGACAATGGAGAAAAATATGAATTACTGTAATAGTCCAAGGTGACATCTAATTTTTAATCTTTGAAATGATTTTGTTCAAAAAGAATAATATTTAATTTTTTTCATTTTGATGCTCAGGCTTTTCTGACTGCAAGGCATCAATGAAAATGTATCTAACTGTGTGACTTTTCCTTAAGGTGCTGTCAATAAAGCTGGCTATTGTGGAATTATTAAATGTCTTCAGTTGTTGTCACCACACAAGAAGTTTTATTGAAGTGGTCTGAACTAGAATATCAAATTATATTGTGGAGCCCTTCATTAAGGGGATAACAAAGCTAATGATTCCTATTGACCCAATTTTATTACAGATAAAGTACAATTAGTACTAGGATAATAAACTAAAGAAAACGGAAGAATTTTGTTTTTGTTTTGTAAAGAAATTAGTGTTACCCTTGTGTGTGCATGCCAACTGTGAGTGGCACTATTTTCTGTGAATCAGACCTCTGTCTAATTGCAAGTCTTCAGGTGGTGGGGCTCTCGAAAATCAATATTAGTAATGTCTTCTGATAACAACCCTGAGAGAGACTAACATGAGCTCTTCAGTAATCCTTGTTATTTTCAGGTCGAATAGAATCTATTTCCTTTCTCACTCCATAGAAAAGGTGCCTCTCTTTAAGGGTTAAGGATGGGTGAAAACCCAGGGCATCTTTAAAGAGATTTCTCTTCCACATCTATCTTATTTGACTTCAGGACAAAATGATCTCATATAATCTTTCTAATTCCAGCATCAAAATGAGTGGCAGATTATACTAATCTTTCACTAACCATGCAGAGTAGAAAAGTCAATATTAGTCATACCACATCTGTCCTTTAAAAGGCAGTGGTTGTGCTTAACTTCTTGTCTTATGTGGTCCTGCAATGAATAACCTTGTATTATTTTTAACTATGTCCTTAAGCAGAACCCAGTGAAGCCAAGCAGAACACTTTTTATGATTTTAGAGTGCTTTGGATCTATCCGTTGTCTAAATATGGCCTTTTTATTGTTCCAAATCAATAAATCTGTTGCTCTGGCACATTTTCAAGTGCTACCCTTGAAATAGTTGCTTATTCACCAAACGGCCTCTTTATAGCAAACCACAATGTTGCCAAATTGCTTTGGGTTTACTTTGCATTGATAAATCACCATTTTGTGAGTATAATAGATCTTTAAAATTAACCATGTCTTGCGTGCTGGCTGGTCCCACTCAGGGTTGCAGTCAGTGGCTGGATGTCTGAGTGGGGAGCAGTGACAGGAGGCCTCCTCAGCAGTCAGTGCTGGGCTGGCACTCTTTAACAGTGCCAGGGACAGTGGCATTGAGGGCACCCTCAGCGAGTTTGACAGCATTGAGTGTGTGGAGTGACTGAGGTGCTGGAGGGAAGGGATTCCAGCCCAGAGGGACCCTGATGGGCTCAGGCTGTGGGCTCTTGGGAGCCTCATAAAGTTCAACAAGGCCAAGTGCAAAGTCCTGCACCTGAGGGCAGCTCAAGCACAAGCCCAAGCATAAACACAGGCTGGGCAGAGAATGGATTGAGAGCAGCCCTGAGGAGAAGGACTTTGTGCTTCTGAGGGATGAACAGCCCACCTTGATCTGGCAACATGCCTGTGCAGCCCAGAAAACCAAAGGTGCCCTGGGCTGCACCAAAAAGCAGCATTGGCAGCAGGTCCAAAGAGGTGATTCTGCCCCTCTTGACATCAGGAAAACTCAGAGCTGTGAAAGTGATGAAACCTGCTTGTTCCTGCTTCAGCTCTCAAAAGTAGTTCCTGAAGAACAGTGTTACTTTTGAGTGGTTTTTGAGCTCTGCAAATTACCTTGTTTGGATTTTTAATGCCTCATGTACCATTACAATGGCTTAAAGATTTCAAAAAAGAAAATAGCTACTCCACTAGAGTTCCACTAGAAAGCATGTGACTTGTTCAGGTAGCTGACATTCTCTCTGGATTTTAAACCATAAAAAAGGACATTAAGATGCTTTATGAGGAGCACTTGTTCGTGGTAGAAACAGTATCTTGCTATATTTGAATTGAATGCTTACCAGCAGTTTTCTTTTGCTTTAGCTGTGAACTGGAACATCAGCTTAACTGAGAAAAATTGTACTTCCATGAGCAAATAATGGGAAATTCAATAGTCCCTGTGACTGACTAGCTGGGGATTTCTACCTTCCAGGAACATGTCTCTGAGTATTTCTAGGTCTGTAGAAGTTTATAGCTGAATGGAAAGCTTGTTTCCTGGAAAATGTTCAACAGGTACAGTGATGGCAGCCCTTAATTTTTAGGAAAGATTTTTTGGTAAGTTCTGAAGTGTTCAGCTTATTAAAGCAGATTTTCTTGCCCTTGTATTTAAAATGTTGTGTACTGCATTCATACATATTTATGATAGCTTAAAGCTTTCATGGTAGTATTTTGTTCCATGAGTAGATTTTGGGTTTGAGGAAAAGCTGCCTGTTCAGACAGTGAACATCTGTTCTGAACTGTGGGAAGGTAAACAGTGACACCATCTATCTAGTGAAACTGTCCAGAACAGACCAAAGTGAGGACTTAAACATGAGGAACAAAAACATCTCCTTTGGGATATAACTTCTGTAGTATCAATTCTTGTCACAGTACAGCAGTCCAGCATTTCTTAGGCACTCTGTTTCTTAAGCAATCACTTTGTGAACAAATCTTAAATATAATTTTATTATTGATTATTTTGAAGTGTGCTAGTTTACTTCAGAATGTTTATGAATGTTGCACTTCATTATGGGATCTTCCTTTTTCCTTGTATTTTTCTAGTTGCACACCTTAGGCTAGAAGTGACCTCATGAAAAACTCAGTTGGAGTTTAGGTCAATGTGTGGAGCTCTACTCTTGCCAAGGTTTCCTGTGATTCCCCTCAAATGTAAAACATAACTGGAGGATAGCAAACCAGAGCCATATCATTTCCAACTGCTGAAACTCATGCTACTTATTACTATTCTATTGTCTTAGTGACATGATTTTATATGAAAAGCCCTTGTATTTCTTACATAGCTTTAATTCTTCCAGCAGTTGTTTTGGATTCCATGCCAGACAGATTTTTGGTGTAAAAAACATAATATGCTTATACTTTTTTTTCAATCTATGAAGCTGAGCCGATTTGAGCATTTTTTTAAAATGTGAACCACAAATAGAAATTCACCAGCAGATGGTAATGTTATATGGATTGCTTCTGTGTAATTAATGTATGTGTGATTTTACTAAAATTATTGGGAAATTCTGCCCAGTGCTGCTAGCAAAGCACTCCTGGAGTTTAAACTAAATGAGAGTTGGTGGCTGCTCCAGTTTAAACTTTGATTTGTGTTTTTGTGACTTCATCTAAAGTGCCAATTTTGCCATTCAAAGCAAAACAGAAAAAGTTACATGAACATCCATCCCTTAGCCTGAAAATAGAGGTGACTTCACTTGGACTATTTACCTGAGAGAACATGGGGTTGATAGTATTTCCAAACACTGATGGATGGGTTTATGAGCAGATTTTGCAGGATTATCTGAGAATGTATTTTGGCATTTTCAGTTGCTGCAACACGTTTCCTTGTCTCTAGCAATTTCACTAAAGAGAAGAAGGAATATTTGTGGCTAGAAAATCCAATCTTTTCCTTATTTTCCCCTTTGTTGATATAGTAGTTTGTTAAAGCTAATCCAACCTGACACCGCCTTGTGTCATATTTAATTACTCTCAAGCTTAGCATCAATTTTGAGCAAAGCCTCCAGGTTAAAACCAGAACAATTCAGTTTTTTATGTTGCAAATAAATGTTGAGAGATTCTACAGAAGATGGGAATGTGTTTGTAGTTGAGCACAACATAAGATTGTGCACCTTCATGTACTTAGATTTTAGCTGTGCCTTAGATGTGGGTGTGGGGTGGAAGGAGAGCATTTGCCTGTGGAATATCAGATCTGGGAATCCAGCAGGAGAATGTGGCTCCAACGTGCTATTGCATCACTGACACACACTCAAAGAAATGTTAGCTCCAAAGTACTTTTTCCCCATCTTTTTAACTGGGATTGGCAGGAGACAAAGGTGTTGTTTTAGAGTTGGTGTGGGCAGTCTAAACCCACTTAATGAAATTCTAGACCCACATGCTTGATGAAATTCTAGAAAAAATTCAGTTTGCTACAGTTTCTGGGGAAGTCTCAGTTGCTAGAGGTTCACTAGCCTTGACTGTAGTGATTTTAGTAAAGACAGGTTAGGCTCTCTTTCCGTATCTGTTTCCCTTTCAAACAGACCTGAGAAGTGTGGCTATGCAAGGTGGTAATTTTGGGGCAGTCAAGAGGTTACTTTGCATTACTTCAAAGTAGTTCAAATTCTGACTTTTCAGTATTTTTAATTATGAAATGATAAGCAATTTATACAATGCCCAGCCCCTTTCAGTTCTTCAACAGAACATGTAAACAGAAGCTAAAACTGCTGTTGCTTATGTAGGAAATGTGCTTTGACATCCACTAGATAAAATAAGGGAGAAGAAAGGCAGGCAGCTGTTACATATAAAATTAGGATGAATCCAGTGTAACTAGCCAAATTAACTGTAGCATTAGAAATGGTAATGTGTTTTTTGTTTTGTTGGTTTTTTCTTTTTTCCTTAATGGGAGATTTGCGCCTTGACTGAAAAAAAAATTAAAAGAGCTGTAGAAACAAATTTAATGGGAAAAAAGTAGTTTTGAATTTCTACAGGAATACCCAGAAATTTCCTACTAGATTCCTCCTGATTCCTACTTCATTTTTTTGGATTACATTGCTCTGTTTTTAGATACATTAGTGATTTCTGTACAAATTACTGGCAGTAATGACAGGATGTGAAATTTACAGCACATAGTAAGATAAAGCAGTGGTCTCACAGAAGGCAGCCTCATTACAGTGAATCTTTTCCTCAAGACAGGAAAATTCTTCACTACAAACAAATTTTATTTAGCTTGGATTTTTTTTTTTTTTAAATGCTTGAGTCATCTTCACTCATGGATACAATATCTTTATGCTATTGTTCAACAATATCAGGTTTCAAGACCTCTGCAGCAGTTCAGTGTAGTAATATTAATATCTGTTTCCAATGCACTAAAACAAACTAAAAATGTTTTAATTTACATTCCATACTATATAATTTTTTCCTCATAGATTTCCATATGAATACATTTAAGGGATAAAGCACCTGCTGTAATACGTGCATGAGGGAAATCTTTGGTGAGAAAGGAGGATAATGGGAGTCCCATCTGGACATGAAAAGTAGAGAACATTAGACACAAGACTAGAACATGCTGTGACCTGTTCTTAAATCTTTCTTTTTACAGTGAGCAATATGGTGTATTCAAACTGCTATTTGTGAATTCTGTAATATTTCTCAGAAATGCCAAGTATCCTTTGGAAGGATATAAAGGAATAAGAAGACAAAGGAGACAATAGTGTAGAACAGTCTTGGAGCCATGGACTAGGTCAGAACTAGCAGTAATGTGAAGTTAGCAGAAGATTCAGACACTCCTAATTCTTTTGTACACATGGTTCTGTGGCTAGATACAGAAGAAGCTAGTCCTAGAAAATAATGTTTTTTGGTCTGTTTAAGTAATTTTATTCTAATTTTTATTTTTGTATCACTGCTTATTTTAAAACACAGTAGTCTAACAAAAACAATATAAGAGTTTGGCCTTTTTACTTTAATGAATTTGGAAAATAATGAACTAAATAATTCTTCCTCCTAGTAGGAAATATTTATTTTAAGAAAACCTGTTTCTGAAATGCATTGAAGTATACAGAAAAAATAATTTCTGTAGTAGGCCAAACTAGCTTTGCTTTGATGTAATATTTTGCTTTAAGGAAAATCATAAAAAGATTAATTTATACATATTCATTTAAAACTCTCTGAATATGTAGCTGTTTGGTGGATTGCCTATGCTTTAAGATAATCTAAAGCTCACAGCTTTGCATCAGAAAAGCAGAGATTTCTCTTTGATTATCCCACACAATTTTCTTAAACTGCAGGTGAATACATCCTGACAGGTACTTTGCTGGATTGATGAGTCTGTGTTAAACTGCATTTAAAAAAAATCACATCTCAAGGCTGATTACTGATGTTGAGCAGCATTGGTGGGGATAAACTATTAGAACAAGTTGATGCAGCAGAGCAAGCAAACCATTCCCATTTTATCTACTTTTACATCTTGGTATTGGTACAGTGAAAGTTAATGATTAAAGCATAAAGGAAATTCAGCTCATTTTTTTTTTTTTAAGTTTGTGGATGTTGGAATATTTAGAATTTTATGTAGTGCTAGGAAGAACTGACTTGAAGTACAGCTTTGGGAAACTTTGAGTAGCTTGGTATGTGTAACAAAGAGATACTGTAGTAATCATATTTCAACTAGACATGGAAGTAGGATGCTTGAAATTGGTGGGGTTTCTTTGGTTTGGACTTTTTTTTGTGTTTTTTTTTTTTGTTTGTTTGTTTGTTTTTTTTTTTTTTGTTATATCTCATCAATGGCAGAAAAACCAGACAGGCAGCAGTTATAGTTCACTATAGTTCATGACTTTACTGCTCCTGATTAAGATCACTTTTGTCACAGATTGTGTTTCTCAGTGCCTTAATCTGTATGACACATATTTTCAGACTTTTAACAGTAATCAGGCACTTAGTGCTTACAGGATCTGAGTACTTAATATGTTTTAAAGATTCCATATTCATCCTGTGTTTCAGTTTCACTTTGTAAAGCTGAGATAATGTTATTCCTCTTCTTTACAAGGATATTGTGAGATAAACACATTAAATGCTGCAATGTGCTTGGGACTTATGCTAATTTTAGGTGTCTAATACAGTCTAGTAAACTAAGTACCTAATGTGTCTAGATGTTCTCATCTTGCAGAAATTGATTGAGTAAAACTTAGCATAATATGAATTATCTTCATAAATAAGATGAAGGTTTAGGTGGTGATGCAAATACAAACACTAAGGACTCTAAATGACCTGAATTAACTTTGATTTTGGTCCATTAAAATCGTCATGAACAATTTTCAGCACTCAGGTACTGAAAAGTTTTTGTTCTGGTTGTGTTTTCTGTTATGAATAATCTTGTGATTTTTTTTCATAGGACTGTTATGTGCTCAAGAGGATTTGAGTAGTATTAATGTACCTCTAATGACTGTGACCATTTCTGTTCAGGTCAAAGGAATTAGCTTTCTGAGGCAGTAAATATCACCACTATTAAAGGTAGTCATTCATCCATTTACAAGCTGTCAAGTGGTATAACAGATAACTTGTCTTTTCTGTGTTACAAGAATCAGAAAATGTTTATTCTGTCCAGTGTTTATTCCCTCCAATGCTTCTCTGTTAACCCCTTTCACCTATCCCTCTGCCCACTGCACCTTGTCCTGAATGGAGTGATGCACTGGAGAGAGAAGCAGCAGTAAACCTTGTTAATGCAAAACAGCAAGTTAACAAAATCAAATGTGACAAAATGTGACAGTGCTTTAACAAGGTAAACTTGGCTATTTACTTACTGCCTAAAGGACAAGGTCAGAAAAAGCTGTCAGGGAGACTCTCCCATTGAGTCATGAGGTCCAGGAAGGACCCCTTTGCCTTCTAGACTCCTTTTCAGACTGCAGCTGGATCCAGTCCTTGTCTCAGATTTGGCCAGTAGTTTATGTCCAAAGGACTTTCTATGTGCAGTCAATCCTTTGTATCCCTCGGTTAAGATTTAAAAGGTTAGGACACTATTGATCACTTCCTGAGCATCTGTTGTGGCAAAGACCTTTCAGCCTTGAGGGTAACCTTGAGAGTTGTCCCTGCTGAGGAGGAGCTCCTGGAGTGCAGCCACTGCTGCGTGGGAGATCTCAGTGGGCCCTGGGCTGTCCAGCATTTATAATGAAATGATTGACTGATAGTGATATTTGCATAGTGGCAAGACATCTGGGTCACCATTCCAGACAGCCCTTGGCTGCCCTGCAGCCATCTGTCCCCAGAGTCCCCAGGAAGCTGGAAGCAGGCAGCAGAGCCCCGCTGGCTGTCAGTGCAAGGAGTGGGGCAGCACACAGCTCACTGCTGTGTTCTGGGGCTGCAGGATCCTGTCCAGGGAGCCTGCACTTACCACTGACCCACATGGGACTCAACGAGATGGGCTTCTGCTGGGGAAACCATTTATTCAACACAGGAACAAACTCAGCTTGAATCCAGACACAGAGCCCAGAACAGAGGCAGGGTGGTGGGGTTTAAGGGACAGAACCAGGGTGGAGTTTAAGGTCAGGGTCTAATAGGAACACAGCAAAGGATAAACCCCAGGGGCTCACACCCAGTCAGAACTCCTGGTGTTACAAATTGTCGTGACTAAATCAAGGAACCAATTTAAATAATCATTCATGAAAATCAATTTTGTTAATTCAGCAAGTGGTGAGCAAGCGAAAAACAGCACTGGGCATCGGCTGGGAAGCCTCTGCTTCACCAACGGCACACACACCTTAGCTTGAAAAGGTTTCCCCTTACATACAGTTCCTGTATGTGTCTTCATTGCTTCTTCCTGGATTGCATCTGAGCTTGTGCTGCCTGTTGCTAGGGGGTCATCCTCTAACTTCTGGTGGTCGTGAGGTGAAGGCTTGTAGTCTTCCTCAGTCCTTGCTCGGGCATTGCTCCTATACCAGTTATGCAACTTATATATCTCATATCAATTCTTGTTTGCACGACTGGATACTGTGGTTAGTTTTTACAGTTTCAGCACTCACATGCTTTAGCAGTCACTTGTCTCAGCAGTTATATGTATTAAAAGCAAAGCAATCACAATATGTCAAGTTTGATTTAAATTTGATTTACAAACAATAACAATCTATTACATCTGGGATGACACCCCACAAGGGGTCCAGAGTGGGGCAACTCTTCCTGGGCTCACAGGGCCCATCCCTTAAGGCAGAGGGATGACATTTACGCTCCCTGAGCTTTAAAGCCATGCCTTTCACTTTAACAATGCTTACCTGAAACTAAAACTTTGCCTCCCTGGATGGGGCCACCGCACACCACACAACCAGCAAATTAAACATAAAGCTTCTTTGGGGAAAATGCAGACTCCAGGATATGGAAGTGCTGTTCTGGACACGGTGTTCCGGTCAAATTGGTGTGGGTCTCTGCTTGAAAATGCTGTGCAATTCCACCAAATCATACCCATTTGTACCACCAATAAAGCTATCCACTGGAGCTCCTCTTTCTGTGGTTTGAAGCACTTCTAATGGCTGCACAGAGACCATTGTTTAGAGGTTTTATTTTGGAAACAGTATCTGTGTGAGCAAAACAATTCTCTCTGAACTTAAAACCCTTGGAGGAATTGGAAATAAATCTTTCAAAATTTCATTGTGAAGATGAATCTTGAAATATACTTCAATAAATAATATGCATGATATTTCAAAGGATAGTACTGAGACTTTTTGACAAATTGTAACTTTCTGAAAATTCCATTTTTTAATGGAATGTCCATGATGGTTCATATGGCTCTGAATGCCATAGCAAGGAGAATAAACTGAGGCAGGTTCTCCTTTAATAATTTAATCCTTCCAAATGAGTTCAAGTGATTTTTAGATATAGATAAAAAATATTAATTCAATAATTTCATTATCAGCATTCCAGTAAGTACTAGAAATAACTTTATTTTTAAACTAGATCTATGGAAATGAGCAAAGCTCATAAAATGAGGACATATTATTTATATTTAAAGTCGATTTCTTTAACTAGTCTAAGGGCAAGCAAGATAAAATGCCTGCTTGAGTTAAATCTTTGATTTATTGAGGCAAATAAAATTAGGGTTCTTTACATTATAATGTTAATGCAGCCAAATTTAAATAGTTATCTTAAACATTTATTATGACTGCTGTATCTGTTAGATAAAACCCATTAATTTCAAGTGCCAACGATATAAGATAGGAAAGTGTGGACACTTCTAGCTGAGGAAAAGATGATTCTAAAACTCAATCACTTTTAATGTGTAGAGGAAAGTGCAAATTAAATTTTGATCTGAAACATTGGTGATTACAACAATCTCATTTTCATTTCCCAGTGCTAGGTACATGATATTGATTCCTCTTGAAATCTGAGGAGATAGAAGCTTAGGGAAATGAGGAGCAACTGAGTTAGCTGTGGTTATTTAGACTTTAGAAAAGGAGGCTTGGGGGGACCTCACCACTCTTGCAAGTGTCTGAAAAGCGGTTGCAGTCAGGAGGGGTCGTTTCCCTTAGGTAACAAACAGTGGGACAAGAGGAAGTGAAAGTTTAGACAGAATATCAGAAAAAGTTCTTCACCAAAAGGGTGCTCAAGCATTGGAACAAGCTGCCCAGGGAAATGGGGGAATCACCATCCCTGGAAGTCTTCAAAAAATGCATAGATGAGGTGCTTGGGGACATGGAGTGCTGGACCTGGCAGTGTTGATTTAATGGCTGGGCTCAAGATCTTAGGGGTCTTTTCCAGCCTTGGTAAATATACAATTCTATGGCCTTGAGTTAAAGTAAGTCCAGTGTCATTTTGTCAGAGTTATAGCAGGACACACTTTATCCTATTTATTGCATTCAACTGAGATTATATTTTTAGTATGCTCAGTTTGTTTTGTTGTGATATTTGCCAGTACAGTTCATAGGTCCTCTTTCTCTAGAAGTTTTGAGGGCTTATATGTTTGCTTTCAATGGCATGTTCTGTCTTACTAAAAGGATTGGAATAAAACTGAATTCCCAAGTAAACCAGAATTGCAAAATGCACCCTCCTTAGATGCATGTCAGGCATCTCTTTTATACAATTTACACAACAGAGTAGCTCACAACTGTAATGAATTCATCTGGAAAGGCCTCTGGGTAAAAGAGCTGTCCTGCCTTTTGATTTTGGCTGTTCACTTTGACATATTTTGGCCACAGACACACAACTGGAAATAAGGATGTGCCTGAACTGCCTGAACTTTAGTAGTAGTCTTGTCATGAATATGCATCACAGTATGGAGGACCATGATCGTGTCTAAGGAGCTGCCAGTACACCAGGAAGAGGTGCCACACCTCCACTGTGGCACATCCTGTGGGATCCTTTCCAATCATGTTGTCTCCTCTTGCCTCTGGTGTCTTGTAAGTGTACTTAATGTAAGTGGCAAAGGTAAAATAGGATAAGAAAATATTTTCCATGGCTTCACCTTCTTTTTACTACTGTGTTTTTCTCCCAGGTTAAATCAATGAAACAAAATAATAATAAACTATATTTTTAAGCTTTCTACTGAATCATTATCTCAAAGAATTCGTAAGTTCCATTTTGTTTGTCCAAGTGTCCTTTTCAATGGCTGTGATTTCAAAACATGTGGCATAGAAACGTACCATGTTAATGTTCTCCTGCCATGAGCAATGAGTGTTAATTAGAGCTGGATCTGACTTTGTCTCTCCTTGGATTATTTAGGATAGTAAGAGCTCTGCTGAATGCCTGTTTGTACAATCCATCTTTTAATCCACTCTGAGGTAGAAGACTATTCAGAATAAGTTTTGTAATTACTCCAGAGTGTATTTAATTTCTTAGCATCAAAAATAATCTCTTACATTATTAAGCAAAAAAGTTTATTTTCCCCAGAACGGATTTAGCTGTACACACTTACTAAGTGGAAATGATAGTTTTAATTATGGTCAGTGTTCTTCTATTTGATGGCTTTGTTGACAGCACTGTTTTATGTTTGATATTTTAGCATAATATTTTGATGGGAACAGCATATTACATATTTTCTGTAAAGAGTAATGAGTGAAATGATGGAGAAACATCATTTTTGTCCTGTCAAATTGTACGTTAGAGTACTTTTTGACACTTTGCTACTTTTCAGTAGTACTTCAAGTTTACTTTCTCTCTGTTTTATAAAGAATTAAACAGAGTAACCAGACCCTTTCTAAGCAGTACTGTATTATGAATAGGTCATCATTTGTGTGCATGACATTCCCAGGTGTTGGATAGATACCCTCATAGATCGATAATTGGTCAAATGTCTCCAGCCAAGCAGACCCATGAAATTATATTTGTTTTGCTTTACTATTAGTGACAGTCAATTATTTGAGTACAAAAGAATTGAGTAATAAAACCCCCTAAGTCTCCACTGGGATCAGATTTTACCCACATGACATTTTTAGATGTTTTTCTGTAGGAAATGTCTGGACTGTAAATGTGTGCCTGCATAACTTATCCAGTTGAATCAATCCTATGGGACCTAGAGGTAAATGTATTAGACTAGTGGGACAGGAGACTTCTTATTTTGCAGGCTCTTAAAATGATCCTTGATTAGGACTACCTTGCAGGACTGTAATGCAAATAAAATAATTAACATTATTTTTTTAAATTTTAGGCTAAACAACCATAGCACTGAAGGTAGATGTTTTATTTTTTAATGTCTGACATAATAATTCTTGTTATAGAAAAAAGAAATCTGTTGCTCATGCGTGTCTTTTGCTCAGACAATAAGTTTCAGTTAAAAGGTAGCTGATCTTTGCATCAAAGATCAAAGTTTTAAATTTTAAATTTCCCTTGCTAATTAATGAAAACTCTTCCCCCATTCCTTTTGACTTAAAACCTATGTTATGTTACAATGGATTTGTTAGCCTTGTTAATTTTTAAGTATAGGGAAATGGTTTCCATTGCACTTTGTTTTGTTGAAAGAGAAAATCAGCTAAATTTTGATTCATAAGGAGTACGTCTAGGCAGATCCTAGAGTTCGAATATTGAAATAGTTATGAATTGTTATAAAGTGCACCAGGTCTCAGATACTCAGATATATAAAAAATACTGCATTGTCATGTTTGAAATACATTCCTCCTTCAAGTATTACATACAAAGTGCTCCTCTGCAGTTTGTTTACGTGGTCTAAAACTTCCCTCCCTCATTGTTCCCCCCATCTTTCACAGTCCTGACTTTGGCAGTGTTAAAGCTCTTCCTCTGAGAGCACTGTGCAGGAGCGGGGATGCAACTGCCACAAGTAATTTTAGACAGGTTCTCTTTAATATGAGTCTAAACTAATGCAGTTCACAGGTTAGGCCAAGGTTGTGGCCCTGTTAAAGGAAAGTATCCTTAAGAGGCTCTGATCTCCTCCTCCACTCCTTACACTTACGCACAATAGGATTTGCCATCCTGTTGTTTCTTAGGTTTTTCTTGCCACAGGCTTTGGGGTCACCCCCTCCTGCAGCTCGCAGACAGTACATGAGTTTTGGAGTCTGCAACCAGGGATGTCTCAAAACTTCATCTATGCACAGCCTCTGAGACACATCAGGGTGCAGCAAGTAGACAATGAGGTTCTTGCACTCTGCAGAGAGATTTTTTGACTTGATGAAGGGAATCTTCTGTTGTTTCTGAACCTGCAGCATTTCCCTTACATTGGAACTATCAAATGGCTGTGAAGCAAAAAGCATTGCATACAGGATAATGCCCAGGCTCCACATGTCTGAAATCCTGGGGTCACAAGGAATGTGCTCGAGCAGTTCGGGGGCCGAGTACGCAAGAGACCCGCAGAAGGTGGTGCTGAGAATGGTTTTTCCATTTCCATCCCGAGTCAGGGGTTTTGAAAAGCCAAAGTCTGACAGCTTTAAGTTAAGATCATTGTCAAGAAGGATGTTGTCACATTTCAGGTCTCTGTGGGCAAAGTCCAAGTCATGGCAATGCTTGATGGCAGAAGCCAGCTGCTGGAACTTGCTGCAAGCAGTGCTCTCTTCCATTGCACCCTGGTTGGTGAGGTAGTTCAGGAGGCTCCCCTTTTCTCCCAGCTCCATCACGATGTACACTTTCCCAGATGATGTCTCAAAAATCTCATAAGTTTCAATGATTGAGGGGTGGTGCAGTCGCATCAAAGCCTCCATTTCCCTGGGGAGAAATTTTTCCAGGACATTTTGAGAAATTTTCTTCTTATCAATGATCTTGATGGCCACTTTGCATTTCAAGCGGTGGCTGTAGGCAGCTTTCACTTTGCCGTAGGAGCCTTCTCCAAGAGTGTCACCAAGGCTGTAGCCCTTCTTTTTAAGCACCACAGCATCCATCCTGGGAGAGCTGCAGGGACCTGCCCCAGCGGGAGCTGCTCTGCATCCTGTGCTGGTGGGCTGTGCTCCACACCTGGTGGTGGCTGCCGGGGACACTGCTGGGCTGGGTATGTGGGTGGTTACTGGGTGATCTCATGGCCAGCTGCCCTGGAATGATCTTTCTGTCCTGAAGGATCTTTCATGGAACTGCTCTGTGACATCATGGAGGCCAAAACATCATGGAGGCACTGGCTGCTCTGTGCTGTCACTGAAGGTCGCCTCTGCGCATTGCAGTCAGAAAATGGAGATAATTTCTCTAGGATATATTTCTCTAAGGTGGTCAAAGTAGGAGGATGATTTTTATATCTTAGTTTTGCAATGCTGTTTTTCAGTTGTGCTGTTGCTATACTTCATTACTACAATATACTGTGTGTTTTTGGTGAATTTTTGGAAAAGAACAAAAAACACCTGAGGATTGAGACTTTGTGGAGCAATGCATAATGCATTCAATAACTTTTATTATTTTTTTTTTGGTGGTATGATAGATCCTGGTTTTCTGATAAGTGCTGTTTGTTGAATTTGATTGCAATAACAGCTGACCAGCCTGAGTCTTCCAGGGAGTACCAGGGAGTCCCACCAGTTCAGTGTTTTGTGTCAGTATTGCTATGAGAGTTCTAGAAGTCTGCTCCTTATTTCAGAAGAAAATAATTGTATGGAGATTCAAACTTGCCACTACAGATAATCTCCCTGTATATACACCTTTCTTTCCTTGCTTTTAGAACGTAGTTCTAGTAAACTTCCCAAGAAATTGTAGAGAAAATTTAATTTTTATTAGCCACAATAACATTGCAGGGTACAGCCACATAACCAGATTAAAGAATTGAAAATCACAGAAAACTGCAATCAGTTTCAAAAAAAACCTAAAAAATTTGTATTTCTGTTCTTTGATCTTAGGTAAAATACTCTGAGTTGATTTCAAACTGAATTTCAAACAGAATTTCAAACAAAATTCTTTGAAAATGAAGATTTTATTCTAGAGTCTCCAAGATTACTATAAATGTGAACAAACCAGAAAGTTAAACTGTAAGTCTGGAATGATAGTAGTTCTCAAGGGATTAAACCTTTTTTTTTCCCATATTAAGTGGTGCATGCATTTATTGCATCAAGTCTTTTGTTTTGAGTTCAAGGAGGATTTGCAGTGGATATTTAGCACATGCTACTCTGCATATTTTTTCTGGGGAAGGGGGAAAGAGCAGCTCCCTGATGTTATGCAAATTTTCTTAAGGGCATGGAAAATTTCAAATTATAGGTGTAACTATTCAGCATCATCCCTTTGTCTGTCCTGAAAGTACAGCCAATTTCTGAGCTGTAAGAGGGAAGGCATAAACCATTGTGATGATATTGGAAAGACTGAAGAAGAAAATCTTTAAAATACATGCAAGAATGCATAAAGATTTATAGTGGACTATTATATGTGCTTGTTTCCAGGACATTAATTTAATTGTTTCTTTTCCGTTGTAAATAAAAATATGGCCTTGTATTAAATGTTGGATAGCCTCATATCACTTACTCATGCTTAAAACCACTCCCAACTTTTAGTGTAGATGGCTAATCTTCATGTCAGCCTGTTAATTATTTAGGAAATCTGTTTTGCATTTTCTGCCTGTTGTTTGTGTATCTTTTTATAGTCATTCTTTTGAAATTTATATAAAGGAATACAGAAAAGTTAGTTATGGTGTAATTGTTAAACAGAGATTTTCACCAGAGCTGTGTGGCAGTGTTAACAGAATACTACTAGTCTTTTTGTTTTTACAGTCATTTAAGGAATTGATCATGTTTTGGTGGGAATGCTCATATTTTTACTATTAATATAAATTAATACAAAATTGAGTGTCAAATCCGAGTGTATCAACTTATGCATATTTTTTTTTGAGTAATTGACTGCTGATGTTGTTACAGGCAATGAATCTGGAGAGTGGCAGGTATTTGTTCCCTGCTCTGTAAAATCAGTCATAAGGTCACCATAGAACCAATGGATTAAGAAAGAGGATCTATGCTCAGCAAAGCAATTAATTCCTTCAATGTTAATGCGGTTAAACATAATCAAAATCTAAGTGAGAAGTCAGCTCTATTATCAGTGTCAGAAATACATTTTTGTCTCTGTTGGTGTTAATATAAGAATTTCTTTAGCTAAAGCAGCTTGTTGGTGTTTAATTAGAATTTTGAATAATACTTAGAATCATCAATATTAACAAATTTACCAAATTGATGTAGAGTTTGTTTTTTGGTTTTTTTTCTGGTGTCCATCTGTGTCAGTTGCAAATGTAATAGACTCAGGGCTTTAATGATGCAAATTAAATTTTCCAGTGAGAGAAATGCCAATATAGGCCAAGAATTAATTCTGAATCCAAAGGGGGAAGAGCAAACTATTAATTCATTACATCTGGCAGAAGCAATTCAGTAGTTTCCTGTCTAGTTACTTTAGTTATATTTATTCTTAAAAAAACAAAGGAAAACCCTCCTTCCTGTACATGTTGTGCACATGGAGTTTCTGGACTCAGGTCTCAGACAGACCCGTTTGTTGCTTTCTTTATTTTTCTTGCTCAGCTATCATCTCCTTTCACAAACTCTAAGGTCAGGTCGTCACCTGAGAGCACCTGAGAGTGAGCACTGAAATCTCCACTGCATCATTGTAGCTGCAGTGCCTCCAAAATCATGTGCTTAACGCTGGATCAGAGTTCAGTACAACAGGAACTGAATGGCACACTGATAGTGAGGAGAATAGCTAGGAGGTAGAAACATTTTAAGCCCTGGATGAGTATTTCTTTGCATGCTAAGTCTTCTGGCAAATGATTTTTTTTTTGTTGTTGTTGTACAGAACCATTTTATAAAAATGGGGTATCTGGAGCATATTTTTTTCTGGAATAGAATTCATGATGGAAGGCAAGGGTCCAAGCTACCAGGACCTCACCTCCACACAACCTTAAGTCCGCTTTTTAAAAAAAACTTCTATTTTCTTTTCCTTTTTTTTTTTTTTTTATCAGAAAACTGCCTTTGAAGTTTATTGATTATGCTGATAATACATTTTAAAAATAATATTTATGCTGGTTTTACCTGTGATGGAGTAAATTTTCTTCATAGTGGCTGGTATGGGCCTATGTTTTGGATTTCTGTTGACAATTCAGGGCTGTTTTTATTATCACTCAGCAGTTCTCACCCAGAGCCAAGGCCTTTCCTGCTCCTCACCCACCCCACCAGCAAGAGGCTCCACGAGGAGCTGGGAGGGGACACAGCCAGGACAGCTGACCCCAGCTGACCCAGGGGATATCCCAGCCCATATGGCACCATGCCCAGCATATAGAGCTGGGGAGAGGGAGGAAGAGGGGAGATTTGGAGTGATGGTGTTTGTCTTCCCAAGTCACTGTTACAGGTGATGGAGCCCTGCTGTCCTGGGGATGGCTGAGCCCCTCCCTGCCGTGGGAAATGGAGAATGAATTCCTTGGTTTGCCTTTCTTGTGCACGTGGCTTTTGCTTTACCTGATAAACTGCCTTTATCTAAATGCACGTGTTTTCTTACTTTTATTCACTCCCCAGTGCAGCAGGGTAAAGTGAGACAGAGGCTGTGTGGGGCTCAGTTACCACCTGGGGTTTAACCATCAGAGTGTTTAAAGTATTTTCCAGCATTACGAGAATTAGGTATTGATTTTTACTATTTATGATTTCTTTTCACAGAGAATTCACAACACATTTGTCCTAGTTTTGTAATATGAAAGGGTTATCACACAAAAAATTTAATGGACTTTTTTAGAGTATTTTCAAGGAAAGTACTCTGCTGGCATCAAATTCTTTCTTTGCAATTTCCTGGAATATTTATCAATGTCTGAAGGAACTCTAAAATTTGATTTATTTGTATAAAATATCTCTGGAGATAAAAACTTTGGATTGACTTTTAATTCCAACCTTGTATGTGTGGGTTTTTTGTTCCTAAATTGCAAGATCTTATGTGCAAGTCCAAATGTGGAATTGCAATGTGTGGTGTGACTTCTCCATGGCTTTCTGTTCTCTGTGTTGTAGGAGAGCAGGAGTTGCTGATACTCATGTGAAAATGTTAACATCCTGATGATAACAGCTCTGCCAAAGCCATTCACCATATTTTGCCTAAGTCTGGCAAGAATGGGGGAACTGAAAAGCAAATTGCTAATCTTAGTGAGGGGAACAGGTTTTTTTGGCTACCCAAAGGTGAGTCTTGGGTCAGAATTAGGGATGAGTTGAAATCCTTATATGTCCTTCTCCACTCTGTGGACTTGGATGAAATGGATGTTTTTCTCTGGATTGACAAGAGCTTATGTTCTAAGACCTATCAAAATAGTTTCCCACAATAAAAGTTCAGTGAATTAAGATATCAAAAACAATAAAAAAAAAATTCAAGCAATTATCAAACATCTTTGTGTTTTAGGTTTGTCATTCACAAGTGTAAGAACACTTGAAAAGTCCTTTTTTAAATTTCCTTAATATTTTGAATATGAATACACTTCTTTGAACAAGTACATGCTGTGACTATCAAGTGTGAAAATAGTCCAGGTTTCATAAGAACATTGCATGAAAACAAAATGAGAACAGACTGTTTCTGTGAAATAGTCACAGGTATTGACCACTGCTTGGGCAACATTTTCTTCAAAGTATGTAAGGGCATTTTTAGGCATTTAAATTAAATAAACCAGTTTAATTAAAAATAAATCCCACATGCTGGATGAAGTACATGGCTGCTTGGGTGGTAATTCTTCTAGGTTTTCATTCTATACAGAATTTAAGAAATCCTGCCTTACCTGTCATGAAATCCTTTTGTGTCAGAGTCAGCCTACATGAGGAGATAAACAGATGGTATAACTGAGAGCACACAAAATGCTAGTTTAGGTAAAATGCACGCTGCTGATAACCCACTAAGCCTTCCTGGGTATGCTAATCCTAATTTATGTTAAATTGTAATTAAGACAGTTTTGTTTATTGCTTGTAGCCATGAGCACCTGGAAGACTGACTAATCCCATCCATGTGCTGGGGACAATCCAGCTGCTATTGTTAACTCAAAATGCAGAAAAATTTGTATTTGTGAGTTGTTTTCATTGGTATTTTTTTCAGGCATTTATAGAGGCCCTTCTCCCCATTGTGTCAGGAACTGGAACAGAAGCAGCATCCTAAGTAAAATGGATAAAGGGATTTTTGGAGCAAGAGGCCAAAATCTAAATAGGCTCCCTGTGTTTCCAGCCAAACTTCAAATCAGAATATCTCTGATATACCCATGCAAAAATAGATTCAAAACTTCTGTTGTAGCTGTGCCTCGATTTGGTGTTGCACATATAATTAGACATAATTGTCAGATTTTCAGGATTCTGAAGGGAATTCAGGAGACCATGTGTGGTACCATTAAAGTGAAATGATAAGTGATGGGCAGAGGAAAAGGAACAGCATTGACTGAATCACAGGAGAATAAAGCCATAGGAATGGGGAACATCAAATCCCACTTACTTTAAAATTTCATGTTTTCAGTTGCATCCTTTTTCTTATTACATGTGTTCTTACAAATGTTGCTGTATATATATGTTACATATACAGTATATGCATATGTATATGTATATGTATCAGTTACAGATTTTTGACCTGATACATGTATTGACACAATTACATCTATCATGGTTTGTGCCATTAGTTGACAAGAACTGTTTCTTGTTTAGCATTTCTTCTTAAAATGTAGGTAGGAGAACCCAGGTCAATATAAAATTTTACTTATAAAGATTTTTCCCTTTAGAAGAATTCCTGCCCTGGAAGTGTATTCATTCTAATGACTTCTAATCATCCAATTTAAAAATCATACAAGAATGGTAATGTTTTTCATCTTCAATTATTAAATATTTGGGCTTTTTATGCTTAAAAGTTTCATTTTCTGCCTTGTCATGATAGAAAATATGCAAACTACTGTTAAGTGACAGCTATTTTCTCTGTACTATTTTTGAAGTCAGCCCATGCAGAGATCACTTGCAGTGTGGAAATTTGGACCTAATTATCTATTCATTACATACTGAAAAGTATTTGTTGAATGAATTTTTCATCAGGTCGTGGTAAAACAGAAATAAAGAATTAAGGACTAAAGGTGAGCATGAAATCATAGTTTGTACACAATTGTACATATAGTTTGTATTCTCAAAATTCAAGTGTGAGTGCAACTGCTTTGCAAAACCCTCTGATTCTTCTCAAGTTTAACTCATGCTATCTACAATTACATGGATCTTCTTGCCAGTTACAATTAGATTTTATTTTTGTAAGAAACTAAAAACAGAAATTAAAAATTTGCAGTGTGCATACGTTTGTTATAGAGCCTAAAATGAATGCCATATCTGTAATAATTTCATGTGGATTCTTCTTATGGACAGCAGAGAGCAGCAGTGTGATGACCTGAATCAGAAGGAATAATGTTAAGGAATACTGAAACTAACTAACAAGTTAAATGCTTCCAAAAACCCCTAATTATTACCTTGTACTACATTGATACTGGTGCAATTCTTTTTTGAGAGACTTATGCAAATGAAATTGGGAGATTGTTAAAAAAAAAAAGAAATTTCCAATAAAATAACTATTATGAAAATAATTGTCAAAGAAAGTGTTTACGTACAGTAAAACAAGTGACAGCCGAGGGTGGGTAACTAATTAAGGGAAATGAAGGATTAGTGTCTGAGCTGTGTTTAGAACTGTCCAAAATGATGATATAGAGCAAAAGACAAACATTAGCTCACAGACTATAGTTTAAAGAAAAAATTTACTTGAATGTATTTTTAATAGTCTGGAAGTTGGTAAACTCAATAACATGCATTTTAGGAGATCATTAACTGTGTCTACAGGTAATTTGCAAGTCAGTATTTTTGTTCATCTTGGGAGTTCATGGGTACAGATCAAACCACATTAAATTATTCAGGGTAGAAGTCATCATGTACAATCTGAAATACTGTTTCTAAGGACTTGAAAATAGTTTTCTCATGTGTCCCACTCCATCTGATATTTTAGCTCAAACCCCAAATTTGCAATTTTGGATATTTTTACAAGTGACTGTGTTTTACTCTCCGTTATTTTCCATAGTAAAAACAGGATGTAGACTCTGGTGGGTAATGAACAGATATAAATACCTGTGAGTCAGATAAATTATGCTGTGTCCCTTCATTCCAGGGAAGCTGTACCCTGAAGGATGTAAGCAGATGCTGTTGCCCTGGTGATTGCTCGTTGGAGTCTGGATTGCACTGGGCCTGCATTCCTGACTTCTCCTTAGGCCCTTGCATTTCTGTAGACAGCTCATATGGACAAAGGCCACAAATTAAATGCAAAGAAATGAAACAGCAAGTATAGAGCATGAATGTGATGTGTTGAAAACAGAATATGGTTTATAAGGAGTGTCACAGTGTTGATCATCTTAATATACAACTAAACATAGATACACAAAATTTCTGCCAAGCTGATTTGGGGGCCTGAATTTTTCTGTCCCATCTGAGACAGAAGAGTGGCATTTTCTGATGGTTCAGTTGTTGAGGTGGCTAAGTGCAAACGTTTTTTTGCTCTTTTATTTTTTCCCCTGTCTCTCTTTGCTACTTTTGGCCCCAAGACCTGATCTGAAGTGCACTGAATTAAAAATAAAACCTGCTCCATTCCATAAGTTATCCTCAGAATTCAGAAAAAAAAAATACTATTAAGCATGAAATTTTTATTATTTGAATTTTTTTCAGTATTTTTCCCTCATAATGAAACAGGCTTCATTTTGAAAGCGGTATTCAGATTTATTTGTATTCTTGATTTTTGTTTTACAAAGGTTTTGATAATACAGATTGTTCTTAATGTCTTTGTGACCCTCATTTTTTGAGCTTTTTGTACTTATTATAACATGTTTCTAAGATTCTCCCCTTCAGAGAACCTTAACATTTCTTGAACCTGAAATCATTACTGAAATTCTAGAATAAACTGTTATGCAATAAGTTGCTCTTCAAACATATCAGATCCTGAAATTTTTTACTTCACTATTATGTAATTTCATTCTCTCATGCCAATTCTTTGAGCTTCTATCTCCCTCACATTAGCTGATAATACAGAAAATTTAAACCATATGTAGAAAATCAATAATTAAATAATCTTGGATCGGCCTTCTTCTCTCTCAAATCCTGCAGTCACTGCATCAGGAGAGAATATTGAGCATAATACTTTCAATACATTGACTGAGCACATATGTCAACACCTGCTTCTATCAGATGTCAGAATTCAGAATCACTTTCTGATAGAGATTATTATAAAATAAGAATTATTAACTATTTTTAGCCATTTGTAGACCTGATTTGACTGGTAGACCTGAATGATTTAAGGTCAATAACAGTGCAATTCCTGATCAGTTTGGTGTATAACACCTTGTTTTGTTCAAATTCTTGTTGACTGCATTAAGGGGAGAACAAATTTCTAATTGGCCCTCTGTGATATAAGTAATTCAGTGTTCCTGAAACCACAATAGGCTTTTATTGCCAAGTGGGGTTTGGGAGATGTTGAGCTTTCAGATAAAATTAAAATTATGAGGATAGATAGATTTTTCTTATTTCTCCTTTTATTTTGTCCTTTCTCTAATTGCTTCTTGGACTTCTGTGCAGTTTCATTCATTGATGAATAATGTTTATATGGAATAAAGGCCTGTAGCTGCAAGGTTATTTCTAGGAAGCGTTATAATTGCATATAACTGCTAGCATTATCAACTAGATTTTCTCAGTGTCTTTTCTGCCATTTTTAACATTAAATCACCTTTTAAATCATAAGCTTCCAAATTGCCAGAAAACAGGAAGTATAACTAAATGTCTCTTAAGACAGTGATGGAAAAATAAATTAAATTCCATTTAAACTGTACTTTATTACATGTGTTTCTGTGTATCTACTGTCTTTCATGAGAGGGAAGGTCAAGGTATTGGTAAAATTCCATAATGTTTGCAATGGAGCTTGCACATTCTTAAATTCTTTTGTGATGTTTGTAACTTTTTCTTCTGTTTCAATTCTGCTTCACTTCTCCCACCTTGGATTTCTTGGTCTCCTCTGAGCTGAGCTCCTTTGGAATTTCCCTCACGGGGAGTTCTGTTTATCTCAGTTCTCCAGTCAGGAAGAAAACTCCAAAGCTCGTTAGGATCTTGTTTCTTGTATTTATTAGGATGTTATCACAAAACCTGGCAGGCCTTTCCAGACTTTCTGCACAAGTTTAATTTATTGCAACCTGGCACATTTTGGCTCTAACGGCTCAAAATGGCCTCGAACGACACAGTTTCCTTGTCTTTATACTTATTCTTATCCAGTTAACAATATACATGTAAATTATTTTTCTTAATGATCCAATGAGGTATCAGTACTGTGTGCTGCACTGTGGCATTTTCTATCCAATCGCTTACTACCACCCAAAAACCTCTAGAAGAAGAAGATGAAGAAGAAATATCAAGGACAAGAGACAACACCCTAAATCCTTCATCTTGTCTTCTATTTTCTAAACTAGTTTAAACTCTAACTTTTTCACCCAGTGACTTAAGAAAACTTTCTAATTTACACACTCACACTTTTAGCTTTTCTATTTAACTTTAACAGTTGTTTTCATGTAACAACATGAAAACATGCCCATAAATTTAATGTTATATGAAATTCAGTGTTCTCCTGGATCTCAGAGCCAGGCATCAGAGACAGGGGCACACAGTCTGTGTCTCAGACTCCAACAATGTTTTGAAGATCAAAGGAAAAGTACCCAAAAAGCAAAACCCCCAAATTAAATTTGCTAAATGGAAAACAAAATCCACACTAAGGCAAAAACCTCTCTTCCAGGGTATCAGGTTTCCTATGACGTATGTGAGGATACTGTGGATGTTGGGTAACTTTGGGGAATACCATGTTACCTCCCTGGCTGTTAGGATGGCAAATCAAATCTCTCTGGGCAGAATTCAGCTGTGTCTCAATGTGTCTAAAATCAAGAGAAAACACAGAAACAGTTACACCTAATTTGTCACAACTGTTGTTTAAGTGATTTCACTACAGTAATTATTGCCTAATATCAGCATTCTTTCTCTAATACACATCTTCTGTCACTTAACTCACTATTAGGGGATAATTATTCCAATGGAACCATCACTTGTGCAGACTTGGTCCAGTAGTATAGTAATAAAGAAATCAAAATAGATTTTTAAAGTATTCTTAATTCCCTTTGAATCATAGCAAATGCTTAAAGCAGTCTGTAGATAGATTTTTGGTGTGTATTTGTAGTTGCAATATTTCTTTCTAAATCAGAAGCACAGGAAGAATCTAAGAAATGAGGGACAAAAAGGACTGAATAAATTATATGACAGTGTGTTGTAAAAGTATATTTTCTATTTTGTCACTGCTGATATCTTTCTGGTCAATAGCATATTCCTGATCAACAAGTTCCCAAATTTTGTTTTATATTTTAATGTGTTGACTGATTTTTCTTCAAACTCATTTCTGTAGTAGGTGTTAGCTAATTGGTTTTTAGCTTTAGAAAGAGCTAAGCTTCTTTTCAGGAGACAGCAACTAATGTAGTTCTTTTATTTTGCACTACAAAGCTGTGTGATGATATCAAAAGTGTAGCAGGGAGCTGAGGCTGGTTCTGCTGTGACAGTGACCTTATTCTGATTTTTCCCTGCAAAACTGAACCAGACTTTATGATCAAGTTTGGTACCAGGTTTTTTGACACAGCAGAGTAAGTACCCCAAAATCACTTTGACATTTCCTAATGATCATGTTAATGATCTTTTTTTTTTTTAAAGTTATGCTCTGGTTCTTTGGAGATATTTACAATATTGCATACAAATGATGTAATAATTTTGTCAGTCAAAGACTGAATTAATTGAAAAACCTCTGTATTGTCCTTGAAATGCAAGGGCTTCTTCATATCTATTGAGGTCTCACAGTGGAACCATAATTGTGAGTAACCCAGAGAATACAGGGGAAGAACAATGACTTTAGACAGGAATTGTGAAAGTAGCATAATAGAAGCCAATTCAAGCTAATGAGATTTTTATTAAGAGGTAAAGCGAATTGAACTTCTCCTGCCAGTTGGCTTTTGGATGATGGTATTAACTACCGTGTTTTGGCCATTGCAGGACTAGTTTTCCTGGTGGACCCAGAAATAGTTCTGTTCCTTCAGAACTGACATTTTCCATTAAGTATTCTGCTTTACCCTCTATCTGCCTGGATGAGACTGCACTTGCTTTGTAAATGGAAAAGCTTATTGAAGGCAATGGGAGCCTTGGCACCAGCATGGTTGTTCTAACTGTTTATTGGTGTAGTGCATTAAGAAGAGTAAGACATACAGAATTCACAGAGCTAATTTAGGACCTATTCTACCTTTTCTTATTGTGTCTGTGTCATGCTCTTCTCAAAATCACTGAGATATTTTAATATAAATTCAATGCTGTGTGAAACCTTTTCCTTGTGCTAAGGCCATCAAGTCTTACCATCACTTTATGATGTTTATTCTGCTTTACTGCTAACATGCTGCTGAACTGTAAGCAAATATAAACAAGGTTATCAGGCAAAATGCATTAACATAAACATTTTAGTATCATGCTCTTTCTACGTCTTCAAATGGACTCAGGATTTCAATGAAACATTAACTCTTACAAGTAAAACAGAAGATTTATTCTGTTTGTTCAGTAATATTATCCCAGTATTAGACTATGGAGTGTGTATTTTTCTATGTTCAACCTTTGAAAAGTGGAAAGCCCCAGTGTTCATCAAAAATTTTTGTGCTAACCTAAGAATTTAAAAGGCAAGTTAAAATTTTTGACTTGGCCTACATGACTTGAAAATAAAGCATCTTGTAAAAATGAAGTAGCAACTTTGATCCTGTTGGGAGAGGGACAGAAATCAGTGGGCATCTTGAATATTTTTGTGGCATTCAAAAGAAAAGTATCTGAATTCCATTCTAGTTCACATTAAATTTCATTAATATGTAAAATATTTTTTAATATTAGAAATTGGAATAAACAATCTACCTTTGCATTGTTGTGCATACAGGAAAGGAATTCTGGCACTCAGAAATAGAGTGAAAAGTAAACAATGTGGCAGAGAAGTATTTCCCACATTTTTTTAGATTTCATGAGTAAAGTCAATAGAGAAGTGACTTTAATAGGTACAGGTTTCTAAAGGACAATAAGAAATTTAAATATTTCCATGACATGATATTCTAGGCCAGATGATGCTACAAGCACTGATCAGTGGCTTGCAATTAAAAAAAAGTTACCTGTATTCTTACACCTATCAAGATGCTGAGGGAATTCTGAATATCTTTTTATACCTTACTGTGATAGATGTAGCTACAATTGAAGAATAATTACACCAGACATGGGATACCAACAGGAAAGTTGACTGCCAAGCAGGAAATTTATAATCTTTTTATATCTGATTTGTACTTTGAAAGATTGGGATGAGGGGAGAGTTTCTTCTTCAGAATAGACCCTGACCTTCATTTTTGTGTAGGAAATAACCTTTGCTTTATGAATGAGGGAGACCTAGGTGCAATACATGTTTGGAAGTGATACTGCTTCTAGTGTTTCTCCTCTCCCAGAGAATTATCAGTCTGCTTTTTGTTTCTGTTGTATTTGTCTTGTTGACAATGGAAATGCATGCTGCAGTAGTGGTTGTGTTGCTGCAGTAGTGGTTGTATTACAGTTTTTTTCCCCTTATTTGATCTAAACAGTATGTATCCTGTCTCCAGTTACTGGAGTCTTTCTTTCTACAAGTGAATTAACAGGATTGTCCATTAGAAAGGAAATCTGTTCCTGGCAGCAGAAAGAGTTCCTTGATAGCAGCCGAGTCTTGACCTTGTTCAATCATCAGATTGCCTTAACCTGCATGACTGCTTATAACTTCTATCACTTTATAACAACTTTGAATTGCAGAGTTTGGCCAGATATGTCAAACCTTAACCAATAATGAGTAATTTCGGCAGGTAGCAGTTTCTCAGTTTGTCTTATAATCTTGCAGCTATGTCATATTAACTACAGTTACAAGTTCAAATGCAAAGTCTTGACAGCTTGTTCATCCTCAACAAATCTGCAAAACTTACTTCTTTTTTCAGAAGTTGGAGCTAGGTTGTAACTCACTAAATAGAATTGAATAAAATAGGAACTCCCCTCTGTTTTAGGAAATGCTGTTGCCTGGAAGAAAAAGAACCTTTTCAGTTGGATATTCTCCTGTTGTATATGAGGATGACTTTGTTTTGGTTTTTTTTGGCAAGTGATTTGCTTCACATTGTCTGTACTTCCTGAATTTTGGATATGAGTAAATGCACAAGCTTAGTTTTACAAATTATTACAGGATTCTGAAGGTATGGTATGGATTTCATACTAAGCCATGTTCATCAAGATAATCTTCTTTTTCTGACTTGTACTTTAACTGTTGGCTTACAGTGGGCTTCTGCATCCACCTGTGTCTAATATCCTGTAATCACTGGGCTGTCTTAAGTCAGCTCTGATGAAAAGTTTCTGTGGGAAACAGTGTGCATAAGGAAACCTAATCATTAAGAGTTAGCATAAACATAGCAGAATTAACACAGGAACAGACTGACAATTTCCAAAAGCTGAACCCTTGGCCACAGAGAGATCTGGGAAACCCAAGCATGGACAAAGCAGATTAAAAGCTAGGAGGAGTGAAGAGTTTTTGTCTAGTTTTTGAATCAGATTTCTAGAGGAAAAAAAAATTGTCTCTGAGATGCAATTATGATTGTCTTAATTTCTTTTTAACTCTAGGGTTTTTCACTGGAGAAGTGGTTCACTTTTTTTCATTTTTCTATGTTTCCAGCAAAGTAGGTGAGGTGATCAGATGTGACTATGGCAATGTGTATTTGAGTAAGAGGACTAAGCCTATAAAAAACTTCCCTGGGAACCAGCTTCCTGAAGAACCCTAGAAATTTTCTATCAGGACCCTAATTACACATTCAGAACATCTCCTTAAGTATTCAAAAAGGCATTTCATTTTCTTTGTAGGTTCTTCTCAAAACACTTCTGAAGCAGGCCAACAAAATAATATAGAAGAAGGGAGTCAGTAAATACACTTAGGCAAACTGTTGTTACATTAAAGGGCTTGTCAGCCCCAATTAATTATTAATTAATTACTATAGTAATGTGAGTTATTATACCAATAGATGTTTCCTGATGACCAAGAGAGAAAAGAAGACATTGGACTACGAGAGAGTGTGTCATAAAGTGCTGGGGATCAGTCAGGCTGGGTGGGAGCTGCACCCACAGGTGTAAGGGACAGGTAGGAACAGAAGTCAGTAGGATAAATAACCCACAGGATGCAGCTCAGCCTGAGCTGTGGACCTTGAGCTGGGGAAGGGACTGATGGAGGGAGTCTCTTCCTGCCGCTGCCACTCACGCGCTTTTCAGTCACCCTAGAGTGGTGTCTACTTCATACAACACTCACTGATTTTCTAAGATGTATGTGGATGGATTTTTCTGTAAATATATTTTAGACAGGCCCAAAACATTTTAATTGCCTCTTGGATTTTTTTTTTTCCTGTGTGTGTCAGAAATTATGCTGATTAATAATGTTCATAAAGGGGCAAGATCACAGGCACGGCTGTATCTGAACATTACCACAGTTATAAAACTGTTGATTTCTCAGCGGTATCATTAAAAGAAAAATATTTTATGCAAATGTATTTAACTTTACAGATAATTATTCAGATTGTGGGAGTTACATTAGTGTCTTTTTAAAGACATTTTCCCTTTCTATCATTCTGGACATTTTCATTTGATTCTATTAGAACTGATAGCTCTGTTCCATGCTAAAAAACAGCATCTAGCTCTAAATTTTAGTTTTCTTAGTTGATTATATGACAGACCATGAGCAGCAACTAAATTTTAAACAGACATTAAGATAAAATTAGCACAGTACTGAAGGTTTCAAGTGTTTATATCTATGTTCAGCTCACAAAGCTGTGCTTTATTCAAATAAAAATAGAAAATAGGTAACAAAAAACAGTGTGAGCAGGACTTCTGTCTTTTGCTGTCCATTGAGTTCCTAAGTAACCAATAGCCAGTTTAATATATTTCTTACCTTTGCATAACTCAAAGATGGTAGAGGTCTGTGTGGTTATGTACAGTCTTAATGACGTAACATTTCAAACCAGTAAATTGATTCAGTACAAGCATGTTAACCCAAATTTGGTAAAACCAGTAAAATTAGTCCCTTCTGTTACTCTCTTGGATACAATGAGCTGTATTGTGAACCAGATTTGGCTGAGTATATGGAAACAGAGCCTGTTAGACCCTATTGAATTAATGGACACCAATTAAAGTCTTTAGAGATTAAGAATATCTTCCTGTTCAATAGCATTTGTGATCTTACTTTTCAAATCTCAGGATATTTTTCCTATTTCTAAAAATAATGATGTTCCTAGTGAAACATACCACATAGCCTCAAATCCAATTTGTTTCAACAATTTTTCTTTGCCTTTTAACAGCTTCTTAATTATATATTTGGCATATTTCATGGTGGTACAAAAAGCCATCTTTTCTTTCTTGCTGTCATCTGTGTGTTCTTCATTTTATAAGCATTAAAAGAGCCCTCTGGCTGGAATGTTAGGTGATATTTATCCCCATTTTTTTATATCAGTGAAAGAAAACAAACAGTATTTTAAAAATGTAATTGAACTCTAAAAAATTACCACAGACAGTAATGAGAATGGGCCACTTATATTTGAGTTTGAATGCATTAATTTTTTAGCATAAGTCTATTTCAGCTACAGTAGGCTACAAAACAGATGACGTTTTCAAGGCACAATTTTTTTATCTATTGTAATAAGTTTTCACTGTGTTGCAGGTCAAAATGAGTTCTGTAGTTTTAAATTAGTTTTTTGGATATTAACATCTTAATGGCTGTGAAATTTATATCAGTATCATGATAATTTTTTAAACTTTAAGCATGCTATAAAGGCAATATAAAAAGCTTCTAAAATTATTACAAATTAGTCTTTTTGCACTAACAGAGAAGCAATGATAATGAGATATCAGAAAATCAAAACATTTGCACAAGGTACAAAATATTCCAGAAAGCAGGTTGCATTCATTATGTGTTTCATCAGTAAGCACTGTTGGTTCTCTTCAGCATTTCAGTGCCAGCTGAAGTTCAATGCCAATGCAAGGTCATCGGGGAATGGATGGGTTCCAGCACTACTTTTACTTTATGAGCTATTGCTCATTTCACCACTTCAGCTTTGGGAGAGATAAATTTTCTAATCCTGAAGTTATTTGAATTAGCTGCTTAGAACCTTTTTGTAAATTATAATACTCTGAAGCACCTCATTTTTACATTTTTGTGCTAAGAACTTATTGAACAAAAACACTGCGTACTGTACATGTGCCAAAGCAGCCCATGGGAGGTTTGAATATCTCTGAGTGGCTTGGTGCCAATGACATCTTGAGCTGACTGTGCTGTCTTAAAGTAACAATCTAGAATCAGTTTTAAGCTTAAAAAAAAATTAAAATCTCTACTGTATAAAGCTCTTTCTATTTATAAGCAGAATAAAAGGAAGATGTTTGAGTTCAGTGGGCCAGTAGGTGTGAAATGATGAGATTACCTGCTTAGCTTTTCTGAGCTAACACAGTGAAAGGATGAAATGGTTTGATAAAGATCCAATTGCATACACTTAGAATGTGCCTTCTCTGGGGTTAGTTCCATCTTTCCTAGGTGAGTTTGTTTTGAAATAGGATTAATAGTCTTGCCCAGTAGGGAAGGCATATGGGGATCGTTGCTTATGGGGTATTATGTAGTAGAAAGTTATAAACAACATCTGTAACTTAGTGAAAGTTGGTACCATTGTAACTATGCTCATTTGCAGCCTGTTCATTCATAAGGTGTCAATTCGGCTCAGTGGCACTAGTAATGAGTAAATACTGAAAGTTTTATGTGCAGGATTAACATTTCCAAGCAAAGGAAGAGAAAGTTTTTAAATTTGAAGCATTTATACTTCAAGTGGAAAGTTATGGACAGCAGCAAACTTTCTAAATATTTTTTGTGGAAAATAAATAAGGCTTTGAGCTCTACTGACGTCTCTCCAGTTGTCAAACAGTGGTAAGGCAAAAAATGAAGATTATTTAAGGTATTTTTATCTTCCAAATTAAAACCATATCTTGTGTATTTCTAGGGTGTTTCTGTTTTTACTCTAAAGCTGTGAAACCATCCCAAAGAGGCATGTGCAGCTTAGCTTTGCTTTTCAAGCTTGGGAGTTTCATGGGCTTCATTTGCATTATCACAAGCTTATCCTCATGGAAATGTCATTCTGCATTCAGGGCAGGGTGGTCACTCGGTGACAGAGGCAAAAGTGTGACAGATACAGGTTAGTTGCTGATTACCTGGGTTACTAATTACCAGGATTGCTATTGATCTCAGACAAAGCTACTTCCAGCAGACGGATGTAGCTCCAAGAGCCATCTCCCAGGTCTCTGTGATGGACACCTGTCCAGGAGCACACCTTGGCCTCTTGCTGCATTTCAGAGAGAGAAAAGCTCTCATTAGGGAGCACAATGATTTATCTAAAGGCAAACATACACATGCTAAAACCAAACTGCCCTGCTGAGGCACTGCAAAAAAAAGAGTACGGTCTCTATGAAGGACAATGCTGCTCATGGTAAATGCAAAGCACACTTTTGTTTTGGCAATGTCAAATTGAGGCATTCAGAAGGCATCAGGTTTAAAAAAAAAACCCAGCAAACTAATGAAATTGAAAACATTACATCAATAGAAATTTATCCTTGATTTTGGATGCTGGATGATTGGTGTCTTTCAAGCTTTTCTCTGTACTTCAAGTGTAGGGATGGGAATTTTTTTCTTAGTGAAAGCTCAAAAACAAAGGATAAGACTTCATTCTACCTACCAGCATTTTCAAATGTGAAGGGAATAACTAAACTCCTTATGGTAAAGTAGCATGGTCAGTCAGCACCAGACAACAAAAAGAAATTCTAGTGCAACACAGACCACTAAGCTGTCATAATATTACAAGAACAGATTTCACACCCATTCCAACTCAGAGGATTTCTAAAATGGGACTAAGACTATGACTTTCTTCTTGGAGAATGGCGAACTTCAGTTTTCTTTCAGTGGCTTCAGTGGAGTACTGAAACAAAGGGATTATATTCTGTAATATAATTAACAAGGGATAAAAATAAGATGAAAAAGAAGCACGTTAAATATCTCTCAAGAGCTTATTCAGTGCTTACAATGACATTGATTCTTTGTACCTCCTCTAGATAGGAAAATAATGGAAACAACATCATGACTTTGAGGAAAGAAATGACCATCAAATATGAAAATAAAGATATTCCTGTCCCTACAGTGTTGGATTTTTGATTTGAGATCACATGAAAATAATCAAAACAGAAGGAAGTGAAGTGGTGTTGGCTATTTTAATCTAATTTAAAAATCCTCTATTTGTTTATTCCCTGTAGAGCTAAAGTAAGATTACTCTTCAGATGGCAAGGGTTCTCCATATCTTTCTGTAGAATTATCATTGCTAGATTTTTCTTTAAAGTAAATTCAGTGGCATCATGAAACTTGTGCATTGGAATTGTGCATTCTGCATCTCAAAAAACAGCAGTATGTCCCCTTGAAACTTTAAGTACTTTCTTCATCTCAGCACATCCTAATTTAGAAACTCCATTCAGCTTTTTTTTTTTTTCCACAATCCACTTCTTTTTGTTTTATTTTGCTCATGGATTGTGCATTGATAAGGGTCTGTAAATACCAGTTGGTATCACAATACCTGAATACCTTCTGCATTTTCTGTATCTAGCCTTAAATACCTTACTGTTGCGCCTCCCAGAGCAAATCTTGCATACTTTAGTTCTTTCCAAGGTAAAAACCATCAATGTCAAATTAAAATGGATTGCAGAATTTTGCTCTTTATTCTCTGTCAGGTATTTCTTGACAACCTGGAATTTGCACTAACCTCTGTTTGATCCTTGACACTCTTGACAACCTCAAACTGGAAGCTTGTTAAAGGGTGCCAACATATCTTGCATATTAACATCTGTATTAAAGTGAGGCTTTAAAAATAATTTTAATAACATTTGGAACCAAATAACTTTTAAATCATGACAATTGTATACTATTATCACTGGATATATATAGTTCCTGATCATATCAATGGGCATATCATTTGCCAATGGCTCTTGATTTCTCACTGAATAAAGCTGCTGGTTCACTTATATCTGCACATTCTATTTCAGGAATAGTTAATGAAACTACTTATTTCTCAGGAGGAATTTTTTTGGCATATTCAGGTTGCATATACATTTTATTGGGCTACAGGTGAACACTATGAAATGTGATGGACAAAATGGTACAATTTCTACAGTATATATTTCAGTGTGAGAAAGAACTCTTGGATAACACCTATCTGCTGTGAACTGCCATGTACTGCACAGGAGAAAAAAAAATTTCTTTTGTTTATGAGCTGGTTTGATCTTGGTCAGCACAGGTTGATGTCTTGGGTTGCAATGCAAGATGTAACCAAAAGTATGTATTCTATCACCATCTGTTAAAACCAGGTGGGGCAGTTTTCTTTATCTCTTCCACCACCCATCCTCCCTCCAGAGGAACATCCTCTGTTAATGGCCATTGAGTCTCACTGCATGACTGATAAAATGACATCATCCCATTGGGAGATGCTCCACCCAGGGGGAGGAGCCAAGCATTCCTACCTGGATATAATCTGGGGTTTGGAACCAGAGTCAAGCATCCAGAGTCCACTGGATTCCCAGAGGAAGACAGGACTCATCTGTACCACTGGACCTTCAGAGGAAAACTGCACCCTTCTACAGGATCACTGCTTCAACAGAACCACACCTGTCACTCCTGGAGGACTGCAGCCACCACTTAATCAGACTGCTGCCAACACCCTGACCAACAGGCTGTCAGGTTGTATTCTGACTGTCAGTGGGTTGTTTCTTTTGTACTACTGCATTTTTATATTAATTTTCCTAGTAAAGAACTGTTATTCCTATTCCCATATCTTTGTCTGAGAGCCCCTTGATTTCAAGATCATAATAATTCGGAGGTGGGGGCTGTAGTTTACAGTTTTTCCATTTTGAGGGAGGTTTTTACCTTCCTTAGCAGACACCTGTCTTTTCAAACCAAGACAGTTGAGTATAAAGGCCCACTGTTCCACCTATCTAACCCCAGGTGCGTGGTCATGTCCCACTTCCTGAGTGAAAGGACAGTACAGAAACATTTTCTATGGTCATTTTCTATGAACACAGTATCACGTACTTCAGCCCTAGCAGCTGTTAGCAACAGCACCATCCTGGCTTGGCAAAACACTCAGGGAGAGCCATGGACTCCCTGGGAGTCTGTTACCATGTTTGGTATGCTAAAAATTTAACTGTGGCCACTTGGAAAGTTTAAGGATCACTTTAGAAAAAAGATCATCTTATGATGCTGTTTTCTTTGGAGGGGTCATTGTAGTCCTCAGATTCTTGCAAAATTTTAACTTGCCGTCTTTTTCTCAGACAAATTTACAGTGATTACAACTGAGGAAAGACTCCAAGCCATGATGTGCTAATTATTCTAAGGGATAATTAGGAAGCAGAACAGAGAAATATTACTGAAGAATGAAGACAGCTGCACTATAATGTAAAGAAAAATTGCTGAATCTCACACCCATAAAGGGGTGGTATTTTTGCATGTTAGATGTGGAAAATGTAGTCATCTCACCAAATATCCACCTTTATTTTTTTTACCCCAGGGGGTCACAGTCATGAGAATTTGAGTCAGGATTTGTTCTGAGAGCTTACACTATCCGAAGCATTCCATCATCTTTTCCTGAATCAGAATGGACTGGATCTAAAACTTTCTCTCTAAAGTTCTCCAATATGTTATTGAAAACATACAGTAATGGGTATCGCAGTATCCTTAGTGACTTCTGTCAATGTTCGCTGCCCTAACTAGAAAATGTGGCAAAATCCAATATAAATTCTCCTTGCAGTACTTTAATTTCCTTTTGACTACTCTGTAATGGACACAGAGAACAGTTAAGAAACTTTTTCTTTGCAGTAGCAAATATGAAAAATCATTCTTGATTTCATTCAGTCTATTCTTTTATGCATTTTGTCCTTAAAAGAAGTGACCAATCCAAAGAGAAGTTAATTCAAAATGATGGGTGTTGTTGAGCCAGTTAACTTCAGGGCTTGATCTGATGCTGATTGAAGTGATAGGAAACTGATCCGGAATCACAGGAACTGCAATTTTGCCACATCAAGTGCCAGTGCCCTCATTCCTGCTGCAGCCAGACATGAAGATTTCTGGGCAGCTCAGAGCTGGCTGAGCTTCTCAGATACATTAGAAGTGTTAGCTGCACCATGTCCCAGCCCCTTGCCAGCTGGACGAAGGGGACGGAACCATCACACCATCCACCCAGATGGTGTTCTTTACTTTTAATTCCCTGTGCTTTTGCTCTCTGCTAATGTTCTTTCATGGCCATGTTTGTCATCTATTTATCTGTGTATGCAAAATTAAATTTCCTTGTTTTCTCCTCCCCTTTTATTTCCTCTAGTTGTTTTACATGGTGGCATCTGTGGAATGCTATAACTTAATTACATGTTTAACATGCAAATTGAGGACAAGACAAATGTTCTACAGATTTGTTAAAAGTTCTTACAGTTTACTTTGGAGCTTGACAGCATCCATTAATGTTTTTAGTAGTGTTGCAAGCGCCTATGCTTACACATAAAAATAAAAGAGTTTGAATGCATAGAAAAATACAGGGCAGTTAGTATTCACTCCCTCATTCATTTTTGAAGTATATAATTCTAAGTTAGAAGCTTTATAATTAAGAGTAGTCATTCCAGATCAAAGGAATGAAGCTGAAGTTATTTTGAAAATATTTAATTCTTATTTTTAATTTTTATTGATAATCTTATTTTTCAGTTGGAGTGACATTATCACTTGCCCTTCTTTGCCCTTTTGTACCCTGGATTTAACTTACTCTGGAGTACCTTATTTTAGCTTCATTTTCATGGTCTGCAATCTTCAGAGTTAAGTTTTATGTGCACTGCAGGAAGCAGAAAGACAACAGCCTCTGAAGCTACCAGAAAGAAATTGCAACCTGTAAATGCATTTTGGGATAACTCTGTTAGTCTTTATCTCCAGATAATTGTGAGCATTCAGGAAGCATGCACATCTATAAATACTCCATTTCTGATTTTCTGTTATTTATATTTGCATTCACAATTACTGGCAACTTCAGATTTTTCCATGCTGGCACAGCCTAGATTGACTTGGGTACCTCCATCCAAAAGGAACAGAAACCCTCTGTGTTGGCACACAGATAATGAAATGGTATGGCAGCAACATCACTTGCATAATTATGCTTCAGTTTATGCTGAAAAAAATGCAGGCATTTCCAGCTTAATTGTTGCCCTTGTCTCTGAGAGGTCTGTTCCTTCCAAATTCATTTTCTCTTAAGAAATTTATCTACAGTGTAATTAGGAACACAGAGAAACTAAGCAATGAAAACGTATGAATATGTAGGCAGGAAAAATTCTTCAAGAAGTGTGCAGCATCCAGACATTATATTTCTCCTTCCCCTCATGTGATCCAAATTCATGACCTTATTAGTGGTATAAGTAAGTGTTTCTTGTAATTTGTGATTAGAAACTGGAATTTAGAGTATAAGGGCTTAGAGTGTAAACCAGGTTTACAGGTTTATTTTAAACTGTATTTAATATCTACATCTTCCCAGATGTACATATTAAATACAGTGTGATCCAGTACCAATACAAAATATAATTTTTACTGTTTTTTCAGTCATGAGGCTTTGTCCAAGCTTATGACATTCAAAACAAGATTAAATCCTGTATAAGGTTAGAAATAAAATACAGTTAATATTTCTTATTTGTTATTAAACCATTGGTAGATAATTTAAAAATTGCAGTCATTTTTTCAGGCTGCTAGAGTGGTATTGAAATCCGTAAAGCATTCAGAGGGTGCAGTAATTGCACACATCTGAGGCCAAGACTGCAAACCTTTGATGAAAGCTGTGGTTTTGTTTTTGCTGTTGATAGATCATGTTCTCTGCTGCAGTGAATTAAAACAAAAAACTTAAGTAATGTCTTTCCATGTTGTATCAAAATCTAGCACTCAGAGTCCAATGAGTTGTGTCAGCAGCAGAGCTAGTAAGTGATTTTTTATTTGTATCTGAATAACCATCCCTTTAAGTTTATAAATGGTTCTCCTTTTTAACAGCTGCTAAGTATGCCACAGTTGCTGAGCTATATAGACTTCCTCATTAGGCTGATGAACTTCAAAGCAATTTGGGTTCCTTCCAAGTATGAAGGGAGGACACACAATGCATTTCAACTTAAAGATAAAAAGTACGGGGTTTTTTTTTAAAACAAAATATTCCAAATTACTAGTTCACTTTTCAACTAAAAGAATGTATAATTTTTTCTCCAGCAAGTCATTCTTTCCCCTTGCTGTTCCTGATCTTCAAAATTAAGTTTTACTTGACTGAAGTCCTTTACTGACCTCATGTATACCAGATTTTCCTCCATGGAGTCCAAAATAGGTGCATAACCTATGAATTAACCTGGCCACATTTTACTACAGTCAATTATTTAACAGTATTTCTTCAGGCCTTTAATTTTCAGGCTTCTAGATTTTATTTTGCTTTAGTTTAACCATGGTCTACCCAAGTCCTTCTGGAGTAATTTAGATTGGATATCTGTTTATTTTTATTAGAGTTATCATGTAAATGATTTTCTATAGAAAGCCTCTTATTTTCCATTTTAATAAATCTCATTCTGGAAACAGATTATTTTATTGATTTTTGCATTAAGCATAGAAAATAAAAATTCTAATTTGAGTCTGGAGTCTAGGAATGAAGCCTAATTCTTTGGCAAAAGGTGAGCTTCATGGGCTGTAGTGCAGTTATCTCAAAGTTATTTCAGGTTTCAGTCCAAATAAAGTACAGAACCCATGGTATTTCCACGTGGTAAAATTCTGTGGTGAGCATAATCTAGTATCCTTTTTTAATGGCTAATCAGATGTGAGAGTAAGATACAGATTGAAACACTTCAGTTTTGAAGTTTAGGATTCCTTTTCTCATGTATTAGATCATGGAGAATATTGTATAACAAGAGGAGGGAACCACAGTACAGTGGGTGCTTCTGAGAGGGAGTTTTGTAGCAGTTAAATAACAGCTACTTCTAGCATGTATGTGGGGTTTTTCCTTCCATTTCTATGTGTTCAATGTGAGATTTGTACTAATAAAGATTAAAGGGTCAGACACTAACCTGCTCTGTGGAGGTAGCTGAAGTGTTCTGCTTTGCAACAAGGAATGCTTGTGGGTGAGGATGGATTCCCCGCTCAGCTGCACACACCTGGGCTGGCAGGCTGGGCCCTGAGGATGCTCTGTGTCCCTGAGGATCCAAGGCAAGGCTTGACCTATTTACCAGGTCCAGTGCTTTCACAAGAGCTGTGGCACATGTGTGGAGACAGGAGGAGGCCTGCAAGTAAATGTCACTGCATAGGGCTTGTTGTGTATTATAGTGAGAACTGTTTTCTTAGAAGAATTGTATTCTTATAGGATTTTCAGGTGCTAAGGGTATTAAACATCCCTCTGTGTTTATGAATTAGGCTGTTACATTCCTTATCTGGATTTACCACCAGAAAAAAACCCTACATCTTTTGTAGGGGTGTGACATGACATTTACTTTTCATTTCTTGGGGTTATGTGCTGCTGTGCAATGTGATGTACTTGGACAGTACTTACCCTGAGTGAGAGGGGGTCCTTATTCCAAGAACTGAAAAGATAACATGAATTGAAGTTTGAAAAAGCAATTTTTGCAGGCTGCAGAAGTTGGCATTTTTTGTTAATTTATTCTTTTTACCCTCAAGAAGGGAGAAATAGGAAAAAATGTATTTCATAAGTGTGCATGACTGCTTACAATTTTGACAGTGGAGCACAGAGCCTACTGCCCCTCAGGTAATATAATTTGCTTTCTTATGGCCTATAGACATACTAAAAATGTAGCATTTTGCAAGAAGGCAGTGCAACACATAATAGATGATCATTTTGTGATGAGAAAATGCCATAGAAATCACTTGGTGTTATATGACATAACTTTACAGAGCTTAATGGAGTATCATCATTATACATATATATATATATGCACAATAGTATGTCAGTGGCTTTAAGCTTCTCAATGGAGAAGTCATCCTCCATTGAAGTTGTAGCTATTTTAATCAAAATATTATTATTTTTATAAAAGTCAAGCCTTAGGTGTGCTTTTCTGAGATGTGGGAAGGACAAGAGAAATGGCATTTAGATGCAGTGTGTGAGAGAACCACCAGTGTACAAGGAACTGATTTTATTACTACTTCTGCTTTTCCTCATTCTTAATTTTCCTTTTCTGTTGCTTGTGCTCCAGTTTTTGTGAACTGCCCCAGACTGAACTTGATGTTTATCACAGATGTATTTGCTGTAACCCTGAATAACATGAGTATTATGCCTTCCATGGGTACAGAGCCAAGAAATAATCATTTCAGTCTGCTAGAAAGAAGTGGCTTATGGAGAGAAGATGTGGATTGAGGAAATGGTGTAATGTGGGCATTGGTGGAGATGTTATTCCTCAGATTTTTTGTGGGACACAGGTTTAGGCTGAATAGGTGATTCATTATCACTTAAACATTAGTGCTGCTGTACAGCATATAGGAAATCACTGATGATTTGTCTCTTGTGCTGATCAAATTGTCATTCCAAAGGAAGGATAAATATTTTTTGCAGTTCCACACTATGTGTTCTGCTCAAAAAGAAAGCTGAGTTGAGGTATTATCATCATCATTTTCCAGCTATTCCTAATTTTCTCAAATCAAGAATCTTTTATTGTTTTCATGTGATGTAATCCAGCAGATAAAAGTAATAAAAGAATCAATGTCTGGACAAATTCAAGCAGGAAAAAAGGCCCAAATTTTAACGGCAACTGTATGAACAATTTACCAAATTCTGCATCACCTTTAGGTCAAGGTGACATTTCTAAAGTAGACTTTACAGTTCATCTAAAAATCTCTTCTGTTGTATTATGCTATTGATTCAATAATACAATTACAGAGGATCTATTTGGTCTCAGAGAGTCCTTTGTTCCTTGTACTTTTTTTGTACTTTATTTGTGAGCAAAAACTAAGTTTGTTTGGGTCTTAATCTACACAAAGTTGGTTTGGCAACACTTTGGGATTCAGAGTTCTGGTGCATGTCCATGATTTATAGAATAAAATGACAGAACGTATTTTTTATTACTACTTTCATTAATGATTTTGACTAACCTGTTGTAACTGGAACTTCCTTTAACCCTTCTGTGTTGAGAAGTCTGATTTGTTCATTTTAGTCCATCTTGCCCACATTCTCTCATTCTATCCCAAACAATATTGCATTATGAAACATAGAAGAGCTTAATTATGTGTTTTTATGATGTTAACACGTTAGACTGAAATAATTTGCATATAGCAATGTTTTTACATGGTAATGTGAAATGGTAATAATGGTTTTGTGTTATTGCTGTAGGAGGTATTCAAGCCTGAGGGATATGTCAAATATTCAGACTGACTAAAGAGAAGCACTGGAACTATCTGAAACCACACAGCTCTGCTAGTCCTGGTTATGGGAAGCTGGATTTTTGATAGAGGAAACAAAGCTGAGTGAATGGCATACATTTCCTTTATGTATTCCTTACAGTTTAAGCTGTAGAAAAATATGTGAAAGTCAGCACAGAATGTCTGTGATTGAAATCCTCCCATGAATGTATTACCACTCTGAAAATTCCTCCCTTCCATCTATTCTGATTCTGGAAATGGTTCCACATGGTGGAAATCTTGAGTGTGTCTGTAGACACAGTGGCTGTGATGCAAGACTGGCGATGAGGGAAATTGGAATGAAATTCCTGGACCAGTACAGTGTCATATTTTATTCATGAAACACTACAATGTATATTTTTTTATTTTTTTTTTTTTAAAGGGCTGACTTTAACTAACAAATTTGGCAATTATATAAACTGAAATGATTCATAGAAAGGAGAGAACACCAATATTCTAAGTTCATGGGAGCATTATCTGTATTACTTGAAGAGCTGGAGCTCATTATGTTGTTTACCTCTGGAAATTATCCTTTCTGTATTTCTTTTTCTCAAGCGGCAGCTTCTCCATGACTGTGTTGACTGGAGTATTAAGATATGAAAAGGTAATCCTGTAACAGTTGGGATTCAGTAGCTGTACAGAAAAAGGAGGAAAAAAATCCTACTATGTTCAGAGAAAAGCCTAGACCCTATAATTAAGATAACATTTCATTTGACAACTGAACAGGAGCCAGACCTTCAGTCATTTTGGAGCTGGTATATTGCCAACAATTATTTTAAATCTCTTTAGTTGCCAGATATTGTTGCTCCTCTGCTGCCTGCCAGGGCACCAGTGATGCTGATCTGTGATCCAACCAAACAGGAAGAATAAATTAACATCAGTGTAACGAACATTCTCAATCCATGAGAATTAACCACAAGTGCAAAAGAGACAGTCGTAAGATAATGATTGCCTGCAGGGTAGACCATGTTTAAGATACTCTTTACTGAATAAGAATGTGGAAAGGCTCCGTGACAATGAGACTGAACTAATTTGCTCTCATATTTTAAGAAAATATTTTAAAAAGTTATAAATTCTGTATTTTTATTCATGCTACTAAGTGCACACCTTGAGTTTTCCAATTCAGAGAGCAAGGTCTTCTGACCAAATTCCCTATTTATGCTGAATTTTTACACATTACTGCGATTTATTGTTGAACATGCAAGATCACATATATCCCACTTGGAAAATTGTTGAAGTACAAATCTCACAGGTTTTTCTGCAGCTGAAGCAGTATTCTTTTAAACTGAATATGTGCTTGACAACTCCTGGTGGTTTTTCAGTAAGCCTCTATACTGGAGTATCAATTTCTCTCTAGCAGCTCGTAGATTTGCTAATGTTAATGCTCAACCCTCTTAAAAAAACCCAAAAAACCAAACCAAACAAATCTTTAATTTCTTCCCTCTTAATTGTAAGGAAATCTCCCAGGAACTAAACCTCTGCTTGACACCAAGGTGGTACTGGTGAGAGACAGTAAAAGGGAGACTGAGAATGCTTCAAGTGATTTGGTGAATTTTTGTTTTGTAGATCTTTCACTTCTATATACTCACACAGCTTGTTTTTGTTGTTTGTAGTTTAATTTTTTTTTGTTGTTCTGATACATTTTTTTTTTTTTTTAAATTGATAAAGGGTTCTAATACATAATCATGGAATCACAGGCTTGAGTTGGAAGTGACTTCAAAGACGACCCTGTTCCACCCCCCTGCCATGGGCAGGGACACCTTCCACTGTCCCAGGTTGCTCTGAGCCCCATCAAGTCTGGGCTTGAACACTTCCAGGGATGGAGCAGCCACAGCTTCTCTGGACACCCTGTGCCAGGGCCTCAGCACCCTCACAGGGGAGGCTGACAGGTCTGTGGTTCCCAGGATCCTCCTTTTTCCCTTTTTAAAAATGAGAGCAATGTTTCCCCTTGTCCACTCTCCTGAGACTTCACTGTGCTGCTATAACTTGGCTGGTCTGTGTTTCCCTGCCTGTGGAATTGCTTCTTTCACTTTAGTTTGAATCAGTGTAAATATTTCCTGTAATGGTTTCCAAACTGTGTTCGTTGTCCATTGCATTTCTTTGCTTGTACCTCATAACCAGTGAGCTGGTTGATTCTTTTCCTTACTGTTAATCATAAATATAAAATCCTTAACATAAGAACATTTTATTCTAATTTGTGATGTTGTTTTCTAATGAAAAATGTAATGCAGATTTTTAGGTAACATAACAGTAAGAGAAGATGGAAATCTTCAGAACTCTAAAGGGAGCCCTATGTAGGTGCCTAATTGAATTTAATGTAAAAGGACAATGTTTTTGTCCTTTTATTTCAATGGAAGGGTTTGGTATACCCAGATGAAAACTTTTCAGTATTGTTTTTTTCTTTGCTGTTAAATAGCTCATCTTATCTAGGGTTTTTTATATTTAGATAGTGTACTCTGATTTTTTTTTTTTTCTATTGGTTTTGGACTCACTAAGTGATTGTTTTTTATAAGAAATGTTCTTAAAAAGAAAAACTACAAGTATTTTTTACTGAAAACTTTATTTTTATATATATTAATCATAATCTTTTTACTGATGGATGATGAGAAAGTTGAGGTTGGTGTCACTGTGATTAAATACAGAGGTAAATCATGTGCAGAAAGACTTGTTGCTTCAATGTACAATCATGTTGTCCTTCCCTACATCCTTATTTAGGATGGCACTGCCTTTCAAGCTAAATACATAAAACAGCACTAACAAGTTTTCACAGCTCTGCTTTAGGGTACTTGAAGGTTTATTTATATGTTATATCTCAAAATCTTGCATCTGAAACTGGAGTCCTGCCATCTGTGGTTAACTGTGCATTAAGGGGATTGCTGCCAATACAAGTGTACAAGATGACAAGTATGATCAGTTGGAAATTATCTGCTAGGAATAAGGGAGAAGCACATCTAGGATATAGCTAGAGCCTTGGATTAATGGAGGGTGTTAATTTTCTGTGACACATACGTTTTTTCTTTAATACTTCCCTATTTTTAACCCTCTGTAGTTCTCAAAGGATGTGTTCCCACATCCCATTTCCCCAGCTACATAATTGTTAAGCAAATGGAGCTCTGTACTGTTTTGGAGTGAACTTAGTTCACTGATTAAGCAGTGAAAAAAAAATACCCTCTAACACTGGGCATATCCTGGCATGCAGAGAAGGGTAAAGAATATTTACACAATCCTGAAGGTCAGCAGCACTTGCATTTAAATAAAGGAGGTTGTGGCTGAAAGACACTGTAAGGACTGCAGTTGACAAAGGTGATAACATGTTGAAGTCTGTGAGCATCTTTGCTAACAAACAATTGTCTAATACAACTTTGTGTAAAACCACATTTCTGGTTTTATTTTTTTTTAATTTTTAAAATTTTAAATTATTTAAGTTTGATATGCCCAGAAGGAAGTATTTCATTATGAATTTATCCCTTGTAGTTAAATAACTTGTCTCTTCTACGTTTTGTGTGTTTAGAGAGTGTACTTTGATATTTTTAACTCTACAGGAACGTACAGGCCTCCCCTTTCAATGAGACTTGCAGGGCATGGTGCCACCTTAGCATCTGCTTGGAGTGTGGATCATAATTTGTGTCTGAGCACTGTTTGGTGTGAAGTTGTGGTGTGACACTGATGGCAAATGAAGTTTGCAAGGGCAGTGGGGTTGGACATTTGCCAGCGAAGGTCACAACACTTCATTGGCTGCAGATTTGCAGCACCTTGGTGTATATATATGGACCAGTATGTATTATAAATAATAGTATATCTAATATAAGACTTGATTTATATTCATGTTCAAAATGTGAAGTGCAGAAATGCTTAAATATATTTAAATCCATTCTGTGTATTCTTCACCACATGGTAACTATTTTTATGGCTTCTTTTTTTTTGTCATTTTTGGGATTTTTGGTGTTTTTTGTTGTTTTTCAGTATTTTCAGCAAAACCTCTGTGGTTGCTGGTGCAAATATCCTAAATTAATAAAACTGATATGGGAAATGGGAAACAAAAAGGCCACTAGCCTTTTCTAGCCTAGGTCAGATAAAAATTGTTTAAACATTACAAGTAGTTACCCATCTTAGCCACACAAATTTTGTGCTTAAATAAAACCTCCATATACAGGTATGGTGCTTGATTCCATGTAGTCACAAAATAAGGTGACCAGAGAAATCAAACAAAAACATGATTTATAGTTTCCAATGGTGTTGGTGGTATTTTTAGCGTACATTCATAGCTTCTTGATTTCTTCCTCACAGGTGATAGAAATTGGCTAGTGGAAAACAGTAAGGTAGAAATACTCTGATAACTTTAAAGAAAAATAAATCTCTGTTGAGCAATGGAAACTAGCGTAGAAGAATGAACAGTTCAAAAAATTTCTACACTTTTTAATTAACTATAGCAACACATCAGAAATTTCAGTAGTGGCACTGATGGAGAACTGTAAATGTACACACTGGGAAAGGAAAAATTTGATTTGAGCTTAAACTGAGCCATTTGTATGTGAACCAAAATTACTAACATTTTCCGAATGGGAGGGATATGGGAAAGGATGTCTTAATTTTGCTTGCAGATTAATTTTTCAATTGAGAAAGGGCAAGTTTCATTAGAAATTATCTCCTTGTGTTTATGAAGATGAGGTGAAGGAAAAGGCAATATCTGGTTGACATTCATTTGGGTTTGCTTTTCTTGTGCAACAGTCAGTTAAGCAGAGTTCTGGGAACGTGTATGGAAAATATATTAGTTTGTGACTCCCTTGCTTTGAATTACTGTATGACCTCGCCTTTACTTTTCCTGCTCTGCTGCAAAAGATATTGAACTTCTGAGGATTTCTTCCCCCCCCATCCCCAAATTTACATGTCAATAAACCAGTATTATACACAAAGGGAGAATGAAGGAACACAGAAGTTAATTAATCTTAAGATTACACAGGACTGAAATGTAATTTTAGAAAGTGCTCTGAGTTTCCTGGGTAATTCTATTATCCTGGTAAGAACAAAGAAAGCCTAGTACTCTTCTGCTTTAACATTTCATATCAGTGAGGAATAAGTTGTTTCCTGTCTTTGAGCAGCCAAATCCCAGCCATGCACTTGAGCTGGCTCCTGGCAGAGCTCTGCTGCCTCTCTCCCCTCCTGCCTGTTCTTAGTGACAAGGCACAGAGCAGTAGGACTTATTTTCCTTCCTGCAGTGGGCACCCCAGGGGTGAACATTTCTGTGCTGAGCCAGAAGAGAGCTTGACATGCTCTGGGATGTCTTCTTGGGGCACTGATGAATTCCTGATGTACCATGGGGGATGTATGGTTTGTGCCCAAAGACAAGGCCATGGTGAGCACTGTAAACACCTCCTATTCCACATTTCAGAATGTGGAAGTTATTTTCATACCTTTGAGAACAAATAATTACTGTATTACCTGCTTAATCAAAGTACACTCTACCATTGCTGTGTACCAAGGAGCTTCTGTAGGGGATGATTCAGAACAGAATCTTAATTTGTGCTGTCTTCCAGGTGCCTGCAGGAGGGACTGGACACCAGGGATTCAGTTCCTTAAACTTGCATGGTAAAAACGAAAAATTGCATATTTCCTCCCTAGGAACAGAATGCGGGAATCACTAAATATAATTGCTTGCTCAGAGAGGTACAGTCCTATCATGTCCTTGGCAGTGGTTTAATTGATAGTGAATTTTAAGTGTGCAACTTATGTAAAAGGAGTGCAGGGAATAGAAAGGCTCAGCAAGATTGGTGAAAAAAAGCTCTATTTTTTGTGTGTAATAAAGGATGCTCCCTACCAAAAACAGTGGCCTGTGAAGAGCCTTCTTGTCATTATGCTGAACAGGGGAAGAAATGAAGAATTTTTTCCAACTTGTTAGAAGCAAGCACACTAATGATAAACTATGACAATTTCTTTTTTTGGAACTACATATTTTAAAGGAAGAAATATAACCAAAAGCACAGGATTGTCATAGGGGAGGAGGTGTTTTCTTTTAGCTGAGAATTCCTATTTCCAAGACTGTACATCAAGGGAGTTTTCACTTCAAAGCTGTCTGCACCAAGGAATAGTAACTTCTAATGAATCTGGTAGTTAAACCTTCAGCTATCACATAAGTGTGTTTCTATAATAGCCCCTGAAACTATTGCACATCCTCTTTGATTTATTTCATTTTCAATCTTTACCACCTGCTGGACCAGCACAGCTCTGTTCACCCTGGCTGAGATTTGTTTTTAATTAACCAGTATACCAACAAAAATACATTAAAAATCCCTTATTATCTTTACATGATTGTTATTTGGGTTCAATAAGAAAGGACATAAATAATAACTGATCATTTACTCAGGAAAATAAAGTCTCACACAAGAGGAAAGAGATCAAGGCTACATTTTTAGATCAAAAATTTCTATGTTTTAAATATTGCAATAAATTATGTGACATACTGCCTGTGCTGCCAGTTTCCCTGCACTGTACTTAAATTGCATAAAAGTTTGAAATGTTATTGTTTTCTAGGTTTAAAAAGAGATTATGAAAGTTTTTATATGTTCTGAGCTTGCTGAAGATTGTGTCTGAATATACAAATTTTGAATATCTATGATATTGGTACTTTTATTTCTTCATAATGAAGTATTGTATTGGTTCAGTTTATTGTATCCAATAATGTCTGGGAGTGGGAAGAAACTTATATGGATTTCCAAGTAAGAAATAAGAGGAAAAATACAAAGTCATCCTAATGATCTGAAGATTTTACTACTTTATGTCATTACTTATCAAGGAAAAATAAGTAGTTTTGTCACTATGGCATAAGTTCTAAGGCTTCTCTAATCAAATTCTACAGAATGTTCTTCTAATGAGTTTTTACCACAAGAAGAGATTTGTCCTGTTGAGGAAAAGAAAGCATAAAATACATTCCTGAATACTGACTTCCAAAGAGATTAACATGTATATGTACAGTATTTGTTAGCTTGAGAAGAGTAAGTCAATATTCTGTTAAAAAGTTACAATGTGAGTCAGTAGTAGTAGAGCAGCAGCCAGCTTGTATTTTAATTGCAATTGTGATAGTATTTTAATTACAATTATTTGCATTAATCTTCCAAGCACTGAATTTACTGTATTCCCAGAGAGTTTGAGACACTTCTCTTTCCCTTTTTTCTTTCCCATGTTCTCATCCCTAATAAAATGCATTTATTTGAGTGTTCCTAAAGAAAAAATACCCCTTGGGAACAGTAAATGGAACCCAAAACAACCAAACCCTTGGGAATGGTTTCACAGAGCTTTAGAATTGCATTGGTAGACTTTATGCAAATCAGGTTACCATTCCTGGATTAACATAAAAATGCACAAAGTCCTCCAGGGTAAAGTGAGACAGACAGTAGGCACAGAAAGGGGATTGGCTTATGGAGTAACTGAAGTTTAGCAGAGTCCTACCAGATGAACTCAATGGCATATTTTTCATTCCTTTTGCCTTTAGAAATCTTCAGATGATAGGAATTTCTCACAGCCATGAGACCAGCCTGTTCTATACTGGGCTGCCTGGTAAGGGAGAACACAATTGCCAAATTTCAGCTCAGGGAAGGGGCTCAATCTGTTCCCAGTTAGGAGGAAGAATTCTTTTTTGGGATACTGGCAAAGGGCTGCTAAGGTGATTAAGGGAGGGGAGTGCCTTACATGTGAGGAAAGGCTGAGAGAGATGTTTATGCTGGTGCAGAAACCACTCAGCAGGATTTCATGAATATATGAAAATATCTGAAGGGAGGCTGTATAGAAAATGGAGCAGACCCTTTTCAGTGGTGTCTAGTGACAGGGCAAGAGGCACAGACTGAAACACAGGAATATAAAAAATGTAAAGAATTTTTTTTTTATTATTTTTTTTACTGGAGGTGACTGAATGCTGAAGACTGGGAAATATGTTTAAAATACCATGGTGAGGGTAAAGCAGCTTATTGTTAAAGCATTGGGGAAGTGGTCCACTAGCAACCTTTTGGATACTTCTGTGTTCCTATTATTCAGGGAATTCTGTTTTGATGCTGTGAAGTATTCAGTGCACAGACATGATGAGATTATCCAGCCTGAGTCAGGAACCATGTAGTCAGTTAATCACAGGGGGTCTGCAGCTTCATCTGCCACTGACAAACAGATCTCTTGGCAGGGATGAGGAGACTGTGGAGATAGCTTTGTTCATGTATCTACACTGCAAGGTTTGTATAAAATTTCCCTAATTTAAATAACAGGGATACATAGATGTTGCAGCTTGCAACAACATTCCCTGGATTCAGAGGAGTATCTTTGAGATTTGGATTTGAACACTCCGCTGTTATTCACAGTAGGTCTGGTCCAAGACACTGAAAATGTTTTTAAAAAAAACAGCTTCTCAACAGTTTGGCAATTTGATCTGATAATACCTGTTCTCTGTACAAGGATCTGAGAAAGGAGTTAGCAATTTGACACCTAGTCAGTGTGTATTTAGAACATGAATTGTTTACATTATATAGGGATACATTTAGTAAAAGGATTTCTTTAGGAAGGCACTTCATCTATTTTACTTTAATTATTAGTTTGAGAAAACTTACTCTATTTTTCCATAAGTACATATTATTTCAGAAACAGATTAAAGAGAATCAGTTCATTGACTATAAACACCTCATTTATTTGAAGTAATTATGTGAAAATTTCATTCCAGAAAAAATATTTGATATCAATGAGTCAGTAGTATGTCCTAATTTTTCTGCACAAATGAGGCTTTGTCTCAATAAATTAAAGCCTGTAAAACCATGGTCTTAATAAACTTCACAAATTACTTTGCTCATGACTGTTAAACTGGAAGTGTTATCCACTCTGGAGGGAAATAATTGTTTTCATACTTGTTTATTTCTGACTATCACAGTAATTGTAATGCATTCTCTTCGATGTAATCCCTTATACAGTTGTATAAAAAAAGTGATATGAGCCATTTTGTGTTTTACTGTATAACTTTGGAAACTAAATTTTCAGTCTTCAAGTATTGCCAAATTAATTCACTTAGAACCATTAAAATAATTTCTAGAAGAAAATTAAGAGTAGAATGGGTTTATTCTTATTTTTGGATGTCGTTCCTGGCTAAACAAGATCCTCAGCTATTCATGAATGGGAATTTACCCTGTGCCTGCTTAAATGAGTGAGCTGCCATGTCCATTCAGCAAATCACACATGCATTAATGTAATATTAAGTTTATTAACAGGTCTTTTAAAAGACCATGATAAAGCACAACTTTCATTCTTTTTAATTATGGGAGGCAGAGTACTGAAAAGCAGATCTGAATCATGACTTGGTGGCTTTTGCCTTTTGTTCCTTCCCAAAGTTTCCTACTTCTGTATTAACTTATTCCCTACATTTGGATTGTAAAACCTGGTAGAAACTCTTGTAACAGCTCATGATGATTTTAAGGAAGCAGTTTTGGGATTACCTCAGAGTGTTTAGAGTTTCAGTGTAGTAGTAGCATTGTGAAGAGAACAACAACAACCATCTCATCCAGGCTTTTGCCACTGCAGCCTCATTCTCCAAATTACTGCATGTTTTCTAGTCATTTGTCTTGTTTTGTAATGGATCTTAAAAGTGAAGGAAGGTGAGATAATCACTGGTACCTTACCTATCACAGGGTCATTGGGCTGAAAATTACCCTTCAGTGGTGGGTCATTGTGCTCTTAGATGGAGAGGCTTTGTATTATAATGGCAGTTAATTATTAATAAGGCTTTGAGAGAACGGACAGAGTAAATTTCTAAAATACCCTGAGCTGTGATTGGACATTTTCAAATATCTAATATTTCTGGGTGAAAGGGGTCATTAATTCTCCATTTACAGACTAAGTGGACGGCTCAGGGCTGTGGAGAATTCAGAAACTATCTGTGATGAGACATGATTTCAGGTTTTACTTCCAAGTTTGTCTTGCAGGGTCAAAGATTTGGTGTGAAGGGACATTGAAGGTTCTTTGAGCTGCTGGTCTATGTCCAGAAAGTGACACTTAACTCCTGGAGCGGGTGATTTTGCGTTAAATTTCCTGGATATGTGAAATAAAGCATTTGACCAGTGACTAGTGGGAGGGTGTGTAGCCACAATCTGTAAAGGAAAAATCAGTCTTGTGCTTATTTAGTTATTCATGTGATTCAGACATATGAGATGACAATTTTTAGAATTTTAAATAGCTAGATAGTATTTTAAGACCAAATTAGAAGATTTAGAAAAGTTGCTATGTCTTCTTATGGTGTTGTACTGAACTTGTCTTCTTTTTCTGATTCTTTAAATCTGGAGCTACAGGGTGAATATACACATGAGCTGTTGTGAATTGATGTTTTCTTCTTGTTATTAAAAATATGGCATATAAAATTGTAAATTAAGAAAAAAAAGTGAAAAAATCCTAATCTAAAAATAATACTTTTTTTTCCCCCCAAATTTCTCTTTTATACTGTCTTCAAAACCAAGCCCAGAAGTAGATAAAATACAGAATCTTAGCTTTTAGAAGTATTACCTAATTAAGACTGCAGGTAATGAATTGAGAGGAGAGGTTTTATTGTGAATATTGAATGGAACAAACCTGAAACAAGTGTAAAGCAGATATGATAAAATGTTGCATGAACTTATTACTCAGCTTCCAGCTGTCACAAAGAAGTTTTAGTCCTGCTGGTTACAAACATTCTGTGTGACTATGGATTTGATATAAAGATGATTTAGCTTCTGTGGGTTTACTTCACATTTCTTTTTTGCTGAGCTCTTTTGCCAGCTCACATCAACTTTATCTATTGACTTTTGCTTTGCTCCAGCTGTCTTTTAAAGTAATTAGGTGGTTTTCTTCTTGACACCTCAATCCATTAGCTTCCTTACTTTGAGAATTTTTATGGATTGTGGTCACGCCTGGTTTACAATTTTTAGAGTTGTCTTAAAAGCAAAATTTTCTATATAAAGGTGTTATGAATGAGAAACAGCAGGCATGGTCTCTGAATAGGGTTGGGAATGTAGGATTGCATGCAAGCCTGTGACTTTTCAAGACTTCTGGCATCATTTGAGAGTCAAAAAAGCTGAAGGCAGAGGGAATTCCATTGTTACTGTATTTTATTCTAAAGTAGTGTTTGCCTTCACAATGAAGAGTCAAGTGAAAGGCTGCAACCGTGCCATTTTATTTTTTAAAACTCACAATTTTATCATAATCATTTTTATATACTATAGATACACAATTTTAAGACCATGCTACATATGGGTGATTTTTCTTTTGGTAAAGAAGAAATAAAAAGAGAGAGAAATAAAAATTGGAATTTTAACAGTTTTTTATTTTTCATTTCTTAATCACCTGAATTGCCTTCTCATGGAGACATGATACCAGACTGAGTGCTCCTTATCTCCTGCATTTCCAAGTCAGGCAGGGCAGCTGCCTGCTCTGTTGGCAATTTGTATATGGGGTTTCCTAACCTGGAATGAATGACACCACAGTATTGGACTCAGAGCACAGACCAAGCTAATAGTTTATCAGTAAACTGTTGACCAGGTTTTAATTTTTGTGCAATTACTTTGGGTTTGGCTAACTAAAAATCCCCAAACCCTCCAGCAAGCTGTATCTTTTCACAGAGCTCCTATCTGTCTCCAAACCTGAGGAAGTTTGCGGGTTTTTAAAATATTTAAATTTAGATATTTTTTCCACGTTAACTATTTTGGTGATAAACTGTATTTTTGGGTCCTTTTCACTATGAAATTCTTGTTTGTAGTCCTCCAAGAGCTGTGGCAGTCCTACTAACAGGACAGATTTGTTTTTAGTGTTGAAGAGTGTGGTTGGACGCCCACTTTATATTTATAGCCAATGAAAAAAAGACAAACAATTCTCACTTAAATCACTTTTTTAAAATACTTATTAGAAGAAATGAGACAGAGGCTTCCATGTTCTGCTAAATTTCGAAAGTAGGACTTAAACTGCCCATTTAATTAGATGGCACTTTGCCCCCTTACACTCTTTAAATCTTGTCCTTTATATTTATGACAGGTACAGACAAGTTTATGGCATTTAATTATAGGTAAAGAGACCATTTCCTGCCATAGTCATAATATCACAGAACAGTTGATGTGGAAATTAATGATAATGAGACATACTTAGTTTCTTGTTACTTTATTAGTGCAGGAATGTATTACTTCAGATTGTTCTGCACTTGAGAAATATTCAGTGCAAAATGCTGAAGCAGTCATGACATTCAAGTGAGAATGTGAAGATTTATCTTGGCATATGGTGATAGAAAGAAGGCGATATGTTTTGATATTGTAATTTGACAGTTAAAATAAATATGCAGTCAAACAAAAATGGGGTGGTTGATGAAAACTATGTGCTGAGTACTTTTCCTACAGTTTCTCTGCTCAAATAACACAGAAGCTTTTATGATGTTGGTAATCTGGAACATCTGTGGACTCTTTCAGTGAGAACCAATGGCATTGTATCTCACATTACAGCATTGCATTTTTTGGAATTTATTTCCAAACAATACTGCAGCACTGCACAGTGGGAACTTACCAATTTGAATATTACTCACAGATGAATCATGAAGGTTATCACAAATGACTAAACAGAGAGAATTGCAGGAAGATCTTCTGTTTGTCCAAGAACAAATTTGTTTCGTCCTTTCTTTTTTGTTCCTTCAGTTGCTGGCAAAGTAAGGAGTGATTCACAAGAGGCCTAAAAGCACTCAAACCTTAAAAAAAGTTAGTCTTAAAATTAAAATTAATTCATTAATTAAACTAGTTAATTTAAAATCAAAATTTTCAGGACTTTAAAAGTCCTGACAAGTGTCTTGTATGGATCAAGCCAACATGACACTCGAGGTTTTCATGAAGATCCAGCACTGTTCGAGCCCTGGCGGTGTCTCCAGGAGCAGGGAGAGCTGTGCTGGTGCTGGGGAAGCACAGCCTGTCCCAGGGGAGCTGGAGCTCAGCAGCAGCAGCGAGGGCAGGGCTGATGAGCCCAGGCTGCTTCCTGCCCTGGAACAGGCAGAGACTGAGCTGACTGCAAGTCCTTGCTTGGTACTTGCTTGGATGTCCCTTTGCTCAGCTCTCTCTACCAGTTTTGTCCTCCAGGACCTCCATGGAGAAACATCTTTGATATGGAGACGTGATTATTAAATGGTACAAATTATTTATTGACATTATCCAATGTGTTGATTTATTGAAACCAAGGATCTGACTGATAACATCTGTTTTTTCATCACTGTTATTTCCTGCATTATTTCTCCTATTTATTCTGTTGAAAAAATTTGGAATAATTTGAAAGGTAACATAGAAAGACTACTTTTGTTAGATGCAACAGTTTTTTCCTTAGAGAAATTAGATATTGGTGTATACAGTGGCCAGCTGCTACTGTACTTTGATGGATACTCTGCTTTCTAGCAGGAAAAGGTTCTGAATACATTAAAAAATATATTAAACATAGCAAAATACAGCTTCCTTTTTATTTAGTTTATTCTTGTTGTATAATTCTTACCAACACAGAGGTATTTACTTCTTAAATCTGCATAATTATAGAAATTAGCTATTTATAAATCTGCTAATCTCAAATTTAGATTTGACCCAAGGCTTGTCTCATTTTCTGTTACCAAATATAACTAGACTCCAATATGATTTGAAAGTTTCAGAGGACTTCTCTGTCAGTAGCTGCACCTCACTGCCCAGCATATGTCAGTATATTTTTTTCATTATATTAGATAATAATCTAGAAACTGAAATAATCATGGCTATACCATTGTCCTGACTTGGGTCTGACATATTTAGTTTCTTTTTGTGAGGGAGCTCTCCCATAACTTTGATCATTCTTTCCTGTGTTTTGGTGTTTTGGATTTTTGGTGTTTTTTTCTTTTGTTCTAACATTTCCCTTCACTAAAGGAAGGAAGAGGGATAGAACCACCCACACTCTTTAGGTAGTAAGCTTATTAAGGATTTATTGAGTTGTATGATAATGATTTCATTACTGACTTCAGTGGCATCATTGTGTCTGAGAAGCACTTAAGGTAAAGTTTATAGGAGATTTTAAAATTCATTCTGAGGATTTTCATCTCCCTAAATATTGTGCCTGATCTATCTCTCTAGAAAAATGGAATAGCTGTAGTTTTCCATGAAATAAAAGGTGTTAAAAGTCTCTTAAAAAAAAAAAAATACTGCAAGGTTGACAGAGTTTAGCAGTGCTTACTGCTAATGAGTATCAGTACTTTAAGATCTGACATTGCCTAATTTTTCTTTTCTTAATTACTAGTCAGTGAAGGCCATGTTCTTGAACTAAAATGTAGGGGGAAAATTATGACTTGGAAAGTGTCTGACTTTTCCAAACTCTCCAGTTTTTCTAGCTAAAATAGATAAAATTACTGCAACAATCAAGATTGCTTCTTTGAAAGTAACTTAATCTTATGTTTTTGTCAAAGAGTCTATAAGAAATCTGGGCATATCAACACTGATACAGCACAAGTTTAGAACTGTACAGAATATTTCATTTCAGTTGTATGAAATTCATGTATCTACTAATTTTTGAAAGTGTGTGTTATCATTTTATGTACATGAGGCTTCTGTGTTATGTAAAACAGTTCTCTGCATGACTGTTTCATTTTCAGAATATGTGTACAGAAGGCTCATTTTAATAATGCCAGTGCAATATTTAGCTAGGTTCATTGCAGTTATTTCTATTTGGTAATGTATTTATAATCTTATATTAGGGAAACAAGCCCCACAAAAATAAAAACACCAAAAAAACCCACAAAACAAACAAACAAACAAGCAAAACACCTGAACCAAAATAACACAGAGCCAGAATCAGTCAGCCTAAAATTCACATTTTGTCTTCTGTGAGGTGGAGTGGTTACCACTGCTAGTGACATGCTTGTAACATCTGGCCTAAGGAAAACCAGTAAGCTCACGTTCTTGTTCTGTCTAGCTGCTTTTGAAGCTGGGAATTGCTTTTTTTCTTGAATCTTTTTCCCTTTTCTGCAGCCCTGTGCTGTGCCATGGCTCAGCTTGCAAAGTCTTGGGGTTTGCCTGCATTTCCTTTGTTGTATCTGGTTCTTGAAACAGGTCTGCAGCCGAACATCTGCAAGCAGCTCATTTGCTTGCTTATGGAAAGTGAGCAGACAACTGAGATTTCTCACACTATGTGCAGAGCAAACAGTTTTCTGAGTGCATCCTTCTTGTGGCTATAAATACATGCATACCTTTATAGGCACTTTTTCCAGTGAGGTATATTTAGGTCCATGTGTCTTAATTGGAAGCAGGTGTTTTTTCTGAGCAAGCAAGATAGACAAAAGCCTGTTGGGAGAAATGGCAACAGTGCCCTGATCCTTTAAGATGTACAGGGTAAGTATCATCTTGTGTCCAGGTATACAGAACATTGAGGAAAAACAAAGAGGTATTCTCCAGATGTGTCACAAAAATAACTATGGGAACTCAAGAAAATGAATTGTCTCCTTCGAGAGGGAACAGCCTGCTGCTTCTGTGTTTGGGTCTGTTTTTCATAAGCTTCTAACTTGAGACCTCTTAAAAAATGGAACAGTGATCTTCTGAAAACACACCTTAAGCTGTGCCTCCCCAGCACTGTCACTTCAGGTGTCCTGCTGTTTGTGAACCCTCATGTCCTCCCAGCAGGGAAGATGGTGCTGGCTGTCCATGACCCAGGACGAGGCTCTGTTTGACAGATAATCATGAGAATAAAGTAGGTTGTCTCTCAAGGCCCCTTTCTGCCATTTGTTCCTTCTGTGGCAACAGGAGAAGAGTTTGCCCTGCATTTGGCTTTCACCCTTGTGCAGTCTGAGAAGGACACTGTGATTCAGGTGGGATAACATGGTCTGTCAGCACAAAATCTTTTGTGTGTACAGCATCCCTGGTCTGTGCATAGTGGGCTGGACAGGAGGGAAGAATTGTACTTGGACCAGGTAAAGAAGGAGGAATTGAGACAATTAGTGAGGCTCATGATGGTGCTTTGTAGGTATATGTGGACCACAGGTCACTCATTGAAGATCTCTAATTTATGAGATCTTAAACTGCAGTTTCTGAATTATTAAGCAAAAGGATGAGACATTGCAGAGTAACAGTGGCTTTAGGTCATGGAAGACAGGGCGTGTTGTCTCACTCTACTGGGAAACCAACAAAAAATATATCCAACAGACAAGAGAGAAAACTGATTGCTTTGGTTTGAGGGAGAGGATAAAACACCTTTACAGGGTTGAGGCTGGAGGACAGAGTGAGAGCCTGCATTTTGGAGTGGAGGTCTTGGTGATAGAAATCTATTACTGGAGACTCTGTCCTTTTACATTGGAGAGCCTGTTGGCCTTGTGGTACCCTTGAGTCAGCCTTCAGCTGCAGCTTCCTAACTGCAGTATCCTTGCTAACCTGTGCTCTGCTGGACTAAATCAGTGTCTTCTCTTTGACATACAGATGCTGCTCCTCAGGGCACAGCAGGTGAGTCTGGATGGTAATATTTAACCAACTCTTTTATTCCTATGGATGGTTTAACTGTATGTTGCTTAGAAACAGGACCTGAGTGTGGGAGGAAGTGCATTCTGGTAGGAACTCAAGAGCTGGTCTTCTTTCAGAACACAATTACACAAAAATATGCTTTTGACCATTTAGGGAACTTCCTCACAAACTCTTCACTGAATGTCTGGTGCAGAGTTTTGATCTTGGTCATAGCTTGATTTGTGTTCTTAAAGAAGAACTGCAGATCAAACACTTTTTAATTCATATATTCCAGATAATTCTGAAAATTATTTTCTGATTGAATGACACCCAGGCCATATATTTTCTTCTGGTGTTTGCAATATCTTTTGCCTGTATCTCTTTTGCTATATCAGCAAACTGTCCCTTGCTGAGAACCCTGAATGTCAAGTCTCCAGTGCACTGCTTGGACAGAGTGGAGGCCAAGCTTGTTTATACAATCCCAAATCCACTGCACAGAAAATGTCCTTATCTTATAGGAAGCTGAAATTGTATATCTAATGCTGGAAGTGAACTTTGCAGGACTTCGATTTTGCGACCACTTCACCCAGCTGTGCAACTGTAAGCAGCATTTTTAACTGGATCCATTTAGATAATCAAGTTTTTTGAGAGTCTGCTGAACAAGCAGCACCTGCTCAGAGTAAGGCTTGAAACCTGTTAACAGGCTGCCCAGATACTGGGGTTTCAGGCTTGTTATATAGATAATTTGTATTCTTAATATCTTAAACCACAAAAAAATAGATCTGTAAAAGGAGAGCTAAAGCCATGTGATAAAAGATGTGCTATTAGCCTACTCCAAAACTCTGCAATTGCCATTGAACTCAGCTGTGCAGATCTAGCTTAGACAAAATAATCTGCTGAAATCTGACAGTTTGATTTATGCAGGGAGCCAGCTTTGAGTGAAACAGCAGCAAGACTCTCAGGAATATCTTGGGGTGGAAGGTATTTAAAGGGCAATTTGCCAAAGCGAGTCTGTATGTGAAAGGCATCTGGTGACGCTCTGTTCTTTGAGGCGGAGCCATTGGCCCTCATTTATTTGCAGTAAGCTGTCCAGTCTGTCCCCTGCAGCTCCAGGAGCTTGCTCTGAGGTCCCATCTCACATTTCTTCCCTTCTGATAAGCAGAGGAACTCCTGCTTTTGGTGCTGTCAGGCCCATTTGGGGCTGTAACTGTGGTGCCGCATTAAGAGATGCCCTGTTCTTGAACAGAATACTGGGCTTGCTCCAGAGCCTCTGTCATCTGCTTTGACATTTGTCTGGTATTGGTACTGCTGATTTGTTTATTGACCAATTAAAGGTGCTGACCTGATTAAAGATGTGTCTGTAGGTCCTGCCATGTGTCTACTTCTTCTCAAAGGGCTAAGCTTTTCAGATAATCCAAATGGTGGAGAAACGGTTTTCTGTGGCAAGAAGGTGGGTGCAGCACTGGCTGTTCTAGCATCATGCAGAGCCTGTGCTCTGAGCTGAGTGTGAGCTGTTGGTGCTGGTGTGGAGGCTGAGAAGGAGGATATGTACAAGTCTGGAAGACACAGAGCTGTGTGAGTTGGCTCGATTAGGTGAATGGGGTGAAAAATAGCAAGTAATGAGACCCATTGTAGTGCAGATCCTGCCTGCAGCCATGGAGCTTGTTCATGCAGCACAGCTCACTTTGTTGCTGTGGTAACCACTGTGCAATTTTTTGAATATTTATGCTGTGTAAAAAGAGATTGCATAACCTAAATATAGCATGGATGACTCTTTAGCATGAGTCCCTTTGGTAAGAATGTAGACTTTGATTCCTTTAGAAAAACTTACCTGATTCTGTCTTATTTTTCCCAAGATTGGTGAGAAATGCTAATAAACTCTCACTCGTGTAGCCTGGGGAGTGGGATGACGTAGTGTCAGTGTTTGGGGCTTGTCGGAAAAACTCAGTTCATAGTTCCACTTTGTTCTCTTCCCAACACCTTTCTCGTTTGTGCATTAATTTAAGCTTTCAGTATCAATGTTCAGTCCTCATGGGATGACTCTTTTCAAGGCAGGGGATGCTGCCTACTTCTGTGAAATAAGATTAGGCAGGAGATGTGCAAAGCACCGTGATCATGCTGTGTGGAGTAGAACCTTGCTGGTTCCAAAATATGACAGGATCTGCAAAGCCCTGCGGGCATCAGCCCGTGTTCTGGCAATGTTGGTTTCTTTTGGTACTTCTTACTTGGCCAGATTGCAGGATTTTTGACAAGATATGATTTGTAAAGGTTTTGTGTTTTCCCAAGTGTCATGAAACTACTTCAGCAATTACCTTGTACAGCTTCTTGTTCCCGGAAGCTCAAGGAGTGGGAAGGCATTTGGGCATTCACTGTTCTGTCCTGGTCTCTCCGAAATGCTTCTCCTTCCTGCAGATTCCAGCTTTTCTCACTGAAGGAGTCTCATTCAGCACTGCAAGGGCAGCAAAGAGCAGCCCCTTGCCTCAGAGCGGGCTAATTTACAGATTGAACTTTGCAGCAGCTTTTCTGTTACAATTATCTGAAGTTTCCCAGCACAATCTGCTGGTTAAGGTTGTGCTGCCCTTTTGCTGATTAGTTGAACTGCTGCTTCAGCAGCAGTGCATTGCTGCATCCAGGAGTTTCTGTGAAAGTTGTGGTTTTCCAGGGAGAGGAATTTAGAAAATAGGAAGCTCTGTTGTATGGCGTTTGAAGGTCTTTTTAAAACAAGATAAACCAAACCAAACCGACCCAATGAAAAACCTCCAAACCAAACCCCTTGTAGCTCAAGATCAGAGATGTAAAATTAAGAGTAGTTTAAAAATGGGGAAAAGACTTTTTCTTTTCCTGGATAAATCCTCTCAAAAATATTTATTTAAGGTTTGCAGTCATTTGCCTGAACACTTGGCCTGTACTGCACAGACTAAGGACTCATAAGAGTTTCTCACTTTACTTTTAGACAAGAATCATAGAATTGTTTAGGTTGGAAAATAAACTTCTGAGGTCATCAAGTTCAACCAAGGACACAGAAGCATACATTTCAATTGTGTATTTTTCTTCAGGATGCTCTTGGCCATGACACAGATGCAGGCAGTTGGGGATTATGAGTTGCAGCTTTGTGTTTTGTTGACAGGTGTTAACTCTGGGGGTTTGCCAGCCCTCACCGAGTGAGACTTCCTTCTTCTGTTCTGAAAAGCTGGCAAGTGACAGGAACTCCTCTCATATTTATTTCAGGATCCCTCCTGGGCTCTCACTTACCCATTGCTGGGAGCCCAGTTTGGTTAGCTGGCATATTGGTAACTGGTGTTACTTTTGATTACTGCAGTCTGGAGGGTGCTGGCCAGGAAGGTGGTGATGTAACGACAGGGAGATCCAAACTGTTTTGTGTGACACCTCTGTTTCCTCAGCACGGCTGGGAACAGTTTTGACACAGCACACTTTCTGGGCCCCAAACTGCAGCTGCTTGGACCCCTGTAGGTTCAAATTCAGCAGGTGTCCAGTTCAAGGAGTTAGGGCAATGTGTTCTTCTTGTTCAAAAGTATCACCAAAGCAGGTGCAGCTAAAAATGGAGATTCATGGACAAATCCCAAGTACAAAAAGTGCAAATGTTGCCATTCACATGTGTTTAAGTGGCATAGAATAAATTTCTTTCTAAGGTGTTTCATCATCAGTTTCCCAATCTTTATGACTTTTTTTTGGTATCTTTTACCTAAAATACTTGCACTTTTTCAAATACCTTCATGCAATGATAGATTAATACTTTTATTTGCTGACTGTATTCACCCTGATTCTGCTTTCACTGGAAAAAAATATTACTTGGTGATAATAATGAAATAGAAGGGAGACCATGGCATGGACAAAAGCTGTTAAATATGTAAATAAAACTAACATTTCTTCTCCCATCATCTGTCTGGGGATGGATAATAACGAAAGAGTTATGAGGAATAATATTTTACTTCAGGTTGAACAGTAAACCAGAGATAACTAAGATACTCTGAGATAATTCAATATGTTTATCTTCAACTAAAGCAGAAAATCTCAGTCTTACATTAATTTTTCAGTTTAGGTAATTCCATTCTGCCTTTTCTAACTTAGGTGCCCTTGGTGTTCAGTTATTACTCCAAGATATTCTTGTGTGATTACCTCTTTTCCAGGAGCTTCATTTTCCTAGTAAATTAAATGTTTCAGGTTTTTCTTCAAAAAATGTGAATAAGAGATAAATGTATGGAATTGCAAGTTCATTTAGAAACAGTATCTCCACAGCAAGTCACAAATGATTATATTGGCTTAGAATAATGTCACAATTGCTGTTGTGGTTGGTGGGGGAGCAGTTATGAAGGTTTTAATTGAGTGAATTTCTCCTCTGAGTGAATAATTTCCTTTAAATCACAGTCCTTTGAAGGGCAGAAAAACCTGCACCCACAACTTCAGAAAAGTAACTGGTTTGCATTCTGTTTATGGTGCTCAGTGATACACAGATGTGCTAACAATTCTACTTCTGGAAATTCTGGCTGATATTCACACTAGGAAATATACTTAATTTTCAACTTCCTTTTGCTTGACTGCAAAGCAGCTAAAATGTGAAGCAGTAGTGATATATAAAGAAGCCAAAAGGTATTTCAACCCTCACGTCCCTTATTACAGCAGTATTTATAAAATAATTTATCAGAGTTAAGTCTCCAATTCCAGCTTTATGGAGAAAACAAGGTTTATCATAGGCAAACAGATGGTTTCCTGAAATTATTATCTTTTTCTCTGTTCAAAAGACCACAGTAAATAGGATATCAGCAGTCCCTAGTGTGGTGAATCTGTAACCATGAGGTTTATACACAGGAGATTCAGACATTGCTCTTCTTTACTAAAGAAGAGATTACATCTCTGTGCTAGAAAAATAAAGAATTAGAGGGGGGTGAGGAAATTGCTTTAGGCCTTTGGTTTTTGTTTTTGGCCAAATCTTTGGTTTGAAGATGGAAAGCATTAACTCAGTTTAAAAAACAAGACCCTATTTTGAATGAATAATTTTCAGAGAATGTTCATCTGCAGTTGAACTTCTCAGATGAAAGAAACTATACAATTTGGATTAGTTTCTTACCTGTAAATTAAAACACTGATCTTTTATGGTACTTTTTATTATGACAAAATTTGTAGTGGTAAAATGCCAACACTCATTATTTATACTCATCAAAGAAGTGAAATTCAAGGGTGTGATTGCAATAATGAACATTATTTACTCTTGTGGAATTGTAAAGATGCTAACATAATTTGATTTAAATCCAGATTCAACCGCCTTTGAAGTAGTTATTCCATTTCTTCATTCAGCATACTTTTGTAACTAAACTTTCTCACTAAAAAATGTAGACTAATGGGAATGAAAACAGTCATCCGAATTTCATTAAGTATATATATTTGAACTGTCATTTAACTGTGATTCTTTCTCCCAGCTGAATGTAAGACAGGGACAACACTCATGGGATTCACCATGACTGACTTGAAGTGCATGTAGCTGTAATTGCAGATAAATCTCAGATAGTTCTCTCAACTTCATTTTCAACGAAGGCACATTTTGACTTTGAATTCCTTTAACCTGTTGCATTTCATACTACTTTGAGCCATAATTAAAATTTTCTGTCATTTTACTATGAAGATGTCTATGCTGGTAGCTCAGAAGGTGTTTTGCAAACATATAAAATGTAAATGGTTTGCAGTGTTTTGAGTTTTCAGTGAGGGATGGAATCTAACGAAAAAAAAATAAAAATCACAGAATTTTTTTAGAGTTTTTTAGATCTTCTGCCTTGGGTGATTTTCTCTTTTACTAAAACATTTAATTTCTCATAACTTTTCTTTTAGCTCTTTTTTATGGAAGTCCAGGTGATATGTATACAAATTATTTTCCTTCCTAATGCTTCCACTTTTCATACTATTTATTTTCAAAATTTCCTTAGGAGAGGAGCCATGAGTGTCACTGAACTGTGGCAGTAATTTTATTTCTATTGTGAGTTGCACAAAGCCTGTGTATTAAAACACTACCAAGAAATGGTGTATGGGAACATAAGAATTACAGAATGCTACAAATATATCATGTGAATAGGTGGGTGTTAAAGGTATCACAAGTAATAATAAGGAATCTTCTGGCTCCCTGGAGTATTTCACAGTTCATAATGATCAAATAATTATGAATTAAAATGAGAACAATGGAAAATCAGTGGATTGGTAAATGTTTTCAGCTTTTTTTTTATTATTTTATTATTATTTTAGTTATTCTGACTGATTGCCTACCAAGTCTGATGAGTTATTAGACCAGGAATAACAAAGGGTGTAGTAGTACCTGCAGAGGGATAGAAATATCTTAATCTTGTCATGGTCTGCACAGCTTGGGCACTTTTCAAAGGGCTGGGGGAAGCTTGGAACCTCCCTCCCTTGCATTTGGGGCTGTGTTTCAGTGCAGATCCCTGCCTGACCCCTGTTGGTATCAGTGCCTCTTGTCTTGTTGTACACCTTGTTACTCATGGACTTGTACACCTTGTTACTCTTCCTGGACTTGTCTCATATCCAGGGAGTGATGACTAGTGAGCTGATGAATTAGAGGCACCTGTGTAAAACCAGGTCTCTCTAGTTTTTCTGTCACCTGCCTGGTTCTGTTCCTCAAAGCTTGTCACCTGTCTTTTGGTGCTCTCCTTGGCTTGGGGTCTGACTCAGGAGGAGGGAGTGACTACTCCAGCATTTTAAATTCAAAATGTGAATTTCCAGAAGTCTATGCTTAGCAGCCATCTATTAATCCAAGCCAGCATGACGAAAGTACTGGGTATTCATAGAAGTACCAAGCTTTTGATGGTGTTTATCAGCTGAATGCCCAGCTAATCTCATAAATTCCAGGAGGGTTTGCTAGCTAAGTGCAGCTCTTTGCTGGCATAGGTGCAGTCTGTGTGTTAGATAACCCACAGATCCCTTGGTGCTGAGCCACTGACCATACCTGACATTCAACAAAGTGTGAGAGAAGAGCTACCATTCCTTCTATTTGGATTAAAACCTCTTTGACTATAGAATCGTGGGTAAAGGTAGAGATGAGTGTAGAGGAAGATAGCCTAACCACTTAGGTGGAAATATTCTTCAGTGGGAGATTCAATTCCTTCCTTTTGAAACCTTTATCTTTTTTGGGGTAAGCAAGCAATTGGTGATATCAAGTGAGAGAGTGTGCCTTTAGTTTATTGGTTAGAGATTCTTCTGGAGAGAGGGAAGACCTCAGTTTCTTTCAAAATATTTAAGTGTTTCTACAAATATATGTCTAGAGCCTGGAACTGATGTCTTTCTAGTAAGGACTAACCACCAGGGCATTCAGTAATTCTCACTGGTAGAATAACTAGTATGTGTCCCACAGAGAATCACTTCCAAAAAGAGGGATCAACATATTACTACTGAGTATTCCCAGCTGTCTGATAGGGATGATTATTTCATCAATAAGCTAATCTTTGTGAATACAAATACCTACACAAATTGAATATTTGCACCCCATTTTAGTGCTATTTTGTGGCAGGGTGCCTAAAATCTTCTTTCTGAGTGAAGAGAATTCATTGCCTAAGCTTGAATTTAATTCTCTTTCGGTTGTTCTGCACTGGGCATTTAAAGAGAACAAACTTGTAGCTAATTATCTGCTGATGCTGTTTCTATGAGACAAAACTGAAGTGAAAATCCTCTCAATAGAAAATGTTTGACAGGATGGTGAAAGGCCTTAACATCCTACAGATATCTTAAGTAGCCCTTTTCTTGAGGTACTTTCCAATGTGCTTGATGAAAGTGCTTGCCACCAAAACCTAAAAGTATTGCTCTTCTAGTAGGAAGGTACTAATAGTAGACCTGTTATAAAACCTGGATTTATATCTTCAGTACTCCAGATACTGGAGTAGTGAATGGTGTATGAAACAAACATATGAGTACTTAAAAAAACTGGAAAATGCAATCAAGGATGAATGGTTGAAATACTTGTTTTTACTTGAAATTCATGTTGGGGTAAAAATTTGTTTGATATTTCCACAGTTTTTATTAATTAGAGCCTTCTGCACTTTAGTGTGAATCTCTCAGCTGTGGCTGAGCAATAATCATACATTTCCTTATCCAGCTTGACACTGCTGATAGCTCTTGTAATTCATTCTCTTGATTATGTTTGGCAACTCATAATTTGCTGGTAGCTGGTGTTTCAGAATGAGAGTTCCTGGTGAGCAGTCACACCATTTAACTCTCATGATATGATTTAATTAGAGGAAATTACCTGAATGTTACCCCTACTTTCTTACCCTCTAAGGGGGGTGCAAGACAAACTGAGTGTCCATCCTATCAAAACAGGGAAAAGGACAAGCAGCCTAAGCTTTGATGGATAGGGAACTTCCACAAACAAGGAACTCAGTCCTTTGGCTTTCATGCTGATCTGTCTCTTAATTAGATAGGATATAAATAAAGCTTATTGAGAAATGGCAGGAAAATTTTTATTTTTTTTTACATCTTACCTATAATAAGATGAATACTTTATTCTTACTTGTAATCAGAGATTATCTACTTGCATTTGTTCACATGAATTTTTGTCTCTTCTTAAAGCCTTTGCTATTCCTTTGGTTCATGTACAAGGTTTGACATATGCATGACAAAAATCTGTAATGTAAATGAACATGTGATGAATTACAAGAGTTCATAATTTGAACTGTACAGTCTCAGCCAGGGACTGAATAGTGCCACCTCTTCTGCCAGCTGGCAATCTCATGGAAGAAGCTCTTCACATTATAAACAAGACTGCAAAAGGACCTCAAACACAACCAAATAAGAAGCCTCAACCCAACACTTAATGCATAGTGTGGAAAACTGGGAAGGTGACCTTAGGTAGGATTTCTAACAGAACAGTGTAAAAATGTATTAATTTGCACTTGCACTGTAGATACCATGTGTGGTAGAAAGGAAGAATGAGCTATGTAGTGAACTAAATAAAGCTGTCCCCAGATTTTGTTTGTTTGAATATATTTTTGTTAGACAATTTCTGTTACACAGAGTCTGTCTATTGCCAGCTTGCAAATCATTTTGGGATTATGTCCTCTACACTTCAATGTTGATTTATTTTCTGGATTTGTTATATTAATTGATTATAATCAAGGGAGTTTGGGGAACAGGAAACACAATTATGAGAACTCTACAGAGAACTTTTAATATTAAGAAATTTTATAGTTGTGCGTAACTTTTGGGAAATATTTTTCTCAAGGGGTTTTCTCATGTTGTGCTTAGGATTCCATGTGTGTGTTTATATGATTTTGGCCTGCTCTATAGCCTGTTCCTCACAGAAAAGCCTAAAGTGAATAGGTAACAGTGCTCCAGTATGGTGTAGAAATCCCCAACAAAGAACTGCCCTGTGAGATGTTTTTATGCTAGACAAAATGCAAAAGACAAATACCTTTGTTTCCTAATTTATAGTATGTTTAGGCCTATAACCTACCTTTTTGGGTTAAGAGAAATAAAAGACACAATGTGCTGTAACCTTGTTGACATCTTCCTGTTAGAAGCCACATTAATGACAGCAGTTAATCTAAAAATCATTTAACCCTCACTCTGTTTTATGCTTTAACACAAATTTTCATTTACAGTTCATCAGTTTCTAATGATTGAATGGAACATGTTGTTTATTGACATCTGGCCATTTTTTTTGGATATGCAGGAATGTAGAAATAATTAATTAAACATTAATAGTAGAAATGAGAGTAGCACTCTCAGCATGAACATTTTGTTGGGAGATGAAATGAAGATTTTCTGTGTGGGTAACAAAACCAAATACAATAATCAAAAAATCCTCAGGAATAAACATGATTTTTTGGAAGCATAATAATTTTCCCTGATCTTGTTGTTTCCTATTCCTTTTAAAATTTTTCTTATTTTATTTTTAGAAACAGTGTTCAGATGTTCCTGGGATGGTAATGTAGAGTTGCTAATGAACCCTGGCATGTGATACCATGATGCCAAGATGTTTTAAAGGCTTTTTTTACAGTCTTAGGATTTCAAGTCTAATCTATTTTTTTCTGAGATTACCTGGCAGTGATGTAGCCTGAACAGATTGTTTGTAAGTCTTGGAAATGATGATGCAAAGGGTACACTTTCACTCAAGCCATAGATCTTTGCAACAGGAAAGTGATTGTGGCACATGTTGTGGAAAAGGTAATTCACTTTTGACTAGACGTTCAAATGAGCAGTGCTGCAATTTTCAGCTGAAGTACTAAAGGTGGAGGAATCTGTAGTTATCTGTTTTAGTGATTAAAATATAAATCTACAAAGGACAAGACATACTCTGTGCAGGAGCAGTGCTGTACTTCCCATGTGGATTCCTGGTAGTCAATGAAAATACAGAATTTTTTTTTTTGAACATCACCAAAATATGATTGTAGTATCTTTTGAATTTTATTTTTATTTTTTTTTAAACTTTAATTAATATAGCATATATTTGGTGAGATATTTGGAACTTAAAATAGACAATGTTGATGTTTCTTTTTTCAATCAGTTCTCATTTTGGAACAAAATGACATCATTTTTGATGTCAGAATTATTTGCATGAGTAAATTTTATTTTTCTGGTCCTCCATTTTAAATGACTGAAGCAAAACTTTCAAGACTAGGTATTTTTTCTTTACAATGTGTAAAAATCTCTTGATTTCCCTTTCATTCGCTGAAGTATCTATTTTCTGTCTTTGATTGAACCATCCTGATCCAATTATACATAAGTCATCTTCCTTTGGATCATTCCCATTTGTATATAATTCCTAATCAGAATGATTTATTCCTTCTTTTTGATCTAAATAGCTTCTGTTGATGGCTCTGACTTTCCTAGACAGGGGATTTTATGTCTGCAATACATGATGAGATGTTTCAAACTCTGTGTCTTGCCACTGTATTGTTTGGTTGTTCTGGAAGTTCTGTTAACTGCCTTAATATTCTTTCTTGTACTGTCTTTAACTAGAAAGGTAACTTTTGTAGCTCACATTGATGGTGCAGTGTTAGTGAGAAACTGTGTTTACCACTACACATTTACACTACTAGTGTGATGGGGCACTCCTCAAACTTGTGACAGATACAAATCACTTTGTTCTGAACTCTCTTCCATTTTCAAAAGCAGAGGGGATCATTGAATGCTAGTAGAGGAAAACTTTGGTTGGCATTCTAGCCAGAGCTCTAGGATGAAAGTGCTGTGTCTGTGACATAGCTGAAAATTACTTTTCTGGCATCAGGAGAATTTATCAGGAACTTGGTGAGAAAATAGGGTGATTTTTGTTAGATGTCAGCGATCTTATCTGACTGAGACCAGGGAGTTTTAATTTTTAACACAGAACTTTTGATGAGAAGAAGAGTATTTTGAGGCAGGGATAAAATCCTGACAACTGTAAACCATGTAACTCAATGCCTGTCAATAATGGGTTTGCATGAGGGGGTTTGCAGAGAAATTCCTTAAGCCTGTCAAGAAACAGGATCAAGTAGTTAACTACTGGGCTTCCTGTCAGAAATACCTGAAATAAAGTGTGATGCTTTAAAACAAAGAAAAAATGAAAAAGATATAAACAAGCATTTGCAGTTGTTACTTCACTGGACTATTCAACCATGTAATAGTCACAGTTATCTTCTTGGCTTTTATATTACTTAAAAGCCACAGTGAAAGAAGGAAAAGCAAACTCCCCCTAAAATCCAATGCCAAAGGTAAGGTTCAGGGATTGCCTCTCTGAGATTTTTTTTCTTTTTTCTGTATGAATGTGGTTTTCATAAAGTTCCAGACGTAAGCTCTATGTGTGCATAAAAAATAAATCCAATAAATGACTAATATTTGCAACAAATCAAGTAATTTAGATAGAATAAAATTAAAGAATAATTGGACTGAAGGACATTTGGGATGTAGTTGGTCTCACCTCTTGCTTAAAGCAGAGCCAACATTGAACATTTAAACTTAAAATTTTGATTAGGTTGCTTAGGGTCATGCAGAGATGTGTTTTTATTATTTCCAGGGATGGAGATTGCATGACGTCTCTGGGAGACCTGTTTTACCATTGAAAGTTTTTTCCTAATATCAGAATATTGTTGTTTTAACTTCCATTTTTTCTCACCTTTTGTTTCGACTTCGCTACTCTGAAATCACTAAACCATGTCCCTAAGCACATCTAATAATATATATCCAGGGATGCTAACCCAACTGTTTTCCTGAGCAGCCTGTTTAAGTGCTTGATAACTCTTTCAGTGAAGAAAATTTTCCTAATATTCAATCTAAAGTTCCCTGGTAGCTGAGAACAGCCAATTTCTCCAGGAGGAAGCTGTGAGAGTGCTGTTCCCAACACTGAGGGCAGATGGGAAGTTCCCTAAATTCTCCTTCTGGTCTTTCTTTTAGATTGGAGTCACATACTAATACTAATACTAATACTAATACTAATACTAATACTAATACTAACAACAACAACAATAATAATAATAATAATAATAATAATTCTGAAATGGTCAGATGTGGCTCATTGCATTGTGCATTCTTCCTCAGCAAATAAAACTATGATAGTTTGTTTTTGTGTATATGTGTATGTAGAAAAAAGAAGAAAATAAGTGATATAAGAGTTTATTTAAGATTTGAAAAAATACATAAGCCTTGCATTTTGTTTTAATCATGAGTTAGAGGGTCATAGTGTTGTTGTATGATCACATACTATATTTTATTACCATATTGTCATACTTAAAAATAAGCACATAGTTTACTGTGTCAGCTGCATTTTCACTGTGATTTCCTTACACTTTTTTAGTTTTCTGACCATTAGTTATTTCTAATGAGTATTACTATTAGTGAAAAACTAGTTATTCTTGTTTATTTTTGAAATACAAAACGTATATCTAGTGGAGTTTATGGCCTAAGTTAACAAGTCATAAAAAATATAGCATTTATATTCCCTTTTACATGTACTGAGGTATATTCTTTTAGAAATCTTGTGTTAATGCCTTTGCATTTAGTTTTTGACTAATACCTTGTAGATTCTGCCATTTCCTTTGGTTTTGCCTTTTCCATAAATGATTCTTATCACAGATGAGGTTCATTGTTTTCTATTTGTCACCTCTAAGAAACAGACATTCTATAGCTACAAACAGATTGGATGTAAATGCACAGGTTATGCTCTGCTGGATAATTGCTTTTACTTGGATTAAAATACAAGGCCTTTTAATAGAGCTATATAATCTTTTTCATTGCATTTTTATCACATTTTACAGTTAAACTGGCAGATATTTAGGTAACAAATGGAAAAATATATAGGAACATAGAGTTAATATATAATTCACATATAGCACATAGGAAAAATATTTTTTTTAGGATTAACTTGTATTTTTATTACCTTAGGTAGATAATCTCTAAACAGGTATAAAGGGAGTATACAGTTATGCTACTGATGCATAGCTACATAACTTGAGTCTTATTTCATCTTGATTGTTTTAAGCAAAAAACATGCAAGCTTTTCTCAACACGAAACACTGAATCACAACACATCCAAAGAGAAGTGGATGTCAAGTGGAGTGGTAGGATAAGATGGGGAAATACAGGAGAAGTGATTAAGCATGTTTTTGTCACTGGAGAAGTCAGAACCATCCCTTCCTTTGTTTCTACTATATGTGAGAAGTCTTCCCTGACCACTGCAACTGTTTAACTTCAAATTGGTAAAATATTTGAACAAATTAATGCTCATTTGAACTGTAATTAGCAGTTAATTGGCAGTGCTAATGTGAGCTTACCTTTTGCATCAGCCATGTTTGTATGAATGGGTCACTGCAAGAATCCCGTTCATTTTTAGTTGATGGAGTGTAACTGACATTCTGCTGAGGTTTATTTGAGACCATGTGAGATGCACTGCAATCATAGACTGCAAAACTTTCCTCACTGGTCATATTTTTTAATATATTGCTTTCCAATAAAATCTGTGTTCTGCAGCACTTCTGAGCACTTGGCTACCATAAAGAAGTGCTTCCAGTTTCTGACAACAGCAACAGCTATAAGTTCAAGTACCTTGGAAAATGAAACCTTAATTTCTGCTGATGGTAGTGCAGGATGTGTTGGATTCAGTCAGGCATCAGATCAGTAGCTGGTAGTTGGAATAATGCAGGCCATGTAGCAGGAGATAAACTGACTCACGATAGTACAATGGTCCTTAATTCCTCCCAACAGGAAGAAAATATAGTGATTGAATGATTTCCTGTGACAATAACTGCTGGTTTCCAGATCGATAATATTAAAAAAGCTTTTCTTCCTGACCCTGAGCATAAAGTTTAACCTCATTAAGTGATGGCTTTCTAATAAAATATTTTAAATAAAGTATTTTTAGGGCAATCTTTGACAGTTTAGTAAGGAAATGTGGGTGTAAATGCTTTTTTTGTGCAGCAGACAGTTATGACTGACAGAAGTACGAGGGTGTCTTGACACAGTGTTCTTGTCACTGTTCCCTGTTGAGTTTAGGGATGGTTTATGGCCTCTGCATACAAGGTATGTAGCTTACATCACTAAATGTTAGAGATGAGATACTTTTGATTGCTTCACAGTGGATCAGATTCTTAAAACAAATCTCTTTGGATCCGTACATAGGATCATAAATCTCATTCTGTCTCTGGCTTATCAAGAGAGGCACTCAGTGACCCACAAGCTGGACTAACTAAAAAGACTATTTTAATTTCTCTAATGATTTAAAGAAGAACAAAATTTTACAAGAATGTATAGCAATTTTGCCAAAACATAATTTTTTTAATCCTTTTTATGTAATGCCCTTGACAACATAGTTACTTTTGTGCAGCACTGCAGTTAGGTGAAGTCCCTGATTTTGTGTAATGTGTAAAAATTAAGTCTGCTCCTTTTTTTGCTTATTATCATTATGTAACTACTAACTGCATATTTCAATTTATCTTTTAGCAAAAAAACATAGCAAATTTAAGGATTTCTAGATGTCTTATTTTAGAGGGATGACACCTGTACTATTCTGTTAATTCTCAAATATTAGTGCATACTTCCCTGTATTGTGAAGTAGTTATAGCTCTCCCTGTTACATTTTTAATTTTGAAAATTAGGCATAATAAAATAATATTTTGAATGTCTATGACATCTGGGACTATGCATAGAAATTTGTGATGTTTATTATTGAGCATATCCCCATAGCATTATTTAAAGATGATGTTATGTGCTTTTTATTTTTCCTTGGTTGGAAAGTTATCTTTTTTTAGAGTCTGTCCCTAAAGGCTGCATTCTCAGGGGTTTCAGGATATTGCTCTGCATAGCAAAAATCTTATTCTGTTGCTGCTTCATTAAAAGCTCTCCTGGATCCTGCGTTGCTCTGAAGAGAAGTAAACCACTCTTCATCATAGAATGATAGAATGGTTTGGGTTGCAAAGAACTTTAAAGATCTTCTAGTAGATAGTGTCCCTGCCAGTGCAGAGAGTTGGAACCAGAAAATCCAATGGGCTTCTGAGCACTGTGCATGGGTATGGAAAGAACAGGATCTTGTGTTCTGATTTGCAGTGATCTAAGATCCTAACTGGAATATCAACTGGGAAATAGCATAAAACCATATTGTTCTCTCAGAGAACATCAAGATTCCCTCCCAAATCATGGTTTATGGGGTAAGTGTGACTTTTCCTGCAGTGTATCCATGTTTAGATCTTGCTCTTGGACAGTTGCCTCATGGAATCTATTCTTGGCCCCAAAGCTCCACAGAAGGTGGACAGAAAGACCATTGGGTGTGTGAATGATTACTTTGACTTGTGAATAATCAGGGATTTCTGTGGCTCTGGGGGGTTTCCAAGTTGTTGTGTGGTTTGGTTTGTTGTTTTTTTTTTAACTTTACATGGGCATGCAAAATAGACTTTGAGGAAGAATAGATATTTTTGAAATTTAAATTAGCATCAGTGGGGTGAGAGGGGACCAAATTGAATAATAATGCTTACTCATGTGTGTTCAGGTTTGTTCAACCATAATTAAAATATTCTAATTGGTCTGCATTAGTTTTGGATATAAAGCAGAAACTGCACATCTTTTCCACACTATTTGTTATGTAATGATGCCAATAATATATGTATTTAATTCAGCTTCCAGTTGGATATAATCCAAGGCCATGGTGGGGAACAATTAGAGGAAGGACTTGTATGAATAAACTTGATTGCTGTTAAGGTTTACATTATTACTTTCTGTAAGGGTTGCAATTACTTCATCTCCTTCATTCAAGCTATCTTTGTAAAGGTCAGGAAAAGAAGTGTTTTTTGGGGGGGGGGGGGGTTGTCTTCTGGTGTTTTTTGGAAAGGAATTTCATCTCAATGACAAATGGTTCTTTGCTGATAGGAAGGAAAAAAAAAAAAGAATTAAATGGTTCAATTAGGGATGAACAAATTCTATCAGGAAGAAGGTCGGAACTTGTCCAGTTTTGATGCTGTGTATTATCTGAGTAGAAGTTCAATGATTGCTTCAGTGTTTGCTTATGCTGAATTCCATGATTAAGGTTCTTTAGCCACCAGGGGGATATTTTAGCTGTACTGGCCTTCATTCAGCTTTAGTTTTGCAATCTTTGAGCCTGTAGGTTTTTGGATTTGTTAGGCAACTTTCTTGTGTTTTTAAGTCCATTAACGCCATTCCAGAGTCCTGTGGATTTGATTCCATTTGGCTTGTGCTGTTTCTTTTGTGAAGAAAAATATCTTCACAATCCAGTGTATTTGTCAATAAAATATGGGAAATGCCAGTGAGATCTGGACATCTCCCTTCACTTTGCACACTGAGTTATGCTGCCCATATTCTTCCACTTAAAAAGTTAACACCAGTTTTGTACCTGTAGTTCTTTATATGGACTTTGACAGATTAGATGAAGTACCAGATTGGGATTTTTCTCAACTTTTATTATTGTCTCATATTGTACTTTTTGGGGGGGAAGGTGTGAATTCCTGCTAATTTAAGAGTCTATGCTATTGTGCCCTCTTGACAATATAGAATTGAAATTGGAAGTAAGGGAATTTCTCACACTCAAAGTATCAACATATCCAGTCACAGTGGCTAAGGCCGAAGAACCAGTCACAGCAAACATGTTTAAATGAAGAGCAGTTTTGAATGTTTACCCAAGTGTGAAGTTAGGATTGACTTGGCCAATTGATCTAGCCACTGTGTGAAGCTGTGTAGTCCTTGGAAGGATATTTTTTAGGGTTTTCTAACCATTTATGGTTTTCCCCATTGTACAGAAAACCGCTGGGGTGATTTATCTATTGTGACTGTCAAAGTGTCTAATCTAAGATTTTTGCCTTAGACTTGTCTAAGAAAAATTGCAAAGGCTTCCTTTCAGTCAGCAAAAAACTGTGAGGAAGTGATCAATCCGCTTTTAAGGAATGTGAAGTGCATTGTCTTTAGAAATAGCCATTTGCCTCCATGGACATTGGAAGAGGAGCTGGGTGATCCTCTGAGTGCACCTTCAGACAGGTAAAGTGGGTGCTCTGCCACGGGCTGTGCCAAAGTTTGTCTGTAATATTGAATGTTATTTTGAATGTTTATCTTTTGCTTTACTCTTAGCATGATTCCAATGTTTTGACAAGTTCCATGATAATAAAATATGGTATCAGTATGTGCTTTAGGAAAAAAATGTTAAATATTTTCAGATTATTTGCTCATGGGACTTCATACTCCTTCAATTCAATTCTCAGTTCAGGACAAACCTGCTAAAGATTAACAAGCAAAGAAGCTATCCTTATATTCCAGTGATCCTCAAAATCTGAAAGAAAGACTTTTCATAGTAAGTATACAGTTATTATTGGACTTGAGATTGTGAAATACCATTCTGCTAAACAAAGTTCTAGTGTATAATATATTTTGCAGAATTGAAATTTGCATAAAGATAGAATGGAATAATTCTATTTTCAAGTAGTGCTAAAATATGAATTTTTTTCCTGCTTGCTGTGAGTGCCTGTAAAATACCATACAGTAAAAGTGTCAAGTCTGCTGAAAGATAGCTGTAAAGCACTTTTACTTTTAATCTTCTAAATAGGCATGAACTCAGAAAAAGGCATTCATAATTTGTGGTGTAAACCACAAATATTTTATTAAATAGCTTCTATTTATTATTATTTATTTGACCATGAAAACATGAACTACTTACCAAAATAATTTGCAAACTTAGTATCAATGTAGGCCTTTGCAGTATCCCATAACTCTCTAGGTTAAAAGTTCACAAAGATGAAATCTGAAATTAAAAATATGCACTGAGTATCATTCCATGTCTTGTCTAGCTTTCAGAAATCATGCACTGTCTCCAAGAATTTCCATGAATATGTAGCCTTCTAAGGTGTAGAAGTCACCACACACGAATGGGAAAAAAAATTTACTGTGGTGTCCCCATGCTTCTGGATTTCACCAAAAATTACCAGACAAGATCATCAGTGTGTTTCCTGTACTTGGTATTTGACAGTTACACTGAGAGCGTGACTTACAAAGTAAAGCATTAGTGGTGTAAGACTGAATCCTGTGAGAATATGCCTTTAGCACTTTTGATTTGTGCTTGATCCCCTCCACTCTCATCAGCTAAAGAAGCTTAAGCTGGCTCTGTGTGAGTGCATCCTCCAAGCTCCACTCCCGTGTGTAGTGCAGAGCACCCACTGACCCAAAATATACCTCTTTGTCTTTTTGGAACATCACGGGAAACCAAAGTCTTCCCAACAGCTTAAAATTTCTTACTCTTCTCTCCTTTGCATCCTTCAGAAAATGGAATATCAATTCCATGTTCTTATGTATAAATATCAAGTCATACTCAGTAAGGATAAAGACCTTCCTGACAGCATTTCAGTGTGGCTAGAGGCACCCACATCATCATTTGTATTTAACCTAATTTAGTACTTTCAACAGACTTGAGAGCTTATCTAAGAGAATTAATCAGCTGGTGAGGGTTAGAGAAACAGCTGAGTCGTTTTGATGTGTCCCTATGGCAGAAAGACTGTTGCAACTTCATTTTCTGTGCAGAGGACACAGTTCTGAGGCATGCACAGTTTTACAGCTCTGTATGGTTATGGGACTACTGCTACAGATTTGCTAAGAATGCAGAGACCCTAGTTTAGGAACCTGCTCTGTGTTCTCACAAATCTTAGCCTTTCTTCTCAGTCATCTGTAGACAGATGTGGGGATTAACCACTTCATCTAATTAGGCTCCTTGATTAGTTGTTAAGCTTTGCAGGTGTACCTCTCTTCTCCTGCTAAAGCCTGTGTTCCTGCAAGTTTGTTAATGGCATTCAAGTCATCCAGAGGAAATTCAGTCAGCACACGCTGCAGACAGATCCATTTGCAAAGTGTTGCCCTAAGTTAGGTCAGTGTCCTGCAGCTCTTTGTGGACTGATCTGCTGCTGCACACAACATGAATTTTTCAAGCCTCTCACTCATTCAGTCGCTATCTCTCCAGCTCGTTAGTGTGAGAGCAATTCAAAGCTGGAGGCAAACTTTCAATGTTCCAAATTATCCTTAGGGGAGCCTAGAGAGTTAGATTTCCCTTGGCTGTAGCTGACCTTTATGAACCTACCTTCAGTGCATAAAATTTGGTGAAACATAGTATCAATTTAAACTGCACTTCTACAGGAATAGTTGACTTATTTAATGTTCATACATGAGGCTGTACTTACAAGGAATTTATTTCAGCTTAAGAGACTCAGTCTTCCCAAGAATTCAGATGTCCTTCATTTCAAGTAGCACACAGTTTATTACCTTCTAGTAATTTTTTACCACATTGTTCAAGGCAGAAAAATCTCTCTCATTTTTCTGTCCTTTTTTTCACTAGGAACTTTTCAAATAAGGACCATTCCCTTTTATCCCTGAGCAGGAAAAGGAATTTTTTAAGCACTTGTCATGTATCATTGGAGAGTTGAGGTGGAGTTACTTAGGACATATATATCTTTATAGACTGTCCACTTCTACCTCCTTGTGGTAACTTAGTGCTGGAAGGATTAAAGTCACTTTGTGGCTCATTTACATGAAGAAGATATCCTCAGCTGCTCAATACTGAGCCTTTCTCTCAGATTTGCTATGCTAAATTCCTTACAATCTCTCCTGAAGCAGGTTCTTATAAAGTGCTTCATATTACTCAAATGGTCATCATTCTATCCCCCAAATGAAAGCACTTTCTGAACCATATTGGAGAGCAATTACCTATACACAAGGGCAGAGTCTGGGGGCAGTGACTTCTTCTGATGGCAGCACTATGCTGAGGGTAGAAACCTTCCTACCCTTGGTCTTTTGAAGGTAGGACAGCTCAGAACTTCAATTTATAAACACTTGAATTTGAATGTCTGTATAAAATATATTTCTAAACATTTTTATTGTGTTTATATATTTGGGAGCAATATTGGTTCTACCATATCCTCCTGTTTTATTCATGCTGGTATGTGTAAAGCTGGTTAGAAAACATTGAATTATTCAGTTTTGAACTTAATCTTCAAAGTTTGCAGGTTTTTTGGTTTTTTTATAAGGAAGTGTTATAAAAGTGAGTTTTGACAATTGTTGGGGAGGGAAAGAGTTGAATTTATGAATACTGGAAATTATTCTGCAGTAAAGTGCTATTCCTTAACTGAGACTGTGTGCTTGGCAAAAGAGCAAGTATCTAGGGCAAACATCAGAGGATCAATATAGATGCATTGACCTCAGCTGGCTGCTGTAATCTATTAATTTCTTGCCTTTTTTTTTGTTGTGCTGAGTGTACCCTAGATAATTACACATGATTTCACCAATATCAAGGAGGATGCAGAGGCAAAACCATCCTGAACTAAAAACTGTGCTGCCCAGATTCAAAAGGTGGTCAAAGAGAATCTGTGTTGACTGTAAAATGAGTTCCAGTGTTCATATTCTTATGCTGGTGGTTTTTAGTTTCACACCAGCTTTAGGATAACATATGTTCAAACTAAGGATAGGGAAATTAAATTTCCCCCAAAGTTTCCCCTAGATATGTAGGGATTGATCAAGAAAACTCCAGGGTAATGTGCTGCATATTAACATATATTTTAACAATCTCAAACTCTTGAAGAAATAAAATCAGACTTAGATAAAACAAACCCCTGCTATTAAAAAGGAATGGAGCTTAGCTGAAAAAAATGTCTTTAAATGACTGGATTCTCCCATCTGTTCTACTATAAAATTATGACTAGTTTTCTGTTCTCCAGTTCTTTTTATTTATTGTTATATGGATTTATTTAGTCTCTTCCACTACCAGAAAGAATCTATTTTAGCCTTTTGCTTTTGTTGCAGTGGGAATTGAATATGATGAATGAAACAGGTAAGAAATAAGTATTGATTTAATGTTGTGTTTGTGGGCTGCTTGGCATTCTCTGGAAACATATTACATTATTCTGAGTTAATAATCAATTAGTAATAAGATTTCCATAATCCAGCAATAGCTGCAATAAAAGACAATTTATAGAGATTGATATTGTTTGCTATAATAGAACATATAGCATTGCTTTTGCCCACCATTGAATATTCCCTGGAATTTATCTTGTTGATAGAGTAATGAAAATGGTATTGACTATATTTAGTAAATATTACTGCATAAAAATCAGTAATCGTCCTGCCTTAAAATAAACTAAAAATAAATTGAATGCAATTAATTTTCTTCTTTCCTCTTGTTATTAAAAGCTTCAATAAAATATAATTGTAGATAGGCTGAAAAACAGACTTTAGGGAGCTCTTCTGAGCATGGGACAACTTATGTTTGCATGAGCAGAGTAGAAAATGCTGCATTCTGATGAAATGGACTTTTATGATGCCAAAACATGGAAGGCAATGGAAAATAAAGTTCTACTCATTTTCAAGACTTTGCTTGTAAATTCCTGTCTCAGTCAAGATGATTTAGACATTCATCTCTAAGGCAAACATTCAAACCCCCAGGCTTTCTCTTCCCCATTCCTTTTACATTGTTCAGAATACAGAAGAGGATTCAATATCTTTTGAATAAAAAAGTAGATCTTTTGAAGCAGTTTTCACATTTCACAAAATCCAGCATTTACAGTCTAGGTGCAACTAGCTTGTAATTATCTCATTTCTTCTGTAAGACTGATTTATTTTTATTTGCAAATAACCAGTCCATTTTTCTACAAGTTAAATATAATTTTATCACTCGTTAAGAATTTATATATTGTGTGTAACTATTAGAAATAAGAGCCAGTTAATCAACCTAAGATTTGTACTGAAGCTGTGATTCTGCCATGTGAAAAGGGAACATTTCCTTGGCCCTTAGTGTTTTATTTGTCTGCCAGTGCTCCAGGATGGTCAAGACCTTTGTGCCTGACCAGCTGGCCAGTGTCTCACCAGAGGGACCCTTCACTGACCAGTTCTACTGAATCACAGGGTGGTTCAAATGACTTTTTCAGGGACACACCAACAGCACAAGGGAGACCCCTCAGTGAATCTTCCCACTTTGAGGCCCCTCAGCAAGTTTTAATTCAGGATGTTCCCTGCTGCCAGCACCTGCCAGTTCCTGTGAAGGACTCACACTTACATTTGTGGATGGACAGTCTTTATTAACATCAAATTGTTCCAGATTAAAGCTCAAGGATTGCTGGTAAAAGTATCTGACTCCAAAAATGTATTAAAAACAGTACACAGAGAGGCCCTAATCCCCAATAAAAGTGTGAACAGAGGGCAGGTTCAGCCTGTCGACTGATCCCACTATTTACAATGGTGTCTTCCATAACTTTGCTCCCATTCTTGACTTACTTTTATACTGTTTCTGTTTAGGTGGAGCTTGGGTGACTCTAGTCATACATGTCTTTGTTGCTGATTGGTGAAAAATTCTCTCAGTTTGTTTTTAAAGACACACTTAATAAAATCTAGAGCCCAGTACTGGGTGGTTGTACCTTGGGGGTGTGTACTTTGGGAGGTTGTGTATGTGTTAATATTACAATTATACTTTAGTAAACCAATTTCCTCTGAGGAGAAGGATTTCACCAGAGCTGTTGGTCAGCTGCAAGACATTTTCTCTCTCCCCTGGCAGACAGGTGGTATGGGGTTTATCTGCTAAATTGTAACTTCAGATGTTGTATCTAGAAATCTTTTTGTCCCTGGTTTTTTTACAGAAGAGATTTACTAGATCTATATCTTGAACCTTTGTTGTTCAGCCCCAGTGGGTTCCGTCATTATTCCTGCACTGAATGAGGTCTTGAAACTAAAGCATTCTGACACTTGGTCCTGCTTTCTTGTACAGTTATTTCATGTCTCCACAGAACATGTTTCAAACTACTGCACTGCAGTATGCTCAATGCTTTTTCCTCCCCTGAAGAAGTTACATTTTGTTGTTGAGGTGACAATTCCTTATATGGTAAATTAAATATGTGAAAGCTGTTTATAACTTTAAAAGGATTTATTAGGGGATGGAACAACAGTGAGATGTGCTTGATTTTCCTCATATAGCACAAGGTCCTTGTCTAGCACATTTTATAAATATTTGGTGCTTCAACTTAGCTGAAAACAAACACATGCTATGTAAAGGACTGTGTTTCCTTCCACCCATTGCTTATTCCTAGGGGAATCTGAATAGATTGATAGCTAGGTAGAATTCTTGTGTTCAAGGTGATAATCAGTGAGGGAGGTCACCAACAGAAATGTCTTTTGTTCCCCCATGAATATATAGATTATAAAGTTACCATCCCTCTGGTGCTCTTTACTGAGCTGAGGTGCTGCAACTAAACTTTGCTTGACCTTAGTCAAAAGGCCAAGAAGTTACCTGACCAAGTCAGTGCTCCTGAACTGTGTTCGTGCAACATAAAATGTGCTTATGTATGGGCATGTTGACTGGGCATTCAGCCTGCTGTGGGTGCTGCTCCTGTTATACTGAACAGCTGAGGAAAGGATACACCTTCTGTGTTCTGTGAGCAGGTTTTTTCCTTCTCGTCTTCTAGAGATGTTTTGTTTTGCAGAATTTAATGATGTGCCCCCTCCAAGTGCAGGCGCAGGCATTATTTATAGTGGAATATTTCCTTATTGCAGGAATTCACTTGTATCATCAGAAGAGGAGAGAACATGGACTCCTGCATATGGGGGAAAATTGTGACTGTGGACTGGGTTGGATTTGTCTAAGTAAAGTTACAGCACAGTGCTAAAAGTTTGAGCCCTGGCATATTTAATAATAAGATTATTAACAATGTAATGTTTTTAACTGGCTGCAGAGCTAACCTCTTTGTTGTATCATTTTAGTGTTGGTAAATTTAGGTTGGGAACATGAGGAATTCATGAAATTTCACCAAATCTGTTCTCTTTAGGAAGGAAAATTCTTCCAGGTAAATTGAAAATACTTTCCAATTAATTGGAAATTTTGATTTTTAGTAATTATCTGATTTAAAAAAAACCCATTGGTTAGAAAATTCTAGTTGGATATATGGTGATGTTCCTGAATACACTTGTAATTGCTGGACATGTGGGGTTACTCGTGCAGTCTGTGCAGTGCCAGTGGGTGCCAGGACTTTGTTTGCTGCTGGTACTTTTGGAGTGGACAAATGCATTCTCCCAACAGGGTGTTCCCAGCGATGGCTGAAGGGCACAGCAGAAGTTTGTGCATCCTCTCCTTGCTCAAAGGGAGCATTTTGCAGCTCCCAAATGCCCATTCCTGCCTTTCCAAACTCAGCTGTGGGTGTACACGTGTGTGCCTTTGGGAGGGGCTGAGGCTGCTCAGGTGAGGAGGAGCTGCAGGGAACCAGGAGCAATCCATTCCTACAAGCAGCAGAGGTCAAAAGAGTAAGTTTGGGGATGTGACTGAAGCTCAAAAGACACATTTTCTGTATAAAAGAGTCAGACTTAATTTCCTCAGTTTTGTTGACCTTCCTCTCAAACAACAATGTTTAGGATTTGGGAATTTGCCAGTAGAATTGGGTAATACAGAGCACCTGCCCCTCTCAGGAATGCGCTCTGTGAGCTTTCACCAGCACAGGAGCACGAACACATAACAGCAGCTACAGCCCTTTCAAAAACCTGCTTTGAGCTTAGGTATCAGCTTTCTGTTCCTAGCATAAGTAACTAATTGGGCCTTGATTTTGTTTCTGTTGTCTTTTCCCTCTTTTCTGATTTGACACAATGTGCAGCTGAGGCCTTTAGTAATATTGGCATCTTTCAGAAAATTAATTTACATACTTAACATCCCTTAAATCTGCTTGAGATAAAGATCTAATTAATGTGGACATGCAGGCAAGTATAATGCTAAGGCAAATGGTAAATCTGTGTTTTAGGAGTATTGGCTCCTTTTTCTATTGTGATGCATTTCTAATTCACATTTTAAAATAATGTGAATTAATGCTTTAGGCCATTTGTATGCAAATCCATTTCAATTATTTTCTGATGATTTACCCTTGGAATTTGTGTGGGATATGCTGCAGATGAAATTCAATAGAACTATCTTTTTTTCTTCATAAAATTAACTCCCCTCTTTTAAAGAGTGTTAAATACTGTGACTGCTGCTCTTTCTATACCAGGCTGTGGGCTTGATAGTAAATAGAAGCCACATAATGTATTTAAAAATACAGAAGATATGGTTTCTAAGGAAAGTTTCCTATATTACAATGGCAGATGTTTTGCCTGTCCAGGCAACTACCCTCAAGGTTTCTGAAGAATTGTAAAGAATACTCAAAAGACTATTATTTCAATTTATAGAACTGAAATGTCAGGAATTAATTTTTGTAACAGTCTTTACTCTAGCTGTGTTCTCTTAAATAAAACCTATTGGATAAGACACTGGAAGCTTTCAAAGTATTTTCTGTTCATCACACCATTGTAGCCCAGACTCTGCAAAGCAAATTAATCTGTGAACTAAAATAAGCCTGTGTATAAGTCCTTTTCTAGATGCAAAAGCATTTCAACAAATGGAAAAATTCTTCAGTAATATTACAGCTTTTATCAATGGTTTAAAGTGCTGGCAAACTGAAACATATTTTAAAGCATTTGGCTTGCAAGGGTCTGAATGTAAATTCTATCTGTGCAAAGCCAGAACTTTGAGGATTTAGGAATCTGTACCCTTCTGAATTTCTTATCTGATTTTTAGTTTTATAATTGGAACATGCAAACATTTTCTGCCCACTGGGATGTTTGTAATCCCATTTTTAATAATGAGGAAAAAATGTAAGCTGCCTATTTTGAATGTCCTGTTGATAAGCATTTCAACAGGATGATTCAAAACTTACACTGTGCTGGATAATCTGTGATAGATTTCCCTGTCAAAGAATCATTTTGCATATGACAAGTTTTTCTGTGCTACTATGCCATTGAATTTTTTTTTAATAAATGTTTTTGTGTCTGACAGTGTACTCCTGCATGCCATTGCATACACAATGTAAGAAAATATTACTTTTTTCCATTTTTTCTGCCTAACTTACAATGCATTCAAAGCTGCATATGGTTATATTACAATAGGAGAAGAATTATTTTAGTACAAATGATATTTTCAACAGTCCACCATTTCTCTACATTTTTTTAATATATTGAATGGCTGATAAAAATTATATGCTGCATGTTTGAGAGAGGCAGAATAAAAAGGACGTACTTGATCCTTGTCAACACTTCTCCCTTTCACAAAAACTCTTCAGAGACTCAAGATGTATGATTATCTAAAATTGTCTTTTCTTTATGGCTCATTCAATGACATATTTCCATATTTATGAAAAACACAAAGAATTCAAAACTGTGGTGGAAGTGGCCTTATAGCTGAATTCAATCATCAGCATTTAGAACTATATCTTGTGTTAGTCAAACTTTTTCCAGTTGTAATATATAGAATTCAAAACATGGAAAATCAAATCCTTGAGGAGAAAGGAAAAAAAAAAAAAGATTCTATTCTTCAGTTTGTGAGGTACATAATCATTACTGCTCATTCCATGAAATGGTAAAGCCTGATTTGGAAGGTGCTTTTCTAAATAACTGCCAAAACAAGCCTAATCCCTAACACCTGAATTTTACCCTGAACAAAATTAAAAGTCTGTCTTCTCAACTGGCACACTAAAACTTTGGATTGGCTTCTTTGGTCTCTGGAAAGAGGAAGATGCTTGGCTGTGGTGGAGGTGGCAGAGCAGGTGCCTCCTGACCCAGAATTGCCGTTCCAGCTGAGGAGCTCTGCTGGACACTTGGCTGCAAGGCCGTGGGGAAGGAGCTGGCAGTTGGAATCACAGCAGAGAAGGATAATGTTTTTGGAGCCTTACCAAGGAGACTTTGATGTAGGAGACAGGGGAAGTACAGAATAGATTTGAAGGGAGATGGCTTTAGAAGAATGTCATTAATCTAAGGTGACAGAGAAGGAGAGAACTGTAGGGGCAAGCTGAGAAAACATCCTGAATGGATGCTGATTTTTCTGGCTGTCTGAAGAGGAGGCAGGTTTTTCCAAAAAATGCATAAATTTCTGGAAAGGACCTGAAAAGTCTGGAATGACTTATCTATCCACATTTTTCAATCAATACTGAGAAAATTACATCTTTTTTTCATCTCCTTATACAGCTGTTCTCACTAGGTAAGAATTCTTTGTCATCATCTTGGAAATCCCTTTGTAAATGGAGAAAACCCCACTGAATCCTGTGTTATGTCAGCATTTTGTTTATATAGTCTTACCTTTAAGAACCACATTTTTTAAAAAATACTTACTTTATATATATGATAATATAGTAATGCTCTTTATTACTTCAAATATATGATTTGAAAAGATGTCCCAGCACATTTGTATATAGGTTGTTTGAATATATTCCAATACAGTGACTTATTATATAAAACATAATACAAATTGGAAGTTAAAAACCCACAATTGTTGCTTTGTAAATTTAGTGTGTATATTTCTACTTAAAAGACCAAACCACACAATGTTTAAGGATACTTAAGCCTGTAAGTGCCAATATAGACATTTCCATTAAGATTCTATTTAGTTTAAAATAATTTGGAGTAATTTCTGACTTCACAATTGAAAGAGTCATGCCTACCTGGTTTACAAGCAGCAGTACACTCAAGCAGCAAATCTGAAGTATAAATGAATGATTCTATGCCTAATAAAAAGAATTTACAGAAAAGAGATCCTGTATTCCCTTTAACAGTTATTTATTCATTAGCAAGTCAAAGTTTTTAAACTTTATTGAATAAGCATAAAAAAGTTGCCAAGGAAAATATTGATGTATTGTCTGGAATTGTAGCAACCAGTAAAATTGTAGTAAACAGTACATTAATGTCAATGAAATATCTCTTCTGAGGTAGTTCTCACTTCTTTACTTCTGTCTTTTTCAGGTTTTTTACAGTCATGTTTTTCTTCCTTTTTTTTTTTTTTTTTCATGGCAATCCTACAAAGATGAAATGAAACCTTCTCTTTTCCTCCTGATACTAAGGGCAAAGGCTCTCTCTAAACATGACACAATACAATTTTGGTAGAAGGAAAAGAGTGCCATGCTCTATAGAAGAAAGTACCCATAGGGGACTACAATCAAAAGACACTATGAACTTGATCAGAAACAAATGTAAAAGGGACTGTGATTCAGTGGTGGGTTTTCTCTTTTTTCTTTCTTTTTTTTTTTTTTTTTTAATAATTCATGAACAAATCACATTCACTGTTAGCATCAGGAGCCAGCAGTTCCCTTCCTGGATAAATGTCTTCTATAAAAAATTATTCAGTACTCTATTTCCAACAAAGAATGGAGGTAGCAGAAGAGACAGAGAGAACATTTACCCTACCTGGCATGTAACAGTTCTGATAAATGCAGCTCACAAAGTTCAGTGCTTCTGTTTCCTTTGATGCCCAAAGAACTAAGAATCTGCTCTTTTATTCAACTGCTGCCATCAGCAGATTGTGTGTTTTTGGTACCACTGAGAAGTTCCCATCCAGGACATGAAAGTCTGAGACACTCAGAGCAATCAACCCCGAGGCCAGCAGCCTGCAGTGATGTAGCTTTTGTCACATAGGTAGACTGAAAGACTAATATTAATTTAATGTAGAGTAGGCTCTGCTTATGCCTTCTGCTTCTGTTTTGCTGTCATATGTATTTCAATACAGAAGCTGGAAAAATTAGGCTAAATAACTGGCTGTTCATATCAATGCAATACCTAGAGCACAGGGCAGTGCAAGATTAGGGATATAACAGAGCTAAATAAATATAGCCTTCATGCTGGAAAACTTAATTAGTTCTTCTTAAGTGTGACCAGGCACAAAAATACCTTTCCCAACAGTATTGTCGGATTGGCATCTTAGTAATAAACTCTTGACCTCAAATAGATTTAATATATTTATTATAAATAATTATTCTTTAATGTGTTTTTAGAGGTGATGATTGGTTTCTAACTTCACTCTGCTTTGTCTTAAACAGGATATATAAACCTTAAACTTACAATTTACCACAAAGGAGCATGATCCTGTGTCTAAAGAGTTTAGTACACTCTGCTTCTAGGGAATAATCTTGTTTTACTTATACTGAGATCCTCTGTATGCATCAAGTGGGCTCATCCTGTTCTTCAGAATCTTGTTCCCTTTTGCTTTTCTGTGGGATTTTTTGGCTTGCTGGCATCAGAAATGCCCTTTCAGTGTGGGAACACACCTTAGTGCTAAAGGCATATTGCTGGGCAGGAGCGGGGAGAGGGAGGTTATCATAGCAGCACCCATCCCATGTCTGTAAAAGGAAGTGATTGTGAATCATAGCAAAGTTCGAGATCATTCTGCTGCTTTGCATGTACTGCTGAAACAGAGATGAATTTCATGACATATCAAATGCTTTATCTCTATCAAAGTTAAGGTCTATTTGCTCAACCATTGAAAAAAAATATTGCAACTCATTAAAAGTTTGGAAAACTTTTTATTTGATGTCAATGTACATCTATATCTTAAAATCTTTGTCGTGATATCCATTCTCTCTACTTGTCTAAGCTGATGATTTTCAGGACTGAAGGAAATAGAATTAAATAATAAAACAAATTTTATTTCTGTTCTGTGCATAGTTCTGTGCTGGCTGCACTTCAGGGTCTGACAGATGACAATCCTGAAATCTAGATACGCTTATCTAATCTCTTTCAGAAAGTTCAATATAATCTTACTTTAGAAAAGAATGTAACTGGTAGTATCTGTGCTAAACAGCTTTTGGTATTCTTAAAGTCTTTTTTTGAAAACATTCCAAGTGTATATATATATATATGTATATATAAATATATATATATATAAATATATATATAAAATTATTTCTGTTGGAAAAGACCTCTAAGGTCATTGAGTCCAACCATTAATGTAAAACTACCAAGCCTACCACTAAACCAAGACCTCAAGGGTTATGTCTGAATGTCTTTTAAATCCCTCCAGGGCTGGTGACTGAGCCACTTCCCTGGGCATCCTGTTCCAGTGTTTGACAACCCTGTCTGTGAAGAAATTTTCCCTAATATCCAGTCTGAATGTTCCCTGGCACAATCTGAGGCCATGTCCTCTTGCTTATTGCTTGTGAAAAGAGACTGACCCCCACCTGGCTACAGCCTCCTTGCAGGCAGCTGGAGAGAGTGATCATCTTTTTCTCCAGGATAAACACCCCCAGCTCCCTCAGGTTTGTATGTGACAATTTTTAAAGTTGTCTCAATGTTATGACATAACACAAGGAATCTGACTTAACAAACACAAAAATGTAGGAAGAAAATGACAAAACAATTATTTTTCTTGAGGGCACAGGAGTATTAACAATAAACTACTTAGTCTGTGGAGGGGAGCAAAAATAACATCAGGATTATTGCTGAACATTATTCATGTTTATGAGTCATGTCATACAAAGAGGTTCCTGTACAGAATTTTACACAGCCTACATTTTAAACAGGTTATGAAGCACAGAAGCATGCCTAGTCTAAATATATTCTTCTTACAGTAAGATTCCTCATTTTTCCTTTTCTGGTGTAACATTTCACCAGAGCAGAACATCATGTAATTAAAATACATTACATTTGGCTCCCTGAGCACCTAGTTTTGCAGTGGTGAAGAGTAGAGGAAAACTGGTATATGCTTAAAAATAAGAATATGAAAAATAATGTGAAGAAGAATAATCCTAGAGTGAAGAAGGAAGGGGAGACTTAGGGAGTTGTGAGAAAAACTCATAAACTCATGTTGCACAACAGTTTTCTCCTTGACAGCTGTTCTAAACCTACAATGTTAAAAGCCTTTAGCTGCACCAAGGGCATGATAATTGTCTATTACAAAATCAAGAGGTAAATTGGATGGTATAGTGAGTAAGATGCATCGCTTAAATTTGTATTCTTTTCTTTGTGGGTGGCTAGAGAAACAAAAGGACCACTCCATTAACCAGTTTGGATAATGCACTAAAATTCACAGTACAAAGAGTCAGACCTGAGAGATGGGAATCCTTTGCTGCAGGGTGGGAAGGTCCTCAGTGAGGGAGCACAGCCACAGCTCCCTGATGGGATTCATGGTTTATGGTAGATTTGAACTCTGTCATGTCCACCAAGTGGCTTGACCCTTCCAAGGCATTAAATTTTTCCATTTTCAGAGGTGAAATCCGAAATTAAAAGCAAACTTTTGAGTCTCAGCCTTACTCTGCAGTCTTAAGGGTTATTTTTAGCTATCTGCTGCCAAATAGGGCTGACACAACAAATATGTCAAATCCCCATTTTATCATCTGTATCAGTGTTGTATAATAAAATTCAGGTTTTTGGTTTTTTGGTTACTGTGTCTTGTCTCTGGAGTGAGCAGAGTCAGGGAGCTGAGTTGTGGACTTGCTCCCAGAGGCACAGCAGGTCAAAAAAGCCACTGTGTTAGAGATGTTTCAGTGTTGTAGATGCTTTCTGTAAATGTAAAAGATTTGTTTTGACAGACATACTAAGTCATTGTAATGAAAATTAATTTCTTGTTTATTACAAATCTTTATATTAAATGTGCCTTTGATACTTCCAGCAAGATTGTGACAGGTGTTTAAAACAGTTGAGTAATTTCATACAAATATCTCTGATTATTGCCATTTAATTTCACTGCAGAAATCTTGCAGATGTGCCAAAAAGTATAATCCTTCAAAAGAAGCTTGTTGCAGTCACAAGAAAGTCTTGTAAATGAGGTGCCACCTGGGATCACAGAAGGTCTGCTTTGTCTTTTTTCCTTAGCTCTGTGTTTGTTTTGAGAGTGACCTTTTGGGAATGTTCTATCGTCCTTGTACCACTGTTTTTCACTCAAGGCTGGATGTAGTGAGTATCCTATGAACAGCTGTGGAATTTATATAGCATAAAAAATGCAGCTCACATGGTCACAGGGTACAGATCTGAGGCTTCACAATTGAAAATTGGGCTTAGAAGGCAGAGCAGCAGGATGGATCACAGGGATCTGAGAGAAGCAATTCATTTTTCCTGTCTTGTCTCCCTTGCTTCCACTGCTGTGGCTCAGCTCATTTTGCTCTGTCAGGCCATGGATGTCACTCTTTTACCATGCTCCATTTTCAGGGGCATGTTGACATTCCATCTTCAATAAAGTTGAACCTTCATGAAGAGTCAAGAAATTCTTCCTGGTACTGTTTGTAGTTCTGCAAATCAGCCTGTGTGTAATAGACTCATATAACCAATGCTATTGCTGCTTCTGCTGCTTACTTACAAACTGTTTTTTCAGCCTTAGCAATTTTGCAATATGTAATTGAGAAGTTAATTACTGTTTTAAGACAGGGATAGTGGGATGTTAGGGCATGACTAATGCATGTAACAATTTGCATATGAAGATTATCAGATTATTTAATGATTTTTGATTTAAGTGTTAATACTGAAAGGCTGATACAGAAAAGTAAACAACCAGTTGTGTGCCCAAGAATAATTTGTAATAGCCTTTTTATTTGGTGCCCTAACTTAGGTTGCTTTGTAATACTTATACAATATCTGGGATTCAGGATAGCACTGCTGATTCAGTAATGTCCCATAATGTTCCTCCCCCACCTGAGTTCACCTGCATATCTTCTGAGAACTGAGAACTGGTGTGTTACTTCCCAAAAGGATATGACACCTCTCTTCCATCAAAAGCTGGTGTTTTTACAGCAATGAATGTTGTAAAAAGGGGAACTGGAAAGCTTTGTCATTCCCACAATATTCAAAATTCAGAGGCCCCTGCTATTTAAAACATGAGTGGGCAAGGTTGAGACACAGATGCCCACGAGTGAAGCTCTGTATGAGGAATGTGCTCAGGTAAACCAGAGGAGCCTGTGCTGTGGCAGCATCACTTGTCTGGGAAGGGCTGCTGTGCTGAGCTGCTCCCTCCCTGTGCCCTGCAACAGCTCAGGACAAGGACAGTGGCAGCTCCTGTGTGCAGGACCCAGGCAGAGATACTATTTAGAGATATCCAGGCCAGATGTTATTCCTGGCAGAAATTATTGCCCTTTCTGTGAGGATCCTTTCTTTCAATCTTTGCTTTGTTAGTTTTACCTGATATTTAAAATAGTAGGAAAGAAAGAAATGCTTTCTTCTGCAAAAAAACCAAAACTCCTGTATTTTTCTTACAGGGCCTTCTCAGCCAGTTTTGAAGAAGATTGTTTGATGCTGGGGAAATAAGCTTATTGAATATCCTGAAAACTGACCCTTTACTTGAAAGGTCCAAGTTAACGCTGTACTATTTTTTGTTTAAGGGCAGTTAAGAAAATGGGAGGGGTTATGTTCACAGAATTAAAATCCTATTGTAATAAAAACTCCAAACCAAACATGACAACAAAAACTTTTCTTTCCCCTAAAAAGTCATGCTGCATTAAAAAAAGACTAAGATTTAGCTTTTACTTTGCAGTGCAGTCTTACCTGTGTGTCAGTACCAAAGCTGAGTGGTTACCATATTATCTGGCAGTGTCTCAATAACTAAATCTTCTGGTCTTCAGGAATCCTTAGGGTACAGACCTGAAAATGAGATTCATGCATACTATATTATTTAGACACTTTAAACACCTATATGCTGAGGCTAAAGCCTTTTAGTTCCTATTGGAAAATAAAGACATATCACCAAATAAAAAAATACCCAACAAATATTTAAGGGTTATATTTAGAGCCATTAACCGTAAAGATGGGGGGAGAAAATCAGTATCGTTTTCTCTTATTGATTTTTTTTCCTCAGGACCTTAACAGAGGGATTTAAAACAAACTTAATATCTGCTGTTATTAAAGTAATTTAATATCCTAAGAACTAAAAGCTCTCTCGTTGAGTGTGACTCTCTCATAGCTTGTTCACTGACAAAAGCAAACTACCCAACCCAACTACCCTTGTGTTGATACAGTAAGTTCTCTTGCTTTGCTTTGTTCTGTGTTTTGTTTTGCTTTTTGTTTTTTGTGTTTTTCTTTGGTTTGCTTTGGTTTGTTGGGTTTTTTCCCCTCTCCTTTTCCCAGGTAAGGCTCCATGCTTAGCTGAATGTCTTAAGTTCCAGTTTCTGCTGTTTCTGCTACTGCGCTCAGAAACTCACCAGTGTGCACGAATCAGTTATGGCTCATGTTTCCTCATGTTGAACTCTAGCAAAAGCCTTGCAATGCAAAAGCTATAAAATATTTTAATTTCATGCCTTATTTTCAATAAACTAAAAAACAGGAGTGTTAATCTGTGTCTTTTCAGTTTATTACTGAAAGTGAAGTTGCTGGCTTTGAAAAAATTGTGGAGAATCCAGTCAGTTGTGTGTGATGGAAGGAGAGAGGAAGAGATCTCTGATACTACCCTTGTTTTCCTTCAGTTTGTCTCTCTTGGAAAGGAATCCTTGCAGAAAGGTAGTGGCAGTTTCAGAGATTTCCATGTCTTCCCTCATTTGCCCTGTTCATAAAGAAAAGAACTGGAGCAGCCACTGGAATAGAAATGGGTGATTATTCTACTCCTTTGCTATCATGAGTCACTTACTCCAGTACACATGTGATTCCTTTTCTACCCTGAGGGGGGAAAGATAAATGCTCTACTTGCCTGAGAACACTAAAATTTAAAGTCACACTTCTATTTCCTTATTTGTTCTGTTTGTGGAAGTGGGGATGAGCAGAAACCTTTAGTTTCATCATCAGTTTTAAAGAAATGGCATGAAAAAGTCATTGAATAATTATGTATGACCAAAAGCAAATTTAGTGACCTTGTTAGTTGAGGCTGAAAGAGCCTGAACTGTTATAAACACATTGGTTAGTGGATCTACCTTTTTCTGGAGATTGCTTTCCTATGGCATTTTGAAAGAATCTAATATTCTGTTTGTTTCTACCTTTAAATATTTGCATTGCCTACATTAAAGAAAAAAATAAAAAATCTGACACACATATTATCCCTAATTGTAAAAAGCTAATAATTACTGAAATTGGTTCTGTCTCATTGAAATGCTCTTTCATCTCAAGAATTAAGACATCCTATCAATTCAAAAATATTTTTTTCTTTAGAAAAAGAATTCTCTAAGCAGCATGTGGCTGTTGGCTAAGATACTGCATTGTTATTTCTACCTTTTCCCACTGAGGCTTTCTGCATCCATTTTAGCTCACATTTCTCTAAATGGTCTTTCAGTTGTGCATCTTCCCTGTGGTCTCAGAAATGGAAACATTATTTCAAATGGTTTGGAAATAGTCTACATCAACTGCATCCATTTCATCTGATTACATAAAAATCTAGGGATCACCACACTGTCAGGATATACAGCAAATAAAGTGGGCCCAAAAATTTTTAGGTGTTTCAACAGTTTGCAGTGAATGAGCCAAGTGCTGGCTTTTGAAATGCAGCAGAAGTGTTAAAAAGCTCAATGTTGGAATTACAAATGTTTTCAAATAACTTCAGTTTTGTCCTTTAGAATGAGCTTTTATTTTACTACAGCACAATGAAAGTTTGAAGTAGAAACAGTTTTTTGTGGTCACTTCCTGAGACTGCAAAGGAGGTGGGAACAGGTTCTTTTGCCTCCTTGTCCACACAGATTCCCATCCTCATCCTAAACAGGAAAGAGAAAGAGGAAAATCATGGGCACTGTTGTGTGTTTGGGACTGGCAGATTAGGTACCACCAGGAATCCTGCAGGATGTGTGCACACTACATGCAGGGACTTACATTAAGGAATCTGGAGATGTTGCAAGATGTTTCATGACCAGAACTTATTGGGCAGCCAGGCTCTGCATGGCAGTTTTGTAGCTGGAGAATAATTTCTGCACTGTTCTGCACTGTGGTTTGAATGTACTGAAATCTGTCAAATGGTGGCTAAAAGAGGGAGATGCAGCCTTGCAAAGCCCAGAAAAGCTTGGAAACAACTTGACTGAGCAAGCAAAAAAAGAAAAATAAGCCTTCCACATGTATCTTGTCACATATAGGTAGAGAGCTGCAGTGAAACTGGCTCTGTGTGAGAGACAATGTGCAGTGCCATGAAGTGGTAGATGCAGTTTTGTCTTGTTTCTGAGGCAGAAACAAAGGAGAATTACTGTGGCTTGCCTAAATAGGAAGGTAAAAGGTAAAATAATTTGAAGAATGGGAAATATTCCTCTTATAGAATAGTTCTGTCCAGGTGATCTGTGTGTGTGGCAAGACAAACACAGAACCAGCAGGATCCCTGAACTCCACAAGAGCTGTGCTCGTGGCTCTCTGCACTTTCAACCCTGGTTCTGGAGGACAAAGGAGAAGTCCTGAAAGAATGAAACTTCATTTTAATCTTTAGAAAAATATGTAATTCTAGAATAATCCTAGGACTAAAACCTTAGGGATACTGTCACTAAAGACAAAGTTGGTTCTGTGACTATTTGCAAAGGTGCTGCATTAGGTGGGACTGGTGGATTTTGACAGGGATATTGAAGTAGGTAAGAACTCAGATTTATACACTTTTTAGGTGTGTGCCTGATGTACTTGGAACCCAGGCTGCACCAATAGGCTTATCCCTTTGGAGAGGTAAGAGGGAAAAATAATGGCCTGTCTTCAGTAAAGCAGGGGTCAATATTGCTTGTGTCTAGATTATGCATGAGACCCTCAATTTTATGAAAGCTGCTGATGTTATAAGCACTCTGTTATCCATATTTTTGTTTTAGATATTTACATCCTGCTAATAATGTGATAATTTCATGTGTTGTGTACAGTGTAACTCATGCCCATCTACCAGTGCTTCATCTAATTCATGAATGTAATTAAACAGCCTGATCTGAAGTGGTGAGCCCAGAGCTGGATCTGAAATGCTCATGGATACTTCATTGTAGCTAATCTTGAGACATGGAAAGCTATTAGCACTGCTGAATAATAGCTCAGAAGTGCCTTTCATTTTATATATATCCCTAACAGACTTTTCTGCCATGGAAAAAAAGAACACTAATTTTACTAGGAGAGTCTTCTGCAAGTTAATTTTATGAAAATGATAGTAACTGTGGGAGTGCATGAAAGAATCTAGAGAAATTCACATTTTTTGCAATATATCTCTTTAGTGCTGTTTTAAAAGAAATTTGTGCTAGCTGGTGTCTGTAGTTTGGTCTATTTTTATATAACTTTAATGGCCCCAGACATTTTCACTCTTTTAAATAGTTTCAAAGCTCCTAATGAAGAGAATTTTAGTACATCTAGGTATTAATAATGCTGGAAATGTAAGCTAAGCAAAAATTAAACCTTTTACATTGCAACATGAACCCCAAAGGATAAAAAAAAAATGTCCTTTTGCATAAATTATAAATTTTCAAAGGTAAAATGAGAAGTCCACAATTGTCCTAATTAAATACTCTCTGAAACATCTCTTGCAGTGATATGTGCTAACTTATTTGTGCTAAATATTATAAAATATCAGCTATACCCTTTTGTAGACTAACTACAGTCTTTCAAACCATTTATCCTGCAGGTTTCCTTACAGGGGAAAAGGAAAAAATAATCAGAAATAAACCTGCACACTTATACTTTTATTAGGTTTAGAAAGAATACCTTGGTAGAAAGGATATATTACTATTCTTGCAGAAATCTTTATTGATTCTTAGTAACTAGAACATGATAAATTTTATATACTCCTATTTTATAGGAAAAATTCAGATTATATTCTTAATATTTTCACTTCCTTTTACCTCCCAGTGACATACAAGCATGATGATTTGTACATCTTTGAGAAGGCATCATGCTGCCTTCTTGGAATAGCAAATCCAATACAACCATATGAAAACACACAGAAATTTTAATGAGAAGAAAAGTGCAAAATATTTTGATTAATACTCCAATTCTCTGCTAGACTGCCACAGTACCTTAAGATCTTATTTAGCAGTAGCAGAGAAATCCATTGCAAACCATTGACTTGAAATATACAGATTTAACCCTAAATGTTTGTGAGGGTTCACTTTCCCAATTTGAAATGCACTTGGCTTCCATGTTATGTTCCACCAGTGCTGGGTGGAACATAAATACTCAGCTTTGACTTGAAAGTATATAATCTATTTCCTACTAATATTTTTGACTCTCCTTTCTTTTCCCCAGGCACGACAAATGGTCTGAGATCTGGATTTGTGTTTCTGCTGCAGAAGTGATGGTTATGCTGGAGGGAGCTGCAGAGGCATTCCCAGAGACATGACAAATGTAAGGCCCCAGAGCTGAGGCTCTTTGCTCTCACCTTGGGTCCTGTGTCTCTACAGGCAGCTGGTGTCTGCAGCAAACTGAGGTGACTCTATGGAAATCAATTAAAGGTTCAGTGGGATGCTCCTGGAAGTTCCCCTGGCTGGGGCTATCAAATGTGTCCTCTCTCTCATATTTTATTTTGGTAAACATTTTAAAAATCTTACTTTTCTTTTGTCATTAATAAGGATTTGTAACATTGAAATTCCATGCTTGCTAAGGGAGGACTAAAGAGATGACTAAATATGATAATCTGTACAAAAGTGGAATAAATAAAAAAAATTCTTTTAATTTTTCAATTCTAGAAGAATAAAGGATTTTCACCTTGATTCTATATGTTTTTTAAAATTAAGATAGAGAGTTCAGTGTTAAAATCATATGAGAACACATTTTCATGAGAATTTTGTAAGATAGTTATTATTTAAACAGAGTGACCTCACTGACCCCCACAATAGCCAGGGATATCTGAAACTAAATTATGTCAAAGGACATTTCTTCCAGTCCTTATCTGATTGACAGCTGCCAGGTTATATTTCAGTGTTAGTTTTATAGATCATTGCATGGAACAGTTCTATGTCAGGGTAATCTATTTCCAGTTCTATAAATCAATTGTCAAACACTGAATGCAAATCTTGAGGCCACGGTGGTTATCTTCTTCACAGTGACAATTGTTGTGAAGGTCTTTGTCTAAGAGTTGTCTTTAATGCAACAGGACCTACATGGAGAACTTTTTTGTAGGTAGCCAAGGACACAACTTGGGTTTTTTAGAAGAGAGGCTTCTGTACTTTTTAGAAGTACAGTCAATATCTCTTCTGGGGACAGTCTTTCTGTTGACTTCACTGGAGTTTGAAGTGAGTTTTAGAACTCTCTCTGATGACTAATTTAAAGTGTATTTTGGAATATATAAATATAAAATATAAGCTGTTTTTTATAAAGTATATATATGCCACCTACTTAATCTATTAAATATCATATAACAATGTATGCCAGTGTGACTATTAGGTATGAGGGGACATCTTTCAGTTAAAGTATGAAGAGGATGATTAATAATTTGACCAAGCAAATGGAGTCCTAAACTGCTCTGGCATACAATAAGTCTGCCAGTGGGCACTCTGTAGCAAAGACGTTTTTCTTAACTAGTCAAATCACTGACACTCTTAAAGCTTGTACTGACAGGATAGAATTTTGGTGTGTTAGCTTTATTATCTGGAATCATGCAGCTGAAATAAAAACAACCAAGGGTATCAAAGTAAATAAGGAGTAGCAAAGATTATAATTGATAGGTTGTTTGTTTGTTTGCTTTTGTTTTTGTTTTGTTTTTGGGTTTTTTTGTTTTCCCTGTGCCACTTACTATATTCTTTAATGCTTATTTCTGGATTATTGTGGTCTATTCAAGGCTTAGACATCCAATATATGTTCAAACTAGGACAGAAATTCTGCTACTTTTAGCAGTACATGGAATTGAATGGGGGAAAACTGTAAATAGTTTGCTTTTTTTAAATTAAGCTTATGGTTGTAGGCCTGATGTTTGAAGCAGTCACAATATAGAATTTGGACTTAAAATACTATCAGAAAATAATTGAAATAATAGTTCTTAGTATCTCCCACAGATCTCTGTGGTTCTGCTGACATGTAGCTCTCCTGCCCTGGGCTTCAAAGCAGTGCACGGTAGGGAAGGAGTCTCTGGGAGCAGCCAGGTCCTGTGGCTGCAGTCAATAGTGAATCAGAGTTGCCTCTGATCAAGTTGGGATTTTGGCAGTTGTGTCTGACAATTGAAAGCTGCCTCAGCCCAGTGTTAGTCATCAGCTCAGCTGCTCAGCAAACACAGATCTTTATGATCTCAGCCCTCTGTGCCCTCCCCTCCACACTGTGGCTTTGGTTGAAGACAGATTCAGTTTAAGATCTCTGGCCATATGCTCACAGTTCCCCATGGGACTGGCATTAGCAAGCAGATTAAATCTCTGTGTGCCAGACATGTTCAGTGACAGCAGATTGTGACTTGGACTTCTCAGAAGTACAGGATGAAAAGCTTTAATGGGAATTTGGTTTAGTTGGTAAGTAATATCTTGTAAGACAAGTATCCATGGGGCTCTCTGTTGTTATTCCTTTTTGAAATGCTTGAAAAATAAACCTTAATTTATCATTTTCCCAAATATTTTTTTAAATCTCTTGGTGGAAGAATATACACTCTTGAAATTTCATCCTCTTTAATTTCTTTGAGGTGCTAAAATAGATTATAAAAACTGGTTTTCAAAGAATTCCATTTTATTATTCTAAGAAAAAAAAAACAACCGTGAAACCAAAAAGATGAAAGAAAGGTGTTCCATAAAGATTTTAAAATACTAAGAAGACATATTTTGGGAAAAATATATGAACCCACCTACGTTTAGAATAAAATGTTCAGGTTTTTTTTTTTTTTTTAAATTGTCCTTGCCTCAAACCATGTATGGGATGTGGTGAGTGAAGCTTTCCTTTTGAACCTGAATTAAGTAAAATATATAATAAACCATGGGGCTGGAAAATGTTGCCAATAAGGAGAGCCTTTATTCTCCTTCCTTATCAAACGTTTGGGCTTGATTATGCTTAATATAGGCAAAGTAGTGGTAAAATTTAACAGAAAAGGAAGAGTAAAATAGGAAAGGGGGAGTGTCCACAGCCAACTTCTTGTGTAGGTAGCACTTGATTGGCAGGGTCACAGTCCTGCTACAGCTACTTCCTGATGAAACATGACTGGCACCAGTGAAAATTCATCTAAAACAGCAATAAAATAACAGGGCTGAATGCCAGACTAGCAGAACTTTACACAGGTGTTGTGAGCTCAGAAATCAATAGAATTGATTGAGAAATTTCTTCTCTTTGCAGATCTGTAGCAAACATGAAATTGGACTGTTTTGGGCACCTCAGCATGAGATTGCACTTTAGAAGCAATAGTTCCTGCAAAGTTACTAGGGAAGCATCTGTACAAGGCATGACCAGTTTCTTCTCCCTTTCTTGCAAAGACAGCACTGAAAGCACTAGAATTTTTTGGCTTTGAATTCAAAGAGAATTTTTTAAATATGAAGTCATGTCAATAAATGAAGTATCCAGATCTATTTTCATGTAGAATCCTGTTCAGATTCTTGTTCCTCCACCTGAGTGTATTTTTTTTGTGCTGGGATGATTAATTTTTGAAAATGAATGTATGTCTGTGAATCTTTGGATCATTTTGATCATGAAGATCAGCTTGAAACACCAAGAAACAGCTATGAAATAATTTCCCTGATTTTGAGAAGGTGATAGGGTTTTGGCTGAAGAGTAGCAAGACTAAGACTAACTGATATAAGTGCATGGTTTGCCTTTATTTAATGGTAAATGAGGTTGTGTTGAGGTGACTGACACTTCTGTTATCTGTTGTATAGGAAAATGCAAGACTGCAATCTTAACAAGCAGAGTTAAATGAAAAAGGCTTTATTTAACACCATGCAAAAATGACTACCTATGAACAAAATAGGCCTCTATAAGGTGTTTAATCTGAGCAAGTCTTTAGGTTAAAAAGGAAAAGAACAAGAAACACTTCTTTGTTAAAATATTTATAGAAATCTACAGCAAACTTCCAGAGGTTTTTGAAGTTCAAGAATGTCTTTTCTGCCTCTTTAGACCAAGGGATCAAAATTTTCTTTAATATTAGTCCCTAAGGAAAGGAAGCTTTTCAGTGTGGGTCTGAAGAAAAGAATTCATTTCATCTGTCCCATCTCCCTGACACACATCCACATCTGAAAATCACCTGCCTAAAGCCCATGGAACTGAACTTTCTGGGGCTCGAGGGAGGGGAAATCCTGCTTCAACAGGTGGCCAGATCTCGTGCCACTGGTGTAGCTGATCCAGTAGCTGAGAGGTCTCACTGTCACTAAATTGCTGTAAATAGCCTCTGGAGTGCTGAAGTGATAGATTCACTGCTGTAATAATTGGCTGTTCCTCCCATGTATCTGGTATCATTACACAGACAGTACATCTGATGTGCTGGCGGCCTGGGAATCCGAAATCTGAGCTGTCACTGAACAGCTGGATTCCTTGGAGAGCCTGGGCTCAAATGACTGATTTGACACAAACTCCATCAGGAAGCAAGAAGTCTTGTTGGTGGTTTTCCACTGTCTCAACTTTACCTTTTATTTACAAGTCAAAAAATTTTCAGCCAAATTTGACAAGAGTTTCAAATCTATCCTACAAATTAAGTGCATCTAAGTGCTCTGGTAGGCTAGAAGAGTGTTTGACTCATGGGCTCACATTATATCATATTCTAGAACATCAAAAGAAAGAGAACCAGTTCAAGAAAGCGGGAGCTCAGTCTTGGTCTGTGTTAAACCCAGAAGAATCTGTGAAATAGGAGCCTATGAGAAACCAGATTCCTCTAATTCTACTGCTTGTGAAACTTGTTTGCCTTAATTATGCCACTGTAAGTATGCACTGAAGTAATTTCCTGGTTGTGCTGGGTCTAATTAATATCGAATGCTATCTTTCAAAATTAATTAGCAGTTTAAGAGTGTGTTTAGTGATAGCTGTGAATTAGGATGCTAAAGATTCATAGTAAAAGTCTTCTGCAGAAGAGTTCAGGTTTTTTTTTCCCCTCATATTAACACTATCACTTTACACTTTTACATAATGTTTGCACACTCTGTCTCAAATTGCCATCTACCACTGGATAAATAAATTCTTTAAAGAGCTGTTAAATAATATAGATGAGGAGAAATTCTTATTTATTTACAAAAGAAAAAAGTAATACTAATTTAACTCCAATAACTTTAGTACACTATTGGAATTAAGTATTGACAATTGTACTGACAATTAACTAAGTATATACTACTTTGTGAAGCATAAATATGCTTTCTTGTTGTGAAACCAGAATTTCTTTTACTGCAGATTCCCAGTTTGTTAAATTTGTTATGAATTTGTTTTGCTGTAAATGGTTAGGTCTTTCAATGACAGAGAGAAAACAGATTCTCTAATTTGCTCTGCCTAGAGGGTAATCTGCTGATGAGTTTAAGAGTCACAATGCATTAAAAAGCCTCAGGATTGACTGGTCAGAAATAAATAACCTTGCTAGCACTGGTCTGTTGAGCTGGATGGATGACATTATTTATTGCTGCTTCTATGGTGACATGACTGTACAGGAATGTTAAATAGCTGTGTACTTGCAAATATCCCAACTTTGTGCACAGTGAATCAACCACAGGACAGCATTTGTTAAAACAAGACAAATTTTTTATCAGTCACTCTTGGAGAAAATACCCAGGTTTGTGCTGCAGTCAGCTGTATCATGCAGTTTACATAATGCTGGCTACAAGAGGCTTAATGTATTTTTATCTTAAATAAATAAATAAAGATAGAAGGAGGTAAATGTTGTCTATTTAGGCATTAGTGGAAAATTTACTTGAGGAACTCAAAGGTTCCCCTTAAAAAATCTTACTTGTCAGGTAAATTTCCTTGAAATACAATAAGCTCAAGTTAAAATCAAGTTAAAATTACATTCTTGTGTGTAAGCAATGTGGCAGAGATAGGAAGTTGTATTTCTTTAGGAGGTTACACAGTCAGCCCTTTTGACATCCTGCTTTTTTTTTTTCCTTTCTGTAGAATCTGTAGGAACTATTCTTAAGTAAAATCCCTCATAATAATTTTGTGTTTTTAAGGCACAGTTTCCTGGTGTCTTCTATATCTATTTTGTAAGCTGTGGCTTGTAACATTGCACTGAGTTTATTCATATCTTTGGGCTAATCCAGAGCTGTTAATTCTGGTAGTCATTACTGCTTCAAAGCCATTTGACTTGGGGGAGAGAAAGGAGATGACAACTCCCATTTGTCCTCCAGGGTTTCAAGACCAGACAATAGATATGAATACATGTAAGACAGCTATTTTTATTCTCATGTGTCTATTACAGTCATGCATGTAGAAGAGACATCCACCAACTTCATAGCTAAATACATAGCCCAAAGCTGATCTGTCACCTTGCTTAATCAAACCTGTATGAAATGACAGGGCTTTATTCTGGAATAAACCAATGAAGCACACAGTTCTCTTGGTGGTGGCTATTATCAAAAGAACTGAAGTGTCTCAGAGTGCTTTCTGTTTGTTTATGTTAGCAACAAAGATTACATTCTGTCTTTATCTTGTGATGTTTTCTTCTCGCCATACAGTGGTAAATGTATACTATGGATACCTACCTGGATCTGAGCCTATGACTCATTTGATTTCCCTTCAAAATGCTTAGAAGGGAGGCAAAAATAGGAACATATTCTTGAGCAAAACCATATTTCATATTGTGAATTTATCACCTGGCTGAAACTACAAACTGTGACCAGTTAAGAACGGAGCTAGATGAAATGTGCTCTTGCACACTACACCTGAAATTCATTACTCTCTCTGGCACTTACTGCCCCATAGTAGGGTCATGACCTCCAGTTTTCCAGAGAGAAAAAGGAATTGTTTTATAGGTTCTGGTAAAGCAAGGAAAAGGGCTCCCACTTCCACTGCTTACTTTGCACATCTTCTGTACATCCTGAGTGGTGTGTAAATGTCAGCAAACCCTGTGGTAACAGAAGCTGGTATTACATGGTAACTTTTAATAGCAGAGTCTTGGCATTTTTTCACAGCTTAGTGTTCTGGTTCATTTTGGCTGACAAAGCCAAATGCTTCCTTTTATATAAATGGAGCAAAAATTTCTGCCTTGAAACTCAGAATTCCTGATGTCTCATAGTGAAGGGGTTTAGCTGAAGTAGTTTAACATCAACACATTAATATACAACAAGGGAGTCCAACAGCAGTATTAGTTATCACTTTCCAATATATATACAGAGAAACTTTGTCCTTTTATGTCTCTGATTATGGCAGGGGGGTTGGAATCATATGATCTGCAAGGTCACATCAAAGCCAAACCATTCTATGAAAATGCTTTTGATCCCAAAATAGACCATAGGACTTTGTCATGTAATTTTCTTTTTGCAAAATGTTCTCCAGTGTAATACAAATCTGCAAATAAAAATGAGAAATTTAAATTATTATTTTTAGAAGGAAATAACCATGTTCTCGTGCAAATTGTCTACCTTTCCTCCTAGATACCATGTGGCAACAATAATATTGTTTTTCAAGTTGAGTTACTGAGCAGCAAAACTTGAGGGGAAATGTATATAATTTACTTGTAAAAATGGGAATTGTTCTCTGGAAGCCTGGAGTTTCAGTTTCAGTCTGTTGCAAGCTCTGCATTTTGATATCTTGAGGCTGAAATGTCTTTGAAAGAGGTGAAGTTATGCTTGTGGGTGGGTGACTTGGAGCTCATCTCTCCCAGTCTGTGCACTGACAGACCTGATCATATTTTTCCTAACCATTATCTGCTGGATTCTGCCCCTGCAGTGCTTCTGTGACTGATGAAAAGATTTTGATTTCTTAGTAAATGTTGCTTTGCTACCAAAGGGTAAGAATCCAGCAATATGAAGCACTGTAAATGACATCTGCTAGAAGATATCCTCTAGTCAACCAGCAAACCTATCAATATCAAACACTAGAACTTATAAGACATAAGCCTTTTTTTAACTGTAAACCAAATTCCTGAGATTGAAGGAACTGACAAATGCAGGCAATGCTTCTAACCATCTTTTTCCCCTTATTTTAGGATTTGTGGGAGGCATTTTCCAATGTAAAATGCCAATTTGTACACACCCCCTCACCCCCCCAAAAAAAAGTCTGTAAAATGTTTGGCATGCAAAACTAAGTGAAAAATCTGGCCCAAAATTCTCCCAAATTTGTCATCAGAATGACTGTGTGGATTATTAAGAAGTATTCAACTCATGTATGGCAGGACTAGGAGGAATCATGGAGTCTCCAAATCCAACTGGGTTTCTCATTCAGTGATCTCTAATATAACAGAAGACACCTACAATACTAATGGAAAAACAAAGCAGAGGGAGAGAAAATACTATGTTCCCATAAAATTACAGAAAATTAAACAAAAATATTACACTTTAAGGAATTTGTACAAAGATATTTGTGGATACAGGGAATCTGTGGATGGCTTCTTACTCTCTCACAATTTTTTTGTTAACACCTAATTGTTACTATCCATTAATGTGCACTCTGGTAAACAGTCAAATTCCACCCCTGTGGGTGACTTCTTTCCATTTACACTGTGGATCTCAAGTCCACTGACATCCTAGAAGAGTTGATAGTAGCTGACCAGTTCCCCAAAATAAACCTGTGCTCCTAATGCTGCACACAGTGTCATTTGTGTCACCTCTGTTGCTTTCTACAGCAAAGGCCACACTGTGATTGATGGTTTGTTGGCCCAAGATCTGGTGCCACGCTGTTTGAAAATTAGAAAACAGAATTTGTTACTGGAAGTTCTTTACTCGTGAGAGAGAGCTGGTGATTCATGAGCTCAGCTGTGGTAGCCAGGCAGGCCAGTGTAACCCACAGCCTGCACAGATGCTGCTGCCAGCCACAGATCGTGCTTCGATCATCCCACTGCTTTCCTCTGCTTTGAAATGGAAAAAAAACTTCACTGTGGCTTGGGCCCAGTTTCTGCTCTGGCTCCTCCAACTCCTCATGCATTTGCCTCTGCTTGTCCTTTTGCAAGGGTTTTTGATTTTGGTCTGCAATTTTACAAAAGCATGCTCTCCTCACACAATTTGTTTGATGTGATGCTGCCAGACTCAGATGTAGAGCTGTTAGGATTTGTCTCAGTGCTTGACCTGCTGTAATAACAATGGGATCTCAAAGCACAAGATGTATCTCCTTAATTTTCCTCAGTTTCTAACACATCCCTATGTTTTACAGATTATCCCTGTGGATCTTGCTCATCAGACCTCTAACACAGGTCCCATTTTAGCTGATGGGTCAGTTCTTCAACTAAATTTAGTAAGACTTTGCCCATCCTTACAAGATGGATTCAAGAAAGCAAGACAGATCCTGTGAGCTCTAGGCCCCATGTCTGTGATCTGATCTCCACGAGTCATGTGTGTCCATCTGGTCCACAGAAGCAACAGCTTCACTGAGGATTTGGGGTAGTCTGTGTCATTTGGCATAGTCCTGACTGATCTTGTAAAGATGTGGAAAAACAGTTGTTAATGTATTATCCAGCCTCTGAGTAAAAAAAATTGCATATATTGAAGGTAGGCTGCAAGAGGTCATAGATGAGAAGTCCCCAAAATTAAAGAATGCAATTGAATTTTCATCTGTACACATCCAGAACAAGACACTCTCCTTGACAATGTCCTTCCATATTGTAAATTAATAGAACCTATGCTATAATGCATGTTTTGTTTTAGTTTTTTTTTGCTTGAAAACATTTATTTAAGAAAGTGAAGTTTTAAGTAAATTGTAACTTTTTTATGCAGGGTCTCTGAGGCATTATCTTGTCTTTTGTTCATACTCAGTCTTTGAAAGACTAACATTAGGAGCTTATGAGCAAGTTTGCAGTGAAACTTTTCAAATTGTTTTGAATAGTTTGTCTGAGCCTGTTTTAGGTGAGTATGCCCATGTAATTTTCCACATCCACTGTTGCCCATGTTTGTTTTTTATGCTTTAACAAAATTAGCAGGCAGTGATATATTTGTGCATTCTTATTTTTGTCTAAAAGAGGAGCTTAGTGTGAATGTGTAAAATAGAGCAGGTCCTCTCGACTTTCAGTGATACACTGTCCTACCTACCTACTTAAGAGAGACACTTTAAGATCTGACTCTTTTCTGGGTAAGAACATTGTAGGCTTAATGCAGCTCTCCCACGTACATCAACCGAATGTAGCTGGCATGTGAATTAATTAAAAATAAATCTTGTTCTACGTTTTATTTTTAATCCTTTTTTCATCTTCAGTTTGTATCCATTGTAAAGTTCTCATCTTTTTGTCAGTCCCAGTGAGAGATTATTAGAGATGTTATCTTGTTAAGCAGCATATGTATTTTTTTTTTTTTTATGGGGCTATAAAACAAAGAAAATATCATTCTTTTATGGCTACTTTAACAAAGTGAAATGCTTGATTCAGAATAAAACAGTCATCTAATGAAAAAAAAAAATTATCCACATCCCTCAGCATTTTGAATGCTAGTTCCATGGTATTAATTAAAAAATTTTAGCTTTAATAAAACATTCACCCCATATTGATTTATGGTCTGCACCCTTCCCCTCCCTCCCATCCCTGCACTCCAGCCTGTCAGCACAAGGCAGCTGGAGTTTAATCTAAGTATTAATTCCTACTGTGTTCCCCTGTGAGGCATCAGGGATGTCCTTCATGGCCTTTCTTAGACACTCTTCTATAATCCTTTCCTGACTGCTGTTGCCAAGGCATCACAAGTTTTGTTCTATACTTTGCCTTATTCTCCATTTCAAAATTGATTAATTGTATTTACATGTCATAAGTCATGAATGTGTTATTTCAGTTTTTATGTCTCTCTCACTGTTTCCCTGAGGTACACACTTCCATTAATCTACTCTCTAATTGAAGGTTTTTTAGTGTATAATTTGAAGCATCTCTTTTTTATTCTGCTCAATATTTTGGACATGTAAAAAGGAATAAAAAAAGCCTGTGTTGTCAGTGTTCCTTTCTGTGCAGTTTTGTCCCTGTTATTTTTGTACTGAACTTTATATCCATTTGTGATAGCTGAGTTTATATTTGGTAGGGCTTCAGCTGTGTTGTGTTGTTGTGACTGTGGATTTTGCTGTGATGAAGTGAAGCTCCCACAATGAAGTCTGCACTATTTGGCTTGTAATGATTTTATTACCAGGTTTTTCCAGAAAGAAAAATATTGTCTCTTTATGACTAGAATGACTATCATTAGATTCAATTGTTTGCAGTGGGGTTTTAGAGGATATTCTTGTGCACTGTGGAGAAAAATTGATATAAATCATTTTCAGAGAGAAAAGTTGAGGTCCAGATGCTCCCCCTGACTGAACCTGGTCAGAAAAGCAAGTGCTTTCTGCATCTGTTCACTTATCCAGGTGGGAAGATTTGCAATAAAAAACCCAGTTTAACTTCAAAGCTAATTACCTGGCAGAGATATAAAACTGTATGAAAATTTACTAAATTATGTGCTTTAAGTCTGTCTTATCAATCTGGTTTTGAATCATGAGGCTTGTATCAAATAGGAATTGATGCTCAGATGATTCTTTTTAGAGAAGATATGCTTAAAATAGATTTGAGTGGGTTCCCATTTTTTTACAGAGTATGATTTCTTCCTCTCTCCCTCCTGCTTTCCACCCTGTTCCAAAAAAGTAAGCCCATGGGACAACCTACATTCAAGTTTCTTCTTTTTTTATTAATATATAAAAAGATAAAACTGATAAAATACCTATGGGAATGTCAAATAACTGTGCTATGACATTATTTTACAAGACAACTTGTCAAATTTACAACTCAGGTAAGCTGCCATAGGTAAACTGCCATGTCTTCAACCAAGGAATGGTGTTCTCTCTCACCTCCACTGGGTGAAGACTCAGTGGTATCGTGAGATAGAGTTCTCTTCAGCACAGAATGATTTTTAGCTTCCATAGATAATTTTGTTTGTTTGTTTTGTTTTGTTTTGCAACGTTTGCCTTGGTCCCTTTACAAGAATAAAGTGAGTAATAAGTTCTGGCTGCCAGAAGCATCTCAGTTCTTCATTGCCTCCATCCATACTTTAAAAATTTCATCAGAAAATTACTTCAAAAGAGTTTGTTTCTTTCTTTCTAAAGCTTTAAATTTTGTGGGGTTTTTGCCTTTTGATCTTGACATAAATGTTTGATCCCTTTTGCCTGCTACTATGTTTTTTTTTGCAACTGTTCAGTTGATTGTCTGAAAGTTAAGCTTTTATTGCCTTAAACTGAGAGTCCCATATCCTTAGGAACGTTCTTCCCTTCCTGTCACTCCTCATCTAAGTAACAAGGAAGAACAGTCATTATTTTCTTACTAGGGTGCTCCAAGGGTGATCACTTACTTCTTATAAATTTCTTGGAGGGTAAAAATCCTCCACCTTCTATTCATCCTTCTATTTTAAAGGTCTAAGATATAAAAGAATAGTGTGCCATGAATGAATATATAACATCATCTCTGGGATTTTTTTCAGAAAGAAGTAAATATCCCCTTGAGGAAAATGATTCCTTTGAGTGATAGTGCACTGCTGAGTGGTACTAAAACAGGTTTTTGGGTTTAAATAACTGTCACAAGTGTTGCCATTTGTGAGGAGGAACGAATAGGGAAGTGTGTTGGGAGTAAACACTGGCAGATGCCTTTTCCACCAGGTCTGGTATGGTGAGAAGATGTGCAAAAAGAACAGAAGATGTGCAGAAAGATCCTCACTCTGGAACACGCCTGCTGCTCACTGTGTGCTCAGTGCTGTACCCACATAATTTATTTATGCATTGCCTTCCCTTGAGGTGGGAAAGCACACAGGTCAGGGAACACAGTGCTGCTCCTAAAAATCCTGGTGGAAAAGCTTTTTTTTCCTTCCAAATTGCAGAAATTGTGGTTTTTAATGTTTCAAGGTGCATCAGAGCAGTAAAGATTTAGATTGTTGCCAGTGAATGAGGGAAATGCCTTCCAAAATGGTGAATGATTGCCACAGGCTGGCTGGAGCACAAGCATTTTTATTCTTTTTAACTTTTCCTTTTTTTGGAAAGTAAGCATTTTTGCTTTTCCACAGTTGAAAACTGGCTTGTCCAAACATGAAAGTATTTTACCATTTTTGGGCTATGACTGCACTTACAATGACTTCTGGGAAGTCTGCCCTCCTGCTGCTAATCATTCAAGACCAGATGAAGGCAATATTTAGTACAGCTTTTGTTGAATCATGGTTTCTTTCAAACTAAATAACTACTTTCATGGTATATATATGAAAATAAGTGGTGTAAATGAAGTTTTGGTATTTTTAATATTAGCAGTTTGGCTAAAGCATTGAAGCTAATTCTTTACAGCTTTAGTAAATATTAGCTGCATGCCACAAATTATCCAGCAGTTAATTTTCACCAGAATTTAAAATCTTAGAGTATCTAAAATCTTGTGGGCATCTCAAAGCCCACAAGGCAGCAGTTTAGCATCCCATTTTCCTCTTCCTCCTTCCTGCCTGATCACAGAAACTCCACCCATGTCCAGGACTGTTTTTGCAGCAGTTTTCTCCATTGTCTCCATTGTTGCAATAGAAGAGTGTGCAAATTTTCTAATCCCTTGGTAGCACAGGACTCCAAATGGCAACAGAAACTTGGTAGTGACTCCTTGGCAGCTTCTTCAGCCTTGCAAAGTTAATCTCTTTCATTGGTAATTTTATCTTTCATGTGGAAATAAGAGAGGTTCTAAATAAGAACTTCTCTGTCTGTCTGTCTGTCTGTCTGAATGTAGTTGCAACCTACCTGAAGTGTTGGGGTTTCCTGCATCCCCACTGTCACTGTGGCTAAAACATTTAATTGGAAATATTATAAAGTTGCCATGTACTAAGTACTTTCTGTAGGATATCCTATTAAATCCTACTAATCCTACCAAGCCCCTAGAAGCCATCTCTTAATGATGTTGTTTTTCTCTCTCCAAATAGCATTTAAGGACTGTCAGTTCTGTAACAAACTGTTGACTTCACTGCATTGCAGGGCTGGTTTTTTTCCTACATTAACCACATGACTTTTGAAGGCCCAAACCTTGGATGACAGAAAAGCCAGAAATGATCAGTCTTCACTTTATTCAATGTACAAACATTGTAACATTTAAGCTTTCTAAGTTTAACTCGAATGTGATTTATTATACAAAATTATGAAACAAATTTAGGAGAAAACTAGGGGCTTGGGGTAACCCATTTCCAGGTCTATTTTTCTTCTTTGACATTAAGCTGATAAAAGTACATGGTTGTTCCCAATCAGAAAATAAATAGCAGAACTTTAGCTTCACTTTGTCAAGAAGATAAAAATGCATGGCAATAACTGTTGTTTGCAATGTCTGCCTATAGGAAAACTATTGGTGGCAGTGGTTTGGTTTTAACTAGGTCGAGAAACAGTGATAGCTAGAACAGTCTAAAAATCCTTTGAATGTTATTTCAGCATTAAAAAAACAAAACAAACTTTAAAAACTCCTTCTGGGGGAATTAAAAATTTTCTATGCATCCCAATTTCAGTTTTAGGTCCCAACTTTCTTGAGTCTTTTTTTTTTTGTTGGCTCTATGAATAAGGGGTGTAATCTTATTGACCAACCTCATGTTAGTATTTTAGACTGTGATTAATTTCCCCTAATGACTTAATTAACTAAATTAATCTCCTTTCCATGTAATATTTCTGTATTTTGAACATATTCTTTGCTGTTCCAGAGCTTTCCCTTCTTGCAGTATCAGTCTTAATATTGTGATTTTCTGTTTCAGGCATTGCTATTAAAAAAAATTTGCGAAGACTCACTTGAAAAGTACAGCAAAAGTGATATTTTAAGGAAAAATGTTGATCCACTAGAATGTCAGTGATTTGGAATTATTCAGGAAGGACTGCTCTCCTACTACCAATATTAGCAATGTTGTCTTACCCAGCTTCTCTGTACTGGCTTCATTTTATGCCATTTATTTTGGAACAATGGTTCTTCTCCATGCCCCACTGAATTGTTATATGGGTTAATTTGTAATTTTGTTAACATTTTCATGATGCTGCAAGTATGAGACATTCTATTAATTTTAGGAATTATGATTTTTATGATGACTTTCCTACTCTTAATTAGAAGATTTGGCGCGTGAGCAAATAATTTCAGCATAGGCAGAGGTTTTTGTGGTGGCAAGAGATTAAGCACCTTGAATTTAGCATGCAAACAGGCTTTCAGAGGAGTATTTCCAGTGCTGACATTTGAGCTTACTAAATTACAGTTACTGCTCCATAGCACAGAGAGAAAACTTAATTTAGAAACTGAGTTCCTGTGACTCCAGGTGAGACAGTTTGTAATTCACTGGTCCTCGAACAAGGAAAATGATCCCAATGTGGTAAAGAATTTAGCTGGTTATATGTAGCTGAACGTTTGTAATTGTTTGTCTTACAGCCCTTGAGGTTGGAATAGGGCTGAGTTAGTGTTGCTGCTGTATTTAGTGATTTTGTTCAGCATTTGGGACAGCAGGACAATGTCTCTGGTGCTCTGCAGTGCACAGAACAGCTCATGTAACAACAGCAGTGCGGTCCCCTGCCAACAGGCTTTGAGGCTGGGAAAAGGCAGGCAGTGTAATACTGCAAGGAGTTTTAAAGCCATCATTTCAGGGCTGTTAGTAGATAAATGAGGTTACATTACTTTATTTACTTCTAGGCACAAGTAAATAAGGATCTGTGCACACTTCATGGCACATTAACTAAAAGTATGAATTAGTTCACCTAACACCCACTTGAATAACAGTGGTAAGGGCAAGGAGAAAATAAACATTAACTTATTGCAACCTTCTTCTCATTACTTTAATTGTGATTCTGCACCTTAAAATGCAGGAGATGTATGTGAGGCTTCTACTGGAACAAAGGAAATGCCTCAGGAAAATTACAGACCAGTTGACATGTCTGCTTGTGCTTATATATGCCACTCGAGACATGGAGCAGCTGATGTTGCTTTAGTTTCCAGATAAGTTGGATTTAGTTTAATCCTTGTATGAAGTTATGTATTGGCTTTTTCTCAAGACCACAATTACAGTGGCGCTTACAGAAGGCACAGCAGCTAATCTTCTGGCCTCCTGCAGACAAAAAGCAATCTGCTTTCTATCCTCCTCCTTGATCATTCAGCAGCAGCTGGGAATCTGATGTTCAGAGCCAAGGGCCACTGCTCAAGGGAAAGTGCATCATCCCCTCTGTTTTCTGTGTTGCTGCATTTGCCTTTTTGTGAAGCCTTCCAATGCCTCCTTCTACAGACCTTGAACAAAGAGGTGTCCTAAGCTGGAATCCTGTAGAATATTAAACAGATTCCCATCATCTCCCTTGAGGGTGTTAGTGTTAAAAGTTGACCCATCAGATACAGGGAAGTGAAGAAATGTGCTAGCCATCAAGCTGTTATCACTTTTCTATAGCCTTCTCTTTAAGTTTGGAAAGAAAGGGGCAGATCTCTGTCACACAGAAGTGTGTATAAACTCTCAGCTGTTAGGTCTGACCCTCTGGATAAGAGAAAAACATTTTGCCACTCAAGTGGCTCTAATAATCAGCTCCATGGCACACGTTGGGTCTGACTGCCATAGGCTAGATGAGATGCTCTTTTCCAATCTGCAGGGTGTTGACATTTCCATTCTAAAGTGAGAAGGAACTAAGACCTACATTTTTCATGTGAGTGAGTGAGAAAGCCATGCTTTAAGAAGCTGTGTAGGGAATTTACAATCTCTAAACAAGCAGAGATTTGAATCTGGTTTCCTTTTTTCCCTATGCATGATTTTAATTGTGGGGTTTTATTTTTGTTTGTTTGCTTTGGTTTTGGCTTTCTTTTCCCTTTCCATATGTTTCCATATGTTGTTCTGTCTGCTGCCAGAGATTTCCTTACCCCAACTTCATTAGAACCGGCATATGTATATGAGATATATATTTCTTAGAAATTTTTTTGTCAAGGTCCTTCTTTCTTTATTAAGTACCCAAAATATTCTACTCCTTTTTGCTTTACAAATACAAGCATAACAAAATTTTTGACAAGATAACTGTTGTCTTTTACTTAAAAAAAAAAAAATCAGTCATTAAGTTCCTTTCTTCTTTTGTCAAGATGATGGTCTTCTTTTCATTTGATGGTGTTGCTACATGTCATCCTTTTTATCAGTTAATTTTGAATGAGAGAAAGAGGGTTAGAGAGTGAACAAGCTAAAAGTAGAACTGCAATGTCAAAAAATGCCAAGTTTTTCTCTCTTCTTTCTCCTGTTCCTCCCTAAGCACACCTCATTTAGGACAGGAAAAGGTCTGGTCCAGCTGTCATGGAAGTGTTATTTATAAGTACAATTTTGCAAATGAATATATCATGCTTTTTATAGCTACTGTCAACAACTACCAAGACAGAATAATTTGTGCAGCTGGCATGGGAAGTCAATGTAAAAGTTAAATTTAAGAAAAGATTTTGCTTTCTTGGTCTGCTGTCAGAGGTAACAACTAAATTTGGCCTTGATTTTATCTTTCCACATTCACAGAGAAACTGGTTGGAGCATGGGTGGAGAAAACAAACGGGGAAAAGTAAAGAAAGAGCAGGAGCACTGTGAGTTCTGTTCATGATATCGTCAGTGAGAAGCACCATGCTCTGCTGTGGGGTTTTCCAGTTGACATTTCATTTCAAAACAGTTGAAAGGGTAGTTTGGTAAAAAATGGTTTTCTTGACTCTTGAAATTTCAAATACTTTTATTTGCTCTGAAAGGGAAGTGTGAGACATTTAACATTAAAAGAGCAAAACCAAAAAAAGTGTAGAGATGAAAATATATCCCAGGGACTGGGGCACTCAAAAGATGTAGAAATGCATTTTACCATCTGTAAACATCTCTCAATATTTCAGCCAATACATCTCTCTGTGAGAGAAAATAAAGACAGTGTAGTAATTTTTAAAGTTGAGGTAATTGTTTAAATAGAGCAAATGTATTGTCTATTCCTTCAAAGTTTTTGGTTAATCTGGCAGAACAAATAACAACGTGTACATGATGTTAACGGAGATATATACTTCTCTAGAGTAAATATGAATGGGATCTTATTTTGTGATCTTTAATATGTGATTTTATTTTCAAAGATTTTCCAGCTGAGAAAAGTGAGGAATGCTGGCCTTAGGGGTGGGTTGACACCCTGAGGCTGGATATATATCCTTGGTGTAACAGTTCTTATATATTGTCAGCATGGCTTTCAAATGAGTGTGAGTGTGACAATAGCCCTCAGCTTGAGGCACTACCTTTTTTACCATAATAAATACATTTCAATTGCTAATAATGGTCCCAAGAGGGAGAGAGAGAAAATTTTATTAAATATATCTCATAACACAAAGCTTATCATCTGTTAGCAGCCGAGCAGTTTACTGTCATCAATGATGTGTGAGGAGATTGACAATGTACCACTTTGGAGAGGGAAAGGAAGGAACACAGCCAAAATTAACATTACAGACCAAATCTGCTGTCCAGTCATATCATGCCTCTTCTTTGACCCACAGATTTTCAAAAAGAGAATCATTACTTTTATCACGGGTTTTTCTGACCTACAGTTTATACTGGAAAGGCACCTCATTAGATTGTTAGCAGTATGTGCTCAAAGCATGGGGGAAATATTGTCAAAAGCATTTCACATGACTGCCCACCCCTTTGAAATACATCAACAACTTCCATTCTAAAAGTAATTATCTGTTTATTTTAGCATTCTTAAAAAGTAATTATGACAAAATAAAAAGCTTTTTTATTGATTTCCCCTCACCCCCCTTTATGCAGTGACCATTTTTGGTAAAAATATTTTGCATCAGTAGATGCTTTATATATCCTAAAATAAGGTTTAATCTAAATTTGTTCCTGAAACCAGAAATAAAAGCTAATACTTCATTCTGATTTTTCCATGCTAATTTAAAACAGTATTTGCATTGAAAACTCTTTTGCTTTGCTGAAAGCTGGAAACATCCAGAGTTTAGTGCATATTTCCTTTAACTTCAGTTGCTCCAATTTATTCAACCACCTGAACATACACAGGCTTTAAAAGCCCTGATCCTGAAGTGGCCATACATGATTTCTATGCCCAAGTGAGAAAACAAGTGAAGTGAAACTTGTATCTTAATAACTTTCAAAAAAACCCCAAGAAAATAGGTGCATGTTCTGAAATATGGAAAGTAGATTTTAATACCATTACATTGCAAAACTGATTTTTTCACAAGAGAGATACTGGGAAAAAACCCTCACTTTTTATACAGCAAAGTGATTTTTTTGACATAATGCCCAATTGAGATAAAATGTAAATGTCAACATTTTAAAAGAAAATGTCTTGAAGTAGTCAAGATGAAACTGTCAGCCTGTGTTTTGACACTCTGTCATGAAAACAGGTATGATCTGATAAAATGTTTCTGTTGCAAGCTTTCAGCCAACTCAAGAAAGCACCAAAATACATCTGGTTTCATTTAATAAATTTAGAAATATCTCTTTTTTTTCTCATACTTGCATAAGCTGTAATCAGAAGCAGCTTGTCAAACCAATCACTGTATGATTAGATTCACTCTTACCATATATGTCTGAGTTTTTCCAATGATTCTGATTTACTGTGGACACCTAGTAGTTACTGAAACCTTTATCACTCAACATAAACTTTTGCTCACATTTTAATCCCTGGCTCTCACTGTTGCATTCTCCTATCAGCACAATTGTTGGTATATTTGTTAGGTTGTGGCCCCCATGCAAGCTAATTAATTTTTTCATCTAGAAACATAGTTAACCTTGTGAATTAAAAATTCTGTAGCTTAATGATCAAGACTGCCTTGAACCCTGGGTTTGGCCTTGGGCAAAGCTATTATCTATTCCACTGCCTGAGCATGGCAATACTGCATTTGGTTTGCTGCTGTTCCTGTGGCTTTGTGGTCCCCTGGTCATGGGCAGAAAGTCATGCTGTGTAAAGAATTAAGAGATAAGCCATGCCCCAAGGAGATGGGGGCATGGAAATGAGAATATCAGATAATTATTGGCAGGTGGCAAGTGCAGAGAGTAAGGTGATCCCGGAAGCAGTGTAGACAGTGGGTTCAGTGTCTGAGGTCCCAGCCATTCTCAGTTTCTTTTAGTTTCCCATTAAACATTTTACTAAGGTCTGTAAAAGAATGATCCACTAAAGACTCATTCACAAGCAACGCCTATGCTTGCAGAAAAAAATATATGGATTTGGTCTCAGGTCATTATTGCAATGTAAATAATAAATTAGGTAACAATTAATCCATCCCTACTCTCTATGGGCAGAGAGATGAAGCAATTCATCACTCACAATCATCAGCACTGTGCATTTCACATTAAGGCAGTGTGTGGCTCCCCATTTTCATCACTGTGTATGTGTAAAAGCATTGCCATTAAAGCTGATAAGTAAAGTAATAATTGTAGTTGTATATTGTCATACTGGCTTGCCACAGAGAGTGCTCTTACTCCCCTGGCCCTGTGGTGTCCCAAATGTTTGTGTTCAGCTTTTTCACAGAATTGCAGTTGCTGCATTCTGTGGGCAGAGGTGCTTTGGCTGCAGGTTACAGATGCCCAAGCCTAGCAGGTATCCAGGGGGGATTTTTATTCAGAGTTTTTTTCTATTTTGTGTTTTTCCCTGCAGTTTTGATTTGTATGACTCTTTTTTTCAGATGCAGTCTAACAAGCTCATAAATTAGTTTTGGGTTTCGGAGGGTCTGCATTGGTACCTTGTGGTTTTCTAAGGAAGGAATGCAAACAAAAGGAAATGTTCTGTTGGTTTATTAAGTATAGACACCCCATATTTCTAGGTTTTGAAGAGCTGTTTTGACTAAATCCTCAAAATATTTGCCTTACCCTATTTAGGTTCTTTGGAATTGGAAATTGTGATGATTTCTGTTTTTGTTAAGCTTTTGTTCTTGCCAGTTCTGCTTTTCATGTTTACTACTCTTACAGTAGCAGCTACAAAATCCTCCCACAAGCACACTCTCACTGTGTAAATATGCTACTCCCTGCCCAAAGGAATTTACAATCAAAAGCCTTGAACAAACTGAAGTGAAAGAAAAGTACCCCCTGAACTGAAGGAGAACAGCAGCTTTTTTAGATCAGGCTTTAACCATTAATTCAGTCTGGGACATTTGGTTCCATGCACGTGGCAGTTGCTGCAGCATCAGGTAGGATGTGAATTTACAGTGCACTGCCTGCTCTGCCCTGACCTCCCAGGTGGGCACTAACTCTGTAGGTTTTTATTCCCCTGGAGCAGTGTGTGAGGAGTGTGCCATAAATGCCTCTCTGAAAGCTGCTTCTGGCATGGCTTACTGCATCCTTGAGGCTGCTGCAGGATGAGCTAATTCTGTGCCTGTCCCCCTGTGCTGCTGATCACCTGGGCACGCTGCTTTAACCCATTTCACTCTGCAGCTCTGAGCCACAACAAAAATGCTTTCCTCAGGGGCAGCTGGGAGGTTGTTCCTGCAGCCTGCCCTTACCCTGTTTGCATAAACAGCAGAGGGGAGCTGCTCCTACAGAAGGGGCTTTCAAAATATGAGCTTACCTCAGAGCATTGGGCTGTACTTTCTCTTCAGCCAAGGCTGGGGTTCTGTCTGGAGGCCATAACACTATCAATCATCCTGACTGGGAACAGGAACACAAACTTGGCACTGGAATATTTTTCTCTGGTGATAGCCTTTTGCAAGTCTAATCTTCAGCAATCACTTCCAAGTAGCACACAGCAGTCAGAGCACTGGCATTTTAAATGGGACAAATATGTAATTAATATTTACATATTAATGTAATGATACACATATTCTGCAGTCAAATATACTTTTTAATTGTGAGATTATTTTTTAATAATCTCTTTTCCCATTTATTTGAGAGCTGTTTTCAGGATTTTTGGCTATTTATAGTACAGTGATATAAATCTTTTCCTTTCTGAAGAGTATGTGAGCATTTGGGAGGAGAACTAAGAGATGAAAATTGTGTGTGTTTGTAAATGTGACAAGTAAAAAAATTAACAAGTAAAAAAAAAAAAAAATTACTTTGGGCAAATTCTGGGATAAGATACAAGATGCATATCTGCCACTCAGCTGTGCAGAAGGACAAAACCTGCTGAGTTCCCTATGCCTCCCTGTCCAGTGCCAAATATCTGCAGGACCTGCCTGCTGAAGGAAGGAGAGGGAAGTATTTGAGAATGCTGCTATTGCCAGCAAATGCTGAGCTGCTGGTTGTGTTCTGTCTGAAGGACGGGTGGTTGCAAACCACTGCCCTCCTTTCCTCTCCTCATTCCTGCTCTGACTGCCTGGGTGACCTGAGGGATTGACTGTCAGACCTGTAACGATTGTGCATGGATCGAAGATTTTTTATTCTGGCCTTGATTCCTTTTCCTCTGTCCAGCTCTGTGATAATTTGTGTGGACCAGATGTTGTTTGGTTATCTGTGCCTGACTTTCCAGTTAGATGCTCTTTATCTGTCATTATATATTGACTACATAAAGAACATCTCAAGTTTCAGCACAACAAGCTGTGTCAAAATTGTTGCAAGTGGCAGTGAATGTACATTCTGTTGCCTGAGGAGGGGCTTGGAGTTCTTCCAGCTTTTACTTCCTGTGTGTCCTGATTGCATTTATCATCCTTTATGTGTTGTCTGGTGTACTACTTCCCCTGCCAGTGGTCAAACTTTCAGCTGGATGAATCAGCATAAACTTCAAATACAACGGTTTTGGCACAATTCCTTTTGTAAATTCCAGTTCCAGATGTTATTTGCTATTTTAAGATCAACATCATAACACTCTTAAATTTTACTTTTGAACTGACTGTTATCAAACCAAAGTCTTGGCAGGGAGAACTGCCAGTTATGATTTCAGGATAGTTATGATGTGACCAGCTAATGCAGTTGGGGAAAGTTCTTTCTGAGCAGAATAATGCTGTCTGCAGTTTTCTCTCAGATTTGTTGTGAGGAGCACTGCCTGCCTGAGCTGCTTTCTCGCTCTTCATTCCAAGGTATGGCATGCTGCATGCATTCCTCATGCATTATGTACCAAGCAGTGGACATGGAACTTGAGCCTGAGGTTTAATTAAAAAAACAGTGCAGATAGTCTCCATTCTAGGAATGGACAGCTGCTGTACCTTGTAGGATGAAACTTATACTAACCCAAATTGGTGCAGCTCCAGAGCACTGCAGAAGTCCCTGCAGTGCCAAAAATAATAGCACTTTATTTTTGTTTAACCCTTCCATTCTGGGTATTTAATTCACAATTTTTATAGAGTTTCACCAGGTAGCTACTGAAGACAGGAATGATAGCAGTGATTTTTTTATTTGTTGTTTGGGTTTGTTTAATTTTTCTTTTCCTGGAAAACAATACTCCCATGCTGGTGAAAAAATGTCCATCCTAGATACACATTTAAAATTCTCAGTAAATATGATCAGGTGAATTGTAAAATATTTATACACGGTGCTATGGGATGGGTGTGAATAAGGGATGCTAGTAATTCTTCTGGTACTGAAACTCAGCTCTCTGACCTAATGTATAAGTTGTGCCCTTTAGACTTCCCTTATGGAGTGAGTTTTAGTCCATTTCTTCTTTAGCACCTTTGTTTTGATATAGTTTGGAACTTAGTATTTTCCAGGACTGTATATTTCTGCAAAATTTTCATCCAGAACTTTTAAAAAAACATTAAAGAACATTAGCATGCAGTCATGCCCACACTACCACACCACCTTGATTGCTAATGGAAAGACATCAAATATTTGAAGTGACACTACCCTATGGTATATGCAAGTTAAATAAGATTTATGCCATCTTCAACACAAAATTGTTCTCTTGTTGTTCAATTCAATTTTAAATATTTGACAACAATAGCAGTACTATGCTTCAGGCAACATATCTTTGCCACTGGGACACTGAGATTTTATTTGACAAATGCTATGATGGTTTTGGATCTGTTTCATCAACAATTCTTGTCTGCACCATTCTCGTACATGTAGACAGATACTGGGTCTTCAAACCAGTCTTGAAATAGAAAGCAAAATCAAAAGAATGAAGGGGGTGATAATAGTTTGTTTCAAATATGAGATTTAAAAAAAAACAAAAACAAACATATAGCTGGTTGGATTTTGTGGGAAGGAATTTCTAAGGAGTGGAAAAAACCCCACAAACCACAAAACAAAAACCAACAATGTCATCAACACACACATGCACACAAACCCAAAACAACTCTCAAGAAAAGATAATGGTGACAAAACCCATCTCAATTTGAGTGCTGACTGTCTGGCAAATGTTTTTTAGTCTTTCTTTTTCTCTGCAGAAGAAAACGACCTGGTATCATTATGAATTTCTTAAAAGAGCATGAATTATTTTGGGTAAAATGAATTATTCTTGTAAGTCTCTATTTTGTGAAAAAGGCATTTCTGCAGGGAAGCATTTTAATGTGAAATTCTTGAGTCACTTTATTCAGCATCTAGAGAAGACAGGCCCACAATGATCCGTAATTTGAACTGTGTCCTTAAAATTGAACTGTATCATCTGTATTCAGACAACTCAGAAGAGAAAGAATCAGCACTGCAACAATGATTCTCACTCCTAACACCTGTGGGCTTGAGTTTCCCATGTGTATTGTTGCAGTCACAGGCTGCATAGACAGTCCACAGAAAGAGACATATGTTGCCATAGAAATGTAAGGTTTTGCTGTTTAGCAGGTGACAGAGAAGCTCCAGAAGCCTACATTCAGTCCCTGCTTCCTGCTCTGTGTCTATACTGAAGCAAATGTAGTAATTTTAGGCTCACTTCCCAATTTGCCTCAAAGAAAGAATGTAAAGGTAAATAATAAAAAATAACAATAATAAAAAGGAAATAATAAAAAGCCGCAAAAATCTCTTCTGGTAGTGGGAGCAGCTGGAATTTTTAAAGAAAGTAAACTATGACAGGATGATGGCCTTAACAGCAGCATCTGTCCACAATCTCTGTTTCACCTATTTCCAAGCTGAATATAATTCTTTTTCTCAACCATGTTCTTTTCTGATCAATTCCTTTTGCTTTGAATATTTTTGGAGAAGCATATTCCAATTTTTCTACAGGCTAAACAAATGCAAACTGCCAAATGCTTCTCAGGCCATCTACCTTCTGAATATATGAAGTGGCCAAACAGATTTCTGTATTACCCCACACAGTTTTGATTCTCCTTTGCTGCCCTTCACCAGCTTGTGTACTGCTGTTACTGCTCCTTGTTTGCTTCCCTTATCTGCTGCATTCAAGACAAGTCATCCTGGATTTATATTTTCAAGTAACATTTGGTGACAAGCTGCAGGAAGTGTGCTCCAGGAGTACAGACACAATTGCATTCATTGCTTTGTCTATTACACTGAATTTTCTTTCTCTGTTTATTTAAGGGGGAAAAGGTCATCCTTCTGGGTATGACTTCCTGTCCATCAGCTGAACCTGTGAACTGGATTTTGTATGCTGCAACTTTCCTTTTTGCAGCTGCCTTGTGTTATCTTTATGGAAAAGATGCAGAAAGGGAGCAGGGCGCCCTGTGCATCACCATGGCTCTAAATGTCATTTAGTATTAATGGCTGTCAAATGCAGTCCACTTGTAACTATACATTACGGTTACAACACCCTGTGGCACATGGAAAGCATCACAAAAGCAGATGTTCTAGGAAGAGAAAACTTAACTAATTTAAAAGTTAAATCACAATCTGATATGTTTTTTTCTGGGTGACACATAGCGAACACAGTCTGAGAGCACTCCAAGCCTGCGGGATATAGATAAATGAGGTCGTGAATGCGACTGAGAAGGTTTGTCTGAGTTCAGTCCTTTAAGTCCTGTGCCTCAGAGCATCACAGGGTTTTAGGAAATTTGCCCCAGCCTTTTGGCTCTTTCACCCTAGGGATTAATCCTGGATGTGCAGAGGTTTAACCTTGTCAGTGCAAGGGCTGCTTGGTTGTCAAGGACTCCCCTGCACCTTTCACTGTTCAGAGAGGGTGAAGGTATATGTGAAATCATTCTTAATTTCCATCAGGTTGTTTCCAAGGCTACATGCTTTATTAAGAGACAAGTTCTTCAGCATCCGTCACGTAGATCATGAAGTAGAGCAGAGATTTCTATGCTCTGAAAGATAATGTCTTTACCTATTTGGGGTGAAATCAGATGAGCTACTGGAATTGAATGCCTTTGGTTTTGTTCTTTAATTTGGCTGCAGTTTGGAATTAATTAATTAATTAATTAATGGAATTAATTTTGATGAAGATCTAGACCTTGTTACCCAAAAAATCTTTAACTGTGGGAACTTAAAAATACTGTATCTTTGTAAGTGAAACAAAACACAAGTTTTGACTGACCCCAGATCAAAAGACTCTTTGGGCCATTGATCTGTGTTGAAAAGTTTTCCTTATTTAAAATAGAAAATGGTTCAGTCCCTCTAAAATGTTGTAAGAAAGTATTATATTAACCAGAATTAGGTGGTTTGGTCTAGTAAGGAGCTGAGGAAGAAGGATTGATCTATATTTTTGAGGTATCATGAGTGTGAATCTGTGTCTGCAGTTACTGTTTCAGACAGCAAGGGTGAGGCAGAAGAGGCCAAATATATGCTCAGATCTTAATTCCTTTGCCTAACATGAGACCGCTTTGGAGTTTTGCTTTTATAATGAAATTGAATGCATGTGATTCCCCTCAGCGTGAATATGGCTGTCTGTATTCTAATAACTCCTTGACCTCTTGGCAGAGTTCTTGTAAGCTGTTGAATGCTCTTAAAGATATTAAATACCCACATGCCATACAAATTAGTTGACTAGAAGAGGATGACTTCTGTATTCTAATTGAGTAACATGATAGTCCATTTTCCAGGGACTACAAATTGTCTTTGAGAGGAAGACTGCAGTTGAGGTCACAGTATTTATTAGAGACCAGAAAATCTGAGTGGGAAAGAGACAGAACATTTCCCTCAACTTTTGAAAAAATCTTAGGAGAAGTTTATATGTTATTAGAGATCAGAAACATTATTCTCAAGACCTTCACACTGTAGACTACACAGGTTCTACAAGACACCTATTTGACTGCTCCATCTCTTCACCAGTTTTGAAGACAGATGCTACATTTACTCTTTTATGGTCCTTTTACTCTATAAAACCCTTCAAAAATTTTCAGAGATAGTGTTTTCAGCTCTTTAGACACCTGGGGATGTAGTTTTCCAGACACAGGTGTTTTGAAAATTTTACAAAGAGAAAGACTGAGTAGAACTGTACCCAGTTGTCTTCAAGTACAAAACATTTATTTCTGAAGAGGGAAGTCTGATATTAGCAGATATTTAATATTAAGAAATGAACCTCTTAAAATATGGGGTCTGAATGGAAAATGAATCCTATGGGAATTGTCATGTTAAGCTGAATAAACTTTGAGGCTTTAATTATTTTAAAATTTGTGTCACTTGTTATAACTGGAGATGTTTTGTGCAGCTTTTCTGTGATTAGACATTGAAATGGACTGCCCAGGAAGGTGATGTAGTTACTGTCACTGGAGATGTTTAAGGAAAGCCTGGATGTGGCCCTCAGTGACATGGCCTGGTTGACAGGGTGCTCTTGGGTCATAGCTTGGACTCAGTGGTCTCAGGGGTCTTTTCCAACCTATCTGATTCTGTGATTTCAAAGATGGGAAGGCCAAGACTTGTACAAGCTGCAGACTATGAAGATAAATCCAGTATTGAGCAAGCGAGGCATTCAAGAGTTTATAATGCCTGGCAGGAAAAAGAAGTAAACTCTCGGGACTGTTTAAATCTCATCCAAAATTCTAGAGTTGCACAGATGTGAAGGAGTAGCACATGGAGTGCTCAAAATTTAGACCAGTTAATTTTGCTCTTAGTGGAACTCATTAGGTTCTGCTGAAGCCTTAAGGGGGATAAATGACACTCATTTTGCTTGACTTTTAGAGAGCTACTATCACTGCTATGTTAAAATCTATTTCATCCTCCAGACTTAAGTGAGATGTAGATGAATGAAAACACTTGAGTGATGACATTATTAAGATTTTTAAATCTTCTAATGGGTAGTGATTTGTATGGACACTGAAAAGTCAGATAGTATGCCACAGGACACGGCACATATTCTTAACTGGCAGAATGAAATATACCTGATGCTGCATATGGTTATAAAGTGAGCATTTCAAATTTAAACTCAGATCAGGAGAAAAGGAAATTATGCTTAATATAAAGGTAAGACTTAAGAAGCAAAATATTTCAGAATGAATTCCATATTTGGCATATGTATAACTGGTGTTGTATATGGCAGACACTTTGCCATCAAAATATTTTTGCTTAAAACAGGAAAATATTTCTGTCAATGCTGTGTCATAAGGGTTATTTTGATTTTATATACCCAGGGAGAACAGAATTTTATGCAGTTTTATGCAACATGGGTTATAAGATATGCAAAGCATCCATATAAGAATGAATTTTCCTTTGCAAATCAATTACATTTTGGGGATACTAAGCTGATAATTTTTGAACACATCTTCACAGGAGTGAAAATTATATTCTCAAATGCTCTTCACTTGTGTTTATACTGCCTTGAAATTCTGTCCAGAGGGTGTCAGAGGAAGCATAACTAACCATGGAGGCAGTGATCACCTTGAAAAACTGGAAATGGACTTTACCTCCCTAGAAATGCCTGAGTGATGAATAAATAAATCTGAATAGATTTTGCTTCTTGGGAAGAACTTGAAGCTGCAATACCTGCTGTTACCGTTAAGTCAGAAAAATGTAAGAATTATGGAAATGCAGTAGGTTACTAAAAAGTAAACATTCATTAACTTTTTCAGAATTAATTCTAGCTTTGTTTTTAAAATGAAGTAGAAGGGACTATTTACAGAAGGGAGATGGACTTTTCAAAAAATTGACGGGAGTAGGCTTCTGGTCAGAAAAATCATTATATTGATAAGCAGTATTTAGAATAAGAGTCTGAAAGTGTCAGGAATTTTCAGGTTAGATAATGTCACATTGGAGATATCAGTAACAGAAAGCTGGAGCTGCAGCTCAACACTGGACTTAGATCTTGTTGGAAGAGCCAGGAGGGCTTTAAGTGTCCCCTGTAAGTCTCTCCCATTCTCCTCTTGCCTACAGAGCTGGCAGGATCCTGGCTGCTGCCCAGCAGTGCTGCTCCTCTGAGGCTGCAGAGATGTCTGACACTGAGCAGCCCTCAGGCCAAACCCAAGGCTTTTCCTTGGCTGCAGTCCCATGCTGTGGCCCACCTGCACCCGGTGTGGCTTGGGGGCAGGAGAGCAGGGAGGGCTGTCTGTGCTAACCCCTCTCCCTTGCTCTCCCAACACTGGGGCTGCGCCTGCTGGAGGGAAGCCAAGGAGCAGATGGAGTTTAGAAGCAATCTCTGGGAAGGACGCTGTTACAAGTAGCTCTTAGTCTACTAAGGGAACTTAAAACTGCAAGATTTTGTGCAAAATGTTTAGCTTCAGCAGAAAGCAAAGCAAAGCCAAAGAAAACACAAAAAGTGATTTTCCACTTGGAAGTTGTTTGGTCTGAGGTCAGTCAGTAACTGCTGTAAAATCTTTGTGTTTCTAGTCTGAAGAAGATCCTTTATGCACAGACTCCTAAAACATCCTCTACTCGCTGGTCACTTGGGGAACCCCTGTCTGTAACCCAAGAGTGATAGATGCAGTCAGGAATGGCCCACTGGGAGAAAGGGCCCAGAGCTGTGAGATCTGGCTCACCTCTCTGATGTGTCACCAATTGAATAGCAGTGCCTGCAGTTTGGCTAATGAGCAACACAAGGCAAAGAATACCCTGCTTTTCCTTAGAGATGCTGTGGGGTTTTCCAGGGAGAGCACAGAGCACTTTTTCCCAAGCGGTGAATTACCTAATTTCAGTAAATTGCCTCCTTTCCAGGCTATACAAGCAACTTTCTTTTATAGCTCTACAAGGACATATTGTCATACATTGTGCAGAAAATACATTATAATACCAGTTGCTAACAGACTTAAGAAACACCTCAATATTTTTCTCTTTTAAAAAGAAGTAATTTTATTAATATTTTTCCAAGCCAATAAGCAAGTAAAGAATCTCTCCCTGCATAGCATTTTCAGGCACAGCTCATCATTGGTAGTAACATTGAGACTTCAACAGCAGCTTTTATTATTCATAGTTTTGATCTATTTTGTGGAGACAGAACAACACTAATCTCTTGATTTGACTTCTGAAGCAGCTAATGTAAAGCTTATATGAGAAGGAGGTAAGAACACAAACGTCTTTACTCTGGAAAGGGAAACAGAATAAAGGGTTGCATTTCCATAAAACACTAACACTTTTCTGTAATCTCTTTTCTTTGGATAATTTTTTCTTGTTCATTTGCTTGCTTGGTTATTTTTTGGGGGTGGTAGTATCAGTGAATAATAAGATAGAGGTGTAGGCTAAATTTCATTCATGTAAGAGTAAATGATATTCTGTGCTCAAACCTAATGGTCTCATAGCTGTTAGATATAGGTGGTTGTTGCAAGTGTTGTATATAGAGAAAATGGTTTCCCCTAGAAGACAGTCTCAGGAAAAAATAGGATTGCATAATTTCAAGGGTAAGGCTCTGTAAGACAGCAGTTTAAGGTCTAAGTCTTCTAAATACAAACTGCATAATTCCATCTCATTCTCCAAATCTGTTAAATGCACAGCTATAAAGGTGAGGGTTTTAATGTGAAATGGTCATGGACTTCTGTAGGAATCTGATCTGCACTCAAAGCTGTCACAGCTTCATAAGACATTAGTCACATAGCCTGTATTCAAATAATTGCGTATTTTTTTTTACATTCATATTATATTCCCCTTTTATTGCACTTCTGTAATTTTCCACATTAGTTTGATGGGACCATTAAATGCTATTGCTTGTGAGATAAATAATTCATGGTTTCTGAAGCATAACTATGTCTGTAGTCATACTATGTGAAGGCAATGTTTTATGCAGCTTTGTTTTGATTCATGCTTTGTTGCCCCTATTATCACTAATTGCTGTTTTATAACAAAGCTATAGTTTGGAGTCAGAATGGATATGCTTTAATTTAAGCTGAACTGGAGCTTGATCCTAGCAATGTGTTTGTCCTTTCCAGAAATGCAGCCCTGCAAAAGGCTGCTGTACTATTTATCCATTGATATGTTTGAATGGAACACATGTCATCTACTGTCTTGAAAATATTAAGTAAAATTGTTACCTGGAAGAACTGAGTAACTATTAATATGTACAAAAAGCTTCTCTATGAGTAAATAATATCTGCAGATCTCTGGAGATGATATATTTTAATGCAGTTTGAATGTAATATTTCCATTTGTAAACAAATTTGATCAAATACAATAAACAGTGCTGGAGTCTTAATGTAATTCTATTACCTATAAGTCAGTACAGGAAACAGCAATGCAGATGCCTAACAAGAGGCAGAGTAGCTTCTTCAGCTTTGCTGATAAGTAACTGTGTAAGTCATGTAAGCTTAATAATCAGGCAGCAAAGCAGGAGAAACAGTCTTGTCAAAACATAAATGGAGTACAGATGAAAGCTGATGCTTTGAGTAAAAATGCATGCCAGATTTAACGTGAGGAATAATAATATAAAGCTGAAATTCAAAAACTAATAAAATTATCATTTGATATCCCGCTATACAGGGAAATAAAAACTGCTCTGAAATAAAGATCAGAAAAGGATAGACCTGCCATTTTTGGGGGAGTTCTTTGGCTGTCCATACCTTCATTTAAGCAAGCTAGGGGATGGAAGGTACCTGGAGCCTTTAAGTACAAGTAGTTAGTATATGACAACTTTTGAAACATTGAATTTAACAGGCCGAGGAGGATTTTGATTTTCTTTTTCCCTACTGATCTTTGACCTTGGGTTTAATCATGTAACTGTAAAACCTTTAATTTCTAAAATGGTAATACTTTTAGATAGCTTGTAAATGTGTTGGGAGAGAGAAGAATTTTATCACTCTAAAGTTACCACATGCTTTTATTTCTGCAGGGTGCAGCTGGTGGCAGGGCTTGTTAGCCAGGGCATTGCAGGTTACATGTGCTGATGATTCCAAAGAGAAGCCAGGACAACGAAGGTAAGACTGTGGTGCCAGTCCTGGGCTGTGTCTGCCTCTGAGGGGGGACCAAGGAAAGCTGTAGAAATGCAATGGAAGAATATTATATAACTAACTAACTAACTAATTAAATACATACATACATACATAAATGTGTATGTGTAGCATGCAAGTTAACCCCAGCCCCTAATCTGTAAAAAGACATTGTGTCTGTTGTGTCTGGTGTTTCAATGATGAGGTTAAAGTATTTCTGCATTTTGTTTTGAGGAAAATTAAATACTATTCTAGTCTGTCACCTACATGTTATTTTTGCAAGCATGTCAATACTTAGCAGCTGGAATCAAAGATATTGGAACTATGTGTTGGAAACACCTATTAAAAGTCCAACAAAACCCACTATTAGTTTTGTTTAACAGAAATGAGACCTGTCCCAGCATAAAGGAATGCTCTCAAATGCACAGGTTGACAGCCATTACTATCACAGTGGAAATTCCTGTAGTCTTCACTGACAGGATAATCCCACCCATTGTGAAATCAAAGGTCTAATCAAATCAAGAGTTTATGTTTCCACCAGATCATGTTGACAGAAGAGCTCCATCCTGCTTGATGTAAATATAAAAGAATTTAAACTTTTTCTCTTCTCTACCCCTCTTACCATGCACAGCTTGTGAGCTTGGAGAGCTCTTGCTGGCTGTCTCTGGTCAGGAAGAAACAGTGCAAAGTCATTTCATAACTGTATTCTTTCTGAAGAAATGTGTTGGAATAAAAGGAAGTAGAATGAGTCTGACAAGGCAGCTGCTTGAATTTATTGCACCTTAATGGCTATTCTCTATTATCTGACTGCTTTCAAACCTAGTCCAGCCATAGGTGAAACCTGTCAGTGTGATGTGCCTCAGGGTGAGCATTGCCTTCTCTGAATGTCTGTGGTGGGTTTTAGTGCTGGCTAAAATCACCAGGGCACTTACTCATTCCTTGCTGTGAGATATGGATTAGAAGGGCAAAATAGACTTAAAACTTGAAGGTATAAAGAAAATTTATTAACAGGACTACAAGAATAAGAAGCATCAGAATAAAATTTCCAGAGCACCTTTTCTCCCCGTGCCCAACTCTTTCCTCTCCAACTGACCATGTAGAGACAAAACCTGGGATGTTAAAGCAGTACCAGCTACACAATAGTCTTTCATTAGTTCTTGTAGGGAGAGGAGTTTTCTCATGTCATGCCATGGAGAGTTCTCCACATAAAACAGTTTTCCATGATTTTATTTTTTTTTATTTTATTTTTTTTCCCCCCACAAATAGCAGCTGCCCAGGAAAAGTTCTGCATTGTGACATTCCTCCCATTTTCACAGCCCTCTCAGAGGTGTGTCCATGGGCCATGAACTCATGGGGTACTGTTTTAAGGATGAGTTGTTCAAAGGCAAAGGTTCTCTTCATCTTTCTCTGTGGTCATCTCTGGGAACAGAGGTTTTTTCTTCTCTCCCTGGGGACAAAGGGTCTTCATCAACTCTCATCTCACTCTCTGTTCAAGCTTCTCATGGGATCACAGCTACTCCAGCATCTGCTTGGCTTCATCAATCGATGCCTCTGCTCCTATCTACAGTTTGAATGCTTCATCCTCCCATACTCTCTCATGAATTAAAGGGGTATTTCAGTATGTCATTGTCTATTTCCATAGCCCTACCAAAAGAATTTTTCAGCCCAACACTAAGGCATCTGCTCATTCACCTTCTGTCTCGGCCTTGACTCTTTCTTTACTGACCTCAGTGTTTTCACGTTGTCTTCTACGTGTTCCCACTTTCTCCTTTTCTCTTGAGGGGGGCATTGTGGTCTGCAGGTCTCATCTGTGCACGGAAAGAATTAAATCTTGCCAGGCCTGCAGATGGTCGTAGGCAGTGGCTGCAGCAGTCACGGTGTTGTATTTCAGGCCGTGCTGGGCCCCTCCCTCTGCCCGGCAGCCACTGGAAGGGCAGGCTCAGCCTGGAGCCATCAGTGCGGGCTGGGGGGAGGCTTAGTGTCAGCAAGGTGTCAGCAGCCATGGCCTGGCCCAGCCTGGGGCTGGGTCCCTGCAGCCTCCATCCCCAGCCCGGGAGCTGCTGGAGTCCAGCCCAGCCTCCCCCAGGCTGCAGGGGAGTGGGGCCGGCCCCACCAGAGCTCTGCTACCTTTTGAGGCCAGAAGCGAAGAGAGTTAGCTCACGGGCTTGTGGTTTATTAAATGTAGAATTCACAGAGGTGGATCTGATTTCTAAATGGTGCAAAATGTTGTCAGTTCTCAGAACGAGCCAGCTATTGGCCTTTCTCAAGCACAGAGGAAGCTCCCAGCAGCTTCGCTCAAAGAAGGATGGTTTTTTTTTTTACTTCCCCAAATGTCAATCAGTGTGAAACCACCACAATGTCTGTAAATGTTTGTGCTTTGTTGGGTTTGAACACTTGTGTACAAGACTAGGAAAGGGATCATCAGATGAAGAAGTTCTATGTATGAAAATATTATTAATTTTTGTAGAATTTTTTTCTGTCTGTGTGTTCTTGTTATTTTCTTTGAAAATTTTACCTGTTTTGGCTCAAAAATACCTTTCTGTTTTCTAATCATCCCGGCTCTAGCTATGGAGAAACTGCACAATGTAAGTAAATAATCTGGTACTATATCTCTCAAGTATTTTCAGTTCAGTGCTGCATGGTAATGTATACTTGTTGCTTTCCAACTGAGATCTTGAGGAATGGCCTTCTTTATGAAACACACTTTATTTCCTTTTTATTTCCAAAAGTAATATATAACTTTACACAGAAACTTGAGAAAAAGGAGGAGTGCACAAGTCCACATTATCAGAGATGCATGTAATTGTGCAATTTAATCTGAGAAGTCCAAACCTCTTAGGAAGATTGTATCTGACTTTGTAAAACTTGGCAAACCTCCAACTCAGAAAAATGTTTCTGCTTTTTCTGTTAAAAGCAGAAATACTCTTACACTTTTCCTGTTAGCTGAGAAATTAATCTAATTTCCATCCCAAGAAAAATTAAATAGCCTGGCCTAAAATAATTAAGTTAGTATAACAATGTTATATTTTATAGTAAAAAAAGAAGGACCTGAGAAGGTTTGTCTGTAACACTCACCTTTTCCATTTCAGCCTTCACACTGACAAGTTTACTTGAAAATCAATATTTTACATTGAAAAAACCCAGTTCTGTGTCAGTAATACTCTCAAGCAATATAGATCTTAAAGAAACATGCCGAGATGTGGCAGGTAAATATTTGTAGTGAATAATCTGTCTGAACCCCAGAGAAACTGCAGATTTGGAAAAAAAAAGATGGCCACTTTCTACAGTGGTGCTCTGGAGCAGCTACTCCTCCAGATCTCCTTGGGTACTTTTGCACACTGTTATTATCCCAGGGCTGCTTCATTGCTCTTCCTTTGGCATCTGTGCCTCTTCTTCCTGCAAATGTCAACCCTCAGCTAAAAAGCATCTCTTAAGCGGCAATTGCACAGGCTGCCCTGCAGGAAGAAGGCACTTAGTACAGTGAAAATCATGCCAGCTACTCTGGGAGCTTTCTATCTGAACCAGTTTTTCTCGTGTAAAAAGAAACAGGAGGTGGGGTTTGGTTTGAGCAGTGTGGGCATCCACAGAGCTGTGGGTGAGAGAAGCAGGCAATTGTATCTTGTCTCTGCTCTGGGTATGTGTCACCACAACTTTCTGTGCTTCCACCCTTCTGTAAGATGAAGGTGTTCGTAGTTACCCATGTCTTGTAAAACAATTCAGGATTTATAATATGTAAAGAGTTCTTGATCATGTATCCTGAGGAAGGCAGCAAACAGATGGTTGGGTTCTTTGTACTCTTGAATAGGAAGTCTGTAGGATTTAATCTGAAAAAAAAAATGGTCAGTTCTTTTCACTATGAACCTGGATTGTCTCTTCCAGGGAACTTGTACTGGAAGCAAATCCATAATTATTGTATTCTATATCCAAACATGTAGTCTAGGTCTGAAAATACCCTGTTACAGAAGCAATCTCTCCAGAATTTGATTGCCCAGCAGTTCTCAATATTTTAACCCTGCATAAACCTGGGACTGAGGTGAAAGTCACTAAAATTATCAGGAAGACAAATTGGAGTGATTCTCTTCTGTCATAATGGCAAATTGGAACATGGAATATGTTTTTATTTTTAAAATTTCCATATTCCCACTCTGTAATTAAAAATAAGTGCATTTTATTCTACATGTAAAGTAACACAGAAGGTTTAATCTTCTGGAAAAGCCAAGACAGCTGCCTTGGAGATCATAAGTCAGAATCTATGTTAATAGGGAGCATTGCTACAGAGGTTTGAAGGTTACAGGCAGATTTTATAAAGAGAAATTATGTCTCATTCTGAAGAAAATGAAGAAAAGACAGGACTCCAGCCTGTCTCATCTGAGCATGGAAAAGAATTCAGGTTACATATTGAATGTAAATGAAGTATTTTGATTATTTTTGCAATTTTATGGAGATTAGAGCTTTTCTATGAAGAGTACATCTTAAGACTGATTTTTTGCATCACAATCTGAAAGCAAATGTTCAAACAATAGGAACTTCAAAACATATCCCCCCCTACTTCATTTATATGTTTATATATATATATATATATATATATATATATATATGTATATATGCATATATAATTTTAAGGGAATCTTTTTTCATTTAATAGGAGTACTCTTCCCTCAGCCTAGCTGAATTGTCATTGCACTCTTTGGGATACAGATCAACTTTTGTGTGTAAATATGCAGTTCCTATGCAATACACCCTTTATTATAACTGGTGACCATAGAACTACCTCAGTTTAGAGAATAATAATCAGGGGCTTTCTGGAATACTTAGATAGCAAAAAGATTAGATTTTTTTTTCATCCAGTTTTCTCAATATGTTACACAATAATGAAATTATGAGAAGAGTCAATACGTTCTTTAATTCCATACAACTTCTACAAAGTAAGGGAGGAGTTGTGCTTTCTTGTTTTAGAGGGGCTTGTGTCATGATTGACTTCCCCTTTATAATAAAGAGAAAAGAAAGATAAAAATAAAGAAGAGGATAGACATTGATGCACAGAGACCATAACAAGAGTGTTACCTGAGAAAAGCCCCTGGAATTCAGCAGTCTATGTGCCAGAAGGACTTTCAAAGTGATCCACAGCTGTATGGTTGAAATCTTCTCTCATGTCTCCAGCAGAGAAGAAATAAAAGATAATCCATCCTTCACATTTTAGGGTTCTGCAGCTCAAGGAGAAAGCTGTGAAATGCCCGATTCCAGTTTTCCTCAACTTCATGGCAGCAATAAAAAGAGCACAAGTAGAAAAGAACTAGATATTTAACAGCTTAAAAAGACATATTGACATTGGCATGTACTTATTTTCTGTAGCATTTTCTGGGATTTCTGCTGAAATTTAAGCCTTTTAATAAAACAGTTGATATCTTGCCATTAAAATAGGGGAAAAGAAAAGCCACGTCAAACTGTGTTCTGCACAATATGTATGTGAATGAAGGGAAGAGTAATGAGCAAGCTTGCCAAATCAAACTAGATAAAAGCAAATAAAAAATGAAACCACAAAGCATTGGTAATGAGTAGCACAACATGGCCTTTCTTTAGCAGTGTAATTCTTTTTTAGGTATAGATTTGAAAATATTTGTTTCAGCAGGAGTAAGAAGCCCCTGTGCTTTCTGTAGGAGCCTCACACGGGTAGTTTCCAATTACTGAAGCCAAATGCTTGGCACTCTTCAAGAAAGGGATTCAACAGTTGTAGGAAGAGAAAAATAGAATTAGACAGCTGTAACGGCTGGATATTTTAATAAAAAGTTATGTATCTCAAAGAGTCAAAGCCCTATAGGAAGTCAGCCTCTAACTAATTTGTGTGAGAGAAGAGCTATCCTGCAGACATCTGATTTTATTGTATCAATTTTACCCCAATTTTCTAAGTTTTATTATTGATTTCAGTGACTGATACTCAGTAAAATTGGCCTAATCTGGCATATCATATCCTATAATTCTGACTTCTTAATATTTCCTTTATAACAAGCTTTTAATTAGGTTAGCTGGAGTTCACAGAAAAGAACTCTTATGGGTTGGATTGAAGGTGTTTTGTTTAGATCTGATGCATAAATGGCTGTCTCTAACATTGGGCACAAGTAATAGAATATTTTGTCATCTTCCTAGTTGGGCTGTCAACATGTGGTCCATGGCAGCTGTTGTGAATTCGTACTTTTTCTAATAGGAAATATGGTAAATGCATAAAGCAAAATAAAATTGCAGAGGAAATAATTTTCTTATGTATTTCAGTAACCAAGATGTGTTGGGTGGTATCTTGATTTTGGTGGGAGTTTTTCCCTTGGTTGTTTTCTTTTTGTTTGTTTTCTTGGTTGGGTGGGTTTGTTGCTATTGTGGTTTTTGTTTTTACATTGTAACCATGTATGAGCTTAACTGTAATAGAGAGAATAAAGATTTCCTTTCTGGTCCAGAGCTGAAGACCAGACATTTTTCTCAAATTGAAAAAATGTCATTATTTTTAATATATTTTTCTCTTCCTTTGGCATAGGAGGTTAGTAGAGAAATCCTTCTCAGTGTGCAGTCTGCAAATGGACTCCACCCAAAATCTCCTGAAGTCAATAGATAAATGTTCATGCTCTTCATTTGATATTGGATCAAGTCTTATTTTCATCTCTGACCAAGATTACTTTCACAATTCTGGCCAGTTTCTGGGTAATATAGATTTGTACATAAATCCATATTAATAAAATACTTTAAACCAGTTAATAAGTGGTAATGAGGTGAAGTTTTCCTCAAATGAAGTATAATTTCCACTGATTTTCAGAAGGTAAATATTTCATTCTTGGTTAGTTCAGTTGTGGGCAGGGTGGGATGGGGTGTCATCTTAATTTTTTTAATGTTTCTCCTTTTTCTCCTCATGAACTGACAAAATGAGTTTTATTACCTTGTGAAGGGAGTTAAGGCACAGTGTTTCCATTAAGAATGATCTGTTACTTCCAAAACAATGTTAATGTTCCTATTTTTGCTTTATTATTCTTCATTACATAGTTAATAGAAATGGAGGTACATGCCCAATTGCACCCCAATGAAAACTTGTCCTGTTATCTATGGTTAGGAATAGATCCATGGATAAAGTGTTAGGAAGAAAAGAACTTCCAAATGAATGGTGGGATCTCCTCGAGAGAGCTCTAAGGAGAGAAAGCTCGAAAATTGAGTTGTTTGTCACAGCTTTTCTTTACTAGCTTTTTCTCTAGTGACTTACAGATCAAAGTTAAGTTTCACAGCCTGCATTTAATGATCTAATTTGGATTGTGGCTTGTATCGAAATGCTGAACAGAACATTTTCCATTTTCTATTTTTATTTTAGTCTTTCCCTATTGAAACTATCCAGTAAACTTGAGATTGCTTGAATTGCATGCTGATTCCCAGCTCTGTATGCAGAACAGGACTATATGTTCTTCAGCCATACTCATAGGACTGTCTGTTTTCTATTCCAGTGTAATAACAAAAGAGCTAAGAGAGCTGTCCTTTATTTTACAGCAACTTCAGATAATGACCTCTCATGGTAATAAGGTATTGCAGGATGGAGAGGTGAAAAAAAGTTACATTTTTAAGAGGGAAGGTGAATATTTGCTCTTAGGCGTGCAAGGACGAGGTAACAGAGGCAACAGTTACTCTTTAAATTAAAAGATGCAGAGGCTGGTTTTGGTCTAAGTGAAGCTGGAGAATCACTGCGATGTTGGGACCTTTTGCAGTGTCACGTGAAAGGTGCAGTGCACTAAAGGTGTTCATTTTGCATTTGTGATGCTTCCTTTCTGCTATTCTATGAATTCCTGTGGACTTTTAAATATTTCTATTATGTACCTTCAGAAAGGTTCTAAATATTCTTCCATACAAGTAGCTGTAGAAAAGCTGTGCATTTCAGTAGGATTGCAAAATGCTGTCCACAGTGAATGCTTCTCTGCCTCTGAAAATTGATTATTCCACTCCGTATATTTTCCTAAACCATTTAAGTAGATCACATAGTTATAGATATTTGACCTGTTAAGTGATGATCTGGCTAGAGTAGCATTTGTGTGAGATAAGCACATTGTTTCCAGTAAACTTACCCTATCTGCATTGTTAATATGCTACCACCTGCCTGAAAAATGGTCAGTCAATTTGTTGCATGACATTTTTGGATTAAGTGGGCAGTATGGATTAATTGAGTTAATTCTAAATATGTCATCGATTCTTTTCTATATGACCTGCTCTATTATTTTTTTTTGTTTCTTCATAATTGATTTTCAATGTATAAAGAGCTTACGCTTATTGCAAAATAAGATGAGAAAAAGCAATAGATAGTGAAGTTTCTTTGCAGTCTGTCTTTTCTCATTATATTTCTTGTAAACAGTTGTGCCTTGTCTGAAATAATGATTATTGCCAAGCTGTGTAGGAAGCCAGAAATAAGGACAAGTTGAACTCCCATGGTAAATTAATTAATTAGCATTTTCAAAGTTTTAGTGGTACATCAATAAATCAACTGGTAAAGTCACATGAACCTCCTGATGAATAAGGATTTCCTTCTCAAAGTTGTAGCAAGCATTGGGAAATAACAAAAAGGAGTGGGTTTGACAGGAAATTTTGCTTAAGCTGTTGATTATATTGCTCCATTGCTCTTGTTCTCATTATAGTTCTCCTCATTGAAAAATATGCTGCAGACACTGTCACTGCAACAGATCGTGGTGAGAAAAGGGTGACTTAGAAAGCTCAAAATACTTCAGCCTATCTGTCAGTGGCAAAAGAAAGCTTGACAGAATTGTGTTTCTTCTTGGTCAGAGGGATAAGTTGCAATTTCAAAATATCTCAGGAACAGTCAGGACAAAGTACCAGGGTTTGATTTTCCTGATATCAGCCTAAAGCCTCTTAAGTCAGGTGGATGTTTCTGGTCCTTTGTTTAATGGCTAAGTGACAGATGTGGGATATCTTTTCAAATGCTGAAAGAATATCTGAGAGCTACAACTGTGTGTTCAGTCTGATAGTTAAAAATTGTTATGTTTGAAGAAACCTCGTAATTATTTTTTAGTTTTATACTAACTTCTTAGCTTTTGTCTTGTCTGTTTCTCTCCTATATTTAGTCAGATTAGGGGTCACAAGTACAAAGGAGTGAGTAATCTCTTGACGATTTCCATGTAGGTTTTGATGTTGGAAAGACACTTGGGTTTGTGGGAGAATAGCTCCATGTTGTAGGGCTAAAATCATCAGTACTGAAGCCTATTGATCTGGCAACATGAGTTCCTGATGCAATATAGAGATAGGCAAAATATTTATGACCTGAGCTTTGGCACTCTCATCTGACTCATCCTGCTTTGCAGTGATATTTGAGAACAGAAAACTCCAATTTCTCAAACATGTTACATTTTGTCCTGCAGCTTGAGCCCTTTATGTAAGGACTAAAGAGATGTTCTTAATTTATTCTGATAACGGGAAGTTGCCATATCTTATGACATCTTTAAAAAGACCAATCATACTTTTAATTGCTTAATTAATCACAGCATGAAAGGGGAACAGTCTTCAAGGACATTCATGTCTTTTTTTTTTTTCTTGCTACAAAGTTTAGTTGGCTGCTTTATCAAAGCTACTTGTTTGATAGCGGAGAATGGAGCTAAAATGGCTGATCAAACAAACACGAGATCATCCTTGACACTCTTTAGTGCAAGATGATTGACCTATAAAGCCTAGTTAGATATTTCTAGCCTACTGGCCTGGATGAAAACCTATGATCTCTTCTCCAAGAATATGCCTTTCCATTTCAACCAAACATAGATTAAAAAAATTCCCACAAACCTAAAATATAACAGAAAGCCTAAAAGCAGAGCTGGGCGTCTTGCCAAGTGGCGGGGAGCAGCCGAGATTCAGGTTCTCTGTACTGGTCAATGAACCCATTACTTCTCACCACTGAAAAACATGCTGCTTTCTTTGTCACACAACCTGTCTCATCTCATTAGCACAATGACTTGAACATGTTGACAGCATGTAATGGTTTTCACTGCATATGCTAAGAAGCGGTTTTAAACCAATTTGCTGTTTTCTTTGTAGGCACAGTGTCACTGCTGATTGCTGCTAAGGCCCCTGAAAAGTTATTTGTTTGCCACAATTCCTATAGGTAAAATATGAAGCTGTGAAACAGATGATCCAGTGCTCCATCCTTTCCCTGGATGATAATGAACTCCCACTCATTCCCAACTGGTCGCTGGGTGCAGGGAATGCATTCAGGCAGAATCAACGTGCAGTGACTCAACAGACAACATTTGCATTGGCTCTTTGTTTCCCTCAGAGCTACTAAAGCATGGCTAATTCTCAGAGCTGAAAGTTTAACATTTTCTGAGTGCATTGTCTGCATTTTATAAACATATTTAAATGTTAGACTTCATTCTTAGCATTAAGTACCACCTACCTTATTTGATCATGTTTAATTTTTCCCCAAAGTATTAATTGACTGACCAAAGCTTTCAATGAAAGTCTTACCTGCTAATTCTATTTATTATTATTATTAAAAATAAGCTCACCATATAGCAGCCTTAACTAACAAACTCTGTATTTAGTGGTAACATAATATTTGAATGCTAACCTACATTCAGGGAAAAATGTTAAAAAGGAAATTTAAAAACATTTCTTAAATTGTTTCATCTCTGATAGCATGTAAAGAGCTGCTTTAAACAACCATGAATTTTTTCACATTATTGCTGCTAGATTTAACCTTCTGTCCCCTTTCTGGACTCTGTATCTAATTTGAGACTGACATATACTGGAAAGCTGTTAAAATTCTCAAGTCCTTTTGTAATACCTTGGCTCACGGGTGCTGGATGATGTTCTTTGCCCTATTCCTGTAAGAAGAAATCACATGACCGAAGTTAAGCACGGTCCTGCATTGTTTTCAGGCAGGACTGTGAATATTTCAGTTTTACTTGACTCCATGTAATTGATAGGAGAACTGCTTGTATTTTTTTTCCTACACATAACCCTAAAAAAATGCCCTGTATCAGTGTCCTGAAAACAGTGAACATTTTGACTATTGATAGGTACCATGAAAAATTAAATCTTTATGTGTTCTCATGAAAATGGCCATGAAGTCAGAGGAATTTTTCAGGGGAAAGAAGAAACCAGTTTTAACTTTCTTGTATTCATTTTTGCTGAGGAGAGATTTATTTTTACAGTTCATAGCACCTCATTTAGGCCAATGAATTCTACCTCACTCATGGCTACAAGATACCTCAGGTTATTGCTGTGGACTTATTTGTGACAAAAAGATTGAAGTGTTCTCCCAGATTCTGTATTTGAAATGTTTTCATTATTATTCTGAAGTATTTGGAGACAGTCTGAATTTTACTTTTGTTATGATGTAAATATATTTTTTGATAAATAAACCTCAGCAATTAACCTGCCAATAAAGGGCAAGAAGTAGTACTTGAAAGACTAAATGTCTCTTCTGAATAATGATACAGCATTTTTTAACTCTATATAATTTGTGTATAAAACTAAATATTTTCTATATTTTTTTTTTATTTAATTTTTGGAATTATTTTTTGGTCAGAGGCTGGCAAAACTACTAAGTTTGGAAAAGTAATGTTCATTCACTTCTCTGGCAGATTGTCAGTTTCTAAGGGCAGAAAACAAATATCCCATTTGGACAGACACATCCACAGCTCTCTCCTGTTCACTGAATTTGCTGGAATCACAAGTACCTGCACAGCACCCAGGTAGGTGAGTGGAGTCTCCTGGTAGCTGCATTGCTTTGGACTGACTGATGTGCAGCCTGCAAACTTGCATTTCAGTCTCCTGCTTAGTGCTGCTTTGAAAGCTTTTGACCTTTGGTCACAAACAGGGTTTATCTTGTACAGGGACACTGACCTAGAGTGCCACTGGCTGCATTTTATTCTGCAGCTTCAACGTTTTTGATTCAGCTTCCTCCTGTTATATGTAGCTCAGCTGGTAGCCTGTGGCTCCAAGCTGCTGTCATTTGATTTAACCATTCACAAATCAGCTAAGTCAAAATTAATTAATGAATTCCTGTTTCCTTCCTCTTGAGCTCTCCTAAATAATTCGTTTTTCATTTACTCAAAGTACTAAAAACATTTGGTTTGACATTATTTGTCCAAGGTGACTATGAAAATGGGAATGCTCAAAAAACCATTTCTACAATGCTACTTTTGAAATGCTTGTATAGTTGTTTTTAAATGCCTGACCTTATTGTAGATGAGGGGGAAAACATAGGCTGTAGAGGTGGTAGGAGCTGAGTAAGAAATAACTGTGGTATAATATCTCTTTCCCCATGTGGTGAAATGACTGTTGGAAAAAAAAAAAAAAAAGTCCATATTAACAGTTGGATCTTATTGAATCTCCTGGAATTAAAAATACACCTGGACAGCAGAAACTCATCAGAGCTAAAGCCTCCCACTATCCTTTTTCTGTGACATACCATAAGTAGAGAATGCACACACTACTTCATCAAATGAAGCTAGTAATTGAAGGGTCTCTACAAATTTTATTTTGATTTATAGAATCTTATTTCTTTAAAGGAGAACAGATGAAATACATGCACAGCAGCAGGGGAGCCTGTAGCTGCTCCCATCCTGGGTTTTGTAAAATGAACTTGACCTTTCAGCTGTGCCAGGATGACTCCTGTGATATACCAGCAGCAGAGAAAGAGCAGCTCAGGAAATATTAAAGGAACAATGAGTGAATATGAGCTTAGAATTGCACTCGGCCCTGACTGATTTATTTTTATTTATGTAGCAGCTTAATCAGAGCTTGTAACTGTAATTTTTCAAAGGTGATTAATAGCTGAAGTTACTGAAAGATGAGTCAGGTTTCCTAGGTAATTTGACACCTCCAGATTTTTTAAGGCAAAGGTTCCTTATCCAAGTCAGGTCAGCACAGCCAAAGGCTGCTGGACTCTGTGCAGTTTGTGTTCTGCTTTGATCCTTGTCTTATACTTTGCTTTTTGATCCACCAGGAGATCTTGCTCTAACTTTGTAATCCTCACTATGGGCAGAATTAAATGAGTGAAAACAAAAGTAATAATGTTATTTCATAATACTTATGTTAAACCATATTTTTTTACCTCTTCACTTCTGAATGAAGTTTCAGCCATGCAGATGTTTGCAGTAGAGGTGTAAATGCTTGGTCTGGGTTTGTCTAAAGCACCACTTCTGTAGCATAACAGAGGAGAACTGTCTTCTGCAGTGGCCATCTGATGGTGGTTGTGAAGAGTGTCCTGCTGGGTAGTGGAGCTGTGTAAACAGAACAGCTGCAGAGAGCCCTCACACCTGTTTCATTTTAGTATGTTTATTTTACATGTACAAAAGATAAGATATTCAGATAGGTGTTCAGAACAGCTTCCAGTTCTTCACAGATACTCGATGAGTCCTTCCCATTAAAAAGATCATTCTGTGCTTTTTCCAGATTTGAGCTCAGCCACTGTTGATGTCATTTTTGGTAAAGCAAAAGGGAGAAAGATGAGCTGCTCCTACTAGCAGGATTCCAGAATCCTACTGTGTGGTACTTATCATCAGTAATGAGAGGCATGTCTGACATCCTTGCTTTCTCACATGCTACTGACCAGCCTTTCAATGGGGCAGACAGGCACAGGGGAAATGAAAAGAAGCCAGGCCTATGTAGAAATAGTTCATCCCTCTCTAGCTACACTAATATCTGTAAGAGTTCCCCCTGCAAAACAGAACATGTGATCATTTGAAAGGCTACGACTCTACAGATTGCCATCTACCAAAGATGTTATAAGTGGCAGTTGTTTTGTAGGAAATTGCAAAAATTTATATTAATTATTGTGCTTAAAGAAAATTATGACAAAGCAATGGATTTTTACCTTTTTTGCTCATTATGGACACACAAATATTCTCTTCCTTTGGCATTTTGCAAATAGTTTTCAACAAAAAATAATATTCTTTTCTCTGTAATTTTTTGTTATCCTAAAACCTTTAAAAATGCCATATTTCTTTCTAACTAGAGATTGAGAAAGAAGGAAGATGCCATTAATATCTTTACTTCAAAAGCATAAAAAATTATAAAGAACTTCTGACCAGTTGTCTGCAACCATTTTCCTTCTACTTAAGCCAGTCTGAATCAATAATAATTTCCTCTCCTCATGCCACAGAGATACTCCTTTCCTCACTCCTGGCTCTCCAAGGAGAGTGAGGTTCTTTTTCATCTCCTTGGTCCTTGCTGTCATCCCTAAAGGAGGCCTGGAATTGCCCACTGACTTTACTACCTGAAAAACAAGCTGGTTGGCTTTTTTTCAGGGGATACTATGCAAATGTGCATTGTCATTTTTTTAGAGTGGTTGCACATATAATATTTAAAAAACACCATGACATTTAATTGCTTATGTTATATATATTTTTTAGAGTAAAAATAATTTTAACTTTTACTAGGAGTAGTCCTTAAATAAATTTTGTGTTAATAATTAATTACTCAAAGGAAACTAATTGCCTGTCACAGGGATGTGCAGCATGAGATGCTGCTTTGAGTAATAAATAGCAGGCTGTTCCCATAAACATATGCTGAAATCAGAGGCACTGAGTAATGAAAATCATGCATCATAAAGAGAACGGGATGGTAGAAGTTCTGCAGAACAGCCTTAATGTAGCACAGATCCTGAGTTGAAAATTACCAAACACAAATCAGCAGTGGAGCAGATTCTCAAATGGCATGACTTGCTGTAATGTCACCAAGCTTAGAATTTGGGTGAGGATTATGAAGTTCTTGTCACATATGTCAAAGTGCTTTGAGGGGCATTCTGCAGGGGTGTCCAGGTTTGGACACTCAGCTCTTTACAGTGCTGTTGCTGTCAATTCTCACGTTTGCACTGAATTGCAATGGTTTGAATTCTTTTCAGTCTCAGCTGGAGCACAGTTTGGGGTTTGTTTATCAGACCCTTTCTCTCAGGAGAAATATCTCTTTGCTCAGCATACAGGTTGAGACACCAGTGACACCTGAAGTCCCAGAATGTGTTAGTACAAGATCCGTTTTTGTTCCATAGTAGCTTCGTTATGGACTTTGTCTGCTTCAGAAAAGACTTCTCATTTCTTGGTATCAGATATTCCTTCTGTTCTACATGGACTAAATAATACTGATCTCAAAAGTATTCCCCTCGGGGCAGTTTGTCTCAGCAGATCCTTCCTTCAATGAATGTCTGCAGTCAGCCTTGAATTTAGGCAGAACGCTGCCAAGTACAAAGAGATGGAGGATGCAAAGAGATGGAGGTAACACTGAAGGACTGTGAGAAGTCATTGATGTAACTTGGAAATCTTCATAATGTCTCTCTTTTTAATCACAGAATACTGAGGGGTAGCATGTATATTGAGAACTGTTGTTTAGAGTGTGTACCAAAAATTTTCTAAGGGGTGTGTTAAAGCTGAGCAGCTGTTCCTACACCAGCTTGAGTGCTTGCACTGCACACCTGTCTGGAAGTGCAACACTTCTGGATCTAATTATTCAGAATTGAAAGCTTTACACAGAAATGCAGAATCATTATTCCAGTGTCTCTGAGCCTGTCCATGAATGACCCACTTATGGTTGATTATTTTCCAGTCTTATGGACTATTTACCAATTGGCTTTTACTATCAGGGAAAAATAAACCTGTATCACAGCTCTGGTTTGGAAATGTACTCCCACCTGTGAAAGAGACGAGGAAAAGGACAAATGAATGCACACTTAAGGATTTTATGTGTGAAGGGAGATAAAGTTGGGCATGAACATTTGTAGACATATTTGAGACAGCACTGCAAGTCTGCGCTAAATCATCAAGATTAAGATAATTGCACCTTGGTGTGTGCAGGCTCCGTGACTAGTGCAGAACTGAGAGCTCTTCCACACTGCAGCAGCATTCCTGGGACCTGCTTATCTGTATTTCAAAACCTTCCTTACAGGTTATCACTCTGTCCTTTAGTGCTTAGGCAAATAACAAATTGAGGCTTTTATTTTTCTGCCAAATCCAATTTGTTTTGTTGCCTCTCGCTTCTCTGACTCTGGCTATCTTGACTAGCTTTTGATTTTAGTTTGTATTTTAGACTGTAGCATTCTGGGACAAAAGCTGCCATTTTAAAGAGAGTCTGGGGATGGTATTCCCAGGCATGGCCATTACAGAAGCCAAAAAGTTATTTTACTTGATTTGCATTGAGGTTAAAAGCTGGCAGTCTCTTTATTAAAATGAGCAAAGAAGATTTGAACAAAGAAAAAAAACCAAACAAACAAGCTCAAACCTTCTGTATGTAAGGCTGTGACTAAAACAAGACTGAATTTTCATTCATTTTGGAAGAGAAATACTACATTTGCATCTTATGTGGGGCAGTTTTCTCTCCTGTAAATGTTTCAGCACACATTAATTTACAGAGGTTCCTGTTGTATTACATTGGGAAGGACATTGTCTCCCTCCTTCACACAACAAAAATTAATGAGGAAGTAGTGGAAATGTGGGAATGTTACAGATTGCATTCTGTAGGATTTTAAAATATTTCACTTTTTACTCCTTATTTAGACATGTTAGCTGGAGGAAGGAACCACTAATATGAGTCTCCTTAAAAAAACCCCAACAAACTAAGGGGGTTATTATTTAAAAGATTCCAAGCACTAGTATTAAGGTTTCTCCTAATAACTAAGAATAGTGGGTATTACTGAGAAAAAACAAAGTGACAAAACTTTGCATTAGTAACTCTTATTGAAACCAGAGCTCCAAAAGAACAAAACTACCTTTTGTCAGTATTTTGTCAAGTTTCAAAATTACAAGGCTTATCAATCCTAATGCTTCAGAAGCATTAAAGGTATTATGAAATGTAACACTGCAAATGGCTGGATACACTTCTCTTCCCTCCCGGATCATTTGAAATTGTAAGTTCAGGACATCATCAGAGGCAGGCTCCTACATCTGATTCTTTTTTCCAGCAGGGTAGGTTTTATATTTTTCTCAACACTAAATTTTTTACCAGATTATTAAAATTCATGTGGTCCCAGTTTGTACATCTTGGCATTTCTGACCCCTGGCAGGAGACAAAGCAGCATTCTCTACATGATTCATCTTACCTCTTTAGTGCATTTAAACAACTTACACAACTCTTTTCCTGCTCTTTAGGGGAAGAATTTCCCCCCTGTTTTTTCCAGCCATGAAATCAAAGTAGTTAGAAATGCTGAGTGAATGTGCTCAGTATTAAGAATTGTTGCCAGCCTGTGACTTTGGTGTGTAAGCAATAATCCAAGAAAATTAGTACTCTGTTTTAGACGAAACATGTACCATTAGCCCTGTGTCCCTCAATTTCCATGTAATTAAGGGTTTCTTTCTGAATGAGTAGTGCTCAGTGTAAGTTTCAAGATTCAAGTTTATTAACATTCTCTATTTAAGTTCTTTTTGGAAGAGCTGGTGATAAGAAAATTAGGTACTGCAAGGAAGGTTTTATTTTAATTGTGAATTTATACAACAGTTTGGGGACATAAATGGGATTATGGAACAGCAGAAGATCTGTCAGTTTGACAGTTAATCACTGGTGAGTTCTCACGTGCTTCCACTGGAAACAGTTGCTTGTTCCTCAGTGAAGACCCTTACTGTAGGCTTATTCTAATATTTCACATATTTTAGCAAAATTCTAACTTTTAATAAAATTCAGTTTTGTTTTTGCAGATTTCAGATTCTGGATTCCTGAGCAGACATCCTTGAAAAACTTTTTTCCAACACAGCTGTGTGTAAAAACAGATCTGTTTGGATTGAATTTCATCAGGGATAAAAAGGAGTGGTTAAACCTTTTTAGTTATCATTCTGTATGGTTGATTGGAATCCACTTTTCATTGCAGGTATATTTTATTGTAGTAATTCACTTTTAGAAGTAAATAAATTGAAAAGGTATTATTTATAGCTTATATTAAGACAATGAGGTTGCATGTCCCTTATGGTTTCACTGTTTTAAAGAAGATTTTTTTAAATATGTGAATTTAAATTGTATGAAAGAGCATGTTAGGAACCCTTCTTATGGCCCTTGTCAATGTGAAACCTGATGCAAATTTTGAAAAATTTACTGGGAAGGAGGCTCACTATTTTCAGAAACTGAGAATGTTCTTGTGGTGTTGGGGTTTTCCAGCATGATCTTCTGCTCCAGTATTTTGTTCTAAGTATCTGAATCACATTCCCAGAGTTGGAATGTCCTAGTTCAAATGACTTACAAGCTACTTCATGGCTTCATTATCAGTGTGTCAAGAGGTTAAAAACACAAATCCCAAATGAAAATACTGTGCAAGCTTAACACTTGGAGCATACCTTGAGTTATGTTCCTAAATATCTCTTCTACAGAAAAATGGTAAGGACTTGAAAAGAAAAAGAAAACCAAACCACATAAAACCCAGTAGGAAGATTAAAAAAATGCCCTGATCTCCAGAGTTCATCTCTGCATAGTGATTTAGTGATTCCCCAGCAGAACATCTTAGTGGGAACATTTCACTTCCCTGCTCCTGTAGTATTGTTAACTTCCTTTACTCTTATTTAATCTTTTGTGTAAAAAATATGTTTTAAGCTCAATGTTGAGCTAATAAGTGTATGACCAGAAACTTGTAATGATGCACATTAATAAACTGTAGTAGAAGTATGCATCTGGTCTTTAAAGAAAAAAAATTTGCCTGATAGATTGTATAGGATGACCTATTTAAATGCTCTATCAGATAATAGATTCTGAATCAAACAGGAATCACCCTCTAGGACAATTTTCTAAACTTTCTGTGGATGAAATATTCTGCAAAATTGTCCTTTCCAGGACTATGTCTTTAATGTTTCCATAGTTTTCTATTTTCTGACTAATGCCAGAAAGGTATTCAGATCACCTCCTGAAAAAAAATATCATTTTTACATTAATGTATATTTCTCTTGGGATTTCTTTTTTTTTTTTTTTAGCAGGGAAGCCTAAATAATAATGCTACCTTACCTTACTTTAAAAACCCTGTATGTCTTCTGTGATAGCCAATGAGATTATAGACTTAGAGAGCAGTAGATGTTGGCAGAATAATTGAAAGCCTGGTTAGGTTGATTTGTATTATGTTGTAAGATTGCAGAAGATTAAAGATATCTCCCATTCCCAGTGATATACCTGAGTTAAGATTTAAAGGTTAGCCAAAGAAATCACATTTTTTCCCCAGACAGAATGCTTTATCCAAGTAACAAAAGCATCACCACCCTTCTTATCCACAATTTCAGCACTATGTCAATCACCGGAATGAAGTGCACTGATTGTAAAATAAGCCATTATTGTATTGTGATTCTCCTGTAATCTGTTCTAGCATGGCCTTGATAATGACACCCTATTAAAATCATTCCTCTAGTTCCTAATAGTACTGCATGTATCAAATTCAATTTCTTTTACATTCAAACTCCTAACTCCATACATTTGACCTTGCATCAGATCTTCCACTGCTGAAAGTTTCCACAACTCCACTGAAATGAAAATAAAAATAATAAATATGTGTAAGTATATATGGAAAATAAATCTGACATCCCATTAAAAAAGCAACACTGAATTTTATTTCTCAGTTATGTTCAGCAAGTAAATTTCACAGTAATGATAAGAGTGCTCTTCTTTGCTCTTCTCTTTGATTGACTGGCATGTAACTTTTCATGAGGATTCTCTCTGTGGTAAATGATTTAGTGTTTTAACCACAGGGTGGTTTTTTTATTTGATGTTTTTCACTGAAGTTTTTATCACAGTTATTGACTGAATGTATGGAATGCTCTTTCTGAAGTCACAGAAAGTTTTAAATACCATGAGCACTGATGGCACACGGGACTGGTAGTTTGTTAGAGGTGTTCAGAACTCAACCAGTGGAGCTGTGTCTAAGACAGAGCCAAGGCAGTGTTTGATGGTACATAACAACAGATGTGTAATCCATTGATGAAATACTGTGAGCTGTGTGAATAACCATATAATGAGAAAGAGAGGGCTTCTATGTCATTTTATCCACATTTGGTTATACAAATACTACACAAATGGAGAAATATGATTAAACCCACTGGGCTTCCTGACAGTCTATTTGCTATTTCACTTTATGTGGTCTTGTATACATTATTGCTCTGCCAGAACTCCCACTGCCATGTGTGTCACTGATACATGCTTGTGAAGGCAAGGAATATGCTATCAGGTAGCATAATTATGGTGATTATTCCATGGGTTTTTGGTAATACATTTTTAATGCTCTTTTTCATAAGGTAGATTACAGTCCTATAAAATTTTTTCACCCTTCATCACCTGAGCTTAGAAGCTGCTTATAAAAGCTGTGTGGATTTGAACCATGGAACATAAAAATTGAGGTGAACCTCTGTATTTTGGGCTATTCTTTATAATTTACCATCTTTTGATTAATTTGTACATGAAAAAAATGTAAATGAGTAGAATGATGAAATTTTAAACATAAATGATGTACCACTAATGATATAAGATTGAAAGGACAGAAATGTGTTGTACTTCTCTTTTTTTTCATTCCTGCTGGAGGAAAGTACTAGCAACTCCCAGAAACAGAATATTTGTAAAGATACAGCTTTGACACATTCATACCAATAACAGAGGCAGTCATTTCCTTTCTTCCAAAATCTGCAGACCATGACAAAGCCAAGAAAGTTGCTGAGGAATACCTTGGGAGTGCAAAACAAAAGCTGTAGGAAGTTGTCTCTACTATATTGCAGACTAAAATAAAAAGTATTACAGTCCCTTAAAGGACATAAGGTATAGTTTATTAGGCATACCTTCAGTAATTTGGTTTTGTTTGGAAGCAGATTCAAAATAATAAAACACATACAATATAGCATCTAATTGCATGAGTATTTGGCTTGGTTTCTAAAAAATCATTTTGAGTGATTTACAAGGACTTAGATTTTTCATTCAGATCTGTACTTGGTGTGTTGAAAGGCTACTACTGATTTCTTTGAGATTTGTAGGTGTAAGGAGTAACTGTGAATAGACAAACAGAACTGACAGTGCTTTAGTCACCATTTACTACTTTATACAGATGCCAGTATAAAGTCACTGTCCTTTATATTAGGAGAGGAGTGAAGGGAATCTCTAGAGAGATGTTGATGATCTTCTGTGTGAAATCATTCTTCTCTCAACCTGGAGGACATTGGTTAACAAAAGTTCCAAGACATTCCTTGTCAGGTGTCAAGAAACCCTTATACAACTTACTTTATATCATTCTTGACAATAAGTTCATTTTACAGTTAAATGGTGCAGCATGAAATATAATTTCTGATAAACAATTTAGCTGACCACATTCTGCCAGAGCTCAGATATAATGGCAGCTTCTGAGCCTACAGAGCCAGGATTCACACCTAAATAAATAAATACCTAAATAAACACTGCAAGTTTTCTTTATAGTAATGCATAGAAAGTCTAACTTATTACTTGAATGCGTTTCACACCCTGTTAGTGCGATTTTTTATCTGTGCTGTTCAGTCAAATAGTTGATATAAAGCTGACACTGGGAAAATAATCTGGAAGAAGAGAAGTGTGTCAATTAGAAATCCTTGATGGCATGTTGGATGTACAGAGGCTTGTAAATGGGCAGCAGAGCTGCATTCTATAGCCCTTCATTATGAATAGCCCAATTGTAAGTAATCCAAATTTCAAAGCACAGGCTGGCCTGAGGAGGTGTATACAAGTGATTAGAATTTCAAAGACCTCAGAATAAACACCAGCTCTTTGATGGGATAATTTATGCATGGAATGGCAGGAAGAGCTGTCTGAGTTGTTCTTGGAAAGTTCACACGGAGCAGCATTAAGGTCTTGAAAATAAATTTTGATATTGGATTACTGGGATGTGAACACAGTATTGGAGTTCACTGAATTAAGGCATTGACAAAGGTTCCCCTATGAAATATCAGTTGGAGGCTGTCAATACTTTAAGATCTGTGCATAAAGAAGGAGACAAATAGTACCAAAGGAAAGAAAACACCATTAGTTCAATACAATTTCAGTATTATTCTGCCCCTTGAAGAATACATTTTTGGAGCAATACCATAACATTAACTGCAATAATTGCTTTGTTTTTCTATTTGAATAGGGAGGAGAAAAGTTTGGGGCACTCTGTTCATCAATCTGCTTTTGGGATATCTCCCGGTTTTCATTCATTTTCTATCTGAATGTGAAGTTAAACTTTCAGATCTGAGGGTACAGAAGAGTACACCTAGAACTACAAAACAATGCCTAACCCATTTTCTGCTGTTTGGTGTCTGTCTGGTCTCACACATGTTTTTATGATGTTGAACATCATATTGGAAAAGAAGTTTTCAGAAATCAAAGTGTTGCAGAAAATGTCGAACTTCAGTGACTTTGACCTCAAATTTTCAGTCAGTTTAGGACTATATTGTGTAACCAAGAGGTGAATGAGTTTTAGACAGGGCTGTGTAGTGTTTTTACTGGCTTTGAAATCAAATTTCATGCTTCATCTCCCAAGAATATCAGTGATTGATACAGGTTTAAGAGGTGAATACACTGAATGATGTTCACATCTTCCTTTTAAACTCTGGGGAGGAAGTTTTGTCAATGGTAATTCTACCAAAATAATGGTTTACTGTATCTTTCCAGGGCTAAGACAAAAAGCTGCTCATTTTTTCTAGAAACACATATATAAAAGCAGTTTAAAATGATAATAGTAGAATTTATACTATTGATATATCTTCATTTATTGAGCATCATTTATGCAAGTAATCTATCAAGCCTAAACAGTGATCAAAGCACAAAATACTTGATCTTCTGTTATTTGTCACTTTAACAAAAGTTTCTGAACTTTGAAATCTCTTATCACTCTTCTGAAATTAAGATTTCAACACAGGAAAAGAAGAGAAAGGTATTTTCTTTGGAGGAAGCTTGAGTCATCATAAGCATAAAGAAATATTATCATTTTAGAAGGCAGACTGAAAAAAAAAAAATTGTATACTTGCCTAATGTTAATAACATTTTCTTATGTTTCTCGTGACCAAAATTTGCCAGCATGTAAAAAAGAGAGCATCTATAGAAAACTAACAAATAAATTACAAAAAAATCTCAGCTGTGGAGCTCGCTGTTTCAGCATATTATCCAATTGAATAAGTTAATACACATGCACACATATTAAACCCTAAAAAATCAGAGCAAGTAAAATATATATATATTTAATTTTGCCTGTTGTATTAATCTTCATGATTCAAAATTTGTGAGCATGTCAGACAATAATTTTTTTTGTACAATTCTTTCTCTTTCCCTTTAAGAACAAAATAATGCCCAAATAATGGGATTATGGCCAAGACTACTGATCTGATGCAAAAAGGCATCTGTGTTCCTACATCAGAAGTAGGAATTTCCCTTACAGTAAAGACCAAACCTTTGAAGGCAAATTTACCATGGATATTAATCAGTGAACCTGAGATATGCTTGCTTACTTTGATAATTTGACCTTTAAATTTTGTGTTTAGATTACTTTGCTTTCAGGCAAGTGTGTAGGAGTATTAAATGCATAAAGCTGGAGATGACTAAGGCAGGTATCTATGGGATTTTAATTAATCAACATTTCAGTCTAAGCATTATGCACAGATAATGCATACGTCAGAGGAATTCCAGGACGCTCTTTCCTCACAAAGCATGCCCTGTGTCTTTGATGGAGATGAGCCAGCATGTGTTTTTGTCCTAATGAAATTCTTTCTCAGCTCACTAATTGATGAATAATTTAGGCCTTGAAGAATACAAGTCAAATGATTTGTGTGAACTGATTCAAAAAAAGAGGAAACACAACCCCCCCTTCAGAGAGTGATCCTAAACAAGTGTGAGTGCAGGGGGTGGCCAGTTCAAAGACAGAGGTTGGCATGTTTTTAAACAAAAGGTCAGTGGGTTTTGAATCAGGGCACGAATCATGCTGCATGTGGATTTTGAAACATCAACTGGCGGGGTTTTAAGTTTTTAGACGTGTTATTTCTATCCTCCCTTGCATCCTGTCCTCTTGCAGAATGCCAGTTACTAGAAGGCTGTTCAGTGAGAGGACAGATGACTTTGTTTCATCGGCTTGAATTTGCACACTGAGAGTTTTTCTTCCTTCATAATAGCCTTTGATCCTATCTGTTCCATTTAGCCATTCCTCCAGAGGCAGAATCCATCAACTCTGTAGCATAAGCATATGTGCCTTATATGCTATCCTGACACAACCTCTGCATGTAGCTAAGTTATAATGGGGACTTAAGAAAAAGAGTTGAGATGGGTATATGGGCAAGATTTTTCCCATGTCAAAAGAGTTCAGAACAAAACTCACAAGCTACTTAGTTCTTATTGAATTCTGTTTGGAGCCAATAAATTGGCTGCTGTTCTGAAACAAAAACAATTTAAGGGGGTTAAATGAGTATACACACATGCAAATAAAATCTGTAGTAAGGAGTAGGAATGAAAGAATTTTTCCTGAAAATGTTATAGACAAGTTGAGTAGGAGAGGATAAAAAAATCGCCTCCAAAACAGAGGCATCTGAACAGAAAGCCTAGAGCAGGGATTTGAAGGCTTGGATTAGTAGGTGGATATTTTCAGTCATTGTTGATGGATCTTCACTTTTACAGTGACAATAAGAGAAGAGAAAAGCTCTTTTGGGACTGGTACCTAAATGTTCAAAGGTTCGTTTAAGCATCTAGATGTCTCATTAACAGACTTCTGTTGCATACATTAGAATTTCCTCACCTAGTACAATATTCCTCTGAGGTTTCCTATGTGGCTGCTCTTTGTGTGAAGGTCTACCTCTATATAAATGGTTCATCAAGCAAATGACTTTCTTGAAACTCTTGAGAGATTTAATAAGAATGGGAGAATAAAGGCCACATTCAATGACTATTGAAAGTTACAGACCAAAAGTATTGTGAGGTGAAGGGGAAGGATGAAGATGAACTGTATCTGTTAGATATGCTGGATAACTTCAAACTGTGGCACTCTCCACACTGAGGTCTGAGCTCTAAAGTCATCTTAAAAACGAAAGTGGCAGAGCCATTTCCTTTTGGAAATGTACCATTAACGGCTTGGATTTCTGTTTCTTTCATTCAGTTTTGTTTTCCTTTCCCTTTTTGTATTAGGATAACAAATAATTCATAGGTAGCTGTTATGGAAATACTTTCTATGTAGAGTTATTAAAATTGCATGTTCAAACCAGGTCTTTAATCATCCACCTTTTAAAAGCAAATCCTGAAACTTACATGCATTAGGAATCGTACTCTAAAGAGAAAATACTGGATATTGCAACCACTCCTGTCTTTGCTGTAACAGCTTATCTTTAGAGAAAGAAACGTGACTGTGGTAAATGTGATGTGATGACTGGCTATGATTTTCACTGTGGTTCAAGGCTGTGAAAATTACTCACAGGTCAAAATCTGGAATGATGTAAGACATTACTGTAGAACACAGTAGGTAAGGCTTTGTCTTTATCTGGAAGTAGGCAAGAAATTTTAAAAGCTTTTGGTTTATTAAAATCAACAACTTTTCTTGCTCTTCTGAGTGAGTTAAGGTGAATATATGCAGAAATATAAAAGCACTGAATACTTTTCTATGGTTAAAATAGTGTTCAATAGAAAAGGAGTATCATTATCAGTTTATAATTTGAAAGAAGAAAGAAGTTCTACTTACGGTGTCCAGTAGAATTTCATTTAATGGATCCCAGAGACCATTTTACACATCTTGCAGCCAACAAATAAGAAAGATAACCATCTATCTAATTTACAAGGTCAGATTGTTGACACATTGATTTTATTTCATAATCTTTAATAGACTGTTCCAAATTTAATTTGACTTTTATATGCTCTTACCTGCAGATGCTTGTGTTCAAATGGTGTCACTGTCACCCTACACCATCTGTATGAATTGCCAAATGCTAAATTAAAATCACAGCTTTTTAAATATTCTCTTTCCATATTACCATTGTATTCAATTCTAACATTAATTTTAAAAGACAATAAACCATGAAACTGCAAGGTTCAGTGAGAATTTTATACTTAACACTACAGTATAATTGGGGTTTAGAATGTTGTGCAAAATGTAATGACTGAAAAGGCCTATTGTATAGCAGCTAATCATGTAGATCTGAAAAATCTGTTTCTCCTTGCATTGAATAAACTCTTTTTTATTTTCCTTGATATTGCAGCAAAGAAGGCAATTAAGAGATTATTATTTTAATAGGCTACAATTAAACCTGTGTCAAATTAATAATGTAAGCAACTGTCTCAATGTGCTGGACTTTTTATAAGAAAAAACAATAAACATTTGTTTTTCAGAGAATTATAATGGTAATACTGAACTACAGCAAATGGATGCAGCAACCATTTGTACCAAACTAAATCCATGAACAGTAAAAGTATATCATATCTTTTTAAAAGTTCCTTTCTCTCATCAAGCTTCATTACAAACGGATGTTAGGATGACCTTCTCTCATGGTAGAGAAGAACATGATGCCTAATAGCACTCCTGAGTGTTGAGAACAACTGGCTGCTGAACTGGTGTCAGTATTATCTTAATGGTGATGTCTCTTTTCTAGTCTGTTCCAGACAGGTGTTGCAAAATCTGAGAAACTTTGCCACAGGTGGTGTGAAGTGCTTACCTATCTTAAGAGTAGAGTTAAGAATCTCTGTAGATGCACAGTGGAGGTGAACTAGGTCAAATTCTGGCTGGAATGAAATTTCCTGATAGCCTTGATTAGCGTGTCCCCATGACAGAAAAGGTTCAAAGTGAGAATAATAATTTATGTTTCTTATAAGACCAGGGTGGATCCATACTTGTCCTACTCCCATGCATGTTATTAAAACATCAAAGTCAGGAATCAATACTTTCTGCCCAAGCCTTAAAGGGATGCAGAATACTGATCTTTCTGTACCTGTGATGGTAATGGCACCTTGCACATTGCACATCCCCTGCTTGTCATAACAGCAGTGTTAGATATTGATTTGCAGTCTAGTCCTGGTGTCAACGCAGGAACCAGCCTTACCTCAAAGCAGCCTTAAAGAAATGGTTCAGCATTTGCAGCTCCAAAGAACATACTTTATTTTAGTGGTGGGCTATAGGAGGACATTTCACACAAATCTTGGCTGAAAGTGTCTCAAAATTTGTACAAGGATTGTTGACATTTACTTAATAAACTGTTTGGCATGTTCAAAAAGGAGAAGGAAAATAATGACCTATAAATTATTTTATTCAGTTTAATAAATCCTTGGATTTATTTTCCTCTTTGGAAAGAAACATTAGAACCAAGAGTTTTGCTAGAAAGTACTATTAAGAAGGGTAGGATTTAACAATGTTCAAACAAATAAAAAATATGAATTTTGCTCTTCACTGCAACTAGTTGGATTAATCACTGCAATATCCCTTTCTTCACAGAATATTATATGCTTCAAATTACTTTGAGCATTTTTTTTAAGATGAAGGAATTGTTTTTACTATTTTCCATAAGAAAATATTGAATTGCATAAAGTGAGTAATATTTCTTGGTTTTTTTCAAAGTGTTAACTATAAAAAACCCATTGCAGTACCAATTAAAATCAGTTAGTGGTTCTTCAAGGGGACAGTAAGCTAAAATCCTCTCTTCAAGTAATTGTAGAATTGCTAAAATGAAATCAGTTTCAGCACTAGAGATTCCAACCAATAACCTTTTCCTAACCTTTTCTTTTTTCCATAGGTTTTTTGCCTCTTTTCTCAGAAAGTGTCATCTGCTCTTGTTCTGTGGGCTCACAGACATGCTCTGAATTTTGTATGGCCAGTGGTTCTCTCTCTCTAAGGATAATACAGCTAATAAGACACTGGACTAAAGTTGTGGATTCACAACACATTTGGGAAGATAATCTGGGTTAAAACAATAATTAAATCTGATCCACCCATTTTTTCCCATTGTGGACAATCACTTAATAAGTCATTCTGCCACCACTGCAGGTCTGCACAGTTTGATGCACACAAAGCACATTTTTTTCCTTTATGTAGAGACATTTCTACATAGGTCCAGTGAAATGGAAGGTTGAGAATGGAAGGTTGAGAGTATTTGATAAATAAAAAACACATTTGAGCAGCTGCTGCAGTGGAAAGGATTTGTAATTCAGAAGATGGTATTTCAGGCTTTAAGAAGGACAAAGAATAATAAAAGAATGAAATATTTTATCTTTTTGAGAAAGTTGGCAATCTGGAGCATCACCACAGAAGATCAAATGCAAAAATAATTGGCCTTCCAGATTGTGCTGAAAGGCCTGACTTTATAAAATGCATTCACTCTTTTCTTAAAAATCTGTCTGCAAGATACAATTCATATTTTTCTAGTTCTAAAAAAAAGCTCACAGTCCTGGAAATGGAAAGAATGTGAGACCAGCTCATGAAAAATGCTTTAGTTATTGAGATGTATATGGATTAAAACCAGCATAGTGGTGAAGGGCAATTCTATGAGGAAAAACAGGGAGAAAAGTCCCTAAAAATCATCTGTTGAAATGTCTGGAGGGTAAGGAAATTTTAGGTCCATAAAAGCTGAGTGGTCTGATATAGCTGGTAACTCTTGCCTACCTTGCAAATGGATTATGAAGGTCTGGGGCTTTTTTCATTTGCCAGAAACACAAATGAACTGAAGGCTAACTAAGTATAGTTCTTAAGGCTGAATTTATCCCCTTTTCAAGCTCTGTGGAAAGACTGTGAATATGAAAATAATGGGATCCCCCCAGGGAGTTTGTGCTAGAGTTTCTTTATACCTGTTTTTCAGAACAGATAATACAATACTCTGTTGTATTAAGACAATAATACATTTTTCTCTAACTTTATCTAACCTTTATAGAAATCAATAGTAACTTAACCATTTGACCAGTGTCCTTTTAGGAAACAAAGGTAGTAGTTTTTTTTGCATTGCAAAGGTCACGAGGGGAGAAGTCTTGCATTTTTGAAATAATTAGAAATAAACTTCATTCTTATATTGCATAGCAGGTAGTGCTGGGAGTCCATGTAACAAATATCACAGGCAAAATTCTCATGAGTATGAAATTTTGCATGAGCATAATGTCCTCATTAGCATTTGGACCATCTAGCATACAGATGCTAATCCTAAAATATCTTTCACAGTGTTTGCCTCATTTATGAGTTCTGGTAAACAGTAAACCAGTGAATTCATTGTGTTTATACAGTAGAGGTTTTTAGATTCAGTGTATCCAATTACCAAATAGAATGCAGTTGGGAAAACATTCTATCAGAAAAATAAAAGGCTATTTATTATGTTATTTCATGTCTTGCAACCATCTGTAATATCATAGGATTCCATGCAAAGAAATCCTTCTCCAATCACATTAGTATTTTGGCTTATCCATGTCTCAGTGCTCAGAAAGCCAAGAACCAAGAATGTCTCTGATGAAGCTGCCTTATGTCTAATTAATTGTGGATAAAAAATTAGTCTTTAATACTGACATTTCTACACAAATTTGAGGAAAATTAGCAAGTGTTCAGATTATCTCAACAGAAGAAAAAAGGGCTATGTGGAACAAGATGTTCACTTAGCCAGCAAGTAGCCAAACTGGAAGGCTGTGTGATAAATGACATTTTGAAATACACCCAGAATGAAAAAATGGAATAGGACTGTGTGGGTAACAGATATATGATCTTTTCAGAAGATGCAATTTGGAAAACATATGTCTACATCGCCTTTTTAGCTGAAAAATGTCACTTTTCTTTTTTCTAAGGGTTGAATTTTAGGTAGCAGGATGCAGCAAACTGGGTGAGATTTTTTTGTCAGATCTAATTATGCCATTGTAATAAGATTTCTCTCCAACAAAAACAATCCTCATCTTCTGTCTCAAATAAAGGGAAAATTTTTTTTTGCTTTAATTGCCACTTAGAATAAAAGTACAGAGGCCAAATGTGAAAGCAGACATACACGGGAATTGAAGACTCCCCCTCTAGCTGTTTGTACTAGAACATTACTTGAAGTGTTTCTTCTTTTAGGTAAAAGTTTTACAGCTAATTACAAAGGAAGGAGAAATATTCTGAAAATAGTTCTTTTTCTTCTTAAGGAAGCTTTGTGTGATGTCTCTGTGGTACTGATTTAGGAGGTACTACCTGGGAGACTCAGTGCTTATCAGAGGATGTTGTACCAATTGAAATCAAAATTTAGCTGTATTTTTAATAAAGATTAAGTGGCTGCAGCCTGACTGTGAATGGCAACACCATGATTTTGCAGCCATCTCAGCTATGTGATTGGATAGAGACAAGCATCAGCTCTGTTACTCTTTCCATGAGATCTGGAAGCAGGAGAGAGAAAGGAGTTCCCACCTCTGCAGTCAGGGCAGGGAGAGAAAGAGAGCTCAGCATCTGTATCTCCTTGTCTCCCTCCCATAAATCCTTCCCTGAATGCTGATTATATAAATCCCTGGGAAAAGGAACAAGTATTTATTGCTGGTGTGCAGTCTGGTTTTATTCAGGCAAGAGAGCCTGGCTTCTACTTTTTGGTGAACTAGGGGTATTTCAGACAAAGTAGGGTTATTTCAAACAAACTCCCTGTTATTTTTCATCTTGCCGTATAAATTCTCAATATTTTACATCTGCACTGTAGACCCAAGACAAAACTTTAGTAGTGCTAAAAAATAAGGAATTGTGACTGTCATATGACTCATAGCAGATTGTGCATCAGATGTTTATTACTTCTATGTGCCAAACAAATTAAATATAACTGGGCAGTCTATAAGATACCTCTACCTTTCTGGAAGATACATAAAATGGTTTTTTTGGGGTTTAGCAAATGAAGGACAGAAGGTCATGTCCTTCAGATATAAAGATAATTTATGATTTAGGCTTTTTTTGCATAATAATGATAATGTAATCAGGGAAGTGTGCAAAAAAAAAAAAAAAGACAGCTTTCAAATTTATTGTCTGTGAGATTAAAAAAATCTTCCTCTTTTGCTTCTTTATAGCTTTATTTTGTTTTATTTAGAATGGAAAGATTTTCAAACCACAGTTTCTTTCTGTGGTATTTTTATGAAACTGGAATGCTGTATTGTTCTTTGTTTTGACAGGTAATATTTCAAGTAATAAATTGTTCTCTTTCTGCCTAGGTGCCATTCTGTTATGTGATCTCACATAAGAAAATGACTAATTTAGTAAGAAAGTGCTTAAAGTGTTTCTCATCTTGAAACTGATACTCAAAGAGAAATCTCTTATTTGGTTTACCCCATTGATCATTCTGTAGAATACTTCCATTTTGTAGCAACAGTTATTCCACTTTGATTATTTTGAAAGTATACAAATGATTTCTGCTTCAATTGAATTAAGCAAGTTCAAAATGCAAAGGTTCCGTTTATATTTCACTCATTTATATTCACAAAGCAATCTACTCCCTGCACAGTCAGTAAGTTAACAATCCACATCAGGAAGTTTATTATATTGTAGTTTAAGTGCATCAAAGATACTATTTAAATTTAAAATTTTATAGAAATTGTTCTCTTACACTATTTACATACTACATTATAATTTCTAAGCCTAAATACATTTAATTTTTCTTTCTTTTTTTTTTCCTTGTGAAAACCAAAAAAAGGCTTTGGTAGGGGTAAAGTTAATTATTGCTGTAGTAACTGGTCTGGGGCTGTGGTTTGGATTTGTGCTGAGAACAGTGTTGATAATTCAGGGCTGTTTTCATTATCACTCAGCAGTTCTCACCCAGAGCCAAGGCCTTTCCTGCTCCTCACCCACCCCACCAGCAAGAGGCTCCACGAGGAGCTGGGAGGGGACACAGCCAGGACAGCTGACCCCAGCTGACCCAGGGGATATCCCAGCCCATATGGCACCATGCCCAGCATATAGAGCTGGGGAGAAGGAGGAAGGGGGGAGATTTGGAGTGATGGTGTTTGTCCTCCCAAGTCACTGTTACAGGTGATGGAGCCCTGCTGTCCTGGGGATGGCTGAGCCCCTCCCTGCCATGGGAAATGGGGAATGAATTCCTTGGTTTGCTTTACTTATTAAACTGCCTTTATCCCAACCCACAAGTTTTCTTGCTTTTCTCCCAATGCAGGGGAGTTAGCAAGTGGGTGTGTGGGGCTGAGCTGCCAGCTGGGGTTAAATCACCACAGATCTACATTCTTTTCCAAATACTTTGTCATTTATGAGGCAATACTTTTTGATGCATTCCGGTTTTTCGGGTATTATGAGTCAGCTACTCTTCCAATGTTAAAAATTTCTGTAGGGATATTTTTCTTTATTGTAGTAATAATTCAAGAAATAGTAAACCCTCAGTGGAGAAAGACCTTGGAACAGCTCAGGGAGACGACTGCCAGGTGAAGAATTGGGAAGAAAGTAGGGAAAGACAGGTGGGCAGACCTGATAACATGTGGAAGAGTCACTGGAGGGGGAAGGCAGGAAGAGATACTGTTTCATTACAAAGATAATTTATCTAGGAGATCAAACCTCTAGGACAGCTCCTTTATTATCAAAACCAGGCTTATAATTATAAAAATGTAAAGGGGAAAAATGCTGCAAAAAAAGACCCATTACAGCTTATTAGAAAATGTTGCCTGGGCATTCCAGTCTTTTTAGTGCCTTTATTGAACATAATATATCTTGAATTATAGAAAGCTGAATAATTAGCTAAAAGCATTAATGCATTCATGTGGAAGTCTTGAATTTGAAAGATGAAAATGAGGCTCAGGAAAATCTGTTTCTAAAACTTTACTCATGAAAATAAACCTGCTTCTCTGAAGGAAGTTCATCAGGCTTTACACACTTTCAGGTCTGGAGGAATGACCTCAGTCCTTCCCATATAAACTCCTTACAACAGATTTTTAAATTAAGTGTGTTGTGTCATGAAAAAAAAGGGTTTGGAGAATATTAAAAAAGGGTTCTGCAATGTCTACAGCATTGCTGAGACAGGTCCAAAACCATCTCCCATCCCACCTACCAACACTTGGCAGGATAGGAGACATTGTGGCATTTATTGTGGCATTTTTATGCAGTGTTTGCCACATTTCAGGGATAGAAAATCCATGGCTATGATCCCTATGTGGGCTCATGTTCACAGAGGAAATGAACCCCTGAGAACTGTAAGAACCAGGAAATCAGCTTGTGGTTTGGAAGGCCGAGTTTCTGTGGTAGGGGGCAGCATTTGGGAGAGTACTCCTCTTTTTCTTCCCTTTGGCAAGCTGAAGCATGATTAGCTGAGATAGAGTGGGAGGCACAGCATCTGGGCCAGAGAGAAAAATCAGAGCACTGACTTTGCTAAATAAGCCATAGGAGAGCTGGAATAAGGAGCCACACTTTGGGAGGTGACTAATGTGTTTTTCCTCTGAATGTGACAGGATTGACTGTTCTGTCCTCTTGCTGTTTTTGTCTCTTTAAAAATTAACAACTATGAATAGGAATAGATGAAAGACTGTAGCAAGTAGTATTCTGGTTTTAAACTGGCAGATTCATGGGCACATTTTTATTTCTCAGAAGCTGAGGAAATACTGCTGACTCCCTTTAGACATAAACTTCTTAAAGTTATATTTGTGGACCAAAAGGGGACTTTTATTTATATTTCATCTCCCAGATAATGCTTACTCTGTTTGTGTGTGTCAAAATAAATTTTATGAAAAATCAAGGCCATGGGAACCAGTACCCAGTTTTATTTCACCACTGAATGATAGATGACCTGGCAAACATGGAGTAGAGAGGTCTAGAGGAGCTCATGGGGACATAAAAATGCTGTGAAAATAAGACATTTTGGAGATTTGGTGTAATATCAGGACCATATTTTCTGCCGTCTATACAAACTGGTACAGTGGTCAAGGCCTGGCAAGTATTTTGGTCATGCAAATAGCGATAGTAGACTGAAAACATTTTCAGATCAGAGATGATGCCTCCTTTCTGTCTTCCTAGAAATGTTCTGAAAGAAGGGACAGCAGCTGTAGTGAGATGGGATAAAACAATATATAAAAATATGCCTAAAGAGCTTATGAACGCATTAGTGCCGTTCTTCTGTTTTGACACATGTTTCTCAGTTTTGTAGTTTAATAGACTTTAATTCTTTATGAAGATTCTGAAGGTCTTTCATTACATTCTTTTCTATAGTAATAATCAATAACTTAGATCCAAATTGGATCCTGAGAAAGCTAGTTTGCTTCTTTTATGTCCTTCAAAGGCTGAGAAGAGAAAGTTATCTTAATTGTTACTGTTTTATGAACTATTTTTCAGGGTTTCTCTGTCAAAATACACTGTTTTTTAAGAGTTTGCTCCCCCACAGAGGACATTATTCTTTTTATTATGATATGAATATAGTTTAAAACCTATGCAATTTGATAGACTTTCTAACATACAACACGCAAGTCAGAGTTCCTTCAGAGAAAGAAGATGGGAATGTTTATTTTCCCTTTATGTTTGCATATAAAGGCTTTATTGACAGATTGATTTTTTTTCTTTAATTCAAATGTTTGTATTCAGCAGCTTGCTTTCTGGGTCTCTGCAATGATGCAGTGTGAATTGTAATGAAGGAATTTCTAAACTGAATAAACCTTTGGGTCACAAGTACAAAAGTAATGACCTTTTGTCATCCACTGCTTGAGCTGGGGAATAAGAGTTAATACAAGTAAGAAAGTAAATATTCCTGTTCTTTGAGACATCACCTTGTGCTCCTCAGCCAACTGAGCTGGTAGAGACCCAGACCATGATCATGGCATTACTTAAATCTGACCTAAATTCAATCCTGTGTTCCAATTGCCATGGCTACAGGATCTCCCTGGCTCTGTTGTGCTCTCACCAGCGCTTGTGCAGCCACTGCTGCACCAGTCCTCTCATGGAGCTGGGATGGGAGGCTGCTCTGGGTGTCTGGATGGATGCTCCTCTCCAGCAGCATCCTGGCCTAATGCCAGACTAAAGTGGATATGTAACCATGGCTTCATGTTCTTAGGGCCAAGAATCTGTAAGTCAATTACCAAATAAGCCATTTCACAGTTAATTTTACTGTGTTCATTTGCAAACAGAGGGAAAATCTTCAGCCAAGGGGAATTTCCTGTTTTAGTCAGGTTTCCATACAGCTGTACTCTTGAATGAATCTCTGAAGTAGATTGAAACACCAAAACCAGCTATAGTGACCATGGTAAAGCTGTGAAAACTGCTATTTACTGTTTAAATTATTTTTTTTTTTCAGATATTTGCAAATATTACTTAAATTCAGTTGGTGGGCAAGAGGATAAATTTCTTTTTGCCTGATCAGCTGTTAAACTCCAGATTCTCTGTTTGTCCTGGAAAGTTATTTAAATTATTCATAGCTTGATAGATGTGAAAATCAGAAGGGACCATTCTAATCTTATATTCTGACCCTCTGCATAACACAGGCCAGATTTCCCCCAGCAGTTCCAATATTGACCCTATAACTCATGCAGTGTAGAAAGATACTCTAGTTTAGTTTGCTCTTGTATTTTCAGTATTTGAAGGGCATGTCTAAAGCCAAACTGTGCTGGATAAATTATTTTCTGTCTCATCCTTTTAATCTTCTGGCACTACATATCTGGAACTTTATTAGCTGTTGGTTTTCATCTGTTGTTATTGTCATACACCTTGTTTTTAAATGTTAAGGACAGATGCACATGATTTTAGGTTTCTTTCTTCCATCAAATTTGAAGATTGGTTCCACATTATACATTTGTAGGTCTGACCATACTTATTTAATCTCTCAGAAACATAGAATTGCTAAATTATTTCTCAGTGTTTAGCCTGGAAAACAAGTATGTTCATGCTTGGTCTTATCTCTGACTTTGGGTGCTGGGTTGAAACCACAGAATTCTACTTCAAGAGTGACTCAAAGAAATTATAGTCTCAGCTATTGTTTTAGGAGTCAATAGCTTCCCTGTAACTTAATTTCCTCAGTGGTTAGAAAGAAACATGAACTTTGAGATAATCTAGTTGTATCTGAGTGTCTTGGTTGCAAGTAGGAAACTGACATTGCTTTTATCAGTGATTTGAATCATGAACAATTATCTGGTTTTTAGAAAAAAAATAAAGCTGTTTTTTATGGAACTGAAAGCTTTTACACTGACTTGCTTTGGCCTTTTTAAAATGAAAAATCATAACTTGTGTAGTTAGCACTACTTGGTGTAAGTGCTAGAAATGGGGCAGGGATTTAGTGGGAGAACTGAAACCACAATTTTAGGTGTGTAGATGATGTCATAACCTGGAAACCATTCGGTGGCATTGAAAGTGGCATAGAAATTCAATATCTAACCCTCAAACCAGATTATAATTCATTGGAGACAAAAATTCAGAATCCAGGTCTTGCCATCAGTCAGGCACAGGGCACTGCAGTGGCAAAGCAGCCCATCAGTAATTCTGGGAGCACTGCCTGTCAGAGGCACTGCAATGGGGTGAGTCCTGTGTTGAGCCTGAAAGAAACCATGAGGACACAGCACAATGACACAAGGAAATAAATCCACACCTGAAATATTTTAGAGTGTGACAACTAAGATAAAAACTGCAATGGGAATAAATCTTAGGTATATTATGATCTTGGGACTGTAACCTGAAATCATGAAGAAGAATATAGAACAAACTTAGTTTTCTGCTGGGTATATCTTCTTTGCAAGGATATGTGGTGATGAAATTGTTCTTCTGATTGTTTATGTTCAAATCTCATTTAATTGTTCTCCTTTTTTATTCCCTCACGCCTCCCCTTTCTGTTATGTTAGCTCTTTAATTACTGGGTATTTTATTTTATTTTATTTTATTTTATTTTATTTTATTTTATTTTATTTTATTTTATTTTATTTTATTTTATTTTATTTTATTTTATTTTATTTTATTTTATTTTATTTTATTTTATTTTATTTTATTTTATTTTTTATATTATTTTATTTTGCAGAATGTGAGTCCAGACTCTTTGTTGCAAAAGTAGAACATGGATTCAGTAGTGCAGAACACAAGTATTGATGCCAGTGATGAATCATGTAATTAAAATTACAAAGTAGTACAAAACATAATTTCAACCTATTAACCTGGATTAGTGTGTGAGGCAGAATTTAAATCTCATTTACTTGAAAGGTAATAGGTAATAGAATTATTAGTGAAACTTTAGAAGGATTTTTCATGTGGTGAAAACTGTCCAGTATTTTCTTTGGAGAACTGTAGCACAAAATATGAAGTATTAAAGATGCAGTGAGCACAAAACTGGAAATTGTGTGTAGAGGAAGAATTATTGTTTTGTAAAGTCCTGTACAACTTTGAAGGACGGAGTGATGAATGATATTAAAATTCAGTAATGTAGCAGCAACGTATTACATGGGAAAATCATGGCTATTTCTTCCAGAGGTTATCAATGGTTCAGAAGGTTCAACAGCAAATTTTGATGACAGAATGACCAGCTATCAGTATGGTTTAGTTGTTGGAACACTGCATATCATTTTGTCATAGGCTAAGGAAGGTGTTTCCAGGTGAAATGGGAAAATATCAATATTGGACCTTAAAGAACCTGCTAATGTTTTAATATTCGAGTTATACAGCTTCAGCTAAGAGCTAGTATTGGAGTGGGTCTAGAGAAGAGATAGAAGAGAAGGGAGGTGGAGACTGAAAGACAAAACTTCTAGAGGGTTCATCTGTTCTGCATGAGATGGTTGAAGTGCAATAGATGGGCTGCATGGTTTTGGGATTAGACAGACATCCAGAAGTTCCAGGGACACGTGATAAATGCTGTATGTTCACTGTATAACCCATACCTCCAGCTGCCTGTATTTCAGAAACTGCTTTGTGTGCAGATTTGCAGGTTCTTATTCATGAGGATCATTGTTCTTCCATAGGTGATGTCTCATATCTTTGAAGCTACTCTGTTAACTGAGCTCAATTAAGAGGAAAGAGTTCTGGTTTGTATTTTAATTAATATTGTGCAAAACACTTTACTGGAAACACTCATAACATGCAGAAAACAAGACATGTTTTAAGAATAACAAATTTATGCTTCTACATAATCTGTTATTTATCAGCATTTAAAACAGTAATTTTTGTAAGCAAATATTAAATTTTGTAGGAAATCTGAAGCAATTTGGATACGATATTCATCTCAGTTTAATGCAATTTCCATTGGTAATTCACTTGCTAAACTTAGAAATATTTCCATTAATATGGTTTTGCATAATCTGCTGATTAATAGTAGATTTTCTATTTTAATATGGGAAAATTCTTTGCAGTCTAAGTTAGTGCCAGAATTTATAGTGGCTAAACTGAATGCTTATTACAGCAGTGACTTGAGTTAATGCAATAAGCCCATAGAGCCAGTCCTGCATTAGAGCACGAGGTGCTCCTGAGTAGGCTTTTCATGAAAAAAAAATAATTCTTATGACAGCACTTTATGACTAAACTCGTGGATATTTTTTACCTCATCTAAAATATTTGACTGTGTAATAAAGTAACACTTACAGGACATCTCTGTTGCATTACTACTTTTTGGTAAAATGCACCACTACCTGAGGCTGCTGAAATTTCTCTCTTGTAAAAGATGAAACATTAAATTTGGTACATAGTCTGAAAGCTGATGAATTGATGTACTATATGTAGTATGTTCTCAGGAAAACTTGGCCACTGAGAGTATTTTTTCTTTTTATTTATATGTTTCTTCCCTATTGCAGATGACTCTTACAGATTTCTTTAGGTGTTGTTTTTTACATTCAGCTGAGTATATTTCTGTGTTATAGTAGATCTCATTTAAAGAATTAATTATGAAATACGCTGTGATATCTCTTATCTTAATTAGTTTGATTTTGAGGGCTTAAAGTAAAATTTTTCTTGTTTTGTTTTCAATGGTAATGCCAAAGTCAGCACCTTGATATGTCCTTCCACAATGTAATTTGTGTGAAACTTGCTTGTTGAGAATTGTGCATCTTAATTTACCACTTAGGTTTTTTTTGATGGCAACTGCACTGCTCTTTCTCACTGTAGCTGTACTGAAGACTGTAATTTACATGTTAAATGCTGTTCCTACTGCTTCCTTCCATCCCTAGTGAGATTGGGATAGCAACACTACCCTACAGAGTTGACACATGATTTCTTATTATGTCTCCTGTGACCTTTATTCTTCCTGCCTCTACCAGTGCACCTGTATCTCTCAGAGCAAAACAGAATCTTCTATTTTAAATTAAGCCTTTTTTTTTTTTTCTTAAAGGAGTAAGAGATATTAGTGTTGAAAAGTGATATCATTTACCAAGTAAAGCTAATGACAAAGAACATGAGGAAGTTATTTTTTAACAAGCTAATGGGTGAGTGTTTATCCCCAGTTCAGTTCCTATTTATGTCCCACTGTCCTTGGCTTTGGGCACTTTGCCTAACCTGTCTTTGCTGCAGTTTCTGGTGTGTGACAAGGGCACCACACAGCACTGCCAGGCCTGGTGTTTCTGTCTCCTCTCCCTGGGCATGCCCAAACCTCCTACCCAACTGGGTCAGAACTGGAGTTAGGACTGGGAGAGACACTGAATTCAGGCTATTCAAATATTTACAGAAATAGCTTTACACTATCTCAGTACTTCCAAACAGATCAAACCCAGCTGGTTTTTGTTTGCTACTGCCTTAAGAGCTTCACTTCAAAGTTAGTGAGGTATTATTTGATACACACTCAGAAGTGCTGAGGTTAGTGGTGTTTTTATACACACACACACACACACACACACACACACACACACACACTCAGCCAAGGAAAAGCACAGAGGTTGTGACACAGAGCATTGACACGAAGTGAAAGCAGCCTCCTATCTCACACATCCTCAGTGGAAGGAACTCTAATCCCATAGCCTAGATGCTCTGGATCATTCCTCCAGTGACCATTTAGGAATTCTGACTCCCAAGCACCAAAATTAACAACCAGAATTAAGCCTTCTGTCCCCATGTCTTGGTTTGTAATTCTACTGAGCTTTACAGAACTATTTAAAAAAATCATATCTGGAATGTCAGTGCATTGCCAGATGCATAAATTAAGAGGAAATTTGCCATATTTAAATTCATTCATCAAGCAGAGACTGAATCATTCCAACTCCAGAGATCCCCAAGACAAGATGCTTTTGGGTCAGGAATATATTGAGAATGAAATGTTTTTAATGAGCATTAGTCATTATATACCTGCTTCTGTTACTGCCTGGTGTCTCTCTCTTTGCTCTCTGCTGTACTCCTGCTGTCCTGCCTTGGGGATACTTTTTAACATAATCTGGCAGTTCCAGTTTTCTTCCTGTTCTGTGAGCAATTTCTTTTAAATCTTCAACAGTCTCAATATACTCAGTATTTTTAGTTCAAGAGGATGAGCAATTTCTAGGGCATTAGTAAATGACTCTTTTCTCCTCTCTTTTTTTTTTTTTTAATAGTCATCTTCCAGATGCATTGAATAACTTTCAAAACAGGCTTGTCTCCACTTAACAAAGTTAAATTCATTGAAGCATTTCCTGTTACTAGGAGAAATAGAATTACTGAAACTGAGCTAAATGCTTGACATCATTCTTTTCAGGGATAAAATCCTTGTTGTAAATAGTTTTTACTCAAGATTTAACATTTTTTGTCCTTCAAGAATTGCTGGTTTGCTCTAGATTTCATCACATCTGTTGCTATTATTAGTAGTAGTATTAGTATTATTATCATTATTATCATCATTATTATCATTATAATTATTACTGCCTTATTTTATAATAATAAAATAATATAATTTTATTACAAGTTATAATAATAAGTAATAATATAGTCATTTTGATAATTTATTATTTATAAATATAATTGTTATATAACTCATTTCTATAATTTATTAATTATAAATAGTAATTATTAATAATACAATATTAATGGAATAACTCATAGTCAATACTTTATATATTATAAGTGTTAGTTAAAATAATGATAATGATAATGATAATGATGATAATAATAAATTTAATACTAATACTAATAATAATAATAATAGTAATAATAATAATAATAATATTAACAACTGCTAAAGTTGCAGTCCTAAAGTGCCTCTTTTTTTAGTAAAAATAAAGACGAAGTTCAAGGAAGGTATTATTTCTTGCAAAAATTATTTCAACAATTGAACAAAAATGTTGCTGACTGAATTTCCCTGTGTGGGTTCTTTATCCCACAGACTTCATAGTTTGTAAGGGTAATATTTCTATAATTTTATAAAAATGTGTCTTCTACCCATAACAAAATCCTATTTTTTTTTTTTCTCCCTTAGGGATCTTTTGAAAGCTTCAACAGCTTTATGATGCTTTTTTTTTTGACTATTTAACTACTGTCACAAAATTGTAGATGTTACTTGGAAGCATTTTTGGCAAGAGCAATTTAAATAGCAAAGTGAAAATGTTCTTTATTTTAATAAACTCTCTCAAAGGGAGAAAAACCCAATTAGACTGGTTTTGGCTCTGGAGTTAATTGGAGGTCTCTGTAGTGTACCCCAGCATCTGGGGAGCTCTCCCCTTTTAAGCAGAGCTATGTTTGGATTTATATCTATACTGTCTTTTCCAGCCTGTACCATTTTGCAATTGGACTCAATGATCTCAGTTTTTTTTCCAATCTAAATAAATCTGATTTTATGACCTAGTGAGGCTAATTAAAATTGCTGGGTCTTGTTTTTATAGGCATGATGTATCTAATGCACCAAAAAGACATACATGTGTTTCCCCAAAGAAAAGGAGTGAGACAGACTGAACTCCCTTCTCTGTGTGCAGTTTCAAGAGCAGAGGAGGGTGGTTGAGGAATTGATGGGTAAGCCCTTGGTTCTGCCCTATCAATTCTCTGCATAAGCCACAATTGCCCAAGACAGGGACATGTGGAGATGAGACCATGGAAAAGTCATTGAATAAAAATTCATCAGAGAGCTTTAGTTAGTTATCTTAGCTCATCAAAATGGGGATTCTTCCACTCAGGGATAGCATTGCCATTGGGAAAATATGTGGATAATACCAAAATGCTGGGCAAGTTTTTGTGGTTTAGCCCTTTTTTTTTTTTTTTTTTTTTTTAATTGCAACTACTTTTAAATGGAGCTTGTCAGTTGGACATCTGAATGGGCATAGTCAGAAACCCAAACATGTTACACAGTTAAATGCCACAAAAGTGCACTTGGCATCACTTTTGACCTGCAAGTTACATTTTTTAGGAGTGTAACACTTGTAGTGAGAGCTAAAGATCAAATCCAATCTTATCATTGGGACAGTCATTTCTGCTTATTGGGTTAAAATTGTGGGAATTACCCTAAATCCGTCTTCATGAGGCAAGTGTCCGCAGCCCTTGCTGTTTAAAACTGGATCTAGTTAGAGGAAGGAGTAATGGATGTCTATGTCATCCTCTGTGTGTGCTCCCCAGTGATACAAGACTGTGTCTCTGAGATGACAGAAGAGTTACTGAAGCTATTGAACAGTATTTTCACACCAGTAAAGTTCCAAAATATGTGCTGGGAATTTACACTATGCTCCTTCTGTAAAGGGCTGCATTTACAGGCGTTACAATACAGATTCATACACAAACGTTCAAATAGTCTGGATTGAGTGATTGATGGTTTTGTATAACCCCTGGTTATGCTCTTCATTTGGCCTTCAGCCACCCAGATTATGTTTCAAGGCTGCTTTGTCAGTGAACACTTATGCAAGACATTGTTTCAAGAATAGGAAGGTGAAAGATGAACTTGTTTCATGGGCCCTCTGTTGGCAGTGATGGATCATTTTGTGAAGAATAACAAAAAGCACATTGTGTGTTAAGAAGTTCTACATAGCACAGTCTGGTATAGCATAGTTTGGTGCTGGGTGAGGAGTCAAGCCATTCAGCTGGGGGGCTGGTACCTGGCACAGAGGGGTGTCCAGCTGTGAGCAGTCTGCTGGTGCTGCTCAGCACCTCACTCCTGCATTTATCCTGCAGCAAACAGGACTTGCCTGCTGGTAGCTGGCTCAGACCTCTTGGTGCCAGCCTGCACTGCAGATGTCTGAGGACAACTGCAGGTCCTAAGTTAAAGTAGGGACAACGCAAATATCTTTTCTGAGAGTGGCGCATGTGCCTTCAGGATCTGGTTGATCACTGGTCTTGGTACATGGAAGGTCAGTTTGGTGCAATTTGTTTCATTCCAGTTCTGTTTTCATCCCCTTCACATTCATGAAGTAATTTTATTCTCTCTCTGGACCTACATTTTCAAAACTGTAACTGCTCTGTGATATCACTAAGCCACACAGTTTTCCTTGGTGCATTTTATTAAAGATTGCTAATAATATTCTGGGCTTCGTGCATCTGATTCACTAGAAATGCCTAGAAAGAGTAGGTGTATTCCGCTATTTTTGACTACAATTGGCTTGACTCAATTAGTCTGGAGATAAAAATTATGTTAATGGATGGGCTCACACAAACAGAAAACCTGTGGGTGAAGACTCAGGTTTTAAATAAGCTAGAGCCTTCATTTGGTTTTTTGTTCTCTGAAAAATTATTTGAGAATTGTCCACATAGTCTATAAAATGAGAAAATAGTTTTGAAGATATAGAGAGACTATTAAAATGTAAATACCTAGTTTATAGATGAAAAATTATATAGTGTAAATGATTTCTATAAAAATCTAATGAATTTTGTATGTTATTGCTACTTTGTTTTTTATCTAAAAGTGATTCTAAAAATAATGTGTTTCCATGTTCTGTCCCTTTCATCTTGCTGTAAATACAATCTTTCAGAAACATAAATACTATTTTTCCCTCTCCAGATCTGTCAATAAAGGGCTGAAAATGCATTTCATGCTAGAGATTCACTTAATCTTCACCCTCTTTGTTACCTTTAACTCTTTCCTTCTTGCTCTGCCAATCCTTAATTTGATTTTTTTTTTTTTTGGGGGGGTGGGGGTGTGGGTGGATTTGCCCTGCTTTACACAGCTGTGGTTGACACATAATGTTTTCTTTCATCTGTAAGTTTCAAGGTATTCTGGTCCTTTCTGAGGTCTGGTTGAGGCTTTACAATGTGGCCAAGTATTACCTGTCCTTGTAAATGCTGATTCCACCACACAGAGGATAAACCCACTTAGATTTCATAACTCAGCAGTCATTTTCCTTTTTAGTGTGACATCCTTGTTGAGAAGGTGAATTTGTAGCAGCCAAGGCAACCTGTGAGAACCAGCATTGGAAGAAAAGAAGATGTCAGTGTGACGCTTCTGCAGATACTAAGTTCAGTTGGTGTAAGAAAAATAATGAGGAAGAATAAACACAGAAGTCTCTACCTCAGTCCTGCTGAATTAGATTGAATTCCTCTTGTGGTGTGTGCTTTTTGCTCCCCACTGCTGAAGTGTTGTGTTCCGGAGCAGGACATGGTGACAAAAAGGTCAAGAGCTGAATATAGAGAATTATCTTCATTTTGCTTAAATTCCCTTCCTTGATCTCCCCAGAAACATAACAGCACTTACTGACACAGATGAAAATCAGAAAACTTCTTGAAAAGGTTAACATTTGTTTTGTACTAGTCTAGGCAGTATCAGATGTGATGGTTAAAGAGGTATGAAATGGCCTTTACTGTGGTAAAGTTTTGTGTTATCTGTTACTCTTGCCACTCTTGACACCTCCTTACAGGAGGTAAAATTCTTTTATAAAATTCCCTTTGATATGAGAGGGGAATTAACAGTTACTGGAAACAGGATTGGGTAAAAAGTATTTTTTTCTATGTTGTATCTTGCATTACTAATAGTTGCCAAGGAAACCAGCAGAACTCTAAAGTCTTCTGCTAGAAAGGCGGCTATGGTTATAAACAAGGTCATTTCAAACTGTGCCTGCAGATTATAAAAGTGCTAGTGGGGACCTGCCATGGCTTCAATTCTGTGTATTGGTGCCCGTTACGTGTTCAATTTCAATTAGATAAAAAATGTTCATCCAGGTGTCTTGGTTTTGGAAGACAGGTGTCTGCTAGGGAGGGCAGGAGCCTCCCTTGGAATGAAAAAATATAGACCCCCCCTCCCTCCGAATTATTATAATTCTGAAATCAAGGGGCTCTCAGGCAGAGATCTGGGGATAGGAATAACAGTTCTTTACTAGTATGTATAACAATGCAAACAAACAACAATAACTACAGCATTAGCAACAAAACAGAACCAGGGACCCCGTGGCAGCTTTCTCGGCTGAGATGGGAAGGGATGGAGGAGAGGCTTTGCTTCACAAACCCCTCGGGCAGTCAGTGCCGGTGCTCCTGCAGGGCTCTGAGGAACACTCAGCTGGAACAGCAGGGATGAGCTGAGATCCTGGGCCGGTGGCTGAGGTGGATCAGCAGGGATGAGCTGAGATCCTGGGCCGGTGGCTGAGGTGGATCAGCAGCTCCGTGGCGGTGCCTGGCACTGCCACACGTCCCGGCAGGACAGGGGGTGCGAGGCCACCAACAAAGAGGGAAGAAGCAGCAGCAGCTCCGTCTGGGTGATGGCGAAATTCCCTTCTCTCCACAGCCACAGCTCCCATCAAGTGTCCTCCTCTGAAGCTGAAGAAGCCGCCAAACTGCCTCCACCCTCCCCTTTCCCTGCCCCCTTTCCCCTGGGCCCAGATGAACTCTTTGTCTTTTCTCAAGCACGCACTGAGTACCAGCAGTCAGGCTTTCCCTGCAACTAATGGATAAAAATTCCATAGGTGAGCCAGAACTAAAAGAAGGACACCTAACCCCCAGTATCAGGTCAACAGTAAGTGGGTTTTGTTGTTTTGGTTTTTGTTTTTGTTTTTGCTTTTTTTTTGTTTTGTTTTTTTTGGTTGGATTAGGGGTCTGGTTATTTTTGTTTGTTTGTTTACTTTTGGGGTTTTTTTTGTGGGGTGTTTTATGGTTGTTTTGTTCTGTGTTTTGGTTTTGGTTTGTGTTTTTTTTTTACAGTAAGCAAATCCTCCAAATTATTCTGATTTGCCTTGCACATGAAGTGTGAAGGTTGCCTGTCTGGATTATCACATTGCCCTAGATGCTTCTGTTAGAACCCAAGGTTTGTCAATCTGCTGTGCTTTCTTTTCCTGGGGAAAGTGGATACCATTCAGTAGTTTTACCAACCTTTTAATATGATAACAAAGTAACTTGTAGCTGTTTTTGTACATGAGCTGTAATTTTTTTCCAAGAGGTTAAGCTTGGCTCTTTGCCTTTCATCTACAAGGGCACCATTTCTTGTGTTTTATATTGTCCACCCCTGTCAGGCACAGCTATGAACCTTGGCACATCCATCATCAGGCTTTCAGGGAAAAAATGCCAGCATTTTTAAAGAACAAATGCTCATGAACTTTCTCTCCTATTGAATTTACAGGTCTGCTGTTTATTACCTCACTGATTTCAACTAAAGCCTAAGGAGGAAATTGATTTAGGATGAAAACAGGTAATAATAGCTTGATTAGAATAATTTTCAGCTTCGAAGGACCCTCATGTTCTTCTGCATAAAATAATGATCATAAAATCAATTTGTGTATCTCTGATTCCTTTTTTGCCTTTTCTGTAGGTGATATTCTTTGCAAAGCACACATTAGTCATGGTGTTTTACTGCTTTGAATAGCACTTACATTTCTGATTTGCTTAAATGTTTTAGCTTCCAAGCTCTAATACATTTGGGTTGTTAAGACAATCAGAAGTGATTGGCAACTATGAATACTTCTTCCAGAAAGTGCCACAGACAATACACTAATTTTTGGTCCTTAAACAAGCTGTTTCTGGCTGTCACCAATCCCACACACTTTACAATTTACTCCTGGGTTTAATTTTTGTCCTTTTTGTGATGGAGAGGACAAATCTGATGCTTAGAGGGGTAGTGGTTGTAAGCTATCTATGACTACTCGTGTTGTTCAATGTGACCAAAGCATGTACAGATACATAAATAAATACGTATAGACACATATTATAGTGTTGGCTTTTTGCAAATATTGGAATGAATGTTATGTGTATAAGATTAGAAAATTTTGTTGTATTAATATAGTCCTTTATTTCTGTTATGGATGAAACTGAGAAATAGTGCTATAATACTTACATGTTAAGCTATGGCATAGTATTATAACAAAAACTACTTTTGTTTGTATAACCCAAAGACTGAAAAAAGATAGCTAGAGACCCCTCTGCATTCTTAAACTATCTTATCCAGATGAAGACAGCAGTGACCAGAGCTCTGAGGGAGGAATTTACTGCATTTCTGTTATCAGGAAATGTAGATCTCGGTGGCACCAAGAAGATTGATCTATTGGCAAAGAGGCAAGAGAAAACTAAACAGAAGAACACCAAAGATCCTAAAAAGAATGTATGAATATGTATGAGAATTTATGGATATGTAGTAGGGTTCTGTTTTTAAGGGACAATCCTTTGTTAATAAGGTGTGCTCTCTTGGCTGAATGCAGAGACACCTGGCTGTATCTGTATATTTAATTTTTTTCTCCTAATTATCTTTTTTATTAAACTTTTAAATTCTATAAAAAAAAAAAAATGTGAACCTCATTTTTCACATACAGATGTGTCTTGCTGCCTCACTGTTGGTTCTCCCAGGTATTGTTTACTGCATCTCCTGGCGTTTAGGAAGCTCTCTTGCCCACACAAAACTCAAAGTCCTTCAGCCTCTGAGGCAGCTTGCTTGAAAAGCTCACTGTCTAGAAAAAAAGGTGATGTTGACACAGTCTGTGTGTCAAATTTGTAATTCTCAGCAGAGAGGAGTTACAAGAACTTCATGCAGGCAACCATAGGTTGTATATAAATAAAATTACTGAATAAAATTATTAGATTTTAAATTCATACATTTATTCATACAATAAAAAGTATTTTTAGCTGTATTACTGTTGATTACACTCATCAGTGTTATATCTCAATGTTTTACACTTGTGAAATATCTTCAAAAGGCAGGTAAGTGTTGTTACTTGCTTATTACAGGATGGTGAAAAGTAGCTACAGAAGATTCTGATGTCACCAAAAACTTTGGGGAAAAGGTTGAAGGGACAAGCTACAGTTCTCTGGCTCCCCAGTGTGAGCATTTGACCTTCTACCACCAGTGAAGCATTAGAAATTATTTCAGAGGAGAATAGTTGCTGGCAGAGGAAAAACTTTTCACACATCTGAAAGCAAATCACTCTGTCACAAAAAGTTCAAGTGTTCAAAAGTTCAGTTCTTGGGGAGCATAATATGGTTTTCTCTGGACTTCTTAAACTTTTATCTATTTAATATTTAAAGAAATGTGCCCTGAAGCTTTTGCCATTGTGTTTTCATTCTCAGGTTCATGTTCCTGTGAATGGACTAGTGCAATTTTGGCTTTTTTCATATGCATTTGGAAGTGCAGGCAGATTACAGACTAGAAGTTACTGATTATGATTAGATGATTTTAAGCCTCAATATTGTTCTCATCAATCAGTTTTCTTTTCAGCATCAGATATTCACATATGTAGTAATTTTCTTTGGCATTGTTATTCTTTGATTATAAATGCCCCATGAGTAAGGCATTATATGAAGGAAGCAATTTCCTTTGAGGACTGAAATTCTTTTTTTTTCTCTACTTTGATATTTTTAATGTCTCAGTTTTTTTTATCAATAATTTTGGCTAGGAGAGAAGTACTGTGATAGCCCAGTAGCTAAGATGTATCTTAATTTGCATGTTAATTTAACATTTAATAAAGTTTATAAATCTAAGCACAGACCTCATGGGCAACATAGTAAGTATTAATTATACAAACAATATACTCCAGACTAATTTTGGACCTCACTGTTTCTATAGAAATAACAGTTATTTGTGTACCAAGCATGTCTAAATGTCATGTAATTTGATGAGGAACCAAGACCAAAGGGTTTCACCCAAAATATAGTTTTCCTTGCTATTTGAAAAGCAAAACCATAAGGGGACAACTTAACTGAAAAGGAAGGCTATTTTTCAAAATGAAAAGACATTTTGACATTTTGGATTCAGAAATCAATATATTTCATTCTAGTAGAATCTCAGTCCTCTTTCTGAGTCCAGAAAACAGTCACAAAACAGACTGGTTCTTGCACTCTTTTCCAGCACTGAGAAGAGGTTTGTAATAAATCTTGATATAGCCAAAAGATTTTAAAATTAATCTATCACTTTTTTGGTCAAAATTACAATGTTTTTCCACTTTTCCTATTGTCTTGGTTGGACAGACAGGTGTCTGCTAAGGAAGGCAGGAGCCTCCTTTGAAATGGAAAATGTAAAATTCCCTCCCTCTAAATTACAATTTTGAAACTAAGAGGCTCTCAGACAAAGTTATGGGAATAGGAATAACAATTCTTTACTTGGAAAATTAAAATAAAAATGCAGTGGTACAAAAAACCACTGACAGGACCAGAATACAACCTGACACCCTGTTGGTCAGGGTGTTGGCAGCAGTCTGATTAAGTGGTGACTGCAGTCCTCCTGGAGTGACAGGTGCGGTTCTGTTGAAGCAGTGATCCTGTAGAAGGGTGCAGTTTTCCTCTGAAGGTCCAGTGGTATAGATGAGTCCTGTCTTCCTCTGGGAATCCAGTGGAGAAAGGCTCCCTGTGGTGTTCCAAACCCCAGATTATATCCAGGTAGGAATGCTTGGCTCCTCCCCCTGGGTGGAGCATCTCCCAATGGGATGATGTCATTTTATCAGTCATGCAGTGAGACTCAATGGCCATTAACAGAGGATGTTCCTCTGGAGGGAGGATGGGTGGTGGAAGAGATAAAGAACACTGCCCCACCTGGTTTTAACAGCTGGTGATAGAATACATACTTTTGGTTACATCTTACATTGCAACCTAAGTCACCTATGGTATAGAATTTTGCTAGGAGGAGGAGCTGATCTCTTGGCTGCCACTATATCAGAACATAGGTGATTTCTGCCATCTGCCCTCATGAGTAGTAAATATCTACATTACTGACTTTTTTTTTTTTTTTTCCATTTTTGTCTGTTGGTGTTGCAGATCTGTGGAATTGTAACTCAAAATACTGTTCCCAGTTGTTAAGGCTGCCAAATTTTAAAAGGCTGACACACACTATTTATACCCAACTCTGATTCACCGCGTTATCCACTAAACACTTCAAAACAAAGTCAAAGAAATAGAAAAATATAAATGAAAGTCCTCAAACTGAAGAATAATTACGAGTCCCTTTAAAGACAAAACTTTGATCTCAACCTTTTTGTAGGTTTTGCTCATACAAATTCTAGCACTTTGTCAACAAAAAGGACTTGTGTCCAGCCATTCCCCCATGGAGACATGGTGACCAACCAGTACATGGGGTCAGCTGTGGGCTGATGCTCCCCCACATCAGGAGTCAGTAACATCCACCTTTGTGTGCTGTCCTCACTACAAGTGCCATATTGTAGTGCCGGATGTCACAAACGCAATGTGACAGATCAAATCATTTACCTGCAGGTTGTGTTTTAGTTAGGTCTGTATTTATGAAGCATGAGAGAGGCAGGAAGTAGAGGGCTTGGGGGATGCTACATGCCTGTTTTAACCTTAGGAAAGACATAATCCTATACCATATAATTTTTTTTACCTCCACATGCAGTCAGCTGCTCAGACATAGAGTAATCATGCCCACACATAAAGACATTGTCATTGCCATGCTCTTCCCTGGACATGCCCTATTGGCAACTCTCACAGCTGTTTGGCCCTTTGGCCTGACACTGCACAGCAGCTCTTATTATAACACCAAGGTTACTTTAATCTCATGTATAATTCAACTTCATGTCTGATTTAATTGTGTTGTTTGTCCTGTGACCTTTCATGACTACCACATATGCCAGGCTTGATTCTTCTCAAGGGTCCAGTTCCATCTCTTTTTCCATGTATGGCAGGATCCCTAGTTGGCTAAATCTTTATTTTAAGGGCTTCTCAGTGTACACTGTCAGAGGAGTCTGTCAGGAAGTGATCAGGGATAATTTATTGAGACTGTTTTGCCTGGACCTTGATTCTTTCTAGTACAGATAAGTTTCAAGATTTAGTATGTATTTAGTGCTATTTTTATAACTGCTGAGAACAGAAGAGGAGCAGGATTAAATCCTTTACATTCTAGAGTGAGTCAACTATTATGCCTTTTATTTCTTCTTTTTGTTTGTTGTCTTTCTTGCAGAAAAATGGGAGAATTAAAGTATTTTGGATACAGGATCATTCTAGCTGGAAATTTTATAATTTTATTTGTTTCACTCTTTTCTAAAAACACAACCATTAACTGATTTACTAGAAGCTTTTGGAGGTTAAAAATGGTGATGCTGTATTTATGGAATAATAGCAGAGTTTTTTTCCTTTTCTCATTAAGACATGTGTCTTAATACCATTGTATTCTTTCTTACAAACTAGGAAGGCAGACTCTCTAAGGAGAACACTATGCTTTTATCATGATGTCAATTCTGTCACTAACAGCTCTCAAAATGCAGTGTAGTCATATGTGTCAAGAAGCATTATAATTACACAGCCCACATCACAGTTCTTCTCTTATTTTCTTGCAAATATACACCAATATTTTTCCTAACTTAATGTCCAGATATGTAGGAAGATTTGTCCTTTGCATAAGCAGATAAATCTGTAGCTTCTTTACCCACAGCCTGGCAGTACTTGCATTTCTATTTTTTTTTAGCCCATAATAATTAGTCTTCAAAATGGTCAGATTTTATCATTAAAAGTGTACCCTTGATCAGTCCCTAGGCACACAGTTTTACCCAAATATTTGATCCTTGGAAGTCTGCCAGTACTTTCCGACTGAAGAATTACTTGAAGTTTCTTTTACATAATGCATGCCAAATTGTTCTTCTCCTGGAATACTTACAGAACTATTTTTGCTATTCCCAGAGCACCAGTGAGTAATTCCTTACTGAATTTCTTACTGTACTGAATATTCATAAAAACTTATGAAATATGATGCTTCTTCTAGCGGTGGTTTTTACAGTGTCTTACCCATAGATTTTTACTTTCTTATGGCTGGTTTGTTCCAATTGTTACTTTTTCCTTCTTATGGTTGGATGATTCTTCCAAAGGATAAAATAAGACTGAAGATTCATGGTCATTGTTAAGTCTAGTCCTTTCCTAGCACAGATGATAATATCTAATCCTTTTCCTAGTTTAGCAAACCTTAGCTTAAGCTTTTTTTTGCCTTTATTTGGTACTCCTATTAGAATGTTGTCTCTGGACAGCACTATTATGACAGAAGAATTTTCAAATTAATTTTGCCAGTGTCCAGTTCCCATCTGATTCTCTTGGTACACCAGGACAGAAAACTGAATGCCAGAGTATCATCAGACATGGAGTTGCCATTTCCATTTCAGTATTCCAAATTACCTCCAGACTTATTATATAGTTTATTCAAAAGTGTCTAAACTAAGGATTTTTTCTTTTCAGTTATTTTCTTTATTTTTTTTTTAATCACAGTTTTATAATTTCAGTATTTGGATCAGTCTCATGAACCAGTCTTGTGACCCAGGCTCCTCTAAGGACTCCCCTGGTCAGGGGGGAATGAGATGATGAGGTGAGGAGGGATGAGCAATCAAGTGCTGTTCAATAGTCAGATATATTATTGCTTAGTACTTATTTCTATTTTTACCAGTTGTATTTGGTTAGAAAATTTCAGGTAAATGTGAAGCATATACCTCAAACATGCATTTTGGTGATAATGAATGAGACCCCTGCAGAAGCAGCCAGAATCACAGAGGACAAAGTTTGCTCTTTGATTTATATCTGTTTCATTTTCCCCAAGCTTCAGAATAGCTCAGTATCAATCTGTTTCTCTTTTCTCTTTGACTGGCTTGAGTTCGATCAAAGAACTGTGTATTTTCAGAGAATCTACGTAATAGTTATAAATACACTGATAAATTCCTGTCTTGGTGATAGCTTCTGCCTTCTTGGAAAAATAGTAAAATACTATTTAAAATAAACAATATTGAAAATTAAGAGAAGAAATAATAATAATAATAATAATAATAATAATAATAATAATAATAATAATAATAATAATAATAATAATAATAATAATAATAAAAGGAGAAGCAAGTGGCACAAATACCATCTTCTGACAGAGACTTGTACAGGTGTCTTGTCTTCCACACTACCAAACCAAACATTTGACTGAAGTCTAAAATGGTACTGCAGAAGAATCAGAGTCAAGGAGCTCCTCTGGAGAACATCCTATAAAATGCTCTCATTCTGTAAAATGCTTAGAATAGTTTTTGAGATTCTGTGCTCTTCAAAGCTCATTCCAGAACGCAGGCTGCTTATGGGTTTAAGAGGAAAGTAGGACATGTACATGTCCAAAAAATGACAGGACTATATTTTGGTGTGATTCTGCAGGCATCTGATGGAGCAATGCTGTTTTGTGCTTAAAATTTCTTGATCCTTTGCTTTTCTTGAGCAGTAGCACTTTTCCAGTTCCTGTGTGCTTCCAGTCAGTGATCAGACAGACTCTGGTGTGCCATGAAAATCAGCTCAGTGCAGAGATGTCCAGGCTTGGTGAGATCCAGCCTTATAAAATCACATAAAACAGTGCTGCATGGTGTTTTCTGACCAGGACCAGATAAAAGCAAACCAAATGAACTTGGTACCAAGCCTAAATTAAGAAGCTTTGATTCTTGTCAAATGATTATTACCTTTGGGACCATTCCAAACCTTTGTGACTAGACTCTCTCTGGATCCAAGATCAGATGTAGCCAGCATTTCTATCACAACTTGTCCCTTTCCAATTTCAGAATTAACATGAGTAAAATGAGGTGCTTCAGCATCTGTCAGTATAAAACTTCTAGTGTCTTCCTTGTGAAATTCATAAGCATGTGTTCTGTTTGTTGCTGCAGATATATAGAACAGAAGTGATTCAGCATTTCCAGCCTGATGACAAAATACAATTAAAATACACCAGAGTTTTTCTAGTTTCCTCAATTTCCCTTTTCTCCACAGAAAATCATGGGTTTGAAAAATAACAAATTTGCTTCACAACCTCCCCCTCCTTTCCCTCTTGGATAATCACAGGAATTTAGAAACTCCATCTAATGTGCTATTTGACAGCATTGAAACGTGAACAAGATTATTCATCCCTCTAACCATTGACCTCTGCATTCAATAAACATACAGTTGAAAAATGACCACATCAAGGAATTTGTCAAACTTGGCCAGGGAGCATGAATTTGAAGAAACAACTCGTACAAATCTCTGAAAAATTGCTTTGTAAAAATGGCATTTCCTTACTGAAAAGCAATCTTCTTTTATGCTGTTATGAAAGTCATGTTTCTTAGAAATGAAGTATTGTTTTGGATCTGTTTTTCTTTAACCAGTGAGGAAAAAAGCTGTTGGCTTGGTTTTGGACTTTTTAATTTTTTTGACTTTTGTGTATTCACCAACAGTAGTTTAAACTAAACTGAGACACATCTGTCAGGGATGGGGTTCCACAGGTAGCAGAGGGATGTAATTTGTAGATATGTAGATCCTAGCCTGATGAAAATTCAGTGATACCTTAGGAAATGAAGGTGGGGAAAGAGAAGGGATGATAATATACTGTCCTTTCACCTGAAAGCATCAAATGATTTGTTCAGGCCCTACCACTTTTTCACATCTCTAGTGTGCCTTATGCATACCTGAAGAATTCTTGCTAATCCTTCAGACCCATTGGGCTTTTGGCCCCTTCGAACATGAAAGTCAAAAATGTTCTATTACTGGTTTTGTAGACATGGTCTATTAGCGTGTATATTAAAAAGTGTAGCTGTTTTGGTTTTTCAAATTTAGTTTTTATGTGAGTCAGAAAACAGTCAGTGGTTTGTAGCTCACTGTTTATAGGCCCCCAAGACAGTGGGCTTCATTCACAGTAATTTTCCATCTCAGACTCAGTTTGGGTTGATAAGTTTCTTAGGAAGTTCAATAACAAAGATGTTGTTCCACTTGGGCTGTAATTCATGGAAGAAAGATAAGCCTCCCAGGCTGTTGATTAAAGCCCAGGAGCTCCTTAGGCAGCAGGAACTGCTGAGCAGAAAATGTTTGTGAGGGAGCCCAGGTCAGCCCTGCCCCTCTGAGGCCTTTCTGGGCTCTGGGGGCAGCCCCTGGTGTTTGGAGGATGGTGCCACCCCTCACTTTAGGGTTGGGGGGCAAAAATTATATTTATGGCCAAGTTCAAAGGCAAAGATAGTTTGTTTTTCTGATTGGGTTTGGTAAAGACAAATGCCTGAAATGAGAACTTTTGTGGTCAAAACGGAGGAATCTGGATCTTCTGTTTAGTTGAAAACTTTTCCTGAAGTGTTTGTGTAAAGCTCCAGTGATATGTGTTTCTGTCCACTCTTTACCTTTCATTGTGTCCCTTTATAAAACTTCTTATGGCAGATGGTGGAAAAATAAACAGTATATCCAAAGAAAACAGAGTTAAAGCATAGCAAAAACCATGTAATTCAAATTACTATATTATTATTTTCAAAATTTTTGAAATATTTTAAAATGTACAAACGCATTTGATTAAAATATGACAGTACTAATATATGAAATAAATAATAAGAAGAAACTGAATAAAAAGAAATACTAGTTTTAATTAGTAGTTCTGTACTGATGCATCTCTTTATTGGCTCCCTATACCAACTTGTCCCTTCCCTAATTGATTTTTAATACATTTTCTTCTCTAGAAAGAAATTGAACCAGAATGATATTCATCATGCTTATTTTATGCATCTTTAATAAATCAAATCATATTTATTAAGGCCTGCAATTATGTATGTCAGAAATGTTGACTAGATGTAAATAAAAGCCCTTGTTTGAATGTTGCTCTTAATTATGTGCTTTTGATTTTCATGACTTGCATTTTAGAAAACTGTAAAAAATGTAATTGCTAATGAATGTCTGTGCTTGGGTTTGATTATAGTTCAGTGTCTCTTATAGAACCATTTGAATCTGAATTTAAATATTTTCCTATTGCTCTTGCTAGAGCACTAGTGCTAAAATTCCTAAGTAATGCTAATGCAGAGTTTTAGTTTGTGTCTGAGGTATGTTGGCACTGAAATGAATTACCTACAGAGACTTGACATAGTGCTATAAAGGTTGAAAGACAGAATTCCTGATTTGCAGGTGATTTTAATTTTCTTTTCAAATTTGATCAAACCTTACTGACAATGAATGTTTGGAAGTGGTGAAGTCACAGTGTCATTATTCTTGTCCTGTGCATTCACTTTTCCAGAGAACACATAAAGCCAAAATGTACATGAGGAAGGTGCAGAGCAGACGCCAAAAGGTGCATTTTCAGCTTCCATTGTCTGCACCACGACACACACACATGACTGTGATGAAACCAGAGTGAATTATACTGCTGGCTAGTTGTCCACAGAGAGCTGAAGTCAAAGAAATTCTCCAGTACATCATTAGCCAGAAGAGGCAGACTCCATATTAATTCTGCTTGCTCTTTAATTTCAGGAAGTCAGTTCTGAGCCTTATGGATATGTTCAGACAGGAGCTCTGTGTGATCTCAGAGTAGCTGAAGGGCATCAGATGCCCTATTTCTGCCACTGAGATGTGCCTCAGCATCCAAGTAATAGATTATAAATCTCTGAAAGCATTTTTCAGTCATGCATTTTTACCACGTCCCTTAACCAACCACAAGATTTCAAAGAGCATAAAAATCACTTGTACCAGAGGATTTTGCAGCATAGGTAATACTGTAAAAACTCTCTGTACTGTCATTTTGACTCAAATAATTGGGCATGGAGCTGCACATACACAGAAAAAAAGAAAAAAAAAATCTTTATCGCATGCTACCACACAGGATGTGTACTATAGACTTACAATTGTAATAATCCATCACTGTCTGTCTGTATTGAAATGGAAAACAAAAAATATGGTGTTTGGACTGCAAAAACAAAAAAACTGAGTACCTGTGGTACAGTTACATTATTGGGTTATATTGTAGCTGATACATCTACAAAATTGAACTTTTCTATTGCACTTCAAATTTATGGCTGAGTAAATCAAAAGTCACTTTGTGAAGATGAGGATCTAACATTTTTTAGGTAAAACGTTGTTTTATCCTGAACAAATTGGGTGCATATTTATCATTCCCTGCAATGTTGTTTCTTACAAAATACATGTATTTCCTTCACCTTGTTTAGTTTGCTTTCCACAAAAGGGATAGCTGCATTGCTGATAGCGTGCAAAAACCCTGTGTTTTGTATTTGTAACTGGATTTTGCCCATTTATGCAATGGAGGCTGAGTTTTAGAGGCCAATGTGCAGATTAAGGGTTTGTGTGTGTTCCCTAGAGCATTTCTAGCTGGGCTGCAGGCAGAGGAGAGCAGGGTGGGAGCCATCAGCTGTGACAAGCTTGAAGGTTGGTCTCAGTGGAGAAGAGTTTTCTGCAGGCACAGGCAGTGGTACCTCACAGGGGAAGCAGATGCCAGCTCCTCTCTGAGGGGATAAAGGAAATTTTGCTGTCACTGTTGCTGACGTCATGACCTGATGGAATTTCAGTTTTACCCCAAGTGATCAGTCTCTTGCTGTGTTCTACACTTCTGTCACAGCCTGCTCACTGCTGAGGGGATTGGGTCATAATGACAAGTTGTTCCAATATATTACTAAACAATGTATTGACACTTTCTCTATATTGGTGCTTTTTGCTTCAGCAGCTGAAAGCTGGAAAACTTGACTTGTTTTCTGATGAAGAGCAGTGATCATGTACTTTGCATAGGTTTGTTAAAAATTAAATGAATGGAAAAGAAAGAAGTGACTGATGATTACTGCAATGAGTTTTCCAAGAATACAGAGTTATCTAAACCAGTAAACATACATTAATCAGATATGTCAAAGTTCTTATTTTTCTTGTCTGTAACTTTGCTTAGCTTATTAGTGCTTCCTAGAAAATTTGCTGCAATGTTGATGGTCTTTTGCTGTTGAAGGAGTAGTGAAGTATTTGTTCAGTAGATTACTAAATATTTTTAATTTATTTCTTCTGCTGCTTCATCCTAAGTCCCTGACATTGCTAAGAGTATAATATCAGTGAAATCTACCTTTGCTTTAGTGAGACATCTTTTCCTTTTTGCTGCCTGATGTGGCAGAAAAACGATGAGCTGAAGAAACAACATGCTTTAGTGCTTTTGGGAAGTCCTTTAAGTGTGGCACAAATACCACTTATTTTCTTCAGCATTTAATATCTTGAACATAATTAGTCCATTGAGCCACTTGACAGATTCTACTCCATCTACTTTGGAGTGTGTTTATCCTGATGGGTACCTGTTTGCAAGATTCCTGTTACAGCAGCACATTTTACTAATTCTAGGGAACAGACTACTTTAGAATATTTCAGATACCCTTGGGCACTGATTTTGGCTCAGCCAGGAACTGAGCTCAATTTTATATATCAAGAGTTCAGAGATGTGTGTCTTGAAAACAAAACAGTGATAATTTGGTGAGTCTGGATGTTTGTTAGTGGTTTGGGATGACACTGAGCTAAGATTTTGGTGTGACTTTTTTGGGGGTTTTTTTTGTTGTTTGGTTGGGGGTGTACCCCTTTTTTTCACTTGCTTATTTTCTTATTGCAATATACCTTTTCTTATATTTCTTTTTGTCATGTGCCTAGGAAAATGGGACTAGGCACTTTACAGTGGCATTTTTGTTGGAAGGAAATACAACTACAGAACCTGTTTTATCTGTTACTGTAGTTTTACTTCCCAAACTCTAGCCACAACAAAACACAGCGTGGACCCTGCCCAAAATGCTGTCTTGTTTCATCTGAAGTAGCTGCAATCTGCAGTCTCTGTGCCAGATGAGCAGTAATGTGGCAGATGTGAAAGGAAAGCCAGCAATGTTCTGTTTTTACTGAAAACATTACAGCATGTTGCATTGATCTGTTGTCACCTCAGGCCTTCCCTGGCCCAGAGGAGACAAAATATTAAGTTTTTTGAGCTACCTGAAGTTTGGAACAGAAGAGGCAGAAGTCAATAAGCAAACCAGACACTTTTAAAGAAAAATACCAATTTCATAAAGATTTTACCTGAAGTAAGAAATTGGAAAGTAAATCCTTGCACATATTCCACTTTTCCCAAATATCTGTTGTTCAGTGTAAAGTCTTAAATCATTCTTTGAAAATATCTGTTCCATGTCTGTGGCAAGGGATCAAATTCCATCAAAATATGATTTTGAAAATCCAGTATCCACTGCAGATCTGGGAGGAAATTTTGAATATTCATTAAACACCAGTTGTAGGTGTTCACTGAAGAGCCTGAGTCATGCCACAGAGCAATACATCTCTTCCTCTAACTTTGTAAAACCTCAAGATTGTGTTTTGGTAAATAGGCACATAAATATGATGTGTTTATTTTTTGATCTTTTAGAAGATAAATAGTGCTCCTACAGGAAATGTCAAATGCATTTGTGTCACTAAAAATATTTTCTTCCAAGCAAATAAGTCATTCTTTAACACCTAACCAGATACTTTTATTTTCAAATTGATTCTCCTGCAAACCTAGAGGAGAACTTAAGATGCCTAATGCAGGTATGTTGTTAATACTCACTGAAAGCTCTTCAAAGCTCAGCTATGTGTATCACCTGTGAAGATTTTGTTTTCTTTTTGTGTGAACCAGCATCCCAGTCACAGTACCTTTACCCTGTAAGGACCAAATTAAGTGTTTTCTTGAGACTTTGGATGCTATAATAGGTGAACTCAGTGGTTTGAAATGCATGCTTTCCACCCTAGGTTGTCCACTTGTTGGTGCTGTGGTTTTACCTGTCAGAGATGACAAGATCATGCAGAAAAAAATTGTCTTTATTGAATCATTAGATGGTACTCCATAATATTGTGAAAACTTGTAGCTGGAATATATTACATTACCATGCTAAATAAAAGGTTTGGGATATTAAACAGCATGGCCTCTACAAGGATATCCTTGGGCTGATCAGGATGGTAACAGCAGCAGAGCAGAACAGACCAATTCAGCCACTATTACAATGCAAACTCTGCAGCCCATCTTTGAGTTCCCAGGGCTTATTTGCAAATCAAGCAGTAGCTTTTAGAAAACAGTGTGCTGAAATGTGCCACCTGTGCTGGAGCTCTACTGCTTTTTAATCACAACAGCTAAAGGTTGCTCATATAAATATATTTTCCTGAAGGAGTGATAAGAAAACAAAAGAAGGCTGATCCTGTACTGATTGACAGAAGGTATCAAAAGTGGAGATGTGAGTTTTTCTAGTACTGAATCTCACCCTGGTAATGAAGCAAAGGTGCATTAGAGATATAACCATGGGGCTGCACTGAACCTTCTGCAGCTTGATGCACTGAAAATGCAAGAAAACTAACATTATTTGGAGCATGGATATTTGTGGTGTACAGGAGGCTGTTGGGAAATCATTAGGATGTTTCTCTTGCTCTTCTGAATTGTAAGGAAGTCACTGAAATAGAACAGTAGAATATATGAAAAGGTGAAGTAGCTGCAGGTGAAGGGTAAAGCAGTTGAGTAGGCAGGTCTGAGAGCCCACAGCAAGAGAGAGAGTGATGGAGGAATCTGGAGATCTGTGAACAGGCAAGGAAGAACTTGAAATTGTCCTGAAGTGATCTCAGTTTCTACACTAAATTTCAGTACTATTCTTTTAGTAATTTTGCCCTTGCTTCACTATCATTTCCATTCTCTTGGTTGGAATGAACAGGCTCTGGTTAAACAAGATTTCTCTTCTGGTATTTGGTGTAATTATCAGAGGAATGGAGTTCTGGCTGTCTGGGTTGGCTTACTCTTATGATTTATGTTTCATACATTCATTGCACTCTCTCCAACAAGTTCCTGGAAAGTACAGGAAACAATTGTTTTCTTGTGGGAAGGAGTTTTATCACTCTTTTAAAAAGCCAGCTTCAAGGAGCTGGTCTACTGAAACACAAGCTCCCTGTCCCTGATGATTTGTCTTTTAATACATAAGATTGTGCCCACAACACAAAGAATGAATTCTTACTGATTCATAGAGGAATCAGAAATATACTTTCTCTTTGCTTTTTCTCCCCCTAGAAATTCATCAGGCCTTAAAGTGTCTTTCCATAAAAAGCCCAGAGAATCAGCCAATTAATTGTTAAAAATATAATGCCATAGTTGCCAAGTATTGTACCTGATGGAAGAGAAGGATATAGTCGATTCTAATAACGCCAGATTACATTTTAAACAAAATTTCTTCCCTTGATTGTGCTAGAGATCACAGTGCTTATGCTTGGTAGTGTCTCACAGCAACACAAATTTTTGTCAGATTTAATTATTAAATATACAGCAAAGCTGGCAGAAATGTTGAAGAGTGAACTGAGCTGGGGGTTTTTTTTTGGCCTTGTTTTATTTTGCTTTTATTCCTGTGTTGTTTTGGTCCTCACTACATCTGAAGCTGCTGAGTGCAGCAGCAGAGTTTTATCACACCCGTGTGTGGGCTCCTCTTATGCCTGCTGCTAGTGAGCAAACAAGATACAGGATGAACATTGTGGGAAACTGCCCCAGGGAAAACAGACTTGTCTGAAGACAGGAAAATCTGAAAAATGAAACTAAAAAAAATGCCCTCACAAGAAGATATTTCTGTAGTTATAGGGAAATGCTAGCTTCATTCACACAAAGAACTGAATGCAATTGCATTGTACTTTCTTCCCACTCTCTCTCTTATTGGGATACTTACAATCAACACAATTTATGTTTGGAGATAAGAATTTTTGTGAGATAAATGAAGTTCATTTTTATTTCACTATTTAGAGAGAGCTGCATCAGGGAGTGATTATTATAGGAAAAAATATTGGAAATTATGGCTATAGGAAATAAATTATGGAAAAAAGTCAGTTTATATAGATCAAAGATCTTAACAGGTATGATGAGATAATGGGTTTAATTAAGGTCAGTCACCATTTTATCCAGCATTCCTCAATGCAGTACAAAATGCCTTTTCTGCAGCTATTAGAAACTCAAGCTGAACACACAGAGAAAAAACTTTTGTGTTATTCTGAAGCCTCTCAGAAAGGTGTGCTGCAGGTGCAGCAGTGCCATGGAGCTGTGTTACCATTCTCACTGCACACTGCAGAAAGGCTTCCTGGGTGCTGCTGCTGGGGAACCCTGAAATAAAGTCTCAAAAGTCTCACATGTGCCTTCAGTTAACACTGATCATCACCCTGGTTTGTTCTTCATCACGTACAGAATGATGTGCATAGTAAGATTCCATTTGTGAAGAATAAACATAGAAATTTATGACTAAAATGTAGATTTTATTTACAGTCATGTATATGCCTCCATAGGTGCTTAAAAGAAGTGTTCTAAATTATCAAGTGCTAAATGTTAATTTCCATAATTTCAATAGCTATGGTTGAGTTAATTCATATATGTGATTTGTATTTATTAGAAAAACAGGATTCTTAAATGTTAAGGGATGCTGGGATCAGAGATGAGAAAAATAGCTTTAGACAGCAGTAAGAAACAAAATTAGGATAGAAGGACTAAACAGTACACAATCAGCAAAGAACAATTTCAGATTCAATGTCAGATCTGCAAAATTGATATGAAAAATCTTTTAAGTTTTATGATTAAAAGATTTTTTTATTTTTTTTTTTTTTACATTGGAAACCTGATAGTGCATTGTTGCCCTGGAAATTGAAGCCTTCTGATAACATTTTCATATTTTTAGTTACTTTCCCATGAAGATCCTATAAACATAAGTTGTTTATCACATTCCTTCTAAGAAATGTCTTTTGATGGATGTTTCTCATGACCAGTGTGCTTGGGAAGGTGGTAACTTGATTATCCAATCCTTGGTCATTGTCGAGAATTTATAATTACTGGAGACAGAGAATAAAGGCATTGTTTTTTGTTCTGACACTGTTCCTGTGTTTGTGTGAATCATTTTGTGTCCTTTAGCAACAGTGCATGACAGAAGGCAGATGTCTTAGAAATATCCTTGGCTGGAATATTTCATTTTATTAACTCAAAACCTGCTGTTATTTCTGTAAGCAGCTGAAAAATAATTGTCAGTTTCTCTCAATCTCACAAAAGTTACCAGGACACCTGTAATGACATAACATCATACAATAAATTTTAATAGCTATCACAGATGGTCATCTTTTAAAAGGTCTGACTGCACATTCTACAGTGTCATTCTGTGTGTGTGAATTCTCTGTGTTGATTAAAGAGTATTTGTGACTTATAAGTGAGCCCTCAGTACTTACCTTCCTAAGCAATGTTCAAAGTCCACAAGTTTGTTCTGCTGTATTAGAAATAAGAAGCCAGCTGGGTCAGCTGGAACTAGCACTGGGCTTTTTGGTAACATCATGATTTAGGTCTTCAGAAGCAATTTGTGATTGCATCACTCTTTGTTTGCCAGCAGTTCAGAGGATGCACATTGGTATTGCTGGTGCAGTCACTTGCTAACACCCAATCCTGTGTTTGAGCCCTTAGAATAAAATGAGTTGAATGTAGAGTAAGTTCAAAGTTAGAAAAAAACCCAAGTTTTTACATTAAAGATAGTAAACATATTAAGGAAATAAGAGCTTTCAGGGGTCAGTATACAGTCTGATGAATCAGAGACATTATGAAGTTGAGGTTTGAGCTATTTAAGAAAACAAGACTGTAATCCCCATCAGATTTTGCCATCCAGGATCTCAGTCATCTTCCAGAAAATGCTAAATCCAGGGAGAGAAAATTCCATCTTATGACTTCTCCCTTGCTACTTCTAACATACTTTAGGATCTTTACTAAATTGAGAGGACATTTTTTAAGTACACTTAGTTAAGAGGAAGCAGCAAGGGTTTTGAGATACTGCAATCAAGAAAAAGTAATTTCAGTCATGTTAAGGGTTTTTTTGTTGCTGCACATCACTCAGCAGTTTGAGTTTGGCAATGTCTCAAAAGAGAAAAACAATCTGTGTCAAGAAAAACAAGAAATAAGAGATGCTTGATATTTCCACATGTCCAAAGTGTTTATTATATAAACACAAATTTTCAAAAACTGGTGCTGGTGAAGAAGCTTGGCTTTTCACCTAGGGCAAATCATTATTATCTCTCAAGACCTTAGCAGTATCTTTTACATTGATTACACTAAAGAACACCTTTGAAAAGAAGTGATACAGATTTCCTTTCAAATCTTGATTTTTATGTTGATGATAGGATAAGCCATGAGGGAGTGGAATTATTACATGTAAAGCCTCTTTTCTGTGCCTGATTTTTGAGGTGTCTGAAGGCCTCACCTTGTCTCTGTTACCTCATACAAAAGCTCCCAGAACACACAAAGTACTAGTAGCATCACATTTGGTAAGGTAGAGCTCCGGTAATGATTATAGATATTCTGGTCAAGAGCAGGGTTGAGAGCTCCCTTTCACTGCTGAGTGCTGGTCTGCACTCCCCTCATCTCAGCCTGTCTGCTCCCTTGGTTGCCTGAGGCTTGAAAAGTTGCCTGCAGGCCCTTCTTCCTAAAAGTAGCTCTCAGCTCCTCCATTCTTGTTTAGACAGTAAACTCCCAGGACATGGGATTTCTCTTTCCTTATGTGTGTACAGCCTGAGATAATTTTGTAGCACAGCAATCAGGAGCAAGGCCAGAGGCCTTGAGCCAAGGGAGAGAGAGACCTGCTGGACCTTTAGGCAGGGAGTGCATAATTCATACTGTGTTTGGGAGAAAGGAACAACAGCCCAGGTTCTCCCAGCAACCCTCTGTAGCTGCACTGGCTTTATCTATTACCAAAATATAGTAAACCAAACCAAACCAAACTAAAGTAAACCAAACTGGTTTATGCTGACTTGTTTTACATGGTGCTGCAATGGTTAATGAAGGTGCAAATGGAATAGTTGCATCAACTGCAAAAATTAGATCTGAGAGATCAGGAGACTCTTAAACTGCACCTGCTTGACTCCTTGCTGTTGTCTCTGTGTGGGATAACACCTGGGAAACCTTGTTTGTGAATGATGGAATTAGTCAAGTGCTCACATAGGATGTTTTTTTCTTTTATATTTCATTTCTTTCACATGAAAATCTAGAGTTTGTGACAGAAAATTACAGCCCCAGTCCCACAAATACTGACTTTTCTATTCTTCATTGATTGTCCCTGGTGGCACACAGCAGGAATGCCAGGAGACACTCATTTCTGAATTTGGAGTTCTGCCTGGGGATGGAGAATGGAGTCTCAGCCCTTGTGAATGTCAGGCAGCTCTCAGATGAGAAGGGTTCTCTGGCCTGCAGCAATCAGCAAAGACACTGTCTGTGATAAAGATAGGCTCCTCTAGCCTGTGTGCAAGGTAGAAAAAATCAGATAAAGCTGGGAGAAGGGAATTATGCAATAAAAGAACAGAACAAAGAGAAGAGAGAGGCAGTGTTAGGAGTGGCTGGATATAGTGGCTTCTAATTGGGAAGTGGGGTGTGGACCCTCTTCCTTTCACAGGTGGCAATGAAATGTCTGAAACCTACATCCCAGACCAATGACACCACAAAAAATACGAACCCACAGCATCTATTATCTTTGGCTGTGTCTGGAAAAAACTCACCACCACAAAAACTGCTCTTCAGTCCCTTAAACAAATTTCTAGGTGCCACACTCCTAACTGGATTTTAAGATATGAATTAAGTTGGAGCAGTCATTACCCAGTAAAACCTTGTAAAGTGCATAAACACCATTATAGGTATTTTATACACTCCTATCATTATCATGTTTCTTCTCAAGACTGTTCCCAGACCTGATTCATGTATTTGTTTAACTTCTGTTGTAGACGGCTTTGCTTTTTTAAGTGAAAGCACAAGAATGACTGCTGCAGACCAATTAAAGCTCAGGAGAATAACACACATTCTAAAATCACATGTTTCAAGTAACCTGCAATACCTCTGTGATACATTTTTAGAAATGTAAGAAGCAACTCTAATCACTAAAATAAACTCATCAATGTCCTCGTTTCTGCTGGAACCAGGAATTTGGGCCACCATTCTCAGCATGTAGGTGTAAAAATCTGTCATTCAATCTGGGAGCTGTAGGAATACATTCCTTCTCTCCATATGAATCCCCATTCTGGTTTGTGCCTGTCCAGAGTGGGGACAATTTCCTTTAACAAGGACAGAGGAACACTCAGTCTCATTCACAGTCTCGAATGTGACATACTTGGCACTCTATAGGATATTGCTATCTAGGTGGTACTTCAGTCCTCAGCTCCTTTTTCTAGGCTTTTCATTAAGAAATCCTCCAGAAGATTTATATCTATGACTTTAAATTTCCTTGATGCCTGAAGCAGAAATGCAAAAATCCTATCAACGCTTTTGTAAGGAGTACAGAATTGACAGCTACACAGTAAAAATGAAAGTTGGTTAGTGGTTGAAAGGATTCAGAAACTACATAGCTGACAATACTCAGATGGGGTAAATAAATTGTCTAGACTTCATGAACTTGTTCTACATGGGTGTGCTGAGAAGTGTAGTCTGTAGAAAAAGGGTAGCTGAAATAGCAAAAGTTTTAACTGTCAGTTTTTTAAAAGACAAAGTAAATGTTCAGCTTGAGAAAACCATTCTGGAATATTTCATATGCAATGTCCAGCATCAGGGAGTAAAGTCTGGTTTTTTTCATATTTGTAATGGTATAGAAATGATGAGGAAAGATTCTGAGGTAGAAAGAGAGGGACTAAAACCAAAGTCCCAAAACAAAGTTTTAATTGATAAAACATCTGAAACTTAAGTGATCATTTTTAATTTCCTCTGCAAGTTCTAATCCTGAATAATTCACAGAAAATGCAGTGAAATAAAAAGCATTTTCTTCTAAATATCCATGCCAAGAAATGGCAAGATAAAAGTAGATATTTCTCATTATTTGCAAAAACGTTTCTGCATAATTACTTCTTCCACCATTTCATTGCTTTAATGTCCCCTTGAAAGATTGCCTTTCAAAGTGTGTTTTATTGCAGTCCTTAAAGATAATGCAAGGTTGTATCTCTGCTGTTTAAAGTGAAAAGGAACTGTAAATGCAAACTCCCATTTCTCTTTTCACCTGACCAGAGTGTGCATCCAGTGCCTTTTAAAGCGTTTCAGTGTTTCTGTAATATATTCTGTAATGGTTTTAATTTCAGCAGGATGCATATTCCAGGTCACCAAAAGGTTGGGATGTACCAGTTAGCAAATATCATTAGATCATCGCATCCTTTATCTGCAACTCTACTTGAAACTTCTTGTGGATTTTTGAATACAAGCTGTGCTTCTAAAATTGCCTTTAGAAGGTCACTTTTTAGTTTCTGCCTTCTGATCGTATCCCCAGCAGTCATGGATCTTGGTTTTCCAGGATCCAGTTACATTGCATGGGGCTATCTAGAGAACATGGATACAGGCTAATAAACTGCATATTTAAATTAACTTTCCATATAGAGTTGTTTGACCTCTGGCTCTCCTTGTGCTTGCATGAAACACTCAGTTCTGTATGGCTGTCTGTGTGCTGCTGAAAGCCAGGGCTGGCTCAGTCCTGGTGAGAGTTACGTGAGACGTGCACAGGCCCTGCGAGGGGCAGCAAAACAAGGTTTGCTGTCACCTCTGTTCCTTGAGGACTCCAATCCCTGAGACAGTGTAGCAGGAGCCTTTGAAGGGTTTGCTGTCTTGCAGGTTCCACTGCTTTCTTCCAGCTGGCTTGCAGAAGAGCCGGGAGTCATCGCTTCCCAACAGTCTGGTGATCAGAGCATTCTCTGGTGTGTAGAATAGCCATCTGTGTCTTGTACAGCTACCAAACTAGTCAAGCTTCCTTTTAGGCAACAACTCTGCTGTTGAGAAGGTGCTTGGGAATTCATTCTGAACCAGCACTTCAGTGGAGCACAAGAAAGTTTCTAGTTTATGGTCCTTAGTAACTAGGGTGATTCCCCCCACCCCCCATACTGTGTTATTAAGGAGCTGTTAAATAGAAGCATTAATTAAAACATTAACAACTCCCCCGTCCTTGTCCCCAAAGACAAACCTTGAAAAACCTTCCCATGAGTTTGTCCTATGAAATCTCTTTCTTCCTTCTTTACCCCGTGGAAATCCTCAGTTGAGATACAGTTTGAGCTCTACTTTTCATTCACTTGAATGACTACAGGAGTGCAATAAGCATGCACTGTGATGTGCTAATAACAGCCTGTTATTTTCAAGAAAGAGACAATATTAGAATTACAGTTTCAGTGAGGTTGTTGACAAAAGAATATGTTTCCACTTGGGTTCCATCTTCTTGTGGAGACTAATTAAAATCTCAGTCTGTGGCCTTCAGTTTATGTAATGTCTTGTAAGAGGTAGTTTCTGAGCAGAAAAATTTTGAGTAATATTTTCCTATCCAAATCTGGTTGGAAATGGCATCTGGAGCATGGGATCATGTCTTTCCAGTTTTTAAATAAAATATACTCTGAGAGGAGGGAGGGAGGGAGGGAGGGAGGGAGGGAGGAAGGAAGGGAGGGAGGAAGGGAGGGAGGAAGGGAGGGAGGGAGGGAGGGAGGGAGGAAGGAAGGAAGGGAGGAAGGGAGGAAGGGAGGGAGGAAGGAAGGGAGGGAGGAAGGGAGGAAGGGAGGAAGGGAGGAAGGGAGGGAGGAAGGGAGGAAGGGAGGAAGGGAGGAAGGGAGGAAGGGAGGAAGGGAGGAAGGGAGGAAGGGAGGGAGGAAGGGAGGAAGGGAGGAAGGGAGGAAGGGAGGAAGGGAGGAAGGGAGGAAGGGAGGAAGGGAGGAAGGGAGGAAGGGAGGAAGGGAGGAAGGAAGGAAGGAAGGAAGGAAGGAAGGAAGGAAGGAAGGAAGGAAGGAAGGAAGGAAGGAAGGAAGGAAGGAAGGAAGGAAGGAAGGAAGGAAGGAAGGAAGGAAGGAAGGAAGGAAGGAAGGAAGGAAGGAAGGAAGGAAGGAAGGAAGGAAGGAAGGAAGGAAGGAAGGAAGGAAGGAAGGAAGGAAGGAAGGAAGGAAGGAAGGAAGGAAGGAAGGAAGGAAGGAAGGAAGGAAGGAAGGAAGGAAGGAAGGAAGGAAGGAAGGAAGGAAGGAAGGAAGGAAGGAAGGAAGGAAGGAAGGAAGGAAGGAAGGAAGGAAGGAAGGAAGGAAGGAAGGAAGGAAGGAAGGAAGGAAGGAAGGAAGGAAGGAAGGAAGGAAGGAAGGAAGGAAGGAAGGAAGGAAGGAAGGAAGGAAGGAAGGAAGGGAGGAAGGGAGGAAGGAATTGCTCTCTTGTCATTTCAGACCTGAGGAACTGCATAGTTCTCTTTCATCCTATCAGTTTCTGTGAAAGGTACATGCAGCTGGATAACTTGTTTGATCTCTACAGGATTCTGATTTCTTGAGCATGTTCTGTCTCTACAGAGCACTGCTCACTGTGCAGGGTATTTTAAAGTGCGATTTGTTTTCAAGCTACCAGCAATTTTTCTCAGTAGAAAAGAACATTGTATCAATTTTAACTGAATGGAAGAACATTTTTTCTACTTGCAGCAAAGAGGCCATGGTAACTCTCAGAGCTTGTGCCTATGCATATTTTCTGTGAACTAACCAAAAATAAAGTAAATAAAGTACAGTAAATTCTGAAAATTGATGCCTGTCTGTTTTCAGGAGCAGTTGAAAGTTAATCTAAAAGGCAAAAAATGTCAGAGTACTCACGATTTTTAGCTTAACTCTGCAGTAATTGGAGACTGAGAACTTTCCATGTGCTCTTGGGGAAATGTCAATGTCTTCTATTTTGTTATGATATTTGAAAGCTGTGGCAAATGAATAAAAATGTGTAGCCCACTCACTTGCAGTCATTATGCCTGTGCTTCCCATTTTGCCCACTCTGTTGTACATTGGAAATTGGTTTGGTTCTCGGTTTTAGGTACTGTCTGTTCAGTTCAAGCCAGAATGGTTCATGCAGTAATTTTGATCACTGTCAACAAGGATCAGTTGTGACAGTACCTGAAGTTGCTTTCAATTACAGTGCTGTGAATTTGGAGTCAGCACACAGGAACTTCAGGGCTGCCAGAGTGTGGTGAGCAGGAACTCCCTCGCAGGGGTGTTTGATGCCAAGTTTTGCCACTTGTTCATTTTACTGTTTGCCTGCAGAAGCACTGTGGCAGTCACTAATGCAACTGTCACCTGTCACCAAAGTCCTTGCAGTGGCCCTCACCTACCAGGTGAATGTCCTGTGATGTGTTGTGCTATCTGGAATATTCCCCTATGCTTTTGGGCAAAGTCATGCTCCTGTGATTACCCTGGGTTTTTGTTGTGATGTGAACAGGCATTTTTTAAATCTTTGGAGAAGCAAATTTTTCACATGTCCCCAGTGCCCACAGTGGCCAGTCATTACCTTTAACTAATAGCAGGATTGATTAGGAGGGATGTGCTTCCACACTGGAAAGAAAGGCTGATCACTCTCTAAGTTGTCTCTCTGCTTCCTTCAAATATTTCACTCCTTCATCCTTGGGTTATTGGTGGCATTAGATATGGATGAGATGTAAGTTATCAATTGTGTGGAAGATACTCCATATCTCTGGTGTTTTGTGCAGGGGTGGAACATGCACTAGGACAGCTCCAGGCTGGGAGGCAGCTGGAGCACAGAACTAGAAAATCTGATTGCAGTGAGCTGGTTTAGCAATGTGTGCAGGCTTTGTCAGATACATCCAGCTGTGTTAGCAACTGAAGGCCTATACTCTTAAAGACAGCAGGAACAGGGATGTGCAGTGCTAAGTTCCAGACTTGACCAAGTCCATGCCATGCAGTCACCAGAAACAAATAACTCCATCTTGTGTCACTTCATTACTGGGCAGGAAACTTCCACTTCAGTTAGTGGAAGGCTCAGACTAAAGACCAAAGCATGGTCTTGAACAAACCTGCTGTGCTAGAGCAGCATCTAGTCTGCAGGGGATAGAGGGTGGAACATTAGCATGCATTAGGGGGTCTTTATGTTTGTCACCTACTGAAAATCCAGAACCCAGTTCCTGTGTAGAGTGGAAATGAGGATGAGATCCTGTCAGGAGCTGTGTATTGTTCCTCCTAATTTCTCTACATTATTACTGGCAACATAATTTAATGAAGTTATTGATGCTTGGCTAAAAGCTCTGTCCAAGTTTTAATTTCCTCAGTCCGTGACATTGCTATTTGCAAAGAGGTTGCACAGAAATTAAACCAGAGTAAGATTAAAATCAGGGTAATGAAAGTTGTGTGCTGACATCTGTGAGAAAAATTTTAATTTTTAATTCTTAATTTTGAAGAAGCTGCAAAAAGCCTGGATGTACAGTACCCATGTTAGAGAGGTAAAGAGAAGCCTGTCAGATTTTGGCTTGGAGCCATTAGGCATGATTTGCAGCATCCTTGCAGAGAGGAAGGTGAGGTAGCTGTGTGATGAGCATGGAACAGACAGATATTTCAGATATCCACATACAAATTCATTCTTTCTCTTCAGTTCAGGAACTACCAACATATCACATCCACAATGCCCCAAAGCATCCTCCCAGCCAGCTGGCTCTTAGCAAGAATAGAACCAATTTCTTAATCCTTACTACCACCTCCGGCCAACACACTATGGTAATAGAAGATGTATCTGCTTCAAAAAGCATTTGTCTGCTTTTTTGGCCAGGCATATGCTTCAGAGGTGACAGCTGGTGCAAGATAGAAGCATTTATTTATACATACATATATATATACACATACATGTATCTATTTATATAAATACACACACACACACACAAATATATATATATATATATATATATATATATGCCTACAGAAAATGCTTTATGTGCTCATGTGTGTATATAAAAAGGAAGAAACCAAGGAAAGTGATGAGATGCCAGTTTTCCAGTTCAATTTTATAATTTAGTACGTTAGAAGAGTAGGGACAGTGTCTGTATCCCTAATGAGCAGCAGACAGAGTAGACCTTATCTTGGGATGATTTCTAGGCTGGGCAAAGTACATTTTTTGCAAATTCTTAATTTGACATCAAATAAATTCTTAAATATGCAGAAGATCAACTGTCTCACTTCTCCTCTTCATAAAAAATAATCCTGCACTCACCATTTACTGAGAGTGACTCAGTAAATTCTCAGTAATGACATTTCCAGTCTAGTATTAAGAGAAAGCTAAGAAAGGCAGTTGAATTTAAAGTTGTTAAAGGCCTCAAAGAAAAAAGTAACTCATAATCTTCCTGAAAGAAAATTCACCATGTTACCATACTAGCAGCAGAGTTAACAGACACTACATGCCATAGTCTGAGTTCTACGCAAATGAAAACTGCAATAAAAAGCATTTTAAGAACATGGATTTCTTTTTTTTTTTTTTCAGAGGAAAAAAAAAAACCCTTTTCTTGCTATATTTTCTCAAACTCTTATTAAACAACATACTTGCCTTGGCACTGAATAGATGCAAAAATTGTCAGTCTAAAAATTTGGTTCATCTGTAAGAGAGCAAGCATACATTGGATGCCAAGTGTGGGTTTGAAATGCATTTATTCATTCCCGATTTAGCACCTACTCATAGCATAAAATGCAGTGAGATATAAAGAATACAGAAAAACACAGCCCCTCCTCTCCTATTTTAATAGCACATATTTATCACCATTCTTATGTTAATGAAGTGTTTATACAGCTGCCACAGTGGGCACAGGAAGATTAAAATCTGCCTTCACTCTGTTTAAAGAACCTAAGGGAGATCAACACATCTGGTCTGGGGGGAAGATAAGTCATCAAAACCATTATTTCACATCTTTTGCAGCAGCTTAGAGTAAGGGTGCGAAGGAGAGAAGGAAATTTATTACCTTTAGGGCAGCCATAAGTCTGTGGTTTTATCCTACCTGACAATTCATCACTTTGTTTAATAATCAGTAGCCTTGACACCCACATGTCATCTTGAGTATCCTGGTATCTTTTAACTGCTCTCTTTTGCTGGGTTGGTTATAGCTCAGGTACTGGAAACCAAACAGGGTTCACATCAGAGCCAGCATGAGTATTTCCCAGGCCAAACTCCAGTGGTGATGCTACAGAAAAGTGACGGTTTCTATGGATTCTCTGTTTCTGAGATAAAATATTATCTATCATAAGGACATCTTTTAGAACAAGCATGCATGGATGTGATGGAAAAAGAGATTTTAATGGTGATCCTGAGGAACTGTAGCTTTAGTCACATTATCATTTGTGAAGCCAATGTCACAGAGCAGTGACTCTTAGAGTTTTAGTCTCAATTAATGCAAGAAATATTATGAAAGGCAGAAATGTTTTGTCTATTCTTGTTACTTGCTGAGAATAATGATATATGCATGAGAGATGGTGGTTGGTTGGGTATGAGCTGATAGGGCAGCTAGAGAAGGAAAGGTGCTTTTCAAAGAAGTTAGAACTATTTTAATCTACTTTGTTACAGTGACATTGCCTCTAATCCTTTCCTTATATATTATTGATAAACTTTTCACAATGTACATCATAGTTGGATTCATCAGACTTGACATTTTATCCTCACAGTGCATTTGGGAAGCTCAGAAGTCTTCTATTTCCCATTTTACATTTACATTTGTTTCTCATTTTCATGACATTGAGAGAGAAGAGAGTAAGGCAAATTGTTTGAACTTCAGTTTCTGCAGTTAGGCAAGAAATGCTCAACTTGTTAAAAATCAGGCCAAAGATTTTGGTCTCTAAATATAGATTTAAAGATCTAATATTAGATATCTCAAATGGGAGAGATTTGCCTCTCTGATTGACCAGTACTGTGCAAAGGACCTACAGGAAACCTCAAAGATTTTTGATCTCCTAGAGCTTTATTGCTAAAAAGTTGCTTTTCCAAGAATTTTTATGAAAATAAATCTTTAAACACATCTTAACAATGAGACATAAATTGGCTAAAGGTGTTGGAAAAACTGAATTTCTTTTCAGAAAAAGAACCAAAAATAAAGACAAAATAAATTTTGGCCAGTTCAAATAAAAAATATTAGCTGCTTGTTTGGGGCTTTTCTTCTGAAAAAATCCTATAAAAAATAAAAAAGGTCTGGTGAGGCAGGAAATGTTTTAACTGAGTAGGAAAACAATTGATTTCTTTTTTGTGCTTGTATCTTTTATCTCTTAAAAATGGAGTCTTGCTTTTCCAGATTCACTGATTTAAGATTTTGAAAAAAGTATAAAATTTTAAATTTACAAATTTTGTCTCATGCCTTACTCTAAAGTAAGTACTGCTTCTGCTTAGGTCTGAGAATTTTTGTATAATGCTATATTCCTAGATTAAGAATAAATAAATAAATCAATATTTCCTTATCTATTCATTCCAAAACTCTTCTTCAGTAAGGCTCTTCATTTCTTCTGTGGGGACATGTGAAAGGTCTGTGGGATCTTGACAGAAACACTGCCCAAAACCTTGCTGTTCACTCTTGTGCCTTTGAGAAGAAACAGTTTGTCAGGCTTGATCAGGCCCACTGTTAGCAGCATCACTTTATATTTACTCTGGAGTCCTTTTCAAAATACACTCTGTACATCCAAGTCTGCCTTGATTTATGTTCAGTGATTTCCTTGGATCTTAACTGTAGATCTGTTTCAAAACAGAGTTTGAAATATTCATCTTTGCCAACACGACTCTTTTGAAGGAAAAGGCTACATTACTTTAACAAAAATCATATCAAGGCCACAACTATTAAAATTATATGATCTTCTGTATTTAACCATTGATTTGGTCATTCAAACAAAGAAAAAAAAAGCTAAGCCCCAGAGATTCCTTTAAATGCCAAATGTTGATTTTCCACTGTTTTGCATAGACCAGATAGTAATTCTTAGCATAAAGTGAATTTTTCACTTGCTTTTGAAAATTACTTTCTCCAGTTACAGAGAAATCAGTGATGTGTTGAGGATTTAGGAAAACAGGGTAGAAAGCTGCAGTTTTTGTGGTTGGTGCAATTTGCAGTTTGAGCCAGTCCTGTCGCTTCTGTCTTTCAGTGGAATTCAGCCTTTCCACCCCAAACTGCTCTGGCCAGGATTGGTCTGGGGCTGTTGTGTGAGACAAGAGGGAATTCAGCCCAAGTGAGGTAAAAAGCAAAAATCCTACACCAGGCTAGAAAACCCAAAAGTGAGAAACCACCACATTCTACTGACAGAGAGTCAGCTACAGCGTCACCACTAATACCGTGTAATCCTACCTTTACAGATCTTTATTATTAAAATGAATGGATTAGTTGGGAAAAACCTGAACAGAGATGCATATTGAAAAAGATATGTATTTGGCAGTCAGCTTCTGGTTGCTTCAGTTCTTGATGAATGTTGTCAGTTTGTTCAGTAAAGACTGATTCCAGATGTTCCTTAACAGGCTGTATGTAAAGGGGTATTTATTTAAATATGGAAGATGAGTTGAATGGTTTTGGGTTTTTTTAATCTATCCTTTCTATTTCCTAGATTTAAATGTGAATGATGTGATGAATTGATCCTCAATTTTTTCCCCAAAAAACACATGGAAACTTGCAGTGGTTAGTCAGGCATCTATCTCCAGAAAATATATATTGCTTACTTTAGCACAACACATTGTACATCTTAAATATCTGTCTTTCTCTATTATAAACTTAGGCAGTAGAGACACTATAATCTAATTTATTAAATAAGATGATTAGTGTTTATTTAATTGGGGAACTGAGGAGGTAATAGCACACAAAGCTGAAGAGCCTTAGTAGTGGAGTCTGACAGGAAAAACAGATATGAAAATGACTAGTATGGGGAATCAAGTCTCATTTGAAAATTACATTATATACATTTATTAAATTACCTTGAATTAATTCCTAAGCGTACACATGCACACATTGTGAAATGTCATTAAGATCCATCATAGTCATATTGATTTGAATTAATTCTCTGCAATAACAGAGATACATATACTATTTTGTAAACTTAATCTGCTTTTCAAGAGCTCTGAACTCCAATAATTCAACACAGGAAAGCAGGGAAGACCAGGAAACAGAATCCAGAATCAAACCTGGGACTCTTGTGTGATACAACAAGCTTATGCATTCTAAATCTCAACCCAGCAGCGCCAAATTTACCACAGAATACATAAATCTGGCCAAAAGCAGGTTAAATTTACAGGTTAATTTTTTTTTCTTTTTCTTTTTTGTTCTAGTATGTCTGAGAGCTCTTAGTGTCTTAGTGGTAAGATTTTAAGAAACCTTAATTTCTGTACAAAGCTCTCTGTGATTTGTTTTGACTGCGCATTAGATGCTCTCGAATGACTTTACTCATCTTCACTCATCTCTCTTATAAAATCTTCTAATACTACAGGAATACAATGTTCTTCGTGACTTGGAAGGGGTGTTGTGTGTTTGTGTTAAAAGGCAATTTTTCCTTCTGAAAAATGCTAGCACAAAGCACCACTTCCAGTCCTGAGTGACCTGATGCTATTTGTTGTCAAATTCTGACGGCATAATAATTTTTCCTTGAAAGACAGAAAACTCAGAACTTTTGGCTGCAGCTGTTCAAGACCATTATTCTTTTTGTTCAGGACAGCACTTTTTCATTGCAGGCTCTGCTTAGCAAACCCAAAGCCCACTCTTGCTGTGGTTGGAAAGTCTATATAAGATATTTTTTCCTACAAAATTACAAAGGCATCTTTCAGATAAATTTCAATACTAGTAAGTTCAGTGAAACAAAACTGCACACGCTCAGTGTCATGGCTCTATGTTACTAAACACACAGCCTTAAGCAGGGCCAAAGGAAATTTAGGCTGGATGTCAGGAAAAAGTTCTTCATGGAAAGAGTGATAAAATACTGGAATGTTCTGCCTGGGGAGGTGGTGGAGTCACCATCCCTGGATGTGTTTAAAGAAAGACTGGATATGGCACTCAGTGCCATGGTCTAGTTGAGGTGTTAGGGCTGGGTTGGACTCGATGATCTTGAAGGTCTCTTCCAACCCAGTGATTCTGTGATTCTGTAAATATCCTCATTGCTTGACTGCTGCTCCCTGATCTGGTGGGATTATGGAGAATGGGTTGAATGATTCATCTGTATCATCTACAGCAGTGCTGCACCTCAGTGGTGTGGTTACATTTGAGAGTGCCATGGAGCTGTTACCAAGGCATTTTAGAGGTCTTTTAAGAGAGATGTGTTATTCAGAGTATATTGGTTTAATAACATGGTGTCACCATTTTAAAACTGCTCTGTTCAAGGCAGGGCACTGCAGTGTTTTATTTTTTTCAAGGTGAATATGTTCATACTTAGAATACACTCACTGCTTACAAGTAGGATCTATAAAATCAGGGGGAAATCTGATAGACGGAGTGGATTTTTTCCCTTAAGGGAAACCTCAAATGTATATGTCCTTACTGTATAATATTGGAAATTCAGCCTTGCCACTGTAATACATATATCTTTAAATGTTTCTATCCTTAACATTTTTTTCAAATGGCAAGAAAAGTTCCAAATTTGCAATGGTGAGTGCTTATCTATCTGATACGAAGGGGAGAAAGCTCATAACATATATTTAAGGAACGAAAACTCACTACACTAGTCTATACAAAAAGAATTTATTGGAATCTTTCAGAATGTATTGAAAAGGATAATGTCATACTATTAGGCAAACTTGCAATTAGATTCAGGGAGGCTGTTAAATTGGCTTATTAAATTCATCTGCAAACTGAATAGCACTGAAGGTTTGGAGGAAAAAATTGTGTCAGCTAGTTATGTCCACTGTTGCTGTGACAACAGGATTGGAGAACAGTCTGTTTAAAACAAAACAACCTCTCCCAAAAATAACTACCAAACCCAACAGAAGAACATTCTGCTGGCCCCACTAAACCCAAATAACCAGACAATCACAACATGATGCTATTTCAACTTAATGAAAATGAATCATGTAAGTATTGAAATTGTGCCTGCTCCTGTTGTCTAGAATAATAGTAAACTCAGAAGTGGATAGGTCAAATTAAAGTCAGTGTTGTTGAGCATTTGCTGATTTAGATAAACTGTTATGTGTAAACCTCAGTGTGTATTTTTACTGCATTTTTTGAAGGAGTGTGTTTGACCTCCTGTTCCATGATGCATGGGTGTCTTGCAAAGGGAGCATTAGATGCCTGCAGACAAGCTTTGTGTTTTTTAGCCATGGCTTGTGCTGAGCTCTGTTACAGTCTGAGCACTTCTGAAAAAAATCTGTTTTCTGTTTAGGGGTCTATATGGGACTCCCATATCTTACCCATAGCTGCTACATGAGTTACTGTTATTTGTGCTTTTCATATAAGGTTTTGTCTCTGATTTGTGGAGCAAACTAGATAATTTGCCTTTTGTTCTGTAGAAACCTCCCTACTTTTATCTCTGTACATGTAGCTGGATATTTCCAGTGCACAGTAACTGTTATTTCCAACCACAGGGTCACAGGTCACAGCATGGTAACAGTGGCAGGCAGGGGTCATTGTTCTCTTAAAATTAATTTCATTTGATTAGGTCAAATTATAGCAGGTATCCTCAAGTTGTGAAGATAAGGGCAGAGATGGACAATTATTCTGATTTGAACTGAATTAATTTGCTGATTGAGGAAGTTCTGGTTGTTGGAGGCAGAAACAAAAAGGAGAGATAGAAAAGGCTAAATTTTATACCTGCCACATAAAATATGTCTGCTAAGCTATAATTCAACTAAGTAGCAGCAAGTAACTCTAATTAATCTCTAATTAATCCCATGAGTTTTAGCTAAAAGAGGGTTTAGTTTCTTAAAAATAATAATAAAAAAAATTCCTTCACCACCAAAGACTGTGTTTCCAGACTTTTCTAGCCTTAATTGCAGTCCCAAACACCTCAAGCAATTTTCTGGGCCAATTAAATCAGGGCAGTGGCTAGATTAACATATTGCAGTGCATTTGGTGTGCTTGCTTGCACATTTGGTGTGCTTGCTTGGTGGAGTTAAATGGTTCGAAAAGTGAGGAACAGCCTGGCCCCCAGACCTAGATCTTGCAGCTGGCATTGCTCTGCAATTACTCTGGCCACGTCAGATCCTTAGGGGTAATATTTTTTCTACTGATGCCTAAGGAGACTTAAAAGTAGGAAAAACAGCAAAAGCAAAAAAAAGCTGATGGGAAAAAAATGTGCCTTTTTTATTACCAGGTATTTTATGTGGTGAGAAAAGATTCCACGGAGGAAGAGTCCTTCCTTCTCTGCTCTGCAGTATATTCAGCATTGTTTATGTTGTCTCTATAAAGGAATGAAGTTTTGCAGTGACAGTTTTTAATATACATCTACCCTAATGCTACTTTGGAAGATGATTTACTGTATGTGAGCAGGCATCAATATTTAACATGAGGTGACATTTTCCCTGTGTTTTTGGAAGAATTTATACAGCCTAAAAAGCAAATTTGATAATGCTTTTCCCAGTGCAACCATGAAGGATCTATAGAGAGTCCTCTTTCTGAGACCTACATCTGCTGACTATGAGCTTTATGTGATGCATTTGTCTATTTTCTAAAGGGCTCATTAAGAAGAGACACTGGAATAAGCTAAATATGCTGGTTATGTGAGCTGCTCCATTTCAGTTACTTCATACAGTCTTGAAAAATATTGTTTCACTGCCTGTTCTTTGTTGACCTTAGATTAGTTCTTACTCTGTTGACCTTAGATTGCTCATTTGCTACTGCATTTATATTTCATGCAATGGAAATTGAACCAAACAAGTTTCAATCTGCAAATATAAAGGAAGAGGACACAGTAACATCAAACACTTACGACAGATGAGAAACCAATCTGGATGAAACTTGTATTTTTGAAATTGGGGAGTACCTTTTACAGCAGTGATGTGAAATGGAGGTCATGGGAACATGTGAATTCACATACAGGGGGGAACCTGCCAACCCTAGGCCACATGTTGGTCACATAGATGTGATGATGGGCACAAGCCCCTTTCTGTTCATCTAAGTTGTATCTTAGAGGGTCTACACACCTGTAAAACCTTCTAGGTGCTTACATTTGTGCTGAAGTATAATTTTAGGGATCCTAGACTTTGACAGCTTAGCATCTACCTTATCCATATGACCTGGGGAGGATTCACAGACTGGAGGTTTCCATCCTTCACAGAGTAAATATGGCCTTGCCTGTGTGCTCACACCTTCAGGATTTTTTATAATGAAAACTGAAAATTTTAAAGTAATTTTTAAGACAGCAAACTTGGTGATAATACAAATGATTCTTTAGAATTTTAAAGTAATAAGGATTTGTTGCCTTGTTTTAAAGCAGTGATACTAGTGGAAGAAACTGACGTAATTTAAAAGTAGAAAGGACCTGACTGATGACATTCCCCAAGACAGGAAACTGGCACTCCAATGTCAGAATATTTTAAATAAGGCATGTCTGTTGAGGCATGAGCTAGCAGAGGTTTATCTGTCTTTGTAGTATTATTAATGCAAATTCCCTTTGAGCTGCAAGATTATAAAGTTTGTGTCACTAAATCAAACAATTATACATGAAAGGTGTGAAACATAGACCATGCCAGAATAGTGTGACTCTTTTGGATAGTGGCAGATGTTAAATGCTTGATTTCTTACCTTTGTTCTCCTAAATATGTCTGGATTTCCATGCCAGTTAATAAGCATTTAAGAAAATTGTATACTCTTATCAAAGTTTGTGGCAGTGAACTGTAGCAGCATTAAAATGGCATTTAGAGGAAGAGAAGGGTATCCTTTCATGGCTGTCCTGATGAAAAGGAGTGTGAAATCCAGCTGGTATTATCTGCCTTTTTTCCTTGCAGTTGATGCCAATATTGAAAAGCATGAACTGGCTGTAACAGGGTCTGCAGTGGCTCTTGCTATGACTTCTGCTGGGTGATTTCCTTGACCAGGAGAGCCAGTGACTTCCTAGAAGAGATGCTTTGCAATGACTCATCTGTGACTTAAAGCACAGGACAAACAATACTGCTGAATACATGTGGGTGGCTTTGTAGTGGCTGAATAGATGTGGGTGGCTGCATTACAGAAGGCAAAACATGTCGCAGCCCATTGGAGGTGGGAAAGCTGATTGTAGCTGTATGTGAGCTCAGCTTTTTCTGGCTTTAAAAGAAATTCATGTTTGTTTGAGATTTTCATACTTCGAATGTGTGTCTTAGCCTTTTTTACATGAACTGCTAATAATTCCAGTGTAGTATGCAAGCTGTTCAGGTATTGGACTGCGTTAGAATTGCACAATCAGTTGATTTGATTGCATTAAGAAATTTTTCCATCAGATTCTAGCTCAGTAAAAACTTTACTGATCTTGTAATATTTTAGCAGAACAGAACTTTCCGTTCTTATGTATCCTGAAAATGCTCTCCCTGACTGGTTTGAATTTTAGGTGAACTTTTAAGATGAGCTGACACCAAGTTTTACTTGATTAAAGGGGTCAAAAAAAAAATCAGATCTCTTGTACTTCACATTCCTATTTCTATTTTTTTCACATGTGATATAAATAGTGGCATAAATATTCCTAACATCAGACTGACTATTATGTGTGAATAAAGCCTGAGGCTGGTAGAAATTTCTAGGAGCTTGTATTGGAAGCATTTCCAAACCAGAAAGGGCTTAGTGTAGCAAATCTAGAGTCAGACATTAGTTCAGAGCTGCATACCAGATGAGGTATGTAAAGAATAGAAATTATTTATTCTAAATGAGCACAAAGAAACACAATCTGGAAAGTAAAAGAAGAAAGTTTTTGCTCAAACATTTGGCACCACCAACACAAACCAAATTAAATTCATGTCCATGCTCTGCTCTGGCCTTGCAACGTCCTTAACAAATCCCATAAAATATCCATCTGTGTAAAAGGCAAAGTGCTGCAATGGAGAATCGAGCATGATGGTAAGAAAGATGCACATGAGATACTTCCTCAGAATCTGCTCTGCTCCACAATGCTGCCTCTGCAAAAGGAGTTTGGCTTTCATGTTTTTTCATCCTTTGCTGAATGTTAGGTGCTTGAACAATGCATCGCTGTGAGCCAATACAATCAGTCTACAGAAATATGTAGCCATAATCCCTCAGTTCATCACAGCCTTGTGTTTTACTCCCATTTAATACAATACCTCACATTTCCAGTAGACTAAGACAATCACTTGGAAAACTGTAAAGAATAAGAAAAATAAGGCTGTTTTCCATGCTATTTTAATTAAAGTCTTGAGTTTTAAATATGGATAATTTCATTTGGGGTGATGCTCTGACTGAACAACCAGGATATTTTTAAAAAGCTTGTAACTGTTATACTGATGATTAAGTGTTTAAAGTTTGAATTTTGAGATAAACCACATTGGCTCTGTTTGTGTGAAGCTCTAAAACTAAAAAGTACCTTGATGTATCAGACATTTACACAGAAATGTCTCTCTTTCACTTTGATTTTCTTTCTCTGTTCTGACCTCCTGGGAGTATTGGATAGTGACTCAAAACTTGATTGCTGGTATTTCATATCCAAGCTTCTGGTTCTTGGACATTGAAATGCCTTTTGCATTGTTTTCTTCATTTGCTTGCCATCCACCTCCATCATAAATAGGTAGTCCAGTAATTTTAAGTAGCAATTCTGAGAAATAGTTCAGTTCTTTTTCAGTAGTCCTAGTCCAACTAATTTTCACATCTGTTTAATATACATTCCACTGAAGTATTAAAGCTGTACTGTCTCCTTCATAATGCTGTCTTCTCATCCAAAATGACCCAATAAGAACCTTGAGTTTTGATGAGGTGAATGATTCTAATCTCTGGTAATAATGTAGAGAGTTCCTGGCACTCAAAAATGAGTGTTAGGATCTGAGAACTCTATACAGATATACATAAGATGTTATCATGTCCACTTAAATCTGAAAAACAAAAAGTAAAAAGAAGCTTATATAGTAAGAGCTTGAGTGTTTCTTAGGGCCATTTAGCAAGCCAGATTCAGAACTTGGCTTCTACTTGGCTCCTACATGGCTCCTCAACTACTCATTAATCTGTTCCTCCTCTCTAAAATTCACTACAGAAATGAGAATTTTTTAAAAATCTGTTCTTCAGCTACTTTTGCCATATTAAGAGGAAAAAAAACTTTAAATCTTGAGCTATACTATATTTAAACTATTAAACTATACTGTGACATTAGAATGGCAAGAATATGCTTTTCCCCAGGAAAGGCTGTAGAAAATAAGCAGTAAATCTGTTATGACAAGTGAAAAGTGCATAAATGTTATAATCTTCACTGACAAAATCATATCTTGGTTTAGGCAAGATTAGACTTCAAAGCATGGTTTTTCTTTGTGCTACACTATATTCTGCATTTTTGCTTCTAAGGTGAATTTCATTATGGAACAGAAATTCATAAAATATCAACATCATATAGGTCAGCTACAAGGATTGTGTGAAGGTTCATGATTTGCAGTGAAACCTCAAAATCAATAATTCACCTCAGGGGAGTAGGGTGATGGCTGAGTGTCATGCTCATGCTGTGCTTTTAGCACCTGGTGTAGAGAGCAAAAGAGTTCCAAACATGTTGGTGTTTATGTTTGCAGCTGCAACTAATGCACATTTTGGGGAGAAAGGAATGCTTTAAAGGCTTCTTTTAAATATAGGTGCCCTACAGTTTTACACCAACTGCAGCTTTGGGCCAAACTGTTTCGACTGTCTTTGATGAGGTGAGGGCAAGATTTCTGTGCCTGAGTGATGGCAGGAATGCTATGTAGGTTAGAGCCCTTGGGCAGAGCTGCACTTGAAAGGTTCTAATGAGTGACAAGGTAAACCCTTTAAAAATGCAATGACAAAAAAAGAAAACCCAGCATATCATTTGAATAGTACTGACAAGAGGAAAAATTAGATCTAGAATATGAAATAGTATAAAATAAGTAGTTTCATCCAAGTGGATGTCTATTGTTCTCCACTGGGTCAATGGGTATATTGGTGTTATTTAAGAAAAGAAGCATGATATGATTGGTAAATATCAAGTAACTTGTAGGATGGTTTTAACAAGTGGAATTCTGTTGTTTAAAACAAACAAAAAATCCTCAAGTCTCAGAAGGTATTTACAGCAATAGTTTAAAAAATGTCCACCTAAAATGGAAGCTCATTTGTATTACTGCTAAATCCTCAGTATCTTTTATGGGAAACTTGAAATACCTTCAAATCCCTTCAAATGTTAGAATCATACAATTCTACATCAGGCTTCCACTTTGCCTAACACCCACACTAATTTTCTGCAGCTCAAAAAATATGGAGACCTTGTAATTAACAATAAACCAACTCCCTGTCACAGATTCAGTGTTAGGAGCAGAACCTGCCCAGTTTGATAGGGGTGTGAATACTGTGGCTTTGTTGGCTTACAGAGAGCACTGCAGAGATGACACATTTGATTTCTGTAGGGAAGGGGAAAACTGACTGCACTAACTGATGACATTCCCTGTTGGCCAGAGGTAGTGTAGGGAAAATGGCAAGGTTGGTACTGCAGTAGAAAACATTAAGGCAGTGAAGTTGAGGAAAAGGAAAGGTGAAGAGTACCTCTCTCATTCAGCTTTTAACTTGTTAGACTTTGAGATGTTCCAAACAAGCAAGAAAGCACATCTGCATGGTGGATGCTGCAAGAAAGAAATTACATAAACAAATTTATGGAGAGGGGTTCCTCATATAAGCTCCTTACAACAGGTTATTTCACTTTCTGCTGAAGCAGAGCTTTATAGTTATAGTTAAGTCAAAAGGGCCTTTTGTGCTCAGCAGTTTTGCAAATTGCATCACTCACTGATGTATCTGAGCTAGAACTAATTTGTTCTTAAAGCACCTGTTTTTAGGGTTAACCTGATTTAACAGATTTTTACAGCTAGATAGATCTATTAATCAAGCCAGTAAGAATCAGGGCTTTCAATTTTAGTGCTATATTAGCATTTGATGAAGCCTTAAAGCTGTGTGGTTTTTGACACAGTGGTGAAAGGGAGATGTGTTGCTTCTAACAGTTGATGTCTGCCTGGAGCTCAGCAGTGGTGATCCATCTAATTATTTGAATTCAACAGATTTGGGAGTGAAATGATGCTAAATTTTCAGAATGGTTCAAATAAAGAAAAGTGTGAAATTTTGCATCATGCACCACAGAAATATGTCATAAGAAAACAACAGAAATTGCTGTTTGGAATAATTATTCTGGCACACGGGTGCTCGTGTAGACACAGAACATTTCCTCCACATTGTGATACACATCAGAGAGGAGACTGAGCATGGCTTGGTCACAGGAAAAAAAAATACAAAATATACTCAAAACCCCTGGGAAAACTGAAACTACTTTGAATTAAACTTTATGGCTGCTGCATGTGTTGCTTGCCCATCTGCTGCAGAAGGAGAGGCAAAGTTAAAGGTGACAGGTTGATCCCTGATGTAACATCTGCTTCTGCCTTTGCTATTAGTGCTGAGCAGAAAGCCGATTCTCTTTCTGTCCTTCCATTTTCTTTACTTTTAAAATGTGAGGGAAGATATCAGTGGACAGTAAACGAAGATGAGGAAATCTTTTATTGTTGCTCCACTACCTACTGCTGGGTTTTGATTGAATAATTCCCTTTATGCAGTTGATTTTGTGAATTGGCTTGTAGAAGTGGTTTGTTTTTTGTAAGTCCTTGAGGATTTTTTGCCTGGTCTGAGATACTCTTCTCAGCTGTTCCCATTCCTTGTATTTTCCTCTCATTTCTCTATTTTTATTTGCATTGGTGCATATATTAAAAGACAAAGAGATTTGATTTTACTAATCTCCTTGTGCCTATGTGTGTAGTGTTCCGAATATGAAATGAAAAGTGATTAAAGTATCTTTTTAAAGGATAACAGAGTGAAGGACATACAGCTTGACTTTGCTGTTAAACCTCCACAAGTATATGAGGAAAGAGCTGATTATCAGGATGTCAAGTAACTGAATTGTTATTCTTTAGAAAGTACCTGAAGTATTTTTAGAGTGTATTTTTTTTTTAGAGCTGAAGTTTTATGATTTTGTTTCCTTTTTTATGTTGTTGGTGTAAATACTTTCTGTTTAGTGGTTCAGTGAGGAATCCCAGTTGTCCCCAAATTACTGTTGATGGAAGGTGAACATGAAAATTCCTTTAAATTCAGCAGTGTCTCCTAGTCTGCATGAAACCTAGCTTTTGTGTTTATGTTTTTACTCTGTAAGGAAGAGAGACAGACTCCACTTTTGCCACTTTCCAAAGTAATTCTGAGCTTAATTAGTATAACTCTTTGGGGTGGAACTAGGTAGCAGTCTGTGTATTGCTCATTCTTCTTGCCTCAGATCATGTGCAGGACTTTAGAGAGGCATTACACAGCTGCTCTGTGTCAGGGATTGTGAGAACTCCTCGTACTGCAAATGCCAAGAGAGTCCAGAAGGTATCTAGGAGCACAAAAGAATTGGTTCTGCTCTGGACTGTTTGTGGTGTGTTGACTGAACTGAGGAAAGTCATTGTCTTTGTTTTGCTGGTTTTTTTTTGTTTGATTTATTTAGAGTACAAGAAGGCACATGTGGTGTTGCCTCTGTGGGCCAAGTGACAACTTACAGCAATTGTTATAATTTGTTATAATACATAACAACCTGATATAAATGTCAAAAGGAGCTGGTGCTGGGCACTCGTCCTCCAGCAGCAAAGATGGTGTTCATATGGACTCAGAACTACTCTGGAGGTGTTAGAGCTGGAAACATGCAGTGCTCAAAAATGATTGCATTATAGACACACAAACAGATCCATAAAAAGGATTGTTTCCTGTTATATGTTGGCCTCATACCAAATGAAAACCCTGCTCTGAATTGCAAACCTTTGGAAAAGTTTCGCTCTCGAGAAAGGACTCATCACAACACAGTGAACATCAAAGTAATTAGAACTCAGCAGATTTAAAATAGATTTAACTGTCCCATTTTGGATAAATGCCAACAAGAAAGAGCAAACTTCCTTAGGAGAAAATAGTGGGTAAGAGTGCTCTGTGAGACAAAGTTTTAAGAGGCTGTTGGTCATGGCTCATGATGCCAATAGCAGTATTGTCCCTTGTATTGTGTATAACCCTGGTACCCAGAAGGAGTATGGGACTGAGGACCAGGAAAAAGTGTGCTATCCAAATATATGTGTGGTTTTATGCATTCTTCCTTTGCATCTAGAATCATTCTACCTCCTTTTTTTTTTCCCTTTGGAGGTCACTACATAGGCACTATAGTAAAAGTCATGTGGGTTTTTTCCCTCTACTGATATGTAATGAATTCTGGTAACATTATTTTTTGCACCGTTAAAGATAATAGTTTTTCATTACCATTAAAGCTAATAGATTTTCATTACCATTTCCACTGATGTCAGCATTTTAGTGTCATATATTTTTATTTACTTTTTCAGTAAATACACCCTGCTTTTCTGTGCACCATCTGTTGCAATGGTGTGAGTTGGAGGGTTGATGGTGTGATCACACCCTTGGAGTCTGCTGCTGCTGGAGAAGGGGCAGCAAGCTCTGCAGCCATAGGCTCCAGTGTAACACAAGTATCAGGAGTGGAAAAGAAGAGAAATCAGAGTCATCACAGCATGTCCTGTGGGGATTTTTTGATAAAAAGGACAGCTTGAGTTTCCCAATTAGGCTTCTGCATGTGCTTTGTGCTCCCTAACTTCTGACTGGGAGCACTGGACTCCGTGCCCTGAAGTTCCAAAGTCCTGTGCTACCTGGTGTTCCAAAGCTGTGGGGAAATTAAATGAGCAATTTCCCTGCTAGGTGGGTGGATATCTATAGAACAAAAATGCTCTTAGTAAAGTGTTGTTTTATAGGTGGCTCCAATGACTGTTATACAAAGGTCAGTTTGAAGAAATCTGGTTAAACTTGTAATAGCAGCCATGGAAATCTAGGTAGATATTTCAAACAAACACTGTCCACCTTTTTCTGTCTCTCTATGAAGTCTTCCAAGTCTAACCTGGTGATCTTCACACTGCAAAAGACGAGGAATAGGGTACCTAATGTACCTCATGTGGGGAAAAAAAGGCCATCATTTTATCTCTATTTATATTTATAGGTGGAAAAGGATTCAAAATTTAATTGGGAGAAATTATCTTTTTTTACATGCTTGAAACACATGAACTCCTTCCTATAGTTAGATCTTTGAAAATCTGGTGAATATTTTACAAGATATCACCAACATAAAAAACCTGAGCTTTGTATTGCTACAGGAATTTTTGGGTTTTAGCAAACTATTTAAAGAAACTTCCCTCAAGGCTTGTTAATCATTGAAATAGTTATAAGCACAGTGGTAATGAATCAAGAACATATTTAATAGCTTTATTTTTTTCTTAAAAAAAATATTGTATATAAAAGTCTGAAAAAGCAGTTATAAAATCTAAATTAATTATAACTCTTCAAAAACCAAAACCAGACCATCAGTTATGCATTTGGAATTTAAAATCAGGATGCTTTTTGGGAAGATCAAGCTTGCTTCCTGCTTTTGAAAGAAAATAGGGAGAATTGCTTTCCTTTGATTGCATAGCTCTGATTGCAGACAGTGATATGCTAACAATGATTGCTGGAATTTTCAGAAAACTTCACACTGATAATTCATTTACAGTTGGACATTTGTCTGCACATTCCATATCTTTTAACAATGCCTTTCCTGAGGGTACAAATCCTTAACTTCTGTGTCTTCAGCAGAAGAAACTGATCTGGGTTCTTATGAGGACACTGTCCATAAGTCCCATGTCACACATAACAGAAATTATTTAGAAACTTGACCTAGTGCCATCCCTGTACTATCGAATATCTGTTAAACTGTTGTGATGACACACATCCTTGTTATTCCATCCTTCACTCTGTATTCTTTATACAGTCACACCATTTCGTTAGTTTGTTTCATTTTCTCTTATTTCTTCAGCAGAAGTTGGTGAAGTTGACTTGGTAATTTGCAGTGCACGTGGCACAGGCAGGTCCTGGACTGTGCTTCCTGGCTGAGTAACAGGCAAATGGAGCTGATCTATGAAACAATATAAAAGCATTAAAAGATTATTTGGCTTCATTCCAAACAAATTGGGATTGTTCAGCCTGGAAAAGGGAAGGCTTTGGGGTCACCTAATTGCACCTTCCTGTACCTTGATGGGATCCTACAAGAAAGATGGAGAGAGACAACTTGTAAGGACAAGTGATGACAGGAAAAGGGGAATGGCTTCAGACTGAAAGAGAATAGGTTTAGGTCAGATATTATGAAGGAATTCTTCCCCTGTGATGGTGGGGAGGTTCCGGCACAGGGTGTCCAGAGGAGCTGTGCCCTGGATCCCTGATTCCCTGGATCCCTGGAAGTGCCCAAGGCCAGGCTGGATGGGGCCTGCAGCAACCTGGGATAGTGGAAGATGTCCCTGCCCATGGCACGGTGTTGGGACAAGATGATTTTTAATATCCTTTCCACTCCAGGCCATTCTATGATCCCCTGAGTGGAACGCTTTTGTAGGTGTTTAGCAGGAGATTATGTGCATTCCTGCTCTGCAATTTTATTTTTTTTATTATTTTTTTTTTTTATTGGAAATTCTGGTCAGAGGCATGAGACTGTAAGGAATTTGGGGCCAAAACTTCTCCATTGCATGTAATTGAAGAGCATTCAGCACCCACTGCCTTGGATAATACTATAGAAAATACAGCATAGAAATGCAACAGCAGTGATAATGCTGCTGAGATCAGGGGTATTTCATACAGACATCTTTTCCTTCTCTTTATTCACATGACAGAAGCTGATTTTAGAAAGAAAAACCTTACAGAATTCCAAGTGAATAAATAAACTGAAAAATGTTGTTATTATTTTCTGGTAGTACTAAGCAGTATCAAACAGTAAGTATCAGCTGGAATGAATCTCAGTAGAAGTTGTTTTTAAAAGTGCAATAAAATTCTAATATCCTCTGAAAGGTTATTATCCAAGTAAAAAAGGCATTTATGTATAAAACTATTCCAATTTATCTCGTCAAGATGGGGCTTTTCATGGCGCCAAATGTGAACTAATTCTTTTTTCACTTACCTTGTAAGTAGCTTTATTCCAATACTACAGAAGTCAATGACAGAACTGCCATTAAATTCTTTTCCCCCATATAATAGCATAGAACTAATGGTAAAAAGGCCATGAGGTGGCAATTCCAGCTGGCAGCATTTACAAAGGAGACTTTATGAAGACGCTGGGTGAATTCAAAGCCAAAGTGCAGTAGAAGGTGGCAAATTCTCAATCACCAGACTGGATTTACAGAAAAAATTATTGTAACAAATTAAAGAACTGACAGAAGTTTGTATTAGTGCTGTTACATTTAATTGATGAAATGTAGCAGAATTACGGAGTTATGAGATGGTAAAGAGGTTTATAGAAGCCAATTAAAGTATAAACATTAACAATGGCTGTGTTGAGTGGCTGGAAACAATTGCTAGGCATTTCCTAAGGTTGTGTTCTTGACAGAGATGTTTTAATTGCTAAGGATAATGCTTTGAAATGCAAATAGCTTATTTTACTATTTTCTGTTATTCTGTAGCTACTTACTTATCTCTCTAGATTAGGTTATGTTTCCTTTTCTGGAGTTATTCAGGGTTATTTAATTTCCTTGCATATTCTTTTCATGGGGAATATGGACATTCACCTGTCACCAGAAATTGGCTTGTCTTACTGTGGAAAGATCATAAAGAAGTAGTATCATCCACAGAAGATGCTTGTTGAGTAGTTCTGGATCAATCTGCTCTGAGGAGCCAGTGTTATTCAGCTGAAGAGAAGATAAAGCTCTTCTTTAGAAAAGGAGATCTGGTTAGTATCCAGTAAATCCAGCATTTCTGTCACTGAGTGAAGTGCCATATTAAATCACAGTAGAGAGGTTGGAGCTGGGTGATCGTTAAGTCCCTTCTAACCCAAACCATTCTATGATTCTATGAAATTAGTCTCTCCTGGGGAGTCAAATGTCCTTATACCTGCAACTCTGTCTATCCTACACTTCAGCTCTGCACTTGTAAATCAGGAATAATAACATTCCTCTTCACAAGCATGTAACTTGATCTCAAAAGCACATATAGAGGACAAATATTTCAAAGATGGGACTCATTTTTGTGACCCACATAATGTCTAGCTAGAGTGGGTAAATATTGTCAAAATTTCTTTTCAGGCATGAAGATCCCAAGGAAGCAGCTCCCATTCAGTACTTAGAATTCTGATTTCCTAGACTGCAAAAAAGACAGATGAGGGAGACTCACAATACATATATTAATTGATACAATTCTAAAATTTAGGAAAGGCGTAAAAAATTTTAAAAAGGCTATACATAGCCTCTTCAAATTAAAAATTTTACTCTTTCCTCCTTAAAATAATGATATCCTACAAAGAACTAGGCAAAATTGGCAAAATTTCTGTAGGAGCTATTTGTACTCAATATTTCCTGTATAGTTATATCTCCCTGTGATTTTATTTTATATATGTCACTTTAAGTTTCACCTCACAATCGTTACTCTCTTGAGTGAATGTTGGAAAAATTTCCTGATCCTGTTGCTCTGGCTCTGCTGGCATTTTCATTCTTTATTTAAGCTTCTCCCTATTCAGGACTGCCTTCAGGTAAACAAGTCTTTTTCTGCAGTCTCCTTATGCATGAAAATTTTCCCATGCCCTTAATCAGATTTAGCTAGGACTTTAATTGCCTCATTATATTTGGTCAGGTTTTCTAATATGATCACTTAGATGACATAAAGTGGTCATAATCTGTCTGAGAATTCTCTGTGGCTGAGAGGAGCTGATGGCTGGGCAGAATCTGACGGCTTTGCCTTTTCCCCTTCTTGCCAGTGTGGTTGATTTACTGGAGGGGAATGACAGAATCAGCGTGGGGGTGCACGAGACCAGATGTGCTGCATCAATCCAAGGCTGGGAAAAGAGTGTGGCCCTGTGGGTTTCAGCCACTTGTAGGATGAATTGTGGCACAAGTACCTCTGTGGTCGTGTTTCTTTGTGGCAGTGAATGCAGTAAGGTTTGACCACAGAAGTTTGGGTAATAATTTATGTGTCTCAAGTGAGTGAGATATTTAAGTGCCACACTCTGCAAATCCCAATGGCTGTGCTATTTATGGCAAGTTCTGTTTTTATCAATAGATCATTTGTGACAAGTGACAAAAAAAGAAAGAGAGCCTGTGGAAAAATAGATTTTAGCTAGGTCTGAATTAGATTTTATAGGTCAGCTACTCTCAGTTAATTCAATACTATCTGATTGCTAAAAAGGTACTTAATGAAGCTTAATTAGAAGAGATGTCTTTTATTGTCATTTAATGCTGTTGCATATACATGTGTTCAGGGTTTGGCAGTAGGTTTTTCTCTTAGCAGTTCTGGTGTCTCCATCTAACAAAAACCAGTAAGTGACCCCATCTGCTCCCAGGCTTTCTGTCTGATGCTTGGGGTGTAAGCAGCATAAGGACCAGCTTTAGAGAATTTGTGACCACTGCACAGAAAGGGTCTCAACCTTAAACTGCTTGCTAGCTTGATAAACAGAGAAATAAAGCAGTAAATGCCATAGTAAGTTGAAACTTGAATTTTGCATTTCGAGGGAATAGGAATTTTATGGGTAATTTTACTTTTCAAAAATTATTCCATGTCTTCTATCTCATTTTAATGATCAATTAATGTTATAATGTGGTACAACAGGACAAAAAAAATACCCCATTACTTCCCAAAAGAAGTTTTAAGCATAAGAAGAATTTCTTCCTGGTATTGAGTTTTTCCTCAAACTTTTGTAAAGACTTTTCCTGTTTATCATTATAAGTTTCACTCTATGTATATTATTGTGCTGTAGTTCCTAAAAATGTTGTAGATATGAAAAGAGAAATGGATTTTTTTTTAAAAAAAAGTAGATCAGGATGTAATATTTAAAGCAAAATCAAAACATTTTAAATTATTTTGAAAGTATTTAAGATATATTAATCCCTGATAATTTGGGGAAAAGTTTTTTTAGAATAAAGGCAATACTATCAAATGAAAAAGCATTTAAAAATACAATTTTTAAAAAAAAGAAGTTCAAAAAAACTAGCATTTTCAGTGTTTTTTTAAAAAGAAAAAGTGTTTGAAGCTTACAAAATGTTTTCTACTGACCAGATGGAACAAGTTTTGTGATCAGACTCCTAAGAGGCTGCTGCATTTTCTCTGAGGTACGGCCAGTTTTGAACACCAACCCCCTGTGGTCTCTTGGGTGGTGTAGATATATATAATTAGCCACTGTGCAAGCCTCAAATAACCCATTGCACATAAGTGTTTGGGCTAAACTGATATGGGAAATATGGAGGGACAACAGCTTTAACTGACAAAGGAAAAAAAAAGTAGTGAAGATGTTTACATGACAATAAATTAACTGGGTTTGAATTATAGTAAAAGTATCTTCATCAAGCTCACAGATGTGCTTCTTTCATAGTTGAATGCTATTAAATTCTATACAACAGCTTTGTTAAATTTAAATTAAATGCTAATTTAACACATCTAAAGGCATTATCACATTTTGTTCTGACTTCAAATCATGTGTGATGTATTTATGGCAAACTTCTGTAGCTGTTTTGCTAGAGAACTTGTGAGGTTTTATTAAATAAGTTATATCCTAGTCCCTGTCAACCATTTACAGTAAGAAAAAAGTCACGAGAGTCAGTGAAGCACAAACTGAAGGTGCAACCCAGGAAGTGGCTCATACAAAATACATAGAAATCTAATGACAAAATGAGGGGGAGATAAGATAGCAATGAAGAAGATGTGATGATGAGGAGAAACTTCAAGTCATACTTTTAGCCATCAAAATCCTGCCAATTGAGATGCTAGATGGGTCCTATACTCACAGATTATTTAGAAGAAAATGTGCCTTTCTAGTTTAATGAAATTAGTATATCTTTCTTTTCAATGCACCATGCTGCTCAAACAACTAAACTTTAACTAATGTGCTAATGCCACTTCCAATTGAAGTACCTATTTAAAGGGAACAATGCTAGTGACAGAATAATGAAAACAATTAAGATGAACTTGTCAAAATTAATAGAAGGGATTGCATCTTCATCTTAGACAGCAAAGGCTATTAGAATCAAATGTTTTCCATAAGAAGACGTAGTACTGTTTGTGTGTGGTTTCAAAAAGATGCGCACATCACATCCTTGTCTTTGTAAAGCTAAGCGATCTGAGTAGATCCCAAAATCCCAGAATTTCCTTCAGGTACCTAATTATCTCTAAGTTTTAATTTTCTCTGATGTGGCGATGTACCTCTGGGAAAGCAAAGAGTTACATTGTCCCACCCCAAACCCTTGTGAAGGGTGGCCCAGGAGTTCTGGTTGGGTTTGAGTCCCTGGGGGTTTCTCCCTTGCTCTGTTTCTAGTGGTCCCTGACCCTGAACTCCACCCTCAAGGGTGGAGACCCTCAAGAGTTCTGTCCCTCAAAAACCCCTGCTCAGCCTCTGTTCAAGGCCCTCTGTTCTGGATCTGAGTTTGTTCCCATGCTGAATAAATGGTTTCATGAACAGGAGCCCGTCTCGCTGGTGTTCCATGCTGGTCCCCAGAACCCTGCAGCTTCCCTGGACGAGATCCTGAGGTTGCTGACTGCAGCACTCTGAGATTTCTAGCAGCAGCTGCTCCCAGTAGCCCTCAGGAAGTCAACAGTCCCCCTTTGGATGCCAGGAGTTACATGAATTCATGTAAGCAGGTCTGGCCTTTCAGACGCTGATAGTCTTTGTAGGTACACCCTCAGCTTTGTTCAATATTCCATGAAAAATCATGAGGAAAATGAAAGGACTTAATGTAATATGCAACATACTGTTCCACAAACAACAGTGCTGAGTAAATTTAGCTTCCTGTAGAATTTTCTCACACATTCCTGTAGAATTTTCTTATATCCAGCATCACAATCAGCACTCCCTTTGATATTATTACCACCATCTCTTAAGTCCCGCTATACTTGAAATCTTCTGCCTCACCCTTGCTCTGCACCTCTCTTATGGACATTCTTATGTTATTCTATAAAATATGATCACTTGTGCAACTTGGCAAACAAACCAGGCATCCTTGTTGTATTTCTTCTCCTGTTCGTGTCATTATTTTATGTCAGGAGAAAAACTGCCATTGTAATTACGGTCTTTTTATTTTATTTAATTCTTTACAAACAAAAATCTAGAATCATTATGCTAATATTTGCTTAAAAAACAAAGGTTGCAGTATATATTTTAAGGATAGGCCGAGTTGCTGTGTTTTGCAGGGAGCTTGTATAAATCTTCTGGACTGAATTAATAACTTAGCTATAGTTTGCTAAAAACCAGTTTTTCTATGTCTCTCCCATACGCAGAATTAAAGAGAAGATGCTAATCTCAGTACTGTATCTTGAGATCTCCCTGTCTTCCATGTGCTCTGCCTAAGCCTCTGCAGTATTACACGTAAGTCTTTGGAGTGCATTTTGACAGTGATAGTACATTGCTACTGTTTTTGGAGCTATATTTGATGCTACATAATTACTGCTGTGAGCTCTCTGCTACCAAAAGCCTTCATTGATCACAAATATTTTGCTCCTATAGTTATGGCTCTTCCTTCCCTTGTTCCTCTGACTTCCGCCTTCTTTCTTATTTTATTTAAATCTCTGGCCCAGAGCAGCTATAAAGCGCTTTATTTATGGGAAAAACAAAGAACAGCAAATTCTGTGCTGGGCAATGTAGGCAGTCATTTGTTTGTTTGCATGCTGAGAAACCTGCCAAAAGTACCAGAACTTCTCTCTAGTGAATAATGTAATAAATTAGATTTCATCACCATGTAATCACAGGTCCATGAGAACTGGGTATAAAAATCGTTCCTCAATGGAGCCCATCGTGATGTACACACAGGCTCTGTTTGAAAATGTACTTCCTTCTTACATGGCTGTGTTTGCTTTTCAAAGAAACCCAATCTTTTTTACCTCAAAAACTGCATGGAGGCTCTGTGTGTTACTAGCTAATAAAAATGTGTAAAGAAGAGTTGACTGTAGAAGTAGGGTGTATTTGTAAGCATCTGCTACATTTATATTTTCTAAATATGTCCATTTGAGTAGGCAGATCCACAATTTAGCTGAAGTAAAACAAAACCAAAAAAGACTTTACAAATATTCTCATTTTCTTTCAAAAATTTCATCTTTTTAAGGCATTAAAATGTAAATAAATAAGTGATAAGGACTGAAAATGTTCAAGAAGAGGCAATGAAGATGATATGGTTTGTAAGCCTGACTTCTCTTGTGTTTATTGATGTGATTTCATCTTTAAGTTCACAAACCAGCTGCTGGAGGGCCAGAGGTGCTGGGATGGCTCAGCTGGGTAAAGGACTAACCCTGCTGAGGAGCCTGGGGAAGCCACTGCAAACTGAGAGGTTTTGGGCTGATCTCCTGATCTCAAGAGCTATGTCAACACTATTTAGTAGGCTTTGAAAATGCTCCACAGAGGAAGGTACCTGGTGGATTCACTGGTGTCCTGCCCTTCTTGGGAGACTTGAGGTGACATCATCAAGGTGGTAACTCTTATGTGGTTTTCAGTACACAATACCAGGTCCATATTTTATTTTGGTCATAGCAGAGAGCTGGAAGGAATACATGGAAATGGGTAAAATCACAGGAAGGTGCCTGTAGACAGACTGCCTAGAAAATGTTCTGCTTGACAGAAGGCTCCCATACTGTGGCCTTTCCTTTTGTGGCATCAGCCAGCACAAAGTGCAGCCCCGTGTTTACATCTCAGAGATCTATAGACACTATGGTTTCTTTGGTGGGTTCCTTTAAGTTCCAGAACTAGAATTGGTTTGGTGCTCATTTTTATATGTAGACAACATAATAAGCCTTAGAACCCTGCCTTATTGTTTTAAATATATCCTTAAATCCTTAGCATTCTTTCCCCTCTTTAATTAAGTGATAACTACGGCTTTGTGCTAAACGCTTTTTACTTCTAATAGTGTGTTTTATTCATAGTTTAAAAGCAGCATCTTTTTTTCCCCTTCCTTGAATATAGTCTTGAAGTTTTTTATACACTTACCATGAGCTTCACAATAAGGTGTCTTTTAATAGCTTTTCTCTCATGCATAAGTGTTTTTACCTTTTCAGTTGTTCCTTTTTGTTTGCTCTCAGAAAGTTGCTTCCTTTCCATAGAATTTTTTCCTTGGAATTAAGTATTGCTTTGGTTGATTTGTATGTGTGGGGCTTCCTCATACCTCCAAAGACACTGAAATCAATTTTGAATTGAAGAGTTGTTCTTATTTTGAAAATGGGTCTTCAGTAACTACAGCTTCTGCTGTGTCCAATATTCTGTTAAGGGAGTCATGAAGAATTGCTTTTGCCTTCTGTATTCTCCTTTTTATCAAAAAATTAAGTGTCTGTTGAATTTCAGGTGCTTCCTCTCTGCCTGTCTCCCCAACCTGTTGAGGTCCCTCTGAAGGGCTGCACAGCCCTGTGGGGTATCAGCCACTCCTCCCAGCTTTGTGCCATCAGCACATTTGCTAAGGAGGCATCTGCCCCCTCATCCACATCATTGATGGGTAAGTTAAACAATGCTGGACACAGTTTAATATTAAAAATCTGATCAAGTCTTTGTCAGGAGTCCGAAAATTTTGCCTCCAGTCTTTCATTTTATATAGTAAAGAACATGCAGAAAAACTCTTGTATTCATGCAAGATGTTCAAGTCACGAATAACACTGAAAATCTGTGTTTTCTTCAAAAAATAATCCAGGAATTTCTTTTTAAATTAGGGAGTTAATATTTTATGTGAATAGAATTAACTTTGGGAACATTTATCTCATCAAGTTTGAATATTCAAGTCCATGATGTATTTTGAGCTAATTTTGGGTAGGCTCATTAGGGGAAAAAAAGGTGTTGTTATTAATAGTAATTTTCAAGAACTTCAGTTGAAGATTAAGTTCCCTTTCAGACTAGATATCTTACAAGTCAGTGACAAATATAGTAACAGACTTACATAGAGAAGGTGTAAAATCTCAGGCTTGAGTTAGTAAGAAGCATTATTAGCTTCTCATATTACAGTGTTCATTAACATTTTTATCCCAATACAATCAACTTTGATGACACTACTTTCCTTTTTAGTACATTTTCAGAAGAGATCAGGCGGAAAAAAGTCTTAGTATTCAATTAAAATATTCTGTACTCTCTTTCCAACATCTCCCTGGTCTAACACTGAACATCCAGCAAAATCTATTTTTCAGAAATGGAGATGTGGCTTTGATATCAGTACAAAACACTTTTGTTAGAAATAGGAGCTTCAGTTTTCCAGTCCTACTTTTGGGCTGTGCTAGACCAGAGTTTTCAGTGAGAGAAAGAGCTTGGCTTAACCTCATAAGCAGCTGAGTACTTTTGTTTCACTGCAGTCATTTTCTTTACACTCTCTTGTGGAGAAATATATCAGTTTAGATGTTCTCTTTTACCAAAGGACATCAGCTTTGACCAACATTTCATGCATGTTTATGATGAAAATGATGAATATTTGAGATTAGGTTGGTATTTTTTATTTTAGTATTCACTAAAAAAGTACTATGTTTTCTTTTTCCCTTAAAAACGTGGTGTTTTCAAATTTAATTTGAACATATTTTGCTTGACATAGAATGTGATTATGTTTAGGTCGCTCATTTTAGAAGGTATGACTTTCAGTTTAAAGTAATGGAGAATTACCATGTAATTTTTCTCCAACTATTTCTAATGACTAATGCAGTTAATATTACCTTGCATACCATTCATAATTTTAGGATGAATGCTATTAACTGGCAAGGATTTTTATTTTTTTTTTTACATAATACAGTATAAATAAGAAGTAATTACTAATTTTCATAGTAAACAACAAAAAAGTGCATCCAAATTAATGAGATATGTATCTGCACACATATTAAGGGAAATTATACTGCTTAAAGAAAAGGAGATGTACTCACTCCATCTATTTTGTACGCAGAATTTCTTGGAGTTAGGTTTGATATTAAGTCAAAAAACCTTCTCTTAAAATAGACACAGCTGCTTTGATTAGACAAATGATGGTACAGTAAGAAGAACTCAAAGCATATAAAGAGGGTTTTTTTTTAATAGCTGGTTATAAGTGCATTGTCAATACAAGGACAGTAAACAGGTAAAAGGTGAACAGCTTAAAAGAAGCTCCATGCAGGTCATTATTTCAGCCATTCCTTTTGTATTATTTTCATCATCAATTGCAAAATTTCAGATTTTAATTGAGGCATTGCATTTGAGTAAAGTATAATTTGTTCTAATAGATAGCTAATTGGACTAACTGTCTACTGTAATTAGCTAGAAGTCTAGTACATCTTTATTTTAAATGTTGAAGGTCTCATTAGAATTCCTTCATGTGAATAGGGGAAGAAGAATGTACCATTAAACTAATTGTTTATGCAAAGTGAAAATGTTCTGCCCTTTTATGTGATATCAAAGATTTGAGCACTTAAGGATGGAGCTTGGGGACCCTTATCCATCAAAAAAAAATTGCCTTGGAATGTGTAATGAGGTTACCAAGCCACTCCAAACCCCGTCCAGCTTGGCCTTGATGGGGCAAGCCCAGGGATGGGGCAAACACAACTTCTCTGGGCAACTTGCTCCAGGACCTCACCACCCTGGCAGGGAAAAATTCTTCCTCAAATGTAATCTAAGCCCATCTTTTTTCAGCTTAAAGCAATGTCCTATCAGTCCATGCCCTTTCAAAACTCCTCCAGTTCTGTTGTAGCCCCTTCCCATCCCATAAGGGACTCTAAGGCATCCCCAGAGCCTTCTCTCCATGCTGAGTAGCCCCAGTTGTCAGCCTGTCTTCCTAGGAGAGGTGTTCCAGCCCTCTGAGCATCTTTGTGGCCTCCAGCAAGGTCACATCTTTCTTGTGCTGGCAGCCCCAGAGCTGGGAGCAGTGCTCCAGGTGGGCTCTCACCAGAGCACGGTAAAGAGGGAGACAATTCCTCCCTCAAAATTCTGGCCATGGTGCTCTGGGTGTAGGCCAGGGTATGATTGTCTTTCTTGGATGCAAGTGCACATTACAGGGTCATGAAAAGCTTCACCAACATCCCCAAGTCCTTCTCAGAAGGGCTGCTCTTAATGTCTTGTACTTTCTTTTCTTTAGAGGCTGGCAAATTGAGCTAAGCTGTGTATTTCTCAAGTCCTTTTCAAAGCTAGGTAGAGCCCAAATTTCATCAGCATAGTAATCACATCAGTCTTTACTGAAGATACTATTGCCAGGCTTTATGGGGCTGATTAGAGACAACAGCACTGAAACACAGCCTGCACATATTTAAGACTTTATGAACTATGAATATAATTTTGCATTGCACTCACAGCACAGTGTCATTGCAGGACAGTGTTAAAAAGCAGGGTTCATTTTAAAAATGAAGGTTCAATAATTTCTTTTTCAGCATGTAAGACATTTTGACATGTAAACCAGCAGTGTGGCTGGGCCATATTGGGAATATCCTTGCACAGCTGGTATATCATGCAGAGTTTCTCAGGAAGAAACGTTTCCATCAGCTTTTGGCAGTACAGTTTCCTTTTCTTTAGGGGACACTATAATTTTTATCATGAGCAGAAATAATTCCTGTGTAGGAACAGTGGAGAGCCAGTGGCTGCAGGAGTCTCACTGTGAGTGCTAATCCTCTCCTGAGGCTGGCTCTCACAGAACCACAAATATCAACAAGTATTTGCTGAAGTGTCATAATTCAGCTGGGTGCTGTGCAAACTCTCAGATTATTTCTGTTTTCCAATTTTTCTATTTCTAAATGCTCAAAATGCAACAATAAGGGAAAGAAAAGCCAATTTAGCCATGCTCCTCTTGCCTTAAGATATATCCATTTCAGGATAGACCATGAGAAAGCTGGTATTTTACTCTAGGGAACTGAGTGGTGTATTTGTTTCCTGAAGCATTTCTGCCTTTAGTCTCTTCTGAGCAAACCACATGGAATTCACCAAGATCTGGATTCAAACCATCCGCTAATCCACCAAGATCCTGCATTGAATATTTTTGAAGTTTTCTTTATTTGTTAAAGAAAAGGAGTGATTTAGTCATACAAAGGTTGCTGTTGGGCAATGGAAAACACATGTTCTCTCTCAGCTGTTTGATGAACACATGCAGATTGATTATTAAAACTCCTAAAAATACAGATTGTCAAATTAAAATAGATTGAGAATGTTGTTTTGTCAATTATTTATTAGACATACAGCTGGCTGGTGTTTGTGTTCACTTATGATATTGTATATTTTGAACTTGAAAAGTCATTTTATTGTAACCAAAATCTTTTAGCAAAGGATTTTTTAGGCATGATGAGCTAATTAGGTTGATATGAAATTACTGGCTTATTTGTCATACACTTGAAACTTTGTATGCTTAGTATATATGTTTAAATGGACATTACTTGCATGGGGTTTCTTATAACTAAAGTACTGCTAGCTTAATCCTGGAATCTTAGTAACTCTCAGGTGGCAATTTAAGTATGGGCAAATGCATAATAGGGCAAGAATGAAATTATAAATGCCAATCTGGCAGACAGTTTTTATGCAGGAAAATTTTGTTTTGCTGATATTTTTTGATTCCTTCTCTTGTCACAAGTATCTTAAATAAATAAGGTTTGTTTGGAACAGTTTTAATTTGGGAGTTTTCACATTCTGCTTCAATATCTTATAACTATAGTATAAATTTACACTGATCCATTCATTCTTTCATATGCAGTCTGACCTCACATAAACTGATGTAAACAGAGAAATTACTTGTGCCAGAAAACCTACTGTAATTTGAGGCTATTAAAATAGAGGTTAGAAGCTGGCCATGACTATAAATAGAGTGTAATCTAATTTCTTGAGGTCTGCAGATTCAGTAACTTTTGATACTAATGAATTCAAACTCCAGCAATGGTTTATGCTGACATGCACCTGCTTGATGCAGCTTAAAAATAGGTGAAGGAAAAATTTTGAGAGGAATGTATGTTCAGCACAAGACTGAGTCTGGAGCTAGGGCTAGGAAAGTCAATCATTTGGCTTTAATACTCTCTATCCTATCCCTTGCATACCTACCTCTGCCCCTATTTTGTGTGCATAGAGTCTAGACTTTTTTTTTTTTTTTTCATATCTTGAAAAGAAACTGTAAAATTTAACTTGTTTAAGAACATTTTTGCCTTTTAAAAAAAAAAAACATCAAATCCATAGTGTCCAACAAATTTCTCTTCACTGTTGATTTCCAGTGCACTGTCCTGCAGCAATGGCTTTAGTTAATTATACAATGGCATTGGCTGAGATGTACATTTTCACTTTCTCAGATTCCTCACTGCTGCAGTGATCAGTGAGGACATTTGGGTGGGGGGAAACAGCCCAGACCAAATAGAACAGGGGACTGTGATTTTAATCTCTTTGTCCCTGGACGTTATGACTTGATTCTGTACACAGCAAGAGTCATGATGGACAGTCAGCACTAACATTTGCTTCGAAACAGACTTCCCTGGAGATGAACTAATACAAATGTAATGGAGATAGAGTGGGAGAGAGATAAAGGGGTCCATGGTTTGGACTTCAGGCTGTGAAACAGAGGCTGGTTCATCTGGTCACAGTAGTCCTTCCATCGGATCATTGGCAGCCTGAAAGGTCTTTGACTAGACAAATACTTTGAAGACATTTCTATTTATTGAATCAGAAAACACAATCATGCAAAACAAAAAAAAAAAAATCTGTTATAGAGACTTATTTATAGGCAATTAGGTGTCTGTGCTGTCAGTTAATTATAATAGTGCAAAAAAAAGATAACCATTGTCATTGTATTCATGATTGCATTTTATGCCTTAACTTCATATTCAGAGGGAAATACAAGTTTTGAGTCTGTTTTATATATATGTGGTTCTGTAAATTTTCTGCTGTGATTGCATCCAGTCATCAGGTTTGTGATGGCAGAGCTGCATTGTGGTAGTTCTCATTCCAAATGAAAAGAGCACAAATTGCTGACTTGAGCAATGCAGTGTTCCTGATGTTTGAAGTAAATCTTACCTGTGTAATTATCTTTCACTGTAGTAGGACCAAGTAAATAATGACTCTGCCATACTCAGCGTGATGTGTGAGATAGCTTTCATTTTGCCTGATGATGGGGAAAGACTAAAAGTTTCTACAGCTTGTGCTGTGGAGCTCAGCTCTCTGTCTAGGTGTCATAAGTCATGCCCTTGAAGCTCAGAGCTAGTGTGGAGAATGTATTCACCACTTTCCAGAAATACTGGAATGCCTCTCTGCACATGACCTGAACTTTTTCAGTCCAAAGTGGCTCAAACAGCAAATGAATCCCATCTGCTGACTGAAACCAGCCTGGGTGAAACACCAAATGTGGAACCAAGTACCTTGGTGTTAACATCAGTACTTTCTAGCATCAGCTAAAACATGGTCAAAGAGACTGTCATTGCCTTTAATTAAGGATAGATAGGATATGTGGGTGGGTTAAATATGTGTCTGTTAGGAGACTCTGCATGCAAAAAATAACTGGTGTTTCTAGGAGACAAGGTAGATGTATAAATTATGGGAAATAAAGAAATACCATTACCATTTGTAGTTGTGAACTGAGTTACAGAAAAATAGCTTGCATGGAAAAATAACATTGTCTGAGGTTTGAAGAGAACCAGTAACAGCAGTTCTGAGTCCTGTGATTTGCCATATGTCCATATTTAGCTGTTGGAATAAATGGACTGTGGAATGGAGAGTCCTAAAGAATATATTAATTAAAAGTTGTAATGAATATGTGAATTAATTAATTAAAAAATAGCTGTTACTAATGGTTTGGGAGGCAATGATCACTTCGGATTAGAACAGGAACAGAATAACTTCTAACAGAACTGGCCCATCTGGTGTCCTTGATTGCTGTTTAGTGATTGTACATTTCATTAGATGGTGGACAGGTGAGTTGTGAGTGAACCTGAATGCTCCCCACAGCAGAAAGAAATATCTCATCACTGAGCTCTAAGATTGCCTGATGAGTTCATTTTTCCTTTCATTTAAGTGGTTTCCTGTGGGGTATAAAAAAATCATAGAGCTAATACAGTAATTAAACTTAAGAGAACTACACAACTGCACAGTTACAATTGTGGTCTCTTTTGGAAGATTTACCTGCCTTACAGTGATTTACTAAAGGGTACAATTGATCTTATGAGTGATGTAATTACTCTTAATATAGCCATATGAAGTCAAATAGCACATGGGTTTTATACACATATTTCCTATATTTAAGACATCTATTTACTTTCTCCTGAAGCACTAGTGATGGTTGAAGAAGAAGACTGTATTCCCTCTTCCTGTTTTCATAATCAAAGATGGAGTTTTGGATACAAGACAAGCACACTAAGTGTCAGGCTCTTGCAATTCAGAGGTAGCCGTGTCTCTGTGCCCAGTCACCTTGGGGAAAATAATATTTATTAATATGAAAAGAAATTAAATGTAGGACTGAAACAGTACTCTTCTTCATTTTCTATCCCCATGAGATAGACAATTAGATAGTATTTTAATTCATTCCTTTAAATGCAAAAGATTTTTAATTTTAATTGTAAGAGGGTGGTGCTGCACCTCTCAGTCAATATCTGAGTCATGTTCTGCGTGATGAGGGAACAAAATCCAAAGTACCTAATATGTGAAAATAGCAGCTGTGCCTTAAATTAGAGTCAAGGACTGGGATGGGAGTTGCTTTTCTGGAAGAATGTATTAATAGATAAAGCTGAGATGTATGACTACCACTACCATAGAGATAAAGCTACAGTTTAGATCTCTTTAGAAATTAAATGTGGCATTTATGCATGTATGAATCAGAAGGCACATCTGAATGTGTCAAACTTCCATCAACTATCATTAGGGTTTTACAACTTCTTTTTCTTTTTTTTCCCCTCAAGTTTTCTGGCTTTTGTTCATATTTGCTCAGCGTAGGAGCTGTGGGCCCTTAACAGCAAGTGTTGGCTTAATTTCTGCTCAGTTTTCAGCTTCCTGAGCAGGGAGCCTTTTATAGACTGTGACACAATTGTTAATTATGAGTGTTGCTCTGCTCATGCTTTGGAATACTAGTGGGAAGATTAAGGTATTCAGAGAGACATAAAATCAGCCCACCTTGCATCAATGTGGCATGAAAAGATCTGATTTGGGAAGTCAAACTCTTGAACTCAGTGACATTTGGAGGAGTCCGAGTTTGTATTTCTGGCTTATGTATAATTAAGTAGCAAACACAGACTTGATTTTGCAAGGTGCTTTTCGATATCCTGAACTTTCTGACAAGTGGGATTTTGTTTCCACAAATTGTATTTCCATACCTCTCTCTCATCAGGGAAACTTTAGAGTTTCATATTATGGAAAAGGTTTAGTGAGTCTGTTCCCAAAGACCTTCCTTGGGGTGGATTGCAATGAAATGACGAAGACACACGATGGAAATGAGAAGGGCCACCCAGATGATAAACCCAGAGCTGGTGAGAGGCACAGGGAAGTGCCAAGAGCAGGAGGGAGCAGCATGGTCAGTGCAGCTCTGTATTCAGAGGTAATCAAGGTGCTGAGTGCCATCCACACTTGTTGCCTAAAACACCCACACTGTAGGAGAGAGCTGTATTGTTTAGTTCTTCATCACAGAACTGCCCCAGCCTATGGGTGACTAATGCCTTTCAAGTAAAATCAGGTGCCCTGACTTTTTTTTTTACTCGATACCTACTGAGAGGCACAAAATAAACACAAACAAATAAGCAAATATCGTTTGTTGTGTGCAGTGTAAGGAAAAAAAATCAGCACACTATTTTAGTCCAGTTCTGTCTTGGATTTCAGCTCCAAGATAAACACACTTTACATTCAAAGACAGTATTTAGCACAGCTTGAAAAGTGGGCTTGTTTATTTTTAGTGTTTTGAAGCATCAGCTCTCAGACAAATCATTTTTCACATAAACCAGCTCATAAATTCCTAGGATGCTATCTCAGTCATCCCGAATATGCCAAAGAAATGAAGGTCACACGGTGTGAATTGAAGCTGTACAAGTTTGCCTACCAGTTTTTATGTTTGTATGCAATGGAAGGAAAAGAGCCGTATATATTTTATTTTTTATGTTTTTTCTCATCTGCTTTTTCAGTCCACCTGAGACCCTTAAATCACTGAGGGAGTAACTGGTGTTGGTGGGTAATGCCAATTCACTTTCAACTAGGAGGAGAGTCAGTTCCTTCTGGAAAAAATCTTGTAAGAAAAGCAAAATGAGTTGCCATCATCCAAAAAAACTCCAGACAACAAAACAAAACCACCCCTTGGTGTTCATTTGTTTTACTTATGTTGGGAAATTTAAGGGAAAAGAAGCCAAAAAACAACAACAAAAACAAAACTATAAACAAACAAACAAAAATCCCTACAACCTTCCCAATTCAGTGACTGGAAATCCACATTAGTTTTGTGAATATGCCAAAGTATATTTTCTTTTTCTGACAAAAATTAGTCTATATCATTGCCAACCACAAATTCAGCTACTAATGACAGCTTGGGATAGCCTATTCAAATTTCTAAACCTTTTAAGTGATAAGAATATCTTGTACTGTCTGCTTAAGTCATGCAGTAACTCTTAAAAGAGTTTAAGTCATCAAGCACATCAGAAATCAAATAAAATGAATTGACATAGACCAAAATTAATTGACATCCTAAACTGCACACTTCCTAAGCAGCTAAACTGCAGACAGAATTAAAGTTTTAATTTGGCAAGACTTCTCTTTGCTGAGTACTGGAGTGATGTGCACAGCTGGGGCTCTCTGGTGGGAGAGGGGCAGCTGCTGCAGTCAGTGCTCTGAGGGGCTCTGAGGCTGATGAAGAGATTGGAGCATCTCCAGTGAGGGAACCTGAAGAGAGGTGGGGCTGCAAAGGCTGGAGAAGAGCAGGCTCAGGCAGGGAACTCATGAGTATGGACAAATATCTGATGGGAGGTGTGGAGAAGACAGAGCCAGGTTCTTTTCAGCTTTGTCCAGAGACCAAAGATAGAGAGCATAAACAGAACAACAGGATGCTGAAGTTTCACAGAGCTTGATCAAGACTTTACTGCTTTGGAAGTAATGGATTATTTCAAACAATAGTATTTCTTTTTATGGTTGTTTAAAGATTTCTCAGTCTCTAAAATGACACCTTGATTTATGCCCCTTCATTCTTGTGGCTTTCTGCAAAATATTTATCTAATCAATTGTGAGACTGTCACAGAGGAAAAGTCAAGTGCCTATTTAGAATGCAAATTGGTATAAACGAAAGGCTGTAGTGTTTGTGTGTCTGCTGCAGCATTCTGACCCCTTTTGTGTAACTAACATTTGATGATGCTGAATATTTAATTACATACTGTGCCAAGTGACTGATTATAGTGATTGAGGCCCTTTTCTATTGCACATTAATAATATGGGGTGAAATTTTAATGTTTGACACCAGGTACATGAAGGACTCAATGATCAGAAGTTTAGTCTAAAACTGGTACTAATACAATCGCAAGTGTGCAGGTCATTTTTTTACTCTTTGAAGCATTTGTAATATAAAGTGTAAGAAGCTGTATTTGTGTTAGGCAGTTCCGAGTATGACTTTCCAATATTTAGGCTCTTTCAAGTAGAGAAAGTTGTGATTTCTTTTCTGATTTCTTTAGTATTGTGATTTCTCTGTGATTGGTAGCTGTCCTGATTTTATAGCTGTTAACCACATCTATAAGTGAATGGAATGCATCCCCTAAAATGTCTCCCTGAGAAAGCATGCTCCTCCTCTGCACCAGCCATTCCCTTCCAGTTCACAAAATTTTTGGTCATGAGGCAAGATCAGCACTTTTCAGAATACCCAGGTCTGAAGACAGCTGGAAGAATTCAGACATATTTTTACCTACTTGATAAGACTAAACTGCACTTTAATGGAGATCAAAAAGTGAAGCCACAGAAAACACTTGTAGTCATTTTAAAAGTGTTGTTTATACTGTTTTCCTCTGTAATTGCACAGACTCTTTTTGTCAGGCATAGGGAGGAAAAAAAATCTGGCTTTTGCTATGGCAACACAGAGGACTTAGAAAATGATCTCTCAGCATGGAAGAATGATGATTCCTAAAATAGTGTAGGAGCACTGAAAAAGAGCGAGATTCTCTCTTGTGCCAAGGCCTTTTCAGCTCTGGAATGGGGGTTCTCCCACAGAATTGGCTGTCATTCTCTCATCATTAAACTTCTTTAAACGTACAGTAATTTAGAGCAACCTATACACTGCTGTAATTTATGTCTGGCTGGCTCTTGTCTGCAAGGACCCCTGGATACATTGGGAGCTGTCAGAGTGCGACAACGCTTCCCCCAACTTTAATGCATCCCCAGCCTTGAAGTGAGGGGGAGGGATAAATATCAGAGGATGAGGATCCTCTCACTTTACACTACTGGTTAACTCCAAATAGCTGGGAGAAGACTTATGCAAATTAATCTTTTTAGCCGGATTTAGGTACTTTATACTTTTCAAAGAACTCTCTGCGCAGGTAGAAAATTGATCACGAACCGCTTTAGGAGGTGGCTGCTTTGCTTCATTAATTCAAGCAGCCAATAATTTGTGAACAAAACAATGTCACAAGTCTGTGAGGTGATGTTTAGTTTTAGCATTGGGGTTGTCACCTCTGAAGGTGAAAAATCTGGAGGAAAGAAGAGCTGGCAGTAAAGTTCTGCAAAGTTTAAGCTAATTACCTCAATGATTATAAAAATGACTGTGGAAGTATTCTTAGTGATATTTCCAGTTAATGGGAATTGTTAAAATCCTTGTGCCATAATTATTTTATTGCTGACGTGCATTTCTTCACCAAAAAATTAGAATAAAAATAAACAAATATCCAAAGACTTTTAATGCAAAACACAACTACCAAGTAGTTTTTTGTAAGGATTAATGTTCTCTGCTACCTCCTGTGAGCATCATACAGGATTTTCAGCATTTGGAACCAAAATCATGAAGCAGCCACTTGCAGGATATCTGTATCTCCTGGTCCCTAAACTAGCTGTTCCATTTGTTATTCTGTACATCTTGCACAACAAAATGGTCACATATGGGAGGTAATGAAAGCTAATATATTGAGGCAATAAGTCTGTTTCATATGCCCCTTGAGTTCACTGGTTCTAATCTTGCCCTTCTGCAAATTCATGTAGGGCAATACTATCCCAGAGCTTTCTCAGTCTGCTAGCCAAATGTAGAGTGCTCTTCACCAAAACTGACAACACTGGCTGATGTGAGTTTAAAGAAAATAATTTTTGCTGCCATTCATGAATTTCTGTTTCTAGCTCAACATGCCTAAGTGAAGAATGGTGTCGCACAGCCAAATTCAGTCTAGGGGTACTGTGAGTATTCCTTATTGGAAGAACTTGTTATTTGTTTCTGAGATCAAAGACACATCATCTGTCTGCCTAGAACGCCACAGACTGCTGGAAATGAAAACCATTTTGTTTCTCAAAAAGCTGCTTATCAGCCTTATAGGCAAATGCACATATGGAAAGGAGCCCAATGACCATTTGCATGACACACTGAGGTTTTTGTGTTCACAGTGATGTTACTCTCATGTATATGAATAAACATCCTCTGCCTACAAGGAAGGTTACTTGATATGTTTTTGGAGCTGCTAGGTTCTGCTCTGCCTTTGCTCTGTGTCTGTGCCAATATTATCTGAAGTTACTCAGACTTACACCTACTGTACATATAACTCACCTAACAGTTGACATAACCCACAGAATTGTCATTATTCAGACCCAAGGATTCAATCAATGGCTCTCAACCTCTGTTTTTAGATGAATGAATGGTTCATTCTACGGTAAGAGTCTCCCTCTGGACAAATCTCTCCAAATACACATATCCCATGTGGTGCTTACAAGTCCTTCTGTTCCTACACAGCTCAGCTACATGAGATTTTTTGTGTTAACAGCTTTTCTGTGCTCTGCAAACAATTATATTAAGGGTACTTGAGAGGGTTAGGATGGGTTTACCAGTTTTGTGCTTTGATGAGGGTTGTGATTAGTTTCCTTCTTTACTGCTGTAATTGTGTTAGAACTGTCCCCTGAATGGTTGCCAGGGTATCAAAGGGTATCAAAGGTGCCAGGGTATTTTATTCACTTTTTAGTAAAGGTATATAATCTCCATACACATAAATTCTTTTATGTTATTATCACTAAAATGCTCATGTTGGGTTGGAGTTTTGTTGTTCTATTTCATTGCAGGTAAGAAGACAATTTTGTTTGTAGGCAAGACTGTGGCTATCAGTAAAAGTCAGCATTTTAAAAAACTGTTTACCATTGGGGTTGTGTGTGTGCTGTGTATTTCTTCTCCATCTCTTTACAGAGATGCCTGTCTGTATTTTATAGCATGTGAATGTGAAATCCTCCATTGCTATGAAAACAGGTTTCTCTTTCTGCAGTCCCTCCTAAACCAGAATCCATTTTTCCATTGTCTTCAGAGTGGTTCTTGCCCTACCAGCCTTAACTGAAGCACCAAAGGGTTTTCTTTATATATATATATATTTATATTTTCCTTTCCCTGGTTTGTTCTCTTACCCCTTATTTTCATGTAAATGGGACACTTATGATCTCATACCCTTTGGAACTGGGTTTAAATCTGTTTCATTTTATGATGCCAAAGCTGCCTTTCCTTGTTGCTTATCATCAGCCACATTGTATTCTTGCACTGACATTGCTTATCCATGGGGAGGTAATTTATGGCATGCAAAGTGCATTGCTGTGCTTACTTTTAATGGTGGCAGCTGTACTTAGCTCTAGGGACATTTTGATCTGCCTTCACATATAAATGGTTGATTTTGCAGTCATGGGAATATTTACACCCTTGACACTCCAAGATCTTATCCCTGTGCCTCACATGCTGCACCCAGAATATATGAGATTTTGAACAAGAGACACAACACAAATCTTGAACTAATTCAGTAAACAGAATGAAAGAGAAGTCACCTGTGTAACTGACTGCAAAGCAGTAATAACAAGAAAGCCTCTGCAGTCCAAAGAACTTACTGAGCATGTTCCATAGGACTGGAGTGCAATGACTCTGTTACTTCAGGAGTTAATGGAGAACCATGAGTTTCCAAACAAGCAAGTATTTGAGCATTTATACTGTGGATAGTCCTCTTGTAAGTGGTTCTGGGAGAAAACTCTTCATATGGGAAAGCATGGGCTATGGGGAGAAGGGAGAAGAATATGCCAGCTTCTTGGAATGCAAATATATTATTTTCATCTCCAAGAGATGGCTGTGCACACAGCTCCCTGCAGCCTGCCCTCACCCCTTCTCTCTGCATCTCAGGCTGTGATGCTTTTCTCCTGGTGCTAGATCCAAGAGCATTTCCATTCCTGTGTGCTGAAGAATCAAGGTTGTAATTTACCACACCTCTTATGAAGTTTATGGAGGTTCTCAGTTGGGGCTTTCATTAGGAACAAATTTGTTTAAAAACCAAAGGACAATTCAACCATACCTGTGTAGAGTTTTACCAGGACTCTGTTGCCACAGAGTAGGGTAGTGAGACTACCAGGGATAGTCTGGAGTTTTGAGTTTCGTTGTGCTTGGATCCTGCTTTTCCTCCCTCGAGCAGGTTTCTCAGTGTAATGGGATGTGATCATCCCTGGACTGAGTGTCAGGCTTCTATGGGCACTGCTGTGAATTTTGGATTCTAATATTAACCAACTCCACACCATACATTTATTAAAAAGCTTTTTCCATGTGTGAAATGTGTAGCTGTTTTAAAATAGAATTCCTCACTTGCAAACTCAGCTCTGGGGCATTTATGTAGGAACTTCCTTTGATGTACTGTTAGCTCTGCTGGGTGATGTGAGGCAATCCCAGCCTTGTTATGGCAGCAGGAATCATCTCAGACTCCCACAGAGAAGAGGCTGAGTGAAGATGCAGAAAAATAAAGCGTGCTCTTTCCAGCTTTGACTCCATCCTAAACGCAGAGATTTAAGGCTAATAAGATCTGGAAAGACCTTAAAGGTTTACCTCTCGGCTGGACTATTAAGAATATCTACAATTAGGGAAAGAAATAGAATATGTATTTTTACTCATAAAAACATCTATATATACAGTTTTGAATAGGGGTATGAGCACTAGCAATATGTTTCCTGTACAAGCAAAAAGTTCTGTCAGAAGTCTGGGATTTGAACTTAAAGCAAGTACTAAATGACTGTGCGACCACCATATGTGTTCACTATTTGAATTTTTATTCTCAAAGATGTAAGAAATTTCTTTCTGATATGAAAAAAAATAAGAAATAAATAAATGGTATGCACATAACTTACTGCTGACATAAAGACAGACACAAAATAACACAATTGTATAAGCATAATTTCATTAGAAAATAGGTCTCATCAGAGAGAGAACAGACTGTTGCTGGATGCTTTAATTAAAAACCCCACATTTTCTGTCATAGATTTTGTGCCTTTAGGATTAGATAGAGCTTAACAGAAAACTGCTGTTTATTTATAAAAACCCTAAACCATTCTGGAGAAGAAAGACTAACCATTCCTGATGATTGGAGACCAGGTTATCTAATCCAAAATAGGTTAAGAAATATGGATTGATTGCTCTAAATTTTGATTTCCCACTCCTGGAGTTTTCTCATGGTGCATGGTTACTTTTTGCCCATTCTGTCAAATGTAGGCACTTGGAAACTCTGATGTTTTGCCATACATGGCACTTGGTGCCATGGAATTTTCTTGGAAGTTTGGTGATACTGGTTTCTCCTGGCTCTCGGATCAGGTCTGTGGCTGCATCCTTAGAGATCAAGATAGTGAAATGATCACTTTATCATTTATATCTTTATAAAGAAGATATCTTTAAGCCCTCATCCCCACTCTGGGAAGGATTTTTTTTTAACTATTGAAATTTTATCATGTCTGCCTTTTGAGTTTATGTTTTAGAAAATCATCTTTGGATCTAAACCTGTAAACAAACTAAAAGAAATGCCTCAGTGAAGCAATCAGAAAAACATTTAGAGGGAACTTGGTGGTATTTGAGGAAGATTAGTTTCCTTGGTACATCCTCTGAATGTTAAATTCTTGCATCCAGGAAAAGTACTGACAAAGAAAACACAAAAGCATTCATTTTTTTTCAGTGAGACATCAACACCTCAGAAATGGAGAGAAGAAGAGAAAATTCCAAGTTGTAATTATCAGTAGACTTCTCTCTTACCTGTTAACACTGGGTGTTTTTACTAGAAAAATATATAAGGAAAGATAGGAAAGGAGCTATGATTTGAAAAGTCCCTCATCCTATTAAAAAGAAAGGACAAAGGTATTTATATGATCTTTAAAAACTAAGTAATAATGACACATGAAAGACTTGAATGAATGGAACAAAGGATGATCTGCTGAAGTGTTTCATAGAAATCTTTTTCCCTAGAAGCATCACTAAATTGATTAACTTATTAGGAAAGCTTACATTTTCACTGAAGGAGAAGGTTTATTTAATCCTTATTTCTGTCATCTATGTGTTCTGGTTGATGTCAACACATTTTAATAAAAAGAAATTGTTTAATAGCTTGCCTACACAGAACAAAATATCTTGTTGCGATCCAGGTGAACTAAGAAGCACAAATTGGGCTGGGCATCTTTAATTAGACTGGTTTGAGTTTTTTAATTTCTCCTGTCAGGCTGCAAGGAATCTATCCTTATAGTCAAAATGCTTGGGGGAATAAAAAGAAATCTGAACCATGGAAATTTAAATGAAAATGGAGGAAGTGAAATGGGATGAGCACTGCCATTTAAAATAAAGTGCTAATAAAACACTCAGGTATTAGCTTCTGAAGAAGATTTTTATAGAAAACCCTTGAAGCACTAGAAAGACTGGAATAATATTGTAATTGGCATCCCTGACCTGTTTTATGTGTATTGCAAGAAGTTTTTGTCTCTGATTTGAAAAGTTCATGGTAAAACAAAGCTCCCAGAATTCCCCGGTCTTTAGCTTTGAAGGTCTGAAGTATGGATTTTTCATTATAGTATAGTGAAAAATAAACCAGTTTAGCATGATACACAGGGCATAATCATCAGGTGTTCTTTCCTGCATGCTCTTGGATAATATTTTTTGCAATAGCTTTGATGAGGATTCTGTTTAGCAGGCTGTGAAAACGTGACCTTCAAAACTATGCAATGTTATAATCATATGTACAGTGCCCTGTAACCAGATCTAAAGTCATGCATTGCGTGTTTGGGTGTCATTTTTTCAGAACACTTTTATTGCTCATCTAGGCCTGAAAACTCTGTTAAAACCAAATCAAGCATTCATTCCTGCAAAAGAGGCAAAAATACAGTCATATTAGCTGTGACAAAATCAGCAGCAGTTCTGGTAATAGGGGGATTACCAAAGGCAAAACAAACAAAGAAAAGTATTCAGGAGCTGAAATATGTGATTGAGATATTGAAGGTACTTTGCAATTATTAGGAATTCTTTGCAGGCTGGCATAATGCAGCCTTCTCACATCTCCTAGTGTAATTACAGTGATGAGGAAAAGATTTTGAGGTCAGGTCCTTAATTTAGATAATTCTGTCTTAATATTCAAGGATAATACACCAAAAGATTAACATTCTGAGTGATGAAGGATTCTTGTGCCTTGCAGTGTTTCACTGAAGCCAGCTTTATTGTGCATATGTCTAACAACTTTCTTGCTCTATAATGGACTCTGCTCTGCAGAAATGGATCTGATCTTTTGCTTATTTCTTTCCTTCCTAACCATCGCTCTCAAGGTGGCACCTTTGTCAGCTGCAAATCATTATTGCTGCACCCTGCATGGGTGGGAGCTCACAAAAGCTGAGTGATGATGTGGACACAGTGTTCCATCCCTTTTCTCTCTCTCATCCCTGGGTCTGCAAGTCCCAGGGAGCTGCAAACGTGTGCCCACCCGTGTGCCACATTTGTGTTGACGTGACAAGTCTTTCCCATTGCAGGAGAAAGTACAGGTACAAAAATGGTAATGATTGAGACATTTCCAAACTCAAAATATACTTTCCTCTTTGTGAAATAAGTGTTATTGAACAGTAAAAGCACAAGCTTTGTTTTACTGCTAAATCTCTTCCCTTTTCCCAGAGATATGCTCTGACTTGACAAAATGTATGTTTTTTTGAGTAACAGCCTGTATTAACAAACACAAAGGTTAATAGAATTTGAGCATCTTGAAATGTGATTTAATTTGGAAGACTGTAGTCTGTGAATATTAACTACTAACAAATTAAATTATTCAATGACAAATCACATCAGGCAGGCACCTATGTAATATTAATTAGTTTTGTCATTATAACAATTCTTCCAAACAGTAGGATGCAGGCAAACTCTGCATTAATGTTTTGGCTCAAGGTGTTCATTTGTAAATGAACAATTCATCATGTGAAGGAAAAGGGAATAGCTCCAGGTTTGTGTCAGATTGCCCTGGTGTTAACTGCTGCTCTTTGATGTGACATTGTCTAGATCTATAACCAGTGGGAGTAATAGAGGGGAGGAGTGGCCATTCCATTATTTTGGACAAATTAAACTATTGGCTGCCACTACCCAAGTATAATGTTCCTAGTGATCCATATCCATAACTTCTATTAATCAAAAAATTGATATGTTAGGTGTTTGCTTCCAAACTTAAAAAATATAGCCATTATATTCATATGCCATTTAAAATAAGTACCTTGGCAATATCTTAAAATTACTCTTTTTTTTTTTTTTTTTTATTTAAAAATAGAGACAGGGTCTCTTGGAATCAACAGGAGTCATTCTTTTGTTTTCTATTGACTTTATATTAGTTTTTATAGGAACTCATTACTGAACTGCCATGAGGTATATAATATATGCTGGCAACTACAGAATGAAATTACCAGTTGGAGGGTTATTCCATAGTGCACCATATGGGAAAGAGGTGCACCCTTAGTCCCATGTAATAGTATATACCAACATTTATGCAGACAGAATATAGAGAAAACCAAGCCAGAAATTTGTTCCCCAGCTCACAAAAATGAGGGCAACAGACTTCAGACTTACTATTTCTGTTGTAAAGCACTAGATTTTAGCATACATTACTGTTTGTTTGAAGTATTTTGTAATTGACTCTTCAATAGAAGAAAACCTTATTATAAAATGTATTTTGTGTGTATATAGTTAGAGACTAGACATATTATGATTGTAAAGAACATTCAGTTTCTTCCTCAGAGTACACTGTGTATACAGAATATGATGCTTTTACATCTAACAAAGTCAAAGACATAATTTGAATGTCTCTGAATTCAATCAATACTTTGATTCTGTTAAAAATAGTAATTTTTAATGTTATTAAATTCACGTTTATTGCAAGGCTACATGCCAGGAAATATACTTTGATAATTTTATTTTTAAAATATTGCTGTATGCTTTTGAAACTAGCTACACAGCTGCTTTCTTTAACCCTTTTTATTATTTTAATAAGCATAGTCTTCTCAGTCAGTCTCTTTTGAGATACTCTATCCGTTTTACAGATATTAGCAGTCTTGATACAAGAAAACAAAATCCAGCCAGAACTCTCTGCAAGGCCCTGAAGGTTTGTCTTGTCCACGAGATTTCATAAATTCAGGAGTAGTCTGTGTCAGCTGAAAACACACAATACAGGCTGCTCCAGTTGCAAGGTGTCTCATAATAATATCTTCAGTGCTGTAACAGAATATTGGTGTTCTGTGGAGCAGACATGCCAGGTTACCTTGACCTGCCAATATGGATTACAGTTAAATCAGTACAGTTGACTTCTCTGCCTATCCTCAAATGATCAAAGAGACTTTTGTTTCTTCTCCTAACAGCCATCTGCACAGCACAATAGACTAATAGGCTTCACTCTTATTGCTCAGTCCTTTGAGAATAGCAATTATTTGGTACCATCATGAGTAAGTCTTTCTCCTTAGTGTTCATTGTCCTGTCTTATGCCTCTGTTTTCTGCTTTAGGTAGTTTAACACATTTAGCTGTTTTTCACAATCTCCTCACTCTGACTAGAACAATGTGGAAAGTCAGAGAAAAATTCAGCTTTTGTTTTCTCAGTTATGCCAGTCATGCTGTTGCTCAGTCAAAGCAGAGTCACGTCAATGAGGAACACTTCACATTGTAGCCCTGTGACAACAAACCTGGAGCTGTTTCCTTTCTGTCTCATAAGATGAATTGTTCATTTGTAAATGAGCATTTAGAGCCAAAATATGAGTCCTGACTTTGACTACCTTGCAGTGTTCAGAAAACTTTCCTACATTCCAATTCACTGAAAATCCTACAGTGTTTACTGATAGGTTAATAAAGCCTTTCCATTCAACAAGGACATGGTTTACAGGATTGCACAGCATCACTGGAGAAACTGAAGCTTACCCTAATGCTCAGACAAAAGCAAATTAAATACTCCACCTGCCCTTTGTTTTAAGGTGTGGGATATTGTTTAGAACAAATTTAGATCAAAACTTAACTTTTTTTGTCATGTAAAGGCCTTCAGTCTATCAGTGGCCTCTGGCAAATGTGGGTTAGCAGTGGGTTAGCATAGGGATGAGAATTACCATGGACATATGCAGAGTGATGCTTTCCTTCTTCCAGTAGTCACAGAGAGTTCAGGAGCAGAATGAGGCAGAGTAGATGATTACAGACCTCTGAATTTAGTTTTTAAATACTGAGTAGAAACCTGTTTTTTGCGACCTGCACAATACTGTGTGGCACTCTGAAAACTTACATTTAAATCTGAAACCTGTTCATTTATATGGATGGGAAGTAATCCTTGTAACATGCAAACTAACAAGTCCCCATCTTTTGGTTTTTTTGGGTTTTTTTTGTATTTATTTTGTAGTTTCATTTTGATTTTATTGTGGTGTGTAATATACAATCGCTTTTCAAATCTTAAATCATAGTGTGTTTATTCTCTCAATGTAATGACTGTTCCATACTTCTGATCATCTTTCTGATTCTTTTTCTGTATCTTTCCTCATTCTACTGTGTTCTTCCTCAAGTTGTTATCAGAATTTCATGCAAAAATTAAAACAGACTCAACACCAGGCACCTACTATGTTTTCTGATTTGTTCTCAGTTTTTACTCTAGTAAATACTCTAGTATTTAACACTTTGCTTTTCTGGACTTATAACAGGGATCTTCAGAGAACTTTCTAAAATTATTCGATTTTTCCTCCTAGTAAAAAGATTCAAATCCTATATTTTTAAGTGCTGAGGTTGTTATTTTTGATTGCAGCAATAAACATTGCATTTCATCTGATCCCACATAATTTGTATCACCTGGAATTTTTTCATCTCCCTGTCTGCTCTCTTTTGCTATTAATTCATAAATATGTTGAATAGCATGTTTTTACTAAATGGATGCCACTAGGCCTCTGTGACAACCATCCTCAGTTGTGAATGCTGTCTCTTTCTTTTTATACTTGTTTCTTAGTTTTCAATGAATTACTGATCTGCAAGAGAACAGTTCTCTTTCATTGAGTGAAAGTTTTCTTTTTTCAAGAATACTGTCATGAGCTCTTTTAAAAATCCAATGAATTGACCATACCACAGCTACCTTCTACAAATGCTTGTTGACTCCTTCAAATAACTGTAAGAGGTTTTAAAGGAAATATCTTCCACTTACAGAAGTTGCAGGACATTTTCCCTAATGGCTATCCAAACATCTGCTGTTCTAGTTTTTGTTCAGATCTTTAGCTATTTACCTGAAAGTCACAATTGCTTACTTAGAGTTTCTTATAGGGTGGAGCCCCTCTCAAAGCCTGAGGTTGCATTTGTTGCTTTCCATTCCTCAGCTGCTGATAAGGGTTTAAGTGACAGGTTTTGTGACACCACAGTGAGTACATGTTTTGCTTCCTATTTATGTAGAGTCAACTTTTCTGTAAGGACTTGAGTGCACAGGAGAGTACAAAACATCTGTTTAAAAGCTGTGTTTTATTCACCTACTTCACTGAGATAAGAGACACTATTTTTTCATTACACTGTAAATCAAGTGCATTATTCTGCCAATGTGACCTTGCCAACAGATCCTGAATATCTTCCAGTCCTTGAGATTTTGTTTAGAACAAATGGATCATATTCAGTATTAGCTGGAAGAAAATCAAATATAAATGCTGACTTACTGCTTATTAAAAAATGAACAATTTATTAGATATCAATAGGGTATTTAGCTATCACTATCTTAGATAACTAAAAACTAATTACTGATAAAATAATTAATGCAATGGAAAAGCCATATTTTATTCTTTGTTTTCATCTGATGTCATAAAGAAAAGGATAAGGGGGCTTTTTACTTTCATGAACATTTTTTCAGAGTAAGCAACTGTCCACAGGGGCCTCCGCTTTTATAACACGCATCTTGTCAGAAGAAACAAGTGACATGAATTTTACTAGAAGTACAATTCTCTTCATCAAAAATTTCTTCTTTGTCTGGGAATAATTCTCATTCATAATTCATTTTAGGCTGCTCTCACATGACCTGTGTTGGCTCGTGATTTGAAACCCAGAGGAATTTCAGACCATTTATTTATTCCTTCTAAGTCACAACTATTTGTCTTTTAAATTTTATGCACATTGGTAATTGTTAGCTGGTTTTATTTACACTCACACTGTACTGATCCATCCATTAAAAATCCACTGCAAGAGATTGAGAGTATTTTTTATTTTTCCTTTTTTAAATCAGCCAGGTCAAGGTACTGTTGAAATGACTCAACCATTTTCCTGAAGAGAAATAAAGCTATGCTAAATTGAGTTTGCTTTCAGTGGAATGTCTCATGTTGCCAGAACAACAGCATGGATGGCAGCAGGAAAACTCAGCCTGAGCTTTCTTGTCTCTGTAGCTGGATACTAACACTTTTCAGTAAAAACTTCACACCACCAGTTATTTGACATCTTGCATTATTTTTTTTATCAAGGGACTAGATAAGTGTTGTGCATTTATTTCCAGTAAGGCAGAGCTGATGAGGAAACAGAACAAGTTTTTTACTTGGTGTGACATGGCTATGTTTTTTGCTGGAAAGAAAACACAATTTAAATTCTGTTAAATCACACTTAATTTAAGAGAAATCAGAATAACCTGCTTCTAAAACTGCCAGCTGCCAGGAACTATTTTTTATGTCAGTATTAAATATACACAATAGACAGTATTTTTAGAAAGCGTCTGCTGTATAGTTTAGGATCACAGTAAAATTGCCAAATCGGGAAATCTTCAAATTGTTCTGGATTATATTCTCAGCTTTTGGAAAAATATCTCAGACTTTATAATACACATATTTCACTCCTTCAATATTCTAGAAATAGGTTTCAGTGTACTCCTGCAGGAGACCTGCATGGATGAGCAAGGAGCTTCTGGCAAAACTCAAACTGAAGAACAGTTTACAGAATGTGGAAAAAAGGGGAGGCCGCTTGGAATGATTGTAGGAATATTTTCAGAGTATGCAGGGATGTGCAGAGGAAGGCTAAGACCCACTTGGAATTACATCAGGCAAGAGATGTCAGGGACAACAAGAAGGGTTTCTTCAAGTATATCAGTAGCAAAAGGAAGATAAAGGAAAGTGGGCTCAGTGCTGACTGAGGTGGATGCCCTGGAACAATACAGAGAGGGTGGAGCTATGAATGTCTTTGCTTCACTCTCTAATGCTAAAGCCAGCCCTCAGGAGTCCTAGGCCATGCAGGCAAGAGAGAAAGTCTGGAGAAGGGATTGGGATAGAGATCAAACAGCAGTGTAGAGAGGAAATTTCAAACTTTCACTTGGAAAGCAAGTTGAAACAAAGCCATTCCCTGCAAAAGCATCCCTGTGTAAGGAGAGGAAAGCTGTTGCAATTTACTGGTGTGAATACTCCGACAACACTGAGTCCAGCGGACAGCAACTGAGAGGAGTTGGTCCTTGTTTCTGGAGACAACAATGGAAACAGAAACCCTGATCCTTATAGATGGTGTAAAATGAGAAGCTCTGAAAACTGACATAGGATCTTCAATGGATTCTTCTCTCAGGCATTTTTGTTTGTTTCTCATGGTCCAATTAATAAAGGAAAATCTAAGGTGTGATAATTAAAAATTCATCCAGAAGGCTTTCCCCTAAAGATATACACCAATTTGGTGCCAGAGCTGGATGCACAATGACTGCCAGGTCTTGTCCACATGCACAAAAGTTTTTAAACTTTGGGAAAACACAGCACCTCTGACCCTTTGCAGTGGTGTTTGAATACATGTTGGTTTACACACCTAGGACACTGCAATTAGTAGTTATTAGTATTTCTGTAGTATGAATATCATGTGTATCACGTTTTTGCTGTGTGGCACTTGTCCCAGCACATTTAACTGCTGTTTCCAACCTGACTTCTGCCATTTTTGCAGCATTGACATTGTCTGTTTTGTTGTGCTTAAATAACATTGCTTGTTATTCTGTGGTTCCCTTTGCTCATTCCTGCTGACCTCAATGTTTCAGTTGGTATTACTGCCTGTAGCATTCTGGCACAACCTACTGGAGTCAGTGATTTTTTGTTTCTATTTTCTAGAACCTACTCAGTAACAAATCCACTGCAATTACATTTACATAAATGACCCTCTGTTAAATCATGAAGGTGTCTTGTTCCTTATTTCTTGTCAGACCTAGTTCTGGGAGTCATCACCTTTCTGTATTTGTGGCTTAGGAAGGCTCTATGATACGAATTTTTGGAGGCTGACCAAATATTCTGAGGAAGAATCACACTGTTGACTTGTTCATATGATCCTTTAGATATTGGCTTGTGGCCATTTGAGGGAAGGGGTGCAAGGAAATGGAGATATTTGTTCTGATAAATAAAGCCATTTTCTATTTTCAGCCAGTGATGCTTATTACTTTTAGGCAGATACTGTAGAGATACATAGTCTTCACGTTTACCAATATCTTTTTTCTCCATTAATTCCTTCAGTTGTTGCTAATAAGAGGATTCAGCCTGTGCCTGTGCCATTCAAGGAGGATAGCAAAATCCCCTTGAGTTCCCCAGATATAAAATGGTAAGGTAATATCAACTAAATGTGGTTGAGGTTTGCTGTATTAAAGTCAGCTTGAGTGCTTCTTTTTAATTTATTTTTCTTAACATACCAGCTAGCATGAGGGGAAGATAACTGAATAATGCAGTTCTTAATTGGCTGTAAACAGAAAGAAGTATGTGTTAACATATGGTGACTGTTAATGATGGCTTACTTTGTATAAAATACTTCTATCATCTGTCTGTCTAAATGATCCCACCACAGAAGCATGACAACATTTAGTGTAGAACATGTGTCCCTCAGTGTTTTTTACATGATAGCTAGAGTTGAATGTTAACCAACTATTTTCTGTGGCTTGGAAGCAAATCTGATCTTTGGTCATATATTCCATTTGTATCACACTTTTAATAATTTAGTGTAGTTTAGTTTAAACGTGCCAAATAAACATGGTTTGCTGGCTACTAAACCAAAATAAATATATTTTTCCCACTTAATAACCTTCACATTTGCAGTTAGCCTTGTGCATAGCAAAACAGAGACTGGAGCATATGTAAGGACTCAGCATTACTGGCAGAAGGAAAGCTTTTTAAATGTGAAGGACACCCACTGGGCAGTTCAGAATCTAGGGCAAAAATTGCTATTTCACTCACTCATTCCCCATATTAACAAATCTTTGATATAAAAATCAGCAGCATTTATTCGAAAGCAATTCTGTAGCTGGCTGGTTTTGGCAGGTAGACAAACTGTTTTAAAATTTTCAGCCTTAAGAAAACAATTGACACTTGATAATGGATAGTAGCAAATGGTGCAGTACAAACAGGAAAAGCTGTGAATGGTCACTTGCCTCCAAAGGATGAGTTAATTTACTTACAGGTGGTTTGAATTTGTGCTGTTCCTCTCCACCACTCTGAATTTTGCAGACTGCATCAAATCTTATACCTCTACAAAATCAGGTGTACACAAGCACAGTCTTTATAGACTTTAATTCATTAACAAAGACATTTCACTTTACAAATGTGCCATAAATCTTCTTTGTCAACTTATATAAAGCCTATTTGAATTATCATCTTAGTAGAAATTAGGGAAGGTTATAGCCTTTATATGGATTATTTTATCTGCAAGCACCACCACTGTGCAATTTCCTTGGACTGTGTCTGAACCAGAACTACCTGGAGGTCAGGGAAGAGTAAGGGCATTTTAAACTCCAAACTATGAAGGTTCATTTAAAAAAAAAAGTCTGAAATATTCATTTTCAGCTGTAAACCACCTATCATCCAAGCAGGGCCTGGTGGTGCCCCTGTCAATAACTGAATAGTTCCTTTGTGAGTGGCTTCTTGAGCCCCAGGTAGAAATTGCTCAAGAGAGGCTGAGAACTGCAGGATGTCAGCAGGTTGTGCTGAAAGGACCAGGGCATGGCCTAGCCCTGGGCATTTGGGCAGTGGAAAGCATGGCTTAAAATGAAGAGAAAAAATGGTTTTTAATGTTCCCAGATCTCATCAACTTGACAAGCTGCAAATAGCAGGAAATCATGCATTATTTGTGAATGGTCTCCCTGCAGTTCTGCTTAGTCCTATGATACCCACAGTTAATATGGAAACCTGTGAACCATTCCCAACCATTCATGCCCTGTAGACACCTGGATTAAACCTTTTCTTGTGTGCTTTTACAGATGCATTCTTTACTTCTTAATGTAAACCAGATAAGAAATCTTCATCAAATACTATAAATTGTTTAAATCTCTGTAAATTAAATCCATTTGATTTCCTGGATTGTCAAATACAGTAAGGGAAATCTTATCTTTTTGTTGTTTACTATTTTACTATAAAAATATTGGTGTTCCTGTACCAAATGCCATCCCATCTGTGGGAGTTGCACACAGAAGCTGTAGGAAGTTTCCTAGTTTCTGTGTGCATGTTTAGTGGGATGCTAGAGTTTTGATATATTTTGAAGGTTTACAGATCTCTCACCAGATTTTAAACTCAATTTACAGAAGTTTTCAATTATTTCTCTTATGTTTGATGTAGCCTGGCTGATTCCTCTCCCCATTCTCATGATGCATTTGTCTTTTCCTTGTAGCAAAGTTGGCCAAGGGATCTTGAAGGCTGTAAGGGTCAGGAGTAACCACTTTATTATCTTTTGTAATGCAGCAAAGGCCTAGAAGTGTATTTGTCCTGCTTTGCTAGATTCTGGTTATGATGGCTAAAAAAGCCATAATAATTAAAGCTTATATCTGAAGATTTCATTCTCTCTTTACTACCTGTAACTACAAGTGAACCTTTTCTTTTTTTCCCTCTAAAGATGGAAAAATATAAAACCAGTGGAAAGTTAAATTCAGAGCAAAGTAAACCAGTGATTTCTCAGCACCTTGATACTGAGCTATAACCTCTGCTATTTCTAAAGTATTTAAGTTGTTCCATACTGCATCTCTGTGCATTTTTTAATACCTTAGTCAAAAATTATTTTTTATAAGAACATATTCTGTTACTAGGGGAAAAAAAAAGAAAAAATCATAAATTCGTCATGAATACTGATTCATATTTCATGGGAATCAAAAAATTGAAAAAAAAATAATTCTAGAACACATTTTCCTTGACTTTCATCATATTTATATTTTTACAGAGTGTCTTCCAGGTTATGTAAATATTGAGGTTGGGATTTTATATGTGAGGAGCCAGAAAATTAAGATTTTTTTTTTCCTGACAATTTACTTATAAAAACAAGAATTTAACTTGGTGTATTAGGTGCAAAATTTCGTAATACACTTAAGTAATTCCTGAAAAAGATGATGAATAGGAAGGCAGCAAAATTTGCTGAGAGTCCAGGTATATGGGTCAGTCATCATGAAGGAAGACTGATTTATGTGTGAGGGATGGAAAGATGTTCACACTGGGTTTCTGGTTTAAACATCAGTTATGGGGTGACTTCCAGACTCAGTGGCCCTGTGGTCTCATGCAATAGCGTGGGCTGATGGATGAGCTCCACCAGGATCATGACAGCAAACCAGACTCACCATCAGTCCATGCAAAGCATTAAAAGATCTGTGAAAGTGCAAAGGATTTAGAATTAATTATTCAGTTCAGGAAAGAGTTCTGGATGTTGTTACAGACAGCTTAATGAAGATTTTAGTGATGGCCAGAAGTCCAAAAAGACATTAAGAGTTATAAGGAATAGGATGGGGAATAACATGTAAAACCTATAATTAGACCTGATAGGGAAATGTTCCCTCAGCAATGAGCAATTTGAGAATTCTGAACAAAACCCACACCTATATTTGTAGAAAGCCCCAGCCATTCAGACCAAAAATTTGATTACATTCAAAATTAGTCTAGTCAATTAATAGCACAAATAAAAATAAGAAGGATGTTCAAAATTGTTTTTGAAAGAGGTAATAAGCTGTGTGTTTCACTTCCATGCCTATCCCAGTAAAGAAATATTTAATGGGGAAGACTGATTACACAACAGATTTTAAAAAGACGGTTGTGCTAGCCACTGATAGGAAACAAGAAAGGATTATAAGGTTAAGTGAACAACAGGATTAAACCAGTGTAGTGTTTCTATATTCTTTCCCTTTGCCTATCCTCCCTGAAAATTATTCCAAGGCAATATTTCAACATCAGCTTTTTGGTGAAGCTATGGTCTGAACAATGTACATTAAAAGGTGTCTCACAGATCAAAGCAAAATGATAACAAAATTTCAGAAAAGCACAAAAAATGGGTATTATTCAACTACAGGAAATCTACTCTTAAATGAAAGATACAAATGTTTTTGAAATTTAGTGTAAAAAGCAAAGGTATACTTTGCTTATAGAATCTGGTTCAAATAACTGCACTCTGTTGGTCTCAGTATAGACAGCATTCTCACTTCAATGAAGTTGTGTCACTTTTAATTGTAATAGTTCTATTAGGTATCTGCTTTAGGCTATACTTGAACAGACAAAGTCCTAATTCCCCACTGGTGTAAAATACTGAAGTTCCATAGGGATCTTAATATAGCAGTAATGATCTGATCCAGGATAGCCTGAACATAAAATTTTCCTTTGACCTTGTGACAAATTTTAAAATTAAATTTATAAGGAAAGTAAATACAGCTGAGCAGAGAATAGATCCTACTTCATTTGTAACAGCATTTTCCACAGGATGATGCAGAAGCAGAAAGATCACAACCTCCATCAATAAATAAAGGATACTGTAAAATGCTTAAATGGAATGGAATTAATCACTACTTAGCTAGCAGGGCAAAATCTATGCATTGATATTTGCCTTATCTCCCAGCTAGAGACAACTAAATACTCAGTGCTTTGTCTTCCCTCTGTAAGTCCCAGTAAATTCTCATCTTCTTCTTTCGTTAATCAGGAATGTTTATTTTCCCCTACCATCTTTTGGCATCCTCCCCACCTCCATTTTAAATTCTAGAAAATACCAATTCTTTACAGAACTTATAGCCCATCTCCAGATACTTTTTATTTCCTTTGACTTTATTTTAGGCTTCTCTTCACTTTTTTCCTCCCTTATCTTTTTCTTCTGCCTTCAGAAAGTTCAGTGTGCAAGTTAATCTAACAGCATGAAGCTCACTGACATGATCAAGACTTGTGAAATAGAAACTAAGCCCTGACTGATTTTTAGAGCCTTCTGGTGGCAAATCTCATGAACAAATCGGTTCTTGACATTTGCTCTGGTCTGCTTTCTTAAAATATGCTTTAAAATTAACCTGTAGGCCTGATTCTCCTTTTATTCTGGAAATATTGTACAGATGTTTCACAAAACTTCCTTCTCTATAGAGTAATTCTTGATTTGATAAGTATAATCCAAATCTGTTGTAGGAAATTCACTTGGCTTGCTTCATTATAATCCCACATATTAATGAGAAGTTTTAGTCTCTTTCTATGTGCCTATAAAGATTCAAGCTTCACAGGAAAAAAAACCCAAAACCAACAAACCACAAAAACTCCTTTACATTGTTAATACTGTAGAGTGAATGCTATTAACCACATCATATATTTATCTGTACAATACTCATATGGAATCATATGGTTTGGTTTTGAAGGACCCTTAAAGGTTATCTAGTTCCTGCCATGGGCAGGGACAACTTCCACTTAGAGCAGGTGGTCCAGGGCCTCATCTACCCTGGCCTTGAAGTGGTCAGAGATCTGAACACCTCCAGCACTTCCACAGCTTTTCTGGGCAACCTGTGCCAGGGCCTTACCACCCTCACAATGAATAATTTTTCCTAATAGCTAATGTAAACCTTCTCTCTTTCAGTTTAAAGTCATTACTCCTTGTCCTACTTATGGAGGACAACTCCAACTGCTGCTGCTGTTGCTGTGTCATTTTCCCTGGATTACTTCACTTTGTTTATGTCTTTGGGCTAAGACAATACAATTCTTCTGCCATGCTGATGACCCTGAAAAACCCTGTTAACCTGTTGTCTGGAAGGATTAATTAAATAACTGTTGCCCCTTTAAGGGCATAGAATAGACTTTATCAAATACATCATAATAATTAGGTTCTTACTGAAAAGAACTAATTACTTTGAAAGTTATTCTATTGAGAAACAGATACAGCACAAATAGGAAGATCAGCATAAACTAACCTCTGTAACCCATTATAGCACAGGATTGCTCTTACATCCATGCCTGATCCTGACACATCCAGCCCCCTGTTTAGTCCTGTTCTAGGCATGAGATGTAACACAGAGTCTTTTCTCAGTGACTTGGCTCAACATTTCCAATCTGTCTTTTGAGCAGAGGTTCAGGGACAGCAGCCAGGTCCAAAGGCAATTCCAATCAGTGTCCAGGTACTCAGGAAGGCTGGATGAGCCCTTAGGTGAGCAGAAGCTTTCATACTCCTTCAAGGAGGCTGGGGGCTGGCATTCCAGCCATGCCAGAGTGTGTTCAAGTGTGGCTCTGGTCGTGCAGAGCCCCTGCACAGCCCTTGTTCTGTGAGAGGCGCTGGGAAGCACCAATGCTGTGAGCACAGGGAGGTTGGGAGACTGGGTTTTTACCACAGCTGATCAGGATTCTGAATTATCCATGAATTTCTGAATTTTATATTTAAGTAACAAGTGATTTCTGCCCTTTCCTCTCTTATTCAGAGTATGTTATTAAGTGTGTGAATTTCAGGTGACTGCAGCAATCCTATTGAATTTACCCAGAGTTCCAAATACACGTAGAGTATCATAACCATAATGCCCTCATTCTGTCATATTTGCTTGAAATGTGTGTATTTGTGTATTAGGTAGCTTTACCCTGCCTAGAAAAAAATACAAAAAGCAGGATAAATTTTTTCTCTGTCTTCAAACATCTTCATTATGTCAGTAATATTAAAAAATAGAAATAATTGCTTAGAGATCAGAGATAATGACCTCAGGGGCCTGTGGATGTTGTTTTACTTATTTTGTTTAATACAACTTTTGTTGTATTGGCTCAGCAGTAGTTTTTTAACCTTCTAGTCTAATTGAAATCTTGTGAGAAGTGTAATAACTTTAAAAGAAGACTAAGTGAATGGGAAATAACTGAACAGACTTGCTAAATACAAAACATCATATACCTATTTTGCCACAATAAAGTCAGTGCCATAGTTTGTCTATTTTTCAGGAATACAAACTGAAGATATTAAGTTGGTGCCATAAACATCAAAAGGCAGATTCTTGATTAGCCATGGCATAAAATGGGATATTTATGGCTTCAATTTCAGATGAAAATTATTCAAGACCACAAACTAGTTGCTTGGAAGAAGCTGCATGGTTAAAATTCTCTTTTCAGCAACAAACTCAGTGTTTCCTTACAAATTGTTTAGTTGCTGTGAGGATTTTCAGTTATATGAATGCTTCCTATAATAAACCACTGCTGTTCAAATAAAGTCTTTATTCCTGCTTCTACTGAATTTACATGGGCTTTAGTTATACAGGATTGCAACAAAAGGGTGCAACTGACTTATACTAACTTTGGTGCATGCATTTCATCCTTTTGAGGTAAGAAAGAAAAAAACCAAAAAAACAGACAATGGTCTGCTTTTTAGAAGAGTTGTTCCTACGGCCTGACTTTTCCTTCATACTTAGCATGCCTCAGAATGGAAAGTGAAGGCTTATCAAATAGCAGTGAGCAACAATAACAACACATATTTTAACCTTCAATAGCTCTTTCTACCTGGGACTCTGAGAACTCTAAATATTAGCTGTTAGAATCTAATCAAGAGTTTTATCCCCTTTTAACAAAGAAAGAAAAAATTCTGTAATTAATATGATTCATTTGTATGAATGCCAAAGAACTGTTTTAAGTTACTTGGTTTCTCAAGTTTTGATGCTTGTTATGGAAGGAAGAGAATGACATGCATTGCTGTGCATTTGCCACATTTACATTCTACTTGCGTATAACTTTCCCATGGGGAAAACCTTATCTTCCTTACAGTTCTTCTGGATAAGCTCACAATTATGCAATTATTGCATGGATGAATTGCCCCCTTTGATCAGTTCATATCTGAAAGTGTTCTGTTAGTGGAGCCAACGTAAATGAAGAAGAGAGGTAGTTATTGTTGGTTTGTTTATTTTATGAAGGAGAGAAGTGTGGATGTGTATGAAGCAGCAGACAAGAAGGGCTCACCTAAAGCAAGAATTCAGGCTGCATTGTCTGTCTGCTTAGCACAAAACAGAAGAGTAAAATATTCATGTTTATTACTGCAGAGAGCAAGTAATGAAAAAGAATGATTATTTGCTTGCTATAGAAAATATATCAATTGCTTTCTAAGTTAAGAGTAATGGTGTTGATTCTGTGATTAAGGTGTTAAAAAGCCCACCCAGGAAAGCCTTTGTTTTATGCACTGTATTACACATTTTGTCAGCACTGATCACAAGGGATGGATGGAGGAAAGTCTGCATGGGGAGGGGGTCAAGACATCTCCAGCAAATTGATCATTTATCTTTACTTCTGCAACAGGCATGAGGAGAAGTTCTACTGCAGAAGGTGGGATGGCTGCAGAGGTACCTTTTCCTAATGTGAGCAGCTTGAAATTTGGCTACTACTGAGTCTGCTACTCAGACTTGGGGGTTCATTTTAGGAGCAGGGATAGAGGCCCCAGGGGATCAGGAGGAGGGTCTTTCCTCCTGGAACAGAGTGTTCCTTAACTGACTGAGGCACTGCTTGTCTGGACAAATAGGATTGATATCAAAATACCGACAAGGGAGATAAATAGCCAGCATTCGTAAACTCACATGACTTACCTAGGTAACAACAGCCCTTCATGTCTGTGCTTCTAAAGTGACCATTTAGACACCTTCTAGAGCTGCTCAGAGCTTTAAAAAGAAATGAGCATTAAATGCTTAAAAAATACATGTATTTCTTTTATGATCAGATGTTAAGGAGATAATTTATGGTGCGGTTCAACACTTAAACCAGTCAGCTTTTTGAAAATGCCACCTTTTGCTCCCAGGCATTTAAAGGACATGTAGAAAAGATGGAGTGATTCGTCTCGGTGAGTAAGAGCAAAGTGAGGTCACTCTTTAAGCAGCAACTGTAATGATAAACAGCACATCATAAAGGCATGGTTGGCTAAGCAGAATAATTTCAAATACTTTGCTGGATGCTCACAACTGTACATGGCTGGTGCTGCCTCGGCATGATCGACACAGAGACTCAGCACTTGGTGGAATTTCTTGCTTGCTCACTCTTCAGAACAAAACCACTCTGAGTTCTCTCACGGAAGGAACTTTTTGGCATCTTCCAAATGACTTTCCCTTTCCTGTACGTCTCTTAAATCGAATACATGAGATGCACCAGCATCTTTGCTACTCTAAAGACTGCTGGATCTTTCTCTCTGTAAATATATCCAAATGTGGCCTTTCATAGCTGCAGAGGATGTGATTTTTCTGCTGGTGTGATGTGTGGTGCCACTGACAATTTGTCTGCTACAAAATCTCATTTGTGGCCAGGGCACCTCTGTTTTAACTCTAACTACAAATCTCAAGATACGTCTGAAAAAGCCCAGCTGCCTGTAAGGAAGTAAAAAAGGATATGAGGACCTGTATCATAGGAATCCATGTGGGATCCCAGGATTAGCTAAATCTTGCTAAAATTATAGTTTTCAAAGGCAGAATCTGGGCATAGACAGAAAATTTGGTACAGCATTATATGAGCTGAGTATCTTCAAGTTTAGAGGTGGGTGGAGGAGATTTAAAGCTAAGGAAACACTACAAATTTGTGGCAGTAGACATAAAGGAAGGAGGTGTGGGGGGCTGCATGCCACTAAAAATATGCTCTGCCATAAAAAAAAAAAAATCAGATTTTTTTTATTTATCTTGATTGTTTTTTTTTTTCTAGTGATAAGAGTTTCTCTTTGGCATTAAAGCGCAGGAAATTCATGTGTTTCTACAAGAAACTAGAATATCCATATGGATGTAACTCAAAAAAACCACCTGCTTTGGAGTTTTCATCCATTTCCTGTTCAGTAGGACTTTTAGCTAAAATTTTACACTGGGGACTAGTCTAACTCACAAAGGCATACACAGTGTGCAGACAATGGCAATTTGCTGAAGTGGGTGGGATGAATCAACTCATGGTGGGACTGATTTCTTCTGCTAACTATAAAAAGTACACTGATGATTAAACTAGGAAAGATGCCTCATGCTTAGGTAGCTACTGTTAAATGACATGAATCCCACATGAATGATAAAATCAAGAAGCAAAAAAAGCAACATTATAGAGAATCATTTGTGGAGGCATCAAAGCTTACATTGATGTCCTCCTCTCAAAGGACCCTCTCCTTTTGTCACAGGAATTTAAATCTCTTCCTGCACTGAACTAGAGAGCACAGTACTGCAGAGTCTGGTAAAGTGATAATAATTCCTCTGCATTAAAAGGGTAGAGCAATGCACAATTTTTAAGAACAATCACTCAGTCCAAGGGAGTAACTTTGTTTAAAAATTGATGGTGGTGCTATGTGACCCACTTTTTTCTCAGGGCAGAGAGAGTCCAGTGCTTTTTCTGCCATCTGTACTATCAAAAAGCACTTGGAGTCAGGGTCAGTTAATAAGGAAGATAGGGTTTATTTGTTCTTTCACTTTTAAGATCAGGAGAGTCTCATCTCCCTTTCTCCTTTTCAGGATGGTCCTGTATATATTTGGAAAAGTTTCCTATTTATCTCAGTCTAGAAATGGCAGGCTTTTATTAAACCCCCCAAACTCACACCTACCTCCCATTATAAAGTAGGCAAAATGTACTGGAATACAGTACCATGTGCTAGGATATTAACAGAGTAGAGCTAAATTATTTAAAGTAATTGTCCCACATGTTTTCCATGCCATGGGAAGCAATACTTAGCTAATAACATGGTATTAGGAACGTGTTTGCTTGCACAAGGAGTAACATTCAGAGTAACGTTTGTTCATCCAGTAGATCTTCACCACCTCTGTAAATTCAGAACTTCAATTCAGGATGAGTAAGGATGTAAGGAAACCAACCTTTGGAATCTGTAGGAGACTTCTGCTCTGTGCTTTCCTGGCAGCAGCAGTGCTGGTGTCACAGACAGGGCAGCAGCACGTACATACAAGGGCTGTACTCAGGGATGCCAATCCCTATTCCAGCAGCTCCACCTTTGGAGTCCTCTTTGACCTCCAACACCAAATACTTCCTCTTATATAACCATTTTAATATTTATCTTCCTCTGTGACCTTGTTGAGGCATCTTACTTATCTTTTCTTTAATGATAGGTGACATCTTATTGAGTGCAATGAGATGAAGAGTGTCAGGGCAGGCTCCCAGGACTCTCTCAAGGGAAGCTGACTGTGTTCCCACTTTTCCAGTCAGCAGAAGCACAGAGCTCTCCAGACCCAATTCCTAAGCCCTTAGGATGGGATTTTTACCAGACCATTAGATTTCTCACCATATTAGCCAAGCCTGAAAGAGTGCAGACAGGCTGGGTGCCCACTTCTGGTTTGGTTGTGCTGAAGCCCACCAGAACATGACTGTGGAATGTGAGATGGAATGTTATGCTGGAGGAACCTGTCTCTATGTGTGAGTGTGAGGGAACACTTTCAGGAGGGCAGAGCACTCATTTTTTTGTGGCCTCAACACTGCTTCAAGGCTGTGCTTCTGTGTCTGTCCTCTGTTCCTTCTGTATCCTCACAGCTCCTCTTCTGTCCCTTCCTTCCCCTTTGCAGAAGCAGCCTAGCAGTTACTCAGCCTGACTACTCAGCCCAGAGGCAGCAAAATTCAATTTATCTGTTTAATTAATTCAATTAATAAGCAAAATTCAACAGATCAGAGAACTGGCATTGCAATCAACATCACAATCCATGTTGCTAAGTGGAGTTCCTTCAGTGGAAGGGGACATGCCATTGTTATTTCCATGCTCATATTTTATTAATATGGAAGAAACTGTTAAGGGTATCATTAATTTGGAATCTCATATAATGGAAAGTGTTTTGGAAAGATGCTGGCAAGGCTTGCAAAGTTTTGCTAATTTCCCTCAAAGCTTTGACAGCTTTCAGTGTGGCTTTTTCACAAAGCTAAGCTTAGACTTTCCTCATGGTATTCTGTTTACCAAGAGAACTTTGGTCAAAGGGAGAAAAGTGGACAACTTCAGGCTTTTCATGTCAGTGCTACTTACAGAACAAATATCCATTGGTAGGGTAAGAGCCTGAAGAAGAAGAAAAACAGCTTTCTGCTATTGTGCAATAAATCAAAAGGTTCCAGTGAATTTCTTTCAGTGTTAGCAAAATTGCTTAATCAAGGATTTCAAAGGCTGATCAAAACTGTTTTCAGCTATTCCTGACTTGCACTTGTATCATTCCAGACTGAGCTGAGTCTTTTTCCCTAGTACATTCCTTTATTTAAAGGCAATAGAAAGAAGAGAAAGCAGTGAATTTCAATTATCAGAATCCTAATGTGTGGGAAATATGACTTCAATTTTTCCTCTGGAACATCTGAATAACAGCAAATAATTGCAAGTTCTTCACTAATAAAAAGCAGAGGAAAAAAAAGAAACAATAAGAGAACATTTTCAGAAATTGGATTTTCATTATCTGCAATAACACAGGAAGCTTATCTATTGTGAAGAAAGCCAGTCTGATTCTAATGTGGAATAAATATTTGCATGATAATAAGGTAATGTATTTTAGATTAAGTCAATGTATTGCTCACAAAGAAAAAGAAACAGCTGTGACCATCCTTGGGAAAACGTGACTTTCTAGAAGTGACTTTGTGCATCTCTCAGGACTCTACTGCCAGTTTCCTTTGAAAGGACATTTATCATTACAGTGCAGTTACAATTGACTATGGACTCACATCCAAACTCTTGAGGATGGCAGAATAGGGATGCAAGAGCTGCTAAAAAGCTTTGATCTTTAGGAATAAGTGAGGAGTCCCAAAAGGAGAACACAAAATATGCCTGTCTGCCTCGCTGTGTTGTATTACTAATTCTTAAGATTGAAAATTAAAAAGGTTTGTGAAGCACCAAGTGTATAAATGTATCAGTCAAAGAGTTTTAGTACAGAAATTATTCATTTGCATCCCAAAATGAACTAGGTGGTGAACTTTCAAAGATCTCTTTCTTTTCAAATGTGACTAAAAATTCCAAGGCAGTGGCAAATTGTATTGGGTCTACAACGGTGGAATGAAAGTGAACTACATACTGCACTGAAAGCACTAATCCATTATTGGTATAAATGCTGTCTGCTTAACTTAAGGGGTTTGCAAAACAAAGCAGCTGCATCTTCAGCTACTGTAAACCAGTTCTGTGATGTTTATGGAAGTAAACATTGTTTACAGCAGGTGAGGATCTGGAGATCCTTCCTTAAATAATAAACTCTGTTTTCTTAAGAGTGAAAAAATTATCTCCTAGAATCCTAAAGATGGAAATGTTAAAAGGATAACTGAATATTTACTTTCCTTGATTCGAATTTGCCCCAGAATTTAAGAGTAATAAATCTTTTTAAGAATTATTTTAAACTGCTGCTTTAGATGTACTTCTGCTGGAGCAGAACAGATGGTTTACATTGCACAGCCAGAAATAATTTAGGTGTACCATGTTTGATACTTATACTTTTGTTCTATATAAATAGCCTCTAAACAATTGTTGATTATCTAGAAGTATGAAATTGTTCTTGGGATCAGAGCACTTACCCCATCCAGCCAAAAAACCCCCTGTCACTTGCAGTCTAGAAACCAGGAATAATTGTTCACGTCCCATTTTGTGAATCAGCAAGAAAATGAGAGCATCAGTCTTAGCACTCTCAAAATTTAGATAGGAATAACATTCAAACATAAATCAGAACAAAAGGCCTAGCCAGTGAATGAATTTTAGTAGGGTAATCAAAAGCAAATTTAAAAGTGGGGGTGAAGTTATGTCTCTGATGTGTTGAATGGATATGGTACCACAGATTCTTGTAGCCCTACATTCAGAAAACAGCTCCCTTGCATGGAAGCATCAGATTTCTAAGCATGTCACGGAAGAGAGTGGAAAATGGTGGGCTTTCCAACACATAGTTGGATTTTACAGTATGCAGTTGGGCTGTATATGGAAAAATATGTCTACAATCTGCCTTCAATGGACAAGAGAATTGTTATGGTAACCGTAGAGTAAAAAGAAAAAAGTGGAAGGGAAGAGGCTGACAAGAAAAGTTGCATTAATTTCTTTCTCTCCCCAGAGTGCCAGGCTCTTATTTCAGCAGCTGTCTGCCACTCAGAGCCTCTCTTGGCTCACTGGCCAGCATAAACACTGTCAGCAACAGCCCAACTGACTTCATGCAGAAAAAGGTGAATAAAACAATGACTGATATGCTGCAAACTTTTTTTGAATGGATTCTATAGGGCAGAAAGCGACAAGGTGATTCAACTCAGCCAGAGAGGGAAAACTGAGGAGATGGGGTACTATCCATTTTCTAAGGTTTAAAAACAAACTGTAGCTTTTGCCTCCCCATTTTATTCCATATTTCTCATATCCTTTTACAAGGAGACAGTATCTTTTCCCTGTACAAGGTAATCTTCATGGTCTGTTTTTAACTGCAAAGACAGAAAACAAAACTAAATCTGACATGTCGACACCACATCCTTAGATCAGAAAAACATATGCCAGGGGAAAAAAGCAGTACACTGTTGCTGCATTTGGATGAAGCTATAAAAGCTTTGAAAAAACAATTATACTTAACATTTCTCATCAGTAAATCTCACCAGACTAAGGCAGAAAGTATAATCCTCCTTATTTAATGATGCAGAAATTAAAGCATGGGGACGCAGGTATGCCTTGTGCAAGGTCACTGGCAGAACTAAAAAGAGAATATTATTTTTCAATTCCCAGCAAATGAGCTTTTAACTAGGCCCACTGCTTCACTATATAAGCAAAACAAAACAAAAAAGAAAATAAAGATAATATAAACGAAGTCCTTGGTAATTCAATTTTAGGTGTGCACTATGGACTCTACCGCTAAGAATTAGCCTATGCATTATCTGGAGAACAGAAAAGAAGCCATGGCAAACTTAAGCCACCAAACAGTTTTGTAAACATTGCATTATGGAAAAGAAGGCCACATCAATAAATATAAGAATTATCTACTCAGTTCTGGTAAGTAGCTTATGAGTTGGATTTGATGGTAAATATGGTTACAGAAAATACAGGCTACAAACTATACCACTAATTAAGGTGTGAATGTAGCATGAAGCATTTTCCCCACTTCCATTATCTCTTTACATGAGCCATGCTTATATCTGAATTACAGTAAATCTGCTCTAAGGCTGGGATTTCTCAGCTCTCCAAGGAAGCCTGCCCAGTTCCCTCAGCCTTTAGAAAGCAGCCTGTGTACCACTTCTCTTTAGATGTTCTGCAGAAAAATAGGCATTTTTGTAAACTCTTTGAGTCATGAACTCTGAATTCCTTAGTTTTCTGCAGTCTCCTTTTAACCTTGACAGTTAAGACAACTATAATCTATGTTTTTTCCCCCTCCTTCCCCCACCTCCACTATCTTGCACAAAAACACAAAAAACCCTACCCTACACTGTTAGAATTCCTTTTGATTCCTTAGTAATCATAATAAATCCCTCTGAAACCTTCAGAAAAAAACCCAGAAATTTGAAAGGCTTTTCCCAACCTCTAACTCCCTCTCTTTTTTCTACTATAAGTAAGCTGAATATTATAAGGTTTTACACAGATATTTATTAATGTGTATGTGTTTCAAGTTGTAAGTCATCTGAATAAAATGGGCAGTTTAGCAGAACAGCAGATGTGGGAGCAGTAAAGCTTTGGTAAAGCTTTGCTCACTTGAGTGGATCACTGAGTTTCTGAAACTTCTGACTTGTTCAAGTCTCAGCTGCCTGATACTTGAGGAACTTGGCTACTTGTGAAATAATATAAAGAAAAAAACCAAAGATTTAGCTGAGCATATTCCATTTGCCCTCCATAGCAAGATCCCAGTCAGGAATAATCAGGAATTAAAATTTAGAAGAGATAGAATAAACCAAAGGTTCCAAGCCAAATCTCACCCAGAAGTAAGAGATGTGGCAGCCAAAATGTCGCAGCACTCAAATATTATTGAAAATCTGATATTTAAGTATAAACTTGGAGCATGCTAACTTCAGATTTCTGCGAATGAGCGTTGAGTCTGGAAAACTCCCAAATGGCATTTTAAGTGATGGTAAGAGGACATAAGCATTTTTGTCTCCCCACTGCCACTCACAGCTGTTCAATGGGATTATTCTTATTTAGTGAGATTCCTGCCACTTGTGCCAATCCAGGCAATCTCACAGAAGGCACTCAGGTGTATAACTAATAAAGGTACTCTGCACGTACATCTGAATTCCTCAGATTTGACTGTGCCCTGGAAACTTCAAATGCCTCTTTTTCAGCTTTGCTTCCACATCATGTTGTATGTTCTTCTGTGATTAGAAGAAAATACATGTAGTCACTATATTTTCACAGTTCTCAAAAAAATTTGTGTTCATTTCAGCTGTCTGGCTAAGATGCTGGCATGCATCAAATCTGTAACAAATCCCTGGGGAAAAGGACAAAACTTTATAGCATGGGAAGAAAATGCCTTAACTCCAACTCCTTTGCCTCTCAGATGAGAGACTTTCAGAACTAAAATCAAGATGTTTTAAAATAGACTCTGTCACATTATCAACAATCTCAAGGGGATTTTTTTCCAGGCTTTTGTATGGAAATATGTCTTATCTCAAGAGGAGATAACTGCAACAGGTCTATATACATTAGCTGTGCTTTTTCCACTGCAGAGTGCATTTTTAAAAAGGCTGTTCTGCCTCCTTCTCAGAAGATAACTGGCAATTAACAATTCTGGCTCTGGAGAGCAATGCACTAGCAGGGCAAGAAGAGAAGACACAAAGAACCTGTGTTTTCAAGACAAAAATCTACACTTGCTCTGTCACCACAAAGAGTCCCGATATTGCATAATTTTGTAATGCTGATGTAATTTGTTATACTTCAAAAAGGTTACGTTACCTTGACTGCTTCCTTCTTAAGATCACCTGCAATATTTTGTGTTGCTCATTTTGAAAGTAGCTACATACACTGACCAGGACAGTTCGCTGTGAAGTTAGTCTGTACAAAGGACCTAAGAAATTAAAAGTCTATGGCATGAAATGTACCAATGGTTAATTCATTTCATTTTTATGGATGGAAATAAGAACCACTCAGAAATACTGCAAATAACCCTGCTCCTCCAGACTTCACCTTGTTTACTTTCTCAAACTGAGTGCATAAGCAGTGGTAATATAGGTGTGTGCACACAGGGTAACAGCCAGGGATGAGAACAAATCCTGAACACTTCAGTCTATCCTTAAGGATATCCTTAAGGATAATGGCCTCTAATTTCACTCCTCCAAATGGTTAACAGCATATAACAAAATCTGCTGCTGTATTCAGAGGGGTGTCCTCTGTGTTTATGATCTCAGGAAGAAAGCCACTATTATGACGTCCTGTTTTTCAAACTTCACTCATACTCTTGAGCCTATTTGGTCTTGAGAACAACTGCATCTCCAACTGCCACTCCAACATTTCTTTCATTCAAAACCATCTATTCATCTGTATTCATAAACATGTCAATCTACTGGTTCAAAAGATCCAACTAACCCTTCAAGAACAAAAAAACAACAAAAACCTTCTCCTTAATCCACCTCCCTCATTAGCTAGGATTAAAAACCTTAGTCAAAATGATTGGCCTTGTGCCCAGAAAAGCTATGAGATCAATAATCCAAACAGACTTAATGATCCTCTTAGAAAAGAATAACTTTTGTACTTCTCCTATGGAACGTTCTGAAAAAGTGATGGGAAATACACAAGAAGTGTCACATCATCTGCATAAGTTAATTTATGTTATTTTGAAGTTCTACAGTTGGAGAAGGTCTTTGGGAAATAGGTTTTTTTCTTCTTCTTCTCTGTTAGATGGCATTTTTTGTCTGCAAAAACAGTAATATGAAAAATCGCAAACTGTATCACTGATTAGCCTGTAAGAGCCTAAGAAGTTTCATTAACATTTCCAGTATCTCATTTCACTCATGAGCAGTTTAAAATTATTGTATTCCTATACAAGCTCACTATTCTATAGGACTTTTTTAGGCAATTTAACTTGTTGATATCCTTATCTTGGCACTACTAATTACAGGTTCAAACTTTTAAAAAGTGTGACTTTTTTTTTTTTTTACAAACTCAAGTGTTGGTGGGAAGAAAACGAAAACCGAACTAAGCCCTACTGTATAGCACAGGATGCTGTAATAAAAAGTGCATTTGACCAGAGTAGGATTTAAACTCCACAGAGAATGCTTCTCTCATGGACAGAAAAAAAAATGTCTTGGAGTTGACACTGGCAGATACTCAGCAGAGCATGGATGCTGCATGTGGGTGTGCTGGGAAATGGTCAGGCTGGGCTGACAGCAGCTATTTGGGGATTAGTTGTTATCAGCACTCATTATCTATCCTCTCCACACATCCTGGAAGAAAGCAGGCATATTTGTAGCCCAATTCATGCCTTGTATTGTGAGCAAGAATAAATTACCTCTGAATGGCCTGGTATTTTTGCTATTTACTCTAGAGATGCTACACAACCAGTTTGAGTGTAAAATTTTAGTAGCTAATTTTGGCAAGATTAACTCATGCTACAGATAACTCACCAAAATTACAGGAAAGAGTGATGTGATGTCACTGGTTTCAGCAAGCTTATCCATTTGTTCTTGCTCAGAAGTGCTGCTTGCATAGACACAAAGTTATGCCACCTGCCCCAGGCTGGCACATGGGGAACCCTGCAGGGAAGCTGAAACTGTGATTTTAGGCTTCTCTTCTATGAGCAGTGAGGGGAAGAGGGAACAGCTATGCAGACTTCTCCAGCACAGCTCCCAGGAAAACCACTGGGATCAGGTGTCTCGTTTGACACAGGGCTACTCAGCCACGTCAGGAAGGAGGTGAGGACTGAGCAATCGCTGGAGCAGGGACATCTGCTCCCTTCAGAGCTGAAATGGGTCCTTCAGAGCTTGCTAGGGAAGGAATGGGGAGCCTATAGGGACAGATGCAAGTGGAAAGATTGGGGCACAATGAGGGCTTTGGAAGCAGATAATAGAGGTGAGGTAGGAGCTGAGCAAATGCTGGAATATGCTATTCCAAAAAGGTAAAATCTGATGGAAGACAGAGACTGCAGAAAGGAGGAGCACCACTGGGCATGTGGAGTGGCTCTGCAGCAGGCTTGGAGGGCACAAAGAACACTTTTTCCAAAAAGTGAATTTTTTTCTGTCACTGGGGAGAAAAAGGAAAGTATGTTGATAAACTTTATCTAATACTTACTCAGAAAGGTCTCAAAAAATAAAATAAAAAAAGTATTCATGCTTTGGTAGTGTAGCGCTCCTCATTTTCACTAGTTCATAGTTTCAACAGTGCTTCAGTCTGCACTGTTACTGTTTCTGTAAAGGTCATTAAGTTCACTTTCACAAAAGAAAGCTCCTGAAGAAAGAAAACTATTTGCACCCCATTCTCCTGAGGGAATAAAAACAACTTTGCTAACCTGGTTACATAATTTTCATAGTTCAACTTTTCAAACTGTGAATTTTTTTTTTCAGACTCATTATCAAGCCACGACTCAGGCAAGCAGCTCTCCCCTAACAAGCACCAGCTACCAGGGCAGCACAGCTGAAGAAATATGGAGAACTTCTATACAGCAGCTGCCGACACACTTTCCCTGTTAAACAAATCTCTTTAAGTGAAACTGAAAAAAATCTTCTCTTTCACCTAGGCACTCAATGAAAAGAATTGCTTAATAGATGTCAGCTGAAGGGTATAAAAAAAAACCTAAAAGATCTACAGCAAGAATAATTTTTAAGCTGGTACTGGTGATGCAAAATAAAATCTAGTCATTAAATAAATTCCACTAGGAAACCTAAGGAAATGTAAAGTAACAACAACCTCTGTTAAGTATGGCTGTTCTACCAAAGCAAACATCAAAGTACTGAGACTGAAGCACTAAAACCAAACAATATAACATTACTAAAAGAATCAATTCCCTATCTCTGTTGTTTGCAAACACTAGAATACTGAAAACATTTCTGTTGGAAAAATTAGCTTTTTGTCTGAGGAAAAAAACCCTTTGTAATTGGTTCTGCTTCACTGGAGAATAATAAATAATAATATCCTAGCTGCTGTCAGAAATAACATTGTACTTTATCTGCAGGCAATACTACGTTCATACCTGGAAAGAGTTAATAACTTTACTTTAAAATAATACTTATACTTTTCTCGGTGTTTCAGTAATAAATGCTTTTAATTACCCAGGGGAAGGAGCCATAAAAAGACAATCAGTACTGGAAGCTCTCAAGCAAGTACCTTGCTCAAAGATGGATGCAATTCCAGTCAAATGTTCCAAGTTCAACTAAAGTGATATCATTTCACCTCTCCTTGATGTGAGACCATTTTGAAGACTGATTCTTCAGTAGTTCATTGTAGCACTTCAATTTTAAACCTGATCTAATGAACAGCCATAGATGCTATGGATTCTAAACATAAAGAATTGACATGTTAGCATATTAATGTACTCAGATGTCACATAAATCATTAGCAGGCGTTTTACTAAGTGACTCAGATATCTGGCAATACACATGCAAAGCCTCTTTAGCTCTTAAATATAAAGCAACTTCCTTTTGGCAAAGTCCTGATTAGAACAACATTGATTGTAGTTATTTATAGCTTAAATGCTATTGCTGAAATTTTCTCCAAGTTGTAGATACTGTATTATTAACTATAGTAGAGCTCTTAAAATCAGTCAGCAGAGGCCACTTCAATCTCTGCATGATAATAAAGGATTATTATGTGCAGTAACCTATTTATGAAAAGGAAACAGTGTGCTTCTTTCAGACCCCATCAATTGCTTTAATAAGGAATTGAAAAGCCTGGCCTACTTTATATGCAGATCACCATCCCAGTTGCATAAGGATTTAGAACAGACAAAACAAAACTGTTTTTGTTGTAAATAAGGGCTGTTTGTTTAAATTTCACAATAATGTTTGCATCTAAAAATTATTTAGAAGCTAATAAGGCTTAATAAAGTTTGACTGTATACTTGTAATAAAAATGGTTTCAATATTCTCCATGAAGGAAAAGTAAATTGAAGGTGATAACATAAAGCTTGAAGCAAAACAGGCCTGAGTTAATGGGAAAGAAGACTCACTGCATTTATTCACTGATGGGCTTCAGAAAACCAGTGTTGAGAATGAGATTTAGTTAACTTAAAACATTTTATAAAATTTAAGACAGTGAACTTAGTGGTAGTTTTCTCTAACAGATTGGAATTGTTGCAGTATTACTTCTGCTTTAGAGACAAAAAGCACATAGACATATTTCAGCCTACCAAATGGGATGCACATACTGATTTCAGCTACCTTGATTTGGAAAACTCCAGAGTCTTGGGTTCAAATTTTACCTTTGGCATTGATTCATTTGCCTGTATGTTAATAAATTTAATGAGGTGTGGGATGACCCCTGCTGGTGTCCCTGCTTATGAAAAAAAAAATGTACGTGGCAGGAAGAGGACATGTTAATTTCAGTTCAAAAAGTTACAAATATAAACTCTGTCACAAAATGTATAAAAATACCTAATCCAATGCAGAAAATGAGTAATGTTCTGTTAAGTATGAAAATAATCTTAAGCCATTGAACATTACTGTGTTAGAGCTGCAATGCAACGTATTAAGGAGGACATTAATTGTTCAGTTCACTATGACATTGTGTTAAACATCTTTTATTAATGAGCTGTTATTCCCAGCTGAGGCATTTGATAACCTCTAGTCCATTGCTGAATCCTTTCAGTTGATTTCAGTGAGTCACTCTAAACAAACCTAGAGGGAAAAAATACCCCAATAATTTACATTTAAGTTTGTAAGGTTCTAGAACTAGAGCCATTTAGAGAAGGGCAGCTTTCCTATAAATCAAACCTTCTGATTTAATGCAGCTGACATATAGATCTATTTTACAATTTTTTTTTTTAATTTCAAAAATACAACACATTAAAATAGGTTCAATTTATCAAAGCTAAGAGCAACAATTAAGTAATAATGTACTTTAAGTGCAAAGGCACTTTAACACAAAAAAGTGACGCCCAGTGGCTATAGTCGGTAATTGAAACAGCAGTACTGTATATTATTATTTACAAAAGAAAGTCATAGTCCAGGAAAAAAGATCTTTGGAGATCTTCTACATAATACATTAAGTTTCCATTTTGAAATGAAAAGAAAAAAAATCAGCAGAAACCCCAAAGACCCCCTTCTTCATTTCCTTCAAAATCAAAAAAGAACTATGCAAGAACTATTACAGAAAGATACATTTGCAATGACAGTTCCTAGAGAAGGGTCAAAAGGAGAGAGATATAGAAATAACTTAAAGGGAACGTTGTAAAAGCCACACCACATCCCTGCTATGCTGCAAAGGTTCCTTTTCTCTCTCACTCCTTCTCCGGTTTAAAAAAGTGGAAATATTGGGAACGTGACAGATGACATCAGTACTGAGTTCAAACTCAAAGAAATGTGATGCTGAGCTCATTTAAAAAATTTCCTTTGTCTCCCACCTCCCCCCTCACAGCTGACTGATTGCAGTTTGTTTTTCCAGAACTTCGAGGTAGTCTGGTTCTGTTTGTAGCTTTCCTTGGAGTAAAGGATGCTCAGGTTTAGACTGTTCTGCAAAATATTTCCTGGGAGTTCCATATAAAACAGTTTTATTTATCCTGTCCTGGTTTTGGCGTCTGGATTCATAGGAAGGGGCAAACTGCCTTTTGGGTAAGGTACAAAAGTTATAATGAACTAATCCTCCGGTGGGGAGTTCTTTGACCCTTTCTGCAATATTTTGATACAGCAGCTCTGGTTCCCTTGGTGAGGACTGCTTTTCCAATAATTCAGCTGCACTGATGGTAAATGCAAGACTGGTGGGGTCTTCTTTTTTGTGGTCAAGACTGCTATAGCTAAACTCATGGAGATTCCTGTAATAGGCAACAGGATCCCCTTCTTTTTGCATGTAGATTGGGTTTTGGCACATCTGTCCAACAGGAGGGGGAATGTAGTTATAAACATGTCCTTCGGTTTTATCGTGGCTCTCAGTGTTGTAAGACCCATACTGGAGCTGAAATGAACTTATATCGACGTTGTTGGCGCTGCTGGGCATGCTCTGCACCCCCTTCCGGCGCTTAAGGACAAAGACAAACAGACCTGCCCCAAAACAAACAGACAAAATAAACACAACCAGCAAGCCTAAAATTAGGACAGACAGAGGAACTTCAGTGTGTAATTCTGGGTAAGAGCTGGGTGACACACCGAGATGAGGGGTATCAGTGTTCTGGTTCATGGACAGGACAGAAGAATCTGACAAGTTGGGGTTTTCTGGGCAGATGGCTTCTTTGCTCAGAAATTTCAGATGCTCCCCAGAGTGCTTGGTGGGAGACTCACATATGACTTCATTGATAACTACAGGGGGATTTGACTGCTGGTTGTTCTGGTCAGTGACTTTCTCTATCCAGTTCCTCAGCCCCAGGATGTCACATGTGCAGTCCCAAGGGTTCTCTTGGAGGTCTATCTGAATCAGAGCTGAGAGCTGGTCCAAGACTCCTCTCACAGGCAGGTGTGAGAAATGGTTGTTTCTGAGGTTGAGCCTGGTGAGGGAAGTGCCTCCAAAGACTTTATCTGGCAAGGATCTGAGCAGGTTGTTGTTGAGAAACAACAGATGAAGATTACTCAGAGCATCAAATGTGCGTGGCAGGATCTCCTTAATGACATTATACTCTAGGTAGAGATATTGCAGGCTGTGCAGCCCTTCAAACATGGATCGGTACAGAACCTCAAGGTAGTTGCCATTAAGATAAAGTCTGCGTAAACTTGTGAGGTTTGTAAAGGCACCTTCTTGTATCACTGCAATTCTGTTATTTCCTAGATGCAGCAAATCCAGAGAGCTGTACTCTGTGAGATCGGTTCTATAAATGACTTGCAGATAGTTACTGGTAAGGTAAAGTTTCTTTGGACTGGTTGGCCTGGGGTGGAGATCAGAGATGTTACTTATCTTTTTCTCTTGGCAGTTAACATTTAGGCCATTGTCTGAGCTCTGGGACGTACAGATGCAGCCAGCTGGGCAGGTGATGGGCACAGGAGACTTTGTCTGGTAAACCATGATAGGTCCAAATATTTGTCTGTCTTTTGACACAGAGACACGGGGGGTGGGACGGTTCCTAGTTTTGGGTGGCCGGCTGGCTTTTGGGGCCCTGGTGGGATTGATGGCAGAGTTGGCTGTGGGCGATAGCCTCGAGATGTGTGGGTCTGAGAGGACAGGGTGTTTTTCCCTCTGGTTTGAATCACTGGAGCTTTTCCTAGGGCAGAGATCTTGCCTGGTGAGCTGGGTCACGTCTTTCCCGTGAAGCCTGAAGGGGGTTTCACAGACTATCTCACCCACAAACACAGTGATGGTGTCTAGCCAGGCCTTGAGTGGCAGCAAGTCGCAGGTGCAGTTCCAAGGGTTTTCCTCCAGCTGGATTTCCATGATGCCTCCAATGTGCTCCAGCACACCAGCAAAAGGCATCATCTTCAACCGGTTCCCACGCAGGTCCAGGTGAGTGAGGAGCACAAAGCGGAAGACATTGCTGGGCAGGGACAGCAGGAGGTTGTCATTGAGGATCAGCACCTTGAGCTTGTTCAGCTTGCTGAATGCCCCGGCTTCAATGGCACTGATGTAATTGTAATCAGCCTGCAGGTACTCCAGACTCTCCAAGCCCAGGAATGTGTCTTCCTTTAGCACTTCCAGCTTATTGTTGTTGAGGTGCAGCCTCTTGAGGGTGCGGAGGCCGCTGAAGGCCCCTGTGCGGATCTCCTGCATGTCGTTGTTGCCCAGGTGCAGGGTCACGGCGTTGGAATAGTTGACGAACTCATTGGGGAAGAGGCGCGTCAGTGCGTTCCCATTGAGAAACAGCTGGTAGATCTTGGACGGGGGCGGCAGGAGGAGGCTGACGGTTGTAAATCCCTTGTTTTCACAATTAATGTTCAGCACGTTCTCTTTCTCCTCGCAAGGGCAGCGGCTCTTGCTGCAAATGTCTTTGGCAGGTTTGCGACTCTCTGTCCACGAGATCCCAGCCACTGTTAACAAACTGAGCAACCAAACACCCTTCAGCATCTTTATGCGCCGTCGATCCCCGCTTTGGTACCTACAGTCAAACCTTTTGAGACAGGTAAGGAGAGAGAGAAGAAATCCCCAGTGAACACGGCCGGGATCAGAGGCTGCAGGGGGAGAGCGAGAACAGGTCGGAAGGCTGGAGGGGAAGGGGAGCTGCAAGGCAGCGACTTCCAAACTCCTCTGGAATCCCCCCCTCCTCCTCCCTTCTTTTCCTCTCGGAAAGCGCCTGCAGAGCTGCTGAGGGGGAAGCCCCGTCGGGGAGCTCCCCGAGCCCCGGGTGCCCAGCGCCGGGCTCTCCGCCCGATCCCCGCCCGTCGCGGCCGCCGCCTCCGCCCCGGCGGTGGCCGGCAGCGCGATCCCGTCCCCGCTGCCGGTCCCGGGGCCACGGCGCGCCCGGCTCCCGGTGCCTGCTAGCATCTTAAACCGGGAGACACCAGGGCTGACAGCAAACCCTCCCCGCTGCAGCGGCGCTCCCGGGCCGCGCTCCCCGCGCCCCACCCCGCGCTCGTACCTGCTCTCGGGCCGCCCGAGGGGGCACTGGGGGCAGTGGCCGCCGCCGAGAGCCGCCGCGCCCCGGGAGCCAGGCGCCCGGCGGCGAGCGGCATCGCCCGCTCAAGCCTCAGGAGGAGCCCAGCGGCGCGCCGCCGTCCCGTCCCGTCCCGGCCGGGCCCGTCCCGGCCGCGGCTGTGCGGGAAGTTGGGCCGGGCGGGGGCCGGAGCGGCGGGGGCCGGAGCGGCGGCGCTGCGGGGCGCGGGGCTGAGCGCGGGGCTGTGCGCGGGGCGCGGCGCGGCGCGGCGCTTTTGCCGGGTGCCCCGCGCGGAGCCGCGCTGACGTCAGCCGGGGGCGGGGGGGACACGTTTTTCCCAGCCCCCCTGTCCCAGTCCCCGTCCCCGTCCCCCCCCTCCCTTCGTGGCTCTCGCAGCCGGCTCCGCTCCTGGCTCGGCTGCTTTTCGCGGGAGCGCTCTGACAGCACCTGCAGGACAGCGCGGGCACGCGGAGCCGGGAAGGGGAATAAGGTAAAAAGCGGATTTACCTGGGTCCGGAGAATTTTTGGCCCCGAGTCCCTGAATACGTGCCCTCAAAATAGAGAGCAAGTCAAGCGGCTTCTTCGGCAAAAGCCAGCCGGCAAGCGCGCACGCCCCGCACACACACGCACACCGCACGGAGACACGCGCAGCCCGCACACATCCTCCGCACACGCCACACAGACGCACGCATCACACATCACACATCACACATCACACATCACACATCACACATCACACATCACACATCACACATCACACATCACACATCACACATCACACATCACACACATCATGCACAGGCAGGCTCTCGGAGCAGCGGTGCTGCAAATCCCGGATCTGGCATCAGCATCGATACCCCCGCTCCAGCTGGAGCAGCCCCCTCCCAAACTGCCGAGCCGAGCTCTGCCCAGCACGCTGGTGTTCTACACGTTTAGGGAAGTTCAACACCCTCCACCAAACCGGGCTGTCAGGCAGTGGCAGTCCCAAGCCGGAATCCCTCCACCCTGTGGTGTGCTCCCCGAGTACTGAGCAGCCAGATTTAAGCACACCTAACACCAGCATTCCCACTGGCTGGATTAGTCCCACTGCCCCATTGAAATGCTGTGGTGTAGCGTTTGGCCGCCTTTAAAAAGAACAAGGTGTTGGATCTGGGTTATTGTGACTTTGCTTAAGCTCCATGCCCTGGGCACAGATCTTTGTGATGGGAAAGGATGGCTGCTTTTGATCTCTATCTAAAGGTAAAACTTTGGGTTCACACTGGGGGCCGGGGACAAAAAGGCACTCGACAGGGAATTTTTAAAGTGCTAGCAGGGCAGGATATATTATTGCCAGATTCTTGTATGGTACCATACGCACTTAGTCTCTAGAATGTAAAGGTTTGCTGCCAAAAGAGTTGTGGAATTGGCAAAAGTGGTACTGTCAGCTCGTGGTATTCTTTAGCCATTATGTATCAGTGCCCACATTTTAGGAGCAGCAGAAATCTACTGTCTATTCTTATCTCTCTTCTTGAGACTGGAAAAGGTAACATCCTGCAGCAGCCAGCACAGATGCCTTTGCAGCGCTCCTGGACGGGAATAGTGCTGGAGTTTGCATTTGGGATTGAAGCAGTTGCAGCTTCCCTATCTAAAATTTGGAGAGGTTGTGACAAGAACAGGAGCATTCCATATTGGAGCATGCTTTTGGTGTGGTGCTGTGTGAATTTAAACAAGATTGGGATTCTGAAATGTACTCAGATCTGCTCCATTCTGTTTCTCTTTATCCAGCTGAATTCATGAGCAAAAATTGCTAAGATCAGGAAAGATGTGTGTGGCAGATCTGCTGTTCTACAACACTAATACACCAGCAGCCAGATTATTATTCTGTGAGATTTTTTGCTTGTTTTCTGCTCTAAACATGAGGATATGGTATTTGGGGAGAAGAATTTGACTAGTTACAGGCTGTAGCAAATCCTGTTTTCAGCTCTAATACAGTCTGGGGGCATGAGCCTAAAAAGAGAAGGTAAAAGGAGATGCAGGTTAATTTTTTTGTTTTATTATTTTCAGAAGGGAGCATATTGACACACACTTGGCCCACACTGGCACCACACAGAGGCACACAGAAGCTCCTGTAATCTCTCTTCATCACATCTCACCTGAGCAGCCCAGCACAGCACTGCCAGTTCTCACAGGGCTCGCTCCAACACAGCAAAAACGAAGGCAAAAGTAAGTCCAGTGCATTTCCCCCTGTCTCATAGCACACATTAGTTTTATGTCCATGAGTTTCAGACAGGTGCAGCTTTCTGGTGAGCAAGGACCATGTCCTGGAATTGGCTTACGAGACAGCATGCACTGTCCCACTTGCTTGTGTTTACCAATATGTAGGAAATGTGTTTGTGGCACTGCTGATGCTGCCTTGGAAGGGAAAGCGTACGCATGGCATGCCTCAGCAGTAATTACCAGATTCATGTGGGATGGAAGGAACAGCATGTTAGGGGATTGCAACAGTAATAAGACACAGAGATGATACTGATTCTATTACACTGCAAATGCATGCATATAATAACCATGGTTGTAGGAGGAGGAACAAGGATTAAAAAAAATAATAATAGCTTCAGCTTTTTATTTAGGAACAAAGTCCTGATTTCTCAGTATGCCTGAAGTGTTTTATAATCCCTTCAATTAAAAACAGAGTATAAAAGAACAGCTTCTTTCTCCACCTGTTTTACTGCCTTTTTATTTTTATATGTTGAATGCAGGAAAATTTCCAGTTTGTGACTATCTGGGAGCCTCCAGGAATGGAAGGCCAGGAGGCAGGTTGGTACAGCAACCCATGAGGGCTTGGGGAAACTCAAAGTTATGCCTGATTTGTAAGCATTTTGGAGGTCCCAAATATTTAACTGTGTTCCCTCATGCTCCTATTTGTGCAAAGTTATGAAGACTCAGTATAGATTCATAGATTATGAGGCTTAATAGAACCATTGTGGCTTTTGGATCTTGCATAACCCAAGCCATCAACTAAATTGGAATTAATTCCTGGTCAAACTAGATAATACTTCATAGGAAAAAGAAATAAAATGAAATCTAATAACATAGCCAGGCATATTTTAGCAATTGCCTGTGGTGAAAATCTACCATTGTGTTCAGTAAATTGTTCCAATAGGTTTCATCCCCCACAGGAAAAAAATTAGTCTTTCTCTACAACTCTGCATCTAACTGTCTTCAGTTTGAAATGTTTATCCTTGTAATATCCTTGTCTGCTGGCTTAAGAGCCCTTAATTATTCCCTACCTGTTTCCCATGGGGACACTCCCAGACTGCTGCAGAGCAAGTATGAACTGAATACTTGCCTGGTGCCAGCCTTAACCCACTTCAAATAGTCTTTTAGTCCTGTGCTGGTCCATACACCAGCACAGCTCTTGAGTCCTGCACAGTCCCAAAGCCACCACTTAATCTGTCTGCTGGCAGGGGAAAAAAAGTCAGACCACAGCATGAAGCATAAGCACATAAAATTTGGCACAGATCATTACCCTTCCTGCCTAGTGCACATCATGCTGCTGTCCTTCTGGGAGAGTAAATATCAAGGAGCAGAAAAACTCTGGAAAAATGTGGAGATAATTTTCTTTCTTCCCGTCGTATCTGCAGGTGGATGCTAAACACTACTTACACATCTTTACCTATCAGTTTTTCTGGCTTTGCTTCTCTGTATATAAATGAAGGAACAAACATATCCACCAAGTCTTACTGAATAAGGAACTGAGTACAGCAAAAAACAAAGCAAAAACTCTGTGAATTGGATGGAGGGCAGGATATAAGTTTTACTGATCATTAGAATCTATTAAGGTAGTCTGGATGCTGCTAAGGAAGTAAAGAAGTGTTTTTTCATATAGTATAAGTAGAAGCCAATATTGATTTCTGTGAACACTTCATGATGGCTGATGCAGTAAAACAATGTGAATTTGTAAATTTGAGTATTTACTGATGTCATCTGTTCGTTATCCTGTAATCATGAACTACGTATGAGATGCCTACTCCATTTAGGCTTTTAGTGTTCTGAGATAATCACCACTGTTCTCCAACTAGTAACTTGTATTCTTGCTTTCTCTGTGTATATGTCTGTCTCCTTCTAGCTGGAGATATTCTACTTCCATAACTATGTACATTTTTTAGGGTCTTTCCTATACTGTAAAGTGGATTTTTGAGCCTCACATAAAAGGAATTCTTTAGGAAATAAACAGTTTCCAGATTTAGCAGTGAACAGTATGCAAAATAATTGTTACTTGTAATCTACGGTTTTATCTTCTCATCCAGCAGCACTGGGGAGTGCTGTAAAGGACAGGATGAAAGAGGAGTCTCTGACTTCCACTGCCTTTTGGCAAGGAATGAGCAGGGTATGGCAAAGGAGGGTGAGCATGAGAGGCAGGGAGGAAGGAGCTGGCAGACTGTGCCCTCTGTGTGCCCATCCCTGCCCCCTTGGGCTGCCCAGCAACAGCTGGCTGGAGCCACACGTGCTGAGAGAGGCAGAGGAGGGAGATCTTCAGGATGAAGGCTCAGTGGAAGGAGAGCTGCTGGATGAACCAGTTTGAGGGCAGAGGGGCACTCCAGACTGGGTGGTGTCTATGGAGTTGCCTTTTGCTGGCAATCATTCACTGCCTGTGCCATCAGCTGTAAGGAATTTGGTTTCCAGATGTGCTTTTTAGCTCCGTTTCTCCCAACCATGCAAACATATGGAGAGCTGACCTACTTCAGAATACTGTTCACTGGCACTTCATGACTACCTATTGTATAAATGGAAGAATTTAATTAACTATGATTTAAAATCAGTGTGCTTTCTAACTCTTCCCTCAGTTTTTGCTTCCTGCAAGGACTTTGACCCTGGCCAAGGTTATGCATTTTTGAGACCCATTATCTAACTGAGACATGATTATATTTTGCAAGGAGACTTCATCATGATTTGTTTCAATATATCTGGGGTATTTTGTTTTATAATAGCACAGTGTGATTCTACCTTGGTGGTACAAACTGCAGCAAGAGAACTACCAGTCTCTGATTTTTTGTATCATTAATCCTGACTGTCTTAAGAAGAGAAATTTAGTGTGTTATAATGGCAGTAATACTGGTTTCAGCAGGAAATGTGATAGAGAAGCTCTCTCTCAGAAAGCATTCCTGGTAGCCTGTGCTTTAGGGATACTGACAGACTCACCACTGTGCAATTAAGAACTGATCATTAGTTTAGATTTAGCCCAGTTTTTTTTTTTCATTTCTTGTCTAGAAAAACAAATATCCACTCCCCTACTACACTCACACTTTTTATCATAGGACCCAGAAAAGCACTGTGAGAGAATTAATATTTATGGATGTCTTCATCCTATTCAGGAAAGTAGTATATCTGATCCAAAGCCCTTTGGTGTCAGTGGAAGGACTCCGACTGATTTCAGTGGGATTTGGATCAGATCTTTGAACAAATGCTTAGCTTCAAAGCCTGCACTTAGGTTTTATTGAGTGGTTTAAATATTTTTGGAACTGCTTTGTTTCATCATGTCAATGGGTCTTTTTCTCTGATAGCAACAACGAGATGAATCTTCCTGATAATAGATATTCTGTGCTGGCATTGCTGAGCAACAAGAACAAAAAAAACCCCAAAAAACCAAAAAAAAAAACCAAAACAAAAAAAGAAGTGTGGGGGATTATTTTCCCATCCTTAAAACAACAATAGATCTATTATTTATTGTGCTTCAAATGTGTGTCTACAATAATTTCTACCACTACCATTTACAAGTACAATTTTTCAGATTTCCTCAGAGTAATAATCTATGTGTTACATACTGTGAATGTTTTTAACTGGAAATGTCCCATCATGCAAGCACAAGTGCACAAAAGTGTTTTTAGTGATTTGGAGAATCTTGTTTAAATTACTGTGCCTTCTTGCCTTACTTCAGCGGACAGGGGGCTCATATTTGCATAATGCAGTTGATGCATGGGTATGATGAACATTCACTGTTGAAAGTCTGGTGAACTGATGTGAGAAGTTTCTTCCCTTTAGTTTTTAGTAGTAAAAGAAACATAATGAAATCTCCCTGTATCATTATTTTTATGGCAGTGAAGTTGAAAGAATACAAATTTCACTATGCTAATGACATATCTAGAAATATGCGAGGAGCAGAAGCATGGGGTGAAATTCAGTCCTGGGCAGAGGGCCAGCCTAGAGTGATTCATCATGAAAGCCCCCAATTAAGACCTCAAAACAGGGCTTAAGTGAGACTTCAGTGCCCTATGCCTTGAGCTGGCTTTCTGCAATAGTGGGAGAAAGTTCCTCCAAATGAATTATTCATCATAAATAATGCATTCTATTAGTTTAGCCTATTTTTCTTGATTCCTTGAATTTATTTAATTGAAATTACTCACCAAATAATTTCTATGAATAATCATGGCCTGAGGATTATTTTCGAGCAGTTCACGGTGAGCATTTCATATTCCACATTCAGAATGAGAGCTGTGTCATTGAGTTGTCATTATGCACAGAGGTCACATAGTTCTGGTTTTGCTTCAGAAAAAAATGAGTAGAAAAGAAATGGCATTTTTTCAGACTCCATGTGTTCTCAAAAATTCCTTCCATTAAGTTCATTCCATGAGATATCTGTGAATAGTTGCCCACTGAAGAAAGAATTGGGTAATTGCTGGCTTTTGTTTTTCACCTGGTTTCTAATAGGAATGTAATTCTGCACATGCCCAGGGTGTGTGCATGTCTGGCTGACAGTCAAGGCCCCTCCTTCACAAAAGTTTCGAACCACATCTGCTGGAAGGTGCTGCTATGAGCGATTTTAGTTTCCCACTTCTTCAGTGGGTGACTGAGGATTGCCCCAGGTGGGTGGGAGATGTCAGCCCAGCCTTGCTGTGCTGGGTCTGGCTGAGCTGGAGCTCATTTCCCCCCTGCAGCCCTGCAGGGCTGGGCTGGGCACTGCCAGAAGGGTAATTCACCAGTGGTTTGGCTGCTGCTGAGCACGGCTCCCACAGCTTCAGGGCTCTCTCCAACATTGTCCCCTCGCCGGTGGGCTGGGGAGGAGCAGGGTCTTGGGGAGGGCACACAGCCAGGGCAGCTGGCCCAAATTGGCCAAAGGGATATTCCAGACCATGTGACATCTGCTCAGCACTGAAAGCTAAGAGAAGGAGATGACATTAGTTACAAGGGTGTTTGTATTCTGGAGCAACCACTAATGAAGACCTACATCCCAGGAAGTGGTTGGACAGCACCTGCTGAGAATAGATCTTTTGTTTTCCTTTACTTCAAGGTGCCACCTTTCTCTTTGCTTTATTAAACTGCCTTTATCTTGACCCATAAGTTTTTCCAAGGATAAAAAAGTTAATTCCCTGAGCATTAAATACTTCAATTTTTGAGTAAAGAAGAACATTCTCTGCTTTTCTGCAGGCTTTTCCACATGACTCTATCCAGAAACTTTGCTGTCTCTGAGCAGTAATAATTTACCTGAAAAATACTCCATAATATTTGTCTTGTGGAGGCTGGTTGTACACATACTGACTTTGAAGCATGATGTATAACTGCAAGTGGCATGAAAAGAAATTGATGAGACAATTAGAACTTGAGACAATGGTGGCTGCATTAATTTGTTGGGGAGAATCACTTATAAAGTATCTCAAATTCCACAGAAGCCTTAAAAATTTATTTGACATCTGAAGTAGCTTCCTGAGTTATTTCACAAAGCACAATATAAACATACATAAAATCCTGACCTAGACTTCAGCCACAGACAAATCTCCCTTTGGCTTCATGGGGCCAGGATTCCACCTGACTTGGGGAGCTACACACCAACACACAAATCTTGAGTATCTAGTGAGACATTTATGGTGAGGTGGAGGTTCTTGGGTAGAAAATAGGCTACCTCCGAATCTCCTCTGCTACTGACAGCAGTCAAAATGTTGGTGCTTAAAACTTGGTGCTTAATGTCAAAATTTTTAACATTACTGTTTACCTGGCCTTGGAGTTGCTTTCCTGGCTGTCCTCAGAACCATCTCTGCGTTGATAAACTCATTCCAAAGCAAATCAGAAATATGCCAGACGTGCACATTAACTGAAAGGACAATAGGAAGGGAAGGAGTTAGTTAGAATAATACCTTTTCTTTATTGCCTTCATTGGGGTCTGGATGCTGAAGATATTTAGTCATCTGCTTTCCAGCTTAAGTGCCAGGGGCTGCTAGGGGACACCTCAGTCAGTGGGACAGTCATTGGGTGAGTTTGTCCCCAACTGCTGCACAGCAGGGACCTTGTTCTTTGTGTGGTGCCTTTCCAGCCCATCAGATTCCATGAGAAGTGGAACAGCCTTGGCCTTGATATGAAGCATGTGTATGCATTCTATAGCTCTTGTAGTGTTTCTTTCCATTCCAAAGCATATAATTTTTGAACAACTGCCCATCCTTTATATGGCCTCTTTTTTATCATCTATTAGTCTTTTTCCAGTAAAGCAATAAAATCCTTTGCACAGCAGGAGATTTTTATGTCTACTGTGTGCCTGAGCAGCAAGTAAAGCTGGGAGGAGAAGAGGATGGCTCATTCAGCCTTGGTAATCAACTGTGGCTTGGAATCTGGAAAAACCATTTGCAAACATATTTGCTCAGTGTTTTTGCTTTACAACCACTACACTGGTAAGCATTTGAGCTTTCTGATTAGAAATTAGTAGACTGATTATTGTTGCTTTCACAGACAGAACTGTTTGGCTTTATCATTTCTAGCTGGTGTTACTGATGCACTTAGAAATCTACAGAGCTGAGGTCCCTCCTTTGCATAGATTTACTTATGACCTGTCCAGGGCTCTACATCATCTCAAGTACAAGCACTTAGAGATGTGTCTTTCAGAAGCCTCTCTTGCCTTATGAAAACTACTTTTGTCTTCTGATAATTTTTTTTGGTACTAATACAAATATCTTAAATATCTTTTCTTTTGGCAGACTTCTTAAACGTCAACTGCTATCAGGTGTCATTTGGTAAATCTCAGTTTACACTGTACCTGTAGCAGAATTGGGCTCATGGCAGATGCATTGCACCTACTAAGTTCTCACCCCAAAAAAGATTCTTAGTTGTTACTTTTTATCCTTTCTGCTATTAAAATTTGTATTCAGTATTAGTATTTTGATGCTGCAGGAACATCTGATAACATGAGTCATGAACCAGCCCTCATTGTTGTATTGTTAGCTGTTTTGCTTTCTTTTTCTTTCTCCTCTAGAGTGCAAGTATAACTGTGAGGAGGGGGTCATATCATTTTTGTTCCATACCTTAAGAGCTTTTTTAATATGAAGGCTTAGATCTAGAATTATAATCGTGTGGGATGCTGTATGCACAAGCAGAATGACAGCACTTGCCAGGTAGCTTACAATGATGTATTGAGAATTTTGCTATTTTTTAAACTGAATGTGGGCATTCATAAAAGATGCACCTATCTCTGAAAGATAGGTACAATTAGATTGACAGCTTGTATGCCAGGCTTCTTGTTGGTGTCATTTAAAATTGCTGAAATGCAGTGTTGCCACTCCCTCCCTTCTTCCATTCCCTGAAACGAGGCTTGTACTGGAAATGCTGACAAGACCCTTATCATTTGAGATGACACCATGCACAGCTTTAAATACTGGTTATAAATGTTAATGCGTTATCTGAATTATATTTTTTCCACATGTAGGCAGCTCAGGATAGAGTCTAAGTAATAAATTTAACGAGTTCAGGGGAAAGACGCAGTACGCTTATATGAATATTATAATGATTGGCATTTTTGCAAACAGCATATGATAAGTGGTGCAATTTTATTTTCCAAGTTTAATCAATAGAGAGCTCTTTGATATTGCCATGTACTTTGCAAATAGATGCTTCCTTGGGATGACAGCAAAACAACTTCTGTTTCATGGTGTGTTTGTGCTTAGGGTTTAATCAATCTGCTTTAGTGATTGTCATAAGTTTTGATATTACAGAAATTAAATAGGGGCTATAAAATAATTATGCTTCATGGTGTCATCCTCTTGCTGCTCGCCTGGGTCATCTGGCTTCACAAATGTTGAAAAGGCCACAATGTCCATCACTGTGCCAATTACAGGTGCATGGGCTGTGTACCAGTTTATTCTCATTTATTGTAAACCTATGCCAGCTGTTGTAGAGGAAATTGAGGTGGATCTTCAAGAGCTTAAGAAGGACTTTATTAATGTCTTGTGTTAGCTTCTGGGAATGAATTTCCTGTCAGATAAGAGGAGGCAGAAATGACCCCCATAATACACTGCAGCCTCCCTGTAATTTTGACCCATATGGGTTGTAGAAGTGGCTGAAGCTCCTTTTACATGAGTACAGTACTCCAAACCCCACAGAGGAGCTTCTTCAGCGAGCCCCAGCACAAGTACTGGTGCTCTTCAGGGAGGCTGAGAGGAGCAAAGCATCCCTGGCCTTTCTATGGGAACATTTCAAAGCAGCACAGAGGACTTTGGGGGATTCCCACTCCGCTGGGTGAGCTTTGTTCTTGCTGAGCAGAGCCCGATGGGCTGTTTCTCTTTAGTTCTTGGAAACAACAGTAGCACTAGAAAGCTGTGAAGTTGGAAGATCATATCACAAGCATTTGAAGACTGACCATGTCCACATGGAGCTGTGCTGCCAGCCCAGCTTGTCTTCCCTCTTGCAGCAGATATTTGTGCTGGCCCCACAGGACCAGTCCCAGGGAAACCTGCCTGGAACAGTGTTAACAATTGATTGGATGTGGCAGCAGAAGGGCACACACCATGAACTCGAAGATAACCTTTGGCAGGGAATTATCTCTGTCACTCTCACCCTCTCTGATAAAATATATAGTAACTGGTAGGCATTTGGGAAACAAGGAAGCTGGAGCATTTCAGGTGACTTAACCTGAATGTAGCAGAGTGCCACGAGCACTGAGGCAGAACCTCCAGAGATGGCAGTGGGAGATCTGTGCCAGGCACCACTGCAGGGAATGACCCAGCTGGATCCTGATCTCAGCACAGAAATTCCTCCGGAGCCATGAGGGGTTTTGGCAGGCTGACAACAGCGTAAGATCAGGGTGTATGTGTGCTGTGCATACCTGATGAGTTTTTGTAGATGCCTGTGAAAAGAACTGGTCTTTGAATATTTATTTTTAACACTTTTTACTTGCAAAAAAAAGACAGTTTCAACATCAAGATATTGATCTTGATCAGCTGGAGCTCGGCTTAGGTTCATACAAAGATTCATAAGGATGTCCTAGAGAGAGCAAAGTGGTTTTACTCCTTTTGATACAATTTTGTTTTGTGGTATTTGTATGTGTGTGAGCTCTGCATGTGCAAATATGTACATGTAAGTATGTACAGTGTTTGTTTAAATAACAGGTGTTTTGCTTTGCTGTCCCCTAACCAACTTCAATTGCTGTGCTGCCTTTGTAAATAAGCTGTAATGGCTGATCCTTTTGCATTCTTTGTGCTATCTTTGCTTATGCTGAATAGCAGCTGACACTTTAATTGGGATGGCTGAGCTCAGTGCATTTGCCTTTGGAATTGGACACTTTTCAGTGCAAAGAGAGGGTACCACAGACTGACTCTTCTGCCTTTATCCTCAATCAAAACTCCATTAAATCAGACCTAGAGTTTGTAGTGAGGGACATTCTCCCTTGCTTTGAAATGCATGGGAAAGGCTGGAGACTGTTTTTAAGGTTAATTAGGTCCTGAAAATAATTAATTGGATTTGTGTTCTCTATATTTTTTTCTCCTATTTTTAAGAAACTTTTTAATTACCTTCATCTTTGTTGTCATATTCAGATACGCTCTCCCCTTTATAGGAAAAAATTTATGTACTTTTGAGTTTATTAAAAGCCATTTTGATAGACAGATTCTAATTGTTATTTTAAACAAAAACGAGCATAGTGCTTGACACTGTGTTAAAATTTAGGCATTAGATATTACTGATATCTAATATATTAATGTGGGTTGCACAGTTTATTTTTGTTTAACTGACTGCTAACATTATTCTCTGCTTAAGCACTAAATGTGAATTTGGTTTTCAGTTGGCTTCACTGTTTTCAGAAAATAAAGGAAAAATAGTTTAAGGCACGACCATTCAAAAATTCTTTGATGAGGATGTAAGTTTTCAGAAACCAATTTTTAAATTTATTTTCAGGTTCCCATTATGAATCTGCTGTGGACCCTACTGTTGATGCAGGAAGGTAAATACTCTCCTTTTCATCTCCCTATGGAAGGTTGCTTTTGGCTGCATGAACACTTTTCTGTATTGATATGATAAGAACAGTTAAATGATCTGCGTGTGGACCAGCAAAAAAATTCCCCTCTGTGCCCTTAAAGAGTTCCCAAGGCCTGCCTAACACTGCCAGCAGAGAGAGTCTCCTTGTCTCTACAAGGAGAGACCATGCAAGGTTTGAGGCATGGAGAAAACTGTTGTCTGGAGTCAGTCTCATAACTTTCTTGTTTTTGTTACTGAAAATAGAGTTATTTATCATGCTTACCCTTCATTGTCAATATACATGAAGAATGGAATGTGTTGTAGGAGGGAGGAGGGAGATATCATCTTGTTCTTTTACTCAATTTTAGATGCATTGATTTTGCAGGGGAGTAAATTTGTATTTGTAGTCCTCCTCCCCATTCCAGGTTTCCTTGTGTTGCATTCACTTCCAGCCCTTTCTCCCACATCCCTTCAGAAAATAACTGGGTTATCAGTTATTTTCAGTAAAGAATTCAGTTCTCTTAAACCTTAGCAATAATCCAGGCAGGAGGGGGTTTGAGCAAGTTCAAGAAAGGCTCTGTAATTTCAGCATAATAACATGGCTCTTCTCATTCTAATGACATTCGTTGCTCCTTGTTAGATTAAAGAAGTTTTCTGTGACTTTTCTTGTTGCTGTACAACACACTTCAATCACAAAATGACAGTGTTCTCCATGGATTGCAGGATTTTCTTCTTGATTTTTTTCTTCTGTTCTTATGATCTCTTTCTTCTCATCTTAGCTCTGGCTCTTGGTGTTATATCTGTTATACTGAATGTAAAATGCTTGGAAAGAATGAACAGAGACTAACAAGGTAGACTTCTGATCAATCATGTCACAACAGAAAATATTAATAAAAACAGTAGTCAGACTGGAAGAGGCACAGAGGACTGCTCTGGAATGCTGCTGTGGGAATGCTGAAGAAAAGTGGGGCAAATGCCAGTTTTAGAGCGTGGGTTGGAGATCCTGCTCTTCTGTCATGACTGATACCCATGAATTCTCCTGTTACAGATCCTCAAAGCCACAGTGTGGTGATTCCCAGGGACAAAGGCAAGCAAGCAGAAGCTACTGTAAGAACACGTCCTTGCATTTTTCTTGATGTTTTAAGACATCTATTTACATGACCACCCACTGGGTTCAGCACTAATGACCCACTGGAGATGCTGAATGAATGAAGCCATAGTCAGTCAAGCTTAGCTTCAGAAATTATTGAGACCATTACTAGATGTTGGAGTTTTACTTGTCCATCCCAGCTGTGTTTCACTCTTATGAAATACAGTGAGGCCAATTTCACACCTGCTGTCACCTTAGATTTCTTCAATACAGCCTCATTCGATGCTGCTTCAGGCATCCAAGAACATCTGGAGAGTCACTGATGTCTTGCAGCTTGCAGAACATTGTCAAGTCTTGGCATTCCTGCTCTCATAGCTTTGGGGTGCTGCAGTGTCAAAGCAAGCAGGAGCCAGTTGACACAAACAGACACAAACAGATTAACTGGAGGTACAAATCACTGAGGTACGACTGTTCACAATTAACTAGGGAATTTTAACGGAAGCTGAGTCACAGATTTCCCCTGTGGCTTTGAAATTGCCCACAAAACAAAGTGCTGCATTTATTTGACATTCAGTGCAGAACTACATTTGGTATCTCTGCTCAGGAACCTTGGCAATGGCTCAGAAGCCCTCTGCTCAGAGCAGGGGAAAACACAGAATAGAGTGGTCATTGCTCCAAGTGTAACTATTGAGTTAAAGTTTCCTTGATGGTATCAGTAGCAGAACACAAGAGCACAAACCTAATCTCCTTTGAAAGATATTTTTTTTGTGCATATGTTGGAAAGCAAGTTGGTTGTTTGTTGTTCCACACAAGGGAGTGTCTGATAATGAGTTGCTTTTATGCAAAGAAAGTCAAGATGCTTTATGTGATTGCTTAGAGTCAGAAGAAAGCTGTATTAACAGACCTTAGCAAGTTATGGACCTAAAGCCATCCTTTTCTGGCACTTCCCAAAAGCAGTATTTTACCTTGCTAACTGGCAAAATGCCATCTGAGCAGCCCAGCTGAGGCAGGCAGACAAATATTGTGGCCGGGTTAATCTAATGTGTTTGTTGAGGTCAAATCTCCTGGAAGACAGTGGAACAGAGGTGCTGTGTCCCGAGTTTCTGAGGCTGTCACCTGCTAATTGGATAGACTGTGTCTGCCTTAGTGCTGATCAGAGTTAATGCCCAAGATCAGAAGATAGCTCAATGAAGATAAATTTGCAGCATGAGAGAATTTGTCGTGCATTTAAGTTACTGAAATACAGAAAAAGCAGAGCACTGGCATTATGTAGGTGTGTGTAAGTGTGTTGTGAGGCAAGATCCTGAGGCACTCACGGAATCTGAACAGTTGGACATAGGATTTAAAGAAAATGAAGTGTCCTAATTTGTGTTTGAAGTTATAAACTTTCCCCAGTATATTAAAATTCCACCCTCAAATTCTGTAGAAATGGTCCCACATCCCTAGGACATACCACAGGACTTTCTGATTGCTGTGGAACCCACTACCATAAGATACTGTAAAACTATTTATAAACTAAGGCAAAACTGGTTCTGCAGGCCATATTCTGTGATACAGGGAACTCTGACTGCAACAAAATCAGAGGAACTCCTGCTACACTGGGGTAGGAATGGGTAAGAACAGTGTTTGGGATACTAGTCCTCCTTTTACAATATTCAGAAAAGTATTTCCAAACCCCTTTCTTGCTAGTCAGACACTTTGGGATATATGGCAGGTGAAGGCTTTTCAAATAGAGTGAAATCTAACCTGGAATCATGGGGGAGCTTTATTCAAACCAGGTGTATGTAAACACACATTTTCTATGTCAACAACCTCCTTTTTGCCCATTTGAAAAGAAGTGCTTTCTCTAAATTTGCAGCCAATAGACTGTGTTTGCATGTGTAACACTTTCAGGGCATCAGTGATCAGCAGGATAAGGCTGGAGGGGACTGAAACTTTCTTTGTGCTGCAGAACATTCTGGTGGAGTGTAAGTCAATGAGGAAACATGGAGACTGCTGAGAAGGTCTGTACAAGTAGTGCTCAGCACCCTCTGAGGGGCAGAAGAGTGGTTATGCAGAGGATGAGAGCCACTGCTGAAGGTGACAGAGCCAAGCTAGGGTCCACCAGGGGCATATTGTGGTGTGTATGTTCTGCTGCTTCATTACCAACACTCGGTGTGCCTCCAGTGCTCTGACCCTTGATGTCCTGTGAGCTTGAGGATGCTTTCAGTTTTTTGCCTCATCTACTTCATGATCAGGTGGCCTGTAGCAGACACTGACCACAGTGTCACCCACCACGGGCTTCCCTCTGGTCCTGACCTGCTGTCAGCTGGCTCACCACCTGCCCCAAGGCACAGACAGCTCCGTGTTGCTCTCTCACATCAAGGGAATCTCTTCACCTTTAATGTCTTTATGTCCTGTCCCATACTTCCTGAGGATCTGGATCCTTCCATGGCAGCCCTCCATGGCAGCTGACTCCCCTCCCTTTGCTATAGACTAGTGCACCATGTTGCTGTGATGCCAGTGAGATCACAGCCCATCCCAAAGCCTTTGTAGCCTCCTGTTTGTCCCCTGTAGTGTACAGGGACATACTGGGGATCATTGTGAACCACGATGGGCCAGCACTAAGGCACTGCACCCTGCCCAGAGACAGCTGTCCAGCAGCAGGGCAGGTGCAACAGAGGCCAACCAGCCCCAGAGGGATTCCTCTACTTGCACAGCCCCACTGAAGCAGTGGACATTGAGGGGTAGACACTTTCTCAGTGGCTCAGACACCTGCCCCAGCACTTTGGTTATTCTGTCCTGCACTTGGGTAGGTGTGTGAGCCTCGCTGCCTGTTCATGTGGTATTTTCAGGTGTATGAAGAGCACAGAATTTAGCAAAACCATGACCTGAGCCCTCAGTGCAGCACTCATTAGCAGCAGGCTCAGCCCTTGGCTCTGCCTGGTGCATACTAACAACTTGTTTTCATCCTTCCAGGCCATGGAAACTGTCCCCACGTGCTGCGTCCTCAGTCACTCCTCCCGTGGGGTGCTCGGGGTGCTGGGGCAGCACCCAGGGGATCTCAGAGGTTCTGGTGGGTTACAGGTGATCCCATGTACAAGGGGAAAAAAAGGAAACTATCACTTGTTCAGAAGACTGTGCACAGGATTTATGATAAGTAAGATTTTGCTGGTTTTTTTTTTCTCTTAGTGTGCAGGCACTTTTTCATAAGTTCTCTGCTGCCTCGGGTTGAGACAGGCTGCCCTTTATGCTGGCAATATGATGCTATGGAGCTGGCAGCCTTCCTTTTTCACAGCCCCACACTAAATGCAGGGCAAGCAGGCAGGCAGGGGAAAATAAATCTGAAAAGAGAGAAGGTTGTACTGTTCTAGTTTCCCTTCCCCTCTTTTCTGCCTGCTCTTTTCCTCAGGTCTTTTGCCCTACTATAAATGCAGGTAAAAGTCTCCATTCCCGATGAGCAAAATGAAGAGAGCCAAGGGCAGTGTGTATCTACTCTAATTTCTCTTTTCTTTCTTCTAGTAATCTAGACAAGTCTTGCATGTTTTCTGCTCCATTCTTTGGGTCAAGAACACACTGGTTAATAGCCAATTATTTCATACCCTAAGGAAATTTTAGGAAAGAAGTTCCTGGGAAGAGTCAACTGGTTTTGGGAAATGAGACTAATATTCAGTAACTGAGATATTTCCCTTTGCTCTCCTTTGCAATACTGTCCCATCTCAGCACAAGGCTGAATTTATTGCTGTAATAACTGTGATTCAGACAAAGCATAATCATCTCCCAGAGTTAGTTTTTTTTTCTTGTTTTTTACAAACAGTGAAGTTTTAACAAGAACACCATAGCAAAAATTTAAATTAGGTAATTAAATTTTGCTTATTGAAAATTTCCCTTTTAAAGCCTGTCCCAAACTACTGGTTGCTTTTCCTTTGAGTACTTTTAAAGGGTGAATTCACTTTAAATTCACAGCTTTCCAAATTCTGAAGCCTGCTGAAATTTTCCTTGACTGCCTAAACCAGGATGTGCAGTTCTAGCTGAGATATCTAAAGGTACATTTTTGCATGTTTAATTGTTGTTGTTTGTATTCCTGTTTAGACACAACTCTTGTGGACTCAACCTATGACTCGCTGAAGTAAATAAAATTATTTACATAGGAAAAGCAAGCATTATTTAAAACTATTTTTTTTAGTAACAAGTAGCATAGAGCATGAATAAATTCAATTTGTGTATCAAGGGCTGTTTTACATGTACAAAAATCCAATAGTGAAAAAATAGGCTGAAAGATAATCTGAGACAAACAGTCCGGAACAGCAACCCAGAACAGATGATCCACAGTATAAATTACTGCAATTTATTTTTTTAATTTACTTGTGCTACTTTATTATTGTTTATTCATTTGATAGATAGCATTTAATTTCAGTCTGAGAGCTTCAGGATGAGTGTTTGATGCTAATGGTTGGAATTTACTCCTGGGCAGCAAGCCAGCGTGCCACAGCCATGTTCCAGTTATGCCCTCCAAGCTGTGTTTAAGTGGCCTTCTGTTGCCCTTGGGGTATGTTTTACACAGGAAGCCTAAAGCCTAATGCAGGCCTGCAGCTCACTTGCTGGAGCAAGAGAAAGATGGCTTTCCCCCTCTCCTGTTCTCTCCAGCAAGAAAATCAAATTATTGGATTACTGGCCTTCGATTGTGCTCAGCACATAGAGCTCAAAGTCCCATTGTACTGGAGACCTTTGAGATGAAATGTAAATGGATAAAGAAAAATGTATGAATTGGTTTAATATATCAATAGTATGCTATTACCTGATTAAGTGAAATGGCTATGACTGTTCTTCTAAACATCCTGATGTATGTAAGACATCTGCTGCTAGACTGGCCACATGAAAAAATCCCAACAAACCAATAAACCAAAGAAGCCCACCCACAGGAGCCTAGTAGAGGCATAAATTAATGCAGATTTTCTTTCCTTGCTTATTTTTATTTCTGGAAAAAAAATCAAAGCAAACAGATAAATCTTGTGCAGGGTTAAAATTGCAAATACCCAGGGATCTGTGCAGCACATGAAATATCTGGGCTAATAGATTAGAACCTGACCCCTTTGTTCTACAAATACCTCCATATGCATTGGCTTGAACTTCGAATTTCCTGCTTTCTGCCATTTTTTCTTACTTGCACATGTGTTTTATGAATGTTTTTAGGGATAATTCTTACTTGTTATAGCACATTTTTAAGACATAATAGCAGCTAAGACTGGGAGAACCATCTAATGGATTTTAAACTTATTATTGATGTAATTTTTGTGCATATTCACACATACATATCACGATCCAAATGTCACTCAATTGTGCGGAATAAATAGGTCCACAGGAAAGTGTAGGTGAGATAAATTTGTGTACTTTACAAAGTGGAGAAAACTTCTTTAACAGCCAAGGATTCAATTCTTCCATTTTATATCCAGCTGGTTTCTCTACATGTTTCTCATTAAAATTGTTATCTTACTGTCCTTTTGTATTTATGTGTCCATAGAGCAATAAATAGCTACTGAAACACAGTTGTCACTGTCACTGTGTTTGAATTTCCTTCACTCCACACTTTTGATGAATTCAGGGTAGCTCTTGTGCACAAATGAAATTTTTGCTGGCCAAATATGTGAGCACGTATTCTAATGATTTGGGTTTCAAATAGAGCCTCCAAAACTGACTAATAAAATGCACATTAAACTAGAGGCTGAGATATATTTTTGTAGCTTGTTGAGATTCTAGCACATACTGGTATTCATAAGATAATAAATGTGAAATGGATTTGATGCTTACCCACCTGAACGTTTCTGAGTTAAAAAAAAATAAAAAAGATTGATAGACAATGGCTTCTCTCTTTTACAACTAATAAGCTTCTAGTTCATTAAGTTATTACATGCCATTCCTCATCTGACAAATAGAATCCATAATTCAGTTTTTGCCAGGGTTGCACATTCTTTGAGTCTACAGACTAAATCACCAGAGCACATTTTGTCAATACAGCTTCTATTTGGTGGGGGAAGGAGGGGGCAGTTAAGTAAAGTAATATGAAATGCAATCTGTTCTTTGTGTCAGAGGTCATTTATTTGCTTCAATATTGGTTTTATTCTATTTATACATTCACTAAAAGATTATTATGGAAAGTCCATAGTTATTCACTGCATTATATTTAAAATGTTTTACATTTTGTTGCAGGCTCCTACACTTGGAAATCTTTAGCGTTATCTTGAGAAGTAAACTGTCTTTTTGCAACAAATCCTTGACAATGTATTAGTTCAGCTCTGAATTTACTGAGGGATAAAGCCTTTCTTCTTTGAGCAGTGGGAAAGCCACAGAGGCAAACAAAAACCCACACATGTTCTGCAGCCCTGAACCAAAAGACTTGTCACTTCCTGAGCCAGAACTGCCCAGCACAGATGCAGGCAGCCAGTGACACCTTCAGCATGGAAAGTTATATGGGACTAATTTGTGTCCTAGACCAAGTTTCCAGTACTGCTCTTCTCAGCAGAGCTTGAAGAGGGATTGCTGTGCTCTGTGTTGAGATAATATATGGTATCTATTTGTAGAAAATATAACGTGGTGATAAAATGCTTGCCTAGGGAGTGGGATAGAGTGGTCCAGGCTCTTCGCAGCTTGCAGTGATTTAAACCCGTTTTTGCTGTCCAGAGAAACAGGCAATCAGGATGGGGGAAGAAGAAAGCAGTGTGCCTGGCGTTTGGGTGGATGCTCGGCTAAGGGTCCCCCAAGGCTGTGGCTGATGTGCCCCGTGAGAGAGCACTCCCTGGGGAGGGTGAGGCTGAGAGCTGGGAGGGAGAGCAGGGCAAAGTGGCTGCCCTGCAGCACATTTAGTTCTGCTTTGGGGGTGGAGTAACCACTGCTTTGCCTTCCTCGGGGAGGTGTTGCTCTAACCCTGGGGAGGCTCTTCCCTTGTCTCCCCCTGTTCTGATTAAAGCCTGCCTTTCTCCTTGCAGTGGAAATTACTGGCTGTGAGCAGAGGTCATTTTCACCAGAGAGAGAAGAAATGCTTCCCTGCCCCAAAGTGTCCCAGGGGGTATATGGTTCAATTTCTGCAGGCATCCAGAAGTTAGTGTCACCTGTACACGTGAATGAAAGTCAGGGTTAGTCTGAGTAAGGAGAGGAATGAAGCAGGATACCACTGAGCAGGAATATTCAAGCCTGCACACTACTGGGAGGAGGTGCTGAGTAACATTTTAACCAGTCCAGATCTGTCCAAAATGCTCTGACACTGTATTATCATACTTTAATATGGGCTAGTACTTCTCATTATATTTTTAGTTAACAAATACACAGATTATTGCTGCAACTGAAGAATAATTGAAGCACTGAAGTGCTTGAAAAGCACTATTTTCAAATGAAATGTTATAACATGGTGCTAAGACAACAGTCTAATGGGGGTTACTGCTCATGACAATTACTGTCTGTGAATTATAAATGAGAGAACAATGGGCAACATCATTTTAATGGAAAATGTAATAAATGAAGAGAAGCCAAAAGTCTCTAATTGATCCTTTCCCCAGAGATCACTCAGAGCTGCTCTCATGCTGAAAATCCATCTTTGAAGAAGATGCAGTTCCTGCCTGTTCAGTCTCCGCAGGGGTCCCTGACAGCTACAGCAGAGCAGGTACCTCCAGACCCACATTGCTGCTCTCTCTTGGGCTTGAAACCCTGCTCAGGATGTATCCTGTCTTCCCAAAACAGGAATTATGCTGCTGAGGTTATATTAGCGCCCTTAGCTAAACGCTGGAAGGCAGGCTCTCTAGACCATCATGGAAATGAGTCAACAGTGCTTTTGCCTTATCAAAGCATTTATAAATCTGATTTTTCTGGATATCTAGGTAATACAGGAAATATTCCATATTCTGATGAAGTTTCTTAACCCACTATCACTCTTTTCTGTGACTGTAGTCTGTGTAATTTGATTAGCCATTTATTATTTTTTGTACTTAATATATGAGAATTAGCAATGAGCTGAAATCACTGGTAATATTCACAAGAACCAGAAAAGAATGATAGCTGTGGGTCTTCCTTAACTGCTGATATCTCCTAAGAGACTCTTACACTGAATTTATCCAGGATTTTTGAGCTCTTGTTTTATGTTGAAATAAATAAATAAATAAGTAAATCTACTATCTTTAAGCTTACAGCTTTCTTACAGAGGAAGTTTTAATGAGAAAGTTTAACTCATCAGTGTTTTCTACTAATTAGGTGAAACTGATTTTTCCTCTGTGTGCAGTTTCTGATATCTGGCACTCCTGAACTAGTGGGTAGCATCCACAAATAGTTCTGCCCTGCTTTAGTCTTTTCAAAAAACAAAAAAAAAAAAAGAAGGTCTAAGAAGTCATTGACTACTATAACATTTACAGTCTGTGGGAACAAGTAAAATGACATTTAAGAGCTGCATGTTGTTTCTGTAATTCCAGAACTGAAATAGATACGCTCAGCCTTTCTGCTATAGTATATACTCTTTCAGTAACAAGATAATTTATGATTCAAAATAGTGCATTTGACAGCATAAATGAGTGATCTGCTCACATCCACTGACTTAAGCATGTGGTTTTGCTCCTTGTTAGAAAAAACAAACCAAACCAAATATTCATTCCTGGCCAAACCAACACTCATTCCTGGCACACTGGCTATTTTTTCAACCTTGTTGTTTTTTATTTTACAGGCCTATCAAGTGCTGCTGTGGAAGTCACTTTTTTCCCTACTGAGTGAATAAATTACAAGTCCTGGAGCAGTGTTCAGTGTGCTGTAATTCTTGGCTATAACATCTATGAGATATGTTTAAACTGAATGATCCACTGCTCAGAGGAGTGATGGCTTCTTTTATAGCCCTCTTGTTCTTGCAGACAGTAAACCATTGAAACAGACCATGAAGACAAGGGCAAGTCCACCATATTCTCACCTTTCCTGGAGTTTTGCATGTACTTTTGTCTGTGCTGTCTTACACCTCACACATTCAGGACTAACTAAATCTTGACATTAATAGTGTTTTGGGGTTTTCTTCCTTCAGTCTATATATTGGATATTAGAACTCTGTCAATTTCTAGAAAAGTTTGTACCTCTCTTTGAAGCAGATACAAGCTTCAAACTCATATGTAACCTATATGTATAAAAGCCACTTTGAAAGAGGTTATTGTTCCTTCCAGCAGTTTTTCTTCCATCTGCACAGAAAATGTTTTTCTACTTCCAGGCAGACACTTTTATTCCTACCTCTTATATACTCAGTCACCTTATAAATGCAGAGCATTGTCATACAGGAGCTTTTTCACCATTCCATGACTTTGACAATTACACTTATTGTAATTTTTTCATCTCTCCTGTCCTTCTTGACAGATCCTGCAAGATTATTTTATCCATTATGTGACCTTCTTACTTGACATTCCTTTGTCATTGCTCTGCATCCAGGCACAAAGAACTGAAGAAGGATGTATAGGAAGGGAGGAAGGGAGAGGCCAGGATTGTTACCCAGAGCTCCCAAAGCAGGTGTGCTTGGGCAGGTCTGGCCTGCATTTAATATTTATTATATTTATTATTTATTATAATTTAATTGCATTGAAAATCTTTTTGAATGCTAAAGAATGACACACACATGCTCATACCCTTTTCATGGGTTAAACTGTCTTTCATTCATAGTAGTGAGGCAACATATAACCCTTTTTCATACTCAGGCTGGAAGTTGTGATTGATGATCCCCACTCTCAATATCCCCAGCCCCATCCCAGACTTCACTGGGTTTCTGCTAGTGAGTAGTATGCTTTATAATTTTGCTGTTTTCATGTATTTAAATATAATGCCTGTCTAGCTACTAATTTTATTTTTCTGTTTAATTTATTCTTCAGATTCTCTGGCCTTCAGTCAATGCACTGGGTGATTAAATTATTATCCCAATAATGAGATTTGACACAATCTATGCCAGTTACCTGTGTGACCTGCTAAGTAGGTTAATTTGCAACCCTGAATAATTATCACCCACCTCATCTTGCTGACTGAGAGTCTGACAGTAAATGAAACATAAAAATGCTGAAAAAGACACACAGTTTTTAATTTCAACTTCTGAATTGTTTCAGGGAAACCTTTTACCTAGTAGCTTATTACTAAAATGCAGCAATCGAAAAAATATCTTGTGAGCATACTAGTTTTATTAATATATAGATGTTTGCTCTTGTGCATGAGTGCAGCTTCCTAGAGGAAAAAGAACTCCATGATATATTAGATGAACAGGTCCCTCTATTTTGCAAATTTCTTACATAAAGCAAATTGTTGCATCCCCAGAGACACTGCTGAAAAGTAAGGAAAATTCAAGAAGTCAAAGTGATATTTGTGGTGACATTGCAAGAATTATGTATTAATGTTTTTCTGTGAAACCTTGAGAACTGGTTAAGTTAACATTATTGTTGAATGAAAGCTGTGATCCTTCTATTCCCATTGCCCAGGAAATAGAGTCAAGAAAAATAAATATGGTACCTGGTGATGCTGACTTGTGTTGTGTATCTAATCTTCTCTACTTTTTTCATTTCTGAAAAACCAAGATGGTATTTTTTTCTGCCCTAGAAAATGTAAGATTGGAGCTTAGAGAGGAAAAAGAATGGACTCCCACAGATGAGAAGATGGGTTGAAAGTATGTGAGATTTAAACTTGTGGTTTTTTCACAAGACAATCAACTCAAATTAATGGTTCAGAACCACGGATTTAGTCAGACTGCTTCCTAAATCATTCCTCTGCCCTGGCCAGAAATCTCACCAAAACTTGAGGTAGAAAGAACAATCAAAGAATGCATTTTTTGTTATCAGAAGTTAATGACTGCAACATAAAGTGCCAGAGAGGCACTTTGGAGAGGGGGAGCTGCTCTGCCCTGTCCTCGGGCTCTCCTGTGTTCCTGAGCTGGTCCTTTTCCACTGGGACCCTGCAAGCACGGACACCACTGATTAAACCACACAAATAAGTATTAAAGACATAGTAATTTTGGCCCAGTTACATCAGGTTATCATGAAATTTTGTCTTAACAAAATTTCAGCGTGATTTTCCAGCAAATAAAAGCTTGCAACATCCTGATGTCCGATCCCCTCTGGCTGCCATTGACATTCCTTTTTCAGCCTCTGTGTTTGCAAAAATAGGTTCCCATTTCTAAGCTCATTCCATTATGGAAAGCAAAGTGTGGAGTTTTCTGTGTTCAGAATGGATTCCTCAGGTAGATAACCAATCCAAAGCCATTCCATCTTTCAGTTTGTTGTCTTACAGGCTTTAAAGTGGGGTGATAAAATTCAAGAGAGGATACTGATGAAGTCACTCAAACCTGAGTCTGAACAAGTCAGCAGAGCAGAGCTTTCAGGAGTGAGTCATGTTAAAACCAAGCATATCCTCAAGTGTTTTTCTGGATCTTGGCCATATTGAACTATAATGACCTAATGGATTTACTCCCCAGACAAATTTACCCTTTGCTTTTCTCCTGCCCACACATACATTTGCACCTCAATCAATCACTTATGTCTCCTTCTATTTCCTGCATCCTACTTTTATTAAAAACTTTATGACTTGTTTAATGTTTTCTAAGCATGGCTTTATTTCCTCTATTGGTTTCCTTGATAATTCATCATCAGGGCTTTTTTGCCCCTACCTAAATGTTTTCAATTTTACTGTACAAATTTAATAAAAATAAAATTGTTAAGGCTTGTTAAAGGAGCTGTACTGTCTCTTTGTGCTCCTTCATCTAAACCCCTTCCACCGCATATAAAGACAAATGTGTTGAAGATGCACATCAGGTAAACTACTGCCTACAAATGGGAAAAAAAAACCATCTTGCAGCTCTCTTTCTGTGGATCTTTTTTTTCTGACATGTGGTCTTTATGTCTAAAATTACAGGCATTTAGATGTCAGGTAGCAGGAGAGAAAAAAAATAGAAGAGGTATTGTAGCAAGTTATCAAAACACTGATGCATTGGTGGTAGTTATAGGGTGTTTTATTTCTCAAAATTTACCCAACTTTATAAAGTTTTTATCATACCTGATAGAAAATTAAGGGCTGCTGATATTTTGCAATTCATTACCCATTGCTTGTTGATTACATAATTGTTTTTGAATGAAGGAGCACTGTGAGATCCTGTGAGAAGCTAAGCTGACATGACTTCTGTCTTTCCTTTTTATTACGATAGTCAATAGCTCAGTTGTAAGGAGCAGAATTGCTCTTTGTGACTGTATTAGACATTCTTCTGGGAGAGCTAGCTAAAATTTGAGAGCAGAAAAGCATTTCTGGGGGGGAAGAAAAGAAAAAAACCACCAACAAAACAACAAAAAAATCCCCCAGCATGCCAGACAAATCAATAAGTGGATGGAGCCAAGTCTGAGACTTTTGGGTTGGGTTAGAACCTAAATCAAGACAGTATTGACTCTGCAAAGCCTGTATTTTTAGGGGTGCCTATATCAAAATCAATAGCCTTCCTGCTTTATTTGATAACTTCTATGCTTTTGTGCAAGCAAAAGCATTTTGCTTGCATTTTGCAGTTGTATTTCTTTTCTTGAGCTAAAGTCTTGTCTTTGGTATGTGTGATCTGTGTACTGTGGCTCTGCAGAAACTAACAAAAGGTGGATTGTGTGCCACATCTGTCACTAGTGTTCTCCAATGATGACATTTGCAAAGGAAATTAAATATCTCTGTAAATTCTTTGCTACATAATTTATGCACAACTCCTATATGTGAGTTCTGTACAAGCTGTTCATCGTTACCTCAGGAATAACTATTTTATTTTCTGGAAAGAAGTTACTAGCATACATGGATCATCAGAATGTAAGAGCATAAGCAGTGGACTTCAATGATCTAATGCTTTGCATTAATGCAGTTTCCCATCCAAGACTGCAGCCAGTGGCTCCTCACATAGGGCCCCAGTTGATGATGGAAACACAACTAATACCAAGAATAGTTTCAAGCATCAGCACTTTATTATTCCAGTACAACCTTTTAGATCCTGTTTCCCACCTGTGTGCCCTTTTCCTCTTTTGTGATTGGTCAATACAAATCAGCATTCCCTGATCCTTTTCCTTTAATGATGGTCACCTGTCTTTCAGAGCTGCACCACATTAGGGATGAGGCTCGGCTGCTGTCCCCTTGCTAATTTCTCACAATCTATTCTCCTACACAAGGTCTTATTGTATCCAATATCACATTATTTAAATGCATCCCAGCATTGTGAAAAGTAGATTTTGTAGACCTGTTTTGCAGACACAGGTGCAAGAACAATTGAAATTTTACCTGTCTGTGCTTTAGGTTAGGCAAGAATCTTGTGCTTATGCACGTGGCTGAAGTGTTTGGACTGGTCCTGACTGCTCAGTAAGCTCAGCCGGGCTTAATATTTTAAGAAAAGTTATATTGTTCTTGAATGATTTATAATCTGGTCTGGAATGATTGTTCTGAACTATTGTTCAGAACTGGTTTGTGTTGGCCATCTCAAAGTGAACACACTGAAACCCTGTCTCTATGTGCACCTATTTGGACTTGCCCAAAATAAATCTGGAAATGAGACTTATGTATCTTTGAACATTTAGAGTGGAGTTGATGCAGTGTTAGGTTGCTATAAAGCCACTGAAAATTCTGAACCTGGTCTCCAAAGTTAAACCATCAATCATACCATACCCAGGCTACCTGCATTCTGCAGGTTTTGGAATTAAAAAACATTGCTAGAATTTTACTTAACTGTTTTTTGGGGCAAAACCTCTGCATACCCAGTGAGCTGCTTATGGTAGAAATATGCATATCACAGGTACATTTCCCCTGATTTTTGCTTGTGCTACCAGCCTTGCCTTATCTATCTCATAAGTACTCTGTGTGGTATTTATAAACTATTATCCAGGTATGGTGTTTAATCTCTTTACAAGAGAGAAAAAAACACAATGCACTTACTCAGCAATTCCATCTGAATTGTGCTTCTGTGATCCGATTTTCTGCCTCTTGATACCACCAAATTATTACTTCAGCAAAACTGTCTGCAGTGCCAACACACACACACACAGAGATGAAGTCATAATAGCAGTTCATTTTGCACATGCACATGCACAATCCTCCAAATGGCATTCCTAAGAATAGAGGTTTGAAAAGCTCCTTGATAACATGAGTGAGAAAGGGGGTTTTGTACAATCGATATTCACATTCTGCTTGCTGCTTGGTATTGATTGCATCTGCTTCTGCAGGATATTATGTATACTTAACTGTATAAAATAAGTAAATTAAGTACTGGACCTGTACTTCCAATACAATGAAAAATCTGAATTAATAGCTGTATTTTCCTCTTCTTTTTTTTTTTTTTTGATACATTTAATAACTCAGAGTTAACACCAAAATTCTTCCAGAGTTAGAATAAATAAATTCAGTCTTCTGGGTAAAACAATCCCTATAGGACTGATGAAATTCAAGCTTTAAAATTGTATGCATTGTAAAATATGGTTCACTGCAGAATGATAAAATGCTTAATAAAAGATAAGTAGAATATAAGAATACATGAGGGACTGGACATTGCCTAAAAATATGTCTTCGTAATTGTGGTTTAGGTGAATTATAGAGGTAGGAAAAATTAAGTGGTATAACTATATAACAATGATGTTCAATAATGAAGCATTCATTGCAGGTAGAGATGAGAAGTGTAAGGAGTACAGCTTTTCCTGATGGATTCCTTCATAAACCTTTCTGGGAATATGGCATAGGATGGTGTTTCCACAGGGTAATGAAAGAGCCTGAAACTCTCTTCACAAAGGAAAACCAGCATGGGCAGCCACCCCAGTTTCCTACAGTTTGCCCAAGACAAAATTTGCTCAAGGAAAGTTTCAATAAGAAGGCAGATTTCATGTCAGTCTCACATAAGAAGGGGATGGTAAAAAAACCACTTCAGCTTCCTCTGCCCCACACTGGATGCCAGTTTTTGACACATATGTGCCACCTCTGCATTTTGTGAGGCCACTTCTATGAGGCAGATCAGTGGATTGATCCCTGTTAAGAGTAATCGGGCAAAAAGATCAATTAACACACTGAAAGTAATTTCATAAAATAAATCAATTTACACCACCAAAGAAGCAATTAAAAACCGGGATGCAATCTCACCCTTTGGGCTTAAAAAAGATAGACTTGTTCTGATGTGAAACATCATGGTTTCAATAAATAACAGCTGTCAATTGTTCTTTTGTTTGCAGTTTAGGAATCCCTTTGGCTCCTGAGAATACAGAAAAAGCCCGATAACAAGCAAGATACCTTTACTGTGCTTTGTGTATAAGCAAACAATCTGGACTGAACAGGGCACTGTCCAGCTTTATTTAGCAACTGCTAAGAGAAGAAAATAGCTGTAGCTCTAATGAATACCTTTTAACTACAATCAGTTTTATCTTCTGAGGTCTTCATGACAGATAAAGAACAAATTACTAGTGCACATTAACAACTTGAGAAGCAAATAGTCCCGTTAAAATATTTTGCCAGTGTTCATAAACAATTTCTTCCCAGAACTCCATCCCTGTTAAATAAAAAACTTTTTGTTCCCTATTAAATACAGACAGTATAGTTTCTATGGTGATCAACAGCACACAGAATAAACCCTGCTTCATCATAACTGCAACATTCTAGAGGAAAAAAATATCTGAACATCAGCTTTCAGTTTCAAGCTGAATCTCTGAGAAGTATTTTGAGAAAAAAAAATTATTTTATGGTATCCAAGTAGCACTAGGTGAAGTATTACAAAAATGGAAGTTTTGCAGCGGGGTGCCCCTTCAAATAAGAGAGTTACATAGTCTGAGACATTTCAAAACTCAGGATCACAAGCCCTAGGTTTTTTTGTCTTTTTATTCTAATCAATGAAACGTATAGAACTGTGTTGGAATGCTATGGGCCACATTGCTGTGCACGTACCTCTCCATCTGGGTCAGGGACACCCTGGCCTTTGCCTGTTGTGTTCTCTGTGTGGCTGTTGTTTACAAAGCCATTTACTCTTTTATGTTCAAGGGCTGAGGCATTGACATTGGGCACCTACTGAGCAGGGACTGCTTTGAGGCCAGTTCTGGAGGCTTCACCCTTTTGACAAGTATGACTTCCTTGTTTTAATTGCACTTGTATTACTTGTTGACTTTTCACTACCCAGGCTTAAGAAAGCAATGAAATAGTAATCTCTGTTTAATATTTATTATCAATAATACTTTTTTCAAGTACCTGCAATGGGCTATACCACAAAGTGAAATGTTTTAGTTATTTCTAGTCATCCCCATGTTTAGTTTAATGATATACAACTTTGATTGATGCAGTCTTATTGCAGTGCAAGTCAGACATTTCTCTTGGTCTTCACAGTGGCATTGAAATGGCTTAGGAGCAAGGAATGCAGCCTAGAGCTAACACAACTGGGTGAACCTTGAAAGCAGCTGCTTGTTGCATGGCTTTAGATTATGACATTTGTTTTTATATATTTCGGCTTCTTCTAGCCTCAGTATCACATCAGGTCTGTAAATTATACAAATGAATTAAACAGAAAGATCACCCAGTAGCTTGCATGCTGACCTTGACACTGCCCAGTCCCCCAAATCTCCATTAATTAAAACCTGAAGAGCAGCATTGACATGGCTTTCTGTTTTATCCTACTCTATGTATTCAGTTTGCTAAATAAGAGTATCCCTTCCTGCTACCCCTGATATGTTTTTGAAAGAGATAATAACCTACTTTTTAATTGTAGGGCTGCACAAGGGACAAAGCGAAAGTGATTAAAAAAAGTTGTGGTCCATTGTAAGATGCTTCTAAGTACACTCTGGAGGTTTGAAACCTACAGAGTTATTATCTAGCTGGACTCTTTGCATCAGTTTTATTTCTAGTCCCAAGCACTCACTTCCCAGACATTCACGATAGTGAATTTAAGTCACGCAAAACTTGTGCAGCATGAAAGTCATCTACAGACTTTATAGCTCAAAAGGACATGCCTGTGGGTTCACAAATATACGAAGCCTTTGCCTCAAAAGATTGAAAGCAGGAGATTCAAAGGCTAGTAAAATCCAGAGCCACAGCTTTCATCATTTGATGATGGTATAGAGGATATTTCCTTCCCAGCTGAATCATGCTCAGCATTCCCCTTTCTCAGATGGGGGAGCTCCCCTTTGATACCTGGGAGAGAACTGCAGATTCTTGTATCTTCCATATATCTGAGATGGGGAGGGGGGGAGAGAGAGAGAGAGAGAGAGAGAGGAAAAGAGGTAATATTTTCCACATTTCATATCATTGGCAGCCTTTTCTGGATTTCTTAAGGACTTTGGAACAAAGTAAGAATAAAGTTTTGGGTTTGTTTTTTTGGGTTTTTTTGTTTTTTTTTTTTTTCTTAAAGACATGTTTGTTATGCAAACAAAAAATCAGTTCAGCAAAACCATCTGATTTATACCTTAGATTAAGCCTTATAATTTTTAGAATCTATGTGCACAGTAACTCAGAAGGTAACAAGCCTCCCAGTTCTTCCTGCATGTGTTACAAAGTAGCTCTTATTTTTAACCTTTAACTAGTTGTGTCACTGTGGTGTAATTCTCCTAACCCATCACTTCTGCCCAGCATGGCTGCCTTTTGTCTTTAAAATGTCATATTAAATATCATCAGCATTTGTCATCTTCTGGACAGAACATTTAAAGTTGGAATAGTTGGTGTCAATATATATATATAGGCACTGAAATGGAGCTTATTCAATAAAAATCTATATGGACAATTAGCTCAGTACCAGCTCTTCTCTAACCCTAATGTCATTCTGCATTATGGCCTGGCTGGTATGACTGCATCACACTAAGCCATAACTTTGAAAAGCACCAGCATTTCAAATTCACCTTTATTAAAAAAATAAATAAAAATAAAAATAAAATAAAAATAAAAATAAAAATAAAAATAAAAATAAAAATAAAAATAAAAATAAAAATAAAAATAAAAATAAAAATAAAAATAAAAATAAAAATAAAAATACTTAGTTGCCCACTAACAGCTTTTAATAAAGGGTTCTATATCTTATGTGTATGACTAATAAATTCTGTGTATAGTATAATCACTCCTGCTAACTGGGTTTTGAACTGAAGAAACACCTGGATAATGGAGACCTGAGGAATTGCAGAGACTAAATTTCTTTTGTCTCACAAGCAGCAGCCTTTAATGGGATGAGAATCCCTTGAACTCGTGCAGATACAAATGCTTGTGTAATGCTCTGGCTGTGCCTCCTTAAGCAATAGTCTGCATAAATATTTAAGCATTCCTATTTTAACCTGGCATGATCATGGAAAGCAAGTACAGTAACAAAAAGCAAGTACATGAACATGCCCACAAATGACTCAGTTTTCATCTCAGAAAGCAATCCAGTAATTTTTCCCATGTTACTCCAACATTAGTAAAATGTCACGTAATCAACAGCTATTATCTTTACCAAACTGTAGACAGAATTCCTGCTTAAAACCCTGGATTAAATTTTACATCCAGTTCTTAGTTTTACTGCTGTTTTGTTCTTATTGAATTTGAGCAGGAGATCTGTCCTTCCAACTCTGCCACTCTGAGCAGATAGGAAATTTCCCAGCTGGACAGGCAGCAGATGTTACATGTGAGAATGACAGGAAGGCAATCAGGCACAATGGTAAGTCAGATGAAAGGGCCATTAACAAAAATTTGGATCAGTTTGGATCACACTATCTACAGGGGCTTCTGTTATTAATTTTTACTCTGAATTATGTTCTCCAGTAGAAATTATAGGGGATGAAAATAATAAAGAATACTACTAAAGAACATTTGATGAGGCAAGTTGGTACCCTACAGAGAGATTTCAATAAAAGTGGTTTACCAGGGATAAGCTTCAACTCAAGGGCAGTGCACACTCTTTCAGGTGGAGAAACCCACGCTTTTTTGGAAAGAACAAAAATCAGCCAGTTGCTGAGACTTGAGCTCAGTGTGGGCTTACTAGAAATGAAAACACACCAAAGTTTTTAGGCAGACCCTCTCAGCCTTTGTAACTTTCCGTGTCAAAGCAGGTGCTGCCACAGGCCCAGGATGAAAATGCTTTAACTGTGACTTTCCATTCAGGAACCCCAGCTTAAATGGTCATTTACCCTCACTAACAGTGAGGGCAACATTCAGATGCTGGTGTCTCAGACCATGGGTTTGGCTGTTCTGTGCAGAATGCTGGGTGTGTTCAGCACCACAGTTCCCATGGACAAGAATGGCAAGTACCTGCTCTTGCAGTCCTCTGGCTCCACAAGCCAGCAGCCCAAGGGAGTGTCTGCTTCTCCTGCCACGGGTCAGCCTTCCTGCCCAGCCCCTTTTCCTCACTCAAAGATCGCAGGCTGCACTTCTGTCAGTGCTTCACTGGCCCAGGAAAGCCAAAATGGATGGAATTTTGTTTTCCTGCTCATTCGGTGTTGGTTCCTTGATGAACTTGGAAATGGTGTTATCCTGAAGGCATCTTTTCTATCTGGGTGTGCACTGGTGGGACCTGAGGAATCAGTTGTGACAACTGTTTCACTAGAGTCACTCTGTGAGGAGACACATTTTTAGTTTGAGTGATAGGAATCGTTTCCTCCCCCACCCGCTTATTTAGTTTTTAAGTCCCTCTAAACTTTTCTCATACATAAATTTTATTCCTCATTTCCATCATGAGCTCTTTCAATGACCACTTCAACTTTTCCCTAGCTTATGAATCCGAAATTATGCCCCAAGTTGTTGTGGCCTGAGGATGGAATAGTGCACCAATCAGCACTGCCAGTATCCTGAATCTCAGGATAACACTCCTCCACAGCCCACACCCTTACAGCTGTCCTTCATTTTGTCATTGCTCTGTACCACGCATTGTTCTTAGGTGGAAAGGAAACATTTTTTTTCCTATCCTTCACCATTTGGAAAGTGCTTGAGCCTCTATTCATCAGAAGCTGAGGGGCAGCTTAGCTCTTACACAAGATTCTCACGCCATATACCCAGACTTAGGCCACCAGTTTCCTAGAAACCAGGAGCCCTGAAGCGTGGGTGATTCAGGAATATTTGCCTGAGCTCACTCTTTTTACCTGTGGGCACCCACACGAGTGCTGTAATAAAGTGCCTTTCCCACTTGTTGGGGCAGCATGGCCAAGCTGCAGCTCATGCCCTGGAGCAAACCTAAAGGGTTCCCTCCCTTTCACACCTTCCCCAGGGACTTGGTACCACAGAGACACCAAAGGGACATTTTGTGGAGTAAACTTGGAAAGTTTAACGCTTGTTCCTTAGCTCTGTAGTGGAATGAGTGCACTTAGAACAGTTTTCTTTGGAGTGTCTTGCAGCCTAATTTTTATTCCCTGCCAATGCATGGAATGTTTAGCCAAGTAAAGCAGAAGTGTTAACTTCATTTTTTTTTTCACAGCAACGCCCCTGTAGTAAAAACTCTCTCAAAATAGCTGGATGGTTCAAAACCAGCCCCTTCTTCCCACTGATAACACTTGCAAACCCCAAAATCTTCCTTTTTTCCTTCTGACATACAAATAATTGTTGTTGTATTTCATTGTCTTGATCAAGAATGGAAGTTTCTTCTCTAAAATGTAATTTAAAGGCAGTAAGAGATAAATGCTATCAAAAATTCTATTAAAAATGATGGAAGTGCCAATTTAACACTGCTAATTTTAGAATACTAAAAAAAAAAAAAAATGAGTGCAAAGTCTGTATCCAAAGATATTTGGACATTTTAAGAATGAAACAAATAATATATCTATATAGTTTTAAACATTAAATCACTAAGGATGAATTTCACCATGAGTACAACATTCTGCAATCATGGTATTTTATATTAAACTCCAGTGAATGCCTCCTTCCTGCTTTGTAGCAACTCATGTTGATACAGAAGGAGAAAAAAAAGAAATGGTTTCTGGAGTGATCTGTCTATATGGAGAGCTGAATTAAATTAATTGGAAGCTCATTTATTACTGAGATATAACACTTTTGATAGGTTTGTACATTCCAATAAACACTCCTGCTCTTGAAGCAGGAAATGATTAGCTTTCCGTTCTGACCAAAATAAAGAAAAGCCATCCTGGCAGAAGGAGAATCTGAATTTCTGCATCCAAACACCATTATACGTAGCAGAGGGTCATTCCCAGAGATCAGCTGAGCCTGCTGGGAGGTGCTGAGTACCTCCTGTATGGTTCTGTATATGGGGCCTTGATCCTGGAGCCACTGGGGACAGGGAAGCAGCCATCCCAACCTCCTCTCCTGTCCTGACTCACACAGACCAAGATATATTATCGCTGTTTTCCCACATTCCTTGGCAAGTAGCTCAGAAGTCATCCCTAGCAGCTCAGAAGTGCCAGTTCTATTAACTCCTGCCTGATACTAAAGGCATGTCTTAGACTCTGGGTCCCAAATTAATTTCAGCCTTGCTCTGCTTCTCTTGTAGGCAAAATGGTAGGATAATATCAGGATTGTTTTTAATGAAGATTAGGTAGATGATTGATCTACAACAATGACTATGAATTACGTGATATCAAGGAAAGTAATCTATATGAAGATGTTGATTTTATATTAAGTTGTGACATATCTGTCACTTATTTATGCAGGGTCTGTAAGATGGACAGCAGCCTATGTAAAAGTGCATATCCATGCAGAAGTAGAGATAGTCAATAACTTTCATTAAAGAGAAAAATGGTAATTTTTTTAATTGCTGCTTATATCTCTTCTAGTTTTGACATATTTTCCATTTGGTAAGGAACTAAAGAAGTTCCAAAAGAAGTTCTGACATATTTCCTAAGAGTAATTTTTCTTCAGTACCTGTCTTGGTTTTATTATGTGCTACATCACGCCAGGACAGCTGGGTTGCAGCAGTACAATTCCTCACTGCGGTGCTGGATCAGGCTGGTGTGTGGCACACACTTGGCTGTAGCTCACAGCTCTGACATTCTGACACAGCCCCACAGGATTTAGGGCTTCGAGGACCCTGTCAGAGAAGGAGTATTTATGCCCAGGAGAGGAAGGGTTATAGATGAGCAGGTTTCTAATGCATGGCTTTCACTCCCATGCCCAATCCATTTGTATTTAGAGTCTCTGTGTGGAAATGTTCCAGTGAAGGCCCCTTCTTTTCCCTGAGGGCAAATGCATGTGTTATAACAATGCTGGAATTAATATGAGAGGCTAGAAGGTCAGGAGGGAGGTCTTCAGAAAGGGAAATATTATTAAACTCCTCCTTGTACAAATGCTTTGATTTCTTCAGAGGACCTGTGGGAGGTCCCTGATGCCAGGATCCTTCAGAGGCTCTGGTCTCAGTAATGTCACTTAGATGACAAGGCAGCTTGAAAGCAACATTTGCTCCTTTGACCTGAGCTTTCAGCCACACGTTCAGGACTTTGCAGGGTTTTCTGCTTAGAGGAAATACGTGTGCAGCACACAGTAGCTCTTTGAAGCAGACCTGTTGTTATTTTCAGAGAACACAGGCCTATTTCCCTGAATGCTGAAGGAATCAAACAAGAAGTATTGCCTTTACTCTCAGATTCTGCCTCTTTATGCTGGCCTGCCAGGCTGTAAAGTGCTCTCTTGTGGTTTTTTTCTCTCTCTCCAGCTATTCTCAAGTCTGCATCACAGAGAGGTGAAGCTGTGTCATTTGCCTGTAGGTTTACAAGCACACTGCCTACACAATAACATTATCCTTTGTCTCTGTTAACAAAGGTCAAATGTGACCCTCACGAGGCTCTTTTTTTGTCAGGAAATGTGCTGGCATGTTATTCCATCCCTTTTCATCACTGATGGTGATGCCCTCCAGATCTAACTCAAAGCTGCCATAAGAGTTATTACAAGAACTGTGCTGGACCACCAGTTACAAACCTGTTAAAAATAAATCCCTAAACCCTGGAATTGAGGAGGTCCAGCATTCTGACCATGCCTGTTTTGCAGACTGGCGATTTCCTTCGGCTGGCAGGATTTTCTTCAAAGGCATTCAGTTTCTTCACACAGTTTTTTCATTTGTTACCCAGACATTTGGTAACATTTCATCATAAAAACAAATGGAAAACCCAGATGGGTCATATCCCTCACATTGAACTACCTTATCTTTTGATCTTCAGAATGTGAGAAAATGTATATTTGGGATATTTTTAAATGAAAAACTCAGGTTATTGATATTCTGATCTGACTTTGGTATAGTAATAAACATGGCAACTTGAGGCTTTGCTGGATTGCTGAAATAATTTTGAAGTCAAATATTTTTTTATTTTATTAATATACAGGTGCTGTTCTGTGCAGCAAATACAAACTGTATTTCTATGCTATAGAAACATACATAGAAATATATAGAAACTGTTTTTCTACTATTATTATTATTATTATTATTATTATTATTATTATTATTATTATTACTCTGTGCCCAGCTTCACAAGTTGAAGCAGCACACTTTCCATCATGGTGGTGGTGGTGTAGTATGTTTTCTATTTCTAAATTTATATTTGAAGGAAACACTATAAAGACGTGCATCAGTTCATGGCAAGGCATAGACAGTTTTGTTAGGAAGAAAAGCCTCTTTACACTTGCAGTTCCTGAGCTGTTTGAAGTTTGAATCTGTTACAAAAATCCCCTCAACCCCATTTTCTAATTTATCTCATTTCTATATGCAGCTGTGGTAGAAATGTGTTCTTTTTGATAAAAGGGAAAGAAGATGAACATGTTCATTTCACTGCTGCCCTCCCAACAAGTTGTACCAGTCTATGGGACAGGTATTTATATATTTCCCTCTGAGGAAAATACTTAAAGAAGCTATAGCTTCCTGTGGTAATCTCTGACTTGCTTTGCTAGCTTTCTCCAAGGCAGTGGAGTTCAGGTGGGGTTTCAGCTCCATGTCCACCTCCCTTGTTTCTGGGATTTTGGACAGACACCATTTGTTACAATATAACTCAGCACCCCCAGGCAGCTAACATTGAATGGACAAGACAGAATCCCAATTTGAAGGGCAAATGTTGACTTTTTGTTCAGCTCTTTAAGTAAGAAGTACCTGATTTGGCAATAAATCTGCTAACTAGTCTTTTTACTTCACAAGTACTTTAACTATTAATCACTCTGACCCCAGACTATCCTGAACAGTCTTTGCATGGATGGTAGTGTAGAAGGAATTGATTTGGCAGCAGTTAATTTTATTTTTTTTTTCATCAAAAAAACTCAATTTTTGCAGAGGTCTGCCTCTTACCAGACTGGCAAAGTTCTGGGAAAACTCAGAAGCTGATGGAATTTACTTTGAGCTAAGGGGTCTATTGGACCTCATCAGATGAAACAAACTGAACAGCAAAACCGGGGGTGGCTGTAAATAGCTCAGAAATCTTTACACCTGCCAGAGGCACTTGGCTGGAAATGCCACTTTCCAATTTTTTTCCAGTTCTCACTTAATTTCCCCTGAAAATCCAGTGCAGTTGTACTTTAACTTGTTTCTGGAGTTGAGATTGTGAAATTAATGAGAAATAGTGCATTCTGGATACAAGAAAGCTGTGCATAAAAAACTCTCACACTATTGAGGTTTTAATGTCTTTCTCCACCCTTTTCCTTCCCAGGAATTTCATACCCTGGCTCCTTTTCCTCAGGCTACCGAGCAGCTGCCAAGGCTCAGACATATCCAGTGCTCCTCTGGCTGGGCTGGTCCCTGTTTGGGTCCTTCCAGCTTGGAGCTGTCCTCCCTCTGCTCTGCCCTGGTTTTCCTTCTGGACTTCCAGAGGTGGAGTTGTAGTAGTGACAGCTGTTTCTTCTGTAGCTCATCTGTACACAGGAAATACAGGGAGCCAGATGCCAGTGTTTCCATGTGATTTAGTATGCATGTGAGAGGAATATTTCCTTTGTAGCTGGCAGAATGGAAGACTGAGGTAGGATTAGTATTCTTGACCTGCACTAGTGTAGAGATGGAAAAATTCTTCACAAAATATAAGGGATGGGATTTAGTGGACAGTTGAGGATATATCTTAATTAATCTCTTTTCCAATTAAAGATGGAATTCTAATTAAGATGACCCCAAAGCAATTATTCAGACTTGTGTATTTACATTAATTAGACTACCAAAGCATTTAGAGTAAGATTATGACTTTGAAGATGGCGCAAAGTCGATTTTCCATGTTGAAGTATCTTACTACCTCATTTGTAATGAGGGCAGATGCCACAGTACTTCCACCATTCCTACCACACCAGTTACTTTGTCTCCCAGTATTTCAGGTCTAAAGTATATATATATTAGTATAATATATATATAAATTAATATAGTATATTAAGTATATATACTTAATTAAAGTATAATTAAGAGGAGGATGTTTGTGTTGAGGTGCTGTGGCACAACCTTCTTTCTGATAATGGGGAAGATTGATGTAAAAATATTCATTTGTTGTGTGAAGTGGAAATCTTCTCCCCAGGAGACAAATGCTTCTTTTCACTCCCACCTAAATACTCACCAACCTAATAAATTATGATATAACTACTGATATTTAGCACATGCATTTGTGGTGTATTACTTCCTAGAGCAAATTTCTTGATCCAATTTCATCTCAGGCACTTGACTTTTTTGGAGCCCCTAGGAAACTACACTACTGTGGTGAAGGAGTCAAGTTCATCTATCACATACCCAAAGTTCACTGACAAAAATAATCAGGACCAGGTATTTCCATATCAGTTTTCATCAGTAATTTTAAAATATTATGCTACTTGTATATAGATGAATGTTTCTAAACTGTCAAACACCTTCAAAATCTTTCAAAGTGTTTGGATTTGGTGTCTATAATTGAGAACAACATAGTGTCATGCAGCATAGGCAAACCATATGCTTTAAAATTGTTTTTACCTGTCAAATTTGTATTTTACCCGCTACAGTGCTCTCAGTATTTGGGCAAAAAGACAGTCAAAACAATCTGTAACTGAATTATTGTGGGAATGGAAAAATATTGGAAATAATAAAATTTTCTACAGAGCCACCTGAGACAAAACCATCTGACACTCTAACAATGTTTGATAATAAAGAATGTATTATTACTCTTGCAAAAGATCTGGATAAAAATCAGGAAGGACTTAGACTTCTGGATAGGTCCACCAGAATTTTTGCAGTTGTGAATGCCCAGTTGATGTCCAGGAAGGAAGTGGGGAAGGAATCACAGAGATATTTCCTCTTAAAAAAGTGGAATTTACCTTTGCTGCAGGCTCCTCACAAATACTCCTCTGCCTTTGCTTCACACACCTCACCAAGTCTTCTATTTACATTTTCTTCTGAAATTTTCATTAATTAATACAAAACCATGCCCATTTTTCATCTTCTAGTGGCTCCAAACACTAACATACATTCTCTTTTCTGTTTACCTTCTGTCCTGACCTAAAAAGTTGGTTTGGTATAAGGTAAATTAAAAGTAGATGGAGATTGGAACAGACTTACTGCTGTAAGTACAATTTTGTGTGGTTAACTATAAACTGTTCTGAAAACCAAAATGTAAATCTGTTCACATTTAAAATGTCAAAATTGGACTACGTTCAAGACAGTATTAGACTGGGGGTATTATATCAACAATGGAGCAGAAGGTAATATTTTAGCTGGAGAATGCCTGGGAGGATATGAACTGTAGTGTCTCTTTTGACCCAAGTAGTAGAATCAATATTTAATGGTTTTGGGATATTGATTCAGAGGGGGGAAAATATAGTAGAACTGTTGCATTTCTGCTTATTTATTAAAAAGGTACAAAATTCCATCTGTTTGAGCAGAAAATCCAGAGAGGCTGATTTTTTTGTTTACAGCTCCAAACTTTATGCAGCTGCCAGATTAACTCAAAAACCTGCTTCTTTAATCTGTTGTCAAGGTCAAATTCAGGTGTAGCTCAGGTTGTGCAAAGCAGCTGCTGCCTCACTCTGCCATGAGGTCAGCCTGTCATCCACACAGACACATTTATGCATAGCCTGCCCCAAAACACTGCAATACCCCCCAAAAAATCCTGAAACACAGAATATTGAATTCTTTGTGATAACCTACAGTTGTCTTTGGCTGTGGAAAGGACCTTAAATGAAAATTAAACACAAACATTTTGAAAACCTTAATCCAGCCTGTAGACATAAGCAAGAGCAGGAAGAAGAGATTTCCTATAGAAGCCACTAAGTTATTTGCCAAAAACAAAGCCATAATTAAATTTTCTTCTGAGAAGTTAGACTGTCAGTTTGATACCAAATTCAGTTTGAATTAATTGCAGTGTGAAGAAAATTGATTTTAATACTGCTTAATGTATATATTTCAACCAAGCACCTTTAACTGTAGCATCTCTTCTGACATCTCCATAATGTGGGAGCATGTACATAAGTGTATATACTAGACTTCTTATTGTGTCTAGACAGTGGATAAAAATTCTGTCATTAAATACTCAGTTGCATAATGGAAAATTCCACAAAGAGCTGTGATTTACTCTTCAGAAATATCCCACACTCTGTTGAAAGACAATCCGTTTCTGAGATAATTTGTCAGTTTTTTATTCCACACTTTTCTAAGGTACAGGAATATCTTTGGGTTTTTTTCCATCTGCCTTGATTGTAAAGTTCTGGTGCTACATTTAACTTCCCACCCTCTTCCTGGAGTTGATGCTTCCACCCTGGGCATCCATGAGAAATGCCAAACAGAGAATTACCAGGGTTGCATAATACAGGGACAAGCTATTTCACAGTTGAACAGATCTATGCTCTCCAGGCAAGAAGATAATAGAAGTTATGGCTATGAAGTGACTGAGTTCCTCCTTGGGGGGGCAAAAAAAATCTATCTTTACCCAAAGGTGAAGCCAAATATAGCAAACTATGGCAGAGTGCAATTGTATATATAATTGTCTCATGAAATTTTAACCCCTAGTGATGAAGGGAGGAGAGGAAGAGAGAAAAAGAGAGAATAAATTAAGTTTACTAGATCATCTATTATTTGACCTGCTATGCTGATCTTCTAAGAAGTGAAAAATCACATTTATAGTAATTCACGACAAAAAAGAATATGGCCTTTACCTTATTGACAATTTACTTGCCAAAATTAAGGCACAGACACTCTCATTTTATAGCCCTGAATACCTTAGATGATCTTGAAACCTGGTAAGCTCTACCAGCACACTTTTTTTTTTTGTCTGCATTCAAAGGCTGCCAATGGCCTTATGAAAAAAAAAAAAAAATTTGGAACACTGCATCATGCACAGGGAATCCTGTGGCTGTAAAGCAAGAGTACAAAATATAATCACAGACAGAAGACTGAAAATAAGTCAAGTCAGACTAAAGGCTTGGCACAGCTGTCTGTGACTTCCATTTCAAAGCAGTTAGTGAGCCACTAGGGGCTTTGTCTTGACTAGAGATATTTGCCTTAAACAGAGTTCTTTGAACAAGGATATGACAACCCCTAGCCTGGCCTTTCAGCCCCCTGGAAAGAACTTGTTCTTCATATCCCAGTGGCCAGTACCAAGGCCCCTTCAATGTCCCATCAAACCAGCAGTGGGGTCTGACCCAAACAGCTTGCCTGCCCAGGTAACATCTCATATTGTGGTATTTTCAGTTTTAAATAGAAACAAAGAGAAAGAAATATTGGACACACTCCTCTTCCTTCTCCCTAGCCCCCCAGGACTTGTTTTTAGTAAGCAAAAAGCATCCAAACTGACCTGTGTGTTCCACTCATAGCTAATAATATCATAATAACATCATCATAACAGGAACTACATGCACTTGTCATTTTTCTTGGAGCTTGCAGCACGTATCATTTATATCTCTGGACTTTCATACACCAGCTCTCAATCAACCACTCATTACTGAGATATTCCATTAGTGCCATGCTGGGAATGGAATCTTTTCCTACGTTCTGCAACTTTACTTTGAACCAGAGCCTCGTAGCTAGTCTTAGTCTCAGGATTAGTTCGCCTTGCAGCCGGCAGGAGAGGTGGGTGGGATGCATTCCAGCACCTCCCTGGCCCTGCAGTTAAAGCTCACAGCCTCTGCTTTGGGCCAGACTGAGGGGTGAAATAGGCCATGCAGCCAGACCCAGAGACTGGGCTGTCACTCAGTCAGTGTTTTCTCCTTCTCCTTGCCTGCATAAGGAATAATTCACACCTGCTTGTTAAATAGCTGACTCCCTGTCCTGGTGCAAAGAAGGGATTATCCAACTCCTAGCTTCATTGACCTACCTCCTCTCTGAGCCCTGTGTCTGATGGGCTCAGTGACACCACACCTGAGGCAGCCTAGGGAAAGGCAATTTGTCTCCCATAAATGACTCTTTGTTCAGCCAAACATGTAATAACAACACAACATGAATATCAAGTGGCTGAAATAATCATTATGTGAATCTTTCTCTGTTCTAATTTGAGGGTGAAGATGCACTTTTCAAACCCTCTCTGCACAGGAGGGCAGGATTGATAGCTGTGTCAGCCCTAAAGTGTTCTACTTCCATTTTAGATCTCATCTGGCATTTTCAGAGACTTTAGTGGTGTTGAACTACTAATCTCAGATCAGAAGGGTCAGAGTCAAATCAGAACCCAGATTTCAGACTTATTTTATAATTTTAAGAGTGAAGGATGTTGCATTGTTCTGTGCATTTATTGCTCTATGGTCAGTCTTAGAGAATGACAAATTTACAGATTTTGATTAATACCCCAGTAATTTAATATTTACAGACATTATTGATCCCCATTGCCTTTGACCACGGAATCATACAGATTATATTTTTCAAACTTTGCATTTTTTTCCCTGAGATTTTCAATAGAATCTTCCTTCTTTTCCCTTTCCCCCACCAGGAGTGGGGTAGTTAACTGCAATGGGAATGACTTTGGAAGGCAGTGGCTGACAGTTCAGGACGGGGAGGATGCAGATTCTGTAGGAACAGGGAGAACAGTGGGGCTGTGGGACTCTGATGGAGACAGGAGAAAATGATCTGACTACTGATAACAGGAGGGAGGAACAGATGATCACTAAAACACTTAGTACTGTGCTGATGGCCTGAGTAAGATACAACAAGGTCTCTATCAACACTTTTTCTATCATGGACCTCATTTACTCTTATTCACACCAGTAAAATGGAGCAGAAATGCCAGGACTAAAAGGAAAAGCAATAGCCCTACAGGCTTCCTTTTGCTGCATTGTTTCCAAAGGTTTTGTGTATTTTCTGGCAAGCAGCAGAGAGAGCTGCCTACCATGAGGAACAGCTTCCTGAACAGGAGACAACTCAGAAATCCTCAGTCATAACAGATAACATTCTGCAAGAGCTTGTGCCAGAGGAAGGTGTAATTCTAGGGTTGTTAGTGTTAGCAGAATGTTGCCCAGAGTAAATCAGAAGGCAATCTATCCTTATTTATAGTAATGAATAAAGACATATCAAGAGTTTGTGTCCAGTTTAGCTGTCCATCAGTGACAGAGTGAGGTAAGCCAAGCTTCACTACAGCATTCCTTCCATGTTACTGCAGAGGAGCTGCTCTGGTCACCCACTGAGACCTACCTCCCATCCCCTCCCTGTTCCCTGGACATGCCTACCAGAGTGGGAGTAAAAAGCTGTGAAATCCAAACTGCAGTGCTATATAACTTCTTTACAGTACTGGGAATCATTGTATAGAATAAAAGCAAGGTTGAGCTGGGTCCAAATTAACGAAGAAAGCATTGTCAAAACATATTCTGCAGTAATAAGGACAGAGAAAGAAAAAAGGGCTTTCTGTTAGTTCCCATTTATTTAATGATGATATAAAATCTAAGCTGGCTATTTTGTATGTCAGAAAGTAATCGTGCATGACCAATTTTTGCTCTTGTTAGAATTTTACCTTGTGGCTACATTGTATTTGTGATGATTTCAAGGAATGCTTTTATCATGTACAGGTTTTTCAAAGGTTTGCTCACTTATTAAGCAAGTGAGAAAAGGGGACTTTGTTTATCCAAAGTAACCTTCCAAGGAAATCAGGATTCTATACAGGACATTGAAAGGCTGTGTAGGCCTTTTCAGTGACTATGATGGCATTCCAGTCTTCCCAGTAATCTGCTGGAGAGTTCCCACTCTCCTGAAAGGCATTTTTGCCTCACAGACCTTTCCAGTATTAGTTTTCAAAACAACCCATGCAGTTAAGTGGAGATAGAGCTGCTACCTTTTACACACCCCAGAAAATGGGCTGGTGTGGCACAGCCATGTTACATGGACTACCAAATAAGAAAGCATGAAAAGTCTGGTCTTAAGTGTTCTTTGGAATCATCCTCAGCTCAGACAGGCTAAGACCAAATAGTGGTGGTTTCTAATAGTTTCTGTTGAATTAGTATTGTTATTTTCATACATCTGTTGGACATTGTATTTCTCCTCAATTCTGAAAAGATGGTGCATATGGGAAAAAGTGATATGACTTAAATTAAAACCATACATTTCTATTTTCACCAAAATTATTTGTACATTTGTACACCACTTATAAAGGTTAAAAAATGGAACTCATATGAAAATGTAAGCAAGGAATACACTTTTTTTATAGTAGGTTCTAATGTTTATTTGTAGTTGTAAGTGGGGAGTAAAAGAATTGAGAAATTATAGAGGAAGGGATGCTGTGGGTTTCCATGAGTCCTGCTGCTGCATGCAGCACAAGCTCTTTCCTCTGCCTTTTCTCTATCCACATCTCCATGAGTCTTCTGGCTGCCACTATTTTTTTTTTTAAACCAGGAGGACTGAGTGTAATTTCTGTTTCAGCTCAGCTTCAACCTCTGCCAAAGGGAAACAGAAATAGAGCAAATCCTTTCCATTCTAATATAAAATTCTTCATATATATGATACATATAATGAAAATTTAACATATCAAAAACCTTGCTTTGTCAACATATTCACACACCTTGTACCACCTGACATCACATCTGACAAAAGCCAGTTGGTAAGAAAGGCTTTAGAAACCTCTCTGAATAATAATCCTCACAAAATTTCAGTAAGATGATACAAAATAAACCAAAACAGAGTTCAGGTGAACAGGGCACATACCACCAGTATATTTTTTTTTATGTGACTGTGAAAATCCTCTGGAGCTGGCCATCAGGGGACATTTCTTTCAGCCATTTGAAGCATTTCTCAGGGGACATACTATTCCAGCTTTTTAGCTGCTATTTTGCTATAAGACCCAAGAAATTGCTCTGAGGTGTTTCCTTTCCCACAGGCAAATGGAAAGTTAGTATTTTATATGAAGATGAGCACAGTCCTCTGATGCAGCTTAGTATATTTTTTTAAGTTTACAATTTAAATGTCATTGCATTACCAGCACAATGGGTCAAATTTGCCCAAGGGTATTTATATTGACAAAATGATAGGAGAGCTACAAGAGGCTCAGAACAAGGTAAATATGCTGAACATATTTACCTTGGGAATGGTTTCTCCAGAGGAGCTAAACACAGCCAGAGCCTCCTTCAACATTTTAATGTGTAATCAAGGTAAGCAAGTGGTGAAGTCTTGAATTGTATGATACACATTTAATGTGGGGACAGTGACAAGCAAAATTTGCAGCCTCTGAGCCTGGCTGACTACAAAAGTAACCCTCTTTCCCTCTGTGGTCCATGCCTGCCAATGTAGACAGCTGCATTTTCTGTACCTTTGACATTTGCATCCAGCTCAGTCCAGGGGCAGCAAGTGAATGAGATGACACCAAGAAAACTCACAGAGGAAGTGAAAGTACAAAGGACAAGCACAAAATATTTTCTGTCTTCCAGAACTTAACCTGAAAAACCCCGGAGGCTTTCTGGAGGGAGTAGGGGTAGATAGGTGGTGACAAGGAGTTTCAGGGCCATAATTGCCATGGAGAATGGGGGTGAACTCTTGGCCCTTTGGGTGCTTAATCACTGGAAGTTATGGGAAAGGCTCAGATCAGCCCCTTTTGTTCTCGTGGTTTTCATATGGTGATTCTAGACCCATGTAACCAAGTGGAGCAAAACCTGGTATAACCCAGGCTGGCCGAATCTGGACTTAGAATCTCTTCTTTAGTATCTAAAATGCATTGTTTTCTTCTGCTGCCAAGAGATAGCTTTTGTCTCTGCTGCTGGTAAATTTGCCTTCAACCTGACTCAACACACCCAAGCATGCACATTTTCCAGGTGAGAAAAGGGTGAAAGAAGTAGCTGCTACTTGCTCTGTTTGCTCATTAGAACATAACAAATGTGCTGGGGAGCTGGATCATCAACTGCCTCATGGCACTGCAGCAGTCAGGCAAAGCAGATGTAAAATGCCATCTCGTTCAGCTGGGACAGTGTAAACTCTATATTCACACTCTTTGCTGAAGGTATGCAAATATGCAAGGTGATAAGCAACATAAAATTCTTCCTGAAATCTTTGATCTGCACATTTATAGTATTTAGGGTATGTAGAAGGCAAATTAGATCTAAGTGGAGACTGAAATTAACCATCTCATCAAATTCTGATTTCTCTGTGACTGACTCTTTCCAATCCATCCCCTGCAAGAGGATAGTACCTTATTATGACTTTAAAGCCTGTTTTTTTCAGTACTACTGTGTGTCTTAAGTGAGAATTTATTTCACGTCAGGGAATTTCATGATTTGATAGTCACAACATAAAAACTGTAAAAATTGTTTTTGGGCTGAAAGGACATGGATTTAAAATAATCACTGCACCTTTTTCCTCAGTAATTGTATAGATGTGGATTTGTAGAAACATACAATTGATCTATGGAGGTGGGATAAACCATGTCCTTGCCTAGGGGAAATAAATGTAGTATAAACACTTTCCTCATGAATACATCTATTACTGTCATATTTATCCTTTAAATGTATGCATTCTTTAGAAATGGCAGTAAATGTTACACTTCAGTTGTTTGAGGGAAATATTAACTCCTTCATATTCTGTTTATATTTTGAAATCTGGAGAGAAGGAAGTGCTGTGTTAGTACACCGGTATTTAAAAGCTGTTTTACTACCAGCTTGTCATTCTACCTAAACAATAAACATAAAAAAAAACAAGTAAAACTTTTTAATTTTAATTTTACAATTTATAAGCAGATGGGTATGCAGGGGAGGAAGAATAAAATTTCTGTGCTGGACAATGAAATGTCTGAGGAGCCCTGGACATTTGTAGTTAAAGGCCATTTTTGTGCTTCTTTGCAAACGCTGGTGATTTCATGGCAGCCAGAGTCCTGCCCCCATGGCCTTGTGAGTGGTCCTGGTCTAGCAGCCAGATGGTGCAGGAGTATCCAGCCTCTCCCCCATTAACTGTCCAGATAATGAGGGTAAGATGTTCTGTTTGTCTAAATCAGTTCTTGCTCTGTGGCAGTGGGAATAAGGCTGCTCAGCCACAGAGGAGCTGTGAGGCAGGAGAGCATCTCAGAGGACTGTCTATGTACTTAACTAGATGAATAGTGAGTCAGTGGGGCATGGGAAAACAGCTGTCACATTTATCTTCCTCACACTAGCAACTGAGAGTCATTACCAGGATCTAATACACCAAAGGATGCTTTGAAAAGAGATCATCCTCATTTATTTGTCTACACATACTTAAAATGTTGCTTTGTGGTGTAAGTTAATGGCACAGTAGGAAGAGTTTGGGCTAAAATTATTTAGGGACTATTTAAGTAGGGGAGATTAAAGCTGATCTGTTCTTTTCCAGTATCCTCTTTCTCATTGCACCGTGGGGAACCTGTTTTTGTGAGCCAATCATCATTTTTCTTAAACATATAGAGAAATTATAAAGGATAATTATATCTCAGGGGCACCTTAATTGTCCCAATTACTCGGCCAGTTTTGACAGCCAGATCTGATGAAGAGAGATCTGTAGGCATAAGACAACATTTCATGTGGCACTTGGACAATACTCATGGTGCAGTTATAATAATCAAAGTATCTGTGTTTAAAAAGATAGTATATGCAAAATAAAACTGGAGGAGAAAAGAGCTTTGTCGATTTATAAGAAATTCTTTACCCAGTCAGCCTTCTGCATGAGATATACAGTATTAGAACTAAATGAATTATAATTAAGTTGCACATAACTGAAATGGGCAAATTCAATTTTCTCTGTGTTTCATTATAGCTTAGCTGCTGCAATGATAGATGGAATTATGACACCTTGTACAAGACCTTCCAGGTATAGTCATTATCAAACATAATTTTACTTACTTCTTTTTATTTTGTAAATTGAAAAAAATATAATTGTCAATCAATGGATCAATGGATGAGGTTACTTGCTCTGGTATAATAGGCAATATAAAATCCCTGACATCATATTGGAGTGCACAGATGCTAAAGAGCCTTTTTAGGGTTTTTTAGGCATAATTGGCATTTTTTGGTTAAAGGATGAAAACCAAATATTTGAACTTATAGGGCTAATGGTAGCTATAATAAAAAAAAAAAATAAAAAAAATGGATGAAAGTGAAGACACTTCCACTCTCTGTAGCTTCTAAAAATAGAACAATTATCTTCTCCTAGAAGGCTTTGGTGTTAGTATGATTTCAAGAACAAGGTTAATGTTGAGCCCTTATACCCTGGCTGTAGAGGTGCTTTCTTGAGCTCAGATCATGGTAAAGAGTATAAATGTAAACAGAAGCCTTCATCTTTTTCTGCCTGAAATTCTGTTACATCCATAACAAGGTTTAAACATCTTGTCCAAATGAGCAAAATGTTATTCTCATCATTAAACTGGCAGTTGCACAAAGGCAACCGGACCAGATAAAAAACAAAAGCTCTTTCACAAAGTTATTCCTTGGTGTAATCAGGGAGCAGGCAACCATAAATTAAAGCAAAACTTTATTCCCTGCTTCCTGAATCTCCAAATCAGTTTCTTTTTTAAAAAGGAATCTTAGTAAGAAAGGTAGAGGAGAAGCTAGTAAAAATATCTATGTGTAAAATGTAAATATTTTGTATAGCTCTGTCAGATAGTAGAATTGAGATTTTTTTAGATTAGGGTTTTCAGTAAAAAAATAGAGAGAAAAAAACCCAACCAGGTTATATTTGATAAACAGGTGTGGTTTTCAGAGTCTCTGAAACCATGAGGGACATATCTCTGGCCACACTGGAATGCAGCACAAGACATCTCCATGATAAGCACTAGCACCAGGCATAATCTATAGGCACTGTTCCTAATAAAAATTTATTCATCCTGTGAGCTAAACATGGTAATACAGTCAAAAACTCTATGCTGGGCCATTCTTGCCCATGCACTTATCATCTGTCACACTGAGACCCACTGGCAGATTGGCTCTTGAAGAAAAGAGCATTTTAATGCAAAACCTTGTATTCCCATAAGGCACTCAAGGCAACCAGTGGGGGGCCTGTCCAATCCTTTTCTATCAAATCTGTTTTACTGGAAAACGAAAGTTATTAAAAGCAAGGAACATAACAATCAGCTTCAAGGTTCAGCTCACCTCTGTTTACTGCTCTGGTTCTGGGGATTAGCCTCTATTTCCTACAGAGAGATTAGCAATCAAAGCTAAATTACATTTTCATTGGGTAAATCATTTACAAATAATTTGAGATTCTGGTCTGGAAGCTTCAGCATGACTAAAAAAGCTCTTCTCTCATTTCAAGTGTATTCAAGAGAAATCTATGTGTAAACTGGCCCTATCACCTAGAAATTCCAGACCACTGGAAATTGTCACAAACAGATGTAAAACCTGTTCTCAGTCAGAGAGTTGTGCATTGAGTATAATCCTTAGGGAAGGTGACATATTCTATAATTTCTTTGGACTCAGGCTACATGGCTACTACATGGAAGACTGTATCACAAAAAATATTACAGGATCAAAGTAGTTAGTAAAAGCAGAGATGTCAAACAATTTTTATCCTACATGCTTGATACAGCTAAACCTCACTGTGTAAATATCAAACAACAAACAAAAGAACAAACTGGAAAATTCATAGGGTAAGCTTGAGAGCCACAATTCATAGAATCATAGACTGTGAGGTTGGAAGGGCACCTCAGTTCACCTATTTGTTACACACACATGATTTGAGAGCCAAAAGTTGGTCATTATTTTGAAAATAAAAATAATACTGGGTCCTCATGCCTACAAGGCTCAAGCACCTCTCAGAGTTTTCACTAACAGTTTTAGTATCAAGGCTGCTGTCACCTAAAAGTGCAAACAATATATTCTGCCCAAAACCAACTTGCAGATACCTAATAGCATTAATTTTATTCCCTGTGTGTCATTAGGATTCATGTCCATCATACTTTTGGTGGAGAACAACAGATCAAAGGGAGAACATACGTGCTTGTGCCAGAGCACAAATCCACCATTTTAACTTTTTACCCAAGTCCAAAACCTGCACTGTTTAAATCCTGTAGATGTCAGCCAAGCATACACCTTTTATAGGATGAAATAGTAGTTCCAGACACTAATTCTGTCCTCCTAGTTGCTCAGTTTGCTTCCTTCTTGGCATTTAAAACCTCTAAGTATTTTTTTTATAATTCATATTTTTATATTTAAAATTTACAGTGTTTTTTTTCCAGCATAAAAATTTCCTGCCAGCAAATATAAATAACACTCCCCACAACCATGGAAGCAGTAGAAAACACCTGGACTCCTGATTCTCCATTTGTGCCCTTCTCACCAACATCCTGTGCCATCAGGAGTGATTCATGGAGCTCTGCAGAGCCCATCCTGGCACCTCCCTGGGTATTGCCACTTCAAGCACGTTTGGCTAAGCTGAGGCTGCCAGCCATGGATGCCTGCTGCAGGAAGCCCTGGAAATGGGCAGCTCATGCTAATGAGCTCCGTGCTGCTGTCCCCCAGGGGAGCTGGGAGTCTCATTTGAGTCTGCTGAACGTTCCAGAGACAGAACAGCACACGTGTCCCAGCCTCAAGTGCTCAGCGACCCTGGGCCATCAATTTCTGATTCACATTAGCTAGCACTTAATATCAATGACAGTGATGTTTTAAGTATCAGTTCCCACACACAGTATTTAATTTTTGGTGGTACCCAGGACATCTCAGATAGTAGGTGGCATAAATTAGTTCTCTATCAAGTTGATGGGAATGTTGCTGCTTTCATAGATATGTAGTTAAGTACAATTGATCAAGTATCCCTATTAAATTCTGCCAACAGGATTGAAAATCCCAAAGATGATTTCAATGAAATGCTTGCTTTGCACTGGCAAAGTACACACAGAAATTTCATAGCCTACCTGACTTTTAATCACTATGAGCAAAATTAGTCCATCTCCAGGGAACCTAAAATAAATTTGTCAGCCAGTCAACTTAAAAAAGGATTTAAAGAGGGCTGATCAATAAGGCTGGATTTCACCCCAGGTTGCTGTGATTTCATGTGAATTCAAATAAGCCATCCAAGTGTCAAATGGCCAGTTTTTAGTATGTACTTTAATATGTGCTGTGGACATAAGGTAAAACACTGAGTCCAGAAAGAAAACAGAAAATGAGGACAGTTTATTAAGCAAAACTTATGTACTGCCATTCTTAAATATATATTTTTATGTCTCCACCCATTCTATACAACATACTTCATATATCAACTCTATTTTAACTGTACTTTTCTTACCCTTTCCTCTTTTTTTTTTTTTCCCCTACCCACCCATCCCCTCAGGTAGCAATAAAGAGTAAAAATATGCTTTTTACTCTAGATTACATGTGACAGTAGTGCACATATGCTGATTATACTGCAATATTACAGCAATCCAAGCTCACAGTCTGCTTCAAAATGTCCCATTTTCCTGTTGAGTCTGCATGTCTGATCAAGAACGAATGACACACGCTTGCAAGGACTATTTTTGTCTTCAGCCAGTTTGTATGGATTTTTCTAAGAGAGCAGGGGTAAGGTGACCTCTCATTGTCCTGAGGACAGATTAAATTCATGTAATACACAGGCAGGCAAAGAAATGTTTCAGAAAAAGAACAAGGAAGAATGTGAAGGACAGGCTAGCAAAGAAAAGAGCAAAAGAAAACTTCTAAAATGGCCAGAGCTTCCTCCCAGACTGGGAATTGGAAGAACAATAAGAGCCATTTCCTCTCTTCCATGAATTAGAAAAATGAGCACTTGTTCCTATTTCTAAGGTTCTCCACAAATCAAAATGTATAGCTTATCTTAATAAGACTTTAGAAATAAATACTTAGGCTAATATTCAGTAGAATCTGCATTAAACACAATATATAGCATGACAGCAGATAGAACAGGTGAAACTACTTACTTACAAAAACTCTGGCAAATAAATATCAGAATTTTTGAAAATTTACTTGTTAAACACCAATTTTCTCACTGTTACCACCATTAATTTTCTCTCTGAGGGCAGATAAGAGTATTGGGTTCTTCCTAAAAGACACTAGATGAGCATATACCAGAGAAAGTTAGATTCAGAGTTTATCCTGTAAGGTGAGAGAAAATAGATAAATACAGTGCAGAAAGCAAAAAAATAATGCCAAGGGATGGCTAAAAAATTATCAGCTGGAAATACTCTCAGAGGAAATGTAAGCTTTTGAAAAACAATTATTTAAATGAATACATTTTTATTAGAAAATAATTGCACTTGAAATTGCCCTAAAATAAAAAGGGTCAGAGGCATGCTTAGCTCCAACTTCCCAGAAGTATAATCGGAAAGTAAGCAAAATCTACCATACTTTTGTCAATCTTTTGAAAACTTTGCCATAGTAATATTTCTAGGAGATGGATCAGAAAAAAATTGTGTGGGACCAATAAGGTTTTAGAAGTAATTTCCCTTCTTATGAGACAACTCATGCAAATACAGCTGTAGCAAAGTTGACCAACTTAGATTATTGATAAAACAATGCTGTGAAAGTAATTGAATTTAAACAAGTGAGTCAGCTCAGAGAATCACAGAATGGCCTGCTGTGATAAAGCCCTTCTGGAGACCACCCAGTCCAACCTCATCTCAGAGCCAGGAGGAGCTAGAACAGGCTTCTTGGGAACATGAGCAGCGTAAATTTTTAGGGTCTCCAAGAATGGAGAGTCCACATCCTCTCTGGACACCTTGTTCCAGTGTGTGAGTATCTTCACAGTGAGGAAGTGTTTTATGTTTAGATGGAATTTCCTGTATTTCCATTTGTGCCCATTGCCTCTTTTCCTCTCACTGTGCAACACTGAAAGTCTGGTGTCACCTTCTTTTTCCCCTCTCTCAGTTATTCTTACACAAGGGAAAGAAGTCTGTGACTGTCCTCTTCTGCAGGCTGATGAGTCACAACTCTCCCAGCCTCTTCTTCTATGACAACTGCTCCAATCCCTTAATCATCTTAAAGACTCTTTTATACTCTGTGATATCCACTGTTAAATTTAAAGTCAATCCATTTTCTCCATCATTTTAATCAGGTTTTTAAAGTTCAATTATTCCTAGAGTAAATAAAGACTGTCCCTATTGTGACTGCCTAAAAAATGATGGAGGAAGGATATTTCCCTCCCTTTAACATCAAATTTAAACTGCACCTTTGTAATATTTTGGGGATATTTGAGCTGCTGTCTTAGAGTGATTGCTCATGGCATGTTTGATCACATGAAGATGTTGTCTTATACTTTTCTAAGTTGACAGTCTTAGAACAGGAGTCCCATTGAGAATAATGGTGGACTGAAAACTAAGCAATCAATGAGGCAAAAAATATTGAAGGAAAAGAATTCATTAATAAGACGCTTGAGATTTAATGCCCACATGGGCTTGTAGACCTCTTTCAGAATAAATACTTTGAAGAGCTGGTCGTGTCTGTTCTTTATTTTAATGTCTTTAATTCTATCATTGAAATTAAATTACTTTCTCCTGCATTTGCAGGAGTTCTGATACCCTGAAAATTACACAATCCCTTGGGAACTTTCTTTACTTATACTTTTGCATATGGGTAGCTTGAGGGAGGATGTCTTTCCCTCCATGTCATTACCATAAGTTTTGAGAACTATTCATTCAGCACTTTTTGGTCTCGCCCTCAGGATTGACCAATATTACTCTTTATCTGCCTTATCTGCCTTTTGATCTTCACTTGAGCGGGGAAAGCCACTCCAGAAATGCCTTTGCTCCATAGATTTGGGGAGTAGACTACTGGTGATTGGGCAGTATTGGATAAATATTTTTGCCTTCTATTTTAGCACAACATTTTACTGTGGGCAGTGTCCTATCACAAGAGCAGTTCTAGTCACTGATTAGAAATCTGGTGTGGAGAATGTAGCTCAACCAGAGAAAAACTCCTGTGTTGTGTCTGTCCCAGCAGGGTTTGTGATACCAGAATGAGGGGGGGAAATGGATGTAGACTGAGCACAGGAGTCATCTGTGACGACTTACCACAGAAGCTGGCAAACAGAAAGGAGAGAACTGCAGGTGTGTCAGCCTGACCTCAGTGCCAGGAAAGATCATGGAGCAGATCAAGACAACCAGAGGACAGGGCCCAGCCAACACAGATTTACAAAAGGCAGGTCCTGCTGGACCAGCCTGATCTCCCTCTGTGACAATGGGGCCACTCAGTGGAAGAGGGAAAGGCTGTGGATGTGTCTACTTGGACCTTGGTAAAAACCTGGTAAAGCTGTTTCCCACAGCTTTCTCCTGAAGAAACTGGCTTGGATGGGTGTACTGTCCAGTGGGTAAAAAACTGCCTGGGAGGCCAAGCCCAGAAAGTTTCTTCCATGAAATATCTGTGTTATGCCAAAGCAGTAGATTACACAGAAATTACTCAGTAACTCATATTCTGTCTCATCAGACATAATACAGAAAGATGAAATGAATTGAACTGCAGGTTGAAAAACAGAAGTGATAAAAATAAAAAAATAATAGAAAAAAACTATATGCAAATTAAATGTAAATTCTCTGATACATTAGATCTTTCTCTCCCCAGTCACTGTTCTGCTTTCTTGCAGATAGGGAAAAATACATTCCAATGTAATAAAGGTCAGCCTTTTCCAATCAAATATAAACATTCATTTTAAAAATGTTTCTTTTCTGATTGTCTCTTTGCCTTGTTCTTTGCAAGGGCAAACGTTTTTGTCTGTCTTATTTCTAACTCTTGTTTTTCTCTTGCCTTGCAGACAAATGAGAATAACATCCATGTTGTTACTGAGATATGAAAGTCAACACAACCTGATACAAAATGGTGATGGTAATGAAAGACCAGGTGACATTTCAGGCTGACATTCCAGACAAGCATTTTAGTGATGTTTACAAAAATTTTAGCTTAAGAATATTGAACAAAGATTTTGCAGAGTTGGTCCTGAGTCTGGGACTGTTTACATTGGATTAAACGAGTATATCTCACCTTAGTTTCTAGAGGAAATCATCAGAGACAAGTTCCTAGACACTGTTTCTCAGACTGTGTTTTACAGCTCTTTAGTGATCATAAATGAGTGACAAAAACCACATGACCTTAGACTTATTTGGAACAGCTCTGTCCTCCAACACTGGCCTGAGTAATTTTAACCAGTTCTCCTCCCTCTGCCCCAGCTGAGCAGAGCTGCTGCCAGGAACAAAAAGTGCAGGTGCTGTAGGGATTATGAGAGTGGGATGAAGGGAGAGGAAAGGAGAGTTATGATAAGAGACTGGAGCCCAGCTCACAGAAGTTCAAGAAATAATGCCATAAAGAAACGAAAATGTTTTAGGTTTCGCTTCATTAGTGCAAGGATTAATTGAAAATGTCCTAGTTATAATTATTACATTGCAAGAAAGCAGAATAATACTGGGACCTGAGATCAGCAATAACACAGAACAATATCTTGCATTCCTCTCTATCCACTGAGCCACAGCACTGAACTATCATGGAACAAACCTGGCCACCCTACTTCAGCTATAGGAACATTCTGCTAATTTGGTTTAACCCCAAATAAGTAACAAACAGCTACTCACTGATTCTCTTCCCAGTGGGATGAACAAAAGAATTGGAGGGGCAAAAATCAGAACACTTGTGGATTGAGATGAGATCATTTTAATAATTGAAAGAAAATATTATAATAATTGACAATAAGAATAAAAAAATTCATTAGAAATAATTGTTTTTAAAAGGGAGAGAAATGAAACCAAACAAATGATGCACACTGCAATTGTTCATCACCAATAGACTCATATTCAGATTCCAAGCTCAGGAAAATGCTGAGGATAACTATAAAGAGAATATATGAGTAATCTTTATAGTCAGCTGTATTTTTCTTTTTTTTTTTTTTCCCCACAGTATTTCAAAAGTGACTCTCTGTAGGCTCCAGATAGCATAGATCTGAAGAGAAAGCAATCCCAATGTCACCCCCACCCTCTCTAATCTACTTTTATTACAATTGAAGCATAAATCACACAAACTAATATTCCACAAAAGCCTCTATTGTTTTACATGTACTTCTATTTTCATTCTGAAATTGCAGAGATTTTGTTTCCTCATATATCAGAGACCTTTTTGAAATGTGGGAAGTGACACAACAGGGTAAATGTAGGAAGGAGCAAAAACCCAATCTTTTGGCTGGCTCATATTAGAGACTGTAATCTGATATTCTTCCTGCAATAGATACATGGAAGAGAGGGCACAATTTAGAAAAGTGTTAAATATCCTGCTCCATGCTGCATACAAAATATTTGTTGACAATTAAGGTGAAAGATATTATAGCCATGGAGAAGTGTCATTGGATAATTGCAATCATTTCTGTAAACATGTTATAAATACAGTGTTTCAACCTTCAATTTTAGAATAATTTAAATTGGAATATGAAAATATTTCAATTAGAAATGGAATTTTAAAAAAATCTCAAAATAAATGAAAAGTTCAAATTGGCTTTTGAGGAAATAATATTTATGGAGGGAACCCTTCCAAAGGATTGCTCCCATAGTTTGTTGGATCAGATACTGAACTGAAAAATTCAGAAATAACACAATGTTGTTCTTTAACTATAAGCACTGTGTTGTAAATCTAAAGTTGTTACTAAATCTGTTTCTCATGCTTTATGTAACTAGCATTTCTTTCAGACAACGATTTTCACTTGTGTGTTTTCAGAAGCCTGGATACCTGATCCCTGCCCATACCTACAATGATTACATTACAGAAATAATCAATTCATTAGGAACAAAATTCTTGACTTCCTAACTGCTGTTCAAATGTTTTTGAAAAGATTCTCTGAGACATACTGTTACACTGTGGGAAGAAATACTTGCTAGAATGGCATTTCCAAACAACAAACCACTCCCTCTTGCACATTTATATAAAACAAGTTAAAAAAATAATACTGAGAGTCTGCACCACAGCATGTTCACATCTGCTAGGACCTGTCAAAATAACCCCTTCCAAATTAAGTAGTTAAGTGGTGCAAGACCCACCCTCTGCACTCTGTTGGTGTTACAGCACTCCCAGCCCAACCTCACAGTTTGTTTTGTGAAAGATGGGAACTTTTTAATTTGTTTTCTCTCAGACAGAATTACAACATGCATGAAGAAGAAGAGATGAATTTGTCAGGATTATTACAGTAACAAGATAAGAGATCCTCAGAAGGGAATTTTCTTCCCCAGATGTATAAATATTACAGCGTAATTGAGGTTGGAAATTAGGGTCATCTTGTCCAATCCCCCATTTACAATAGCTAAAAATATCTGTTGTTTTTAAAGGAAACAGATCTTTTCTGTGCTCTGATTTAAGACGCTATGAAAGTTTATATTTTGTAAGTTTTATATTTGGGAGACAAAAACCCCTTTTAAATCTAACCACAGAACTTGGGTCTTCAGAGACTCCATTCAAAGTTCTAATTAGCTTTTTTACCTATATATCCACTTTCTGCATATTACCATGAAATAGATATTGGCCATGAGGGAGAAGGCTGCTGATAAAGAGCAGAAAATTCCGAGGTATGTGCGGAGACACCGACTGACAACTGGGCAAAAGGTGAGAACAGAATGGAGAAGAATGCAGGGAAGGGCAACGAGCAGCCTGGGCTAGTGGTCCAGTCATGAAGTGGCATGAGGATTCCTGGGCTGATGAAACCGAGGGGCAGAGTGGGCAGACCAAGACCAGTGGCTGCCTCTACAAGGTGGCATTTTTGCTCCTAAACCCGTGTTGATTTGTACATATGCACTTGGTCACTGATCCATGACTCTGGAGGTGCTCTCCCTCACACCTCAATGGTCTGTTTTCCCTTTCTGTTTGACAGCTTTTATGTCTGCCTTTGAAAAAGTGTTTTTCTGTGCTCCTCAGTGAGAGAGAAGCAAAGAGAGAGGGCTTGAAATAGGCTATCTCCACTACCATGGCAATCTCCTTGGAAGACTGTGGCGATTCAGCCAGCAGGGCTTTGTTGTGCAGGCAAGTCACTTTTCAAACAGCTTGTCCAGACCAAGAAGCTTTTCCAGTGGCCTGCATGCTGCAGAAAGCCACGGGACTATTCTGCTAGAGAGGGGGAACCTGCCGAGCCAGAACCTTATTAAGGAAGAGTTTGTGAGTAAGCTGTGTGAATTAATCAGGGAGTCAGAGAGCAACGGGACTAAATCACTGAGGAAGAGTCCTGCAGTCATAATGAGTTATTGTGTCCCCTGCCTAGGGGAGAAGGAATACATGTCAGAAGCTGTCCTGACTGTAGAAAATGACCTGGGAAATGACTTGGGGGTTTTTCTTAGAACAGGGAAAAGAAGTGTGTGTGACTCTATTTCTTCAGGGAATTATTTTCAAATAACAGTTCTTGGGTGTTTGTTTCCTCCTCAGCTGTCAATCCAAGGATAAACCAGGATATTTCAATTGTTTCTTTCCATTACACAGAGAGCAATAGGATTAGGCAACAATGAATATATTCCCTTTTAAAAATCACACCTTTAGTAGAGAAAACTGATTTGGAATTGTGAAAAGTTCAAGCTGTTTTATTCTGCAGGTGTCAGACCTATGCTGTCGATGGAGATTGTACAAAGCCTGGAGACCCAGCCATATAACAAGACAAATGGTTTTCCTCAAGCTTGGGTACTGAATGGTTATTAATGGGAATCTATGGTAGAGCATGTTGCTTGTCAACAGATGGATCATATTCTCACATTGCACATCCGTGACAGCAGCTCACCACATGCCCTAACATGCAGGTCAGCCACAGTTAGATATTTAGAAGTGTAGTATCCACAAAAGCCCCCAGGAAAACTTCATAAAAGAGACATCAGCAGAAATAATTAGGAAATTTGAGTCAAAATCTTTAGAGGATTTGCCTAATTACTTCCACTTTTGTAAATACAAGTATTCTAATTTTTAGGTACCTTAATACTTACATGGGTTTGGCTCAAGATAATTAGCACTGTGCCGACTAGTCCAGAAGAGAAAACTGGGAGTAGGGAGGGATGATGGGAGTGGGATTGAGGGTGGGAAGGGACAGCTAAGGGCTGTCAGCACAGAAGCCACATTCATATAACACACATTCATTTTCACACTCACTCAACGAGCAAGCCTCTCCACATTTCACTGAGGCTGCTTCTGTCAGTGCTGTGAAGCATGAGGTGAATTGCTAGAGGTGTCACCACTTTATGGGGATGAAAAACACAGGGGAAGAGTTGTATGACCCGTAGTAAAATGAGAAGTCTCACTTTGCAAAATGTGGGTAGATACAAACATGGATAAAAATCATGCACTTTCTCATCTACCACTTCTGAGTTTTACAAAGAAGAGACTGTTATAAGACTTCTCCCTAAAATAAACAGCATGCAGATTGTGATCTCTGACACAAATATCTAAATCTGCATTTGATGAGAACAAAATACTCTGGGGGGAAAAAAATCTGTTTCAAAAGATGCTCAAGAGTATTTGCTTCTTCATTGTTCCACAGAATCTCAGATTTATCTTCAATTATCACACAACTACCAGTGGCTCAAAGGGTGAATCATTGTGTCTATAAACCCTAAGAAATTTGAGAATACTGCTGCATTCTCTATTCATCAGATATGGGGAAGGAGAGCTATAGCTTTAACCTACAAGTACTTCAGGGAGAACCAAAGATTTATTTTTGTTTGCCACAAAAGCAACTCCAGAGGAGAAATTTCCAGTAATCTTCCTAAGAGAATTAGAAAGTTTATGAAACTGCAATCTTGTGTTTCTTTATCAGTGATATAGTTGAGTGTAGAGCTTCAGGGTTTTTAAAATCTTTGCTCATCTGATATTTCTTCCTTGTTTGTCTGGTCTGCAATATGTTCCTCACAACATCTCTGATCATGTTCCTGTGAAACAGTTTTAACCCTCTCTGGCAAAAGGGAGGCAAAACCCTCCCTGCCACTGAAACACTGTTGGAATTGCCTGTGTTTCATACCAGCTGCCCAGCAGGCTTGATGTGTTGAGAGCTAAAAGGACAATCTGTGGCAAGGAGTGAGATTTGCCTGTTCTGCTTCCTTCTAAAATTCACATGGGGGGTATAACCAGACCCAGGCAGACACCTGGGACAATATGAAGCACCTCCAGTGACTATTTCTGCATGAAGAGTACTATCAGCAAGGCTATTTTAATCTCCCAGACTCTGGTTCAAGCCTGTGGTCCATAAGGGATCCAGCAGTGTTCCCAAGATAATCTGCATTTCACAACTAGCATGCTAGCTCATTGAGCTGAATTAGGTCCTGCCACATGCTCTGGTGCTTTAACTTCCTTTAAACCTTATTCTGCACTAGCTGACTCATTCCAGCACACAGCTGAAGCTAAAGGACATAACTTGCGTAAATTTATATTTAAAATAGCATTGTGCTCTTCGTTTGTGTGGGGTAGCAGTTCTCCCCTTAGCACAGGAGATAACTGCTTGAGGAACATAGCAGCCTTTAGCAGTTACTTGCCTTTCCAGTCTTCCAGCAAAACTTCAAGAAAGGAACAACAATCACCCATGACCAATCACTTTTCCCCACTGAAATCTCTTCCTCAGAATGTGTCAAATGAAAAAAAAACCCTCAGCTCTCATTAGGGGGTTGTTGTCTCTACTTGAGGATGTAAAAAGGAAAATACAAACCCCTATTCCTAGGCTAAGAAAGTATTCCCTTCCTGAGTGTGTGTTAATGGGATACAGTAAAAGGCAGTGCTGATGGCTGATTTAAACCCAAAAGCCCAGAGACATTTGCATTCAGTACATTCACCCAGCTAAGCTTCTCTGCTGAAGTAGGGGAGATGACACAGTTTTCAGCAACAAACATGAAGCCTAACATAACTGCCTGAGTCAAAAGGAAGTCCAGCTTGCCTTCCTAGTTTTTAACAGCCCTCTAATTTTACCTAATGATGCTGTTTTGCTCTTTAATACAATCTTCCTCTGAATGATTGTGACTTCTACAGCAGCAATGGAACAACACACAAGGAGCTCTCTCCCTAGAATCTGTCTGACCTGAGTGGAAGGTCAGGCTATTTTTGGCATATCACCTTGAGATCTGGTGTATTTCTTCATTACTCTATGTGTAACCTCCAAGTGATAAGAGCATGAAATAACCCAAATAAGACATAATCTGTGTAATGAAAAAACAGAATTTCCATTGCAGACAATGGCAAGTGGAAGTTTAATTTTCATTCCAGCTGGCATACAGACAGCTCAGGTGGGGTTTAGCTGACAGGGCATCTAAGCTATGCTCCTCCACATAATTTTCCATTCTGAATTTTAACCAAGGAAAGTGTATTGACAAGGGAATTTGTTAAGAATTTTTCTTTATCTTTTCTGTGCTATTGCCACATCTTCAACTTCATTGGAAATGATAGCCTGTATAACAAACCTGAATAATATAATTTACCTTTATTTCCACGTGCTTTGAGCCAGGGCTTCCCAGATGATCCTGAAGGTCCCACATGCCTGCAAAAGGTTTGCAAAGAAAGTCCTTGTTTGAGAGTTCATTTCATTTAGGTATGGCATAGAAGATGAATTTTGTTATATAGCATTCCTAACCTGGTTTCTTTTGTTTGAAAGCCATTTGTGAAGAAAATTTGCAAGTCCCTGCTCACAATTTTCTAAATATCAAGTCTTGGCTTTTTAAATAAAATATGTTCATTTCTGTGGAGAGGTAGCATTTCTGACGAAGTTTGAACAAAACACCCCTTTGATTTATAACAGAATATAAAAACCACATATTCTGGTGTCCATTTCAATAAGTGAGAGTTTCTTATTGTTTAGAAATGAGCATCACCACGACAATGCTCTTTATGATTACAAAGATTAAAAACCTCTGCCCAATAGCATTAGTGAGATATATAAAGGCTGACAGATCCTGGGATGAGATTTTAAAGCTCAGGAGTGATGTCTGTAAATATATATGGGAAAAACTACATAGAATTGATATTGGAAAGTAAGCCTGTTGTGGGTATGTTTTGTGAATTAACATGGTAATTTTCAAAACATTTTCTATTGCCCAAACTACTCACCTTTTAATCAAAACTTAGATTATTATAAGTAACATATTGTAATATAGAAACAATATAAAATACCATATATGTTTACATTTGAAGTAAGGGAAAGAGTTGCAAACAATAGACAGCAACAAGGGAAGCATATTCAAATCAGAAAATGTAGTTTTTACATTACAATTTCACCTGGAATTTGTTTTAATCCCTATATAATCCTCAAGTATGAAGTGCATGTTGAAAATATAAATCTAGAGCTAGTTTCAATGTACAAATATTTTTGGTAATAGTTCCATCTTGGAGGAAGTGAACCATGGCAGGGCCAATAAATTTTAGAATTGTCTAAGTGTGGTGGAATATTTTAAAATGCAAAGCTGCCATCACACCTGGGCACAAACTGCACTTTCCATCAGAGGTATTCTTTTCAAAGGAACTACTGGCTTGGCCAAATGAAATAAGATCAAATGGTACACTGATGATACAAAAATCCCCCAACTGGTCTAGGAACTGCCTATTTGTTTAGAAAGAATGATTAGAAAGAACTGTTTTTGCTATTTCCATGACCCCCCAGCCAAGATTCCCAGCTTAGTCTGCTAAATTCTCAGTTATCTTGTTCCTTTCTCTGGTTACCACGAAGGAATTGCATCTTGCAGCATGAAAGCAGCCCAGTGTGTTCCTCCTCACAGCACTTACCAAGAGGAGTGCTCGAACTTTGCAGGAGAGAAAATGAATTTCTTTGATGTGTCAGTGCCATCCCTCAGTGCTGCAGCCCAGCACAGGGGCTGGGGAAGCCCTGCAGATACTCCAGAGCTCTGAGCCCAGGATGGAGAGCAACAGCTGAAGCTCCACACAAACCCGCTACCAGCGATGGTGCCCGTGCTGCGGAGGTGTTACATTACCCTTGCAGTTGTCAGGGAGACTCCTGATGCTTCTGTATCATCTCTGAATGCTGAGCTTCAACAACCTAGACATAATCACTGGGAGCTTCTTCTCTGAGAGATTAAATATGCAATATTTTATAACCCAGTTTAAACATGTCCCATGCAAAATTCAGGATTTGATTTCAATATGTAATTTTCTTTTAATTTTTAAACAAGTTCTCGCAATGATTTTTATTTTATTATCTGCATCTGTGGAATAACGAACAAATCAAAATCCTAAAATCTACAGATAATTTGATATTTAATCATTAATCTAGTCTTGTAAAATGAAATTTTAACCAATCATAAATTTAGATGTAACCAGAAACTGTATTCGTCATTATTTCATTATACTGCTGAGTTGTCAAATAACTGAAATCCATTATCCTTACATAAACTTCTAGTTTCCAAGGCAATTTAGTCTCTAAGCTCTGAAGAGCTGCCAGTTAAATAAGTACAGTTTTCTTTCAAGAATAAGGTAGAGAAAACTAAAATTCAACATGAAAGACAAAAAGAGAATTATGGAACAGTAGCAACATGAAATTAAATCAAAGATTTTTTTTAATAGAAACATAAATTTTGGTCAGAAAAAACATTTTAAAAAGGCGTATTTGGAGGAACTCTTGGATTCTATTAGTAAACTCCACTGATTAGGAGACTTGTATCCAATGCCTTTTATCATTCATGAATGGACTTCATTAAATGAATCCCCAGACATTTTACTGCACTTTTTTGAAAATCTACTCACAAGAAGGTTTAGAAATAATGCAAAGAGAAGCCTACATGAAAATAAAATTAAAATATTAAAAGATTTTGCAGGAAGGGAAATGGACAACCCTCATTTGCTCTTAAAGGAAATCTATTCCATTGATCTAGCTTTTAGAGCTTGGCAAAACAACTAAAAATATATGGATTATAGACCTGCAAATGGAGGTTTCATTTCAAGCTGCATTCACTTTTAATTTGTGGAATAAATTGTGAAAAAAAAACAAAAAAACAAACAATCCCTCTCCCAAAAAAAACCCAAACAAAACAATACAGGAAAAAGTGGTGTATGTTTGCAACAGAGGTAAAGCTTCCTCTTTCCCTTTCCTCATTCCAATGCAAGGGAATTGCCTGTGCTGCCTGTTACTCTTTTTCTGCTTTTTTCCAACTTTTCCATTTTTAGAATTTGTATTCCCTCCTCAATCTTAATTTCTGTCCCTCTTTCCTCCTCTCTAACCTCTTTTTATTTCTTTGAACTTGGGATGCTTTGTAGGATGGCTGGTTATTATGTGGTATTACAAGAATTGTGAAACAATTTTTGTGTGCTCCTATGTAAACTAAGCTGACTGTGGAAGAGTCTCAGAAAACTGCATCTTGCTGGGGTTCTTCCCTCAAAGGGTAAACACCGACTAGCCCGTGGTTCAAGAGAGCTTAAGAAGGCAAAAATCTGCCTAAAATCAATTAGAGATGTAGCTAATTTGGAAGTTTTGGTCATGAACATTTGTTTCTTCAATATCAAATCTCCTTGATGTTTCTCAGCAATGACTTTGTTAATCAGCTTGGATTGTTGTTGCTGCTTTTTAATATTTTTTTGTCCTCAAATGCCTGTGTGGCAATAGCTCTGGAACACCATGGACACCATGAAAACAAATTTTCACAATGGATAAACATGGTACAACTATCAGTCTAGGAGCTTTAGAAAAGAGTGTCAAATACTGCTGGTTACTGTCTAATTTCCTTTAGACCAAACATGAGGTTCTGAAGAGTTTATGTTTGGTCATAGTGCACCAACAGTACACAGAGTTCTAGCACATGAATGACAACTCATGAAAAAATTAGGTTTCTTTTTCAGCTGCTAAACTGCATAAGTGGGGGGGGAGAAAAAGAGGAAAATTTACTGCTTTTGTTTAAAAAGCTCTCTTCTTTTTATTGGACTGGAGAAGGAGGACAGGATTGTGTTGTTAATGACATTTAAACCCTCCTTGCCATCCTGTACTTTTATGGACATTCTTCCCACACCTCACTAACAATATCAACCAACTGTTTATTGCCTCTTGAAACAACTTAGAGTTTTGCTTTTACAACAGATTTTAAAATATACTTTGTGCAATAATCTAAAGTGAGGAAATATCAACTGGCTCTGTACCATATAATATTCCTCTATTCTCTCTCATCCCTTTATGCAGTCCATTCTTGGCCTTTTTGACCACAGCTGGCTATTAAATTGTTGCCCCAACTGCTTACAGTTCAAGAGGTTGGTGGTTTAGTGTTTTTTGAAAGGGGGGAAAGGCATGTATTCCTTTGGCTCAGACTGCTGGGCTAGTACTGTGCCTCTCATTCTGTTCATCCCATGCACAATTCAGACAGCTTTAGCCCAAAAAAGATCCAGCATGAAACAACAAAGTCAGGAGGTGCCTGTGTTGTGCAGACACTGAGGTGAGAACTGCTGAGGATGTTTGTGTGCCTGGATGCTGCACATTACCTGCTCCCCTAAAATGAAGTAATTGCAAGCAGGATTCCAGCAGGCTGTGTTTTGACATGCTCTATCCATCCCCTTCTGTGTCATGGGCCTCAGACCAAGAATTATTCACATGGCAAACATCTGGATTTACACAGGAGCCAGTGGAGCTAATCTGTTCTGGCAAGGAGAAAGGACATGTGAAGGACAGAGCCAAAACCCTAAATCAGAGTCTGGCAAGGGGCAGGCCAGCACCTGTCCTGCCAGATCCCTGTCCATCCAGCTGGAAAAGCAGAATTTAGGAAGAGGATTACAAAGAATTACGAAGATTTTAGGGGAAGGATTATTTTGTCCGTCTGATGTCACATGGACAGTATCTAGCACCTTCACAGAAGCTTATTGTCTAAAACCATAATAATGGGTGTTGTGTTCCTAGGACTGATTTATCAGGAAAAAAACAAAATGAATCAATTTAAACTCCAAAACAAAAGAGCAACATCTGACAGGGCTGACAGGAAAGCCAACAAGAATCTCTACAACACTGCTAACACCCACTATTAACACTTACATATGGGCCAGCTCTAGCAGGAATTGTCTGTCACCATCCAGAGGCAGGAAAAACAAACCGTACCCAAGCCTGTGGGAAACTGTAATTAGAATTCATCCAACACAAGCAATGGATAGACCAAAGGAACTTCTAATCTAGGACTAAAAGGGTGTAAAATTGTAAGAGATAACCTAAGAGAACTCAGATTCTGATAGGAAATGCACATGGAATTGATAAGAAAATAGCTTTTCCACAAAGGTGTTCAGTAAGGAGGAGGGATGGATCTCTAGGCAAGCACCTGGCAGCATCCCTTTCCCTGTGATACCAGGCTTAGGAGAATATTCTTAAAAACATTTGCCAACATGCCTCAAAATCTTGTGTCTTTCAGGATACAAAGCTGCTGAGTATTTAATTTGCTTTTAGATTCACTGGAGGAACCAGAGATTGGCAAAGGATGTTGTACAAAAGAACTATCAAGTCATTTGAAAGCCAAAATCCAAGGTGAGCAAGCTGAAGGCATGGGGTCAGCTCCATTTGGGTTTGTGCATCACAGTATGTACCTGTGAGATGAAATCATGACCTCCAGTGGAGGAAACATTTGTTATGTTCAATGACCATCAATCAGCCTCACTCTCTTCCAAACAACTCTTCTGATATTTCCAGCATCAGAAACACTGATTTTTCACAACTTTTTTTTTTTTTTTTTTCCCCCCTGGGAAAAATATTTAAATCACTCAGCAAATAGTGGCTTCTCCATGGATTATATGGATCTGAGTTATGGCATGATTGGATCAGAAGATATCAGGCTCTTTCTTTTACTACTTAAAATAGATGTGAAAGGCAAAAAAGCTGGAAAACCAACACTAGAGATAAGATGAAAGCAGGAGTGAGAATGCAAACTCGTCTTTTCCCATTCTAGATGTTGATTAGATGGAGAGTGCCTGCTGAGGTTGAACAAACAACAGCCATTCCTGGCTTTTATTTTCTGCAGCTGGATAAAGTTGATTGCTAGAAAATAACGTCATGAAGTATTTTCCTATTTCAGTAGTTCCTTCATTTTACTTCAGCCCTAAAAATATTCATATAAAATGCTGAAAGGTCTAATGAGACAGTGGTACTTCAATGTTTCTCCCGCTGATGTCACAGAATGGTTTATTGATTCTATTTAACTTCTAATTGGCTCACATTATTAAATTACCATCATTCAGGCTAGAAATTAGTTTAAATGATCAATCAACAGAAAATAAGGTCAAGATTATTAGTGACAGACTGGATAAGCAGATAAATAGATCAATAGAAAGAAATAAAGATAGATCAATTAAAGTTTAGACTAAACGGAAAAAGTAGGTTGACCTTTTTTCTCATTCTTAATTACACACCCACTGGCTTTTTCTGTGGGGACTTGAAATATTGAAGTATTTTTTTCATTGCATAATTAAAATTCTTAGATCTGACTGATCATGTCAAATTTTGAAGCGGAACAAATAGTGAAAACTAGGCACACTGAGATGTTGAACCATCAAATTACATTAGCAAAGTCATGGCTTAATAGAATCCTCCACTAATTCCACCAAGTTAAGATATGGAGAGCACTGAAATACTTAAAAAAAAGAAAAGCTCCACATTAATTAAACAAACTTACTATAAATCTGTCTAGACTGGTGCATAGCCTTAAGTTTGAAAGGTTAGATTAGGACAATTATAAACTGACTGCAATTTTTCCCCCTAATATATTCCAATCATTTAACTAATATCCTCTAATCAAGAATTTCTTTACTTGTATTTACACTGTATTTGCTCTGTCACCCCACTGACTCAGGAACATGGTATGATATCTAGTGAGGTTTTCCTTTTTATAAAGTCTGTCTGATCTTTTCTCAGCCCCATCCAGAACAACTTATATTTTGTCCTCATTAGCCAAGATTAGGTTGGATTCTTCTTAATGATCACTGGGGAACACTCAGATTTCTGTACAAACTAGGATGAGCTATTTCACTTTTTTTGCCATGGCTTTCCCGTTTGAAAATGACAATGTTTATTTTTTCCCTCTTTTCTTTAAATGGATTGAGATTTGTAAAATGCTGTTTAATGGTAAAAAGAACAATAATTTTATTTTCTGTTTTCCTATCAAAATATCACCTCAGGATTGGATGTTAAGAACCTACTAATAATGATAAAAGGTATAGACCAGTTGTTTGTTTCCTGATTGTACTGCTAACTACTCAGATTAAAATCTATGTCTTGAATTATGACTTCATTATTTCTTGCAGGTTTTCCCAAAGCTCCCTCCAGGGAAGAGCTGGGTACAGGGACACCTCTGTATCCCTTTATGTGCCTCCATGGCTCCCACAGACATAGCCTAAAGCACGGTAAAATCCTTCTAGATTCCAACTCCTCCTTCCTTACCAGTCCTGACTCCTGGCCACTGGGCCAGAATTTGTGACACTGGAAGAAGGTGAGCAGCAGAAAATGTTGTGTTCACTGGTGATCTCAGCCTTCAGGTGCTGGGTGGATAAAGAAGTCCAGTCCTTGGCTGTGACAAGTTGTAGTCAACACAGTTTGGGAACAGCCCTGCTGAGAAGGACTTGCAATAGGACAAGGTAATAGTTTTAAATAAAAAGAGGTGTGGTTTAGATTATTGGAGAAATAAGTTATTGCAGTCACTCCTGAAAAGTTTGCATTACCATTTCATGTTTTCAGAAAGTTATAAATAGTGATTAAAAAAATACAAGTGGGAAAAAAAAGTAAGAATTTAAAATAACTCTTTCTGACAGTTAGTAAAAACACGTTTCCTAATATTTCTGTAGTACATTTTCAACTCCCATTTGCTCACCTCTCTGACCAAAGTAGTTTCTCTTGTTTCTCCTCAAGTTCAGTGTCTGCTGCAGTTATTTCACTCACTTTTCTACAGTGCATATTCACTTTGCATTTTAAAGTCTGAAGAATTTTTCTACCTACAAACAAAAATCAATACCTATGTGCCTTAGAGCAGATAAGGGCAGCGACGGCCCTTCAACAGCCTTCTGATGATGTGTGTTATTAGCCTCAGTGCCTGTTCTGTGATTCTGAATAGAGCAGAGCAGATGAGGTGCTTCTCTAGGCAGTTCCTCATCAGCCTTTCCCAGCTCCCCCTGGAAAGGCGCTGTTTATTCTCTCCTTGCCACCCACTCACACTCGCTGTGCCTCAGCAGCTGCCGTAAAACTCCCCCTGATGCTGATGCATAACTCACATCTGCATTAACCACAGTGTATGGGGAGGAGCAGCAAGGGGGAAAATGCACCCTCCTGCGAATTTAGAAACTCTGAGAGCATCTAAAAATATGTGCTCTCCTTTCCTTGAGTGTGATATTAAAAATAAAATAAAGTGTCTCAAACACACAGGATCGGTTCAAGATGCAAAGACATCTGAACTAAGGCAAATTCATTTTTTTCCTTGTTGTTGCTTCCATGGTGTTGTTCAAGTCTTTCTAAAAACAAGCAAACAATAAACAACTGCAAGGCACTCTGGAGAATATTTCAGCTCTGCTGTGCTAAAACAAAATGTGAAATATTGCATATAATGACATTGAAACTTTGCTCAAATTGTCATAAATCACACTTGTCACATTCATTTACATTAACTGCTGAACGCTGAACCGACTTGAAAATATACCTAGACAAATTACAAAGCAAATAAGGAAAAAAAATAAAATTAGTTTTGTTTGATAAATTACTATTACATATTACAGAAGTTACCATAAAAAACTGAAAAAGAAATGATGGTACATTTTTCCTTAGTTTTGGGAAAAAGGTATCAATAGGGGAAAATAACAGAAAACATAAAAAATATTTGCATCAAAAATAAAAATATTAGGCTGAGAAAATTAGAACAGGACAGATGAGCCCATCTTGTTTTAGAGTTGCATTTCCAGGAGCAGACATACAGCTGTACAAATATCTTTCTCTAGTCAGTGATTTGAGATTTAGCTGACAAATAAAGCCAAATATACCACACTTAGAGATATTCAGTGATTTATCCCACGGTGTCCAGCGAGTATGAACCTCCCTCCATGCATCTCTCTTGTGTTTTACTATGCCTACCCAATCCTAACCAATCCTATTATTATAAGAAGTAAAACTGCAAGTTCACAGCATCCAATTTTACCAGTTCATCTCAAAAAAAAAAAATAAAAAAAATAAGCAGAAATATGAGAAATATGCTCTGGGAAACCATTGACAGTCTGGTCTATTGAAGTTTAGAAAGAACAAAAAATGAAAATTGGAAGAAAAAGGGAATGCAATTCATCATATAAGGAAAATATCTTACTGCAGTAAAATTATATCTGTCATCTTTGAGGTGGCTTCTTGCATGTAAATCTAGGAGTTGTGCACATGATGATCTTCATCACTGTACTGAGGACACTGACAGATTACAGAACTGAAAAGGCCTTTCTAGGACTTCGACATCTTTAAAATATTTCTCCTCTATCTGTGAATAAATCAGAAGGATGTTTTCAGTGGAAGGCAGGTGTGCCCTTCCTGAGCCCCTTTTGTGCTGCTCTCTGCATCCCAGTGATTTGTAGTCCACTCACCAGTCTGATGGAAACATGAGACAATTCCAGATACTGGCTGAAATAAATGCTTGCTCTGTGGATATTTTCAGTAGCAGGCAATGATCTTCCATGTAGCTTCAAGGGTATATTATCTTAGAGAAAAAAAGATCTTAAAGTGATATAACACAAAAGTTAATATAAATCTATGTTTTCAAGTGTTTTGGAAGTTTTTATTTATTTAATTGGCAATATGGTCTTAACTTCTTTTCACACATTCCCTCTAGAAATATTTAATGACTGCAAATGTTCCCAAATCATAAAAAAGGTACAGAAGACATTAACATTATGACTACACCCAGCACTAAGAATGAAAATAATTTTAAAGGAATGAATAATATCCAGAGATGAATGACAGACAAATAGAACTTTCACCATCCTGAAAACAGATATTTTATAAAGATGGAACAGTTGCACGATGTATGACTGCAATTTAAAAAGAAGTAGGAATGAATGTGAGAGGGGAGGGAGGGAAAAAAGAAAAATAACAGTTCTGAAGGTTATAAAGAGCAATCATTTTTTATGGCAGGTGATACTGTAGTACATGAGAGAGGTGATAGTGCTGAGGTTAATGGTTGGACTAGATGATCTCAGATCTCTTCTGCAGCTAAGCAATTCAATGATTCTATTACTCAGTTGGGTATTGAAAAAATGTTGAAAAATCAGAAAGCAAGTGAATGAAACAAAGGAGTTAATGGACATGAAAATCAACACACAATCAAGCAGATTTGCTGTTATTTTCCAGGCAGAGTCCTAAATAATAGCATGTGACATCACGAATCCTTACAAGCATTATAGAAAATCCTATTTAGGTAACACACATGGAGCAGAAATGAGACACATGGCTGTTGATCCAAAAACCCCATTCTGCCTGTGCTCATACTGGGAGCAAGTGAGAAAGACAGAACTCACCTACAGGTTGGTGAATTCCTTCTCTAACCACCAGCACTTCCTACTTGGAAGCACAAGGTATAGAGACCTAAAATGTTCCCAAAAGCAGAGGCTTTCACCAGCTCCAAAGCACTACCTTCCAATAATTTCCTCAGTTCTTTCTGCTCTGCTTTCCTTCCTCATAATCTTTGCTGAAGAATTTCTCAACCCAATTCTTCATTTGTAAGTGTTCTCAGTTCCTTATCATCTTCTGCCTTTCATTAATTTGGTTTACACGTATTCATCCAGCTCTTCTGACTACATGATTGTTGTCTTAAGTTTTTATTTTTTATTTCTTTTCCCTCATGTTTTTGTTGCATCTTCATCTTATTTACCAGTAATTGATGGAGAGACAAAAAGATTGTGATATATGAAGAAATTTCAAAACACAATACAATGTTCTAATTCCACTCCATGGAATGAAGTCACTTTAAATGGACAGAGATGAAAGGAGAGCTGCCCTTGAAGTAACAAGTCTAAAGAAGCTCACATGCATCATTTTCATCAGTACTGCCATTTGTTTTACATTGTTCTCAGCTGCTTAAATATATGGTTTCATGCCAGTTAACCCTGCATAATTCATTACAGAATAGAAAAGAAAAACATGCACAGGTCCTTATTAACCAAGTATAGAATTTATAATGGCCTTCCAAAAAAAAAGAAAAAGAAAAAGAAAAAGAAAAAAGAAAAAAACAAACATACAAAAAAAAAGCCTCAACAGCTGAATTTTGTCTGTAATTAAAATGTCAGAAAAGACAGCTATCACTGACTCTGAAAATTTATAAAGAAATTTATAAGGAAGTCCATTTATTTATTTAAACATTGAAAAATTCTTTTAATTTACACATTGAAAAAGCCCTAAGTCGATAGATTGGATTCCTTTTCATTTTCAAGACCCTGAGCTAATCCTCTCATAAGAAGTAAAAGAGGAATTAGCATCAAAGCAACTTTCTGCAATAAGTAGGGTGAGATTTTTTCTTGACAGATTTTGATTCATTATAATATTCCAGAATACAGAGCTCTGTAGTAAGATAGATTTTTCTAAGTTTGCAAATTACAGCTGAACCAGATTTGCAGGCCTACTATTTATTAACTATTGTGTTTACTTTATTATACTACATCTTGTACTGATTGGGCAAGGAACATTGATGACATTTTGTATAGAGTAAAATTTATGGAAATCGTTCCCAGTATTAGCAATCCTGTAATAATAAATAAATAAATAAAATCACAGAAAATAGATCTTCCTCTCTGTATTTATTCTCTGGAAACTCTTTATAAATATGGAATCTCAGATCATTACAAAGACTGGAGTCAGGATCAATCAAAGCTGTGTTATTAAAATTGCTTTAGAGGATAACATGCAAAAGAAATCACCATGTAAGTTGACAAGGAATATCATAAGGACAGAATTTGGCAAAAAAAATTAGAGAAATTAGAGTCTACCTTCAGAAAGAAAGATCTGCCAATTCTCTATAGATAGCAAAACTTCCCCAAAAGAAATTATAATAGACAGAATATGGAAGGATTAAAATTTTTCCTAAAAAGAAAATATTGAAGATTTTTTAGCTCTCCCTCCTGATTATCTGAGAAATACTGTAAAATTCTCTGAAAAATATTTTTTAAAATTATTTTTAAATTTTTAAAATATTTTCTTTATGTGTATCTTTATTGTTACCCTCTTTCTGGGCCTTTTGCTTACATCTTTCAAGATTTTCAATGGTAATAATTAAGCCTGCCAGCTTAAACCAGTGTGGTTTTTCTTCCAAAGGAGACATTTAATTGCATTTCATTGTATTTCCTTCCAATATTTACTTTCAGCCTTATGGACGGGATTAGAAAGGATTTCCTTTAGAAAGGGAAACACCAGGTACTGTGTGACCTCTTTTCATTGGTGATTCACAATAGAGAGGAAAGTTAGAGCAAAAATTAATGGCCTGACCAAAGAAATCCCCCTTCTGACAGGCTAAGCCAAAAACAGCCCCAGCCAGATTGTCAAGTGCAGTGCAATAAAAGATGTCTATGTCTGCCTCTGAGGAGGAAAAGGAGGAAAAATCTGTTTATGGTACATGCTCAAGGCATGCAGAGATTGCATTGTGAGTGTCCAAGCAGCACAAACTGGACCCCTGCTTAGCTGTCAGCTGGTACCAAAAACTATCACCTCCTCAAGAGTAAAAAATCCAGTGCTTCATCTAAGGTAACTTTCTGTGAAATGGTACAATAGGATTTTTTATCTTTATTTATATTTTTTAATTTTACTTTCTTTCCTGACCTATTTTTTTGTATCTTTTGCAACTTGCAGTGATGTTAATTAATCTTGTCATCAGCTCTTATTCATGACACATCTTCACAACTTATCCAAAGTTAATTTTTAGCATAATATTCATGAGTTCATAATTCAAAATTCACATATTCCAACATAATTTTAAGGCAGGTATAAGCATTAAGAAGATTAGTGCTGAATATTCAGATGTAGGTAAAAGGAGGACATCACTCTGTATGGACAGACCCAGCTCTAATTGTTTACAGAACAAGTGTTAAGATTTTTTTTTTGTGTTTTTGTGGTTTTATGTCTGACTCTCAGAAGCCCATGAAAAACACATTGGCACCAACAAACCTTAGATGTGTGTAAAGCCAGAACATGGCATCTTATGATCACAAATGTCACTGGTAGCCCCTCTGAGCCCAATGACATCTATCAAAAATTTCAAAAGGCACAAATTGTATTAGTCTGGGGCCTGTTGGAGGTTAAAAAGAATCATATTTCTAAAACTTGCTCTTCTGTAGTGAGAAAATGACAGAAGTTTCCCTTGATTCCCTTCATTAGGAATTCACTCCCCAGCTGGCAGTGCAGTCAGCATGTTTACAGGTGCAATTTTACAGGGAAGAAATGAACTTCTCCTGCTTGGGTGGATTAAATCAGGGAGGGACCAGAGCTGCTCTAAGGGATCCAAGAACGTCCACTGGGAATGTGTGGAGTTGTTGGGTCATTTTCAAGACATCATCCAGAAGCTGCAAACATTTAGTTCAAAAGTCATTGTAAAGAAAAGAAGAGAAGGGGCCTGACTTAACTTGTTCCTTGGTTAGTGGAGTACTTGCTTTTGGGTAAAAATATTGTCATGGCTCTACTTTTGTACAGAGCTTTAGTCATTCAAACATTGGTGCTCTCAGTTAAAGTGAATTACCACTTTAAAAATAAACCATGACACAAAGCAATGAGAGACAGATGATGAGATATAAATGACTGAATTTTGCTCTCGTCTGGTTTCAGAATTATGAACAAGTATCCTGGTTAGCTGTAAATGTATTTTTTTCCCCCAAAATGGAAAAGAGTTTTATATCTGTTTGATGTAAATCAAGCCTGCCCCAAATAATTTATCTTTGTGCTGGCTTCAAACTCTCCAGAGATTTCAGCAAAAAAAAGATAAATTACTAAAAAGATATTCATAAAGAAATTTGTGATAGCATCAAATATGGCAGCAGCATTTATATTTGAAACTGATCTGATAAGAAGAAAAAAGGGAAACACCTGTAACAGCTAAATTAAAGTTCTGAGGAGTTAAGAAAATTAGAGCAGAAAGAAGATGGCACTATTGAAGCTGAACTCAAAGCTGAGAGAAAATATCTAATCTGCAAGACAGTCTGGCTTAGCGTCCCACAGGCCAGGACAGGAGTCTTCAGCAGTGAGTGCAGCCAGGAGCCAGGTAGGAACTGGAAACCTCAGTGAGAACATCACAAAGGAAAGTGGGTCAGAGAAAAGGGTCAGCAAAGGTGGTGGCACACTATCCCTTGATATCCTGGGAAAAAATATTTTCTGCTATAGATATTGAGAAATTGTATTGAAAGTTACAAAATTCTTTAGCCACACATTTAAAACAATCTTTTATGGCTGGACCTTTCAGAAAATTTCAAATATATTTTGTTTCAATAAAAGACTTCATTTTCATCACAAGAAAATTCTCCCCTATACTCTTCTGTTCACCCAAAATTATGGAAAAAATAAGTGATTTTAATTCTGCAAGACTTTTCATTCTCTCCACACACAATAACAAGTTTTAATTCATATTCAGTGCTTCTGATGTGATTAAAAAAAAAAAAAACCCAAACCAAAAGATTTCATGTCTGTCATATCTTCTGGAGTCTTTCTTTTTAACAGTATTCATTATTGCTCAAGTCAGTGTAAGGAACAGATAATACGTGTTTTGTTCTTTTGACAACTATTAATTTCACTGAAAGCATAGATGTGTAGACACATGATTTAAGGAAGCAGTGTTTAAATCAAATCTCCTTTTAAAAAGGTTGATTGACACGGCAGTATGCCATGTGACTGTTTTGTAAATTATAACTTGTATCCAACTAGAAGAAAAAAGTAGAAATAGTTTGTGTTTCTTTGAGGCATGCCACATCAGGCAAAAGTGTTTCCTCCTTTAAAGAGATTTGTTGTAAATGCTAGAGGTAGGGCAAATATGTATTTGGAAAAATAATAAAAATAGAATTTAATGTATCACTTGCAAAATCCAGAGTGGTTTCTGCTGTCCCTTGAAGAAAGGCTGCACCAGATCCTCACACAGCTTCCAATGAACTTAGCAACAATCATAGCTCATGTTCCCTGGGGCAGGATCTGGAGAGTTCTGGAATAAAATACCAAAGATTACCAGGTACATCCATGGGCCACCAAGCTTCTCTAGGTGTGACAACCAAAACTCCCTCTGGTTGCAGAGTGGCTTTTCCTCCAAATGTGGCTTTGCCATTAGTTTTCCAAAGTTCTGCTTAGTTGGTACCTACAATAACCCTGCAGCATGTTTTTCAGATTTAAGCCCCTGAAATCAGAAAAGCAAAAGGTCAAATAAAAAGATTTACAAAGAAGTGAAGCATCCCAGATTTCAGCTTGGCCAGAAGAATCAGAACAAGGAACAATTTTATTCTGGTAATTTATTCTGGGAATGGTATCATACTCTGCCAGTAGAGGAGTTTGATTTTTCAGGCTGAACCATTTTCAGACTAAACCATCCCTCACCCCAAGTATCTGTTACCCAGAGGATGAAGCAAGAACTGAAGTAACCCTGTCCCCCCAAGAGCTGAATAATTCCCCCCCCACCAGCCCCCAGAGTGGGTCTCTCCTCTTCAGGAACACAGCTCTGACCTGTCCTTGCACTTCAGGAAAGGCAATCACCTCTGCTGCCTCCCAAAATATTTCAGCACCTACCAGAGCTGCTTTTGTGTCTTTTTATTTCTGCCAGGACATCTATCTATCACAGGGTGTGAACCAGCAGCTTGTTTCAAGTATTTTTTTAATAAAATGTTTCTGCTTTCCTCTAGCCAAAGTTAATGATGCCATTACATGTTTCCTTGTTATTTTTTATGGGCACTGTTGACAAGAGAAGCCTTTCACTCTCCAGTAATTTCAATATCATAAACCTATTGCTATTCTGCCATGGCAGCCTTAATTCTACTGTTCTTTCATAGCCAGATCCAGCACTTAGAAATATCATTTCCATCAAAATTCAAATGCAGCAGCTGTGTTGAAATCTTGTTCCTGCTCAAACCTGACAGTGACCAAAATCCCAATGTGGGACTCTCAACCTTGTATTCAGACAGAGCAGCAGAATTCATTTCTGGGCAGGCTGTGGGTTCACCCTCTGCCTTCAGCCATCCCAAAAGGCCATATCACTCTCACAGAATCATTAAGGTGGGAAAAGGTCTCTAATGTCATTGAGTCCAGCCATTAAACTCAGCACCACCTTGTTCACCACTAAACCTACCTTCAAATGCCACATCTACACAGATTAGAACACTTCCAGGAGTGGTGATCCCACCACTACCCTGGGCAGCCTGTTTGAACACCTGACCACACTTTCAGTGAAGAAATTTTCCTTAATATCCACTGTAACCCCCTCCTGGTGCAACTTGAGGCTGCTTCCTCTCATCCTGTCACCTGTTACTCACGAGAAGAGACTGCTCCACACCTGGCTACAACCTCCTTTCAGGCAATTTTAGAGAGAAATTTAAGTGTAAGTCCCTTACACTTCCCAAGCTCAGAAATTTCCCTGATAGTATTTAGGAGGTATCTGTGACAAGGCATCTCTGAGAAACAGATTCTGTACATTTTGACTTGTGCACTAGATTTAGGAAGCATTTTTCCACATCACAACCACACCCAAAATAAGATTGAAAATCACCCCTATTATATCACAAACCTACAGAGAATCAGTCACACAAAGTTAAGGATATGCCTAATTAAAAGCTTTTATTTGTGCTTTTTTGCCCCTGTGTCAGACTCAATCATGAATGCATTAATAACCAGTTATTTTCTTCCAGCTGACACTGAAAAAGTGATTGTACTTATGGAAGAAAATAGAAATAAAAAAGTAGAGATTTACAGTCTACACAGAGAAACATCACTAAGGAGGACAGGAGTTACACTGTTAAACCAGGTGATATAACAGGGCTGGTACTCAGCAAGTGCTACCAGAACCAAATATGCCTGATTTTAACTAATATTTTATGGTATTTTCCTGATTCTATGTATGCAAACAGCCAAGTTCATAGTAGAAACTATTAGACTGAACAAGAAGTGATCTGTTATATACCTAAATAAAATAACCTTTAATTTGATTGTATAGTTAGGTTTCCACCCTGGAAAACTATGACTTCTACTATCATGTTTACATTTATTTTTCTACAATTTATTAAAGATATGTTTTACTGTAGAGTGGTTCAATAAGAGCTGTTGCTTGTTGCAACTCAGGTTTGCAGTTAGCTGCAGATGCCTTTAAACCAGTGCTCTTCATTAAAGGTATGCCAGGTATTCACATTAACAGGTATAAAATTTAAAAATTTTAAATTTTAAAAGTTTCAAATTACTTTCCTGTTAAAACCATTCTCAGACAGTAAATCCCCAATACTACAAAAAATTGTCTGTTTTAAAAGTTATTTTCCCCACATCTAATTTAGAGACAATTAAATAACTTTACAACTCACTCTGGGTTTTTTTTTTATTTTTATAGTAGCCATCCTATAAGCAGCTTTATTACTATGTGGATCCCTAACCATTATACTGCTATTAATTAGAAGAGCACAGTTTAAGTGTCAGTGCAGCAGCAAATAGTAAACAAACTCAACCACTCTTTGTTGCCCAGTACAATGATGCCTAATCTGCATTTACATGGATTCCTTTCCATACCACAACCAAAGTTGTAAACAAGTCAAAGTTTTGACAAGCAAATGATTTATAGATTTCTTTTACATGGAAATTTTTAAGTTAATTTGCTTGAAACTTATGTATATATATCATAACATGTAAAAATGCCTTAACAGCTTCATTTATAGAAAAAGAGGTATGTATTTCCTATTGCAATTCGAATGAGAATTGATCTTAGCAGTTTATCAAAGTCTGTATTTACCAGAACACTCTTCTAACCCAAATATCTTAAAAAAAATTAGGATTGTTGATTTTCTTCAAGTGTTTTGGCTGATAATCTGGGGTTGGAGGCTCACAGGAACAGTCTCTGCACCTTGACAATTACCCCAAGTACTTCAGAGTTCTTGCTGAAAACACTTTTAACCCCCAGTCTGCAAAATAAGCAGCAGTGACTTCTTAAGCTTTTATTTTTAAACCATCCAGCTATATATTTAGAAGAAAAAAAAGCAAAGCTTTTTCACCTGCCACTCATACGGGGTTCTTACCACTTTAATGCTCTCTAACAATACTCACCCTGATTATATTCTATTTTCTTCAGACACTGAAAGTTTCCATCCATTTTCCATCCTCTCATTCCCAGCTGGATTCCCTTCTCTGCCTCACTTCCCAGGGCTCCTGTGCCCTTCTCTCCTGTGTTGTGGGTCCTCTCTCAGTCCATCCCCAGCTTTTCCCCCACCTTCACCCTTTAATAACCAGAAAAAATTTCAAACAAGTAGTCCTGGAACTAACTACACATGATTCCCATGGGCATGGCTGAATGAATTTTAAACTGAATTTATTATGGTTGAAGTGTGAGTGTACCCCTTATGAGACACTAGAAACTCTACCCACCCAGAGAGAAATATCACTTGAGTGGTATTCAGTTAAATAGAAAGGAGATAGTTTTGCTCTTTCAGAATAAAAAACTAGCCAGCACACATTGCAATTCCTTAATTATTATACAGAATTTAAAATGCTTATATATCACAAATATTTTCAAGTGCACGATAAATAAGTCCAGTAAAGTTTAAACAGAGAGAACAGTGAGGCATTGGAAAATATTTGTCAATTTCTCCTAATTAAATAACACCATTGAAGGCTTGAGTTCAAAATGTATTTGAGCAAAGATGCATGATAGTGAGGCATATAAATCAGTCTTAAAATATATAAAAAATAGATTTAGTAATAGCAAGGAGATTTTTTTCCTTTTTAAGGAAATTACCAGGTCAGCTGTTTGTTTAAAAAAAAAAAGAAAAAAAAAAAAGACATTCTTCTATTAATGAAGACCACATTCTTAAAATGGCAAGTAAATGGGATTTAAAAGTGTCAAATATATTTTGCCTTATTTGTCAAGAGTATAAATATTCTGCCTGGGAATTATGAAACCAAGAAGTCAGAGTTTTCCAGAAGAAATAAATATGCAGACAATTTATCAGTTTCCACAGGAAATTAGTCATAATATTACCTGTAATTTTTCTTCTGAACGTTAATAATCATGTATGTTAAAACATATACTTCATAATTAGTGAGATTTGGACATTGATGATGCTCTGAAATTGGACACACCATTTTAGAAGCTCATAAATATACATGATTTTAAAAGCCATAAATAGCAAAATGTCAATCCAGCTAAGAAATGTGCTACTTTTGTGTTTTCATAATCATGCACTGAAATAAGATCAGCTGACCACTGGTGGCTGATGGAAAATGGGATATAGAGACACACACCCTTGAGTATCAGAGATAATGGCTAATGTGCAATGTTAACCACTGGTCTGATTCTTTGCCTTTTAAAATCAGAATACCAATCCAGGTTCTACATAAAAGTTCAAACCTTTTCTCTTTTGAGTCTCTTCCTGATGAGACACAACACTAGGGCTTGTAGCAAAATTGTTTTTGCCTCCAGCAAGGAAGTGCTGAAGCCAGAACTAGGGCCATGTAAAGGCTTTGAAAGAACCCTGCACCAAGGGATGCTCTGAGGGGTGTGACTCTAAGGTCGTGCATTCAGCATGCTGGAAGGCTCCAGTTCCAGACTTTCCTGTAAATGAAGGAAAGCAGGAAGCTGTGCTGCCCTTCCTGGGTCAGGGCAGAGCCCTGAACCCATGGTCCTGGCTGCCTGGGGGCAGGATGGGCTCTCCTGCCTTTTTTAACTATTCCTCACTGTGGAACTTTCAATAAAACTAATATACTGCCACAAGAGATTTTCAGTTTAAATGGATCTTTGCTTTTAGATGAAAAGCCACACAGGGTAAAAGAAAAAAAAAGGAAAAAAAAAATTATATATATATATATATATATATATATACACCACCTTGTTCGATCAAACAGGAAATGCTGTCTATTGCTCAGGCTTTACAATGCCTGACTTATATGGGGGCTGGAAAAATGAACACCTGGAGCATTTTACTGTTCCCATATTTCACAGGGAAAGAGAAGTTTATTCCTCACAGCAGCAGCATCCTTTGCTCCATTTAGGCTGGAAAAGGAGGTGGAGGGGGGGAAGGAAAATGGTGCAGAGAGACAAGAAAGAACTCTTATTATCCTGGTTCTGTCACAGATGCAGGAAACTTGTGAGGGACCAGCTCATCAGAAAGATTTCCACCCACACTGCTGCACACAGGTCAGCCCAGTGAGCGTACAGTGTGGTGTGCGTGGTGGAAAATGACAGCACCCAGACAGTGCTGGGAAAGGAGGGAGACACTGCAGAGGAGCTGCTCAGTGTGTGGGGCAGGTGGGTGACACTTGGGGTGCTCCCTGCAGCCAGAGGCTCTTATGGCCACTGTCAGCAGGGGGGATTTGAGCCTGGCCACTGCTGGCCTTTGCCATGATGTTGGGAGCCACTTGGGCTCACGCCTCCTCCAGCAGTGCCTCACAAAGCCCTTGGGAAGGATAACTTCTGTGGGCCCTGGGGTTCTTGTAACTGTGCTGCAAACTACCTTTGGGATGCTTCTTCTGAATGGCTTAACCAGCAGGGATATCACATTTACCATCCTGGGGAAGTGCTTCATGATTTCCTGAGGCTCTGAGATTGAGTATCCTGATATCTAAACAGTAACTGCAGCCTGACTGCCATTTCTGAAGCACTGTCAGACAGGGAGGGATCATACAGTTGAATTTCTGAGACTCAGTTGGATGAAAAAAAAAAGAATAACACTAGTGGAAGTAGTAGCAGGAACTTTGTTATCACATGGCATTTGGAAGTGAATCTTCAAATCAACAGTCTGACTAATGCATGAGTCATTATTCACATTTAAAATAATTGCTAAAAAAAAAAAACCCAAAACAAAACAAACAAGTCATGTGGAGTTTTAGTAATATATGTATACAAGTTTTCTGTACAAACTAAAAATTCCCTATTCTTAAGCCTTATAAACTGACTTCTGATCAAAAAGCAGGCAATAAATTACCCATCTATGTAATTCAACCATCATTTTATAGCTTGTACCCAAATTTAGGTCTTGGGTATAGATTTATTCTTCTGCTACTGCATCCTAATATCACAACCAATCCCTCAGAAAAGACAGCTCATAGACTTCTGCAAACAGCCAACTGAATTAAACCTTAGAAGTCCTAAACTCAAAGCTTAATTGATTACAGTGAAGATTAAAGCAGACATATTCCAACTTGAAGATTTATTGGCTACTGTACCAGCAATAGCTTTCTATCCCACTAGGGTCAATATAGACTTTTTATACTTGCAAACAGGAAATACAATATAATTGCACTTCAGAGTTAGATGGATATCAGCAAAGAAAGGACTATGAATGTGCATAGCTAGCAGAAAATATTATAGGTTCAAAACTTGAACAATTAATTGAAAGCATTACAGAAAAATTATGTGAGATCAATAAATTGTTCTGGATTTAGAGCAAGCACACCAATGGGTGAGAAATAACATCAGAGAATTTAAATTGCTTTGTTGTTCAGATACTGCTTAAAATAGCATCCATTTAAATATTAAAGAAAATAATAATTTGTCACATTAGAAATAATTATGACAGCTTTTAGAAACCAGAGAAATGTTTGGAAGCTTTATGGTACCTGAGCTTTCCTACAGTGCTTTGACAACCAAAAAGTAACCTTATCAGCTGAGAAAATTCTTTCCAGAAAAACCTACCTGAAAGCAGTTTTGCAGAAGCAGATTACTAAATTATTTTTTGCCAGTCTGTCATAGGTTCACAGGAGCTTCATCTGCCTCCTGGGTCTTTGCAGGAAGTGACTGCAGAAGAAATCTGTGCAAAATTCAAGAATTATTGGCTGTGTTTTGAATATATCAATGTGCACATGTAAAAAACTGTCAGCAGGGTCAAGTTGGTTATTTACCAGAGTAGGAACAGCAGAGAAGGAAAAAACTGCTTAAGTGCCCATCTGACTGAAAACACATGATAAGATGGATGAAATTTGAAGCTATCAGATTGTCTGGAGCCACAAAAAAAGAAAAGGGGGTTGGGGGTGAAGTATAAAAAAAGAATAAATCTGTAGAACAGAGTTTTTAAAGCAGACACAGGGTGAAAGGTTGATATGATATCACAGAATGACACCAGAGGAGGAAAATGGTTTCAGAAAAGAGGAGACGTGGCTGCAGACATAGGTGGATATCCCTAATCCAGAATGGTCACAACCAGGACAGGAATTGTCCATCCAAAGTGCATTTTAATGATGAGGAAACTCATTCTTAAAGTTGTATGCAAGCCTGTTGATACTGTTTCATGCATCTCCCTATTTTTTCTTTAGCTAATTAATACAAAGAACAGTCCATTTTTTACCTTTTTTTTCTTTTTGTGTGTGTGTGTGTGTGTGTGTGCGTGTGACATTTTTTCCTCACATCTATGTTATTGCATTTTCTAGATAGCCTGTAAGGGACAAATGGTTAGTACCCATAGAAGTTTGGAGTCTGTGGGACTGAAAGTCCTCCAGGGAATCTGTACCAGGATTCTATGCCAAAAGTGTGCAGGAGGAGCCATGGGAAATGGAATAGTCTCACACAGGAAAAAATCTGAAATGGAATAAGTTGAATAGTTTGGGCCCTAAAACCTGCACATTCCTATGTGTTCAGCTTCCATTCTACATTTCCTTGCAATACTAGAGAGGACACAAGTCAATCTGAGCATGATGACACTAAACTCGCATGTTTCTGGAGGGAAGTGAGCAGAGTGGCCTCGATTTACATCAGGTGTCACTGAAGAAGGGAGCAGGGGAGAGCCCCTCTTCACAGGGAGATCTGGAGTTATGCTGGGATCAGTGTTTGCTGTCCTCCTCAGTACAGTCATGTGGGAACTGAGATTTACTGCTCCTGCAGGCCAAACACAGTGTGACAAACCCTTCAGGTATCACAGTAAAGTGATGAAATCAGGGGCAACTACTGAACAGACTTCAGTTTTAAACTTTGTGAGCCATTTAAATTCCAATCTGTGACATTTAGTGATCAGTTCATAAAATTCATGTATCCTTTTCCCCTGCACTTTTGGGTTTTTTTTGGGGGGTGGAGGGGGAGGGTTGCTTTATTTTTTTTTTATTATTAGAGACCTACTTTAAGGATGGGAAACTTTTTGTTACTGTTCTCCCACTAAAGCTTTTCCTTTAATTGCTATTGCATATGTGTGGTACAAAAACAGAGGTTATAATCTCTGATTACATTATTTACAGTACCAGAATCCCCACAAAACAAATCAAGTCCCTGTTCAGAGGCATTCCAAGTTCAGTGAATGATAACAACCCAAATATAAACAAGGCTTCCATAATGATTGCTAATGATTTCTAAATTAGATTTACTCAAGCATATACTTCCTTGTAGGTAGTTTTCAGCTAAACCTCTCTCCTAGGAGTGTGTCCACCAGGAACCTGAATGGCTCAGAAGAGGTGAATGATTCAGATGCATCATCAGGAACAAGAGGATCCAATGCATTTAGTCATATTTCACTGCCTCCTACATAAGTAATTTAATTTATTTGCTATGCTCTCAATCCACTTCTCCATTATTACCAAAAGAACTGAGGCTTGAAAATCATCTAAGTGTCCATGGATATAGAAATACATTATGACAGGTGACTGTGCAAAGAGACTTTGTGGGGTGAGGTTCATTCCAGCCTGCTGTGACCACACACACTTTTTAGCAGCTCTCCTGTCTCCCTCTTTATCCAGTGAGTCTCTCTCTGCTGAGAGGAAGAAATGCCCTCTGGCATTGATTGCATATTGGGTTTGGATACATTAAGTGACTCTAATTCCCCTTGGCAAAGATGCTGAATATAAGTTACACCAGGCACAGAGCCTTTGGTAAAATTCAGCATATCAGAGCCCAGGTCCAAAAGCATTAAATTATTTGATTCATTCTTAGGGACCAGAAATTGTGTGACTTGGGTAAACAAACCTCTATATTCCTGGAATTGAAGGCAATCAAATTTCATTTTCTTTTGAACAGTTTATTTGCTATTAGTGTCACAAATTGAGTATATTATCAAATATTCCTGTGGGACAAGTAAGACTGGGCCTTTGTATACGCAGCACATGCTGCAGAACACAGCCAATTAACCTGGGAGCTCTCTGTTCTCCATTGCTCCAGGCTACATTCCGTCTGAAAATCTTAGGGGGATTTGAGGGTCCTGAATGAAAGATTATTTCTCAGTTTAGAATAGGTGATGCTGAATATCTGAATGTGTTATTGCCAAAAGAATAATGATTTCCCCTGACTATCTTCTTGGATTTTTTTTTTCTTTTTAATGACTACAATAAATTAGTTTGACATACACCTTAATTATAAAAAGCATTACCAAAGTCCATGGTGGCATAGAAAATACAGCTCTTAAAATCACAAGTGACTCAAAGCAGAGAAGGGTCTCAAGAATGTTGGAGGACAGGTCTAAAATTCAAAATTATTTTGGCACACTGAGAAAATATTCCAGACAAAAAAAAAGATGCCATTCAATAAAGACAGCTGTAAAGTTTAACACCTGGGCAGGAAGAATAAATTGCAAAAATACTGGATAGGGAACAATTCACTAGGCAACAGTGATGCTAAAAGGAAAGTAGGAACTGGAATAGCTCTCCTACCCCAAGGTATTGAAGAGAAAAAGGAAAAGGTTAAAGGAGGATTCATAAGTGATTCATATTCTCTATTGGATACAGGACAATGGCCTCTCCCACTCACAAACCCAAGCATCAGCTGTGGTTCTTATTGAGAACTGCACTTCAAGAAGGATGAGAATAATGGTCCCCAGTGTAATTTCCTGACTTCTCAGCAGAGATATTCTCTTTTTAAAAAAGAGTCCAGAATGTGCACATTTTTCTACAAAACACCATTACTACCTGTATTTAAGAATATAAGAAACACTTTACCTTCTGAGCTATCATTTCACATTTAATACAGAGGTGACCAAAAAAAAAATCTTTCACATCAGCCAGGAATTTGACATGTTTTAAATAACATATAAAATAACTGGTACTGCAGTATTCAGTCTATGAAAAAGTCATGAAAAGTGTAAAAATTCTGAAATATTTTACTTTGTTGACCTCAAATGAGAAGTTTAATTTCAGCTGAGTTGGCCAATCTCAGTCCCTTTGCTGCACAGTGGAAACAAGCAAACCACGTTGCTCCTTGGCTGTGTTTCAGTTCTTTATTGTTGGCTCAAACACACAAGAACATGGGTTGGTCAGAAGCAAATGGTTTTCTGACAAAGAATTTTACTGACATAGATTTTTCTTTTGCAGAAAGGCTGGAGTTAAAAGAAAACCCATTTAGTAGTGAGAATGGATTTGAAATGTAACCAAAGATCCTCATATTTTTACCTTTGAGAAAAGAAATATTATTCTTCCATCATGTCTAATGTTACTTATCTCCCAGAGCTAGAGGTCTGTCTTTAAATACTTGTGCATGCAGAACATCCCACAGGAAGCTCAGATAACCCAAAACTACTAAACACCCTTTAGAGGAGAAAGATCCTGTTGCACATCCTCTTTCCATCAGCTGCTGACTCATTAAAACACACAAGGTCACACTTCAAGTGTGACTCCCAGTATAACACCATAGATTTCTGAGATTTCCTATCTTTTTCCATTGAGATTTAAATTTTTGCAGCTTTAAAGTGAAAGAGAGCTCTACCGTTGACTTTCATAAGTACATTTGCAGTTCAGACCACTGTAATTTGCACTGAATTATTAACACTGAGCTGACTGATTAATTCAGATTGTGTGTGCTGGTTCTACCCAAACATCCTGTGCTCCACAGAGCAAAGGAAATCATAGCAGATTTAGGGGGGGCAGAACTTGAGCAGCTTCTTTGCTGACCCCTGCAGGCATGAGCTCCTGTTAGGTTTTACCTTGGACTACATCTATTTTGTACACTGCTTGCACAACACAGAGCTCAGGAGGAAGTTAAATATGGTCTAAATCTACATTCTAATGCAATTCTAATGCACTGCATTATTTCTAGTAATAATTTCCCCCACAGAAAGGACTGATGCATATTATCAAGTATGAATATATTTAATGATATAAAAGAGAATTGAGTTCATTAAAATACTCATTCATCTCAACATAGGGTGAAGTCAGAGGAACAGGTGAAGAAGTAATTTTGCCAGGTTTTTCAAACAATAAGAAATTTAAGCATTTGATAGAAATTATTATATTCACATTTTAGTTTTCAAAGATTAAAAAATATTAGACTTTGACCAGTCTGTCCTTTTGAGGTGTACCTGTACCATACATACATAGATGCTGCCACTGAGGTTTATGTTCTCTGAATTTTCTAATGCTTAGTTTTCTTTCCTGACATCCACCTCCTCCTTGATTTGCTGCTTTCTCCAGCCCCTCTGGGCTTCCCCCAAGGCTCCCCAGCCCTGGAACACTTGCTGCTCCCCCTCTCCCACTCCTGAGCCAGCTCATTCTCTCCTACAAATCTGTGCCCTCATTTCTGACTTCCAGACCTCTGCTTTTGCTTCCATGATCAGAGATCTTTCCTACAACTCCTGCTGTTCCACTTGTCCCCACCTCCACTTCTCCTTCCTCCACCTCCCTCTGTGATTTTGGCTCTGCCTCAGCTCCTCACACCTGCCTCCCACACTCTGCTGGGCTCCCAGTTCAGTCCCAGTGCTCTCTGACCATCTCCAGTGCTTGTCCCCTCCCCAAGGAGCAGCTCCCAGCTGCTGTGGGTCCTTTATTGATACCACCTCGAGGATATCCTCAGCTGTATCCATCCTATGCCTGCTGCTCTCTCCCTGAGTAGGAGAATCGAAGTGAAATCATGGAACTTCTGACAATTTTCTGAGCTGTAAAAGATCAAGAGTTTCTGTTCATTAAAAAAACAGACTGTATTTAGAGTGACAGGTAAAAACAAACAACTAACAAACAAACAAACAAACAAACAAAAATCTTAATGCACTTGACTTGTGGTGGAAATCAGACACAGATCTACCAGAGAAAACTATTACTGCAAACTCCTAATGCTAGATAATATTCCTTCTGGGAAAATAAATAGAACAGTGCTCTTTTTACAATGGTAGGTATGAAATCTCACAGTGTAAAAAACCCCACCTTGATTTTTTTAATCTTCTCTGTGTTTCTTAAAGCTGTTATACCATGAAGAATTCCTGAACCAGGTGAATACTGAAAGATAATGAATCATAGTTCCTTACTTGAGTGATCAGAGAACATTGCATGCAGACCTCAATTAAGCTGGATTTGAAGAGCATTAGTCCTATACAGATAAAATCAGATTTTTAAGACAGGTGTTTGTCACTTAATAGACAATGTCTCATCAGCTTATTGAACTTCAGCTGCTGCTTCTTGCACACTTGTCCTTTCAATCTAATAACATGAATGTTTAGTATGTCTGTTGATATCTTTCAGAAAAATTTTAGTTGCCACATGTACTAAGGATAATGGAGGGGAGAGGAATCCATAAAAACTGTCTAAAACACCATTACATTGCAGAACAAAAGAAACCCATTTGTCTTACTGAAACAGGTGATGAATACAAATACCAGACAAAAATATTCTAATGTTAATCAGACATGGAGTTAGAATCAGGTTTTACTGCAGTTACAAAAGAAGATAAAGCCTTTAAGAAAATAAATCACTACACATAAGAAAAATTAGGTTTCCATGCTTCCTCCAAGTGAGATTCTCAGGCAGAGGAGGACCAGTCTCAGACTTCAGCTGGCATTTTCTGTCTGGTTATTCTATTTCTTTCCTCAGACATAACAGTGAAATAAATAGAACATTTCAGGCCTGAAAAAGAAAATTTCAGTGACAATATTTGTATCCATCTTCACATGAAGCAAGGCTCGGAATTCTCAACTTCTGCAAGTCAGTCTGTGCCTATGTATAAGATTTATTGATCTGTGCAGACTAAAACAAAGGAGGATAAATTAATGGCCAACTGGAAGACCAAAAGGTTATTGTTAGCTCTGAATTAAAGCTATGAAAAGGAAAATTAATTCTGAGTATTGAAAATATTTTTTGATTATGTGTTCTGTTAAACAACAAGGGCACATGCACTCATGAAAGCAGCATTATGAGGTGACATTTTATAATTGAGTGGGAAAACTAATTTTAAGCATCCTTCAGGGCATAATTTTTCATCAGATAAAATACAGGAATGGTATTTTATTTTCAATTTTTTCTATAATTCTGAGATGAACTGAAAAATTAGTGGTCCTTAACCACTGCCTTTTCTATTATTTTTTTCAATCAAGTTTTTATTTTTTAAATCTCCCCTTTGATCAGTATTCCTGGTAAGACAGGACTTCCTCTGGGTTTCCACATTTGCAGCAGCCAGCAGGAAGACCTGCAGACAGCTGGAAGTGCCTTTTAGAACCATTGGATACCTAACAGCAACATTAAGTACCTAAAGTCCCAAAAATACAAATCTAATTTCCTACACCAAACTTTCTAGCACCATTTACAGAACTGTAAAATTCCCTTCTACAGAAACATCTTTTCCTAGAAAGTATTCCCTTGCCAGATTTATTATCTGCTTGGCATGAAAATGCAAGTGAAACAAACTCAGAATATGGCAGCTAACGCCCCAGACTTCAAGAGATTCCCACTTGCCCATGATCCTCTTCCATCATCACTGTGGTGAGTCCCAATCCTGGTCTCTGACAGTGAACTGAGAAATTCCTGCTAAAGGACCATGACTTGGCCTACAAGGATCAATCAACATATAGATGTTTCAGAACTTCAGTTTAATATGTTCTCTGAGAGCATTTCTATTGCATTTTCTCTTTAGACATGTGTTTCTCTTCCACTCCAATTGTTCAGTTTTAATTTGTCCTCTCTGAGCATATTTCATCCATTGCTATATTGTTCTTTTTTCTTGAGGTGAAAAGGAAGACCTCAGTCAAGCAGACTCTTATGAAAACAGACAAAAGAAAGAAGAAAAATTACAATGGGTAATAAGATAATGCTAAGAAAAAACCCCACAATTTATTGAGGGAAAAAATCTATATATTCTTTATCCCTGTAAACAGCTGCAATATCCTTAGGATATTTCCCCTTGTGCCCATGCACTCATTCAGATGCAATATCTTCAATTTCTCCATCTAAACAGAGATTTTAATCAAACTACCCAATTAAAGTAGTCTGAAAAAGCGGAAGAAAATGCTTTGTATAGCTCACTGGTTTTGCCCAGAGGGCAAGTAAAGAACCATCTTTACTGTTTTTTCTGTATGTAGACAAGTAATGTAAATGAGAAAGAATAAATGGAGTCCCTGTCTATATTTGTATCAAAATTGCTATAGTTTCTCATTTCAGATTCATTATTTTTCATTATTTTGGCTATTTTTATCAAATTGTGTCCCATCCTTGTTAATTCAAATACCACAAAACTTTTACCTGGGCTTGTTTTTTAAAACCTGTAAAATCTTTCTTGATACTGATAGAAGCAGACATAAGTCAATAATTAGTTTCAGAAAAAAAAACCCTGTCTCAAGAGCTATTCATTACTGGAGAGAACTAGTAAAATTTAGTGCTGTTCTCTTTCAATTCAGAATAAATTATGCAGAATAATAGAGGAAATCCAGAAAATGTCATTGCAACTTTTCAGGGTTATGAAATATAAATAATTAAAAACCATTAAATAACAATTGGCTGTAAACCTTCATTCCACAAAAATTAAGAAGAAAAATATCTTATTGAGAAAAATATGCAACTACTCAAGTTAGTGTACCCAAAATAAGAATCTGAATGCCTATCTGACTGAATAAATCCTCTAACTAAAAAATTCCTATTATAAACCCACGTGTTCTCATGAGCAAGTGATAATTTTGGCTGAGAAGTTCAGTGTTTCAATCTTACTATGCCAATCAAATTTCTTGCAAACAATGTAGAAGAGGTTCAGAAACTGGCAGAATTAGCACATTATTTGACTTGATTACATTGTCCTAAGGTAGGTATAGTAACACAATGGAATGAAAAATGTGTTAACCACACAACTAAATTTTGATAGTTTCATTAAAATTATAGATTAGATTAAGAAGAATGAAGTGTTTCAATGCTTGTGGCCAGCATGCCAGAGGCAGTGGTGCAGTGACACAGCAAGTAAGGTGCATCTCACTCTCAGCTTTCCCAATGACTCAGGACACTGAATGAGTTAAATCAGACAGGCTGGGGGGAATGATGGAAGAGTTGCTATAAGCACTCGTTCACTGACTAAAGCAGCTTTTCTGGCTTTGAAATGAACTGATCCAATATACAGAAGATTTTCCTATTCCAATTCAACCAGAATTTTAAAGCCACCCTCAAGCATTAAGAATCAAAGGTAACATAAAAACTGCTCTTAGCAAAACTGAGGAAAAAGAGCATCAAAACTTCAAACCTCTGCCAAACAAAGCAAATGAACAAACAGAAATCCCAGAGCAGAATTATACTCAATGAAATCCTGCATTAATGTTTAATCTGTTGAGCCATAGGGTACCTTGTAGGCAAGTTGGTTAATTTTTTTCTGCACTGCAATTTCCCCACATACAAAATAGGACAGCAACATTTGCTTAGTTGCAGTGGTTGTGAGAATTTAAATCCTGTATACATCCCTGCTTTGCAGATAGTAACACTGGCACAGTGCTGGGCTGGGGGAGGCATCATTAAATTATAAAGAAAATTAATGATAAAGAAGAGATCAAGAATTTTTCTGAATTGTTCTGACAAAGGTAATTAATGCTAAAATTCAAGAAAGAACATCAGTCTACTTGCACTTCCTCCAGCTTCGGGGCATCTCTCTGACCTGCCTAAATCAGAGACCTTGTCATTCTCTGCTCCCTCTGCAGGTTTTTGGGTGGGAATGATGCTCCAGAGTGCATTCCAGATCCTGCCTGGTACCAACCACCCTCTGCAGCCGCCTCCCCTCCACACACAGCCTGAGGTGAGCACTTCAGGCGCTGCAGTTAGAAACAATAGTTAAAAATTTAGGTGAAAATCTAAAAATTTGGATTTATAATCTGATTTTTGTAAAATTTGATTGGCATGTAGGTACCCCAATGTAATTTGGAACCATCCAACTTTTAATCTCCAAAACTCAGGCTTCATTTATAACAGCACAAATGCAAGCTCTTGCACTACCACTGTCTTACAAGCACCTCAGATCTGTGTGTGAAAACTCCCGTCTAAAGGTGGTTTTACACCCCAGTCTTAGGGAGTATGCAGGTGTATCTTTCAAAGCACTAATATTTACACCTGTGATGCATATAAATATATATATTATATTATATAATAATTATATATATTATATAATAATATAAATAGATATTATATAATATAATAATAATAATAATAATATATATATATATATATATATATATATACCCGTGATGCATTCAAAAAGAAGCATGCTTTTACCCCATTTCTTAATTTTATGTAAAATTTTTTTTGAGGACTTGGAGCTGTTGTTCTGGGACACTTGCAACAGAGGTTAGAATTTTCACTAACGAGAGCACAATTTAATGACTCTGATTATTGGCTGTAAGAGGCAATGTTATGCCAAGTTAAGGGTGTTTTCCTGCAAGAGCAAATTACTTCAGGCTAAAAGGATAATCTATTTCACAGGATTAAGGCAGGGTCACAGAATGATTTCCATCTTTTATAATAATCTTTAGGAAAAGAGTGAGGGGAATGTCATGGGAAATACAAAAATTGTTGCTGATAATACAAGGCATCAGGGAAAGCTCCTCTAAGAGGCATTTGTTGCCATGAGGAAGATGACTTCACTATTACAAAGTCCTCTTCTGAAGATAGAAAAGGAGAAAATAAAATTATGTCTTCAGAAAAACAATCCAAATTACCTTTCAAATGTTCTTCCCAGTTTCAAGCATTGTAGGAGGGCTGAGGTTTTCCCCCCTCACCTATTTCCTTTTTTTTTACTAGTTGACTATTTCCATCTCAAAACTTTGTCTAGGAACATTTAAAAAAAACAAAAACATATATTTTCCAACCAGTAGAGGCCAGTTACATCCACTGACCCATTGATTTTTCAGCTACAAGGTAATTATAAAGCCTCTGGGTTCTTAGCAACACATGGAAGAAGAAAAAGGAGTTTAAATCATATTCTTCTGCAGTGAGATATTCTACCTGGAAATATATTTTTATTTAAAGCAATACTGTGAGGAAAAAAACATCTCACTTCATTCATTCTGTCCCTGTCTACTGTTGGTGAAGCAGCTTCAGTGGCTCCCCAGGGCAGCTGATTGACTCTCCCAGATTCTACAGCTCTCTGTAACAGATCTAGAAAAAGAGAAGCAACTTTTTTGAGAAATGCATTTATGAAGCTACAAAGTGCCATAGGTTGGGGTTTGTTTGCCTTTTCTCTGAATTGTATCAGGTGTCTTAGAATTGTCCTTATTGCAAATAAAAAGAATATGAAAGCTTCAGTGGCTCCCCTCAGCCATTCCCATGGCAAAGCAACACAGTAATGTATCACACAGACGCTTCATATTAAAAAAAAAATTAAAATGTTTATTTTTCACAAAATAGAGCTTGTGTTTAAATGACAGACTCATTCTACAGAGGGACAAAAGCAACATTTTTATATCCTACTATCCACTTTTTCTCTGAGCTGCATATTCATTTATTGCTTAATCGGGAAATGCCTTTCTCTTTCCTATAAAGTATTGGTTCCCTTCTTAGCTTAGACATCTCTGTGTGCTGGCACACAGCCCAAAGATATTAATGTGGCTTCTCCTGGTACTTTAGAAATTTCACAAGCAGCCTGCTGGATGTTTCAGGTGTGATGGTTTAATTATGACTAAGAGTAACAGGGTTGCCTGGGGATTCTTGTTTTTTCTTTTTCTTAATTGGAGAAAACTTGGCATGGAAACAAGATATCACAGGAATATGATTTGCTTCAATTAAAAAGTAAAGAAAAAAGGCGAATTTGCCTACACAGGACCAGCTTTTCAGACCAACATTAAATGCATAGATGTACCATTAAATGAGGAGCAAAAACAAGAGAGTGCTTAACAGATACTGCTATCAATACTGTGCCTGCAGATTTTGAACCCTCTTTCACAAATGATACTGCAGTGGCTCCAGGATGAAAATAAGACTCAGAGCCAGCTAGAAGGTGGCAGCACCCAGGAACAAGAGGACTCTGCAGCTACCTGCACCCAGAGAGAAGGAACAGGGACCACTGAACACGATTATGTCCCAGCCACCATTTACTACTGCCCCATCCCTGCTAGCACCAACTGCTGTGCACTCATATGTGGAGAAAGCACATCCCTTACATTTTCTCATTTTCTGCTGTTTTGCCACAAGCAGAAAGGAAAACAAACTCAAAAGACATTGAAAGTGGAATCTTTTCTCCAGCCTAAGAGGTTAACTATCAGTTATTGTTTTTTAGCCAGCAGCCTGTGCTCTGTGTTAGGAAGATAGATCTAATAAATCTGGATGGTGTGTATGTAGGGGAAGTTATTTTTCAGTTTGGGAAAGTGGTAGAGGCCTCTTCCCTTATGATTTTTTTTCAAAAATATTTTACATTAATACATTAAACTGGAATTCAATTACAAAGCAAATATATCTCAGTTTATGTGAGTATTGTCTGGGCTAGCAAGGAGAAAGAAAGGGAAGATAGAATTACTAAACAATGAAAAGATGGTCTGTTGTGAAAAATATTATTTCTAGGTTTTTTTCTCTTATACCTGAATGTCCAGGTGGCACTTCAGAGGACAAAGAAGCACTGAAAATTTCTAAATTCTTCAGCATAAACAACACTGAGTGGATTTTTATGGTATTTAAGGAGAGCTATAAATAAAAATTAAATGTCTCTTCATAAACTCTTGTTCAGTATTAAGTATGCCTGAATTTCCAGCAAAGGGATTCCATGGAATCAACCCTGCAATAAAGACAAATACATTTACCTGTCATCTGGCATATACAGCTGAGGTTGAGCCAAATTCACTTTGTGCAAATTTAACTTGTGTTAAGCCAACCAAAATGAATTATTATCACAGAACAACTGACAGATGACTAAAAGGTGAAAATAAACAAGAAGTTAATTAAATCTTTTTCTGGTAATAGGATGGATAATACACTTTTCTTTTGGCCATGCTGTCCTTACCAGAATAGGAGAAGCATTCAACATTTCATATTCAGTTTCCAAGGGGAGAAAAGAGGCCATGAATTTTAAGAGAGTTATGGAGCAGTTCTAGAAAGAGTTGGCAGATCATACCAGCACCTAATGGTGCTCCTTGAGCTGGGAGAAAAATCATAATGATTTTCTGATGCAAAATTCCATTTCTGAAGGAAAAAAAAAATCAAACTGAGAAGATGCTAAGTGTCTGTCAGAAATTAATAAAAATATACTATTTGACTGGGATTCTACTTGACTCAGACATTTTGACTACCTAATTACCTCAAAACATCTCACTTTGTTCAGATTAAACAATAAAAATGTATTTTGTTATTTTAGCCCTCCTGATATGTATAATCCTGCATCCCTTTTTTGCCCTGTCAAAGTACTCAGAGGATAATTTTAATTAACCATTTTCCACCTGAAACTGCCAGCATAGACCTGGTCTATGGAATTGTCTAGAGTCCTTCTATGGTTAATGAAAGAAGGAGTGGCAGTATCATCCTTCTGGATGATTCCTTCCTGTTTCTTTTCTCCCTTCCCACCATATGAGATCTGGGACCAGTACACAAAATAAGTGATATTTCTTGGCACATCCTGAGCTGCAGCTAAAGCAGTGGGACTGTGACCAGGAGGTCCAGGGAGGTGATGCTGTCCCTTTACTCCACTGTTGAGAGACCTCACCCAGAGCACTGTACCCAGCTCTGGGACCCCAGCAATAAAACTCCTCAAGAGATTCCTGAGGTGGACCACAAGGATGATCAGAGGGCTGGAGTACCTCCTCTATAAAGACAAAGTGAGAAAGCTGTGATTGTTCAGCCTGGGAAAGAGAAGAAAAAGCTATGGGGAGACCTTAGAACAACCTTCTGGTTCCTGAAGGGTCTACAAGAGAGCTGGTGAGGGATATTTTACAAGGGGAGAGGGTGATAGGGCAAAAGGAAATGGCTTTAAACTGAAAGAAAGTAGGTTAAAATTAGATATATGGAAGAAATTCTGTACTGTGAGGTTGGTGAGGCCCTCTCACAGATTGCCCAGAGGGCTTGTGGATGCCCCATCTCTGGGAGTGTTCAAAGAGAGGCTGGATGGGGCTTTGAGAGACCTGGTCTAGTGGAAGCTGTCCCTGCCCGTGTCAGGGGAGTAAATCTAGATAACTCTTAACATCCTTACCAGCCCAAACCCTTCTGTGATTCTATGAGACTGAGTCTAAGCAATTTCTGAAAAAAACACATAGGTACTTTTGAAAATATTGCCCTTTATATCTTTGATGAAAATATTTTTTTTCCTGTCAAGCCTAAAATCCAGATTAAAATGGAAAGAGCCCTGTTAGGTAGCTAACATAGTCAGCACCACAGTGACTTGGACTGAAATTCCTGTTTTAATCTTCCCAAAGTAACTTTCCTGAACTGTCTCTTTCTGTTGTTCTTCTCACTTTGAATTTAATAGCAGTTCCTCCTGAATGACAACCAAATGCTGTGTCCTATAGAGCTGCCTGTATCCACTCATGCAATTGCCTAGGCACCTACCACTGAGAGATCCAATTACCCCACCTCCTCTTTCATGTTCCTTAGTCACTTCAATTTGCAGCTGCACTTCTGCTGAAGTTCTCTCTTGTTTCTTCCCACCTTCCTTCTCCTTTCCCTGATGGTTTTGTCTCTGACCTTCATGCTATTTCCCAGATTTATTATTTTACTGTCAAGTTTCAATCCTCGGTTTCTTTTTTAGTAAGATGGTGCTTGCTGAGCAATGCTGTGGAGCAGCATCTTTCTTTTCTCTCAGTGCAGTTCTGCTCTTGTTTCTTTACTAGGAGGGCAGCTTGGCTCTCCTTTCTGGTTTAATATCTGAATCCATCATGTAATCAGGGGTAAATATATTGATTTTTTTTACCATATTGTATGTGAAAAGAAGAACCCAGTAAGACACCCATTTCCAAAGACCCATTTCAGAACCTTAATGGAAATTTTCCTGAAACTTGTCTTACCCTGTCTTTCACTCTGTCAGTTTAAGCAATATGCCTGAGATGATGTGTGTCAGGGATCTCGTGCCTTTCGATCCCTGGCATTGAAGGAATGAAATCAGTCAGTAAAGACAGTAAAAAGTTCTGGGGCTTAATTATGAGCTAAACTCAAATATCACTGAACTTGCTAAATCCCCAGGGGAAGCCACATAATGCAACCTGTCGAAGCCTCAGTCTGATAAAAAAAATTACACCAAAAGTTAATTGGTGGCAAAAGAGAAATTCTCATGTGTTCTGACTTCTTTTTTAATCATTCTATTTTATAATCATAGGGAGAATTTATCTGATTTTTAAATGGTTACGATTGCTAGCATGAAATACAGCTAACTATAGATGCTCTGGGAAAGCAAAAGCAAGCTTTAGCTGCTTCCAGATGATTTTTTCCCAACAATTATATGCTCAAAACGATGTAATTTCAGTCAAGGCAGAATCTACCGGTTGCCTCTTTTGTTAAAAAATAACAGCAGCCTTTCTCTACTCTCTCCCTCCTCTCTGATTTTCTTGCATGAATCAGATTTTTGGCAAATGGGCTGCACTCTCTCTCCTTTTATCTGAAATTTCTCCCCATATGCTGAACAAGATTTAACCTTTTGTACCCGTTTATTACATCACCAGGCCCACATCCACTGCTTTATGCTGGGAAAACAAGCGGCACAGCACTGAACAGAATGGTAATTATAGCCCTGGCTCCCACCCCAAGCCTTGTTACAAATGGGTGAGCTTGCACACGCAGTCAGAAGGGACGGAGAAACACGGATCTTGAGAAGCTGCCTGTGGCTTAGCAGAGGTGATCCATGGAGTTCATTTTCCTGGGGACTCTTCTCTTCAGAGGGAGTCACCTCACTTGACGTAGGATGCCCTTGGTGAGGACACACAAGCTGCTGAGACTGAGCCTCACCATGAGCACCTTTTCCTCATGAGCATGGCCTGTCCCAATGTCCCCATGATCCACTGAAGATGCTGCTCTGTTATACTTGAAATAGACAAATTCCTTTGCATTAAATCACATCAAACATCACCTGTTCCTCACAGGAGTGAACTATACACTGTGAATCAGAGCATAAATCAGCCAGAAATTCACTCACAGAAGTCCTAAGGTTGGCAACTGCTCAACTCCTGAAGCCCCAGCAGACAACTTTGAGAAATCTGGCAGTAAAAAGTTATAGTATGTTTCAGTTCCTTGCATGATGGCCAAGAATGAGGATACCACATGAACTGACTATAATTTGAACTTAGTACTGAGTCACCAGAGTTGAGAATTTGTGTCTTTAATAAACTGGAAATACATAATAAATACACTGTCTGTCCCACCACACAGGTCCTTTTTGTACAAGGTTCTAGAAATGTACTGCTTCCAGACAGAAAGGTTACTTAGAGGTTTGAAACAAAGTCTACTCTCCCTGCCCATGACTCCAGTCATGCAAAAATTATCAGATCTGAATTTTGCGAGACTTCTGTGGTGAGTGACTGCTTAGGAAATTAAGTTTAGCTTGTTCCTACAAAATGCTTTGCATATTTTTTAGCCCAAACCAGTAGGTGATGAAGGTGATTAGCCATCTAGGAAAGAATGGAGAATTCAAATATTCTACAGGTAAGTCTCCTTGGGAAAGAGACAACTGTACTAAACAGAATACTTGATGATTAAAAACCTTAAATATAAAATGAATCATATTAGTTTTGTAATTTGCAATTGAAGACAATGAATTCACGGGAATACATTTATTTCAGGAAAGATCTGTCAAAAAGTTAAAACTGCATTATGGACAGTTTAGATTTTTCTAACACATATATGCCTACCTTGGATAACAGTATCTGTAAAGAATCCTTAAAACAACAAAGGATTTTAGCCCCAACCTTTTGTCTTAATCCTAAGCATTATCTGGAGTATGGGACTAAGAAGCTCTCCAAAATTTAATTGACTACCCGTTCCCTATTACTACTCACAGACAGCTACATTTTTCTATATTCTGATGTGAAGTAAATTAATAAACCATGAGCAAAAAAAGACAGCTGTGAATAACCTCAACCATAACTGTCTGTCATTGTTCTTCCAGTAAGAAAGGAAGAAAATAGAAATTAGGGAAAATATCAGTAATAGATTTTGACAAAATCTGAAATTGCATCTAGCTGTTCAGAAAAATAAAACAAAAGCACAAAGCAAAATAAAGTAAAATCAGGTTGCCCTGGTTAAGCAAACCAGTGAAAGTTTCACACAGGTATGTGTATTCACAAGCACGCATATAAATAAATTCTTAAATTAATTTGAGGCCTTCTGTTGCTATATAACTGCTGCTTCTACACCCAGAAAACAGTTTGGAATACTTTAATATAATTTGGGGCAGAATTTAAAGATTCATTTCCTTATGATTGTATTAATTATACATTTTAAACAAGAAACAGAATTGTTGCTCTTATTTAAGAATTATGCCTTAAAAACCTGTGCAAAACATGACTTTTCAAAGATGAGATAAAGGCACATTTGGCTTTCTGGGATTCAAGGCAAATTTCCAGGTTGAGCTGAGCTTCTCATCCACCCACCCCTCCAGGTCTTCTCCTCAGAGCTGCTCTCAAGTCACTCAGTTTACCCCTCCTGTGCTCAGGGCTGACCCGACTCACCAGCCCTTGGACTTGCTGACCTTTATGAGGTCCACACAGACCCAGCTCTGCAGCCTGTCGAGGTCCCACTGGATGGTGTCCCTTCCCTCCAGTGTGTGACTGCCTCACACAGCTTGGCATCATCAACAAACCCCACAGGGCTGCCCTGGATCCCACTGTCCATGTCACAGATCAAGGTGTTAAACAGCACTGGTGTCCCAGTAACGACCCCAGGGAACCTCACTGGTCTCCACAGAGACATCAAGCCATGAACATCTGTGGGTATGATCATCCAGACAACTCCAAATCCACCAAAATGTTCATCTGTCTCTCCAATCCACGGTTTCATTCTTTTGAAAGGAAGAAGTACATTTGAATTTCTCACATTACATTTCTCGAATTACATGAGAGGTATCTTACGCAAATGAGTTAGGTCTTGACTAATGAGATAAGGTATTAATTATTGAAGTGTTTTCTTTATGGTGGGATAAATATTAAATCACAGCATCAAACATCCATCATTACATAAATAAACAGGTAGGAGTATGTGAAGGTTAATTGCATCATTAAATTATTAAATTCTTACTTAAGCTATGATGCTATTTAATACATTATGAAAACACTTCACAGCTTAATTTTGACTACCATAATAAACTAGCCATGGGTGCCAGTTGCAAAGTCCTTTTTTACTATCAATCTCTCCTGCAAGCCTGGATATTTTGATTTCTCACACTGTGCGTTTCTTGAGAATTTGGTGTGATATTCTGGGCTAGAGAAATCAACAGGAGGAATGGTACCACAAGGCCAGAATTTTGCTTCCTTAAAGATGAGACAATTTAAGATGTATTTTGCAAGGATTAATGATTCTTTCATCAAAATCAATACTTGAAGATCATTCCAGATCTTCAACTTGTGAAGTTGCCACAAGTTATTTATCTGCTTATCTTTGTTCAATATGTTAATAGCTTCCTGGATTTCTGATAATCATCTTGGAAACTGTTATCTTCTTTCTTCCCTTATCAGTGACATGCTGGGCTACCTTATCAGTGTCAACTAAATAATTTCTTTTGAAACTATTTAACTATTTAACTCACTGAGAGGTGAGTAAAGGAAGAAAATGTCAAAAAAGTGATGAAGTGTTTTCCAGTGTAGAGCTTTAGCTTTGATCTTGTGAAAAGTAGGATTCCTATGGGATTACTTCTACACATTCATCAGAAATAGAAGTGAAGAAAAACGCTGGTTTAATTAGTTCAATACAGTTAAAATCTAGGAGGAAATACTCAATGGCTCATAGCACTGCACCTACCAGAGGAATTTACAATAAACACTGACATCTATGCAGACTTCAATTTCAGTCAGTAATTTCCCATACCCACTGACAACACAGGCCTATGCAATTCCCAACAGTATTTAGACCTTGAGCTCATTTAGTCAGGTATGACATTTTTATAAATGTTATAGGACAACTTATTGGGCTACAGAAAAGTTAATTTGATCCTGCAATTTAAAAAGGGAAAAATCCAAAACCTTTCTGTCCTTGTAGCAGCTGACACCAGCAGGGCCTAATGAACCTGCTAATTTACTAATACTGACTAATGAAAATGATGATTAGTTGCAGGCCATCTGGGTCACTAAAGAGTTTATTTATATCATATTTAGAACCAGAGCTCAGAAAACAAAAGGCCTATGACAATCTCTGTCTTTAGAATCAAAAATTAAATCTGATCTTGGGATGTGGGCCTTTTTTTGCTGGGTTTTGTTCTTTACCTAAAGTACTTGAGACTCTTCATGGTCACTGAGAATGCCATAGAGAAGTCCAGTTCCAGTGACAAGTGGAATTTTATGAACTAAACAACAAGGGAAATAGAGGAGAATTTTAATCCTTTAGTAAATCTGTTTCACTCTCTTTCCCATTGAAAGTGAAATATCTCAGTTGATCTCCATGTACTGGATACATTCCTCCACTTGTCTTGTTCAAGAAATAGAATGTTAATTGTTTTCATATTTTCATGGCACTGAACTAAGATGAATAAAAACCTCTGCAACTTTATGGAGCTAAAACCCTTCTCTTCCTGTTAGGCAATCCTAATTACCACTTTGTTTTGCAACAGGCTGAAAATCTTTATTCTACATCTTGCACAGACTTTAAAATTGGTTTTCTTTGGATAGACCAATAGTAGCAAATTGCTTATTTTACCTTAATATATTCGAAGTTGATGACATTAAACCAAACTTATTTAAAAGATCGATGAATTATTAAACTTTAAAGGAAGATTAAATGGAAAAACAGTGATACTCATCTACTGATGAGAAACAAGACTTCATCTACTAATTTGAACACAAAAACTAATAATGAAACTAATTTTATTTCTCAGAAGACTTTCTCTTTCAAGAATGCGGGCAAAATAGGACAGTTTTCTGGAGAACGGAAAATATTAAAGCTAAATGACATAACTGCAAGGATGTTTGGTTCACATATTTTGAAATTCCATTGGATTGAGGGTAAATTCTGGTTTTTCATTATTTTTCTACAGACAAGTCTGGAAAAATCTGTAGCAGCTTCTCGAGAAAAAGAGCAATAGCAGGAGAGAGAAAGCCCAAAGTGCATGACATTTTTCCAGTTTAGCCTGCTGAAGTGAATTAACAAACACCTTTTCCCCAGTGTTCCACAGGCTAATAAAATGCAGGAAGTCAGCCCCTCTTTCTCTCTCAATGAAATTAAACCCATCTGTAACTATCATTCTTCATCTGCAGAGTCAGAACAAGACCTCTTAATTCAAAATAAAAAACAAACTTCATGGAGAGTGGTGAAGCATTAAGTTGAAATATTTTGCATTTTTCAAGATGCAAGATCTTGCCTTTACTTCTTCCATGTATGTTTTGCTCCTACATTATGTTTGTTCATTAATGCAGTTTCCAAGCATTGTGCAGAGGATGCACAAGGCAAGGATGTAATCTACTGATTTAGTATGGAAAATAGAAGGAAGACAGGTTTTAACTGTGATATAACTGCAACAGTAAAAAAATAAACAGACCTACCTGACTAATTTATCTACCTAACTTCACATGTCCAACAATATTTTTGCTGAGATATTTTCAGATCAGTTCTGTAAAGCACCTGATCATTTGCCAGCCTAGAAGGATATAAAAAAGCCAGAGTCCTGTTTGGATGTTTCAGGGCAGTTGCAAGTTCAGGTTCTGTCCTAATTGTCTGTGCTTATCCTTAATCTTTACTGTAGTTATTTCATTCCTCTGAAACTGGGCCACCTATTTATTTGCCTAAGATTTTGTCTGGGAACAGCAATACAGTCACACTTGACTGGGACAAGGTCTTCCTGCTTCATCCTCTCCATCACCACCCAGCGCAGGGAAAAAAAAAAGGAAGCAACCACATCTGAAACAATCATCGTCCTCCATTTATCCACTTTCAAAATTCTCTAAAGGTTGATTGCTCTACATTAAACAATATATCTATATTTTTCCTAGTGCTCAGTTTACACATATTGCTCATTTACATTTTTGCCTCTATTTTTTTGGCTCTTAACAGCTTCATATTGCAGAGTTCAACACTAATTGCACACTGAAGTTGAAGAGAAATCTTGTTTTCTTGTCTTGACCACCTAGGGTCAAGAAGCACAGGCCTGTAAAAAACAGTATGCACAACACTGAATCAGAATGACTCATCTAGTTCACAAAGATATTTTCATAATTAATTATCCATACAGGTATTCACAGACATGGTGTACTGGAAAGGCCAGTTTCACTTCACTGAATTCACCAAACTGAAATGCAAGTTTCTATGAAGGGCTTTTAACTTTAAAGTCTAAAATAGAAGTCAACTATAAATAAGTACCATACTTAAAAACTTTGTTTTTAAAGGAAAAAAGGAATTCCATATGCTAAATTGATTCCTATTATTAAAAATTTAAAAAAATCACAATGTTGAAGAGTTAATGTCTGCCTTCTAGTTGAGGCCAGAATGCTGTTAGTACAGGAGATGAGGTCTGGGACCTAAACAAAATATTCTTTTTACTTAAAATATAATACAAGCATAGATGTCAAAACACTTTTACTAACTGTTAAAACTGAAATTGAAATTAACTAAAAATACTGTAACTAAAAATTGTTAAGTCCTCTCCAAGTAACTGATGCTCATGTGTGGAATAACCACATAAAAACAGCCTTCCATTGACGCTGCTCTTGGCCGCACCCGAGCTCTGTGCTAGCTCTATGGTGCCACTCCAGCACGGGCAGTTGCCAGGAGTGGGGAACTGCAGGGGAAAGGCGATCCCACTGCAGAACCTTCAGAGCACCGAATCCTGCCGGGCTCTGCCAAATCAGGAGTCGTGGGTGGTGGCAAAAGGAAGGAGGAGACTCACTTGGCTGTACTTCCCAGGAACAGATTTATTTGGGGGAGGGGATAGGCACAAAGGTCTGGCTTGGGAGAAATCAGGACCGAAGAGAGCCCAGAGCACCTCTGTGCACTGAGTTTTATCTTAGGGGTGGGCACAGTCCAGGGTCCAATGGGAGCTCATGGAGGGAGGGGTAAGGGGAGGAGGTTACAATGTCAGGGACCAATGGGGAAAAACACTTCTGTATGTGTCAGACAGAGTCAGCTAGACAACATTAGTGCCTATGGAGCTATCTAAAATTTAGAAAACTCATAAAAGTATAATTTTAATCTGTTCTTCACCATTGTTCTCCCGAAGCAAATCACAGAGCAGAAATCTTAAAAAATTATGTTCTCACTTACATTTCTGACTAAGATGTAGGACAAAAATATCTCCCTTGGACTTTTGTACAAAAGCTAGTTAGGACTTACACTAACAGTGACTTATGCAATTAATTGCAGCCATTATGGAATCAATGTCAGTGCTTTGCCTTAGAGTGATGTGCACAGACAAACTAAACACTAGTTTGAAAAAAGAAATACTGAGATTAGCTACAATGAAATAAGAAATTCTTATTTCTTAAGCATCTTTTCAGGAAATGAAATCATCTCAAGCAGGGCTATTTTCATACCTATTTTCATATTGTCATTTTTTGCCCAGAGTACCTCTGCTAATCTCACACTCATCTGTTCCAACAGCTCAATGTCTAATGCACATACATTCAAAAGCTCTTCATCATACTTGTGTATATTTATTTATGTGTGCCATCATCCTAATGAAGTGCCATGGAAAACCCCAGCAATAAGCCATAATCTCAGACAAGAACGTAAAGTGCTCATGTTACAGCTTTCAGGTGACACTTTCCATGCTGATTATTAATCTGTCAGAAGCCTAAAGTTGTTTCATCAATTAAAATAATTTCTCATTCGTGAGAGTAATTATGTCAAAAGAAATATTTATATTTGATGTCTTGATTGATTTTGTGCTAAGAGCACCACCTATTAATATATTTATTCTAAAAAATTACACCACCAGGAATCAAAATGACCTTGCAGGGAAAAAAGTGAAACTCAAGTACCTTCTCTCTTCTATATATAACATACATTATCACAACAGAAGTTAAATATCATTTCCCTAATGGAAAAAGGATGTCCTTAATTGCTTTATATAAAAATAAATTTAAATAGAAGATGGAAAATGTCAAACCCTTAAAAACTTACTAATTATATTACCAAATATGATTTACCATTTACAGTTCTGTTATTGACAGATTTAGAAGGTAGAGATAACTTTGTGAGTCCAGGAAGAACATTAGTAATACGTGTTACAAAACATATTAATGGTATATAATAGCATTATATTTTATGAGATACCACAGTCCAATATCTGAACAAAGGCATTTGCTAATGCTCCATAAAACTTTTCCCACATAAAAGGTACTTTGGGGCTAGATAAAGCACCAGATCTGTGCAGTGAGCTACTCACAGATTTTGAAGACCAGATCAGAGTATAAAATTATCTGGTTTTGCCATGCAGTTTTGTGGGTCATAATACATACATGCATATTTGGAAAAGCAAACACACATCACTATTAATGCTGACAGATTGATAGAGGATGTCATGCAACTTTGAAACCTTACAACAGAAATACTCAGCAGCTCTGGTAGCAGAGCTTCCTTTCACTATCATTTTAGTAATCTCCAGATTTAAATAAATGAATGTTTTATATTTAATTGTAAATAGCACTGGTATTTAATTAATTAATTGTGGTATTTATTAATACCACTGGTAATTAATATTTAATTCAATTTAAATATGACCTCAATGGCTTCCATGAGAGGTCTCTTTCAAAAGGAAAATACATCATTATGCCTACTTCTATTAAATGGCTTCTTGTTTTCCTGTAGCTTTTTCAACAGCTTCCATAATAAAGTCATTGTCCCTAAAACATAGGAACATGAAACCACTTTACAACACAGCAGTCAGCAACATTCAATTCACAGATCAAATACACTGCTTTGATCAGCAAAAGTAAAGTAGTGAAACGTGATTAAGTTTGAATTCAGACAAATAAAGGTTAAATTCAGACAGACCATCTTGACTTCCTGGCAAGATCTGAAATAGGGCTTCAAATTTGGCCTTTTCCTATGTAAAAGTATAAATGTGGCATTATGAACTCAAAATAATGTGTATTTGGATCAAGCACAGCCAAAATAGAACTCAACACTGAAGAATAACTCTTCTCTATTGTCGAATTCTCTGCTTGGAGTTCCTTCCATAATTAACCTCTCCAAAAACACCTCACACATCATCCCCATCCATCCTCAGATCCAAACTCAGGCTATGGGCTGAAGAAATGCAATGTGAATAGCACAGGGATTGAGCCTATTTTCCATCAGAGACCAATTCCAGTGGGAAATTCAAAGGAATTAAAAATATAATGCATCTAAGAGTAAAATAAAAATATGTTTTACACAGCACAGCAGGATTTCCACTCTGCCCTTGATCAGAGCTATGAGGGAACTCATTCACTTGAACTGGTTATTGAAATAACAATTGACTCTCAAATTTCCTGTTAAAACAGACATTGAGCATGCATCTTAAGAGGTATGGATTTTTTTTTTCATACTCTGCTACCCTTTTGCCCTTCATTCCAACTAGATTTTGCCTCTTCTGAAGCATGCAAAGGATGTCTACCGACAATTGCGTGTAACTCTTCAGAACTCTTCCTCCCTAAACCTGATTGATGTCTGCCCATTTTCTTCTCAATTCTCACATCTGCAGCTAAAGCAAGACCATTGTTACCACTGCCCTCCTTTTAAACCTTTTTCAGAGCCAGGGAGAAAATACTATTGCTCACTCAAAGGTGAAGGAAGAAGAGCAACATCAAGTTTCAATTAGAAAATCCTGGTGTAGTCAACTTTTCTCTTACCTAAGCCCTGCTGACTAAAAAAGTTTTCTCTGACTCTGGGGGAGACGAGGCTTACAATATATTTTATGAGAATGAGTAAGCAAGGAGGCTGAAATCAGTTGTAAATCTTTTCTGGAACAAGAGTGAGAGCAGGCCCAGGGTACTAAGGCTGCAACATTATTCTTTTAACTTGATTGGTTTTGTGCTTTAAAAGCTTTTGGGTGAGGGTTGTTGTACTCTTGCTTTACTAGATGCTCTTCTATAACCCAGACATGTCATTACATTCTTAGCTCCCTAGAGCCATTTTATACAGTGATTCAGTTCAAACACAAAAATACTTCCCTTCCTCCCAATTGATTATGTTCTTTACAGCTGTTGATGGAAAGGGCTGTCCACCCAGTGATACCCAGAAGGTGGCAAGGCACTTCATAACACTGTCAGTCATCCTGTCACACCCTGCTATTAGAAAAACTCCTTTCACTTCTACCACTTACTGGTTTGCACTTGCCACAATCATTTTTCCTCAAGTCATTCCTGTTAAATTCAGTTCCACAACCAATGAATTTAATGCCTAAGGACTCTTTAGTCAAATAACACTCATGTTTGCACCTTTACATAAAATATATGATAAGATAATAAGAAAATCTTATCTATGATAATTTCTAATTCATACAAAAGAAAATTTGTCAAAAAAAGGTACCAGAACCACAGCACAGGAAAATATGGGAAACTCATCCATTCTCAGAAAGTTCTCTTCCCTGACACACATGAGCTGATTTAAACACATAAATATGAGGCTTTAGTGTGAACCCTGGTTATTATTTTTATCTAATTTAATTTAAACACTAAGGAGTTCCTCTCAGATGAAATCCACTTTCTCTCTGATTCAACTTCTTTCTATGAATTTCTAGAGGAATATGAAGATATTCAGTGAACACTGAATTGACAGGAAATGTACCTTCTTAAAATATTTGCCTGTATCTCCATTTTATCATCATTTTCAGCCTTCCTTATTAGCCATTTTTTTGGTTGAAACGTGTCAAGAAACATCCCCTTTGAAATTAATAAGGTTGAATGAAAAAGCCACAGAAGGGTAGCAAATCATAGCCCTTTACTCCTATACTTACATGAAAAATGTCACACTCTGCCTTGAAATGTCAGACTTATTGTGTAAGATAAAACTCTCTACAAGAGGAATGCTCTAAGAACTATATCTGTTTCCCAGGCTATTATTTTTCTGGCTTGTTAGAAAGGAAAATTAAATTTCTTGAAACTGTGTAAAACAAACTTCTAAACCCTGCTATATAAAAATTAATGTTGACTTAGAATTGCAAAATGGCAAATTTAAGTTATCAAAAAATTGTACTGTATGAAGCTTACACAGACATATTTTATATTATCATTTTTGCCAGAGAACAGTATTTGAATATATATAAAATATACAGCAAAAAATTACCAAACCAAAGGAAATTAAGATATGATAAATTACATAACATGAAAACAGCAGAGCTGATATTTTTGAAGAAAACCTATCATCTTGCAGAACCAATAATGTTACCAATGTTTTTCAAGCAAAGCAGCACATCACACTGAAAAACGTCACATGTCAAAAAAGACCAGAAACAGTTAAAATCAGAGCAATTCCTACTAACTAGTAATTTGAATTACTTTGATGGAAATAGGTGGGTGATTAGATTGCAACATGAACCTAACCACTGAAAAATGAACTGTTCTTTTTTTCCCTTCTTCAATATTTTTTTTCCTCAAGGAGGAAAACATTGAAAAATGTTCAAGTACAGACTTACAGACAAGAAACTTACTGGCACTCCTCACACAAGTGCATTGGATGAAGTCAGTGTGGAGCTTTGAGTAACAGGAAGATATTCATTTACAGACTCTTAGATTGTGCAACTCTTGGGAATGTTTTGAATGCAGCCTTGGCAGCAGCAACCATGAAATTTGGGCTGGCGCTATTTAACACCTTTGTCAGTGCCATGGGCAGGGGGATCGAGGGCACCCTCAGCACAGCTGCCAACACAGCGAGCTGTGAGCTGCAGTCCCCCAAGGAGAGAAGGACAGCATCCAGAGGGACTGGACAGGTCTGGGAGGGGGCATCTCCTCACTAGCAGGTATTGCCTTTCAGTACAGTGGTTATTTCTGTGCTGTTTCACTATAGGAAATTCAGTGGAAGTAGGATGCACATTAAATCCACCTCCTTAGCAAGCTCCTGTGCAGAAGAATTTTTTGCAGGCTCTGCTGATATGGACAGCAGCATTTTCAGTTAATCTCACACTAGCTTTACCAATTTTCTGCAGAGGAATCCAAAGCACGGAAAACAGAAAGCATATTGTTTGTGAAAGCCTCCATATGCTGAGGGTAACTTATTTCTTAGAGCAAGTGGCAAAACAGTTGGACCATTTTTCTTAAAAATGTGACAGCCAAATGCTGAGACTGAACAAAGACAACAATTAAAAAAATGACTTAGTGAGTGCTGATGGATATGGTCTGTCATTACAAACTAGATTCACACTGAGACTGGCAGGTGACAGACCAGGTTCTCTGTACATTAATTTATTTTGGAAAAGTGTATGCCAATTAATGCACTTTTCATACTATTAATGGAATTACAGCTGCAGCATTGTAGCCGAGTTTTGAAATTGAAGCATGTTTGTTTCTTTTTACTGCAGCTAGGCTATGCCTTTACTATTTGGATATGTGCAAAATCAGGAAAAAGTCTTCCTTTTCTTATTCCTCCTTCTCCTCCTGCACCTTTCCACCCCACAGTTTCAGACTCTGGATTTGTGCTTTATAACAGAAAATCACAATCTCTATTGACAGGCAAAATCTGTTAGTATCTCCTATGATGATTACAATGTGTGATTGCAGTCAGCGTTCTGACTTGTTGTATCACTAGACAAAGGTTCAGAGGGATAGCAGCCCTAAAGAAAAATGCCAATTTCAGCTTTGACTCAGTTAATATTTCTTTTCCAAGTGAATTGCAATTTTCTTCTTGGTCAAAATTAAAACTTATACAAAGCTATTTGACATTAAAATAATAAAGAAATTAAAAAGCTTTTATGCTGAAATAGGAAAGTGCAAGAATTCAGGATAGGTTCTCAAAACTGAAAGCCACAGGTCACTGCGATACTGACCAATGATATATCTTGATGCCTTACCTCTAATTAAAAAATTGCAAATAAATGAAACACAAACATTAATTGACCATAATTACTACCATGCAGACAGAAGTTCTTGTCTTTAAATAGCTTTGCAGACACTAATCAGTCTTCAAAACATCTGGGGAGACAGGAAACCCCTGCATCTCTGAGTATCTGAGTCACAGCAATGAAATAACTGAGAAATGTGATTACATTCTGTTGTGGTTTTAAAGCAGTAACTAAAAAAATTACTAGAAAACTTACTTATTTCTTGCCGTGAGATATGGATTAGAACAAGAGCAAAACAGGCTTAAAACTTAAAACGAATAAAGAAAGTTTATTAACAAAACTACAAGTATAAGAACACCAGAATAAAACCTCCAGAAAACCCCTTTATCCCCCCCCTACCCAACCATTCCCTTGTTCACATGACAGCATAGAGACAAAAACACTTTGGTGTTTACAATAGTCCCATTTCTTGCTACAGTCTTTTCATCAGCCTTGGTAGAGAAACAGAAGTCTTCTCCTGCTAATCTATGGAGTTTCTCACAAGAAAACTATTTCTGTTATAGTTTTCTATTTCTCTGATGCCAGCTGTCCAGAAATCTGCCATCAGCTGTCTCCTCCCATTTCACATCACTCTGAGGTGTGTTGTGGGCCATGAGGCTAGGGATGTCATTTTTAAGGATGAGTTATTCCAAGGCAAAAGTTCTCTTCGTTTGTCTCTGTGAGCTTCTCTGGAAACAGAAGTTTTCTCTTTGCCTCTACAAAGGCCCTAAATCTTCAACTATTACTTCTCCCCCCTCTGTTCCAGCACCTCACTGTATCACAATTACTCCATTTTTTGCTCAAAATCCACACTTTGAACACTCCATTACTCCCAATATACTCTGTCATGAATTAAAGGAGTTTTTTCAGAACACTATTGTCCATCTCCATAGCTTTAACAGAAAAATATTTCACGGTCTTTTCTTCACGGTCTTTGATGGTTTTATGATGTCTTTTTTCATGTTGATTGTCTCTCTCTCTCTCTCTCTGGGAAAAAGGAGTAATCTGTACTGTACATCCAGGCAGTAAAAGAGTTAAAGTCTTGGAAAAGCTGCAGATGTTGATGGTGTCAGGCTTCAGTTCAGTGGCAGAAACTGCAAACCAAGCCAGGCCGGCTCCGTTTCTCCCCCCCCGCCCTCTGCGGCCTTGTCCGGCCTGGAGCGGGGCAGGAGGCCGAGACAGGGCCCGGTTACCTCATCAGAAGCCAGAAACCAAAGAGAACAAGAGAGCCCTGGCCTTACATCTTAAGGTGGTGTTCACAAGTTGATCTCACTTCTCAATGGTTAAAACCGCTGCCAATTCTCAGAAATGACCGATAACTTGTCAGGAGAAGAAACTCCCATCAGCCTCCAGCAGCTTCAACTTCCCTAGCTCCCAAAGCTATCTTAAAGGTAAAGTCACCCCAGGACACATTCCTAATAACTGTAGCCTAGCCAGTACAGAATTTGCTCTGATGCAGTAAAATGAACTGCATTACACCACTAATGCACACAACATTGAAACTGGAAACTTACATTTGAAGTACATGTGGCAATATTTGGAAAAACTTCTAGGCTCTGCAATAAAAATTGAGTTATATTTTGATTTGTAGTATAATTATACTTCTAAAGTGCTGATTCACTTTGATATCCGACACAAATGTTCAATTCCTTGCCTTAATTTAACTCCATATTTTTGAATGCAATTTATTATAGTACCCCAGTATTTTGGCTTTCTTAGCATTAAATAATGGTGCTTGGTGACATGGCCTAATGGTGGACCTGGCAGTGCAGGGTTAGAGGCTGGACTTGATGAACTCAAAGGTCTTTTTCAACTTAAACCTTTTCAAGAACATGAGTCTATGAATAGAATAGAAACAGCATGGAAATATATATACAGCTGTGCTTGAAGACAAAAATTTTACTTCAGTTTTGTGTCTAACAATCTCAGGTCAGGGAAACTCAAAAGGTGCATGAGTAAAGTGGTCCCTAATTTCAGATGATGTCTCAGCTGACAAACTTAAATTTCAGGGACATCTGCAACTGCAGGTTTTACCTGGCCTAACTTAGTTTGTAGTTTCTTCACTCCTCTATCTCATCTCTTGCTTTGAAATTATAATTTTGGCTTCTAAGGCTTCCCATGGCAATGCTTTCCATATGAAAGTTAAGAGTTATGTAAAGAAGTATCTCCTGTCTGAAAATTTTAAAGGCAGCCAATTAAAATACTGTATGTGACAACTCTGTTCCCCATTCACTTTCCTTTCAGAATTCATTGAAGTCTGCTGCATCTCCCTGTTGCATCTTTAATGCAGCTCTGCCTTGAAGCACAGTCAGAGATAACACTTCACAGGAGCACAGAAGACACAATTTTAAGTCCTAGATCATTCGTAATATAATTCCAGTAATGTTTACCATTGCCTTGGGAGTCTTTTCAGCCTTTCCCAGAAGAGCAGACTATGTTAGTTGCTCAAAGAAGAGGAAGTTGATTTGCATAATATCATGTATTAATATGAAAGGTTTTGCAATTCATTGAAAATTTACTATTATCATAAAAGCTGCTTGGGGTTTTTGGTTCTGTGCATTGGTGGTCAATGTTTCCTTCCTGTGCATACAACTGAGACTCACTTCTCATCCATCCCATCCTGTTTCTCCCAAACAGAGCCCTAGAACAGTTTCATAGACAATTTTGTGAAACTTTCATTTTCTAACACACACACAAAATATGTAGCCCTGAAACTTTTTGATTCAAGATTCACATTTATGCAGCAGTGATGAGAATGAACAAATTAACAAAAACCCCATTCTGCTTCTGTCAGTGGAACAAAAGAGTTTTTAATTTCTTTGCCATTTAATCTCACTTTTATAAACCCTTGGGAAATGCTGTTTAAGAACACTAATTTTGAAGTCAGACCAGACAGGATATTAGGTGCTTCAGTTTTGAAGAAGGGCCGGGAAAGCATAAGAAAATTTTATGAAGTCACTTCCAGTTCCTAGAAAGCCACACATCTCTGTACAGGAAGTTGTCACTAAGGAAATGAATAATTTCCTTTCCAAACAAAAATCATAACTTGTTGGCAGGGAGAACAGCCCTGAATTATTACAAAATTTAAAAAAAAAAAAAAAAAAGAAAAAAGAAAAAAAAAAAAGAAAAAAAGAGGAAATGACAGGGAAAAATCAATCAGAAATATCAATGCATGATCACAGAATCAAAACAGTTATTCAGTATAATTATACCAGGGAAAAGAAATTTTTATGACTATTTCCTGCGAAGTTTGCAGTGCTGTGGATATCTGGGAGAAAATGTTTCAAGGTTCAGTCGTCCTCTTAGTATTTTTTTTTTTCTTTTTCTCTGCTTTCACAAAAGGCATGAAACAAATTTACTTTAAATAATTAGTTTGATCTGATAGCATTACATAAAGAGGTACATTGATAACTCTGAAGGAAGCCTCACGCTAAGAACTAATTTTTTCTCCTTTCTTAGCTTCATAGGAGCCAAGAATATCATCACAAATTGAAACCACATACTGTTTACTGACTAACTGATGTTAATATTTCTCAGCATTCTTCCCAGATCAGGAATCATGATAATTATAGAGTTGCTTGAGAAATTAATTCTTACAGCTACTGGCAAAATATTGAAAATCCAAAGATAGAGAGATTTTACCTGCAAACAAGTTCATTTCTTTTGGGATCAGGCTCATAAAAACACATTTGCCATGGACACAGCAGCACATAAAGCATTGCTTTGAAGAGGCATTTTTACGGACAGTGTGCCTAACAGGTGGTAGTGTTTTGACCTTTATTTATCAGTGGTCTGGTAATGAACACATGATCTCTTTAATTAAAAGTTTGGAAACCAGTTACATTTAAAAGTGGTTTAATTTAATTTGACATTTTCACGTTCAGATCAAGTGTGGTTTTAAAGTGATACACTATTCTTAGACATAGGTAGGAGGCACCCCAAGAACAGTGTGCTTATAATGTTCTGGTGCAGACAGAAAAACTCAAAAACAGCACCATGAAAGTTAAAGCAAAGTGTTTGTCAGCTGTAACAGCTGCAGCTGAATTTGATCTCCACAACAGTGTGTGGTGAATACATTACATTTAAGCACGGAGCCAAGGCTTTGAGTCACAAAAAGCTCCAAATTCCTATTTCCTCATCTTTCTACTCAAGTGAACAGTTCTGCCTCCTGTTTTTAGAATCCTATTATATCAAGTGGCAAAGGTAAACACTGCACTTACCCATCAAACAAGTGTTTTCTCTAATAATGCCTCTAATAAGAGCTGCAGGATAATTTCCATTCCTCTTCCTATATATGTAGCGGTGGTCTAAAAGCATGGAACAATACAAAAATGCCTTTTTGGTAAAAATATTAACTTTTAGGTAATCTGAAGTGCTAAAGTTAGATAATCTCCCACTGAAAAAGCCCAAACTCTCTAAATACCATTTGCATCAGGGATGGACTGGGTGAGCTACTGAGCTCCTCCTGTATTTTTCCCACACCCCAATTTACCACGGAAGCAGTTTGCTGTTCACAGGTGTTGACAGATTTGTAACCCCCAGCAGAACATCACCAAGTGAGCACTATCTCCTGGGAATTAGTGAGCAGGGTGCTCAGAGGGGTGGACACCCACAGCTCTTCTGAGCTGGGATGGACAGGAGCAGCCTGTTGGATCCGTAGCTCCTGGAAGCTTGACTGGAACGGGGACACCTCATCCCATCCCATGCAGATGTACCGACCAACAGTCAACAGTTTTCCTCAGTAATTTACCAATAAAAATTAAAAAAAAAAAATCATAAACCCCATAGCTAATATTTTGCATCTTAAAAAAGTACATAGACCAGGTCCAGCAATGTTTTGAGTCAATAGCAGGCTAAAAATCTCCCAGGTTCATACAGAGTAATTTGTTATCAATTCATTTGATAGTTTGATTTGAAAAATTTTGATAGTATGCCAGCACCTTTGGTAAATGACACTAATGCTGGAAATAGATGCATGAAATAGAAGCCTCTGAGTCCCTCAGAGAGAGAAAGGAATGCAGGGATTGAATTAAAGCCTTTAGAGAAACTAAAATATATTAACAAACAGACATGAAGTAGGAGTGTAAGTTTTAGGTAGAAATATCTTAAGTGCCTTAAGAGACTGTGTTAGCTAGTAAAAAGCCCTAAAGCCTAGTTTAAAGTTCAGAAGTGTTACCTTTTACAAACTCAACTTTGCTCCAGCCATAATGAAACCATAGTAAGAACGCTGCTTGCATTTCTAGATAGAACAGAGAGAATCATTTGTCTAATCTTTATCATTGTCAGATAAACCTATATGCATAGATCTGGGTTAAGAACTGACACTTCTTTTATTAGAGCATTAGAATTATGCTCCAATTGGTGCAGAAATAATGTTTTAGAAAAATGTTTTTAGCTGATTGGATGATTTATGATCCCCCCATATTGGGGTAGAAAAAAGAAAGAAGAGAAAGAAAAAGAAGAAGAAGAAGAAAAAACGTGTGGGAGCTGCTACTGCTCAGAACATCAGGACTCTGTGCCAGTAAGCTTTTAGCATGGACTTTAATATTCTGAACTCTTCACTTTCGAGACTGATATATTCATGCAATGAACAACTTTACAACAACCAACAACTGCTCCTGTCTCTTTGAAGACCCAAGACCCATGTGAAACTAGACACACTAAGAAAACATTTTTATGTGAAATGATACACTGGTATAAGTCCCTTCACAATCTTATTTTTTATTATATAAAATAAATACCTATTTATCTTTTGGAGAAATAAAATAAATAAAATTGTTCCTCAGATAAAAAAAATATCCTGAAACACAAATAAATCTTCCTTTATTTGGTTAACATGTGAGACTTGGCTTACTGTCTCAGTGCTTCTTCCCATGGTCAGTCTGATCAATGCATACCAAGAACTTTTAACAAAATCTCCCATCTTTGGGCCCAGTTAATATCATTGTACTGTTGTTATGGGTCCATCTGTACAAGACAGGCAAGATACATCTATTAATTTACTTTCTTTTAATTATTAGAACACCATTAACTGATTGAACTGGAATTTGTTGATGAATCTGTAAGGATGGTTATGCAGAGTTTTCCTTGGCCACACTACAAAAACTCATTAAATTACAATTCTGGTCCCTAATGGCTTGCTTCTTATCAGAGTCATGCCAGGAATTTGAGTATGTTCAAAAGTCTCTTTGTATCTCTATTTACACTGCTTCTCAAGACCCTAATTTATATATTTTGTTTTGCCTTTTTTAATAAATGTTGTGTTCAAAAATGCTGGGGTAGATGAATAACCAGATTTCACCCAGATGCTTGTTCCCAATCATGTAATTCAGATTGCAGTATATGAGAGACACATGCACTCAGAAACAAAACTGACTGCAAGTGTTTTCCCAAAGCAGGCCCTTAAAATCTACTCCAGAAATCTGCACACTCCTCCCAGCTTGGTCTCCTCACCAAAGCCAACATTATTCCAATTTCATTTTCAGTCCCTCATATAATTTTTTTTCCATCTTTTGTCTCACTGCTGACCCTCATGGATCAGTTATAGAACACAGACAACTATTTTTATCCAGAAAATATACACTGTCAGAATTTTATACAAACATTTATAAGGACACGTTGCAATCAACTGAAATGTAGCAATTCAGCCTGCAAATCTAGATTGTGAGAACAGTTTTGCAAAGTTAGCTGCTTTTTGTTACTGCTTAATCAGCCTTGTGAGCCAACTCAGAGCACTGGTCTTTATGTAGAAGCATGAACATAGAATTTAACAGAGAGACAATACAGGAACGTTTTTATATATATATACATACACATATACACACAGAGAGATATTTTTACAAGTGCAAATTAAAGCAAACCAATTTTTCTCTTTAGAATTGAATACCTAATACACAGAAATTTATGGCAAGGAATATACAGCTATGAAGAAAATATTAGCTTTGATATGCTAGCTATGAAGCAATTTTAGATGTTATCCAAAGGATTACTTTGCATGTGACCTTACAATGTTAATTCTGAATCTAAGAACGGTTCTCAGATTTATAATCCATCAGCAAATCTGCTGTGCTTTTCAATTTAAAGAAGTATCTCATTGCAGGAGTTGGAGCATATTTCCTCAATGAGGGTACTAATTAATGCACAATTATTGCTGAGAGTCAGATTCCAAACTTCATAGAAACAAAGCTAACTTTAAAGGAGATTTCTGGGTGCTTTACAGAGCTGTGCCTTGTCTCTGAAATAGGAAGCTGCATTGCTAAAAGATGTCAAGTGTTTGGAAAATAACATGAGGAAGCCAGTTTTTCTTAAGATGTTTTGTCTTATACACACATTTGGATCCTCCAAGAAGCCTGCACATTTACTATTTGCCAGTGAAAACGGATCTAATTGCAGAAGTGGAGTGGTAATCAGCAACTTACAGTGTCCTGAAATTAACAAGCTGAAAGCACAGACATAAAGCTGCATGTACTTTCCTCATGAGAGCTGATGGTATCTTGAAGATTTTTGTCATTTTACCCAATATCACACAGGTCAATTTATTTCTCCGAATAATTTGAAAAAAATTCAGACAGCTACTTTTGGTGCTGAAATCACCATCTTGTCCTAAGTCTCATAATATTGCTCTTTTCTACTTGATGCTATAAGTGATCAATAGGGTTTTTATCCTTTTAAAGCAAGGATGTTGTCATCAGAAAAAGCTGCAGTTTAAGGCAACACATTCAAATCCAATACAATGACTCAAAGGAACAAATATAAGCAAGTGAATACATGTTCACTAAATTAAGTTCTACTCATTTTTATACTAGGAGGCCAAAGATTCATTAGAAAATTGGTATTGATACAACTTTCTGTATATGTGTATTTTTAAACCTATTTTTTTTAATGTGAATTATTTTACTACATATTTGTACCCCTGAAAATGGTGCTTATTTCTGTAAACATCTTGAACCACAGCTGCACATTGTCATTCAGGAAAAGTCTGGAGGAGAATTGTAAATGTTAATCTTTTTATAAAGTCTTTCAGCCAAAAAGCATTTTGTAGTAGGCCTATAAAACTTTTCTAAAATTCAATATTCTACTATGCTATTTCCTGTAGAATCATCTTCATTGCCCCTCAGATTTCAGAGAGCTCTCTCTGAACAGTAATCATAGACATCCCCAGTTAAGTGACTCTGTGCACCGATGGATCCACCCACAGAGAAGCAGCTGCATAAGCAAATAGTTCCAAACTCTGTAGCAAATGAAGTAAAGTAGCTTTGCCTTGTCTGAAGCACAGCAAGGTCTAATAAGGTATTTGCCATTCATTTTTATTTTCTATCACTTCTTAACATAACTATTGGCATAGTTGCATGGAATTTTCAATCTAATTTTCTTTCTCCATTGATGCATTTAAAGGATGTGAAAGTATAATCCAGCTGAACACCACTAGTTGCAGTTTAAGAGCATGTTTGTCTTCCTGAATGAAGATAGCTGAGTATTCCCACTGAGAAAGCAACTCAGCTCCTGGAGCTCACCCTGAAGCTGGCAGCAAAAGCCAGATGGAAGAACGAGTTTGCTGTTTGCATCAGAGAGATTTCTGCCCTCCAGAACACCTGGCTGGTGAATTTATTCAGACTAAGTCCCAGCACCTCAGTGCCCCTTTTCATGGAACCTTCTCTTTACCAGAGACTCAATCTGAAGAGCAGGAACATGAGGAAAGAATTAAAGAAGCAGGAATAAAACCCTGTCCCCTTGGAAATGACTGGTTGAATTCTCAGTGACTACCATGAGGCTATGGCCCTTTTTTCCTTCTATTTTCATGATTAGCATAACAAAACCAACATTATAAACCTGCAATAAAAGACATAACTTGATATCAAATGATTTTTCACAATTTAGGAAGAGGATCTGTCCCACTGTCTCTGGCAGCTGTGACAAGGAGTGCTTGAATGGACTCCAAGCAGAAGACACCCATATAAAGAGTATTTAGGCAGGGTTCTACAATCCTATTTACTGGCCATTAACTTGACTGTTTTTATCTATGGTTTGATTACTTGGCCTTCAGGAATTATGTTTTGCAAGTCTTTTTCACTATTCAAGTCCCTTTCCATTTCTTGAAAGAGCAACTGAGATTCTCCTCCAATAGCTTATTCTGTAAAATTGGCACTTAAAAATGCCAGCAGCTCTTACGGGGCTTGAAATAGCTAAAAGTGTTACTCACTACTTTGTGTATTGTCAGAGTCTAATTTAGTGAGGATATGAGAGATACTTACTTGCCATAATGTGGCTCTTGAAGGCATGGGCTTCTTCACTTAATAAAATGAACCAAGTCAAGAAATCAATACATGATTCATACTAGTAACAATCTATTTAATATAATGATACTGAATTGCAATCAGAAAACATGGCTATATGACATGAAATACTAAAGGTGATAACATCTATATTTTATTGTATATGTGATATTTTTTACTTGTTTATAATGACTGTTGCTTGAATAAAGAATAGTCAAAAATCAGTGGGCAGCTTTTTTGCTACCAAATCATACAAACCTGCCAGAGAAACGTCAAAAAATTGAGTTAATGTATTTCAAATTTTCCTTAGCTTGTGCATATTTTTGCTTCTCTACAAAACGATTTTGTTTAAATTCAGGCACCTTCCAGTAACACTGGAAATTTTGTAGTCACTTATGATTACATACTGAGCCTGCACATTTTTGTAGCAATCCAAAGATGCAAGCATAAACATTTTTTGACTCCTGCACAGAAATGGGATGTTTTGTGGTGATGAGAAATGAACAGTAAATTATTGTACTGGTAGCCCTTCCAATGGAAATAATTGGCATGATGGCATGGCCACCTGGTATCTGGCCTTAACAGATTGGGGAAGGACAATGAAGGAAAGGACAGAGTACAGTGAGGAAACAAGACAGACATTCAGTACAACACCATAACCATGCAATATTGAAAGGAAAGGTAACTAATACTTTAAAAGTTTCAGAAAGCTCAATCCTCCAGTAGCATCTCTGCAGAACTAGTACAACGTAGTGTTAGCCTCACATATGCATATATGCATATCTTTCTAAATATGCTGCTTCTGCTCTAACTCAATTTTAAAAATCTTGTAAGCATTAAGATGCTCTAAAACATATTGGACCAGAGAAGACCAACTGACCAGGATGTTTTCCTTATTTGTTTCACAAGACTCAGCATGGGCAACACAAAATGTCTACAATTGCAAACTACTTAAATATTCCCCACAAATCTATTTTAAGCACTCATATTTCAATCAATGGTTCAGAAGGAAGCTGCAGTATAAACACATTCCATTCAACCAGATTTGCATATTGATGTCAGTAGTTTGAATCAAACCAATTAGACCATGTAGTTATCTATGGAAAACATATGGCAGACTGATAAAAACCCAATTCTATGTTTAAAATCTACAGTATTTCATTAGCATAGCAAAAAAGCAGCTGAAGGAGGATGCTACTCTTCATGGACTAGACAAACTAATACAAAGAGAACTTGGGCTGGATCCTCAGCTGGTAAAAAGTCACTCTGAATACAGTGGTGAATTGAAATGGAGCTAGTCAGCCTGAAAGCAAACACGTGCTCATGTAGACACTGAATCAAGCACTGATTTCTCTTTGTTCTCAGTTCCTTATCTGTGAAATGGGGCTATCCCATTTTCTCACCTATTCTTATTTCAATTAAAGAAAAAGTTCTTCAGAAAGGGCATTATCTCTTACTTTGCTTTAAAAAAAACCAAAATTGCAAAAGGCCCATCTGTGCTGAGCTACTGCCCTAACATGAATAATGGCAGTGGCACCTCAACCTTTTTATCTCTAAGTTTTCCCTTTCATGATGGCCTAAAAGCTTTTCTTAGCTCATGTTTATCTCCAGCAATAAATCACATTCTCATTGCATCTCTGCCTCATTGAGGTGCAAATAACAGAATAAGACAAATTAAACTTTAAAACAGGGACCAAGGAAAGAAATAAGGAAGGACAGATAAATGAATTCATGTAGGAAAGACAACATTGATTCTTAACACCATCTTTTACTGTTGCTGCATCTCATATTAAAAGAAAAAAAAATTAACTCCTTTGAACAGGCAGTGATTTAGCTATAAAAATATTTGGTCTGCACAACATGACTAATCATCTCATCAGCACCATGCTCAGATCTGTATGTTCTCCTGGCAATAACTATATGCTAAGCATTTAAGCCCATCCTAATAATATGTCCATGGCTCCTAGAGTGCTCTTGCTTCTGAATGAAGCACCCACATGATTTGTTAGGTGACATAATTTACAAACAATGGCATTGCTGTCTAGCATGAATATCAGTTTAGGAAAAAAATGAATACACTATCATCTCCTTGAAATTCAGGCTTAGCACTGTATAAAGTAACAATATATGCTAATTTCTCCCCCCTCCTACACATTCTTCAGCAAGTCACATTCTTCAACAAGTAAGTCAGTTCACTGCAGATAATTTATTCCACAGCTACTGAATCATGAAATGCCAGGAGACATGACCATGGATCAGGACAACATAGTAATTTTTTTATTATTATTTTCATACACTCCCCATGTATATGTATATATTAAAAAAGGAGGATGCTGGTATCAAAATAATCCAAGTTTAGACTGCAGTCAGGGTTCAAGGAGAAAGCAAAATGTTGTCCTGTTCTCATTGGTATTCATATAGCAAATGCTGAGGCAAGAAAATTCTGCTAAATGTTGTCCTGTCTGTGAACCCTGAAATAGTTTCAGTCCCTCGTGAAGATTTTACTAAGTTTATATGAATTACATTCAAAAGCAAGTTTAGTAATAAAAATAAGTTTTGGAAGTATTTAAACACTTCAGTTAAATTAAAACCTACCACTTTAATGCTGAAGTTAATTAAGAATCACAGAAATCTCTGCTGATACCTTAGAAGAGACTGTCTCCATCTGCATATTCAAATCAACTACTTTTCCAGACCAGGCAGTTAGCTTTAGAAATCAGAATAAATTTAGAAATAGAAAAAGTCTGTTCAAGAACATCGAGTTCAACCATCAACCAAGCACTGTCAAGCCACTACTAATCCACATCCCCAGATGCCACATCCACACGTTATTTAAATATCTCCAGAGATGGTGACTCAAACACTTACCTGGATGGCATATTCAATGTTTGAGAGCTCTCTCAATGAAGATGTTTTCCCTAATACACAACCTAAACCTCCCCTGCCACAACCTGAGGCCATTTCCTCTCTGATGGATGCACTTGACTCCCTAACCAAAGCTGAAGTAGTTTGGTAGAGTCTCCAAAGGATGAGAACACCTGCACTGGGCCAAGAACTTCTCTAGTTCCAGTGTGTTCTCTGAAAACCACAAAGGAGCAGAGTGACCCATTGAACAGCTACATAAAGAACTGAAAGTACTGTACACAGAAGAGTCAAAATCCTGTATGGAGCTATCCATGTGGCTCAAGTGTAGGTGTCTGCTTAACAGCTTCCAGAAAAACAAACCTGGATGCTTATTCAAGGTCGTTTTAACCTCTTGAATCTCAAGCAATTGATGCTCAGCAAGAAAAGTGCTAAATCCTCTGAGAAAAAATAGAAGAGCAAATTTTATCCCAGGTGCTTGTTGTTCCCATAGGTTGGATACTAATATGATTGTTTTGGTGTTGGTGGATAGTGTCTAGTGAATTTAAAATTCATTTAACACTGAATGAACTGAGAGCAGAAAAAGTTACCTAACAAGGAATTAGCAGTGATTTAGGACAGGTACATTGGTGTTTCTGGGAGTGACCCACATCTCTGCCATTTAGTATCTTTGAAGGTAGCAGAGTGGTGAAGAACAATAAAAAACTGTTGCAAAAATTGCCTTGGATCAGTGGTTAGCCTGTGACCATTCTAATTTGGCTAGATGGAATGGTGTATGGGAAAAAGGGAAAGCAATTCATGTAATGTAGACAGAATTTGGAAAACAGTAAATCCAGAAAGGAGATTTGATAGCTGGATCTCAATAAATTTAAGTTGGTTTAGTATAAAAGTTCAAATGGATTATGTCTTCAGATTTGAGGCTGTCTTCTAGTAAAAGCTGTAAATTCTTTCTTGGGCACTTTAAAATCAAGATGGGCTCTGTTTGGTATTTATACTGTAGTCCTATATGAAGTAATAAGCCTAGTAAAGAAACAACCAGTGATTCAGACAGGAGTTTTTCCCCAGATACATATGTTTTTCTACAGTGGGTGAAGGACCTCATCCCTCCCACCTCTGACTATCACTACAGCTTCAGAAACACATGGCTTAAGAAGTTCAAGAGTCTGTCAGAACTCCAGCTCATCAAATTATCAAAACCAGTGTTCAGTAATAACACAGCTTCCCACTTCAAAATCTCTCCCATATTTGAAGGCAAAAATATTGCATCCTTATGTCAAAAAAAAAAAGCTAGAATTTTATTACTTCCACTGAGGATGTAAAGAGAAAACATAATTATATTTAAACATATAAGCAGGCAACAACTCACATGGAATTATTTTAAATGTGTACGTAGAACAAAGAGAGGCACCAGTTTGGTTAATTTTTTTCTGGAATAAAGTAAATATATCAAGATCAAATACAATTATTAATATAAAATCCTTCTTTCATAATTTGTCACCAAGAAAACAAGAAATCAAAAAAAGAAAAAGAAATTCAAGAAGTTTATGATTTTTTCACTGCACACTTTATCAAATGCACCTTCCTAAAATCTTATAAACCTCAAAGCAATAGCACTTGTTTACTCTGAGTGTTAGTATATAAAAGCTTGCAGCAAAGGTGAATTTATTTGAGACTAATATTTACAAGGCCATGTACTGTCCTTGTTCTCTAGAAGAAGAATTTGACGTCAATAGAAGTTAGATTGAAGGTCACTTATGTCTCAAACTGCTGCTGATGCTATGTTGCAGGGATTCACTTCTACACTGTTATTGTTGACTTTTTCTTTCAAAGTCTTATTTCTTCACCATTAAAAATAAAATATATATATGTATATATATAATTCAAGGCTGTTACTTTGAAATGTAATGTACAAGGTGTTAAGCAACAGAAGTTATTCTTCATTAATGAAAGGGGGAAGGAGAGGGAGAAGGAAACAAACAAAAACCCCTCAACACCTGAAACCACGAAGCAAGTCTCAAAGGTGATTGACTTGTATAAAAAAGGCAATGGCTTTAATTTTCTGTTCAGACACAGACAATGACTAACAACATTCTCTAAATTTAAACAACAGGTCATTTGTCTTAGTTATGGCAAAGTATGTCATTTGGAAGCACCTCCTTACCTCATATTTCATGAATTATTGGACACAGTGTAATACTACTGTTAAGGGTTTTAATTTTCCTATTAACACTTTTTTTGGGTTTTTTGCTTTTTTCTTTCCAGTTTTTGAAAAGCAAGCATATATGAATAAATTGCACAGTCTTACCTTCATGGAACCAACTGATCAATACAAATGGGAGCATGAGGTGTCTCAAGAGCAATGATCTCTGATAGGTCTTTGAGATGAGCTATGAAAGCTGGATCAGCAAGTCTTCCTGTTCTGCTCTAATTGCATGGAAAGTTCATCAACAAAGAGCATCAGCCTCTGCTGGCTTTAGAGATCATTTTCCCAGACAGGAGGAAGCAGTAATATTCTACTTATATTTGCAGACAAAACCAAAATGAAAGATACCATCACTTTATCTCTTGCTCTACCTGTGGTTTCAGAAAAGTTAGGAAATGTGCCTGTAACATTCCTATTTACATCAAGCAGAGACAATGGTATTGTGTTGTCCTATTAACTGGCTGAAATTATATCCATCAATGCATTGAAATAAAAAAAAAAAGACATGCAATTAGGTTCTTCTTGCATGGTGTGTGCCACAGTTTTAATCATCTGCTGCATTCAAACACTTGTGGCAGAATTTAAAAATGAAACTATCAGCTATTATCCAAGATGGCTGATATTCAGGATGCAACAAGATTAGACAGAGATAAGGCAGAAGTTGCTTTTCCCCCCATCATGGGAGAAATCAAGTGTAGCAAACATTAGAGAAAACTTCCTAGGAACATCTTGTTTTTAACAGCATGAATAGGCATGTGCATGAATTTGCCCCTGCCTGGAACGAATGTGAGAAAAACAGTGGATATATGTTCAGTGTGATACAGAGACAACTAAAAGCCACTGAGTACTCATGTCTTAGTGCACTTTTTAAGCATCTGGGCCTTTAAAACTGGCAAAAACATATATTTTCCCTCTTGATGTTTCATTTTGGAACTGGCAAGAGATAAGAACAGTGAAACAGCTGTGGCTCAAGCTAATGAATATTAATTTTCCAATACAATCACTTCTCCATGTACACATTCACGCTTTTGCTTGCACTGCTTTATGCACTGTTCTAAAATTGCTTGAATAAGGCAATGTCTAAAGCAGACAGAATGGGAACTATCTCTTAAATCCCAGACTCTGAGATACAGGATAGAAACAAGGAAATGAGAGAAAACCCCTCCATGGGAACCTCTGTTGTGCAGCTAATTACTCACCACACATGGAGGTACTAATGGCACTCCCAGGACAGCAGGGCTGTTCATCATTCTCCAGTGCTGCTGCTGCACAGCGCTGCTCTCCTGACAGGAAGCAATGTAGCATAACCAACCATGACAATTCTCACAACTGTGTTTGGGCAAAGAACATTGTGAGAAAGCAGCTCTGCCCAAAAGGTACTTATCCAAAGGTGTCTGAGATTACGGGCAGTGAAATGTCACTTGGCGTTTTGAGAGAATGCAAATGTAACTGGACACATGTGAGCAGAACCAGTTCCAGGCCATGTGCTGGACTTCAAAAATTTGCATTAAAGTTCATTTTTCACACCTGTCTATCACCATATAACTACCTCAGATTTAAAGCAATGTATTTACAGACAGACACTTGGGATAACTAAAAGGAATCTGACTGCTAATGTGGACTTTAACTTAAAGGAAATAAGTATATAAAAAAAAAAAATAGTGCCAAATGACATCTCTAAATATTACTTCTAGAAAAGCTAAAATACATTTAAAATTGAGTGTTCTATGCATCTAACAGATTTATAGAAATATTTTTTCATAGTTGTGTAGTTTCCCACAACCATTTTAAAATTGGTCAGGACCCCTAAAAAGTCTAGCAATTTAGAAGCAATTCCTAATTATTTTTAAGTCAAATCTCTGTAACTGTCCTTCAACACTTTATTTAGAGAATCCCAGCTGAAGAGCAAGTTTTACTTATATAGTAAATGTAATTAATTTAGCTATAAGTCAACACTGAATTTGTATGAGGTTTTTATCTTTGCTTGCTTTTACGTAGTCTTCTCTGACAATCTGCTCTCAGTGAAGAGGTTACAGTGAAAGGTTTGTGTCTAATGCACTAGCATGAAAAAATCAGAAACATCTGGTGAAAGAATACCTGACTGAACACATGCAGCAAGAGTGAGGTCTTGCCTGAGGAAACTGCCCTCTGAAGAGGGGTTCTCTCCACACTGTATCTCTATCAAATAGCATTGATGGAGACAAACTGCTTTGCAATATTCACAGTAGCTTTTTAATAGCAGGGCTTTGCTGAATCAAAATATTTTAATATGGTGGGCCCTCAAACAACTAAATACAGCTGACATTATGCTGTTAGGTAAAATTTCCACTTTCCTTCTTGCATTTACCCCCCGAATAGAGAGGATGCCATTCAAAGTGGCAATGTTGTATTCTATCCTATTTAAAAGAGAGGGAAAATCTGGTCTCTCCACCAGTAAGTTCTTGGCATACTTCTCTCTTTTTTTTCTCCTGGATTTCTTTTTATGTTACCCATTCCCCAGATATATTTAAAAGACTCTCTCAACAGGTCATTGAACTCCATTAGGCTGCTGTTCTACCTCTTTTCCAGTTTATTGATGAAAATATTAAGTAATACTGAAGGCATTTACAGATCATTTGATACCCACTTCCTGGAGCCCGTATGTCAGATTTTCTTACAGTATACTAGGAATATGTCCTGGAAAAAATATTTCTGCCTTGGTAACAACAACATTAATAGTTGGAGGTCTTCATTTTAGTAGGAATATGCCACAGCATATGTTCAGTTTGATCATCACTGCTTTGACCTTATTATGCTGTTTCTCATTATTAGCTTAAAATGCAGTATCCTTCAGCATATGGTGCACTAGGGCTTGCAACAGAGAGGGAGAATTCACGACTGTCTCGCCTTTATACAGCAGCACATTTGTAATATCTGGAGGCACAGCAATGAATCACATTCTCTTTCAACAGCAATGCAACATGAACCTGTCATCAGTGCACGACGATGGACTTCAACACAGACATTTCCATCTGAAACCAGCTGCAGGAGTCACAGAAGGGCTGGGAGTTTGTGTGCACTGGTGCAGCTGTTTGGAATAGAGGATGGATGTTGGGCAGTGTTACAGTGATAATGCATTTCTTGTCTTTATATAATTTTCTGTCTAGTGATGACAATAGGAATAAAGGAAAAAAATCCCCTGAAGCAAACAAATACCCCCCAACCACTCATTCCCCTCAGCTCTAAAAATAGCACATGCAATGAGTAGAGGCATTTGTTCATTAACTTCCTTTTCATCTGGTACAATCTTCTCCCTTTGATATTGAAATGTGGATGAATTTATCATCACTAACATAGTTTTAAAGAACAGAAGAAATAGTAGAGAATATTCTGATGGTTATCATGTTTTAAATACAAGGATGATCACTAAGGTGTCACTGATGCCTTTTCACCCTTTCATGTTTTGAGAGAAGACCCTCTAGAGCAGAAAGGTAATTAATTTCCAGGCTCTATCAGTCCTCACTTTCTTGTTGAATTTCCACAGAGACAATAGACTGTGATGCTGTTATGCTGTTGTTATGACATGAATTTCTTCCACTAGTAGCTATACTGAGAGAACAAACTTATTTCACACAGGCTATCAATCAGTCTTTAGAGAGCAAAACCTCACGGTTACTGCTTTGCCAGCCTGGCCTGTAAGTAGTAATTTAAGGAAAAGATGTGGAATAATGTTACCAGCTTCCTGGGCCAGCCAAACTTCTGTTGAAAACAAGCAGAAAATATTTCCTATGAAAAAGCATTGATCAAGGATTCAGCAGAGCTAGTTTTCTCATGTATGTCAGTTAGCCACATAGTAATTCTTATTTATCTTATCCATTAACAGGAGCAGTCATTCACACATTTCTATCAGCAACAGCATTACAAGATATAAGTAAGCTAAGCCTGATATTTTCCAGAGGATGTGGGGAAGAGAAGGTTGTTTACTAGACTTTGCTATTGATAAAGACATATTCCCAATATTCTATTTTAGTCTTATGGGATGCTTAACCATCTGTCGAAGCACAAGCTGATGTAACACAAGTGATTAAAAAAGAGAAAATCCTATTTGCAGAATCAAAAGCTTTAACAATGTTTTGGATCACTGCATTTCCATCACACTATAAATCCTGTGTTTCTATAATGAAGAAGGCTATTGGCAGGACTGAACAATATACAAATCCAGGCAAGCAGATGGGGTGCAGCTGAAGGTCCCAAGGAAGCAGACTTTCAATGCGTGTGGTGCTCAGGAACTTCCCTATGACTGGAGAAAGGCATATAACCCATTTCTAAGAAAAAAGAAAAAGTTATAGGAAACATCAATCTGTGGGAAAATTATGCAGCAAGACTTCCTCAAAGCCATTTTTAATCACAAGGAGAGAAACAAGAAAAATGACAAAGTCCAGCTGGTGGCCAGTTGCTGGTGGGACCTTTCAGGGACTGATGTTTCAATACCTGGCCCAACATTTCTCAAGTTATTTTAATAACAGCCTGCATGGCAAGCAAGGGAATACCCAGTTTGCAGATGGTACAGAAATGGGAGTAGTAGCTGATATATTGGGGGTTATTACCTCCTCTTTGGCACTTGTGAGACTTCAGCTGGAGTATTTTCTCCAGAGCTGAGCTTGTCAGACAGTGACACAACAGAATGAGTGCAGCACAGCCAAGATAATCAGGGGTCTGAAGCACAGAATATGAGTTTGTTTAACCTTAAGAATACATGAGCATGGAAGCACTTGTCCCAGTATTCAGCTTTCAAAGTGTGTTTTCATTATTAAACCTGTAGGGTCTTGTCTGGCTATGAGCTATTTTAGTATCCACAGCAGCATTCTGCCCATCAAGAGAAACTTCCCTTCAAGGAGGAAGAGCAGCAGTTACATTCTGAGGACAAGTACTCAAAACAGTAAGAAATGGTCATCTTTATACTAACTGCTTCAAGAATATACCTCTTACTGCAACTAATAATAGAAGCATATCCTCTGAATATGCTATACCTTAAATTGCAGTAAATTATTAGTAAAATGCTATTCAGCAAATCTAGCATGTTGCAAGTCAGTCTTCACAGTTTCTAATAAAAGTGGACATTTTCAGGAACAGACATTATTGCTTTTTAAGTAGAATTGTGCATAACATTGTTTAACAGACACAGGATGATGATTATTATAGGTTGGGCAGGCTAAGCTAAATCTCTGTTCCTGCTGCTTCCATGCCAATTTCCTTTAGACCCCTTATTGCAAGAGCTTTAACACAAGCAGTACCACATAATCAACAGCTATGCCCTGTGTTATACCCAAAGAGATCCAGGTGTTGGCAGTGAAACATAAAGATGTTGCAAGTGCACATATTTTAGCCCTTTCACAGAGGCACAAATGCAATGGGCTTACTCAGAAGGGACCTGCTGACTGTGCCCAGCATTCACCACCCCTCTCTGTCCCGAGGCTCTGCAGGGAGCACAGGGACCCCAGCACTTGCCCACCTGCCCTCATTACCTCCTGTCTCTCACCACTTCAAGCTTCTCTCACAATATGAAATTTTTTTATTTCATTCTTGGGGGCACTGCAGGCAAAACTACAAAGGGCAGGGCTATCAATGCATAAGCCTTACAGGAAGCAGTGCATAACTAGAGGTGAGGCTGAAATGTGTAACTAAAAGGGGCACATTCCTGAAATACAGAAGATATTTGCCCACTTCCTCTTATTGGGAACAGAAGCCTAACTAGATAACAAAGACCATTGTATAAAATTGGCTCTTAAGCTATTCTATATTTGAGATTTCTCCTTAAAAATCTATCTTAAAAAAAAATCTTGGATACTATCTGAGCTCTAATTTTAAACTTTATATGATCCAAAATACAGATCACCTCAAAATGTCTTATTGCTTAAATTGGGCCACTGCCATAGTAAGCTTTCCTGTAGATAAAATAGAGAACAGGAAAGATATTTCCTCTGTTTAGCAGAAGTTTCTACTCATTTAAAAATAGGTCTTTGCTTCTGAATAATCTCAGAAAATAAATATTCATTAAAAAACCCACATTAATTCTGTAGGAAAATGGAAATCATCCATATCTAATATGTGCAGCTGATTTTGGATATTGTAAATCAATTTTTATTAAAAAAGAGGAGAAAAAGACATTTTGGTCTCATATGGTTTTCATCCACATACATTGGTTTCAGGTTTAAGAATTGAAAAGAAAGCTGAATACCACACATTATTTAACCTGCTATCTCTGGCTCAAATTGCTCTGCCATGATCTGCTGACTGAACACTGCACAGTCACATCCATTTTAAATTATGGCATTTTGGCTAATTTTCCAGTTCTCTTTTTAAAAAAAAAAAATCAAATGACCACCTTAGAGAAATGAGCAGCCTTTATCTTCTGTTGTAACAGTAGTTCAGTGTAGTCACACATACATACTTTAGGACAATTAAAAATTTATTCCAATACCTTTGTCCCACCTCTTTCAGAAAAGAATACTTTGCAGTTCAGCCTGCCAGACAGTCAAAATGAGAATGATTCTTATTGAAATGGCTTTCTCTGGATTTGAAAATCTTACTTTTTTATAAGTGTATTTTTGATTTACACTTTAACTTTTGCTAATATAAGAAAATATGAGGCTGATTTTTAATTTCAAGCACTTTAGCTGCATTGTCTTGGCTGATCAATAAGCTTTTAGAAACCTGGATATCTGGTCATTCAGTCTCTTCTGTTAAGTGCCTTTTTGCATAATCCTTAGCTGAATATTGTGTGGTACCTATACCAAAGCAGATCATATAACTTTACAAAAACATCATTTTCTAATCATTCTTCACATCACTGTGAAGTCTTAAGATCAAGCCCAGAGTGTTAAATCTGCAAAACTACGATAAGAGCACATGACAGGGCAGAGAGACAGAGAGTGAACATCAGTGACCTCAGCTGGATGCCCCCAGCTCTCAGCCAGGTGTTCCACAAACACCACGCCTGAGCTACCAGGGGGAGCAAGGGCCAGAGCCCTTTGTCCCTTTCAGTGAGAGCACCATCAGCACTGGGGGCTCCCTGCTCCTCTGCACTGCGGTGATCCAGGCAGAGGAGCTGCAGCACGGAGCGCAGCAGCTGAGACGACATCCATTACCTCCTCCCAGAATAACAGAACATTTTGCTTTCCACCCCGAGGGTCATAATTCCCAGTTATTGCCACATTGAGATTTCTGCTGCAAGCGTTTGGAAATATAGCTTCCATATAATGGGTTCTGATATCTTAGTGAGGCTCCTCTGGGACTCCCAACAGTACAGCATGCCCTCCAGCAATTCCCAACAGCTTCCCAGAGCTACAGATCCTACAGCACACAGGGTTTATTCTCACCTCACCTCTGTGTGCCTGAAATCAGTGCAATGGTGCAGGGGGACCTGGCAGCTCCAATGAAAAACAGAATCATTGAGGCTGGAAAAGACCTCAGGATCATCAACCTTCAACCAATGCCACCATGCCTGCTAAACCATATTGTCAAATGCTACTTCTACCAGTTTCTTTAAACACTTTCAGGGATGTGGACTCCACTTCCCTGGGCAGCCCATTCCAGTTATTCACTCTCTCAGTGGAGAAATTTTTCCTAATATCTAAACTGAACCTCCCCTGGTACAACTTGAAGCCATTTCCTCTTGTCCTGTCCCTGGCTGCCTGAGAGAAAAGACAGACCCCCACCTTGGCAAAACCTTTCAGGTAGTTGTAGAGAGGAAAAATGTCTCCCCTGAGCGTTCTTTTCTTGCTACTAAACAACAACTGTACCCTCAGCCCCATGCTGCAAGTGAGGGGCTTTACCTGGTGCTTGTTCACACTTGGGGAGGGCTGTCAAACTGAGCTGTTCCCTCGCCACAGTGCAGTCCCCTCCCTGCTGTCACCAGTGACTGGGACACCTGGTCACTTCTGCCCTCAGCTACACCCTGCCAAGAGCAAGACTGACACTTCTCTTGACTGACAGTGTGCCTTCAGACTTCTGGGTATTGCCATTTAGCTGCTTTTTGAACATAGAGGTAAATGCCATTATTACCCCCTGAGTTCAAGGGAACTGAAGGGGAAACCCTCTCTTCCATCTTCTAGGGATCACAACAGCATTGCAGGAGACAGGAGAGAGAACACCCCATGAATTTGATTTCTATTCTATCTCCAAGGTAAGAGCCAGTAAGGTAAGAGCTGTATGAGTTGAGGGGGAGCACAGCAGGGAAGAAAGCAAGCATACCCTGAAATTCAGTTGAATGACACTAACACAAAAAAGACTGTATTTTATTGACACTGGAATTCTGTCCTAATTAAATTTTTCATTTACTTTGGGAAGTGGCCCTTATATACTGGGAAGTGAACATGGTGTGAACATTTGCTTTCTTGCCCTCCCAGAACATGAAGATTTCTCGCATTTCTCACATCTCTTTCTTTTTGAAAAACATTTTAAAGCAGGAGTTCTATAGTGTGGCAAGCCTCTTTCCAAGAGGCACAGTTCTCCTTTGTTAGAATACATGCTGGATATTTTTTCCAAGGGTAGTGAATGGAATGTAACCTACAACATCTGCTAATGGCTGGAAACCTACTGTGACTCCAAATTAGATTCCTATGACAGCCGAAAAGTGCCTGCCAGGAAAGAGGCTATTAAAATGGTCCAGCTATTATTTTTTTTAATTTACAGAGGTAGCATACACAGTTGTTCAGGTACATTCTGGTAATTTGTTTCTGGAAAGAGGTGAGACAGTCACAGAGAGGATGAAAACACAGGAAAAGGGGTGCTCATGTAGACAGTATCTACTTTCACTGTCAGATCCTAGCAAGATGTACAACAAGGATCTGCCCATACAACAAGGCATCTGCTAAAAGGCAGTTCAGTCCCTGGCCCTTGGACACCTCTATCTCCTTTGCTGGGCTCAAAATACTGAATTTCTTTGTTCAGTCTTCAAGGTTACTCCCAATTTTCAAACCCATTCAATCAGCAATATAGAAAAAATTAAAGTAATTTTGCCCAACAGTTGCTGGGCTTTCTAGGAGTCCTCCAATCTGCTTTGGTTCATAGTGCAGGCAGAAGATTGTTTTGCTTTGAAAATTTTTATACTCCCAGTTATATTTTTATGCTGCAAGAATTACATACTAGGGAATTTTCACAAAAAAAACCCACCATAAACCCCCCAGAAAACTTGAAGTCTAAACAGAGCCCTATAACACGCACATTTTGCAGTGCATTTTTGAGGAAGGCAGTAAAATTTGCTGAGATGTTAAAAAAGCAAAACAAACAAGCACCAAAGCAAACCACAGAAACAACCTCCCTCCCTGCCCCTCCACAAACAAAAAAGTTCCAAAAGCTTGGTACCCATACCCCCATTAACTTCAGTCATAAATAAAAACTGAGTGAGGGATAGATACAACCCTTACAAAAAAATTGCCCACATTCCAAAAGTTTTAGCATAAGAGATCACTAGATGCCCTACACCTGGATACTATGCATTTAAGAATGATTTTCTAGGAATTTTCTATCTGTAATTTAGATAATCGCTCAGAGTCATGCACTACTTCCTGAGTTTTCAGCCTTATCCCCCCCAGGCTCAGTCCTCTCTGGTTCAGACGCTTGTGCCAAGGTGTAGCAATCAGATATTCTGCAAATACAAAGAGATGAATCCATCATTTTCATTCCCAGCTCCCCAGTTTGTACCAGCAGAAGTGTGTCTGCAATTTCCACTAGTCCCATTTATTTAGATTTCTATAATAAGCAAAAGATAAGGCATATAAATTAAGTATTTGAAACTATGGGTTCCAAAGTTTGATTTTTTCAGCTGAAGTAAGCATTTCCATGCACAGCTGTTTGGCCTCCAAACATCTTAATTAAAACCTTTTGGGAGGATAATAACATTTACCATTCAATCAAACATTGGAGAATTTTACAGCTGATACCAAATGTTAAATGATAAACTAGGAGCTGGGTTTCAAAGCATCACTGGCAGTAATGACAATTAGATACAGAGTTGATCTAAAATTCTCAAGCAATAAATTTCTCTTGCACTTGTTTTTGAGGAGGAAATATTTTTATAAACCAGTTTGGGACTTTTTTTAGTGTCAGTATAAAAGCTAATTCATGTGCAGTCTAGTTGAAATTTAGTGAGACCTGGGCATTAAACTCTGCATGAGCAAGTCTATGCATGTGCTATGGAAAACAATTTTTTTAATTGCATTCTGAAATCAATCAAACCCCACTACCTTTGGAACAAACCTAAACCAATTAACCAACACCAGAAACATCCCCCAACCAACCAACAACCAAACCCCCTAAAAACCACTGTTAACCCCCTACCCATCCCAGGAAGAAAATATTAAAAAAACAAAAGCAAAAGCAAACCATCAATGAGAGGGTAGTTATTAAAAATGTTATCTGTCTTATCTGTTATCTATCTGACACTATCTGTGTAAGGCTTTCTGCCATACACAGATAGTGTTGCAATTTAAGGACAAAATCCTCCATTATTGTGCTTACTTTACACCCTGAAAAAAATGAAACAATCTTTTAATCATTATACAATTTGCATAATACCTATCAAAGGTTTTTAGAACTCAAAACCCATAAAGCTTAAGAAGTGAACCAATGAAATTAAATTTTGTTTTCAAAATGTTCTTTGGGAGCCGCAGACTCTGGGATATTTTTTTTAAAGGGCTGCAGCCTCCTGCTGCCCTGGGCAGGGCAACAGCTCCCAGAGAGGGTCTCACCCAGCCCCCATTGGAGGAAGTAAAGTATCATCCAGCAGGGCTGACCCACTGTAAGACAGACCTTGGAAAATAACCTTCTACTGTAGAGGAAGGATGATTGAACTTCCTGTATACCACCTTTCCTTATATCAGGGCAAAGCTAAAAGGAACATTACAGGGGTTTATGGATTCCTTGAAACCCCTCTGCAGCAGGCTGGGGCTGCAGAAGTCTCCTAACACCTGGAAAAGTGTCTCAGTGGTAACCCCACCAGTGAGGGGGTTTATTTGTTTGGTGTTTTGAGGTTTTTGTTTGGTTTATTTTTTTGGTCCTTTCCATATTTAACTATCTATTCAGTATTATTATGCTTAGGCCTTTCATACTATCTTTTATTTCTGATGGTAGGTATTTAGTCATCTAACACAAAAGAGAAATTAGCTTTCAATGCGAAGAAGAAAGACTATTTTATTTTTGGTTGGCCTTTTTTTTTGTTAATGATTGCAGATGATTTAAAACCTAGATTAAATTGCTATCTAGTGCAACAGAAAAACAGTTAATGTAAAACTACAGCCGTTAATTATTTCTATGAATAAATGAATGACTCAATACTTCAAAGCCCTACAAGTAACTTTTCTTTAGCCCAGTTCTTATTGGCAAGAAATAAAGAGAAATAAACTGTTGCTACTTTGGAAAATGAGATCACAGGGAAATTCATTAGATGGACAGAAATCCTCAAGCCCTGTACTGTGCAATTAGATGCAGGATATTGGATGACTGTGTCTCTGTTACTTTGAAATAGAGTTTCAATTCACTGTCACAGGATACCAGACTAACATGGAGGATCTGTCTCCATCAGAAGAACTGATGAACTGGACATGTTTGAATCACTATAATTTGCAAAATTTTGGTCCAGTTAAAGTCAGGTAAACAGGCTGCCTTTGAATTTTTGCCACAAAGAAGTGTTGGGGAATTTTTAATGAACAGGAAAAATGAAGCTAATTCCCTGTTCTGCAGTAAGAAGGTTTTTTTCACCTTTTGCAGACTAATTTCTTACCTTTATAAATTAAATTGTCCTTTCTTAGAAGAAAAACAAAACAAAGCACAACCAGCATGTTATACTTTTTCTGCCCTCTATATAGCATATACTTTGAACATTATCACCTTGAACATTATCACCTTGGAAAGCCCAGGGAAGGGTCTGTTCCTTCCCAGAGTGAAACTATTCTGCCTTACTACTCAGGATCATGAGTCCAAGGACCACAGGAGAATTTCCATGCACTGTAGATATTGAAATCTGTCATGGACCAGAGTATCTCAAGCTGGAAAGGACCCATAAGGATCATGGGCTCCAAGTCTCTGGTCCCTGTAGGACTATCTAAATCTAAACTACTAAACCCTCTTCCCTGGGGAACCTATTCCAGTGACCAGCCACTCTCTGGGTGAAGAACTTTTTCCTAATACACAATCTGAACCTCTCCTGACACAACCTCAGTTCATTTTCTTGTGTCCTATCAGTGGTCACCACGGGAACAGGACAAGGTCCAGGTAATGAAAATAATTTTGAGTAATTTTAAATTTTTTTTTAAGATCTCCTCTTTACCCATGGTGTAACCACAGAACCTATTTCAGTGCTGAGGTGAGCCTCTGAGTTTCTCAAGGGTGAAAATCTCCCTTCTCCTTTTTAATTTCACACATTGGAAAGATAAAGGTGATGTTACTTGCACATTTTAAGGATGCAAGACTGAGGCAAGGAGTGTTAAGTGTTTATTGGCTTTGAAATAATCAATAGCTTGAGCTGCATAAGATATCTTTGCCAAAAAAAAAGAGAAAGATGGGCTTTTTATCCTGTCTTTTAGGCAAATGCAGACAGAGCCAGGGTCATCTGGTGAGCAAAAGCTTTGGTGTCTGTCAGCAGCCCTGGCACAGCAGCGTGCCTGTGTTAAGAGGTACCTTCTTCAAGGGAGATGCTTTAGCAGGCACAGCACAGTGTTAATATGTTCTGAAAATGACTTATAGAGAGCCTACAAACAGTACTGCTCTGTCCTGGTTTAGGGCAAATTTTGGGAGGAAACCTCTGAATGGGATCCCTCTAGAAAATAAATTAAAGTGGCCTCTCCACCAACTAGTTCAGGAAAATATTTCTTTGGAGAAAAGTGGAAAAAGCCTGTTTCTTTAACAAGCAAAGTATTCATAAGCATAAAAAATTAATAATATTAAACAATAAAACCTCTCACTGTTCTGAAGAGATGGCAAATTCAGAAAGTCCTTGTCATGGGGTGTAGCTCAGCTCATTCAGTCCCTTATCAGTCGTTCCTGGGCTGGTGCTGGAAAGTGCTGAGCCCCAGGCCCCTGTGGGCCACAGGCCTGAGCTCCCAGGGTTTTCTGGTTTTCAGTCCAGAGCAGGGCCGAGCAGTCCAAGAAAAACAAGAGCCACCATCTGGGGAACTTCTCTGGTTCAGCTAGCTAAAAAACCAAAAAGCAAAGGAGAGCCCTCTCCCACTGTTGGTGCTGCAGACAGCACAGTCCAGGGGCAGGATGCAGGCCAGTGAGGGCTCTTTCTCAACACAAACTGCGCTTCTTTTCCCCCCTTCACTCTCAGAACCAGTCTTAAAAGTGCAAAGCTCAATATCCAGCATAAACAGAACAGATTCAAGCATCAAGTAAGTCACCCCAGGACATGCTCATAACAAGGCCATCCTAGCAAAAATAAAATCTGCAGGCAAAGGAAAAATAAAAATCTCTATATAATTTTATTATCTTAATCATAGGACTCGCTTTTCTTCCTTCTACAATCCCTACTGCATTCACAATCTAGCTTTTGCTTCCTTCAAGCAAGATGGAAGAAATTAATATCAAAAAAATCCCCACCTTAAAACCCCATGTGTTGCAAGAAAACATAAACTAAACAAGCAAAAATGTTAAGAGAGGAAAAATCTTGCAGGGTTGTTTTTTTGGTTTTTTTTTTTCTTTAAACAAAGATTAGCTACCTGAAAAATGCAATTAATCTTTCCTTAATTGTTTTGTTTTGACATTCATAGCAGCTCCTTTTAAACTGAAACCCAGCATGTATATGTCCTCTATGGAACAACAGGTTGCTTTGCAGGCATTTTCTTAGAAAAATGATGCCATCTAGGAAGCTAACATAAAAAGGCAAGAATTTTGCACTCTTCCATTTCCCAGACAATTGGAAGGAGACCACCAACACATTAATTTCTGGCTAAGGAAATAAAGTATTATTATTAATTTAAAATGGACTTTCACAAATCAGCTTCATAAGTTTAAAGTAAAAAGGAGGCTTCAAACAACATTTTTTTGAGAAAGAGATTAATATTGAATTTGAAGAGATTAAATTCAGATTACTATAGATCCACATGCTAATCATGAAGGTCAGATTAATTATAAAATCCCAAAACAACCAGGCTTCTTTATTTCAAAGTCTTGTCCCCATAAATGTCTGATTCAGGTTTTATAAATAAGCTCATCTTGCTAATTCTAGTAAATAAAAATTTTTTCAACTGCACTGGAAGAAACTAAGGGATCAGTCAGTGACTGGCAATATCAAAGAAACCAGGCTTGAAGGGAACAAATAAAAATGCATGAAAAGGAGATCTTGGTCCTTCAGAATCTCATGCATCTAGCCAGAGGGATGCCCTGCTGCCAGGACTGTCTCAGGCAAAACACAGACCAGCACAAGGAAGGCTTCCCTTGAAATCTGACCTAGGGAACCCTACTCTTACTTCTGAACTAAAGGCTGCATGTGACTAAAAGTTAATTTCTTCACAGAGGTTAATTTTTCCACTAAAATAAAGTTGGAGATAGAGTATATGTAAAATAAATGCTATTAAGTATATACATAAAATTAAGACAAGCTGAATTATAGTAAAATAATTAAATTCCATACTTCTGCTCACAGGCCTCGAAGTTTTGCTTCATTCTAAGTAATACAAAGACTTACTGGGAGTCTTATTCATTTAGGACAAACAAGAAAATCCCCTGGATAACAAGGGGTAAAATAGATTTTTATCCTTCACAAGACAACCAGGAGAAGCTGGGCAGCATACTGGGTCACTTGAGTACAGTAGATGAATATATAGTCCTTTCAGTGCTCAAGGGAATAACCAAGACAGGAGACCTTGAGAGGAGAATATTTCTACCTAATTTAGATTCCAGAGCAGAGAGTTAAAGCCACTTATCAGCCATCAGGTAAGCTTCTGCCTCTTCTGAAGAATGCAACCCTCTCCCCCAGTATTTTCCAATTACAGGTCATACACAATCTCATGTTTTTTTCCAAGATAATGATTTATTTAAACACAAGCAGTTATACTTTCCCCCGCTCCTCTATCCATCACAGACATTAATTTTAATTACCTTTTTGAGAATTAATTTTTTGAGCCCCTGCTTAGTTATGTTTAACCAAAAAAAAAATACTGACAATGGCAATTTCCCTCTGTGACAGTACATTTCAGAATTTTTTAATAAAATCAGTCAGGTAGACCTTGTGCAGTTCAGTCCCTTCTTGAAATAGAAAATTTCTTCTTTATTTTATCTTGATTTCTGGACATACTAAAAAAAAAATGTAGGGGTTTTTCTTCCCACATCTAAACTCCTGATAAAATACTGAGTTTTTAAAAAAGTTTTTTTCCATAAGAGAGGCATTACAAAAATCTAGTGCTTTGGAACTCCTTTCAGTGGACATTACTGTGGTTCCAGTTTTATTTTGTGTTCCAGAAACTGTTCCCCATCCCAGTCAGGGATACCCACTGCACGTTGGCTTTGCCCTGCAAGCCCAAGCTCCTAATGGAAGAATGAGTCCAGTCACGAAATCCAGAGCAGCAAAGGATGAAAGAAACATTCCATAGTTTGCACAAGTCCTGAATTCTACAATGGGGTACTTCACAAGGGAGGTTTGGAGCATCACTGGTTCTATTTTACAGAGGAAACAAGATAGGAGCACCTTGTTTTGTTTCACAAGTAATTTAATTTTCACAAGTTAATTAATTAACTCCTACTCTCAATAAGAAAATCCCCTCTTAAAGTACCAGAAAAATCTGGTGCTGCCCATAGGGGTCACAATCCAACAAAATTGTCTTATTCCCAAACCAGCCATGACATCTTAAACATCTGAGTCCAGTGATCAGTACAAGGGTGGGAGGAACAAATGCTAACATTAATAGCTAACAGTGGTAACTTTGTAATTAATTCCTTGTAAAGAAACTATTGATAGACAATTTAGAATTGTCATTCTAAATTTATTTGGCCACTGAAATACTGTGACTTTTTCAGTTTATGATTATTTTTTAAAATACCTGCCGGAGCAAGACAAAGAAAACTATATTAGTAGCAAAGTTCCACTGCAAGAAGTGCTCATATTCAGTATTTGGACCTTCTTATTGCCCCCTGGTATGAAACATGCACACCATCCTCTGCCTCTAATCACACACCAGGGTGGCAAAAAACCAGAGCAGCAGGAACATGCTGAAAGGGAACTATTTCTCCAATAAAAGTAGTGTGAATATACGCAGCCATCTTCACTCAGCCTAAAATAAATCATTTTATGGACTACAAACTTGACGTATACTAATGTATGCTTTGAGCTGGGGCAGTAAGTACAATTAGTAACTAACAGATTCCTGTAAATTCCAGGAATTCTGTACTAGTCAGGAAAACATTGAATAGATTTAGCTTAGTGTTTTTTAACCTGATGCAATAAATAGAGTCAAATGCAGGGAAAATATTTCATGAGCCACAGTTCAGCTTCAGAGTGTGTCATGCCCAGCTGAGCAGCTTCCCCATCTCCTCCTCTCCAAGGCCACAGAGCTCTCCTCTGGAGCACTTCTGAGGGGAAACCATCTCCCAGACTAAGCTTACAAATTGCTTTCAAGCTGTCTGTCCTCCCTCTGGAGTCATTAACTGCTAATTAATACTTGGTCTATTTATCATCTTGTCTCTTCTTCCCCCAAATAATCTATTTCTTCCAAAAGGCTGTGTCTTAGCAGATTATGGCAAACTCTGCCCCTCAGCCGTGCTCTTTCTCAGCCTTAATGGCTATAGATGGTCTCAATGTCAGTAGATGCCATTTAAGAACAAGCACTCTAGAAACTGCAAGAATTTTGGATCTGCAAAAAGAAAATATGTAGCTCAGTGTAAGAAACAGCCAGACTCTTCCCAGCATTGCTGCTACAAATTTCAGATTCATCAGCTTGCAGATGGAACCCATAGAGACATCTTTTAAATAGTTTAATATAGAAAAGAGGTGAATTACTATCAGAACTCCTTTACAAGTGTAAAAAATAAAATTTTAAATTGAACTGTTGACAGAATCTTTTTTCTCTGATGTCACAGCAAGATTATCAGACAGTAGTTGAATTGCTGATACTGAAAAAGAGCCTCTGAAATATGAATAGGGGAAATCCTCCCTGTTCTAAGGTAATGCCATGGGTTAACCCATGTGGCAGCTCAGCCCCATGCGGCTGCTCCCTCACTCCCTGCAGTGGGATGGGGAAGAGAACCAGAAGGGTAAAGTGACAAATCATGGGTTGAGATAAAGCCAGTTTAACAGGTAAAGAAAAAAACCTTGCACACAAGCAAAGAAAAACAAGGAATTACTTCCCCAATTCCTGTGAGGGAAGAGGTGCTCAGCCATCCCCAGGAAAGCTGGGCTCCATCCTGCCCGATGGTGACTTGGGAAATGCCAAAAACCATCCAAATGTCCCCACTTCAGTCCTTATTGCCCAGATTTTTTTCCTGTTAAACATGATACCCTATGGTCTGGGATATCCCCTGGGTCACTTGGGGTCAGCTGTCCTGGCTGTGTCCCCTCAGGTCCTGGTGCACCTCCAGCCTCCTCCCCAGTGTGTGGGGAGGAGCAGAGAAGGCCTTGGCTCTGGGTAAAAGCTGATCAGATATAACAGAAACATCCCTTTATTATTAAAATGATTTTCAGCACAAATACAAAATATATCCCCATACCAGCATAGAAATATGCTGAATATACTAGAAAGCCTGAACTTCTGCAGCAGCAGATGTTAAAGGAAGCGAGAAGTACTGCTGTCTATTACCAGACAGACACCCTTTATATCATCCTTACTTTGTCACTTCTCCTCCTTTCTGTACCCTGCCTCTTCCTCAACTGTGCAGGTTGAAGAGTAAAATGGTGTTCCTTAAAGGGAGAACAGAAAGCTTTTGTCTGGTCTATTATGCTGTACTGTACTTTAATTCAGGCTTTTGAGGCACTACATTACTGAGAAAGCAGTGTGGGAAAGGCTTTGGAGCCAATGGCTCTGGAGTTATATTGACAGGGCTGCCAGAAAGGATATCTGTGAATTGATGGCTTCACTCTGGCTGCCCTTAGAAGTTAGCTAATATATATTTGAGTGGAGCAAATGAGATACAGCTGTACACAACACTGACATGCTAGGAAAGCAAATTATTGGCCAATCCAGTTATTAAACTCACTAAATCATGTTCAATTGAGCCACTTCCACAATGAGTTTGGAAAGTGCTCCCTAGTCTGTCATGTTCCGAGACTGGTTCAAGCTACTCCAATTATTTCCAGAAAGATTTCATATTTTGAATAAATATTTTCTTAAAGATTTCTAGAACGCATAGCTGAAATCCCTTCACAGTTTGAACTCTGCAACTCTGCACAGGCTTTTCTCTTCAAATAGCTATTGGAGACCTAGACAAGGCTCACTAACAGAAGCAGATGTCAGCTTGCAGCTATTAGCAACAAGGGCAGTTTTAAGATGAACATATGTTTGCATATTAAAGATGTTACAGCACACTTTTTATTGGCAGTAAGATTCTGCTTTCGCAAATACCACTGACAGAAGAAACATCTACTGACCCAGTAAGAATCCTATGAACAATATTCCATATGCCAGTAGAATGACATCCAAATTGAGGGAAAATTTACATATTGCCATTAAGGCAAAATTGGCTATAACCAAAGGTTAATGAAATAACACAATCACTTCATTTTGCAACTTCTCCTTAGAGTTAACAAGGTTTGATTTCAGAAGAAAAACAGGAAGAAACATACATGTTCCTCCCTCTGCCTCTCCCTGTAAATTTCAGTTTGGAAAGACTGAACAATATTAAATTGATGAGGTTTTATTAGATGCTGTTAGAGAGAACTTGAAGAATTAGTAACAAAATTTATGTCCTTTTTAACTTCTGATTCTCTAATTTAAAGTAGAATAATAGGCCAAAAATGTCAGTTGGAGACCTATTTCATTTAGGCTAACCTACGCTGAGCATTTAGAAGTAATCTGAATAACTCCAGAAGAAAGATTCATTATCTATGTGGCAGATATGGACAGAGCCAAAACCAAAATCATATCATGCTATGAGCTATACCATCACAGAGCGAGATAGAAGTGTCTCTGGCCAGAGAGTTTATTGGCTAAATTTGGGCTATAATCTGGCGCATTTTGGGATATTTTAAAAGGAAACAGGTTGCAATGGAACTTATCTGTCGTTCCTGGTATTACTCCTAATATCTTCATTCTCTGTAAAAAGTGGATGAGCCTTTCTTACACAGCATTTATTCAAGCTGGTGAGCTGGCTATGCTGTCCTTTTTCTGAGGCCAGGCTGGTGTTTACAGGGACACCAGGCTGCCACGTCACCTTGCTGGCCTTGTTTTTGAACAGAGATTACTTTACATAGGTGCTGCTCGATGCTCTTGTGATCCAAGACAGTCACAGTCCCCCCATGTGCCTGAGCAAGAAGCCAAGCGTGCTGTGCAGCTCCCTCAGCCCCAGGAGGAGCACAAGGCATCCCCCAGCAATCACCCAGAAATGATGGAGCACACGTGGATAAAGCGATGCCTCCTCATGCCCAGGCAATGGCACAGCCTGTGCAGCTGACAGTCTGTGCCTGCCTTGTGGGTGCTGCAGGCCAGTGGTGGATGAGGACAGCAGACAGACAGGCATCGTGCCACACATGGGAGAGAACAACTTGGATCCAGTATAAGCATCATGGAATCCAAGAAAATCATGCTTCTCTGGAAGACCTATCAAAATAAGAAAGGGTTGAAGTTTGAAAACGGCATCTTTTTCTTGGAAGGAGAAAAGCAGGAGGAAACAAACATTTCTCAATAACAGTCAAAGTTCCCAAAATGCCATTTTCTGATAATCTGTTACATATCAGATGAAACTTGTAGTTTGGGAAAATTCAATGACATCGTATGGCTGTATCACACTTGAACATATCAAATAACTGTTGTATTCCATTATTTCAGTTTTAGAATGGCTGTCCCACAGGGCCCAAGATGGCACAGGACATACATACAATGCACAGTCAAGACTCAGCAGATTCAAACAGCATTCAGTGTCATTGGCCATTGTTAGTGCCCACTAACTACACAGATAAAACAAAATGCTCTTTGACGTGTTTCTCTTATTTTTTACTCTAAAACTTTAAAAGTTGAATAGTAAATAGCAATACCTACATGCAAAACAAAAGCCAAGGAGTATTTCTGAATCTTTTCTTTTCTGCTAATAGAAGATACTACAGCTAACTACAACCAGTGCTAAACTCAATGGTTTTAAGTGGTATTAAAGTCAGCCTTATTTTTACTTGCAGTTAAGTCTAAAAAAAAAATAAAAATTAAAAGAAAACCCATACCTTTTATTTCAATGGCACCAGAAATTTAAAAGGGTGAATGCTGCACTGAAGGAGAGTTAGAAACTGTTCTCCTTCAGTGTTTACAGAAGTCCGATGTGCTCAAGGAAATACTCAGACTGATTAAAAGCAACCTGCTGAAAATGAGCTTCTCACAGATGTCTCTTGCAAACCTGATTGACTTAGATTTGTAGGCTAAAATAGAAATTTCTGGCAAGACCCATGTGAAATATTTCTACAGTCATCCACTTGAAACTTTAGATATATTTAATACTTTTCTAGAAAAATAGAGACCGTGTAAAGTTATTATCCAATGACTGCACATACTATAAACTTTTTCCCACTTTTTTCAGTCTGCAGCAAATTTAAAAAGTAGCATGAACAAAACAATAAATCCCAAAAAAAAATCTAATCTGAGAAAGATCAAATTTTTTTTCCAGTTCTGGACAAGGTTGAAAAGTACATCCATTTTTGGTATGTACTCTACTGCAGAAAAATAGGAATTCTAAAGAGGACTGTGGCACCCTGGGGAACTGGCACTATTTAATGATTGGGAGATTTCTCAGTCTTTTGCATTTAACCCACCTCATTTTAGTAACCTGTACTGTGTCCCCTGAAGAGGTACAGCTTCACCTTGGTTTTTAAGACTGGCATCCCTATACCTCAACCAAACAAGGTTTTTAGAAACCTCCTCATCAGAAAATCCTTAGCATTTTCAAAATCAAAGAAATAGAGCATAAGAGCTTTCATTGTCTCCAAAAATACAGTTAAACAGTTTTTTATGATTTTTGACAGGTACCTTTTTGTTTTTAATAGAGACCTAGTGCTCTAAAGAAGCAGATTTGTAACAAGCTGTAAGAATCACAGATGAAAATACATTAACAGTTCAGCTAATTTAACTCATTTTTACTAGTGGAGCTACAGCCAATAAGGCAAGGGTGTGACACATTTCTTTCATGTCAGAGTTCAGCAGAGTGGCCACCCTAAAGAACCTGTAACCTCCCTTCTGTGTGAGCCCCTGCATGCTCATCCATCCTGCCCTGGAAGTTCAGCAGCACAAAGTCTGCTCCAGAGCAGCAGTTGTGTGACCTCAGACCAGCTGAGTGGAATTGTAGGAGCAATAAGAAGCCTCACCTGGGGCCCCCATGGCACAAACCTCCCTCCAGCATCTCGGGAACTGCCCTTCTCCTCAGCCATGCTCTAAGGATGCTTAGGCTGCGGCTGCTACCTTCCTCTCTTTAGGTTCTTGACCTGAATTCAGATGGACATTATCAGCATTTTTGGGTCTGCCAGCTGCATCCCTGTTTGCTCTGCTCTGCCTGTCTCAATGCTGCCCTTGGCTCCTGACTCATCTTCCTTTGCAGACACTCTTTTGCTGTTCCCTGATACTTTGTCCATGAAGAAAACATAAATTATTCCTCACTTCCCTTGCCAACAGGAATTCTCATTTCATCAGAAAGAGTTCATTAAAACCTGAAATCTACTCCTTTTTTCTTTCTCAAAACATCCCTCAACATTCTACTGCCAACCCCAGAAACAGGGAAATGGTTGGATTAATATTTTCAAACTGAACTTAGAAGTACAGCAAACTTCATTTCACACACAGAAAACTATGATCACAGAATAAATACATCTAATGTGATGGAAAATTATCCCAGACTTTATCTCAGAGGCTGGAGATTGCCACTTTGCACAGCCTCCAGAAGGAGTCACCTCTATCCACTGCTGTGCCATACAGTGGTGCTGGCAGCAGCTTTACCCATTTCAGTGCATTCTCCACCTGTTTCAGACTCTTCTGAGCAGAGATGCACCAACAGGACAGGGGTGAAAGGTTACCAGAGTCTGCAAGTGAAGGAACATCTCTTTTAATTCCAAGCAAAAATATTTTTGTAAAATTACCTCTAAAAGTTCATCAGGTAACATTTTGGTCCTCATTAAAAACAGCCACAGATTTCTGTCAGCTTGGATAGAAAGAGAACTTCAGCCACAGTAAAATCCATTACAGTTTCTTCAGAACAGATGCTTTAGTAGCAGAAATGTTTAAAACTATATCATGATCTCTGCTCTCAGTTACATATATCATCTTCCTGACATTACTGCTCCGAGCAGAGCTTTGCAAATATAAGTTGAGAACATTTTTAAAATGTGATTCTTTGTTAAGGAGTAGCAAAGTATTAAAGCAAATTTGAGTGTTATAAAAGTTATTTAAACCCCAGTATATTTTGCAGAACATTTTCACCCATAATGCAGTATTCAAATCTCATTTTCAATATTGATGAATGAAACTAGTGATTTTTTTTAAAAAAATATATCATAGCTGCTGGTGTTGTCTGAGGTAGCTGAGTGTTGTAATACTTACATTTGCTGAGCACAGCATGGAACAGCTCCCAGTAGAGTTTTTAGGGAGTTCTGCATACTTCTGATTTTTGCTGTCAAGGTGTGTGTGTGTGTGTGTGTGTGTGTATATATATATATATATATATATATATATATATATATATATATATATATGCATATATGTATATATATATGTGTGGATATATATATGTGTATGTATGTATGTGTGTATGTGTGTATGTATGTATGTATGTATGTTATGTGTGTATCCATCTATTCTTGGGCTCTGGCTCTTTAGCAAGGGCTCTCAAAGGCCATGGTTCACTGTCTAACATGAAATTGTCTTACACATTAGAACCAAGAGCTTGTCAGATGACAGCCAGTGGATGAATGAAAAATCTGCACTTGATGCTCCTCAGATTTCAAAAGGTGAGTGATAGGGAGTTAAAGAATCTGGACCATCCCAAGCAGGGTCACTGTATTTAGGAACATATCCAAGTCTCAAAATGGTGAATAAGATTGTCTGTTCACCCAAGTGTTGGCCTGGAATTACAGGAGTACACCATATTTCTTTTAAAAGAGTGAATATTACTGAACTGCATACAATCTTGACGAAATCTAAACTTCATTAAGCTGATTTCACTTACTGTGTAGATAAAATTCTAAAACCAATGATTATGATTGCAGTGTTGTAGAGGAGACCACGTTACGATACTTTGGGATTTGTTTGGGTTTTAAGTATCCCATTCTCCAAAAAACATTGGACAGTGTTGTTTCACTCAATCAAACAAAACAGTAGAAGACTTGCCATGTGTACAGCCTATTTTGTTAGGAATATTTTAAAAGCAAATTACTCAGTATCAGTCACTCCAAATCCATCTAGCATCAAGGCCTTCTAAAGAGTTCTATCTATGAGTAATTTAATAATTGTATGACATTTTTTAGCAGCTTGGTTACTCAGGTGAAAATATTGAAAACATGTAATCAAAGGCAAGTTATAAAATGTGTTCCCATGTGCCTTTTGAGCATAAGACAATTAGAATAAATGACAGGAAAATGCTTGCCTCATTTATCACTGAGAGCATTCTGTTGCTACCATAAACATGAAACCATTTAAAAGATTATGTGAGACAAAGTCCTGTAAAACCGGTGCAATAAAAAAAAAATTAATTGAAAAGTCATACATGAGTATGCTTTACCTTGAAAAAGCAGTCTCCTGAGACCTTATTAAGGCTAGAAAACCCAGGTATCTGCCTGAAGTCAGTAAGCACATCCTGTTATATTTTATCACAATCATATTGGTAAGAGCTACTGCTGAAATTTTATACAACAACAAAATAAAGAGGTATGGGTCTTTAAGGGTCCAAGGGACAAATTGAAATATAATTAGTTTGGAAGATTGTCTCAGTATTTTGTTCTTTTTCTTGATAGAAAGTGTCCTACAGAAATAATGTTCCTAGGATTTCTCTCTCATTTATGTTCCTAAATAATAAAAGAAAATGGTGTTTTTAAGATATTTTTAAAAATAAAAATATTTCGGGTCTCTTGGAAATTTATCCTCTTTCCAACTGGTATCTTTACCATTTTCCCATTCTTCATGAATAAAACAATATACTAAAACTTGAATATGTGATTAAAAATTTTCTAGCAGTAGACAGCTTTACAGTGGAAGTGCAGCTGGCAGCGTGTCTTAGACACATAACATTTGTGGAGGAATTTTAGATTTATTTTATTTTTTCCTTGATATTCACCTGAGATTTGGTAATCAAAAGTCTAAGGGTGTTTAGGTTCTCAAAGAAAGCTGTGGAAACACCATCAGTTTTCTTTACAGATTAGGAATGGATGGGGCTCTGTGAATGGGAAAGAATATTCATAATACAATTTGTGCACTCCAGAGCCAGGGCTGATTTTTTCTTCCAAAACATTCACAGCTCTGCCTGGCTTGAGAAATGGCAGCCAACATGCTTGAACTTCAAAGAACTTTCATTGTTGCACTATATCAGGCCTTTAGACCTTGTGGCTACACTGGGTCTAATCCAAGACTTCCTGTATCTCAGGTCAAGAACAGTCTCTATATACAGATTTAAGTTCTGAAGTCCTTCCAACCCACAATGTTTATTTTTTCGCCACAGAAAAGTATTTATGCACTGAATAGCACAAAAAAAACCACAAAACAAAAAAAACCAAAACTCCTGAAAACAATCACCCACTTCTTTCAGCTGTGTACTTCTCAGTACAAGCAGCTGTCACATTTTCTTTTATAAGTGTAACTGCATCTCTGGTTGTTTAAATAATTTTTGGAAATCTGCCCTTAATTACATCCCTTTTGTTTTCCAGAGTTATTTCTTCTCATCTTTTCTATCTCTTGCATCAAATTAAATTTTCTTGGGGAAAAAAAAAAGAAATAAAATACCGTAGTACCTCCTGAAGGATGGCTTTTGGGTGTCAAATAAAAAGAGGATAACAGTTAAGTAAGTAATTTCCTTCCAGATCACAGCTAAGTTTATTAAAATTAACAGCTGGACCCTAGAATTGGGCATGTCTCTCTTCATACAGCTCCCTCTGTGTACCTGTCTTCAGAAGTGCCGTATTTCAGAGGGGGCACTGATGTTCATGTTTGCATGTGGTTACTGTTGGGTCGATTGTCCCATCTGTAAGTCAGTAGAACAAACTATCCAGCGTGAAGAGAGTCTAAAAACACATTGGTTAAAATAGTTGTTCACCTCTAGCACGTGTTACCAACTTACCTGAAGCAATGGCAGCAACAAGAAGAAAGACTGAATGGCAGAACTACTTTGCTCACAAATGTTCTTGATGTTTTTCTAAGCAAAATCAAAACCTACATGGGAGTGGGAACTCCAGAATGTGCTGCATTGAGTCTATTGAAATGAGACATCAGGGGATTTTTATTAGCAAAATTACTCTTATCTCAAAGATTCACCTTCAGAATAGAGAGGAATATTTTTAGTTCTAATTCTCAGTCAGTGGCTGTCACTCTCTTATTGTGTTGAGAAGACATTCAGTTTATTCTTCCACTCTTTTGTCTCACTCCTTGCAAAACACTGACAAGCTGTGTGGGAAGCAGCAGTGAAAAAGGGAAAAAAGCCTAACTCACAAAAACCCCACAAGGTAGACAACATTTTGGCCTAAACTTAAAATCTTGGGGGCAATGGAACAGGTCTGGTGGTGAAACTCCCTGTGAGATCTTAGTCAAACAAACAAAGCAGTTAATTAGAGTTTCATATCAAGATTTAATTCAAGCAGAGTCTCTTCAGTTGTTTATTGAAAGAAAAGTAGTTCTGCTTGCGAACTGTATCACTACTAGTTTTGGAGGAGCAATAAAAGAAAGGATAAATCTGACTTATCATCATCATTTATGGTGGGGACAGCACCATTCTCATCTGCAGCACTTGAGTCACAGCCTATCACATGCTTTCCATCTCCTGAAGAAGCAGGAGATAATTCTCTTGACAAAGCACTGTTTCATTTCTCTCTACTGCCCATGTCCTGAGATGAAAGTGATCAGTCAGGGTAACGGACCATAACCAGAAAGTACGGAGTTCTAAACACAGAAAACAGATTGACAGGTTAATAAATAAAATAACTCTATATCCTAAACCTCTATCAACCAGAAGGATATAAACCCCCTTCTTATTTTGGTTTTCCTTGCCCTAATTTTTTTTTAAATCTCTCTGCAACAGAAAAAAAATATTGGCATCAACATGACCACAGCAACAAATATTTGTGGGGAAACAAAGGCAAGGACTTTCCAGACTCTTGGAAGCTTCTTGCTAGTTATCAGCACTGTGATTGTTGCAATTTTAAATTCCCACAAGTGCAATAATCAATATGGGGATATTGCATTGATATCTGTACTCTGTTCCCTGTAAAGCAGATGCAGTGTCTGATGTACCCTGTGCTGTCCCTTCAGCAGCGGCTGCTCCTTCAGCACTGTGAGATCCACTGTGACTACACAGGCTCCTTACTGATTGCCTAAACATCATTCAGATTAAAAAAAACATCAAGGAATTGCAATCCATAATCTGTTGCAGAGTGATTCCTGGTGTGGGAGGGAGTCTGCTTTAGTATATAGCTGAACTCTGCACTCCCCGTAATAGCAACATTTTATCTTCAACTTGTGTGTCTGTAAATAGGACATTATGAGGACCATGGAAACCCAGCCCAGAGATATTATGAGGAAAAAAACCCAAATGAACAAACATAATGAAAAGTCTTAAAACTCACTCTAATTAAAAAAGGTCTATTTTGGGAACAGGACAGTTATATTTAAAAATTCAAGATTACAAACACACATATTAAAACACATTTGAAAAGGTTATTCAACCCGCAGCATTTACCAGCAGCTACCACACTGTGGCATCCTATGATAACACAGTATTTGATTGTATATTCAAAAGAAATTAACATCCAAAAGAACAGAAACACTCCTGATAATCTACTGCAAGATATGTGGATAAATTCTGACCTTTTAATAGCAACAAACCTGAGTTGGTAGAAATTGCCTCTCTCAGAAGGCTGGCAAAATTGTCTTTTAATTTATAACATTTAATCTGCAACCTTTGCAGTTATCTATAAAATATTTCAAAGTTGTCAAAAAAATTTAAAAAAATCAGTCCAGTTTTTTGACAATAAAAAAATTCCTTGATAGAAGGAAATGGTAAATTACTATCCACATAAAGTTCATTTGGATATACTGAGTTATTCCAGTCTTTCAGCAGTATATTATTCATGCTACTGTTGACAGTTGTCTTCTAAAATAATAAACAACATTTTGTTTTATCTTTGCAAAAAGAGAGCATATTTTATAACGAAAGCAGAAATATTACTGAATCTTCCATATACAGAAGTCACTTACATTAGCAATAAATGCAAGTGAATCAGAGGTTCATTAGCCACATTCCTTGTAGGACCTAGAGAAATACAACGGATCTCCAAATTTCAAGTCTGTCACTGGTCTTTTACAAAACCTTATTCCATTTCTGGGCTTAATGCAATCATGGAATGAATATATATTGGAACAGGGGACTGATCAGCAAGAGCCACCCAGTTCAGTCTCTGGCTTTTCAGTCAGAACATAAGTTGTTCCAGATCATTCCTTTTTGTAGTACATTATTCTTCACAAAGAGACATAGGTATGTACACTTCCATTTTTAATTGAATGGTCTTTACTGTAAGCCAGATGACAGAGTGCTCTTTCTGTGATGCTGTCAGAGGAGTTGGGCTGTGTAGAATCCCCTTACACCTTAACACAGCAGGTCTAAAAAAACCTAAGTCTTTTGTTACAGGTAAAGGTTTGAAGGCTGGATAATTTGTTCAGGTGGGGGGTATTGTTATCTCAAGTGCTGTAGATGGTTATCACAGACCTACAAATTTGTTATCACAGCTGGAAGAAAATTACTTTTTGTGAAAAAAGCCTGTCTGAGCTATCATACCTAATGCAGGGTGGATTCAGACAAGGAGGGCTGACTAGAGTGTAGGAGGAGCACAGCTAGATCTGCCACCAAGAGTTTGGAAATGTGACAAGACACATTGTACATGTGCTGCAAAGTGGCACGACGGCAAGTTGGTTAGCCTGGAAAATAGAAGCCTCTTTCCCTCAGGCCTGCTTGACATCACATCATGAATAGCTATTAAATTGCTTTTAGGTTTATTCAGTGCACTCAGCAGGCATACAACAGAGAGGATAAAAGATTATGTGCCAAATGAGACACAATGATCCTTCTCCCCATGTGCAAATGATCGCTGAAACTTGCTCTCTGATGAAATACGAGGTCACTGAAAACTAGCCCAGCCAGCTTTGAATGTAGAATTGGGTTGAAAATAGTGCATCTGTAATGATGAGATGCTCTGCCCACACCAATAAAATAAACATGCTCAGTATCACTTCTGTGCCTTCCATAGAGTTGTAGTGATTCACACCTCAGCCTCCAGGGGATGGCAATTTCCTCAGGGATCCTGATTTCAGTACTTTGCTTTGAGAAGACAGAGGCAAGAAACATACCCAAACACCCCACCCTCAACTCTCAAAAAAAATGAAGTTTGACTGTATGACAAAGACCTTTTTGATAGGCACAAAAAGATGCCCCAAAACCCCACTGGGCACTGGAGAAAGTTAACTCAAGTATCTGCCTACACCATAAGCTTCTGTGTGATTTTGGGGTTTTTGTGCCTGCTGGGGTAACAAGAGCCACAAAGATGTAGTAGCCTGGGAGCAGATCTTACTCTGACAATCTGGACAGCTGCTTCAGTGTCTTTATCTGCTTGGATTACTAAAGCTCATGCAAGCCAAAATCCCTCTCTATTCTCCATATAGTCAATAAGGTATCTCGAGGCAGGAAATACCCATTGGCACCTCTTGCCCATACACAGAGAAAGTGGGTCCCAGCAAGGATTTCTCCCCTTGATTACTGTATTTAATATTCCTCAGTAAATGAAGCCTGGATTTTTCAAAGACATTCAAATATCTATAAAACCTAGGAAAGATTTTAAAGAAGTCCTCAAAGTGAGGTGTTTCCCAAACTTGGATCGTTTTTCTGTGAGGACTTTTATATTCCTCCTCCTTACCTTCTCTTATTCCTTTACTTACTTTATGTTTCAAAAGTTTGTTACCCTCACTTAACAGCTGTATATCCTCTGCATCCCAGAGTCTTTAAATTCAAAAGGACAAAAACAAAATAGTCAACCCAAATCTTCACCTTAGAAAAAATATCTAAAAGACAAATAAAAATTTTGAGAGAACACTTTTCACCATCAGGTCATATGGCCACATTCTCCTACTCATGCTCAGTGAAAACTACCTTCAAATGATCTCACTGATTTAAAAAAATCCAAAATACCTCCAAGAATAAATTTAATAGATTCAGGCAGCAGGAGATGCCTCTGTATTCAGACACTTTGCCCCAACCACCAGACCATATCTTTTTTTTTAACTTTACTGTTGGTTTTGGTTTGTTTTTCTTTTTAAGAGTAATCATTTTCATTTAGAAGTCTAAATTTTAGTCCATGCATAAAAATATTAGCCATAGTCAGAGAAACAGGAACTTTACTTCTATGTGCTGCCCATTTATCAATTACAAATTTTAAAAAACCCACAAAAGCATAACCACAGATAATATGGTTAAAACAGCTCTGTCAATGGTGAGAAATTTGGAAAAAAGACAAACAGGTTCAAGATAGGATTTCTCTATCATGAGGAGGGATCTGAAAAGAATCAAAAATGCATTAGGAAGGGTGACATGTTCCGTAAATTGGAGGCAAGACAATTCCTGTAAATCATGTTATATTAAATTTAAAGCTATCCGGGATATAGACAACAGACTTTTCTAGCTGGGCTCTTTAGATTGACATCAATTAAGACTCTGTATTTGTTTTTCCCTCTTGCTCCAAGAATATGTCATGTCTTTCAACTTTCAAGTTGATTTTTTCCAGTTGAGGAGAGAGAAAAAAATCAATGATTATATCAAGAAGAAACATTCTACCTTGGTCAGAACTGCACTTCTAAGAGAATAGTTCTTTAGATAGCTCCAAAAATACTCTGTTTTGCTGAGTTCATTTCACAATAAGTAAATAAAGCTTCACGGGAAGTAAATAAAATTTAGCAAACCAGTGAAAATTTTAAGCTAAATTGTTACTTTAAGAAACTTTGTGCAGAAGAAAGGACATTTGTGCCATAGAACAAAGTAACCTTCAAGTGTTTATTGTCAGGGAAAATTAGGCATCCATAAAAGAACTAAGATTTCTTTGTGTGGTGAAGCAGCCAGGTTCTAAAGAAGTCAGAGAAATTATCTTCTCCTTGGGTTAAAGTAGCTTGTTCCAGTGGCAGCATGGAGGGAACACAGATGTACCAGATGACATTTGGTTTCATTTGAGGGAGCTGAGGGCTGATGCAGCACAGAGACAATGCCTAAATGTTCATTTTGGTTTGGTTTAATCCCCTTCGCCAAGTCAGTAATTATTTTTGTCAGGATCTGATCACTAATACACAAAATAAAGTGTTAGTATATATGATAAAACTCTTAGCACAGTCCAAGTGACACAACAGCAGGAGTGCCTGTGCAGAGATCACTGCTCAAGCCCTTTTATTGGGGGGAAATGGGAAAAAGATTAGCCACTGACCCCAGCACTACCTTCCTAAACCATTCAAGAACAGGCATGATTTTACCTGAATGAGACAGAGTTTTGCAGCTTTTCCTCTGTCAGTCCTGGGCACTAGAAAGTAGTCAGTAACATAAGCAGAGCACAGGGAATTCTCTAAACAATCTCAACCTATGTGCAAACTGGCAAGAAAGGCAGGAATTCCACTGGGCCTCCCTGAGTGGCTCTGGGTGTTGAGGATAAGAGCACAGGATGTTGACAAAATGACAAACTCTGCAGGGTCTTTGGCCCTCTGTGGTTTTCCCACTGCAGTGATCTTGCCCTGCTAGCCCTGGATCTCATGGAGGGGACAGCCCAGCATCACCATCCCATAACCCAGCAGCACCTTATTTATAACATGTGACAGACTGGGTGAGCAAAGACAGAGATTACTGAACATAGCAGACCATGGAAGACCTCTTGAAAACTTAAAAATATTATTGAGACAAAAGAAAAGTTTTTAATTCAGTCTAGGTGTCTTTTCTTTCTTGCTTTAGTCAAATTATGGCTTCATTCAACTAAACCCATTTCTGGGTTTCCAGCCCAGTCACCCAACTCCACTCCATCTAGGAAAGATTTATTTTTATTTTTTTTTTAATACTCCTAGCCTTTATTTCTGACATTGTGCCTATTTTCAATTGTTCTTTGTTTGCCTCCTGCATTACTACATTTCTTGATATAAGCAACTTAAAAATATATAAAGGAATATAGCAATAGCCACACTTGCATTTTCAATGTTTTAAAAATGAGTTAGAATAGTACCAACTGTGAGTAACAAATCCAGATTCTATTGCATCATAGTAAGTGTTATTTCAAAGTCATTGCCTGTAGAGAACACAAGCTTTTTATTCAGTTCAGGTATCATATGATTTAATGGAGAAAAAAAAATACCAGGATTTGGGCTAGTATTATTTAATCACTTTAATATTAAAATGTGAATGGAAAGACAAAAGGAAAATTAGGAGACATCTCTACATGAATGTCATTGATTTTCCTATTGGCAACAGGAAGCCTTTTTTCAATATTCCTAAGAGAGAACAGTACTAAAGTCTTCATCTGAAACAATAATAGATGCAAAGTTAAGAAGCCAGCACAGGATTTCATTATGTCCTAGCTTCCCATTTTGGATCTCTTCATGCTAATCACCAAAACTGACAGGAGAAAGGAAAAGTTAAGGGAGTTCAACAAGAAAACATGAGCCAAATATTTGCAGATTCGACTCTTCAAACTAAAGGAAAAAATTCTGGAAAATATATTTCCTATTTTACAGAACCAAACAAGACCAAAACAACTAAGTTCATCTTGTGGCTAAGATTCAGTTCTATGGGACAGAAAACAAGATAGAGCTTTATGGTCAAGATATAATCCTCTGAAAATATTGTTTAGTAATCATACATCTTTAACTGCATTAGTGTTAGCTTGTGCTTCTATGGATGCCTGTTGCTACTTAATTTTAAAAGGTTTGTAATCTTGTAATGAAACTTAGTTTTTGGCCAGCCACAAAGCAGAATCTGATTTGAGCATTATAATGTAATTAATCATGGATTTTAGTGTCTCATTTGAAATAATTTATTCAGATTTGAAAAATACACTGCATGTCTATGATTGCATTACATAAAAAATAAATAAACTACATAATAGAAAATTAACCACATTGATTATTTGTCATAAAATTGACTTACTTGGAGTTCAGAGATTGGTCCCAAACAGTTTGACTTTGGTTTAGTCACCTGCAGTTGTGCAATAAGACAAAAACTCTATTACTTAATTTTTAGCCACTTTAACAGCGCTGGAAAAGTGATTGGAAAATATGGATTCATGGCACTCAGACTCAAAATAGACATCACATTTTGTGGGCAAACACCAATATTACAGTGTGAGCTGTACTTATAGGAGCCTTCATAGACTGCTAAATAAACAGAAAAAAAGGAGAGGAATTGTATGGCCCTTGGAGATGCACAGAATGTAATTGTTCTGATATCCACCCACAGGTTTTGCATTTTCAGATATCATCCCAAACCTGAAGGATATCTTGAGCAGTAATGTTTCAGTGTGCTGTTTCTGAAAGCACTCTCCATATTATCCAGCCAGTCATCACCCACGTCTGTAATAGCACCTGGTAATTAGGAGATGTAATAGGCAATTTTCAAATTATGACCCAGAGTGCTCACAGGAAAACTGGAAACTTGTGTGTGTTACCTGACTGCTTTGGTACCTGCAGTGTGAGTAGAGCTTCCTGGTGTTCATCTGGGGCTGCATCTGAGGAGAGGTGAACAAGCACACCTTGCAGGTGTTTAAAGCACACAATAGAGCTGAATGAGAGTGGTAGAAAGACACCAGGCTATGGATAAAGGAAAAATGTAGCTCAGAGTAAGGAGGAATCTGAGACCATGCTGAGAGTTCACACTTCATTACCTCTTCTGGTGGAGCTTCTGACTGAAAAAAGGGACAGCTCTTTTGCTTCCCTCTCTGTCTTTGTTTACACTGAAAAACAAGTGAAAAACAGAGCCCACGGCAGCTGGTCCATGTCCTTCTTATGCTGGGGGTGCATGGGCTGGAGGCAGCATTGCAGGAGGTGCCTCACCTGAGCAGAGGACAGGGAAGAATTCCCCCTCCAGACCCACTGCCCTGTTTTGGATGCAGCCCAGGAAAGGCTGGTGTCCTGGGCTGCCAGCACACACTGATGGCTCCTGTCCAGCCTCTTGTCCAGCTGCACCCCCAGCTCCTTCTCCTCAGTGCATCCCCTCCTCCTTCTCCCAATGGGCTCCTCCCTCAGGCTGTGGTCATGTCTGTGCTGCAGCCCCTCCAGGACAAAACCTTGACACATAAACACAATACAAGGACAAAACAAAATACCTTCCAGCAATTTTTTTCTCCCCTTCTCAGATAAGGAAAGAGACAGAGTGGTTTAGTGGGCACCTGGTGTTCAGCTGTGGTCTACCCACCACAGTCCTTTTTCTTGCCCACTTCTTCTGCCTCATCCTTTAATGGATATATCTCCCTTCTTTCTTCCCTGCTTTCCATGACCTTCCAATTTGTCAATCAGCACAACCTTCCCTGACATATATCTTGACCTTTAAAATTCATATTTAAAATAACATTTTTAAATTCAAAATAATTCACTGTAAAACCTTGCTCTATTTATGAGGAAGAAGCTAGGCTATCCACATCAATATTTTATAATGTGTTCTGCCAAATTAGTCAGAGACAAATTAGTCATGGCACTCTTCAGAAGAAGCCTATTTGGTTTCTATAAAACCATTTATCAGGCATGGTATTATGATGAACAATACATCAAAATGTGGTGCCAGAGGAGCAACTGTAGCAAAAGTTCTATCCTTTCAATTTTTGTGCAATTCCTCACTGCATAAACATAATTTGACCCTTAAGAGAACAGCATATTAATGCAAACTTGTACACTGAAACCATCTTGCCAGATTATTACCTAAAACTAGGACTAAGCAGATTTTATGTGTAACTAGTTTGCTTTCAAGTCCCATCAACTTTTCCACCATTGTGTCAGTCAAGAGAAAACCACAGAACTTTTTGGATATATTAGATTCTAATAGGGAGCTGTCCCATGCTACCTGTTCTTCACCCACTGCATCTACTTGAATTCATCTTCTGCCTATGACCTTATAAATCTGTATCCTCTCCAGCAGCTCATTGTCTTTGTTCACACCTGTAGTATCTGTAGCTTGCTAAATGAAGAAAAATAATTAAAATGTACATACTGTGGCTGTCTTGAATGTCTGAACCACATAGATAATTCTGTGACTGGCATAATTTTTAAACAACTCTCCTACTGGTTTGTGTGTCTTTGTGTGCTCATTTTCAAGCATTATTAAAGAGTTGATTGCATGCCATTTGAAACCTCTGGGAGAACTATTGTCCAGCATCTGACACTTCATCACTCATCTAAAGAGGGACTTCTAAAGCCATTCAATGCAATTGTGCTGCTCAGGTGATATGGACAATTACATATTTCCTCGTAGACCAAATTCTCTTCCTGGAGCTCAGTGAAATGAAAAGCAGAAGCAACAGTGATGTGCTTAAGAAAAACATTCATAAAATCTGCAAGTCTGAACAATTTATTCCTTTCAAAACATATATATTCAGTGAAGACCTGAAAGGAAGGTCTTATGAATGTAAATTAGATGCATTACCTTCCACTACTTTGTTTTTACTCCATGTGGAAAAGTGGTCATTTTATCAGGATGAAAAAAATAATAAGAATATATCTACTAAAGTTAAAAGTCAAACTCAACTCTAATGATCTTTGTATGCTCATGAGTTCAAAACACTTTTTCCTGATCCTGCCTCATGCTGAATGATCTGAGTGAATAGAATAGAACTAATGCTTCTCAGAAGTACTTGCAGCTTTGTATACTTACTTATTTTCTATATGACCTTTGACTTTGGTAACAGAGATTCAAATTCTGGTAGGAGATGAGAAGAAATGAGAAAATGATTAAAAGCACCAGCACAATCCCAATTTGCATCTGGAAAGGCCAAGTGGTGACTACTGAGGTCTAGAGGTCCTATGTGAAATTCAAAGCATCAGAGAGTGAAGTAGCAAAAAGAGGTTTAGAACATCTTCAAAATTTAATGTCTGTATTTAATTAAATTTTATCCAATATGTATTACAAAAATTAGATGGACTGCCATTGAAAGAAAACTGTAGGAGAAGTAGTAGCTCTATGGTTCAGATCACTCTTACTAGGATTCACAAAAATCTACAGAAAGTAAGAGTATTTACAGGTGCCTTAAGGCAGGTCCTATTACAAATCATCACGGAAGAATTCGCAGTAAAGTTGTTTTCCAGTTTCTGTGGGAGGAAAGGGGCACAATGGAGCCCTCCCTTCAATAAATAACCAATAAGAGCTAGAACTATTTGCTAGGAAACCAGCAATTTTTCACTTAAATATCTATGCTTCTTTTCAACACGGGGTCTTCACAAAACTACTTTTCGTTAACACAGAGGCAGTGTTTGAGAGTGTGCACACTGGTAGCATTTGTTGAGAATAATCTGTTGTGATTAACCAACTCCCCCAGCTCAGATTTCAGAATATCCTGGTCAAAGGGGGCTGCATTAGCCCTCCCTAATGAGTCGTGAGCATTGTAACCAGCTCCAGAAGCTGGCTGTAATGGAATCACTGGTAATGCACTGCTTTGAATGAGCAAAGCTTGACAAGTTATTTCCCACATGAAATGCTGCCATGAACACAATGTGGGATTGAGCATAAGAATCACCATACAATTCCTTGACTTTTGAAAAGAGTAGTTTGTTTTAATTTATTTCTAGAACTATATCCTTAAGTCAGCTTTTTGTAACTGATATTTGAGGCAGCATTTCCTCTTTTAAGGGAGGGGTGGAAAGATTGGAATTGCTTTTTTTCATAATTATTCCATAGTTATTTACAGATTCACAGATTATTAAATTCCACATCTCCTTTGGGAGTTAAAACACTAAATACATTCCAGAACTCCTTCAGAAATTTCCATTAAAAGGAAAGCACCACATTCACTTCTATTGACTTCTGTCTAGAAAGCATGATCTTAGAAACTTTTCAGGCTTTGGAGACCAGAAGACAGATGATCAGGTAATTCTCTTCCATCAAACTAGTCTGAGACTCCTCATAACACTGAGATAATTCACAGTTTCTGAAGTCATTCTCTGCACTCATTCCTCCTAAGAAAAAGGAAAAACTGTGCTGACACAGTTCTAGAGAAAATGCCATAAAGTAGTATTCTAGAGGACTTAATCACCACAAGAATTTACAGCTATCCCCATAAAATCTGTTGTAAGGAGAGAAAAAAGAAAAAAGATGAAAATCTTTATTCAAGCTTTCTTTACAAATCTCATCTTTGTGATACCTGCATCCATACTACATCCTACTTCCCTTTAGAAACCTGTGCATTTCTGCCACAGCCACACACCTCAGGAGGACGCAGCTCAGCTAGAGGAATCACTATAAGACAGAAAGGAAAAACAACTTAAGCTCCAGAGATTTTAATATTCCTCTAAGAGACAGGAAAATTCAACTTGACCTGAAAACTCATGCTGCCACCTAATTGGTAGTCTTATTACCACAAAAATCCTTACCTACTATTTATGTTTTGATAATAGATAATTTTCTGCAAGGATATAAAGCAGACAAATCCATTTGTCCTTCAGGCTGATTGTAAGAGAAGGTCAGGGATCTTGTTCTAATGTATTTAGATAAAATACTGTCACATGCAAAGCTGCCATAAATCACCACACACACCTTAAGCAAACTACAAAGACTACACTATCTGAACAACTGGTCTTATATGTGCAAAAATGTTACAATTTAATATATTGACGATAAATTTCAGCACATAAAATCAAAAATTGACTATAGTTTCCCACAAATGACTTCATGATTTGGATAAGCAGTATTTTGAAATACTGTCAGTGTCATTCTTACAAGATGTACCCTTGGCAAGCTTTCAGCATTTATCAAACATTAATTTAATTATTTTTGGTTCATTTGAGTTATTTACATTTTAATATGCTAAAATGTGACCATTTCAAAATAAGCACAGTAAGTAGTTTACAATTCAAATAGATTCAGTTAATTTCATTTAAGAATGGAAATGAGGCTTTTAGTTCCCCAGAAGTCATAAGCATACTTGTACTTACAAAGTTAGAAGAATAAGAACATTTAATGTTCCTGAGAAAAATTAATTTACAATTTTAGCCAGGGGTATTTGTAGTGATCATTTGCATGACAATAAAATGAACAGAAACAAAAAACATTTTTATTCAATTCCAAATTATCAATTCCCTACCATTAAGATTTCACATTGACATAATATTTGTCTTCTGGTTCTTTTCTGAGTCAATTATATAATGTGCATTTGACAGAAAAAAGATTTGACTTAGATATTGAAATTTCATCAGCATAAAGATGAAATTATATCTTAGTGAAAGCAAAAGCAACTAAGTGAGGTTGTTAAGACAACTTAAGTTTTGCAATGACTTGTCTCTTGTGCTTCTCTCCCTGCACAGTACATTGATTACCTTCCCAGTGTTTGATTATCTAATACATTGCTGTAGTTAATGCCTTCTGTACTCTCTCAGCTCCCTTAATTACACAGCTAAAGAAATATATTCCTCACAAATATTTAATGAAGATTTTCCTAACCAGTTCCACCTTAGTTCATAGTTAGTTTCAAGTCAGTGAGGGACTGTTCTTCCACTTCTCTGTAGAAGAGAAAAATACTTTTCTTAGTACTTGTTCTTACTAAAAGAAATTAAAAAATAATAACACTGCTTTTTCATATTAATGATGATTCTTAATAGTGACTTCATGGATGAAAAGCTGCTAGTCATGGAAGAATAGACAACCACCAAATGAGATTACAGAGTACAAAAATATGCCAACATCCTGTCAATAGAAAAGGACCCTGCAGAGAAAAATAGGAGCTATTTTCTTTGGTACTTGCTTTTTCTTTGACATCATGAAAATTCTCTAAACACATAATATACCATTTTCAGACACAAAGGCACTTTCAAGTCACCAGCACCAATAAAAGAATAAATCAGAAAAGATTCCCCTGAGAGAGAATCTGCCCCAGTGGGAGGCCAGAGAGGCCTCCAGCAGCTAAATAGTATTAATGGTTTGAAAATTCCGATGCAGACGTTCAAGTACAATACATTCTTTGGACTACCTAGTAATGATAGTGTGTGATTAATAATCAAGAAACATCAGGAACACCTTATAAAAGCAATCATTCTTTATATGGCAGCAATTACAATTAATGTGATTGAAAAAATATTAGGAAAAAGAACTCTCTTGTGGTACTATCTGCTTCTTAGATTTTAAACAATTTTTTCTCATCAGAAAATTTTTGCCTATTATATGCTTCAGTAACTCAGTCTGCTTCATAGTATCTCCCAACTCATTATATTAAGGTACAAAATCCTACCCCTCAAATATCCTCATTTATTTCCCCAAAAAAAGCCTACAGACCCCGCCTTGATTCAAAATGTTTCAAAATGTTTTTAAATAAGTACAATGAAAACCTAAGAGATTTCCTTTTCTGATCTCTCCTAATTAAAACAATGTCCAAGACAGACTTTGTAAGCTGTAGTTCTACAAAAGATCAAAATACTACTTAAATATTTTTGTGTATTTCTTTTGCCTTCTACTTGATCCCAGATGTGTTCATGTTGCTGAAACCAAAGACCAAGTTGGGTGTAAAAAATGGAAGAAGCGGGTGCAGTCACAACCTGGCAGCAGAAGAAGCAACAAAAGAATTGCTCACTTGCCTACAAAAATGCCATTTAAGCACTTGAAACATAAAATTCCATCACTTGAAAAATACCGTTAAGGGTAATAATGAACACGTGAATGCTGAATGTTGTCAAAGCATGGTGGGCTTGCCCTACTCAAAATCTCTAGTTTTAGCTGTTTTGGTCCTTTTTGACTAAGGTGAATATGGACCACTGGATAACTGGAGAATCTAAAGAGTAGGACACTAAGGAGAAGTTTAAATAATGCTAATTGAGTACTTAAGGTCATTTTCCTATGCAGAAAAGCCATGTTCAGGACTCAGCCTTTTTCACAGCTAATTCATCTCAGAGTAGACAATTTAAAGTGAAAAAAAACCAAAACAAACCCACATAAATTCTAGTAAAATGACCTCTTTGGCATTTTTTGTGTCATGCATTTAAGATTCTACAAGGCACGTATCCATGAGAAGTTACTTTTTTATCTTTTTAGCCTATTTCCTCTTGAACACAGATCAAACCTAAGAGAAGAAATAGCTCCTGTGCACTGTGTCAAAGAGTGCTAAAATGAGCTTAGAGAAAATATCAGCAATGTAACACAACTTTAAAATACAAGGCTAGAAATTTACTTTAAAAGTGTTGTCTTGTATCACCGAACTTATCAATCATCATAGGATGCCTTAAACAGGCATCATCAAAACACATCAAATGATAAATATCTTCTAAGTAATTTATATTTTACACACCAGGAAGGAGTATTTTGAGGACTGAGGGCTGTGAGGATACACACAAATTACTATCTTTAACCTGTAATAAAATAGGCCTGAGACAGTTTGTCTCTTTTGCATACCCTATTTCCAGGAGACAGGTTTAATGTTTGAAATATTGACTATTCTAAGAGAGCTACATCCAGTAGCAATAAAAAGCACTATGCAGAGGTATGGGGGGAAAAAAACATTAAAAATGGGGGCAATGTAGACAACCTGCTGCACTTACACCACCTTTTGAAAGTTAACAAGGAATGGTCTCTTTTAAGGAATTTAATTGGAGGCATCTCCCACAAAAATCCACGTTGCTCCCAAACCTAGCCAATAATTTTTAACACCTGATCTTGCACAGTTGTCTGTTAGATATTCCTTTAAGACTGTTTTTGCAGACATTCAGAAATTAAATCTGAAACTTCACAGGCTTTAATCAGTAATCTCATTGTCAAATATAAAAGCTATATAGTTCTATATTAATTTTCTAAAATGATATTTCAGGACAAGGTATTTCATCATGTTATGTTTGAATACAATATTCAAAACTGAGCACTTGAATACAGTGTTCAAATAAAAATATTCAAAACCAGGAAATCTGAAATAATATTTAATGATTCAGTTTTTCAGACTGATTTTTCCCATTTCATGGAAAATTCAAAACCTGATTTTATGCTTAATCAAACACATCAAAAATTTCCATGGGGTAAAAATGGGGTAATTTTTAAAATTTTAAAAACTGAGGCAAATATAAGTACTTTGAAGCTGAGGACTCCTAAATCCTTTAGACAGCAAAGCATAAAAAATAAAGCACTTAAGAAAACAATAGTGAAAACAACCCACTTAGATTAGAACCTTCTAGGTCTGTTCCCTACAGTTATGTTCTCAGTTACAATTCAAATATCTTCCTTCCTCTTTCCCTCTGCCTTTTAGTCTGTAGCAATGTCATCACCTTCAGAAATTCATTTCCTTCAGACATTGTCAATATGGATAAAAATTATGTTTCTCTAATTTTTTATCAACATAGGGAAAATAACCCCAAGCACTGTACCAATTAGTTATCTTGGAAGCTTTAAAATAACAATAATGAAAAAACCATTAAAAGCTGATATTATATCACAATGCCCTTCACTAGCACAGGAAGACTATCACTCAGGAGGCCTACATTTCCATTAGATCTAGCCACTGAAAACTGCAACTTTGATTTTAAACTTGAGATTTAATTGAATTTGCTGCTGCAACTGCATGAAGAATATCTAAATTATTTCTTATTTAATTTACTCTAATAATGATTTGAGTCCCTGAGTCCTACAGCAGTCCCTGCAAAGCTTGTCTTGGCCAACAAAAGATATCATTATTTATTATATCACTTTGCTCATCACTCCTGACATGAATTCTGCAATGTTCCTGATTTGAAAATGCTACCAGTTAACTGTCTGACTGCCTCTTGCCAATAGGAAGAGAAATTTTCTAGTGAAAACTACCTGAATTTAATTGAATCTTGGGCCATTTCCATTTTCCTTGACTGTATTAGCCAGCTTCAACTAGACTTCTACGTATTTTCAGTATAAATATTTCTTGACACTTAAATATGAAAAACAAGGATTATAAAGCCTGCATATTATTTTATGAAGTAAAAATCTCCATGCTAAAATTAATGTTTATTCTGTATGAAGTAACAGGAAATTTCTAAAATTTTAATTGCAGACATAAAATGATACTCTTTTATATGTTGGTCATGCTGCCTGTATTAAGCTACAAAAAAACTCAGAACTTCAGAGAACAAAATGGATAAATGGGGCAGAGGCAATCAAAGACTTTGTTGGGATGAAACAGATGTGGCATAATAATCCTAGGAGTGAACAGAAAGCTGTTGAGGAACTGGAGGGCTGCATCCCTGTGACTTTGTAGATGTGACACTGCAGGTGATCCTGGAGTTCCCCTTTCATTTGTCCCTCTCATTTGTCCAGCATTATTCACAGTGCAAGTCATGACTGCAAGGTGGGTGTGCCCATAGCAAGAAGTTCTCAGTCTTACTAAAAGCTGAGGATATTCAAGAACCAGATTTTCATCCAATGCTGTTGAGGCTTCAGAACTTTGAAATTTGAAGTATGAAGGATGTAAGGAGCTCCTCTGTTGTCACGTTTTTTTTTTCTATGCATGAATTTAAGATTCTATATAAATTGAGCTTCAATTAATATTAGGGGAATTAAATAATTACATGAATTGCAACCATTGAACTGATTATTACAGATATAACTTTAAAACAAAGTATCACTCTATGGGCTGGGAGAAAGAATTATATTTTAACATATTCTTTTTATTAACCAATTTCTCCAAACTGTGCAGAAGGATAGTGACAGAGTTAAATAACTCCAGCAGGTCTGGCACCAAAGTGATGGTGGACAGCCTTGTGCCCTTTGATGAGTATCAGCAGAACAATTTTATGAAGTACTAACTGCAGTGTTTGCATGGACATTTTCATCTACTCTGGAACTCCAAAAAGCACATTAAATAAAATGGTTCTTAGCTGCCTTATCACCTGATTGTTAAATGCAGATCTGTGCAGAAAAGTAGAATTTGATCCATAACAAGGATATTCTTCATTTACTCTACTGGTAGTTTTCAGAACTGGAATAGTGTTCAGCAATGTAAATGCATGCACTTATTTTCATTGCCTAAATTAATCCTGAAAATCTCCAGGCTTCAATACCTATAAATAGATTTGCTGTAAGGATGATAAACAATGGTGAAGTTTCATCATAAAGGCATTACACTAAATGATTATTCCTCAGGTTATGCATCACTGACCTTCACAGAGCCATTGGTAGAAGTCTGCACAGTCTGCATGTGCAACTGGCTGTGGTTTTAAAGTGAGGGCACACACATGAGCAGATATAAAGCCCAACAAATTAACCTGAATATGATATGAGTGTTAATGCATTTAACCCAGCAATATTCCACACTGCCCACATGGACCTCAGTATGATCAAACCTCCTACACAAGAAGTGTGAAGGATATTCACAGTTCAAGGAAAGAACAATTGTTCTTTGTAGAAAACATGGTTTCACTCCTTAAGTGAAAGGAAAAGGAGCAAATGGCTTAGCAAGACAACTCCATTCATCTTCAGTGCCCTTTAAGGCCCTGGGGCTGGGAAACTGAATCGAGTTATATCCTGTCCTCTGCCAGTGAACTGCTGCAGATCAGCAAGATCACACATCTTTCCAGTGCTAGCATGGCTGCAGACCACTGCATCCTCAGAGCTCCAGTTAAAAACAACATTTATTTCATATTTAGCCAGAGAGCTCCCCATAGTAGATACTAAAACAGAGATGGGGAAGAAAACCGTGGAAAAATTTCTGTTGTCAAGGAGACATCGTAAAGCAAACTGTGCAGGAAAAGGCATCAAAGCTGTTCCCTCCTGGCTGTCACTGGGGTAACCTGTAACCACTGAGATCTCCTTTTCTTCTAAAGCAAAATATCATCCCTCCCCCACAAGTACCAGGGTCTCTAACATGTCCTGTCATCAGCATTCCTGGAAAGAGGAGGAGACAGATGCAGGGCCTCTTCCTGGAACTACTGCTAATGGGATGGAGGGTGAAGAATCCCAGCATATGAGTGGGATTCTGGAGTGACATTCAGCAACCTGCTTGGGTATCCTTGTTTTCACAGGGATTTTAGTTGTGAGGTCATGGACTTGATGGGCTGTGTTTTGGTACAGTATAAATAGACTTAGAGTTTATGAAGCAAAATGGTGAAGTATATAATCACACAGACACATTTAAATATACCTTAAATAAACAAACAAACAAAAACCAAACCAAATAAACAACAAAAAAACCCAAACCTAAGAGAAACCCAAATCCCAAAACCTCTCAGCATTAAAAGATCATGAGTTTAGAAAACTCCAGCTTTAGCATAAACTGATTTAATAGGTCTAGATTGTACACACATGTCTAGATTGTAAACACAAACCAAATCTCTCATGCTTGCTTAAAAGACTGGGAGCTGATCAAGTCACAAAGTATAATTCTGAAAGATTTTTTTTTTTTTTTTAATGTGTGTAAATAATACCTTGGAAAAAAAGAATCAAAATTCATACTATTATTTTTAATCAACTTTAACAAGCCATTCTTGACTTACTCCCAAACAGAGACTCTGTGATCCATCTTTTTTGCCTGGAGGATTTTTTGCAGTGAAGTCACAGGCTCTTGAAAATAAAGTATTATAATGAAAATTCTGTGAGAACCTGAGATACAGTAGCAGGAATAGTGCTCTTGAGTACTAAGAAAAAGTTCATTTATCTACTTTAAAAGCAGAGTAACAGCCAAACAGCACAGGATGACATCAAACCTAAAACACAGTCTCATTTTAACAGAAGAGAATAAATTCATCATCTTGGCAGCCAGTAATTTTATAAAAGCTCCTGTTCTCATTATGCCTGTTAGTGTTTTAACTACAGATGAAAAATAGAAACAATTTTAGGCTATTCCTGGCAGACTGAAGTAGGTCTAAGGGTAGCTAGCCAGATGGAAGAGGTTTACTTTTAAAGCACTAAATTTTACCTTCCGTTCCCCCTGGCACTGAAAAGAGAGGAGAGCACTTCTGAAAATTTCAGGCTCTGCTTGTAGAGGCAGTAATATACGTTTAGCTAAAATGATTTTAAATAGGCTGCAGTTACTGCTGAATTTACTACAATGAAAACAATTGGAACGTGTTTCTTGTAGCACAAGAAATGGCTGGGCAAGCGGGAATCTGTGAAGAATACAAGTTGAGGTTTGTACAGGGAAAGCAGTCATCCCTTGAGAACATGCATGGCTTCTGTACCAAAACACGAGCCTGTAGGTCAGGGAAGGGTTATGTGGAACATGCCTAATAGTTATTTAAATCTGCTGTCAGGAAAAACCTACTTGTGGAGTAGTGATGAAGTTGTTGTTCTCTTGGGCTGTGGTTTGAATCCTACCTCAGGTACTTAAAAATAAATCTTTTCTTCTGAACATCCAGCAACAGCAGAGCTGTTATTCTCAGTCTTAGCACATGCTGAGACATTAATTAATGATGTGCAGTATAGAGTGTGAAACATTCACTCAGCAAAAATCTCCATTTAACATTTAACAGGGCACAGTCAATAGGACTGACCCTTCCTACTCCATCCCTCTGATAAAATATCTCTGACAATATTAATTGGGATCCAGTTCTGGTCACACTGACACAAGTATAAAGTCAATGACTGTGAGAAAAGCAGAATGCCCCCCATCCAAAGAAAGTTCATCACACAAACTGTAGGTTTTTCTATCACTTTATCTTGAAATGGTCTCTAAAAATCTCCTTTAGTCATTCAGTAATAAAATTATATTTAAGAAAAGGCCAGTTTTTTACCATGCTAAAAAATTTTAACCAAATCTGACTTTTTCTTTTTTTTAAAATTTTTTTGGATCCCAACATGAGATATATAGCAGGAAAAAAGTGTTTTTAGCTTGATTGTTAGGGATCTAATAATAAGTTTCTGAATTTCAACAAAAATTATTCAAAGTGCAGTATCTAAAACAAATTGCAATAAAACCTAAGAGAAGACATTAAGGAAATCTAGCAAAGATGTTATGATTATCCAATAAATGGTTAGTTTATTGCCCAGCATGTTAAAGGATGCAGGTATTAACATTCTGCAATTGAAACTTGCAGAAATGACATATTTGAGCCATAGCTTGTTCTCTTTTTGTACTTGCACTGGCTTGTTTTAGAGAAGCTGAATGAAATCCACAGGGGAAGATTTTCTTTCAGATATCCTGCCCACCACCGAGAGCTGGGCTCTGATAGCTTTCTGATATGACCACTTGCCTGGAAGGCATCTTGGTCTTTTTCATATATATCAAACTGAATAGAAGTTCCTTTGATATCCAAGTCTTTAAGGGATAAAGATCAAACTTACACCTTTAGAGTAAAAAAATAAGTAAAGCTAGATGAGGGTTTGAGGACGAAGAAAAACTGAACAAGAAACTGAAATTAGGAATGAATATTCTGGAAAAGAAAACACAGAAACCTCCAAACATGCACAAACCTAAAGGTGAGTTTGACAGAACCAAGGGTGCAGATAAGCAGCAGGATGTTGGTCAGAAACTTTCCTTGTCTTATACAAATTCATTTTAGGCTAATAGGTACGATAGCTCTCCTATCATACAGACAGAACCAGTGGCTTTGTACAGTTCACAGTTCATGGACTATGATGCTCTGCCCTTAGACTGTTTTAGAATTTTATGACTTTAATCTTATTTTTTGGTAGTTGCTTTAGTTGTATGACACAGTGACTACCAGAGTGTTTTCTTATTTCTGCTACTTATAGCTGTGGAAATGTATCTGCATTTTATTGCATAAAGTGTCCAGCATGAGTAAACAGGGAGGCTAAGCAGATATTCTGATTTTATTTTCATTGCACAGTCCTAGCAATAATGCCCCTGGGACTTGTTCATCTATTGCAGGAACTGTATCACCTATTTATACTTATTTTGAGCAATGGCTTCTTATATGTCTGTGCATTTGTACACCCATGTGGTTCAGTCTGCAGGGCACACAAGAATGAGGGGTAAATATCAGGGGAGGGGTCAATAGTTGAGACTGAAGAGGTGTAAAAGGATTCTAAAAATACAGTTACAACTTGTAGACCTTCCCACACATCTTCTCATTAAACAAACAAACAAACAAAATCCAAAACAAACTAAAAAACAGCCACCAAAAACATAATAATAAATTCAACAACTTTATTGACCACTTGAGTGCTGCTTGTACTGAAGGTTTTCATAGGAATCATTAACAGTATTTCATCCTTGCCATGTAAACTGCAGCTGTGTAATCCAGCTAATTAGAATGGAGTGTAGATGATGTTTCACTCAGCAGTAAATTATGCTCCTGAATCCAGTATTTCATCACTAGTTATGATTTTAAAGTACCGACCCCAATTATTAGCGTTTCCACACACATTTATCAGCTAATAATACTGACTCATCTTGGGCATTGTACATTTGGGTTTTACAACATTCAAGTAATAGTTGTCAGGTCACATTCATCTCAAGGCAACTCAGTTCTCTGGGCAAGACAAAGTTTTACTTCTCCAAAGATAAAAGGAGACAGACTAAGAAATTAATCTAGTAGCTGTGAAAGGAAGCCAGGGGAACAGTGATGGAGCCAGGGGGAGATCCTTGAAGATGTGACTGGTAATTGCTGCTGACACCAGATAGTCCTAGTAACTCCAGATTGTCTTGCTAATTACAGCTGCTGCAGCCCCATATGGACTCATTTGTCCATCAGAGATGATATGGCCACAGTCAGCTCAGTCCCCAGTGCTCTAAGGTGTGCAAAGTACTCAGAGTTTGGGCCATTTGTTTGTCCCATGGCAGTGCACCTTCTACAATGCAAAATCCAGTATTAGAATTCAGAATTGCAAGTCAGAAGCCCTAAACCAGGAAGCTCTACTGGCTTGTCTAAGGCAGGTAGATGGAATTTTGCTTGTCTTTGAAACCCCTTGGTTTTCAATTCCAGAAAAACGTTTTGTTGTTGATATGTCAGTCCAGCAAAGGCTTTAAATACACACCTAATGAAAAGACATTTAGGCAGATGCACAAAAATCAGAGTGCTGACTGACTTTCCTGAAGCAGCCCTATACACTTTTTTGTCCAGAATACTGCTTGCACAAGAATTACTGTTTCATTTGTGTCACCAGCCACTCATCCTTAGTTTTGCAGCCAGGGCTGCATGTTCAGAGAAGTCATGCATCCTGAGAAGGAATTAGATGAACAAGGGAAAGGGAAGAGTCTGACCATGATAATTTTTGCCTCATAAACTTGTATCTGTAGGTCAGAGGAATTTTAAGAGTGAAAGTGATCTTTGCAGCTGCTGAAGGCCAGGCAGTGGATGCTTTTCCACGGCACCAGCAGCACAGCCACAGCAAAGTGAGCTCTGCCCATGCAGCTGCACTGGTTCTTGCACAGGCTCCTTGGGAACTTTAGCCCTGAGGATTTGTCATGACTTTATTCTCAGTTTATTAAAGGCAGTGGTCAGAGATCAGCACATCACAATCCATGGGGTTGCAATCTCCAGGTGCTCAGCCATGTAAGTCACATCCTCAAGCTCACTGTGTGCATATTGATTAGAGCTCGGCCTCGTTTGTCATCTAACTTCCCATACCCATTTTTTATGGAATCTATCATCAAGTGACTGTTCATAATCTCATTATAGACTCTATTTCTTCCTAGTGAATTCTTAAAAATTGATGACAAGTCAGAAATTGGCTAGTCATCCTGGAAAAAAGGTAAAATTTAAACCTGAAACAGAGCAAGTTTTTGTTGGTTTTATTTTATTATTTAATTTTTTTTTTTTTTGGTCCCAGTGTTATCTGACTAATCTATTACTGTATAGACAGTAATTGGTAATTTTCAAATTTTGACTGGAAAATATCCTCTTGTCTTCAACTACTCTTGTGCACTTTTAAACAAATATTTAAATATTTCACAGATATACCCAACCTCTTTCCCATTAATGTGAACAGGAATTGAAAACATCTGTCTAAAGGAATTCAAATCTAGAATGAAGTGATAATACAAAGTACAATAGTGTAAAGAAGATGCTGCCCAGCTTTACCAGCTGAACAAGACACAGTACACCTGATGCCTGTGTGTACATTAAAAATATACCACATCTTTCAGGCCCTTGTGTGGAGGAACTCTGCAATCAAACCTTCTGTAGGGCAGGGTCCAACCTCATGCCATGAAACTTATGCAATAAATGTAATATAGGGACAGGCACATCCCAAATTGACTTTCTTCATTGAATGGCACATAAAGCTTAGAAATACTGACAACTAAGAATGACCTTTCTTGTTATGTATTTATTGATTTACTTTTTACTACTTAATGGAGGCCTTTATGGTGGGACTGTGCTAGAGAAGATCAATTGTAAGGGTTAGCCTTGGCTCTGGAAGTTGTTTTGGCTATGAAACAAGATTAAGTGTTACTTTGATTCTTCTGTGTGATGAGTTGATATATGTTTGAAATTATTTTCATACTCCAAATTCTTAAAGAAAAATCTAGTGGAAATAAGTGTAAATTATAATGAAATGGATGGAATAGGTTTTTCTTAAAAGCCTTGAATGTCAATTTAAAAAATAATTTTTATTTATTTTTAATTTATCCTTTAATTAGTTCTATCTCTATAATTTTAAAGATTCTTTTAAATAATCATCCCTATGTATATTAAATTCTATACTCTATAATTCTACAGGTTTTGCTGAAAAAATAAACTTAAATGTATCTTAACAGAAAACTGTGTTCTTATGACATCAGACTTTCTGAGTTTTTTTTGTAGTAAAAGTTCATGCAAAATTACAGTACAATTTTAAACTTCAAAACATTCAAAGGTGAAAAAACAACTACCCCTAAAATCTATTCTAGAGGTTACTCTAGAGAGAGTCATATATATTTTTAACACTGAAATGTTTCATTATAATATGAACAGTTTTATTTATATATGTTTCTCAGATCAACATAAAAGATAATTTCAAATAAAGAAACATGGGCTTTGCCTTTTCAATCATCTAAAATTAAAATATTTTTATATCTTTAAATATTTTGCATTTAAATACACTGAAAATCATATCTTTTCAAGCTTTCTAGAAGCTAACTTTCTTCTTGGAGACAAAATTATCAACTATTATTTCTGGTTGTTTAATTTCTGAGATCATATTTTAATGTTATTTATCACTTGCGGGTTTCATTAAAAACATCCCAAGAGTTTAGTGCTGTAATGTTGCTTTTAAAACCTATTTGTTGGGTATCCAGAAGAAAGATACCTCTCTTGGTAAGACAAATGGCCTGCAAATACCAGTAAATTAGATCAAGATATATAACAAGGTGGCATTTATTAGTAAATAAATTGCTTTTTTCCTGCAAATGACTGAGCATGCTGGCCTGAGACCAGCCAAACAAGTAATGGGCTATTCACTGTGCAGTGATTAACTTATGCATAAATTCTTTAGGTTGTTAGAGAGAGCTCCAGCAGATAGATTTTATAAGAAACATGTTAGGAAATGCACAGTGGACTTATAACTTTGTCCTGAAGTGTGAATAAGTATAGGAATGGGACAAAATTCATACGTTCATGAATTAATTCGTACAGGAAGTAGACAGAATTCATGGTTCAATGAAGAGTCACAGGAGCACTCAAGCTGCACCACAAACACATGCAGTGTCTCACCTGAACTCCTCCTCCAGTGTCTCTCAGGACATCCTGGGATGTGTTTCACTGGGTACCACACATATATCTGCTATTTAAACCCAGAAACTCACACTTGGTGAAATCTAAACTAGATAATCAGCAAGGGAGAGGATAATCAAAACAAACAAGCCAAGAGCCATTACTGATATTGTGGGTTTCATTAGGAAGGGCTGTATTTCTTTTAAAGGGCCTTTTCCCAGCACAGCACATTGACCTTGACAAATGCATGTGAACAAAGTCCATGGCTTGGAGAAGATTGTAGCAATAACCCCATCCATCTCCTCAGTTATTCATCTATGACTCATGGCTGCTTTATAAAGCACAAATTCAAAGACTACAGTTAACTACTTTGGTACCAGGTGTAAACATAGAATAAATACATTGCTGTCATAGGGCTTTATTCCTTGAGAAACAATTAAGAGAAAGTGAAATTTAACCCAAATATCTTGACTGAATGAGTGCAAAAATGCCTTTCTCAGTCTGCATGTGTTTGAACCACGTGCTGCATACAGGTAAGGGGATCTCAGATATACAAAACTTCTCTACAGTGTCTTTTTTGCTCTGCAAAGTCTGATGATTTATTTTCTGTTTATCATTTTATGCCACCCACAGAGCAGAATGAGCATTGCCTTGGATATGGGGTCCCAATTTCCTTCATTATATCTGTGCCCAAGCTGACCAACTTAAAACCCACTGCTCTGTGGGGGAGGTGTAATGTTTTACCCTGGAACACAGCAAATCTTCCAAATGAGAGACTTCATTATTCCCAGACAGGCCTATAGAACTGCTCAGATTATATATATGCATTTATATATGTAGAAGAACACATGAAGCTCTGATGTGGTACAGGTTAGACATAAGGAAGAACAAACCCTTAAACCACAGACTTTCATTTTCAGAAATTTGGGGTTTTTTTTTTGTTTTTTGGCTGTTTTTTGGTTTTTTTTTTGCTCATAGCATTCACTTTTTTCACAAAAGTAGGGAAACCCAAAAGTAGTGAAAGCCCCCAAAACACGAGTTACTCACAAAAATGTTACTTTTGAACTGCAGCAAACCAGGGTTTCTTCTCACAACAAACCTACAGAGAAAATGACTAAGAGCTCAAAATTTTCCAGGGGTTCAATGCTAAAATACAGAGAGGCTGTCTGCAGGCCAGTCACTTAGAATCGACTCAAAAACTCAAATATAACTGGGCATTTCTATTCTTTACAAAGCAGTTTCAGCCAAAGGTGGCAGGGCTGGACAGGAATGGGCTGTGGTGGGCTCAGACTGTGTTTCTCGTGTTCCTGCTCTGCCCTCTCCTGGGGCCAGCAGCTTAGTGCTGAGCCACCCCAGCAGGTGATGGCATGGACAGACAGGAAAGGGGGACTGCAGGACTGCAAACCCTCTGTCCATCACTGCATCTCTCTGAATCTCAAGTAGAAGAACTAACAAGCTAAAACAATTTGGGTACAGGTCTGCTGCTTACTGTCATATTGTAACCAAATCATTTAGAAGAAAAGTACAATGTGTTTTTCTCAAATGAAAATAAAAGTACCATGGTAACAATCTTTTGTTTTGGTTGGTTTTTTTTATTTGTTTGTTTATTTTGGGGGGGTTTCTGTTTGTTTTGTTTTGTTACTCGAGTATTTTCTTTCAAATTTGGGCCTTATGAAATAAGGAAACATTGGTTTGTATTTATGTATTGTATTATGGATTTGTAAGAAGATATTTTCTTTTTAAAGCCAAACTATGTGCTGATTATATGGGTTTATTTTAAATGGCATGTTTTTTTCTTTTAAAACTTATTTTTCAGCAGAAGAGGCATTTCTAGGTAATTTTGGATTAATCACTCATTGCTGACTAATGTATGACATGTAATAGCTCAAGAACACTAAAGATTAGCTTTTTAAAGTGAAAATGTTTAAAAATAAAGCTTGAAATAGATTTTGGGAGCCTGAAATAATCCTTTGTTTCAAAAGCTGATTAATTTTTCCATGTTGTTTTGGGGAAAAACAATCCTATACTGCTTCAAACCCCCATCCAACCAGAACTGGAACATTTCCAAAAATGGGGCAGACACATCTTTCGACAAAATGTGTCAGTGCCCCCCACCCTCACAGTAAAGAATTTCTTCCTGACATCCAATCTAAACCTGCCCTGTCATTCCAAAGCCATTCCCCCTCGTCCTGTCCCTACATACTCCTGTAAAAATCTCTCTCCATCTTTCTTGTAGGCTCCCTTTAGGCCTGAAACTGAAAAGCCTTTTCTTCTCCAGGCTGACCAGTTCCAGCTCCCTCAGTCTTCCCTCCAGCCCTGCAATCACCTTTGTGGCCTGAAGGTGCCCTAGTTGGACATGGTCAGTTTACCAGCATTTGTAAAAACTTTTAACCAATTGAGAAATAGGATTGAAAGGTCACATGAGTACAGTTAATTTTTTTAAATGGTGATAGCATTTTTCTGATAGCTGCTTTCTTATGAGGCAGTGAGCCTTTTGATCTGTCCTTTTTACAAGTTAAAAAGCATTCTCTTAATAATGCTTGACTGAGTAACTGTCACTTTACAGCAAGCAATATCCATCAGACAAAACGTGTACATCTACTTCAATTACAGGCATACAGGAATAAAAGTTGCAAAAGTAAAGCATTTAAGAGAAAACATGCCATTTTCATTTACACAATATTTGTTATGGACTATACACTCCCCAGGTGAGGCAGATCTCTTGTCTTTGTGAATTTTGATCTACACTGTTTATAAAGCAGAGGACAAAAACTTAGACAAAAACTCATCAGCAAATCACCAAGGCACTGTATGAGTGCTCTTCCTGAATTGTTCCTCTGCCATTTAGTTAATGCAGTGACCTGTTGTTCTGAGGATAAGTTATTAAGTAATGAAATAGGATGATTGGATTAAGCTAATTACTTGCTTTGAAATGACATTTGTACACAGATTCTTTGGCCTTGCAAGAATGAATTATATAGCCTAAATGGTGGGTCTTTTGCATTCCATTTCACTGCTTTGAAAGCCACATTTTACCTGATAGATGGGATCACTGAAACTGTGATTAAAAACTAGGTCACATAATATATTACTGCCATGAAACAGACTCTGTATCTGTAATCACATGCTAATCAATCTAGTCTAAGGTAAATATTAATAAGTATCATTATAATAATAGGTCTGATCAGATTATTTATCAGGACTAATATTCTGTGCAGAGGGATACAGAACATAGGGCTGCAGAGTTTTATATAAGAAATCCTTCTGCCAAAAGGGCTGCAGTATAGAAAAGTGGTTTTTACTTCTGTTTGATTTTACTCATAAAAACACAGTTCAGAGAGTAAAAGAAGGTTTTGCTACAATCTGTCTGCTGGGGACTCTTGGTGAACAGGCTAGATATTCCCAGTTATCATCTCCTCTTTTTACTTTGTTTGCATGAGAACAGTTAATGGTTTTCTGGGGGGGAGAATATAAGCCTGGTAGGTGTTTCAAATTTAATTCCACAGCAGACTCAACCAAATGAGAAAATATTTCTGAAGTACCTCTTTACCTGTATTGTATCTCCCATTATCTTAATCCACCCTGACTTTATCTTAATCCACTGCTTCTGACAGGTATTCTGACAAGAATAAAGATAGGATCCATAATCTGTGTTCAGCTCTATCATTGCAGCCTCTGGCACAAAAGACAGAGTGGCATCAGGGTCAGGAGGGCCAGAACATGTTGAAAGGGTGTAAAAAAGTGGAGGAGAAGAGCTCTCCTCCAGTGCAGAGGAAGAGAAAGGAATAAAACAAATGGAAGGACCTGAAAAAAAGACCAAGATGTGTCAGAAGCAGCAGATCCTTGCCATGTGTCACAAATGGAATGACTCTTCACTTGTGGGAGAGAAGCAACAATACACTTATCCTAGGGTGAAGTTTGAGCCTGTGGGCACCTACCAGCAGATAAGGGATACTGCTTCTTGTATCAAAACCTTATCCTCTTTTCCTTTTAAAAAATAAATTTTATCTATTTTATTTTCATCTATTTTAGTTTGTAATTACTTCCAGAAAGAGAACTCAGTTCTTACAAAATGACTTGTTCTTTTTTTTGGTGTTGACTGAAAATTGCATGTCACTTCAGTCATTTATCTTGTTCTACACTGAGATTTGCACCACATTTTGGCTCTGATATATATGTTGTGGAAAGACCTCCACAAGAAATCGAGTGTTCTGTTTCTCCTGTAAGATGTTTGGCTATATCCTAGCTAATGTGAAAGCAATTTATCAAATTTGGCAGAGGGGTTTCTGCTATAACTAAGCAAGAATCAATCTTCAATGAAATTATTATCTAGTAGTGTTAAGCACATAAACTCTGTGAAAATGGCTATAAAATAGGACCCTGCAGAGCTCAGTTAGAAAGGTGGAAATAACAAAGCAATAAAGTTTGACAGAGCTAAAACACAGAAGATTTTTTGAATTGCAGGAGTGAATTTCACCTATCAGAAAAACGGCTCTCTTCTGTAAATATTATCTTTGCAATCCAAGTGAAATCTTGAACTGTGAATAAGAATTGAGCATGTTTTTTTTCTCACTGTTCCTAATTATTTTTTATAGCACAGTACCACCTAGAGGCTCTCTTGCCCTCTCCACTTGTTTCTGTAAGAAGTGGGAAGCAAAACTTTTAGAGCTTTTTACCACTGCCATGGATAAGACAGATGGAGCATGAGAAAGAAGGGTCAGAAGGATGGAGTCCTGCAGAAGTAAAGGTTCTTGAAGAGAATAGGAGCCAGATTTTCTCTGTCATTACATTTCTCCAGTACAAAATAAATAGCTACTCAAATTGATGCAAAAATCTAAACCAGATTTGACTTGCAGCCCTTTATGCATGTCTCACAGTTTGTGCAAATATTTCCTACCCTGCACATCATGCAGTAGGTGCAGATTTATCCCTCTGGCAGTTATATCCTCCTTCACTCTCATCCTCACAATCCTTTTCAACGCAGAAATAAAAAGTGTTAACGCTTCTACAACAAAATTTCACTTTAATTATACCAGATAGAATTTTCCTTTCTGAATCACTTAGTGTAACTATTGACATCTGCCATACAGGATACTCAGTCTAAAGATAATCATGCTGTCTTATTCACTGAGAGTCTAATGCTTTTCACAGGCACCGAAAATTAACAGATTAAAAAAAAAAAACCTTTTGCAGCATAATGTTCTCTATTTCATATGTACCATATATTACACTGCCTGATTGTTTAGGATGTCTGCAGCCTGTGAATTCCCTGGAAATTACAGAAAAATGTAAATAGGCCCAGAGTGATGCTGTTTAGAAGTCACTAAAGATAATCCAGGAGGAAGGGCCTCAGAGCACAGATGTCTCCATTAATAGGAAGTAGGGCCAGTGTTTCTTGCCTCCTCACTTGCAAGATTTCCACCCATGCCCTTTATCTTCCCTCTGTAATGAGAAAGAACATTATTCATGTTAATAGAAATTCCAAATGCATCCTTTCAGGGAGAAAAATATCTCAATGGAATTAAGCATAATCCTTTTACCTCTTTTAAAGAGTCCAGACCAAGTAAAACACTCAGTAATCTTTCCTGTGATTATGTATTTTATGGTGGTATATGATGAATACATAAAAGATAACTTCTAATGTGATATGCAGTTCCTCCCATGAATTTCAAATGAGGAGTTATGTGTCTTTAAAATTGTCTTGTAATAACCAGAAGCCAGATTTTTATTTATTGGTAATTAAGTAATTAGTTAACAGGTTGTCAGGAACATAAAACAGAAGAATTACTTAACTTGTTACATTTTCCCAAATTTTTTGTTAAAATTCCTTATTTCCTTTCAGCAGTCTGTATGTCAGGCTTTTTTCAACACTTTGCAGAGAGAAAATCATGTGCATATAGCAATTTCCATGAACAGGAGACTGCATAAGTAGGTCTTTAATTTAGACAAATAGAGTTCTTGTGATTGCAGATTGCTTCAAGGCTGGGATTTTCAAAACCAGTCATTAACTCTCCTCCTCCTACCCAGTCTCATCTGGGGCTTGACACTCTGCATTTTTCCTATCTGAATAGTTCTTATTCCACAGCAGAGACACTATTTGTAGGAATTTCTAAAGGATGTCTGGATCCTTACCCTCAGAACTGCCAAGGGGTCTTAAGGGAAGTTGATTATCCCACTCAACTATTGTCACTTACAGGACATTTTCTGTGATTCAATGTCATCTGTTTGAAAGTGATCCTGGTGTAAAATTCACAGTCCACCCACTGAAAGGATGGTATAATCTGTTCATATAAAAAAAAAAAAAAAGAAAAAACAAGAAAGAAACAAGAAACTCTTTGATGCTATTTCATCAAACTTTTAGCTCTCAGAAAATGAAATAGTTTCTTTAGGTTTATCTGGGTTTATGAAAAGTGGGTTTCTACATATCTGAGCATCTGTGAGTGCCCACATTCTTGTGATTAATTTACTCCTTTATATTTGTAATAAATGAAATTGATTCATGCTAACTAAATTGTAACTATTGGTTAAGTTATTATTAGAAGCAATCAAGGGAATCAGTGTTACAAGGCAGATTCATCCCTTTACAGATGTTACATGTTAAAACTGAGGTACAGGCTGTAGTTTTGAGACAAGCGATGTCCCAATATGAAATTGACCTTGAGAAGGACAAAATTAGAATGATTTTAGACATTGGGCCTACAAATCAGTAAATACAAGACTAATTAGTAGACTTACATAACACAACACTTAGTATGCACATGCAAACCTGTAAGGTTATCCAAAAGACAACGAGGAAGAGGAGAAGCCTTCGCCAAAAGACCCCCAAAAGAAGACTGAAGATCCCCTAACAACAAGGGAGGCATGAACTGTGAATAACAGTGACATAAAATCAGAAAAATTGGAAATAGGAGGAAACTTACTGGAAACATTAATGAATATGTATAAGCATACAGTATATAAGTTTAGTTTGAATTGTTTTGTTTTGTACATGAGGCAGGGTGGGAAGCCCTCCCTGTACCCCAGTAGGTTTTGCTTAAGCTTTAATAACACTTAATTATTGGCAAATTACATATATAAATTGTATATTTTTTGCTAAATTATATTTTTTTTACTAAACTGTATTCTTTTGTACCAAATTACTTTACAATTTACTAAATTGTATTCATTTTTAATTAAACTGCTGTTAACTCAATAGGCTTAGTTGTCAAAATTCCAATTTTATTTATAACATATTAATATAAAAGGAATATAGAATAACAATTTTAAAAGTTGTCTCAATAAAAATTTTCATACATTATAATTTTCCCTGTCAAACAAGTTTTATTTTTTTTTTGTTTTAAACTCTCCTTTATGTTAGAATAAAATGTTGATGGATATTGGTTTGCACAGATTTCTTGAGAAGTTAAAGAGATGATTTAATATTTTCTATTTGCGATAGAGGAAAAGGCTTTAAGAAACCTGACATCATTCAAGATATCTTGCCATTGCTAGACTGAAAATCATTACAGTCTGATGTGTTGGTTTGCTTGCTTTTTTTGTCTTCAAGTTTTGCTTTTTTGACCATGGCTAAATTCAAAAATAAAAGCTTAAGCTGAAACCTCATTAACATAGACGACATGGTTTTTCAGAAGGTAACTTTTAAATCAGTCCAAACTGGTGCTGGTCTGCAGTACAGCCCCATGTTCTCCATCTCACTCGGGTTGTTGTCATCATCCAATTTATCTGTAGGGGGCAATACCTAACAAGAAATCCTCGTTTTCTACAAGTACCTTCAGAAAAGCTGCGAGGACTGATTTAACTAAATCAACTAGAAGTCCAGTGCTTGAATTACAGCCCTTTGTTGTGTATTTTAGTGTGTAAACTGAGAATTATCTGCTGTAATCTAAAAGTCTGAGTAGATGATTGTCCTGACTTTTCAAGCTATGCATATCTCCCTATATGAACATCCTCCTTTTGTACTTTTGGGGACTGCACAGTTTTCTTTTCTAACACAATGATGCATGGCAGGCACACACAGACTCACCGAGCACCAAAAGAAGGAAGACTAGAGGCACAATGGAGAGAAGGTAATAAGGGGTAAAAATCAGTTGTCACTTCATTTCCCAGTCAGAAAACTCTATATAAAAAGAGCACACTTCTTTCAAAAGAAACAGACCCTAAGATTAGGCAGCTTGTGTGTAATTGTTTGCTCTCCTAAGTATTGTTCAAGGATTGACTCAGCAGTGTGTGCATCCCAGAAAAGGAAACCTTGTGAATGGGAGGAAAAAGATGAGGAAGAGGAAATTGCTTGAAATAGGATGTAAGAAAAAAACTCTTGTACCTCACCTTGGCTTCGTCAGAGCTGGTGAAACTAATAGAATTTGCTGAAGAGAGTTTAAATGAAGTAATAGTAGCAGGCATCATATTGAATAAGAGCAGAATGGAAACATATTCAGGAAGGGTAGAGCAGGGAAATCACTTTCCCCACAAAGATTTTGTTGAGTATTCTGCTATTCAAATATAATATCAGAGACCTTAAGAAACTTAATACCTGTGTTCTTAATACAGGTATTCTGACAGATAGCTGTCATCTGAATCATTAACATATTTAGACCAAAAATAAAGAAGAAACCTCCCTGATAATATACCCGAGAGAGTTCACTGCTACTACCTCACTCAGTAAAAGAGCTGTAAAATCTCTTTGATAAGGCTTTGAAGCAGACAGAGCTTTGCAGTGGATCTGCCCAGACCTTCTCCTCTAAGTCTAGGCAGAGGAACTCCCCAGAGGCCAAAAAGCCTTCACATTTAAAAAGAAAACACCAACAGTTTTTATTCAAATATATCACTGAATAATTAACTTTTTAATCAGACAACAGATGGTTACTGGGGAAGACAGAACATGAATTAAAAAATGGTTATATAAAAGTGCTTTTCTGCCTGCATGTCTGTGCAATGCAGATGCTTCAGCCAGCTCAGCAACTGCAGCTCTGAGCGGCAGCAAACTGGCTTGTTCCTTTGGCCATTCCTGCCATCCCCTCCTGGCCTGCTCTCTCCTTCTTCCTCCTGCCTTTGCTGAGGCACTGCCTCCTGCATTACCTAAGTGCCAACATTATTTTCCTAAGCATGGAACTCACTAAATAGCTCTTTTGCTCCTTGCAGTCCTGTCTGCTTTTCCCCTTGATCAGCAAGATTGCAGGATTGCCAGTAACCAGCCTTTTTTTTCCTTTTCTTTTTTTTTTTTTTTTTTTAATTAGCAACAGCAGTATGTAGGCATTTTTGTATTGGAATAGCATTTGACACAATTTAAAATAGACTTCTTGCCAAAAAACCATGCTACTTCATCCTTAACTTTGCCCTTCTGTATGACACAAGCAGAATTGCATGAACTGAATTTTCCTTGATCTTTCTTTAAGTCTCACTGCACATAGCCGAGAGGATTTTCTCTTTTATGCTCATGCATGGCATGAAACATGAATATTTATAAGTGAGAAGAGGAAATCTAATTCAGATACAAGATTTTTCTTATTGCTTTTGATTGTTTCAAGTAAAATACTAAATGAAAATATGAAACTACTACAAACAATAACCAATAAAAATGTCTATGACTAGATCATGGTAACAAGTGAAGATATCAACTGCATACATGAATTGAAGATTTAGGAGTGACTTCAATTCCCATTCAAGAGAATCATGTCCTCTAGCAGAGAAACAAAAAACCAAAAGTAACTAAATTTACAGATTGAAGTAGTTGTGCATTGATGTCAAGAGCATATTTAGAATGCAGTATTCGTTAGAGGCCACTTTTTGTGTCATACAGTATCAGATTGCAGTATGTTAAAGGGGAAGCAATATTTCTCTGCAGAGTTTCTGATCCTGGGACACTCCTCAGTGCTTTATTAATATAATTTCCTGGTGTTCTTTAAATTCAGTCTTTAGTAAGCTGTTTTATCAGGGATTCTTTGTCACCATCCATGTCTCTGCATATGTATTGCCTCCAATGTCCTTTTTAAATCATATTCCTGTTTGAATGTACTCATTAAATTTTCCAAAATCAAACAACATCATTTTAAGTCACCAGAAGGCAAATATATTCAATGCTCTGTACTGTTACTTTCCTGAAGTAAAAGAAAGACATTCCATAAATGCTTATCTATGGCAACTGAACCAGCTGGGATGGAGAGTGGCTTAGCTCAGGTGAGTTGTACAGAAGGCATAAACCTGAGACCTGGGAGGAGGGACACTGAAAGAAAAACTAGGATGCTACTGGGATCATTCCATAATAGGCCATATTTCTGGTTCTCAGCTGGTTTGGGACCTGTCACACATAAGGTCATGGTCCTGGTCAGAAACACCAAATGTGGTTTGCGATTGGGCCCCTGCCCCCAGGAACCCCTGTATGCTGTTAAATTCACCACACCCCTAGGTCTTTGGAACTCACCCCCAGAATGTGCAGTTTCTGGGGTTTGGTACTTTATCACCATTAAAGTTTTTCAGACAATTCCATCATTCCCAGCCTTCTATTTTGCCACACCCACCCGGCTGGACGGGACTCTGAGTCACAACAAGCTGACTGTGACACCTTCTTTGAGAAACAGATACGATGTGTATGACCTACTACTCAAATGTGTTTTGAATTAAAAATGAGTGGGTGCTCTTTGAAGAATCCTGGAAGTCTGCAGATAATTTAATTGCACCTTGCAACAAATAAAGCACATTGTTATTTAAAGTAAGACTAACTAGTACTTAAAGGCTAACATTGAGCACTGTGACATTCCTTGATGTTTTACAGATGGTTTATGCAGCTTTGTTCACCCTGGTTTTCCAGGACATAATAAATCTGTGACTTGCACAGTGTCTGGAGGAGATAATTCATGGACAGCTGTGCTTGGTTAGTCCAGCAGTAAGGCCCACACAAGCACCTAACAGATGTATACTTCAACAACAGGCTGGCTGTATTCAGAGACAACATATTCCTAACATCCCAGCAGGTTTGGATCACACTTTAAATTGCTTTTAAGTGTTAGTGCTTTTAAGTGTAAATTAGAAATTATTAAGAGTAATTGATTTTCAGCACAGTCAAAACAGCAAAAGTAGAAGGAGATTTTTCCATATATTTAATTTGGAAAATAATTCATGTAAGTTATAAAAACTTTGTGATAGCTGAAAGGTCTCACATTTTCCTTAAATTGCTTTAAACCTGTTATTGATAAACACATTTTTGAGGAATATATTATTTTTAAACCCTTGAGGAAAAAAAAATAAAAATCCAAGCCTTAGATGAAGGGTCAGGCAATTTCTTTATCACTACACAAGAAACTTGTTAAGCTCCTGTATGACAGCCAGTGGATCTATTTGGGTCACTCTATCACTAATGAAATGCGCTTGCCTCCAGAAAGCAGCACTGCAACTGTTTTGCCATATCTGTAACAAAATCAGAAGAGTTTAGCATAAAATCTCAGCTAATACCCTGTGAAGTTTAAACAAGAAGAGAAGAGCATGAAAATTTGGAAGACAGAATACGATGGCCTAGAAACTCAGCTCTCCCTCTTTTACGAAAGGGACATAAATTCTTTAAGTACCTCACCTGAGGGATGGCTTTCAGGCCATCAGAATGGCCAGTGGAATCCTGCTGCATTATTGATTCATTGCAGATAAAGAGGGATAGAGGCACATACGGGAACCACCAAAGCTGTTTCCCAGGGAAGAGATCAAAGCACATTTTTGGTGCTATTTTGGACAGACAACATTTCCTACAGATGAAATAATGCCTCTTTGTTGCTGTGTAGCCTGTGTGACTTTCCGTGCAGCCGTTCCATCATGACTCTATTAGCCTGCCACAAGCTCCCCCATCATGAAGCCTCCCACTTCATGCCCAACTGCTCCTACCTCCCATTTAGCTTCAGAGCCAACTTGCTAAATTTAGAATTATGGTGTACCTGGGAACTAGCAAGTTTTCAGCCTTGATGGAAGAGCAGGAGTGTTGTGAGGTCAAGGCAAACAGCACAATCTGCAGTGGCCTGCTGTGATCAGTCAAAGGCCTGAGCTGCACACAATTGCTCCTTGCAATTTCCCCTCTTGACTGCAATCCCATGAGGGATCATGTGGGCACTTCTAATGTCACTCAAGTTTTATGAAATCAAATGATTACACTAAGTTTAGATCAATTGTTTCACCTTGCACTTCCCAGAGCAAAAAGAAAGTGTTGTCAGAAGCATAGAGAAATACAATCTTAGAGGTTTAACCTAGAGTTGATGTGATCTTTAAAAACAATATGTTTTTAAAGAACATAAGGTCTTGAAATGTGTTTGCAATAGAATATGATGAGACATAAAGCACTGACACACCAGAGATATGCAGCTGTCAAATAACTGCTCACTACAAGTGCTGTGAAACCACAACTGTGACTTTCCAAAGTACCACAGCCCAGGTGCTTCAGGGTTACCATGCATTTAGGACAGATTACACCTTTTGGCTCTCAGGTCCTGCTAAGCAGCAAACTCAGTGAAAAGTAGGGAACAGAGACCTTATCATTCACAGAAATGAAATGCTACCACTGGCTGCCCTCTCTTTGGTACAGCTCCCTATTAAAGCTCACATCCTCTCTTCCACACCTCTGACTTCAAGAACTGATTTTAAGTTCCTGCTTCAGGAACATGCACAGGAGTGTTATCCTGAAGATTGCTCAGGAGACTCCAGACCCTGATCCCCTGCTGCTCAAATTTCCTGTCAGAACAGTGGTTGCCTGGTTTCACCACACGTTTCCATTCCTAATTTATAAAGCATTATCAGAAAAGTAGCCCAGAGACTGCCCAAATTTCCCTATTCAGCTGCCTTTTATTGCATTAAATGAGGATGCCTTTCTCTTGCTGTTGTTTTGTTTTTTACATGTGCAGCAGACATGAAACATTGGTTCTAATTTGAGGATGAAGGTTAATTGCAGCCCAGTGATGTGCCTCCACTGCCATCCGCAGCCGCTCAGCAAGAGCTGTGCTGCTGTGACTTTGATCCACACTGGAGAATGCTGACATGTCACTGCACTCTGCTTAAACTGGACTTAAAATGCCCCCCGTGTTCAGTGATGTCCTTCACGTTTCTTCCATGTCATCTATGCAATTTCCCCAAGAAACCCTTCTTCCACCATGAATAATTTTTCATCCTTGACATTTATCAGTATACATAAAAATTGGAAAAGATGTATTCTTGGTTCTAAAACAAAGAAAATATATCAGAAAATTATATTTTATATCACTGAATATTAGAGAATACTTTATCTCAGAGTTCTGAAGCGATAATGTTTTAATGAAATGCAGTCTTAATTCCCCATTGGGATTCCCATTGTATTAATAAAATGTAATTGCAAATGAGATAGACAATAACCTATGTTCTGTTTTCATCTGTTATCCTCACTAGGCAAGCTTTAAAAAATATGGAAGCTTAGATTTTTAAAGAGCAGTGACTAATAATCCTAAAAAATCATTCTTGCTCTAACTTCTGTTTCACTTAATTTAGGAATATTAGGGTTACTGTATATGGGGGCTTTTAACTCTTCTCTCCAGAAATTGTGCCACGTGGAATTAGAAGACTTTGGTCATTTTCCCAGGATTCCCAAATTATCAAGCATGTACTGAGAGCAGAAGTGAGTTCCAGTGAGACTGCAGATGTGTAAAAATCTCAGAAAAATGGTCACTGATCACAGGAAGACCAAAAATATATTGCATGAATTAAAAATATTCCCACGACAGTTTTATACTATGCTATATCATACAGTCTTTTAATATTCTGATCTTAAAATAAAAAGAAAAACAAACCAACATACAGCCTGTGAAATAGAAAAAAAAAAAAAAGACAAAAACCTGGCAGTAGCAAAGACTTTGCTTTGAGGATCACCCTATTCTGGACCTGACTGTTCAATCAGGATTTATTCCATCTCAATGAAAAATTTTAGTTATGAGGTACTGATAATAATGAATATTTATAGAATATCCCATCATTTCCTATAGTATTTTGCAATAATTATGATCAACTGAATTTTGCTGTTGTCTGTTATGAACAGAGATAATTCAGAAATGAATAACTTATTATTAAACAGCTTGGCAATTCTTTTTGGACTAAAAAGTGAATGCATTAGTCTAAAAAGGAACAAGCCAAAATACATTCATGTTGTAGAAAGCACTTTCCATTTGTTTCCTTCTAGTAAAAATGACCTCTGGACGTCCTATAACCCCCTAAATTCTCTTACCTGGATTCTCAGCTGATGTAGAGTGTATGAAAGCAATTATAAAGTGGCTTCTCTCAGCAGGTTATCTGCCTATCAATCTGTCAAGGTCAGAGGTAATTTCCAAGGACATACCGATTTTCCCACACTTTAATGTGCCTTTTTTTAGGATAGTGATATGATGGGTGGGTGTATGGCAGATTAATTGTCCAGTGACAGTCAAGTGGCTGCAGTTCAGTGATGTGTGAAGGGATCCTGCTGTAAAACCTGCTCCAGCAGAATGGAGGACTTAGGTGATCTGAGGGGTCATTCCTATTTCCGATGTCCAGAACTGTGTCACAGAGTCGGTAAATCAAAGCAGTATCCTTCTACAAGGGAAATGTTATAGATGTAAATGCTATCATTTATATAGAAGTCTGCAGTTTATGTGTAGAACTTAAGGTAGTACTACTGCCTGTTATTAGATGTGTCTAAATGCCAGTATTTTCTTTTGTTGTAAAGTATAATCTAAACTGCTAATCCAATGGCTTTCAAATGAATTTGTTATTCATTTAACTGAAGATGTAGAAGACTGTGGTAGGAGCTGAGGGTCATAATTTCATCACCCTTTATTAAGTGGTTTAGATAATGGTCTGTCATGCACTGTAGGTGTATCTAAAGTATATCATCGTGTTTTTATTTCCCTGGGCTCTGGCACAGTGCATTTCTGTGTCCACTTCTGATGAGTCATTTCCCTTCTTGTTACTCAGAGGACCATCACAGAATATGATGCCTTGCCCTCTATAATGTGCAAGGACCAGGAACTTGTTGCCCAATTGCCAGGGGCAAAGGAAGTTCAAAAACCTGTTTCCACTTTGTTCTTCTGTGTATTACAGAGTGGTAGGACTAGAGACAATGACAGAAATCTGCTCTCTTCCATTTGCTATGTTCCCATAAGGAAAAAGTCACTAACAAAAAAAACTCCCAACAAAACCACTGTTTTCTGTTTTGGAATTTAAGAAGCAAAGTTCAGAACATGATGGTTGTGGCTGGCAGATATTTATGGAAGAAGGATAACGATGATATTCTGTGAAAAGAGCTGCTACTGTTCTGAAGCTGTGGGTCAGTCACACACCGAGTTGTTGCCTTGTGCCTGTGATAAAAATTGTTTGCTATTTTCATGTTCAGCTGAAGGAAGTGGCAAATGCAAACTAAACCTCATCCTGCAATGAAGGAGCATAAATAAAACAGGAAAGTGGCACAAGTTTTCAGCTTTAGCCAAAGCACTCCGAAGTGATTTTCTGCATCCTCTTCACAATAACCACTGCAGCCACCCCAAGTGCCTCCAGGGTGCAAATGGTCACAACAAAGGCCATGTTTAGAAAATTCATTAACATAATCTAGCCAGAGGAAGAAAAATGAGCCATCTCCACACTGAGGAGCCAAATCATGGGAAGATGTGAATGTCACTCTCTGTCACAATAATAGAAGAATTTTGGGAAGTGACCAGAGGGTGTTTCAGCACACAGAGGGCCCTCACAAATAGAAATTAATTCTTGGATCAAAGCACTAGATTAGTCTAAAGAAGTTATTAATTCACCTGTACCATCACCTGGGACATCTGCTTGCCAAAAATACAAAGGACTGTAACAGATGTCTTCAACAGAGAGAGCTCCAATTGGTCATAGGGGGCATTTGTGAGAGAAGTTAATCTCTGTGCCTCATGAGTTAGGACCAAGATTCTGGAGTTTGGAAGATAGTACACTTACTGTGTGTTAATTTCCACCAATACACAAACCCTCAAACTCCAGACAGCAGAGCTTAATGTGTTTCCTGATCCCTCAGGTAAGGAAGTGCTTCAGCAAAAATCCATCTTTACAGCGTAGTACGAGTGCAGGTGGGCAATCCTTCCCAGCAGGTCACATTTCCCACTGCATTGTGATGACAACAGAGGGTTTTAGGTGAACTCATTGAATTTTTACTGCCCAAAACTACACTAAACATCTAAAATTGCAGCAATAAATTGCAGTTTATAAATTGTAGTGATTTTGGAGTAGCTTGAGAACTGGTAATGCTCTTCAAAGGACACTGAGAGGGAATACATTACAAAACTCCTACTGACATTTACTGGAACCACATGGCTGTTTATCTCCTCAGGGAGAGAAGAGGGAAGGGAGTCTCTATGAAATTTCCTCTTCAGTATTCCTACTGGCTTTTTATAATATCTGTAGCAGGCCTTTATTACAACTATTGAAAAAATATATACAAATACATATAAATACATCAGTGTATGATCTCGCTATTTAATGGGGAAAAATTCCAAACTTTTTCAAGGCATGATTATTATTTCACAATGGCTCTTACCTTACATTACCCAAACTAAGTTGTAAATAAAGGATAACTTTAATTCTGACTGTGGGTAGCAGGTAAAGGTAGAATCCCAGTACTGGTCTGTTACAAAATGTAAACTCCAAAGCACCACACTTGATTTTAAAAAAAATCACACACTTACACTTTGATTCATCCCTTCATTCCATTAAAATCAACTAGTTGATTTAGGAATGTAATTGCCTTTTGAAGAGATCTGATTTTTCAAACACTAGCTGTTGTCCAGAAATGCAACCAAACATCTATTCTGGCTATTAAGGAAGGGTAAACTTTAGGCATTTAGAGCTTCTGTCTCTCCCTCAGATACAGAACAAACCACTTACATTATTCCACAAAGGTATACATTATAAATTCCATGGCAGAAATTAGTTTCCCTCATCTACCACAACATAACTGTGTCAAGAATCAGGTATTTAATCCTACGTTACAGAATATTAAGAAGTTATTTAATTCTTTTCTAACATTCTTCATGGTTTTCTAAAACCATATTTTTCTTTAGAACTCCTTGAACCCTGAAATGAGAGTAAAATTTCTATTAAGAGAGTGCTGTGATTTTCTGTTTTATGCCACATTTTACTACCTCATTACTCCACCCAGTAGAGAGTGTTGTGGGGAAATATTTTTGGCCTCTTCAGCAGAAACATTTGTCTGCTTGATAGGTACTCCCAACGGTTATTTTTATCATCTGGAGTGATTTTCTTGAGTTTAACTTTCCTGTATGGATAGATGGATGAATAGACAGATACATAGATAGATAGATTCATACATATGAATAAACTCACTTTGCCATAGAAAGCAGTTATAAATATGCATTCCCTGAAATTAAAAATTCCCATTGATTTTAGCATATTTTTGTCATGTATTATATTATTCCTTCTCTGTAAATGACTAATTGCCTTTTCCTTTAGTCTTATGGGTTAATTGCTGTAATCCCTTCACTCTTGTCTGATCTCAATATATATTTTAATTTGATAAGAACTTTGGTGTCTTTCAATCTGTAGAAATCTTTATTACTGAAGGAGCAGAGCTCTCCTTTTGCTAAACAGGAACTGCATAACTCAGAAAATTCATATTGAATACATTTCATTTCCACTCACCACACTTTAAATTAATGTTATATTATTGGTCTTCCAATCATTGCTATTTTTCATTCCTTTCTTTGCCTATAAGTTCTCTCTCACAGTGAGTAGAATTTCATTTTAAAATCCAGTTTTGCTAATCCCATCATGCACCATACTTTTCAATTCATCCACTGAAGACTGATTTAAAGTTAAATAAACTTATTACTTGTAGCAACTACATCAAAGTTTCTATAATTCTTTACTATCCAACTCTGAAGAATGTGACATTCTGAATGTAATATTTACTTCTCGTGGGATATTTATCTATATTTTCTTCCCATTACAAATCAAATTCTCTGTCTTCCAAAGTATAACAGTGAGACTCTAGCAGAATGAGTTAAATAATTTCTTACATGCACGTTGGTTCAGAAACAATCTTGTTTTTCCCACAGCATGTTGCTTTGGTACAATTATGATTTTAGGAAAAATAAGAGGAACTGTATAGAGATCCTGTACAGACACATGTACTTATTGTTTCCCAGTTCCTAATCCTTTAAATCTTGATTTATCCTTGTTTCTATTTATTTTGTTTGTTGCCTCATACTGCATGCTCTTTCAAGCAGAGATTAGCTTCATGTAGATACGCACAGCCGCCAGCAGAAAGGATGCCATTCCCAATCAGAGCCTCTAGGCACTCCTGTAATACAAATAATAAACATTACCAGAATTTCCTATCCCTTTGACTTGCTGCCATATTCAAGCACAGGCTTGCTATGAGTTGAACAAATTTGTGGCATTAGTTGCATTCCGGCACTTTATAAATCTGTCAACCCTACAAATTCCTTAGGACATAAAAACCCCAAACTTACCAAATGAGCTGTTTTAAGCCTAATGGACACCCTGTCTGAGCTGTTACAGTTTGAAGGCAATTATTTTCTTGGGGAAATGTCCAAGCAGCCTTTTGTCTCCAGTGCTTAACACACAGCATTTGTTTTGTTTCTGTACAGATTGAGAAGAAGCATGAATTTACATCATGGATCACTTGAACATCCAGCACACAGGCAAAAAAGTCTTATCACTGCAAAACCATGGGAATATCGAAACTGAGTCCTCCCATTTTGTATGAATTTGAGAAATCACAAAAAATCAACACTATCACATCTCCTTCCAGCCTGTTTGAAAATAGAACAGCAGCTAAACTCAGAAAAAGTGCTGTTAAGGGTCCTTCCACAATACTTATTAACCAAAATTTGAAAGACCCCTAAGAACTGAAACTCTACACACATTGTGGTATTTTGCTGGTTAGTAGCAATAAGAATTTTTTTTTTTTTTTTTTTTGCATGTTGAACACATTAAAAAAAGATTTAAAATCCATGGTATAAAATTAATCTCTCAGTTGTGTCTCAATCACAGCTGAGGGTCCAGAACTTAGCCTGTAATTAGAACAAAACTCTTTTAACAAGAAGAAACTCAGAAGATAATTGTATTACTTTAGGGATGCAAACTATTGAACAACCTAGTAAAAATATTCAAGGGCTGAGATGTTTTTGTCTGTGATCTCTTTTCAAAGTTTGCTTTTATTACCAATGTGGTCAGAGTGCCCCCTCCACATCCCACATGTAAGCTACTGTCCCAAAGAGCTTAATCCTTCAGAATTCCACTCCTGTAACTGCATTGTTGTAAGGCCACGTGAATTTGAACCTATGCACACACAAACACAGACACAAGTGTACTTGTAAAAAAATTGTTTTCAATGAGTGAGAAAATAATATCCACACAGTTCAGTTTTACTTATATTCTGGCAATGTTCACAACTATTACTTTATACATGCTGAAATTGTGCCACATGGCTCAAACACTCAGCTGCCTTTAAACTCAGCTGAAACACTACTCAAAGATGACAAAACAACACGAAATCCTTTTCTTGCTATCAAGGAAAGGATCACCAGAGTAGGCAATAATATGAATGAAAGCTAACTTTTGCAGTTGTATATATAATTATAATTACTTCTATATTTTATTAAAATACCCTCAAATATTACATGGTTTTGAGGAGTCAAGAGCAGATATTTATGTGAGAGGTATATGTGGAATCACATTCTGGAGTTCTTAGTCCCTTTTAAACTACAATTTTACTAAGTTTTTTTACCAAAATTACCAGATTTTGATAATAAAAGAAATACACTGCATTGATAAGGTTTTCTGAGATTGTCTGGCCAATGTAAAAAATGTTGATTTAAAAACTATTCCCCTCTTATTAAAAACATTTTTGAAGGTGTATAAGAAAAAATGAGGTTTTTTATTTTGGTGTTTTTTTTTTTCTGAGGTGTTTTTAAGGACAATTTGTGGCACTTCCTTTATATTACAATATGGATTTTTATTTTATTTTTTTTTTCAAAATGCAAAGTGAAACTTTTCAAGGAGCTTGCCTGGCTGTTATGTCATTCCTGGTTCATAATGATCAAGTTGCCAATGTTCCTTGGGAAGAAAGATTCTGCCATGCTGCTCATTCAGTGATTGCTGTGGCAGAGTGATATTAATAGCCAGAGGTTTTTACTTCATGGCAGGTGTTTTATAAGGGCATCACTATGAAACTGAGCCCTCAGGGCAGTGTGGGCACAGAATGCAATGCCCAGGGAGTTGAATCCAGCTCACCATGGTGAGAGTGCTGGTCCCACACCTGTGCCAAGCCCTGAGCACCACGGGGACCTGAGTACACCTAACTCTTTAAGACAATTCAAGAAATCAATGAAAATGGTAATTAGTTTATTCCATGGGAGAACTAGCTCTTAGGCCATGTGATTTCCCCACACAGGTTATTCTTTTGGAAGGTGAGAACAAGAGATAAGCGAGCTTAGAGGGAAAGGCAAACCAGTAATTAATAACATGGCACCACTATTGCAAATGGCTAACCTTTATCAGCAATTTTCAGGATACCACCACTCAGCAGGTATGGAACCATGCTGAATCAGGAATTCAGCTCCTCTCCTATTGCAAAACTGAGCCTGAAACTGGTTTATACAAGACCTAAACAACAAGTCTTACAAAACTTGGAGAAACAGAGAAAAACTTTCAGAATACCTCGTCTTAGAGTATCTAAGTGCATGCTTACTCTGCAGCATTTGCAGAAGTAAAAGTGGAAACACATTCAAACTTCATAGAGATCCCCAACAGCTGTGCCAGAACACCAGGGACTTCTGCAAGGTAAATATTTGCTGAGATAGCAGGAACAAAATGCTTCAGCAAATTAATCAGAAAGGTTCTGGCAAGTTCTCACGGGCACAAGGTGCTTTAAGATTTGTAGTTCCAACACACCATTTGGCAAATAGTTTTCTTGTGATTGCTTTTCAGAACATGCTCAGCATCAAAAACAGCTCAGCATTCCAACCTTTAGTCCAATGTCAGAAAGCTCTTCCAGGAGAAAAATCACACTTTGAGGGCATTCACATTTATGACAGCAATGCTAGCATGCAGTAGAAATGGTTGTTTAAAAAAAAAAAGAAAAAAAAGAAAAAAGAGTAAAGGAAATAAGATGAAAAAAAAAAAATCAACCCCAAGTTTAACAAAGTTAACAGTTTAAAAGAGCACAGTGACTGAGACTCTTAATTAGATCCTGTTCTTGTGACTTCTTAAGAATCTATGAAAATAATTATTAGGATTTCAACAACAAAAATAAAGTTTTTAAAGCTTCAGAAGACTTTCAGAGTCAGTAGTTCATATTGTGATAAGTAAATAAACACATTTGTTACTCTGCAGCAAATGAAAAATTGTTCCCTGTTGAATATATTAAAAAAAAAAAGTAAATCCATGGATATCACCTCAAGAAGCAATTCAGTGTGTGAATTTGCAGGTTAGTTAAATTCACAAAGAACAGTCTCCTATTTTGATTTATCCTTTGAGGAAACATGGTTGCAAATTTTAAGATGTATAAGAAGGACAAAGTGCTTAGAGATGGAAATAAACAACACCCAAGTGTACATCATAAATAGACCTCAGTCAACAGGAGATTGCTAATGTTTCATACTGTCATTAAGCAAAAAAATATCCAAAAAAGTGGTTCAAATTTTTTTGTGTGTTAGTCTTTATTTGTTTAAAAAATATTGGCATTATACTCAAAACAGAAATGCTAATTTTTTCAATTCTGTGTATACAGCAGACCTAGAATAGCAAAGATATATAATACATGGCATCCTTTTCAGATCTTTGTATTTAATTTTTTATTTAATGACAAATTACATCACCTAAGAGGAAATGTGATGTTTGCAGGAAAATGAAGAGTCAGCACTTTAAACATATTGAATTTTTATGGTAGACAAAACCTCAATTATTCATTCTGCCACAGTTTCACCTGAACCGGATGCACGGAGGTGTCTGTAACTCTATTAATAATTTTGACATAGCTGTAGGGTTGGGGTTTTTTTTCCATATAGGCAACTAATAAACTGGGCAACTTAATACACTGTCCCTGACTATATTTTCTGTTGTAAAATACTTCAAACAACATTTTCTTGATGGCAATAATTAATGTGGGATGCGTTATTCACTATTCAGATTGGTGAACCCCAAAACCAGTCCTGGACTGAAGACAAACCTAACTTTTTCAAATTCCAAACTTGTTCACAAGCTTCAGAATGTAAAAGTAAGCCACACACTCTGTTGCTGATTAGCTTTTTGTTCAATGAAAATTATTTCTAATGGTGTTCTAAACATCACTTGAAATGTCTGATTTGCCAAAGTGTTAGCATTCTCTTAAATACATTTAACAATGCCAACAGTTAAACTCTTAACAAGAGATAGAGATTTCTGAATAATTCTGAATACTCATCTCCTAAAGTGCCACAGAACTTGTGCCATAGGGGACAAAGTCAGCAAACATTAGTGCCAGTCTTGAAATCTCCTCCTTCATAAGGCTTCAAATAAAAGAGATTCTACACTTAAACTGACCTACATTAAGAAAAAAATGAAGAAATGGTACCCAAGAATTTCTTAGCTTCCCAATAAGATGAAAGAAACTCTCATACTAACAAGAAACAATTAGCAGGCTATAGCAAAACTTGGTAACTAACATCATTAGAACATAATTTTGCCTGGTTTTGCACTAGTCTGTAAGTTCTCTTTACTGATTATTATTATTTTAACCTCATACTGCTATATCTAATTAAATTTCAGATTAATTTATTCTTATTTTGTAGCCAAAATCAACAAATTTTTGATTCAAAAATTCTGTTTTCTCCCTGTTGGTATTCTGTACAACCAGAATTTAACATGAATGGAATCCTCCTCTGCTGTAGCCTCACAGGATCAGCTGAGCTGGAAGGGACCCACAAGGATGATTGATTCCAGCCCTTAGCCCTGCCCAGGACATCCCCAAGAGTACCACAATGTGCACTGAGAGTGTTGTCCAAAGGCTTCTTGGAGCTGTACAGCTCAGATGAATATGTGGCAGAATCTCTGAGTCAAGGAATAGCCACCTGTGGGAGCATGTCCCAGGAGGCACCTCCACCTCCTCTGAATGAGCAATGGGACAGATTCTCATGGTCCCCGTGCAGCTGGAGCCTTGGAGATGCTGGCAAAACTGACAAGTGACAAGTTCTTTCCAAACAATCTGATAGAGCAAATATTCCTCAAGAATATGCAACTTTCCAAGACATCCCAAATCCAGGTCTGTTTTCCAGACAGAATCTCAGACCACAAACTAGAGCTGATCTAGCTGTCTCCATTAGAACCTTTTCTAATAAAGACATAAAACTTTTAAGTCACTAAGAAAGTTACTTATTATTTACCTTCTGCCCCAGAAATTAATATGATCAATTTAGTTCTTGTTTCTTGAAATCTTTGAAAAATCCTGGCTATTAAGAAATTCTGTTTATTATGAAATAAACAACATTGCACAGAGTAAAAGCCACAGAGAATGAGAGCTCTGGCAGAGCAAAGGAAACTTCCCAGTCTCAGCACAGCTCTGCTCCTGGCACAAGATGTTTTCTCATGTTTGTGATCTTTCACCTAAGTACTTATGTTTCAATGACCATATAAAACCATATCTGGCTTGTTCAGATAGTCATAAGATAAAGTGAACTTACTATTAAAAAATAAAATATTGCCATTGACATTGCATTGCTCTCAGGCAAGTTAAGTCAAGGTGTTTGAAAACAATTACAGTAAGGCATGGCCAGAGTTGAGCCTGCTTTCAGGCTTTAAATTTCAAAAAATTCAGCTCATCTAACATTTTTATCATCAGAGAGAGACCACAGTTCTCCACATGAAAGACCACAAGAAATGTGGTATTTAAATTTCATCAATGCTGGTCATGAAAATATTTCAAAAATTTTGTGGAGAATGTTAAGTGGGGGAATAATAGCATTGTCTTTCTTAATAGTTGTAGCAAGTTACCAATTCAGCTTTTTTAAGACAGGGACTTAAATGAAAATGAAATACAAATAAATACTTTGACAAGGATTGTAGAGGAAAGAAAATGTAGTTTTTAAAAATAGAAAAATAGGTCTGTCACCAAAATGAATTTCTATTAACTTTGCTTTAATCTGAGAAATTCATTGTGCCAAAGGTTTCAGAACAATGAAAAGCACAAAGCTAATAATGATGGTAATAATAGATATTTATAGAAAATGTACATTATGTGAAGCTTTAGAAATTAATATAGATATTTGTAAATGCAGTTTTTCTCTCTTACCTCTGTCATGTTGGATTTGGGAGGCATTAAATAATAAATAATTCACATTTCAGCCACTGCAGCTCAGGTCATAGTATCCTGAAAGAGAATCTGTTCAGCCATTTGTCCATGGAAAAGTATCTTGTTTGAAGAGCACATTAAAGATCACATGAGTTGGCCACAGCAACAAGAAAAGGATTGTTCCTCTTTAAAATTGACTTCTGTGGCTGTGGGACATGTAAATCATCTTTGCAAGAGCTGCTGCTAGATGAGGAGAGCTTTGGCAAGCTTCTGGATGTTTGGATGTCTTGAAAAATTGACACTGCCCACAGAGATGGCTGGAAGAGCTCAACAAGCACCATATAGAAGTGAACTGCACAAGACACAAGAGTTAGCAAAAAATATTATTTGGTAAGACACTTTAGAGAAGTTGTAGAAATCCTAACAAAATCTCAGCCAGAGACAATGGCCAGCTGGTAACTGGCTGTTATTTATACTAGAGGATTATCTCACAATGTTGTGTGAAGTCCTTAATTCATGTAACTTTGCCTGGCTGAGTGCAAAGAATGGGGTACCCCATGGCTTTGGTGTCACAGCACTTGTTCTGGCAGACTGCTCTTCACCCTTTTTGTGTGTTTTGATGTTTATGTATTTATTCTCCTGCATAACATAATCTACTGTTTGCACTCAGTGTGTTATCAGGCACCTAAACATTCCTTACATGCACAGAACTTTTAGAAATTTAAGAAAAACAAACTGAGTTTTCCCATCTGGTTGTATAGCAGTAATTAAGTAAAAACTGCTATTCCCAAGGTGTGCTCATTTCTGCTAATACCATCGGTACTGCTGCTGCATGCTCAAGCAGGTTAGCAAACAGAATCACATTAGCTTTTGTTCTTCCACAGCAGCAGGGCTAAATCTTCATTAGGAATAAAAAAATGAGGAAACATGGAAGAAGAATGGAATATGATAGGTTTATGTCAGTTGAACACCCGGTCTCTATAGTTACATGAAAAGTAAATTAATAAAAAAAAAGAAAAAGATAGGACTGGCTAAGGAATTTTAAAAAGTCAATCCATCTTCTAGCTTTGCAGACAGTTAAATGTGAGAGCCACTTGTTTGACATCAAAGGATTGTGTGAGTGATACTTGTAAAAGTAAGAGCAGAATTAACTCTCTGGTTGTAAACCAAATGTATTTCCTGAGATGGGAGAAGAAATAAAAAGAACAGATGTTGTTCCACATCTTGAATGTAAAGAAATCAATTGGAAAACTTCAGGAAACAGAATTGTGACATTTTAAGTATATGGAGGGAAAATGAAGACAAGGATGAGTAGTGATGTGTAGTCTAGAGTAGAATATTTCTTGAAAGAATTATATTTACTGGGTCAATATTTTTTCAATTTTTTTTTCTATTTTTTAAAGCAGATCAACAATCATTTCTGAATGTCATTAAACCACTGAAAGAACACTTCAAACCAGCATAATGATTTTCTACTTCCTGCACACAGATAAGCACACCAACACAGGTACATTTATCTCAGCACAGCTTCTATGTGAGACACTAAAATGCTGCAACCTTCTAATTATCACAGTCTAATTCTTAAAGAAACAGGATCTTTGTGAAGACCTAACACAGTTCTGCCATAGCTTCATGCACAGTGATTTTTTTCTGACACACTCACTTATCAAAGTGCATTACCTGTCATCCAGCTTGTTTCCCTGTTATCTAATCATGTATTTGTCTGCTTTCAGCAAATGTCTCTGCAGTGATGCATTCAGAAAAAGATTTTGGAAAGAGCTCCAACTCCTATCTTGTTTTAAACCCAAGCTTTAAAATAGAATTTTTTCCCCTAAACTGTAGCTGTCTACCTGTAAAAGCCCTACCCAAAGCATCTTGGCCAGCTTTCCCTTTTGACATGAAATAATCTCCTGAAACACCTGCTGTAGGGGCCTTCTGAGTTCTGTGGTTTACACCTGGGCATGTGTCTCAAAATATGGCCATAAGTCCTTTGGGGAGCTTTACACAGATTTTTGCTTATTAGAAGGTATTTTATTCGCATTTATTAACATATAAAAAATGCTGATTTCTTCCCACTACTGTTTTCCTTTTCCTGTCTTTGCAACCATTTCCCTGAGCCCAGTCTGGAGCATTTTTCCAATCACATCTATTCAATAAGGCCTTGTGGAATAGACTGTTTTGCTGGCCTCAAGAGGAACATTTTTACCACTGCTGCCCTACCTTGCTGGCCTCAGGAGGGACATTTTTTCCACTGTTGCCAGCATTACTTGAGTTTTATGGGAACAAGGACTGGGAAGAGATGTACGTAAACACACAACAATGAAGCACCTTGATAAACAGCTCTTGTACTGCTGCAATTACCATATCTTGATTGTCAGGAAATAGGCACTTGATAAACATGTGGTTTCATTGTTTACCCACGTTTGCTTTCAATTAAAGTCAGAAACCTATAATGTGCATTAGAGCACTGCTCAGTTTGGTTTGAAAATAGTTAGGTAATTAATGACTAGACATTGCATCTATTTATTTAAGACAATCTCTGGAGGCTTCAGGGACAGGTTAATCCAAGATAACAAGCTTGTTAGAAGGCTAGAGGAAGAGCAGTTTCTTCAAGTATTTTCCCTCCTGTCCAATTCTTGCACTTTAATACCTTGTTTTTCTATTTTGGCTAGGCATCCTAGAGATGTCCAATGCGAGCACAGTCCTTCACTGCACTCTGTAGCATGAGCTACAGAAGATAAAGAGCTGAGCAAATGACAGTCTCTAAGCTGTTCCACTGTAATCATTTTTGCTTAGCTGCTAGGCTGATCAATCTTGAATTTTGCCAGACTATCACTTGGTAGTTCTTTTCAACCCACAAGAAGTGTTCTTCATAGTGTATTTGCTTCAGTTAGAAAAGCAGACGTTTGTGTGACAGGTACACATTCACACCATGTGCATAATGTGTGTGTACAAATGCACACACACAAAACATACATGTATCTGAAAGCAAACTATAATTTTCATATTAGTACATGGCTAAGCACTCATGTTTGCTGTGTACAGAACAAAGTAGATCAGTTACTCACATAATTTAAAGATCAAAGTCACATTTCCAAGACACTTCGCGTCGCTGCGCGTACACAGACTAATGTGCCTCATTTTTGTTTTGAAGTTGCTCATTCATTTGCATAACTGGAAGTTGTGCCTATGTGCCTGAGGAAGACCAGTTCTTTATATAAAGAGTATTTCATGTTTTCTTAGTATAAACTGTATGGTCATTATTCCTAAAAGACAAAAATTGCTTACTAAAGAGGCCAAAAAATAACAGCCTTCAAAACACCCTAATTGCAGCCTAGATTGGTTCTTTTATTGATGTAATAAAGACATAATCATAACATGTATGTAATTCAATAGAGTGATTCACTGAACTTCTAGAATCATATGGCTATAAGACAATAATAGTCTTGCTGTTCAGCCACATCTGTTGTCATTAATTTAACTCCCCCTGAATTATATGGAAAGACAACCCCCTCAATTGCACTGAGCTGATTCCCGCTGATTTCAGTAGGAGTTGGGCTTTGTCCTTGGCAACACACACAGTGGAATTTGAGACCAGAATTTGCTTCCAAAGTTTGATAATGGGTACTTGTCTCTGACTTAGTCATAATTATAATTCAGGAGATGAAATTCTGTTTAAATCATGTCTTTCTCCAAAAGAACACGAAATGCAAGCGGTTGATTTTGTGATTTGGAATAGCTCACTGGTGTCATTCTTACACTGTTGCATGTAAATTGATTTACATTCCTTGATTAAGTAGGCCTTAATGAGGCAAATGGTTTCTCTCAAATCACATTTAGATTGAAAATGTAAATCTGAAATATTTTTGAAGCATAAGAATTTACAAAGTGGTTTTTAAGTAAATGTGCATCCACGGACTTCTTTTGTCTGTTTCAATGCAGTTATTACCTGTTGGGGTGTACATACATTTATTACGAAAGATCAATCTTATTTATTAAGATCATCCTAGAAAGTTTTGGCAGACACCATTTGTTTTTCAAAAGCAATATGGGAGCTGGTCTGCAACAACATAACAATGCTTAGTGGGAATTTTCCAAAACTTTTGTGGCATACAAAAAAATTAAAATCGTTAAAAGAAGATGTCAGTGGTTTAGGGACCCAAACACATAGTGATGGATTCAAAAAGGTAAAAGTAGGATCTTTACCTCCTGAAGTTTCTTGACCTTTAATGTAACTTCAGCTTCACTGGGACATGCAGTGCTGAGAGTTTGCCAGTTTTCAGGCCAGGACACAAGTGCATTTGTGCTGTGTGGCAGCTGCACATCCCCATAGGGACATACCCATAGGATGGCAGATACATCAAGTTTCTGTTTAATCAGAAAGAATTAGAACAGTCAAGCACTTACGAAGTTTCTGCATTTAAGGCAATGTTTGTAATTTCACTTTGGACCACAAACTACTACATCAGATGGACAGAAAGACTTTCCACCACAAAGATAGTGCTGAATTCTGTACATTTTGATACCATCATGTGTAAATATCAAACAACCAAACAAATATAATCAATTACATGAAGTTGCCCTGAATTTTCTTCTTGTGTACATTGCTCTCCACAAAGCCCACTCTCTCTTTCAAATATAGCCTGCATTTTCCTGTCAGTGTGTGTATTCAATTTTTAAATGGTATTTCAGAGAGGGATGAACTTTTGATATGCTAGAATCACAGCTCTAACACCTTTCATTAGAACAGCATTATCTTGTGCAAAAATTCTGTCTGAGTTCCTGCACAGCTGTCTACTCTAACTGCTTTTCAGATTCAGTTTACATTTCTATTTCCAGAAAATGCCTAATTCTATTAGCAAAGGAGGATAGCAGATAATTGTGGACAGCTCTGCATGTACTTTTAAAATGAGATAAACATAAATTTGAAGCAAAAGGAGAGGAAGAAAGATAATGTTAAAGAAGATGTGCAGTAGCAAAATAATAAATGTACACACATGTACAATTGCACTGGTAAAGACAGAGGCAGTAAGGGAACTATTCCAACTTCAGCTGAATTACAAGTAGAAGACCACAGGTGAACAAGAGGCCAATTTTCTCTCTACTTTTTTGAGAGGTGAGGAAATCCTAAATCCTTCTACTAACTCCTCCTGACTCACACTCCCACCAGTTTGAGCCCAAAATTTAGAGATTCCGAAATTCTGTGATGCAGATTTAGCTCATGAGGGATAGAAGGGATGGGAAAAAAATGCACTACCAAGCACATCTGTAATGTCAGAGCACCACTTAGAGAAATGACCCATTTAGCTTTCCCCACCCTAAGCCAGTTCTCCTTTTTTATACCACCACACTACACCTATTGTAAAAAGCCTGCTGTGCTGTTAAAGTGCACAGCCATGGCTACCAAAGGAATTTTAAGCAGATTTTATAATATATTCCCAGAAAGATGGTAATAAAATGAGTAATAGGCAGAATTTGTGCCAGAAAGCTAAAAAATTTTAGCAGTTACATGTATTGATCCACGTAATAGAATATCAGTGTTTAATTTGGTTGAAATTAAACAATTTTATATAAAAATCTATTTGTAGAAAATGACTAGCAAGCAGAAAATGGGCCAGGAAATATTTTCTTTTCAAAGTACCATACATGGATGAACTATCATTCATTCATTCTAAATATACAATTGAGAAAGAGCATTTATCCATTATATGGTATAGGAATTATTTACATTCTGTTATTTACACCATTTGGAAAGGTATATTTACAAAGAGTTTGAGCACATAGTTAAGGAAAAACAGAGATGATATTGGCCACTCCATCTACTTCTAGTTATCCTGCAAGCCTTTATTTTAAAATTATATCTCTGTGAATACCCATTAGAGTTACACATAACTCTTAATCATCTATTGCTTAATCATTATTGCACTCAGGTACTGATTAAATAATAAATAAGGCAACTTTTACAACTAATGCTCAATCTCACTATCTTTCAAATCCCAGCATGTTCCAGTACAATTGCCTGGTCTGGATAAATGGGATATATATATTTCAGTTTCTCCAAGAACTGGATGAAATCAGGAGGTATTTGAAGTCCTTCCCTAGCCATGGTTGTTTATTACATTCAGTTTTGTTTATTTTCTTATTTTTTTCTTTTCTCTACCACATCCCTGATTTAGGAACTTACATGGAAGGGAGAGTTTTGAGGGTGAATAAATGAAAATTTATTTTTCTGGAAACAGGTATTCAAGATATTATGGATTTTTTTCATTCCTCAGAAATGCTTCATCCTGATTCTGCAACTCTTTCATCATCCAGTGTTTTAAAATTTGGGATGGGAGTTTTGTCGTCAACTGTACCACAGGAAATACATTTCCTCCCTATTTTGAAAAGGCAATTTCGTTCTAAGTATTATGTAAACCCTCCCCCAACTCCTTAGCATAAAGAAAAATGTCATTTCTTTTGTTTTAAAAAGTATTGGGTTGGCAAATACCCTGCTCCTGCAGTGTATGGATTGACTCTTCATTAGTACCTAGCTATATGGTAGTACATGGCTTTCTTATTTTTACACTGTAAACAAAAGGATCAAACAAAACCAAAGCAAAACACGTGGTGACTAAATTTCACTACTTTCTAGTTCTGGGAGACAATAAAGCTTTGCAAATACAGCCAAATATGTATAACTGAGAGTTAGAGCACCAGAAAACAATGAGGAAAATGAATAAATAGGTTAACAGGTACTTTAATTTACTGGAATTTAATATAGTCTGTTTGAATAAGCAAATATGTCTGCCTGTGGTGTGTGGGATTAGGACATGCATCTTTAATTGGATAAATTTTCTGTAGTTTTAAATATTTGCCCAGATATTTTCATTCAGTTCAATTTTCCAGATTTCCATAAATGAGACCTGTAGTTAGTAACTTGCACAGTTTCTTCATAATAAATTTTAGATCTAATTTCAAGTCTCCCTCCATTTAGTGGGAGATTTTTCTATTATTAAGAACAGGGCCCTGGAGTTTACATATCTTTATTAAAGGAAGATTAATAATTATATAAGAATATATAGTATTCACTGTAAAAATCTAATATCTTTGATCTGTTTCTCATTTCAGTGGAAGACTGGACTGGAAGTACAGTTTTGTGAATCCAGTTTCATTGCTAACATCCTGTGCAAGTCTTTATGAATAACTGCAAAGAAACATTTACATAATTAAAAAGATTTTCCCGTAATCAGGCATCTTTTCTGAAATGTATTCAAGAAAGCTTCAATTTGTGCTACATATTTTTTCTATGAGTCAAATAAGGAGCTATTCCTAAGTGGATACAAATTGATATTTAAAATATACATATTTGTCTTTTCTCTGATTTGCCCAGTAAGGAACATGGTTGTATCAGCTTCCTTGCTGGCAAATTACACAGATGTGCTCTGCCATACTTGAAGCTTGTAATTTAGAAATTAAATTTTCACAAACATCAGTGCCACTACAGTTCTATTGTTCTTGCTATAAAGTGAAAAGGAATTAATCTTTTCAGAAGAAAATACCACATGGAAAATATTCTCAGAAACACATTAGTGATACTTACTTGGAGTCAGTTTGATATAATGAACTCATTATATGTCCATATCTGAAACCTTAGACGGATCAATAAAGTGAACATAGGCTTTATGCTCTTGTTATGAAAAACCATTACCATTTAGGGACAACAGCATGTTTTGCAAGTTAGAAAAGTGGAATATATTCAATCAACTGACAGGAAAGGCAGAAAAATTATCCCCACATATTTTCTTATCCTTCTTTGTCCCATGATGTGCTATAAGGATTCTTTTTAAGGAATGATTTCAAAGAACTTTCACTGGTTTTAGAATGAGTAGACATTTCTGCAAATCCAGGTAATATTTGTGTGAGATTTGGACAAAATGAACATAACACACCTGCAGCTTTTTCGTTTAGCTGAAATTCCGAAGGGTAACTTGAAGATTTTGGTCTTTGGCTCTTTCCTGGTGACAGTGTTTTCTCAGAGACCAGATAAAGAAACAAAAATCTTCTGTCTGTATAAACACAAAAGTAACTATGGTTCAATATCATCCACCAAAGATCTCTTCTCCTCATAAAAATTAACTATGAGAATCCTGTGAAATCTCACAACTACAATATCATTGTAGTCTTGAAAATACATGATACAAAATACATTTTTACCTAGTATATCACTGCTATCTATTTCTTCCATCAATTTCTGGACTGCAAAAGAAACTTCACTTTTTTTTTTTTTTACTGAAAACACATTGTCCAGTCATATCCAAAGTTTCACTGGATCGTGCATATCACACACAGGATATATTTGAATTATCTTTTTCTAGACAGTCAATACTTTCAAAGTGTTTTAATACATGTTTGTACTCTGGAGCTAAATACTGAACTGAGAACCAGTGATTCCCAACATTTACAGACACTGACTTCAAACACAAATTCAGTGACCAGACTATTCAGAACTATCTCTGAAAACTTGTCATGCAAAACCAAGAGCAAATAAACCCAAATTCAATCTCAACCCTACTTATTTTTTATATCTTCCCAAACACCTTTCTATACAATAGGTTTGAATTTTTTGTTCCATACAGATTTCAGTGATGTTCAGTTTGACTTTTAGATGTCTGGAGTGTTGGCATTTTGAGGATTAATACCTCTTTGTTTTCCTGATTAATTTATAAAGAGCACAAGGTGTTTCCTTCTCTCCTGTAGAGCTGAGAGCTATATGCAAGTCTTTTCAAACTATCAGGTTCTGCAGTGTTTGAGTAATAAGCAAATTATTGCATCAAAGCTATTTTCAATTTTTCTTGAAACATTCATTCAGAAACTGTCATTTAAGCATTTATTTTTCTTTTAAACAGTTTCCATCCTTCTACAGATGTCAAAACTAAATGATCAATAAATAAAAAGGGGTTTCCATCCTGATGTTCTGCTTCTTTCTATGAATTTGACCCTAGATGAGCCAGTGACATATGTAATGTTGAGGAACAATTAATGACAGTAACAGCAGCCTGGCACCAGCAAGAATGACTTTGATCATTCTCTTTGTCTATACAGTGTCTGGCAGGAAATATAAATGGCAATCACATTGGGAAGGCTGTTAGAACTGACCTATTAATTTAGCTTTCAGACTATTTTAAAGCATGCCTTTCTCCAAAAACCATTTTCCGTAGCCTCTGTTCAGCAAAAACTCAGCTGAGCTTCCCAAAGTAGAACATGACCCTGTTTCCTTTGCTTCTAATGCTAGTGTTGTTTCACAGCAGAGGGAGACAGATTAAAAAGCCATGTTAATACCCTACATGAGTCTGGTGCATTTTTCCTACGTTGGCTTAAAGTGTTAAGGAGAGAGAGAGAGAGAGAGAGAGAGAGCCCCTCACAACAAGTGAGATTTACTGTATTGCTCAAAAACCAAAGAATATATTTTTGACTCAGATATTTAAACAAAACTTTTGTGACAAGTACTTTCAATATTGGTTGTGCTGGTCTGCATCAACCAGTTTTTGAAGAGACCCTCCTCACCCTCTTTTGGGGGGATTAAGTAACATTTAATAAAAGACAAATAGATAAAAATATTTCTATTCTGAGCATGAGCTTTAAGGACTCCCCAACCATCAAATTACTGAACATAATACAAACAAGTCACTAAAACCCCCAAATGTTTCAGCTGCTTCCAACCTTCACATTATTCTTGAAAGGAAAGAAGTCCCAAGCACAGAGGAAGTGTTGAAAGCATTAATATGACATTAATTACCAGATTATACTTAGTCAAGCTGTAAGCCCAAATGAAAAGTATCTGCCTTATCTTCCACCTGCTTGTGCATCATCTGAATCATTGTCTCCTCTCTAAACCTGAGCACAACAGAAGTTTCACAGAAGAAAAATGGTACCAAGTTGTAACAATTCACTCCATAGCAGCGATTGCAATCCTCTGGCTATCTGCACTTGGCTGGAAGTTTCAGTTTCCAGGTTCTGTTTCTAGCTCCCTAGAGAGTGAGAGAGCTCTGGGGCAGTGATGAGAGTCTGCAGTGCTTGATTCCTCCTCAGACATGAATTTCTGTAACTCAGATCCTGCTCAAAGGGAGACAAGAATGTGTTAGGAGAATATATTAAGACTGTAAAGAATTCAGACATTACAGTAGCAAAGTAAGTAAAAATATCTTCAGCTGCAGAAGGCTGTTGGCCTTCTCATTGGCCAAGAATCTTTCAGTTTACTCTTTATGCTACAATATTTCTTTAATGATACTGCAGTGGAGAAAATTAGTATGGGGAGTTGATTATACCGTATGGTGTTTTGTTTCTAAATGAAGATGTTTGGATTGCCAGCTCAAAGCACTGCAGTGCTGCTGAAATTCAGCAGACAGCTACAGAGGAGCATATGGAAAGGTCTTTCTAGAAACTGAAAAAAACATTGATTATTTATACTGCCTTGGAGAGGAACTGATAGGTCAGAGCCCTGATTAAAGGGGCGGTGCAGAAATACCATTTGTCTTCCAGAATGACACCAGTTCCAGGGAACACTTTCTAGTAGTGAGCATCAAAAGAACGGAAAGCAAGAATGATCATGAGTTAGGTATCAAACCCCAGGTATCAATGCTAAGAATGAAGACACCATTCTGAATTACAAATACCATACTGTACCAAGTAGTTTTGAATCAAGTCCTCATTGCTAGGTCATCTAAGCTCTTCTTAGTTTTGTATTAAATAATATAATTAACATCTGCCAAAAATAAATAAATAAAAACAGCGCATTAATTCATTTTTATTTTTTTAAATTTGTGGTAGGAAAAACATTTGAAAACTAGAAAATAACTGTGGACCCAAACAAGAAATATTCTTCCTGCACTTGTTCCCACAAATGTCATTCAAAATTAGAGCACTTGAATTGATATGAAACTTCTGCAGAAGGATGTATTCATCTGTAGTTTTGATTTTTGAAGTACTAGAAAGAACTGTGAACCAATTTCTTCAGTATTATGTGCAAATAACTTAGAAATTATCTGGAAAGCAGTAGACTGCAACTATGTTTATAGTGTTATATTTTATTAGTGAATACAGGGTCCTTATAGAATTAAACCAGAAATCCTCCCTAAAACAAAAGCTAGCATTAGTTTGGCAAATACATTTTTGATTTATTCAATTAAATGTATTAATAACACCCAAATAAATATAGGTTTTCTATTTAATTCAAATATGATATCATAATTATCTTGGTTTATTTGTGAACCAATATCAAATAAAGATACAAAAGAGAAGACGCAGCAAGTTTATGGGAAATGTAATTGTTCCACAAGGTAAGTGGATTTGGATGTCCTCTTTCCAAACATTTTTGATATCCTATTTGAATGGGAACTGCTAGGTTAAATGCAGAAGCAGAAAGGAGCTGAAGTCCTCTGAAATGACTCTGTAGGATCAAGACATTGCTATAAAGACAGAAATGTCACCTTTCCAAGATAACAAATCAGACTTATCCCAGACTCTCTCTGAGAAGATTTAGATTGATCAATTCTGGTAAATACATTTATTGAAACTTTGTAAGCACCACACAACCGTTCCTTTTATATTGACTACAAAATTTTGGATTTATAGGACAGTTTGATTTTTTGAGTTTTTGACCTTTATACAAGTTTTACCAAAGCAGTCATTTGAGGAGGAACTGCAGTACAAATCTTTCAGTAAGTTTGTAAATACCCAAAGTTTTAAGCAAATAATAGTTTCTCTTTCCCTGCATTTTGCACCAGGCTGTCCATAACTCTCACTAAGTGCATATATCCTCATTTCAAACCCTTGCACAGCATAAGGATGAAGGACCCGTGTTGTTGATTTTGGCAAGGCTGGCAAGAGACTCCTGGCTGGTCTTTAACATGATGAGATATCCAGGTCAGAATTTCAGAAGGCTGAAAAACAAATTTCCATGCCATGAACTCCAGGTACTCTAGGTGGAAGCTGGCTAGATGTTGGTAGACTGAGATTTTCTGTTTAGGTGGTGCAAGAAACATGGGCACGTATTTTGATATTTGGAAAGCCCATTAGATGAAAAGCCAAAAGGCAAATGTGATGGGATTTAAGAATATAAATCCATTGAAAGAGTGAATCACCTTTTGTGCCCAGAGTTCCTAAAGGGAAGCCTGTACACTTAAAAGAGCATTTCAATTTTGAGACATAAAGTGCAGGTTTAAACCTGCATGACTCAGATGTGTATTCCCATGTGGGTACAATCACCGAGGACAGCTCACAGAGTGCACCAAGAGCTGCTGTGAAATCCCACTCTGCTCTGTGTTTTTGCCACTACATTACTATCAGTGCATGAATCGGTGATTTTAAACACTCTTATCGTGATTTGTAGCGCAGACTTGTGAGTCATCTTTGAAAAACCGTGCTTCAACCCACAAAGATCTTATCACATGGTTTGTTTTAAGAAGTTTCTTATTGCAACAACCAAGTCTCTGGTAGCCCATTCATGGCAAACAATTTTCTTTCATGGTAACTATTCCCAGTTCTGTCACTTACCTGCAGAATGATCTGGAGCATGACTGTGCTTTGGATTTTTTAGGCATAAAAGTGGACTGGAATATTATTTCTTATGTCCCAGAAGTACTCTAAAACCTGTGAAAACTTTGCAAATGTACAGAAGTGAATGTGTACAAAAATAGGCACTGGAGGTTTCTTTAATGCCCCTTCCAGTCCTTGGTCACTACAGAAACTGTTCTCACACACTTGTACCAGTAGTAATGGTGATAGATTACATGAGGATGCTTTTATCCTCATATGTAGCTGATGATCTACAAATATAAATCACTAAAAATGACAGAACTGAAATATTTTTAATCCAGGTTCCGATGAGAGTGGGTGGAGAGTAGAGTTAGGATATATCCAATATAAAATCATGTGCATTAAAGGAACATTTTACTGGTTGTTCACTAGAGACAAAGCGTTCAAATTTCTCACCATGTGGTGCAGAGTATATCAATGTGATGTTAGATATTGACGCTCTTTCACTCCAGATGAATTCATGTTTCCAATTTCATGGTGGGAATGAAAATTGATCAGCAAAGATAAATTATTATCTATAATAGTGTACTATTATTCAGTACACTGAAACTACACCACAATTCAACATTTGTTATAATTTGTTATTTCAGGATTCTTATACTCATTTCTGTGGAAAGAGCTCCCTGATACTATAGAGAGTCTTTGAACAGCTGCAGAGTAATATTCAATAATAAATACTAAATAAATTAGAACATCCAAGAATATATTCCTGCTAATTGCAGTTCCTGGTAATAAATTTACAATATTTAAATCTCATTTTAGCAAATTTCTTTAGGAAGTATATAAACTTATCACAGCAAATAGCAAAATTCTTGCTCTAACTTCAGCAGATTGAGGCATTAAGCAGTGACTTTCACTGAGCTGCAAACAAGTTTCTTGAGCCCACTTGGCTCCTCTGTCCCCCAGGCCCCCAGTAAAGCTGCAAAGGTAAAACCAAGTAGCAGAATGGAGTAAGAGCCATACAAATCTGGGCATTCACAGAGTACTAAAAATCAAGAGAATTAAGATAACTGTGAGGAAAAACAGTACAAGGAAAAAGAGAGTTACTTAGATGTGGTAAAGCAGACTAAAGAGAGAATGTTATTGATTCACTTTGCATCTGATAAGTCTTAGGAGGCAATCCATTCACCATACAACCTAACTGTGCCACTAATCCATGCTAATTGTAATAATAGCCAAAAGCCGAGCTATACATTGTTTATTATATATTGCTCAGACATACTATTGAGGAAGAGAGTCCCTGACATAAAGGGATTGCAGACAAAAGCAATGAAACACAGATTACCCATAACATCCCATATAAATGGGATGAAAGGAAGAGTATCAACATGACAAGGTGAAAGCACCAGTGCATGCACCAAGAATTCTGAATTTATTCCAAGAGAAGTTATAGTCTCCCCCTACAGATTTGGGTTCTATTTTTTTTTTTTTTTTTGTCTAGTTAGGAGAAACATAAAACAAGCTTTTAGACTAAGGATGATTTTGTTCAAATATTAATTTAGCTGGCACACTGTGGGAAAGGCATACAGGAAACTTGCTGTTTTTAACATAGTTTTGGGTCAGTAAGCTTCTTTGATTAGAAAGTGGGAAATATTCCAGAATTGCAACAGCAAATCTGCCACTGTCATCATTTTTACACAGCTCACACTAGCAATTACATTTTGGCATATGAGTTCAATTCTCATTGAAGACAATATGGGTGCCCCAGGAAAACAGAGGTAAAGATATTCTCTCAGGTAATTGCAGCTTCCACAGTAAATTTTTGAAGTGCTTATGACAGCAGGCTAAATTATGCCTATGTCCTTTATTTCAAGTGATATTTGTCAGACTCTCCCTTTTGACTACTGGACCAGCCCATTTTAGGGATGTTTTAACTCATGTGACACTTATTCTTTATGCTGATATTTATGCAGGATCTTCCATAAGTGCAAGTTCCATTTCCACATTAACATTTTGATTCAACATAGCTGGCTGTGTCCAAGGAAGCATGCCAAGACACATAAATCCAAAACTCTTTGGAAAGTACATGGACAGACAAGGAAAAATAAAAATTCCAGCTGCTCAGTGAGAATGTATTCTGACAGCTATTGCATGTCCTTCAGAAAAGGACTGGTAGTAACTACCACTTTCCTGTCTCATTTCAACACCTCAGTGGAGACATCTGAGACCTCACAAAGAGATAAATGGAGCATTAACTAATGTACCCATTGAGCAGATATCATCTGACATTACTGTAAATTTACTTGCTAAAGAAGAGCTTAAAGAAATGCAGAGAGGCACTGTTGCTATGTACAGGCCAAAGCTAATCCCAAAAAATGCATTTTCGAGAGGACTCTAAAGGGAAAATCTCACTCCCCCTGTGCCCAGGCACCCAAGTACCACGGTGACTTTAAAGAACAAGTACTCATTTCAAGAGAGATGCAGGATTACTTCAGGCAGGGGGCCAAGAATGAGCCATAAAGGGATCTAGGTATGACAGATTTTTGTACCAGCAGCTCCACAGCTGTTGGCTGAGCACTGCAAATATCTTGCTTCATCACTGGGTTTTTGTGTTCAAATAGATTTTTTTCATTCATACTTTTTTTATACTTTCTTATTATATAGATCTCTCTGCCTGATCTACCAATTTAAAATACTGTGTACTGTCCTGCCTGAGATTTGATTGTGAAAATTAATTTTAGATTGGAAGAGTATTCCAATGTTTATTTTCATCAGGATTCAAATTAAGATTTTTTAAAAATCCACCAAGAACCTAAATTACCATGCTGTTTGCAACACAACATTTAGGCATTTTCTGGGGTTTCCCAAAGGTATTGCTCATACAAGTTGCTTTTAGGTGTTTATTACCTACATTCACTTTTTCAAATGACTGTAATTTTTAAGTTTTCTCATCAAACAGAACACCTGTTATTGTCACACTACCAAAAAAAAAAAAATAAAACAAAAACAAAACAAAAAACACAACCAAAAAACACAAACAAACAAAAATATCACACTAAAAAGATAAACAGAAAATTCACAAAGAAAATGAGATGTGAAATAACTCAATATCAAGAATACAAAAAGTTTGGTTTGCTTCTCATTTCCATTTTTTTAACATTTAATTCTTCAGAGCAAAATTACATTTGAACATGTTTATTTTCATGTCTGTACAATTTTGGCATATTTTTCTATGTTGTCTGCTGTTTTAGTAATATTTCTAAAAACTATTTTGACTAAGAATATCAATGCAGGCATTTGATTTCTGGCACTGTTTATAAAAAGCCAAAGACCACCAGCACTAACAAGCACATACTTATTTCCATGTCAATCAGATCAGTTTGCAGCACCCATCTGGGTTGTGTCCTTGAGGAATGGTTCTCATCCAGAGCAGAATTATATTTACTGAAACTACCTTTCATGTGTACTTCCCAAGTTCTTAAAAGAAAATATCTTTTCAGTAGGGAACTATTTAGCTGCTACAACTCTGAATGTTAACATGCAGGAACTTCTGAAGTCACCTGATAACATAGTTCTTCCTCTCAAGCCCCATTTTTTGCCAGAAACTATTTGGTTTGGGTTTATTTAATTTTAAGTCATCTTTCAAAATAATCTCATATCTTTTCTCATATCTCATATGAGAATTTGAGATATGAGAATCTCATATCTCCCTTTTCACACAAAAATCACTTGTGCCTTAAAATCTTAATACCTCAGTCTATGGTCTGGGATTTGACTGTCAGAAAGTGACCTCTAGCTACAATGAAAAGTTAAAAAAAAATGGAAAAGAAAGACTTTGGGCTGGTTCTGCGTTTCTGGCCCACTGAGCAAAGTGCTCCTAAACTCAGAGGTTTTTAAGATATCTAAGACCTAACTCAAAATCACAGAATATGTAACAGAAGGGAAGGGAAAGGAGAGAAGAAGGAAAGAAGAGGCAGGAATAGAAAGGCAGGAAGAAAGTAAGAGAAGTTGTGCTATAGGTGAAAGTAAGAAAGCAGAACGTGGCTCAAAAGGTGTCTGTAATTTAGACCTTAGTGTCTGCATCCAAAGAAGGGATCTTGGTCTGCAGGACCTCAAAAGCACAGCGTGAAATCAGAATGCAGCACAGCTCTTTGTAGGTTACTGCCAGGGTGTTTGCAGGCAGAAAGGGAAAAGGCAGCTTTAGAGCACTAACCAAGAAATTACCTGCCCTTAGGACATGAGGGCAAATTCAGGAAACTGAATAGCTCAGATCAGCTCAAGTGTGAGTGGAGGAGGGCTCAGTGCTAGGGACGCTCAGCCAGGGACTCTCAGGAGCCTTAGGCTGGAGGCTGCACCTTAAATCACTTCTGTGAGGCCAAAGAAAGTTGCTGCTTTTCCTAAATGGAGTGGAATAAGAGGAAGGAGCCAATTACTTTAAGCAGCAAGAAAGAAGTGTAGCTTTTTTAATCAAATTTGAAAGAATTAGGCTCTTTGAATGCTATTTGTTTGGTTTTTTTTACTGTGCTACAGAAATTTCCCAACCTCATGGCTTGGAAAAAGGGATTTAAATACTGTTGGGCATTTCAGGGTACATACACTTGAAATTAATATACTTAATTTCTGCATCATGCTGAAACAACCATCCTTCAACCATCCTTCATCATGCTGCTCCTACAACATCCCTCAACAGAGCAACATTTCTTGACAGAAAACTATTCCAATATAAGCGTAAGCCTTCTTAAATATTTTCGTGTGCAGCCATTCCTCTTTCAGTGTAAGAACTGTTGTTCTGAGTAAGGCTGACAAGGCTCCTGTTGAATTAAATAAATGTTTTCCTAGACTACAACAAGTTCTCTTTTTGGTATTTGCATAATCCTTGTTATACTCCTACACATTTGCTAAATAGAGCCAAGCCATAGTCCTTTTCAGACATATTTTAGAAACACAGATCTATGCTAAAAACCAGCTAGCATACTAGCTGGAGACTAGAAAGTTATATCATGTATTACAATAAAGGAATGCAAAAAAATAGTATTTGGCAATGTAAATCATCTTGAACCCTTGTATTCAAATATCAAGAGAAAAGCAGAAGTCTAAGACACTGCTTCTACAAATTATTCCACACAGAGGAGTTCAGAGGTCTCAATAAAGCTCTGTGGGACTGCCCATGTATTTTAGATTATGGCAGGATTTGACTTACTATTCCCAGATAAATTAATTAGGATGCAGAGTTCCTTTTCTTTTTTCCCTTATTTTTCTGAAAAGAAAATAAATCCAAGCTCTATAATTCCTTATCTTAAAGCAAAACCAAACCAAACCAATCATCCCCCGACTGTGTCCCCCCTTCCACTGCTTTTTCCTCTAACATGAAAAAGAGACCAATATATCCTTCACTTCAAAATATGTTACTTAACAAACATACATCAGCAAAAATGTTTTGCATTTTCCTTTTATTTCCACATATCCTACTTTAATTTTTTCATGTATACAAAAAAATCCTTTACATTTACAACAAAACAAGTTACACCAGCTGCTGCTGAGGGTTGGCCAAGTTCAGTCACTGAAGTTAGATACCAAGACAGTTGTTTTTCTAGTGCTACTGCTGAGATAAAATATAAAAGGTGTTGATGTTTTATATTATCTGACTTTCAAAACCACACTCCTAGCAGCATAATTCGTGTCAGATGGTGCTGCCAGACTACTAGCAACCTGTGAAAAATATAAAATCAATTCTTTCTGGGGTACTTTTGAATAAGATAAATGAGAACTCCTTTTCCAGTATTAATTGCTAATTGAAATGATATTTTATACAGAAAGTCCATGCAACCCTTCTCGTGCTGCCCTCCCCAATAATTGATGATGCATCTGTAATTTCACGGAAAATCAGAATATCTGGAATATTTAGTTCTTTACAATATCTGGCCAACACTTTCACAGCTTCCATTTCTTTAAAATTCAGGGATTGTTTCACAGGAGAAGTTTTTCAGAGGAAAAAGCCCCTTTCTTCACGAAGACATAAAGCAACACAAAGAAGCCCCTCATGATTATGAAGCAGGAGGTTGTTGCTGCTTGTTTCTCTGATTGCAGTAAAATGTACCTGGATGTATTTGTTATGCAGCTGTTTGAGCAGCCCTTCCAAAAGGAAAAAGAGCTTTAAGAGTGCAAAACAGCAGCCAGCTGCACTTGCAGCAGCCTGCTGAAACTCCTAGTAATGCATTTGGGGTCCATAAAAGATACAAAGCTAGTGTGGAAATACCAATATCCTTATAGGAACTTTTGCAATTTTTAGCTTCTTTTTCCTCATGGCCTTTAGAGGCATTTGCAGAAAAAATTATTAGACGACCCATTTCTTTAAAATAAAATCACATGAAGAGGCACGAATTTCCAGTCCTCATAACACTAGAAAAAAGATTCAAAATTCTATGCAAACATAACATGAAGGCTCAGTGAATATTAAGATCTCAGGATACATTGACAAATCAAGATTTCTTTTCCTTCTTCTTATCACTAAGAAATTTTTTTAACTCTAAAAATTTCCACTTACTGCTGTGCAGTTAAGAAAATCATGCTAGCAGTATCAATACCATTAACCAGGAAATATTTTTTTTCTGTGAACTACAATAATTTAAAGCTTTAGAGATGGAAGACATTGCAATAACCCACTTAGACTTCTGATTTGTTTTGTTGGTTTTTTTATTATTTTATACAGAAGGAAGAAATTTTCATTAAAAAGAAATATTCCTGAGAAGAATAATGATCTGTGTAGACAAAGACAAAAAACCTGGAATTTTGCTGAAGGAGACTGAAAGGAGGTGAGATGCTTTGACCCAAACCTGTATAACTGAGTTCAGGTTTTGGAATCTAAAAGGCAACTTGCAGGTGAAAGGGCCAAGTGTATTTTGTCTCCTAGTTAATTAAATATAGAACCTATCGAAATTGTATTGCCATAAAGCAGGTTCCACGCCCATACACACTTTCTGAATCAGCCTAGAATTTAATGAGCCAGTAATTAGAAGCCAAACTGAGTGATCTTCCATCTCCTTCTATTAGTACTCTTTGCTTCCTTTTAGCAATGTTGTTCATTATCTTCTTCTGAATATTGGGGTTTTTTTTATTTTTTAATTCTCTCAGATAAATTACAAGTGTCTAATCCACTTAGATAATTCAGAGCTAAGATTTTTCCAGTGTTGACCTTTGCAAAGGTCTCTTTGCCGTCTGTTTTTATATTTAATTAGCTTTTTTTCCTTCTTGCAGCAATCTCTCAAAGAATGAAATAAATGACTATAATTATCACTATCAGTTTGCCCTTATTTGATCTCCTGACCACAGAATCATATTCTGCTGATTACACAGTAGTTGTAATGACATTAGACATCATAGTTGTTATGTCTATTAATCTTGATTAAAAAAAAAAAAATAGAAGATAGATATTCCTCCTTTCCCCAGGTAAACCCTTCATCCATAGTAGAAAAAGAAAAAAAAATTCTATTTTTCTTGTTCTTATTTTCTTGTTCTTATGGTACTTTTCTCACATCTTTTTGTTAATCAAAACAATTTGGAAGTGCTTAGATATTTTTCTAATCTGGTCCACTCCTGGTGACACATCATTTCTGATAGCTAAATGTGATCTAAAATAATAAAAACACAGACTTAAGGTCAGAGATTAGATTCAGTCATTAGCATTTGAGTCTTCAGCAGCTGACTGGCAAAATGGAAATCTGCTCCTGGGTGGTATGTCCCCTTTTAAGGCAACTCTCTGCACAGCAGTCTAAGCATAATATATTCATTCTAAATTCTGAGCCTAAATTCCTCTCACTAGTTCATAACATTTCATGTATGGCAGGCAATGGGGCTTTTTGGTGTTTTTTGTTTTGTTTTTTTCTGTTAGGATTGTTCATTTCAGGACAAATTTTTCCATGCCTGATTTCCAGAGCACCACTTCAGCATGAGATAATGTGGGGCTGTGCTATGACTGGATAACCGTGTAAAACTGGAGAAGAGTTTTTCTGCCCTAATAGAAATCATTCCTTGATAATGGGAATTAAGTGAACAGAGTGAAGAAAGGACCAAAGGAAGGAGTTTATGTATCTACACCCCCTGGGCTGCCTGTGCTCACTCACAGGGAGCTGCCATCAGGAACATCTCAGCTGGAGTTTGTGCAGGATGCTGCCCCTCTTTCATATTGTCCAAGCTACCAATGAAAAATGGATCTCATTCCATCCACTTTTTTTTACAAAAAATCTCTGCATTAAGTCTGATTATTTGCTCATTGTTCAGTAATAGGATGAATTTAATATTTTTAACACAAATCTCAAAAAATATTTTATTATTTTTAAAAAGTGTTTAATTTGCTTCCTAATTTTTTCTGGAGATCATGCATATATAATTAATATTGCTCTAATTATCTAAGCGCATGAACTCCTACCTCCTGAAACAAGATTTCAAAACTTTATATCAAATATTATCATCCCATATACTGAGATTCTCCATATTTTAATTTCCAGTAGATGCCTTTAGTCTCCATGGAAACTGATTCAAGGAGGTTTGAAACATTACACATTATTTAATAGATCTTATATTCATATAAATGTTGCCAGAAGATCTGTCATATCTGCTCAAGTGTAAAGTACCAAGAGAGTTAAGTAAGGGAATACATTAAATTGAAACTCATTGTAGCCCATCACTGTTAACACCACTGGCCTTGAAAGATTTGCTATGAGGCTCCTGAGAACAATCTTAAAAAATCAATAATCTCATCAGAAAATGAACCAATTATTTTAGTCAACAAGCTCATAATAAATCATCTTATTCTATAATCATGCCATTGAAATTTGAATAGATTTTAAATAATAAATGCTTCATTTGTCAGTCAAAATTAAAAAGTTTACTGGGATTAATGAAGGTATTCTTTGGTTTCTAGCACAAGTTATACACATAAAATATATAAAGATACTTTGTTGAGCACGGAAATAAAAGTACGTGACAGTTAGCTGCTGTTTTCACAAAACAGAGCATTTCAGTTTTTACAAAGTAGAGCATTTCATAACCAAATTGCTAGTCACAAGTAGGTTTAAAGGAAAAATAACATTATACAACTACATTTAAAATTATGCTAAAGACAATTTTTGAAATTATTCAAAACATTTCACCAATTGTTTTTTCTGGATTTGAAACTTCTTCTAGTGAAAACTTTGTAATTATGGTACCAATTGTTACTTGAGTGTCAGATTCTTTGACAAAAGACAAGCATTTTGTGGATATGTGGATAGGTGCAATGAATAGTTTGTTATGCCTGTTTGACCGTGTACAGGTGTGCAGGGACTTGTGAGAGCAGCAGTGACCCCTGGCCAGGGGCTGACCTGCCATGTCCTGCCTCTCCAAACCTCCCTGGCCCTCTGGCAGCATTGAAGTTTAAAAATGTGAAAATGAGAGAACTGTCATTGAATAATTCACTCCTTTACTCAGCTGAACAATACTTGGGTCAAGTAAATTGTCGGGGGAAAGGCCCACCCTGCTGTTAATGAGCCTCTAAAGGAAGTCCTCTCAAACCCTTTGATGAAAGGCTAAGGAAATACAAAACATTTTGCTTTCACTGTAGCACAAAGAATGGCACAAATTGATCTTCATTTCATGGAAATGAGAAGTGGCAAGTAAAATGTTTTACCCTCCTAATTTTTAAATACCGACACCAAAAAAAAAATGTAAAGACTGCACAAATATGTTTCAAGATCACCTTTGAGAACATTTCTTCCCAAAGAAACAGAGATGATATAAACACATTGCAACTGAAATTGGTAGTTTAGTGGGGAGACAGAAATGAAAGAATATCCCAAACAAAAGAGGAGTGATTTAAAGAAATGCAGAGTCAGGAAAGTGCCTACACACTGCAGTGTGCACAAGTTCAATTACAACTAGCAATGAAAACAACAGCAGAGCAGACAATAGTGCTCTGAGCTCTGGATGTTCATGGAATATCCTTGGCAGGTAATTGTGCTGAAGCTGCCTCCTCTTTTCTCACTTTCTGCTACTTAAGTTTTCTCCTTAGCAATACAACTCTGCCTCAATCTCACCCAAAATGAGAGCTTGCCTGCTGTACCTCATCATCTGTCTCTTTCTAGTTCTGCTCAGAAACAGAGGTGTGGGTTTCTGTCCAGATGTCTGGATAGTGCACTTTGGCCCCCTTCTCCTCTAGCTGGGAAGTCCTGCTGCTGGAAAGGCTGTTGCCCAGAACATATTATTAAGGACACTTGTCTCCCATGGCTTTAGAGCAGGGTAGGGAGTATATTCCTTGTGCTTGCAGGTGCTGAGGACTGCAAGGCAGGAGAGCATTCCTAACAGGGAACTGCTGTGTAGACAAAGAACCTCTTTGGTGCTTGGCCCAAGTTCCCAACTGTGGGAAGAGCAAGCCATTTGATGTAGCTTCCCTTAGATCATGGGGACTGCAGATATTTCTCATATTATGATTTAACACTTAGAAAGCATTTCTTTCCCTGCTTTACTGGCTAGCACTAGTGCTGCTGTGAGAGCAAGATAATATTCACCTTAATTATAGCAAGCACTACAATAACAGCAGCACCGACTAAGGAGTCAATATACCTGTGAGATTGATGCTTTACTTTGTACCACGCTTAAAACATTAACAGTAGAAGTTCAGCATAGAAGACTTCTCTGGGATTAATGACTGACTGGGTTAATGACCTGCAACTCAGTTGTTATTGCTTAATAATGATACTTAACATTCTTGTAGTCCCTTTCTTTAAAGGATCTTAAATATTAAGTATCAGTTTTCATTCAGTGCATTTACATTCCAAGTATCCCAAAGTGGCAGTAGAAAGCTGTGGGCAAGGGCAATTCCCACTCTTTAGCAATAGTGCAGAGGTTTGAAAATGAGTTTAGTAGTGCTGATGAGAGAGGTACTATCTGCACAAGAACTACTGCAGCAGATTAACAAACCCACATATTTATTTTACCAGCCCACTCAGAAGGGAGGACAAAGTAAACAGTCCAAGCACAGCAGACCCATGAAGACTCTTTTTCAGTACTTCACTGTCCTTGCCAACACCTTCATATAAAATTATGATTATCTTAAGCCAGCTATTGCAGGGATGACCAGATCCTCACCAACTAGAGTGAAGTCATCTATTTTTTCTGAGTGATAGATATCCTCAGCCTCAGACTCATAATAAAAGATTTGGAAGGAATAGTGAAAAATCATCTTTATACATAGTTTGCATTGATAAATGCTTTATCATTATCAGCAAAGATTAATTATTCTACATTTTACATCATCTGTGGAACAAGAGTTACTACATGAAGGACAGCATGTCCCAGGAGTATGTGTTGAGTTCACAGTAAACCCTGGTTGTGCAGGGCACAGCCAAATGTCCTATAGCTAAACTGTGAAATGAGGGAACTCAGTGTTATAATGAGGAAACAATCATTTAGATGGAAAGACTGGTTTTGATCATGGCCTAGGTCAAGATTTTACTTTATCTTTATACTGCACTATAGATTGTATTACATTTGCATTATTTTCACACAGGCCCAGCATACAACACATGTTTAATACTGGTACACTGTCAACCTCCATCACTCAAATTTTCTGAAAACATGAAAATGGTGTGACATTTAATCTTGGATTCAGTGTGACACAAAACATTTTGAATCTGAAAATGCAGAAAAGTTTTGGGTGACTTCACTGAGCATTTTAGCACAAAGTTATCCATTTTTTTTCAACACTCCAGGCTAAGAATACATTTGGAATTGCAGCATTGCTTGGAAAACTATTGCTTTTTGAAACTTCAGATCTTCCCAATATCAGGTAAAGAAAGAGTCCAAGAAGAAAATCCCCTCTGCATGAAAAGCAATGTTGGTAAGAATGAATAGTCTTGAAAAAAAACTTAAAAGATCTGATTTTTAGGAGTAGGCTTCAGAATGATTGTTTTTCTCAGCAGGAAGTTTGTATGAACTAAAACAGCATGGAGCTGTATCAGGGAGGTTCAGGCTGGGAATTAGGAAAAGGTTTTTCACCCACAGCATTGCTGGGAACTGGAACACAAAAGAGTTCAAGGAGCCTTTGGACAATGCTCAGACATTGTGGGGGTTGTGGGAGTTGTCCAGGGCAGGGCCAGGAGTGGGACTTTGATGGTCCTTGTGGGTCTCTTCCTGCTCAGGATGCTCTGTGATTCTACAGACAAAACAGAAGAGTTTTTTCCAGTCAAAAGGCAGATCACAGATACACACAGCACAAAAACTGCAGTAACTGGGTAGAGAGGGGTTGCTCTGGGATGCACATGTGAAGTACAAAACCACTGAGAAGGTGAAATTTTCTTACCACACCTGGGCTTGCCATACAGAGAGGTACAATAGCAGCTTGGGAGAGAGCAATAATAAAATATATATATATATATATATATATATATATATATATATATATATTATAATATATAATAATATATAGTAATATATAATAATATATAATAATAATAATAATAATAATAATAATAATAATAATAATAATAATAGAGCAATGGGCTCCCTGCAGCTGTTGCAAGTAGGTGAGCTCTGTTTCCATTTACAGATTGGTCAGTGAACAGCCGAGGTCCCTCACCTTGTCACCCTATCACTTTTGCCAGCACCATGCAGATTGCAAAAAAAACCATTAAATAACTTTCTCTGAATTCTACTGGAATAAATTTTCCAATGTCTATAATGCAGAATTTTTCAGAAAGGTTTTGAAAAGGGAAAAAGAGTTGATCTTTCAAAAAAATTTAAAAAACCCAAACTATTCTGCCTTTTCTTTTGAAGGCAATAAATCCTAAGTGTAGCCTGTAGGATAGCTTTTTTTATATATAGGAAAATAAAGTTTTAAATAATCAATTGTAGAAATCTTCTGGGAAGATCTGATTTCAAAATGTAATTCTCCTAGCCTAGACTCTGTAACTCACTATATATCACCACAGATCCCATGTTTATTGACTGGGATGGGAGGCCTACAGGGCTTGTTAAAAATCTATAAAATCTATTTAAGAGTTTCAGCTTTAGCATTTGGTAGAAGCCACCTGATAACAGCTAACCTGAATAATTTCATCTATTCAAATAAAAAAAATTCAGTGAAGGTCCAGAATTTAAGACAGGAACTAAGGGGTTTTTTTTGGTTTTTTTAATCTTCTTGGTCACAGCATAAAATGCAACATATCAACACACTTTCAGCACCTGTTTTTTCCCTGAAAGTTTACTCCATAATATTGTCTCTTTAGTGGGGCAATTCTGTGAGTGGATAATCTTCAGTCTTGCCAAACAATTCTACCATGAACCTTCCCAAAAGGTTCACATTAGCAGGAACAGCAGCACTACCTTTCTAAGACAGCTTAGTAACAGTTGCACCACAGTTTCCATTAATTACCAGTACTACACAGAGTAAAAAACAGTTTTATATTTTTGGCCCCTGGTTCAACATTTAAAAGTAACACACAAGATACTGCTGAATAAACACTCCATTCCAGATATGTTCAGATTATTTTGTCTGTTTCTGGTGTTTGGGTTTTTTAATGTATTTATTTATACCAAATATTGATAGAGGTTAGAATAGCTTGAGATGTCATATTTTTTATTGATTCCAGAATACTTAAGCAGGCACAATGAAATCTAAGCAATCCAGTCTTTAGTCCCAAGTTTAAAAGCCCCTTCTATAAACATTAGAAATATGTAGGTCTCAAGAGTATATCCAGGATTCCCCTGGTAAACAGATTCCAAATTACAAAAACTTCTTGGGCTCAGCCTGTGATATCTTGGGATTTTACTTATTCCAAAAGAAAGAATCAGGACCAGAATCAAGCACTAAGTCACATCAGCAAGAAGGTGCCTTTCCTTGTCATTGTTATCAACCATCATAAGCTAACCTGCTTTTAAGCACTTCTATCCAAGACTTTGTACCCTATTTATGTGTTGGAGGACTGCTACATAGTTTTTGCCCATTCTTTGTTTTCCACCCCTCCTATCCTCTTTCCCTGAACTTAAGGTCACAGATATAAAACCTGTGTCGGAATTAGGGATTTGAAACAAAAAAAAAAAGAAAAGCTGTGCTTATGAGTTTGCTTCTCAAATGTAGTTGATTGAAAGGGTACTCTGAAGATAGAAGTGATATGCAATGTGTTATATTTTTGTTATGAAATTTGTAGAGAACACCTTTAGTTATTACCAACTGACAGATGAAATGCTGGTACAGAGCAAAGGCTGTATCACAAGCTAGCATTTATGTCAGAACCGTGATAGAGTATTTTAATTAAATGTATGAGGAGGTGTATAAGAGGGGAAAACCCATCAAGGCATTTCAGCCATGTCTCTTCAGATACTTTCATTCTGTAATGTTAGCCAAAAGGTTGCAGTGCTAAGAATTAACTTTTGATCTACCAGCACTGTGCTACTGAGAGATTTCAGAGGCTCAGAGCAATGCCTTTTCTCTCCTGTGAACCTATGAAAAGGACAAACTCACAGTCACTTTTTGTATGCTCAGTAAAGCACAGCAAAATGTCACATCATTCTTCCCCTGGTGGAATGATCTTACTGAGGACGAAAGTGTTTGTGTATTTTTACAAAGAATATGTCAAAAATACAACCAGTAAGCATCACATCACAAACATTTCTACACAAACATTCTGCAGAGTAAGCTGATTATATTCCCAGTTACAGTTTGTGGATATGAATTCAGCTGTTGGTACCTCAACACAGCTCTAAGGAGAAGGTGGATTAGAAGTTAGGGCTTTGTCTTCAGACTTCATACCTCATGCTGCTATTGGCCTCTTAGGAATTTTTCAGCAAAATCCTTCTGAGCCTTTAACTCAAGAATTTTGGCATAATGTAGGGGCTAATGGCCTTCATCTTTCTTAGAAGATATGTGCTTCCATTTTTTACCAATTTTTTTTTTCCACTTTCAGGCTGATTTAGCCAAGTGTTGTTTTACAGTATTGAAAGTGTATCAGAAAAAAAAACCAAACCAAACAACAAATTTTAAGAGACAATAATCCGTTACAGAAATCTTATTTCACAATCACATTCTACTGATGGCACTGAGTGTTCCCCCTTAAAAAATATTTACTGAAAAGTGGTTGTTCTAGTATCTAAAAGTAAATGGATCTAATAAAAATCTCATTTTTTTTCCATTAACTGCAACCAGCAATTATTTCTGTTTAATTTGTGTTATTTTGAGCTTAGTATTTTTCAAAGAGTTTTCACCTTTTGCTCCTTTAAAGCCAGCCTGTTCTCCCAGTTTGTGAAAGAGAATGAAATGCAATGTACTCACATACAGAAAGAGCAAACCACAAATACAGACAGACAAAAAAACCCTACTGAGCACTACATTCTAACAGCTGTATTTGTAATACACATATGACACAAAACAGGCAACTAATAAAGACTTTTCTTTTGCTGGAAAAGGCAAATCAGTTGAACGGGCTCACACAGTTTGACAACTATCATTAAGGCAGAGTTAAGGAAACTTCCCAGCCCGACCGTACAGGAACCAGCAGCTGTCCTTGCCCCGTCCCAAAGTGTCACTGCTGGGACCAAAGCCCCTCCACAGCAGCAGCTCCAGTGACCCAACAGGTCCCCACAGGGTCCCCCACACCCACCCCAGCTTTCCCACAGCGGAGTCTCAGATGTTTTGTTCCATGAAGCTATTTATCCCTGGTGCACTAACACAGAACCAGCCCAAGCTGGTGCCTCTGAGGAGGACCCCAAACTGGCCAAACCCTGGGCTTTTATCCCCTCACAGTCCAAACAGGAGAAAATCTGAAGTTCTCAGCTCCTGCCATGTCTCTCACCTGGCTGAGCCACAGGTGACCTTTGTTGTCCTAAAGGCCAGCATTTTCCCCACCCAGAGCTCATCTGCACCCCAAGTCACCTGCAGTGAAGGCAATCTTCAACAGAATAAGTGTTTTTATAATGCAGGAACAAATAAATTCCATAACTGGATGGGCATTCCCAGTAGGACTCTCCTGCTTAATTTATCCTGTCCTTGGAGACCAGGAACCATGAATGTTGGGTACTGGACAGAAGAGCAGCAGCAGCAGCAGCATTTTTGCATCATCCAGGAGATGTTTGCCTGCAGACAGAGCTCACCACCAGAAGCCATCCTACTGAAAGCAAACTGCCCAGTTTTGCACTTTTCAACCTGAAAATCAAACTGGAGAAGATGAAGGGAAGGCATAAAAATACACATTCCTGTTGACCACAGCCCAAACCTTGGCTGGAAGCACCAGATGTTTACAATAAAAAGGATGCCAGTCTTCTGGCATCAAGACAAAGGGTTTCACACAAGAGAACCTCTGAAGAAGCACCACTGTCATTTTTCACTCTAGTCTGTCAGAAATATGACTAAACCTTAAAATAATAGGGTCAAAGTTCTCCAATAACAAAAGGTGATGAAAATTTTCTTTGATTTCTCTCTACTACTAATTATTTCTTCACGCTCTTATCTGCATTCCGCCCTATGTGTGTGAGATCAAGAAAAAGAGGGATCACTTATGACCAACAGGAGATGTTTAACCATCAATGTGAATTGACTTCCAAGTTTATGGAGAGAAAGTTTTTTTAGAAACCAAGAAATCCCACAGAACAATATAAACACCAGCACTGCCCAAAGCACATGCTAACACGAACTACCTTGTGCAACAGGGAATGGAGCTAGAGTAGCAGACTTTTGTTTCACTTATTCATCAGGGGTAGCTAGAGTAAGATTATTATTAGGGAAGAGGAATGAAAAAAGCATCATAAGACTAAAAATAATGATTTTATGTACCTGGGAAGTTGATTAATGTTCTTGAACCAGCCCCTTTCACGGCACCAGAAAAAATAAAGAAAAATGTAGGAATATTTTTAGGAACAGGGGAATGATAATAAACGCAGGGGAGAATGACTCTGATGTTCATATCAAATAGTTCCCTGACTATGCACACAGTTCTGGGGGTGCAGAACAGCTATTGGCAGCATATGTTTTATTTTTCAAATTGAATTTCAGGAGAGACACTAAAGCTTTTTTCTTCCTTCTCTCCTGCTTCCAGAAAGACAGCCTGAGTGAAATGTAATTTAGCATGCAGGAGTTCTGGACCCCTGTAATTATTTGGGGAGATGGTGTTGAATGGCAGGGGGTTTGGAGTCTGAACAGAAGCCAGGAAAAAAAATAAGAAATGCTAGGAAAAGCAACATAGCAAATAGACTGAAATCCTATTAAATACTCAGACTTGAAGAGGAAATAAGCATGAGAAATACGCAGCTGGAACAGAGTAGAAAAACAGTTTCTTGCATATATTTCTCACAACTGATACTCCAATAGATTTCATGGGGTTTAGACCAAGCTTCCAAGAATGGAATATATGAATGAGAAGTCAAATAAGAAGGAATTGGGAAAATGAATCTAGTAAAGAAGGAACTCTCAATTTCATAAATTTTAATATTTAGGAAATAGTTTATTCAGCTTGAACTCAATGTATGTTGTACAATAATTCTTTGCAAAAACACATTTGAAGCTCTGTCTAGCCTGTGAGAGCATGCAAAAAATATATATCAGTTAAATACTAGTTAAATATAAAAATTACTTGAATGGCAAATAAAATTATTTTTAAAATTATATTTAAAAACAACCTTGAAAACTCAGTGCAGACAGTAATTCATATCTCAATATTTTTTTAAAAAATCAAACCAACAAAAAAAATAAAAATGCTGAAAAAACCCCACCAACAAATGGCAACCTAAACCTCAAAACCCAAAGCAAAGAAAAATACCTCACCTGTTATTTTACCTTCAAATATATTCTGCCATGAAAATATGTCAAAACAGGGGCATTTTGTCTTTATTTACCCCCCTCCTGGAAGACAGGTGAAAATAAGGGTGAAAATTATTTGATTTGCCTCCAAAGCTCATTATGTTTCTGCTGGTCTCTATACACAATACTTTATCCAAGCAGACTTCTCCTTCTTGTACACATTTTGTCCCTTATCTTCTCCTTGACTTTCCCTGATTTTACTTATGTTTCACTCTTAGTGTTTTGTAACCAAAACAGAAAGGAAACTATTTTCTTTATTTCCATTTATTTCTCAGCCCAAATGATACCATCTCTCAAAGCAGTGTAAATTAGCAGCACCGTCAGAAAAAAAACCCCAAATTTTTGATATTTTAGTGTGCTGGAACATTATGGGATTGCTGCTGATGACTGTGACTGATGATGATACAGGCTAAAAGATTGTTTTCAAAAAGTATCCTGCTAAAAGTTATTTCAATGCAGTTTTACTGGTGGGGAGGAAAATAAAAAGTACAAATATTCCTAGTACTGCTGACATAAATGAAAAAAAGGAAACATAGCTGTGCCACTAATATTCATTTTGATAAATATATTTGACTACACCCCAGGCAGAGTAGCAGAATCCCCTCTGACTCTTAGAATACTTAGATTAACCCATTTCATCTCTGATGACTCATTTGGGGGAAAAATATATTGTTACATAAAATACAATGTTGTCATCCCCTGAATTGATACAGCTGCATTCTTCATTTTGACACAGATAACTGTTAATGCTTCCTCCTTCATCTGAACACCCATGGGAATGAAACCTATTCTATTCTACCTGATCACTTAGAGTTTAGCTAAACAGATTTATTAATAACTTGCTCTTTCTATTCCTTGGACAGGTACTTGGTTTATATCCATGTCTACTGACAAATCTATTAAAAATATATTTTTACTCTGAACTGCTTTTTACTGAAACTTTATTAAAATGGAATTATTTCTTTTTAAATGTTTCAATATATCAGGCTTTAAACTATTTGCTTTAAATTTTAAATAGCAAAGTTAATCCTTGCAAAGGTGCTGAATTTTGTGAAACTCAGTGCCATTGTTTAAATTTTTGCTGAGGGGTTATAAAAAATAGCTTTTACTAGGATGTGCAGACAGTGTAAGAAGATTTCTGGTTAATATGCATTAAAAGAGGTATTTGCTCCAGGTTTCTAAATCCTCTGGGATAGTTACATTTCTACACAAGCATTTCTTTTGACCATTTAAAAGGTAGTAGTACGGGACAAAATTACATTTTTTTGATGCTTTAAAAAAAAAATAAATAAACTCTATTAACAATTGCAATTAAAACAAGGCATTCAAGCTCACAAACCCTTAAGGACAAATAAATTTCATGTGAATTAATGGTATTACTCATGTATTGAATGTACTTACTATGTTTGAGCTTTTTGTATTTTTGGGGGCTTTTAATCTGATATTAATATATCCAAAGCTGAGCCAGAGAATCTGGTTCCCTAACTCGAGCCATAAGGATTTAGACTCATCATACCTCCAATTTAATAAAAAATCACATCAGCCCACATGGAAGCAAATGTCTATTGAATACCCAGGATGGACAGACTGACTCCTTCATGCTTTAGCCATTGTCAAAAATTAATTGTGAGGAACAAAAATGAAGGCAGAAATATGTAATTCAACTTTGTTCTTCACAAATTGGTGGAACTTTGTTTCTGGACCTGGGAAGATACAAAAGAGCATGTATAGGTGCAGCCTTGATTAGAGTAATTGTTGAATTGGTGCTGCAAAAAGGGTCTTCAGAAGAAAGAGATGCCATTTGTGAGAAAATCTGACCAGGAAATAGATGTACAATTACCAAACTGTACAGAGACCAATATATTTGAAAAGTAAAATTAAAAAAAAAAAAAAAAATTAAAAAAGAGAAGTTGAATACAACACATACATATAAAATTAGAGAAAAACACTTGCTCCTGAAGGTACGCAGACCAGGGCTGAGTTTATAATCAGCTCAGCTTTATGTTCATCTAGGATAGAACTCAGAGGTGACCTTCATAGAACAAATTGGTGTCTGAAAATGTTTCCTGTAGTAGTGACCTTCTCACCTGCAGTTAGAAGAAGCCAATCCATTTTCAAGATGATGTGATTCCTTATCATTCTGTTGGCTCCACACAGGGAACTCTGAGACTCACTGGGAAATTTATGTTCTCCAACAGCGTTTTAAGCGGTCAGAAGGAAGCCATCAGGTTCATGCATATTATTTTCAGCTGGTAGTTCAGAGAATTTACAAATCCAATTATTTATGGAGCACTTTTGTGGAACCTTTTTAGGATAAAGTTTATGTGCAGTAGAAACTTACCCACTGTGAAATTGCAAGAGATATCTTTCTAAAAGTTAAGGCATCTAAATACATCAATAACAGCTACTAGAAGGATAATCAATATGCAGTGCCATTTCCCTAATCATATCTTCTCTCTCCTTACTGAGAGATTTTCGTATTCTTTATTGCTAATAAGCAATATGTACAGTCTTGAAGCTGAAGCTGAAAGCTTCATTATATACTACCAGATTTCAGAATCAATTCTACTATTTTATGGTGATTCTTATTACTGTGCTGCTAACAATATTCAGTAAAAACATAGAGTAGCACAGAAATATTACAAGAAATCCAGTTTTCAATGCCTAAAGAAACACCTTTTTTATACACCTACACATACTGATAGTAAATGAAGTTCTAAGAGCATCATCATCATTTTTCTTAGCCATGAGGAGCCATGGTAGCAGCTGCAGAAAAAAATATCCAAACATTTTTTAATTATAAAATAATAAAAAAGAAGCCTCTTAAGCATTTGAATGATCCAATAGAAACGTCTTTGGGATGAATTTCTAAAATCACTTTGCCCTTAATCTACCACATTTGGATCAAATTTTCTTTCTCAGTTGTCCTTCCCTTCCCTAAAACTTATTATGGTCTTTCTTGAAAAACCTGACTGAGACCTACAGTATTTTAATGCTGCAATTGCACCGAGTTTTTGTTACTAATGTGGATTCAAAAATTCTATTAAAGGACTTAGGACTTCATTTGGTGCAAAAAAGGCAGGCCTCCTGCTTGGGCATATGCCTTGAGTCAACTGAAGGATGTTAAAACCAATTTGGTAGCAGTAATAACAGAGTCTGTCTGCAATACTGCACAGACAACAAGTAACTTGGTTTGAAGCAGCATTTCTAAAGACTTTCTGATTATATTTAGCTAAACTTTTTCATGCCTCAAGTTGTTTTGGATTTAGCACCACATATATGCTTGGTATTTGCTGACCCAAACACAATTGTAAAGTCAGGAGAAGTTAAAGAATTCCTCCCTGAAGTAACTTGGTTTTAAAATTTCTGCAGAAAAATAGTAGCCATAAGACAAAAAAAATGAAGAATGTTGTGCAATTATTGTTTTATAAAAACTGAAATATTTTCAGAGTGAAAAGAATCTTGAAGAAACCTGTCTGCTGAAGAGATTAAAACCCACTTAGGGATGATGAGTTTATCATGGGAAATTGTAAGGCTCAGATGCTTAAACTGAGAAGGGTATCACTGCAGGAAGGAACATCAATGTGAACTGAGCTCAGTATCAGAGGAACACCTTTTGTCATCTGGTCCCTTATATTTAACTACTCTGCAGGAAATGAAGGGCATGACTGACTGAACAAAGATCTTGTCCAGCATAGCAAGTACACTTGGTTATGTACAATCTGCTTGAGGTGACCTCTGGAGTTTGATGGAGAGCCCCTAAGCATGGGAGAAAAAATTAAATACTCTAAAGAAAAATAAAATAGCAGGGAATAATGGTTCCACTGTCAGAACAATGCTGCAGCTGTAAGCTTTGAGAGGCAGAATAGAGCAGGTTTCTGAACAGCCTTAAAAATGAAGTATGTAATCTACTCCTAGTGCACTGCAAAACTGGGAGTCAGCATCTGACCTGTGCTGCCTTCTAGACAGTTCCAAGCCTCAAGCCAGGTCTAATTGCATTTCTTTCTCATGAGGGTGAGCAGTAGAAACTTTGCTGAGGATAATAAAAAAACATTTTAGAGGAAGGTTCAGAGAAGTAGTAGTGAATCTGGCAGGTTCCTTGCAATTGTGAGTTGAGAGACGTGAAATCTTCTCTGGGAAGAAAACAGAGAAGTCTTCAGAATCAACTATCACACTCTATCCCAAACCCATCATTCATGTCTCCCATACAGCCCAGGGAAATTGTGAAGTACCTGGTGCTGGCAGTAAAGGATTTAATTTGAGCATTCTTGGCCAGTGTTATAATTTCTTTAATGGAACAATCTATGATTTACTGCCCTGTACCTCTGTTTGGCATTTAGCAATTGCACAAGGATTTAGCACAATTTTGCAAGAATGCACAAGTTTTCTTCTGGCAGAGAATCTGTATGCAACCTAATCTTACTACCCATTAACTTATGTATTTTTACTAACAGTCTGACACCTCATTTTCAGTTTAGAGGGAAAAAAAAAAGATGCTTTTGTTTTTGGAGACACAAAAGGGTTTCAGCACTCATGAGTGTTTGATGTTTGTGCTAATGACTTAATAACTCTGTGCCTTCCAATTAAGTAATGACCTTAATATATTTATACATGAAAGAGAAGAAAACAGAAGGAAGTGTATGAATCTCAGCTCCCAATGTCACAGCTTTACATGCCTTCTTTTCCCCATATAATACATTCTTATGTGGATTTGAGAGTTGCTCAATTTCAAACTGAGGAAAAAAATTACAGTAGTTAAGCATAATTTATACCACAAAGTCAAGGAGACCACTGCATTGCAGCACTTATCCCTGAAGTCTCTGGGGAAAAAATAAGATTTTATTCCTTACAGCTTGAACTTTATGTCAGTGATCCTGAAGATGTTAATAGTGTGTTATACCAGCAAAGTACTGCTAAGGTACTATTGAGGAATCAATGTATGACTCCTAAAAACTCTCTATTTTTAACACAGAGAATAATATAAATACTACTTTAGAAGTATTCCTAAATAAAAGCTATATATTTAAGTTAAAAATACCCATTCAAAGAAAAAAAAAATATAGTTGTCCATTTTGTAATATGTAGGTGTTCCCTTTTAGAAATAATCTAAAAATATTATTCACAAGAATATATCTATATATCTATATCTCTATATCTCTATATCTCTATATCTCTATATCTCTATATCTCTATATCTATATCTATATATTAATGTCAACAAAATTAACAAGATCGACAAGTCTGCTCCTAAATGGACTTTGCCAGGCAATGTTTAGCAGGCAATCTGCACAACTACAATAAGTGTCTGTGACCTTTTCAATTCTTTTCTCCACATTTTGCTAAATACATTCTATTTCTATGAAATTTTACATTGGTTCAACATGTCATGATACATTTGAAAAGGAATTAGATTTTCAAGGATGTTAATTGCAATGCAAGAAGAAAGAATGATACTTCTGTAAAATTAATCACTGCAAATCAATTAAATGAAAATATGTAAAACAGGAGAAAATAATATTTCTTCAGAATGTTTGGGCCCTGCAACCAGGGTCTAAACTGTCCAAAACATTTATACTTGTCACTAAGGAGATCATTTACTGAACCAGGGCTAGTTACAATTGCACATTAGTTGTGGTTTTTAGTGACACATTTAATGATATTAATTTTACATCCATCAACCAATTGTGTCATCTTGCCAATATAGAAAAAACCCTTTATTTTCCCTTGCCAGAGCCACATACTGTCCTTTCTCCTTCCTCTTCCCAATGGCACTATTTGACTTTTATAACTTGCAAATATTTCTTGCTTGAACACTTTAATGTAACCAAAGGTCATTCTTAAGATTTCTAAAAGCCTCATTAATTCTGTGATTCTGAGAAAAATGGCAAGGTGCTGTTCCAGGTTCAAAGGTCATCCTTCTGTTTTGCCATGCCAAAACTTGTTCTTCTTATCTTTGGGCACATCTACTGGCAGACAATTTTTTTCTCTTATATTTAAGTGGATTCCTGAGTCCTGTCCTCTCGCTGGGTATCACTGGGGGAAACCCTCTCTGTGACACCTAATTTGAGTCACCCTAAGTTTTCTGAGCATGCTGTCAGATATTCTCACACTTCCATCTTTTGGTACTTGGAGAATATTTCTGTCTTTTCCATTTTCAGAGAAGCATTTAATAAATATTCTGTTAATCTTTGAATCAGGCTTTTGAACCCTGAAGTACCCAGACTTCAAGGAATGAAACCTGCTGGATACAAAGAGGTTCTTATATTGCAGCCATAGCTGGTTTCTGCTCAGAATATTTATATTTCTTCTCCATTTCCCAAATCCCATTTTATTTGTTAACAAACAATCCATCATCCACAATCTTTTGTGTGTCTGTAGTTGTTTAACTATAAAACCTTGGACATTTGACTAACTCAATTTACTCATTCATTAGGGATTTTGGTAGCAATCAAGTTATTATACAAATGGAGTCTTTGCATACAGTTTTTACCTGTCCCACTATTATTTCATTGAAAGTGTCTTGCTGTTTCCTACAAAATGTCAGAATTTCAGAGACAAAAATTACACAGCCAGCAATTCCATAGATCATTTCTGTACAGTCCCTTGCAGCTTTCACCACTGAAGATCTTGTGTGTAGATAATCAGAAACCTGGCCATTAGCAAAGAGAAACAGAAAATGTAAAAATGTGTGTTGGACTGACCACAGGCAGTGTGGTCTTCTTTCCCTGTGCACCCTGAGGGAAAGAGGTAGAGAAATCAGAAGTAAACTCAGGGCTTAGAAGAAGGGAGAGGTGTGGGGAAGGTGTTTTTAATGTTTGAGTTTATTTCTCATTACAGTACTCTAATTTGATTGGTAATAAATTCAATTAATTTACCCAAGTCAAATCTACTTCTCCCATGACAGTAAGAGTTGAATGTTTTTCCTAGTATTTTCTCTACCTTGTCCAGTTGAAGAGGGGAGAAAGAGCAGCTTTGGTGGGCACCTGGTGTTCAGCCATGGTCAACCCACTGCAAAGTCAAAATGATCCTATTTTCTGTTAAGGATCTAACAGTCAATTCCTTTTAACACTAACAGAGAATTTAATTCAGAGAGGTTATCTACTGTAATTTCTCCATTATACTGCAACACAATGTATTGAAATCTTACATATTTTTACATCTTTATAACCTCTGTAGACTCTAGCAGTGTTATATCTCTGTGTGCCCTGTTTGGTAAGAAGGTTCACTCTGTTTACTCATACAGCTGAAAGGGTTTGTACAAATGGAACATGGGGAGGTTATCTGTCTGTAGAGGGTTCTATCTCCCTCCTCCTGCCCCCCATCAATGCACAAGCTGAACAGGCCATGACTGGGAGTCTCTAAAATTGTTAAATAATGGCTGAGCAGCCTTGTGGATTTTCCCTCCAATTTTGTCATCAAACACCTGGCATCACACACAAGAACCAGAGAGTGAGGGCTCTCCGACAATTTCCTGTCCCAGGACACTCTTACAAGCCAACACTGAGACAGCTGACTCTATCCTGCCATCAAACCTTCAGAGCAGGGTTGGCTGGGGCTTTGACAGCACCCCTGATCACTTGGAGTGGTACAGAAGGGTTTGTGACAATGCCAAATACTCAGACTCCTCTATTGTCCCATCGCACTCTTTCACAAGAGTTAAAGGCTGTCTGTCCATCATTTTCATGTTCTTGAGCTCTGTCTGAATGTGAGACAGGGCAAACAGTTCTCTCTTTTAACAAGAGCTCTGTGTAAGATGATCACTAAATTCTTTAAACATTTTAGGTATTAATACTAAGAGGATTTATATTGAATAGGTCTGTCTAATGAATCAGCTTATTGTATTCACTGACAAAGTCATCAGCATGAAGGAAATGCTATTATCTGTGCAGCATTCTCTCACTTCTGTGAAGAGGAGCCCTTCTTAGCAGCCTTCTATTCTCTTGATGTCGATTTTAAATCATGAGTATTCTGACCTCTGCTGCATATTAGCACTAAGAACTTTCTAATGGTTAGCTTAGAATTATGCTTCTTCTTTGTTTTCCCCTTATTCTTAGTAAAAAGATAACATTATTTCAGATCTTTTAATTCCCCAGGTTGTCTATGAGGACTTTCATGTGGGAAAATTAATTTAGGAAAAAAAAAAGGAAATTACATCTTTCTGGAGAGTCTTCTTCTAAACACTGTCCTTTCCCTTGAAGTATCTTTTAATGTGTATTATCTAACTGATTTTATACGATCTTATTTAATTTGCACCGACTCAAAAATAGTAACAATAACAGATATTACAATAACTTGATATTGTCTGACTTACTCTGTCTGACTTCTAGAAACCAGTAGGTACAGCTGAGGTCAGGTTCATTTACTGGCAGGGCTGTCTCAAAGGCCATAAAACCAATGAAAGTCTCACCCCTGGCACTGTTGATATCAGGATTTCAACAGGCTGTAGATTTCAAGAGTTTGGGATGTTCCCATCACTCCCAATGATCATGTATTCAAGCAGGCTGATAATTTAATTTTGCTTTCTTCAAATATTACATTTTTCTCTAGAGTATTCAACACTGTTCCTGTGCTCAAGAAGAGCATAATTATATACAAATAAAATATCCCTGGTTACCTTGGGAACAGACATTATCAAAACTGAAAAAGTATTGAATGTAGAGAACCTAACATCCTTCAGATGGGATAATTAAAGTTTCTTTACCAGAACTCAAATCAGCCCAACAGATCTGCCCCTTTTAACACATGAACCTGATAGTAAATTATTTTGAAAATTAAACCAGAACCACTGCTTATTCAGACCTATATTTACACTGTGAACTGAGCTAGTGGAAAGATCTCTATTATAGGGAAAACCTGGATTAAACAGAAAAAATACAGCATTGCTTCAGTGTGTGTACAAGGCTTAGGAACACAGGGGTAGTTTCAGGGGTGGTGCCTGGGATAAGGGCAGAAGAGGCAATTTTTGTCCACTGTTTGTCAGACAGAGTTGACATACACATCCTGCCCTCCTGTCTCTCATGCAAATTATGAAAGAAATAGTTTAAACCATACCCTAAAAAAGACCTGTAGAGGAAAGTATTTCAAACAACCTCTCCCCTGACATGTTAGAGCTGAATTAATTACCAAAGAGGAGGAACAGCCTTGCCCTTAATGAATCACAGTTGTGTCCAATGAGAATGGGTGCTATAAACAAGTGGCTTAGCTAGTTGAGGCAAAGTGGTGGGGTTATTCTAACCCAACCTAACCTAACCCAACCCAACCCAACCCAAACTAACCCAACCCAACCTAAATTAACCTAACCTAAACTAACCCAACCCAACCTAAATTAACCTAACCTAAACTAACCCAACCCAAACTAACCTAACCTAACCCAACCCAAACTAACCTAACCCAACCCAAACTAACCTAACCCAACCCAACCTAACCCAACCCAACCCAAACTAACCCAACCCAACCTAACCTAACCCAGCCCAACCCAAACTAACCTAACCCAACCCAAACCAACCCAACCCAAACCAACCCAACCCAAACTAACCTAACCCAACCCAACCTAATCTAACCTAACCTTATCTTGCTGCTGTGAGGTCAGTCAGAGTCTGCAAGGGAAGCCTGCAGTGGGACTCTGCTGGAGCTGGAGTCTCTTGGCTGAGCTGTGATGAAGAATAAACCAGGGCCTTTTCATGAACTGGAGTGTGTTTCTCGCCTCATTTCTATCTCTAATGTGAGGTTTGCTGCAGCAAAGACCTGAATAAGGAGCTTATGTACCTTCATCAGATTTGTTTCCCATTTTGAGAGATCATTTTCAGTTGACCTGTGAAGCTGAAAACCAACAGAATTATTCATGTACAAAAAATGACTGCATAAGGAAGCCAGGAGCTATTTGATGTAAAATGCAGAAATAATCTGAAGGAATGTTTTGTTTAAAGCATTCAGGCTCCAGTTCCATATTTTCTCTTGCTACACGTTTTTTATGTCTAAAAATCTAGTCACAAAATCTTCCAGAACTCCAAGTTAGATCTTTTTCATACATAGAAAGATGGAGAGAGTGTGACTAGAACTGTGCTAAAATAGGAAATTAATATTGGGGGTTTTTTTAGAAAAAAATGCAGGTAGGAAATCCATCTCCTGCTCAAGTTTAAAATGAGCCCTTAAAAAGACTTTAAATCCTTGCAATCTCTTAAAGATCTTTGTTTGTAAGAACACAGATCCTTCTGAAGTATTTTAATGAAAACTTCAGACAGAAAGTAATACTTGACAAAATGGCCCCAAACCTGCTGCTGATTGCATGTACTTTCAGCACAGAAGAAAATTGTCAGAGATTCCACACCTAGCACAAATCAAGCAGAAATATTCAACCAAAAATCTCTTATTCTTCAATGAGTCACTTTACCTCAAAAAGTGACTTTATTGTCCTGGCAAAATGAGAGAAATCAGTCCTCATTTGAGACTAAGAAATCTTTTTCCATTAAATTTTCATCAAATAAGACAGATACTGCCAAAAAGTTTCACTTTTGACAACTCAGCTTTTACTGTCCCTCTGATCTTCTCTCTTAATGCCATCCCCCACAGAAGAAAACCAACACAGCATATTCTCCATCATCTCTGTTGACTGTAATTTCCAAGTAGCTTCACATGAACTCCTACAGTAATGAACAGTAATTAACACATTCTCTTAACTCATCTTAGAATTTAATGTTGAACTCAGGCAAGTAACAAGGACAATTAACTTTTATGAGTGTATAATGACAGAACAAAACCTCCAAGTGTAAGTGACCTCCAAGATTTGTTTTGATTCCCAGATACTGAGAAATAAATAACTAGTGCATTATATCATGCAGGATACTTATTTAGGCAAATAAATCAGGTATGTTAATTAAAAGTAACATCCCAACTTCTATAAAATTTGGCCTCAACTATTAACCAGTTTGTTTACTGCCAAACTGATGAAAAAAATTTCTGACCTCCTGAAATCAGAATATATCTCTCTTGGACTAATACCTTCTAACTATGATATACACCTCATGTGATATCTTTTTTCTAATATTAAAAAAGAAATTGATTATCTTAGAAAAACTATTTAAACTTTTGCCTTCTAGCAATGAAGACACCAGAAATACTGTTCTAAATTCCTTACTAAGTCAAAGTACAGAGTAGTCATACCAAAAGTAATTTAATCTTGAAACAGAGAAATTATTCTCTTATCTGTTGAGGGTTAGTTTTGTGCTGTCACAGATCTCAGAGTGAGTGTGATGGGTTGACCTTGGCTGGATGTCAGGTGCCCACCAAAGCCACTCTATCATTCCCCTTCCTCAACTGGACAGGAGGAGGAAAATGCCATGAGAACTCAAGGTTTGAGCCAAGGACAGGGAGATCACTTCTCAATTATCACAGAAAAAACATGGAGTTCACTCAGTGATAGTAATTTAATTTATTACCAGCTAAATCAGCATATGATAATAAGAAATTAAAGCAAAAGATATTAAAGCACCTCACTCCCACCCTGTTGTGAGGTGCCTCAGGGAGGCAAAGATTTAGTTTCAGGTAAGCATTGTTAAAGTGAGAGGCATGGTTGTAAGCCTGGTTAGTGTGAATTCTGACCTCCTGATTTGGGGGAAGGGCAGTGTGAGCCCAGGAAGAATTGCCCCACCCCAGACCCCTTGTGAGGGGCAGCCCAGGAGTTCTGATAGTGTTTGAGCCCCTGGGGTTTCCCCCTTGCTGTGTTCCTGACCCTGAACTCCACCCTGGTTCTGTCCCTCAAAACCCATCACCCTGCCTCTGTTCGGGGCTCTCTGTCTCTGGATCTGAGTTTGTTCCCATACTGAATAAATGGTTTCCTGGGCAGAAACCCATCTCATTGGTGTCCCATGCTGGTTCCTGGTAACTGTAGCTCCTCTGGACATGATCCTGCACCTGCAGAATGCAACACCACCCCTCTCCTCTTTCTGGACTGTACTTCCAGTCCCTCACCCTCCTTTCCAGCACTGTTGAGCTGTTGGTTTCTCAGGTGCTGAGTCTGAGTGAAGCTGCTGCTCCACAGCGGGGCTGTCACTGAGATTTTCACCCCTGGTGGCTTATGGGCTGATTTTATCACACAGGAGCAAAACTATGAAGTGCAATTTAATCTCCTTTCTGTTTGGTTGGTTAGTTTTGGGTTTTGTTTCATTTTTGCTTTTTTAGGTTTTTGCCATGTTAATTTTAGTTCATTCTATCGTATTCCTTAATGTAGTTTTTCCATCCCATGCCAAGTGTCTCTGATGACATGACATTCATGGGTTCTCTTCTGAGAATTCCTTTCAGAATGATTGTTTTTACATTATAGATGTGTTGCTAATGGTAATAAATAAAGTATGATCTTTCTAGACCTTTTATGTTTCAACTGGTAATATCTTCTTGAGTCTACTGTGGAAAGGAAGTTCCTGCCTCTTTTTTTTGTCTTACCCCACCATTTTAAACACTGTGAAAGAACAGCTGATTTGATTGAAAGGTGTTTTGTGTACTGTGGATTTTTAAATCCTTCAGTTCTATGGCTACTTCCCACACAGCAACGTGTCACACATTTTGCCAGATGGGATAAAAAAATCTCTGACCAGCACTTGTTATTGGTTTTGTTCCAGTTCAGGTGAAATTTCTTGAAGTTAGTAGTGTGAGATTTGCATGAGTAAGGACTGACTAAAATTAGGCAAGAGCCTGAGAGGTTGACCTGTACTGAGACTGAAATAACTGTTCTTTAGCTTTTCACTACCTTTGTATAGTTCCTACTTTTTGCACTGCTTCCCAGACATGACAATAATACTCTGGTATTAATGCTGGGCACTCACACATAACCTGTGTAGCTCCAAAGCAATCTTATACCAAACCCACATTACATCTTCTTTAATATACTCCAGTCCACTTCTGAGTAATCAAAATCTCCTATTTGTATTTACCAAGGCTTCTCCTACATTTTATATTTTATTTGTTCACCCATATAGTAGTGTAATTATTTCTTGCTTGAACACATCTATAAATATTGAAGTAATTAGTTTATTCCTTGTAACTTTTTCAGGTTAAGTGCAGTCAGTAACAATCACATCTGTTTCTCTAAAGTCCACTTGCAATGTGACAGACCTACGAAGAACAACTTCCATTGCCAGTTCACATGTAAATGTACTTGGTTACAATTACTAGAGAAGTATAAAATGGCTAATAGAAAGAAATGACTGAATGAAGCATAATTATACTTAACAAACTAACACAAAGATTTAGTTTTCTTATTAATGAATGCACTGAAATTCACTTATACTCCACCTTCTTAGGGTTTTCAGGAAAATATCAAGTATGGTCTTCTGAAATTATATGAGAAATGGTATTTTTTCCCCTATGCAGAAATCAGTTTTGGCCCCCAAATCATTTTATGGTCTTTGACCTCAAATGACTGCCCTGAACATGGATTTTTCCCATTAACTCTTTTACTGCAAATGGAAATATCATTCCCTTGCTGTCAGGCTGCTATTGCCAGGGGCTGTATCCTGGCTAGGGCTGCATGTAGGCAGCTACCGGTGAGGGGAAATTTGCAAGTATAATTCTGTTTTGTCACCACTCAAATCACTGAACACAATCCATCTAAGCAAGCAGAACTCTTGGAAAAGAGAGAAGTGAAAAACATCTATGGAATTCTGTGAGGAGTCCTTCCCCTGCGGAGGAAGCAGCAGCAGAGACGACCTGTAGGGAACAGATTGCAACCCCCATTTCCTGTTCCCCTGCACCTCATGGGAGAAGGCAAGAACTGGGAATTAGTTTAAGCCCCTAGAGAAGGGAGGGGTGGCTGTAAGGCCTTTTAGGATTTGGTTCTATTTTTCATTCCCTATCCTCATTTGACTGCTAATAAATTATACTAATTTCCCCAAACTGAGTCTGTTTTGCCTGTGACAGTAATTGATAAGTGACAGCTCCCTTCCCTCATCTGAGCATTCCTTTCCTTATATTTTCTCTCCCTTGTCCAGCTGAGGAGGGCAGTGATAGAGAAGTTTTGGTAGGCACTTTACATCCAGCCAGGGTCAACCCCCCTCCCCAGGTTTTTCCAACAATTTGCTTTACAACACAATTCCACAAAACCAAGGTAGATAGTGAAAATCCTGTAATTTGATCTGACTTTTTGTTGGCTTATTTGGCATGGTTAAAAATAGTTTATAAAAGATCCAAAAAACACAGCCCCTCAGAAATATTTGAGGATAATTCTTTGCTACAATCATTATCACCATGTTCCATGGGCAAGCACTGATGTTGGACTACTGGGAAATGCTCTTTATGTCTCTATTCCAGATGGGAATAGAGCACATGTCCTGGAGCAGTGCTGTGCCTCGCTGCTGCCTTGGCCACGTGTTGGTGTTCAGCTCCAGCATTTACACACAGGCTTCTGTGAGAGATTTGTCACCTCCTTTAGGCCCAGGGTGTCTGCAGGTGCAGGAATTCACTCACATATTAGGACTGGAGCTGTGCCACTCTGCAGGACATGTGTTTGGAGTTTCCAGATTTCAAATTTCTAGAAGCAGATGGGCACTTGAATGTGGGTAATCTTGGCAGTGTGATCTCAAAATCATTAATAAATTCCTTCCTGCTGGTAGGACCTGGAATGCTGGTGATTCCCTCAAGCTTCCTGCTCTCTCATGGCACCTGTGTGTTTTGGACATTCATTTTTTAGTTTCTTCCAAGTTGTTGAAAATACTTTCTGCCTGGCATTATGCAAGGACATGTAGATATTGATCCTACTAGATTGTTGTTTACTTTCAAGGACTGAAAAAGGACTGGGCTCCAATTGGCTGCTTCCAGCTGCCCATTCCTAATGGTGCTAGAATAGAGTGAGGTGCTAAAATAAGGAGAAGAGCTGACTGTATAATTATGGATGAAAATTCTGAAATGTCTGCAAGTGACAGGTTTGGGTTTTTTTCAGTCTTGTACTCTCAAAAACTTCCAATTCATTTGTGTCAGCAAAAAGACTATAGAAAAACTGAGGAAAAAAAATCTTTGGAACTGCATATTTTTTCCCCAAGAAAATTATGTTTCACCTTTTAACAGTAGTGTTGAAAGAATTCTCAAAGGAATTTGTGAGCAATGTTATATTTTAGGATCTGACACAATCACAGGAGACAGTCTACATTTTGAAAAGTGCATAAGGATTTACATCAAACTGCCTTGTCCCAGATGTTGATATTCACAGCTGCAAAGGCAGCTTTAGGGGCTGGAGAACAGGATGCCTGGATGCCTTTTCCACACACCTCTGGCAGTGGCATGGTGTCACCTCATCCTCTTGTACATTTGTTCCTCTTTCCCTCATGGTCTGTCATATCTGCAGATTGTACACAAACCACCTGTTGTACCACCTTTAATTCACAAAGAATCTTCAGCTCAGTGGAGCCCCAAATGCCTCTGTCATTGGTTTCCAGGTGGCTGTCATTGGTTTCCAGGACAATCAGATGGGAAACAAAATTAACTCCAAGACATTTATTGCTAAAAAAAAAGGAAGAAAGCCCTCTCATTATATAATCCCACATTCTGGATTCTCTTTTCCCTCCTCAAAGTAATAGTTTTCAGCAATAGGAACTTCAAAATGATTTAAGCTTGGTACTGAAATAGAGAATGTCTGGTTCCAGGGATTGATGCAAAGAATTGCCCCTTCTTTGTCATTTTCACAAACCAGTAGATGCCAATGTCTTAGCAGTAACAATGGCTCACAAGTGAGAGACTGAGTTCATGGCAATCCTAAAAGTGTCTATCATATTCTCAGCTGTGACCCTGATACAATAGTAAAATGTTAATGGTGTTAGGAATAATTAAATCCTTACCTTATTACATATGGACTCATTTGAAAACTCATTATTTATTTGGCAAGTACTTAGCATAACAAATTAATCTAAAGTGACACATCAGAATAAAGTAGGTAACTCAAAATGAAAGCCAAAATCAAGATTAAGGAGGTAAGATCACGTGTATTCATATTAAACACTAGTAAAATATTTTGATAAATGGAGGAGCTTCAAATAGCCGTAGAAAACTGAAGAAAAGAGAGAAGATCACAGATAAAGCTGGAGTTTGTTGAGATTTTTCATGGGAGAAGGGCACAATATCCAGGGAGTCTAGAGAACAGTTTTGTTTGGGAAAGCTACCTGGGAACTTTTCTTTACCTGGCCAGATATTCTAATTAGATTTTTACAGCAACATTTTCCTCTACTGTGATTATCTCCTCTGAAGTATGGCAAGGGGCCAGTTTGTCATCTTGGGCCCTTCAGCACAGTTCTCTCAGGAGTTTCAGGGGGGAGCAGGAGAATGAAGCACAGGTGTCACAGATACTCAGTGTGAGAGACAGAGATGCACGGCCTTGGGGAAGAGAGGGAAGGGAAATCTGATTTGTGTGCCCAGCTTCGCTATCAGCATGAACAAATACGAGTGCTCCTGCAGCCAGTGGCGGTTGCAGCTTCTTGAAATGGGCTTTGGAATATTTACTGCATAAGGACATTTTGTGCTTCTTTTTTTCATTGCTTTTTCACTTTGTTTGGGTCATAATTCAACAAAGTGTTTAAGCATTTCAAACAGATGAATGCTTCCATTGAATTAAAAATTAGGCATGTCCTTAAGAACTTTGCTAGTTCAAGGCCTTAATCATAAAATGGCATAAATAAGGTGCTGCAGAGTTTGTGTGAATCAGCAAGATTTACCTCTTTGAATTCCCTGAACATCAGGGCATGGGTTCCACTCAAGGCCTTTGCCTTTATGATGAGATATAGTTCATTTCAGGGAAATACAGAAACATAACTTCCTGCTCTGTAGCCCACATTGAATAGATCCATAAACTGGAGCTGCTCCTAAAAATGTAAGACCAAGTAGCTGTATACATGCAGAATAATTGAGGAGGAGGGAGAATCCTTAATTATTGTTAGGATTTTTAGATACGAAAAAAATATTCTATTTTTAGCTGAAGCATCAGAAATTGAGAGAACAAATAAGGAAACTTGCAGTTTTAAAGTATATAAAAAGAGAATGTGGGAGCATATAAACACTGAACAAAAAAAAACTTGAAGGAGTCATTTTAAACACCTCAGGAAACACCTCAGCTAAAGGAATGTTAGTAGATACGGACCATTGTATTAATAAAGAAAACTAACAAAAGAGCACAAATTTATATGATGACTCAAAGCAAACCCTCTCAACAGAACAGCCACTTTCCTGTGAAATAAAATTAATATTTATAGGTATTTTATTTTTAAATAAAAGTATTCAGCCACAAGTCATTTGGAAAGAATTTTATTCTTTAGGAAGAAAGTAAGAAAAAAATCCACATAACACTCAATTGCACACCTTCAAATGGACTTTGGGTTTGCAGTAGTTGAAAGGGCAAATTAATGATGCTGGCATTCTAAAATGCAGAATTTCAGATTTGTATTTCAAAGTTTAAGCTGTCCACTGTCACAATGAAGATGATGAACGAGAGTTTTCTTGTCCCTGCCAAAATGCAAAATGATACAGCTGCATAAGAGCACTGCATATGGAAGAAACAGATTTTTTGTTTTCCATCAGCGTGGTGTGTGATGTTCTGAGGTATTTTCAATGCATGTGTTACTATGCAAATCTGATACTTGTAAAGTAAAATTCATACAGAATATCCAAATTACCAGTAACTCAGCAGTTAAATAGAATAAACAAGCAAACAAAAAAGAAACCTGTGGATCAAATGAAATATTATGATAAATTGTGACAATGAATTTTGATGAATAAACTGAACAGATTATTTGTAGCAGTCAGAGACCCATACATTTCATGGAGTTTTGTTTTACTTTACCTTTGAGCAGCCAATGACAAAATCATTGTCAGATTGTGAGCAGAATGACAAAGCAGTGAGAATATGACTGAATCCATAAGAAGTATATTTGATGGAACCAGTTAATGTATCCTTTATTGGCCACTGGAAACTGGAAGAAATCTAATGACCCTATTCCAGACTAATGTGGGGCTGGATTAAACACATATACTCTACAGCAGGTTTTAAAATATGTTTTGTTTAGTCTGTAATTCCTTTTCTTTATGTCAGAGTCAGGTAATAAACTACCTCTGTAGGAGCTCTGGGGATCCAGTTTTCTGGCCCTGTTATTTTTCAAGACACCAACATCCATCACCAGTTCCAATTGTAAAGTGTGATGGACGTGCTCAGTAGCCAGCGTGGTTTGCTGCTCTTTGCTATGGCTTACGTTGGGCAAAGCTGAAAAGTTAATCCCTCTTTCTGCTTGTTGCATGCAATCACTGTACATCATCCTGCAGGGACAGATGAAACTCCTGGAGCTGGAAAAATCTCTGCTTCATCATCTCTAGGAATACTGTTTTCATAAGTTATATGGCTGATGTGATAGTTACTAGAGAAATTAAACTCTATAAACTACTTTTAGTACGGGACCTTAGGGTGGCATTAAAGAAATAATTGTAGTAGCCAGTATTGAAATCCATAACCATAATAATCAAAATTTTTATTTTAATAGTTTTAGTATTTTAGGAGTGTCAAATACAAAACCACTGCAAAGTACATGTGTTTTGCATATTTAGTTAATAAGGCAAAATTTAAAATTTCCTTTAACATTAAAAAAAAAACCAAACATGAGAACGACATGGATAGAAAATACTATAAAATCAAGCCATTATATCTTTGTTTTGTATGCAATCACATAAAGAATAACCTCACTGGAAGTGATCATTGACAATGAGTGAAATCACAGTAATGGTGCACCTGGCTCCATGTTAACAGTTAACATGTTAACTGTTTATATATTGATATTTTTAATGAGGTCAGTCAGTTGGGCTGAGAATTCAGGGAGTCAATGGAAAGGCAAGATAAAACAAACAAACAAAAATGGAATCATAAAGAAAAAATAATACAGCAAAAGGAAGGGATGCAACCAAGGAGGGATAAGTGAGGCTTCAGACAAGTCAATTTTTATCTTAATGCTGGCAATTAGGAAGAGCTGCATTTCTCCATTGATCTTTGTGCAATCCATTTCCTGAAATCTGTGAGGATTCCCTATGGAAAGTATGTAATTTTAATTTGTGTCATTCTATAGGACTGTGACCTAAGAGTGACATTCTGTATTTCTTCTTCAGTTCTGACTTTCTCAACCGCAAATCCTCATTGCTATAAAACTTTCTTGGGATTTGCATGGGTTCCAGTCAGAACTGTGCCATTGCTGCAGCCCATTTGGATTCTCCTGGATGTGCCAGTCCTCTGAAATTTCTTGGCAGAAGAGCTGGTTGGAATTTGGCTGGATTTGATTTCATGTTAATTTAACAAAGACAAATGCTACCCCTTTAGCGGATTCTAGGAAGAGTTTCCAGCAAACTGTAGCTACTCTTCAAGGGCAGGTTGCAGAGAGAATCAGTACAGTACATTCTGTAAAAGATGCCACATTGGCTAAAATCCTCTGTGTCTCTGAGGAACAAGTCACACAGCAATAAAAGCATTTTTAAACTGCTTCAATAACATGCCTTTATTGTGAGCTTCTGGAAGAGATGGAAGCATCCTGGCCAGTGGGTGGAAACACTGCTGTCCCCAGCCATGAGGGGAGAGGGTCCTCCAAGCTCAGCTGGATCCAGCAGTGGTAGTTAATGCATCCAGGCAGTCTGCTGTAAAATTAGATCTCACATATTTTACCACTAAATACTGTGTCCCATAGAAAATGCATACAAGATGTCATTTATGCTGCATTTTTATAGCTTCTGGTGGCTTTTCCTGGTACTTGGAAGTCTAGACTGTCAGGTGTCCATGGAATGCCCAGCAGTCACAGGCAGTAAATCATACACAGTGTCAGGATTCATCACACATCATGCACAACAAGCTGGACTTATGCAAAACAGCTCTGTCCATGTATAATTTCACTTGCTGGAGCCACAGAGTCCCCAGTAAGTGTAAAATCTTCCAAATCTTTACCTAATACAGAGTGGAAAGTTCCTCCTTTCCTCACTACAGAAAGTTTCATGGTGTTTTTTGCAGCTGTTTATTAATTGCTCAGTGGGTTGGATAGACAGGCCACAGAACAATTCCATCCCATTTTGAATTCAGTTCTGTTTTGAAATGTTTAATTTTAATGTCAAGAAACTGCTGAAATGTGTGTGGTCTGTTGACAGCTGCCGTGAAGGAATTAAAAACCGCTTTTGTCAAGGTGTAATTCATAACATTTAAACAAATTGACATGTTTTTAGGACTTTGCCATATGTTCCATTCATCCCAGAAGGGGTCCTGGCAGTCCCTCAGAGGTGTGACATACACAGTTTGGGATGATTCTGGCTATCTTTCCTATTTAGGCCCTGCCACTGATGGTCATATATTAGAAAGAGAAATACCTGCAAAATTAAACACACTATTTTCATATCTGTGTTTAAAAATATGAGATTTGCCCAAGAGGTTTCTGAGAGGAGTGCAGGAAAACATGCCATCTTTACCATGTCCTAGCTTCTATGTTATGTTGAGAATTTCTTTCATTCAGGACTGATAATGTGAAATAGAGACACCACTGATACAATATATGTGAGGCCTCTCTATCAAGCTTGGCTGTAGCTAGAATCTGCTCAACTTAAAATGTATTACTTAGCCAGGAGAGGTAAGATTTAATCACTAGTAACAGCATTGTCTGTTTTTCTTCATAAATTCCCTCCTGTAAATATATAAGCTGATTTAGAACATAATATTCTTCCTTCACATGTGGCATTTTCTTGCATGATTTTGTTTCTTGCTTTAACACAATTATTTCCTGATAGAAACTGTAGAAGCATTTTTATGTCTGTCTTGAGAATATTGGAGATTCTAAATTAAATTTTCTTGTAGCTGTCAGAACCGTGCAGGACCCAAAATGCAATGTAAGATGCTTTGCCAGTTTTCATCTTTTACTTTGGTCACATACAGAAGTATTTTGCTATTACCAGCCACTGCTGCCTCCCTGAACTTTGAACTTTTAAGTAAAACTCAGAGCAATAGCAGCAAATGGGATGTAAATGTGTCAGTCTGGAGGTTCTCTACTGCATGTTGGAGAGGATCCAGGGCCTCAGTGCCAGCTGTGCTCTTCCAGACAACACATTTATTGCCTGTGCTTGCAGAGGTGCTTTGGATTCTTGGCCTGTGGGTGATAGGTAAAAGGGAACATCCATACAGATGTACGCCTATTTCCTATTGAGGGCAGATTAAATTTCTCAGAATTGTGGTTTCCTGTCTTGGTTTGTTTGTTTAGTTGTTTGGAGTTTTTTAGTTGTTTTTTTTTTTTTCTCTTATCAATTTCTCTCCACAGGAAAAGCAATGATCATTAAAAATAGACAGGAGAAATGCAGCAGAAAGAATAAAGGAATTATGTCATTTAGAGGAAGTGAAATCATAAGAGTATGTCAAGAAGATGGTTTGTTCTGCACCCTCCCTGTTTTGGAGACAGACATAAGCTCTCTGCATGTGCTGTTGACTTCAACAGTGGTAGAAGATACACTTCAGGTTTTAAAATGAGGGAAGATGGGGTAATTTCTCAGTACACAGTGATGGTATTTCACTTCATGCTTTTGGGACATGAACCACATTGGTCTGGGTTTTCAGCTATGTGATTTTAATACTGAGTGGTTGTAAGGCTAAGTGCAGAGTATTCAATGGCAATATACAATTACTCTTGTTCATAATTGTATCTTATTTGCATAATTTTAAACTAGTTGTACATGGCAATAATTTCTCACAGATAAAGGATTTTACTCTTGACTACTTTGAAGGGTTTGTATGAAAATAAAAACCCCCTTTAAACAAGAGGAGATTAGAAAAAGATCTTAAAAAGTAGTAAATAACATATCCCAGATAGTATGTGATTTGATATCAGATTACAGCGAATCTGTGAATAGCAGTGAATAGCAATAAACTGAAACAAATATGTGGAATAACAGTACTTTTCATAGTACATTTACTTAGCTGTGTTTTACTCTTTGTGTCCTGTCTACTCTTCCTTCCTTCTGCTATCCTGATTTGTTCAGTTTATTCTAGTTTTTTGTTTGTTTTTTTTTTTTTTTAATTTTTTGTGAAGGATAAAATTAGAAGCTGTACAGCTTAGAAGCTGTAATTAATACTTTGTCAGTCACTTGCCCTAATGCTAACTCAGAGAAGGAGGAATTTTCAGATAATTGTTTAACAACCAAGTCTGAGGTACATCTGAACTGCAGTTTAGCACAGACCAGCATTAGAGCTCACTGATGTCTAATTGATTAGTAAATTACTTCATTGACTCTCTTAATGGTTGATGAACTCAAGGTCCATACTTGCTTAATGAATGAAGGCATGGTCTTTATCCCATGGAACATTTAACTTCTGACTGATACTACAACTGAAAATCTAAGCCAGACAGTCTTGTAAAGCACTTCTTTAGTAAGGTACAGGAATAAATAAACATTTTTTAAGAGTGTCCTTTTATTTTAAGCTGCCTATCATTTTCCTTTTATTTCCCTGTGGCTTGGTGGAAGATATGGGTCATTGGGGGAGTAATGAGAGTAAAAATTTGATTAGTAATTTTGCAAAGGTGATGTGTGACAGAAAGAGCTGTATCAAACCTGGCATCTAGGCCTTGGGAAGGGCAGGCATATAGGAAATAAAACTTGTCAGAAATATGGGTTGAGGCTTAATGGTGGAGGATTAATTTGTCAGGAAAAAATATAGGCAGTAATCAGAACAAATTAAATCTGTGCACCTGTATATTTGCAGGTTTTAGTTGATATGCTTAAAGCATGCAGCTTAGTGGGTAATTACAGTGATGTAGTCTGTAATTCTGTGAGATCAGGTGGGTAAAGGAACTGGTAAGAAGGATTTTTTTAGTATTGACTGGAATAGTCAATAATAATGTCTGTGAAAACAGTTCCCAGACTAAGTTTTAATAGTCAGGAACTTCTCTCTGATATCTAAATAGAATTGACTTTTTCTTACTCTGAGCTTGTGCTTAATTACAGTGTGCACTCTGACCACTAATCTAATCAGTTTAGCATGATCAGCAACTTTATTTTTGGCACAAGAAGACAGAACTATTTCTGGCAAATTTTTCTCCAAACATCCGAAAGTTCCATAAAACTCATCTTACACCATGGATCTTTACAGCTGTGAACCTCAGCTGTTCTGGAAGCTGTCAGTGATGGACAGCTCTCCATGAAATAAGCAGGCTTCAGAATTAGCAGCTGCAGGCAAGGTAAATGAAAATGACAGAGTGAAGACTGCAAAGGTCTTTTAAAATGTTTATTTAGTTATTTTTTCGATAGATCTTCCAGCTTTATTTCAGTCAGTTCATCTCCCTAGAAGGGAGGAGCCCTATCAAACAGAGCTGGGATGTCACCTGTTAGCCTTGGGTTTGTTATAGCTCTCCGTGGCAATAACCATTACAGCTGGGGTTGTAAAACTTACTGTTTTATCTTCTCTCATCCACACACTCATAAATTCCATTTTGAGCTGATATTTTTTCTACCTGGTCTCTGTCCTTTTCAATGCACATTTTGAGTATTCAAAGTGTCTTTTCAGTGATCATGGTAGTCACTGTGATGTGCATGACATATTTTTCCTTAAAAGAAAATAGAAGCATGACAGTAACTTAATCTTTGACATGACAAGATTTGTAGGAAGATGAAAACTAGTGGATGCGGTCAAGACTTTGGAGCATGAAAGATTTCTTTGTATAGACTATGACAACCTGGAGAAACACATCCAGGAGGTGAGGGACTGCCCCTTGTCATCTTAGTGAAATGTTCGGTTAAAATAAAGTCTTCCTTGCTTTTCTTTGTCCTCATTCCAAAATGTGTGGAAAACTCAGCTTCTCACAGCTTGAGGTTTGATTTGTTTAATTACAAAATCACTATTAATATGGTTGTATATGTATGATTGTATTATAAATTATTTAAGGTGTTATAACTTGTGAGGCAAAATGATTTTTTTTCTCAGTAGTACAGATGCAATACCGTGGGGTTTTTTTTATGAACACATTACTCTAGCTAAAATACATAATTTGAAATACTAAACAGAGTTTGCTTTTCAGATGTTTGACATGACTATGGACATTCTTAAAAAGTAGACATGTTGACTCATAAAAAACAAGCTTCTGTACTAAAGTTAGTATGTCTGATATGATGGAGTAGTTTGTCTGGTTGAAAGTTAGGCTTGCTGTGGAAAATTCACCTGGGAAAGGTTACCAGATTCTATCAATTAAACTGATATCCTTTCAGGTGTTTTTCTGCTCCTTTGTTAAAGGCAGTTAGGCAGGGATGTGAGTGGTCAGCAGCACTCCCCAGCATGAGGAAGAACATTCCCACAGTCCCTCACCAACCCCAAGGACAACACTAATTCCTCCTGTTGGTGTGTCACGAATGAGCAAGATAGACACAGTCCAGCAGGAAGAGTGAGATTGTCCAGTCACAGACAGTGACAGGCAAGCACAGGGCTGAGCAATTGGGACTCCTGGACATCCTTTGTTGCATTATTTGCTCCATCTGAAAATCCTTCATTCTGCCCCAGGCTCCAGTCTGGCTGCTCCCAGGGTGCATAAGGCAGCTTTACCAGCTTCAGAGCTAATGCACTGACATTTTCTCTTCATCCTTCCAGAGGCTCCCAGAGCAGTTAAGGTTAGTATATGATCTCTAAGGCTTGTTCATGTAGTGGTTCCCTGATACTGTACCATGAAGAGAAGGGGCATGGGTCTATGTGTTTAATTGTTGGGGCCTGCCTTTGAATGACTTCAAAAATGACAACAGCAACAAAAATCCTGAAACAAAGTAGTTTTGCTGGAGCTTTTTTAAGATGCCATATACCAGATTAAACATTACAGCCCACTGCCATTAACATATGTGTTGTGCAGGACAATAACCCTGACAGTTTTTTAAAGTAAAAGTATTACTTTATTGAAATGCTTTGGGGTTTGTACTCTGTGAGAGCTTCACAGAGGAATTCTTTTTCCTAAATATGCTGATAAGACGTTTTAAGAAGTAATGAAATGTCCATAACTAGAATTGGTGCTGCATGCACCCAGATGAGTGTGCAATTGCTGACTGGCACATATAGTTTATCTGTATAATTTTCCCTGAAGCTGGATACTGAGCCTTAGCACTTCAGAGATGAACTTGGATAGTTTAAACATGTTTATGATGTAGCTGCAAAACCAGAAAAGACCTCAGTGATGAATGTTCATCTTTGCAATGTGCAGTTACGTGTGTGTTGGCAAAGTACTTGATGATTTCACAACACATCCCAAGGCTGTTGCTGATGCAAATTATTGTGTCAGGGCTTTTTTAAACTTCAGCACTTGAATCATCCTTCTTTCATTTTTGAAGCTATAACTACTCTTATGCCTGAGTATCATTTCTAATTAATGGTTTTGGTATGTTCTGATCTTTAATCTTGATGCTTTTCCACAGACTTTTGATTTGGAGCAATTAAATAGTAATTTGAAAGAAATAAATTTAATTACTGAGTTATAATTTAGCTTTCTTTCTTCATATAGTACATACTATATGTATTGTAACTGAAAGATATTTGTAAAAGAGACGTTACTCCTATTTTGTAGCCACAGAATCTTAAAAGTCTTGATCAAGTAGCTTTCTCTAATCTAATATACAGTGGCACAGGGTTATGTTTTGCATTTTTGCTACATTTATTGTACATTACTCCAAGAATAAATTTCTGTAGAACATGTGCTTGGGCTACTTAATTTTTTTTTATTTGTACAGTAATGTATCAAGATTCTCAGGAACACATAAAAAATTTACATCATTAAGAGACTTCTGTTAAAATAGCAAGGTTGGAAGCAGAGGCTGGAAAATTGTGACCAAAAGTAGTGAAATAGATGGTTTATAGACTGAAATGCTAAAGGATGTAACTTAGACCAAATAATTTCATTGTGTTACTTCTGTAACTGAAGTTTTATATGAGCAAATAACTGTACTGAACTCGTTAAAATGGAGATTGTGTGAAAGAATGAATTGTTCTGTAGAGAGTGTTTACTGAAATTAATTTGTTTTTATTCTTTCTGCTGTAGAGAAATTAGTGTGAATAGAACAGGTAAATTTCTGCAAGATATGCTTTTGAACAAGTGACCCTATTCTCTCCCAGAATTGTAGCTATGTAGTAAATTTCCAATAGAAGGTGCTGCATAAGAAGCCAGCTGTGTTTGCAGCTTTATTTTGTTTTTCTATCGGTAGTCCTTACACCAATAATCATCTACATTTTGAAGTGCTTCTGATTTATTTTAAAAGGTATGTTGAAAACTTTCTGAAATAGGGAAAAGTTGCCTCATTTTACCTCCTACAGCTTTAATTTGTAGTTCCTGTCTTAGGTTTTGAAGAGATTAAGGATAATTTGTCTTGGAATCAGTTGAACATGCTGGACAGAAGTTAGGAATCAATGCCAGTTGCATTCCTCTGCTTAAGTTAATGGGAGCTGGCATACACACTTAAAGATATGAACTGAATGGAGGGAGGAGTGAACAAGTGGGGATTTGTTGTGCACAATGACCCAGGGCTGGTCAGAATCTGCCCAGTGAACTTCAAGCAGGGTTGTTGTGGGTGTGCTAACTGTGATGCTGGAGTTGTATGATGGATAGGTCTGCTTCCAGAAATTTGTTTAAATTTTATGGCTCTTAGCTGTGGACCATCAAGCTTTCCAAATTGTGGTCGTGTTTAACAACTCTTTTTAAGTGACTTTTCCCTGGTCTGAGTTACCAAACCTAACTTTATTTCCCAGTCAATTCTTTTTCTCATTTGCACTGGGTATAGCAAATTAGAGTCCTTTACAAACTTCAGCACTCCCCTTGCAAAAGATGTTTATCATGGGCTGTGCTCCAGCTTGTGTCCAAAGGTGCTGAAGTGCTACAGAGCTGTGTGACAAGGAGTGGCTCTGTCCTCCACGAGGTGAGCACCTCTCCTTGCCAGGCTGTGCTGGATCAGTCCTCCACCTCTGGCTGGCCATGGATGAGCTGCAAACCACTGCTCCTCAGATTTCCCAGCCTTTGCAAGGCAGAGCTGAGACAGGGAAGGCAGCTTATCCTGCACAGCTGCCAGCTTGATTCAAAGGGAAATACTGTAACAGGGCTTTGATGCTGAGTGTGCCATGAATCTAATGTTCCCCTGTGTTTTCCCTGAGCTTTGTGTTAGCTGTTATTCAGACAGCTGGTCTCAACACTTCCCCAGGTAAAAGCTATTGTTCTGTGCATGTAGTATTTTGAAAATGTGGTTTTGCATTGTAGTTATACTTCTAAATTATGCTGCTTGCAGGTTGAATTTATATTTGTTTTAAAGGTAAATCTGAAGAACCATCTGCTCACAAAAAACACAAAAACAGCCAATGAAATTACATTTCTCCTTTGTACTTATCAGTCAACTATCTAAATATGCAAGTGGGTGAAGGGGGGAAACTACTTTGAACGCATTTTGTGTACTTTTATATTAGGAGCATTAACATTGCAAAAATAAAATCTACTTGGAGAATAGCATCAGAGATATTTGGTATATATGGTATTTTAGTATGATTTCTCCCCAAACTGTGAACAAATTTACTGGTAGGAAAAAGAATTCGCAACAAAATCCAACCGTAATTTTGTCTTTATCTTAGAAATGAAAGAATATTGGGGGGGGGGGGGGGGTGTGGGGCAGGTTGGTTGACTATATTTGCAAAAAAAAAAAAGTATAAATTCATTTTCTCCTCTATTTAGATAGTTACAGGTTTTGAATAAACTTCACTCTAAACTTCTCTATTCCAAGGACATAAATGCAAGGATACTGGCACAGGATGATAAAGATTATATAAAGCCTGAGTATTCAAAAGGTTAAGCATAACCAGGTATTCAGCATTACAGGTTGGATCCATATTCATGTCTCCACTAAATGCTTCTTTGAAAGTGAAATGAGAAATTAAAGAATACATACATTGCCTGTTTGCTCTCTCTTGCAATAGCAGCTTAAATGATTGCTGCTGGAAAACTTAAAGAAATGTCTTTTCAATATTTATAATATTGTCCCCCACCCACCCTCAAGTGTAGAATACTGAAAACACTTAAATGGTTTTGGGAACATTTTTTTTTGCCCCTATTTATTTTGAATCTCACCTTCAGCGTATTTGGACTTGGGTGGAAAACTTTGGACAGGAAACTGCTGGGTGTGTGTTTTAAAGCAATTTTTTTTGCTAGCTCTGGCCATATCATCCTGTTAGATTCTGCTCCAAGCAGTTTGGATTTAAACTGTACCATAAATCCAAATTGCTGTTGCACTATCCTATTGTTGATGATCTGATAATGGGTGTAATGGATTATTCAGTGTTTGTATACAAAAAAGAGTGGAAATGAGATAAGGGGATGTGTTGCCTCTAACTGTTTTGAGGGGTTTTTTATTCTTTCTTTTATGCTGATGTGTGATTTGGAGTGCTGAACTGTGCACAGATTAAGGTTTCACAAGCAGAATTGATCTTTGTTAGAAATCTGTTTTGATCTTTCCTACATGTCCTATCAGAAAGGATTTTCCTTAAGCACAAATATTAAGAAATGAAACTCAGTGGAACTGACCTTCAAGGCCAGAGGCACTGAATGCATGGAGAGCAGCCCTAAGGAAGAGAAATTTGGGGTGTTGCTGGATAAAAGGCTGGACGTGGCCCAGACACGTGCCCTGGCAGCTCAGAAAGCCAAATATATCCCAGGCTGCCTCAAGAAGCGTGAGCAGAAGGTTAAGGGAGGCAATTCTGCCCCTTAACTCTGCTCTTGAGACACCCCACCTGGGCCTCCAACATCTTTATGTTGGATGGATATGGTCTCATTGGAGCAATTCCAGAGGAAGACATGAAGATGATCCATGGGCCAGGGAATATCTCCTATGAAGACAGAGAGAGCTGGATTTCTTCAGCCTGGAGAAGGCTTCAGGGAGACTTTATCACATCTTCCAGTACCTAAAGGGGCACCAAGAGAGCTGGAAAGGGACATTGTACAAGGGCAGGGAGTGATAAAAAAGGGGGAACGGCTTCAGACTGAAGGAAGATAGGTTCAGAATGGATATTGGGGTGAAATTCTTTATTGTAAGGGTGGGGAGGCAGTGGAATGGGTTGCCTGGAGAAGTTGTGGAGATAAATTATTTAGCTCTACCATCTGTCAAGCTCCAGCAAAAGCTGAGCAGCTCACCAATAGTAAGGTAAGCTGAGGTGATGTTAATTTTCTTTAGAAAAGGTTCACAATAAAGGGAAATGTCTTCATTCTGGGTTCCTTATTTAAAGGAGGGTAGGCTAGCTCAAATGATGTGTCTGTGAGGCCTCATCAGAATAAAAGACAGGTCACCTTCAAAGTACGTTCAAGGATCATTTAGGGCCATCAGCAATCTCACTGAAGCTGATGAATATTTGCTGTTGACTCCAGGGGGAGTAAGAGGAGGGGGCCTGTATAATTCATTGTGAGTCTTAATGGGAAAATTTCCTTTCATTTCAGTTCAATTAAATTGATCCAGACATTTGATTGTAGTATGCTGTCTATTAACGACTGGACCACCTCAGCTAAGATTTTTAGCCCATTTTGACTTGAAAAATGTCTTTTTTTATAACCAATAATTTTTCCACAATTTTGTTCTCCTACAAATGTTCTGGAGGATTAGAGAGATCAGTTACAGTGACCTTTTAGCCCTGTGGCTCTCATCTGCTTAGTGCTGTTGTATTTAGAAGGAAACAAGACTTTGAAATTGAAATAGTGCCATGTCTCTATTTTGTTAGATGTACTCTCATTCATCATTATGCAATCTCTGATAGATTTAATAGTTATGAGAGCCATAATATATTTGTTTATACCTACAGATCCATCATATCAGTAATGTCCCAAACAAACCTTTCCATTCTGATTTGTGAATTGTTAGTATTGTGCTATTGCTTTATTGACTTTATAAACTGACTGTGCTTATAGGACAAAGGAAAATTGTGGTTTGTTAATAAGCAATTTTCTTCTAAGTACACATGTATTTTAAAGCAGACTTTGTTCAAGGGAGTAACTTCTTCAAGTTAAAGCGTTATGTGGAAAGATTTGTTTTGGATTATTGTTCCATTTGACAGGATCTCAAATGGATTAGACTGGTTAATGACATGACACTGGTATCTGCTTGTGATGTGAATTCTGGTCTTGCTGACAGAAATTGTTTCATTTCTGAAAACTTCATTTGAAATATTAAATATTGTAACATACTTCTTTAAAATAATCCTTTTAAGTAGCAAGCAAAAAATTTTTGCGTTGTATGAGGAACCAGGAGTTTTAGTGCATATCTCTGCAATATAATTGTAGGACATTTGCAGTTTTGACTGGAGAAGAATGGATTCAGAGATGAAATTTGCAGGTGTAATATGATACTCTTGGACAGAAACAAATCAATCTACCTGTGGCAATATATACACCTGATAATAATGTAATTTTTTCCTTCCACTTATTTAAATTAATCATAGTAGTTGAAAATATTAGAAAATGCTATAATTTTAATGCTCCACCTGAACTTCCACCCTTCCTGAGACAGGATAGCCACTGGATTTTTTTAATGAGCACTTTGAAGGAATAATGACTTTGGGATTAACAACTTGAAGGAATGTAAAGGATAGGGTAGAATGGCGTTTGCTATCCAAAATAATGTTAAAAAATACAGGAAAAATCCAAATTCAAATTGAAATTTAATTGAATTAATTGAAATTGGTTATTTGCATGCCAGATATCCCACTGAATATTTGGAAGCTGTGGTGAACGTGGCCTATTATGAGCCATGTAATAAATATGATTTAAAACAACTGGATGCTTGTCTGCTAGCTGACATTTTTCTTTTGGGAGAAAATATACTATGGAATTTGTTTTTCATGTCTCATCTATTGATTTGAGAAATTCTAACAGTGTCAGTCATGAACTGAACGCTAAAAAAAAGAGAGTGTGACTGCCAGTGGCTCCTGGATGTTCAGAAATGGAAGTCCCTTTAATATTATGACAATCCTGCTATGATTTAACTCTCAAATCTATATTGTCATAGTGGTTTTCTTTAATAAAGATAAGGCCTTTGATCCACTGTATAGGGTAAAATATCTCCTGGAGATGAGTTTAATTATGCTCATATAAAATGCATTTAAACAGCTGTGGTGAAGCTTGTGATTACTGCCACATATTAATGTTTCCAGGCCTCCTCATATGGAAGAGCCAACTTTCATTTGGAGTTATTACATTCCAAATGTTTACTTAGCATAAAATCCACCCGTGTGCAGGATTGCTTGGGTGCGACAGATGGCATATTCTGTAAAGTGTAGAAGTAGTTTGGGGCGGAATTAACTAATTTATTTTTTTTAAAACCCAACTTTTTATCTTTTAAGTGATTGACAGAGTTTTTTTGTCTACATTTTTGTCCTTCAGAGTTTCTAAAGTTTTCAGACAGTTCTCTGTATTTATTTTCCCTCTTGTCTGAAAATATTAATCCTTGTATTTTCTGTGGTTTTTTCCCCTGTTGTTGAGGGCTTTTTTGTTGTTGTTGTTGTGTTTGTTTTTTTTTTTTTTTTCTTACATTGTGGACAGTCTAAATAATTTCTTGAGCTGTTAGAAGTTGGATAAATAACTTCAGCACCAAATTAAACACCAGACTGGAGAGTATGGGAGCAAAACTTCAAAGCTGAATGAGAACTGGTTTTGGTTTGACTTGTTCACGTATCTAGTTAAAGTAGCTGAGTGTACAAGTTAAGGAGCAGAAGGGCCCCTTTGGTGTGGAATGGTATTTCAAGGTGTGCTCCTTCTCTAGTGGGAAATAGAAGGAAAATAATTTCTTGCCTGTGGAACATGGGAAAACTTACTGTGAAAAAGAGATGCTCTAATGGATTAAATTGTGGTTTAAACTCAGCATTCATATTTTGAACTTAAACTTCCAAGTTTATATTATATGTGAAGGAGGAGCCAGGTGAGATTCAGTGATATTTTTCAAAATAAGCAGCCAGTCTAAGCAAATAAGACAGACAAGATTAGAAGCTAGAACTCATTTTTTATTAGAGTATCACAGCTATAGTAACACCGTCTTTGAAAGTACTCAGACTTTTGTCTATTTGAAGATGTATTTGATTTGTTTGTGGAACTAGCACTTGTTTGAAAGAAAGTAAGCACTTAACCAGTGAGGTTTTATTGACAGTATATAATCCTGGACAATGTCACCTAAAAACTCACCTCACTTGTTTATTTTTGACACTTAGGCCCTCCTGCTAAGGAGCTTTGTGCTTTGCCATACTGAGGTGTCTGGTCACAAAGTATGACTGCACATACTTCCATGAAGTAAGTCTCTTTGTAGGTTTGGATTTCTCCAGTTACTCTGTAAGGCACTGGGGATATTTCAGAGTATTATTCCTATCTTCTCTGTTGCTAAACTGTGGGTTGACAAATCTCAGTAAATAATTGTGAGTGTTAATGATACTGCAGTTCCAACATTAGACTCTTAACCGTGCATATATATCTGCCATACCTGATAATAAGCTGCTATTTGAAGTGTTTAATCTGTGATTAGGAGATATTAATAATAAATAGTATCTACCAATAGGGTACACAGGTCATTAATTACTTTAACTGTGGCTCTAGCTTATTCTCATCAATCACAAACTCCTGCAGCCTTTCTTCTAAACATATATGCAGTGTCCTACTCATAAAAGAAAAAAGAATACTTAAAATATCTGTTAATCATCAAACCACTTATAAATGGACATTTAATCCAAAAGAAGCCTGATAAATCCTCCTTCAATGTTTATTTCATTATACCATTATGATTTCCTCGTTTTCTGTAACACCTCTTGCTGAAATATGTAGAGAAATGTTGCAAGATTTGACTCAGCCTATTGCAGGCCTGGGAATATAATGACTGAGATCACTCTGCTGTTACTTTCTTTTTGTTTGTTTGTTTGTTTTAGGTTCTTTTTGTTTCAGTTTTTTGGGGTTTTTTTTGGTTTTTTTTGTAACTCATTCTTATTGCCTGTGGAATGAATTTTAGAATTGAAATGCCTTTTAGGAGGATATTTGGGTTTTTTTACCCAAGGAAAATATTTTGACTGAAACTAGATGGAATACAAGCTTTTATTGTTAATACTCAAAATGGACTTCAAGAATGTTTTTGTCAACCAGGCCAAGTGCCATGTCCCATCCTGGGTCACAACAACCCCCTGCAGCTCCAGGCTGGGCAGAGGGGCTGAAAAGTGTCTGGAGGGAAAGGCCCTGGGCTGGTCAACAGCAGCTGAACATCAGCCAGGTGTGCCCAGGTGGGCAAAAGGCCTCTAGAACCTGGCCTGTCCTGGCCATGGTGTGGCCAGCAGGACCAGGACAGTGACTGTCCCCCTGACTGGGCACTGGTGAGGCCACTCCTCAGATCCTGTGTCCAGCTCTGGGCCCTCACCACAAGAAAGACACTGAGGGGCTGGAGCATGTCCAGAGAAGGGAAAAGAGGTGGGGATGGGTCTGGAGCTAAAGTCTGAGGTGCAGGTAATGGAGCTCAGCCTGGAGAAAAGAAGTTTCTAAATTGTTGTTACTGATACCTTAGGTGGTGTGATATATTAAATCTTAATAATCACAGAACAGAATATGCACAGAAAATAAAAGGAAAGCATTTTGTTGTAATTTGTAAAACTGCCATATGCCATTCTGGGCCTTGGTTTCACTCAACTGATGAAAAAATTCCATCTCTTTATCATTGCTGAGTACTGTTGTACATTTAAATCCTAACCCCAAAATCTGCCAATATTCATAAATTCATACTAACCAGAGCACTGTTTTTGAGGGACTGCACAACAATGTTGGCCATGCTCACAATGATGCAGCATTATCCTATCCCCAGTGCAGAACGGAGCTAATGAAGCAGATCCTGTTTCTGCCCTGGAGTGATTCTCTAGCCTGAGTTCAGAGGTTGTGGTGTGGCTGGTTAAAGGGATGATTCCAAGTCAGCAAGGAGAAGTCCCAACCACTTTTAGCATTTGAGATTAAAGCACTGGCTTCAGTGCTCAGTTATTTAAAGACTGAACTGAGGAAAGCAGCTTTCTGCCTAAGGACTCTCAGCTGAGGTCCTACTCTGTTTTTGAAGATGCTTCTTAGAGATTGCCTCAAGTGCAAGGTATTAAGTCTAAGAGCTCTGTTCTGAGCATTTATGGAATTCCTCTGCTGGCATATTGCTATCATCTGCATCCTAAAATAATCTCATTAGTATATAATGTACCATATGCATGAATGATATTTCAATGTCCTGTCTTTTTTAGAGTATAATGTATGCACATCACTGGATTTGTGCACACTCTAAAATGATATTCTCATTTCTGAACAGCCTTTTTTGAATGATGTTCCCAGCAGACCCTGCATAAACAGTGAGCTGAAGAGTGGCCTTAGGGCAAAGTGCTGTGATATAATGTCTGTGTGCCTATGTTCAGACATTTAGCCAGTGAGTGATGAGAGATTTAAAGGCTTTTTGTATTTCCCTGCTGAAAGATTGGGGATAGGGAGGTTTAGGCAATCCAAATTATGTTGCCCTAATCTCTGGAGAGCAGGGGAAACCTTCTCATAGTGAAGCTCTGCTAGGAATAGCTCAGGTTCCTTTGCCAGACCAACTGTTTTCTTGAGATATTAATAAAAAAGTCACTTTACCACTTTATGCAGATGTTCATCTTTGGAAATTAAGGACTCTGAGCCTTTGAAAAGTGCTGAAGGAATGAGTCACTCCCTCAAACAGAGAAAACATATCTCATCATGCATTTTGGTGTTGCAAAGACAATCCTCCCAAAGATTCCCCGTCCCAGGAAACACAGCAGGGAGTGTATCTCTTGTTTCTGTCTAAGAGTGTTGAACTGCCTTTTTTTGCTCAGGTTAAATGTTAACAGACAGAAAGGCTTACCCTGGGCTGGCTCCCTGCTGCTTAGGCAGGCCCCAGGTATGTGGGAAAAGAAAGCCATGTGCTCCTCTGTCAGCCTTTTGCTAACGCTGCTGTAGTGGAATGAATTACTTGTCTCCTCTTTTCAGAAAGGTCATGCAATAGGTTTTCTTTATTGAGATGATCTGATCTGCATTGTGTGCACTCCTTTGAGGAAACTTGGTCAGGCTGTACAATATGACAGGGCAGCAAGTGCTTTTAGGTTGAAATCACCATCCCTCTCTTGAAATAAAAAGAAAAACCAAACAAAAAACATCCCACTTTGTCATGATGACAATGACCAGCAGCTCTGCTGGTTTTCACTGTCATTTCAAGCCTTTATTCTCTTTGTAACTCCTGACTATAAATCATCTTCAATGCTTGCTGTACACAGCACTTGTCAGGATGTATAAACTACTGATTATTAAACTGTTTTCCCCAGTCTCATTCTCCATGAAAGGCTGCTGCCTGATACCTCTGGTTCAGTAAAATATTTTCCTGTCAACAGGAAATTATTTCCCCTTTTGTATAGAGAGAAGATGAGATTACTTTGTCATATTCATGTAACACTGTATTCTTCTGGGGCATTCTATAGCTCATTGAACTTTGTGCAGCACAATAATATTTGATACAAAGAAAATAAATCAGCTTCGAGCTATTAGTCTAAGATAGCAATAAGAAGGGAGAGGGGAAATTCCTGCATCATACATGGTGTTGCTGGAATGAGGATTAGAAACAAAAAACAATGAAGAGGATTCCTGCCTTCCTCCTATTGCATCCTATTCCATCCAGGAAGAACTCTTCAACTATGGGGTGATGGAATGCAGGTACTGAACAGGAACCGAGTTGGAAACAATAAACTCTTTCATTTTCCCCAAATATTTTATTTGTAATTTTTTACAAATATTTTAATTTGTAGTTTTCCCTGTTTTCCTCTTTTTTACACTATTCCTCATTACCAACTTCTTTCCCTCCTTACCTGCTCCAGTCAATAGCTTTCACCTGCCCAGATTCACTGCCTCATCCATACTGTCCACACAGACTCTTGCTTGTATTTTATTAGAAAATTGGCAGAATAAGGTATGACTAACATCCTACAATAAGCATGGATATTTTTATTTTGCTGCTGGGTATTTCGGCTTGTATTTTGGACACTAGGTAACTTACATTCATTTAATATTGATAAAGCCTCAAAAATTTCAGCAGTGTATTTGTTGGTTTCTTCAGAGTAGGAGGAATTTCAGGATCAAGCAGTACATCTTGATGTTCTGTCTGACTTATATGCCCCTCTGTGCTGCCAATAAAGCCAAAGAGGTCCACTATATGTATGCTACACTTTGAAATCGTGAAGTAGAAATTTCTGTTATTGAGACTTTTTTTTCTCAATATTGATGTTGTGAATGTCTGCAGTGTTCTGCTTTTGCAGCAACTGACAAATTCAAGTTCAGTGCAGAGCGCTGAAGGTGTTAGGGAATTATTCTTGGAGGTGTTTATATGCCCTGGGCTTCATTTATCTCATTTGGACCATTCTAACTGAGAACGACACTGACAGAGTGAGAAAAGAATCAGGCCAGAAGATGTTAATTTACATTTTCAGCTTCAGAGCAAAGCATGGATGTACTCTTCCAGGCAAATGTTAATAAGGTTTTGGTCTTTAAAAATGTAAATAATTTATTGAGCTTCTAGTGTGTTTGCCATGATTCAGAAGAATAAACAACTCTGCAATATGAAATAATTCCAAAGCAGTGGAAATGGATGCAACCATGACTAAAATTAGTGTTTTGGCCATGAAATGTTAAAAATAATAATGATACTGACTATAATTATTAAATGCAAAAGAAACATGATGTATATTTTTCACTTCACATTTAATTTTAAAAAGGAAGCTTAAGTTGATACACTTGCTTACCTTTAACTTTCTGTTAAATCATGCCTTCAGTTGCCAATATTATTGAAAGATAGAGGAGCTGGCAGAATTTGGTCTGTTATTATTTTTAGTGAAATTTCCTTGAACTAAACAACTCTCTGCTATCTGAAATCATGAGCCTCTGTGGTTGTTCAGTGTTTGAGTGTTATTGCAGCCCTATTTATTCTCTAGGCATGATGCTATTTAAAAGGGTGAAAGAAAGTGGAGGAAGCCAATCTCATTTCACTAATGTAGAAGTAAAATTTGTCTCTTTAGCCCTGTGAAATCTGACTTGTACTTGCTGTTGTGTGCCAAGACAAGTAAAGGGTGGTGGGGAGCTCTGAGCTGTCTTTTCCAGCTCTCTCTAAAATGAAATTGAGTGCACCAAATGTTACAAAATTAAATCTACCTCAAGTTTGGCTTTTGGCTTTTGTTACCATTATATCCAGAACAGTTAGTGCATTATTTATCAGTAGTTTCTCATTTCAAACATTCAATACAGAACTGACACTTTACTCATGTGAATTCATGTGCTGTTTCATTATGAAGATTTCCAACACTTCTTTCTAGTGTCCCATTTGTGTAATGTAAATTTGATGTTGTAGAGTGCAATTGCTACTTTTTCATCTCTTTTCATCAGAATTGTTTGGCCTTTCTCTTTTCCCATGCCCATTTTATTGGCTTTCTAGTAGTCATCATCTGTGATACTCATCGTATTGTGTGTGATGCATCACTACAGAATCACAGGAATGCAAAGTGCCAGATTCCTAAAGGAATTCTGGACTAAAAGTGAAAAAAACCTGACTTTAGGCTCCTTTGGAAAAACTTGCTTCCTGTAGACTATGGGTTCTGCATTATTCCCATTTAAATTAAAACTCTCTTGTTTTAGTTGTGTATAATCAGGCCTGTAGGATTTTATGTGCTGAAGATTTCTCCATTTAATCACTGGTATCTGCTTATGGTCACAAAGGAAGTAGAGGGGGGATAGTCAGCAGTGTAAGAAACATAAGTAACTGAACTGGGTGTTGCTAAAAGTCCTGCTGTCCCTCTTTGGAGTTTTCTCACAGCTGGGGTCTATTACAGTTTAATCATTCCATGCTAGGTATTTCTGAAGAAAAACATTGCATAATGAAAATTTTAGTATATAGAAAATAATTTAAGGATAGCTGTGACTTACAGACTATAAACATACAAGTTAGGAAAACCTTTCCATTGTACCAAACATTCCAGTTCTTCAAAACTGTGGGTTTGGTTTAATTTGCTTTCTCCTTGGTGATGGCCGCTGGCAGGGTGCCAAGTCTGGCAATTATCAATCTTATAAATCATCATTTGCCTGAAAAATATGGTCTGACCTTAAATTATACACCTAGGACTTGTAGTATTTAAATTTAATTCTGGTTTCCTTTTTGGGACTGCAAGATTTTTGTTCCAGTTTGGAATTTACTTTTCTCTAGAAATCACTGTTTATTATGCTTACAGAAAACTCTTGTTAGCAAAAATTGTTTTCATGATTGTAGAAGGAATTTAGATTTGGGTTTTTTGCAGTCAGATAATGTTAAATTATTCAGAGCAATATCTTCAAATAGAAATAAACCTTTGCAGACTGATGTGTGCTACTCAGTCAGGTATCTACCTGTATTTACGCCACTTGATGCAATTGCTTTAACCTAAATTTGAAACAATATTGATTATATCTGTAAACAGGTCCATGAAAGAAAATGGATGTGTTGAACAAGAGTTATCTTCCATAAGACTGTGCTGAAGAAATTAATGATGTTTCAACTGAGAAGTAATTCTAATTATTTTCTAAACTTTTTCTGAAAACACCTTTTTTCTTTCAAAGAACAAGAGTGTGCTTGCACCTCTTTTGGTTTTTGGGGAAATATCTGTATTTCTAAACATATTCAATTTTTTGTGTGTGTGAATAAATATTCTTTATATTATTTTTCCTTGTTTCTAATACCAATTCCTCTGCTAGTAACTTATCCCTTGGGAGAACTTACAAAAGAAAGAGGAAAGCATTATTTTACAAATGGAATACCTAGAGATGATATTTCATCTAAAGTCTGACTACTGTAACTTAGCTTTGATCCTAATGTGCTACTGTAAGAGTAAATTTATTCCTAAAGAGAACTTAGTTTAACTGTAAGTAAATATGAATATACTTTTCTGAAGTATACTGAATATAATGCAGTATATAAATTAGTTTAAAATGACAATTTAATGAGATTTTCTCCTGATAGACTCAACATGTAGTCCCCATGAAGTTTGATTTAAAAATGTTATTCTACAACAGAAGATGAATATTTATGTATGTTTTATTTGAAACTAGGGACCACATTTAAGCTGGATGTAGAGTCTCTGTAGGTCTAACACAAAAATTTGCTGTGACAGCATTTCTCATTTTGTGCTAGAAGAGGGTCCAGGTTTGTGTGGGTGTGGGATCAGTGCTGGGGTTATCTGGAGGTTTGGGGTGCTGCTGTCACTGGAGAAGCATCTGCCCACAGCTGCTGAAAGCTTCTTGTCCTTCAGCAGCTGAATGGAACAGGTGTGTCTGAAATGAAAACCTCAGCAGTGGCAGGGTAGTAATCCCTTTTAAAGAGGCTGAATTCCTTATTTTAGGGCTTTTCTTACCCACTTCCTGAATAGTTTGCATAATACTTTGCAAGGGAGGGTTTTGTCTGCAGTGTGGAGTGAGCAGCCAACATGAATATTTTTAAAATTCCTCTGCTGATCCAGTGCCCTTCTGAAATATTCTAGAAAAGGTGGCAAGCTTATTGAATTTTTTTTTTTTCTAATGTATATCCCAAGTGAGACTCATACATTATTCCTTTTGTTCTTTTGGTCTAGCAATTTTCCTCTTTCCCCATCTGCAAACATTTACTGAAATAGGCATAGCTGATCAAAGTTATTTGGGATTCAGTTGCTTCTGAGCAGTAACACCTTCCTAACTTCTTGCGGATGCAGAATGACCCATTGATGATGATTTGTTCCTGATGATGATTAGTTCAAGGATCTGAAAGAAATGTAGTAGACATGGGACAGAACAGCTTTTTTTGGGAGTGGACATTTATCAAGGTCACAGTAGATAAAACCAGTTTGGGACAAAAACTAAAAGATTCAAGGCTGTCCTATCAGGGTCCCCCCTCCCATTCTGCTGCCTACCTAATGGTTGCATTGAATGCAACAGAAATGTGATGAAGTAAATGAGTTCTGTGGGGAGCAGGAAGAATCTGAGCTAAGTAGAATCTCCCATCTTTTTTGCATTCTGGAGTTTGGTTTATTTGGTTTATTATTAATTGTGTCTATTTATAGCCATGAAACTGAACAGTTATCCAGGGAAAGACTAGAACATGCTTCAGATGTTGCATTCACATTTAAAATTAATTTTTTAGTTGTTTTAAACTTGACTACCTACAAGAAAGTTTGAGGAGTTTCTTACTTCTGACTTTGGTATAGCCTGGGATGGCATGATAAAGTTTTAGGAATAATGATATCAAGCTAATAGAAATCAATTAAGTTTTCATATGTAGAGGATAAATGATATGCTCAATTCCTGACATCTCAGAGGAAGATTATGCAAACTTCATCTTGGTGAAATGCAAGACATTAATTCCACCTAGGATCTGTTATGTTTATAAAAACATGCAGCAAAATTTGCCTTCAAGGTCCAATTTCCTTTTACAAAAAAAGTTGTCCTGAGGCTGAAAAGTAAGAATCTTTTCTGGGAAGGTGATATCCATTTAATGTTGTTTTGCAAGTGTTAGTCTTCTTCATTATCCTGGTTTAAGGCAAATCTGGGAGAGAACCTCTGAATGGGATCCCTCCAGAAAGCAAATTCAAGTGGCCTCTCCACCATCTGGTTTGGGAAAAGATTTCCTTGGAGAAAAGTGGAAAAAAACCCCATTTCTTTATCAAGCAAAGTATTCACAAGCATAAAAAATGAATAATATTAAACAACAAAACCTGTTGTTGTTCTGAAGAGATGGCAAATTCAGAAAGTCCTTGTCATGGGGTATAGCTCATTATCAGTCGTTCCTGTATGGATGCTAGCTTTAGAGCAAGCTGCAGGCCCCATGGCCTCTCAGTCCTGCCTGAGAAGCTAGCCTGGGAAATTCATTGGAGGATTTCAAAACAATCCTCAGAGACAGAAAACAACTGTCAGGTGCTGTTTGTCTGTCCTCTTGTTTTCCTTGCAGGAGAGAGTCAGGGGGGTGGTGAGCCCCTGACCAATGATGGTGATGTAGCACTTTGCTAACCAATAAGAGTTTCTTTTCTGTACTTTCCACGTACCAGTCTATAAAACAGGCCTGAAGTAATAAACTAGAGAATTCTCCTGTTGTGACTCCCTTGAGAGTCCGTGTCGTTCTTTTTTGCCGTTCCTAATTAGAACGACAGTTCCTGGGCTGGTGCTGGAAAGTGCTGAGCCCCAGGCCCCTGTGGGCCACAGGCCTGAGCTCCCAGGGTTTTCTGGTTTTCAGTCCAGAGCAGGGCCGAGCAGTCCAAGAAAAAAAAGAGCCACCATCTGGGGAACTTCTCTGGTTCAGCTAGCTAAAAAACCAAAAAGCAAAGGAGAGCTCTCTCCCACTGTCCATGCTGCAGATAACACAGACCATGAAAGAGAATGCAGGGGAGCAAGTGCAGTTTCTGAAAACAAACTGCAGCTTCTGCTTCCCCCACTTCACTCTCAAAAACCAGTCTGAAAGATGCAGAACTTAATATCCAGCATAAACAGAACAGATGACTGGGGATACAAACATCATAAAGCCACCCCAAGACAGTCATGCCTTCGGGTAAAGCCAGTTGAATTTTTCTTTTGAAATACATATCCAAACATGGTGATTCTTCATATTTTTGAACCAAAAAAAAGAGGAAGATATCAGTAATTAATGACAATTCACAGCACAGTATCTCTTAAAACTTCCTAGCAATACTTCTTAAATAGTATTCTTGAGTTGTTGTGAGAGAAAGAATGATTAGGAATCAATAATAATAATAGAATTTAGACAACAGTGTTGATCTCGACACCTCTCTACTTTTCTATATACAATATGTTGGTACTTGACTTGTGGTTCTTTCCTTCCATAGTAAAATCTCTTTGAAGGCCTTTTGGACCACTGAGTCTTGTGGTTTCACTCCAAATAATAGGTTTAAGTAGTTGGGGGGGTGAGAAGGTGACCTGGTACCTAAGCATGAATGAAAAAACCAATGGAGATACGCTCTTTACCAGGCATTTAATTAAATTTAAATGCTTTCTTTCATGACAGGGAATGATCAAAGATGTCCATTCTTATTCTGACTTGAAATACTGAGGTTGTAGAAGAAAATGTAGTTTTTCTTCTATTTCTTGTTGCTTTACATGTTGCTGTCTTTGAGCAAAAATAGTCATATATCCATCTCTTGTAAACCAGTGTGGAATGGGTTTTGATCTCTCACCACCAGTCAACTAAGAATTTAGAGGACTTGCAATTTTTTCTAGTTTTCTTTGAAAATATATGTTCTTTATGAAAAAATATATTCACATTAGAAAAGAAAGAAATAAAAAGGATATAGCATATTTGTACACCAATGAAAGAGGGGAAAAACGGTTTCTGGGGTAGAGGAGGTATTACACCTATTAAAAACCCCACTGCCGCAACACCTAAAGCAATCTTGTGTAGGAAGAGAGAGACCAGATTCAAGAAGTTTTTCTACATCATTACTCTTGTGTGAGCACTTGTTCTGGATTTATCTTCTGGCAGTTCCTGTGCCCATGAACTCGACACCCAATGAGTGGGAAAGCCATGAACGGGACACAGCTCTTTGCAGGTGGAAAGCAGCGAAGAAAGAGAATCTCTATTTTTTTTTTTTCGTCCTGCAAACACTTCTTTGAACAAGGTTCTTCACATAATAAGTATTGATCTAAGCAAAATAAAATTTGAGTTACTGTTAAATGCTCGTAGCTAAATATACATTACCTCTGCCCAAATAAACTGTAGTCACTCTTATTTATGTAAGCTGCCTTTTGCTGAGGTGCAAATTGTCATGTGGGTGAGCTGATGCAGAGTTGTTTTTCAGATGGAGCTGACACTATTTTATAAGAACACGATCTTGCTTTCCAGTGCCTCCTGCCTCTTTGCTGTCTCTTGTCTCTTAAGCCATTTAATGTTTTTAAAGAGTTCCTCTGTAATGCTGCCAAAGGCAGTGCTTGCATGGATTGTCTGCATTATAATTGCCAGTCACAGAAAGCTAAAGTTGTTTGGGCTACTGTTCTCTGGCGCTTTACGTTTTAATTTCATTTTTTAACTGCTTTGTCGGATTTGTGAATAGTAATGAGATAAATGAATTTCTAAATATTGGAATGCTTTTGTGGCCCATCACTTTTGCTGGTGGTGATGGGCTGGATTCCAGTTAGTGTCTCACTGGAGTGGAACAATGTATGAGTTCTGTGATAACACAAAAAGACTCAGGAATTTTATGGCTCAGGGGGCAGAACAAGCAATGAGTACGCTTGACAATCTTATTGGTTTTGGTTGCAGTTCTAAAGATCATCTTTCAGAATGTAAAATATGCCAGTTAGGTGGAGTCTGATTTTGGCATACATCTGGAAATACATTGCTGGGCAGTCATAAGAATTTTGTTTGTTCCAGGAAATAAATTGGTTTTCTGGATATGTCTTGATTTGTAACTTTTCTGTAAAGACTTTTATTTCCCCATCTCCATGGGCTGTTGCCCTTTTCATTAAACAGTCTGTCATCTTTGCATATGTGGTATTTATACAGTGAATACATATTTTAATATTAGAATTGGGAACAAATCCTTTTAAAGCATTTTGGTGACTACAGAATTTTACATTTTGCACCAGTCAAGATTTCTGAAATTTAAACCTCCTGGTGATTTAAAAGCTTGGTAAATTCAGGTTGGAAAGTAAGGGAAAACCAGAAGACATATTCCTTTTTTTGTTCAGTTTTTTTGTACAAACAAGATTTACCTGGATTTCTGGCAGCTGCAGTGATGTTATTTCACCTTTGTCTCATCCCTTCTCTTATTGCATTAATGTGTAAATATAGTTCCAGGTTTTGGTTCCTGTGTGAATGGTTGGTGGTAACGTATATGTGAAGACAGGTGCTGGTTAACTCAAGATACATGTGGTTCAGAGAAATAACACTTTTTCCATTAAATGCACTCATTTAAATCTGTAGCTGCCTCTTCTGGGTCGATGTTGCTCTTTAGCTGAAAGCATTGGTACAGCATTCACATCCCTTACTGTAAATAAATAATTCTTCTGCATTTCAAATTCCTCTTTAATTTAGATCAGGCTTGACCAGCTGTTGAAAGCAGGAAAAGCAGCCACTTGGTGGTTGCCTGCAGGGACAGGTCAGTGAACTTAATGCTTTTTTCCAAAGTTAAATGTTGATTTTATTTTATATTTCATAAATTCTGTGCAGCCAGTACATATTGTAATGTGGTAATTATCATGAAATAATAAACCAGGTTTGCTACATAGACTTATTCACTTACACAGCCTTCCTGATCTCTTATACTAATAATTTTTAAAGAAGTAGAGCAGCTGTACAAGGTTAACTGGATTCATTTAATGACTGAATGATTTCTGCCCCCACAGTCTAGTCTTGGCTAAAAATAATTATCAAAAATGTTCTTTCTATTGTCAACATTTAGTTGTGCAAAGCTTGATAAAAACCAGAATGATTCAATGTAATAGATGTCTGTCAAAAATAGACTTCAGGAAAAATGCATGCATCAGTAACATTTAATTTTACTAGGAGCAGAAGATCTATTTTTCATGCAGCCTATCTAAATGAGGAACCCTCTGCTATAACAAAGCAGGCATAAATGAGTGTGTCATTCCATACATTCTTTGATTTTTTAGATGCATTCTTTTGCATCTAAATGCCATGTAATTCTGAGTTTAAAACTTGGTTATTTTTAATTGCACTATGAAATTTTTATCAGATTGAAGGAAAAATTCCACAAATATAAATATGTTCCACATCATTGCAAGGATGCAAAAGGCAAGAGTTTTTTCTGAAAGCTGTTTTCCAATTGCTTTTATGAAATTCAGTGCAGAGAAATTAAACTAGATTGTCTAGAAGCCGTTTTTTAGAAATTATTGTCCTGTCTCCTTTGTGGCTTGTTGCATGAACTAAAGTTCCAATTCAGTGCAGGTTAGCAGGGAGCTGAGGCACCTTCTTTAGTACTGAGTACTCAGCGGTATTTGGTGTGTGACCAGAGTTTGGGTGTTGCTTTGTTCTGCTGCTCTAAGAGAGAAAGCTGTAGATCTCCATCATTGTCAGGTGCTGATTGTTCTCAGTCAAAGACCTAATTACTGGGACACTGAGATGGCTCCTCTTTTCTGTCTTGATTTCTTTCATTCACTGTTTGAGTGGTTAAATATCTATTGTGCCAGAGAGCAGCAGAGAAGCACTGATTTTACAGCTCAGTGGTTACAGTGTTCATTCAGGCTATGGAAAAACTCTTTGTCTTTGCTGCAATTAATATTTATTTATATGAATCCAAGTTTCCCAGTGGAAGAGTTGGAGAGGAACTTCTCCCACAGCAACCAATGGCTCTTGAGGTGAAACCTGCCTGGAGTTCAAGTTAACCTGGGCTGGGACCTGAACGTAGCTCTCCAAAGTAAAATTACTGAAAGGATCCAAAGGTCTGAGACTGCTGTGGGAAACCTGGGGTGGATCTGGTGAGGAAGCCTGGTCTGGCTGTGGGGTGTGGAGGGGACCCACGGGGACCCCTTGGGTCACTGGAGCCACTGCTGTGAGGGGACTTTGGTCCCAGCAGTGACAGCCTGGGGTGGTGCAAGTGCCATCCCCAGAGTGGCACCTTGCAGGAAGACAGGAAAGTTTCCTTAACAGATGTGAACCCCTTGATCAGCATTTTAGAGATTTTTGCAAGACTATTAGAAATTGAAATTTCTCTTTTTCTTTTCCAAATAACTTATTTTACAATTAGATTTTAGCTGAAAGAAGAATTTCAGGCCCTTTTGGTTTTAGCAGCCATAAAAGTAATAGGGTCCTTATTTAAAGGGTTACAGGAAAAAAAAACCCTCATACATGTTAAGGAATCAGTATTTTCAAAATTTATTTTCTTGCTAATTATAAATAAAGATAGTAAAGGAGCACTTCTGCAGTATATTAAATAATATAATTAACTGTGTTAGGCATTGCCTTGATGCAGACTCAATGGATTCTTTGTGTCCTTGGATGGCTTACCATGAATAATGTGAATATTGCCTTGTCCTAGTAAGATGCTCAAGTATTTAAGTGATGGAATCAGAAATTTTGATTGTGTTTGCTCTAAATTTGGGTCTGTTATTCCATTTCCAAATTGTATTCCGTACTCAATGAAACAATGAAATTATGAGCACTGAACAATGTGACTTTCTCAGTTCTGAAAATATTTAGGGAAGTGATTTGTTTTATGCATAAATGTAGCCCTATTTTTTTTTCTGTGGGGACTGTTGTAAGAAATAGATTTTAATATAGATGGGTTTTTTTAGAGATTTGGAGCTTCAGCAGTTGTAGATCTCTTTCCCTGTTATTTTTCTTCAGGATCTGAATTCTGTGATGATGGAGCATTTTAGCACAGACCCAAATAAGGATTTTGAGAAACTGCTGCTTTGGTAGTATAAATAATGATGGTTCATGGATAATAAGATGATAATTTAAAGAAACTATGGAAATGTGGTAACTCACATTCTTGATAATGGTTTGGGACTTGATAAATGTTGAGTCTCTTTTTCTTTGTAAAGCTGAGCAATGTGAGACCAGCTTCAAAAGCAGGCTATTATTTCTTTTCCGTTTCTGCCAAATGACCTACACTTTAAATTTAATGTAGCTTGAGCAGAAGAAATGCCACAGCAGACAGTCTAAGGCTATTTATGTATTCAGGGTCTTTGTTTTAGGAGTTTATTTGAGGGTTTCTTTGGTCCATGGAGTAATGCATACTTTTGACTACTCAAATACAAATGCAAAAAGCAATGTGTTTTTCACCCTTGCCATAAAGAATTGGACAAACATCATTATTCTGTTTTCTGCTTGTATGTGCCTGAAATCAGTTGTTCAGATGAAGCCATTGTATCTGTCATCTGGAAAAACATCTGTTTATAGAGTGTGGCACTGTACTCAGATTTTTGCAAATCAATGCAGATTGTAATGTTTATCTTTGAACATGGGTGATGATACCAATATACAGCTTCCCCTTGTGGGAATTTTCACTCTTTGTTTTTATTATCTTAGCAGTGCTTTGGTCCTTTGCACAATGGATTTACTGAAGCAAGAGATGCAGCCATTTGACATGTAAGAGTACAAGGTTTTAAAGCTTGTTATGAGTTGGAATATTTTTGTTTCATTTGTAGGAGGTTGATTGTCATTTTTACATAGAAAACTCTTGTGTTCTCTGTTCACTTTGGCTGCTCTTGTCCTCTTACCACCAGATTAACTAATCCTTAGATTAGTTATTTTTACTTCCATGATTAGATGAAAGCAGTAATTAATATCCAGACTGCATACATGAATTGGCTATAAGCAATCCGTTCACGAGTTTTGTGGTTTTATGGGGAATTTTCAGTACTTAACAGAGCAACCTTTTCTGGCTGCTGTCCTTCATTAAACACAACCCTAGGTGTCCCCCTTTCTTCACTTCAGTAATGATTTCTGGCAGAAAGTTGAAAGACAGCCTTTGCTATAGGTGACCATTGCAGTCTTTGACTGTCAGGGGAAAATCTGAAGTACTGATTTGACACCTGATGATTCCAGCTGAAGCTGTACTAATGGGTGTGACTTGTTTTAGACTCATTATTTCATTGTGCTGAACATTTTCCCACAGAAAGATCTGAACAAGGCTTTTAGGTATTTTCCCTTCATCTCTTCCAAAACTTGAGCTCGAGTAGTTTCAATCCTTCTTTTTCCCATTAGATTCCATGCTGATAATTTTGTTTGTCTTGATGTATCACAAATGGAGGTGGATCTTTGCTGCCTTTAGAGCTCACAAATTTTGATCCACGTGATCAGGGCTGAGGTTCCATCAAGCCATTTACCAAAGCATTTAAAATGTTTTAGTACTTTCACAGGCAATCCTTTGACTACCAAGGCATAATTTTGGAAGTGATATCCAAGCAGAGAAATCTTTGAAGCATCAGGAGCGATACTGTAGACCTTTGTAGCCTGATGTATACAAAGAAGGAACAAACTGTATTCCATAATTCCTTCTTAAAAAAAAAAACACCACAGAAAAGACGAAACCAAAGAAAACCATAAAGTTAACTAATAAAAACACCCAAAAGACCCCCAATCTTCACCACAGTTATTTGTACAAAGCAATGATTGGAAGGCTAAAGCTTAGTTTTAGCTTATCATGCCTTGAATTTTCTGGCCTGCTTAAAAATCTTTCACTGAAATCCATTTGAAGCTTTTTATTCCTTTTACTCCCAGGCATTGACTTCTTTTTGGACTGGTAAATGCATGAACAATCTGGCTCCTATTAGGTCATTAAATATATGAAATGAGTGCCCATCCTGTGGGACTGAACGATTGACTGATACCCTCCTTCATAAAAGGTTGGCACCATTCCTGGAACTGCTCAGTGATGGCAATGTATTCATTTGTAGAGTCAAGCACAATGAGACAATATAAAAAGTGTCCTCTTGGAAATGATCTTGCTCTGGGCTGTTCAGTGTATAGCCAGGCAAAATATCTCAGAGAGCTGTACTATATTTTCTTGTCTTCCATATATCCAAGGTAGAATACACTTCTACAAATACCCTTTCTCTACTGGTGCCTCATAATCTTAAACTGTTTCTTTTATTTGTCATTCCCCAAACACTGAAGTCTTGTTTTATGCAATTATCCAAAATCAAAGTAAAAAAAAACCCAAAACAAACAAAAAAACCCAACAAACAACAAAAAACAACAAAAAACTCTCCAAAAATGCTGCAGAACCTTGGCTATACTTTAGAGTACGTTGCCTGTATGATGTTATAAAGAGAACAGAGATCTCTAAACTTGAATGTCAGTTGTTAATACAAAACATTGCTTGTCATCCTTGCTTCTGTTCAGAACCCTCCCCTAGAAATGAGGATGAATTTTCTGCACTGGGACAAGAATGCCTCATTCAGTGTATAATATCTATATCAAGTGTCTATATATGAGTGTATCTTCATAGACTTATGTACATATTTGAGTTTGCTTCAGAACTGACTCATACTGACCTTGTTTTATGTTAGTGTCATCGACTTTTTCCTTAACCACCAAAACATCATTTTGCTTCAATGAAGATATTATTTCAAATAAAATTTAACCTGTGATAGAGGCATTTTTCATTTACAGTAACATGTCCTAACTGTTCTTAACTGAACAGTGAAATTTCAAAAGTGAACATGCATTTTTCAGTGTGACAAGCAGCTGTAACAAATAGCTAATGTAAGGTAGGAAAATTACACTGCATTTCAGTGTTTTTTCGGGTAAATGCAACAGTGAAAAGCTTAAATGCTGTTACAATTGGGCATGATCATGCCCATGCACACAGAAAAAATATGAGACTAAAGTTGGTCTACAGGTAATTTCTAGATTAAGCTGTTTGCCTCAGTTTTGCTTTCTGTTTGCAACAGAGAAGATTTCAAAAACTCAGTGAGAAATAATAAGGAGATTATAGTTAGACTTCAGAGAAGTCATGCTGACTGTTCACATGCTTCATCCTTTAATGACTGTATCTTCAAAGCAGCAGTGGCATCTTTGTCTTAGAAGAGGTTTTATGGAGTCACTTTTTAAGGAGTGCTCACTGGGTTTTGATATGCTGGTCAAGCAGTGATTCTAAATGCAGTCATTTAAGATTACAAGCCTCATATCAAACTATTTTCAAAGTCTTTGCATTGTCCTCAATGAGTTTTGGATTAAACCATTTATCAGAAATTCTTCATTCATCCTTAAATCATATTCCTGATTCCTGCCTTTGAGACTTTGCACTGTTATGTTCCTGCTTCTTTATCTTTCACTCCATGTCTGTCTGTTCCTCACATGTTTCTGTCTATCCTGCCAGCCTCCTGCCACTGCAGGCTCTTCCAGGGACCAGCTTAAAGACTCCTCTTTCCAGAATCTCTCTCTTATTTTGAAGAGCTCTGCCAGGCAGCTAACTTTCAGAAAGCTTGCCATCAAACTTTGGATCTGATCTTTCAGAAGTTGAAAAGCTGCCATGCTGCTCGATGCTGGGTATCCTTGTATTGAACTGGCGGCTCAGGCTTTGATCACACAAAAAGGAACCACACAATTACAATGTCTACAATGTATCTTTAGTCTAGAACTTTAGGTATCAAATTCTCTTGCTTTCACTACTCTTTCTAAGACTTCTGTTCCCGGCTTTCAACAGACAGTGAAAAAAATAACTGCTGTTTCCCTAGTGTGGAATGTTTTACAAGAAATCGATGTCATTAAGTGATTGCTATCTTGGCACAGCAGTGCTTTTCTGGCACTTTTCAAGACACAATGTCTGCAGTTATGAACATATGTGCTTGCTGTCTCTCAAGCACTTTAGTGCAGACAGATAACACTGAACTATAAGAAAAATGAGACCTGCATAACTACTGGTTTATAGCAGTAAGATTTCATACTGATTTTTTTGTAACTTTCAAACTAACTCAATAGGACACTCTCTACCTTATCAAAAAGGCATTGCCTCATTCCTGGACATGTTCCAGACCAGCTTGGATATGGGCCCTGAGCAACCTGAAATAGTGAGTGGCATCCCTGGCCATAGCAGGGTAGTTGGACCTAGATAATATAATTCCCCTCCAATCCTAATAATTCTATATTTCCATGATAAGAATGAGGTTTAAAACTGTTCTATATAGTCTTGGAAGTTCTTATTAGCATGGTTCCTGCTCTTACAGTCACATAATGTATTAAATGGTCTTAAGCATCTCAAGCATTTGTTTTGTGCATTGTTTCTTTTTTCTTACTGTGTTTTTAGTGCAATTACAATTCAAACACAAAGAAGCAGAATAATTTAAATGAGACCTAATTCTGATTACTGTAATTTATTAATAGTAAAATATTTTTAAAACAAAAAAAATCCAAACAACTGCTGTCATAGAATATGAGGAGGAAGAGCCTGTAATTACTATTTACAATTGAATCTGTAGTATGGTAATAGGTGGTAGCATACAGGTTGAATTTGTTTTGACTGCAACAAGAAAAATAGATTTGGGGTTCAAAAAACTGAATTTGCTGTGTTGATTAATTTATTATTACCTCTGATTAAAAGTTAGATATGGCTTATATGCAGATAAGATGAATTGAATGTCTTGAGATTTCTGAGTCAGGCTTTGAGCAAGTAAAATAATCTCAAATATTTTGTGAAAATAAAATTATTTCAAAATTCCTTTAAATCTTGTTCAATAATAAAAATGGTTTATCTTTCCTTTTGTCTTCTTACAAACTTATTCTTCTTGACAGCTTGGTTTTGGTTTCTTGATAATTTTAGTCATTTTGAGGGCATTTACAGACTGAAGACACTGAAATGTGTATCTGGGAAGGGATTTTATTAGATATTACACAAAACTATAAAAACATACCTATTCATAAATTGATTTATTGTGAAACTAGCAAATATATTTAAGAATGATAGTCTGAAATATTCAGCCCTGGAACATTAGTGCAGGTAAACATCATAAATAATTATCTTAAATTGGTTACCAAGGCAGTGTAGCAGTATTAAGTTGCTATGGAAATGTTTGGTTGCTGCTCAGAGATGCCAGCACAGCTAATGCAATCTCTTCTAGTTACATCACTCCAGCCAGACAGAAATCAAGAGGGGGAAATTGCATCAGTGATATGTGGGATACAAATCAGGATTCTTGCAAAAGGGGATGTATAAGCCATAAAACTGATATGTTTTGAGAGGTCTCAAATGCCCATACTTCATGTCCAGAGCATTTCACGGAAAGGAAGAATGTTCTTCTTCTTGACAATTAGAAAGACAAGAGTCATCTCAAGCTGTGCATAAATTTTTCCTGTCCAAACTGCTCTGAATCAACTCATCTTGCCATATTTAGCAAATCTACACCTAAAACTTTTTTCATGTATTGTTGCCATGAATTATATAACTCTCTCTAGTAGAAGTTGTTTGGGATTATTGTCTGAAATACAGTTACATCATGGTATTGAACAGTAAATAAGACACCAAAAGGTGATGTGCTACGGCAGCCTAAAGCATCATATTTGCACTCTAGTTTCGTAATGGACTTTCAATATCACATGTCAAGAAAATAAAGCAGATATTGACAGTATGACAGCCTTAGTTCCCACAAGTAGCATAAAAAGTCTGTAATCTCTGATTTACAGAATATTGTACTACTGAAGTGTTTATTTTGAAGTAGAACAGCCCATTCCTTCTGCCTGTTCAGAAATTCATTGCTGAAAGTTTCCACAATTGCTTTGTGCACTAAGAAACTTGTAGCAAATAATATTTGTTGTGACAGTGTTTTCTCTTCTTGCATGAATTAGAAGAAATGAAGGCTTTGAAGCGGATGTCAAGTGTAGAAATGGTGACTATTATATAGCTCATACCCATTTCATTTGAAACAATTTTCTGCAGCTCCAAAGAGTGAGAGTGCTTTTTTAATTAGTTTGAAATTTTTCATTAGTTCTAAATTTCTGTAGCTTGACAACAGACTAGTACTAGAAAACTTATTTTTTTCTCTACTTGAATGCTTACCTTGTATAAAAATGTTAAGTTTTCTGTACCTTCCTTCCAAAACCAAAGCTTTTTCTCTTGGTCACAGGTAGTGAGTTAATAGTGGTGCCAGACAAACCAGTTTTTCATGACCAAGTGTTCTTGAAAGGAGCATCAGGACATGGAAATCACAATGGAATGGCTGAGTAATTATACACTGATACATTAGTGGAGAAAAAGCTCTGTTATTCTAGAATATTTTCAATTTAACTACTTAACTCTTGGCTTTCTCAGAATTTCAGAGATTTGGCTTTGGAGTTCATGTATGGGACTTGAGAAAATCCAAGGTAATTTCATTGAGTGCATTATGAGTGTCTGTAAAGTACTCCATTTTAACTCACAATTATCAATATTGAACTCATAACTTTTATTCATCAATGTGTTTCTCATAATAAAATAGGCCTTAATTTCTATCTGTGTCATCTTTTGTTTCTCAATTAACTTTTTCCAAGTAGCCACAACCTTTTCCTGTTGACAGCCTGTTTATTTTCAGGTGTCTCCCATGTTCTTTGACTACCTACTGCAGTTTATTCTTAAAGTAGCAAAACAAGCATGAAGTGTTTGCTTGAAATTTGCATGAAGATAGCATTTCAGAGTGTGAGATTTACATAATAATGAAAATGGGCTGGAGGAAACACGTGAATCACAAGGATAAGGATGTGCACTTCAGGATAACATGCTGGACTACTACAGCCCCTACTCGGGACTGGGAGCAGTGTTGATCCAAATGGATGGGTTAAGGCAGCAGTGGTTTCCATCTCATTAAATAAATATGCCATTAAACTGATACTGGAATAGAATCATAGCATAGTTTGTGGTGGAAGGGACCTAAAGATCACCGAATACCCCCTCTCCCCCTGCCCCAGTGCCCTGGACAGAGACACCTTCCACTAGACCGGGGTGCTCAGGGTCCCATCTTGAACTAAGCCAGGGATGGAACATCCACAGCTTCTCCAGAAAACCTGTGTGCCCGGGCCTCTCCACCCTCAGAGTAAAGGATTTCTTCTTCATATCTAATATAAACCTACCTTTTTCAATTTAAAGCCACTCCCCTAAGTTGCTCCATGCCCTTGTGAAATGTCTCTCACCAGATCTGTTAGAGCCCCTTTAGATACTGGAAGGTCCTCTGAGGTCTCCCCAGAGTACTGACTTCTCCAGGATGAGAAGAAAATCAGCTGAGTCCTTAGCAGTGGTACTCCAGCACCCTGAGAATCTTGGTGGTCTCCTCTGGAGTTTGTTCCAGCAGATCCATGTCCTTCCTGTGCTGAGAACCCCAGAGCAGCATGCAGCACTGCAGGTGGGGGCTCATGAGAGCACAGTAGAAGGGCAGAATCCCCTCCTTGGACCTGCTTTTGATGCAGCAGGAGATACAGTTGGCTGTTCTAGGCTGAGAACTCATTATTGACTCATGTCCAGCCTCTCAAGAATCGCCAAGTGTTTCATCTCAGGGCTGGTTTAAATCCATTCTCCACCCAGCCTGTACTTGAATTTGAATTTCCTGTTCTAGTCCATGACTGACTTCTGAGTCTTTTGATCACAATTCAATTTTCAGAAATCTGCATCTGACAGGAATAACATGCATCTGAATTATGGGCAGGTATTCACTCACAGTATTTCTTTGGGTCCTGGGAAGACTCAAATAGCCATGGATATTTGGCAAAACTTGCAAACTTCATGAAAGCTAGAACTTCTTCTGTTGGAAACCCTGGGCTGTACTGTTGCAGTACAGATCATCATCTGTGGATTACTTTGAAGATTATGCACACAGTTTATGTAAAGCATAGTGAAACTATAAATGAGTCATACTATGCATCTAAACTGTAGAGATCTACTAAATCCAAATTGAAGTGTCAGGATCCTAGCCATCTCTGCAAGCAGCGCTTCCAGAAAAATATAAAGACATTCCTGAATCATTGTTGTATTTTTTTAGGGGGGAAAAAAGTGGATTTTGAATCTAGATAGACTGCAAACTAAGCTTAAAAGGTGTTTCCTCTCCATGCCCTCCCGCCTCCCCATGGGCTTTGTCAAAAAAGGGAAATAGCATATGTAAAGTTTTAGCAATATTCAAATGCCTTTTGGTAACTTGAAAAATTTTCTGCTACTTAATAATGGATCTGCTAAGAATTGTGCTAGTGATTAAAAAAAAAGGCAACTAAACTACTCCCTCCTTGGTGCAAAGATAAGTTTCAGTGTGTTTATTGTCTTGAAGTTGAGATTGTGGAGGGGAAAGAGGAACATAATAGAAAAGTTTCTTTCTGTTCCCTAAACATCCTGAAAACTTGAAAGGAACTTCTGTTTCAGTGGATTGATGACACTTGGCCAGGGATATCAACTACAGCTAAAAGTGCTCATTCTGTTCTCAGTCAGAAAAAGAGACTGGATGCCAGCACTGAAAAGCCATTTTTCTTACTTGGTCTAAAGTAGTAGGTATGTGGCAATCTGTCAAGTGCAGTCCTGTGGAAATCAAGGAGTTTGGCTGACAGATACTATCAGGAAAGTCATTGCTTAAAGAAATGCACAAAGTTGTAAGATTGAAGAATTATCACATAACCTTATTGGTGTTGGCAGATCATGTAAAACAGCCTGTGTGGTATCTGAGGCTCTACTAACAGTGAGAGAGTTTGTTATTTCCACTCTTCAGTAGTAAATAGTCATTAAAGTCAGGCAATGCTGGTGGTTTTTGTTGACTGCTCTTTGAATCAAATGTAAAGAGGAAGGCACTAGGGAGGTTGCAAGAAGCAAACATTTTCTTCCCAGCAAGGTTTCCTAAAGCAGTTCAGAATAGGATGAAGACCCGTCAGATCTGTGCAAAGCTGATAGATATGTTGATGTGGGAAAGAGATAGCTCTGTCATAAGAATTTGAGGCTGAAAGTTGGAACAGACCAAGGAAATTTCTATGACGAGTATGTTTGTGTAGCAAATTCTCTAAATTTGAACTTACTTTTTTCTCAGCTCTTACACCACACATAAATTTTGCAATGTAATTAAGAAAAAATACTTGCTCACATGAACTCAAGAGAATCTTGTGTTTCTATGGGAAAATGGACTGAGGAAAAAGAATATTCTGTCACCATGAGCCAAGTGGGAGCAGTACACATAGCAAGGGGAAGGGATAAATGGAGAAAGCTCAAGGTACAACAGGGACACAGGGACTCTATATAATCCAACTGCATCATATGACTCCATTGTCTGATACCTGCTGCTCCTATACCTGTAATTCCAAAGGGATGCCAAGAGAAGACACTTAAAAGCTGTTATGTAGGGAACCTTTAAAGATTGTGACAGAATATGAAAGTAAGAAGAGAAAATGAGAAACAACTTGACCCTAAAGTTGCCAGCCTATTACATAGGAACTGGGAAACATTTTGATCTAGAAAATAAGTCATAAGTAGCAGCTGTTGTGCACTTAAAAGCAAACACAGAAGATAAGCTGTTTCAAGTGCTACTTTGACTTCCTTATTTTGTTAATACTAATGATTTTTATTTCTGAGAGCTGATGAAACCAAGTCAAACTTGTAAAAAACATAGATTTTAAGATAAGCTTTTGAAAGCAGAAATCTAAAATATTATTTTAAAGGAAAATGTTTTCATGCTTTCTCCCCCAATCTGTTGACTGCCAAATGAATAGTGAAAGCAAATTAAAAAAAGATTGATTTTAATGTCTGATTGTTTTAATAAATTTATTTGTTTATTAAAATAGAGTCTTTTATTTCTGGTGTAAGGACAGCAAGTCTTGCACCCTCTGAGGGATACTTAACTCTCTAATGCCTGGAATTAATATAAAATTTTGCAAAGTATGCACTTACAAGAACAGATGGGGGTGATTAAAGGGTGGCTTATTATTCAGTCCCTTAACACCAAATACTGTTGTTCGATTTCCATTTAGTAATGTTGGAGTTTGTACGTGTTCAAATTTTAATTACAATCATTTCCCATGTCTGATATTTTCTTTCAGTTTTAATACATCTGATTAGGGCTTCAGGGCCTCCTACCTCTTTCACCATTTAAATGAGATTTGAAATCTTCAGGGGTTACAATATTCCTTTCTGGACTGCTGAGGGACTCAGTTCCTCAGCATTGTGTTTATTAGATTGTATTACTTTAAATCTTCTTTAGCAAAGATTCTTCCTTAAGGTAGTAAAAGCTGTGTGTGTTCAAAGCCTGTGCAGGATCACACACTACCTTCTCCAGAGCTCTGCTTTAGAAAATGCATCACTTTCAGTATCTGATTTGCTGACTCATGGGCTAATACTTGACTCATGTCTGATTTCTAAAGGTTACTATTCTGGGTTCTTCCCTTGAGATACTAGTCTTATGCTGCTTTGCAAGGTAGATTGATTTTTAAAAAATCTGTGACCTTTGAAAATCGAGCTGTGAGGTTATAATCTTAAAGGGGATGTCTTGGAGTTCCATTTTCATGGGCTGATGTATTAGGGGATATCAGTCATTAATTACATTCTAATCGAGTCAGTATGTGGTGACATCACCATCATGTCTTGGGGAAGGCATGCTACAGCTCTACAGCTTCCCACAAAACCTTTAGCTGAGGGACACACAAACTGTCCAGAGGTTAATCTTTACAATTTCTAATTTTAACTGCATGAGTAAATTGGGGCAATTTGGATTCCCACAAATTATTTGGCACTAACCATTTCAGAAAATCTTGAAGACATTGCTGGCCAGAGGACCTTATTGTTAACACTGCCAGGGGCAATTGAGGATTTGGGCAACTGAGTTTTCTCCCTAGTTCTCAATATTCTGCACATTTCCCAGCAGCGCTCTGCATGGGTGTAGGGTATTCCTGTTCCTGTTGCTTTAGGTCTTTAAAAACTGTACAGCTGGTCTCTAGCCTTTCTAGAACAGGGCTCTTGCAATATTTTTCTGTCTAATCCAGCCAACATCTGAGAACCAAAGACATCCTTCAGATACATCTTGTACATTGATGTACTTATCTGATAAAAAGATTCTGGTGAAGTATCAAATGAGATTTTTTTTTTTTTTTAATTAAAAGCAGTTAGAAATAAGCAAACTCATGGTATCAAATTTGAAAGTTTTAATTAAGGCAAATTTTTAATTGTTCCAGTAAGGAGTAGTTGAGAAACTAAAAGCAGCAGCAAGCTGGTGAAATGGCCCACATTTTGTAAATGAGCTTCATTTGAGCAATGCTACTTGGAATATATTTAGTACCAAAATTACAGAACAATGGTAATGAAATAAGGGTTGCTATGTTTGTATCCATGCAATTTGCATTTAATAAAATATTAAAATACTACTGTGTTGTTATGCCTGCATAGTTCTGTTTGTTTATACCTTTACATGGTTATTTCTGTAATGAGCAATCATTAGTTTAATACAATTTTTGAATGTGAGCAAGTGTAATCTCCAGGCTACTTGACAATGCATATTTTAACTTAAGTATGATCAAAGCATATCTCATTATCAGTTATAACTATTTCTAGAGAAAAAAGATTTAGAACAATTTGAATCAAATTGTTGAAAAGGAAACAAGTTTGGCTTTTCATCAGTAATGCTTGTCAACTTATTCCTCCCCTGTGTGACCCTGTGGCCCATTATATAAATGGTAGCCATCTGTTAATAAAATTGGTAATGAAATACACTGTTCAGGAATGGTTTACTCCAGAAAGCCAGAAAAGCATTCCTGCAATTCTCCTTGTGGAGGCTGTCAGTTGCCATTGAATCAGGGAGATATATCATGACCTGAAAAAAAATCCTCTAGCACATATCTTATGAATTGAACTGGGGACAAACAAATGCCCTCTCTATGCCACCTCTCACTGCAAAGCTTGTCAGCAGCTGGAAAAATGCCAAGTTTGGGCAGAAATCCCAAACCTAAAGAATCGAATTTGGCAATAAAAAGCCTTGAGGTCAGTCTATTATTGTAAAGCAGAAGTGTACAGTATAGGGAGATGAAGGCAAAGAAGAAGCTTGACCAAATTATGGCATTTCAGTTTCTTAGTCTAATGTCCCATTCTTCAGCAACCTGAATTACATAATTCTCTATTTCCCTCATCTTGGTCCCTTTCCTCTTTTAACAGCTTTTTTTGCACAGCCAAAGGTTTTCATTGTTCAGTGCTTTTTATCATGCTGCGGTGCCTAATTTTTTTTTCTTTATTAAGAATAACTTTAATGCTGAATCACATGACATACCATAATTTGTTTGCAGCTGCTATTGTTCAGAATTTCTATTAGCATTTTTAATATTTTCTGTTGGGTTTTTCTGTGTTTATGGGTGGAGGGATCCCCTCGAACCAGATCTGCTGCACTGGATGAAAAAACTGGGAAAGCATAAAATCCATTTCTTAGGCAGCAGAACTTGGCCTGAATGTAGGCAGTGGACATGTGCAATGATGGCTGTACTGGATGGCCCAGATAGAGGCATTACTGTAAAGCCCAAGCCTTGAAATGAGAAAGGTGCATTGTAGGCAAGATCATAATGCACAGGCCTAGGTAGCTGCTGTAATATAACCAGACAAAGTCCCCTTAGTGTCGTCTCTGTCCCATTTACTGTAAGTGTGGGGTTGTTGATGTTCTTTTTCTTAAGGGTGAGATTTTTTAGGAGCCTAATGCTTAATGATTGAATTAAATGGCACCTAGAATTGGAATCAGAATTCCACCACACTTTAGAGAGAAAATTAAAGGGTCAAACTGTGTTCAAGACATCCTTGCTATGTCTCCTTCAAACTCTGAAAATGCTTAATGACAATAACCTGAGACTACATGATAATCTGTAGATTTATTTAAGGGCTAAAATAAGAGCTAAACTACTTTGAAAACCAGGCCCTAATACCATCACTGTGAGAGCTACTTATGTATTTAAAAAGTCTTAAAATTCTAAGAATAGTTGCAGATTCTTTTGAAGGAAAGTTGTGGAATCCATGAAATTTGCCTTGTTGAGTGATGTGCTTAGCTTAGTTTTAAAGTAGGAAAATGGGTAAGGCACTCCAGGGCTTATATGATATCTGTTCAATGTAGAGATTTTTCCTGGACTTCAGTTCAGTGAATGGTTGAGAATTTCCTACTTTTGGAACATTTTCTGTGCTATAGGAACAATACAGTTGTGCTCTGTACTGCGCAGAACACTTAGCACTGGGACATGAGTTATTTGCCTGTTGGCCTTGAAGCAGTTGTTCAGATTTCTCAGTGCTGCTGAGCAGTGAGTATCTTATTGATCACACCTGCATATCTTTTAGGGTAATTGGGCTTTAAATTAACCTGGCAGAAACTGAAAAGGAATTACAAAAATTTATTAGAGAAACATATTTTAAGTGAGAAGTTGATCCAGGGCCTTTAGCTGCCGAATATTTATGTACACACCATTTTCTTTAAAACACTTGCTTTGGAACCTTTCATCCAGGTTTTTTTTTTTTTTATGCATGTTTCTGTTGGTTAGCTCTGCTCATTTCAGCATATTTGCTTCTGATTTGTAATGTTCTGAGAGGCAAATACAGGCTAGTAACTGCTGTAGCAGTCTATACCAGCAGTATACCTGCAGAAACAGTGACTACCTTCTGAATTGGCATATATTTAGTATGTCTACAATGCCTCTGCAGAAACCTGCAATTTAGTTAATATGTTATTCATGTTTATTAAGCACATGCCACAGCAAAATGAAATAACTACTGGTTTGTAATCCCAGACAAACATGCTCTCCTTTACAAGGACAACACTTGAAATGTGAATTTGTTGTGGTACCTATTTGAACTTGAAGTACATTGAATTGGGAAGAGCAAACTCAATAGTTTTGAAATATTTAATGAATTTTTATTAAAATAAAAAAAAATACTAGGCAGAATTGCCTGAAGAAAAGTAATTCTGTTTTGTGAAAGACTGTGTTTCCAAACGTATTTTCTTTCAGATCCCCAAGTGTTTTGAAACTCTCTGGGAAAGAAAAGGATGTTTTGGTTTGAAGCTGCTCACCTGGCAGGCTGCCTGGGAGCTGTCAATGTCAGGAGCTCCTGCTTAGTCTTCCAGGTCATCCACAGGCTTTCAGCCCACCAGGTGAGCTGCCAGGAGCTAAACAAGCAAGAGGAAAGGAAAAAGCTTTCCCACAGAAACATGGTTTGGCATGTGAATCTGGAAATGTTGCTTTGAATCTGTTAAATGCTGTCAAAATTAAATTATTTCTTGTGACATTTCAATTCGAACAAGCCAGCAAATGCCATAGACTAATATTTTATTTTTTTTCTAATCATCTCTCATTTCATTTTCATATTGAACTGGCTATGAAAGCGATACAGTAATTACAGCATTGATGCAGCTTAGGACAGAGTAGCTTTTGATTTGTGGATTAGGTCTACTTTAGAAGTGGTCCAGGGAGAGTGCTTGCCATTTACACACTCTACTTTTACAGAACATACATAGAGGCATCGTAGCAAAATGAAGTCCTCATTGTGTTTTACCAAAGCAATTGGTACAGATGCAGGGAAGTTGAATACAGGGAAGACCACCACTATTCTCTTTAGTTAGTGATGGCCAAGATTTTGCTAACTCATCAATGGAAGGAAAGCTGAAAATTTGCACTGAGTTTGTGGAAGGTTGAAATAAGCTTTTATCTCTTGTATGAGAGTTTCTTCTGGATGAATTCATAAACTTCCTTCTATCCTCTAACAGACACACCGATAGGATGCTGGAGAAAATGAGTACTAAAGATGATAGGCGAGCAAAAGGAAACCAATTATATCGCTGATAGTACTGAAAATGAATGAACACTAACCAAATTTGCTTTTTTAAAACAGTCACTTTGTTTAAAACTTGGAGAGCGAAGAAGAAATAGTGTTAGAGGGAATAAAACCACTGACTCAGTGTGATATGCAATTGAGCAAGGAAGTAACTGATAAAGTTATAATGTTTTTTCCCTAGCCTTTGTGATTAATCCCTGAACATGCATGTATTTTGCATTAAAATAGCTCATTAAGGAGTAGCCAGTTGTCACAATGTGCATTTAGAGAGGTCAAAGGGACACTAACAATTTCCAATAAGACTGTAAATCCAGAAGGGGTTCTTGGAATTAAAACCATTTTATTTATACTGCTGGAAAGCATTAAAACTGTAGGCCATGAAAAGGCTCTGTGGCTAATTGTTCTGAAAAATAGAAGACCAATGGAGACTGGCTTTTTTGGGTTTTATTTCTGGTTTGGCTTTTTTTTGTCATCACAAAGACAATTTGGGGGGGTTACAAAGCACTAGTGGGGTTGAGTTGATGGTGACTACATTCAGTAAATAAAAAATTCATTCCCTCAGCTGTAATTTCAAGACCTTCTGGTAATACTAGAATATATTTACACATTTTAGGAAGATTAAAGCTATAAAAAGGAAGTTAATCAGTTTGCATTAATCATAGTCAGAGAAACTCCATTGACAATTGTAAGACTGAAAATACACATCACAAGCCATAATTGGTATGGTTTAACTTACTTTGCAGAGTTGGCCTTTGATTTAATGTACCAGTTAATTAAGTGAAATAATTACAGTTTTGTGTTAAATAGATACTCTAGGCATATGGTAGATGTTAATGGGAAAATATGAAGACAAGTAACCATACTGCCAGCAGTTCTTCTTCTCAGCACTAATATGAGATATAATGTTAGCCAGTTACTTTACTGGACCCCAAAGTATTGTCATTACTGATTTTTTTTTCCTTTGAAGTGTGTAGAAATCAAGTATGGTAGGTTAATATGATGTGCTCTGTACAAACGAATGCCTTAGAACTAAGCTATAGCCAAGTGTACAAAAGGAGCAATTTTTTGTTGGTCCTAATAACATGAGCTCATTAAAGAGAAGTGAGGTCTGGAAAAAAAAAAAGGCACATACACTAACATCACCACATGCTATGTGTGTTAGAATTCTGCTGGAAGGGAACAGAACTGAAAACACCCATTGCTTTTGGGCAGCTTACTTTGGAAAGTGTAAAATTAGAGAATCTCATACCTTCAAGATCTAGGGTATTTTGACTTTCTAAAGGCACATGTCTACTACTGGTGTCAAAATTCTGTGCTTTGTCAAAAAGGAAAGCTACAACTCCTTTTAATGCTTTCTTTAGTGCTTGCCTAAGCCTCATTAGACAGTCAGCTATTTGGATCTAATCTCAGAATAAATTTCTGGCTCTGCCGGTCTGAATTTAGAGACAAGACAATCATCCTTTAGAAGGGCCAGTTGCTCCTCTCTAAACATCCAGCAACATTAAGATTAATGCATGATTTCTACGGTACTTGTAAAGAAAGCCCTTTCAATACCAGAAACCTTGGCTTCTGATCTTTGCATGGATAGCACACAAAGAGTCAGTACAACCTTCAAAGGAAGCATAATTTGCAGGGGTAGCTGCTTTGCAAAGTGTGCAATCTTCACTCATTATCCAATCTTTTTTATTGTGCAGGACATGTTTCCCTTCTTGATCCTTTTAAATCTTAGCTGAATTTCTCATCTCCTGTCTCAGGGCAGAGATTTTGAATAAATTATTGTTGGTGGTTTCCTTCAGAGATCTTTTATTACCATGTCCAGAGGAAAGGGAGTTCTGTTTGTATGAAACACATTTTAATACCTTAGTATTGAAAAAACCTGATGTCCTGGTTTTGTATTAAATTGATTTTGGTGAAGAGGAAGAAATGCTCCCTGAGTAAATTTGGAAAGGGATGGTGTGCCTGGAAAATGTGCAAAATACTTCCTGTGAGAAGTAAATGATCACTTGGCTTATAGCTGTTGGACTGCTCTATCTCTCACACTCTTTATTTTGTTAGTGTGCATGCTGGGGGTCACATATTTGGCAAGCTCTAGTTCAAGAGGTTTTTTGTGTTTGTTTTTCTGATCAGAAACAGTAATCTTCTAAGAGTATTAAGATGAATTCTCTCTGTCAAAGCATTGTATTTTCAAATTCTGCAGATCTTACAAATTCCCAACCTGTCAAGTTCTTTGCAAGCACTTTGAATTTAAATCTGATAAGTACAGAATATATCTCCAACTCTTCAGTACAGCTCAAAGTGTTTCTTTCAACAGGAAAATGTACAACTATAGCGGCTTGTACTAATAGTGTAAGACATGTAGGCACACTGTATAGATTTACTAGCCCAGAGGTCAAGAGAATGGAGCTCTCAGGTGTGTTCAGGTGTCTAATGGAATAATCTTTACATTTCTGCACAGATGTGTTTTGCATAGAACAGAAGGTCACTTTTTTACTATATTAAGACAAGTATTGGAAGGTATATTCTAATTCAGTTAAGAACAAAGGCACATTTCCTCAAGAATCTCTTCTAAGATGGTAATAAAAATTATTTATTTCAATGAAGATGGTTCATTAAATAGCTCAATATATTAACAGGATTTTTTAGCATTGGAAATAATTGGAAGTGAAGCCAGGAAATGCCTGCTTTATTTCAGACATATCATCTCAAAGGAAGGAAGAAAACAAATCAATAACTGTCATAGCATAAAGGAGGTTGGAGAATTTTATTTAAATATAGCTACCATACATGTATATATCAAAAAAAGGAGGATTTTCTCTACTGTCAGTACTTCATATGCTTTCTTTTTGACTGGAGTTCTTTTCAATCTCTTCATCAGTGTAAGCTAAAAACTGCTGAACATAACTTTTTTTAAAAAAGGTTTTTATCATTGTGCAATAATATTAGCAGTGATGACTTCTTCATATAAAGGTGATAACTGATCTAAAAAGCAAGACCAACTTGTAAAAATTATTACATTTACATATACCATTACAGAATGGTTCACATTCCCAAGATTTTTGTTCATTATTAAACTTCCTTAAAATTAGAAGCAAGATATTGCATTCTGCTCTAGTGACATGAATTTAAGATCTGGGGTTTAAAAGAATATCAAATAAAAAACTTAGATAAATGCAGGAGTTCAGGACTTCTGGTCAATGAACCGATATGATTTCACAGAAGCCATTTATTGTTTATATTATGCACTTATTTATAGATTCTAAAACCATTGTTTACACAATGATGCATTACTTGAGTGGTGCCTCTATCTTGTCCACGTGCTCAGCATGCACTCCTCAGGTTTTGTGATTGGTCACAGTCCAGGTGTTCAACAGCCTTCTGTTAGTTGGTTCTTGTGGTCTTGTTTTCCTGCTTCTCAGCCTCCTCTTTCTTATTTTAGAATAGTTTATGTCTCAGCAACCTTGACAAATTCCAGAGGGTCTGATAAGAAATTCTACAGACATTTTGGCTGGGGTGCACTGTGCCCTAAGTTGTTCAAATGCATTGCTACAGATAAAAATCTGAGTTAAAAATTGGGTTGGATCATTGCTCTCTTGTCCAGCAAAATTGGGATTTGTGTGCCTAAATTAAATAGTGTGAGAAATACCAACAAGTTTGGGTGAATGATGGAGTAGTCTGTTGGAACCCTGGATGCAGATAACTTAATCTCTTCATGATTTTCATGCTGACATGCAGAGACCCACAAGAAAACACTGTGTTTGATCTGAGGCCATGGAAAAGGCTTCCAAAATTAATAAATAGAACTGAAACATTGAGTGTGTAGTTTAAACAAAAGTGTGTTATATCACTTGGTGGAAAATTTAGATTTTAAAGTTTCATAATATAGTAATATGTGTCCAACAAGATGGAGGGTTTAGCGCATTAACCTGCCTTGTTCTTTCACCTTCTTCTTCATGGATTTTAGTAATATTGTGTGACTGGATAGAGAAGTCCACAGTGTGGAACACGGTTGTTTGGTTATTGGGTTAAAAGTTAAACTAAATCAGTTGGCATTTGGCATTTGATTATTGGATAGTTCATGATTAAAAGGCCTTGTGTCTCGTTAGGTTAGTGTGTAGGAGTACTTGCCGTCTGTAAGAATGTCATATAGATAAGGTAAAATAAACATCCTAAATCCGAGCACAAAAACTGTCTCTCTGCTCGCTAATCCCAATCCTGGGGAAAAGAACCCAAAGACTTATACAGTAGTCTTATACATGAAGTTTTTATCTTCATCACTGATAATTAAGCACTGGTGTCTTAAATGTGCTTTTAACCTTAGTTATGCACTATACAACAATGATATTGAAAGTATTACCAGAATTTTTTTTAACGTCCTCCCTCCCCCGTGCAAAATGTGGCACAAAGGTTGTCATGGTTTAAGGCAGGTTTGATTCCTTTTTGGGGAGGGTGTCCATGACCTGTGGAAGTGGTGTTTTGTGAGGACCTGGTGGAACTCATCAGCTGCCTAGTTTTGAAGACTGACATCTGGTTAAACTACTTAAAAGAGCTGGATACGCTTCTGTGAAGACTCATTTGAGGACGGGCAAGACCATGGGGAGCTCTCTTGCTTCTGGCCTTTGAAGAGGTAACTGGTCTGCTGCGGCGCTGGCCCCTTCCCAGGAAGCCCACCGGGCCCTGTCCCAGCAGGGCGGCAGGGGCCCCTCCACAGCGGAACCGGGACGCTTCCCAGCAGGACCGGGCCCCTTCCCAGCGGAACCCGCTCGTCCATGCTGCCGAGGGTCCATCCCAGCGCTGCGGGTGCCCATCCCCGTGCTGGGAGGAACCACGCGGCTGGGACCAGCGGCACAAGTGGCTCTGGGGCTGGGGGCGGCCAGGTGGCTGGGACTGCACAGCTGAAATTGGCACAGCCGCAGCTATCTTGGCATGGCTCGCAATGAACTTTGTTTCCTCAGCCGCTTTTAGGCAGCCATGCTGCGGACAGAAGGACTAAAGCAGAGGCAGCAGTTTTTCTTTTTGTCCGGTGCCCTGCATGAGGGAAAGGCACACATCATGTATGGTGCCGGCGCGGACCGTGGGATCAGCAGTGGCACAGAGCCATTCTTCCATTGCAGAGCCTGGATGAGATCTGCCTTTCAACGCTGCAGAACACTATAAAAACTCTTCCAATTGATAAACCGTGAGAACAAATGAACCTACGAACACCAGTTCTCTCCTGAATGAGAAAAAAGAGTGAAGACACATAGAGAAACAACATAGAGATATCAAGGTCAGTAAAGAAGGAGTGAAATCCCAGACAGGAGGAGAATGAGGAGATCCCTTAGTCCTAGGCTGAAATTCTCTTGTAAGGCTATGGTGAAGATATGATGGATACATCATCATTTTCCCTGTAACCCATGGAATGCACTAGGGGGATGTGGCGTTCTAAGCACAGCCAGGAGCAGAGGCAGCAGTGCTGAAGCAAGCAGATGTTGAAGTAACTGTAATCCAATGAGAAGTTAGAACAGAGAGAAAAGAGAGAGATGAGAAACTTTACCCCAGGAATAGAAGAAGAAAACCTGTTTCCCAGAGATGGATGAAGAACTTTTTTTTTTAAGTTAGAACAGCTCACCCTTAAAATAGTACCCCATAAGTTGACATGGCCCATGAAAGCAGCTGTGGGAAAGCTGCAAGGCATGGGAGGGACTTTCACACTGCAAACAGATTTTCCGCTCCTGGGCAGCTGATTCGCTGTGACATTGAAGCCATGAGAGAACTGTTTCTTGTGGAGAAGTCTCCATGGCATGGCGAGAGAAACTCCTCTACCTACAAGAACAGAAGAAATACTATTCCAGAAGTGATAAACTGACTGAAAATCACCGGTTTTGTGTCTTACAAAGAGTCTTCTCCCTCTACATTTATGTTGTCAGTAAGGAAGAAATGAGGGTGTAGGGAGAGAAGTGTTCTAAAGCTTTATTCTGATTTCTTACTATTTTTTCTTTTAGTTCTGTTTAATAAAGTTTTCTTTATACTCTTTAAAGTTTAAGCCTGATTTGGTCTCATAATTCTTATCCAGCAACAAAAAATGAGTGAATAATTCTAGCGAGTGCACTGGTGTTTATCCAGCACTAGACCTACTACAGGGTAAAAGTGAAATTTCTTGTTTTTCTTTTTCATGAGATGTAAACAATATATTGCATTTTGAGTCAAATCATACAAAGTAAAACAATTCATCAAAGCAAATCAAGCGGCAATTTATTATGGATCTGTCTGAAACCTAAACAGTGCCTGCCTAATGAGCAGGAACCAAAATGTCTTGTGGGACTTGTGTAGGTGTGTCATGCCCTCATTTCCCATGTTTTTTCCTGTCTGGCCTACATTTCTGAAGCAAACTGCAGTGTCTCCTTTGGCTAAGAACAGTAGGAGATCTCAGAGAGAGCAGATCCCATTGGAAAGGACATCTCTGCTATAACTGCTGACCAAGACAGAGCTGAGCACGTTCACAGCCAGCAGCTTTGCTCTTCAAGTAGGATTTTAAACTGTCTCCTTTAGACCTTAAACCTGGGTTTCTGATTCTAGAAAACTTGTGTATGAATGCTGTGACTGAGTGCAACAGCAGATGTGGGGCTATTGCTGTTCTGTGTTTCATTAAAGCCATGTCCAGTTTGGTGAATTAACATGGAAGAACCGAGTTTTAAAGATCAAGTTGAAATTACATCCTCAGAGGTGAATTTCAAGGCTCTGTGAAATGTATCTGAATTTGGCTTTGAAATGCAATAGTAAACATGATGTTGTACCTTTACTTATTCAAACAGTGAACACTGTTTATTTTGGAACTAGGTGTAACTGACTTGTACTCAAAATAGAGTACACACAATTTTTTGAAATCTAGGTAACACACACAAAAATAAAATCTCATAGGATGGAATATGTGGGATTTTTTGACATGGGTAAATTTCTGGAGTATCCAATACTTTTGAGTCTTGGGTCTAATGAAGCACAACTGAAATTTGCCCAAGATTTTAAAACTAGTGAAAAAAAAAATTTAAAAAGTCAAGATTACTGTTAAGTAATGCATAACAATTAAGTTCATAATAATCAGGAGGATGTGATTGATCTGAAAAGTAAAGCTATTTTATCTCAAAGACTGAAAATATTGAGACAAATTTGAACACTCCATGATGTAAATGAATTAATATCTAATAAAACACATTACACACGGGGATTTGTGTAAAAGTAGATGTAGCAGCTAAGACTTCTCTGGGCAACCTGTTCCAGTGTTTCACCACCCTGAGCATAAAATATTTTTTGTTATATATAATCTGAATCTACTCTCTTTTAGTTAAAAATGACTGCCCCTTGTTTCTGTGGCCTCATCTGGACTTGCTTTAACAGGCCCACGTCTTGGGAACTTGATTGAGAACTTGATTTGGGGTCTCACCAGTGAAGAGGGGGGAAAATCCCTTCTCTCCCCTGCTGCCCACAGGGCTTTTGCTGCAGTCCAGGACACACTTGGCTTTCTGGGCTGTGAGACCAGGTCCTGTGCAGCCTCTCATCCACCAGCACCCCCAAGGCCTCAGCAGGGCTGCTCTCCATCTGTTCATCTCCCTGGACTGACACTGGGGTTACACTGCCCCGGGTGCAGCACCTTGTACTTGGTCCCATTGAACCTCATGAGATTCCCATGGAACACTGCTCCAGCTTGCCCAGGTGCCTCTGGATTGTCCATCCTTCAGGACTGTCACCCAAAACACTCAGCTTGGTGTCACATGCAAATATCTTGAGGGTGCACTTGACCCCAGTGTTTGTCACTGATGAAGGTACCAAACCATGCTGCTGCTGGTAGAGTCCTCCAGGGTCCAACCCCAGCCTCCAAATAAGAGCTTGCAAGTGTTGGACAGGAGTGCCATGAGGATTAACACACAAAGTTCTCATCAAATTTTCCTCTGATCAGTGGGTCACAGGGATTACAGTTGCTTCATTTGGTTACCTGAAGTAAACCATATTTCTTAGTATTACTGAACAAAATAATGTGTCTACAACTGCAGTCAGGTCAAAGTAGGGCCCCTAATGCAAATGGACAATTCCAACTGGACATTCTGAGTAGGCTTCTGTGTGAGTAAAGACTGACTCAAAGTAATTTGTCCAAATCTATAGCAGAATATCATAACTTCACCACCACCAATTTGGAGGTTGTTGCTGTTGGGAAGAGAATATTAAAATGAAAGGAAAAAACCTTCTCTTTCAAATGTGCTTTGTGAGCCTATCAGCTTTCCAGGACTTTATGTGCAAATTGTCTTTAACATGCTCAAATATCATCCTTTTGCTGGAATTGTTTGCATAGTTGTGTCAAAATGCATTTTTAGAGTATAATTCTTCATGTACCAGCTTTCTCTTCTTTTTTCCTTCCTTCACTCTTTCCCAATAATAAAGCAGTGAAATCCTGTTTTTGAAGGATTCTGTGGTGTTACTTTCCTGCTGTTGAGACTATATTTTCCAGGAGAGAGAAAAACTTGCTGGGAAAAATATGATTCATTTAAAAAAACACTTAAATGCCCTCACTGCATTAATACCTGCTACTAGGACTTTCAGCATTTGATCTGACTAAATTAAGTGTTCTTTCTTTAGATCAGATTTCTTAATCCTAAACAGAATGCAGGGTGTTGTTTGTTTGGGGTTTTTTTATGTGTGCATTGTTTTTGGTTTCTTTGATATCTATAAGCCTGATATGTTATAAAGATTTCTAGCTGGATCCTGATTCTTTATTTAGCTTTTTTCTTTCTCACGATGTGGCATTGTTGCTATCATTTCAGCACTTGTAAATATTTTGTTGAATGTATTTGTCCTGATACTTGTGATTCTTTGTTGGAAGAATTTTGCTGCTCTGCAATACCTGTTTTTCCAACATTGATAAAACTTGTTCTTTATTGAAATATTAGAAGGCCAAATGTGTGAACTACAGTTATATATGTACAATAGCAGATTAATGATACTGTGGCTAATTTAAATTAATACATATGAGAATACAACAAAGGAAGAAAATAAACTACTGGGGAATATAATTTACAGTATAAAAATAGGGAAAAAAAACCCCTACATTTATGACACATAAGTGGTCTGCTTAAGGAAGCCTAGAATTTTTAAATTTACACAGTCTGAAATGAGATTTGAGAAGATCTGAGACTGATAAACTAGGGTCACAAAATAAATTAATTAGATTAGAGATTAAAGGGTGATCATACAAGAAGACTAATGAGTTTGTAACTAGGCCAGGTAATCACTTTGGGACACTTGGCTATGGACAAGTTTTGCAGCTCAGCTGCCATGAGTGGAGCGTAGGTATTCTAATAGTGTGGGGGCCAGTCCCTCACCTGAGACAGCTCTAGTTCTAAGGTTATTTGGCAAAAAAGAAAACAAACATAAAAATTGTAGGAGATTGTCTTGGGATACATAAAGCATTGCAGTTCTGTTTGATGTGGATAGAGAATATCAATATAAACTATACCAACAGTACCTTTGCAGTGTATCAAGCATAATTCTTTTCAAAATTTAATTTGAGGCATCTTTGGTTGAAGGTAACATCTGTCATGTAATTCATTTTAAAATGTTTGCTATTTTTTTGGAATAGATATTACTTATTTTATAATGACATTGAGAAACTACAAGATATAAGCAAACCAAGGGGATTAAATTTCCTCTTTAGACATACATATATCTAGATCAGAACAAAATAACTAGGAAAAGCCTGTTGTAGCTCTTCATTCACTAAAATTATTTTAATTTTGTCTAGAGCACTTTGATGTTAAGTACTAACCAAAATAAATGTAATAATGAGAAAAAAAAAATATATCTGGATGAGAAGAAACTAAATGGAAATTGAAAGTATTTGTTTTGGAGACATGCAAGGCAAGCTAAGAGAAAAACTAATTGATTAGAAGGGAAATTTCCTGAACCAACACTTAGAATTAAAGCAATGTATGTGTTCTTATCATGAGGCTGATATTCTAATATTGACATGATTTTATTAAAGAATTTGTATAAACTCTTGTTTATTCCAGCATGTTCAGGATTTTACTTCATTCTGTTGATAAACACAATACCACGGTAAATGGGATATGAATCTAAGTCCTTTCTGTTATAGGATTCTTTTAATTGTTATTTCTCACTTGTCTATCTGGGAGCCCTTTGTTCCATTAAAATTAGGTCAGAAAAAATGCAATATCAAGTGAAATTAAAATAGGTGGCTGGAGGAAAATGTATGGAAATGAATGAAGAGTGAAAAGACAGTTACCATAAGAATCCAAGCAAAACCTACTGAGGCAGTGAGTTCTCTTGAAGGAAAGCAAAAGGAGACATTTATATGAAGATTAAAATTACCCATGAGTAAAAGAGTTTTCTGGCTTGGAATTAGTGGTGAAAGGAGGGCAGGGAACTCTGTTTGGTATGCAATAACAGTTCAAACAGACTTTTACATTAATCTTCTTTGTCAGGTAGTTTCCTGATACTGCATCTCCAGAGCAATCCTCTGCAGCATGAAGATATATACTTGGAAGGAAAACTACAACATGAAGAGGAACGGAGGGAGGGGAAGCCTTAAAAAAAAAAATCAAATTCCCAAAATACTCATTTGATAAAAGTATATAAGGCTGTAATTAATGAAAAGGAAAATCATGCCCATTTAAACTGATTTTTGAATATATATTCAATTATTATTTGCTAACTCATGCTGCAGAGCTTGAAAGAAGATTAAAAAAAAAAGGATATGAGATCAATATTTAATTTCACAGGAGGACATATATAGACATGTGAAGTGTCCCGTTTAAGACAGATTTTTTTTTATTTTAATTTTTTTAATATTTTTTTTCTGCTTCACAAACTACCATTGAAAAATACGTTTACATCTCTCATCCAGGAATTGTGTTATGCACTTCCATTTGATTAAAACATTTTGTGGTGATCTTGATTAACAAAATTGAAGTGAAACTTGGACCATTTTGCCTTCTCCTCAAGGGCAGTCTGGCATGGCTGCATACATTTATGAAGGTATCCCTCAACTAGATACAGATCAGGTGGAATTTCTTTCATTCAAGTGTAGTGCTTGCTAAGAAAATGGTATCTTTTTTAATTTTATTGCTAGATATGCAAATATTTTCCTTTGGTTTCAACAAAATCTCATGTGTGAGATCACTCAGTTTGCAATACAGGGGACAGAGTCCCTTGCTGAGGTGAACAGTTCTGAAGCAGGAATGTTACCCAGCAGAGAGAGGGATCCTTGGGCACAGCTACAAATACAGTGTTAAAACTTTGCACTTAACATTCTCCATCTGGCAGCTTCCACTTGGGTCTTGCAGGACTGAGCATCTCCTTAAACAAGAGTAATACAAAAAATAAAACACTACCTCCTTTCCCTTGATTCCTTCTGAATCTGGAAGAAAATCTTCTGTGGTTCTCAGCATTTTGCAGGACTTGGTCTTGAATGCAGCATGTGGCCCTGTGGTGCCTTACTGAAATAATGCAGAGTGGGAGTTTGATAAATATGCTGAATTGGACTGTGTACCTACTGAGGCATATTTTGAATACTCCTCCCCAAAATGTCATGTATAAATAGAACTGCTTTAACATATTGCAGGCATTTGGTTTTGTAGAAGATCTTTGTGCCTCTCTGGTTTCTTGTATGTTAAAAAGTCAATTATTGCAAAGTATCTCTGCAATTTTTGGATCATTACCCATTTATCCTTAAGCAGAAATATACTTGCTCAGAGGTTGCTTAGTGTATAATCTGGTTACTCTAAATTTGTAATGCTTTAATGACATTTGAAGTATCTATTACTGTCTCATTAATTGCTGTTATTATGTCACAAGTTTTTTATTTCTACCAACTATATCCCTATTTCTGTGTGAATAGGATTGATTTGCTCTCTAGAATAAAAGCAGCTTTGGTATCTGGTAAATATATATAATGAGTCTTTATTGGGATTTTACTGAAGAGGTCACTGAATCTCTATTGCATGGAATTTTACAGGATATTCAGAAAATACATGAAGAGATGATATGAGACTACACATAGAATAGACTCCATGTTCTCTGAGATCATGATGGTTTTACACTTGAGAGAAAAGTTCAAAAATTTTCTCACAGTGCTGAGTTTTTCCCTTGATTGTTGCAAGATGATCTCTTTGCAAGTGAAGTACCATGATGTGCTTAAAAATATAGTTAATTTTTGGGATCTGTTTCCTCCCCTAAAGAGCTGAGGTAATTTCATAAACATGTTTCAGGGTTTCATTTAGAAAATGTTTATTCTAGACATACAATCCTCAGTATAGCTACTGTCAAATGAAACAAGAGGAGGATGGGTTGTGAACTGAAGAGACTTCCACTGCAAGTGATGTTCTTTTTGGAGTTTACCTTCAAAAGAGCTGGCAGTGTTTGTAATTGTGTAAACACAAATAGCAATTATTCATTTAATAAATAAAACATAAATGTAATAAGCAATGACAGCAAATATGTTTTGACTGCAAAATTGCCTTGCAGAAGACATTTCTCTCAGGTGTATTGATATATTACATTGTAACTCCTAAACCAAGTTCATAATATGGTGATGTTTCAAATTGCCTCCTTCCACATCTACTACCTCATATTACAGGTAGTGAACAGTGCAGTAAATTATTATTTTTTTGTTTCTGATTGATTTGTTAGACATTTTCCCCCCATTTTTCAGCAGCAGTTTGTGAGTGTGTTGATATTCCTTTGGCTAATGTATCCTACTTGCTCTTGAGTTTTGATTTTTACCCTTTGAAGTGCTACCATTAGTGAGACATAGACACACATCTTAGGGGTAGCTCACAAGGAAATAGGCTCTATTTTCTCTTCATCTGTCTTAATTTCTGTGACTCACTTTCTCTTTTGACCAAATGGAAGCAAAGTACACATTTTGGTTCTAAAATGCTTTATGAAACACTATTTATGATGACCACTATTAGTGATTAGAATTAACAATTACTAAAAGGAGCAAAGTATGTGAAAAATAGTTTTAGTATTTCTTTCCATGCTTAGTACTGAAGGCTGAATTAGGAAATTTTCTAAAATGTACAGTCAGCTCAAAGATGTCTAGAAGCTGTTTCCTCTCCTAAAAGTTATTTGGTTTAAAGAGTGTTTCTACTTTTTCCAATTCTGTTCCCTCTAGCAATTTATATTAGATATTAATTCTCAATTTTGGAGCTTCCTTCAGTCAGCTACACACTTCTGATATCTGCCCACTGCTAATGAATATGAATGGAATGAAAAGCAATACTTCATAACTTAAAATTGTTATTTTAGAGTCTGATAGAAATGGGCAGGTTTTGATAAAATACTCTGAAGTATATTTTTTAAGAACCATCCCTATAATGCTTTGAAGAGCAGATGTCAAAATGTATTGTGATAATTTCTCTGAGAAAGGAAATTATATTAAATTAGAGGTAGAAAAGTCACACAAGAGGCAAATCCTTAAATTCTTAAATTAAATTTTATACAGTATTGTGCATATGAATAGAGCTGTCTGCATTATTCATTGTGCATAACTGATTGGCCAGATTTAGGACTGTTATGTTGAGGCACATTATGATTTGGATAGCTTTATTTTTTGATTACTTATAGCACCTCAATGAGGTCTTGGTAAGAATAAATGTAAGGTGCATCTTGCACAAAAAATTTCGTGGCCATAATGATGATATAGAAATCTGATGTGTTTTAAAGGCCCATTATTACTCCTCTTTCTTACAAATAATAATAATATTTAATAAAAAAATCTTTATGTACATCCTAAGTACATCAGTGATGGGAAAATTTGCATAATGACCAAGAGCAAACCTACAGGAGTAGATTTGAGGGCAGGCTGAAACGCACAGCATATGTGGACAGTATGATTACCTAGCTTTGAAGAGGATAAGGTGACTGAATTCTCAACAGCTGAAATTTGCAACAGGATAATTTTGATGCCTTCTTTTTGAATTTTCCTTTTCTGTTTAAGAAAATCACTGTAGAACAATGAAGTGGACTCTGACAGTATATAGGAATGTACAAGGCCAATGTGAATGTAAATAGAAAATCTTAATTTAAAATGCTGTCAAAAATGTGAGAATCAGGGTGTATTAATCGTTTAGCTTGCTCTCATGAAGGCAGCTGGAAAGTACAAATTCATTCCTTCTGATGGTAATTATGTACCTGTAAGTGCAAATAACAAGTAAAATAATGAAAAGAAGCATCTTGTTTGAGGTGCCTCCAATTGTGCCATATCTAAAAAAACCTGCTAAATTATTTTCTTAGCCTGGTTACTTTATTTGGGTTAATGACCCTGTGTACTGAGATATAATAGTAATTAGATTAGTTTTCCAGATTGCAGTCTCTAACATTCAAACTTAATATTTAGCCTGAAGGAAAAAACAAATATTCCAAGGGGTCCAGAAACAAATTAGTGAGGAACTAAACTGTAAATGAAAATTCTGGTACACCTATACAAAATTACCAAACACAATATGTGGAGATACTGCTGAGGTCTGCAAGATTGTCCCATTGTACTGTGACTCTATCAATACAGAATGTGGATAGAGGACTTTTTATACCACTTGAGGTTTTTCCTTGTGATGGCATTAAGTGTTGTGCAGGCATTAGTGCTTTGATACCAGTTTCAAACATCTTTTCAGCAGTTGTACACCTTGTTAGCAAATATCTTGAGGCCACCAAGATCTGAAACAGACTTTGAGTTTGCTCTTTGAGAGATGCTAAACTCAGTTTTTATAGCAGAAGTGAATGTCCATAGTCTGCTTTTTCACACTGAAATCAGTAAGGAGAGTTGTGATGCTGATCCATCACCTGGACAGAAGGAATCCACTCAAGATCAGTGTAACTAATGACTGTTCAGGGTGGTTGGAGCCAGTATTTTACTCACAGCTCACTTGTGATAGCCATGAAACTACCTTTGGTTCCTGCTGGAGAGTCAGCATTGCAGCAGCTCTGCTGAATGGGTGAGAAACACAATTTTCTGCTAAGAACAGAAATCCTTCAAGAGGAAGGAGAACAGGAGTTGTAGATGAGTAATTAGTGATATGTTCTTAGGTAGCAATTATGTACAACTCTGGATAAGACCTGATAACTCCAAAGAGCCTCTAATGCAACAAGCACTGAAAGACAGGAATTGTGTTGTGTGTCTGTTTTCAGCGTGCACAACACTGGCTCATCCTAAACAAAGTCTTCCTGGAGCTCAAACAGTTGTTAGACTGGTTATGCTTGTAAGTGTAATTGAATTTAAGTCCTTTTCCTCACAGACATGAAGAAAGAGCATGTGTTCTATACTGCTGGTAAATATAGACCTTGTTCATCTCCAGTGAGATTCTGTGGGTTTATGACACCAGTATAAGTGGACAAGCAGTGCAAGTCAGTGTTTGTTTTCCTATTACTGTTGTGGCCAGTGATCTTTCTTGGGGACTCAATAAAACTACTTTTATAAAGGGGAAACAGAAGCTGTTGTTGAGGGAGGGTGTGACTTGGCTCTTTGCAGCGACTGGCATCCCAGTCTCTGGACCAAATTCAGTTTTTGCAGGTATGAATAAGGGTTGCTACCTGAGAGACTTAAATCTACTTGCCTTAAACAGGCAGTTGTACATTTTTATATATTACAATCAGATCTTGGCTGGCTTCATGACCTTTTTCTTCTTCCCAGTCTCCCAGAGGATTTGCAGTAGGCTTCTTTTTCCTAGAATTGTGGAGTACTTTAGGTTTGGCCCATTGCCTGGAAACTGCAGCTTATCCTTTCTGGTCTGTCTCAGTCCAGTTCTTTTCTGTATCAGTTTCTTTTCCATATCAGCATTGAGATCTCAGTTCTTTCTTGCTCCCTTCTCTCTTCCACCCCCCATGCTTTGTTCACTCTCAAGCTTTTGCTGGCTTTTTCCATTTCCTAGCCCTGAAAGCCTAGACAACAAAGATGTTTTAATCTAAACTAATATTTTATTTAAGTAAGGCTGGCCTAAATCTCATAGCTGCTGTGCTGCTGACCAACCTAGACCATGCCAGTCATTTGGTAGTTGGAGCTTGTGTCAGATTTAACAAATTCTGGAACTCAGTCAACACAAAGCATGGTTCCCTTCTTGTCTCTTGAAGTTCCAGAAATACTGTAGTTCTGGATACTGGTAGAAAAAATTTATCTTTGGCTTTACAAATAATCAAGTTTCCCATCAGTACATTGTGAGCTCCAGTTTGAAGTGCCCCTGATTTATGAAGCCAACCCACACTGGCAAGTTTAGTGACACCTTGGTTTTGTCGTAGAAAAGATACCACAGCCTTGAAAAACCAGTCATCCTCTGATTCTGAAAAGCTGAGCCAGGAACTGAAGAAATTGGATTTGGGTATTTTTTTCTTTTAGTTAAAAAGAAATAGTATTTTCCAGTTTTGCACTATAATTTCCTATAAAAATATCTTATTTAACATTCCTTGTGTCAAACTAACTTGAACTGTTTTTATGGGCTTAAAGAAGAAACGAGTTTGTAGGAGATGATTTAGATTTAGTGAATGAAACCCTTCAAAATGGAATAGAAAATTATTTTGTAAATTAACTCTTATTTGTGTTAAATGTGATGTTAGTCAAGAACTTTCTTAGAACCTTCAAGGTGGTAGACTCAGAATTCTTAAGTAGGACTGTTCCATGGAAACAAAAAATTTGATTCAGCTTATGAGCTGAGGTAAGTCTCAAACTAAGTGTTGTTGCTGTAAGCCTATTTGATTAGTTGAGGTGTTAGGTCATGGGTTGGACTCAATGATCTTGAAGGTCTCTTCCAACCCTGTGATTCCAAGTGATTCCTGAATCCAAGTGATTCTGTGAATTCTGTGATAAGTGGTAACTTCTGCTAAAAAGTATTCCTAAACAAAACAGAAAAGCAGTACTTTAAGGACTATGTTGTTGGAGTTTTCAATATGGTAGTTTGTTTTTATTTTCTCCTATTTTTTAGTGATTCATTTTATTATAAGTACATATTATTTTTGAGGGCTGTTCTGATGTTGTTAAATACTGTCTTTAATTAGTATTTAAAATTATAGTTAAAGCAAGTGAGTTACTTTATATTTTATTAGCTTGAAGCGAGTGAGTTACTTTATATTTTATTAGCATGGAATTGCTGCACTGTTAAATCCAGGATAAATAATTTCCATATTTTAAGATAAGTACAGGATTAATTATTTTACACTGGAGTTTGTTATTTTACACTTAAGAGTAAATTAATTTGGTACAGCTAATGCATATTAAATCTAGATCCTTGTGAAATATTGCTTAAAACCTTGTTTCAGTATTTCAGAGTATATTGCTGGGAAACATAATTAGGTTATGTAACTGAATTAGAACCCACCCAAGGAATATGCACAGTTCTCCTTTTCATCTGTTGAAAGAGACTCCATTAGGAAGAAGAAATGGGAATTGCATTTTATCCCATGAAAGACCATTTTAAAAATTTTAAAATTGACATCCTTAACTGGATTTCTCTTCTAGGTAACGTAGGCTTTATCATTAGCAAAAGAGGAAGTGTCTGTATTTACAGTTTGTACATGCAGCTTTGCTCTGTGGAATGGTGTAGAATTTAGATAAGCATCTCTGGAATATTCAACTCCCCACAGAATGCAGGAGCAGGTGCATTTGTGAGAGTGTCTGTGTGTACACCCTCCTATATGCAGGTGGTTTTACCCAGGAATGTGCTTTTTGAAATCTTGGCCAGTTCCTCTCAGTGACCTCATTCTCCTAATTTTTTTTAACAGTCTGTTTTTCAGCACATTCTGAGGAAATCTCCTTGCTTTTCCCTGCCCTTTCTTCACTGTTTTCTTCAGCTGTGCCAGTGGAATCTGGCACTATTAATTGAATGACTGCCACTGTCTTCTAGAGTGGCAGATGCAGTGTGCTTTTTTTCTGGACCAAAGTTTTTCCATTCCAGAAAAGTCAGGGTTGGTGCATTACCTTTAATAGACCTCTCCGTGTTCCTGCAAGAGAAATAAACTTCCAGATGATTACATGCCCCTGTTAATTAAAGTGTGATAAATGATGTAGTCTTTTGTTTGTCCTTTGGCATCATAAACACATTTTTCTTTTCAGTTCTTGATTTGAGGTATCTTCAAAGACACCTAACATAAAATAGCTAATAAAAGATCTTGGAGAAAAAAAACACAAAGAAAAAAAAATTGTAAAGAAAATTGTAAATCCAAAACTTTAAATGGGTAGCATCCTGTCTTTCAGGGGTGTTCAAGAATTACCAGGAAAAATCTCCTCCTTTTCCTCAGGTAGTCTTACTGCATCAAAACAGAATTTCAATTTTATTTTTCATATCTTTTAGGTTTTTTTCCTCTTGCTAATAACAGGATATACTATGTAAAATTCAAATAAATTATTTTTAAATCAATGTCAGATGTTTTCCAGTTCAAAGAAGTGCTTTAAAATGAAAAACAAATGTTGAGGATAATGTTTTGGTGAATCACTTTGTATGGTCAGCTAGAAATAGTTCCTGGCTATTTCTAGATTCTTGGTGTGACTGGGGATATCAATATTTTCAATCCCTCCTGTTTCCTGTCTGTGTCGCATTCTGGCTCCTGTTGCTCCACTGCATCTGAAGGGTTATAGAGGTGGTTTTAGATTTTGGTGAGAAGACAAAGGTTTTTCAAACCTTCTGGGTAGTTGCATCTCATAAAGGTCTAGAGGGCTACATGTTGCTGACTCCCAGTATGCTAGGATTATGGATAAAATGCAGGAATTTGTTTGTATCTGAGAGTATTGCATCTCAGCTGCTGCTTGCTCCTGCATCCCAGCTAGCATGCAGAGTCACATCCAGCAAGCTACTGGCCTGGAAGATAACACAGAGGCTTGTAACTTTCACTTAAGTATCTTTTGCAGGAATAAACCCTTTAAAATAAGACCAAATCAGACATAATTCTCAGTTTATAAAGGCTTCAATCACTGTACACATGAGGTCAGGTAAAGTTCACCTTGTGACAAATTAAGAAAAAAAGAAAGATAAAATCAGCCTGGAGGAAGGGTCAGAGTCTAAGCAGTTATTTGAAAAACAAGCACTTATCTGAAGAACAGCACAGCTAATTCAGTTACCAAAGTGGGGAGGAGGGGAAAGGCAGGGTGTGGGAATGAGGGAAGATGTCTTTACAATTGATATATCCTCTGTGGACAGAGCAGGACTGGTACAATTGTTCCATTAAGTGCAGGTATTTTTCTGTCTTAAGCTTCTGAAATCAATGCCAATAATCTCATAAACAAAGCAAGATTTGACTTGGAGAGAATTAATGAAGCCCAAATAAGGCTGTGTATAGATATAATGAAGACATAAATTTATATTATCTATCAAAAAAGATTTGACAGACTAGTCTAAAAATAATAACATTCCAACCCGGAAAAGGAGAAAGTGGATTAATGTTACAGGCTTTATTGAAACTCAATGAAATCCACAAGAGAGATTTCCTTATGTCAGGACTATCTCATGCAACAGGAAGCAATGTAATACTCCAAGATTTTTGAGACAAAGTCTTTAACTAAGGGAAAGATGGTGTAAAGGGAAATATACCAATTTAGTTCTGTAAATGTGTATTCTTGCAGCTGAAGCAGAAGTGTTACTGTGAAAGGCAATTGTATGAATGAGTTTCAAAGTCCTTGTTGTCCTATATTTACATAATAAGTTTTCTAAAGAGAGTTTTTAGTCCCCTGCTGTGTATTGTAAAACTTGATGTTCTGTTCTTTGGGAACAGGAGCAATTAGGATGTAGATCATGCAAAACATTTCTGGTTGTACAGTCATTAAAAATTCTCTCTCTGGCCCTGTCATGGCACTGCTGGGAATGTTCAAGGACTGCTGCAGCAACACCAGAAAACAAAATTGATGCTGCCCATCTCATCCACTCCTTAAAGGGTTGCAGAGGAGTACTGGTCTTTCCAAATTTTCTCCTCCTTATGGAGAAGATAAATATTCAATCTACTCTGTTTATTATTTTAAATAATATCTTTACTTTTATATTATTGTAATTTTATTCTACTCCATCTTTTTGTTTCAGAAAGTTAAGACATTTAAAAATAAAAATTGTGGGTGTTTTTTATGGCCTATAGTTTTAAAAGATAACATAGACAAAGTGGTTTTAATGCAGTGTGGCATCTTTATATTTCACATGATTTATAGAGAAGCCTTCAATCCTTATCTCTATAAATACAACACAAAGGGGTTTTACTTGATGTTTTGTGAATAGAAGTGAATACTTTATTTCATTTTGTTTGCTTATAGATTTGAGGCTTTATATGGAGCCTTTCCTTGTACTACAAGAAAAAAAAAGAAAGAAGAAAAAAGAAAAAAAAAGGAGCTTAACAGAAGAAGTGCTCGTTGTCAACCTGGTTCCCTCAGCATCCCTACCTGATAGAGGAAGCTGTTAGGGTAGAATGGGTTGTCACAGAAGCAGATCTGAGGCATCTATCATCTCCCAATTCCTGTGACTACAGCAAAGATTTGTGTGTCAGATGATTGGGCCAGGAAATAGTTCATGTACCTAGATTAGAATTAGTGTGCATAAGCACAGTGTCCCATTTTAGTTGATATTGTTGAGTTTCATATAAATGAATATTTTTAATTTATATTAAGAGATATTCAAAGGTAGATATCCCCAGAAGAGGAGTAATTGTATTTCATTTGATGCTGATGAAATAAAAAAAGACAGGAAATAAAAAGTTACATGGTTATATTTAACATGCAGTGGTGCTGGGTTAGAAATTACATTGCTGTCAATGAAGTCAACAGTTAATTCCAGATTTTAAAAGGCAGTTCATGGAAGGATTCTAGGATCAGTTCATCCAGCTTTAGGTTCCCTGAAGGTTGTTACCAACATTTTTATCTGCACACTTGAAATCATAATAGGATGTAAGTCATTACCACCCTTAAAATGACTTTATTCATTTCCTCCTGTGTTATTGCCAAGTTTAGTTACCTGAATATAGAATCCCTTCTTTCCTACAGAGAACCTGCCATACTTTGAGCACTGTGTTGTACATTTCTTCCTAGAAATGTTCTGCTTGTAAAATACAAGACTGTCTAAGCATCAAACAATTGACTGAGGATTAGCCTTCAGCTATATCCCACTGTGATTCCTACAGGAGCTGACAGCCTGGGCTCAGCCCTCTGGGACTGCATCCTGCCTTAGGCATGGAGAAACATGGATCTGGTGTTTATTGGTGTATTACAGATACTACAAATACTGCTTTATCTGGCTTGTGTTTCCCTCCTTGCTGTTTTCTGTTCCATTCTCTTCTCCAGTTTCATCTCCTCATGAGTCACCTGTATTTTCCACAGACATTCTTGAAACTGGGCCACAGTACACTATTGTTTTCTTTTCATCAATCAAATTATCTTAACTACTGTAAAAGTTTCAAACCAGCATCCCTCTTTCCACTTCTTTTGGTCCCCAGCATGTCCGACCGTCACAACTCTTTATCCTATAACACTTTTGGTTCAGATGCTCTTTCATCTTCAGTTTGGATTCTGATCCCTTTTTGACAACTTCAACTTTCTTGAAATCATCCCTCTCTGCTTCTCTCAAACTGCAATTACAACTTTAATTCTGTCCAACACATCCATCAAGGTCATCTTATCAAGCTTCTATTTTCCTGTGCAGTGTTCATCATGCATCTTTGCATTACAAATGTCATACTTCATTGATCTCTGCCAGCACAAATATTGCCAGGTTCTCTTTCCTCCACTCACACCTATTTTCAAGCAATTATAAAGTGCAGAATGATTTTATTAGCCCAGCTTGGCTATTCATGTTCAATCCTTCCTTTGTCTTGCACAAGAAATGAGAGAATTATGAGAGCAGGAAATCAAGACAGGATGAACCACATAGTGTAGTAGTCTCAGAAAATTGTAGACACAGTTTTTCCCTAATTATCCCCTGGATTTCCAACCTCCCCTCTTACTGTGTGTATCTTTTGGAGGTTTTTGATGTTTCTTTTGTATTTGGCTCGCTTGTTTTTGTTGGTGGTTTGGGTTTTGGAGGTTTTGTTTTGTTGGCACTCCAAGAACTTTATTGTACTATGAGTGTTGGAGTGATCCAGGTATCTGCCCATACTTGTAAAGAGCTGCTCGGTGGGATTCAGTGGGACTGTTCCCAAAGCTTCTGCACAAACCTCAGTGGTCACTTTGTTTCTTGGTATATTGCTGATTACTTGCCTGCACACCCAGCTCTCTGAAAACATCCCATAATGTTGCAATTGGGTGTAGTAGGTGTTAATTTGCAATTGTTCCCACTGTTTTTAAACTAAGATCTGTGTTTCAAATCCATCTGTTAGTGAGCAGGACCTCTTTTTCTGTTTATATTCCTTCCACACCCATCATTTCTTTTTTGTTAAATGCTAAGTTGTTTTGAAACAACACCATCAGAAATGCACTAAATGGGCTTCCTGTCATTCATTGTTATGAGGGGCTGGATAAATAAGGCAGTTTTCTTCCTAACAGAAATGTGTACTAATGGTCAAATAACCTGCAAACACGATCTGACTCTCATTAAAGTTAATGGGAATCAGGTCTCGGACATGTCTGACAATTGATGGGATGCTGCTTAGTAAGAAAGTTTGCTTAGGGAGGAAAAAAGTTACCACCAATTCCAAGATGCCTCAAAATATTTTTCCCATGTTTCCCTTGTCTTTGTTATTCCAAAAATAATTTTAAAAAAGTTCTCCTAAAGTATAACATTTGAAGTGTTTCCTTTCCCGACTTTTTTTTTTTCTGCCTTTCTCAACCCACAGAAACCAAGATGAGTTTTTGCTAGGTCAGCACAACATTTTAGGTGAGATATTGCCTAAAATGGAAGGCTAAAATTTTTTTGTTATTTAACATAACTTTTACTGCTCTTTACTGCTGTGGCACAGAAAATATTGAAATGCTTTTCTGTTTTTAATTTTTTTTTCCAGCTTGTTTATTGTTCTTTAGCTTAGTTATGTTCAGTTCAACACTTAGTAGGCAGCACTATTAAATGCTAATCACTTGGTTGAACAAAAGCCTGCTTCATAAATCATTCTTTAATAGCCTGTCTAAAATTTCTTTAGGGTGTTGAAGCTGCATTGCAATGTTGCTTAGCCGATCAGACTCTAATTATAGAAATTATACATCCAGCAGTTAAACCAGTAAACAAGCCTTCTCTGACTGGGGCAGTAATCCTGTGTCAGTTAGGATCTTTCCTGTTGATTCTGGATTTCTGTCACTTTAATCCTGCTATGCTCTGAAATATCTACTACTGCATATCATCCCTGTGCTACTTGGGTTTCACCCAGAGCTGACTGTACTGCTGTTTATAGCCTGCCTCAATATGTTCCTTTTTTAGAAGTGGAAATAAGTTAACAATTAACTCAAAAATTATTATATTTATTTATTATATAAAGAGTATTAAAATTATTCTGTAGTATGGAGCAGTACCATTGAATGCAATAGAGAAGAAAGAGAAATTTCACAATATTTTCAGTTTCATTATTTTAGTCTGCAGGTTATGTTCCAATAGAAGCTAAATGGTTCAAGAAATATTACTAGCACTGTTGTTTTATAGCAAGCAGTAAAATTAAAGGAATCATACAGTTGGTTTCTGTGCTGTGCATCACCTAACCATGCTCCTTTTTTTTAATTTAATTTTATTTTTTTACAATATTTCAATATATCACAAACTTCAGCAGTATTTACAGGGGCACCTTAGGAACAGAGGGCTGAAATGTGAAGGGAATCATGTAGGTTACAAAATATAAAATGTTAATTATTTTCAATTTGTTTGTTTTAGTAACAAAATTTCCTTTTAGCAACAGATGATATACACTAAGAAAACATTAGGAAAGGGTTGGAGGAGGAGGGAGATAAGAAAGGCAGCAAGAGGGCTTAAACAAGTATTTGCAGTATAAAATTGCAATAATTGATCTTGATTTGGTTTTTAATTCCTTTTGTTAATTGCCATTGTGCCATAAAGTGAGTTCCAGGACAAAACTTCAGGTTCAGTCTGTCAGTTACTTTTTACCTACAATAAATTTAATAAAACTGTTATCAGTTTGCAAGAGCTACTAATAGAAAGAGTAGATGGCTGGCATGGTTAAATCTTACTTCAGGAGAAACCTTAGACCATATTCTTATAGATATATAAAAGAATACTTAAATGTCATTGTTGCAGCTAGCCTGTAGCTGCCAAATAAATTTGGCCATATTGGACCCCCAAACTCAACCAGCCTAGAAGTAAAACAAATAAAACAAGATGAGGTAGGGATGAGCTGGATTCAGACCCAAGCAGGGAAGTCAGCCAGTCATGCTCAGTCCAGAAAGCAGACATATCACTGGTCAAGGAGCTGGGTGATGCTAAAACCTCAACCAGTCACTTGTCTAGACCCAGGAGTTTTGAAAGCTCTATAGAAGAGGGTTCCAAGAGGCTGTTTGTTGAGGACCCTCAGGGGTTTGTATTGTTTCTGTCTCCAACGACCATAATGTAATACTTAAAGATCATTGATTATTCTCAGTGCATTTAATTGAATAATCTAACTCAGGAGATGTATCTGAGAGGCTGACATGTGGGAAATCTCTATCTGCTGCATGCTCCAAAATTCTGAAACAAAGATGTGGGCAGGCTGCTTCCTCAGAATTTTGTTGAGCAACAGAAGAGCTTTCCATCTGTCCTTATGGACTGTTACTGAGCTGTGTTCTGTAGGATCAAGAGCTTTCTTGGGTTTTTTGGGTTTTTTTAAAACTGCTTTCTGTGTGCTCCTTTACCTCAAGGGCAGTAATGAAGTTTGACTCAAATTAACATCTGTGCCTATGCAGAATTGCCTAAGTTGTCACATTTCCAGCTTAACATTCTTGCACTGGATGGACTGAACAGCAGACAGTCAGCACTTGGTAGATACAACAATGAAATGCTTCCCAGGAACAGCCCAGTATCGTCACTGGGTGTTAGTTTCAGACACTGCATTAACACAGAACCACTTTTACTCAGTCATGGGCCTAAACCAAAGTTTTTATTATTTGGTAGTTGTATAAAAAGACCAAAGGAGGGCCAATGTTTTCATTTAAACCACTGAGTGGGAGAGCAGCTTTTTCTGAGCCTCGTTTTTGCCCCAAACACTTCCATTCACTGGTGATCTCCCCTGGCCACAGTGAAAATTTCAGGAGTGTTGGGATATTCTCCTGTGTCTCTTTGGAGAAAGAATCCCTGGAGTTAAAGGGGTAGGTGGAATGAGCTCACACAGATCTGCTCCACTTGCTGCTCATCCTGATTAGAGTCCTGGCAGAGGGGAAATCACTACCAGCTTACCTTTATGTCAGCATAATCAAATAAAAGCTCTTTGAAGGGTAATAGCTGGAACCATAGTTAGGAAATTGTCACACAAGCACTTCAAGAAAGATAAAGGTAGTATTAATTATCTTACAAGTAATTTCACTGAATATGGGGTAATGAAAAAGAATCATGGTTAGCAGTCATCTAATTCCACAGAAAATTTGAGCCAGTGCAGTTCATCTACAAATTTGTTTGCTATGATTTCTTCAATGCCTGATGGTTTGTCCATTCAAAATTTTGCAAAAAATGTTTTAGCAGATTTAAAAATGTTTCTGAAAATGTATGTACTGCCTAATTTTTATCCCTTACAGAGTTGTGACAACAATTATAAAAGGATGATACTCCAAGCTGTTTTTAGCAGCGTAAATTTTTCCGATGGAGGAGTTCCTATTCCTTACAGAAAGATGATACTACTTCTTTATATTCCTTACTGCAGCACAAGTAAAATAGGTACTGAGAGACACTGAACTAATTTCTGTAAGCTCTGAATCCATTCCTCATTGCAAGGAGTAAATACAGGGTTTACAGAATTCAGCCCAGGTTGCATAATGCAAATCAAAGTACGAAAGAGTCAAGTGCTCAGCAGTTTCTCATTGCTTACAGAATCATTTTCATAATATCTGCTATGCTGCCTGTTGTGAGATCAGCTTAGTCAGTCCTCCCTGCTGACTTCTGCCACATGCAGGCAGGGAAAGTGTCTTGGTGTTAAAAGACAGGTGTCTGCTAAGGAAGGCAGGAGCCTCCTTTGAAATGGAGAAATATAAAATCCCCCCCTCCAAATTATTATAATTTTGAAATTAAGGGGCTCTCAGGTAAAGATATGGGAATAAGAATAACAGTTTTTACTAGGAAAATTAAAATAAAAATGTAGTAGTACTGTCTGAGACAGAATACAACCTGACAGCCTGTTGGTCAGGGTGTTGGCAGCAGTCTGATTAAGTGGTGACTGCAGTCCTCCTGGAGTGGCAGGTGCAGTTCTGTTGAAGCATTGATCCTGTAGAAGGGTGCAGTTTTCCTCTGAAGGTCCAGTGGTACAGATGAGTCCTGTCTTCCTCTGGGAATCCAGTGGAGAAAGGCTCCCTGTGGTGTTCCAAACCTCAGATTATATCCAGGTAGGAATGCTTGGCTCCTCCCCCTGGGTGGAGCATCTCCCAATGGGATGATGTCATTTTATCAGTCATGCAGTGAGACTCAATGGCCATTAACAGAGGATGTTCCTCTGGAGGGAGGATGGGTGGTGGAAGAGATAAAGAACACTGCCCCACCTGGTTTGAACAGCTGGTGATAGAATACATACTTTTGGTTACATCTTACATTGCAACCTAAGACAAACAGAGACCCCTACCACCACCTTCCTGATCACTTCCCTGATCACTAAGAAAACATTTAGAGGGGGAAATCAAAAAAAGACTATTTAACTCAGTGAGCCTGTCTTTGCTCTGACAGTCTTTGCACTGCCTTGCTGGTGACTTGCAAGTTGTGAATTCATGGGTTGTATTGACATAAATGCAAATTTTTTTTGTATTCATCATACTTATGTAAGAGGCTACCTTTTGCTGCAAAGTTCTACTTGGACTGACATTGTGACAAGTTTGTAGTAAGTTAACAACTGCATGTGGGGAGTGTATGACACTGGAATAACTTTAAATAATGTAACATTAAATCAGTATTTAATCTTTGTTATGGGTAAACTGGAAGAGATACTTTGTGATGTCTAATGTATTCCAGTCCAGTGAACATTTGCTTCTTATTATCCATTTTAGCAAATGATGTGTTACTAAATTTTAGTTGAAACATGACCTTGGGCTGAGTAGGCACCATTGCATAAAATCCTAGAAGTCTGCACGAAGTGTCCAGAAATTAGCTTTTGTTTTGTTTTGTTTTGTTTTTTCTTTCAGCTTGGGTTATCTGGCAACTACAGTTAATACCATAACCATTAAATCTATTTCTTTTATGATAAATCTCTGTTAAAACAATGTTTTTTTCAGAGAGTTGTGGGAGCATCATACACTGATGTGCAGATTAGGGAAATCTCTCCATCACACATTTCTGTGTACAGCACCTGCCTCACCATGTCTTCTCAGGGGTCCATGCTGAAAAGGTTTCTGTTCCCCACACAGCCATCAGGGCTATTTTCTCTTGAGAGAACAGATTTGTGGTATTATGTTGTGTTGACATCCAGCAGTGGGTCATCTCCATGTCTCTTCTAAAGATGCAGCTTAAATCAGGTCTCCTGACCTCATGCTTCCCCTTGCTCTCTTTCTTCCCCTTCTGCTCCACATTCCTGGGAAGAAACTGCCATTGCAGTAAGGCACAGGATGCAACCAGAAGTGATCAAACCCTTCAAGAGCTTTTCATTATTTACCCATTTCAGTAGATTTTCCTGTTTAGTGACTCATTTCCTTTCAGAAGTTGTGTGCTGATGTGATTGACACCTTCACTTTATAACAAGAATTATAATTTTGCTTACAGTTCAGTTTTGTGGGAATATGAAAGAGAATTTTTTCTACTCAGTGGTCATTGATCAGCTTATTAATTAGCAAGATTGGCGTGGTTTGCAGTAGGTGGAGGTAAGTTAAGGACATCAAAATCAGGCTATTCCTGCTACTGCTCCACAAAGCAACTCAGTCCTGCAGAATCAAAGCTCCTGCTCTCACAATGTGAACTAGAGGAACCCACCTAATGCAAATAATTAGCTGCCTAAAAGCCTGGCCAAAAGCATTTCCTCAGTAAAGACATATTTATTGGCCAGTTTTCTAAGACCTTCTGCAGCATTTTTACTTGTGTCCACCAGGGCTGGTTTCACTATGGTATTTCAGTATTTGGCAGGTGCTTGTGTATTCAAGTTAAAAGGAAAATGAGGGGGAAACAAAAGACTTGATTTGTATAATAACAAGTCAGTTACACTTAAAATGTGTTCTTTCCCAGGTGAGTTAAAAGGACAATAAATCCTAATTTAAAATACGATGATCAATTCAGTCTTGTCCCAGGCTGTCATTTTTTGTACGTAAACAACTATTAAGTGGTCTTAAAGAAATTTACATGCACTTCTTCCATCATCCAAATGCTACTGTTAGCTATGTTGAGCACTAGTTATTTGAAAATATCTAATTTTAAATTAATAAAACTGCTTTTAAATAAAGGCAAATACACAGTAATTCTGATTTTTACTATTTCTTGTGTACACTTTCACAGCTCTGCAGGCATTTTATATGTACATGGAAAGTGGTGTCTCTGCTTTGTAAACATAGCTGTATGCATTTACCAATCCACTGAACAAGGAGTGGAAGTTAAATTAAGATTTCACAGGGATATTCAGGATAACGTGTGTGAAATTTTAAGAAGGAAAATTATGAACACTTAGGTAATTACAGACACACTGGGAATGTATAAATGCCTTGCCATCATTTATATTTATTTTTCTACTGCATAGTTCTGTTAGAAAATGTTGATTAATCAGTGTGAAGGAGACTCAGTATTTTTAGTGGGACAAATTTTATTTTTATCAAAAGCAGGTGATTCATTCTTGTATACACCTTTAGACTGGCTGCTTTTGTTTTGTTTTTTTTATTTTTTTCCTTGCTTCAACAGAAATCTGACTTCCAAAATAACTTTTACCAGTTTCTTTGTTTTGGTATTTATTAAAATATATCAAATGCATCCCAGCATTTTTTAGACTTTCTTCATTAACAAAGAATGGGCTGAGAATCTATGTCTGATGAAAATTAACAACCAAGTTTTTACCTATTTTTTTTACATGTGGTATTAGAGCTAGCTAAAAAGCCTCAAGTGTATTTTCTGCCTTTCTTTCAAGAAGTGGCAAAGACACATGCTCTCTATTTGACTTCCTCCCTGCTGCACATGGAAACTTTGTTCATTATATTTTTCCTCATGGTAAAGAGCCTCTGAGGGATTCTGCTCTCCAAACGTGGAACATTATATTTGGGTTCGGTGGCTTCATTTCTTGCACTGGAGAAGAAAAAGGGTAGGAGAAAGAAGTTAAGTGGGGAAACACTTTCGGCATCTGTGGGAGATTAGTCTTGGCCAGCTGCTGGCCTGAGAGGGTTCTGAGATATCAGAAGAAACTTGCTATGTTTTAGAAGGTATTAAAATATATTAGAATACACATTTAATAGGGATTCTTCAGTGATGGTGAGGTGTACAGATTTTGTTGGGCTTTCAGGAGTTCTAAGACAATTATGTTCCCATCCCAAGTGAGGAAAAGTAGAAGAGAGAACTTATAAAATGTCTTCCATTATTCCTTCCTACTTTAAACCCCAGCCTATTTTTTGCCCCCTTCCGTTCTCTGGATGGTGATATTCTCTTTTTTCCTCATTATTCTGCATTTTAATTCAGTCTTAAGTTCCTCACTATGTTCTGCTGTTCTTTCCTTCTCCTTTATGCGCTTTGTGCTGCAGTTTCCCCCATGTTGCTTTTCCTCTTGTGACATTCCCTGTGCTGCTCCTCATCCCTCTGTTTCTTTGTTCTGTCTCTCCCATGCCTTTCTCCAATCCATCTTTCTCACTTTCTCATTACTGTGCTCACCTTCCTAAGGTGCTTCTCTGTATCCCAAGATGACACTTTTGGAAGAAAAAACTACTGCGGGTTCCTTTTACAAATAATCAGGAGAAATTATTCCAGGTATAAAATATACTGCTCAAAACAAGTGTTCCTCTAATTAGCATGCCAAATAAGCTTCCCTTGTTCAGCAGCAAAATTATTGTCTCATAAATGGGGATGTTGGGATGTGGAACATATCCCAAGATATTGTTATGATAATAAATAGTTTACGTCTTTCTGAGAGGAAAAAAGAAACATTCTGATATTTTAAATGTTTTGGTTTGGTTGGTTTTTTGTGGTTTGTTTTTTTTTTTTTCAAAATTAAAATAAAATTTTGGCAGTTGACAGATTGCAAAAAAATTCAGTGTGAAGGAGTGTGTGTTCAGAGAAGCTGTCCTAGTAGAGGGAATTTTGGTAGATTTAAACAGTTCTGGTGGTAGTTCACTTTCGGAGTCAGAGTTAACTAGTTATTAGAAATAATTGAATATCTTGTTTAATTAGAATGAAAAATAACATTATTCTGTTTTGCAACCTAAAATTAATTTGATTGCCTAAACTTAAAATTTTCCTTGTAGGCCCATTTATTTTGGTTTAGAATTTTTTTTTCTTAAAAAAGAATCTAAAAAAAACAAACCAAACAAACAACCCCCCAAAACTCGACTACTACTGTGGTAGTTTTTATATTCTGGAAGGAACTGAAATGATGACCCCAAGACATTTGAAGTCCTTGAAACATTTTAGCAGTTATTATGGTGTATTCAGCAGAGGAAGGCTCTTTTGCTACTGCCACAGGAACAAACAGTAACGACCTGAGTTATGAAATATGATTGTGATTTCCCCTCATCCTGCTTTTTCTGAACTCTGAAGCTTGTGAGCTATTTCTGAGGCTGCACAGGAAAGTGAAAGGATTCTGGCAGAATGTAAATCATGAGATCATTAACATTTCAGCCCAATTTCTCTCCAGCAATGTGTAATCATATCAGAGATGATTGATGGGACTGGCGACCCACAAGATAGATACTGTGGGTCATTCCCCCATATTTCCTCATTTTCTTTCCCCTTTTGCTAATCCTGGTTTCCGATAACATCACTCAGTCAATTTCACTGCTGGTCTAGAGCTGTATTCTTCCAATATTAGATATTTTATCAGATATATCTCTGGGTAGATATATGTTCTGCTTTACTGGTTCTTGTGCCTGTCCTCTTAATTTTGTTTATGCCCCATTATAATATATGGCAGAAATATTCGCATTAATATAATTGATTTAATCTTTGAAAAGGTAAGGTGCTTTTTTTCCCTTGTTCTCTTGATATAAAATACCTCCTCAGTAGATACAGCATTTAAAAAAATTACTATCTATCTGCATTATGTAGAAAATGAAGGAGGAAAATTATATGGTTTTCTTCCTCTCTCTTTTAGGGGTCTCATGTGACATGAAAAAAATACATTCAATCGTAAAGTGCTTTTAACACATATTGTTTTCAAGGCAAGGGAAGCAGAAGGGAATGAGGGACATGGGGCATTGGCTTCTCACATCTTTCTTCTATGCCTATTCAATTCTTAAAAAATTAAACAAAAACAAAACACAATTTTAAAGATTTTTTTTTAATTGGAAACATAATTTGGAAATAACATAATTGTTTAATATTGATGTAGAATGTTCTAGCAGTGGGTATAAGACAAAAGTATGTGAAAGGGATCCTGTAAGAGGAGTTTATCAGTTACCAAAGCTGTTCCCATTAGAAACAATGGTTTATGTGCAGAATGTTCCAGATGCTTGCTATGGCTGCTGCCCCATTTGTCCCATGTAATCAGAGCTTCCAATAGGTATACATCAGTTATGCTGTCATGGAGAAAAAAGTTCTTCACTTATTCCATCATCTTTCCAAAACCCTCCATGAAAACTGCAGAAGGAGGGTGAGGATGCATTTGTTTATGTGCATATTAAGCACCTCTGCAGATTGCAGCTGTGGAGGTGCAGAAGTTGCAGAGTGGATGAGCCAAATACAGGGTAATCTCAACAGACCTTTAATCCACACTTGTCTTTGATTCTAATCTCATATCTGCATTTCATTGTAGCACTACATGTTAATTAATTAGAAGAAATAATTTATCTATTTCTGGTTTCATACTATCATTTCAGTAGTTAATAATATTCCTTGGTCCTATTGAATTCTGTTTCAAGAACAAAAGAATATGTTTGCCATATTATAAGAGCATGTAAAAGCTGTCCTACAGCTTTTAGGAAGGAGGTATGGAACTATTAATTTAATCTCCAATGGTTTTGTTTGACAGAGAAAAAATTGGTAATGTGGGTGTGGTGCTATAGGGATAACACTGCTGACTTCCAAGTCTATCATGGCTTCATAAACAAATTCCTACACTTATTCTAGATGCCATATGCTGTAAAAGAAATAAAATGCTGCAAAACTGCAGGGATTTCTTGATGAACTTGACTTTCTGGAATTTCACTCCCACTGCATTCAACAAAGTAATTTCCAAAAGCTGAAGTCTCAAAATGTTCTGCTGTACTGGGACCAGCATGTTCTGTCAAAGCTGCTGCATGTGAAGGTAGGTAGGTGCAGTCTGATAGGGTCAGTAATAACTTCTGTTTTTATGAAATAATTAATATTAACAATGCTATAAAAAAGAACAATAAAGTGTATCCCTGTTGAAGACATATGTTTGTGTTATAAATACACAGTAATAAACTAGGAAACACTTTGAATTTTTTACTCCCATGCTATTCAGTTTTTATCCTCCAATGGTTATCTTTTACTGGATATGAAACTGGAAGGAAGTCCTATTTAAGGTTTTTTTCTCCAACAAAAAGCTTCATCAAAGGGATTTTGTTACTATCAGAACAGTCTGCCGAAACATAACTAGATTGTTGACATATTTTAGTTGACTGCAATATAAACAGTTTTCTTTAATACCAGTGCAGCAGAATATGCAGCAGAAAAATGTCATTCCAGGGAAAGCCAAGAAAGAACATCAGATTGGGATTTTTCTGCTCTGGCTTTTCTGATTAAGAAAAGGATGACATGGGCAATTCTTTCCTGTTTGATTTTGTGCTCAAGAGAGGAATTCTCAACTCCTTCAGCTGAAGCAGCTCTTGGGAAAGTTGGTGGTTTGTTTGTTAGGAAGAATCATTCAGAATTGCTTCTGAAGGCAGCAGGCAGCAGCTGAGCTGATGTATCTTTCTCTTCCACTAAACTACTTCCAGACTGAAAAATAGTACAAGAATATTATTCTCTGGTTTTAACAAGCTGCTCCTAAGTCAAATTTATAGCTGCAGATACCTTATAATAGGTACCTGAAGTTTTTACCAAAGTGAAAAAAAAAGCCAGCTTCCCTTTCCACTCTGCAGGAATGTAGTATTTTAAGCTTTTAGACCCTGAGCTTCTTCCAGAGCTCAGTATGTATCAGTGCCTCTCATTCAAAAGAAAAAGGCTGTTGTAGTTACAGAAGAAATGTATGCTAATGTACAAAGCTACAAAGAAATGTATTGCTAATTGTTAGAAAGTAAAGCACATACTGATACCAAACTGGAGTAGTGCAAATCAATCATTTTTCTAGTGAGAGCAGACAGATTTTAGGCCCTGGAAAAAGGGCCTAAAATCAAGTTACAAAGAGTAGAGAAGACTAATTTTACCTTTTTCCTGAAAGGATTAAATTTTAATTCAATAACTAAGTCCTTCAAATTTTAGGGTTTTTAAAAGATTTATTCTCGGAGATTTTGCATCAAATTTGTTACAATGTTAAATTTATATAGTGCAGAGTGGGAAGAAAGTTAGTAGACTTTGAGCTGAGAGCCAGTATTGAAATGGATTTCCACCTCAGCCTAGGAGACAAAATCCAAGTCCATAGGAGGGAGGGTAGGGGTTGGATGGATTCTCCAGAAAGAAACTCCGTCAGGATGCTTTTTTCCCATCCTTTCCTCTTGACTGACTTTTGCCTTGTCATATCTTTAGACCCTTGTATCAGATATTTCTATATCTGTAAGTTGGGAAAACATTGCAGCAGCCCAGCAGGTGTAAGCTTTGAAAGAAGAGAATGTAACAGGCTGGATCATACCATTATCTACCAGTATTATTAACATTAATTAATGATCTATTATCATCAAATTATCTGTTATCACCACTTCTGACAGGGAAACAGTGAGAAGCTGGATTTGTGTACCTAGGCCTTGCTCCCCCACTTTGGACAAGGCTCTCCAGTAAAGAGGGTTACAGACCAGTCAAGCCCCAAGTGTGTGAAGACATGGTCAAGATCCTTCAAAGCTCCGACACAAATTCTTACTTTAGCTTGTTTTAGGTTCATCTTCAGCAGTACTACAAGGTTTAAACCTGGTAGCAATATAGCCAAACATAACAAAAAAGAACAATCATGAAGAGGGATGAGGCAAACACTTTCCAGAACTGGAGTATTTCTGATACCTCATAGTTTGGTACCATTGAAGATCTGCTGGTTTTAGAGACACTTTCCCTTATGTGAATGAGTATGCAATGAGTATTTGATGAAGTGGTGAATTCCTTGCTCTCCATTTTCCTTTGCCAGGTGGTCTCACAGGAACTGTATCATTTCATGCTGGAGTTTCCCTTTTGATTGGCTTCCTGGGTTTGTTTTTTTGTGAGTACAGCTGAATCTGATTCTCTTTAGCTAGAATATGAGAGTGACTATTGATATCAGGTCTTTTAGTGATCCTGCTGAGATAATGCAGCCTGCTTGGAAGACTGTGATATTAAAAATATTAAAACCAACAATAACAAAGCATTTCTTACAGCATTCCTCTTCCCTGTTTTTTAGAAAGCCTGTGCCTGGATATATTTATCAGGACAGTATTCATTATTCTCCAGGGAATGGCAGGCTGCTGTCTCACCCTCTCAGATGGGTACAGCTCACAGCATGCTGTCACACTGGGCTGTGCTGGCAGCTTTGCCAGGGTGGGCAGCAGGAGCAGGGAAGTCTTTTCTGTGCTCATAGAAGAAAGCAGGGTTTTTCTTCATTAATGAACCATTCTGTGCATTCATTCCTTTCTCTAGCTTAAAATTTACAGGTACAGTTTGGGAAAAATAAATTATTAATAAATGCATATTAAATCTCAAGTACTGTTGTTAAGGCAGAAATATATTACAGAAATCTTGCAGGCCACTGGAGGTTTCAACTTAAGAAATAATATTACTGAAACTTACTATCAAATATAAATATTTTTATTTATTATTAAATGTTTTATTATTTATTAATAATTATAATAGATATAAATATAAATATTTTTATTATTAAAAAGCCTGAAGATGAGCTCTTTCCTATCTAGGTTTAGTTTTCCAGAGTATTTGCTTATTATAGTCCATATTAAGATGACTTTATAGATTGGAAAGTGGTTAATTGCTAATTCCCCAGGTGGATTTAGTTCAAACTACTTTAGCCATTTTTGTTTGGAATTTTGAATTTTACATCTCTGCCTGATGTGTAATCAATTTAAATTACTTCAACCTTAGAAAACACAGAGCTTTTACCTAGGGTGTGCTTGCTTTCTTTTCTTCCTTCCTTTCTTTCATTCCTTCCTTCTGCCTTCCTCTCTCTTCTCCATGTTTTGTAGTATCTGAGGAGCTCTCAGCAGCACACAAGCAAGAGGCTACCTGCAGTCCCAAGCATCTGTGCTGGGATTTGACCCAAGGGGCTGAATTTTGTGAAACAGGGAGGTAGGGAGGTAAATATAAGAACTGAGAATTTAACTAGGACTGTTGTCAGGTTTTTTTCACAGGTCTGTAGCTGCCAGTATACTCAAAAAGCATCAGAGGCTCTTTGGAATCTTCTGCAGTGATTATCTGAAAACATATGATTCCTGCCTGGGTGGTCATGTTTGAAGGCTGTAAACAGCACAGGATATTGCATTCAGTAACACATTATGTAGGGAGCCTTTAAATATCTTCAATTGATATGTAGGGAGGCTTTTTGTTATTGCTATAATCACCAACTCTAAGAGCTAATCTGTTATTAGGAAATACCTTAGGAAAGGTATTTCCTAGCATGCTGTAGTTTTATTATCAAAAAGACAAAGTGATATGGTCTGGTAACTTGATGGCATTTATAAATTATTCTACTGAAGAAGGATGCATGAAAATAAAATGCAGATTCTTCAAAACCTAATGATAGCTTAAAAAGAAACCCCCAACTCCTTCCTAAACTGCCTGAAAAGCCTTTATATTTTTCCACACATATAGCTCTGTATAATGCATGCAATTGACCTGGTTTATAACCACAACGTGCAGGACATGCACAAAATAAATGTTATTCTAATAACAATTTGGTATATTTTGAAAATGCATATTTTATTGTTTTTTTCCCTTTATTTTTATCTGCCTAACCAGTACCACTAAATTTTAATATCCAAGACATGGTGCTCAGGTGTTGTCAATCAGCATAACTGCCTTGCCTTTGCTTCTGCCAATTTAAGCCAGCTGAGATCATATTTTTTACAGCATTCTTTAAAAAGTAATAGCAAAACATTTCCTTTGTGTTACCTTGAAAGGTTGCACCACATTTTATTTTTCTGAAAGTGTTTGTAATGGAGTATGTGTCACCCAAAACTAATTATATCTCCAGTTTGGGTTTCTGAGCTGGTGCTATAGATCATATTGGGAAAAGATTTTAGAACTGTCTGTGAGAGTCAGGAACCTGATCTCCATTTCAAATTGATGCCAGACATTTAGTTTCACCTGACATAAAAATGGTACAATGTTATTTTGAAAGTTTGCTCTGCACTCATATTCCAGCTCTGAATTAGGATTTAAGCAGGAATTTTGTGAAATAGCCAAAGGACCACAAATTTGCAACAAACTTATGGCTTATACCTGACACACGTTTTGTCCATCCATGTATGTTGGATCACCCATTATCTTTGTTTTGTTTTTTTTTTCCCAAAAGAAAGAGTGAAGAAACTCATGGTTTGTTTCTTTTTCTGCCCTGCTTTTTAGAATTTTACAGAGCACTGGGAGCTCTGGAAGTGAACCCAGACAAGAAGAGGTCATGGCTGGAGGAGCAAAGCACACATGGGACTGTGTTTCTTTTCAGCAGATGGTAGCCATGCACTGCTCAAACAGAGCTGTCTTGCTGCATCCATGGACAAATGGGATGATTAGGGCATCCTTTGAGCATTGAAGAGAAGAAGATATAGATTCCTACAAGCTGAAGAGGAAAAGAAGCCTCAATTCCCACCTCCTGACTCAGTGTTCTATCCAGAAAGATGCACCGTGGGAGATAATTGCAGGCACTGCGACTGATTCTATCTCTGCTTGAGAAAAAACGGACTGATCCTTCTGCTTCTTAAACAAAACAAGCAAACAAAGAGCAGTTTTAGGAAGATGATTATTCTGGAGAGGATTTTGGAGTCAGGATCCAGAGCAATGCCTGCATGCAGCCCAAGGTAGGCTGTTATGTTTTGGAGAGAGGGTTTGTCTATCTATTTTTGGTTTAAGTTTGGTTGAAAAATTCACAGTTCCCAGATCCAGACTATGGGTTTGGATTTTATTTTAGCAGGAAATGTCCTAAAATATGAGGCATTGCACCACCTGATTACAGACAATGGTCCTTCTTCATGTGTCTGGCCTGTATTATTTCCTTTCATTGGAAAAAATGCCAAAATTTTCAGTAGTTATTTATTAAGTTAATATAGCAAAGCATCCAGCCTAAACTGCCATGAAACATAAAGAAAAGGAAAGTTTTTCTAGTTGGCTGAAAAGACCTTTTGATTTAGGTCTCAGGATAGCTGCCCTTTGTTTGAGTGGTAGAAATGTCATTAGCCGAGAGTCCAGTCCTCAAAAGTTAAATTATTCCTCATCTGGGAGTAATTTGAATTAGACTGTGATAGATTATTAAGGATCATATTGATCCACACCTCTTTTTTCTAAATTTTTTTCTTTTGGGTCATAAACAATACAGCTGGATATAAAACTGCCTGATTTCTGACATGCCCCAAGTAGATTTGATACACCAAGGTCTTATTCTATCTAATCTGACAAGAGTCCAGACTGCTTTATGCATAATAAATAAAAGCATTTGTGATAGAACACAACCTGTGTTTGCATGCCCTGTGCTGTTTTTCTGGGACACATGGAATGTTGATGGCTTTTGGACTTTTACATTGTTTTGGATTTTTTTCCCTCAGATAATTGTGCTCAGGTGGCTGAAGAAAAATACAATTATCTGACATGACAAGCAGCAGCTAGTTTGAATCCTAAATGAAATGTCAGTCAAAATAAATGACAATGTTATGCAGAGCTAGTACCCTCATTATGACTAAGGTTTGAACTGAATTTTCATTATGAAATATTGATGATGGATACAAGACTTTTAAAACTTAAAAGGGAACCTGGTAGTCAGATATGAGGGCAACAGCCTCTTGCAGGTAGTGAGGGTAATCCCTCAGACTGGAATGAATGAAGGAAGCACAAAGGCTTAATGAAATTTTCTGGTTCTGTTTAGATCAAAGATAATATTTTATGTAGTACAGTCCTTATTCTTGTAATTCTTATTCTTTTGGATATGATATAATGCTTATTCAGCAGCCACATAATGTTATATAGGTATGTGATGTATTAGAACCTTGTTTAAATGCTGTGAAGGATTTTTGTGTTGGTTCTTTCAAAATAAATACTTTTAATTTATTAAAATAAATACTTTTAATTTATTAACAGATTTAATGCAATTTTTTTACACTGCTTAGACTTGCAATATTTTCATTATTACCATTATCACAGCAACCTTTCAGTGTTAAATATAGCATCATGAATCTACAGATTTTTTCCAACGTTTTCAGTAACTTTTTATTATTATCTGATTGAATATCATTGCCTCACTTTTTGTCCCTTATGCAAATGTGGAAGAGACCTGAAACAAATATTGAGATTTGTTGTGTCTTACTTGACATCCATAGAAGTGAGTGTGACAGCATCGGAGGATAGGATGGATTGCTTTTCCCATCAGGCTAGGAAACCCCAAGTCTCTAGGTCATATAATTACTGTCTACAAACTAAGCATGTAATAAATCTTATATCTCTTTGTTGTGGTTTTAAAGCAGCAACTAAAAAATCACTAGAAAACTTACTTATTTCTTGCTGTGAGATATGGATTAGAACAAGAGCAAAACAGGCTTAAAACTTAACAAGAATAAAGAAAGTTTATTAACAAAACTACAAGAATAAGAAACTTCTGTTCTCTGGAAACAGAAGTTTTCTCTTTGCCTCTACAAAGGCCCTAAATCTTCAACTATTACTTCTCCCCTCTCTGTTCCAGCACCTCACTGTATCACAATTACTCCATTTTTTTCTCAAAATCCACACTTTGAACACTCCATTACTCCCAATATACTCTGACATGAATTAAAGGAGTTTTTTCAGAACACTATTGTCCATCTCCATAGCTTTAACAGAAAAATATTTCAGCTTATAAAGCATCTCCTTATTCTCTCTTCCCCATCTAAAACTTAACTCTTTTTTTCACGGTCTTTGGTGGTTTTATGGTATCTTCTTCAAACTGAATATCCCTCTCCCTCTCTTCCCCTCTCTCTTGGAAAAAGGCGTAATCTGTCCCACCCAGGCAGTAAAAGAGTTAAAGTCTTGGAAAAGCTGCAGATGTTGATGGTGTCAGGCTTCAGTTCAGCAGCAGAAACTGCAAACCAAGCCAGGCCAGCTCCGCTTTTCTCCCCCCCGCCCTCTGCGGCCTTGTCCGGCCTGGAGCGGGGCAGGAGGCCGAGACAGGGCCCGGTTACCTCGTCAGAAGCCAGAAACCAAAGAGAACAAGAGAGCCCTGGCCTTACATCTTAAGGTGGTGTTCACAAGTTGATCTCACTTCTCAATGGTTAAAACTGCTGCCAATTCTCAGAAACGACCGATAACTTGTCAGGAGAAAAAACTCCCATCAGCTCCCAGCAGCTTCAACTTCCCTAGCTCCCAAAGCTATCTTAAAGGTAAAGTCACCCCAGGACACACTTCCAGAGCTGATGACTACTGTTATGAGGAAGAAATCTTCCATTGCCATAATGTCAAAATAGCTCATAATGTTTTCTGTTGTTGCTAGAATTGAAATTGCTGCTAGAGAAAGGACTCCAGCTTTAACATGCAGTAGGTTGAGGCACTAAGTACGAGCTCTCTGGTGTGGGCTGGAAGTGACCTCCAGACAAGGTCTTCCTGTGGGTGTTAGCCATCATAAGGTGCTCAAGGACTGTAGAAGCTGAGAGCTATTCAAGGTGGAGAAATGAAATTAATAAGCTGATAAATGACAAAAAATGTTTTGGTTTCAGCTATCCAGTGCAATGGGTTTTAGGGAGTAGGTTTTTGATTTGTACTCTGGAATCATAGTAGTACTTTATGGAAGTGGTGTTCTCCTGGAAATTTTTCCTACCTGTGTACTAGCCTAAAAATTCTTAATGGAAAATTCAGTTTTTCAGGATGGAGCCACCCAGGAGTCACTTTGGAATGACTTTGGAGCTGTTTTGGAATTGTTTTGGAGCCAAACATTTCAAATATTTTCTCCCTCTTAAACAACTTAGCATTAATTGCTATATTTGATGGCCACAGCCAGTTCCCTTCCTTTTTTTTCCTAATACCTAAAAGAGCACTGCTGAAAGGTGCATTCAGCCTTTCATATTCTACCCAATCAGGAGTGTTTCCACCTGATTGTGATAGTATTTTCACCATTAGCAGTAGTGATTACATATTTTTGGAGGTGTGCCCTGTGATCAGGCCCATTTGGACCCATTCTCAAGGTTTAAGGAATGAACAGCCTACTTCCCTTCTTTTATTCCCTTGCTACATATTATCCATCTGGCCCGGTAGTAGCTGCCTCCCAACAGTTTTCATAACTATGAAAAATTTTTGTTCCCATGGAAACTGTTTTAAGAGTGCTTTAAAATTTGGGAGGTATATAATTTGCTATCTAGAATGGGTCATATTTCCATTTTCTTCGGTCTTTATATTTTCTTTCTTTTTATTACTGGTTAGTGATGCCACTTGTCCTGAACAAGAGGAAAGTCATGAGTTTTGGACTCCAGTCTTGTGTCTCAATTTCTGCATTTTATGTTGTGAAGAACTACCCTTAAAGGGTTTAAAGTTTTTTTTATTGCATCTTTTAAGACACAGCAAGGAAATTGCATGCGTTAATAGAAGGTAGAAGAGCAACAACTTCAAAAATGTGTAGTTTTGCATTCTTTGAAATGGATTTTGGAAACAATTAAAAACAGTTTCCTATAATTAGAATAGGTTTATTAATAGGCATAATTAGATAAGTTTATTAAATATGAAAGGAATTGTTGTGATGGCACCTCAAAGTCTGTGCAGTGTCTATGCATGTACAGGGTTTGCAGGCCCATTTCACAGGAAGGTTTTCAATGTTATTCAGCTTTGACAAGTCCTATCTACCAGTTCCATGGAAGAAATAAATCTTTGTTTTCCATTCACAGGAAAGCAATCTGCTCCATTTGTTAAATATTTTCCAGAAAGAGATTGAATGCCACAGCAGCTGAGGTGTCCTCAACCACTGCACTACACCAATGCTTTACTTAATAATCCCATCGCAAATTTCTCTCACATAGCCACAGGCTTGGGACTAAAGAGCAGAGAAAAACGTACAATTTTCAAAGATGTCATTCTCTCCTGAAGAGAGCAAAGGTTTTGAATAGTTCTGCACTTACATGTTGCCATAAGATGCTATTTGTAGTATGCCATAAAAATGTCATGTGTTTTCTACTGTCTGTTGACACCTCTTCTTGTGAATTATTTACATATATGCAGGGTTCAGAGAATGTTCTGTGAGGATTAGGAGACCATAAGTAACCTGTCATGACAGTATCTCTATTTAGAGATTATTAAAAGGATTTAGATGTGATGTATTTCCTAACAAAATAAAAAATGCTGCTCGCATCAATGCTAGAAAAAAGGTTTGCTCAATGTGCTCAGTGGGCAGAATAATAATTTTTAGACCATTGTTATTTCCAGAACCTTAATTCTTCCCATAGAATCCTTCTCTCAGAATAGCACTTAATCAAGGAGTTGAATTAGAGCCCAATTAAAAGGTACTCTGGGGCTTATGTATGTGCTTAACTGTTTTCCTGAGCAGTGACGAAATCAGGAATCATAAAGCTTTTGCTAAAGCTCCGATTGTTTGAGCAATCTGTTCTAGGTACTGCTTTTCATTGAGGATGCAACATGGGAAATCATAGGCATATTGGCTTTGTAAAGGTTTCAAAAGCCAATTTACTCTTTGCTTTAGCTAGAAAGGCAAAACAAAGTACTTTTCTCTCTCTCTTTTTTTTTTTTTTTTTGCCTGTAGCATCTTTTTAATAAGAGCTGAGCTTCCTTTCTCTCTTTCTGATATAGTTTCTTTTACAGTCAAATTTCTGCTCTCCTGTCTGGTCTTCTGCCATAAAAAGGCTGTGAAACCTGCCTATTGTAAACCTTGTTTTATGGAGAGATTCAGAGACCAGCCTCACTGTAGTTACATTTCCCCTCAAGCCAGTCGTGTTAAAGTCCCTCTTCAAAAAGATCAGAATTTAAATATGCTTTACCCTTGGCTCTTTCTTACCAGTCTTAGCCCTGAAATAAGCTGTAATAAAAATGGAGAGATATTCTATTGTTTAGCATAAGGTAGCAGTAGAAAGGTAGAAGACAGTGAAGATGTAAGCTCAAAATGGAGTTTGCATACTGAAGCAGACTCTCTCAACTCAAACAAAAATAAGTTGTACCAGGATTTCTCAAGTCTTCAAATTGGTGCATCAAACTAAAGGTCAACAACTGCTATTTAATCTGTTAGGAACTCAGGGTCTGATATAAATCTGAAGGTCAACACAATATATATAATTATTAACCTTTAAAAAATTTGTGTAAACAGAGAAAAATAATGATTCTGACACCACCTGAGTAAAATTAGGGGTTTTCATGCCCCCCACTACAAAATGTTAAGAACACATAAGACTGAGAAGAAGGTGAAATCAAACATTTTTCACCACATTTGGAAACAGGGAGCAAAATTGTGTGAACTGTTTATTGGACAAATGCTTTAAATCCCTTAGAAAAAAACCCCATAACACTAACTTCATGGAGCTTTAAATATATCTAATTAACAGAATGAGACAGGGACTCTTAAATAACAGGTGTAAACAATTAAGTAATCATTCAGGCTGTTGTGAAAGATAAGATTTAAATAAGATTCAGCCTGACTCTTTGCAATTTTGTTGAGGAAAAGAAAAGAAAGAGATGGATCTTTAGAAATGCAATATATGCTTTTTTTAACTGGGACTGGGGAACATATGTCAACAGAGCTTGTTATCTCAAGGAATAGGTGAGGGGCAGGAAAGGACTTGGGGTCCAAGGGGAGTCCCAGAAGCAGATATTGCATTTCTGCATCCTTTCCCACAATGCCATATAGACATTTCAAGCATGTCCTACATGCCTACTCAAGTCTAGGAGGAATAACTAAAAAATAATTTCTCAATAAAAGCACAGGAAGAACAAGTGTGGGAAGAAAAGTACAGTTGGTAAACCTCAGTCATGAGTCAAGATTTGTTACACAGACTGGTGGGCATTGCTAGGGGGTATCATCTCTGAGCTGTTTGTGTGGGAAGTGCCCAGGAGCAGGGAGCAACATCCAAATGAAAAAGTTAATTGATGGACTTGCTATAAGGTAAAACCTCACAGTATGCACCTGAAAAGAGCTGAAAACCTTTCATTCCAAATTTAAATTGCAGTTTACAGACTTTATAGTCCCTTTTCTATGCTGCAGGTGTATCTGCTTTAAAAAAAAAAGTATTAAAAGATGCAAAAATGTAATAAAACCAGTTCATATGAGAATAGTTGAGAAATTCTTGGTAATATACAAAGGCACAGGGAGATCACCCAAGTGTGAAAATTAAATTAGGAATAAAAGTTGGGGGAAGGAGGAATAGTTGCAGCTAAGGTTAAGCTAGAATAAATTCTTTAGAGTAAAATTGGAGAATATATTGTAATATCTAAGACTTGGTTGGGTACTTTGGTGGGGAAGAGAAAAAACAAAACTGCAGTAAATTTTTAGTAAAAAAACCCTTCCATTCAGAACTGACTGCTGTCCTCACAAGGTCATGCTCTCATGTGCTGTTTTGATGCAGTAATCAGTGCCCAGCATATGGGCTAATTAATATTCTACAGCAAATGTCCTTCGTGTATGAATACATATTCCTGGAGACCTTTATGTTCCACTGTCATAAAGCAAGACTGAACATATAAAACCAGCAAGAATGTATAGGGCCCATGGGTGAGTGAGCCTTGTGGAAAGGGTGTTCTGAGCAACCCCCATGAGAGATGCCTCTCTGTGGTGAAGGATCAATGTAATTCCTGGACTGTGTTCCAGCTTTGGTGGCAATCCCTAGATTTTCTAATCAACACCAATCTCTGACCTGATTCAGGCCCTGCTTGTAGGAGTCTGTGATAGATTGGCATTTAAGAAAACAAAGAGAAACACCTAACGAAATTAAAGCTGCTAGAGGCTGGTGGGAGTTTTTCTACCGGCCAACTACTGGCCATTTCTAAGAATTGGCAGCAGTTTTGACCATTGAAAAGTGAGATCAACCTGTGAACATATGTTCACAGGTTCCCACCTTAAGACCTAAGCCTGGGAATTTCTTTGTCTCTTGGTTTGCTGGCTGTGAAAGGTAACAGAGCTCCACCTGGCCTCCCGTCCCCTGCCCAGGCCATGCGGCCGGGCGAGGGCTGGGCTGAGCCTGCCGCGGCTCCCGGCCGGGAGATGGAGCCTGCGGGGCTTGCCCTGGGCTCTGGCTGGGCCAGGCTGGTCCCTGGCTCGGCTGCAGTTTTTTTTTGCCGTGACTGAATTCACCAGAGACTGTCAAATAAGGAAAGAAAAAAGCTCTGGACCTGTGGCGGACTGAGACAGCCACCACACTCTCCAGACCAGCCATGAAGAATCTTCCATCGCAGACGGCTCCAGCCACTGCTCCAGCAGAGATCACAGAACCATCTACAAAGCCTGGGCAAGATTTTAACCTTTTCATTACCCAGATGAGACTTGCAGATTAATCCTTTTTTTCCAGAGAAAGAAAAAGAGAGTAATCAACATGTAAAGAGACTTTATAAACTATCAGAGACAGTAAAGAAAAGAATTAAACTTCAGAAGAGGTAGAGAACAAGGAGATGCTTTAATACGCTGAAATATTTTTCTGTTAAAGCTATGGAGATGGACAATAGTGTTCTGAAAAAACTCCTTTAATTCATGACAAAGCATATTGGGAGGAATAGAGTAGTTCAAAGTGTGGATTTTGAGCAAAAAGTGGAGTAATTGTGATACAGTGAGGTGCTGGAACAGAGAGGGGAGAAGTAATAGTTGAAGATTTAGGGCCTTTGTAGAGGCAAAGAGAAAACTTCTGTTTCCAGAGAAGCTCACAGAGACAAACGAAGAGAACTTTTGCCTTGGAATAACTCATCCTTAAAAATGACATCCCTAGACTCATTGACCCATACACACCTCAGAGTGATGTGAAATGGGAGGAGACAACTGATGGCAGATTTCTGGTCAGCTGGCATCAGAGAAATAGAAAACTATAACAGAAATAGTTTTCTTGTGAGAAACTCCATAGATTAGCAGGAGATGACTTCTGTTTCTCTACAAAGGCTGATGGAAAGACTATAGCAAGAATTGGGACTGTTGTAAACACCAAAGTTTTTTTTTGTCTCTATGTTGTCATGTGAACAAGAGAATGGTTGGGTAGTGGGGGAGAAAAGAGCTTTCTGGAGGTTTTATTCTGGTGTTCTTATTTTTGTAGTCTTGTTAATAAACTTTCTTTATTCTTGTTAAGTTTTAAGCCTGTTTTGCTCTTGTTCTAATCCATATCTCACAGCAAGAAATAAGTAAGTTTTCTAGTGATTTTTTAGTTGCTGCTTTAAAACCACAACAGAGTCAAAGGGGTTTCTGAGTTTTCAGTACATGACCAGGGACACACTTCAGTTGTGGGTGGTTTCTTTCCATGTTTTAGCAGAAACACAAAGAAAAGGTTCAGTTTTCCCTATAATGATCAGTTGTTCCATCTCAGCAGTGTGCTACATTATGGAAGGGGAAGAGGATATTGGGAACTGAAAACCTCTCCCCTACCCATGGGCATTATAAAAACTAGTTCTTTTTCTGGTTTTCAGTGCTGCAGATATGTGATGTGAATTTCTGTGATGAATAGAAATCTGGCTGTTCTTGAGCCCTCTTCCTTGACTTATGGAAAGTGAGGACTGATTTCCTCACTCAGTCTCCTCCTTCCTATATCAGCCCTAACAGGACTCTGATGCAAAAACAGTGCTTGGAGCTGCAGTGGTGATTGAGGCTGTGGAGGGAAGGCAGAAGGTGGAGGGTTGGTGGAACCTGGCAGGATGCTCTGTGCCAAGAGAATAAATCACTAAAGCCAACACTGCTGGACAGGTTGAACATTTGCTAGCAGGGTTCACACCCCAAGTCTGAAAACCCCTGCAACAGTTTAACTTTGTAGACCACCTTATGTTGCCATAGCACAGAGTGGCCATTTAAATACACTTAATTCTTTGAGGCATCAGAGCCTTAATTCCCAACAGCTGCAATCACTGCCAGAGGATACAACTGTGCAGTAGTCAAAGATTAAGATTGAGAAGGTGGCATGCCAGCAAGAGAAGAAAAACAAAGAGATTCAGAGCCACTTAAAATGGCTTCTCCTTCCATTTGGAGCATGTTCCTCCTGTTTGTGTTTGGATCTATTTTACAGAAATGCAAATCAGGCCAGAGATCTGGATTCCAAAATGTATAAGATATGAATCAGAGTGTTAACCCATTTCTGGAGTAAAACTGCTGGAAATATGATAGCAAATTTACCTCCCAAACATTTCTTTCTTCATTTAGACACATTTAATATAATTATCATAGTTGCAGCAATTAAAGAATAGTAGGTTTTCTCATTTAAAATACCGGTTCTCTTTTAGTGATGGTCATAAACATAATTTAGGAGAAATGCTGGGAAACATTGTTATTCTATAGAACAAGCATGCATTATCATACTGCAATTACATAATCATGAGTGCAAGTGTATGACAAATGGCTTGGAATAAATTGTGGGTAGAAACCTCTTCCAAATAAGAAATAACCACTCATAAGTAGCACAGCTAATTGCTTATATGCCCTACCAGTCCCTGTGGAATAGATGCATAGGAAAGAATTAAGTAGTTGCATCAGCTGCTCTGAATTCAGAAAATAAAAATGAAAACTGAAAATTAAATAGAAGATAAAAACTGAAGTGCCCTGAAACCACAAAAAATTATGTCCATAGGATATTGTTTTGTTGACTTGATTGTGGCATAGCTGCCCCCTTAGGGTGCTGGTGGATTTAGCAAAGCAAAGTTGTAACTATGGAATAGCTGTGTTAGGATATGAAAGTGATTTCTTAAAAAAAAATTGTGACATTTAAAGAAATAAAATAACATCTCTTTTTTTGTACCAAAGAAAGACTTTTATGAATAGTTTTTCAGTGGGACACAACAAGGTTTTCCAGATATGGGTTTATATTTTTTTTTTTTTTTAGTTACATTAATTACCAAAACTCCGAAAGCAATGTGCCCTATTTGTCACTTCTGCCTGAGGTTGAGAAAGTTAAGAAAGTAGAAGTAGTCTCTTCCCTTTATCATTCCATGTACCTAGTCAGACAGCTTTTTCCTTGGGATTGTGGCCGATGGCAAACAGATGACTCTAGATCAGGGCAAAATAGGCCTTAGATATGGTAACATTTCAGATGAACAGCTTAATTTCCAGGCATCAGCTTTATACAGTGCTTGAGTAGGGAGGTCTGATTGCAATGATAGGAATGGAAGAAACATCAGACTCCTATCCAGAGCAAAATACTGATCCCAGGTGAGTGTCCAGTCAGTGAAGTCTCCTGTGCTAGCTGGACAATGCCAGTAATGGCCATTTCCCAGAAAGCAAGACAGACACACACCAGGACACATTTGGCTGTCTCCCTGTGGGGCCAGCCAATTTTTCCACCTGGGCACCACATGGAGCTGACAGAACAAACTTACAGGAGTTAGTTACCCACAGAAGATTGCCACATGTATTTTGTTAAATCCAGTTCTTAAACCCATAAACCTCCTGTAGCACTGGCTAGGAACAGGAAGATGTTTGACTGGCTTCCTTGTATATCACTTGCCCAAGCTGAAGGAATCACAGATGAACATGAGCAAACAAAAGCAAAAAATTATCCTCTCCTACTTTTGTTTTCTTTTTGTAATATTGGCTAAAGGAATTTTGTGTATAACATTGAAACTTATAGTTTATTTGGGTCTATAAAAAATATATATGCAAAGGAGAGAGCTGTGCAAAACTCTAAGGTGATTCTGAATTCCCCCTGACTTCCATTCCAGCACAATGAATTTCAAGGACGCTGAGTTCTGACAAGTTTGGAGATTGCATGAACATAAAATTACATGCAAAACCAATTTGACTACTGAGTCTCACCTGGATTACTTTCAGAAATTTATGAAATGGCAAATTTAGCATGTTTTGACAGCCAGGGTTGTAAAATGAGCAAGATTTAATTGTAACTGGATATTAGGTTGAAAGTCCTGTAAAATCAAGACTGAAAGGGAGGTGTCTTTATGTGGTTTCATATATTATTGCCCACATGGTGGATTTTTATTACTGATGTCAGAATACTTTAGGACACTTCATGTTTTCAAATGAGATCAATAGACAGAACATACTGGCATAGTCTAGGAATGGTGCTTTCAAAATAAATGTCCTGATTCATATTGTTTTAGCTGAAAGATGGAGTGGCACTAAAGTCAGATATTGTATCCTTTTATTCTTTGATATTTTGAAGACTGGGAAGAGGCTGGAAGAGAAGAAGTGGAGGCACTGGTGAGTGTTTTAGCCCTGCTTTCTTGCTGTTTAGTGACATTGACTTCAGAGGTGTTGTTCAAGAGAATGTTTGTATTTTCAAATGACAGAGGCTGTGTTTGCTGTGACATCATTGCCACTGAAAGCAAGTCAGTTATACAACACCTTTTTATAAGCCCTTAAAGAAAAAAAAAATCCCTCTTGGAAATTTAACTGAGAATTTGATTTGTACATCAGATAGCAAAAAAAATATTAACCTTTCAGTGTCTTTATTCTGCCCCAAGCAGTGTTTGATTTAATTGATTGCCTCATTGCGTGTTCTGTGAGTAGTTGGCAGGCTCTTGCTCCTGTACCCAGCTGAAGGAAAGAATTTAAGCGTGCATTTGTCAGACAAGCCTACCAGTGCTTGTTTGAGCCTCTTGTGTACAGCTCACATCAGCTAAGATAATCTCTCTAATGTGATGGAAATTACTTCACCTGACAAAATCCGCTTTTGGCAAGGTTACCAGAATGAAAAGTGACTGACTGTGAAAATATTAATAGGAGTTGAAGCCATATGTCTCCAGATAGTTTAAGGAACTCAGACTGCAAAGAATGAAAAGGATGGACTGCATGAGGGGCCAGGAAGATGAAGCCAGAAAATTTTAGGTCATCAGTGTGCTGATTTCAGAGCTAGCCTCTTACCAAAGTGTTCAGCTGGAAGCAATAGCTGCCTGATCTCGAGCATTGTGCTTTTACCCAGCACTCAGGAATCCAGAACTCAAGTTTTGGATGGAAGTCTGTGGTTCTTTGATGCAGCAGCACCAACAGAGCTGGTCAAAACCAGTGCCACTGTTCTTATAAAAACAGTTTGTGAATTCTGGCTGGTCTCACAATTAAAAAATAAAAAATAGAAAGAACAAGAATAAAAATAGCTTTAGACTTAAATATACCAAATTATATCTAAATGTCAAGTACATCCCTATTGAGATGCAAATATTAGACCTGGACAAAATGAGGAACCTTCTGCTTTCTCCAAGGACTGTACAGACCACTTTAGTCCATAATGCTGGCTGGAAAAGCTTTGATAATAACAGAAATCATGTAATAAAAGACTAGTTTTGGTTGACCTTTCTTTTAAGGTCATCCAGACCAGTTCCTCTGTGATGAACACATGATGGTATAATATGTCTGTTGTCCACTGATGAGGCCCTGAAAGCCTAGGGTATGATACTCCTGTTCATACTACTTTATGGCTGTTCAGAATATGCAATATTCAAAGTTCCATGTAGCAAGAGAAAAGAACTGTGGAATTATTTTTTCCCACTTCTGGAATGACTGGGAGAAGCTTCAGGGCTAAATCAATTCCTTTTGTTCTGCAATTATGGTGGAGCCTAATCAAGTTCCATAAGTCAATTCACGTATGCATTTGTTGGGATGCTTTGTTTCCATTTATACCTGAGAAGTCAACATATGTGATGATTGTTTAATGGTTCAATGCATGGGAAAATGTATACCTCAGTACTTGGCTCTGCAAGTCCCATTTGTTTAATCTCTTGAGGAGTAATTATTTCATTTTTTAACTCCTGAGAAGGTACATGAATCAGGAGAATCACAGTATATCTACATAGTAATTTTGGAGGTAGATTAGTAATTCTGAGAGTTCTTGTGACTTCCCCTAACATGGCATCAAGCCCAGCTCAGTCACCACACTCCCAGCAGAGCTTGGCCTCCATGCCAGGACAAAAGCGTTCACAGCTTCCAGCTGATGCAAGTCACAAGCAAACTTCCTGCTGAAAACTGTCCTCTGCATCCTGGATAGACGTTCCAGTAGGAGCAGCATGCAGTAAATGGCAACAATTCTTCAGATAATTTTGCTGGATGTGCCTGAGCATTAGGATTGTAGAGTTAGATATTTGTTCATTTCACTTAATCACCTCCTCTTTTGTGTGTGGCTAAGAAAGGCAGGCAGGAGAGTGACTCATCTGATGCTATAAATGCAGAAGTGTGACCCTTAAGAAAGCCTTTACAAGAACTTCTCTATTAGTCCAGAACTGAGGTCCATCTTGTCCAAAACTTTTCCTACAGCTCCAAGCAGGGACAGTATAACAAGGAATACCATAAATATATTGTGTATAGAGTGATTCTTCTCTGCTTCCAGTTTCTGCCTGTCAGTGGTTTGGGGATTGGGGAAGAGAGACTATGTTATGGACATTTTTGATGAAGGAAATGTGATCTTCACGTACTTCTTCTAATGAGGACATTGTATTTTCTGATTGCTTGCAGTTTCATTGAAAAGTTCAAAGGTTAAAAGTGTACAGAAAACTGAAGGTTAGAGCATTGACCTTGAATAAAGAGGAAGGAAACATGCATCCCTACGTATTGTTAATGTAATAGTGCCATGCTTTCTGTTGGCACTGGTAAAAACAAAGCCAATAAACCCTCTCTTCTCCAACAGCACAGAGTGCATAATTCCTAGTGTTTATACTTTATACCTGAAATCTCTAAGTTCCCTTATTAATATGCTAAATTAAATGTATAGTAGATACTTTCAAAGTCTTCTGCAGCTACAGGTCACATACAAAAGTGGGTTCTGGATCTTATTTTGCAGACAATTTTTGATACATTTCAACCAGAATCACTTGCATTACTGTCCAGTTTTCTTGGACAGTTTCTGTAACTCTTGAATGATTTTTCCAATAGGATGCTGAGAATTCCCTGATTCTCTGAGTTTATTTGAATGTAGCATAAATTGGTTACACTTACCACATTCTAGGAATTACATAGTGTTTTGTAGATCTAGGCCAATAACTGTTCTAATATTATCTATTAATCATTGTGCAGTAGATCCAAGGTACATCCATAGAAGACCAGAGCTTTTTTCCTCCTACATGCTGCAAAAGTTTAGTGAAAACTGTGCAAATTTAATTTTTTAAAGCACAAACAGTATTTAGCATTTGCCTTCTTGTGGAAGCACCATATTTTAAACTGCAAAGGAATACATTTACAAGTATTTGAATGCTGTCATATTATTTCCTATTTATATATCTCTTTCTGCAGGGCTTTTACATCTTTTTGCAGTCTGATGCAATAACTACTGTTTTATTTTAAAGATGAAACTAGTGGGATCATAAGTATCAGTACTTTTTCTAGAGCAGTGCTATTGGATGCTAATTTTTGTTTGCTTACCAAATAGATGCAGACTGGCACATTTTGTGCATTCAGCCTCTGTTCTTACTTTGATCCCGAGACTCAGTCCTGCTCAGGAGTCTTATCTTCCTTGCTACTCTCTTGTTTCTTGCACTGAATGGATTTTCAGGTTGTAGAAGCAGAGGCACGGAAAGATGGTGTTGAACATGTGTGACTTAGAGCATCTGTCATTCTTCTCAGTTCTGCTTCTGTCATCTTTTATAAAGCAAAGGCTTGTGATGAGCACATAGTATCAGTAAAAAAACACACATGTAAAAATACGTATTTTTGTTGGTTTTTTTTTTTTTCAAGTATGAAGTACAAATGAAGCTGATGTAGCATGATTATCTGAATTTCAGTCTGACTAATCAACAATTTGTCAAATGTTTACACTGGATTGAAATTGAAGTATCATCTGCCCTACAAAGGCATGAAAGAATGCATATTTTTGTAAAGGAACTGTAAAGTAGGTGTGAATCAAAGGGACTTCATAGCATTATATTTCTGTTTGATAGTGCTACAGCAGCAAACACAGTAAAACCAGCAGATGGATATAACTATCAGTCTGATTTTCTGAGGTTGTAATCCCGAAAAATTAAACCATCAAACAAAGAGAAATTTTTCATGAGATTTCTGTACGTCTATAAACAGCTCTTAAATTAACACAATTAATAGTTCATATCGGGGAGTTAATGCAACAGAAATATCCAGATCAAAGTAATTCACTGTAGTCTAGATGAAACACCTGAATAAAAATGGGGATCTGTGCATGCTTATGCAGTATCTACCTTGTCTGCTCACTTGTTAAACAAATTTAAATTCAGATTTCTTTTTGTGTACTTGGGCTAGCAGGAATGTGGGTTTTATTTCTTTATCTTTAAGAAGGATCATTACAAAGCTGCTAATGTTTCTTGAGCCTGCAGAAAACAGCCCTATTACCTTTGCAGCTTTAAAAGGTATAGCTGTAAGGGAATGAACTCATGAAGTGTACATGAAACAATGCTGTAGCCTTGTGAAGTGTCTGAGAAGGAGGCAGGGAGGGAGCTATGGAGCTTTGCTGAGTATTTGCTTTCTCTCCATCTGCAGCATCCACCCCTCAGAGCAGAGGCTGCTCTCTCTGAGGTGAAGGAGGAAAGGTGACTTGGCCACCTGCCTTAGCTGACACAGCACAATTTAGCCCAGCTAATGAACTGTCACAGGATGACAAACTCGATATGTAATGGCCACAGCAATTGCTGAGGCTTTTCCAACAGGTTAATTGCTAAAAGATCCCAGCTTTTGGAATGTTCCTGTGCCACAGCTATGAGATCTTGCCAGACACTGATACCTGTTCAGTGTAACATGTCTGTCAACACTTCCACCCTGGTGAAAGCAATGCCCTCCTCACAGGGCCAGGTTGGAGTTTAAACATCTCAGCATCCTCTGAGTGCTGGGGGGACTGTCAGCTCCCTGCTGGCTTTGACACCTGCGGCCAGAGGGGAGCAGGGCCTGCCACCGCTCTCCAGCTGCCAACAGCGCCCGTGTGAGCGTGGTCGAGCAGATCCGCGCTCAGGAAGGGCTCCCAGGAATGATGTGAAGCCTCACTCACTGAGGCTGAGGGCCCACGGGTGTGTCTGACTGATTTCTCAGTGAATCGTGATGCCCTGCTCTTGTGCTGATATTTAGGAAAGCATTACTGCTCATGTTGCAGGGATGTCACACTCAGCTGCTTGAAAAGGATTTTAAGAAAAGAGAATCTCTGATCACGAGAAGAAAATAAAACGTGATCTTCCAGCCAAAATTGCTACTAATCAAAATAAAGTTGCATCAATATACTTCATTTTAATCACATACTAAGCAAAGGTTAGAATGTAATTTGCTTTAAATACAGAATTCTGAACTAAGGTATCTTTTCTCTACATAGGAATAAAAATATGTTTTGCCAGAGGTTTAGGGGTTTTGGCCTCCTCTTTTGGGGTAGCCATTTTTATGCAAATTGACTTATTCTAAGTGGTGAGAAATATTAATGGCATATGCAGACATTTTAAAGAAATAAAAATCAAATCCTCCTTTAAAAATTGCACAGTGAAACTAGTGGAGATTAATTAATAAGGATCAATCTGGCCCAGTGAATCCTCAGGGAATAAGTATTCAAAAAGAATATCCCAATAACCTTAAATAGATCTTGGCATAAAATTAAATTTTAATATTATTATAAATTTTATGATATTCTTGGTCCTGAATTTAAATGAACAATTGAAAAATAAAATTAGGAAATATATTTACACTTTTGAGGGGGATCAATTAAAATATTTTTTGCATGATAAGAACAAAATATTTAATTATGGTTTTCCTTTCAAGACTTTTATTCATTTAAAAAGTAAGTTGCTTGTTTGTGTGTAAGTAATTCAAAAGGAAAAATAAAAGTGTAGGTTTAAAAGTACTCCTTTTATCTTCTGAATACAATTTAAATGGGATTAACATTAAATTTTTAATATATATTTTGTTAAAATAACAACCTTTTTGATCAGATTTTTTTTTAAGCTTTTAGAGGTTTTATGCCTGTATTTTATTATATAAACCAGCCAGATCTGAGCTCTATTTTAGGGCTTTTATTTTTATTTATAAAATCTGTCAAAAAAACCTTTTCATAAATTCAGATTTTTTGAAACATGGCAATTATTTTTGGAATGTTGACCTCAGAGATAATGGGCCAAGTTTTCAGCTCATGTCAACTGATGCTACTTCACAAAAGACAAAGCCTCTGACCCAGAGTTGATCAGGGCTTTGTATCCTGGAATTTCAAATAAATGTTAGCGGGTTTTCTGATGAAACCTCTTTATTCCTTGAGAGCTGGTTGTAATTCATAAAAATATACACTCTTGTCAAAAAAATAAAGTGACTGATTTTGCACAGAAGGTCTGTTACAGTAATAAACGTCACAGGCTTCACCCTCTGCACAAAAGGAGGGGTGAAATCAGTGCTGCTGCAGGAGACCCCGCCCTGGTCCACGGAGCCCTTGCCTGGTCTGGGGACAGCCAGCAGGACACAGGAAGCTGGTACTCCTGCTCTCAGGCTGGCAAAAGACATTAAAACATAAATAAATTACTCCCCTTTTGCTTCTAACTAATTGCTGCAGTTGTCACAGGCTTATTTTGCAGTCACAAAGAGCAAAGGGAAAGAACATCCGTGAGCTTGTGTGTCAGCAGCGCTGGCTGGAAAATCTGGGGAATTCTTTACTTTCAGGTCACCTTTGTTTATGCTGATGAAATTTCACTTTCTAGCACTGAAATCCCACACTGAAGTTGCTGGGTATTGCTGTTAGGTAACTCAAGATCCTTAATAAAAATTAAGATCCATTAAATCCACTGATTTCACTGTGCCTCATTGCAGAATAAGGCTGCAAGAGGCTTCATTTACAAACGAACATTTTTTTCCCCTGTGGAAGACTTTGTCAGCAGTTTTAAGGATGCCTATAAACACAAAATGGATCTTTAATGAGCTACCTTCCTCCTTGTCTTTTGTTTCTGCACTATCTAATTTTTAAAGGAGTTGTTTCTACCACTGGCAGAATATTTGTCTCATCAGATTGATAGGACATCCAACAGTTATCTGAGATTTGTTATTGCTAAAGGTGATGTTACAAATATTTTTTTTTTACTTTTGGGAGTTTTTCCCCAATTTGACTGCCCTGAGTGATGCCAGGAAAAAAAAAAAAAATGTAGGTTTTTTTTTTGTAGGAACAAAGTAAAAACTTTAATAGAAAATATAATTATTTGTGGTCCTTGCATCACCAGTCTCAGTATCCAGAAAAGATGGGTGTTCAAACATAGACTTTTGAGTTTCCAGTGGACCCTAAATAAAGATTATCTTCAGTGGAGCTCTGTTCTCAACATCTGCAGTTTCCATATACAGATGTGGGCAGAGCCAATTGTTTCCATTATATCAATTTCTTCTGTATAGAAGAACTTGACATTATCTTCTGCATTTGCATCTTCCCTGTGTTGTTAGCAGGGTTCTGTGAGCATTGGATGCTGTGAATCATTAGCTGACCTACTTTTTATCAGCTTTTATCTGGTGCCTTCTGGCTCCTTTAGAATATGAGCTTTCCTCTCTGTGTGCCTCTCTCAGTCTTTCTCTCTGCTTGGTTTTCAAAGATGTTTTCCTCCAAAATATTAGTGAGAACCAGAGGGATGACAACATCAAAGTCAGCATGTATTTCCTTCTTTGTTTTTCCATTTGTACTTGCCCTTAGGTAGTATTTTGAAATGAGGAGTTGATAATTATAAGAGATGTTATAAGGAGAATATCAGAAGGTAAGTTACTTGGTAAATGGAAGTACTTTGTGGTTTTATTGCTGCCCTCATAGAGAGAATTGCTGGTACAGACCTAGGGCTCAAGTTATGTTGACTCCGTGGTCTTAGGGCTGATGGATGCTTAGGTAGAGGCCAGTCTTTGTAAGCTGCTGATATTTGAAAAAGCTTCTGCTCTGCAATAAATAATTCTGTTGGTATAATCTGTTAATATTGTTAACAAAGCTCATATGTGTCTCTGTCCAACACTTCCCATCATAAGAACTTGCTATCAGCATTTCTTACCTTTTTTAAACTTGCCACTCAATATGAAAATTGCATTGTCAGGTATCTGCCCAAGGCTATACTTTTTCTGTGTCAACCAGAATGATTCAGCTATTTCAGGAAATGAATTTAGTAGAAAATATGTTTTCCTCTCCTTGGATATATATATTGAGACTGGCTAGGACCTGTATATTTAAGTAGGCACTAAAAACTTAGCTAACATGTTCCTCTGATGGCCGAGAAGTACCTTCTTCTGTCTTCATTAGAGAAAAAAATTGTTTCATTTTGTTGAATTATGACTCTAGTGGGGAAAATAAAATTGGTACATACTAGTGTTCAAGCAGACTACACAGACCTTGTTCCAGCCCAAGGCACCAGGAGAAGGGGACATGGTTCCCCTGCTTTATGTAATGTGAAATGAGGTGTCAGTGGGAGAAAATAATGGAAAGAGACTTGCTTAAGTGGAAGATAGTAAAACTGAAAGCTGGTGAGACAGAATAGTTGTACCTAGAAACCACAGATCAGAGATCAGACAGGCAATACCTGGATAGAGAAACTAGAATGGAATGAGGCAGGAGGCTGAGAATGGAGAAGAGGGAATAGAAAACAGTTGAAGCATGCATTATGTGGAATTCATGATCACAAACTTCAGGATAATTCACATTGAGCTGTTTTGATGCAGAATCAAGATCCTGGCACTCAGCTATGTCTTGTGTCACACTTCCCATCCCCAGTGTAGCAACCTCCATGCTTGGCTACTCCTTGGCCACCTTTCCTCAGCAGCAGCTCCTGCCAGCCGCGTTCTCTTGTGGCCTCGGTGCTCTGGCAGGGAGCTGAGCTGTGCCAGCTGAGTCCTGGGCAGCCGGGCAGCCCCGCTGTCCCTGCGCTGGGGCTGGGGGGGACAGTGGGGACAGTGAGGGGGCAGTGGGGAGGGTAGTGGGGGGGCAGTGACGGGGGGGCAGTGAGGAGGACAGTGGGGACAGTGAGGACAGTGAGGACAGTAGGGAGGGCAGTGGGGAGGGCAGTGAGGGCAGTGGGGAGGACAGTAAGGACAATGGGGACAGTAGGGAGGGCAGTGGGGAGGGCAGTGAGGACAATGGGGACAGTGGGGAGGGCAGGGAGGGCAGTGGGGAGGGCAGTGAGGACGGTGGAGAGGACAGTGAGGACAGTGAGGAGGACAGTGAGGGCAGTGGAGAGGACAGTGAGGAGGACAGTGAGGACAGTGAGGAGGACAGTGAGGACAGTGAGGAGGACGGTGAGGACAGTGGAGAGGACAATGAGGAGGACAGTGAGGACAGTGAGGACAGTGAGGACAGTGAGGACAGTGAGGAGGACAGTGAGGACAGTGGAGAGGACAGTGAGGAGGACAGTGAGGACAGTGAGGAGGACAGTGAGGACAGTGGAGAGGACAATGAGGAGGACAGTGAGGAGGACAGTGAGGAGGACAGTGAGGAGGACAGTGAGGAGGACAGTGAGGACAGTGGAGAGGACAGTGAGGAGGACAGTGAGGACAGTGAGGAGGACAGTGGAGAGGACAGTGAGGAGGACAGTGAGGACAGTGAGGACAGTGAGGAGGACAGTGGAGAGGACAGTGAGGAGGACAGTGAGGAGGACAGTGAGGAGGACAGTGAGGAGGACAGTGAGGACAGTGAGGAGGACAGTGGAGAGGACAGTGAGGAGGACAGTGAGGAGGACAGTGAGGACAGTGAGGACAGTGGAGAGGACAGTGAGGAGGACAGTGAGGACAGTGAGGAGGACAGTGAGGACAGTGGAGAGGACAATGAGGAGGACAGTGGAGAGGACAGTGAGGAGGACAGTGAGGAGGACAGTGAGGACAGTCAGGAGGACAGTGAGGACAGTGAGGACAGTGAGGGCAGGGAGGGCAGTGGGGACGGCACAGGCCCCTCAGCTGCAGCCTGTGCCCAGCTGCACTGCCCGGCCCCAGGGGCACCAGCCCGGGCTGAGCCGCGGCAGGAGCGGGGAGAAGCCTTTGTGCTTAATTGAGCAGCCTCATCTGCTCTGGGGAAAAGGCTTGGCAGCAGCCTCCAGCAGGCTGATTGCAATGTCCCCAGCCACCCCGAGACAGGTCTCTTTAGGCTTGTGCCTTGGTCAAACACAGAACGAGTCCAGGATCCTTCATTTCCTCATGGGCTTTCCTGTGGCCCTCAGCACTGCTTTTGCTTCCAAGCAAAAATCAAAATGAGCTTGTGCTGGCCACTTTGGGGATGGCATTTCCTAACTCATGTGTGCTTGACTTTATGACCCCACAGCCCTTGCAGCATAGAGGGTTTTTCCCTGCTCTCTGCCTAGAGCTAAAGTGGGCTCATATTGATAAATCTCCATAAAAACAGGGAACTGAGTTTGTAGAAGTCCTCTCGGGGCCTGTTTTTATAGTACTTATGCTACTTACAAAAAGACACTGCTGAATGAACAAAAAGTTGCACCAAGTATATGATTATCTTGGGTACGTACTTAGTATGAACTTACTATATAGTGATGAAAAGTTATAATTCCCATACTATAAATATTTTTTAATGAATTTTTGTATTTTATCTACAAGCAGGATATTATGGTAAAAAAATAAGTAATTAATTATAAATCTGTGTGAATTCAAATGTGAATGATGCAAAGATTGGCATATCATAACCATAATATATTTTAATTTTCCCTGTAGAATGTTAGAAACCACTGGCATTCACTTAGATTTGCTATTGTAGAGGGGTTTTTTATTAAGCTTTTGGAGGGCTTTTATTATTATTTATATTTCTGGCTTTACAGTTTGTACTACTCTGGAGACAAGCAGGGTTCTAAGAAACCAATCAACTATTTAGGAGTTAGCAACTCTCTGCATCTTCATCTCAAAACTATGTCTGTCTACAAAGCAATGGTGTATTATTAATTAAAATTTGATGATGTTTAAAAACAGCACTAGCTGCCAGAGAAACTTAATTCCTCCCCAGTAAGACTGATTCTGTTAGAGGAGAAAAGATTAAGAACTTGGAGGCAGACATTCTCCCAAGCTGATATGCTCCTGACAATTCAGTAACAAGATTGCTTCTCTATTAAAAGAAGGAAAAAAGAACAAGGCAAGGAGGAGGGAAAGAGGAATAGCAGCTGTATAAATAAACTAACATTGGATTTAGTGGTGAGATTGCACCAATGTAGGCCAGCAGCTGCCTCCTGAGCTCGCACAGGGGACATGGAACAGAGTGCTGCTCTCACCTTCCTCCCCCAGGTAGGGACACCCTGCTCTTGGCACTCAGTGCTGCATTGCTGCTCCTTGTACACTGATAGATCCCCTTTGGCTCATCTGGAAGTTTGCTTGGCTCCTAAATTCCATATTCCCCCCACGGGTGCATATGTTATATTTTAAGACAACCCTGCAGAATGTCACTACTGTGGGAGTGAGGGTTCTGTCCTTGTAGCTCAGCTCCTGGAAAGGGAGCGTGACTTAACACTACTGCAGAGCTAACTGATCAAAAGGGAACACTGACAAGCCTCATTGAGGATGTAAAAAAGAAAAATCTTTACAGCCTGTCTTTAGGTAGTATAGAAATGTGTATTTCAGAGGAGAGGCAATGAAATGGAAGTCTAACTGTGTTTATTTGCATAGTCCAAAGCTTCTTAATAAACATTGATCAGCTCTCCTGGAAAAATAAAAGGCATAAAATGTAATACAGTCTTTCTAGAGGAACATGCTTTCACAAAACACCTTGAATTAAGCTCAAGATGAAAAATAATCTTCAAAATGCTGCAGTAAGACTTATGGAAATGGCACAGGGAGAAGCTTTCTTGTGCTGCACAAGAGAAAAGTCTTGTATGGCTCTACTTTAGCCTAAATTAATTGATTAAAAGTTTTCTTTTGGTTATATTATTATTTAAATTAAACTTTTCATTTGTAAGATATGTCCTATCACTGAATCTCAGGGCATTTGTCTGCATTAATGAAGTCTCAACACTGCCTTAAAACTAAAGTTTTCTCTTTCAGCAGGGATCCCCTCTTGCTGTGTTTGTGCATGTTATAGCATAACTGAGCCCTGGTTTTTGGGCACCTCACCAGCAGTACTGTACTACAAATCTGTGTCATCAATAGCATCCATAACAATGCTTTGTAAATCACTCTGAAACATTTTAGATTCTGTGCCATTTTGGCACAGAAGAAAGTATATTACCTTCATCTCAGACAAAGAAAAATGTAAAACTTACACCAGACTTTTATCAGGTGGAAATTGATGCTGATGGAGAGATTAGTAGGAGATGGGTTGATGTGGCAGAAATTTAGGAAATCCCAGGAAATAGATGCTTAAATACATTTAATCCCTAGACCTGGGAAGCTTTACCAGCCATGTGAAACTTCTACCAATCTGAAATGCAGGAGAAGTAAATCATGGCTCTGACTGAGTCACCAAAGACTGGGAACTCAGGAGAAGTTCATTGTTCTCATGAATGTTAGACTTCCCACTTCCCTTATCTTCTGTCTTATCCTGTTGTCTTGTAGTTAACCCATATAATTTTTGGTTTGAGACTTTATTCTTCTTCCAAAAAACTGTGTATTTTATAGCATGTTGATCAAACATTTATAGCAAAGATCTACTTTTTAGTCATACTAAGGTCTTCATTCTTTATGTTCCTGTGGAAAAAAAATAGTAAGAAATCAGGTGGGAAAAAAAGTACAGTTGTTAGTTCTGAAATTTCCCTCCTCTTCCTGCATGATTCTTCTTTTTATGACCATTCATAACTTCATCTGCTGTCACCATGTTCTATCTTCCATCTTCCTGGAACAGTTCAATTCATCTAAACAGCTCATTTTATCACTGCCTCCCTTCCCTTAGCCAGTACAGTACATTTGCAATATGTTTTTGACATATACTGATATATATTGGTGTCCCATTTTTTATCATAATTGTCAGTCAAAGTGATGTCAAAGGAATATTAAAATCACCAAAGAAATACTCCCTAACTCAACTGAGAGTTTCTTGGGAATGCCCTGAGAGTGACCAGAATGAGTGACCAGTTCTAGTTTTACAGCTGTGTGAGCATGCAATTATCTTCCAGTGATTTCAGATTAACCATTTACATGTGAAAAATTAAATTATGTTACTGTCACAAACTACTCTGATGTGTCAGAGCAGAACTCACTTAAGGGATAAGCAAGGAATATGAGATGGTCATGTGAAGGGGAAAGGAAATGTCTCTGCTGAGCTACTCCTTCGAGAGACTTAACAATTGCTGTAATTCCCATAAATACCTATTTTCTACCTGAGATCTAATTCGGAATATGTGCCTATCCAATCTTACATCAGCTACTGTGTTAGAAGTTTTGATCCAATATGAAATCTTAAAATTAGTCAAGTATAAAAGTAATTCCTTGAATTATCTTCTCACTTTGTTGCTTGAGGCAAAGGTGTGCAGAAACTTAGAACATGTGTTTTGGCTATTCTGATAAAATTAAAAATTTTTGAAAGTCTTTTCAAATGAGACTTTTCCCTTAATATTAGTCTTGTGCAGTAGAATTAGGTGAATAACCTTAATACATATTTTGGAAAGATTAGAAATGATGGAATCTGGCACTCTGAGTTTAATTCTGCATGAAAAGTACAATGAGTTATTTTTAAATATTTTTAATCTCTGTGAAAAAAGATTGTTATTTATTAGCCAAATGTTAAATAAATATCAAAGTTATTAAAGCCCTCTTTCTGAAATTGCTGTTCCTAAAAAATCAACACTTGAGAAATATCAAACTGTGCGACTCTGTATTTCAGCTCACCTGCATAATTTTAAGGTGCATACCACAGACTGCCTAGAGTAAAGAAATGTTGAGTTTGTGGTCTTTTCCAAAGCTCTCAAGGTGGCTGGTGATGGTATCTGGGATGAAGGCTCTGCTCTGCTGCCTGTTCAGAGAGGGGAAAGTTGCTAAGGGTCAGTCCCTGACCCGCATCCATGGCCTTGAAAATGAGAGGCAGTGGTAGCTCTGCAGTTTGAACACACTAGAGGTGCAAAGAAAATTAAAAATGGCAGCAATAAGGACATAATTAATTGTCTTGTGGGGGAGTGATTGTCAGAAGGAAAGCTCTGATTTTTGGGAAATGACAGCCTAGAAGAAGTCCCATGTTTATCTTACCCCCAGTGCTATGAGCATTCTGTATCAATGACTGTGTATTTCCCTAATACTGCACATGGCCACACTGATGCATGTGCACAGCTTGTCCTCTTGTAAAGTTAAATATATAATATATATATATTATATTATATTATTATATATTATTTTATATTATATTATTATATATAATAGAATATAATTAAATATATTATAATATATTATTTTATAATATTATATTATTATATATAATATAATATTATTAAATATATTATAATATATTATTTTATAATAATATATATATTATTATATAAATATATAATATAGACAATATGTAGCATTAAATGAAACTTTCTTGTTCCTTACTTTACTTTTGTTTAGGAAACAACCAAAAAATTAAATGTAATAGTTTTGGTGATTTTTATAGGCTGCATCCAATTCAAGATATCTATTATTACAAAGAAAAAAATACATATACTGTAAGAAAAGTTGACATAAAAAAAAAAAAAAAGAAATAATGTCACCTGAAAAGTATGAGTTACTTGTAAGGCCTTACAGTCTAAGATTATCCATTTCTATCATCAAACTTCTTTCTAGTCCAGTGTGCAGAGCACACCACCATGGATTTTTTATCCCTTGTGCTTGAAACAAATCATCTTGCATTCTAAAATAGTCACATTAGCAGTTCTATTAAGCTACCTTGAGTGGCTTAGCATAACACTGAACTCTTTTATGAAATTAATATTTTTTTAGATTAAAAAAAAAGAGAGATGATCATTATGAAACAAAAAAAAATATATAAGAAAGCAAGGTAAAAAGAGAAATATTGAAATAGTAAAATTGGAAAACCTTTTTTTCATTCATGAAAGTAACAAACTTATCTAATTTCAAACAGCTGAGGTGCTTACAGAAGAGTAACCTTCCAATCTGGCCACCTGTGCTAGAAATAATGTAATAAATGAACCTTAATATTATTGCTAATCAATACAACTTTGAGAAATGGCTCAGAAATTATCAGACCACTTATTTTCAATTAGATGTTATACAGAAAATATCATGAAAGAAGGAGGAAGATGTAATTAGGCAGCCTGTGATGCTTTGCTGATCTGTCATATTTTCAAATGGAATTACTACAGAATTACTTGCTTTTGTCTAATATGAGCTTTGAAGTCTATTATTTTGAGGAAGAAAATTAGTCTTCTGGGTGGAGATAAGCTTTAGAGCGTTGTCCATGCCAGTGTGGGTTAGACAGGAGGCATACATTGATTAAACCCTTTTGGGAGTTGTCTTTGCTTCACAGAGCCTGTGCATGGCTGAGGTGATGGATCCCAGCTCAGCCATCAAGGTTAGGCTCCAGACAGGTGACAGAAACACTGGAATATTCACTCTGTGGCTGCATCACTCATCCTAGAAGCCCTAAAGGGGTAATCTAGTCCTCATTTACTGCTCCTTCCTAGAATGCTGCACCCAGACCTCCACATGGCTGATATGGGCACACCCTGAGTTCTGTTCTCAATATCACATATCAGTGATATGTCTGTATCACACACAGAAAACAGAGTTCTCTGGTGCTTCCTCTGGAGCAAATGAATGCTCTTTGAGTTGAATGAAAAAGATTTAAAGGTAAACATGAGGAGCATGGAGGAGCTTTGGAGCACTGGAATCCTCCCAGGGGATGAAGCTGAGGACTGTTCTCTCCTCTGTCTTAAAAACCAGAAGTAAAATATAAATGACCTCTTCAGATACTTGAGCTTCGAAGTCCTGATTCTTGCATGATGGAATTACTGTTGGATAGAATGATGGAATATTGTTGTAACACTGGGAGCTGGCATGATTTAAAGATGTTTGGGTTTCTCCAGGGTTAGGAATAATTGTCGTATTCCAATGGATTCCAAAGCAGGGTTCAGAGTCCTGCAGTTGTAAAGAGACAAACATTGAGAACAAGCAATTCACAATTTTGTTAAATAGTGCAGCACTTGAGAACTGACTTAATTCTAGATGTTTTTGATCTTGCCTCCAGCATCTTCAAAGACAGTTGACCTTTCTTGACTTCTTACAGAGGAGAAGAGCCTCTGGATTCAGTTGGGCAGGTAAGCTGATGACATTTTAAAATAACTCTGTATTTCAAAACCTAGAGTGCTATTTGTTTTGTTTTGTTTTTTGTTTTTTTGGGTTTTTTTTAAAAAAAAAGTCCAAATATCTAATAACAGCAATTTTTTTTCAAAAATACAACCTCCCTGAAAAAGAACTTTACAAAATGCACTTCTTCTTGGTGTTTTCATAGCAAGGTTGGACTGATGAGGTGAGGATAGTAGAGGGCCAATGTTTTTCAATTGATGACCTTTACATAAGCACTTTAAAGTTTGGATAGATATTGGTATGTTCTAACAAGTCACCCAAACAAATGTGGCTCAGTTCTGCAGTCTCCAATTCACTGGAAACAGCAACAGTTTCTCAAAAGTAAGGTTGGTACATAAAATCTTTCCAACACAAACCCAAGTCTTTCCTGGCTCAAAAGGATTAGATTTCAGTATTTCAAGCCAAAAACCTGAATTTGTTCAGTGGGGTGGTTGTGCAATGAAATTTCAAGGTATTCAAGGAATGAAAATAGTTGTCAGACTGTGGCTGGTACTGCATGGTACCTGTTTATTGAAGCCATGGGTATGTCATAAGAAAAGTTGAGGTCATCTGTTAGTACCACTCTGACATTAATGGAAAAAAAAACCCAAAAAACTAAAAGCAATGTCTTATTGACATTTTATTTTTAAGATAAAAAATAGAGACAGACAGTGTGTGGGTGTTTGCATGTGTGAGGGATTGATCATTCAGATGCTCTGAAGTTCATATAATTTCCACAAAAATGTTACTCAGTCCATGGCCTGTAGCCACTGCTGGAACCTAAGACAGCAGAAGGCCATTCACACAGTAATTACAGTCTGCTAACTGTTGGCTGCCCAACTCATTGATTAGTTGTAAGTCCAGTGATTGTGTGACTGAAACATGGGTCAGCATGCAGAAATTAAAAACTCATGTTTTTCCCATTTATATCCAGGGCCAACAGAGTGTTATCTTCTGAAGTCAGAAATAAACCACATTTGTAATGCATGAAAATGTCACACTCTGACAGTTCTATTGATGTTTGGTATAGTTGTGTGAGTCCTACAGACAGTAATTTTTTTACCATTCAGGAAATCCTCCTCTATTAATACACTAAACAGAGAAATGAGAAACACATTATTTATACAATGGTTTTAGACTAATTTGCAAGGAAACTTTTGAAGTGAAGCTTATAAACTGTCACCACCTTCTCCAAAGAAGAGTTGCTCTATATTTATATCCTCATAAATGAGAACAGACTTGGACACAAGGAATCTGTACCACTGAAGTGCTGAGAAATTGTCAGAATATTTTTGCTGATTCAGGCCCCTTGTAAAATGGTTTGCTCTCCCTATGCAAAGCCTTATGCATAAAATATTAGAGCTAAAATTTTTAATGTTTTCTAAAATATCTTTTAAACTGAAAAATCCTATCTAAATTTTCTTGACTTTCCTGTATGTGGGTAGAATACACAGATCTCCCAAAGGATGCTATTCTTTTGTGTGTGTGTAATTATGCCACTCTTCAGTGATGCACAGGACCACAACCACTACTTTCAGCTGGCTCACTCTGGCAATCAGAAGAAGCAACACAGCATTACAATTTGCACCTCTTTTACAGGAATTATCTTTCTCCCATGTTCTCATTTTTCTCCTTGCATAGATTGCTGTTGTAGCATTTCCTACCCTCGGTGGAATTTTCATGAGATTAAGCTGGATTTTTATCTTAGCTGTGCAAGTGATTTTCCTGGGTATCCTCCTGATTTCTATTTCTGCACTAACAGAGCTGTAAGCTACTTAGATAACTGTTGGAGAACTAAGGATACGGGTCTTGTGGCAGTGCTGGATAGGGCTGAAAGTGATGTCTCCTCTTTCATAGCATCCAGTCTGTCATCTCACTGTGAAAATTTCAGGTATTTTCCTACAAGGGTGAAAGAAAAATGAACATGTTGGGAAAGGGAGTGGTGGTGGAAAAAAGGGAATGTGAAATAAGATAACTTATGTTACTCAAAATACACTTAATTTAAACTAAAAAAAACCCTTCTAATGTTTTTATTGCACCTGAAAAAAATCACTCTATGTAACAGAACATTTTGCAGATTGAGTAAAGAAACTTTTGGTTTTGGCTTTGTAACACTGACTCCTGTAAAGAAAAAGAATTTTATTCATTGTGATACTCCAAATGCTTAGAAATCAATATCCAGTGATTCAGTTTCTTCCTGTCCATCTGGAACCAAGCAGATATACAACAGCTGAATTTTTATGACTAAAGAAAAATAGATTTGACAGTCTTCAGGAATATAAACTTGTATATATAAATATCTAGAGTATAAAATGGCCTCTGATGTTATTCATAGTGCACTTTGCTGTGTGAGGTGAGTACTAAAATGTTGCTTTCAGTAATCTAATCCAAGGAATTATGAAAAGAAAAACCCAGAACATGAACCAACATAAATGAGGCAACTGGCTGTGAATTCATGGGTTAAACTCACTAATCTCATTTAAGACATTTGCCCTTACTGAATGTTTCTTTGAATTTAAATGTCACTGATAACTAGGCAACTTTCTTAATTCAAATAAATGGACCAAAATGCAATCAGAATTACAGTTATTCATGTACATTTTTCTGTATGGCTTCTCTGCATGTTCATGGGTAGTAAATTACATGCCAGCTCTTGGCAGAAACAGCTTTACCTGCTCTCTTCTCAGCTAATCCCCTGATTATTTTTTTTTTATTTTCTCCTCCCTCCAAATCTTTGCTTTGAATATTATCCTACATGGAATATGTAGATAACTCTGTTATAAGGGGCAATACCAGGTAGGATGCAGCAGCAGAAGGGCATAAGCTGGTTTTTGTTCTAAGCTATAAAATGTCAGTGTGCTTTCCTCAGTAGACCTGATGTTATGATTTTAAGGTATTGCTAACATATTGTCAGCCTGATTTTTGAATGTGATTGAAAGTACAACAGAAGAACTTACTTGCTACATATGGTGGATCCTGACTTCCAGTTAATCTGGAATGATTTAATTTCCTTACAGACTGAGAGCTGAGATCAGTATAAATAAAAGTCTTTATCTGTTGATCATCTTGCATGTCTGCTGCTCCATTTGATACCTTGTAACCAGCGCCCAACATCTGTGGTCAAAGGTGCTGGTCAACATCAGGCCAAAGCCTTACATCCCAAGAAGCTGATAGTCCAAGGTACCTGTACATGTGTGTATGGCACACCTACTGCTAAGAAACTACAGAACATTTTTCATTTCCAGACCCTGGAGCTGCGTGAAAGATATTAAATTAAATGCTGTAGGCCGTACACCTCCCTTTTGCCAGTGATTTTGTTCTCAAAGTGGTGCAATCTGGTATTTCAGCTGTTTATCTCCAAAATTAATAGCAGGTAAATTTGTTCCCTCGGTGGCAGATGGTTAGCTAGCATGCACACTTTTTTATTATAATAGTTGCTTTTCACAAAATTTTCTTTTTCCTAATCTCAATCTAATTGTTTTTTTTTAATATTACTATGAAGATCTTATAATATTGTTCTGTCCAGCAAAGTGTTTTGCTTTCCTTTGCCACCTACTAGGATACATACATTTATAGAAAGAGAAAATTGCTTTCATGTTTCCTGTTTTATGTTGTAGGTTTCCAAACTACTTAAATACATCCTAAAATGAAATGTCACCATCTATCTGTGCTATGTCTTATCTGCATCCAGGAAGGCTGAAATTATTTATGGTGTAAGGCATCTGTGCTAAGCTATATTGAGAGCAAGCACTGAGTGGAGGCAATATATTGTAAAATATGAGTGTCACTACACCTGAGTGGCACAAGTTGGTCTGGCTTTAGTGTAAATCACCTGTTGAATACTGGGACGGGCTGATTTATTTTTCTTTTGTTGATTATAAACTTGGACTTTCAGGCAGGAATTGCATTAAACCTCAATCTGATCTTCAGTATTTTAAGCAAATTGACTTCTGGGGGAAATGCATATGAGCAAGTACTTATATATGCATAAGTAACAAATTTAATCTATGCAGGATAGGGGCTTTGCAATGAAACTTTGTTCCAGCTGAAGTAATTCTTTTATTCCTTGTACAGAAGCAAGCCCTTCCCTTCCCTTTGATGAAACTCTCTTTAGCTACAGGGCCCAGAGTGTCCTGGATCTGTGTGGGGAGATGGGCAGCCAGCCAGCTCCTGCCTTTGAGAGTCCACTGAGACTACAGCAGAGCAGTGCTTCTGATGTAATGTAAATACATAAAGTTAACAAAAATTTATGTCTGATGTTTGGATTTAAATCATTCATGATTTAATATAATGAGATATACGCTAGATTAATTAAATCGGATTCCAGACACATGCATCTCTGAAGAGAAACATGGATATGACAAAGAATTTGGAATGTTTACCAAACAGTTTTTTTGCATTTCAGAGTGAAATCTATATGATTTTGGAGAGAAAACAAATCCACTAACAAAACTGACAACAGGTTCAAGTAAAGCAACATCTGCATTATGCAAAATACAAGTTCAAGAACCTTGAGTATTGATTATTCAGTGTACACAGCTGAAAACAAGGTGAGCAACACACTATTTTATTTCTAGATACCAAATGCTTTAAGCAGACACCATAACTCTGTCACAATTACTTTGAATTTTACTTATCTTAGTTTAGTGTCCAGAGTACAAAGAAATTTTGATTCCTCTCAGGTTAGAGCAAACAGGATATAAAAATCTCCAGACAGCTACTGTCTGCAAAACAATGTTGGTTGTCTCTAGCACTCTGTCATAAGTCTTCTTTCCCTCATTTTCACCTGTGTTTAAAAGAACCAATCCTCTAATAAGCAAGAAGGAACAAATTAAAAACATAATTAGGATCTGTACTCTGCAAGTTCCCTTATGTGTCCCAAGGCAGGCAGTCAGTGGTGCAGGTCTGGAGAGTGTTGTCATTTGTAGCTCCCTTTGTGATACTGTGTGTAAAACATCGCATGTTGCTTTAAATTACATCATTTAAATGAATCATGCCTATGAAATGAGAAAATGTTGTTCTTCTCTTGAAGTATCTCCAAAGCAAGAACTGAAGAATATTGTCTATAAAGGCATCAAAAGTAAAATTTCATTACATTTTAAATGGATAAGTTTATTGCTTATGCACTTTGAGAGTAAACCAGCCCTCTGTATCCATGTCACTATAATCCATTTTTCTCTCCACACCTCAGAAGTCTGATTTTTATTGGATTTTTATTAAATGCTCTTAAAAAAACCTTGATTCCTTCCAGCTAAAACAAATACTGGCTGATCCCAATCCTCCACTTAATCTTAATTTAAATTTAACATGTCTTTTTGGTCCCGCTTGGGTTAAAGTTTCTATTCTTTAGCACAGCCTTTGCTATTATAATGTATCTATATTGCAGAGTCCTGCTGCTTTGCTATAAAATATGCCAGAACTAAGATCTAATGAAGTTGTCTTATGAAAATATAATTCCATACATTCAGATACTGGGGACAAGTTTGTAGACAATTTTCTTTCTTTTGCCATCCTCTTCATATGAATAAAGCTATTAATGCAGCAGCTCTATGTGAACTAGTCACTACAATGGTGAGATTTTTGCATTCTTCTGCACAGAATCAAAGTCAGTCTATTACAGTACTGGGAAAAGACATAAATGCCAGCACTCAGCATTCAGATTCTTAATGTTCCTTGACACCACAGTGTTGGCTATGATGAAGTCAACAGCAAAGCTACTGTTGATGGGATCTGAACTTGGATTTGATGACTGAGATGTAAATCAAAAACTTGGCTCTGACTGTGAGGGAATTAGCTAATAGAAGAAAAAAACATATTATAACTCGGCTTTTGAAGAATAAGAGCTTTTCTTCTCATAGTTAATAGAGTATCCCAGAGTAGGAGGACAAGAGGAAGGTCTTAATATGAACATTTTGAGAAAATTCTGAAATCCATGTTGTCTGTGTATATTCAGTAGATGAAGGTTTGAAAAATTAAGGTATTTTAATTGGCTAGATGTTAAGACTGAGATCTGATGTATTTCCTATCCCCATGAGTTTCCAAAATAAGCATTCCTGTTGATTTTAAAAATAAATTTGATTTCTAAATTATAAGCTCTTATTAGAAGATCAGGAGTTCCATTGACTTCATCAGTATGAATCTACTGCATGCTTGTAACCTATCATACACAAAAGTACCTATGCTGGTTGGACTTTATTACCAGCTGGCAGTTGGCCTGGCTCTAGCTGGGACAGAGTTAATTTTCTTCATGTCTTGTGCAGTGCTGTGATTTGGGTTGAGCATGAGGATAATGTTGATAACACACTGATGTTTAGTTGTTGCAGAGCAGGGCTTGCTCTCAGTCAAGGACTTTTGAGTTCCCAAGCTCTGTCAGGGAAGCCAGGGGAGAGCAGGGCCAGGACAGCTGACAGACAGACAGACAGACAGACAGACAGACAGGCCAAAGGGATATTGCAGACCCTGGGCCATCATGCCCAGTCTGTACACTGGGGGAGCTGGCTGGGGCAGTGACTGCTGGTGGGGGGCTGGCTGGGCCTCCTGCACTGGGTGCTGAGCAGTTGTGTCATGCCTCACTTATTTATCTTGGGGTTTATTCCTCTCTCTCCTTTCTATTACTGTTAGTAACAGCAGTATTAGTATATTTTGTTTTGTTTCAATTATTAAATTGTTCTTACCTCAGCCCATGAGATCTTTACCTTTCCTTTCTGGCTCCCTCCCCACAGGGCAGCAGAGGCAGTGCCTGGGATTAAGCCCTGACAATGGCGCATTAATTAGCTGGAAAGTCACTTTATTTTTTCTAATCTAGCTATCAAATTCCTCTCCCCCACAAGTACTCTTGAAATGCCAACCTTCTGCCAAGCTGTTTTTTATTCTTGTTGTATTTCTGGCATTCTGTCTTCCACGTAGGAGGAAAAATATTGTCCTAATCAGCACACTTCTTAGATCCTGTAAATAATATTAGAGCAAAGCTTGCAGTCTGGTCAGACTTTAGTTTTTTGTTTCATTTTTTTCACTGAATTTCTTCTATTTTGTTACTTCCACTTTTGAGAAGGAGGCAAAGTGGGTTAATTTCACCCCAAAGTTTTACTATGCATGTTTCTAAAACATGTCACCCATATGACAGAACCAGACAGCACTCTTGAGACATACATCTATAAATCAGAGCTGGTCCAGTTCCAATAATGTAGTAGTCAGAGTAGATTTTCAAGGAATTTGTACAGGATTTGTACCCTTTTAAAAAATGTGAAAAATAAATAATTTGCCTGTATTGAGGCTCTAATATTAAATTATTTACCACAGCTTCTTTGGCTTCAAATTTAGCAGAGAATACACAATGTAAGAATTAAGAACATTTATAAGTGTATTATGAGCTTATCTTCCGGACACTGGAGGACAGAAAATTAGAGATATTCTGTATAAACCTAATTCAACTGAATTTAACTAAAAATGCTATCAGTGCATATTTTTAATGCACATGAAGAATTAAAATCAAATAAAAATTGTATTAACCTATGAAAGTGTGAAAACCAGCTGTGGGTCCCAGTCTGATGAAAAGTAATGAGAATCATAGCAAAAATATACCTTTTTGCAATTAATTAAGATCTATGGGTTATAATGGAGAAAGTAAAGGGAAGACTTCCATTCCTTAAATCACGGTTCATAGGCTATGTTTTCTGCAAGAGGAATTAAATCTAAATCACCAATTCAAAGTGGTAGTATTAGTCTATATTTCTTTATTCTTGGAGTGAGCAGAAATTAGAGACAGTATTTTAATTTTTTTCTCTTTCTCCAAGGGAAAGATTTGTGCTATGATAAAGATTTTGAGGCCTTCCAAGTGGGGTGCATAGCTATATTCTTGAGACTAAAATGCAATTAGTAGAGCTAAACTTAATTCTTTTCCTTCTAGCAGGAGAAAATGAGTTTAGCTCTGTCTGCAGTGGGAGAGGCAAGCAGCTGGCGTGCTAAGACCATTGCCAAAACAATCAGACGTGTGGCATTATTTTTTAATGTATGGTATCAAGAGCTTTGCTTCCCTGGCCTGAAATATGAGTGCTTTGCTATTAAAGCCATCCTGATAAAAGTGATAATTCTGTAGAAAATGTCAGTTTTGGGAGGATAACATTGTAAAAAAGATAACTGTCTCCTGAAATGCATGAGTCCAAACTGCAGAGCATTGATTCAGGTGTCTCCAAGTTTTATCAGACTGGTTCCTTCTGTGTAATTAATGGTGGGCTAGTCAGGGTCTCCAAGAATTGTTCTGGCTTCTCTTGCTGACCTGTCTTGTGGTTTTGCCCTGCTGTGATGCCCAGTGGAGATGCAGAGCAGGTGTGGAACACAGGAGAGAGGACAGCAGGCATTTTAACTGTGTTTCCATATAGCACTTCTAGAGATGCTTAAATTGTTTGTTTGGCACAAGTGAAGAATTCAAAGGGGAGAAAAATGAAAGGTTAGGAGGTTAAAATGGTTTGTCTGCAGTAAAAATTATTCTTTTTATAATGCACACTTATTTGATGAAAAGCATTCACCAGTTATGAGAAAAAATAGTGGAAACTCGTATTTTCCATTAAAATCAGTTTCAATAAAAACTTTCTCATCCAACTTTTTACTGTGTACCCTTTGATTTGGCTCATGCTGACACATGAAGCTGTTATTGATCAGACTTCTGAAAAGGGGCTTTTTTTTTTTAAGCATTCATTTACTTAGCCACTGGCACACTCATCCAAGAAAGACTTTCTGGGGATTTTGCCATTCTTGCCTAAGTAAAATTAATAATAAATAAATAAAGAATGTATAATAAAATAACCAAACTGAACCTAAAAGACATCCAAACTGAAGATGTCAGAACCTGTTTCCTTTAAACAGATCCCTGAAGTCTGCAGAAGATAAATTTTGCAATTCTGATGTTGAAATCATGTAGCTAAATCTTCTGCTTGAAACTTGCGTGCAATAATAGGGGTATTTCAATGCAGCATCAAGGGTAGTTTAAACAGCAGAAAGCTTTGTTGCCTCACTTCCACAAAATTACAAAGACCAGGAAGAAATTTAAGAAAACAAAATACTAACACAAATCAATATGTATTTTCCACTGCAGATTACACTGTCAAAAAACCCTGCACTGCTGCAAAACATTGCTACCATTAAAAAAAAAAGAAAAATAAAAAAAAATAAAGGCAAACACATTCCAAAATCTATTTTTATGTTTGGAAACTAATGATTCATCTTCTATGATGGCTGAGCCACCTTTTTGAAATTAATTAAACAGTAAGCTCATTTAAAAACCAGTTATTATGAGTGGTTGCAAATATTCCTAGGGAAATAGCAGTTTTGGTTTGTAGCCCCTAAACATCAGTTATATAGGTGATTAAGTATGTGTCAATGAAAAAAAAGAAGAAAATATAGTTAACATTTAAAATCATGTTACTTTTTGAAATGTGAATGCTATTCCCTATTTTCTGAGTATTGTGACTGAGGTGCACACAACCTTTGACCTCTTGGGGAGTCAGGGATAGAGCAGAATTTGTCCTATATGCTTCCAAATTACAGTTAATTAATACACTGATTCCTGAAAATCAACACACAAAATTGGTTTACATGATAGAGGAAATTTAGCTTAATGTCTTGGAAGTTTGTTATTTATTAATTTATGCAGAAATTTTATACCTTGAAGTGGTATCAGTAATCACCACTAGAAAGTGGACTTTATTCTCTGCTCAAAAGTACCCTGGGTAATTACTGGAGGTGGTGAATGGAGCCCTAAACAATACATGAGAAGTGAGAAAGGATGTCTGGGACTGATGAAATGGCTGGAAACTTCCAATATTTAGAGAAAAAGAATATGCTGGCTGCCCCCTGAGAGGCCTGGAGCATACAGTGAAGTGAAGGTGGGGCTGTGAGCTGGGCACAACGGGGACCTGTCTGCAGGGAAAGGGATTTTTGGAGGGAACCAACACATTCACGTCCTCAATGTGTTGTGAGCTCTGTGTTCCCAAATACTTTTTGGAAATGAGTGAATTTATAGATTAACCTCCCAAGTGGTTCCTCATTCCTCCTCTCCCCTCTCACCCCTCCCCGCCAAAATCCATAAAATGCTGCAGCTTTAAGCTGTCTGAGCAAAGAGAACTGGTACAAGTTCTGTGTTTAGTGTCTCACCCTCTACCCTTCAAATCCCACTACAGGCACGTCATCCAGAAACTCTTTAAAATATATCCACAGTTTGTGTGTTTCTGCTAATCTCTGTGTCTCTGAGACAGTGGAATAGAACTGCACAAAAATTAAAGACATTCCTTTGATTATTCAGTTGTGTGGAGGACCAGCAGTGAAAACAGTAAATACCTATTTTACAAGGGTTTGGAGTGACAAATACCTCTAGAAGGACATTTCCTAATGTGTTTCTCAGGGAACATTATTGCCTGCATGAAAACATATTTCTGGTTCATTACTGATATTTATGCACAATACCAAATTAAACAACCATTTATTTTAATTCGGTGCATTTCTGGTTTCCTCAAGTTAGCTCTATGATTCATTGTAGGCATAAAACATTAATAGGCATCTAATTAAACATATAATTCATTGAGATTAATTGTGTGAATTAATCTCAGTAAAAGTCTATGTCCCAAAGTAAGATCTTTTCCTACTGAAGATATACTCCATGAAAAATGGTACAATATATCTTCTTTTATCATGAAATCAGATAAAAGTAAAACATGGTAATTGTTGTTTGTTATAACAAGACATAGTAGAGAAATGAGAGAATTGAGGACAGAAGAGAACATATATTATCTTAACAAGTGTTTGAACTCATGACTGGCTAATATTAGACTCTTGGATTAAAAAAAAATAATCATATCCCATCTACTCACTCCAGGAAAACTGCATTATACAAAATCCTTAAACCAGAGAAATGGATGGTTTGATGAAGGGCAAGTGAGTGCAAACAGAGTGGGACTGTCTTTTGAGAGATTTTGAGTGTCCTGGCCAAATAGGCTTGTCATTGACCACGCTCATGCTGAAGCTGACAGGGCTTCGATTAGACAGCAAAAGCTGATCCATTTGCCATGGATGTATTTATGTTTCTCAATTTTTGCTGCTTCTATTTTGTCAGTGCTTTTGTTCGTTTCTGATAGAGGAGTTCTTTGTAGATGAAAAATGTTTCTGCAGTAACAACTCATGGTGTGACCTTAAAGGGCTTTTAAAGTATTTTATTGTGTTCCTAAGAGGATATTCCTGGTTAGCCACTGTTTAGACTTGCCATAGGTCAGCTTGTGTTTGGAGCCCATTTGCAGAAGTCCAGGGCAGTGGTTTTCATGCAAGGTGTAGAGATACCTTGTGCACTATTGCCAAAGTGGTAATTCTGTGCTAGTGCTCAGTAGTTCTCCCAAAAGGTAACTGAAAGGTGCAATGGCTACTTGAAGTAGCAGTGGGACATTTAAAAACTCAGAGTGCAACTGCTGGCACTGGAATTTGTCAGGAAGTTTAACCATTTATCCTGTGTATCTGATAACCTCGGCTGCTGTAGATCTTTTGTGCTTTACCCCAAGTCTTAAGAGCAACTTATCAAATGCAGCATTTCCCTGCTTTTTATGCTGGTGGCTGTTACAGCTCAGAGGTCAAGAATTTTCAAGTTGAATTTGGTCACCACTTTTCAAATGCCAGCACTTTGAAATTATTTTTCCTCCCTTCCTTCCCTACATAATAAGAGGGAAAGTGGCAGATGTGCTCATAAGGTCGTGAGAAGCTGGACCAGGTTGTATTTGGTTTTTGAACTACTCATCACTTTGTAACAATGGTTCTAAAGCTGAGATATGAGTTCTCAAAAAAACCCCAGAACAACTTGTCTGTCTAATTCTTATCTGGCAAATGTATCTTGAATTCTGCTTAAAGAATTTGTTTGGAAAATGCTGGAGAGATTTTAAATCATAGCTCAAATATATATAGATATAAAAGTTCTTACACTGATTTTGACATTTTTATTTCATTTATAAGGGATACATTATATTAAGTTCTGCATCATTGCAAAGCAAAATAATTCTGACAAGTTTGCTTGTATAAAAATATGGATTTGAGGATGGCATCCTGAGAAGGAATTTTAAAAAATGTTCTGAAACTAAATAATGTGATCTTTTAAGGAGAATCAAGGCAAGAGTTAGGAGAAGTAATCAATAAATTACAAGATTGGAAGTGGATTTTTCTGACTTAAAATGCTATGAGTGAGTCTTTGGCTTCTTTAGTAAATAGAAGGCTGACTACAGTAGAGACAAGAAAGTCTGTATACAGCTCCGTTACGAACTGTACAGGAAAAGGGGAGGCCACCACAGAATGAATTTTTTTATTTGGTTCTGAAAGAAGAGTATAAATTTGACAATTAATATTAAGTGGGGAACTGAGCCTGAGATTATAGATGCTACCTGTGAAGCAGGGAGCACAGTGCCTGTGGAAAAGCAGGCTGCGTAACTTTCTCAGTCTTGCCTGAGAAAGTGGCCTGGGAATCATAAGGAAGAATTAAAACAATCCTCAGAGACAGAAGACAGCCTTGCAGATGCTGTTTGTCTGTTCCTTGTTTTCTGGCAAGAGAAAGTCAAGGGGTGGTGAGCCCCACTGACCAGTGATGGTGATGGGTTAGTTTACTAACCAATAAGAGTTTTCTTTTCTGTACTTTTCATGTATCGGTCTATAAAAAAGACCTGAGGTAATAAACTTCTCCAGTTCGACTCCACGAGAGAGTCTGTGTCGTTCTCACTGTTCCCAATAGAGTGACATGAGATACCTTGGGTATTTGACTATAAGAATGAGTGTGAGGTGAAGAATGGAGTCACAAAGGGGTGGAGGTACTTGTTTCAAGTCGATCTGTAAATTGATACAAAAATGCAGAAACTGCTGTGCTGTGTCCAGAGGAGCAGGTTGGATTGGCGTGGTCCCTGGCATTTACAGGGTTGGGAACTCAGTTTTGCTGTTCCCTGGTCACTTCAGCAGGTCCCTTCATCTTGGATATTCATGTGCTCAGGATTGTGGGACTGTAGCATCCTGTTTGATGCCTTCACAAGAAGAGCAGCCTTACTGGGGTATTTTCTGAGTTTTTATACCATTTCTATTTTAATGATACCTTAACTGTCACACATTAAAACAGTGAGGCACTTCTGCAAATGAATTATTCCTTCCTGAAAGCAGCATACAGCACTCCTCAAACAAGGTAATAAAGCTCTGTTGAGATGTAATTCTCTTCTATAAGACATTGCTTGCTCATTCTGGAATCATTAAAAATCAACCACCAAATCAATGAGTCTCATTAGAAATCTGTCTTTTTGCCTAATGCTATTGAAATAATCTGTTTTAAAAATCCCTATTAACCATTACTTAATTAAACACATGACAGTTATATAGATTAGGTAAACCTGACTGCAATCTCAGGAAATTCAGAATAGATTAAGTGATTATCATGTAGGATTCTTTTAATTAAAAGACACAGTTTAGATATCTCGCACCCTCTAAAGCTTATATAATAAAGTCTTCTAGCAACAGTAATTATATGTTAGTAATACATGTATTGATATACAAAAAAATAAATAAGTGCCTGGTAGGTTAGAAATCAGTTTGTGCAGTTAATATGGTGTCTGACCAGCATAAAAGTGAAAGGCAATGATTTCCTGAAGAAATGTATTTCTCTGGGACAAATGCACAATTCCTAAGGCTTGGAATAGGGTTCTGAGACGTCAACAGTGTGCAGGAATGAGAGATGGAGCCAATGCAGCCTTGGACTCCTCTGAACCCTACAGCATCTGCCCAAATGGTCTGGAGGGATCCTGGTACCCAGAGCCTCTTCTCTTGACTCAGTCTCCAATCCTTTGAATTCTGATTTATGTGTTTGCCTCTCAGAAAGGTAAGCATGAACTGAGAAAACTTGTTTCTTCTTCTTGTCTCTGCCTTGCTGATACTTTAGTCTTTTAATAGTTGCAAATGCCTCCTTGTATAGATAAAAACAAGGATTAGGACTAGCTCGTCTGTAAATCCCATTCCATAGCTTATTCTGAGAGGAGGGAAAATTTCTGGTAAAAAATATCTGTATTTCAGTGATTTTTCAGGATAAGAATTGAAGTTGTACCAAACCTGTGACAGAATAGATTTTCTCTGGGATATAAGCCTGAGTCTTCTAAACAAATTACATTTTGAAAATTTAGTCATGCTCCTAGAAAATTTGCTTATTCCTCAGATTTTTATCTGTCTTTTTAAAAGAAAGGATCTGAATTTTGTCTTTGTAACAGTCAAAGACTAAAAGGAAGCCCTTTCTAAATCTCTGTCCCATTGTTTAATTTGTATTCGAAGGGATTGCAAATTAGAGGAAGAAAAATGTCAGTTCTGGCTTATTTGTGTTTATCACATAGTTGTACTGACTTGTTGATGGTTCCCAGCTGAATGAAATGCCCTGAAATAGTAGTGTTTGTTCTAAAGAGGTTTAATTTTCTGTTTCTTGTTCACTAATAATTTGAAAAAAGGACACTTTTCTTGTGTGGTAGGCTTCTTTAGCTCTAAATACTCTTTCGTTTCTTTTTGAGTTCTTTTTAAATGAAATAGCCTGTGCTTCCATTGAAGAACACAGTGTACTGAGAAGCACTGTTGGAAATTAATTAATTGAATAATTTCTAAATCCGTTGTTTAGGTTCAGACTATGAAAAGACTTGGGTGCTGTAATGTCAGCACCTAAGCTGATATTTAAATGTGTTTTTAGATCCAGTTCCCTTTCAGCCAAATTAGGCTGAAAAGCTTTCACTTTTCCCTCATGAACTGTTTCTAGTGGCTCTCTTTTCAAGGTTTTCTCCCTTCACATCACAGTTGTTTTAAGTGTAATTATATTATACTACTATTATAAGGAAATTTAAAATGCTCCTTTATTGTTCCATATGCTTTCCTAAAACATCACATTTCTTCCACTGTTAGAAGGACCACCTGACATCTATTTCTGTGATAATGGCAGATGCAGAGGTTGATGACTTGTGTAGCTTGCATAAAATGCTGCTAAGAGAGTTTTAAACATGGGCACTCCCTCCCCATCTCTGCCTATACATGCACAGATACAGACATATCTGTATAGGCATTTATACAAGTGTACAGGTGTGTGTGGATGGATGATCTATTGCTAGTTTGCAGGTTTGTGGGTGCACTGAAATGGAAAAGGCCAGGGTCTCTGCAATCATGGCTGTAATTGTGCAGACACTGCCAGGATCTGTTCTAGCTGCTGCTGTTATTTCAGTGAATAACTACTGTTGGGCCATAGCCAAAAAATTTTACTGTGTTTCCTGGATTTATGCTGAATTTTAGATATCCATGTTCATCTGCCTACACCTAAGGCAGTCATCACAGCTCCTGTCAGAGGGGTAAAGTAGAATTGGGCACTTCCAGGGATGGTTTGTCTCATCTAAAGATGGATTACTAAAGTAGTTCAGAAAAAATACATTTTAGAAGTGCTTTTTCTTTCCATTAACTCAAAAGGGAGCCTATAATTAGATCAGACATAGATGGTTACATCACAGAAGTCTAAAGTTAGGTGATATGAATCCCACACTAAAATTTGGTGTCTGCAAGTTTTTTAGGTCTATTTTTAAGTTCTTTTTATAAAGAACACTTTGAAGTGGACTGGACCACAGATACCTATATTGCTTTTACTTTTTGCTGGGAATTACCAAGAGATTTAGTTCCTCAGCCTGACTCTTGCCCATACAAGAAACTTATCAGCAGCCATGAAATAATGAAAAGTACTTTTTTCATGGCTATTAATTTAAGCATTTAACTAGAAAACAAATTTTAAGAAATCCAAGATATATAGTCTGCATTAAGGAAAGATATCTGAAGTTTTAACATAATTTCAGTGCCTGTATGATATGAAAATCTGTTTCTAATCATAACCTTACAAAGTGGTTAATCCTTTGGGGCTGTATTAAGGTATAAAGGGCCTCTTCATATTAATAAAAACATCAAAGAAAAAAAACCCTCTGATTGGCAGGAATACCACATCACTAAGATATTTATCAGAGGCTTTCAAAATTCACTCTCTTGCATGGCTTTGTTCCAAACTATATATTCCCCCCTCCCCACCCCCAACTAAGATAATGTCCTGGCTCTACTGAAATCTGAGTCTTAAACGGTGAGGTTGTTATCTGTTTGAAGTGGTACAGAAGCACTAAAGGCTGGTGCCCTAATTTGAGTTATACTTAACAGGAGGCTCAAGAGGAGTCTGGTATTGTGGATTTCGAGATCAGTCAGTGACGATTTGCGAGATACTTCAACAAACCTGTCCCTCCCAACCAGACCCGATGGCTTGTTCTAGAAACTAAGTATTTTGAGATACAGAAGTTATTCCAGGTAGTTTAGTTTATCATGATTTGTTAACTGGCATCTAGGAAATGTAAAAAAAAAAAAATCAGCTCAGAGTCTCTGACCTGACTTACTCACTAGGAAAACGAAATACAGATTGAAGTTATATTCAATGTTTGCTCAAAGCTCTCAAGATGAGCGTCCTTTTGATTCTGAAAGTAAAATTAATGCCTAAGAAAACCACACCATGACCTTTAGGTGCCTCCTCCATTATTGAGCCTGTCAAGTGAGGCTTAGCAGAGAGTAAACTTGATTATGGAGAAAATTTCTTTTTCAATATACAAACAATAATGTGTTAACTGGTGTTGGATAAGGCTTTGCTTCAGATGGGAGGGGTTGGTGTGCTTCTGACAGACCTGATGCCAAATTATCTTTGATTTTTTTTTTTTTTCTTTTATATATTCTCTATATTCTTTAAATATATATTTGTAGATAAATGTGGAAGTTAGTGCATTGGACTTTGGTCTGACAGAAGTGGTATACAAGCACTCAGTTGCTGGAGAGTTACTGAGGGGCATTGGACACTAAATTGGGCTTCAGAGTTATAAGAGCAACTCTGAGAAATTTTAGATATTACTTAAGTAGAATGTAATGTGTGTTGTGTATTTTACATTTAAAGAGCCTTTGGGTAACACATAAATCAGGTGTCCACTTCTCTTTCTTCCAGATGGGACCATTAATAAATGGGCTAATAAATCTTGTATTTCAGGAGAGGTTTCCTCATTGAAAGGATGGCCAAGCATTGGAACAGGCTGCCCAGTGATGTCACCATGTTTGAAAGGGTTCAAAAATCTGTAAATATCACACTTAGGAACATGGTTTAGTGGTGGACTTGGCAGTGTTGGGTTGATGGTTGGATTCAATGACCTTAGATGCTTTTTCCAGCCTTGATGATTCAATGATCCTTTATTCTCTAGTTCTGATTTACCTGAAACTGAATTCCTCTCACCCCTTCCCAACAGCAGGAAAATTGTTAGAGGAAGATGAAAGGTGCTCACATTTGAGATTTTTTGGGGGTTTTGTTTTTGTTTTTTTGGATTTTGTTTTGATTTTTTTTGTTTTGGTGGGGTTTTTTTGTTTGTTTGTTTTTTTGCTGGTGGAAAATCTGAGCACCCCATAGTATATAAAATACACCAGAATATTACTTTTGTGGATTTTTAGCACATCATCCCTTATCTTCTGTGAGTGCTTCAGCTTCAAGACTTGTATCAACTTCCCTGTGGTGGGGAGGGGAATATCTTAAAGACTGTAAGAAATGTAGCTACTGTGGGAATGGAAGCCATTTAAATGCTGGCCCATTTTTATCACAGTGATATGTCACTTACATTGTTCCAAGCTACAAAGCTGATTTTGTGAGAGGTCTGTATTTTTAATATTTTATTTAAGGTTATTTTTTTGTTTGCACTCAGATATACAGTCAAGTTGTTACAGATCTTATTCATACATGGCTATGAAATAGAGCATGGCAATTGTTCAATTGAAAATAGTGCATTTAATAGAAACAGATTATTCATAGGTGTATCTCAAAACTGCACTAGAGCAAGTTAGTCAATTTTTCATTGTATTTATTCATAAAGTCTGAAGTTCTTAGGAAAAAATAAAGCAAAAATGCAGAATTACAGCACATTTTTCATTTTGACATGTCTATGGCTTATGCTTGTCAAAGCATTTATCTTTTATCAATGTTTGAAAGAGACTAGTGTTCATTAAATACAAGATTTGGAGAAGTAGCTGTGGCTAATTAGGAAAATGTTACTTGTTTATGGATGCTAAAAGGCATTTGAGTGTCCTACTTATTAAAGATACTGACAAATTAATTGTCAATGTGAAATATCTTGTTATTTCTTGTGATTCAGAATGTTAAAACTGTAGTTCAAGATTCTTAAATGCATTTGGACATGAAATTTCCACTGATCTCAGTAGGATCTTGTTTCCAAGTAATTAATTTCTTGGAATTTGCCCTCCTCTCTACTGATATTGCTCACACTTAGGGACAGTGCCCAGAGTCCCAGCTCCTTCAGAGCAGCTTTCGTATTAGGATCAATTACTTATCAGTGATATATTATAAAGTTAATCCAGACTGTTCTTGATGCTTTTTCTTTTCATGTGCTTTGTTTATCCCTAATCTGACTTCATTTGCTGAGGGATCACCCTTCTGTAGAGCTGATGGGATCTGATAAGCACCAGAGGCAGTGTGACTCAATGAGTGTTTCCTTGGCCTGATCAATCCCCTGATCAATCCCCAGCCCAGATAAACAGCCCATCGATGATGAAGCCCATGCTCTGGGCTGCACACCAGGATTACACACTGAAAATTTCCCTATTATTTAAGGCCTTGAATCCTAATGGGTCTGGTCCTTAGTCTGAAATCTCTGGCCAACATCCAAGTTTCACACTGCTCTGATACAAACAAGTCTTCTGTTGGATACCCAGATATTTCCCAGAGAATTACTGAGGATATAATTGAATGTTTAGATCCTTCAACTCAGTCATGATTAGGTTTTGTATATCTTAAGAACCAACATTAGTCTGAAGTGTTGACTTCCTTTGTTGCAGTCAATATGAGTTCTGCTACGGAGAAAGACGAGAAGGCAATGGGGTCCTTGGAGAACTAACAAGGAGAAGGGTGACAAAAATGTAATATATACTGTCAAACTGAGATAAGTGCTGTGAAATCAAAGAAAAATTATCATGAGGCTAGGGAAAACAGGAAAGCCATGAAGTATACTCACTGCAAACCACACAGTTTGTGTCATTTTTAGAAAAAGTGCAGTAAATCAGAGTTTCACTGTGTAAGAAGAATGTTGGTTGACACAGAAAAATATCCTCCAGTGATTAAGTCATATGATATTTATAGAGGAAGTTACCCTTGTGGTAGTCTGGTTATTTAAAATTGGAGATATAGTAGGGGAAAAAACCTCAAGATTCAAGATCATTAGTAAAATACAATGCCAGAATGTTTTAACTTCTTTTTTTGTCCTTGGCAGAATTTGAGATGCCTGAAGTTAAAAAAAAATAAAAATAAATAAATAAAATTAATAAATAAAACTTTACATTGCAAGACCCACACTGGACTGATTAAATTCCTGTGCTGGTTTTGCCTGGGATGGAGCTAATTTTTGTCACAGTGGCTTCTATGGGGCTGGGTTTTGGGTTTTTTCTGAACACAGTAATGATAATACAGTGATGTTTATGTCATTGCTGAGCAGGGTTTACAAGGCTTTTTCTGCTTTTTGTGCTGCCACAGTGGCGAGAGGGGCTGGGAGTGCAGGGAAGGGGGGAGGAGACCCAGCCAAGACAGGTGAAAAGGGGATACTTGGAAGGATGACATTTGTACTCCCAAGTTCCATATGATGGAGCCCTGCTGTCCTGGAGGTGGCTGAGCACCTGCCTGCCATGGGAAATGGGAAATTAATTCCTTGTTTTGCTGTGCTTGCATGTGTAGGCTTTTGTTTTCTCCATTAAATTGTCTTTATCTCAGCCCACAAGTTTTCCAGCTTTTACCCTTCCAATTTTCTCCCCAGTCCTGCTGGTGAGGGAATGAGCAAGCAGCTGAGTGGTACTTGTTTGCTGGTTGTGGGTAAACCATGAAAATACCCAATTTGCCTTTTAAATAGCTTTTTTTGCCTTTGTAGCTTCTGAAATGAAGGATTAGTTTGTATGTGAATGTAAAGATCAGAGAAAACTGATTTCTGACCCATGTTTAATTTAAGCAGAATTTGTTTCTCCAGAAGAGGTTACTGTGAGTTTTGGGGAATGAAACACTGCAAGTGTTTATGAAGATGCTCTTTAATGAAAGGAAACAGAGGGCAAAATATGTAGGGACCCTCCTAACCAGATTAAAAATGTCCATACTGAAAATGTCCATTGCAGTATTAGGAAATGGATGTGTTCTTAGTGCTGCAACATTGCAAGGAAAACCCTCAGTATAGGAACAGCTCAAAGGCGCAAATACTTGAGAGCAGAGTGCTGAAATCTGCAAACAAAAATATGTATCATGAAGATCTTAATGTCTGCAGACACTGGGGCATTGCAAACCTTTTTTACTGGTCATTGAGAAACCATGTGATGAAGTAGTTTGAAGAATTGGTTTTATTTTTACTTTTGTAGCTAGTATCATTGTTTCACTTAATATATTTAAATGGCAGGACTATGTTACCCCCTTCATTTTTCTCATTAAAAAAAAAAAAAGCAATTAGTCTCAAATATATTAAGTTAGCTTTTCAGCACTTGAAAATTGGATTTTGTTTGAATGATATCAAATGGAATGGAAGAGTATCTGCCCTGTACAGTAGCAGTCTGAACCATCAGCTTCCACTACTGTAATGCAATTAAAGTTATTTCTATTTAAATGATATTAATTTGTTGCTCTAACACTAATACTTGAAAAAAACCTTTTTAAAAGTCTCTGATAATATTTATTTTGCTGAGTTCCCAACAATTTGCTGAAGATCCCAGGTTTATGTTTTTACCCACTGTCTCAACCTGCCAGAAAGGTCTAGGGGTTCATTGGCCTCGTGGTGTCTTCTTCCTTTGAATCTGCTTGGAATTTGTTTTTCTTTCAGTTAGAGCCAGACAGATGCCAGCCTTGGCTGTGAAAAGAATAGAGAACAGAGGAAAGATAGGATCTTAGCTCATCTCAGTCACCCAAAGGGCTGTTTCTTGCAGAAATTAGCACTATTCTCTTCTTTTATGTCTGTTTATGAAATTTATATACTGATATATTTATACTATTTACTGTTTATCACAACAGGTCCATGATATAAGGAAAATTATCTCCATTTTATACCTATGGAAATGGAGTCACAGAGGACAATGTATGTTTTTCATAGCCAAGAATAAAAATTTACTGCAAATAAGAGTTAGTGATTGTTCTTCTGTCACTCAATGCATTTATTTCAGTGTTGTTAAATATTTAATCATTCAGGTGATTTTAGGTACTAAAGACAGTGTCAGCCTACCTGCTGATGGTGTTGTTGCCTTGCAAGAGAAGAGGAATGTCTTGTGCAGGAAAAAGAAAATAAATTAAATGATTTACACTGGAATAATTGTTAACAATTCATGGACCTGAACTTTCTAAATAAAAGCAGCCTAAACAGCATTGTAACTAATAGACAGAGTTTCTAATTTTCATTACCCCTGTGTCCCCTGAGTGGTTCTGTTTTGCTTTTACAATGAAGGCCTAGGAGAAATACAGTTTGTTCCCTAACATCATGCCATGTGTTACCCACAGCCCCAGCAGCAGGACATGGGAATGCACACAAGGGGCTTTCTGAGCTTGCTGGTGCATGGACAGTGCTCCTGCTTTTCTCTTTCAAGGATATGTGCCCCCAGAAGAGCAAGAAGTTTAAAAAAAAATAAAAAATAAATAAATAAAAAAGTAATAAAAACAGTCTGTTGCAAAGCTCATCTTAAAGGTCAGAAAATGGAACACTTACCAGGAGCACCTTTTTTTTTTTGCAGTACTTTGAGAACAGCTGTTGGCACTGTAGCTTAACATGTCAGTGTTCAGTATCTAAATGCTTTTGCCCATGTTTATAAACACTAATTCCAGGATGGTAAAAAATTAGCTCTAAATTCCTAAGGCAGTTCTATCTCTTTCTACTAGCTGTTCTTTACATTTCTTTCTGAATCAGCTGAAGTAGAACTGTGTTCTATCTTTTTTTACCTTATTTTCTTTGAATTAAAAATATTTTATTTAAGAGCCATTTTGGAAACTTGCATTCAAGAGTTCTCTTAGCAAGGGTGGAAGAATATTGGCTACTCTTTATAATTCTGCTTCTCCTGCTGATATTTCATTCTTCCAAAGGATTTCTGTTCAGCACTGAATATTAAAGATTCAGCTTAGAAAAGAGTTATGATACATTGCTTGAAAGTGACATATCACACTTTCTTATTTAACTTTGGTTTCTGAGTCCATAATGTGGACTGGAAATTTCATTCATTTGGAAAAGCCAGAGTAAACAGAAGAGTAAACAAGCAGGACATGGAGACAGGTCCTTTTGTTTCCTGTGCTGCTGCAGTGCCAGTGAGGTCTGATCTCAGCCATTGGCAGTCACTGGGCTCAGTCCAGAGAATTCCACTGGAAAGTTTGGACTTGAAGTATATGGCAGCAGGGAATAAAGGAACAGAAATAAACAAGCAGTATGTGGATTTGGGTAAAAAGAGGAAAAGACTGGGGGTTGCAACCTGTGGCTCAAGGTAGGTGTCCCCAATATGAAAGAAAATGTTAGAAATAATAAATCAAAACAACAACAAACCAACACAATCCACAGTCTGTCATCAATACCTGTTCAGATCTACTGTATCCCTTGAAACACCTTTTATCATTTTTCTTTACTCAGAACACCTGTAGCATTTGGATTCTAGGACAAAATGCTAAATTGCTTTGATTTGCAGACTGCTTGCAGGGCTTATTTATCTTCACTCTGAATACAAGCTCTGCCACATATTCTGCATCCCCTGATTTCCGGATCCCCTCCTTGTCTGATGCTCTTCCAGAACCCTCTGTAGGTGCTTCTCCAGATAAAATTTAGGCCTGAGAAATAGTGGGAAATATGCTCTGAAAAATATTTTCCTCACTTGTTTTTAATATTTAGACCTTTGGATTTAAGGATTAGGAAAATTATTTCAATTTATTTTGTGGTAGTTTGTCATGGTTGTCATCTTCTTTTTCATATTCCAAAATCTGGACAAATGCTTCAGTAAATGTGGTTTTGGTTTTGTGTGTGTGTGTTGTTCTGTTGTTTTGTTGTTTTTGTTGTTTTGTGGGTGGTTTGGTTTGTTTATTGTGGGGGTTTTTTGGTTGTTGAATGTGTAAGTAAAGATTCATAGAAATATATATTCCATGCCTAAAATTTTTTGACAAAGATTTTAAGAAAAAATTAATGAAGGTATACCTGCATTTGTGAATAGTAAACAGCTAGTAAACCTCTAATAAACAGCTCTAGGGAGCTTGAGGAGCATGAGTCTCTTGTTTTGGGTTCCTGGGGTTATCTAAGAAAGGAAGAGAAAAGATGGAGGAAATTTTACTGCTTTTCTTGACCTACCAGGCCACACTGTCTGCATTCTTTGACGTGATTAAACCTCAGCTCATCTCCACCTCTGCAGGCATTTGCTAGAACAGAGACCCACTGCAGAGGTGCAAGAAGGCAGTTTCACTATTTCTCCTGTTTCCATACAGAAATATCTGCCAGTTTTAGAAACCTCGGTGCTCTGACTGTGTTGCTTTGCAAATTTCAATGTCCACATCAAGAGACATGCCACCAGTTACCTTCCCCTACACGGATGTGATTTCCTCTGAACATGTTCCAGCCATTACCTTTGCTAAGACAGAGGGAGAAAATATGTATTTCTATGAAAAGAAATTACATGGCATACATAATGAGGCTGCTGTGCAGGTAACTTTAATCTGGTGCTCTCTAGTGTCTGACAGCTTGCCTTTGCAACAGGTTAATAATATTCAGAATTGCATATAAATCTTTCTATAGAGGACTAAAATTCACATGGCATGATTACCAGTCAAAAATATATTCCCTTTTCCCAATAGCAAAAAAACCTTATTAGCAAGCATAGATTTTTTTTTAATAGGTTACTGTACACACATGCATTTTTGTTATCTGGACACTTTAAAGACAAGATTTTAAATTTCTGTCTTCTATTGTAGAAAATGAAAACAAGTTATTTGGCAATTGTACATTTTAGCCATCAGCTGGGTGGCTGTAAATCACAGTGAGCTGAGCTCTGCAGCTTTCTCCATTAATAGGTCCATGAATTGTTGTTTGATACAATTTCAACCATCACATTCCAGTTGGAATAATGTGAAAACTAGAATAATGGAACACATAAAACTGGTAAAAAACTTTCTGACCCAACCTTTTGTGAGTACAGACAAATTAGGCTTTGCTACCTTAGTGCTTGAGAAACGCGCTTTGACAACAGCAACAAAAAGAAAATGCATTAAGTGTTCTGGTACAACATTGCAGAACAAAGTAATTTTTCTGTTTTAATTGGAAAACCAAATGGTTTTAATTTATAAATATCAAATTAAATATGTCAAAAGCTCAAAATATTTTTATTTATCTGGAAACACTTCAAATCTTTTTCTCTAATGGGGATTTTAAGATCAGTTGTTAAAAGCTTTTCTGAAACACAGGATTTCATTTCCTTCCAGTTGGCACTGCTCATTCACAGAGGTGCACTATCTTTTGGCAAATTCTGTTTGAGGTGGGCCCCTTGTACCCTTGGCTGCCATACCTTGCTGCTTAGCTTTTTCTAGCAGGAACACTTAAGCCTGCTTGCTTAAGATTTTTGCTGGTTGACTTTTAGCATCTTCAACCTTGTGGAGACAGGACCAAGCTCAGCCAAGGCAGACCAGGGCTGAGCTGACCTCCAGGAAGAGCTGGCTCTGCCCCAGTCTGGCAGCAGTGCCTGGGGTGTATCACCACTTCTTACAGCTATGGGAAACAAATGTTCCCTTTCTCCACACTTGGAGACAAAGCTGCAACTCAATTTTGCAGCCAAAGATGCTGCAGGAAGAGGCAGGAGGTGCAAACGCTTCTGTGGAATGTTCCTGGACCTGTGTCTATGCAGAGCTTCTTTTTTTTTACAGAGCAGTTTAGAGATTAGGGTCTAATTAAGTAAACATCTTGTTTTGATCCCACAAGTTGTCAGAACAAAGAACTTTGTGGCTCAGCATCTCATCTCTGAGAAAAGCTTTGAGGAGATGCCCCAGGAAGAGTGTCAGAACAGAGCCGGCACATGCCATCTCCTAATACTTCCCACTTCCAGAAATTGGGTGCTAAGAATTCCAGAGCCTGGTGTGGTTTCTGTTTATTCATTATTTATTCATTCATTTATTAGTTGACCACCTACTAAGAAGGGGAACAGGTGCTATTTGTTGTGCGCTTCAATATTTGCTGGCTTTTCTCATACCCTACGGCTCTGGGAGAAGGAGTGAAGGACCAGTCCCACGTCCCCTTCTGTCACATCCCCTGCAGACATCTCTTTGCAGACCAAGAAGCTTTCATTGTGTAGGTGCAGTTACATCAGAGGCTGTGGTGGGTATCTGGTGGATAAACACACTGCCCTTACCAGCATGGAATAAAATCAAATTACATTAGTTCTAAAAAATGGCGATGTGCATTGGGATGACAGTTACTTGTCTTCAAGAATGAAACATGCAAGTTCTAGATGTAAAATCATTCAAATATGCATTAAAATTACAGATGTGGCAGCTTAATGGTGCTTTTAGCATTCTGCTCAATGTTGGTATTTTATCCAAATATATTCATGTTAAGCTGTGTCAGTGAGGAAAGCTGTTGGAATTGCTTATATTCATGGGGGGACACATCAAGTAATCTGTGTTTTTAAAATTTTCTCTAGGATCTTCTGTGTTCCTTCCTTGCTTCACAGTGCAGGAAAATCATGTCTGCTCTGTTGCTGCTATATTGAAATAACTTTTCATCTCTCAGGTCTGTTCATCATCTTTGATGGCTTTTCTCGAAGCTCTTTTCTCAGGCTCTTTTTATTATGAGACAATCTCAATGTTCATTAAAACAAAAACAAAACTCCACAGCCTTCTTGATGGCAGAGGGAAGCTCTAAATGTGCACACAGCACTTCAAATGTTTAAAATAAAAGACTGAAGAAAAGTCCAGTTAAAGCAAATATCATGACTTCTTGAGTTCTGGCTTAACAAATTTTGTAACAGTAGCAATTTTTCAGAAGTCCTAGGTAAACTTAAGATATTGCTGTGAATACTGGAATACAAGGATCTTGCATTTTCACAGCTGAAAACTTGAGTAGATTCTAAATGAAACACTTTACAATTAAATCTTCCTTCAAGCATCCTTCTTCAGCTTGTAGCCTCTTCCATCTTCACTGGGAAGCAAAATCTTGCATTCCTTTTGAAAAAGGAATCAAGATGGGGGAGAAGGGAAAAATTAAGATTCAGCTGTGCAAAGGAATTTAGATAAGTAATGTGTGGCCTCTTTCCTAATCTTAGTACAAATGCTATTTAATAAGATACCAACAACATTCAATTAACATTGATTTATGGAAGATGCTACAGACCTGTTTATGTGCAGTAACACTAATTTAAAATATTAGAGGTGTAATTACAGATGGGTGTTACTAAACTAAGTGGAACAATACATTTAACTCACAAACATTTGGAAAAACATCAAGAAAATGTTCCCATCTTCTGTATGATCAAACTAATTCTACTTTACATCAGCCCTCTTGTTAGAACAATCAGTTTAGGTAAGGAAGAGACACCTTTGTATCTGCTGCTGGCTTTGATTTGCAGCACACCCTGGGCTGAGAAACAGTAAATGAGTTACAAGTAAACACTGCCCTGCTCTTTGGGGGATTCACACTTGAACTATTTAGTTGTTTCATGGATTTTTAGTGAAGGTGATTGATCCAGCAGCAGAAACTGAATAAGAAAAGCAGTACCCAGCAGGTTTGAAATTTGTGACATTTAATGTGTTGCTGATTTGATGAGAAAATTGGACAGGAATTCTGGTCTCAAGGAATAATGCAATTTAGTAAAGTACAGAAATAAATACTGGGTTCTAAGATTCTTTTAGTCTATTTACTCCATATTGATATAACCTTACTAAATTAAATGCAGTGGCATTTACATTTTATACACAAATAAGATGAAAAACAGTATCTCTTACAGCTCTAAGAAAATCTATTCTGAGACTTTTCCATGAGACCAGTTGTGACAATAATTCAAATTCTAGAAACACTTGAAGCTCTGCATAGCTTTAGTGTAGACAAATCAAAGATGGTTTTAATTCATGTCCATAATGAATCCATAAAGGAACTTTATTCCAATCTCTGTGATTAATACACCACTGTATTTTGTCTGACACAAATTGATTTTGAGAGACATTTGATATGTCTGAGACCTTTCATATTGACAAATTTAATACATAACTTCCTCTGCAATTAATCATTATGGCAAGTTTTCCTCTAATTATTAAAATATATATATATATATATCTAAAAAAGGGAGGAAGAGCAAAAAATGGGACAGCTGCTACATACATAGTAAGCTGTTTGCTGGAAAGGGAGGGAGGATTCCACTCTTCATCACACATTTGATTATGGAATGAGCAGGATCAAGTTTTCTGGGTTATGATCTGGCCAGTGCATTCATTTGGCTTTGCCTGTGGCCACCTGATCTCCATATTGCCAACAGTAGTTTATTCTTTTTATGCTGTTAGAAACTGAGGCATTTTCCATACCCCCAGATTCTGCTGTGCAATAAGAACATCTGCTTGCCAAAGGATGCAGCAAATTCTGAATACTTGGACTTACAGAGTTCACAAAGTTCACAAACTAAACCCTGTGTTCGTATCTGCCCCTCCCAATTTCTGCACTACAGAAGGAAATTTAATAGTGGCCTCTTCTATCTGCTGGATATTAAACCTTCTCCTTCTTTCTCTCCACTAAACTTCTTGTACCTTACTTGATCATCAGCTGAATCAGTTATTTATAGGAAGGAGCCTATAACCTTTTTCCCTTGGCCTCTATATCTCCAGGGTGTTAGATTATTCACAGAAAGTCACCTCACTTCTTGAATTCCTTTTTTTTGAAATCAAAGGTCACTTTACACTTCTCTATCTTGAAGCATATCTCACCCCTTCTCCATTTTTGCGTATTTTTCTCCTCTTAATTTTATTCTTTTTTGTCTTGTAGTCACTGGATTTTGAATTCCTACAAGAGATCCACATGTGCTTTATTAAGTATGTCTCTTGTCAACATGTGAAGTTATTGGTAAACAGGCTATTAAATGCATTGCAGGAGTAGCTAAAAGGTAGTATTCTGTCTGGGGACCTGTATTATTTTGAGTAGGAATTTAAGCCAAATGGCTTCAATCCCATTTGACTGTAGTTTAACAATGTGGAATAATAAAAACTCCTATAGCAAAAAATATAATGTTTGGGGGAGAAGGTAAAAAAAAAAGATAAAAAAAGATAATCGACAATGTTAAAACTTCCTAGAATTTTCACTACAGAGTCCAACTTCCCAAATGCAAAAACTGCTTGTGAGAATTTCCATTGGGAATGTTTCTTCCCACAAGCATGGAATTTAATGGCAACACCCCACCAGATTTGAGCTCTGGCTGTAGGTACAGACAGTTTGGCTCCTACACTGGCCAAAACTGGAAATCTAAAAAATCAGGACAAGCTCCATAAGTGACAGGTCTTGAACTGACGTGGGTGGGGAGTATCATAAAGACATTTAGGAAATGAAATGTCTGGGAACAACACTGTAAAGACCAATTATCCCAGGTGTACATGGAGTGTGTTGTTTTCACAGTGCATGTTGTGTTGAATGGGGAGCCCTTTCATTAAACCTGAGGTGAGAATTTTATATAAAAATATAAAAAGGAGACATTAATTCATGTAACACAGTTCCTTAGCTGAGATACATATTATACAAATTCATCACATTTCCACCAGGACACAGTGAATAATATTTGTTCTCTCTAATTTCATAGGTAGAAACAGAGAAACCTTCAGCTTCCTACTAGAGAAAGTTGCCAGTAAAATAGAACAGAAAGGAAATTGCTCTGCAGCAGTGGGCTCATGGGGTGTGCTGTTCACAGGACCCTCTGTTCTAACAGGAGGGTGGAGGGGTGGCTGTTCTGTACCTGCATCACCTGTGCAAAACAAGTTGGTGATTGAATGTCATGGTTGGTAGATTTGTAAATTAAACGTTAGCAAATTAATTTCCTGCTCTTTGTCTTAAATATCCTTTTTTTCAGTGATCAGTAGTGGCGCTGAAGTGGCATCAATTTAGTGTTCCCTTCCTGAAAAGTGCTATTAGAAAGTTACAAATAGCAGCCCAACTTACAAACCTATAGGCTTGGGAACAATGTTTTGAGCCTTGTTAGTGCTTATAGAGCAAGAAATAAAAAGGAGAAAATTGCAAGCCATCTGCTTCTTTATCAAATTTCTCTGCATATTCTGCACAGATATCTGCGCTCAAGCTTTTTTATTCCAGTCGGGCAAATCACTGATACCCCATTTATATTAATTTCTGTAAATAGTAGACACAGATGCCTGAGGCACAAAGTAAAATATGAATTTGTAATTATTTTAGGTCTCAAGTAGTTATAATTGTGAAGTGCTCTGTCCAGCAGAACAGATAGAATTAGAAAGAAATATTCTGAATGTTTGTTGTCTTATTTTTATTCCTCTTCCTCCAGCTGTGATATTTGATATCCAGCTGCTATGCACACAGCTTCTTCCTTTGTCATTGATCTGTGGCTCATGTCTACAATTTCAAAGGAAAAGTGGGAAAAAATGTGTGATTGTTATTCAAAGCAGCATAGTTAGAAATAAATATTATACTTCTAGCAGTACTTCAGGAAGGTTTTGTGCACAGAGACCCAAATATCCATTTGTAAGTAATCCCTATTTGATTTTTTCTGTCTGGAGTGCAAAATGGGATATGAGGTTAATTACCCCATAGATAAAGCTCAGCTGTGGTAGTTCAGCAGCACCAATTTCAAGTATGAAAAACCAGTATTTTTAGGTACTCCAAGAACATACAGTGTAGTTGGCAAAGGTCAAAATAGATAGTTTTTATTCTCATAATTTTATTAAATAGAAACTTGGCTTGTTTTCAACAGTATGTAGTACAGTTCTTGATTTTTGTGGATCTTTCTTGTCAAGCACTGATGTGCTTCTGTAGAAGTACACCCATCAAAGACAAGCATTGCAGACCTAAAAGATAGCAGACAAGGGTAGGGAGGAAGAGGGGGAAACCCATATTGGATGTGTCTTTTGTGTCCATATCTACATATCAAAGTTCATCTCATATTTCTTGTCAGTTATGGTGCTTATTTTGAAGCCATCTCCTCCTCTCTGTTGAAAGAGGGCTTCCAAAATGGGAAAGGATGATACAAAAAGGGGAGGGCATAAGAGGGTCTCCAGAATCAAATGGGAAAGCGACACAGGTGAAATAAACCAGCTAGGGCTGTGATTAATACACAAATAGCTATTCCTCCAATCTTTTGAAGGTTCTCACTGATTATGAGTCCCTATTATACTCTAAAATTAAATATCTCTCTATTTGACTTGCCTCCCTTTGCCTAGTGCCATCTCAGAGGCTTCAGTCATTGGACAATTTCTTTTCATTTTTTTATGAAATTAAGCTGAGAGTTATGACCTTTTCATTTAGACTTTGTATTTAATTTGGTGCCTTTATGTGAGCTGACAGAAAGTACTATCATAATTTCCTAACATCTTGATCACACTTGGGGACCTTCTTTCATAAGAAAACAACTCCAAAACTCCCTGAGGCATAAAGGAAAATAACATTTCTTCAAAACATTTAATACAGCTCTTAGATGTTTACTCTTTTCTCAACTGATCAACACTTCCATTTGTATTCTAAAAATAACTTTCAGGGCCCAAAACTGCATCACAGTATTTTTTAGCTTGGCAATCCATCATTCTTTGTTCCTTACCTGACTTGCATTGTTTTACCTGCATGTTCTTTGACATGGTCAGTGTGTGAGCACCTTTAGCTATGACAATTCATGCTGACATAATGTTTTTAGTAGATGTCTTTATAGAGTTTCAGATAAAACCTTGAACTCAAATAAATAAAATACTTTCTTCAATGTAGATTTGCTTATAAATTTACAGATTAATGTACAAAAAATGAAACATTCACTTTAAAGCATCATGCCAACCAAACCTGTACTTTGCCTGTATCCAAATTTTAAAATGAACAAAGATTTTGCTATTTCCAAAACTCACTAAATGTGTTAATTTCTTTTGCTCACCTGGTTTGTTGCTTTGTCAACATATGCTCACAATCTGAAAATTGTTGGGGGAAAAAAAACCCAGCAAACAAAAACCTGCAATCCTTCCACAGTTACCATGAGGTCTGATCTATCTATCTATCTATCTATCATCTATCCCAGTGTGCCCCTCATGATGCCAATTTACAGTAAAGGCTGCAATGAAAGTGCCTCAGCAAGGTAAAAGTACCCCACTTGATCTTGCCAAGCACCTTGCATAAAAGATTTTTGAAAGATTCCATAATGCTCAACATCTTGCAAAGTGGTGAGACACTAGAAGAGGCTGCTGACAGCTCACAGGTCACAACCTCTTCAGCATAAGTTATTGGGTTATAGACCATGCAGAAATGCACATGTATTGGAGACATTTTCTTGGGAAAAAGCCCTGTTTATAACAAACAGAAATAAAGAAAAAATACTGCAGGCAAATAAATAGACTTTAGGTAGTTGTGAACACACTAATCTAGTGTCACTTGTTATCTGTCTGTCCCTGGGGCTCCTGCAGTCATGCAGCTCAATTGGGACAGGTAGTAAGGGGGTATAGTGCTTCTCAAGCTTAATCAATGAAGTAGAATGGAAAACAATCATCTTTGAGTTACTCAATCGTTTCTAGGTTCTGTATCTTCAGCAGAGTTAGGTCTGGTCTCTTGTTGGGGAATAGAGCTGATCCCATAGGTAAAATAATCATTCATTTTGTGGGGGAATCCCCATGATGCCAATGCTGGCAGAAATGCTTTCACTTCTTGTGACCTACTTTTCATTTCAGCGCTGTGACTAATATAGCTTTGGGCCTGGAAAAGCTTGCATACTTTATAGAAATATGTACAGTGATTTCACTGATTTCCTTGGGACTATACTTAATAGTGAAGTTATTCATGCCATTTATTGCAAGCTTACATTTTAGGGGTCTAATTTCAAACTGTAATGAAAAACTAACCTTATTATTTCACCTTCTTCTTCCCTAATGTTTTCTGGAGTTGTGATGTTGTGTCAGGTATGAACTGTTTACATCATGGTTGTGTGCTAATGAAGACTTGATGTTTGCCATTTATACGCAATACTTCCCTTTAGCATATTTATTATAGCAGAATATTCCTGTTAAGGTATGAAGATGTTACCAGTGTACTACAATAGGGATTCCCACACATCAGCAGCTTTATAGGTCACTGAAAATAAAGACCAAGAGAAAAGCTACAGTCTACCACATGTACATTCATCTCCCTATGTGGCAATAAGCATTTTTAAGCTGTACAGAACATCACTGCCCACCCTGAATCTATTCCATGGTGTTAAAACCCAGAATATCACTCTGGGAGCCACGTCAGAACATTGAAACATCAGTCTGAAAAAAAGAAGCTTCCAATCATTAACTGCATAAGCTTACAGAATGTTGTTAGACTACAGTATAATTTTTGAATTCAGGAAGCAAACAAGAAAAAACCTCTTTTTATTTTATCAGTTGTTGGGATCTCCCTAGGACCGGCTCTCCAAGCCCCTCTCAGAGTACACCAGGTCCTCTGCCCCAGAGTGCTTTTGGGTGGAGGTCAGTCTACAAACAGAGGATTCCACACTTTGAAATAGAGACCTTTTACTTCCAATACTTCATTTAAATGTGAAGACGGTATGTAAGTGTTATAGATGAGTAATATGATGGTTGGCTCTCACAATTAAGGGATGAATGCTATGGGTAGGTTAAGAGAAAATTAAAGAGGTGTAATTATGTTATTGTGATGTGTTCTCTCCACAGTTCTCTCCACAGGCCTCTTACCTGTTTCCTTCTCCCCCTCTGTCTTGATAAGACATTGTGGTTGGGTTGGGTTTTCCCCCTTGGACTGAAGATTGATGAGAGAGAGGCAGTTTTCTCTTGTTCAGACTTGGTTGTTAATCTTCTTTTATCTGCATTACATACAGGGTACAAGGAGCTACGTGCACTAAGATAGAAAGATGCAAAATGGCTAACAAAGATCTTCTTCAAGGTTTTTTATATGTTCATTTACCCAATTAACAAATGCCAAGTAAATAATTTTTCTTAGTGACCCAATGACCCAACACCTGTGTGCTGCACTGTGGCATTCTCTATCCAATCACCTACTGCTACCCAAAAATCTCTAGAAGAAGAAGAAGAAAGAAAAAGGAAAAGAGACAGCACCCTAATTCCTCCATCTTGTCTTCTGTTCCCTAAACTAGTTTAAACTCCAAAATTTAACTTTTTCACCCAGTGACCTAGGAAAACTCTCTTATTTACATGCTTGCACTCCTAGTTTTTCTATTTAACAGTTGTTTTCATGGTGTTATATGAAATTCAGTGTTTTCTTGGATGTTAGAGCCAGGCATCAGAGATAAGGGCACAGACTCAGTGCCTCTGACTCCAGCACCGCTCGCGCTGCCGTCCCTGGGTGGCCGCGGTACCGGGGAGCTGGGAATGGGAAGGGCGAGTTCCTGGGGATGCGTGGCACAGCAGCCCTGGGCTGGTGCAGGAAAGTCGTGTCCACCAGTGGACAGGGAAGAAGAGCTGGCTGACAGACTTTAGCAGGGGTTAAACTTACCTGATGCAGCACCAGGTGTGTGCAAAGGTGGATGACCATTACCAAAGTAATGACCATTTTGTGGTCAAGCACGTGGCGGTTCAGTCTCATGCTCCATGAGCTGTAATTTTTCCTTATTCAGTCATTTTGCAAAGGTTTAATAAACCTTTGAAATTTTAAAGTGAACATCATTTCTCACATAAGGATTTTCTGGGAAAAATAACACTAGGGAATATACTTGATCAAGAAATTGAATAGCTAATTATGCTCTGGAGGCATGTTAGAAACTAAGTAAAGCTTATTGTTTGTCATCTTTTTATATTACCTTCTCTTTTAAAGTCTTCTGTTCTAAGAAGCGTGGTCTAAACATTTTATAATCATAGAAGTTTGGCTTGCTGCACTGCTTTGAAGTGGGACAAAATTTAATTTTTTGCAAAATGGAACCTGTGAAGTTCTGTCTTGGCCATTCAAATGCATGCTCAGAGTGTCAGTGCTGGTTAAAAATTATCTTATTCCTTTCTCAGACTGCAGATACAGTTCAGTTGTCATCACAAACTTTTGCATTATCCAATAATAAAAAGAGATTGCTTCAACTTGCAAATAGGGTTGCAAGGAATTTTATCATAAGTATCACAAGGTATGAAGCTCTTGATATAAACTTTAGATGATTTTCTTACTCAAAACAAATGTTTGTGTGTCCCAGACACCTCTCTTATGGGGGCCAGAAGTAATTTTTTGACAGGTCTTATCTTTTAACAAATACCCATTTTCCTATCCTTAGGTAAAAGCACTCTTGGGTGTGGCAAAGGCCTTTCACAAAAGCTAATCTTGCCGGGTGATTTGTGGTGGGTTGATTTGAGCTGCTTCTTCAGCTGGACTTCTCTCCATGACCTTTCTCTTAAATATAGTGGCCTCAAAAGTCTTGTGAATATAACTTGCAAAAGATTTAGGCTTATGTTCTCAGAGTGGCCAGCAGCCTAGAGAAGCTGTTTGGGATGTGAAAATGTGCCATTCCTGTGTCATCCTCCTGTTTCAGACATTATTGCTTCAGCCTGTGGAATGCCTTCTCAGCTCTTGACTTTTCACAGGAATCTTCATACAGTTTTGCTTTTATTGGAGTGAGAGTGGTGTGGAAACATCACCACTCTGCACTTCACAGTCTTGAATGATAAAGGGACTAAACTGGTAAACAAATTCCTAACAGAATACAGAGCTGCACATAAACCTTAATTTCAATAGGTTTGGAATAAATCTTGCAGATAGGTTAGTGTGCATTATTCCCCAGTCATTTAGCCCTAAAAATGCCCAGTTTTACAGAACAAAGACCTCATTCTTTCAAAAAGGGCACTTCATCTGCATTTTACCAACATTTGAGAGAAATACAGATTGGGAGACTGAAAACCAGACAACTCAACATCTATTAATAATGCTGTAGGACTATTTATATCTAACCTGAATGCTGCACTTCTGTAGCAATTTATTTTAATTTGAATTCAGCGTACTGAACTTGGCAAGTTTCTGTGAATTTGCAATGCACACATATAAATATGGATACAAATAGCCATGTTGGAGTAGTAAATGACACGGCCGTGTGAGATGAAAATTTTTCTTTAAGCCAGGTAAGAATTAGTGCAAGTTGTAGCCCTGGAAAAGACTACACAGGAGTTAGATTTTATGGTCATTTTTCCCTGAAGAAGATATTATTAAATGTTGCTGATAAGAGCTAGTAGTTTGCTACAGATCAAGTTATGATAATTTCTATATTTATAGCCTGAAAAACCTTAGAAGTTAAACATTCCATGAAGTTACAGGGCAAGATGCTCACATGGTGAAATAATGTGAGTGCGTTAGTTTGCATCCAGTCTGGGAAATTTGTTGTCTGAGTCTCTGGCATCTAACTTCAGAGACTTAAAATACTATTCCCACATCTTCAGATTCCAAGTTAATTACCAGCAAACCTAGCTGCCTTTAAAATTAATTCTAAACCAAAAATCGTTAAAAAGAAACTTCATCATTTTGAATTTTTTAATCTGAAATTTGAATCACAATTTCTTTTGTCTAAAATTTAATTTCCTACCTGATCTGGATTTGCTTTTAGAAGGATCTAGTTAAGTCATGACTTTCAACCCTTCTTTCCATTTGACTGGATTCTGTAAAGGCTATTTCAGTAGTGAAATGGAGATTTGTTTTTTTTCCTCAGATCATAGAAACTATATCTTGGGACTACTGATATTAAGAATCTATGCTGTCTAAAGCCTCTCTATGGCATGAACTGCTGAAAGAATAAGTCAAACATCCACTTGATTCTTGAAGGGCCTGTGAAATCATAAAGGGGTAACAACTCCAAGAGTATTGTGAAATTCTGTGCACCATGGAAACAATAAGAATTTTGCTTTTCCAGGGCAGAACAATGACTGAAATTTTTCCTTTTGGTTTAACAGACCTTTCCATGTGCCTCTCAGGATACTGTAGCCAAAACTACCAAAAAAATATGTGCAAGACTAGCCACTGAGGGCTAGAAAATGTAATTTGTACCCATTTGTACAAAGTATACCATGCAATATGCTGCAACTCAGCATTATCAAATATAACATAATCCTGAGGCATTGCTGCAAACACTGATGTTCTTAACTCTGGCCCTCCAAAATTATTTGGATAACTACCTTAACCCTTAAAGATCCCATGTTTTCATCTTTCCAGGGACTAAGGCAATCCTGCAGGATTTATAGCAGCTGGAAATTCAGCAGTTTTGTCTGCTGTAATCTCTACTCACACAACAATGTTATATAGGGAAGTATAACTCCTTTCAGTATAGAATAAAATTTGGTAGTTTGCTTTTGAATTACCTCTTTCCCAAACCCAAACCACCTTCTAAAATGTATTTTTGACAATAACTATGAACACCTGAAAGTGCTGATGCTTTATTTACATATATAGTCTATTTTCTTACTTTTAATTGGAAATGACAATATGAAGATTCTATCTTGTCTGATCATTCAGAGGGCTGCAGTTTACCATGAAAATAACATTTTTGGCATCTTTTGGGCTGGACTGACAGCAACTATCATGATCTGCAGCAAACTACCATGATGATAGGCATTGAGAGGCCGATAATCAAGCAGTGAAAACATCTGATAATCACACCTCTCTGGAAAATGCCACAGAGACATATTAGCATCATGTGCTTTTCCTCAAAACCTAAGGAAAAGGAAAAAAGAAAATGAAAGGCATTTGAGTCATGACACACTTATTTCAGACAGTAAATATTTCCAACATGATGTTTTTCAAAAAGTTTCCACCCGCACTTGGAAGCACACTGCAAAATTTGATATTCAAATGTTTGTTTCCCATGGGTAAATGAAGCTAGTAATTGAAATGTAAACCTTTTGTCATGTAGGACTTTCCAGGTTTTTTAGGCAAGAGGCTGTTCCATTATTCCAGCATAATAACCCTGAGGAGAAAAACACAACAGTGTGTCTGAAAATTTGCAACTTCCTTAATGCTCTAAAATGTACCAAGTACTTGAGACTGCCACTACATTTCTCAGGGCTAATTTTTCCTAATAAAAATAAGTCTGTGTTAATATTAGTAGAGTTTAAAACACAATAACATTTGGAGGGAATGTTTAGGATTTTAGACCTGTGGTACTGCTGCCTTTGTAAATGAATAATGACATTCCCACACATGAAGGTTTAAGGGTAAGAGGGATCTTTACAGTGTTTTTGTCCTGCAATTTCTTTGGGGGTTTGGGCCATTCACTCCTTGCTGGTGATTATTTCTGCAGTTTGTTCAGAAGCTTTGTACTAGACAATTGGATCCATAGACAGCTATTGAATCAAATGCCTAAACAGATAATTTTGTGCCAGGTGGTCTGGAGCCAGTGGAACTGCAGCATCCATGAGAGCAGCACTCAGTCCTGCAGGGAATGTTCACTCTGTATCACCACCTGCCAACAGCTTGGTAGGTCCTCAGCTACCAGGACATGTCATCATGACTTTGGTATATTTATTCTTCATCTGACTTGTCTGATTCATGGGATTCATGTGTGGACATGTTCATAATAAGTACAAATATTCTGCAGTGGAACTTTACTGATGGAATCCGAAAAGAAAAGAAAAGAAAAGAAAAGAAAAGAAAAGAAAAGAAAAGAAAAGAAAAGAAAAGAAAAGAAAAGAAAAGAAAAGAAAAGAAAAGAAAAGAAAAGAAAAGAAAAGAAAAGAAAAGAAAAGAAAAGAAAAGAAAAGAAAAGAAAAGAAAAGAAAAGAAAAGAAAAGAAAGAAAAGAAAAGAAAAGAAAAGAAAAGATTATTTTTGTAATATTCAGCTAAAAATAATATTGCTAACATTTTGGGGAAAGAAAGATCATACACTCTCTTACTAGAATGTCTCAATGATAAAAATTCTCTTTGTATAATGAGGAATAGTGTTTAAAAGTAGTTCAAACAGATTAGATGTGTTTAGCAAAAGGCTCTTTCTCTATTTTTCCATATTACATGTGTAAGAAATTGGTTTAACCATAGGTAAGACTGAGAAAAGTTTTGCAGATATCCCTCTATAGAGCACCTGACAGTAGCTTATTTCTTTATTATTGACAAATTAGGTTTTAAATATTACTATCTTATAAATATTCATGGCCCACACCCTCTCTTATATCCTTAGGTACCTTTTTAAATCCCAAAGGATCGCTGCAAATATATTCTCCCTTAAATAATTCCCTCTTTCTTTTTCCCAATTTCATTCAACACCTGACATTTATTCTGTCCTTATCCCTAAGAATTTTTCTTTCATTATTGACTGTATGATACTATATTCATATTCATATGCCTGACATATACTCTAATATAAAATAATTAATAAAATAATAAAATAATTCTAATAATGATAAATAAATTCTGCTAAAAGAAGTGCCTAGGTCTCATGGTCTGTGTATCATCTTGTTCACCCCATGTAGAGCACAGCACAGATGCTGTGTTCAGGCTTTGTAAAACAAATCATTTCATGAATGCTCAAAAGAAAATGGATGCCAGGAAGAAAAAGGTGTCTGCACATAAAATGGGGAGTGCAAGCATTACCAATGGAGGAAAACTTCTGGACAGGATTTTAGTGCTTTGCACATGGTGATGAACAGACTGCATTTCTTCTTGGAGCAGATTGTGAATTTCATTCCATGCATGCAGCCCCCAGGGCATAAGATGCTCACACCTATAGGAAGGGAAAATGGGCATAAAACTCAAACTGCAGCCAGAGGAGTGGGAATCCTGTGATAATTCCTGATCTTGCTTTGCTGCTATAGCTTTTCGAAGACTGTATTCAGTTTTGGGGGGGGGGTTATTTTGGTTTGGGGGATTTTTTTTTCTTTTTTGTAATGAAGATTTCAGGCTAAAGAAAGACTGATGAACAGAGATTAGGCTCGGGGCCATGCTGGCCAGGATCATCAGGCTTCTGGATACTGGTTTGTGTTTCCAACTGTAGAACTGCTCTGGGAATTGTGCATGACAAAATCTGCCAAAAAAATTCTGAATCTTTACTCATTTTTATAAGCCATGCACAGAAAATTAAAAGAAGCACAAAGCTCACCCACTTGAAAAAAAGATGTACTTTGAGGAAATTTCTTCTGGAAGAAAAGGAAAAAAAAGGCTTTTCTTAGCTATATTTAAAAAAAACCCAACTGCATGTGTGTTGATATAGATGTCTGTAAATTATGAAAATATTGTGATTCATGTAATTCACATCTAAGTACAATACAATAGATCTTTTAATGCTGTGTCTAGACACAGGCACAACTTATGCCTTTCCATTTCTGTCATGCACAAGCTCTTCATGACCCTCCTCAGTCACAACTCTACAATATCTATTTGAGAGGGAAACTTGTTTTTTATACCAGGAAAAATATGATTACAAAAAACCCATATAAACCATTCTATTAATAAGAAACTAATAAAACCAGCCAGTTTAAAATTACTACCTTATTTTACTGAAGATTAAAAGATTTTCCTGAAGATTTCAAAAAGAAGCTGCCCTTACTTTACCATTTCCAGTCCACTTTTTACTGCCTCTTGCTTCCTCCATATTTTCCTTACACCAGACCATTTTGTAGTTGAAATTCTAGTCCAGTGGGGGGGCACAAGGACATGTAGCAACAATGTCAGCTCCTACACCTCTAAGCCTTCAGTAATTCATATACATTGACAATATGTGTGATGTTCCACAGAACAAAAAAGTAATGGAAAATTTCATGGGAGTTGGTAAAGAGACCTTGGAGTTATTGAGGTTATAAAGAAACCTGTATGAATTTTTTTTTCTCAGTCTCTCATTGTTAAAATTTTTTTTCTTTTTCAGTAAAAAAGACAGTTCTAGTGGACTGGAAGAGACCAAATAAGAGGACCAGGGGAAATATTTGTTGCAGAGGTCTGTGGAACAGAGTGAAAGAGTTAACAGGAAATGGACAGGTAAGTCTGAAAAAGATGCAGCAAAAAAAATCTCCTGATTTATGATTTACAGAAATTATTAAATAACAAAGAAACAGGCCAAAAAAAAATTTAAAAAGTGGAGTAGGTGTTTAGGGGCACCATAAGAAGAATTAATTTCTTTTCCCTGTTCTACATTGTCTTCCACAATGCAGCCAATATTTTTCTGTTTTCTCTGAAAGGTAAAGATAGGTAAAGTTATCCCTTTTTAATAAGACCATATTTTCTCCCTTTCCCTTTTCCCTGCCCTGCAGATGGGAGGTATGGGGCAGCTGGGAGAAACATAATATTCTGAAATTAGGAAAGAAGCCCTTACAGCAATTCCCACAGCTTCTGTGAAAGGTGGATCAAACTCCTGCAATTTACTTCCTGCAACTTTAAAAACAATTAATATTAACATTTAGATTCTGAATATTAGCTGTTCTTGTGGCAGACTGAATTGTAACTACATTTTCTAGGAATGCACTTTTCCTTCCAATAGATGGATTTTATTTCTTTGAAAACTACCACAGTGTTTAAGACACCAAGTGCAGACAATATTCTAATATACTCCTGTCCAAGCAAACAGAGCAGGCACTGAAGTCACCATGGCTGAGGTGGGTGACAGGTCTCAGCTACTCACAGAGACCTGGCAGCAACACCAAATTCCTGGGCTCAGTCACTGCTGATGTGTCTGATCACAAACAAGGTCCCAACACTGGGAAGGGAGCGTGATGCAGGTGGGATGAAAGGGCAAAAGGAAGCTGCTGCTGCAGCAACTTCCCTAACTGGTGGTTTTCCAGGAAATACCTGTTCTCCTGGGGCTTGCCCTGGGGCTTCTGGCAGCCAGCCCCCCGGGCACATGGCACAGGCACCTTGATGCTTTCTTGGCAGCTCAGATTTTCTTGGCACATCCAGTGTTGAAGAGACCAGAGCAAGGCATACTGGGGGGAAGCTGACTGCAGGGAAGTCCCCAGGTTATGTGAAGGAAAGAATTTCGCATGATGGTGTACTAAAATGTAAGCAGGTTTCATCATCATCATCATCATCATCATCATCATCATCATCATCATCATCATCATATTATTATTATTATTATTATTATTACTACTACTACTACTACTACTACAACTATTACTAATACTATTACTATTATTATTTGTCACTGTTGGACACAAAATGATTCACATGGACGCAGCTCGAGGTGTGGTAAAAGAAGAGAAGTTTATTTGCTCTTTCAGTATTTATAGGTTTTCAACCACAACCAGGGATTGGATAGTTGGGTCACCACCTTCCCAACCTCACTGGCCATGACAGACATCCATCAAAAGGCATGTCTTTAATGGAATGTATAAACACCTATGTTTATAGTTACTTTCCTGGGAAAATGGCTAGAAATTATGAAAACAATATTGAAAGGCCTGATTCTCAGGGCAACTACTATTATTATTATTATTATTATTATTATTATTATTATTATTATTATTATTATTATTATTATTATTATCATTATCATTATTATTATTATTGTTGTTGTTGTTGTTATTATTGTTATTATTGTTATTGTTATTCATCATCATCATCATCATCATCATCATCATCTGTTTACTGTGCAGTCAGTATTTCCTCCTGCTGCTGCACGACCACTGATTCTGAACTATGCCAAAGCAGTAAGGCTGTCCTTTGGATACAAAGACCAATCTTCAAAACACAGACAGAAATCTCTCTGAGACATGCAGCACTTTATAAAACTAATCTCTGCTCCCTGTAGTTACAGCTCAACCTTTCTAGTTGCTATGTTGGTTCTATAAACCCCTTGACCTTAATAACTGCTCTTGTGAACCTCAAAGTATGAGGAGACCATGCTAACACTTTATTTGTTTTCCAATATTAAAAATTTCTCAAAGTCTGTAAGTGAACAAAAGACTTGTTTACAGACAGATTCTGAAGAGTTTAGCCTTTGTAAACAACATCCAAAGAGCCTTGCAACATATTATTTTCTCAACTAGTGTATTTTGGGTTTGCCTAGAAAAATGCAGTGATGGATGGAGTAAAACTGCCAGCAGCAGAATGTGGGACTAGGGTATGAACAAACAAGATTCAAACTTGATACAAGGTATTTATATGTGAGGCAACTGATTTTATTATCATCTTTATTTTAATTTTTATTATCTTTAATTATAACAGTTCTAGATTGCTTGTCCAAAGGGCAAGAACTGAGTGATATTTGACCTGTTCTTTTGTATGCCTTGAACACTTGTGGTCATTACTTTATTTACCTTACTGCATGAGCAATCAAGGTTGCAACCTAATTGTCATACCTTGATTGTGATCATTTTCAACATCTGTGTTTGTCTTGTAAAATTTTGGTGTAAAATATGTTAAAGTGTATTTATATGAGCTCTAATCAAAATTTATAATTTATGCTACTTTTTATGAGTTTTATTTATTCAGAATCTTTAAATAATATTTGTGTCATTAGGAATTATAAAGGTAATGGACATCAGTATTATTTAAACTGTTGTATTTTCCTCTGCTGTGTCTCAGTGGGAATGTTGAGTGCCACACAGGAGCTATAATTGAGAAATCCCTTGCTCTCTGTGACTCTGATTGCTATTATGATTGGAATAATTTGCATTTTTATGAAGATAATATTCTGTCTTCAGGCATCCATGACTGTGCTTGATGTTTTGAAGATCATTTGAAAAAGCATATAGAAATTATTTGCTTTTAGTGAAATGGCTCTTTACTTGCAAGCAAAAACAAATTATTTGGTTCAAAGGAAAGAAAAAGAAGACTCATAAGTATCTGAAGAAGGAGCTGTTGGTAAACAATATCTCCAGAAAATGCTTCCTCCTCAAATGCCTGCAAGGACCCTTTACTAAAACCTTCTCTTGCAGACACACTAAGACCCTTGCAGTCTTACCAAGCAATAAAATTACTGGTAGGGTTAGAACCTTCCCTAGCAGTAGGTCACTTCTCTCTGTTCTCCCCGTGAGTGCCTAATAAAGAACTTGTGGATTTTTTCACTTTGGAAGCCTGAGGCTCTGACCATATGGCCTCCACCTGGTTCAAATGCAGGTTTAGTCTCTGGATTAATAGAAGCAATGAATTTGTGGCACTACCCTGTATCTGTCATTCTCTGCTGTCAGGAAAACAGCTTCTTGAGAAGGCAGACAGAAACGATACAGCTGAGCCTTTGGTACCCCTTTCACCCCACTAAATTCACAGTGAGCAAAATTTTGTTCTGCACTCAAATTTTGTTTAAAATAGAGTGATTAAACTTGAGAGGAGTTTTATCATTGTCTGTGACTAAACGCTAAAATATGGCTCTTCATTATCCTGCAATCATACACATACAGAGGAAATGCAGGTGTCCACAGAAAATGCACACATCTGACTAATGGTAAATGTTATTTACAGGATTTTTCAATTTCATAACAGAGGGAATTGAACACCTTGGAGCCTGTAGAGTAGCAGAGCCAAGCAGCCAATGCAGACAAGCTGGAAATTTAAAGTGTTGTCTTTAAAAGCTAATATTAGAGACATAAAAATTCCCAGGTATTTCAAGTGATCTGCAAGTTTTGTGTACAACCTTAAAAATTTCTGATGGGCCCTTCTGCTTCTTTTCACAGGGGAAAAATGTAAGACCTCACTTATGTAGAAAGAATTCTTCTAATACTACCTCAAAACTTCCTTAACATAATATATGTCCCAAGTGAATACCTTAATATTGCTTTGACCAAGTTAACTTAAGGGTGTGGATTACAGAGAATTAATTAATTTAACTGCAGTATCCAAATTCAGAGTCCATTCTAAGCCTTGACTTCGTCAGACTTACCAAAACAAACTGCATAGCTGTGAATTGGCAATATTAACTACCATTACCCCTCTCACAGAGGCACCCCAAATCATGATTAATCCAAATTCATGTGTGAATTTAAGGCACAAAGCACTCTCAGCATTAAAAGCTCTAAGACAACTAATTTTTGAGCAACTATAACAAAGCACATTGGTTTATCTACAGTGAAATCTTCAGGCACATAATAGAACAAATGACACTTTTTTTCCACCACTAATTTTATTACAGCGTTGTTCTTCATGCTCTATATAATTAAAATTCTGTCATCATCTCCATTATGGACCTCTAATTTTGCTGGTTTATAACCTTGTCCATAATTTACTCTGAAAGGGAGGCTGTGGTATGGGATTTTGTCACAATCAGAGGTTCTTCTTGCATTGACTAAAAATAAATGCTAAGATTTTCAGAAGTGATTAATCAATTGCACCCTTCTGGTTTAAACTGATAGAAGGGTTATGAATCTCTAAGGGTGAGCAGAAGAATCTGTCTTTTCTGCAAAACAAGCTTCACTGGGCACCCATTTTAAAATTGTTGTTCTTGTCTAATGAACAGAGTAAATTTGTTCCTTTTTTTGAAACTCAGGCATCAGCAGAACTACAGTATTTGGTGTCAGATGCTCACTGCAATATTCTGACAGAAAGGACCCTCCTCTTTCTAAGCAGAATTTGCCATCATTGGCTTCTTATCTTTCTGTATTTAAAATCAAGCACCATGTCAGAGGGAAAAAATACATATATATATATCAAAATTGTTGTGATTAATAATAATTTAAATGTGAAACACTAGTATTTCATATTTCTTCTGCATATATAAATATACTGATTAAAGATTTCTTAAATGAATACTCACACAAACAGATAGAAATGTTACAGAGATTCAATGTGGCTATTTTGTTTCTTGCACAACTACTGATTTTGTAATGGTGTTTTGGAAAGCCTTACAATGATTTGATAGAACTGCTACTGGTCCTTGTAGGCCTGTTTTTTACAATTCTCTTAGGCAATGAAGTCTGAAACTATTATGCAAAGGACACAATCCACTGTCTCTCATGATTATGACAAAGCTATAAAATGTCCATTCTTTTGTAGACCATGACATTTTAAAATGCTTCTGGTTTTCTGTTAGTCTGTTTACCCTCCCATGTTTCAATAACACTAAATGGTGCCATTATTTTAAATCACAGCTCCAAGTCATCCCTTTTCCAATGGGAATTGAGTTGGATCTGAGATAACAGTATTCCTATTCTTCAGAGAGATTGATGGGTCAGCTTTACACCTCTTTTAAACCCATCCAGTTGCTTTGCTGTCCTTCACTCCTCTCAAATCAGAAGTTTTCCTGAAATCTGCACCACAGTGGATCACAAATGATTGCTGTGGTCATAACTGTTTTCTGTGAAGCTAACAGAGAGGAAACAGTGAGAAATGTGAGGATAAGAAGGGAGAAATAAGAGGAAGGGAACCTGTCCTGCTCTCTAGTCCCACCTGCCTTTGAGTGGAGGAAATCCATGTCCATTTGGATGGCCTCACTGCATTGCCTGCTCCTGACATAATCTGCTCTGCTGAATAGCATGGAGAGTTGCAAGGCAAAGAAATACAGTTAAGGAGAATCATATTTAGAATAGAACTTTATGCTGTTAATTCAACTGATCACTTGAGGATGTGTCTGGGTCACCCTGTTTTGAGAAGTAGGTATGCATGTGTTCAACATTTGGCACACATTTTCCTGAATATGTGGGGCTTTTTTACAAGTTTTTTGAGCATTTATGGCTTAAGAATTGCTTAAAAGCATTTTTTTTTAGTTAGCACAGGGAAGAAAAAGGAGTCACAGAGAAACTGTGAATCAAAATAAAATACCTGCCTTGTTGAAAGGGAGCCCCTGAGTTCTCAGTGCCATGATGGCCTGGGATGTGCACTGTCCATCCTGCCTTGCACCTGCACTCTGACAGCAGGGGAAGGGCTCACAGGGATGCCACCGAAGCAGGGGAGCAGTAGGACACTGTTCTGTGTGCCTGGAAAAAGAAGGATGGATGCTTCAGAGAGATGGAGCAGCACCTACAAAGGGTTTAAGGTTAGGTACATTTGGTCACCTGCCTCTGGCTGCAGCTCCAAAAGGATCCCAAACATTGCAGGCATTGATTTAAGTCTATGGCTGTTGCAGATGAGGAAGTCTCAGGCACATTTTTAGCAGAAAAATAAAAATGCTGACATCTTTTTTCTTTCTTGACTGCTCCATATATTATATTGCTAATAGATGCCTCTCTCGAATTTCAGACAGTAAAAATAATTACCACAATTTCTCTTTTGCCTCTCCCCCTTCCCTTCTGATGGCTTCTGAGTCTCTTTGAATGAAGGCTTGGCTGTAGAACCAGACCTGCATAAATCACATCAGGCCCTGTGTCTGTGTACAGAATAGCAGCACTTTCAAGTCTCCTATGCTCAAGAGAGGATTAAGAACAGATTAAGCACATTGATTCTGCCATTCCCCCAGTGTGTACTTCATCTAACTATTCCACTATACACCTGGCACATTTGTGATTAAAGCCTGTGGAACAGATGAACGTATTGTAAGCAGATAGATAGAAAGCAGCTATTAAGTTTGGTTTGAATTACCTTTCTTGCTTGCAAAAAAAATAGCCCTACAAACTCCTCTCCAAACCAGATCTTTTATCTTGAATTCTAGAAGTAATCAGGAGTATTTCTAAATATCATGTCTTTCCAAACAATGAATTTGAAGGAAAGCACCCTGTAAGAAGCTCGAAGAAGACATAATGAGAAAGGGAAATTATTCCTTCTGAGACTAAAAGCTTAAATTTGGTGATCAAAGGCAAGTCTTCCAACATTTTTATTCTGTAAGATTTTCAGTCTGTGGGAGTAGAGGGAGCTCACTATCCCACAGGATGTTCCAAATCGGTCAGGATTAGCCCTCTGGGTCTAGAAGAGTGCTTGTAGTTTCTATTATTGTAGGAAGATGGTCTGGAATTACAAAATTCGAATTTTCTTTGTTGCTATTCCTACAGTGAACCAACAATACTAATATTTTCCTTCCATGTACATCACCAGCCTGAAAATTTGTCCTTGGGTAGTGAGCTGGCCTAAATTCCAGATCCTGTGGATAACAATACTGTGGATAATGATAAAATTAAATTTTTATTTTACTGCATATCCTCCAATATAATCCTGACATTATCAGCAGCATGCCTCTGTGGCATGAAGGTTTCATTCGGCATTCTGGCTCCATTTATAAGAATGCACTGAGGTGAGTGAAGCAAGGGCTTGTTCTCTGCTATTCAGCACTTGGGAGACTGCCTCTGGTATGGGTTGGATCTCCCCAGCCCAGGGAATTGCTGAGCACATGGGGTGAGGCCAGCAAGGGCCACTGCATGTCCTGGGGAAGGCAGCAGACACTGAGCAAGGACAGCCTGGGATAGCTGAGCATGTTCTCTTCAAACTCATCTGACTCTATCTGCCTGAGGAGTGGGGCAGAGGAGCTGGAGCCAGAGAGAGACACAGGGAGACAGGAGAGAGCAGCCCCAGCATGGGAAGCTGCAAGAGTGAAATCCATCTCTCAGAGAGGCTGTGCACTCCCACCCCAGGTGTTCATCAAATGCCACTTTCAGCATCATTAACAGCCTCGCTTCGTTTCAGCATGAATCAGACTTCAGGTGCCTTTGTTTTGAGTGGTCAGGCCAATGACCACCAGAGATCACTTCCTACCCCAATTGTGTGCAAATCTGTCAGTCTCCCAAAAATTGTGGCCATTTAATTATTACAATATTAAAGGAAAAGAGTCATCATACGGTGGTCTAGGATTTTTTTTCCAGTTATTTTTCTCCATTTTTTTCGTATGTCAACCCTGACTTCATGGTCTCTCTACAAAGATTTGGATGCACAAGGACAAGTAATCAGCTGTTAATGGTAGCATGCTTTCACTGGCTGTTCTTCAGGATGAGAATTACATATTGTTCTCATATTTCTAATTGTGTTACCAGTGTTCAAATTTAAGGTCATAGGATCTTTATTTTTTGATTGAGAGGCGGCTTGGTTTGGGGGTTTTATCTTTATTTTTTTTTTTTCCTGCCTAATGCTATCTTTTGACATTAAAGAAAAGTAGTAGGAAAATTATATTTCTATCATTTCAGTTGTTTGATACCTCTTCAACATCACTGCCATTTTTTTTACTTCAAGCGCCAGCTATTAAATCCACTTGAAAAGGGGCTGTAAATTCTGTCTGTGGAAACCCCTTTCCAGACAAATATGCTATACAGGTGCTACAGAAATTTATTGTTCAGTGCAAATTATTAAAAGCAGAAAGTTTCTTTATTACTTTGACAGTTTTGCACTTGAAGTTGTTAACACACAGAAAAGAAAAAAATGCAACAGAAATTTAAAATGGAGTTACATGGTAGAAACTAAATTCTGAACCTGAACAGATGAGATATTTGGGAGGTAACCATTTTAAATCCCATTTTCCCTGTTGTTTTAAGAGCTTAATGGGCTGCAGAAGATAGCTGAAGTGATTGACAGATGTATCAACATCGGAGAATATATCCACATCCTCCTCTATTACATCAATCCTACAGAATTAGCAATGGAAATTCAGCTTTCTATTGTGATACCTAGAAGGCTGTAGCAAAATACTTTAGTGAGTACTGTGTATATGAAAAATGGAAGAAAATAAAATTATTAAGAATGCTGTAAGCACTATGGACATTGTGTAAGCATTAGTTGCCTCCCAAAACCCAGTAAAACACCAGTGAATTTGAAGAGTTACATTTAAATCTGTTTTTTGCCTTTTTTGTAACAGATAAGGAAATTCTAGTATTAAATAAAAATGAACCTCGTCTCTCCATCTGAACTGAGACTCAGAATACCAGTAAAAAGCCCACATGAATTCATTAGGAAGGAGGCTGAGTAAAATTTCCTGACAAAAAAGACACTCTTCATCTTGTATTTTTCTAATATATTCAATGAACAGTTGTAACTTAAAGATAAGCATAGGCTTATCCAAATTGTATTTTTAATTGTTGTCCTCCTCTTTCCACATATCTTAGTGGTCCCTTTTTATTGTCTCCTTACTGTGTTGATCGCATAAACAGGAGCTAAAAAATGAAGACACCCACCTTCTCGAGCTATATTGTGCTCTTTCTTCCTGAAAAAAGCATTTCTATAGAAAACATCTTGTGTTTCTTCACCTTAGCTCATAAAACCTGTGTGCACTTGGTTAATATAACCTTTAGTGAAGTGACAAAAGAGAGCAGTGAGGATGAGGACTAGGAGGAAATAGCAGGAAATGTAGGTAAGGACTGTGTCTATGTGTGAAGCCTTCAGGTTCCTTTATATTTTATTTTATTTAAGAAATTCTCAGTCCCTCTATTAAAATTCTTATATGCACCACAGCACTAAAATGGTTGTGGTACTTTGAAGTTTGACTTAATTAATATGACTATAATTTGCTTCCAAGCAAATACCAGCATTGACAGCTAAAGCTACCAAAGAGAGCAATATCTAGGAGATGCTTAGAGACATCTTTTTTGTTACTCTTTTAATCCTGCTAAAAAGAATCTTCTGTTCACCCCCAAATTACAGGCTTCAGAAAGTAAAATTGCTTAATTTCTTGATGGCTAATCTCTTTCCTGGGCTTTCAAACCATAATAAGGCTTTATTTATAAATTACCATATCTTGTATGTCTGGGAAGAGCAGAATAAGAGCTTCATGTGCCCTTATGTGCATTCTGCAGCACACCCAATCAAGACATCATTGTTTGCACACTCTTTCTTATAAAATCTTATCTTACACTTCTACTTTAAATGACCAGCACTTTAAAAAACACAAAAGGGAACTTTCAAATTACGCCAATTAAGCTGACAATCTTGCTTATTATACAGTTTTGACAATATTTCTTTCCATGTAAAGGGTCCTGGGAGGCAGCAGCTCCTGGGGAGCAGGCAGGATGCTGCTGGCTGCAGGCAGCCAGAGCAACACAGCCCTGCACCGTGCTCAGGGCTGCGCTACCTCCACAGAAACACAGAAAGGGAGCTGTGACTCAGCCCTAGCTCCTTCCTTGCTACTTTTAGCTTAGGGGAAGAGTGTAAATTAGTTCCTCTTATTGTCCTTCCTGGAGCTGATTTTCGTCCCTTTTGGTAAGCAGTCTGGGATGGCAGTTTATTGCTGCCATAAACAAGTGCTTCTCAGCTGACAAAAAATACTCCTTCACTGAACACAAAGTAAGCCCATTTCCAATGTATGTTTCCATGAAAAGTAATTTTTTAAAAGGACTGGTATTTAATTTCCCTTGGCTGTTTTTCTAATAATGCCATTTGATTGAGTAAATAAACTCCTTCAAATTTTTCATTGAAACAGAAGAAACTTCCCTTCTATGGCTTGTATTTAATAACTGTTCTGCCCCCCTAAGATGTCATTTAGTGTCATTTACAGTCTGCTGCTCAAATCTCCTGGAAACAGTAGAGCAGGGGTTGGATATTTACTTTTCACTGGTTTTAAATAAAGCCTTGTTTAATCCCTAAGTGAAAGACTCAGCCTTCTCCTTGAGGAAAAGGAGCTGATAATAACTGTGAATGTGTAACTTCGGTGTCACTTGAAAAGATCTTCACTACTTGCCTTGGCACCTTCACTATTTCTCTTGCTGTAGGTGTGTAACGGGTGTGGAAAAACATTTCCCAGTCAGCCAGACTGCTGCATGATTTGACTGCAAGTAATCTAAACCAAAGACACTTAATTTTTGTGGCAGCAGATAGAAACCACCATAAACTAGCAGCTCTTTAATGTGTATATGTTTTGAGCTCAGTCTCGCACCCCGGGAAGATCAGAACACAGCCAGTGGCCCAGATCGATTAAACACGTTTTATTTGGCAGAGGTGTCACAGTGCCTCTCCTTTCCCAGCCTGACAGAACAGTTGGCAACCTTTCAGTGACATAAAGAGATCTTTTGAAACCCACACACCCACATAAGCTCCCAACATCTTTGATTTAAAGGAATCATGTTATAAAAGAGAATAGGGTGCACATGGTTTAATAATATTTCCCCTCTCATTCCTCTTGCTCCAAAACAATTCCATCTGCAAATACATTTTGATAACTAACACATTTTCATATTACCTCAAGCAGAGGGGAACCAGCATTCTTTATGACCTTGGATTTGCTTTTTGGCACTTGCATTACTGAGGAAATGCTCATTAGAACTCCAGTCAATTCATCCCACTCTTCCCCAGCCTAAAGTCATTAAACTTTAACACAGAGGCACATTTCCCAGAAACAGTATTATGACCAAATACCTAATTTAAATTGAAAAAAGAAGAGCTGGATTCAGAAATTAATGCTAAAGAAACCTCAGCATGAAATGATAGCCAATAAGAAAAGTATTTTAATAGAATTAGCCAAGACCCTGTATGCATCCATGTTTAGTGGCTGATTTTACAAGAACCAAAATGCTCACAAAAAGGGAGCCATAGCTACAATGCAAAATAAACCTGTCCCATGGAGACTGAGTAAAAGCAGGAGGATTTGTTTGTGTGTGTGGGCCCAAAATCATCATTTAGGGACAGCTCCAGCTGGTTTCAAAGTGTTTCACATCCAGGCAGTGGAAGGCATGCCTATATTTATTACATTATTTATTTTTATATAGTTGTGTCCTGGAGTGCTCCACAGAGTGGCTATAAAGAGTAAATTGATAGAGTTAAAAAAATAATATTAGTGGAACTAAGAGAAATAAGAACTGCAGACAGGGGAGAAGGCAAGGATATGTTTAGGAATGGGTTAGAGAGTCAATGAGGTGGAAAGAAAGAGGGAGTCTACTTTCAGCTAGTACATGTCAAGAAGGAATGAATTAACAGCAGTAAGAGGTCTTATGTGGCAAAGCAGATAAAATGATGCATAAAATACAGAATAAAAGAGAGGATACAGACAGAGGCAGACCCTGGGAGAAACAGAAGAATCACCTCAGAGGATTTTGGAAATAAAAGGTTAGAACTGAGTGAGGTTAGGTATTTCTTTTAAAAGACCCTCTCTTAAAAAACCCTTTCTTTAAACAGGCCAAGGCCAAATCCTGATCTAATTTTCACTTCTTCTCATGTGTAATTTCCACTGAAATTCATGGAATTCTATGCCTACAAAATATTGAAAATTGATCTGAAGCCACTAAAAAGCCACTAGAAATATTTTTGATTTATAAAACTGAGACTGTAATTATCTGTTCACTGGTTTGTCAAGGAAAAGGAAAGAAAACATCTGAAAACTTCATTGCATTTCTAAAAGAAACTAGTACAAATGGCAAAAGTAAAGAAATCTCTTTTAATTAATTTCTTTCATTGCATTATATTCCTGAAACCTCCATTATCTGTCAATTCAGATGGTTTTTGGAAGCATTTCTATATGAAAATAACATTGAGTAGAAATCCCAGTGTCTGTAAGCAAACTCATCCCAAGTTTGTCTTTCAAGTACCTTTAGTTTTGCAGCCTTAGGAGAACGCTGAAGCCTGGGTGACTGCAGGAATTCAGGTGCTGAGCACTGTGGTGCTCCTGTCTCTCTCACAAACTTGCCAGCAAACTGACAGCTCAGTTCAGGGTTGGCATCAGCCCTCTTGCCTCAAAATTAAACATGGATCTTGATAACCTAACCAGTCCCTCCCATCAGTGCAAATATAATCTTTAAACCCACATATTAACTGTGTGGCAACATGCTTTACAATTTTCTTCTAAGCATTGTAATTAAAAAGATTCAGCACTTGTTTAATCTGGCATTACACATTCAGCAAGGTACAAGAGTATAGGCACATCTGTATATTTGCATACCAAAAATGCCTAAAAAAAAGACAAAAGGTAGCTTTTGAATACATGACCTAGTCCTAGATTCAATTATATGTTTTAGCATAGGGTATTATGGTCTTGTTTTTAGCTACATGTGTGTGACTACCTAATTACAAAGCAATGCTTTTAAATAAATGGCCTGATTCTAGCATTCACAAAGGGCCACATGAGGATTACCACTGTTAAACAGAATGGAACTGAGCTGGTGCAAAAGCTTCTTGGAACAAGAATCTTGCTCAAACTTTATCTGTTTCTCTCTATCTAGAAGAAAGATACAGTAAAATCCAGTCTGGCAATCTCAAATTGGCTTTTGAGATACATACTGTTAATTTAATGATTAAAATATAATTTTTGACTGCAAGGAGCACATGATGGTAATTTAGTTAGGCCTCTCAGTCTGTTACACAGAATGTCTAACAATTTATTTTTTTTCAGTATAAACAGGATGATACCATAAATTTGCACAATCAGATGTGTGCAGAACTTTTTAAGTTCGTAAGATGTGTGTTAAATGATTTATTAGTTTAAAAGATGCATAACAATAGTGTTACTCTGTCAGTGTCTGCCAACCTAGACATCTGAATTCCAGGTTCTCATCTCACAGCCTCTGATCTAAGGAATAGCTGTGTCTGTTGCAATATATTCTTGAGATGGACATCAATTTGTGTAACCCAGGAGAGGACCTCAGCATAGCTATAAATGCTAATCACCCTCTTTCCTAACACTGACAAAGTAAAGCACATTACAAATATTTAAATAAAGAGTTAGGGTTTTTTTTTTTTTTCCCATGTGTTTTATATTTTCACTTTCATCTGTAAGGTATCCACTTTTGACTGCAGAATATCTGAAGTTTCTTTATTATTTATGAATATCAGTGAGTTGAGAGTATCTCTCAGGAGGGAGGGAGAGAATCAATAGCCTAACATTTGAAGTACATCTTTCACATTTGAGATTACAGCTGATGACTCACAGCGGGAGAAGCACATGGTTAATGTCTGGCAGCCGAGGGCATTTCTTATTACCTGAGCTCTCATGAGAGTGTGGGAGGGAGCACTGTACACCAGAGACACCTACAACATGCATCCAGCCTTCAGACCATGATTTTTCCTTTATGAGGATTAAAATCTGGATGCCTCATGTGGTCCCAGGGCTGTTCCAGTTCTGCTGCGAGAGGTTTATGGCAAGTAGAAATCTGAAAACTCTCCAAGGAACATCTGGATCGTTCCATTTACCTGGCTATCATTTCTGAACCACCTTATTCTTTTGATTATCATCCTAAATAGACTGTGTTAATGATCTATTTAGATGTTACTTGGAGATTGCAAGATAAAAAGCATGGGCCTGCTGTAAGGCCTGTTAAAGCCAGCATGAATCGTTAATGTCAACAGACTTCAGATCAGGAGATAAAAATGCTATTCCTACTTACTTTTCCTTATTATTAAAGGGTTTTTTCAAGAAAAAACACTTTGGCTTGCACTTAATTTTGAGTCTAAATAAGTTTTTAAAGTCTGGCAGCTTGAACTCCTTGTGCTTGCATGGCATTTGCTCCTTTCTGTTGCATGGCTTGGTGAAGTGCTGGGGCTGTGCTGGAAGGAGCTGGTTTGAGGTAGCTCCCTGTCTACAAACATGCATTTGTGCCCACACTAATGGACTTACAGATCAAGCACTACTCTGTGAGCTTCTTATGAATTTCCTCAGTACCAGGATTATGAAAGTGTTGACTCTTGGGATTATTGGCAGAAAAGGCAGATAAAGTTCAAAAATCATTTTAAGGGATTTAAATATAAATGTCCATAGAAGAGTATATTATTTATCGTTGAAAAGAAGTAAAAACAGGTTTCATTTTAAATAAGAAGTAAAGTTGTAATGGGTATTCTTTGCAGTAGAGCTTATTCTTAAGAACTTAAAAGAAAATTACAAATTGATGATTTAGCTTTTTTTTCCCCATGATGACTGTGATCAATGAAGCTGCTTTTTAAATAAGATATGCTGAATAAAAGCTTCTTGTCAAGAATGAATTGATGTTAATGGAATTGGTGTAATTTTTTTTCTAGATGATCAAAACTGTCTGACAGACAAAAAATGTTTACAAGGTTTCAGTAGGAACTCAGGTATGGACTTTTTTAAAGTGTTGACAGATTGAAATGCTAAATATATAATGAAACAAGTCATGGTTATAGGCTGTTTTTTAGTGACTGTTCAACTTTAAAAATTAACATTTAGATTTATTTAGTTAATCCAGTATTTTAATAGAGTATATATTAGTGAAGACAAGTGAATATGAAGTTTCCACATTGAAAGTGGTACATAGCATTATTACATTGCCAATATCCCTAATTAAAATAGCGGATTATTTAGCAGTCACTGGAAAAGAAGTATATTCTTATCTCTGCATGGTAAATCTCATGATACCTCTCCAACAGACAGGAAAATTAATGCAAGTATTTGTAATGTTTCCAGAGAAAATCGGAGGCAGTGCTCTTAAAAGCTACCAGAAATATTTCCAGAATATATTTCTGTAGATTCTAACAGGAATAGAACAATATCTTCCCAGTTTATATTCATAGTTAAAACATGTAAGCAAGATGTATAGAACCAATTTTCCAAAAAATGTCAGTCATAATTTAGCAAAAAATTGTTTTCTGATTTAAATAGATGTGCTCATGTACTACCAGAGGGCGTTCTTTACACTGAGTGCCCATGAAATTGTCAAATGTTTTGAGTAACTTCTTTGAACATAAATCCTCTGTCACTGCTCTAACTGGCTACAGTTGTACCTCAAGCTAATAGCACTCTTGCCCACAAATGGACTGAATGAAAAATATATTAAAGAACATTATAAAGTCCAACTTTTAATTTAACTTCTTTGGATGACTCATGATGATTTGAAGTCTTTAAATCAAAAGTAGATAGCATTCTAAAAGACATTATAGCTGAACAATTATGAGCACAAAGAACTTCTGGGTGATGTTCTTTGGCCTGTGGGAGGCATGAAGTTGGAGTAGATGATGGTAATTGCTCCTTTAGCTGCCACATCTATGAATCTAAAGTACCTTTTCCACAGTCCTGAGGGGAAGGAAGAATAGATGGTCATCAAGGAGCAGTGGTTTCTGTTAATGCAGCCTTCTAGCTACCATTTCTGACAGCAGCTCACTGTACAGAGATCACCATTCTGCTCTTTTCCATCAAGTATGGGAATGATTAAAAACTTTCAGAAATACTTGTATAAGGTGATGTTCAAGAGGTTGACTTTAGCTAAATGATAGTTAGGGTAGGTTACACCCCAATATCACTCAATCTTTTCATTTTACAACTCATCCTAAAAGTCATTTTGCTATAGGAAGCAGGCTTTGTAGTGCTGATGATTTATTCAAAGGAGCTCATTCTCAGTCCCTTGGGGCTGTCTTCAAGCATATTTCCCTAACCAGTTTCATGTTTCATGTTTTTCATTCAATTTCAAATCTTTCTCCCTCTCTACATCTCTTATCAGGAAATGATCACATTTTCTCACCTTGAAACAAACTTGTCCTACTCTTTGGAGCAATCATGAGAGATAGAAACACATCATTTAGATATTCTTCTAGGTAATCAGGAAGATAATTGCCAGATCAGCTGTCACTTCAGATTTCTCTTAAAATGCAATCTTAATTCAAAAAAAGAAGGGACTCCCTGACCTCTGCAAAATTAATAATGCCCAAAATCCACTTAGAAACTCCTCAGTCTTCATATAGGGGTTTCTCAGATTTCAGCTTTTCTAGAAAAACAGGTAATATTCAATTTCCTTCCTCCCACTCATTCTTAAATCTTTGGAGATGAATGTGAAAGCATCTTAAAGTAATTCCATTTCAGTCCTATCTGAATTTCTGCCTCTGCAGTGCACTTCTTAATCTTCACTTCTTGAATTTCTCACTTTACTGTGGATCAAGGATCCCAAAAAAATGTGCCATTTAAGAGCATAATTAATTCACGTGATGGAGATGTGGCTGTTGCAGCCACATGGAGCTCTAGACAGTATCCCTGCTGTAGAGTTTCACTGCCAGGGAATTCGTCTTTTATGAAACTTGAATATAGTGATGGGGTGTGTAGCCACATTTCTAACTCTTACTAGTGAGCATAACTTCTATTTAAGGATATTTCACTTTTTATTATAAATGTATCCATTCTGGCTTAATTTCTTCCATTCCTCTTCTGTGTCTCTTACTGAAAACATTCTGTAAGAATTTTTGTATAATCCCCTGTTTCTCTCTGCTCCATTGAAAACTGCCTTCATCCCAGCATCCCACAATATGTTCTATATACCTTCAGCAGGTAATCCCTTTTCATTTTCCTGGTGTTCTGGAGAGTTTCATCCCTTGGGCCACCTTTGTGGGTTCCACCCTGGGATAATCCTTCTGCTCAGGGTGTGGCTGTATGGCCCATGCAGGTATTCATTCCCCAGCTCCCTTGGCTTGTTCCTTCTGTGGTCATTCCCAGCACCTGCCCAGTGCCTTCATGTTTAATATGATTGAAGCCTGTAGTTGGATAATCCAACATCAAGCAACTTTAATTTAGTATTCCAGGCAAAGCTGGGGGGGGAGGATGGAGATGTGTCATTAGCAATGATAATGAAGGAGGAAGGGAATAAGCAGTGGGAGAGGTTTATTGTGTAGGTGGGAAGGAGCATTGATGTTTTTTCTCATCCTCTACCAACAGGAACTGAGGCAACTGCCAAGAGGCACCTAATGCCCTGTTCTGGCAGCCCAAGCAGAAAGACAAGAGGTTCACAGCTTGATTCCTTGCTTTTGGCAGCTCAAAAATGATAAATGAAACAGAAGTGCTCTAGAAAACAGCAAAGGAATAATTAGGCATCATTTACCCATGGCAGACAGGGGAGGTATGTACTTGTAGACTTACAATACTTTCCACACTGCATTTCTTTATTAACCCTTTGTTCCTACTAGACAGTTTAAATTGCTTTTATTCTGCTTGGGTACCATAGTGAGGAGAGAGTTTTATTTTGTAAGTGACTCAAGTGGGTTGGAATAACTGCTCAGTTAATAGTTTGGAAGCATGCTGGCAGATTTTGAACTGTTTATTGTTTTTCTCTTTTGGTGATGCACAAATAGTTTGAACTCTTTGAGGAAGTATGATGAACCCATCAGCTGTGGAAGCAAATTACTGGAGATTCAGTCCTTGCCTTGCTCCTTCAGCTGGGAAGATAAGAAAAATCTCTTTTGCCAGTAGATAAGTGAAGGGATGTAAATGGGTGACTGCCCAGCTGACAAGTGAAATTCAGTGGAGGATCTGCCCTGCCGGTAGCTGAGGAAATGGCTGTGGCAGTTTGTCTTCTCAGTGCTTTGTGGCTGCCCTTCACTGCCTCGTGGCCAGCAAAGCAGCACCAGCAATCCTTACTGCAGTGAAGGAAGTCAAACCTTGCCTTCAGCTGTCAAGGAAAGCTGCCTAAAATAGCCCAGTTGGTTGTGCACTGCAACAGCTGAGGAGCATCAGTCTGAGCCCTTCCCCTGACTCAGCTGAATGCAGCAGCATGCTGGGGAGAAGGCTGGAGCTTCCCACAGGCCAGTGGAACACAAACACTCCTCCTTCAGATTTGTCTCACCTGCAGATAATAGCCTCTCTGATTTTTTTTCTTCTGGAATACTAATAGGATTTACACTGTTTTATGTGATAGGACTTGTAGTATTTAATAATCTTAGAGTAAATAATGTGATTCAATTATTCAAAAAATATAGTTTATTGATCTGCAAAATTAGAAACAAATCTACCTAACTGCAGAAGAAGAAGAAAAAAATTGATTTAGAACTTTTTTATTTGTAATCTAAACATAGATTTGAGAATTACTTTTTTTGTTCTTAGCCACTTCATTATCCTAGATATCCTGGAAGGAAAAAAAAACAAAACAGCATAGCTGTACCTTTTTCTAACCTTCCAGTAGTAAAATGGCAGTCTCCCAACAACTGTCAATTTGCAAACAAAGGTGAACAAGTAATCCTTTAGCTGCCAGGCGCTGATTTCAGGATGCTAAGTAAGCTTGGACAGATCCTGGAGTCATGCTGCCTGTGACAGCCTCATTAGGAAATGGAGGTGGGGACAGCAAAAAGCCTCTCTGAGGTTTACACCTAGTTTTTTGGGAGCTCTAATTCCTGCAACATTCCCTATAAGAATTGTATTAAGCAGTAAACTTGTAAGGGCCATCTAGGGTAGAGAAATCAGCATCTCTCCAAGGACACCATGGGATGGGAAGCTGGCTTGTATTCTATTTCTGACATTTTTCTGGGATTTTAGCCTCAATATCACCCAGTTTCAGACTAGTGAGGTTTTTCTCCATAGCACTCGAGCTGTAGTCCAGGTGTTGGGGTTTGGGGAGCCAACAGATGCAGGCATTACCTCTGTACAGTTGGGATATTCATATTTCTTGATTGACATCTTGCTGGTTTGTGCTTAGCCTGAATCTGCAGTAACTGACTCAGTCTCCTGGTGAGCCAAATAAAGCACTGAAATTCAGCTGCTTTGGATGTTTGGCTGCAGGAGGTTCCCACTGTGCTGCACAGGGAAACCACATTAACATATCAGTAAACAAAACATGCAGCTGGAGCCTTTGCCCAGCCCTATAGCCAGAGCTGATCAGTGCCAGAGCCAAATGATTCCACTGGAGGAATGCACGTGCCCACAAGGATCAGCGGGGCCACACACACAGCCCCTTCTCACAGAAAATATGCTGGAAAGCTTTTCTTGATAGGACATCAGTAGTGACAAACTCATGAACATTGCAATAAAAATCCCAGGATCTCTTGTAAAATCTCTTCAGAGAATCAAATGCTGATCTTATCTCCGTTTTTTCTCCTTAGGATGTGTCCTCACTTTTCTCACTTATGCAAAAGGAGCAATGTCCATAGCACTGACACACAGTTCCAGTAAATTACTATTGATTTTATCAAATAGCTCAGCTGCATTTCAGTGCCCAAACAGCTATGGGGCCATTTATTGCTTCCTATTGTGTATTCTGCACTGATGAGCATTGTGTGTTCCAAATGGTGCATTGTGGAAAAAAATGACTCTGAGACCTGAAAATATAGTCAGTTTGTTAATTGGTAAAATGCATTCCTTATTGGCAATTGGTTCATTCCTCTCTCCACACCTCAATGTCAGAATTTATTGAAAGGCTCTTCAAACAGGAGGGAAGGGGAAAATAGTTAGGAAAATAATAGATATGTTGCACTATACAAAAGAAAATTGATATTTTAAGATATTATGGAATAAAAACATTGAAAATCAGATTCTTTTCCATTCCCTTAGTTGTAGGGAAATTTGTATAAAGAGGGGAGTCTATAATAGAGTCCAATTCCTAGGTGAAAAAATTGTATTGTAAATAAAGAACCAATTTCATTGAGGAAGGAAAACCGAAGGCCAAAGAGAACCATTACCTCCTAAATATGAAGGGACTCCATGCTACTGAATATTAAGGTTATGTAAGGAACTGCTCTTTCATTTATAAGCATGAACTGAAAGCATGACATCCAGGTGAACAGAGTGCACAGCAGCAAAGAATGGGTGAATAAGAAAATGTACATTTATGTACAGGAAAAAGTGAATAAATTCCTCCTCTAACATAGCTGGAAGAGAGGGCTTGGGAAACAAAGAATTTTTCTGGTAGGGAGGGATAATAAATAGGGTAAAGATACATGAAGTTCAATAGAAAAAAATTGCAAGTGGTACACCTTGGTGGGAAGGGATATTGTTTGAACTAGGAAATTTAAGTCTCTAGTGTTGGAAGATTGCTTTTCAAGGTCTGGTGTTTGCACAAATTTGGCATCTTTCAAGATAAGGCAGTAAATGCTGTTGGATCCTGTGACTGCTTTACAGGTTTTGAGTCTGTGCTTCCTCTGTACCATTTCTACACTGGCAGCTGAACAAATCTTATTCACCAGTACAAAAAGGAGAAGTTTGAAACCAAGTTGTGAGATTTTGAATGTTTTTACTCTGTTTTAAATAAGCTTACTGGTTTAGGAATATTATGGAAGAATATGGTTTCCGTGATTTAGGTTTTGCATATTTTTTTACTCCATAGACCATAACTAAGACTTCGATTTATTTGTGGTCAGACAGAAGGGGGTTGACTGCCATTTATAATTTTTCAGAGAGCTGTAATCTTTATTAAATGCTCATTTTTGTATAAATTCTGCATTAAAATATATTTACTCCTAAGAATTACTTAGGAAAATAAAAACATTTCCTTTAAGATTTTGATCCACCCGATGGAATTTTATTTTTCTGCTATAGGCTTTTATTATCTATTTCAAGAAAATACCTATTTAAATTAGGTTATTTAATTAATAATTGTATAAAACTATGTTGCCCAGGTAGTGCTTTTGTCTTCCTCCTGTTAGATTAATATTGTTCAATGTAAAAAAACCTAAACTAAAATTTTAGTTTGGAAACATAAATACTTTTTATCCTCACAAAAAAAAATCTATCTAAATCAGGGGAGATTGAATGAGCTTATGTGGAAGTAGCATTATTCCTTCATTCATATAGAGACACTACAGAGGGCTGTAGGATGAAAGAGAGGTAAAAGACATACAGACAGATGCAGATTAAATTTGGAGCATGATCGATTGATCTTTTATGTTAGAACATTTAATTTCCTGTCCTTTAGTTCAGATGTAGCATCTGACAGCAGACATGATGCAAATCCCTTGTAATGAAAGGAAAATGCTTCATCTGTGTTGTTTGCTGTGAATTATTGCATCCCATTTCTTGCACCTTACCTCTTCCTAGCTCAGCAAATTCATAGTCCAGCTGCTAAATATATATAAATTTTACCCAGCCTCAAAAGCATTTCTGGATAATTTTGAAAGTTTCACCTCTTAGTTGTTCTAGACCTGTTCCAACAGCAAATGAGAAAAAACTCTTTTGGGCATTGCAGGGTCACTACCTGAGAATTCCCTCGGTACCTCCAGCTCTCTCAGCCAGGTCAATTTTCTGTCACTGTAGAAAGATAAATTAGTATATTAACATAGAAAATATCAGCTTACAAACCCCCTTTGCTGCATTTCAGTGCCACACAGCATAACAGACTCCCTCTCCAGTGCCTGTACTCCTTCTGGACTTTGTCCATCAGCAGGGAACTCTTCTTGTGCTGTCTTCATGGACAAATATTTTCTTCAGGCCAGGGAAGAACAAAAACATTCAAGGAAGAACCTGTGTCCCTACTTCTCTAATAATGTAAAATTCCTTCCCAACTGTTCTTTGCTGATTTTTGGATCCTTTATTTTTCTAAATTACTTAATAAATTCATATAGCACTCTGCATTTCAGCCCACTGCCTTTTGGAGAAAACTTGAGCTTCACTACTCATTAAAATGCAGCTCAGCACTAAATAATAATTTTAAAAAGTATTAACATACTGTTTCAATCTAGATATTAAAATTAATTTTATTTCTGTTCATTCATTAATTCAGACCTGCAGCAATGTGTTAGAACGGATTAATATAACAAATCAATACAAACAACAACAAAAACCAGGTCACTATTAAAAAAAAGGAAAAATTAATATTAATTAGTAGTGTGAAGTGGAACTAGTCTGAACAGTTTCCCTTTGAGGTGGCTTTCTGTTGAAGTATTTTTCTTCCAGTAAAAATGTAACTATTTCAAGTACTTAAACACTCCTGGTTATAGTCCCATCACAAACAGCCAGTCACACCTAACTCCCAGAACTGCAACAGGAGTTACACCTTCAGTCCCCCTGTATCAGTTAATGTGCATATGCAGAAATCAAACTGCATGAAAGCAGTAACAGCTTCTCCCAGAGTTAGTAAGGTTTATTGTTAATCTTTGCTCTTAAAATAAAAAGAAAAAGAAAATAAGTATTTTCTGCAATCCTTCTAGTCAAAAATCCACTTTAAGTTTGACAAAATGGGATTTACATGAGACTGTTGGATGTGAGAACCCTTGAGAGAGCATTACAGTGTTATTTGGTTCATGTGCATTTTAATGTTCTATATTTGTTTTTTTTATCTGACACCCAGTTTGAAAATATCACAAAGTTGTTCTCTGCTCTTACACACAGGATGCCAATACTCAAGAGAGGGATCTCTCTTTCTGGCCTTGTTACCTCTGAGTTAAGTCATAGGGTCAATTATTCAAGTTTCTGAGACTGAAATGAGGAATATACATTGATTATTTGTTATCCTCTAATTTTTTATTATCATGCGAGCATCTCAGCATCCTGATTTGTAAAGGTTTTCTTTCTTACTTCTCCAGCTAAAGGCCTCAATTTCATACCTTGTCACCTCAAAATTCTCATTAAAGTCTATGAAACCAGAAGGAAAGCACTCAGAGCTGGACAGCCTTGATTCAGGCTCCGTGACACATAAATTTAACATTATTGCACCAAAATTGAAGTTTTGGAGAAAAGCACTTTTTTAATACTCAGTGGAAAAAGGTGAAAGTGTATTCAAGTTCCCAGAATATTGATGCATTGGAATCCATTCTTGAATGACCTGAGGATTATCCTGCAATTTTGCCACAGCAACACTGCTCTTCATGTCCACTGTGAGAGCTGAATTCCAGCTGCAGTGAAGGATTTTGTGTTAGTAAGGAAAGATTTCTGATTCTTAGGGCTGGAACAAGAGATGGAATCTCCACCAATGGAGCAGCAGAGGCCTGGCTTGGAGGACATTTCAGGGCCAGTTTCAGAGCCACTTATGTAGGTGTCTCCATTGCTGGCAGGAACTGTTGGGCACAAGAGGCCTTTGTGTGCTTACTGCTTGTCCCAAACACGAATCTTTGTGTTAACAATGTTAGTTCCCTCACGGGAGGTGCTGCTGAGCAAGAAATTCAAACTTCATGCAGGCACTGATATTACTTGATCTCTCCTTGCCGCGGGTTCTGAAGGGCCTGCTCTGGCCCAGGCCTTCTCACGGCTGTGCTGCACATCACGCACTGGAGTCAGAGTCACCTCACTCGTGCAGTGCAGAACCTGACAGGGCAGATTTACAACACTGACATATCTCATGCCAGTGGAAGGTGACTGTGCCTGCTGATTATTCACATTGGATGGGTTATGACCTTTAAGCTGGCAGGCAAAATATCTTTTGCTGCTGAATGCAATAAGGGGCTTTGTAAAAGTGACAGAACCCAGCCACAAAAAAATCAGGATGAAAGGTAGATATTCAAAATTAGGTGCCCAGATGAACAGTGGGCAACATCTGCGTCTTTAAGGAACCTAAATAAGATGCTTAGAACCCCATAATAATAAGGTTTCTCAGATTTTATGGAGCATATGAAAATTATGGGTTCCCAGGATATGTTTAGAACCATTTATGTAGGGTTATATTAGATTCCCTTATATATGAAGTGCTAGTAAAATTAGTAAAACTATTTTTAACCACATGATTTTGAATATTTCAATCAAAATATAATTGAAAATCATTCCACTTGCACACTTTCTGCTGAAGGGCTTTATTTTTGATAACCAGACCATAAGAAGTTAAGAACTTTCATTCTGTGCAGTGTTCCCCTTTCAATAGTGATCTGATTAAGAATTTTGTCTTTTTGATGATAATAGAATTTAAAATATTTTTTAATATATCCATCATCACTATATAATTGAATTGTATTGAATTTGTGTTGTGTGGTTAACAAAGAACAATTTGTCAAGTCTTTTTGCTTATAATTATTTCATTAAAAGGACAATTATTTGTTCAACGTCAAACTAGTATTTCTCTCCTTTTCATTTTCCATTTTGTTCCATTCTATATTTAAAAAAATCCAGAAAAATCCAGCCTGTGAAAAGAAAGGTCAAACTGTGAATTTACTTCTTTTTAAAAGGTGTGGTATTGATTTTATTATGTGTGTGAGTCTAGATGGCTCTGTTCTTTACCTGCACAAGATTATGTTATTGGGTTGAGCTTCTTAGGTAAGTGTGTCTAGTTAAAATAAAAAAAGCTTCTTCCTGGAAAATGTCAGTGCTAACAAAATGTTCTGCAATGATTCAACCTAAATGGAAATGATTCATTATATCAAAATGGCACAGGACACTTTCTAAGTGAATCAAAACAAATGTATGCTGCATTTTCTTAGCTTATGCATTATGACGGTTGCAACCTGGAATGCCACTGGGATTTTAGACAGAAAAGAGGGATTGTTTTTAATGTGTCATAAAAGATATGGTCTCACTGAAAAGCCTGGCTTATGGAACACAATGGGATGTCATGCTCCCTATCTGGAAATGGATCAAAGTCTACAAAGGGTATTTTTTAACCACAGACACCTCTAATGTCAAATTTCCTCTAATTGTAGAGTGAAATCACCTTTTATAATGTAAGCAGTAGGGGAAAGTTCAAAACTTATTAAGTTAATGTCTATCCCAGTTAAAACAGAGAAGCTCATGAAAATAAGAGAACATGGGGATGCACCCTGGGCTGGCCCACCTTTGTGAAACTCAATTCAGAACTGGAAATTTTTCTCAGCTGCTCTCTCTCGGCTCCCATCCTCCCCTGGTGTTCATTCTGGGTGCAGTACCCCTTTCTTTACTGCCTTTAGCACTCCTCCCACGGAGGCCACACACTGGGGCACATCACTTCCTACATAGACAAGATGTGGTGATAATAGATTAATTAAATATTTTTTCAAATGTCCTTGATAAAAAAAAATGCAGTTTCTTCCTCATACTAAAGAAATACTAAGAGGAAAGAGGATGGAGTTTGGAACTGAATACCACTGCCTATTGTTCCTGAATCCTTGGAACACAAAAAGGATTCCACAACAGGCTGACATTGGGTTAGCAGATAGCTGTTTTGACTGCAGACTTTAGACATGGAACACATTGATTATTTGTTACTGCCATTCCTAAAGATAAAAAATTTTACTCAATAATTTTGAAACCTAGCTGAAAACTCATACACAGTGTGGTTCAGGACTGTATAAACACTGTAAAATTACAGAATGGAATTGGGAAGGGCAGGGATTGATCATTAAAGACAGTCCACAAGGTCTCAGGAAAGATTAGTCACAATTAAGCAGCCTTTGGAGGCAATCTGAGGAGAAGGTGACCGTGCACACTGGATTTTAACATATAGATTAAGAACAAGCAATGCCACAAGGCTCTACACCAATCGTATTCTGTGGATTAGGTCCTGGATAATGAGAATGATATGAAGTGTTGCCAAAACCTCAAACCGTGTGAGGAGTAAAATAAATAGATTAGGAGGTAAACACATACATTTGGCTGCTCTTCCTGGAGCTGTGGGGCAGAAAGTAAGCAAAGACATTAAGTAAGATAAATGATGGTGTGATGTTTGCCATGGCAGCACATGACTGGCTAGAAAGAAGCATTCAGAATTTGAGTGCAGCATGAGTGCAGAATGAGGATTGTGTGTCCCACAACCATCCCAGGGCATTAAACAAGGTATCATTAGCAGTATTTCTGTCCATTGAGACTATAATGCCTGCTGACAGCTCATGTTACCATTTGCTACTGCTCTCTTAACTAGTGGAGTTGTATAGTTTAGCCCTGTTACTGGGCTGGGTTTTACTGACTACACTTGGGGTGACCATTTCTTCTTGGTAATCTGACCTGTGACTTACAAATAGTTGCAAAACTCTTTGTTCTACATGCCAATGCCAGGTCAAGGCAAGATTCCAGGGTGATTCCAGTATATTTAAGGAGAGAAGGCACTTGGATTTCCTTAATTTTGATTTTCAGGATAGTAATCATGGTTGATTTTTTTCACATCATTTGGTGTTGAGTTGTACCTTTAGATATTTACAAAATTTGTGCAAGTCGCCACAAACTCTTACTCGAACACCCCAAGAAAATGTTGGTGTGGTGTTAAGGTCAGTCCAGAGTGCCAGGAAAGTGCATTAACAATGAGACTGAAGACAGGATATTTCAGGGGAGGAGTTGGTCACTACAAAAGCTCTGATCCAGCAGCTCCAGGGCGCTGCTCCATGAGCTGGTCTCTAATGTCTCACATTCTCCACACTGAGCAGAAGCCTATGAGCTTCAGCTGGGCTGCTTCAGCCTGCTCTGTGCAGCAGAGTTAAATTAAAGTTCTGGATGAGCAAAGGACCTGTGCACATTGCCAGCCAGCATTCCCCTCTCCACCAAACACAAACCTGCCCTTTGTCAATGGTCCCCCTGTGGCCTATCCAACATGTACTGCAAGGGTAATGTTTTGTAAGAGGACAGGAGAGTGAAAACGGGGAAGCAAATGTCACCCAGCAAATAGAAGTGGAAACACCTGTTTGGCACTGAGGAACAGCTGTACATATGCAGTGCTGCTCCCTCTCTCCATAAGCACCACATGCTTACTGTTTTACTGGAGGTTGACCAGGTTCTTGGTGGTTCTGCAGGATTTACTTGATGCTATTTAGAAAAGGAGGCTTCTTTACCCTGTGGACTTACCCAGATTTAATCAGAAGTTCTATGGTAAATAGCAGACCTGTAAAAGTTGTATCTGTTTTCTAATTTTATTTCTAGAGAAGAGTTTTGAAAGGAAAGTTTTCTTACTATTTATCCCTAAAATAAACTCTGGATGACTTTTAGAGAAGGATATGAAAAGTAGATTCTTTTTTTCCTTTTACCTCCAATTACCTTTAAAAAAACCCAACAAGCAATCTCAGTTATGGAAGATCAACTTAAAGTAATTATGCTTGTTGGAATCTAAATATGATCTTCATTTTTGGAATCTGTGTCTTTTTTTTTTTTTAATAGGATCTTTTTCTATTAGAAAATGCAGTTCCATTGTAACCTAAGTGCATTCTAGGGTACTTTCATAATCACTTTGATTAAAATAGTTTATTAGAAATTAAGCATACATCTTCCTACATGCAGGAAAGGTCCCATTCCTCAATCATATGTAGGCAATTAATTTCTGCTGGACAGCATCCAGTTCCGAGTATAATTATAAGCAATAGCTAAGAACCATCAAACTCTATTGCATTGAACCATGAAGGATAGAAAGTATGAGAACACAGGTTTTGTAGAGATATGAAAACCAAAAATAATTGGCCTCCAAGCTGAGTGCAGATGCCTAACCATGTCATAAACTGTGCAGAGTAGCCCAGTCAAAACTGCTGAGCTCCAGGCACCACTGCTGATTGTAATAACCAATTCCGAATCAGCCTGACTGTCTCTGGATCTCTTGTTTCTTTCTTTCTTGTAGTGTTAATTTATTGTATGCCAGCAATAAGTAATTAAATTAAAGATAAGTAAGTTGGTAAAATTCAGACTGTTGAAATCTATAGGAATGAATTAATTTTGCCATAAGGTGGGCAAAGTTAATTAGAAGTTGGGAACATATGGAATAAAGATATTAGGACATTTAGGTCATATGAAATTAAGCATTGGTACAATCTTCTCCAGAAAAGGTAAAAAATTAAATGCAGAAAGCATTAAAAAAAAAAAAAAAAAGAAAAAAGAAAAAAAAAAAGGTTTATCTTGTATTACAATGGTAAAGAACAGAGTGATCTTTTGTAAAATATATAAATATATTGTTGGCAGTGACTTCTTCCCTTTTTGTCTGCCAAGTCTTATGACAGTGTACATAAAACCAACTGTAAAAAAAATCCTTTAATCAGAGTACTCATCATCTTGCATTAAAAATTGGTACAAAAAATAAATGCCTTTAGTAGATAGCACTTAACTCCAGTTGACAGTAGGCTCAGTCCCACATGTTTTACTCATAGCTTTAGTGCTGATGACGTCAGTGGCTTTTGTACAAGGCCAGCAGGGTTTGCCCTGAGTCGTGTTTGCTCATGGGGAATAGACATAAAAAAACTAAGGATAATTATAGATTAATCCAAGCAAAATCTCTGAACTTCCTGTTGAAGAGCAATGTTGTCTTTCCTATGAAGGAATCATATTCAAAGACAGACCCTTTTATACCTGTATGCTGAATACATGGAAGTGTATCCCCTGTTCTCATTTCCACACCCTGTGTAAAGCACTCCTGTGTCACCATTCCTTGGGTTGGCACAACCCCAGTGAAGGGCAGGGCTCTGCACAGCACCCTCAGCTCACGAGGAAACGCTCTCTGCATCGTGCTGCAGTGGCTTGTCACAAGAAAATGCCCCTTTCTGAAATCCTGTTACTGCTACTTGGGGACAGGGTGTGCTTTTCTGAGTGTGCTCACTGCCAAGAAAAACCTACACTGCTCCATGGTCCCTGCTGGGAAATAACCAGAGAAAGTGAGGAAAGGAAAATAAACCCACACGGTCTTGCTCTGTCTTACTGACATAACTTTGGAATAGCTCTGTTGAAAGACCCCTTTTGCTGGCCACAGTATATCCCTGGCAAAAAGAAAAAGACCTGCTCATAGAAACCTATGCCTTTGCCTGTTAATGTGTTTGAATGGAGAGCTCAGGAGGGCTGCTGAAGTTTGTGATCTGCAGTTTGCTCTGCCTCACCACACACCTGCAGCTCCCCGCGCTTCCCGTGCGAGTCCCGGAATGGTGCTCAGCCACCTTCCAGCTGGCTGCTCGCCACCCAGCCCTGTGTGCAATGCTGCCTGCCTTAAAATGCTTTGCAGACAGATTTCAGACCCTCTTTCCTTTTTTTACCTTGCTATAAAAGTCAACAGAAGGATCTGCTCTCAGCCTTGCATCTTCAAGCATCAGCATCAAACTTTGCAAGAGTTTGTGTTTTGAGAACACGCATTTATTCACTTCTCTTCTTGATTGTCTCTAATTTATCCAGGCTTACCTTAAAAATACTTTGAATTCAGTAGCAAATTTTCACTGCCATTTATTTACCATTTTTTTAGCATTTAAATAAAACCAGGGAAAACAACCGTGGCAATTAACAGCATGTATTGTTTCTCTAAGACAACCCTTGTAATTAGTATGTTAATTTCCCACAAATATGACCAAATCTGTATTAGCAACCAGTATTGCCATATGCTCCTGGAAAGAAAATAACCATCCAATTGTTTAAGAGTCTCCTGGGAAAGGAGAATAGAAGATCTGATTTAAGACAATATCGTGTCTTGAGAAAATTACACTATGTCCCTGTCATATTTTTATCTTTTATGGTGGAGTCTGCTGATGCATTTCCATTTGAAGAGTGTTATAATTTATCATAGAAGTAGAGGTCTATTGAATTGAGGCTAATTAAGTGCCAGGAAACAGAACATCAGAATTTGCTGAACGTAGGACAGAAAGTTGACCCCTAGATAAAGGTGGAGTCAGTCCTGTCAGAACTACTTGTATGTTATTATCAACCCTCGACACAAGTTGTGGAGATTTTCTCTCTTTTTGGCAAGCAAATTGGGACACTAATTATTTGATAAGGTTTTTAAAAAGCATGCATGGGTATATTCTTTCTCTTCTGTATTGCAATGCAGCCCAAATTTGCTTGTCATTGCTGCATGTTAAAATTCAGGGTCTGTCCAAAGGAGATATCATCAGAGTTGGCACAAACATCCTTCTGGGCTTCTGTAGCCTGGATAATCTTAGATATTTTCTGCTGATTCAGGTTCTCATGATAATTTCATCTTTTCTCACTGTGGAAACACACACATTTGTCATCTGAAGTATGGAGTGTAAAGACAAGAAATGCAGTGATGCCATATGCTGAGGAATCAATGTGAAAGGAATTTGGAAAATCATAGCTTGATTTAAAAAGAGGAAGCCCTTTCCTGGCACTCAGGCCCTTTAAAGTCCAGGTATTTCTTATCAAATGGGTGGCTGGGAAAGGTTAGCCTGTTTCATGGATACTTGTTTTTCAGATTTCATAAGAATTCTCTGCTGTTCCAAGTTTTTTCAGTTTCTCTGCTTCACTGTTTAGAGAAAGTTGCTCCCTTAGTGGCATTAAAGTGGCATTGTGGCTAAGGAAGCCTAGAGAAGCAGGTTAGGCAGAATCTAAATATACAGAATATCCTTTGGCTGTGTCAGCACCTTCAGCTCTTCATTTCTTATATGCATATAAGACTTTCTTGCAGAGACTTTGCAAAGAAACAGCAGAAAAGCTACTTTGAAAGAACATAAACTTTTGAGAAAAAGCTCATAAAACCAGTCTGTAATCTTGTTCCTTGCATGGCTACTCAAGCAGAATATTTTCTAGCCTTTTGTTCCTGTGAAATTCCACTACATATGCTGAAAATCTGGAAACTGCCTCTGGACTGGGGTGGGGAGTATTCTTCCATATTATTTGATTTTTTTGTAATAAGAATTTAAAAGAAAAATAGAATGTACTGCAGGCCCCTAAGAGTCAAAAATAAAAAAAATGCTGTATTAAAGCTGCATGAACATTTGAAAAATATCCTTTCACTATAGTAAGATAGAAAAGGTTTATTAATTCTGGTTTATTTTGTGGGATTGTGCACTTTGAATCTTAATGTTCCCCAAAGTTCTGCAAGATCAAGTTTTTCTATTTTCCAAATGAAGCAGTTTGACATTTCACATGAAGATCATGGTGTTTAGTATTTGAATGTCTTGAGTATTAATACCAAAATGTTAAAAATCAAAATAACAAAGTTGTCTTCCAAGCAATGGCTATATTTTAAAAATAATATACTTAGTCTGATCTTTTCTTTACTGAAAATTATATTTATCCAGGTCAGATACATATCTTTCTAAAAATCCAAGAATTTAGTCCATAGACTAAAGGAAATAAATACAAAGGTAATATTATCAGTATTAGCAGATGCCTGATTTAAAAAAAAAAAAAAAAAAAAAAGGCAGAATTCGGCAACATTTTCTTTCATTAACATAGTCTAAATTTTAGGGTAAAATATGAATTCAACACCCATGTTGGTGAAGGTCTGTCATGAGCCATAGCTATTTCTGGACAGTTCACTGTAGTAGCTCATTGCTGACTCATTTAAGAGTTTTTTCACTTGTGTGACACAGGATTGTGTGTAGTTATGTCCTTTTTTTTTAATATTTGAGGAGTTTTTGACACTTGTATTTTGAGCCAATGACATTTCCATGAGCTCCAGCTCTCTGATACTCACTGACTTCAAGTCACTATGAGGCAGCTGAGGTGACTATGAGGAATGTGTGAGAAATCACCCCACAAACTTTTTCCAAATCACACATTCAGGGCATTGTCTTCTGGGTAAAATAATATATTGTTACAGTATTGCTTTTTAATACTTTTTCAACTCTGGTATTGGTGCTGATTTTAATTGTTAAAACAGACAGTCCCAAAAAAGACTAATGGAATAAAATTTAATTTACTTCATAATAAATATTAAAAGAAACTGCATTCTTCAGGAATAGAGTCCACAAGGAAAGACTATGAACCTTTTACTTACAAAGATATTATGGGATGCAATTCCATTGGATTAAGGCAGAGGCTGTACCATGGTTTGCTTAATGTTACTGATTCAGTGTCATAAAATAATACCCTCCTTTTTGAATTGAAGTGTGATTGTGCTGAAAATACCTTGTAACATATAACTTAAGACTAGATTTCTTCTCAGAGGATATGTGGTGGATACAACCATACAGTCCAAGCTTATAACTTTACCCCACAAACTGATTTTAGATATGAACAAAGTGTGCAAAACTGGTGTGCTGCATTGTCCGAATCAGTTTAACTTCACCGTGGAAAATGAATTTATGATAATATACCAAAAAACCATTATGCATTTGACCTTATTAAGCTGGAGTAGAATCAAATTATATACTATTGACCTTAACCTTGGCTCACTGTGTAGATGAATGAAAATAATTGCAGTAGTGAAAATAATCAAATGGCTGCACACAGCTCTGCAGATTGAATGGACCTTGGCTCAGTGCTATCGGGAATGATTTGGCCTATAGAAATAGAGTTTTGTAATTAATGGAGAACAAGGACAGGAAAAAAATAGTACTCTACCAGCTGCCTTTAAGCAAAAGTGGATGGCTGCAATTGTAACTACTGAGATTGTTTTTAAAGGTTGAAACAGAACAAATTAATGGCAAGATGGAGATGGAAATTATGGCTAGAGACCTAGAATGAGCTGTGTTTGTAACCCAAATTAAACAACTAAGGAATCCCTAATATTACTCCAAATAAGAGAATGGAGCTACTGAGACTTGCAGCTCATGTAACTTTGGTGGAAATTTGTCTCAGGCACTGTAAAAAATAAACCAAAAAGCTGGAAAGATGCCTTTCCTGAGGTCAGTGAAAATATCCTAATCTTCATTTTGGGCAAAAAACATATTTTTAATTGATGCTGCTGGGCAGTGGAACAGTTTGTGGGTGTGTGTTTGAAGTCACTTAGGTGGAAGGACACACAGTCCTTCTTGTTCCAGAACCACTAATCCAGCAGCTCCAAGTCCCAGAAACATCATTGCAAGGACTGGCATTTAAGTGCCATAGTCTCCTGAGGCCAACTGTGGCTTGATTTTAAACCTCTTATTTAACAAAAATAATATGTTGTGTGGTTGTAGGGTTTTGTCCTCCTCCAACTGATATTTTTTCTTCCAGAAGGGATAAAGAGTTAAGTCATGCTTTGTCCTATTAATTTAATTAGTATTGGATTGATGTAATTGAGAATAGAATTTGTCCTGTGCTGCTTAAATTAAATGAGAGCTCCATCGGGCTGATTCTTTCATATTACAGTGCATCTTCATTACAACATCATTTAATTCCCTCAGAGATTTCAGCCCTTTGTTTCTTTTCTCATGCAGAGTATCACTCTGCAACCATCAGGTAGGGCATTTCACTCCTTCTTCACAAAATTTGGGTACTCAAAAAAAAAAAACAAAACCAAAAACAGCAACAAAAAAAGGTGGGGTCGACCTTAATGAACATTTCATGAACATTTCACATTGTGGTTTTAATATTGATGCCACAAGATTTCATTGACAAGGTTTCATGGCTAACACAAGCATGATGGGAATATTTTCTGTGGTAAAGCAGTGCAGGTCTGTGTTTACTGCCCAGCTGTTAGCATGAAGAGGGGACACACTGGCTCTAGAGCCAAGGCACAGTTGGCCTCCTCTCCTGAAGTGGTTTCATGCCAAACACATGAAGTTTTAATTATAAGCAGTCTGAAATATTTATGGCATTTGAATTTCCTCATTCTTGTACAGAAACAAGACAAAAGTTCTTTTGAAACTTGATGATAGAAAGTATTTGACACCAACACCGTGCAGTTGTGGTGCCTAATTAATTAGCCTGAGTTAGTAATTATGTTGTTGGGTTTTCTATTATTGTATTCTGTGCCTAATTATACCTTAAGCCAAGAAGTGTAATTGCTCAAACAGACATGGAAGCAATAATCCTTCCCTGCTCCTTCCACAGATCTCTTCTTCAGTTCAAAGAGACAGCTTGCTCCACTGTGGAAATTGGCACCACTGCACGTGGGTGCTTCTTGGACAGAGATCCACAGCTCTGAGTGTGTCACTTCAGCATCCCTCCCAGCACTTCTGTTTGATGATACATTTACCAGCTAACATCCTTTTCTGCACTTATACACTCACAGTAGAGCTTTTGAAGGCCTAGTTAAGCTCACAGCTTTTTTAATAGCTTTTTTAATAGCTGGCACCATCATGCTGTGGTTGCCTTTGTAAAAAGTCTTTGTGGTTAGCAGAGACACCCACCAAGAGACAGGACTTGGGGTTACCCCTGCTGAGCCTTGAAGCTCTTCCATTTGCCAAAACAGCTGAGATTCATTGGAACTGGTGAAAAGAGAAGATGAGATCCAGGAGCTGACCAGGAGACAAGACACACATTTTACACCAACACACTCTGTTGCTTTGTGACCTGATGGCAATATGAAGCTTAGAAACATTTTTCCCCCTGTCTAGAGAAATAACTCATCCTTTGAGTGATGTGTATATGTGCATGTATGCATGCATGCTTATGTACACATATGTACATGTAAATTCTCTTTTCCTGGTTTGCTTTGGATGGCTACTGAGCCACTTGGGAAGCCTCACTGACTCAAGGGCTGAGGGTCTAAAGTCTGTCTGGATCAGACCCTGCAGGGAAACTAAATGAAAGAAAATCTTAGGTGCACAGATGATTGTAAATTCAACATGACTCTTGAGAAGTGTTATTGAAGTTATGCACTCAGCTTCTTTCATGTGTTTGAACTCTCCTCTTTACAATTGCTCTGATTTTCAGAACAGGTACCATCATCTGAAAAGTAATTCTTCTTCCCTTTTTCCTCTTATGGCATATTCTTGGTCTGAGGGAATGAATCAGTGTTTCCTGATGGAATGCAAAACTATGATGAATAACAGGGAATTGGAAAGAGCTGATTAGCTTAGAGATGGAATTTAAAAATAAGAAATAAATAAATACAAATCCAGAAACTTGGATACACGTGTAAACTAACACTGACTTGTCTAATTCTGAACTGCAACTTCTGCAAGATGGAGAATCTGCCACTGTGCAATTAACTAAGTTCAATAACAATTCCATTTTCTGTCCTTCATTAAAGTAACATCAGAAAAAGTGTCTACACTGCAGACTCAAGTGTACTGTAGCCATATCTGGGTTTTAAATGAGCTGTCTTGGATACTGGGAGTCCTTGCCAAGGTCAGGTTAAATTAATCTTCCTGATCTCCACTTTGTCATGGCTGTGCAGCTCTCATTACCCAGACTAGCTCATACAGTATTAACTTCTAACTACACTGTTTTCCATATTGCATATATTTATATATAAAATCAGTGTACTTTTTTTCAGTCAGGCAAAAATAATCCAATTGCTCATGGTACAGTCCAGTCAAAATGCTTCTTGTCCTTGCAAATGCCATAGCACCTCTTACCTACCTTAGACCAAGCTCCATGCAGTAGTAAAAACACCTGCATTTTTGTCAGGTCTCCTCAGAAAGTTGCTGCCCTATAAGTAGAGGTGTGGTGCAGGGTTTGGGGTTTTTTTGGGTTTTTTTTTGGTTGATTTGTTTGGTTGGTTGGTTGGTTTGGGGTTTTTTTGGGCTGTCATCATTGTTGTTGTTTTTCTGATCACTGTTTCAGGACTACCTGTCCCTTACAGCAGAACATCTCCTTCATTTACCTTGTACTCCAGGTCTTGTACAGATTGCAGGATTTGATAATCTCCCTCCCAACCCTGCCACATGATTTGCTCTAGCTCTGAGCTTGGATGTCCTTGGATGTCCAGTGTCACAAATGGAATAGACAGACTGCTTGACAACCCACTTGATTAGTGTGGATGTGAGCATTTTAATTTGGAAAGGGAGAGAACAGTGTTTAGAAGTTCAGTTCTAAACTGTTCACTTCTACACTGTTCACTGACTGAAAGATTAAAAATTTGAGCACTGGACTGGTGAAATCTAAAGTGAATATTTCAGTGAGCATGAAAAAATAGGATCAAAGAGAAAAATAGCAGCAAAAAATAATAAATATGGTTCACCATTAACATGTGTTAAAAAAATATGGTTTTACCATCATAAGAAACATTGCCACAGTACCCAACTAACTGCAATGCCTTCATCTAAGGAATAATTTCTGAACTGTGGCTTTTCTTGCAATAACACAGCCTGTATAACTATCTGAGCAACTGGGTGATCAATTCCACCTGTGATTATTTGAAGATTTCTTTATTTCACAAGGCCTTTATCTCTTAGGCTCTTTCTCCCAACAAAGAAGTGCTTTTTATAGTGCTAATTAAGTAATTTTTCTTTTATTGCTATCATACATTTTATTCTTTTTTATTTAAACAGAAATAACAGCACCATTGGAAAAAGCTTTAAAATTGCCATCATCTCTTCTCCACCAAAGAGATTCAGAGGACCAATTAATGATACACTTCTCTATAATAAAAAATGTTGCTTTGTAGTTTCATAGAAAACCTACTCAGTCCAAAGGTGTGAGGCCCAATTGACTGGGGGAGAATAAAAATTAATCAGAGGACATGAATAAACATTTATAAGGACTATAAGTAATGCATACACATGACATTGCATAGGTTGAGCATAGGACTGAAAGAAGCCCTGAACCTCTTGGATGAATAATCATGACGTTCTTATTTCCTGACACAGGTCTTGATGCAACTTTCCTCCTTTTTTTAGTTGGTTTTCTTTAAAATGAGTTACAGTCTTTTTATTTGGCTCCTAAATAATAATTTAAAGCTTCATGAAGCTTGATAAGCACGATTCTCTGTGGCTAGAAGTCCATTCCTGATGACTTTACCTGCAAGTTATGGTCTAGAGTTAGAGCCTTGCAGGTGGGAAGCCCAATTAGAGGCTTTCCTAAAGGGCTTGATGTGCTTGAGTGCCCCACAGTGTGAAAAGTCTGGTCATTCCTGTGGTGCTAAATCCTTCAGCATGTCCTTTGGGGAAGGAAGAACAACACATCAAGGAAATGATGCTGACCTTCTGCCTTGCAGGCAACCTCAGAGACAGCAGGCTCAGTAGGAGAATGGATCCTTGAGGTGAAGAAAGGTGTCCCTTAACAAGACTTAAGTGCCCCTTCACAGTCATTATCTAGGAACAGATTTTTCAACCTCTTTTTAAATTAAAACTCCATTTGCTACATGTAGCTGTTTAAGTCTTGCAGACTGCAATATTTTGTCAAAGTCATGAATTTGTAACGCAAAAATATGTTTGATAAAGCCCTTCATTCAGTTTTCTTACATTTCATAATCCTGGCACAATAAGACACAGTAAAATATGATACATTGCTTGTTCCTGTACATTGATGTGAAAGCAGAATGCAATGAATATAAAGGACGTTGAAAGCAAGATTATTGCAAAAAAATCTCATAATTTCTTCTAGTTTTTTTTTTTTTCTGTAAAGATTCATAGAAGTTTCACTTTTAATATCTAAATATCCCAAAAACTTTTTCTCATCCCCCATTTTTCTATTCCAAATTTTTGAGGGTTCTTCTGTTTGAACAATGCCTGATGATCTGTGCTGCTTCAGCCCTTCAGGCCACCAGCTGTGGGTGTAGTGCCTTCTGCTTTTCCAGTGGGATCACTGGGAGCAATTTTTCAATCTGTGCTGCTGCATTAGTATAGCAGAGATATAGTGCCAGGGAGCAGAAGTTTTATAAATGAACACCCAATATAAAATACTTTTAGATCATAGGGTTGTGGTCTGCAAAGCTGGACTCGATTTGGTACTGTCACCTTCTGATAAAAACCTCCTTATCCTACTCATTATATTTTCACTTGCAATGCAGACTGTACAGAACATAACCTCAGGCTGTGCAGTTTTGGAGAGGGTTTATATGATACCTCCTACATTCCCATCTGCACTTATTCCTTTTTATGGAGGACAGTGCCACAGAAAGAACCTCTGTGTGTTTTAGGTTGTGGTTTTCTAACAGTATTTCAGAATAGTCTTGATTCTGACACTTATAAATGAAATCTAATATATATTCAATTCAAAATGCTACTTCTTTCTGCTCTCTTCATGCTCATGAAGATCTGCTTATGGGGAGATGTATCTTACCCCTAGAAAAGCCATACTGAATTCAGAAGAACCAAGAGGTGAGATATTTGCAGAACAGCTGCAGAGGATTTTGAAAGAGGTCTCCCCATTTTGACTTCATGCAGTACTGACATCTTCCAGATATAGTAGTGAAATAAATTTATAACAAAACACACTGATCAATCAAACTCTCAGGAGAAGCAGCGAGGTTGTACACGGTTACATCCATTACCCAAGATCTGGATAGAGAATGTAGATTTCTATGTCCTTTGGAAGAAAATGTTGTATTTCTAGAAGATCAATTACATATATTTTATGACCTTTATGGTGACTTAGAGGTGTTTTGTTGTTTTTTTTTAAACACCACCCCTCCCCCAATACTAGAAAAATTACTCCTGATCCTCTGTGGTCACACAGGATCAATATTCACCAGGCATTGTATCAGGATTTAGCATAATTTTGCAAACACTACATGTAAGTTGAATGTGCTAGCAGAACTGACTTAAGGCCACCTAACAAGACATGAACAGTTTACATTCACATTCACGTGTAAGATGTATCACAGTCTTATATCTGATACATCACACAAAGTGTGTTGTTTTCCTACAGCTTGTTTTGTAGTCACAAAGGAGCACAGCTATCAAACCAACTAGAACAAAACTCTCTCAGGCATTTTAATTTCTCAGCTTCATAACTTGGCAATTAAGTGTTAACCTGCCTTGATTACATCTCTCATACAGAGTGGAAACAGGTTAAATTTACTCATTTCTACAACCGATTACCAGACATCTCGTTCACACACAGATTCTATTTGCAGCCATTACATGGTTCATTTCATAGAAGACTGTGTTTGTGTTGCTGTGTTTATACTTTATTTTGCCTATGGATAGGGAGAAATGCTGTTCTGCTGAGTACCTTCTCATCCTGTCCTTAGCAGATTATATATGCCACCATAATTTATTTGAAACAAACAAATAAACAAAGGCAACAAAACAAACAAACAAAAGCCCCCAAACCCCCAAACCACAAAATAAAGTTACTGGTGCTTTCAGAATACCTTGAGGAGTTGTTATCTCCAGCAGCAGAAGCTGTGGTATCCAGTGTCTGCTATTAATATGCATATGCCAAAACTAAAAGAGAAAAAATGCAAATGTTTGTCAAAGCTGTGAATTATTTCAAGATACTGTTCTGTCCTACCACCTGGAATATAGACTTGGGATCTCCTCAGAACCATAAGAACACCTTAAAACATCTTTCCTGGTCATGGATATGGTCCTCGAATGATGGCTCTAACACGGAATCTTCTTTCTGCAAGACCTGGACATTGCATGGCAGATTCAGATGGAAGGAAGATACCTTTTGTAATGTTTTCTTGGGTATTGTTAATATCTGGCATACCTAAAAATCCTTCACCATTACCATGTGAGATGACACTCACAAAGGTATCTGTACATTTATTATCTCAGCCCTCAGGTGGATCAGATGATGTAAGGGATGGGCCCAAGTCAAAGCAGTACCGAGAACAAGATGTGTGTGCTCCCAGTGGAGTACCACAGCCAGGGCTGAAAAATGAGTTTAGAGTCTACATTATCACACAAATGGAAGTGTGAAGATTTATAATTCATTTTAGAAGTAGTCATGGATGCCTGCTGAAACACTAGGAAAACTTCTGGATGCTTAAGTGCCAAAATGAAAATTTATTGGTCATATTCCTGACATTTGACTATTGAACGTCTGATGAGTTTAGACTAAGCTTAAAGAATGAAGCCTTGACTATTTTGGGTTCACCACTCCAGATCTCAGTCTTGTACTCAGCCACACTTCTGCTGAGATCACTGAGATTTTCTTGGGCATAAAGAATGCAAGACCAAGTTCAAAAGAAATGCTTGAACAGAATCACTCTGAGATTTCTTTTATAAAATATTTTGTCTTTTTTCCACCTAATGCCTGACTTCTCTACTTCCCTGATCCTCACTACTTATGAAAAGTGAATCAAATTCATTTGCAGTATTGAGCACTTCCAAGAGATTTTATTACACAGTTTTATGGGCAAGGACCGTTTTGAAGAATATATGTGCTCCCATGTTTAGTGCCCACTTTAGTTTCTCCTCCTGGCAGTTCCAACAATTATTTACCATAGTTTTCCAGGCTGTGCTTAGAAAAGAGGCAATAAAAACACAAGGTGAAATCCTGACTCCATGAAAATAGAAAACTCTGCTACTGATTTCAGCAGTCCTGCTTCCACACCTCACTTTTCTTTGATTCTTGCTAGAGTCAGAAGTGCTTCGTGTGCAGTCAACTCATTCAAAAGTCTAATTCTCTTCTGAGGTTCTTTTCATGAGATGTTACATTTCCTTAAAAAAATGCAGTTTTAAAAGCAACACAAAGTACACCCCAAAGTACAGCAGAAAAATCTTGTTTGTGTTAAACAGCTTTTGAAATACTTTAAATATGGCTCTTTTCAAGGTAACAAATAGGAATTCAATACCCACTCCAAAGGGAATTTAACTCATGCAGCCTTGGTAAGACTATCTGCAATCCTTTGTTGGGGAAGTTTTTGACTTTGCTGCACATAATATTAAGCTGCATTGTACCCCAAAATTACTGACATATTATCACAGGTGTTCCCAAAGAATGAATACAATCCCAATGCATGTCAGTCTTAACAGACATTGCCAGCACATGCAATCCCCATGAAGTAGCAAAGAGCAAAGCATGTTCTACATGAGCAGAGAGAAGCCTGAGCCCCAAGAGAATAGTCATTAACTCAGATTACAAAGTACATGAGAAATTATGGTACCATGAGGAGGCACAGAGCCAGAATTTTTTGTTTAGTTCAAGAAATTTAAATATTTTAATTCTAGTTATTCTGAAAACTCACCCCACTAGTCTTGCTTTTCAATCAGTTCTTACTTAATTTGGTATTTTTGATATTTTATCATTTTATGAAAATATAGAAAACAATTATTTTAAGGAAGTACACATTCCAAAAAATAATACTTAGGTGGAAAATCACCACTAATTCTTAGGACATCTGACTCTGTAAATTGACTCACATGACTCAATAGATCTATCTAGAAAAGTTCAGCTCCCCTGTTTAATTCAGTGTAGTCACTCCTATATTTCTCTCTCTATGAGGGTTCAGATGCAGCCTATTCTCTTCCATGAGATTTCATGTTGCTAAATTTAAGTCATAAACATTAATTACTTTGTATTTTAATAATCTGGCAGAGGTCTATAGGGGTAGTTACAGACACTCACCGTACAGGATGTGCATTAGATTTCTTGCCTTTTCTCAGTGATCACCAAGTTACTGGCAGGCAATAGTTTCAGATAATTTCCATCTAATGGTTTGATATCATATAAAGAACAAAGGAAAGTTGTAATGAATCATAAAAGACATTTTCATTATCCCAGAATAAACTGGATGCAGTTATTGAATGAGACAGTTCAGTGTTATTGTATTCTGGAAAAATTCACTGAATCATAGTTAACAGTACCCTATGCCCACTACAAAGCAGAAGTAGGAAAGATATTTAGGAAGCAAAAGCAATAATAAAAATTCTGAACTTGACAGATTTAAAAAATGCATTCAGATCAACACTGGACTCTGCTTACTGAAGTATTTGCAGCCTGAGCCCATTTAATGGCATCTCTTATACAGAGGAGATAAAAGATAAAAATAAGAATAGAACTAACTGTATGGTTTGTCACAGGTGACCAAATATATGATTTCTATGCTGGCATTAAAAGTGAATCCAGAGCTGTGACATGTGGATTGCCTCTAATCTAAAAGCACTAACTTCTAGAGCTGCAAGCACACTGTTAAAATTTGGCCTTTTATCATACCTTCCATTTCCATTTTTTCAGTTCTAATCCAAAGGGTCATTGATTGTGCTTGTCTGTGGTAGGGACAGTCCAATAAACAATGAGGAAAAAAATGCACTCCTAAAAAAATAAATAATCAGCTAGTGCAGTGCAGTGAGATGAATTCTTAAAATGTTAAGATCATCAGTTTTCCAAGGGAGCAAGTCTGGAAATATGACTTGGTCACTGAAGTCAATAATACCATTCTAATGAGTAAAATTTTGATCAAATCCCAGCTTTGAGCTTCCTATCAAAGGAATTTTCTTCCTATTACTCAGCAACACTCATTATATTAATCACATTATTTTACAGGAGCACAGAAATCAACACCCTCTGCTCAGACAAGCTCATGGTTATTAGACTGAGAGTGAGGCTTCTTGGTGAGGAAAAGATACTGATTTAAGAGAAACAATAGGGAGAAATCTGAGCAATATTTTTGCAGGAAAGTGATGTTTTGTATGCTTCTGTTCGCTTTGTTTTCTTATTATGCTGAAACTTCCAAAACCTATACTTCAAGTTCTCCAAATATTTCACTCAGATCTGGACAAGATTTCAAAATACATCCTTTGACCTTATCTGTGATGTTTTTAACCCTTTCATGGCTGAAAACTGAGAGTTCTTCATTGCAGGCATGAGTGGTATGAAAAGGGATTTTTTTTCATGGCTCCTGTCTGCTTTTCATCTTCCCTTGAGATACTGCCTTCGTGAGACCAAATTGGTCGTGGAAAACTTACAGGAAGATGCCATTCCTTCCATCCACACTGCTATAAAGACTTTATATGTGCTGTAAAGTCACATCACTCTTCATTCTATTTGAAACCTTGAATATTATTATCTACCCTGAGAAAAAAGTAAAAATTATTCTGATTTTTCTTCCTCTGGAAAGATGAGATGAATCTCAAATACTTTACTGCCTTTTAAGTGCTTATAAAAGTATAACTACAAAATAATATTTTATGATATTCTCAGCATTATTTTCCTTCCCATATACTGCTTTTGCTGACTTGGGCAAAAAAGTTATGCAGGCCATGAATGGAAATGATCTTTTATGTGTGAGAAGAGTGAAAGATGAGTTCTTGCTGCGTCATACACCTGGTGTGTCAAGCCCAGCTGTCTCCCAGAAGTTATGAGGTTTGTTGTGGTAGGAGAACTCAGTCCTCTCTCAGCAGTTCAGGAAGCATGGCCCAAAAGTGCTCACACTGAAGGCATTGCAATATTATCTCAGAGGCAGAACACTGGTATCAGATGGATAACATGTCTTACCCAGTGTAATCATTTTTATCTTTCTTTGCTCTGTTGCACAAAATAACTGGAACAAAATACAGATCAAAAAATCCATAGAGGTCTTTTCATTGACTGATAAAGTGCTATTCAGGCAAATGAGACTAATAATACTGAAATGGCTCAACAGTAAATGGGCAACCTAATTTTCAAACCAGTATCATTTTTAAAAATCGCAGCAATACAAAAAATTGAACAATAACATTCTTGCAAAGAATGAAGCAGAATAATCATTGTACACAGATCTGTTTAGAATTACAGGCTGTTGTTTGACATGGAAGGTACTGTGCTTACTATGAAGAAAATACTTTTTTTTAATTCATGGGCATCTAGTAGGAAAACTGAAGGGTCTGAAAGAATGTGACAAAAACTTTATCTCCCTCTTTATGAAGTCTGTATTGATTTGGATTAGATCCTGCATATATTGCACAATAAGCAGATTTGTATTTATTCTTTTGTATACTATGCAAAGCATCAGAATACAAAATCAGATGTGCTTAAGCTTTATGGGTATGGTGTTATAAGAATGCAGCAGCCACACTAAGCCATTTACTGGAGAGAATTGTTACCAGGAGAAGATCCATTACATTTTTATAGAGAGAAATCATAAGCCCATACTTCACACTTCTGTGCAGGCATTAACAATAAACTAGATAGGAAATCATTCAAAATGACATGAAGGAAAATAATTTTATGATCACAAGAGGACCTTGAAGAGACTGAGAGTTACACTTGTAAAAATTACAATGAGAATACATCCTTTACAAATGTCTTGTAAAAGGAAAAATTTATTATCATTGTTCTATTTTGAGGATCTTGTTTCCCTGTGATTTTTAGCAGCTCTGCTCCTATTGGCAGTTATTTTTTTTATATATTTTTTTTGATATTTGATGAAATGATAGATCATTTTCACATTTTTGACAAAGACATAGGAATGAATGGGATCATAAAAATTGGGAAATTGCTGTTTATTGATAACAAATCTCATATTTACATCCCAATTTCAGTAACCAATGAAAGAGAGGACATGTTTACACAGACAGCTATCATCCATTTTTTATGAAACTCAACAGCTGTTCAGTACTACACAGCTATTGCACTTTTAGTCAGGGCCAGGAAATAAGTGTTTTGATTGGAACTGCCAAATGCCTTTAGTTAATCCGAATATGCATATCTGAGATTTAATATGGCCAGAAGTCTAAATTTTCTTTGTGCTAAAAATTAAAAATTATCTTCCACAGCTTCAAGAGTGTAGAGCTATGACCCTATATCTCAGCTGAGATGACACAAAGCTTTGGGACTGGCTCATGGACAGCTTCCATCTTACTCTTTGACCTGTCATGGTCCTTTTTAAAGAGACATTCACAGAAGAAAATTTAATATCTACATCTGCAAAGAGCAGGAGTCTTCTCAGGAGAAAAGGAAAACAGTCATCTTTGTACTAATTTACTTATATGAATATACATCAAAATGCTTCTCTATTGGAGTGAATGTTGCCCTTGATTGTCAAAGGAAGCTCCACAGGAAAATTTGCCCTTTGGTGTCTATTGTGCTTTTCCAATCACAAACCCAGCACGAGCATAAAAGCACTTAGGTATAGGAGTCTAAGTTCTTTTAATTTTCAATTAGCACTCAGAAAAATTGTTTCATTTCATGCTTACATGTCTCTTGCCTACCTAGTTTAGTTATTGTGGGCAAGTTTCAGAGTGGAAATTCTAACTTTGGGGTTGGGTGAGAACCTGACAGCCTCCGTTTGGAAAAAAAAAAAAGGAATTTGCACGTGGCAGCCAAAACTCCTAAGTATCTCTGGTATCCACTTTGAAATGAGTCAGCAACATCCAGGGGTCCTCCTCTCTCACAGAATAATATATCTGCCCTCACTTAACCTCCCAACACTAAACTGGGCCTATTGAAGTCAATGGCACTAAAGTCAATAGCTGCAATGAACTGCACTGAGGTCAGCAGCAGTGTGCTTCTGTAAAATTGGCACAATCTCGAGAAGAATCTGTCCCAGCTGTCTCTTTTCTTCTACCTCCTTCCAGTGACAATGACTGTGGGAGATTTGCACTCCAGGGAAAAGTCATCTAACACAGACAGGGGGAAAGGAAACCTCAAGGACAAATGTTACAGTCAGGCTTATAAATCTCTGCTGAGACAGGTAAATAAGATGTTCCACCAGAGAGGTGACCCTAAGTGAGTAATGAAACTCCTTTGAGGCTAAGTAGGCAGTGTGTATGAGTTAATTAATGTATAATGGAATTTCCAGTTGGGGTTTTATCAATATGCTGGGTTCTTCCTTCCAATCCTTATACCAAGATACTCCTTGTAGCAACTTTTTCTTTAAATCAAAGTGACTTGAGTCTGCAAAACTAAAATAACAAAAATACAGAAAATAGGAACACACAAATCTGAAGACAGATTCTTATGCAAGTAATACTCTGACAGAGTTTATCCATCTTGAGATTTGTACATGCTTCTTCTTCCTCAACTCTGACATCTTTAACACATTTCTCCAGATATTTGGGATATGCTGGTGCTGTCTTTAAGGGGTGCAAGACTTGAAAGGAACAAATTTTTCTCAGGAAGTTTTTTTTATTGTGACCCAGGCAATGTTGTGAGCAAGCTCCAATGCTGGCAGATGGATGAAGCCACATTCCCCTTAGTGGAGTCAGAGTAAAGTAGCTGATGGTCTGAGCTTATCGTCCAAAAAGAGGCACATAAGGATCATAACCTCTCTGCTGTCCTCAACCTTTAATAGAATTTCCCATTCCTATACATTGTGAGCATTAGCAAATTCTGTTGTCTATTAACAAATTATAAATTACAGTTAAGCAGGATAGATTTTAACCATGAAAAGTATTAAGAGAAAAATTGCTTTATAATAATTTCCATCATATAAAAAGAAGTATGTATGAAACTTTCAGAAAGTCAATTCTCTGTGTGCAATTAAATTATTTATATGGTGTATAATTAATATGTTCAGTGATTTTGGTAAAGAAGCTTAGCTTTTAATCCTACTCTAAAGATAAGAGATCACAGGAATGAAATGCAAATTTGAGGTCTTATTTTATGTTTGTATAATAATATCAAGCACTTTTCACTGTGGATGGTTCTCAGGAAAAAAATAACAAACCAAGAAATCCAGAAATCCCCACAGGCTAATGATTACATTATCAATGCAAGCAAATTCCCCAGCACAATGCTGAAAGGCTTAGGCATAACAGCAGTTCAGTGCTGTCAGAATCCATAGTGTAGCAGATCAGCTTTTAAAATACCTTAGTTTCCCATAGGTAATTTGGATATCTAGTAGGTATAGCAACTAAATGTTCTAAATCCATTTATTTGAGGAAAAATCTTCCTGGTTTCAAAGGCCACAGAGGCTCCAAATGCTGCTGAAGTGCTAGTTTTGTTACCAGAAGCTGGACAGAGTGAGAGATAGACAGACAGGCTGCAGATCCCTCCTGGCCTTTGGCATCACACTCTGCAGGCAGAGAAGAAATGCCATGGCTGTGATCTGCAAAGTGTGTGAAGCATGGGCCATGCACTCAAAGGGGTAAAAAAGGGCCAGTGACAGAGCAAATCCCGAGCTGATGAGAGATGAGGTGTGAGTGATTGGTGCATTTCCACAGGTAGATGTACTCGAGTTGTGGTGTGGAAAAGTCCAGCAGGGCTGCTCATGCATGTCCCTGTGCTGCACATACTGTCACTGCTGCTGCAGCTCACAGCTGGCTTCATGGAGCAAAACAGCTTGGAGAAACAAGCTTCTCAGTGAACTAATCAAATCTGATTTCTTACTGATTCACTTACTACTTTTTCTCATCATAATAAAGCATCTCTCTTCCAGGCTCCCTTTAACCACATTCTCTTCAATCTTTTTCCCTTGACAAGTATATTCTCTACCCCAAACCTCCCTGCCCACCCTCCCCTATGCAGGGAGTCTGCTGATCACAGGCCAGGCTGGTGCTGACAGGCTCCCTGCTAACTCCAAGCTGAAAAAACAACTGATCCTGACTGCAGGGTGGTCGTGGGTCCTACTGCTCCTGTGAGCTGCATTTCCATGGAGGGGTTTAAGCAAGGAGACCTCTGTATCTCTGTCAGATCTCGATGAGGTGGGATGAGGGATGTAGGGCTTGTGTTGCAGGCACAGACTGATATGAAGATGGGCATCTACCCTGTGTAATCTTACTTTATTAGGAAAAAGATCTTAAAATGTCCTCAAGTTTCCACCACCTTTAAAAACAAGTCTAACTCTCCCAATGAAAAGTATAGTTTAGTCTTGAGCATGAAACAGGAGGCAAGTCACAGGAAAAGTGTCTATTCTGTGAAAATTCCAAAGATGTTCTCCAAACTCAAGAAATTTTGTTTGCAGAACCCCAGGTTATTTGGACAACCTCAGGTGAACACTGGAACTTCCAGCAAATTTGAATGTTGCTCACCTTTGAAATATTTTCTGTTAGTAATGAAGGTGACAGTCAACAGTCTTTCTATACAAACCCTCCATAAGTTTGAGTTTGTTAATAGTTTGTTTTGATAATAAAGTTTTGATGATAATTCTAGTCTGAGAAAAGCTGAGAAAGACACATTGTATATATTGGGTAACTCAGATCCAAAGGTTTTCCCCTTAACTTCTGCATACACTAAAATACATTATGTGACCTATTCTGCATTACTGTGAGAATGCTCAATATTAGCAAATATGTTTGGTGTAAGTTTCTGGGAAAGTCAGCCAGGTTCTGAATGGCCCTGCTGAGCTTTTATCTCACATGTGAACACATCCTTCATTAGATTTGTTTGTTTCAACCCTTATTCTATCAATCTGTGATTAGTCACTTGGTGGCTGTAAGCCACTAATTAAGACACAATGGAATAAAGCAGTAGTTTGATAGCTGAAGGTAAGGCAAACAAAATTCAGCCACATGAGAGAAAGTTTACTCAGTTTGCATTAAGCAGTAAATTATTAATTTTCTACAGCCTAAAATATATAACTGCAGTACTAAATGTATCTACATAAAACCAAAAAATCTCAACAAAGTAGCTGGGAAAAATAAAGGCATGAATCATATGCAAAGAGTTCACACTAACTAATATTCTATTATCTGAAAATAATCTATACCAAAGAAGAATTTTGTTCTAAAATACAAAGGTGAAAGTTTCTATATTTTGTCATTGTAGAGAGCAGAGTTCCCCTAAGAGCTCAAATGAGAAAAAAAAATAAGAAAATAACAGGCAACTGTCCACATTTTGCCAATTTGTCTGAAAGAGATTGAAATCTTTTTTAGTTTCATTTGAAAAGATATTACATCCCCTGTGTTTACTTTGAGGTTGAGACTCAAAAGTTCAGAATACAAAGAAAATCTAAATATTGGACTGGAAATATTTATTCATTTCAGATCACAACACAGTGGATTTTACCCAGTGCTTTTGCTCATGCTTGTTGATATTATTCTTCAGGATCTAGCAAATGCCATAACTTTCTGCAAAATGAATCTCCCTCAATTGCTAAAATGACTTGTTTAATGAGTAGCTGCATTAAATTAACTTTGAAGAATGTCCCAGCCATGCAATTTTCATTCATTATTTCTGTCTTTATAAAAAAAACTCTAGCATCATACTCTGAAAAACTATTGTGAAATTAAAGTTTTATCAATAATTCTAAAAGTCACAGAGACAGAGATTATAAACTCAGCCTCATCAGCACCATCACTGCTGGAGTACAATATATCCTGTTTCAAACACAGTTAGAGACTTTGTTCCAACAAATTGCATTTTATTTTTCCCATTCACATGTTGCAAATAACTTTACATCTTGCATGAATGCATAGCAGGAAATAGCTGCATATTTCTGTTGAATTTCTGCCCTGTGCAGACCAAAACCCATCACTTTTGTGGTACCCTCTCTTCACCTCCTCACTTGGGCAAGGCTGCCAGATTCGTGGTTCTTTCCAAGTGGAAGAAAACAAGTATCTGCAGTTAGAGATGACAGTGATTTCTGTCTGGTCCATTATCACATCACAAACTGTGATTTCCTTAAAATGCCAGGAGAAAGCCAATCATTATGAGAGCTGTTTTATTTCCATTGCTTTAGACAGCTGACGTAAGAAACAAGTCTCACTTATCTAAGAGTAATTCTGGACAGCAAAAACCCACAGTAAATTTAATGTACGGGGTTCTTTTAATAGCATATGTCACTCAAATCCCAACACAAAGGACCATTTTAAAAATTGACAGCCTTCAAACCAAGAGATTTATGACTGATAGTAGATTTTTAAATATAGATTTTTAAATAAATATGTGTAGATGTGGGGTTCAGGGACATGTTTTAGTGATGGACTTAGCAGTGCTGGGTTAATGGTTGTATTTGATAACCTTAAAGGCTTTTTCCAGTCTAAACTATTCTGATACTATAATTATTTTCTTTTCCTTGTACACTTACAGAATGGTAATTTCACCCAAATACATTTCCTACTATTTGTTTTAAGATATCACTAATGGAAAAAAGGCCATTTTTATCACTTCTTCCTTCTTATCCACTACACTGCATATTGGTTACAGTGACAAGAAGCACAAGATTAGTTTAACATAATTAGTTCTTCACATAGCTCAGCTGTTGTTATCACCCAATTATCCCCCAGATCCTTTCAAATCAATTGTTAAGAAACTAGGCTTCCCAGATAGAAAAGATTTTTAATTTTATTAAGGAAGTTTTACCAGATGTTTATATAAGAGCACATAAGGGAAAATTATGGGAAATGTTCACTGCATTACGTGATTCAGCCTTTTGGAAAGATTGTCTTTCTTAACATTTGCATGATGCAGAACTGCATCACTGTGTACAAAGAACATTGATAAAACAGTCAACTCTTATGGCAATCTAATGTGGGTTTTATATTTACTTTTTATTTTTAGAACTCCTGTTAGTACATTTGCTTTTAACAGGTGTTAATGCACCAGGCTTCCAGCAAAAGAAATTAGAGAAGAAATTTTGTTTCTTTTATGTGATTTCTGAAGACTTTTTTCCTCATTTAAGATGTTACATATTTTACTCAATTAAAATTATCATCAATTTGTTACAAAACAATTCTTGCCTGTGATGTCAAGCCAAAGTTTTGGTGAACACATGAGAATAGTATGTGAGAAATTTCCTTAAAAAAACCCTGTTCATCAAATTGAGAATTTTATTCCTTGTATTTAGGAGGACTCTATCTGAAATTCTGATTGAGTTCCCAGATAGCAGGAGTGGGGCCTTAGTGTGTTAGGGCAGAGAGATGAATTTCTCATTTCAATTCTAGCAGGGAACATGCTCCTCCCACAACATTTTGATCATTTGTGAGCATTCCAGCAGGGATGTCTTCACAATGCCTGGCAGCACAATACACAAATAATGCTTAACATTTCTTTAAACGTGTAGTATTTTTTTTTCCTCTCACTATACATCTTACAAAAAAGTTTTTGCTTACTGCAGGGAAATAATACGGTGTTCACCAAGTCCTGCATCTCTTGTCATGTGCACACTTATTGATGTGCCTCTATTTAGGCTCAAGGACATTTTCACACTGTGTTCAAATGCCTTTCTGGCGGCTGATTACATTGGCATTTTCCTCTTCCATTTCTGGCATGGTTTCAGAGTATGTTTTGCAAGGATAAGTGAAGTTAAATGAAAAGAAACACAAGAAATTAATTGTTCGGCTTTGGCTTCATGGTCATCCAGTTAAGCATTAGGATGCATATGTTGTCTGGAATATTACAGAACAGCTGAAATAAAGTGATGCAAACAAGTCTTGTGGTTTGTCAGGTACAGCACTGAATTATTTTTATCTTCTGTTTCTAAATTTGCAACAGTTCTACATTTATTTTATGGTAACCTACATCATAAAAACAAGACACATAGAAGGTAGAGAAATGAGCTGGAAGAACCTGATTGCTTAAACTTTCTTGCCAAGTTAGAATGATCTTGCAGACTAAATTCAATTGGCAAGTCATAATTATTTCATGTGATCTTTCTTTGGTTGAATTAAATCCCTTCTCCCTGCTATCCAGTGCTGGGATGCACAGGAATGGTTCAAAGCTGTGCCAGGGGAGGTTCAGACTGGACATTGGGAAGCATTTCTGTACAGAGAGGGTGGTGTTTGAACCCTGAACAGCCTCCTAGAGAGGTGGTTGATGCCCCAGCGTGTCAGTGTTTAAGAGGCATTTGGACAATGCCCTTAACAACATGCTCTAGCTGTTGGTCAGCCCCAGACTGGTCAGGCAGAACTAGATGGTTGTTGCAAGTCCCTTCCAACTGAAATAGTCTGTCCTATTCCATTCTAATGACATTTTTAATTCACTTACAAAAATTTACAGCCTCTGTATTTAGATAAAAATTTCCAAATCTGGAAATATAGAACAGCCTTCCTGTATTTAGGTTTTTGCTCTTGCTAAAAATAGATGTTTTTGTGCAATGTGGTATTTTTACTCTTTATAATCTCATTTTGCTATTAATACTGAAGACTCCTTTCAAGGGTTATTCTTAAGAAGAGATTTGAACATCCAAATGATGCAGCTGATTTTAGGCAAGCAGACCATTATCCCATTTCTTTTGAATCATGACTGACAAAGAGTCAGCCTGGATCAAGCATTAAACTCAAATAATAGTCAACCCATCTATATTCAGACAAATCCTGTGGGTTTTCAAGCACTTTTGAAGAGGATATGAAAATCATTACATTAGGAAAGTGGTAGTTATTGCTGCTACTCTCACTCTGGATTTATGCTTTAATAGCAATTCTGTGCAACTTTTTTCATTGTTTAATTCCTAGAGGAAAAGGCTGTTTACATTTCTTTCTCCAACATGAAGACGGACAAATGATAATGTGATTTGCTGGTTTTAGCCATAGCAACTGAAGATTCATGGCTGTATACTAAACTAAAACTACATAAATAGGAGAAAATAGAAGTTACTTTCCAGAGAAGTTAAATCCAGCCCCAGAATACATCCACAGCCAAGGGAGAAATAGAAATATGTATTGATATTTTACAATACGAATAATAACAGAAAAGCAGTAACATATTGATTTTTAAAGCACGTGAAAAAGCTGGTTCCATGAGAACAAACATGTTTTTGGTTTGTTTTAGTTTAGTTTGTTTTTTTAATCAAAAATGCGCATAGCCAGGTAACTCAATTTTTGTAAGAGAAATAGTGAAATAGGACATTATGGATTGCAAAGGGTTGCCAGACAGAAAAACCCTTATTTGCTGAGTGGCACTTGCTGTGTTTGCTATTCACAGTGCTTTCAGCAGCAGCCAGTAGTGCGGCAGGGACCGTCACGTGAACGTGTCAAGGTAACGATGGAAGATCTGTTCAGTCTGTCTCAGCTGTCTCAGACCCAAACAGAACCATTAGCCTGAGATTTTAAAACAAGGTTCTGTCTGTTTAGCTGTAAGCTGGACCCACCCCACACGTGTGTGTGCACCAAGCCATAGCACAGGTGGCATTTGTACCAATCTAACCGCTGTATTTAGGGACCGCACTGCTGCACACTTTTCCTCCTTCCTCTTTTTCTCATCATTCCTAATACCTCAGTGTGGTTGTCTGCTACCTCACAGTGTAAAGTGAATTTCTGCAGTGAAGCTCCTGGGTTTTATCTGTGATAGCTGTCTTCACATACCAGCATTGCCTGTTATATAATTGCTCCAATTATTGGCATTGTCTTTGAAAATAAATGTGTTTTTATTTTCAAATGTGAGCTATTTTGTGCAGCTATTTTGGCCTAAGCAAGATTCCTTGCATAAAAAAAAAATAGTTGGGAAAATATGTGAATACTAGATAAAGAAATTGAAAATATGGGATCAAGCAAGCATTTAAAATTAATTCAAATTAACACAGACAGAGTAAGTCAGTATCAAAGACTGCATAAGGGAATGCCATTAATTTTCACATTTGTATGAAGTTCTCCATTATTTTCCTATTTTAAAAAGGGTACAGTCATTTTTCCAAATATGAAGGGTCCTATCTAATGGGTCTAGTTCCCTATGAAGAGTGTTTTTGTGCCTTTGTTAATGTAAAAATTACAACAGAATAGTAATTTTAAGAAACCACAGGCATGGGGTGATTTAGGAATATGTGATGCTTTAGCTGGACATCCACAATTTACAGTGGATGCTACAAACACCACCTGAAAACCACCTACTAACCTCTTGTCAGAACAGCAGCATTTGCTCAGGACAGCTGAAAAGGAACAAAGTTGTTCATTCTTCTCACATTAAACTGCTGTTTTTCCTTCTCTCCCATGGTTGTTCTCAATGGTTCATTTTATGGCACTGGTCTCTAGGGAAATGCTCTGTGGAGGACCTGGCAGAGCACAGGTTCAGAGGCAAGGGGAAATAATTGATGCAGCAACTTGATGCAGTAGCAATTATAAATATTTTAATTATAACTGAGGTTAAGATATGATATCTGACCTACAAGACTTCTTCAGCAAGATTAATTCTGGGAAAAGACACAAAGGTAAGATAATATGGATACAAGATTTAAGAGACAAATACTTCCTAAGCATCCTTGGGAAAGAGGAAATTTTCATCAGGTATTTGAAAAATGCATAATGCTTGCCCTTAGGGATGAGGAATCCTCGTGCTGTATGTGTTTATAGCTCCTCACATTTTGGACTATAGCTTCCCAGCTCAAGGCAGCATAAATTCTCCTTGGCAGCCTCCAGAGCTCCCCCAGGTAAACACCCCTGAGTGCTGCAGCAGTGGCTGGGACCTAGAGCTCCTGCAGCACATAAAGTTTGGCTCCCTGTGAAAAGCCAACCCCCTGTCGTGTTACAAAGAGCTCATCTAAAAGGAATGTGGTCACTTGGATGCTCAAGTCACTCAGGCTACAATTTTAATCCAACTATTTAAAACCTGACTCTTCAAGGACATCAAAAGCATCATGAGTTTCCTTCAGCCTGTGATGTTTTCTTTCAGAATAAAAAGGAATTAAAATACAACTGAGGTCTACTTTGGGTGCTTTGTTAACAGAGGTTGTAGCCAGGACTGATGGCAGCCAAGGCCAGGTCACTCACAGTACCCCCTCTGAGCTTGTAACCATAATTCTTCCCAAGGTGGGATCAATGTCACATCACAATCACCTGCTGACTATCACCACTCATCCCTTAAGCAACAAATACTCAATTCAGGCCTTGTGGATATTGTCAGACACAGAAATGCTCAAGGAAATATTGACAGTTAGCAAGCTCCAAATGCCACATGCTACATCAGAAGGGCCAGATTTAGGCAGGACATGTGTATAGCTCTCAAATAACTTCCCATTACCCCTCCTGAGTCAGTATTGCCTACAAGGTAATTTAACTTACTGTCTTTTCTTCCTGTTGATAAAAAAATAATCTCTTCCTCTGAGACACCCAACAGATGATCTGCTGAAATACATGCCTAAATAATTATCTGTCTAGGAGACTTTTTTATATGGTGAGTCATCACTCAATGTCACCATAAAGGGCTTGTTCTAATTTTGAGACCCTCATTAGCATTAAAATATCAAACAAAGTATATGTCTCTGACAGCTAGTCCACCAGAACTGCAGCAGGAATTCTGTATAGCAAGAAGCAAACAAGGAGTGTTCTGAAGCCACAAGTCTAGAATATACATTTTCAGCACAGAGTGAAGTCAGAGTTCAAGGCGCAGAACATTTGAATTCAACCTGCTTGGAGGAATTTTCTCTTACTAATTGTCTGTAAGCAGGAGAAAAGTGTTGAGAAAAGCAAAGATGCAAAATATTGTGCTTCAGTGCAAACTTCCATGGTACCTCCAGGGAAGGAATATAATGTAAGCTACTAGATATAAAAAGCAATATTTTTCCTTTTTTATTAGTATTGTGGAAGAGAGGGTAGGTTTGGGATTACAGGGGCTCTTATAGGATACTTTATTTGTTCCTATGCAGACTAGCATGGAAAAATTAAGTTGAAAAACAATCTAACAAGAATGTCGAGTGATTTTCAGCTCCCAGCTGAAGTCAGGTTCTCATATTCTTTCTTCCAACCACTTTTGTATTTCATTTCTTTTAGAAGACACAAATGTAGCAGACTAAAATTTTTTTAGAAAAATATCCCTTGCCACAAGCTAAAACAGAGCTCAGTGTGACATTGGACTCCAGAAGTCAAAGTTGGAGCAGAGTGGGAGGAAGCAAACTACAAAGTCTCAAGGAATTGGAATCTTGCAACAGCAAAGACAGCAAAAACAACTGCTCTTTGTGCCTAATCTCAGCCATTAGGGAGCAATGCTTAGTTAGTAAGATTTGTTTAAATCATACATCAGAACAGTTCTTTGAAAGAAAATTCATTTGACTTTTGACTCAAAAAAAACATTGAACTGAAAATGGATGCTGAAAAGCTTTCAGAGCACAAACCTCAGTCTTTGGATGAGAATAGCTGTAACTTAATAGCCTTAGACAAGTCAGGGCTTTTCCTCAGAATATTAGGGGGAGATGAAGAGGAAGTTTAGGATATAACTGAAGGTGTTAAATGTGTGGGTTACATGCTTTTACAGCAATTGTGAAAAATTAATTACATCAGCATAATTCTTAAAGTCAGTTTCTACTAAATTCATGTGAGCTGCATAACCTAATTTATATTTATTCTGCTCTTCCCTCTGTCATGCCATGTCACTTTCCATGTCAGCAGTACAACTGTTCCTGCCACAGAGGGGCCTGAGAGAGTTTTTGGGACCTCCCTGCCACAGTGTGTAGAAAAAACACTGGTTCTTTCTCAGAGCACCTCTTGGCTTTAGGCTCAGCTGTAATTCAGATGACATGGTGGTGATTTTCTCCCCAGCTCCCATTGTTTAATCTTGGTGTGAGAAACCCTCCTGCTTCGCAGCCATTGAACCAGTTTGGCTGCTACTTGACAGGGGCTTACCCACATTCCATCACTTGCCAATAGCTGACCAAGAACAAAAGAAAAGGGACAACCCCTAGCCCCAAGATCCTCACACTTATGTTCCTGTCTCATGTGTCTTTGCTTTGATGACAGCCCTTGTTTCAGTGTCCCACATCTGAAACTTCCCCTCCATATTACTTCTCTGCTTACCCTTCCTCAGCTGTAAATATATCTTGTTTCCATCTCCAGAAGAGGTTCAATTATCAATGTGGTTCAATTATCAGTTAAATAGATAAAGAAGCAATTGATAAGAGATATATAGGTTGGTTCCTGGAAAATAGAAGTATTTCTGTCTTTATTGTCTTTACACCTGCTCCTAATGTCTCTCTGCTTCCTCTTAGCTTTTAAGCCTCATGTAGATGACCTCCATACACACAAAAATATCCCTACAAACTAACAAAAAATCCCACATAAAAGGCTTAAATAAGTTCAAGAAGTGTGGGTAGCCCTATATTATATTATATTTAGCCTTGCAGCAAATGCTTGTCTCCTCTTTATCACACAGCAGATATTCATATAGCTCTACCATGGGCTCTGCTCAGAGAAAGAACTGTGATATTTAGGGTGCATCCTTTCTGAGCTGTGATATTTAGGGTGCATCCATGTTTTGCACAGTCTGTATCTGCTCCCAGCTCATGCTCAGCAGCAGCAGCACCTTATAAGTTTCTGATCTGCTGCCTGAACAAGTCACAGTTTCTGACATTTTTCTTCCTCTTGAGAAACCTCTCCACTTTGAGCGCAGGTACAGGTAGAGATGTGTCCATCACTACAGTGCTGTGCTCTGTAAATGGTGAGCTGTGGTACAGAGGGCACCAGGGCTTGGGCATCCACTCAGGGGGCAGTGAGCTGGCCCTTTGCTTTGGCATCTTCCCTGTGCTAAAGCCTGGAGCCAAGGCCTGGCAGCTGCTCTGTCAGCAGTGGGAACGTCACAGTGTGAAGGGGGTTGGCTGTTTTCTATGTCCCACTCCATCCCAGTCCTCATCCCCATCCCTCCCCATCCCTCTCCAAGCCCCTGCCCCAGAACTCCCATTTCAGAACCCCACCCAGCCCCCCAGTCCCATCCTGTGGCAGCAGCCACCAGGTCCTCATCACTGGCCCCCCTGTCCAGCCAGGTCTGAGCTTCTGAGCCGTGGGCAAACTGCAGGGTCTGGGGCTTCCTCCCCACCCTCTGGGCACAGACTGTCCTGTGAGCAACCTGTGTGAGAGGCACCTTCCTCCAGGAAATCACAATGTGACATTTTAGCCTGGCAACAGTCATCATTCCTGAGAGAGCAGCACTTGCCTGCTGCCCAAACCCTCTGCTGGGTGCTGCAGCACAGCCACCCAGCTCAGCTGGGTTTGAGCTGCTCGGGAACCACTGTGTCCCTGGGGCCTGGCAAGAACACCCCTTGCCTAGGGATCACAGCTTTTTGAGATATTTTATAAGAGATCTAGCTCTATAGTGGCTGATCTTTTGTGTCAACTGTCCCAAATGTAGTACAAAACACTTTATTTTATACATATAAACACATGTATATTATATTTACCTATTATATTATAAAGCGGTCGGGGTTTGACACTTTTTTAAAGGGTCCTTTTGCTCCTTGTTGCAAAACTTAGGCTTAAAATTATTAATTAGTATGGTCCACCACATTCTGTGTTACTACTTTAAAGAAAATTGCTGTAGCAATGATTCTAAATTGGTCTTATGTAGCATTTGATTCAGTGGGCATATGATGTCACCAGTGTCTTTGAGTCATTTAACGCCATTTCTTTTGCTGTGTCCTGAGGAGACTTTTGTAATATCTATATCTTATATAAAAATAATAAATTCCAAGATATCTTTCTTCCAACCCAGACTAATGTGACATCCATCTACCTCTGATTGTTATCAAACTGTGCAAGTTGCCAGCTCTGCTGAAAGTTTTGTGAAGTTTCAGCAACTTTTGAATCAGCCTGTAGCATTTGTGGTTTTATGTGGAAATTGTGCCCAATCAACAATGAATGTGAATGCACAGCTTTGGGAAAAATTTGGATATGTAAATGTATCTGCAATGAGACTGAAGAAAAATGTCCCCTTTAGTTCCTTATAAGGTGAGTCTTATATAGGTGAAATACAGAGCTATGAAAATGATGAGAAATTAGATTATATTTGAATAAATTAAGGATGATGATCAATATTTTTCTGTGTTCTATAGCTGGGTTCATTTTGTATTGTACTAGTTCAGTCATGTCTAGCACTGCAGTGGCAAGCAGAGTGCCATCTCGTGGATAAAGACCTGTACTCAGAATAAAGCATGGACCTGTCTTTTCTCCACTGGCTGGAAGAAAATCAATTATGGTGTCCAAATATGACCCAGGACAGCAAGCTGCATGCAGAAACATTGGTGGTTTTTGACACTTCTTCCCTCCTGATACACAGCAACAACACTACTGGGAGTGTGCCAGACAACAGCACCAGGGGAATCCAAGCATATATTTCCCTGGAGTGTATTATTCTGAATTATGCTGGTGGTAATATGTAGTAGATATTCACTTGGTTGGCTTATTAATAGAGAACAATTTCCCACAGTGGAAAATGCACCATTTTTATCATGGTATGTTAATTATAATATTTCACATGTCAGTAAAAATCAGTCACAACTTATATTTAGAGAAAGTCTGAATGATTAAGAACATTCCTGGAGCTTATGTTTTAATCCAGTTTTGAAATAGAGACAAAATCAGTATTGCCTGCCTATTAATAGATGATAAAAATTTTAAGGCATATTTCCGTGCAATCTGTCCATAAATTAGGTTTTAAAAAAGAGATGAATTGCCACACTATAGCATTCAATAAACTCTCTCTACACTATCACAAACACACACATGGATTGCTCTGCTCCCTCTAAATGCTGGCCAGCTCCAGTAAACAGCTAAACCATAACTTGAAATCTGATGCTCTGCTCATATTTTATCTGTGGTAACATCCATGCCTTGGCCTCCTGCACCCCATTCCTACCCAGCCAGAAAATGTCCCCACACTCTTCCCTGGCTGCTCCTTCTGGGCCTGCTCCCACTGCCTGTGCATTTCTTCTTTCCTTTAGTTTGACCAGCAGTTTCCTACTCTGCCATGTCAGTCTCTTCCCTTCCTTGCCTGATTTCTTGTGCCTGGGGATTGAGAGCTCTTGTGCTCTATGGAAAGCGTCCTTAAAAACCTGGACTAGGGAGAAAATTACACCTTGTGCAGTCTACAGGCCCATCTCTGTCATCTGCCTGAACTCTGAGGTGCCAAACAGAGCCAGCCAGTGCACCTGGGCTTCCTTTGGCTTAAACTGTTGTTTAAAGAAGGACAAACAGATTGGCCCGTGAGAAATAAGGGCACTGCAGTTTTAGTCACTGAAGTTCTCAGGTTCCTGGTGAAACTTATCAAATTAATCTCACTACGAAGAAAATTGCAGCATAAACAAAGCAGAGTAGCCTAATTTGCTAAACTGAGCCGGTGACTTGCTCCTAATTCAGAAGAATTCCAAGTGAAAACTGAAGAAGTGCTGTGCAGTTTTATGTTGTATGCCTTTTCCATGACTTTAAGCTGTAAAATATTCACCTGATTCACTGAGGACAGAAACAAGGCCCTCACCCAGAGCCAGGCCAGCTCTTCCCTTGGCCAGCAGCAAGGGCAGCCGTGCCAGGCAGCTCATGGGCAGTGATCTATCTTTACACTTACAAGGAGAGTGAAATGTTTTATGTGTTCTCCTATTCCACAGTAAAGAGAAGGCCTTGGATTCAAGCAAATCTACAAAAAACTAAAACCCCTGTGCTGGATCTCCAAGCTCTTTCAAGGGTGAATATCTAGCTCACAGCAAGAACTGTGAGGCCAAGAACTGTTTGGTTTAGGTTGTAGAACCAGGCAGTTCCTGCTTGAAAATTGATTTGAGCAAAGCCTGTTTTCCACTGCTGCATTAGCCACCATTCCCAGTTCTGTCCCTGCAATAGCCTGTTATTTATCTGCCAAAAGGTCCCTGCAATGTAAAGTGCATTAGCTGCAGGGCCATCAGTCTGTGACAGAAGCGTGTTGTTTTCTGTCCTAGAGCCCAATTCTTGACTGAAGACACTCTGCAAGATCTGAGCAAATTGAAGATTAGTAGGTTCTTATCAGATGGATCCACAGAAAGTTACTGAACACTGAAAAATATATAAAGGCTGTACTCTTGAAAAATAGGCTGTTCATTGTGTTCATGAATGAAAAATTATAGCTAAAGTGGCAAATAGTTGCTTTTCTCCATTCTTATTAATAGTAGTTTCTACTTCTATTTACATCATCTGCGCTCAATTCTTTCAGATGATCATTAATTTGTTCTCGCTGAGAGCCAAGTTTTGACATATACTCTTAAATCAAATGTGGATCTTTCCTAACCACTCCATACAGCAGTACCAGGTAGCTCTTTAGCAGATTACTGGGTTTTCCAGACCTGTTAACTATTGATTTTGTAGAAGGGACAATATTAATAGCTCTTTTGTGGATTTCAGAAAGTGGGTATAAAATGGTAAAAAAGTTTGTGGAACCTCTTAGACATATGCTGTGTGTAGTCTCACTGATGCAGTTCTGTGAAAAGCAGTGAAGCAGACAGGATCTGTCAACAATTATTCATCAAATGCCTGATTTGTTAAATATTGCATACAGACTGCCTGCTGAATAACAAGCCAATTCTGGAACTTGCCTCAGTGTAATTCAGAGCTCCTCCCAATCAGCTATTAACATCTGGACTTTCAAGTATGTTAGACCAAGCTACCAAGCTATTATTTTAATTTCATTGCTACCTCCTTACAAGTTCCTATCTAATTAGCTATAATAGTCCTATTTGAAAAGCTCTCAATTTTTTTAGAGCAACTTAGACGCAATGCTAGCTGTCTTGGCAAACCAGTCATTTGTTTTGATAACCTGAGTGATTAATACATTGAAATGCCACCACCTTATTCTGGACTCAGAATTTTTGAAACTTAATGCACAATTCATAAAAACCTCTTTAGAAAACACTGATGCTTTAAGCATTCATCAACTTGCCAGCTCCAGGAGAAGAAACAATGAAAGTACCCAAGGAATGTTCTTTCTTGGTGAAACTACAGAAGGTGGTCCTTTTCAACAGTCAGCAAATTCCCTTTCCTTGATGAAACAAAGTATGGGTTTGATCCAGCTGCTACTCCATCATAGAAAATGAAAGAGGAGATTGCCACAGTAAATGGTGCATATTCCTTCATGGGAATTAATGCATGAGTAAAATAGACAATAATCAAATCACAGAAGTTGCATTTTTGAATGAGGGACTTTTAAGAGTAAGAATCTTGCTAGCATTTTGGGTTAGCAATTAATGCCCATTAACGCTTTTCATATATTTTACACAGGCAGCTTATCCTGTTCTTAAATTCCAGACAAGGTTTCAGGGTAGATCTGTGATGATCTCTGACTCAGTGTTCGAGCCCAGTGGCCCATGAGTGCTGGCATGTTGCTCAAGGCTTTCCAGGAATTGTGGAGCATGGACTGCTGAAAAAGCTTAGCATCCCAAACAGAGGTGGCTGCTAAAAAAAGATTTATTCATGTGATTGTGACATGAGCTTGTTCACTTTCTGAGTCCAACCTGAAACGTATGATTGGAATCTTAAATTGGGAAACAATTTGTGTCCCAAATTCACAACATCTCTTCCAGAGATATTCCAGACATTCAACCAGTATCTGTACAAAGCAGGGAATAATAGCATTTGGCTATTGACTTTATGGCAATAAAATCTGGACCAGCACTAAAGGCTCTTCAGATGGAAAGGACAGATATTTGCATTCACTTCAGCTGCCTCCCAGCACAATTCCTCTGTTTCTCAGAGATGACAGAATAAAGTACTTGCAGGTAATGTTTTTACCTGGTCTTTGGCAGCCTGGTATGTTCCATTCCATTTTTGCAGGCAATGAGAAGGTGTTTACAAATAGCACAGCGTTGCATTAGTTGAATCTGTGATCCGTACAAGCACTGTAGACTCCAATTTTAACCAAGAGATTTTTGTTTGTTCAGACTGGTTCCTGTACATACAGTTCTCTCCTCTTCTCTTAAACAAGTCCATAAGCAAACAAACAAAAATCCCAAAACCAAAAACATAACACCAAGACTTAAGCAATGATTTAAAGTGGAGCTGGGAGGGAGATGGGAAATGGGTTTCTGATATTAAGTAGCTCCTGTTGTCAGCAGGAGCTTAAGGCGAGTTAGGACACAATCCCAGGCCATGTATGTTGACTGATCCTGTACAAGAGTGAGGAGCAAACCCAAGCTGCTGGAAGCAGACACAGAGCTTTCATTGCCTCAGTCTAAGAGCTCAGGTTGCTTTCTTCTGCTGTGGTGTTCAAGTGTCAGGGTAAGGGATTCAGCAGATATAAAACTGGAACAGTTCTGCCTGCACCAGGAGCAAAATGTACCAGGAGCTTCCTCTCCCCATCACCTCCTACCCACCTGGGTGCCCTGCACAGGAACTGTGCACCTTGAACCAGCTGGCTCTTGCTCTGGCAATGCACAGCCAGAGCTCATTGCCACATTTGGGTCACAGGGGGTGTCAGGGCCACCCTGGGTGGTGACACACAGACACCCACCCTGGTTTGCAGATGAGTGCAATGCTGTAGGGCATTTTGCAGACTGCTGTAATATTAATTCACTACGAAGTACAAGGGCAGGTTAATTTCTGCAGTGTGAAAAACTTAGCGTTTTTAAGAAGCCATTAAGGAAACAATAACTCACCAAAGAAATCACTGCTTGCCCTTTCTCAGACCCTGATTTTGCTACCATCCATTGCAGGGAAAATAATTATGTCAAAGGATGCATAACTAGCTGTGGTGTATATCAACATGGACTTCCGCTGTGCATCCAAATACATCTCTGCCAGCTTCACTGGGGCTCTGTAATTATCTTTGATTAACCTAGACATAATGATAGGAAGCTGCAAGATTGTAATGGAGATGAGAATTTCACTTAACAAATGGCCTTACCAGGTGCTCTTCTGTATATCTGTATTTCCTGCCTCACTCTTGAGAAACAGGCTGGAGAGAATATAAGAGAGGTGTTGAAATAAAATCATAGGACAGATGAGCTCAAAGCACTTCAGAGATGCAGTGAACCACAACATCCTTAAAACCACAGGCTGCACTCCCTCACTGCACGTGTGTTTTGATGGTTCTGATTTACAAATTGTTTGGAAAAAGGAGGATTAAAGTTCCTGTTCTTTGTCATTTGAAGCACTCAAAGTAGTTCACAAGAGAAAGTGATATGATATTTCTAGTCAGATAGACCAGCACAAAGGCAAACCTTACAGGAACTGTGGCTTAAACAAAGCATTGATAGGAATTTGAGAGCTGAAATCCCTGATCAGATTACACCACCAAATCCATGTTTATTTATACAAATAAGGCAATCAAGGCAAAAAACCCACATATCTAATTTTTATTACTTGAATAAAAGTTCAGCAACTAGAGACCCTCATGGATCAGTCTGCTCCAAAGACCATTGTATTAAGGATGTTCTTACTCCTGATTTAAAAAAATAGGCTCATTCTCTTTTCCTCGGTTTTTTCTTCTCACAAGTGATGGTGTGTTAAAAACAGAGAAGTGTGATGATTCATAAAATGTGTTATAAGGAACATTATCAGCTGAGATTAATGTTATATCATGTGTAATATTTGTTGTCAGAGCAAGTGGAAATGTTTTCTAAAATTTAAATTCCAGCTATGAACCTTGGCTAACTTTCAAATGTTTATGATTTTTTGCAAATGCAGATTCAAAACTGTCAGTGTTTTCTGAATTTGGTTTGCTTGCTTGCTACAATTTATGTTTATCCATTTGCTTTCTCAATTCCTTTTAGGTGCAGGAAGTTTTTAGAATTAATAAAGCCAGAAAAATAGTAGATTTTCCATTTATGTGTGGTGGCTTTGTTATGCCTTAGTCTAGAGAAAGAATCTAAAAACCTCATCTTTAATGTTTTTTATTTTCAGAGAACTCTCTAGTGATGCCACTGCAATGAAAAAGTCACAGGATAAATGTTTTGGGGTAAATTTCCTCACTGTGCTCTCCTGTACTTCATATCTGACATTTCAACTTTAGGATTATCAGCTCTGCTTAGCATTAGGCATTGCTGAGAATTAGCTTTTAAAAAATAACAATCTTTTTAAATATACTTTTTTTTAATTAAAAATTAAGTCACCGGGGAAATACAACAAAATGATTAAATGTTGGGTAGGGATTTTTCATATGATAGAGATGTCACTTCTTGAAAGAAATCCAGAGCTGACAGAAGTTGACAGAATAAAGGCCACAAAATTCAGCTGTTTGCCTCTAAAATGCCCTTGGGGAATACTGATTCTCAACTCTGCCTACAGTAATAAAACTGGGTCTGGAATGTTCAAGAATTTCACCATTCTAACACTTCCTCAGTGAATCTCTAGAACTGAAATATTCCTTTTTCATGATTTTAGAAAACAAACACGAGAACACAAACATAAATGGATGTTAATGTGAAACGGACTCAAGGCGTGCACTAAGCAGAGCAATAATGTGAGTGACTGCTTCCCTAAACTGGATAAGAAATAGTCTGACTGAGCAGCATGAGATTGACTTCATCATTTTATAGACTGCTTCCCAAACTGTACTTTTGAAAGCCTAACCATGCTTGGGTACAGGTAGAGAAATGCTATTAAAATGCTGGTAAGCAGTTCCAAAAAAATTAGATGCTAAAGCAGAACCTGACTGGCAGCCCCAATGCCACTGACCTCTGACCTCAGCTGAAACTTGGACCACTGGATGCATGTAGCCATGTTGGCCTGCCAGCCATAAATCAGATTTAAAGAGCCAAAGGGATACAGATAAAGACCTTTTCATCTTCTATTATACGTCACTGTGCACCTGTCAACACTAACAAGTTACGACCTGAGAAAGGAAACAGTGCTTAAATAACATTTCATGGTGTTAGATAACTGGTTTTTGAACCTGTAGTGTGAGCTAATGCTGATTTGCACATGGAAGTTATTTTTGAAAGACATTACACACTGAAATAATTTACAAACTGAAATAGGAAAGCATCAAAACCCTTTATTTTAAAGGAAGCTTACTCTGACTCTTTACTAAAAGATGCATTATAGCCTGACTTTGTCCAAAAATTACTTCACAGCATCAAAACCCTTTATTTTAAAGGAAGCTTACTCTGACTGTCTTTACTAAAAGATGCATTATAGCCTGACTTTGTCCAGAAATTACTTCACAGCCTCAATGAAAACCACAGGGTTACTAGCAGGAATGCTACCAAGAAAATCCTCTGAAATGCCAATGAAATTTTCCTTCAATATAAGCAATCATATTAGATAAAAACAGCACAAAAAAACCCCAAACATAAGAAAAAGGCACAAAGTCAATACAGCATGTTTTCAGAACAAATTGAAAAGAGGGAAAAATGAGATGTCTCAGATCCCTTGGCATCTGTAAACATCAAGAAGACATCACACTTGGGCTAATCTCAAGGCAAAGCAGACTTATAAAATAAATCTACAGGCTATCTAAAGGAAAAGGTTTTAGGTTTAGGAATGGTTTTAGGAGGCTTTCTTGGCCTTCTAAGGTATGGAAGATAATAGAAGAATAAAAGATAAAAGGAAGTTCTCTTTCTTTTTTTGTTAAAAAAAGTTACTTTAAAGTAGGGTGGACTTTTTCTCTCACTTTGTAGGATCTATTTTAAATGACCTATTTAAATGTTCTGCAATTATGGTACTTTTGTATATTTTCCATGCAAAGCTAACAGAAAGGGAATCCCTTGAAGTCATGGTATTTTAACCAACCAAAGAATAATCTTTTTCTTTCTCACTGAATTCTTCATACAAGGTGTCTTAAAATAGATAAGACAGGTTCATTACCATTGTCATAATTGTCAGCTTCTGTCAGTTCCATTAGTGGATAAAGGTGTCTCTGGATATTACTCATGCACTCCTGGCCAGCCTCCCAAACTCTGCACAAGCCTTCTAAAACCATTCCTCTGCTGCTCCTCTCCAGTCCCTCAAACTGCTCTTCAGCTCTTTAGCACGTTCCCTGCAAGGCTCCTCTTGTTACAGCACTTCAGTTTTTTCCACCTTCTGCAATGCTTCTGGCTTACTTTATTGGTATGTGGATATCTGAATATCTTTATTGATTTATCAATCACTCTTTTAATGAAATTCATTTCCCCTTACATTTCGAGCATGCTGGTTTCAGATTTTCAGTCTGGGAGGTAGGTTACACTTCTCACCTTGGAGAAGACCTGAAATGTTGTATGTCACACCAGTATTCAGGGTGTAGATCTTGAGATTAGGCAAGACATTGTTTTTTTATCTTTTTTGTTATGCTCTATGTCTACAAGTATATCCTCATCTTGGCTTAAAAGGATTCCAATTATGCTAGAATTTGCCTTTAGACTACAAGGTTTCAATCATTCAGGCACCAGTTTAGACTTTTCACATTAATCTGTGTTTGATTCTTTCACTATTTTGTAAATATGCACAAATGTTTCTTCTGAAAATGAGATTTCATGGACATGTGGGAAGAAAATATATTTTTCCTTTTTAAATGTTAAAAGGCACAAGTGTGAGAAAATACTTTTTTCCTGTTGAAGTAGGAAAACTCTACAGAAGTTTATTTTTCTTCTTTAATTTTCCATCTAAACTCTGATTAAAATTAAATTTACATGACTGTGAGCTGCAATAGGCATTGTAAAACATTTGACATATGCTATTGCTGTGTTTTGAGTCCAGCTCATTCTCCTTTCAGAGCTTGTCCCATCTCTCTGTCACCCCATAAATGTCTGGATGCTCACACCACTAATCACACACCAGCTATACCACAAGCTCGAGTACTTTACAAGTCAGCTCAGTTCACTAATTTAAAAATTCACCTGATCTAGAGAAGTAAAAAGGGGTTATTTGGGCCTGGTGATCCAGTGCAAAGAGACTCCAATAAATGCCGGAGATGACATGAGAATTTGAAAAGACTCTTTGACTTGTCATTTGGAAAACTTCACTGCTCTGAAAAATTATTTTACACACCATGAAATTTAACTTTAAATTTCTTAAAGATATTTCTGGGTTTTTTCTGTCTTTCATTCTGATGGGCCACCTCCTGTCCCATGGTGTGTCCACCCAGTGGAATGCAGCAGAGCTGCCTGTACATATTGCTGTGCTAAAGCCTTTGCTAAGGTGAGGAAGATTTCATTTTAACCTGCTTTTGGAACAGTCTGGACTGGCTGCTCATGCCTCAGTGACAATTACATGAGGCAGACAGGTAACGAGAGGACACTCCTCCCTTCACCCAGATGGGGCTGAAATTCTCAAAGAGGGTGAGATATCCATCTCAAATACAGTCATTCCTGGGAAGAGAAGATGTGTCAGGGGAGATTTAGGTTGGATGTTAGGAGAAGGTTCTTCATCCAGAGGGTGTTTGGACACTGGAAGGCTCCCCAGGGAAGTGAACAGAGCACCAGCCCACCAGAACTCAAGAAGCATTTGGAAAACACATGGTGTGATTCCTGGGGTTCTCCTGTGAAGGACCACGAGATGGTCTTTGATGATTCTTGTGAGTCCCTTACAATGCAGGATATTCAATTGTTCCATGATCATTTTGATACAGTATCAAAATATTTGTTGTTAAAAGCAAACATCTCTTTCAACTACAGGTTCAGCATCCCTTCCCTGAAGACACTTTACATCAGACCAGAACTGGTCTTTCTTTAATCTTTAGGTTAAAAAAAAGTCACAGCTTGGTTACTGAAATAGCTGCAGTTTCTTTCTTGAAAGATCATACTCCTACAGTCCTTTGCAATAGTCTAGAGGCAACAGGTAAGCCAGAACTGCCCTGCTTTTTAAAAACAATAAAAAATCATCTGTTAGCTCATGAGCCTACGGAGGCTTTAATTGAAATTAATAGAAAATGCAAAAGTAGAGGAAATTAGGGCAGCTGCAAAAGAAACCCCAGAAGCAAAAGCAGATTAAAGTAGAGCAATGAGCAAACCCATGCAATAACTTAATTTTGCTTCAGATGTTTCCCCCTTGGTGTAACTTCTTCCCTAAATCAAGCAACAAGTCTAAAGCACATGGTTTCTTCTGCAGATGCTTATTAGTTCTACTCAGTGGTCCTTCAGCTGATGAGCACAGGCACTGCAGTAGCTGGGAGTGAAGCTCCCAGTGTGCTGAGACACAGGAGTAGCTGGCAAGTTGCTCTGTGCTTATTCCCCATTCCACAAGGTCACAGCTTGAAGCTCTTCATCCAGGAGACAGCATCAGCCTAAACTTCAGCAAAAACAGAATCTTTATTTTTCATTCTAAAGACTGAATGACAACTATTTGATTTTCTTTCTTGTAAGCTTTATTCTTCAGCTATCCAAGAAATAAAGTAAGGCACATTTCTGCTTGCATGTTGCTTTATGAAGGAGCTATTCCATCAACCTTTACACACGTGAGAAGCCCCACTTAGGTCTGTGGAATTCCAGAAGGTGATAGGAAACAGTCTCATGTGTGAGAAAAACATGGAGGAGTGAGGATTTAAATTAGAACGTTCTAAATTCATATTCTATTAATGTCAAATGGCCTCAACCCACCCAGTCCTGACTACAAGCATAGCAGGCATGGTATTCATGGCATAAAAGATTTCCCTTGCTCCACTGTTGAAGGCAAATTTATTAGGAGCAAAGAAAGAAACAAATCTCATAACACAATGCATTTTCTTCCCTTCTTATCCTCTAACATCTCCAGCCTCGGTCAAAGTTCTTTAAATTTTCTCTGCAGTTATTTTATTTGGCTAATAGGCTGTCTCAGAGAGAATGAAGTGTTATTTCATTATTTGGTGTATTCAGTAATGTCAGAATTTTCTAGCACAGGATCCTTATTTTAAACATATTTCTTATCTTGAGAAATCATTTAGTGAGCAGTTCTATACGAGGTGAGTAGAACAAGAGCAGTTGCTTGTAGGTTTTGTATTTAACCTTATATCATAAAACATTATAGAAAAATATCCCCTGTAAGTTCTTTACCAATTATTTTCCTAAATTTTCTCTGCCTCCTGATTTCACAATTTTGGTTGTTCCAAGAGAATAGGCCAAGCTTGGGTTTAGCCTCTGACAGTGAGCTGGAGGGTGAACAACCCCTGGGTAAATGAACATAGAGAAACAAAGTAAAGCCCAGGACATCTTGCAGCTTAGTGAAATTAAACCCCTGCCCACTGTGCTCTGACAGCAGTTGTGGAACGCTGGCAAGCACAGTGTTAGGGAGCTGGACAATCCCACAGGCTGAGTTTACAAAGAGAACTGCTGAGAAAACCCACTACCAGCATGATTGCCACCTGATCAAGCGTTTAAGACAATGATTTATTGCAAAAGAATAACAAGTGATGGAATTACCCCCCCCCCAGCAATCCCTATGGAAGGGATGCATGTGTATCAGTGATTCCTCAGGTTTCCTGGATGCAGGTGATGGGTTACTTGTTGCATATTGAGGTGAGGCCCTGGATTAAATAGAGGAAGTTAGGTGGAAATAATACAGAAACAGGCAGAGACATATATCTGACAGTTTCTTCCACTTTATTTAGCACAGTGCTCTCTCACAGTGCTTCTGACTTTGGTCTATTGCAGCTTTGCACTGTTTCCTATCACATCCTAAAGAAATGTGTCTTTAAAGGATGTACATGCTGGGACCCACTCCAGTATGTACAGAGCTTTCAAGGATGCTCTTCCTCCCCTACTTTTGACTGACAGTCTGGCAAATTATAGACAAGATGTGGACATTCAGTGGAATTACTTGTTGATTTTAGACGTTTTTCTCCTCCTCAAAAGGTTATGACCTATTAATTGAAGCCTTATTAGAAGACTGCACAGTCATTTCTGTATTCTTCTGTGTTGGATGTTGTTTGCTGAGCATGACCATTGTTACTGATCTATATGAAAGAAGAAACTTGTTGTAGACCTATTAAACTGAAATTGCTTAACCATGGAAACCCCAGCAACACACAGCCCATACAAACCTTTGCTTTCCTACTCAAAGAATTATTAACCAACTGCCCACATGTTTAATCAAAACATTTTGTTCTTTACCTGGGCCTTGTGTGAAGGACCAAAATATTAACTCTTGGGCTATTTTTACCATTATTTGGGAAAAGGAAGGTGCAACATGTAGTGTTTACATAAAATTATAGAGTCTAATCCAAATGGATTCACATTAATTTCTGGAGACCTTTTATAAGAATTTCTACTCCTGGCATGAACTTTTTCAAATAGAACAACCCAAATATATATGTATGCACACTACTTCTCTCCCAGGTGTATTTTTGCCATCTGGATACACAAGCCTTGCTCACTGCTGACCAGTAGAGATGCTGGCACATGACCAAGGAGAGTGTTCCCCTGCTGCTCACAGCAATTGCAATTTCTCTTCTTGGCCTTCTGATTTCAAGAGCCAGGGGTGTGTGGGTCATAGGCATCTTTGGTTAGTTCTCACTCCTGAGAACTAATCCGTATTTGATTTTCAGGATGACCACAGACAAACTGGAGAGAGAGCAGAAAAGTGCAAGGCAGTGCCTCTGGAGAAAGTGTTTGGGATGCACACAAATCCACAGGTAACATAAAGGAAGGATGATGGCAAATGTATGGAAGACACCTCTGCCACTTATGTGCACATATACTGATTTCTGACCGATTTCAGGCACTGCACCTTAAACTGTAATTGTAAGTGCTCAGGAATGAGTAGGATGTTTAGCTCCTGTTTCCTGTCAGTTCATCTCTCACTCAGAAAATTACTGTGGATGAAAAAACAAAGCAAGTTATTGTGCAGAACTGTCCTTGCCTTCAGCTGCAGCCCCATTTGCATGTGTGCTGAGTGGCTTGAGGAAAATGCTCTCCAAGGTTTCCTGCTGTGAGCAGTAGACTCAGCATCTCAACTGGTCTCTGCATCTTGATGACTCTGTTACAGGGAGCTTTTTCTCCTGACACACTTTGAACACACATAAAGCTCAATTTCAGTCTCAAGTTCCTGCATCAGCCCAGAATTAAATTGGGAGAGGTAGGTGACCAAGCATGTCTGTGTGTTTAAAGCAAAAGTATTGCTTAGAGGATATCACAAAAATGTGAAAGGAAATAAAATATAAACAGGCTTCTGTAGTTTCTGAGCAGATTTAACGATGAATGCCAGTAACCAGGAGTAAAAGGTGCCTTTCTCTCCCAAGACCTTCTACTTAGCTATGGTAATGGCATTATCAACAGGCTAATTGTTATGACACTGAATGCCACCCTGAGTGTATCTGCTTGGGTGGGAAGTAGTATATGTCACATTTCTACCTTTTCTTCAGCTACTTCTCTCTGCAGAAAATCCTGCTATGAATCTATCTGCCTGATAGCTTTTGCTCTCCTTTTGCTAAGCTGAAGAAGGAAGAAATACAGGCTGCTGTGGCAAACAGATAGGGGGAAAAAATCAAAGGAGATGAATGAGGTTCCATCACAGTAGGAAATTTAAGAAAAGGTTAGAGATGACATTAAATGGGCATGGTGTGAAGCTTGAAGTAATCTTGCAGATTTCAGGGAGCCAGACCAGGTACTCCAACTTGCCCTGTCTAGCTCTGCTGTCTTCCAATTACTAACTACCATCAGCCTATAGAGAAAATTTCTCCTGATAGAACTTCAAGCTGGATCTCAGAAGATGGGTGCAACCAAGACATTCCAGGATATAACCCTTTAATGTGTTTTATTCCTGAAGCACATCTTCATTTGGATCCCAGTCTTGACCTTAGCTTGTGCTTATGTTATACCTTAAAATTCTCCTCAGTTGGCTTTGGACTCTGGTCCTGACATGTAAGCCTAAATATTAGTTAGTTTGGCATGATGTAGGCTAGGGAAAATAGCTTAGAAACCACTTAAGATTTGGAGGAGGAGTTATTTTTAGTGACTCGAAATTAGAAATATAAATATATGACATACTGAAACCCTAATAATGAAATTGTACTGCATAACTCAGTTTCCTTCTCAGATAAGTTCTACAACACCATAAACATACACCATTGGTAATAGCCACTTATAATGGAAACATCAAGAATTATTTACTTAGAGTGTAATTTCAGTTCTCAAATATTTATTTCACAGTTTACTTGGTTAAAATACAATATTTTATTATGCTTCTTGTTTAATGTTTAATTCAGTCTCTAAGTAGTTGCTTGCATGTGGTGGGAGTAGCGATCTCTTTGAAACTGCCAATATGCTCTTTCACCTGCTAAATAAGCAAGGAATTAGTTTAATATCCAGATAAGGTTGCTGATTAAACAAAACGGGCATCATGATCTTTACACCTGCATTTCTGTGCCTGCTGCTAAAATAGTTATAAACCAGCTATCTTCCTAAATTCATTTCATTCTAGACCTTTGCTCTCTAATTCATTAGTTTATTTAAATAGCATTTGAAAAATTCAGCTTAAACTATATGCAAATCCTTTTAAACTGGGCCCTTTATATACACATCCCCTTTTATGTGAACAGTACTTTGTTAATGGCTCAATAATTAAGAGAATATACATTTTAAAGTATTCAGTTTTTAATTGGCTGAATATTAATCACAGATCACTTTCAGTTCTGTTGTGATATGCAAATTATTGATGTCTCAGCTGCATTTGTTTTCAGGTATCAGTCTAACCGCATAATGCAAAATAACATTCTGCAATTATTTCAATTAGATGCAGTCAGCCTTTGGAGCAAGCTATTTCTTTCATTTCAGTAAATGAAGAAAGCAGTTGCTGTTTTCCATTCCCTGGCGTTTATTGCCCAGAACTAGCACTCAAAACCGGTATGTGTACAGCACATAAACAGTTTTCTAACTGGATCACGTTAGCATTCATGGTAAAGGACAAGCAGTTTGAACTCCCCTTGCAAGATTTCATTTGGTTAACTGACTCTTCTGCTTTGGAATGAGATGTCACCTTGTTTGAGGGTATTCATTACCATTTTAAAGCGTATTATGAAAGGTAGAGTCAATAGGAGTTGTTAATTAGCAGAATCTGTTTAGCACCAGCGCATAACATTTGAGGATTTTTTCCATCAGACTGCAGCTGTTACCTAAGCAGAGAAGGAATTTCACCTAACCACAAAGAACGAGATAGTCAAATAGCTGCCTTGTCGTAAGAACGGGCCGGGTATGTCTCCTCGCAGCGATTTCGCTCCATAATTGCAATTCACATTACATGCAGCAAATGTTACCATCCTGCCCACTCAGTTTCCACCTCTACTTTTGTTTCAAGCCGGGAGGGGAGATCACCAGAAAAGAGAGGGGGGACTCCTTTCTCGCCTTCTCTCTCCTTCCCCCGCTCGGCTCTCTGAGCCGCTCTGCCCTGCGGCTCCGGGGGCTCGGGGGCCGCGCTGGCCCCGTCCCGGCCGCGGGCTGCACTTGTGGCTGCCTCGGCCGCCCATGGCAGCGCCGCGGCTCCCGGCGCGGCCCCGCCGCTCCCGCCGCCCCGGGGGGCTCCTCCCGCCCCGCACGCCCCGCCTGGGCTCCGCGGGGGCGCAGCGCGACGGCTCCCCGGGAAAGGGACCGGCGGCGCAGCGCCTCGGGGCTGCGGGAGAGGCTCCGGCCGCGGCGATGCGCCGGGATTGCTCCCCCGGAGCGGCGTCTCCCTCCCCGCCGGAGCAGCGCCCGGGCGCTCGGTGCGTGCGTGCGAGTGTGTGCGTGTGTGCATTTATTTGTGTGTGTGTGCATTTATTTGTGTGTGTGTGCATTTGTGTGTGTGTGCATTTGTGTGTGTGTGTGCGGGTGTGTGTGCGGGTGTGCGCGGGGCGGAGGGGAGGGGGCTCTCTGCGTGCAGGGGGTGGGCGAGAGCAGTGCGATGGGAGCGGGTGCCCGTGTGCAGAGGGATCCTCTCCCCGCGTGTGTGCGGGGGACCGCGGCGGCGGGGCAGGGCTCAGCCGGGCGGCTGCTGCATGCGGCGGAGCCCGCGGGGTTCCGCAGCGCCGGGCTCGCCCTCGCTGCCCGGGGCCGGGGGTGCTCGCCCCGGCGGGCTCCCGGCTGCCCCCGCCGCCCGCTGCGTGCGCGGAGCCGCCGGAGCCCGAACCTCGCGGGGACAGCGGCGGAGCGCAGCCGAGCGGAGCCGCGGCCACCCCGGGCGCCGAGGTAGGGACGGTGCCGGGCTGGCCGCGGAGCCGCCGGGAGCATCACCGAGGGCGGCGAGCGCCCGCGGGCGGGGGTGAGGGCACGGCGGGGCCGCCCGCAAGTTGGCGTTTTAATTTCTTTTAATTATTCCGAAGGTTTTGTTTTCATTGCTATAATAATTGCCGGTGCTGTTTTAAAGACGGCGAGGGATGGGGGGGGTGGGGGGGGGAGGAGGGCGGGGGTGCACACGACGAGGCGACAGTGGCTTCCTGCCGGAGCCTCTCTGCCATCGCGCTCGCCTCTCTCCGCGGCCGGCCGCTTCCCGGAGCCCCGGCCAGCGGCAACAGCGCAGCGCTGCCCTCTCCCATCCTTCCCGGGAGAGCGGGCGAGCGGAGGGAGCGGGGCCGGGCGGCCCGGAGAAGCCGGCGGAGGTGTGGGAGGGACGGGGGGGCAGGATCTGCGCAGTGGGGCTGGGGAAGGGGGTGTGTGTGGATCTGCTGCGGGCTGGACTTTGCAAAGGTACCGGGGCGGGGGGGTTGCCGCGTTCAGCGGCGGAGCACGGCCGTGCCTTGTTGCGAAGGGACGGCGCAGGGGATGCGGGGCTGCTCCCGGCCGGGATGTGCGCGCCCTGCCAGCGCCCCCGTGCCCCTGCCGCCCTCCCCCGCCGGGAGCCCACGGCAGAGGGGAGCAGGCACCAGCCGAGCCGGATGCGGCAAAAAATTGCGGTAGTGCCGGCAGTGCCGGTCGGGCTCGCCGCCCCGCCGCCAGCCCCGCACAGCGCCCGCAGCCTGCCCGCTCGGCACCGGCCGGGGGCCGCGGCTGAGGAAGAAGAGCGGACCGGAGCGCGGGCCAGGCAGGGATACGGGACGACGGCGCCTGCCAGGGGGAGGGAGATGGGGCGCGGGGGCACCGGCCCGACCCTGGGGTCCGGAGCCTGCGGGCATCGGCAGCCGCTGCTCCGCTTCCCCCTTCTCCCGATAAGCGGCCTTCTTGACCCCTTCGGCCATCCCTTCCTCTCATCCTTCCTTGTCTCCTCTGTGCTTTCCCTCTCCCTCTTGTCCCTCTATCCTGCTGTCGTTCCTCATCCCTCCTCTCCGCTCCCTTCCAGGTTCCCCGGGTACATCGTCCCTTTGTGTCTCCCTCCAGCCCGGTTCTCATCCCTCCAGCTGGCTCCTGCTTTCTCCACTTTTCATTCTGGCATCCTCCTGCAAACTCAGTGGCTCCCCACAGCAGGAAATGAAAGGGACAAGTTGGGAAATAGGGGTAATGGGAAGATGGAATGTGTGTGTGAGTGTGCACAATGTATTGATTATTGACTGATTTGTTAAAAAAAGAAGGAAAAAACCCCTACATTGTAACTCAGAGGAAATGCTGTGACTCGAGTTCTGCGTAAAAAAATGGCAGCTCAGCTGTCCTGACTATATGCAAAGGGTTCTTATAAATGCAAGAATAAGAGCAAATTGCATAATGTTTTAGGGGGGAAAAAATAGTTCTCAGTTTTCAATAGTGTCAGGCTGGCAAATTGTGACTTTGTTTTGCCCTGCAAGTCAGTGTGTTGTTGCTCCTGGGGATGGGGCTGTATGCCTGTGCATGCTTCTTCCCTCTCTGTGTGCTTCCATTGGTCACCCAGAGCTGATCTTGTTTGGTGAATAGCTGTATTTCTGCAGTCAGTTTAGCACTGACTAAGGTGCTGAACTTTAAACCAGGTATCACAAGTGACAGAAACAATGTGTGTGCATGCCTATGTAGCCCTTGGGTGAGTATCTTTATCATAGTGCTCTATCTGTATGTGTTGCTGCTTTAGATGCATATACTGAGCATTGGCATTGCTTTTTGTGTCAGCATCTCTATCCTTTCTGTATTGTGCTGTCCCATCCCAGATGTTTGGACATGCATAACATCAGCATTTGTGTTTAATATCCCTGAAATGCACAGCAACATATGAACAGTGCACAATTGAGGGGAGTAAATATGCATAAAATTGGAATCTCCTTTGGTTATTTTACTTTGTTAGTTATGCATGCGTGGCATGTACAAGAGAGAGAAATACATTTGACAGACCTGAGAGTTATCTATGTTTGTCTACAGAAATTTACATTCCATGTTTGAAATCATCCCAGCTCCTGTTCATTTGTTTGGTTGTTAAAGTCTTTCATGTTATTTTAAATTTGGTTCTTGTAGTTTATCTATAATCCTTGGCAGGTACAGTAGCTCAGTGGTATACAATTTCTAACCCAAATTATGTTTTGGAACAATGTCAACTGAAAAACGTTTTCTTTCTCTTTCCTTTTTTCTTCCTTAGATTCTTTATCTTTGTTCAGGAGCCTAAGGTTGCTTGCTGATCATAAGAAGATGATTCTGTGGCTCTTTCTGGTTCTGTCATCTCCAGTTTCTTCTACAACTGCAGATGCTGATATATCTGTGGAAATTTGCAATGTTTGCTCCTGTGTGTCAGTTGAGAATGTACTCTATGTCAACTGTGAGAAGGTTGCAGTCTACAGACCAAATCAGCTTAAACCACCATGGTCTAATTTTTACCACCTCAACTTTCAAAACAACCTGCTAATTATTCTATATCCAAATTCCTTTCTTAATTTTACACATGCTGTGTCCTTGCAACTGGGTAATAATAAGTTACAGAACATTGAGGGAGGGGCCTTTATGGGCCTTAGTGCATTAAAACAGTTGCACTTGAACAACAACGAATTAAAGATTCTCCGGGCTGACACTTTCCTTGGCATAGAGAACTTGGAGTATCTCCAAGCTGACTACAATTTAATCAAGTTTATTGAACGGGGAGCCTTCAATAAGCTTCACAAGCTGAAAGTCCTGATACTTAATGACAATCTGATTTCATTCCTTCCCGATAATATTTTTCGATTTGCTTCTCTAACCCATCTGGATATACGGGGGAATCGAATACAGAAGCTTCCCTACATTGGAGTTCTAGAACACATCGGGCGAATTGTTGAATTGCAACTGGAAGACAACCCCTGGAATTGTACCTGTGATTTGTTGCCTTTGAAAGCGTGGCTGGAGAACATGCCCTATAACATCTACATTGGAGAGGCTATCTGTGAAACACCCAGTGACTTGTATGGAAGGCTGCTGAAGGAAACCAATAAGCAGGAGCTGTGCTCCATGGGGACAGGGAGTGATTTTGACGTGCGCATCCTGCCTCCCTCGCAGCTGGAGCCCGGTTACAGCACACCCAACGGCCACACCACTCAAACATCAGTGCACAGATTAGTCACAAAGCCGCCAAAGACTACAAATCCTTCGAAGATCTCGGGGATAGTAGCAGGCAAAGCATTGTCCAATCGTAATCTCAGTCAGATCGTATCTTACCAGACCAGGGTGCCTCCTTTAACTCCTTGTCCAGTCCCTTGTGTTTGCAAGACTCATCCTTCAGACTTGGGATTAAGTGTAAATTGCCAAGAAAGAAATATAGAATCAATGGCTGAACTCGTACCAAAACCTTTAAATGCCAAGAAACTGCATGTAAATGGCAATTATATTAAGGATGTGGATACTACAGATTTCGCTGAGTTTGAGGGGCTGGATTTGCTGCATTTAGGCAGCAATCGGATTTCAGTGATCAAAGGAGATGTTTTCCGCAACCTTACAAATTTACGGAGATTGTATCTCAATGGCAACCAGATAGAGCGTCTGAGCCCAGAAATGTTTGCTGGCCTCCACAATTTGCAATATCTGTATTTGGAATACAATGTTATCAAAGAAATCCTAGCAGGCACCTTTGACTTAATGCCAAATTTGCAGTTGCTCTACCTGAACAACAATCTTCTGCGAAGCTTGCCAGCATATATTTTTGCTGGTGCACCACTTGCTAGACTGAATCTGAGGAACAATCACTTCATGTATTTACCTGTAAGTGGTGTTCTTGATCAGCTAAAATCTCTTACACAAATAGATTTGGAAGGTAATCCATGGGACTGCACTTGTGATTTAGTTGCTTTAAAACTGTGGCTTGAAAAGCTAAATGACGGTATTGTGGTGAAGGAATTGAAATGTGAAACGCCCGTGCAGTTTGCTAACATAGAACTTAAGTCTCTGAAAAATGAGATTCTCTGTCCTAAACTTTTAAACAAGCCATCTGCTCTGTTCACTAGTCCCATGCCTGCTGTTATTTTTACAACACCACCAGGACCAGTCCGGAGTCCTCCTGGTGGCCCAGTTCCATTGTCCATCCTTATCCTAAGCATATTGGTTGTGCTGATTTTAACGGTGTTTGTTGCTTTTTGTCTTCTTGTTTTTGTGCTTCGGCGCAACAAAAAACCAACCATAAAGCACGAAGGGATTGGAAACCAAGAGTGCAGTTCTATGCAACTGCAGCTAAGAAAGCACGATCACAAGTCAAACAAAAAAGATGGACTGGGTGCAGAGGCCTTCATTCCTCAAACCATTGAGCAGATGAGCAAAAGTCACACCTGTGGCTTGAAAGAGTCTGAAACAGGCTTCACGTTTGCTGACCCACCAGGGCAAAAAGTCATTCTGAGAAATATGAATGACAAGGAGAAAGATTTATTGCATGTGGATACCAGAAAAAGACTTAGTACAATCGATGAACTGGATGAGTTATTCCCTGGAAGGGATTCCAATGTATTTATTCAAAATTTTCTTGAAAGTAAAAAAGAATACAACAGCATAGGGGTCAGTGGCTTTGAAATACGTTACCCAGAGAAACTGCAAGACAAAAAAACCAAGAAGTCTCTAATAGGTGGTAATCATAGTAAAATTGTAGTAGAACAAAGAAAAAGTGAATATTTTGAACTAAAAGCTAAACTTCAAGGTTCACCTGACTACCTACAAGTCCTTGAAGAACAAACAGCTTTGAATAAAATATAGGTCATACAATCTTATTGCCTACAGAGGACATTTATTTAATGATGAAAGTGCCTTTTGTTGACTTTTAACTTCCAAATACTATATTATATTGATAGGCATAGAGGTATATACAGGTGTATCCAAGGGTGTCTGATTAACTGTAGCTGCGTATGATTTGTCAAGTAGAGGAGAATTTCCTTAATAGATTTTACTCCATAAAGCTCATGCCCTGTGGAATCCTGTAGGGATACTGCAAACTCTATTGCCAAAGGGATGCTTTATACACGTTACACTGAATTTAACCTCAAGAGGCATATATGTTTTGTATCTTAAATGCAAACCATCGTCTCCTTGTGATTTGTTAGAACAAACACAAGAAACCTGGTACTGATATTTGTACTTCAGCTGGGTCCTTCATCCTGCACGTGGATTTAAGTTGGTGGAACTGGAGTAATCCTTTGATTTGTGGTGTTCTAATGGCACTGTTTAAAGCTTATCTGGAAAGTAACAAGCATGCAAAGAGAGAACATTCAATAGTATGTGTAAATTGGTTACATTTATGGGCTGCATCTTGAAACCACTGGAATTATAATGTTAAATTGTGCAAATATTTATTTAAAATATACCATGCTTTACATACCTATGAAATAAATCTGACCATTTGAAGCATACATGTCTATACAGAAAATTAAAAAAAAAAAAAAAAAAGAAAGAAAATAGTTCAACCTGACTTCTGCAGTATTTGTGACATCTGAAGAAAATATTTGGTATTTATGCAGAATCTGTTCTAAGACTCATCTCCAATTAAAACCAGAGTTCCTTCTCAGTTATGTGGAACTTTTGCAACCCCAACAGGTTGTCCAGAATTATCAAAGTGCTTACTGTGTGAGCGTAGCAAAAATTATTTTTGTAATATAATTCATATTTATGAAATACTTTGTATACTACATAGGAAAAAAATATGTACTCCTTAATATGTATTTAATATGCCTGACTTGTTTTCCTGATCACAATGCATTAATCATTCAGTATAAATAAAACCAGAACAATATACCAAACAGCAACCAGGGATGTAATGTATAGCATCGTCCAGAATTAAGTGATCAGATATAATAATAGTAATAATAATAATAAAATTGTTCTGTAATATTCTTGTGAGATTAGCATATTACCTTATTTCAGATTTGTTACCAATGGTGCATTTTAAAATAGATTGGTTTTTTAGTATTGTGTCCCAAGCAGTAATTTGCCATCAGTTTTCTTGCTTTTCAGGTCTCTACAGCTTAATCTTAATACTTTTCACAAGTATTTACAGGAATTCATGCTAAGGGGAATATTTTTATTGTACACCAGAAGTTTTCTGTCTTATCTCTCTGGCTGCTGTTAGTAAGTAAAGCCTGATCAGAACAGTGAACAATATGGCAAATCCTGTCTAAAACCACAGTGAAAAATGGATATAGTGGTCTCAGTTCAGAGGACTGCGTAGCTCAAAAGCAGAGTGTAAAAGCTTGCCTTTGTGAAAGCTGAATCTGAATAGCCAGGAAAAAAGGTAGGAGAATGGAAAATCCCCATTGTATCTGACTGAGAGATGGTACTTTGACATGAGAATGGAGATATATTGGTAAAGCATCCTACAGCAAATCTATGCGATGAGATTAACAAAATTTCTTTGATTTGATGAGCTTTGGATAAGACCCTCTTATCTCCTTTGCTTTCAGAACCTTTACCCTCCTTACCCTTTATAATCAATACGTAAGTCAATTAAGATAGTAGGATATAAACATGAACATTTTTCATGAATTTGAAGCTAGCAAAAATTAGAGCAAGGCTCAATAATAATACTGTGGAGAAGGCTGTGTCAGCTATTTCCAATATAAACCTCTAATTTCAGGGCTTTATGACACTGAGTTGAAATTTTTATTCTGGAATGATACTTGGCAAACTGCCTGCAGTATATTTTTATCAAAATAGACCAAAAGAAAAAAAAAAAACAAAAACAAAAAAAGCACTGCTTCTTTATTTAAGACAAAGCAAACAAAATGTTTCTCTACTTTCACACATTTGTTTTTGCTCTTTTGGCTTAGAAAGAGGGTGGTTTTATTTTTTTTCTCCATACTGAAAACTAAATACGTGACTTCAGATAATAAAATTACAAGAGATAAATTAATGGCTGAGTTTCTTTCAAAAAGCTGCATCTATCCATGCACAATAATTAACTTAATTCAGAATGTCATGGGGATTTTGAGGACATGGATACTGCATACACATGCAGTTTTGGCATGAAAAGTTCCTGGTTGACTAACGATGCAATGCATGGCTAAGGTTTGGGTGAGAACGTGTGAGTTTCTTGTCTGTGGATTAAGGAGTGTCCATGATGCACTGAGCAGTGGACCCTGCTGGCCCCTTCAGTAGGCTGAGGATGGCAGGTGCCTGTGGCTGCTCTGCACAGAGCTCTGTGGCCTCGAGGATGTGTCCAAGCTCACTGGGGTTTGCCAAAGCAGAAGGTGTCTGACACACTCAGTGCGTTGTCACTGGCATGTCCTGTACGAGCCTCCTGAGAGGAATGTGCTAAAAGTATGAAAAATTGCAAGAAATTAAATACTTCTGTGTGATGGTGAAATGGATGTGCTTATGACTTGTGTTGCCCTGAGTCAAAAGAACAGCGATAAATGATCATACCTTCCTCAGCTGAAAAAAAAAATGAGGTTTTTTTTTTTGTTCATTTTGTGTTGTGAGGTTTTCTGGGGATTTTAAGTCTGTTTTTTTCAGGGGTGTTTTTTTGCTGTTATTTTTTTTTTAATTTGTTTGAGGTTTTTTTTGCTTTTTGGTGTGGCATCTTCTGTTTGCTGACCAAAAGAACTGAACCATTATGCTGTACTATTACACTGGGTCAGAGTTCTCTGATCACTGAGGCCACAATTCCAGTAAAGCATTTCACCTCAACATAAATCATGTGCAGAGGTACTACTCATGAGGTAATAATTAGATACCTGCCCAAGAATGGGGCTTAGCTAGAGTTTTGTCACTGACTTCAAAACAAACCAGCTCAGAACCATTGTATATAATCCATAGAGCCCAGAGACTCGTCTGGGGTTATGCAGTCGAGTGTAGCTTCACCAGCATCAGTAAAGGTTGCACAATCTGGACCTTCCTGTAGAAATAGTCCCGTAGTGTTTTACAATGTATGGTGCAATATGTAGGCATAATAGTGTGAGTGAAGAATGCAGAAGCTGGCAAAACACTATTTTTCTGTGAAATTGTTACTTTGAATGGCAACCTTAGTTTATTTTCTCCATGTTTTGAAACAGTGTATGTGTCTGCACAGCAGTTTTAGTGTGATGTCCATTCAAATCTCTGGTCAGTCTTTCTGGGAAGGTGACTCTTGAGTGTGGCTTAACGGGTCTGTCTGTTCATTATATTGGTTTGAGTGGCCATGCTTGTAAAATGGCTGTTAAGACCCATAAACTAAATCAGTGAAGGTGTTGACATAATCTGTTGTCTCCATTGTATTATAAAGAAGTTTCCATTTTAAAATTAAATCAATAAAGTGTAATTGTTTCCTTGAAAAAGAAAAAACATTGTGCAGTTTTATCAGAAAGCAAATACCGCGGTGCAAGAACACAAGAACAGGTGATTTATGTTTTGCATTTAGTGTTCAAGATTGACAATAATGCAGCAATCTAGTATAAATATATTTTTAAATGCTTTTTTTTTTAAAGCCATAATGATGATATAAATTATAAAGGCATGGCCTTGTGAATAATGTTAACAAATGTTTCAGAATCAAGAAAAAACATCCAGAACTTGATGGTGGTATAATATCTATAATATCTTTTGCATGATTTGTATGTTGATATTGTATGAAATGAGCACAGTGAGACTTTTTTTTTTTTTGGTTGCATCCAAAGAGTTAGGAAGGAAATATAACAAGAATGTATTTATAATCACTCTATTTTGAAATAAAGTAAAGAAAACAAAATGTATTGGCTTTACCCTGTTTTGATCATTACTATTTTAGGTTAGTTTATAATTAAGGCAATTACTTACGACATCCAGTCCAATGTAAAACACAGAAACCTACTGTTCATTAATTTTGTTTGCCTTCATCGACATCTAAATACTAGTCAGTGTTGACTTCAAAATTTGTATGAAATATTAATAAAATTGTTTGGTACTATTGTATTTCTGAAACTAGACTTTGTTAAGTGCCTGTGATATTCTCTTTTGGATTATTTATATATGGATGAGAGAGAATCTGTAAAGCATTACATGCAGTAATGTTTTCTAACCACCTCAACAATTTGTTGTATTTTAGAAAGTTTTTCTCTTCTTCTGTTGTCCAACAAAATCTTCCTTTTCCCTGTTATGCAAATAATCCCTCCAAGCTCTCTGATTTTTTATTTTTTTTTTCCATTACTACCACAAGCAGAATTTAGTTTTTAGTTGGATTTTCAGTTCTTCAACCCAGAAGTGCTTAGAGGAACAATTATATAATGTTAGGGGCATTTGCTTTGATTCTTCTCTCTTCTTATTAGTCATTTTCAATAACAATTTTTCAGAGGAAAGAAAAGTTAATTTGTCCTCAGAAGAAGCAAAACGACCAATCCATCTACCATTTCTTTTGGTTAGGTTAGTTTTATATCTGAAAGTTGCAAAGACATCTTTAGGTAGTTTAACTTCCAAATTTATATTTTGTAGTTAAAATGGTTTACAAAGCCTCATAAAAATTTTCATGGCAAGGGAGAAGAGCAGGAACAGAATTACATTTAGATGAAACATTCCCTGTTGTGCAGGGTTTAACATGCATTATAATGGCAGTGAATGAGGATCAGAATAGGATATGGAGTGGAAAATTGGGACTTGATACAGATTTTTTTTCACTTCTAGGAACAAACCCACAACATTAGTTGAGAAAGGCCTACATATAATATTCCATATAATTTCTTTCTAAAGAAAAACTCAAGAACCAAGAATCATTCATGTTTTGATAATAAGTGTGCACTGCTTTCCTGAATGCAGAGGAACTTGAGAGTTTTCTATTAATACTTTTTGTCATTATTAGTCTTTATTTCCAGTTTCAATTCATTCATATTATTATTATTATTATTATTATTATTATTATTATTATTATTATTATGATTGATGTTGTGTTGGAAAACAAAAATAAGAATATTGTTGCTCAGGGACAAACTCTTAGAAATTTACCAGTGTAAATCCAGACTGAACAGACTTCAATGGAGTCAAATCCGCCTTATCCTAGTGAACAAAAAAAGCAGAAAGTACAAGATCTATCCATCACTGAAATAAAAAAAGGTATTTTTTGACTTGAAATGTAATATAATCTTGCTTTATACTCTGTTGATTTGTGTGGTAAAGCTGTTATTATTTTCAAATGGCTGTAGGGAGAGCACAGACCTAGTGCAGTCCTGTGTCTGTTTGATGTCAGTGGAATTCTGCAATGATTCAAGAGCTGTGAACATCCCAGAGCTGTACTCTGGGTACAAAACTATATAAATTTGCTGGTTTATACATACACTTGGGGTAGATCCCACATAAAATACAAACACATTCTTAACAATACAATTTACTTTCTCCCTGTAATGGAGCAAAGTTACTTTGCTCTTGTTTTTCATTAAGTAGAGAGTTTATTGCAAATATCTTTGTTTTACTGCTAATTTTATTTGTATTCACTAGCAATACTTGAGATAATTAATTCATTGTCTGAAAGCAGAACATTTCATCCTGTTATTTTTAAAATACCAGTCACTGGTAACAGACAGATACTGAGTTATATTGAATCTCCAGCTAAATATCTAAGTAATAATTCTATAAATAATTCCTCAAAAGCACAAATAAAGATCAGGTAAGAAAAAAAAGACCTAGTTGTTACTAAATCTGAATTTTTCATATGTGTGTATGTGAAGGCTTAACACAGTGTGGTACAACTGATGGGTGACAGGTAGTACCTCACTTCTCTTTGGTCTTTGTTTAACTAGAAAACAGAAAGTGATCTCTAAATGGTTTAGTCATCATTTTGTAATAGCAGGCTAACAAAGAATATTCCTAAGTTTCCCTCATCCACAAGGATTTTTCTTCTTGGTTTAATTTCGTTAAATTCCAGAAATGTGTTGTGACCTTCCAGAACATCCTCCCACTCCATGCTCTCATGTTGCCTTCAGTGAGCCAGTCCTTTACAGCTGGAGCTTTTTCTAGGCTTGGGTTGATGGCAGTTTCCAGAGAGACACAAGACAGTGGGATTTGTCAGTTCCTAGAAAACAGCTAAAAAAGGCAAAGAACCTGTCCTGGATGGTTTCTGAGTCACATCAGATGGTGTATGATCCAAAACCGAAATGTAGGAAGTGGTTTAAGCTTCTGCTGGGGCGTTTTGTGCAGGGGCTTTTGAAGCTGGACAATCTGTGACTGTAAGGTGTGCAGTGCAAAGGCAATGTGATTCAGGCAATTGAATTCTGACAGACTGTGGCCAAATCCTGCAGACATCTGCATCCACTTACCTGAGCTAGGCTTTGGTGTCACTGTTCACTGAAAAGTCTTGCACAAATTACTCAGGTTAAGCCAGACATGGTACAGATTTCTCAGGGATGCTTTTAACTAGGATGTGGATACATTTTTGGCAGCTGTTTGTGTTGGGGGTCAGTCTGTGCCCAGCGTTTGCTGAGCAGTGAATTTGGTAGGGGCTCTCCTCATGTGCTGCATTAGTGCTCACATCTGAATATGAGACACTGTACAGGATGTACATCTCAATGAGCAGAGTCACAAAGGGCAACGTGTTTTGACAGATTTTGAGCTCTTCACTGCAAGAAACTGCAGGAAAGAATGTACCATACAGCAGATTTTCTTGCTCCCTGGCAGGATTTCATAGACCCTGTGAGTCCTTCTCAGCAGGGTATTTTTCTTGTCTATACACCGCAAATAAGGCTCCAGGTCACCAGTCTTGTGTATGTGCAGTCTGTGTTTGCTTATACCCAAAAATAGTTTAGTGGAGAAGGGTAGGAGAATAACTTCCTTCTTTTTTTTTTTTCCTTTCCTTTTTTTTTTTTTTTTATTTTTTTTTTCTGAAAAGCAAAATGGGATGAATTTGAATTGTTCCAGACTGAAAAGGAAAAATACAGGTATTTTAAAGAATGGTCACATTGTTGGTTAATATCTGTACTATTAAAGTATTTTTCTAAGAGAGAGAGGAGGAAAGCAGATGTGTTTATATTTTTAGCATGCAACTTTTCAGCTTCCATTCTGGGGTTAGAATATGCCCCTGGATGCCAAGGGACTTGCATGTGCAGCTCAGGGCACAATTTAGTTGAAAAGATTCATCCTCAATGTCTTTCTGCCTTTTGTGTGGTAGAAACGAAATGCAAGGTTTTGAATGTTCCCTCTCTGTTTGCTTTAATGGAAGTTACATCAGCAGGCGTTCCTCAGGACCAGACTTCAAGCTCCTGTTGAGTTGTGCCTGCAGTTTGATGAAGTTGGCTGGCAACAAGAGTACAAATGTCATACAAGGGGTGATTTTTTTGGATGGGGTTAACACTTTGAAATAATTGGGGTTCGTATAGTTTCCTTCTTAAATATCACCATGTCATTGCACTGTTTTATACTTAGGAAGATCTTTACTTCTATGATCAGTTCAATAAATCAGTGGTTTTACAAATGTGATCAGGAAATTGGCTCCAAATGTCTAGAAAAAAAGGCATTGCTTTTAATTCTTGTGGTTTTGTTTAAGAAAATAAAGATGGAAAACATCATGAATAACCTAGATTTAAGATTTCTTTTTGTTCAATGAAAATTACTTTTGCCTTAACAAAGTAAAATATTCAGAAAGTACAAGTGAAATATTTAGGAATAAATTTGGGAAAATTTGGTTTTTGTCAACAAACAAGGCCCCTATTTTTCAATCCTTTCACAAGAATATAAGCTATGGATGCCATAAGAGGTTTTATCTTTTAATTAGCTTCCCTAGAATCTGGAGTTTCAATTCAGCTGTTGGAGCTGTGCCGTGAGCATGATTTTATGATTTTGTTGTATTGGTCAACAAAACAACAGTGTGACACATTTTGTCTGTGTAGCATTGTCAGTTACCACTTATGACAGCCAAGATAGTAAGGATTATAAATTGTAAAGTGGGTTGGTAAGGATTCCTATACATTGGTGATGTGCTTTCAAAATGAAAGCAGCATGCAAGTGGTGAGTATTATCAGCATACAGTACATTTCAAAAGGGAAGTACCATTGTACTCTGCACAGTGGTCTATTGTTCAGATTGAGAAATATCACTGAAAGTGGATAAGCTGTGTTTTCCTCTTTGTAGACTTTCCTTCTTTTGCTGTTAAATAGACCTGTTTACTCTGTACAGAGCAGTACAACTCTGAGCCACCCACATGAAAATAAAGAAGCATAAAAAGGACAAGCAAATCCATTCCCTCCCAAAAGAACATCTGCATTATAATAATAAAATCACTCACATTTTCCAGAATCACTGGCACCTTTGGCCTTTTTTGCTATGCTGAAGAGTTGTGGGACTGAGAAGTGGAGCTGGCCTCAGCTGCTTTCCTTTCTCCACACGAGTATTCCCTTTGACATTATACACGGACGAGGTCAGTTTGCCTGAGTGTTTTTCAGTGCTGTACAGGGCTGAAGCAACAACCTGAATTCTTACCCACTGCAGGCACTTGCAATGAGCTAGAACTAGAGTTATCATGAGCTAGACAGAGACATCAAAAGCATGGCAGTGACCTTTGCCAAAATGCCTTTTCTTTTACCCTCTGGAGCACACCTGTGCCATGTCCCACAACATCCTTGGGCCAAGGAACAAGGCTGTAGCAGAGCTCAGTAACATCCTTGTTTTAGCATTGCAGAGAAGAAAACTAACACAGCAGCTCTGTAATCAAGAATGTGAGACTCTTCTTGGCTGTCTGCTATTCAATGTGTGGTCCCTTTTGCAGTAGGAGAAGTAATCTTCACTGCTAGCTCCAGTCTAAACTCTGGGGACTGGGTAGGAAGAACTTGTTTGACAAATGAGATTTCCCCCACAGTACAGCTAGCCCAGGTTCTCTATCTGATGTGTGCAGATACAGGTTTTTCCCTGTCTGTAAATAGGATACAGTCAAACTTGCATTAACAGTTCTCATGGTTTGGTAATGTGATTCACATAATGCATGTGCACATACAAAATTGCATTTCCATGTGGTACTGCTGAGTGTCTCTGGCAGCAAATGAGGACACCTGTTTTTTACCTCAGAACCTATTGTGGTGGCCAGATTCAGATTACTTTGTCTAATAATTACATATGCTTCTTGTATAATAGTTTTTCTCAGTAACAACACTCTCTTTTTAACAAAGAGAGAAGGCTTTCATCTTTTTTTTTTTCACTTATTCCTCTGCAGTTGGAATTCTATTAATCCATTTCCAACCCATAAAGAACAAAGAAAAAACCCTCCACAGAAAAACTCCACTTTATGTAACGCACTGAAGATGGCACTGTAGTAACAACTTCACACTATGAATGATAAGATATGCTTGTGTTTGTTACTGGGAAATTGTGATTTTTTTATTTATTTAGCACAGTTAACATAAAGCCAAAGGTCAGTTTAATACAGCACCACCCAATACATCGACTGTAATTAAGGGTAAAGAAGGGTTTCTGTTACCTGGACTTATCACAAGGAGACTCCAAGTCAACCCAAACTATGTGGAATAGTTTATAGTTGATCATAATGAGAGGGGGTCTTTTGTAAAAAAAAATAAAAATCAAGAAAAACAAAGAAAATCCTTCTGTACTGGGTATCTCTTCATGTCTGTAACCTTTACAGGCCATGTTAAGACACATGAAGACCACAGCAGGTCTCTAAAGACCCAATGAACCTTGGGGGAGGGCTTTATGGTTTTAGTTGCACTACACAAATCTTTCAAAATTCAGTTTCCTGTAGAGATTGGAGGCTTTAATTCATCTGAAACAGGAGCTTCAAGTTAAAAAGAGAAACAATCAACCACACACAAAGAACACCAGTTGCAGGTAACAGCCACATTTAGGTTAATGATAATATGTAGTAAGAATAAAGAAAAACAAATTTAAACTGATATTTATATAGGTCTGAAATGATGTTTCTATCTGTTTCATAACCCACACCTTTTAAGCCCTTCACTCATAGCAGGTGGGAGTTTTGGGTTGTTTTGAACTCTGTGAGTAATTGGGCCACTGTACAGCAATGACCTCTCACAGCTACTTCCATCATACATGCCTGAGCTGAAGGGAATTAAAAATGAAAACTTTACTTTACTTTTGCTTTGTCTTGCTAAAGAGAAGTCAGTGGAAGAATCTGTGTGAACTGCCACAATGGGGATCTTTTTCAGGTGTTGAGAAAAAAACTGTAGGATTTAAAACCCCACTGTTTTTCACGATAGACAGCATCTGTCCAAGACAACATAATGGTCTTTGTCAGCAAACTAATTTTGGGGAGGAAAATTTTGAATTTTTCAAAACTCCCCTCTCAAGTTGCCAGAGTGCTTCTCCTGCAGTCTGGTATTTTAAGTGCAGCTTTTCAAAGAGATGGGAGTTAAATAAGTAAATAAGTTTAGGGCCTTGATCTTGGAATAAATCTGGTAGGAGCTCTCTAATTACCCCAGCAGGATGCTTTGCTCTTCACACAGCAGCTTCCAGCTGTCTGAGCAGCCTCCTCAGCCTCCCCTCCTTTGCCAAAAACTTCCCACAGAACCTCTGCAGATTCCCCAGCAGAGGAAGATGCTGGGTTTGTTCTTGTGTGAACGAAAGCAGGGGTAAATGATTTCTGTTTGTGCCACCATGACTCAGTGTGGCTAATGGAGACAGACACAGGCAAGCCAAGATGCCCAGAAGCCTGTGGTAAGGTAGGGGGATATTTGAGGGATGCAGAAGGAGGAACTGAAATAACCTGGGTTTGAACTTCTGGAGCTGGAATTTTTACTTAGAGGTGACTTTGGGGCCATGAGATTGCTTAGAGGCCTATGAAGCAGTTAGCAGGCAAGATAGGTGGGAACAGACTGAGCTGCTACAAAAATAAGCACTCTAACTTACATACTCATGTAAACATTTGGAGATGTCTGTGATGCATTGGCCGTTAATATTTAATTTATCACCTATTAAATATTTCATTTTGTATGGTTCTTTATTGCAAAGGTGATGGATTGTGTCATCCACAAGGACCTATATATAAAGATCTGGCAGATTTCTCAGTCTTTTGAAAAATAATTACATTTATAAGCAGTTTGCAGGAGGTAAAATGCATTATGCAGAGATTAGTCTTGTGCAAACGTGTTGTCTCATTTTAGTTTGCAAAAAGGCAGGAGTAAACACCTGCAGGCAGTATTTGTATTGCAAAGGGAGAGCTATTATGAACCTGTAGAGAAACTTCCACCTGGATCTTCACTACCCCCATCATCACAGAGAATCTGAGCTGTTTGTTTCTAGCTCCCATGGCTGTGTGAGGTGACAGCACAGGGCACTGCCCCCTGCACCTATGGGCGGCACAACTATCTTTGCATCCCTGGGAATTCAGGTCTTTGCTGCTGTGCCTCCCTGGGACTTGTGCTACTCTAATATCTGGAGGGTGATATGGCCCAAGACACAAGCCAGTAGAGCTTAAACACTGTCAAAAAGCAGTGCTGTGCAATCCTCCCCCTATTTTTTATTTTTTATTTTTTTTTCATGAAGATGGCAGGTGAAAGCTCCACAGTCCGTGTCCTGCTCTGTGGTCACACATGGCCACCATCTCCACTGACTGTCCCATCCCACACACACAGATCTTGGCAATCCTGAAAGCAGTTCTCTCTCTCTGTTGTCAGGCCTCTGTGCTGCAGACAACGAACATCTTCATTTTTCAGTAGTTTTTGTTCTCAATCCAGGAAAGTATTTCCTTAGGTCCTTAATAGCGAGCTTAAGGTTAAGCATTTATTTAAGTCCTTTGTTAAACTGTGTCTTGCTGAATGCCTGCCAGATGAAAACAGATGGGCTAATTTACCTTGGTGTTCTTCCATGACTTCAGGAGAGCTGTAAGAGCAGGAAGCCTGATGAAAGGTGGATTCCAAAGCGAGTGAGGGGAGAGTTAAGTGGTTGCAGGCCACTAGATGTTCCCTGGGAGTCTGTAGATTTGGAGACTGACCAGGTGAGAGCACAAGCCTCTCTGCAAGGAGTGTCACCCCAACTATTCATCCACGGTGCTATGTCAATTACCTGCAAGGAACAGAACTGAGGAGCATCAGCTTTCCCCCATTTGTCACCAAGAAACAGCTGGGCCTGGGCTGTGTACAGTGAGCTCTTTTTCTAGCTTATCACCCTCTGTGCTGTAGGGTGTTCAAAACAGATGTGTGCTCCTCTTCTGGTGGCATTCCTGATGAGCCAGTGGAGACACAAACTGTTCATGGATCCTTAAAACCACTCCCTTTTATTAAAGAGCAGCCAGACAATCCCATGCTTTGGGATTGAAAGATTCTGAAAACTGATGTTAATACATTAGAATTTGGTATAAAATTATCACCACTGTCTGTCACTCATGAAACAATGCCGTAAGTTTAAGGTTTTGCAACGTCACATACTTTTAAAAAGTATTTAATAGTGGCTTATAAAATATATTAATGAAACAAATTGCTAACTTAGGAACACAGATTTGTGAAGATATATTTTTACAGTATTTTTGGTTTTTTGTTTACAAACCTGAGAATGTTGCTAATGCTGGCAGTCACATTCAAATGCTCTAGTACAAGGTCTCAGAAAGGTCTGTGACTTAATGTAATATGGTCTTAAGGAAAAAGAGTGAGAGACCATGGAATTAAAAGCTTTAACATATTTCAAGAGTATGCTGAATCAATACTGTCCTGGTAGTATTTATTGTTCCAGTGTTATATTTAAGGGGTCTTTTTCTGTGTGTGGTTTTGCTTCTCCAACCGATGATACTCCTGCTCCCCACAGGCAGTCTAGCTTGTTACCAAAATGCTCCTGTTTATAATAGCTTTAATGCCAAACAAAAAAATAGTAGGAGGAAGAAAGGAAGGGTGGAATTTGGGCTTTAAAATGTCTTTCTCATGAAATATTCATATTATTTATTTCACAAGATCAAATGCTGTTTTTGAAAAATAGTATGACAGGAAGTACGCAAGAGATTTCAGAGGTTGAATATGAGCAAGAAACCTTTTCTAGGAGAGAAAAAACAATAAAACCCTCTCCAAACCTCAAATAGAAAGTTTGCCTAAGAAATATCAAAGATCAGTGTTGTGGGACTGTAAAATGCAGACCCAAATCTATCATTTTATTCTTACAGCAAGGTGTCATCAAGCTCTTCTCTGATCCAAGACTAAACAGCAATTTTCAAAATGTGGTAGCAGAACACAGATCACCTTCATTTTTAGAACAACATAGCTTGGAATGCTATGAGCCACTGCATGTATTAACCTCTGTAAAAAGAGTGAATTTCAGCTTCTTGAACAGCACTTTATTCTTTTTGGGTAATTAACTCTGGTATGTGAATGGTGAAGTTTCTTTGTTTAACCCAGAGAGCAGCAAAGGGTATCTATGGAATGCCAGTCTTTGTACCCACTTAAAGGGCAGCAGTGAACATCTCCCTGAATTTCATTGGATGTGTATTGGGGAATGCCCCTGGCAAGGAGGCTGAGGATGTTCCTAGCCCTGCTTCACCGTGGGGATGGGAAAAGTAGGCTTGGCGTGGAGACACTCTGGTAGCCTCTCCTGCATCTGGTGGGACCAGCAGAGCTGCACTGACCTGAGTGGCCCCAGGATGACCTTTCCAGTGGATCCAGGCTCTGCAGTGTCACTGGGTCCATGGAAGCACAGTGTTCTGGAAGGACAAGTAACAGGTTTTTCCACCTGATACCAAGGAAAGATGATGTGGGCTTGGAAAGCGCTTTGTAGTTTCTAATGCCTCCTTCTCTTTCCTTGCTTACTCTGCATATAAATTAAGACCAACTAGGGTTGCACCAGCTGCCTAATTTATTCAGATATTCAGATTTATATTTAATGTCATCTCCTTGTCAGCCTTGGTAGACTCTGGTTCAGACCCACGGTTTTTGCTGCTGCAGCAACCCTCACAGGCACAGAAGCTGAAAAACAAGTAGGATGTAATTCAAGAGCTCTTTACATCTATGTAACCACGGATACCTAAGTGATGCATATGACCAGTGTTTACAAAGTAAAGTGCGTTGTTTCCAGAAATGGGAAGCACAGATTGTGAAATCTCCCTGGGACATATGTGCAGGAGATAAAAGGTAAAAGTAATGCTCTTCCACCTTTATGAAATAGTTTTCTGTGGTAAGTTCTACTTTCAGTTGTTGTGACTACAGTAGAGATGGATGGCTGTGGGTTTGTGGCTTGGATGGCCATGGCAGATTTTGATGGCCCAATTTCGTATTTAAAGTCAGGTGTGAGGGGGGCAACTAATTGCTGACAGAAGCTTGTATTCATAAAGAATATTGTATCAGGTTATGAGTTAATTGGTTTAGAAAACTTGTAATATTGGTACTAAATGTCCCTTATTGTAAGTGCAAATAGTAAACTGTCCCACAAAAATATGATTTTAAAAATAAAACTTTATGTGCATGTATCATGCCTTTGATCGTTTATCTGTATCCCATCTCCTTATTGATGCTATCTCTTAACACAATTCCTGACATAAGGCAGTTTCCTAAAGGTATCTTTAATTTAGCACTAATATGTTATGTTGAGATTTTTTTCATCTCAGACACTATGATGAGTTCTAGGACTCTAGTGGCATCTTTTTCTTTCTGTATTGCTTCAGAGTACACAAATTCTGCCTCAGTTTCTTCTTCCTAGGTTAATGTCTTATTCATTCATTCATTCATTCACCCATTCATTCACCCATTCATTCATTCATTTTAACCATTCGGTTTCAAGATATGTTTAGAAACTCTGCCCAGCTAACACTATAAAATGTCTCAACAATAAGTAAAGATGTACAAACAAAAAAATCCAGGCCTCTCATGAAAAAAAGTCACAATAGGCAACTTTCATTTCCCTGATGCATTCCCAAAGAGTACATCAATATCATCATGACCTGTTGGCTTTTTTCTAGAACTGGAAAACCACACTATGGAGGTAGGGAATGAATAAAAAATATATTTCTCGGGAAGAAAGTGTTCTTCAAACTACACTAAAGTGTTTTGCTTTGCAATAAACTTAAAATAATTTCTAAGTGTTTATTGCTAAACCACTGGGAAGAATCTCATTTTTCAGTGCTGAAAAACAGATAATCTGCTTCAGGTTGATATGTATGTAAAAGCCTGTAGGGAAAATTTTTATGAAATTGAAGATTGCCCACAATTTTTCCAGAGTTGGAATAAAAAACAGATAACAAATAGCAGTCCTTAAAAATTCCAATACTTCAGTATGTTACTGATTTCTGTAAGTACGTATGACAGTTTCTTCATCTTACATAGCAAATCCCTCTAGGTTCAGCAGAGGCTGATATGGTGGATGCTCTAATACTGGGGACTTGAGGGCTGTTCTTGCTATTACGGCACGTTTGTTATTTCTTTGCTCTTGTTCACAACTTTCTGTGGCGCGTTTTCCTCCGTATCTGACTCGATATGGAAACACACATCAGCAACAGCCACCAGAGTCAACAGCTTCAGGACATTTGTTCAAAGCTGGAACTGCAGTAGCTGGAAGGCCATTGCTGGCAGTATCTGCAGGAGATGATCCAGTCCTGGGCATGCCATTTACAATGTGATTAATGTAGAAATAAGTAGCTTGTGGTCTGAGAAGGAGGAAAAAGATGAGGAGTTGTTGGACACCTTCTGTTGATTAAAAACATGCTATTACTTTAAAAAATATTTTTTAAACTAAGGCACCAGGAAACAGAAGTTCCCCTTTCTCTCCAGAGCCCAGTCACATACTTGCTTCAAAGCTTGAGGGAGAAAGAAGCTTTCCTTTACCAACCTTCCTGTTGTAAAAGTGAAAGTCCCTGTTGGGTAGAATTTAAACATCCTATGGTCAGTGGCTCCCTTTGACTTGGAATTACACCAGGGTCCAAGGGAATTTGGGAGCTGCCTGCCAGCTGATTGCACTAGATGGAGTGAGAATGCACCTGTGCACACACGTCTGCAAACCCATCCACAGAGGTGAGGCCTTTTTGTACAAAATCTCTCTACCAGAGACACATGACAAGTGTAAAGATGAAGAAAGCATTAACCTCAGAGCTGGTTTCTGTTCATCTGTGCCATATACAGCCAGTCCAGCATTATGCAATGGATGGCTACTGCTGCTTAAAAAAAAAAAAATAGTTTGTGGAGCAAACTCCCCAAAATAAGCGGAGCTGTGAATCTGGTGGAAAAACTGACCACGAGGAGCAGCCAGCATTTAATCCTTGCTGCTGCAATGGGCTTATTTGCTGGCAAAGTAAGTAACCATGCTGCTGCTGAACCTTTCCCACACTACTTTTGTTTCTGCCAGTTCTGCTTCTGTGGCCAGGAAGTCAGGTTGGCATCTTTATATTTGTTGTTTAGTGATGATTTCAGTTTTGCAGTTACACCCACCAACTCACAACTCATGACGTAAGTCACTATTTAGCGGCTTTAGCCTGTACATAGCAGTGTGGGGAATCTGCAGAACATGTTCCTCTGCAGTACTTACTTTTAGCAGGTAATTTATTCAGGTTTCAATAAGGAGCAGCCCTTTGACAATTCTGTTTTCTTCCCTTTTTTAAACCAGTGTTACAGGACAGCTGCAAGATGCCTAATTTATAGCATGCCACTATGAATATTATCATAATGATTGTTTGTTAGGTCCTTTTTTACTGGGTCTGACTTACTTTGGAAGCAGCTTATGCTTTTTTAATTTAAAACAACACCACTGAAAAACACCTGTCTAACTTTCAAGCCAACCTTAGTATGAAAACGAGCTTAAGTTTTATAACCCAGAAGTCAAATTAAATTAATGAGTATCTGTGCATGAGTATCATGCACAGATACTCATTAGTCAAATCTCAAGCTTTTATATAAATAAATCTTACCTATTAAAACGTAATTTTTGAATGCTTGAGGCTAACAAACTTGACTTGTTTGAAAATCATGTGAGCCCCGAAGCCAACACTTGTCTATACAGCCCCTACATTTCAGTGTGTGAGGGACATTCACCCGTCCACACGTGGCTGGATTCCCCCGGAAGCGCCCGTGGTGAGCGTGAAGAAGGAAACCTGTGTGGTCAGATTAAGGGGGGAGGAATGGGGTGGAGAAGAAGTTTGGCTCAGAGCTCCTGCATGATCCCCGTTGCTGTGGAAACGATGGCCTTTGCAGTGCCTATCACATCTCTATATGTCCCTAAGAGCCATCTCTTCTGTGTGTCACGAGGAGGAGCCTAACGCGGAGCCCATCAATCGGGGGCCTGTGCTGCGAGGGGAAAATGTAGACAATAACTTCAACTATGTGCTGAAAAAGAAGTAATGAATCACCCTTTTATGCAGGGACATATAGTTACATCCAAATGCCATGCTGTGCTTCTTAGGGAGAATAAAAGGAGAGAATGATAAAAATGGAGCTGAGCTTTTATGTTCATTTGCTCACAACCTTTCCTGTCTTCCTATCCTCCTGAGTGAGCCAATCAGTCTATAATATCCCTCCTCCATTCATCCACTGCCTTGTGAATAAGATCATATTATATATGATTATTTCTTAAACTTACAAAGCTCAAGCTCAGAGAAGTAGGTGCTTCCAGTTAGAGCACATTTCCTTCTGCTGTTTGCAGTTTGTTTGTAGGAGCAACTGTCTGATTGTTACCCAGGCAACCAATGCAGGCGTGAATTTGATTAGCTATAGTTTCACAGATGTGGGCAGCATTTCAAGCATTGTTTGGTGTTTCTGTCAAAAAGAAAATTCAGTTTGTTAACTTTTAAGTGTTTTTCTTTGAAGGGCAGAGAGGAAAAAGTCAAGGATCTTACAGTAATCATTTTTTGATGGGGTTATCTCAGCTTGTTAGCTGCTATTTGTGTTTGGTAAATGGTTATTCATTCCACATAAAGAAAAATATGTGGAAAAAGTCCAGTATTGACAGCAGGGAGATGTATAAAAGCACAGGAATTTTTATTATCTCCACTGAAGCAAGTTAAATTATTATCATCCCTCTAGAAGATAACATCATTAAAATGTGAACACTCTTTGTCATATCGTAATAATAACAGTACCGGGAACATATTTTGATGCTTAGCTATGCACGGCCTGTCTTGTGAAGAGGCAGCTTGGTATTTTAACTGATGGCAACGTTGTGCTCAGTGTGTTTATTTCTCCAGTGGAACTTGCAGATGTAAACATCAGTTGAATGTGTGGCTAGAGGACAATGGTCTGACATTCTGCATGAGCTCTCTTGGTGAGCAAAGCTCACTTTCTTTTGATACAAAAGCAGAAGGGGGAAGTAAACTTTGTGGATAAAATAAAATAAAAATGACTCCCCCTAAAGCTGAGCATTTCAAATTTCAGAATGCAATTCAGTCTTGCAAAGACATAAGCCTACATAGTGATGTTCAGTTCAGTTTCCAGGTAAAAAAATTCAAGGGTAGTTGAGATTTTCTGTTCTGTTTCAAGCTAAACTCTAGAATAAACAGGATTAGCTGTTTAACTATGATCACTTGTTTGGGATTGCAGTGACCTGCAGGCTGGGAGCTGGAAATAAGTCTTCCCTCATTGCAGATTCAGTAACCTTGAGAGCTTTACTCACTCTATTGCAAATGCATAGCAGAATTACTTCTCTTGAGTAAACGAACTCTGCTTTTATGACCCTGCTCTTGAAAATGGATGATTTGGCTGCCAGTGCACTATCATTCATACCTGGCCTGTGATTTTATAAGACTGTTACCTTGTTCTGAGAACATTTAGTCTGGCTTTTTAAGGAAACACAACTCGTGATGACATTGTCCATCTGTGAGTCATTTACTCCTAGCAGCTTTTGATATTTTTTTAGCAAACTCCAACCAAATTTGCAAATATCCACTACTGTCATAGCACAGAGAGATCTGAAAGGTGTTAAGCTCCTATATATTCTGTTAAAATTGAAAGCTAGCTACATGGCAAAGAGCCTTCAGTGAGAAATAAACAGGGAGCACTCCCTTGCTCTCAGCTGAGTTTATAGCAGCCATGTAACCAACAGCCTTTCAGCCAACTCCTCGCCTGCACAGCACAGGGCAGAGCAATCAGCGTGACAGGATGGCTGCTCTGATGGAGAATGTGGCAGGGAAAGGCCTGGGGACCAGAGGGAGTTGCTGTGGGAGAAGAGAATAATAGCAGGGGGACTGGGAATATGCAGGGCAGAACTACTGTGATAGAGCTGTGGGGAAATGGGAATTACTGGGGGAAATGGGATGGGGGTGGTAACAGGACAGGAGTTATCTGGAAGCCAGAATTTACACTGTTCATGAGTCAATTTGCTCTACCACATCATTCAGCTGTGATTTGATCCTGACAGTCTGTAGTGCAAATGAAAGAAGCTGTTACAGATCAAAACTTCATTAATGGAATGACTCCTGCTGAGTTGAATGGCTGTTGGATCGGGATCACGTTTGGCAAAAACAAGTAATAAGGGATCAAAAAAGAGAAGGAACAATTGAGAGTAATTAAAAATCCATAAGCAGAAGGCTAGATTTGTAACGTAGCTTAACCATCTTGATTGCTGGTCATTTAAAAGTGCAGTCAGTGAGCAAAAGATTCCTGTAGATTGAGATGAGATTTTTGATGAAAGGGTTGGGAGAGAAGCAGAGTAACATAGTTCAAAAATGGAATGCCTCTTCTGTAGATGGCTGAAAATCACTTGGCTACTTACAGCTATTTGCTCTAATAAAATTATCTATTTTTCAGAGCATCATCAACACAGGCTTTGATTTTCTGCAGATGTATTTCTCAGTGATGTGAACTGAGAAAGTGAGAATGAATTCTATCCTCCCAGCTGATTGCCAATAAGGGTTAATCCTCTATGGTTTATAATCAGATAGTATTGTTTCTGCACTTCAAATTCATTCTTTGTGAGACAATTCCTAGGAATACACACTTTTTAAGTGTGCAAAAAAAAAAAAAGTCTGGTTTTTTCCATGTGTAAATGGGAAATTTGCATGTTCCTATTTCCACATTGATGTTTTCTTTGGCAAGTTTATACTTGCACAAAAAGAGACATTTTTCAGAGAAAGTTTTTTCAAAATCCTTTTCACATGTTTGTTAAAAAGGGCAATAACTGAAACCTCTACTCCAGACAGCTAACCAGCATCTCAAGCCCACTCACTTTGTTGCTCTCCATTTGCTCAGTAGTGGGTGCTAGTTCTGGACATTTGACACTTCTTTACCCTTTTAAAACAGAACATGTTATTTGAAATGAAGCAAGAGAAGAGCAATTGACATAATTCAATACAATTTCATCACCTAATAAATGCAATGGGAATGGATTTTGCTTTCTCATTTGAATTCCAGGTACTAAATCCTCTGCATACAAAGGCTATTATTCTGGTTTAAATATTCATATACCAAGAAATACAACACTCTTACAGCACTCATACCCTGAATTGTATAAATGCAAAACCAGACATGGATCAATATTTTGGGTTTTAATTTTCCTCATCCTCTACATTGCCAATGCAATGCCATAGAAGACTAAAGCCCCTCTATCTGTGTGGCTGAGTGCATTTTATGCAGGGTGACTTCACAGGAATGGATACAGATAAAGAATGTTAATCACATGTTAGTGATGGCTTATGTCCTTTAAGAAATGAACAAAGCAGCCCTGTCAGGGCTGTAGATCTGGTACGTGCTAATCACACTGGGCAACAGCTCACATTGTTGTAAATATAAGATACTTGGACAAAAGCTTTCCAGTCCTTATAAATTTTAAAGTCACATTCAGGGAAGTTGTATTTTTCTTGTGCATTAAATTCTCCTCAGGGAAGAAATTACAACTCATACTTTTTTAATGGGGACCGGTTTATATGGCACCCTTTTCATAGGAATAATTTTAATAATTGCTTGACACAAAATCATATGCAGATGTAGAAATGTTAAAAGCACTAGAGAATAAAACAGCTGGAGGTTGGAAGCTGTGCCTGGACTGGTTCAGATGCTGAGGCTGTGTTATGATTTCATGGGAATGAGAGCTCACTAACATTTTGCATTTACATAGTCACAGAAATCATCCAGTATTTAACCCTCAACATAAACTTTTACACCCTCAGCTCTCCCCAGCTCACCCTAGTGTCCTGAGCAGAGGCAATGCCACTACTGCAGTCTGGCAATTCTACACAGGTTCAGCAGCTCTATGAAATCCTCGGTGTTGTTTGAATGGGAAACTGTTCATCAGAAAAATGCTGCACTATAATTTGAACATGGTTTACTGTTGTCACCAGTAAATATACTTTTGCTTGCATGGTGTAACAGTTCTGTAAGAAGGCAAAAGCCAAAGAATCAATATAATGGTAGCAGAATACTGATTGTAGCCATCAAGAATTTTTCTGCTTCTCACTTAAAAAAAAAAAAAAAAGGCAACAACCAAAATCAAACAATAAGGCATTTAAAGTGGAAGGGAGAAAATTCTATACCAAATCCCAGAAGAATTCATGCTGCTATGCAAATATGTTGCATTCTGAAAAAGAAATAACAGAAAACACAAAATTAACTGCTGCTTTGAACATGGTTGAATAGATTTCCACTAGCTAAAAATATCCACAAAGAACTGATACAGATCCAGAATGTTTATCTGGATGTACCCCCATTATTTCCACTGTTGTATTCACATTCCTGCATTAAGATGAGGCTGTGTTACCTCAGAGCACAGGGAAATTGCTCAGGCTTTCTGGAAGGAACTGGGAAGACAGGCAGGAGGATGTACTTGTACTGTGAATGTACTTTGTACTTTTTTTTTTTTTTTTTTTTTCCCCTGCTTGTTTGCCAATAGAGCTTTCTTACAGGCAAAACCAGTTTTTCATCTGGCATCAATTTTTTAAAAGAACTTGTGTCTCACCAGGGATCCAGAGAGCTCACTATCAGTTTGTCCACTTTTCAAAGAGCTGTGTGGATCTGCACTGAGAATCCAATCCTCAAAGTGCTTTAAGTACTTGCAGATATCAAGCAGCTATCTTTAAAGATAGTGGCTGCACACCTTTGAAAATAGGGCTGTATTATCTAATTATTGTAGTTATTAATCTACTGTGTTTTAGCAACCTGAAGACATTTCAGTTTTCTCTTAAATGGGCAGGTCTGCATAGTGAGCCCCTGTATATGAGCAGTGCCCCTGTAATGTCACCTGCAATGTCACCATGCAGCCCAGCACAGGAGCTCCATCCCTGGGAGCTGAGTGACACTTCTGCCTCTGAGCTACTGCAGTGGTTTGGGATCTGAGACAGCAGAGGGGTGGGAGCTGAGCAAACAGCAGGGGAAGCCTCCTTCTCCCTTAGTCCCTGATTAAATCACAGGCATGAGGTGGGACTGGCTTTGCTGATACCAGACTCCTGTGCTGGCCTGGGATTTCTGAGCGTGAATTACCTGTGTGCAGCCAGACCCCCTGCTTTGGGATTTGCCTGTGTGTGAAAGACTAATTTACTACAGTAAAAAATAAGCCCAAACTTCACAGTGCTGACAGCTCCCCTAGTAGATGACATGGCATTTGTGCACCATATCTAGACAGATAACAATGCTGTACTACCTAAAAGAGCAGTAAATGCTGCCTCAGGTTATAAAAAGGACAATTTCTGACTCATTGAAAGAAAACTAAAAAAGCACATTTAAGCTGCTCTTAGTGGAGCAGAGAAAGTCTCTCAGAAAGTCTCAGTGAGTAGTCATTCAGCTTTACTGTGCTTGGGGCTTTTTCATAAAGCTAAAACTATTTCAAGCATTAAAGTTTAAGGTTTTAAACCTTGTAATTAATTTTTCCTCTTTTTTGTGCTTAATCCTAGAAGATCACACTTTGGAGTTTGTGATAAAATGGGGAAGTCTAAGCATCTTCAAAAGGAGATGATATATTGTTTCAGGATGATAAATGATAAATGATAAATGATATATTGTTTCAGGATGGCTGGTATCAATAGCCCATCCCACTTCTGAACTAAGATTTTTGCATGTCTCTGCTGCTTCACTGAAGCCTCAGCATACTATCTCCCCTCCAATGCATTGCATTTCTAATTTGATTGGGGGAAAAAAAAACTAATGACAAAAGAAACCCAAAACAAATCTGATTTGATAGAACTTCAAGCTGCTTATTATAATTATAAGAAATGTACTGCTCTGCAGTGCCCACAGGAAGGATTTTTTTATAGCTTCAAATTAAGAAATCTTAAGTACTTTAATTTGTGATAGCAAAACTACTTGAATGACTTTCTCTGCTTCTATTCCAAACACAGATCTGTATCACACGTTCCATTTCCAGTTTATTCAGCACTGTAAGTATTTTGATGCATGGATTCAATTGCTCTGAGGTTTGTATGTGTCTAACCATTTCCTTTTATAATAAATTCACTAGATATTCACTTGCAGGGATATTAATATGGTTTTTGCTGAGAGAAGAAGTAACTCTGGGAATCAGCCATGACTATGTGTCAGAAAGTGAAATATAAAGGAATGAATTCTATGATTTAGATATAAATGTATTTGGTAGTATGAGAGAAACAGAATTGCACTGTGTTAGTGGAAAGTCAGGAGATTCCTTTAGCAGTGCTGCTGCTGTGAATGGCAGTATAAGAGAAAAATGCATATCTGCACACATTTCTTAGATTGTTGGTGTCAGTGGAGTCACGTTCTCTTTCAGTAGCTATAAATCTTGCCTAATTTTTGTGATTATTTTTTTCCAGCTGCCACCCAGTTTTATTATTGCTTTCTCAGATGCCACTCTTTTATTCCTTTGCCTCTTCCTTTTGTAAAGCGCTTCTAAACTTACCGGAGGGGAAAATAAATAAAGAAAATCCTGGTGCAATACATAAATTACATGGAGGGGAAAGTGGTAAGTTTATAAAAGATGGATGGTACAAGTTGATTTCATTTATGGTGCAGGGAAAGCCAAGGTGGAAGAAAGTATAAAAGTTCCTTTGGTCATCGTTGGTTTGATGTGGTCCATCTAATAATCATTGGATGCTAAAAAGTTCGGCAAAACGGATCCTGTAGGCAATTATTGTACACAGCAGAAGTTTAAGGGAAGGCAGGTTAATGCCCTCAGGCTGCAACTTGTCTCTATTTTAGCAGTGTTATCTCCAAATGTTGTTGTCTGTTCCTGTTTGTTGTGGTTTTGCGCTTTCTTTTCCACAGAGGAAGCACATTGCATATTTATTGCTTTACTCTCCCACCTCTTGAACAAAATCAAGAAATCACGCAAGCCTTTTGTTATGGCTGCAGGCTACCATTTGCAAACTGCCGGTTATCAGAGTCTTTTGTAACCTCGAGACACCTGGAGGAGTTCCAGTGGAAGATGTGGGATGTGGGGTTATAATTGTCAAAGTGGTTCCAGCTTACGCTCAGCAGAAGGCCCTGTGGAAAGGCACAGCCGCAGGCCGCACACTGGAAATCAGCTGAGGCCTGAGAGGAGATAGGAGTGGGGAGAGAATCAGCTGAGTGACAGCTGGAACTGAGATCCTGATTGGCTGAGGAATGCAGGGACAGCATATGAGCAGGAAGCTGATTGGATGGCAGAACACATGGACAGCACATGAGCAGGAAGCTGATTGGATGGTAGAATGCGTGGCCAAGAAGCTGATTGGATAGTAGAACGCGTGGCCAGGAATGAGCAGGAAACTGATTGGATGGTAGAATGCATGGACAGCACATGAGCAGGAAGCTGATTGGATGGTAGAATGTGTGGACAGCAGCACTGCAGCTGAGTCAGCCAATGGGTGCCCTTCTTCTGTTAAAATCTTTTAGGTCTTGGTTTGATTTCAGTTATGTCAGGTAGAGATTAAAAGTATAAAAAGGGTGTGATTTCTACAATAAAGCAATCTCCTTTGGATGCATGAGCTTTGCTCCCCATTGAAGCATGAACAATGTTTTAAGCCTTTAAATGTAAGTATTGCTGAGAAACTTCTTAATGACTCTGCTGTGAAGATCCAGGTGTGAATACACAGGTCGATTTTTTATCTAGCACACCTTAGACCAGAGCACATAAACAGCAATGGAGATTAGAGAGCAGCTTTGGTTCTTTATAAAGCTATTCAGTAAAGGTCATCTATTTCCCAAAGTGCTTGCAGTCAGAACAGAGAGTCAGAAAAGGGAGGGCTATCTGCATTTGTTAAGGCCCTGTGATCTAGACCACAAGAAAAGACCCATATTGATCTTAATAACTGAAAAATATATATATAAAAAAACAGTTTATTTGGAAATACCTTTTGATGTAGTCACACTCTATTCTTATCCTGTCTTCCTTTAGCCTGCTTTTGATGAATATTTATGTTATAACAGACTTTAAGCTGGAAAACTTAATATGTGGCCACAGGAAAGAAATGAGGTCAATCTTTATGATGTCGTTTGTGGCACAGGGTATCAGCAGACAAGAACTGCTACCCATCCATCAGAGCTGATAATGATCCCCCCTCCTGCTCACTGACCTGTTAATTTTTGTAATGAGCAGTGTATGTTGGTGTGGTGAGGATACAAGGTTTACTGTGTTGAGATTGATGCAAATACGTGATAGAGCCTATCGCATATTTGATAATATGTGAAAATGTGACATGTTTCTGGCTCCTAGAGGCCTAAAGAAAGGAGGGGCTGAGGTCTGCATGCTTTTGATTGTCTCTAAAGAAATCTGCTTGCAAATGGGAGTGGGCGTTCAATTTAAGAAGACAAGTGCACTTGCAGTCAGCTTTCCTGGAAAATACTTGGCAAGGCCTAAAAGATGCTTCCAAAAGTAGAAGGATAAACTCTCCGGAATCTCGATAAAATTGTGATGTACTGCAGCAAACGTGGAATGAAGGGTTTATTTAAAAAAAGAACAGCTGGTTAAGCAGTCAAAATATAATATGATGAGATATCTATCAAAAAATTCCTGGCTTCTTTTAGGGATTTCTCAGTTCTCCTTCATTAGTTACCAACTGTAATTTTCATTCAATTCTTAGAGTAAAATTTATGAACTGTGAGAGCAGAATAGAAAAATGATATTTCTGTTGGTTGTATAGTACAGCTGATACAGAGCCTTAGGTAGGCAAAGCTCTTGGTTTCTTCATGCAATTAAAGAAAGTTGTTTCCCAGAGTTTCATTCCAAAATGGATTGGTTTGGAAGAGGCCTTAAAGATCACCTTGTTCCACTGCCTCTGCCAAGGGCAGGAACTCCTTCACTGGGACAGGTTGCTCCAAGCCCCATCCAGCCTGGCCTTGAATACTTCCAAGGGTATCCACAGCTTCTCTGGGCAAGCTGTGCCAAGGCCTCACCATCCTTACAGTAAAGAACTTTTAATCTAATCTAGTCAGATCGAATACAGGGAAATGAATCTCTGTGGTGCTCTCATGGAAGTCAGAATCAGATCCACTTTGATTCATTTTCCATTTCTCTCACTGCCTCAGGGCAGCTGCAATACAGTTGGGCTAGATTAGATCTGCCCAGGGAAGGGAATGCTTTTGCTGTGACCCAGCTGCCTGCTGAAAGCTCCAGTTTGGGACTTGCCATGGCTGCTAAAAGATGAATTATTCCAAAGGCTGAGCATACTGAAGGAGTCATCACCTTCTCTGTCACTTGTTCTGGCTTTGTTAGTAAACACTTCTCACCTGTGACAGTCGCTGATAAATCTCAGACAGGAGTTTCTGATCTATTGTAAACAGCTTTCAGTTGCTCCCCTGAGGGAGGTGTTTTTCAGAACTTGGCATGTCTTATTGCTCACATGGCAGCATTAGCAGTTTGGTGCTTTTCCAGTGTCCTTAGTGCACTTGTCAGGAATGTTAACAAGATAATAGCAGGATGGTTCCCTCCCTTTCTTATTCCTCTACCTGGTATCAAGGATAGTCATACATAGTGCCAAAGCCTCCACATTCAGAATATTTCATTTGTAATATCCACAACTACAGCATTGCCAACAGGCAAACTTCCATCCTAAGAGACTAGTTTAAAATACCCATTGTACTCAGTTCAATTTCATTTCCTTTCTGTCTAAAATCAGTTTCTGTAGTAAGTTGATTTATGGTGACCTCCTGGTAGGACATTGAGGACAGGTGTCACCACAAGCTCTTTTTATGCAGTTCCTAAACCTTCCACATCCCAGAGTCCCATTCTGTTCTCTGCCTGGGTTCTAGCTAAGTTTCAGTGAAGGCCGCAAGAATAGGCACAAATTTAAAGTTGGGCCTGAGCTTCAGTGCCTTGTTGGATTGACAAAAATTATGATATAAACAGAGAATGAAAGCTACATTATATGTTTAAACAAACTAGTGAAAAATTTGCTGGGTTCCAAAGTTCTCCCATCATATTTTCTCTCAAAAAACATGCAAATCCACAGTGGTGTTTATATTTTAAAAGGTTTATTGCCACTTATGGATGTGCAAATGCAATGGAGTAATTTTCTTCATGTTTAAGACCCCAGGAAGCAGGGAAGATGAAAAGGAGATATGAATAGCTATATCTACAAACACTATGTGTAAGAGGGGCTTTTTAAGCTGGAGACAAGGTTTTAGGAATGGAAGATACATATTAATGAGTTCTGTGCTCCTGAAAGGTGGTAGATGAACTTTCCTGAAGAGGAGGACTTTCAGTTTCTTCATTGGAAAATTACTTCATTAACAGCAGCTTTGGTATTGCTGTGTCAGGAGCTCTCTGCCCCAGCTGGGTCCCTACTGTGGCAAAACCTGGAGTGTCTGCCTGCCTGGACATGTGAGGAGAATGCCCTGAAATCCCTGGCCTGGTGTCTAACAAGGTTTGCTATACCCTCAGTTTGTTGAAGCATTGGTTTGGAATGAAAACCTGCTAACATCACTTTTCAGATGGAACAACTTTCGGATGACCACGTCTTCTAAACTAGCTCAGGCCAGCTTCAGAATAAAACCTAGGAGGGGAGAAACGATTCTGAAAATCTCTTCAGCATGGATAGTGGAGTCCATCAGCTGGGCAGGAACATTTGGTGCTTGTAAAACAACAAGGATTGTTTTCAGTACTATTTAAAAGTCGTAGGTTTCGTCTGTGTCTATGAAAAAATACTTCCCAGGGCTGCATAGGTAAAATAGATGTTGGTACAAGACAATGTTCCCTGCAAAAGTGGTGTTGCTCATTAGCTGGTGAAAACAGATTTCAGTCAACCTGTGCTGATTTACTCCAGCTCACATTGTGGCTTGCATGACTCTTGGCCAGTGGAGAAACAGGCATTGCAAATTGAATATAAAGTTTAAAGTAATACTAGAAATTAGCTCTTAGAAGTTGATAAGGACTGTAATCACTGGATGTAATTTAAATTATATTTTCTTACTTGATGTCTACTTTTGTAATATCAATTATTTCCCAAAAGCAATCATTCCAAGACCAGCTTAATCTTCATTAAAAAAGGTTTTTCCACAAAATATTTTATTTTTTATATCATCTGATGCATTTTCTATTTCTATTAATAGTCATAAAAGTGAGGAATCGTAACATTACAACTTTAAAGCCAGCAAAATTAGAGATCTACAGCAGTGAAATGTAAAAAAAAAAAAAAAATTGAACAAGCTTCAGTTATACTCTTAAAGTGAAAAAATACCCAATAGTAAATCATCAAACTTGAAGCAAAATATGGAAATGCATTGGCAAAAAAGAATTCACAACTCTAAATAAGACTTATAGGCTACTGCAGAAGTGTTTTTAAAAAAATATTTCTGATAAATAAAAGAACTGTCTAAGCACAATTAATTGTAATTCATAGTTCCATTAAATTTTTATTGTTGTGGAATTGTGTAATATTCAAAGGTAGCAGAAACACTTATAAATGTTCTTGAATAATATATTTTAAGTATAACCCCTTAAATATGAAGAAAAATAAAATTAAACATAGTTACTTTTAGATATATGTTCTTCATATTTACAAGAATTAAACCAAACACTACTGACAGACAAAATCAGACAACTCCAAAAGTTTATGCATAAATATGAGAACATATTTGGACCACTGTGGATAACACATTTATGTGATTGAAGCCAGACATTGTCCTTTGGATGTAGCTTTTAAAGCTATGGAAGTCACCTCCAGCTGCACCTTGTTTGGCCAGCAATTATGGTGCCACACTTGAAATACCTGACAGGACTGTGTCTGTGCTGCTCATTGCTTTTTTCTTCTAAGTCACCTAAATTAGACCAAAGTCACCTCCAGGGTAAGCAGAGGTAACGGGACACTCTTAAATAAACAGAGGGATTTTTTGGTTGTTTTTTGGTTGCTTTTTTTTTTTTTTTTAACACTGAGGTAATAACAAATACCTGGCTAGAAATTACTTTTAACTGTGTATGCAGAGGATTGTTTGATGATGCCTAAAGAACAGGAAAGTTAGTCTGGGGATTTATTTTCTGCAAATCCAAATTTTGATCATTGTTCCATGCTAAGCTCAACAATTAGATGGATTAAAGTTTCAGTATTCAAAAGCTTGTTTCAAATTTTAGTTCATATATATTTATGTTTTTATCCATTAGTTAGACAGAGTGTATATGACTAAATAAATGAGCTGTATTTCAGAATTAAGGCTATTGGGTGATTCTGGTCATCTGTCAAAGTTAAGGAAACCAGAGGGCATTGGCATTGTCGCTAAGCTGGTGTCTGTAAGCAGCAAATCCCCCAAAGAGTGTTTTTATGTGGCACCATGATGCCACAGATGTTCATTGCTTCCCTTTGTTATGCAACCTTTAGAGTCTAATTTATTTTTAAAAATGAACTCATAAATCTTTGTGCCATGACATATTTATAAATAAATCAGAACATCTTAAATTAGACTTTTCAGGAAATCCTGATCAGCTGATTAAACTAATAGTGATTAAAAAAAAAAAAAAAGAAAGAAACAAAACAGTCTTAGAAGGTATTTGCTGTCAAAATTCTCTGCACTGTGTCTCCTGTTTTTACCAAAACCTGGAATTATTCATATTTATTTGCTCAGTTTTTTATTGTTCCTGTCACATCATCAGGACATTAGGAACACTCTTGCTTTGTGTTTCAGCTTGTCAGTAAATCTCCATAAAAAGTGAAATAGTGTAGGTGGCATAATGAATTCTTTTTGCACCAAAGGTGTAAGAGGACTGAGATATGTTTCCTGGTGAGGTAAAATTTAGTAAAATAATAGATGTCTACATTTAGAAACAAAAAAAACAACTCCCTTTCCATCCAGGTTTTATATCTCTAGCAATGATCACAATGTGGTGGATCACTGATAGTGAGGCTGTGATTGTCAAGCCTACAAGAGTAAGTAAAGATGGGAAGGATTTATTGGCCACCCTCAGATGAGCTGTGTGGGCTCCAGGAGCAGGGGCTGCTCCCTTGCATTCTCCATGCCTTTGCTCCGTGCCCTTCTCCCAGGGCTGGCACCGCTGTCTCCTGCCTGGACAAGAGGGGACAGAATTTTTATTTGCCACAACTTTAACAATACACTGCAGCAGCAAAGCAGAAGCAGGCAAAGGGCAGTTCTAAGACTGGTTTTGTCTCTTCCTGGGATAATTCTGAAACAGTACAGGGACTTTTTTGTTGTGTTTGCTATTTGTTTGGAGGGTATTTTATTATTGTTTCTATGAGTAGACATTGTATTTCAGCCAGGAAAAGGAGGACCAGTGTTCCTCTGATCTTTCTTATGTCCCGTGGTGGTTTTGTGGCTGGCTTTTTTCACCATGCAGAGGTACATATTGCAGGGCCTACCTGCCAGATGCTGGCAAAGTTCCTACAGAAACAGAAACCCTGCAAACACTGACCCTCACAGAGGGAGATTGAGCATTGCATCAAGAAATGTCAAGGTAAAGCACAGAATCATCGTTCCAGCAGCAGGGTGAGATAACACTAACCCTGGCTTCTGTCACAATAAATCACAGCACAGCAGAGAGAAACTGCCACAGGTGTGGCCCCTAGCCCAATGTAAGTTATTACACGGGCTCAAACCTGGCTGTTTCTGCAGCTGTGGCCACCAGACCCAGCTGTCCTTGCCTTTGCTTCACCTGGGCTAGCTCAAGCCACATGCTGCGCTGTAAAACCTCGCTCAGCCCCCACCACCCAGTAGTCACCATTTGACTTGAAATATGAGGGGAAAGAAAAAAGAAAGGTGAAAACGTGAAGCATTCCTGTCTCATTGCTGAATTGGAATGCTGAGAAGTCTCATAGAGTCCAAAATAACAGAGGGGGTGGTTAATTAATCCTCCTTTCCTAACTTATCCTTCTTAGGGCCTACTCTTAAGGTCAAAGACATTCAGGATCTCATAAAGCACAACAGTGCTGCTATTTCACTCTCTAGGTGTGCTTTTGACAAAATTCCTATGGCACACTGATCATTCTTGCTATGGAATTGAGGAAACAGTTCATTAGAGATCCACAGCTATAAAGAAGTTGATTTTATCAGGGTACTCTGCCAGCTGAAGTGGCTCATGCTTTTGACAATCCAGCACCTGCTGGTGAAACATGTTTGGTTGGGGGAACACACAGCTCCTCCTGCCTTCCTCACAAATTGAATGTTTTTCAGATTCATCTGGCAATCTGGGACTTTTTTTTTTTTTTTTTTTTGTGCTTGTGTTACTGCTGCTTGCCATATCCGTCCATCTTTAAGAGATACATTTATATTTCATGATGAATCCTGACCTCATGGTGAGCTCTGTGTCACCATCACTGCCTGAAAGGCCTTATGTGAAGTCATCTGTTTAAGATTATGCAATAATTTCAAAGTTATGGCCCTGACAACTGAAAGAACAGAGAGAGGGAGATGTTGCTGGCAAAAAACCCACTGCAAATCTGGTGATGATTTTGATGAGGATGCTTGATAAACACCCCCAACCTGTTCAGTATTTTCCCATTTCTGGAGGAAATTTTCCTGAGCACAGCATAATATTTCATACTTAAACTTCAATATTTTTTAAACTTCCTTGAACACTGTATTTTCTGAAGAGTTTAACTTATTCATCTTTTTTTGCAGCTTGAGCCTGCAGTCTGTTTTCTGCAGATCCTTGATGAAAATGGACTCATCCTGGTTCTGAGCACTTCTTGAATGCACTGAAGCCCCACTCAACTAAATACATACAATAGAAGCATGTCTAAATCTAAGGTTTGTCAGTAGTGTGGCTGTCATGGTTTAATCCCAATAGGGAACTTAAACACAGCTGCTCTCATACACCCACCACCATCCCTGCCCTGGCTGGATGAGGAGGAGAATTGGAAAACAAAATAAAACTCGTGGGTTGAAATAAGAGCAGTTTAATAACTGGAATATGATGATGATAATAATAATAGTAATAGATGTAAGATAAGGGGTACAATCAGACTGTTGTTTTGAATGTGCTTTCTCCAAAACCCCAAAACATCTGAAAGCTTTCCTTCTTACTGGTTAGTGGAAAAATTGCTGTTAGATCATAACTTTCTAGCAAAGGCCATATTCCCTCTGAAATACTCCAGTAGTTCTTTATAGGTGAGATAATATTTGGTCCCAAGTTGGAACCTTTATTGCCATTGCTGTCAGAACATTAATTCCATTCCAGCAGAAATGGGTGCACTGTGAGGATTTGAATAGAAAGTAGAACAATTTGAGAAGTATCTCTCACTTCCACCTGGCATGAATAGACAAGGCTCTGAGGATGACAGTGGGTGTTAAACTGATCATGCTGGGTGCTGGTGGAAAAACATTTTTAGATGATGATGATGATATCATTTTATTTAAGTCAATGCTTTTAATGTTTATGAGAACAAAGCAGGATATTGTCCATTTAGAAAGTCTATTGTAAAGCATAAGCTTGACCATAGTCTGGTTTCAATTTTATGGTCTCTTGAATTTGCATATACAGAAGAGATGAAATAGAGCAAACTGGAAATACCCCATCTAAGCAGAAACCTCAAATAAAAATAATAATAATAAAAAAAATGCAAATAGTCTCACATTCATCCAGTGTATTTGTAGTTTTAACAGAGCAAAATGCTCTCCTTACAAACTAGTGTATCTTTACAATATACTGCTGAAAATTTACTTATTCTGTCCTGTAGCTGAAATGAAGAAATAATTTTCTATATTCAGTAATATGGAGGTGATTGTTAATGATACATCTGAGGCCTGGACCATGCTAAGAAACAGTACTGGTATGTTATATGCATGAGTGCCTTTTTCCATATAATGCAGTCTGTTATTAAATTGTGTATTTAAGCAGAAAATAGATCAGGTTGGACAAAAGTGTTAAGAGGAAGAGGGAACTACATGTGCTGGAGAAAATGTGTTTGGTCACTCTGCATCGACAGAAGCAGTTTAGACATTGTTGTCAGAAAGCAAATGAAACACAACTTTTCATTATTGCCTTTGACTAGAACAGAAGCCATTGCATCAAAAAAGATCACTGATAAAGTTCTCACAATCTGCTCTGGGCACTGCAAACAGTATTGCCATTCATTTCAGAAAGAATTGGGTGTCTCAGTTCAAATAATTTTTGCAGAAAATTCAGTATGAATTTTCATTACTCACCAAGTTAGAAAATATTATCAGTTGCAGAATTCAGATTCAATTTATAATATAACTTACATCTACTTTTACCTTGGCTTCAGTGCTAGAATAACTTCATAGGCACAGTTCTTTGTCTGCAAAGAAATTATCACTTTTTTCTTCTGCAGCAGTAAATAGCATGTGCCACTACTTAATTCAAAATAGGTAATTAAGAATCTTGCTAATGATGCTTAACACATTTATTGTGCTGGCAAGTCAACAGATTTCTCCCAGGGAGATAGTGTGCAGTGTCTTGGCTGTTTGCCTATTTGGAATCACCCAGAGATGTGCAGCAGACCCTTGGAATTATGTGGTGCATCTGTCAGAGCTCACCACCACTGCCTCTGCCTGTGCTGGGAGTCAACACCTCATCAGCCACCACATGAGAGGCTGTGGATGGGAGATCTGCACTGCTACAACTATAATTACATTGTCCTCGCCTTTCTGGGGCAATCAGAATCTGTTCTGTCACCGTGTATTCAGAATATCCATGCTTGGAGGTGTGCAGTCAATGTTCAGGAGCGATTGGGCGTCATTCTTTTGGGATGCAGAACCCCATAAACTCTTACCTAGTGAAAAAAGCCCATCATTCACACAGCCTATTGTTTTTAGAGCAGGTTGAGAAAAGTTCATGACAGATTTTTTTTCTGTATTTTGTTGTAGAGCTATGTTCTCTAAATTTCTAGATCTGAGAATAAAATCACAACAGGAGGCCTGATTCAAAGCAGGTAGGAGAATTTGCATCAACTTTAGCAGAGTGTGGGGAAGGCCAAAGTATTGTTCAAGTGTTTACTTACTGTTTCATTCCTGATCAAATGAACTGGCCAGATTCAGGGAGATTAACATACTGCATCACCAACAGCTTTAATGGACTTAAATAGGTTTACATCAGCTAAAAGTGTGGTTCTGAGCTTTCATCTGATTGCAATGTACTGAACCACTAAACTTCAAACCAAGAGAATTGCATAGTGTAAGTTTTGACATTTTATCCAAACAAATGCTGCTCTTTAAATGTATTGTATATTTTACAAAAGGAAAAGTTGTTCACCTTAATTATGTATGACTGACTGATTTATGGATTTTAGGTTGTGGTTCACTTTTGATTTTTTTTTCCATGTTTGCTGTTTTCCCTGATCTCAATTTAACAATCTCTTTAATATTGATCTGGATATGGCAAGCAATGCAAATTTTTAATGTTCTGCATCATATGACATACTTCACTTATTGGGATTTACTGTCATGAATAATTTATAGCTGTGTTCTTTAATTTGTTATTGATTGTTGCCATCTTTTAATAAAGAATGTAGTTCTCAGTTTTGCTGGATTGACAGGTATGAGTAGGTATGTTCTGTTCAACTGCTCAGAGTACAAGAAAAACAGTGGTAGTTAAGAACTAACAGAGTCAAGAAAAATTGTCTTGAACTGAGAACAAAACAGAAAAATAAATTGTCTTGCCTTTCACTTAGAAATAACAATAATGATTCTTCCTAGTTGTGTCCTGAATTCAGGATACTACTGAAAAAAGTTTATGACCACAGGAAAAAAAAAGCCCCAAACATGTGATAGAATGTTTAATCTTGTGCACTGTAGCAATCTCAAAACTGATTTCCTGATGATAATTATTTATAGATGGAATAGCTTATTAATAGGAACTTATTTCAAAATCAGGTGATGGCATAGATTGCCTAGTAGATAGATGTACGTTTTTCAAATTACTGAAGGAATTTGTTACTCCTGTTTCTGACTTCTCTGCAAATGCTAAAAAAAATCCAGACAAGGTCACTGCAAGCACATTTTCCATCTGTCAGTTGGGGAAAAAATGGCATCAGTAGGGAATAAAAACTTCGAAACAACTGGTACTTTCTGAGGGCCTATGACCTATCTGAACTAATTAAGCACTCTTTGAAGTACCAGTATTTCAGCCTTCATAATACATCATGCATAGTCATTGCCTTTTTTTTTCTGGAGCAGCAAACTGCAATGCAGCAGATGGGATTTCCAAGAGTATTGCCCTGTCCTCACTTATGTTGGAGTCAATGAGAGTTTTCACATCGATATTTATGGGTAAGGATCATGATAACACTAACTCATTGACCTCAGCAGCAGCAGAGAGAAATCAATGATGATGGCTTTTGAAACAGCTTTTCCTCATGACTTCAGCCTGCTTGGCATAAAAGAACATAATCAGCAGCAGGCAGGTCACCTGGGTCACCCTCCCAAGCACCACGCTGCACTGCCTTTGTAGGGAGGATTTCAGGTGCTCATTCCCCTGCTGAGAACTAAGGGTGC